>NC_073259.2:116495000-118895000 GCF_029289425.2 Pan paniscus
TGGCTTGATGCACTGTAAATTGGCAGGTGTCAGGGGAATCTATGTGGTTTTTCTTTTTTCTATTTTTTTTTTTTTTTTGAGACAGGGTCATACTCTGTCACCCAGACTGGAGTGCAGTGGCACGATCTCAGCTCACGGTAACATCCGCCTCCCAGGCTCAAGCGATTCTCCTGCCTCAGCCTCCCGAGTAGCTGGGATTACAGCACGTGCCACTACCACCCAGCTAATTTCTGTATTTTTAGTAGAAATGGGGTTTCACCATGTTGGCCAGGCTAGTCTCAAACTCTTGACCTCAAGTGATCCACCCGCCTCAGCCTCCCAAAGAGCTGGGATTACAGGAGTGAACCACTGTGCCTGGCTGCAGTTTTTCTTTTTTTTTAAGAAATGGGATCTCACTCTGTTGCCCAGGCTGGAGTGCAGTGGGGCAATCATAGCTCACTGTAGCCTCAAACTCCTGGGCTCAAGCAATCCTCCTGCCTCAGCATCCCAAAGTCCTGGGATTACAGGCTTGTGCCACAACTCCCAGCCTGTGTGTTTAATTTTTATTTTAATAGTTTTGGGGATACAGGTGGTTTTTGGTTACATGGATAAGTTCTTTAGTGGTGACTTCTGAGATTTTAGTGCACCCATAACCTAAGCAGTGTACACTGTACCCAATCTCTAGTCTTTTTCTCCTCACTCCCCACCCAACCTTCCTCCTAGAGTCCCCAAAGTCCATTATATCATTCTTATGCCTTTGCATCCTCATAGCTTAGCTCCCACTTATAAGTGAGAACATATGATATTGGGTTTTCCACTCCTGAGTTACTTCACTTAGAATAATGGCCTCCAGCTCCATCCAAGTTGCTGCAGAAGACATTAGTTTGTTCCTTTTTATGGTTGAATAGTATTCCATGGTGTATATATACCATAGTTTCTTTATCCACTCATTATGTGTTGGGAACTTAGGTTGGTTCCATATCTTTGCAATTGCAAATTGTCTGGCCTGTGTTTTTTTTATCTCCCCTACTCAAATGTTAGGTCATAGCAGCTGGGCACCAATCTGTGTATCCCCCATAGTGCTTGTGCTGGGTTGAATAATGTCTCCACTAAATTCATGTCCACCAAGAACATATAAATGTGACCTTATTTCAAAACAGAGAGTTTGCCAATGTTACCAAGTTAAGATGAGGTCATACTGGATTAGAGTAGGCCCTAAATCCAGTGGCTGGTGTTCCTATAAGGAGAGGGAGATTCAAAGACACAGACATACAGGGAAATGGCCATGTGAAGACAGAGGCAGAAATTGGAGTTACGCTGCTTTAGGGCAAGGAAGACCTTGGGCACCAGAAGTTGGAAGAGACAAGAAAGGATCCTTCTCTGGGTTTGTTCTTCCAATCTCTAGAGCTGTGAGAGAAAAAAATATCTGCTGCTTTAAAGCACCTAGTTTATAGTCATTTGTTAAGACAATCCTAGAAAACTAACACAGTGCTTAACATAGTACCTTGTACATGATCCATTCTCAACAAATGTTTGGTGGGTGGGTGAGTGAGTGAGTGACTGAGTGAATAAGTGAATTGGGAATGGAGTCTAACTGGGCTTAGCTAAATAGCTGTGCCAGTCTCTCTCAGCAATCACAGCTAATGTTCAATGATCTCTCCTAATCATTCATTACTGTAATTCACTCATTCATTCATTCACTCATAATTTCTCATTCATATTTATTAAGTTTCTGCTTTGGGCCAGATACTAAACACTGGGTGGTAATCCCATTTTAACTACAGCAAGAATTTGAAAACTTGTCTCTTTAGCCAGGCCCCAGCTCCCCATGCACCTGGGTTTTGATCGACAGCTCCCCAGAAGCCACCCAACCGTGCTCACACAATAAAAGGAGAGAAGAAAATTTAATATGATTCCAAATTGCCTTCCCTTGAATTCAAATTGCTTCATATATTATGTTCATGATAACTACTGTAGTTCCTATTTTTTTCTCAAGCCCCTTCTTTGTTTCTAATACAAGACAAGTTCTTGTGTTAATGAATTCTAGATTTTCATTTAATAAATGTTGCGTGGGAAGCTTCATTATTTGCAACTTCATCAATCTACCACAGACACACAAATGCCCCTTTCTAAGTACCTGGGATCAATAGAGCATGATTCTCACGTATGGGGGCCCTGCACGCTGCCACCAAGAAGAATTCAGTAATTGAAAAGACCTTATAAATCAATACAGCCAAATTGAAAACTCCAAGAGAACTTCACATCATTCACTGAGGTGCTTGTTAAGACTTCTCTTTACTTTTAGAGGGGAAAAAAACAACACTGGGAAAAAGGTTGAAGAGGAGGAGAAAGAAAACAGATATTTCTATTTAATCCTAATCACTCAGCAAAGATGGTGGAACTTCTACTTAGCATGCAGATTCAATTTCACTTTGATTACTTGTCCTGATTAATTTTTTTTGTCTTTACCTTTATTTAAACATAAAATCTCTCCACAGAAGACCACCTAGTGATGGTTTCTACCTCTTTTCCAGGGAGGCATTGAGAGACAGAATTCCAATGCTCACCATTAAGCCTGCCATATAACAGGGACTCAATAAACAGGGATTTTGATGGAATTGTATTAAACTAAATGGCTGTTATTCTAGAATCTTTGAAGAATGGCAATAAAGTACAGAACCCCTTCCTCTCTGTACCTCCTACATATTTTTGTTGCCTGACAATTCTCTGCCATGGCTACGAGAGTTGAAGAAAATTTTTGTTGAGTTTCCATGATGCTGTTTGGGTTTGTTCCCCCCCAACCACCACCCCCTTATTTGCTTCCTGATTACAGTAATAAAATCAGCTTCAGAAATTTCACAGCCTGGGCAACATAGTGAGACCCCGTCTCTACAAAAAGGGCCATTGCAACATGTCCCCTCCCTCCATCCCTGCTGGCTCACTGCTCAGCAGCCACAGCAGCCTTCTTTCTGGTTCTCAGGCAGCAACTTCCCCCCTCTGAGCCTTTGCATGTGCTGTTCCCTCGGCCTGGAATGCTCTTCCTCCCACCCTTTGACTTACTGAGTCCGACTTATCCTTTGGGTCTCTGCCTCATTGTCTCCTCCTTGAAAAACCCTCCCCTGACCTCACAGAGCTAAGTTCAGTGAGTTTATTATGTATTCTAGAAGATCCCTGTATATATTTTTTAAATTATAACACTTACCACAAGTATAATTAAGAAATTTTTGTGTAACTGCTTGTTTAAATTTTTTCTGTCTAGCTAGACTGTAAGCACCATGAGGTAGGGCCCCTTCTCTCACGTCCAGCACCCAAAGAGTTTAAGACTCACAATAAATATGACTTAAAGACATAAATAAACTTGTTCTTGGCAAATTGAAAGAATGGTGATTATTTAAATACATTTGTTATATGCTGTCAAATGAAAAAGCAGTGTATATGGATGCATAGAAAAAGGCTGGAATACTATACAGCAAAAGGATAAAAAAAGATCTTATTTAGGATTATGAGTTGTATTAGTCAATGTTCACCAGAGAGACATTATATACTTACATACATATACAGAGAGAGAGAGAGAGAATCAGGAATTGGCTCATGCAATTATGAAAGCTGTGAAGTCCCAAGACCTGTAATTGACAAGCTAGAGACCCAGGAGAGCTGATGGTGCAGTTCCAGTCTGAGTCCAAAGGCCTGAGAACCAGGAAAGCTGACAGTGTAGGTTCCAGTCTGAGGGCAAGAGAAGACAGATGTCCCAATTCAAGTAGTTCAGAAGGAGAAGTTTCCTCTTACTCAGTTGCTGTGTTCTGTTTAGGCCCCCAACTTACTGGGCTAGGCCCACTCACATCAGGGAAGAAAATCAGCTTTAGTCAGTCTACAGATTCAAAAATTGATCTTATCCAGAAACACTCTCACAGACACACCCAGAATAATGCTTGACCATATCTGGGCACCCTGTGACTCAGTCAAATTAACACACAAAATCAACCATGACATTGACCATTTTAATATCCTTTTGGTTGTTTCTATTTTCTAACTTTCCAATAACGAACATGTATTACCTCTTTAATCATAAAAATAAAAGTCATTTTGTTCCTTTAACAAGTTTTTGTCTTAATTTGTCTACCAGTGTGCGACAATGCTGGCTGGTGTTTTGTGCTTGTCTACAAAACTAAGATAAACATTCAACAAGAAAAACATTGACCATTAGGGTCTTCAGTTTATTCAATTGTGAGGGGGTCAAAATGAAGGAGCTGCATATTGAAAGCCTACGTTCAAGTCCTGGTTCCCGCATTTACCTTTCCTAAGCCTCAGTTTCCTCTGCTATAAGGATGAGGATAATACATTTACCTTATAAACTAAAAATAAAATATTAAGCCCCCCAACTGACTGAAAAGACCACCCTCTTGGCCAACAGGATCCCAGAGAAAACTGAAAAACTGAATGCCTGGCCATGATAGGAAGAAAAATCAGACACACCTCATTTGTTACACCCGCTCCCTTTTGGAGTTTAGGCACAACCAACCAGCACTAACATTAAAACAGAGATCATAATGTTGGAGGCGTTGGAACCAGAGCAACTCCATTTTGAATAAGGGCTGGGTAAAATAAGGCTGAGACCTACTGGGCGGCATTCCCAGATAGTTAAGGCATTCTTAGTCACAGGATGAGATAGGAGGTTGGCACAAGATACCGATCATAAAGATCTTGCTAATACAACAGGTTGCCATAAAGAAGCCAGCTATAACCCCACCAAAACCAAGATGGTGATGAGAGTGACTTCTGGCCGTCCTCACTGCTACACTCCCACCAGAAACATGTCAGTTTACAAATGCCATGGCAACCTCAGAAAGTTACCCTATAGCATCTAAAAAGGGGAGGCATGAATAACCCACCCCTTGTTTAGCATATAACCAAGAAATAACCATAAAAATGGACAACCAGTAGCCCTCAGGGCTGCTCTGCCTAGGGAGTAGCCATTCCTTTATTCTTGTCTTAATAAACTTGCTTTCACTTCACTCTATGGACTTGCCCTGAATTCTTCCTTGTGCGAGATCCAAGAACCCGCTCTTGGGGTCTGGATCAGGACCCCTTTCCAGTAACAAGAAGACTGACAAAACAGACTCTTTGTGGCAATAAGATACCAAATTCCAACCTGAATGTGGTATAACATCACATGACAGACAGCAAACCTTGAAGAAAATCAAAATATTTTACCCCAAAATACATTTATTTGACATATTGTTTTGTTTTGTTTTTAGACAGATTCTCGCTCTGTCGCCCAGGCTGGAGTACAGTGGCACGATCTCAACTCACTGCAACCTCTGCCTCCCAGGTTCAAGCGATTCTTGTGCCTCAGCCTCCCAAGTAGCTGGGATTATAGGTGCACACCACCATGCCCAGCTAATTTTTGTATTTTAAGTAGAGACAGGGTTTCACCATTTTGGCCAGGCTGGTCTCGAACTCCTGACATCAAGTGATCCGCCCACCTCGGCCTCCCAAAGTGCTGGGATTACAGGTGTGACCCACCGCACCCAGCCCATTTCTTTGACATATTTTGAAATGGCCCTGCAAAGCCATATCTTGTGGGGGAAATTTGCATCTGTAGAGAATCTACAGATTCCTTTTTCCATCCTTTCCTGGATCTACCAGAGATTAACTAAGGGTCTGACACCTTTTAAAGTCCAAAAAGAGATATTTACCACCTATTCTCTCTGAAGGCTACTACCTTGAGGCTTCATCTGCATAACAAGAACCTTGGCTTCCACAACCCCCCATATCTTAACTTAAGCATCCCTTTCTAGTGGCATCAAATCTTCAGACAAGGCTTAACTCTTTCAACCAATTGCCAATCAGAAAATCTCAGAATCTGCTGTGGGTGGTGGCTCACGCCTGTTCCCAACACTTTGGGAGGCCGAGGCGGGTGGATCCCTGAGGTCAGAAGTTCAAGACCAGCCTGGCCAACATGGTGAAACCCTGTCTTTACTAAAAAAAATACAAAAATTAGCCAGGCGTGGTGGCAGATGCCTGTAATCCCAGCTACTCAGGAGGCTGAAGCAGGAGAATTGCTTGAACCCGGGAGGCGGAGGTTGCAGTGAGTCAAGATTGTGCCATTGCACTCCAGCCTGGGTGACAAGAGTGAAATTCCACCTCAAAAAAAAAAAAAGAAAGAAAAAAGAAAATCTCAGAATCTATCTATGACCTGTAAGCCCCAACTTCATCCCATCTTTTCAGGCCAAACCACTGTATACCTTCCATGTATTGATTTCTGTCTTTGCCTGTATCTCCTGCCTCCCTAAAATGTATAAAACCAAACTGCAACCCAACCTCCTTGGGCACACTTTCTCAGAACCTCTTGAGTCTGTTTCCTGGGCTGTGATCACTCATATTGGCTCAGAATAAACCTCTTCACATATTTCACAGAGTTTGGTTTTTCCAGTAACTATCCCACAGGTGGTTTATGTGAAATCAAGTAATATACGTCCAGGCGCATCTTTAGGCTATACAGGGCTAGCCCAACATTACCTTGAGGTGGGAGGCAGTATTTGCAATTCTTAAGAGGGAGCAAGACAGCAGGAGTTGGAGTCCTAGTCAGCCACCTACCTGCTGTGTGGTCTTAATCAAAGCAATTCAACTCTCTGAACCTTGGTTTTCACATTTATAAAGGGGGATAACACTAGAACCAACTTCACAGGGTTGTAGTGGGGACTATATAAGGTCATACATTTCAGGTCTTCAGCGCTGTCCCTAGCACATGTGCGTTTTGTATTTTAATTATTTATTCCACCATTTCCCTACTCACATACACCCTTAACCCCTAATCCTGATTTGCACATCTTTCTTTGGCTTTAATTGCAAATCACCATCAATTTAAGATGTCCCTGGGGTCCCAAGAAGCCCTTCCTTGCCCTCAACACCCTTACCCCATTCTCTCTACCAAACCCACTGGCAGCCAGTCCTCCAGGGAAATCTCAAACGTGAAAGGCTCAGAAGACCACCACATCCTGAAAGTGATCAAAGCCATCTTCCTAATTTCCTTAAATGCAGTGTTGAAAGGAAAGTAGTGAGTGGCTTAAAGCCAGGGATTCGGTTATGCTAATTACACCCTTGAAGAGCCCAGCCCTGAGGCCTCATAGCTTGAAAGGAATTCTGGCAGCTGGGTTCACTTGGAAAAGAAAGGAAATGTGGAATCTAACAGTGGCAGGAAGTGGGACGGTGGGTGGATTCAAGAAAAAGGAAGTTGTTTGAAAGTTGAAAAAATAAAGGAAATTCATTCACATTAAAACAACAAAAGGGTATCTTTTCACCAATCAGATTAGCAAAAACAAGACACTGGATATTGCCCAGTCTTGACAAGGCAGAGAGTAACAGGAGCTTAAACTCACCAAAATGACAAGGCACAGCTTTTTCCAAGGGCAATGGCAGATTCCATCAAACTTCAAAACTTGCATAAACTTCTACCCTCTCAACTCTATTTCTAGGACCCATCTTTCCAACAGACATACACGTGCACAAATACATATGGAGAAGGGTGTGCTTGAAACAAACACAAAAAAGATGGAAACAATTAAATGCCTATTAACAAGGGAATGGATAATATTCTGTTGAAATATTAAATATCTCTTTAAAAATGAAGATTTCCTTGTGTGCACAAGACCCATTTATAACGTTAAGTATTATTAAAAAGGAAATGGTCTTGGGGGAAAAAAATCAGAATCGTAAATCCTGAATGTGAACTTTAGATTTTTAATACATTTTGTTAGGTATGAGTTCTAAATTTCTTTTCAAAGAATCAATATGTCAGTATATTCAATTCTTTGCCTTCTACTGTTAAACTTAGCTTCCTCATAAAGCAACCTTTTCCGATTACCTGCTCCACCCTGACTCATTCTGATTACCTGCTACCTGATCCGCCCTAACTCATTCTCCACCCTGCATAACCATTTTTCACGCCAAACCACTCACCCCGTCACTCTCTTTAAATTAGCCAGTCGGAATTAGTTTAGCCTGTGCGGTCTAACCCTAGCCAATTGGGGAATGACACAGCAGCAGGGGCCACGTGAGTCAGGGTTAAGAACCATATCTCCTCCCTTGTCCAAGTGTGCACTCACCATTGCTCCATCTGTAAGGGCGCAATAGAATTAACTTGCCCTGCTGAGAATTAAAAAGAAAATTTTATATTCGAGTGCTATTCTTTTGCAGCACCGAAACTTTAATTATAACAATTTCAAGTGGCCCAGGCTTCCAAATGTGTTTCTAATGTAGTTGTTTCCTATACCTCAGCTATCCAGAGAGCAAAGACTATGGGAAATACTGATGTCACTCAATACTCACCAAAGATGAAAATGAGTTCATTTCCTTAACCACCTAGTTGAAATGGTCTTTAAACTAGGCCCTATTTACTTGCGAGGAATCTATGTTACAGCAGCACCCAGAAGCAAAAGGAACACATATTAGCCATAATTCCCTCATACATTATCAACCATGGTGATGTTACAGGAAAGAGGTCCTGATCCAGACCCCAAGAGAGGGTTCTAGGATCTCGCATAACAAGGAATTCCAGGTGAGTCCATAGATTAAAGTGAAAGCAAGTTTATTAGGAAAGTAAAGGAACAAAAGAATGGCTAACCCATAAACACAGCAGCCCAGAGGGCTGCTTGTTGCCAGTTTTTACGGTTATTTCTTGATGATATGCTAAACAAGGGATGGATTATTCATGCCTCCCCTTTTTAGACCATGTAGGGTAACTTCCTGAGGTTGCCATGGCATTTGTAAACTGTCGTGGTGGTGGTGGGAGTGTAGCAGTGAGGACAACCAGAGGTCATTCTCGTTGCCATCTTGGTTTCGGTGGGTTTTGGCCGGCTTCTTTACTGCAAGCTGTTTTATCAGCAAGATCTGACCTGTATCTTGAGCTGACCTCCTGTCTCATCCTGTGACTGAGAATGCCTAGCCATCTGGGAATGCAGCCCAATAGGTTTCAGCCTCCTTTTACCCAGGTCCTATTTAAGATGGAGTTGTTCTAGCTGACACGTCCCTGACAGTGAGAAGATCTCTGCCAGAGCTGGAACTAAAGAAGTGTCTGGGCTGGGCGTGGTGGCTCACGCCTGTAATCCCAGCACTTTGGGAGGCCGAGATGGGTGGATCACGAGGTCAGGAGATTGAGACCATCCTGGCTAACACGGTGAAACCCCATCTTTACTAAAAATACAAAAAAAATTAGCCGGGCGTGGTGGCGGGCACCTGTAGTCCCAGCTACTCAGAAGGCTGAGGCAGGAGAATGGCGAGAACCCAGGAGGCGGAGCTTGCAGTGAGCCAAGATCGCGCCACTGCACTCCAGCCTGGGCGACAGAGCGAGACTCCGTCTCAAAAAAAAAAAAGAAGAGTGTCTGGAATTGATTTACTGTCACGTGCGTCCGTGTGGAGACAGTCCACCAAACAGGCTTTGTGTGAGCAACAAGGCTGTTTATTTCACCTGGGTGCAGGCGGGCTGAGTCCAAAAAAGGAGTCAGCAAAGGATAGTGGGATTATCATTAGTTCTTATAGGTTTGGGACAGACTTACAAAGTACATTCTCAAGGGCGGGGAGAATATTACAAAGCACCTTCTCAAGGGCAGGGGAGAATACATGTATCACTTAGGGTGGAGTGGGAACAAATCACAATGGTGGAATGTCATCAGTTAAGGCTATTTTCACTTCTTTTGTGCATCTTCAGTTGCTTCAGGCCATCTGGATGTATACATGCAGGTCACAGGGGATATGATGGCTTAGCTTGGGCTCAGAGGTCTGACATTACCACATATGCAGCCCATAGCCTGGTGTTCACCAAAGGGGCCAGTCAAAAATTTCCAGCATACTTGAAGCTATTGAAAACCACATATGTGCAAAGTATATGCAAGATAAGTATTTATAGTAAATGTATATACCTTCTGTTCTGAATAATATACTGTATTTCAATGACGGTCTATTAAGTATTTAGAAATGACACTGGATACATACAATGGAAAATATCCTGAAGAAACAATGGTTATCACAAGGTCTCCCACTTTCTTATCCAGAACAGCTTGTACTTTTTTAGGAATGAAATTTTAAAGACATTGTTCTGTGAGTTCAAGAAATGGCCTTTTCCATACCAGGGTTATGAGCTATTCTGCTTATAAACTACTCTGGGTGTGTACACTTCTCTTAGACCTTTAGAAACATCTCACAGTTCAATGAAAGATAGTTTATACCCAAAATAAACACCCTTGTTATGTTAAAAATAAAAAAAGAAAGGAAATGCAAAACTACATACAGGCAGATGTATATGTGTGCAAATGCATTAAAAAAAAAAAACCTTCAAGAATACACTCCAACCTGTTAAAAAGTGAGCACCTCTGGAGAGAGAGGAAGTAGAACTTGAACTTCGTAGGCCAAGCACAGTGGCTCACGCCTGTAATCCCGCCACTTTGGGAGGCCGAGGCAGGCAAATCACCTGAGGCCAGGAGTTCAAGATCAGCCTGATCAACATGGAGAAACACCATCTCTACTAAAAAAAAAAAAAATACAAAAAATTAGCTGGGCGTGGTGGTGCATGCCTGTAATCCCAGTTACTTGGGAGGCTGAGGCAGGAGAATCACTTGAACCTGGGAGGCAGAGGTTGCAGTGAGCCAAGATCACACCATTGCACTCCAACCTGGGCAACAAGAGTGAAACTCCGTCTCAAAACAACAACAACGACAACAACAACAGAACTTGAACTTCGTATTCTATGCAAAAAAGGAAAAAATCTAAGAGAAAAAAAAAAGAATACATAGGAATATGGTTTCTCAATTTAAAAACATCCCCCTTCCAACACCATCTTCCATCCCTAACATTCTTTTTTTTTTTTTTTTTTTTGAGGTGGAGTCTAGCACAAACTTGGCTCCGTGTAACCTCCGCCTCCCAGATTCAAGTGATTCTCCTGCCTCAGCCTCCCAAGTAACTGGGATTACAGGCATGCACCACCACGCCCCGCTAATTTTTTGTATTTTTAGTAGAGATGGGGTTTCTCTATGTTGACCAGGCTGGTCTTGAACTCCTGATCTCAAGTGATCCGCCCGCCTCAGCCTCCCAAAGTGCTGGGATTATAGGTGCAAGCCACCACGCCCAGCCCATCCCTGTCATTCTTAATAAGAAGATAGATTTAGGACCTAATTTTAACTATTCAGAAAGCTTTTAGATGTATGCCTTGCTTAGGTTTCTCTGGCAACTCCCCAAGCCTGCATCAGCTTAGCATCTAATCCATTGAGATCTCCCTATGGGGCTGAGGTCCCTGTCACAGGGTGCCCTAAATACAGAGAAGGCCTAGGTGAAATTTACACATGACACAGTTATGGTCTTGCGTGATATTTCACTTTTGTCTTTTTGTAAACCTTGATTTATTTTGCTTCCCTTGGCACATTATCTCCCTTTCCAGATATTTTTGCAATGGATATTGTATTCTTCAAGACTTTCTTGACTGCGAATGGGAGAAACTAAATTAGCCAAAGGTGGAATTCATTATAAGTATTCAATAAATGTTTGTTGTTGCTGCTGTCCGGCTGTTGTTATTGAAGGCAGGATTTGCCTGGGTTTTGGGAACAGCTGGATCCAGGAATTTGTACATTCTCAAGAAATTTCTTAATCTCTATCTGCTGCTTCTCTCTGCTCCTGTTTCAATGAAGTCGCTTTCACTTGTGAGACTCAAGTCAAACCAAGTTTAGCAAAAAAAAAAAGTAGGGAGGAAATACTGGCTCAGATAACTGAAAACCCCGGAGGCTAGCTTCAGAAACTACTTCATATTGGTGCTAAAACTATGTAAATTACATAATCACCCAGGAAGCAAGGGCGTGCAGCCAGATCTATCGAACCAAATGAACACAGAGTGGGAAAAGAGTCATCCCTGCAAAGGTAAATCTGGGTTTTGTCACCCAAAAAAAGGTAGAAATAACACACACACCCCAGTCTTCTCTCTCTCTATTCTCTTCTCTCTTTCTCTCTCCCACTCTCCCTCTCTCATTTTGCCCTCTCTTGCTTGGAAACTGGCTTCTTCTGGCATTCTGATCTTTATGATAGGAAATAATGTCTGCCAAGAGATCCCAAATCCCAAATTAGCCTGACTCTCTCCATTTCAAGCCCAAAAGACTCAGTGAAGGGTCTGGTATCAGTTATCTACTGCTGCACAATGAATTACCCAGAAACGGTAAGGCTTACAACAACACCATTTGTTATCTCACTTCGTGTCTTGCAGGTCAGGAATCCAGGGGCAGCTTAGCTGGGTGGTTATGGTTCAGTGTCTCCCATGCCAGAAATCATCTTATGAAAAAAAAAAAATAGAATTATGCGACCCCAAACTCACTATGCCAAAGGGAAAGTTAAGCTTGGGAATTGAGCCACCAATACTGTCTTCCTTTTGTTCCCAAACACACAGCTGGAATTTCACAACCCAAACCATGAGCTCATTTCCTCTACTCCCTCTTTTCATGTTTACCTTATGTAAAATGTAGATTTACTGAGAGGGAGATAATACATAATTGACTTTTTCCTCTACTCCCTCTTTTCACATGTATAATGTTGATTGATTGATTGACTGATTTTTTTGAAACAGAGTCTTGTTCTGTTGCCCAGGCTGTAGTGCAATGACACAATCTTGGCCCACTGCAACCTCCACCTCCAAGGTTCAAGCGATTCTCCTGCCTCAGCATCCTGAGTAGCTGGGATTACAGCTACACACCAGATAAGTTTTGTATTTTTAGTAAAGACAGGGTTTTGCCATGTTGGCCAGGCTGGTCTGGAACTCCTAGCCTCAAGTGATCCACCTGCCTCAGCCTCCCAAAGTGCTGGGATTACAGGTATGAGCCACTGTGCCCCGCCTAAAATTTAGATTTATTGAGACTAATCAGGGCTTCACAAGAATGTAACCATCTACCTCACTGCATATCTCCCTCCCTTCCTCTCCCGCCTCCCACTCCTTGCTCTTTCTCCTTTAAATACCAAAGTGCACACAAAGCCCCCTTTGGAGAAAAGCAGAGATCACAGATGCTCCTCCAATTTCTGTTTTTCCAGGGTGCATCCTCAACCTTGGCTAAATAAACCTCTAATGGCCTCAGTCACTTTTTGGTTAACAATCGGAATGCTGTTAACTGGGGCTGGAGAATCCATTTCCAGAAGAAGTCACTCACATGGCTGGAAAGCTCCTGCTGGCAATGGCAGATCCTCTCCATGTGGGCCTCTCCACGGGAGGCTGGAGCCTCTGCACAACATGGCAGTTGGCTTCACCTGCAGGGAGTGATCTGAGAAACAGAACATAGCCTGAAACAGATTTGGACTGAAAATAAACAAATCAATATTTAAATATTTTTTTAAAAGACAGAAAACATCTGGCAGAAACTATCCTTTTATGATCAGCCTCGGACATCACATACCATCATTCTATTAATTTAAAGCAAGTCCGTAAGTTCAGCCCATGTTTTATGAAAGGGAGAGCTTCACCTTTTGAAGGAAGGAGTATCAAAGAACTTGTGAATATGTTACAGGACCCCACCACTTACCCAAAGTCAGTGGTTTCCTCACTATAGTCCCTTCTGTGGACGCCAGAAATATGTTACAAGAAAGCAGTCCCAGCACAGACCCCAAGAGACAATTCTTGGATCTCGCGCAAGAAAGAATTCAGGGTGAGTCTGCAGCGCAAAGTAAAAGCAAGTTTATTAAGAAAGTAAAGTGGTGAAAGGACAGCTACTCCATAGACAGAGTAGGACATTCCTGAAAATAAGAGGAGGAACACATCCACCCTAGGTACAATGTTTGTATATATGGGGAGATGTGCTCCAAGGGTTTGTGATAGAGGATTAATTTTCTTAATGACTATATTTTGCAAGAATCGATACTATTATCTTTAAAGCAAAATTAGGAATGCCTGTGTTCTCCAGATATCAGGATATCTGGACACTCCCAAGTCTGGGTCTGTTAGTAAACATTATTAATTTGTTCCCTTAACCGTAAACATCTAGAGGCTCGGAATGCCAAACTTTCTGAGGACGCAGCCCAGCAGGTCCCAGTCTCATTTTCCAGCCCTCACTCAAGATGGAGTCGCTGTGATTCAAACGCCTCTGACAGATATATTTTTAAACCAACACAGGCCTAATTAGTCTTTCTTGGGTCAAGTGTTTTCCTTTAAAACAATCAACTGTGACCAGAGGCAGGGTTATACTATAACAATGGCTGCTCCCTCTACAATCTTGCAGATTTGGGTGGAAAAAAAGATTTCTAGAAAGGGGGATGCACAAACAGAGAAAAAGAACTCTTTTCCTCCAGCTCCAGAAAGAAAAATCCCAGAGGAGGATTCTGATGGGCTCAGCTTGCATCATATGCCTCTTCCAAGAGCCATCAATCACTGTGGCCAGGGGCAGGAAGTAATGCTGAAATATGAGAATGCAGGAGGGGTTCCAGGTGGTCACTCATTACCATCTCCACTGTGTGACTTCAAACCATGCCACTTAATCTTTTTATGTCTTAGTCTCAGCATCTGCTAAATAGAGATTAGAAAGCCTTGTACATAGAGTTGTTATGACTATTAAATTAGATGATATCTGTGAAGCATAATGTCTAGCTACAAAAAAAAAGCCTATTAAGATTCTTAAGTACTTAAAATTCATCTCAAAATGGCATTTATTTTTATTTTACTTTATTTTGTGTGTGTGTGAAGGAGTCTCGCACTGTCACCCAGACTGGAGTGCAGTGGCGCGATCTCGGCTCACTGCAACCTCCATCTCCCAGATTCAACCAATTCTCCTGCCTCAGCCTCCCTAGTAGCTGGGATTACAGGCACCCGCCACCATGCCCAGCTAATTTTGTGTGTGTGTATTTTTAGTAGAGATGGGGTTTCACCATGTTGGCCAGGCAGGTCTCGAACTCCTGACCTTGTGATCCGCCCACCTCGGCCTCTCAAAGTGCTGGAATTACAGGCGAGAGCCACCATGCCTGGCCTATTTTTATTTTTTTATTTTTTGAGAAGCATCTCTCTGTCACCCAGGCTGGAGTACAGTGGCACAATCACAGCTCACTGCAACTTCTGCCTCCCAGGTTCAAGCCATTCTCCTGCCTCAGCCTCCTGAGTAGCTGGGACTACAGGTGCACATCACCACGCTTGGCTAATTTTTTTAATTATTATTATTATTATTATTATTGAGACAGAGTCTCGCTCTGTCACCCAGGCTGGAGTGCAGTGGCACGATTTCGGCTCACTGCAACCTCCACCTCTGGGGTTCCAGTGATTCTCCTGTCTCAGCCTCCTGAGTAGCTGGGATTACAGGCACGCGCCATGATGCCTGACTAATTTTTGTATTTTTAGTAGAGACGGGGTTTCACCATGTTGGCCAGGCTGGTCACGAACTCCTGACCTCAAGTGATTCGCCTACCTCAGCCTCCCAAAGTGCTGGGATTACAGGTGTGAGCCACCGTGCCTGGCCACAAATTGGCATTTTTTTAAAAGCAATTTATAATTGGAAAGTCTCAGGGCTCACTCTTCACTTCTAATTCTCATAATCCTTACTTTCTCATTGTGGCTGACTTCATCCACAAACAGGCTTTCCTTGGGAGAACAAAATAGCTGCAGTAGCTCCAGGTCTCATGTTTGACAACCTATGGAATCTATGGACATGAATTGCCTTTCTCCATACTCACAAGGAAGAGTTTTGACATTCAGTCAGATTGGCTGACTTCAGTCACCTGTCCACTTCTGAATCAATCACTCTGTCCAGAGGAGGGGGTCTGGGGGCAGAGAAATGGAATGCTGATTGGCTTAAACCAATCACAATCCACCCCTGATGACTGAGGATGGAGTCAATCTCCCAGGAGCACAAGGGATACAAGAGAGGGATGATATGAAAATCAGGTCGTATAACGAAAGAGGGTAAGAGAGGGTGGGTGCTGTAGGCCAGAGTCAGCTGGCCTGCCAAACCCAGCCTGCTATTGTAAATAAAATTTTATTGGAACTTAGCCACAGTCATTCATCTATACATTTGTCTATAGCTGCTTTTGTGGTACAATGACAGGATTAAATAGTTGCAACAGAGACCATATGGCTGCAAAGTCAAAAATCTTTACTACTGGGGCCTTTACAGAAAAAAGGTTGCAGATCCCTGCATGTAGGCAAGCATACAACTTCCACTGCAGTCGTATTCAAAACACATTTTCCTCCCTCCTCCCAGTCCTTCTCTGTTGAGATACATCACGACAAATCAGCAGAGCAGGCATCTGTCGGCAGAAGAATCCTCCCAGGGTCCATCAACTCCTACCCCATTGCCAATGAGTAAACACACAGCCTGTGGAATTACATCAGGCAGAGGACTGGTTTGAGAAGAGATTTTGTGGCTGCTGGAGCGTACGGGCTCTGTCTCCATTACCCATCACGGAACTTCACCATTCAAAGATCAATGACGTGCAGCCTAGATGATGCTGGCAAGCCAGGAGCTGTGGATCCCGATTTTTCCTCCATGATAAATGGGGAGCAATCTCCAGGAGCTCTAGCCTGGAAGACAGCCCTAGTCAAATTACTTTATCGCCCAGCTGAGAGATGGCCAGCTTGGAGGAGGTGTACTCAAGCAGCATGCTAACTAGACTCAACATCAGCACATAGACCCCTCCTCAGAGCAGCACTCTCCTCCCTCCTCTTTCCCACCAAAGAGCAGAAGAATTCCACCCTGACATTGGCTTATGGAAGCTGCTCTCCCTGACACTTCCATGGTAAATAAGATCAGGGGTCTATGTAGTTCCCACTCACTTCACATACACATATCTGAGATCACTGCTTTCAAGCTTGCCAAGTGGCAGAGAACTTGTACATCATGGAGTCCTTGCAGACACTCAAAATGCTGGTATATCATGCTTAAAATAAACTTCTAGTGCAAAGACTAAGTGCACAGGAATTAGAGATAGGCAGAACAGGATTTAGATCCCAGCTCTGCAACTTACCATGGGCAAGTGTCTTAGTTCAAGATCCTTCAGAAACTTACTTTAAGACAAGGGTTCAAGTGCACATAGTTGATTTAGAAAGTGACCTCAGGAAGCACCACAGGGGAGTGGGGAAGAGGAGGAACAAATAAAGGGTGTGTATCAAGGAAGCTGTCACTGGAGATGAATTCTGCTGGAGAACCAATGTTAAACACTGCCTCAATGGTAACTCATCCAAGCAGCAAGGGAACTGGGGTATTAATACTCCAATTCCCATATGTTATTATTTAAGGGATGCTGCCAGAGGCATTAACCCCCTTGCACTTCTGGCCTATTATGTATGGGGGATCTGGTGGCCAAAGAGAGCCCTTGGGCAAAGTGCTGCCAATGCTAGGAGATGGAAGTTCTGCCCGTGGCCTCGGAAATGGTAAAACCCAAGGGTGTAGGAGTGGGGCTTGAAGGGGCATCAACAACATATGCTACAGCAAGCAAGCTAATCTCTCTAAGACTCAAGTTTCCTCATCTACAAAATATAAATTACTTGTAGCAAATAATATCTAATATCATGGGGTTGCTTTGAAGGGTAAAGTCAATACTGCAAGTTAACATATTCAGCACAGTGTGTGGCACTAGTAAACATCTAATAAATAATAGTTATGCTTATAAAACATCACCTGCAAAAGGAAATGTGTAATAAATGCCATGCTCATTTTCCAATCAACTCTGAGCCCCCAACCTATGGAGTTGGCAAGAAATCAATCTCCCTGTTTTGAGGTGGTCCTTCTACCTCCCTAAGGTCACATTAGAATCTGAGAGGTTTAACTTGGGGCCAGGAAACAAAGGATAAGCTCTGGACTTCAGTTCCCCATGACCTTACTGGTGAGTTTATAATCCAACTCTGCAGAATCCATTAAGTTTGGCCACAGGAATCTTTGTGGAGGCTGGGGGGCCCGGTACCCAGGGTCCAGCTTCTTTCAGCGTACCCCAGCCATTCCACACCTCCCCATCCTGACCACCAGTGGGGGTCCAGCCACCTCCCCAGGATCCCAGGAGAGAGTGGATTGAGGCATCTGCCGATCTCCTACCCCACTGGTGTTGAGGGATCTCCCTCCTCACTCATTGTTTGTGCCTCTTCCCCACTCCTCAAAGTCACTCATCTCCCTATCTTTTGAGCCATAAGCCAAGGGCTGCAAGCTGAAGGGCAAACAGAATGGTTCAAGTTCCCTGAGATTACAGAGTGCCTTCTTGGAACTGGGCTCTGCAGCTCCTGGCTGCCAGTATTATCTAGGATGTACATCACTGATCTTTGAATGGTAACATTCTGTGATGGGTAATGGAGTCAGAGCCTATGCACTCCTGCAGCAGCCCCGAAAGCTCTCATCTACCAGTCCTCTGTCTGATGTGAATCCACAGGCTTCATATTTAGGTCATTGGCTATGGAGTAGGTTTTGATGGACCCTGGGAGAATTCTTCTGCCTGCAGATAACTGCTCTTCTAGTATGTTGCAATGTTCTAACAAGACAGAAGAGGAAAGAGTAAAAGAAACATTTATTGAGTACCACTTGTAGCAGACATTGCATGTCCACCTACCCAGCACTCCTCTTTCCCCTTCTTAATATTATGCAGCAGAGGAGAATTTATAAACAACTTCCATCCATTCTGAGTCTTTTCCTGTAACAAAACAAAACACAAATTAATGGTGTTGCAATGAATTATCCTGTCACATAAAATTTTGTGCTAAATCAACTATCATATCAAATTGTGATATAAGCTAATAGCAAGAGCCAATGATCTGATGAGAAAAGGATGAAAGAAAAAGCCAAAACTATAAATTCTATTCATTCAGGGTTTTGTTGGGGTGTTTTTTCTGTGAATTACAAAGAGACACATTAATTTCTGAAGAGTGTAAGCAGTAAGCAGAGAAGATATTCCATTCTAGAGACACACTCATGCTTTGAGAAACAGAGTTTATGTTATGTCTCTAGGAGTGGCCAAATGTCTGGCTTTTCAAAATGAACACAAGTAGTTCCTTTTCCCAAGGGGATGAGAGAGTGACCCAGGAAAATATAACCTTGCCTCATCCCCAGCAAAGGTAACAAATGCATGGAAATTTAACACAGATAATTTGCTGCTATTTGGGGCTTTCATATAGCCCCAAATTTTACCTCATTTGTTACTATGCAAGGCTGAAAGTTTCAGAAACTCAAATCAAACTGATTTAAGCCTAAAGGGGGATTTACTGGCTGGTATAACTTGAAAGTTCAGGTGCAGCTTCATCCAGGTGCTCAAAAGACAGAATCAAGATTTGGTTCTTCTCTCTTTTTTGTCTCTGTTGGCTTCACTCACAGGTACGTGTTTCCCCCAGCATAACAAAATAAATGACAGCAGCTCCTGGCTTACATCCCACTAGCTCAGACCCAGCAGAAGAAGAATGCCTCTTTATCAGGATATCTCTCACAAGTCCTGGAATTCACTCTGATTGGATCGGCAGGAGTCATGTGCCTTCCCTGAACCTTGTTGTGGCTTGGGATGCAATAAGTCCTCTGACTGGCCAAAGCTAAAATCTTCAGGGGCGTGTGAACCAGAGCAACTCCATCTTAAATAGGACCTGGGTAAAATGAGGCTGAGACCTACTGGGCTGCATTCCCAGATGGTTAAGGCATTCTTAGTCACAGGATGCGATAGGAGGTCGGCACAAGATACAGGTCTTAAAGACATTGCTGATAAACCAGGTTGCAGTAAAGAAGCCAGCTATAACCCTCCGAAACCAAGATGGCGACGAGAGTGACCTCTGGTCGTCCTCACTGCTACACTCCCACTGTGAAAGCCCCAAATGGCAGTTTACAAATGGCATGGCAACCACAGGCAGTTACCCTATATGGTCTAAAAAGGGGAGACAAGAATAATCCACCCCTTGTTTAGCATATCATCAAGAAACAACCATAAAAATGGGCAACCAGCAGCCCTCAGGGCTGCTCTGTCTACAGAGCAGCCATTCTTTTATTCCTTTACTTTCCTAATAAACTTGCTTTCACTTTAATCTATGGACTCACTCTGAATTCTTTCTTATGCGAGATCCAAGAACCCTCTCTTGGGGTCTCTATTGGGACCCCTTTCCTATAACAAAATTGCCTACCCAGGGAGCCAGGAATGGGGCTAATCTACACCACATTAAGTCAGAGGTCAGGAAAGCTAGCTCAATACATCAGATAGGTGATACCAGCAGAAGGGCCACACACAACTGATGCCCCTGCAGGATCCCCAGCTATCATTTGATTTTCAAAATGACCCCCAATGTGATTATTTGGGTTTTTTACTCTTTTTTCATCTCGAAGTTATACACACACATTGTAATAATTACCTCCATTATATAGACTAAGAAACCGAGGCTCAGAGAACCAAGTAACACCCGAGTTCTCCTAATCAAACAAGGAGGAGCTGGGACCCAAACTCTCCATCTGTGTGACTCCAAAGTGAAGTCTGCCCAGGGTCTTTTCTGTAAATGTCCATTTATAGACCAATGAGTTTTTTTCGGGATTGTTCAAAGTCTTCTACTGTATACACAAACCAAAGATACCAGTGGCATTCCTGTCCCCTCACTCCCACATCCCAGGGCAAGCAAATTTCAGGAGCCCATTTGCAGCCCCTCTTAAAGAGGAACTGAAGACTGAGTTAGTAAATCTGTGCTGAGCTAATGCATTTTTCTGGTTGACAACTTCACCGCTGCCACCAACCTCAGTGCTTTGCTGATGTCAGGCAAGAAACGCAAAATATATTCTGCCCTGTCATTCTAGTCACCTCTTCCTGTCCAACCCACATCCTAAAAACAGGCAAACAGGATTGCCATAGTCAACTCAGTGTGGTTGAAGGGCATTTCAAGGCTCCATATCCAGAGTGTAGCCTGAGGTCCCCTCTCTAGAGAACGGAGTGATAGAAGATACCAATAGCATTATACTAGGGTGTCCCCTTCACCTAGAAAATCCACTTCTGGACATTTACCCTAAAAAAAATAATCAGAGATGTGAACAATCATAGATATACAGATATCTTCTGAAATATATGCTCAGAGTGCCCACAACAGATTACCCTGGGCACTTGTTAACAAGGGGCATTAGGCTGTGGTTCACACCTCCAATCCCAGCACTTTGGGAGGCCAAGGCAGACAGATCACCTGAGGTCAGGAGTTCAAGACCAGCCTAGCCAACATGGTGAAACCCCTGTCTCTACTAAAAATACAAAAATTAGCCAGCGTGGTGGCACACACCTGTAATCCCAGCCACTCGGGAGGCTGAGGCAGGAGGATCGCTTGAACGCAGGAAGCAGAGGTTACAATGAGCTGAGATCGCGCCATTGCACTCTAGCCTGGGCAATGGAGTGAGACTCCATCTCAAAAAAAAAAAAAAAGTTAGGGGGACATTAGCTGGGCAAAGGGTGCGGGTGGGACAGGACCTCTGCATTCCACTCAACACCTGCAAAATCAGAATTTCCTAAGCTGTGGCATCCAGCCTCAGTTCAAGTCTGCAGTGAGCGATAATCACACCACTGCACTCCAGCCTGGGCAACAGAGCAAGACATCGTCTCTGAAAAAAAAAAAAAGTAGGGGGGAGGGTGGGATCCCTGCATTCCACTCACACCTGTGAAATCTCCTAAGATGACTCCCAGTGATTCTGGCCTCCCGCTGTGTCCCTGGTATTCACACCCACCTTGTTATAGTCTCCTCCCACCTTGAACAGGCCTGGCCTCTGTAACTAATGCAATGGCATATTGCAGAAATGACAGAGCGCCGTCTGAGGTTAAGTCATAAAAGCCTTGTCTTGCTTTCTCTTGGGTCACTCTTTGTGGGGGAAAGTCAGCCGCCATGTCATGAGGACACTCAAGCAACCCTATAGAGAATTCTGCAGGTCCAGGAGCTGGATTCTGCCAACAGCCAGCACAGATCTTGTGAGAGAGCTGCCTTGGAAATGGATCCTCCAGCCCCAGTTGAGTCTGAACCACATCTTGACTCCTGAGAGACCTCAAGCCAGAAGCAACCAGCTAGGACACTCCCTAATTCCTGACTCTCAAAACCTCTGTGAGACAAATGAATAGTCATTGTTTCAAGCAGCTAGGTTTGGGGGTAATTCGTTATTAAGCAGTAGTTATTACACAGGGTGAGCCCAGGATCTACATGTTTACAGGCTCCTTGGGAAAGTCAGATACACTGAAGCCACTGGAGGCCAAGGATGTCCCTGCAACATTGTTTAGATTCAGAAAGTAACATTGGTGCCCCCTAGGGGATTAGAGAAGCAAATTACAGTCTACCTGCAGGATGGCCAACAATGCACATAGGAGACAGCTAGTACCTACCTTATCTTTTTTCAAAGGCTGCCGAGCATTTATGACATATTGAATACAAAATCAGTTCACATGCACAATGCAAAATATAATCCTATTTTTGTTCCATATAGAGCATTATTATATAATCCCTCATGTCCCAGGCCTTAGCCTGAGATGTGTGTGATTATATAATAGTCTTTTACTCCTTGAAGAAGTTCTTGTCACTCCTAAATTATTAAGGTGCAAGCCCACAGCAGCCTAATGGCTTGGAATTAGCCCCAGCTATTTCTGAGGTTTCCGCAGGAATCCTTTTACCTGAGCTCAGGAATGTGCCCACGGGTCCTTCTGGTGTTGACATCCTGCTGTGCCATTGCTGTGGTCTGCTGCGGCAGCTCCCACCCCCAGCCCAGGAGGCAGGATGGCTCACATTCACCCACATGGGGATACAGGCCCTTACAAATATCCAAGTGAGACCAGGATGTAGTTATTTGTTTCACACATATAATACATAAAAACAATCCCACTGTAAAAACTGGCTTTAAAGGAGGGGAAAATAGAGGCAATCGAGTGTAATAGTTCAAGGTCTGACTCCACCTTTTACTTAAATCAGGCATGTTTGCCTCATGTCTTTACGGTCCCACTGCGCTGAACAATTCTAGGGCCACAATTCCTATTGTATTCCTTGTATAGAGCACCCCCTGGAGTCATGCCTTTATTTCCTCATCTGTAACATGGGGATTATAATCACAACTCATAGGGTCATTATTAGCATTGAGCAAGTAAATTCACGTAAAGCCCCTCAACAGTGCCTGGCCCAGAGTGGGCACTCAACAAACGTCACATCTTAATTACCACCATCATTATTCATATATACTCCACACATATAATTCCACTGCCCTCCCTAGAGGCAGCTCCATTTATTAAGTGGGCACACTTGTAGAATTTTTCTGTGCATTTACATACATAGATTTTGGCACTGATTTTTTTCTTGTATGAATAGAATTGTTCCCTATTCTCAGCCATATGTGTCAGAGAAGCTTCCATGTCTGTGTGCATAGATCGGCCTCACTCTAGTGCAGATATGCCAAGCTTTATCTAACAGTCCCCACTTGTCCAGTACTTTGCTTATTTCCAGTTTTATGCTATTGCACACAAGTTGCAAAGAACATTGCTACATGCTTCTTTGTCCATCACACTAGTATTTCTTTAGATGAGATTCCTAGAAGTGATAATTCTGGGGTAAAGGATATTTGCATTTAAAATGTTGATAGATCCTCAGCCTGTCGGGTGCTACTACAGACAACAGAATAAGAGGAGAGATATAGTACCATGAAGATTAATTTAAAATTATTGCTAAGAGTGGTTGCTAAGACTCAACATCCAAGCGCTTTACTTGGAACTTCCTGCGTAAACACTCACCCTGCACGGAGGATGTTCTGGGAAAATTGCCACACCTCCAAGTTCCCACCCAGCTCATCTGAACCAAGAGAAGTGGGGAATAAGCCTTCCTGTCTAGTAGACCCACAATACCCCCTGGAGAAACATGGGAACATCTCTCCTCCAAAGGATATCCCACCATCACCCCGTAGTCCAAACAAGACAACCACATAGGCCAGGAGGGCAAGTCCAAGTCTGCTCATTGGATTTGGTACATTACTACTGGAAGGGAGACCAACCTTGGAGACCAGGGTACTCCTTACCAGACGTGGCACTTCTCTCCAGCCTCAGGTGAGAGCAAGAGCAAGCCTGCATATCCCTTCTGCCACCATCTGGTCCTCAATCCTCAACTCCAGCAAGCAAATGCTTGGATGAGAATGCACACCCTGTCTCCCAAGAGCAAACAAGTGCGTTCAGGCCTGGGGCAGCCAAACTCTAAGTTTAGAAACAGATTTTGCTCCAACCCTGCAGGGGCATGTTCTACCAACAAACACAGTTTGCTTTAGGTTCCCTTTAGAATACTTAACTGCTCCATCTGCAGCTTCAGTATTTGAGCTTTCAGGGCATCCCCAAGAACCGTGGATAGTTATTTTGCTTATTTTCTTCTCACCAAGTGCTCACACCCAGAATCAAGGGATGGTCCTGCTCAAAGGTAAACTCCAGTCCCCTTCCCAGAAAACAGAAAATACATGTAACATTTTAAACGAGGGTTTTACAAGCTTTGGGGGAAAAATGTAGAAGCAGATTCTACTCCAGGAACCCTACTAAATATGCATTTATAATTTTGCATTCATTTAACAATATTTACCAAGCATTTGCTACATGCCAGACCTTCTTCCAGGTGCTGAGGACACAAGGGTAGGTAAAGCAAGTCAGGACACTACAGACAGTCCCCAGCTTATGATGCTTTGATTTTTTCATTTTATGATGGTGAGAAAGCAATAGGCATTCAGTACATTCCTTGATTCACAATGGGGTCACATCCATATTGTAAATCGAGGAGCATCTGTATAGGGATTAGATTCTAGTGTGCACATGCATAGAAAAAAAGGGCAAGAGAATATTTTTAAAGTGATAATGGTTATCCCTGAGGATTGCAATAATAGAGATCTTAATTGTTTTTTATGTTTTACGTTGTTTGAAATTTTTCCAACTGGAAAAAAACTCACAGTATAGATGAATATTTATAGTTATGGGACTATACTCACAAGATATTGCTAAGTGAAAAGAACTGGCTACAGAAGAATATACAAAGTATATTTTTTGTAAATATATATTTACACTGTGTGTGTATCTGTTGCGATGAGTCATCTTGACTAAAGGGATTATGGAGGAATGTGTTGTTCAATTTTCTGTGTCTTTCTGCGTTTTGCAAGTGGTATGAATTGAACACATATCGCTTTTATAAAAAGGGGGAAAATGGGTCGGGCATGGTGGCTCACACCTGTAATCCCAGCACTTTGGGGGGCCAAACTGGGGAGATCGCTTGAGCCCAGAAGCTCAAGACCAGCCTGGGCAACATGGTGAGACCCTGTCTCTACAAAAAAATACAAAAAAAAAAAAATAGCCAGGCATGATGGTGCACATCTGTGGTCCCAGCTACCTGGGAGGCTGAGGTGGGAGGATGACCTGAGCCCGGGAGGTCAAGCCTACAGTAAGCTCTGATCATACCACTGCACTCCAGCCTGGGTGACAGAGTGAGACTCTGTCTCCAAAAAAAAAAAGTCGGGGGAGTGGAGGGTGGGGAATGTCATTTAGCAACAGGAACTTCAACCTATTCCTAAATTATTCTATCCCTAAATTATTCTATCCCTTGGTCTACCAAAACACCTGAAAATTCTCCGTTAGAGTCAGTCATTTGGCTAAACGTTTCCTTCCCAGAGGCTCCTGCTACACTACTTAAGAGGAATAACACACTGGTCTCTGTCACTTGCAAAATGGAACCGTGAACAGGGAATCTGAAAATGAACTGTCACTTTGGAGAGCGAGGAGTCTGCCCGGCTCAGCAAGACACGGACAGACAGGGAAAGGCATGGGGAGTCCCAGTGGCGCATGAGGACTCTCTGCTCTGAAAGTGAGGAGGAGGAGACTGAAGAAAAATGAGATGAGACATGGGATAAGAAGGACCTCCATGCATGCCCCTCTCCCAACACCCAGCACCCACTCTGCAGCCAAGGGGTCAGAGCTGTCGAAGAGTGATGAGCAACCTGTTTACTAAAAAGAAAGAAAAACCTACTTATAAGAGGTTTTTATCTTAGTGAGCCGCTCTGCCTGAGTCTACAGAAATTATCAAGGGTGACATCATTCTCCCCAGTCACAACCCCAGGACTTAACATCCCAGCAACACCCAAAGGACTCACCCACCCACCTCCCTGTCATTGCAGCAGCAGAACTGTCAACCCTAAAAAGGAGGATGGTTACGTGAGGAAATATGACGATCACTCCTCTCCAAGCTGTCAGCTAGAATATGAGCCTGGACCTAGACTAGCTGCAGCAGGGACCATGTTTAACAAGGGGCACGGTTGACTGCTGGGACTGCTTTAATATTCAATCCAGACCTCTGATGATGAGTTATTCATTAATGACCAACTGCCTCAAGGCTCCTGTTTTATTGAAAGCTTTACAAACCATCCAAGAAATGAGATATTGAGCTAAACATTTCATTCTTCCTCATTTCATCATTCATCCAACATTTTTTGCAAATACTTAGCAGGGGCTAGGGACTGGGGGGTCCAGGTATAAGATTCTTTTGGGCTTGAACATATGTGAGGACACCTTGAATTTTTATAAAAATGTGTATTAGATTTTCTTAATTATGGAAGTAACACATGCATTGCAATATGCTAAACAACAAAGTAAAGTAAAAAATCAATAATCTCCCCCACTCCATTCTAACTCCAACCCCTTGTAGTTAGCAATGTTAATAGATTGTTGTAGAGTTCCCTTCTCTATGCTTTTTTAAAAAAATGTTCATCTATTTATTTTGAGACTTGATTATGAGACTGGTTAATTTTTGTATTTTTTGTAGAAACAGGGTTTCATCATGGTGCCCAAGCTGATCTCAAACTCCTGGGCTCAAGTGATCTGTCCACTTCAGCCTCCCAAAGTGCTAGGACTACAGGCATGAGCCACTACACCTGGCCCTCTATGTCTTTTTTTACTTACCAAAATATATATATATATATATATATACACACGTATATACGTATATACGTATATACGTATATATACGTATATACACATATATACGTATATACATATATATGTGTATATACACATATATACGTATATACATATATATGTGTATATACACATATATATGTATATACACATATATATGTATGTATACATGTATACATATACATACATATGTATATATACATATATATGTATACATGTATACATACATATATGTATATAGACATATATATGTGTATATACACGTATACATATATGTATATATACATATGTATGTGTATATACATATATACATATATATGTATATATACATGTATATGTATATGTATACATATATACACACATATATATGTGTATATACATATATATACATATAGAGAGAGAGAGAGCGAGAGAGAGAAACTATACACATGATTCTACAACTCATCTTTTTCACTTCATTGTGTATTAAGAATCTCCCTTCAGGGTGACACAGAGATTAACATTGTCCTTTTTAATAGCTGTGTGATATTCCACAGTATGGCTATAATGTAATTTAATCAACAAGTCTCAGACTGATAGGATGTCTCCTAACATCCTATTTGAGGAGACTCACTACACATCCTTGGACATCACTGTACTTTCATGGATGTCTAAAGAAAAGACTCCCCAGGTGGGACAGCTGGGTATAGACATCTAACAGTGACAGAGGGTCCCTTTCTGCCCCAGCTCATGGGAAAATTTCCAGTGGTCCTGATCAGTTCCCCACTGGTTAGGGAACAAGATTACCCTTTCTCTCCCTCTCCCTATAAGGTGTCCAAGCCCCTCCCCTTCTCTTCATGGGGTGGAGAGTTGGCAGGATGGTTGGATGGTGGTTTGTTCACAAATGATGGGTCAGAAGCCAGGTGCCCTCCAGGGCAGCTCACTGCTCAGTCCCTGGCCCTTCTCCTCTGTGCTCACGATGGAAGCCCTCCCCATTCCCCTCCCACTTCCCAAAGGCCTCCACACCATCCTTCCCTGCTCAGAACGGTCTTCCAAATCAACCTCCTTTTTCCCCAGCCCTAGTCTCATCACTTCTCAGAGACCAGGGATCAGGATTGGGCAGAATGCATCTGCGTGCTTTCATCCTTGGCTCTGTGTCGGCACCATCTGGCAAAGGAGAGAAGGGTCCTCAGAACCAAGGTGGGGGAAGAAAGGCAGGGAGAGAGCAGAGGAGGGGAAGGAAGGGGAGGGTAGGAAAGGGGAGGGGAGGGGAGGGGAGGAGAGGAAGGGAAGGGAAAGACAGAGGAAGGGAGGGGAGGGGAAAGGAGGAGAGAGAGGGGAGGGGAATTATTAGGCAGCAAAGAGACCCTTCCCAATACAACCCTACCACATGCACTTCTTTGTCACTGCTTTCTACTCTCTGAACATTTATGGTACATCAAGTCCAGCTCTCCTCAGCCCTTCCCTCTGCGAAGACACCAAGACCATGCACATTTCACAGTGAGGACACTGGAGCCAGGATGGGGGGCGGAGGGGGGGGTGCGATTTAGCCGACACCACTCATCAAGTTGGTAGCAGAGACAGGGCTACAACCCAGCTCTCTGACATCCCTTTATTGTGAGTTGAGGAAGGAGTGAGTCTCCATTGCAGTTTGTTCCACCTGCCCTCTAGAATCCCAAGGAGCAATCCTATTAATCATCACAAGAAGGTTAATATGAAAATAGAATCAGGCCTAAATTGAGACAGACAAGTTCAAATCTGTCACCCTTAACCCAGTCCAATTCAATCTGTCAGCAAGTCCTGTTGGCTCTTCCTTCAAACTGTATTGAGAATTCATTTTTTCCTTTCTACTCCGGTCACCTCTGTCCAAGGCACCAGGGTTCCTGCAGCCACCTCCTCTCTGCCTTCCCAGCTCCCATCTTGCCCCTCCACAGGTCTTTGCATGTAGCAGCTGGAGGCTTCCTCTTAAAATATAAACTGGATCGTGTCTTTCTCCCCAGCTTGGAGCCTCTAGCAAATGACTTCTGGCTGCACTTAAAATAAAACCTCCATTTCTCACCCTGGTCGATGAGGCAGGACACGATCTCTTCACGCTTCCAAACTCATCTCCTGCAGCAACCCCTCTCCTTCACTTACCCTGTTCCTCTTTCTGTCCCTGTGAAACTTAAGACTCTGGGCTGGACACAGCTATGATCCCAGCACTTTGGGAGGCCAAGGCGGGAGAATCGCTTGAGGCCAGGAGTTCAAGAGCAGCCTGAGCAACATAACAAGACCCCATCTCTAAAAAAAATTTTTTTAATGAGCCAGGTGTGGTGGCATGCATCTGTGGCCCAGCTACTCAGAAGGCTGAGGTGGGAGGATCACCTGAGCTCAGGAGTTCGAGGTTCCAGTGAGCTGACTGTGCCACTGCACTCCAGTTTGGGTGACAGAGTGAGACCCTGTCCCAAAACAGCAACAACAAAAACACCAAAACTCCCAGCTCTCTCCTGCTTTCACAGCCTCTGCAATTGCCATTCCCACTCACTGTGGAAATGGGCTCCAGGTGTCTGCACAGCCAGCTCCTTCTCCTTCCCTCTCAACTCAGATGTCGCTTCTTTGGAGAGGCCTTACCACCATCAGGAATCATCTTGCTCACCTTTCTGCTTATTTGTTGATTGTCTATCTTCCCAGACTATGAGGCACACACCATCAGGGCAGAGGCCAGGTTTACTTTGTTCAAGCACATGGAATAAAGTAGGTGCTCAATGAGTCTCTGAGAAGAAAGGCAGGGAGGATGGGGTGGTGTGGAAGAAGGGAGACCGGTGTGTGCTCCTTAAGGTAACATCCATGCCCGGGCCCCAGACACCCAAGGAACAGTCAGCAGGCCCTGAGGCCAGTCTCACCCCTCCATCAACACACCACAGCCAGTGTTATTTGTAGCTCAGCGTGGGCCCCCATTGAGTCTGGCTATGGCATATTCAGAACAGCCAGGGCCTCTAACAAGGTGAGTGGGGACCTGGCAGTCATTTTCTCTTTGCAGCTGTGACATCTTCACGAAAGTTCCTCTTTGAGTCAGGTTTGTATCTCTTACCTGACTCCTGCAGCCACGACTTCTGGAACTCTGTCATCCAGGATGTGACTGTATACTAAAATATTTTACATGCCATGTATCCATGATAGTTCCATGAGGGAACTACCATTATCATCCCCATTTGAAATATGGGGAAACTGAGGCTCAGAGAAATTCTGTAATGAGCTCAAGGTCATAGAGCCTCTTACCAACTGAGCTGAGATTTAGACCCAGACAGGCTGAGTGCAGAGCTGATGCTCTTGACCATGACACTGGAGACCTCCTGGCACCAAGGATGCCATAGAATGAGTGAAGTCTCCAAGAAGTCTACCAACTGGTTTCTGCCTTAATTTTCTTGACCCCAGGACCCAAGGCCCCGGGTGCAAGGGTAGCCACAGCAGAGGCTCAGCAGTCCACACTGAACTGAGGAATGGGGTCAGTCCTACCCTGTGTCAGAAATCCCTTTCTCTTGCTTTGCGAGGCCAAAGGGATCAAGTCAAACCAACCATGGCTGTTTCCCTAAAAATCCCATTTTCCCTCTCAGTGAAGGAGAAAGCAATATGATTCTGCAGGCTCCCTGAATGATGAATTTGCCCCTGTTAGGCAGCTTCTGCTGATTTGGAGAAAAGAAACAAACCACTCCAGCACCTAAATCTAACAAGCTGGGAGAGATGGCAGTAAGGATTGCTGCCGGGAGGTGGGGCAGGAACCAGGAGATATTTATAGGGCACCAGAGAGAAAGAAATGGGGGTGGTTGAGCCCATTCTGCTGCTGACCCCAGATTTATACACTACAGGCCTCGTTCATGGTCCCCATGGGACCCCGGGTCCTTTCAGCATCTCCTCCTAGCCTTGGGAAGATGAATCACACACACAGAGGAAGCGAGTGTTGCTGTATCTTTGTGGGTGAGCCTGTGTGTGCTTGGATGTGTGTGTGTGCGCACATTGGAATGTCTTTGTGTGCCTGCCTCAGTGTATCAGTGTGTCTTTGTATATGCATTTGTGTTTCTGCCTTTGGCTACATCTTTCAGATGGATGAGATCAGTTTCCCTTTCAAGTCGCCTTTTGGGAGTTTACTACAAGATCCGCTTCCCTCCCCTCTACTGGACAGAGTGATGCCTCATCTTCCCTGCCTCTGAATATTGAGGCACCTTCTCCCCTGCTGACAAAAAATCAAATCTTGGAGGTGGTCTTCGATTCTACTCAGGGGAAGTAAAAGTCTGTAATTATGATATACTACCAAATGAGGTGGGTGGTTTCAAGCCCCTAGCTGGTAAATTCCCTCCTCTTTCCTTCTTGCAAGTCAATTCCTTCTGTTTTTTGGGGTTTTTTTTTTAGATAGAGTCTTACTCTGTTGCCCAGGCTGGAGTGCAGTGGTGCAATCTCAGCTAACTGCAACCTCTGCCTCCCAGGTTCAAGTGATTCTCCTGCCTGCACCTCCTAAGTAGCTGGGATTACAGGCATGTGCCACCACACCTGGCTAATTTTTGTACTTTTAGTAGAGTTGGGGTTTCACCATGTTGGCCAGGCTGGTCTCGATCTCCTGACCTCAAGTGATGCACCTGCCTTGGCCTCCCAAAGCACTAGGATTACAGGCATGAGCCACCACCCACTGCACCCAGCCAAGTCAGTTCTTATTTAGAGCAAAGATTTTTTTTCACTGATGCAAACTATTTAAGCTATTTATGTAGTACTTATTCCCCTGCACAGACATGTGATAGCCACATATTTAAAGTCTGTAAATAATACTATCAAAATGATCTTAATCTTCTAAATCTCACAAATGTTTATATTTTACAACCCAATCAAAAATTAATGCTAAACAAGCCAATCATAGAGCAAAGATTTTTAACCTCTGCATCTGTCGTTATGTTTTGGGCAACATGTGCAGCCTATCAGCTCTCTTCTGTGCCTTCATGACCTAGAATCTACAAGTGGGGTGGCAGCATCACAAAAATCAAAGTAGCCTGAGTCCCTAAGTAATTGCATGAAGGACCACCACCATAGAGGGTTGACTGACTCCCAACAGAATTTATGTAAGAGAAACAAAGCTTGATTGTCTAAAATCACAGAGACTTCTGGGTTTGCTTGTTACTGCATTCATAAGCTTATCCTAACTAATACAACATCTAAAGCATCTTATGTATCCCTGGTGGTATACACAATAAAACCTTGGGATACATTTGACTTGGCTATTTCTAAGATCCCACTTAGCTCTGAGACTCGATAATCCTAACCTCTTATGATAGCATGACCCTAATTATTTACCCAGATCACACCTCTGGGTCTCTGAAACATAAATTTGCAGACTGACATTGCCACCCAGCCCTCTAGTATATGAGGAGATAAGTCTAAAGATGCTACCAGGCCCTCCCAGAATGGAAAAGCATGAAACTGAGGGATTTTTTTCTGCAACTGTGAAGCTTCTATATTTATTGCCCAGCCAGCTGCATTTCACCCTGTGCTGGGCAACGGTTCCTAAATGAACCCAACCCAAAGCCCTTCTCCCCATGAGCCTTTCTACAATCCAACCCCTCCCAATTAAGGAAACAACTTTGAAATTAACCCTAATTAAGTCTCAGAAGTGTCCTTGGACTTCAAGCAAGCTGAGTACCTTGGGGGACTTATTCTGGCTCTTGTTGGACTTGATACTCATGTCTACCGAAGTGTCAGGTGACTTGGGTTCCAATCACAGCTCTCGCATTCCTAGCAGTGTGAACTCTGACAAGTTACATGGCCTCTCTGAGTCATATCTTCAACTGTAAAATGTGGATAATAATAGTACCTGCCTCCTAGGATTGTCCTGAGGATATACAGAGCATAAAACTAGTGCCCCAACGTCAATGAAAAAAAGGAGCCCTTTGTGTAAGCAGAATGGGGGAAAGCACCCATAACCAAACTCTAATCAGACAAAGTGTCAGCTCTTTAGCCATTGGAGTCATCAGTAAACTTGGCCTGAGAGAGTAACCCTTCAATTCACTATTGCTGTCTAGCTAAGACAGGCTTCTCGGGGTGCCATTGTTATCAGGGATGGGGAGGAATGGGACAGAGCACCAGTACCTTTTGATGAGGAGGAGAGTCACTGCTTAGGTACTGCTGGGGAAGTCCCAGTCAGGCAGTGAGATGCTCCAGGCACTAAAAAGACAGCATGAAACGGGCACACATATCACTTCTTCACTTGAAGTCCCAGTTTCTTCCTGCATCAAATCCACAGGCTATATTGAGGGTCTAAAGTGGCTGCCACAGATTTTAAAATGTGGAGACCCTGCGAGGTGTTATCATTGCTATTGCCAACGTCATTACTGCATACGCTTCTCCCCATGAAAAGCCCTTACAGAAACTCCCCCGCCACCCCCATATTTTCTCCCTCAGAGCCCCATACTACGTGGATGGATAAATAAAAAACCAATGCTTTTCCATTTCCAGGACCCTCCTGAGATCATTATTCACTCTCCAAGAGGGTAGCTTTTAATTCTGCTATAAATGAGAGGCTGGCCTTTAACTCCCCGCTCTCTGTTGTCATGGAAACTGGTGCACTAGCAACTTGGCGTGGAAACAAGAAATGGGTATTCTTTTTCCATCAAGAAGAGGAAAGGCTGGGAGAACTTCAAGGTAGGAGGTGGAGACCTTGCACTCTATGTGATCTCCCTTTGAAAAGGAACCACCCAAAAGATGCCAATAAGGAAATTCTATTGCAGAGCCCTAGAACTAACTTCAGGACCATGGAGAGCTCCCTGAAAAGTTAAAGGTTGAGCCAGGAGCAGGAGAAAAAATGAAGTCAGTAGCTACACCATATCCTCAACTTCTACAGAAGACAAAGTATAAAAGGCAGGGACTGTGCTGCAGAGGTGAGAAGAGGAGAGGGGAGGAGAGAGGAGTGGAGAGGAGGGGAGGGAAGGGGAGGGGAGGGGAGGGGAGGGGAGGGGAGGGGAGGGGAGGGGAGGGGAGGGGAGGGGAGGGGAGGGGAGGGAAGGGAAGGGAAGGGAAGGGAAGGGAAGGGAAGGGAAGGGAAGGGAAGGGAAGGGAAGGGAAGGGAAGGGAAGGGAAGGGAAGGGAAGGGAAGGATCCCTCTGGCATTAATCCATCTTAGTCCCAATCCCAAATTCCCAGGATAAAGACTCTACATGGGGAGGTGTTTCCCCTTTAGCTAATTTGCTATGAATAGGGAAAGTGGGACCTCACTGGACACATGTGGCCAGTGGGTACACATCCAGGGACCCTGTGGATCAGAGAGGTGCGAGAAGCAGTGTTCAAGAAGACGGGAATGAATGTGAGCTGTGCGAGATCTCATAAACTCACCGTGGCAATGATAGATCCTGGACCCTAAAAATAGAAAGAATGCATTCTCTAAAAGCTGAGAAATTTGGCCAAGGAAGGAATTGGGGTCCATCCTACATGGAAGCCAGTAATGGGGATGGGAGAGTTAAGCCAAACCCATGAACTTTAAAAAGCATCCAACTTCTACTCAGTAGTCATTGAAATGGTCTCCATAAAGCTCCGAGGCAAAATTATAGATCATCATTTTAATTGAGTGAAATTGGCTATACATTAATATTCATGATTATTAGAGCAGCTAATTTTCCTCTTTATAGAAAGTGAGTGGGGGATCATTTCAGCTGCTACTTACTTTTCCTCCCTTTGATTTCTGTGGAGGAGGTGAAAGAATAAAACACACAGCACTTGGAATCAGCCATCAATTTTGGAATGTTGGGTAATTATCAAGGATTTTTTAAATTGCTTTGACCTCTTAGAGGGACTGCGTAGAAGCATTCTATGAATATTTAAAAAAAATGCACCTGCTAGCCTCCAGGCCTGGTCCCTTTGGCCAAATAAGGGCAGGTGACTTAAATGACATAAGCACCCCATCCACTCCACTGCCCCACCAACCCACCAAGGATGAAAATAACAACAACAATAACAATAATAACAGTCATCAGAGCCCATGCTGGGTGCAGCCAAGATGGGATGAGAGTGCACAGGTAGGGTGACAAGGGTGTCCATGCATGGCAGGGGTGGCAGCTGAAACAGGAGAATCGTTACACTGACCACTGAGTGTAAATAGATTTCTCACTGTCAGAGAAAGGAGTCACAAATGTGGAAAGGAAGAGAACCAGAATGAGCTCTATGGTGATGGATTGGAGTCAGAGGTGTATTAACGTGACTTTCTGGTTTCCAATATGGAGAAAAAAATCTAATAAATATAGATGTAAACATGTTTGTACATGTGTATATCCACATACACATACATGTGTGCACACACACATGTACTCCCTAGATTTGCACATTAAGAGGACCTGGAATCAGTGCTGCCCTAATAGCTATAAACATACTTTACACCAATGTCTTTGTTTCCAGATATTCTCCACTAAATTGAATCAAGGCACTTTAGGGAAATGGCTGATTCCAAGGCTGGCTCCGGGAAAAAACAAGATAACTGGAACATCTTGTGCCAGAAAGCAAGAAAACATTCAAAGTATCATAGGGGTCACAGCAAGGGACACAGACACCAGCTTGAAGTGGCTCTCACCAGCCAAAAATGACGTGATTTGAGAATCAAAATAAATGAGAATAGTAATGAATTACAGCCCACTCAAAAAACTAGCATGGAATGAGTTCATACTGATATAAATAAATGAATGAATAAAGTAAATGTTTGATACTGAATAGGATATTTACATAATTTCAAAGACCCTCCCCACAAAAAATACTGCGAAGACAGAAAGAGTAATTTTAGAGTGGAGAGAAGTCCCCTGTGGGGAGGGCCCCTCAATTAAGTGACCAGAGTGAATGCCAGCAGTAATCACATGCCATCCAACAGGGTTCCATGAGAAGGATGCCACATCTTTCACATGCTATTCCTGCCCAAGATGCATGACCTGAATCTATTCACCAGGGAGCATCAGACACACCCACACAGAGTGACATTCCACAAAATGCTGGCTGTCCCCTCCAAAAGCATCATGAGAGTCCAAGAGAGACTGAGGAACACTCCAGACTGGAGGACATCCAAGAGACAGGACAGCTAAACGCAACAGTAGATGCTGAACTGGATCCTTTCGCTAGAAAGGACGTTATTGGCACAAATAGGAAACCGTGAATGGGGTCTGAGGATTAGATGGGTGTAATGTTGCAGGATTCATGTCCTGACCTAACAATTTTACCATGATCACTAAAAGCATGTCTTTATTTTAAGGAAATAGACTCTACTGTATTCAGGGGTGACAGGGCATCGATTTGACAACTTATTTTGAAATGGCTTTGGAGGAAAAAAAGTCATCTGTATTGAACTTGCAACTTTATAATAATGATCATAGTAACTGCTAATTTGAATGTCTACTATGCACAACGCACTTTTTATAACTCTGTTTCTACCTTATAATAACCTTACAAAATCATCCTAATATATTCCCATTTCATAGATGAGAAAACTGAGGTTCCAAGAAGTCAAGCATCATGCACAAGGTCATTACTACTTTTATTCTACAAGTGTGGACTGTGTCTCTGGGGACTGTGCCAGACACTGGGCATATAGTGAGGAATAAAATAAGCATGTCCTTCTCCTAGTGAGGAATAAAATAAGCAGGAATTTTAAATCCAGGATGCGCTATGGGCAAGAACCAGGAAAACAAACAAGGAAATCATTCCTGGCAGGATGAGAGCCGTGAACATACAAACACAAGGTTTTGGAGAAAGATGATATTGAGGAGCAGAGGATGAACCCAGTCTGTGAGCCTTTATAGGTCTTGGTAGAATTTGGATTTTATTCTAAATCAATGGGAAATCATAGTCATGATTTGTGCATGGAAATGACATGATCTGATTTGGGTTTTTTGGGGGTTTGTTTGTTTTGAGATGAAGTCTTGCTCTGTCACCCAGGCTGGAGTGCAGTGGTGTGATCTTGGCTCGCTGCAACCTCCACCTCCCAGGTTCAAGCGATTCTCCTTCCTCAGCCACCTGAGTAGCTGGGATTAATTGCAGAGGTGTGGTACCATGCCCAGCTAATTTTTGAATTTTTAGTAGAGTCAGGGTTTCACTATGTTGGCCAGGCTGGTCTCGAACTCCTGAATTCAAGCGATCTACCCACCTCGGCTTCCCAAAGTGCTGAGATTACAGGTGTGAGCCATCATGCCTGGCCCTGATTTGTATTTTAAAGGAACTTCCTAGCTTCAGAGAGGGATTATCAGGGCAAGAAGAGACAATGTGGGGGCCAATGAGCTGCTAAGTGGCAGAGCCAGTTTTCCCCACCCCCAGGTCTCTCTGGCCTCACTCTCTTGCCACTCCAGCAGGTCCCCTGAGTGTCCTCCCCATCCCTCCACACTTACCTCATCTGGTTGCCCTAAGCAGGTCGGCATCGCCTGGAATTAACACTGCCTATGCGGCTGGGAAAGCATCTCTCCAGTGATGATTGTAGAAGTTGCTGGGTAAATACATATTTAGCAAAACGAGCCACTCCATAGTAGCCTCTGAGATTCCACATTGCAGAGAGATTAAGGGAGGAGGGGGTGGCTCTAGGATTAAATAAGATCTGGGTTCTAAGGCCCAGGTATGCCAGGTAGCGAGAGACAGAGGTGAGAAGCTCATGGGCTCCTTAAACTAGAGCTGATAATGATTCTCCCCACTTTTCTTGTTTGAATGTCTTCCATTTTAAGTCCCCCACCCTGTAGTCTACACCAGCTTGTCCTACAGAACTTACTGTGATGATGGAAATATTCTATATCTATACTGTTCATTGTGACAGCCACTAGCCACATGGGGCTACTGAGGACTTAAAATGCAGCTGGTGCAACTGAGACTGAATTTTTCATTTTATTTAATTGTAATTAATTTGAATGTAAATAGCCCCATGTGGCTAGTGGCTACCACATTGGACAGCACAGGTCGGCACACTGGGGACAAAATGCTAAGACACAGTCCCCTGGAATGGACACCTTCACCCAGCTTCTCAGCTCTAAAGAGAAAGGCAGCCAGTGAAAGTAGCAAACCACAAACCCAAAGGTGACCTGACCTTTGCCATATGACATTTGCCCCTTGGCCCCCAGGATAATTGCCAGGTTTACCACCCCTTTGTCCTGTCTAAATGATGCTGTTTCCTTTCAAAGATGCACGCTTATTTTAATGAGAACATACAACGCTAAATTGCATTTCTCTTTCTTCGCTCCTGACACAATTCTCCTTCTAATAAGATTTTCCCTGGCTAACCCATTTTCGCAGCAGCTATTCTAAAAAGCCATCTTCTGATTGAGCTATGACATACACAAGGCAGGTGAGAGAGCTTGAAGCACAAAGCCAGAGGGATATAGGTCTATTTTCTTACCTCCTTGGGGAAAGCCAGATAACATAATCAAGCCAAAGACTATTTTCCTAACACCTGCTGTGAGGCCAGCTGACCGGCATTTGCCATGATCAGTCATAATGGATGATGTTGCCAGCAGAAGGCATCTTGGCAATGGGAAAGGCAGACCCAGGCCCCACTCTTCTCTTGCAGGAACTTCTTTAGCCCTGAAAAATGAAAGCAGAGACCCATTTCTTGAGCAAAGACAAGCAGAATTTATTATCTAATATCAGATTGTATGAGGAGCTTTCAGCCCAACTCGTGATCCGAAAGCTCTTAAAGTGGTGAGTGACAGGGACCCTTAGCATAGATTTTTCATTCTCTTATTCCTTATATTCATTATCAAGTGATGGCCTCTTTAGCTCCAAAATGTAATTGAATCCATTTCTTTCTCACCACCTCCACCACTACTACCCTTGCCCAAGCACCCAGAGTAACGGCATCAGGCGATTACTCTCAGTCTGTCACCCACAGGAATGAAATAACCTCCTCCAAGCTCTCCTTGCTTCCATTCTTGCCCTTAACACCCACCTTTCACACACCACCCAGAGTAACTGCACCAGGTAGGATAGGTCACATTATGCTGCAATAACAAATAATCCCCAAAAGTCAGTGACTTATAACAACCAGGGTTTACTTCTTGTTTATGCTCCATTCAGCTGGGACATCTGCTCCAAGTCCCTGCTTGCAAGATTCAACATTGGTGGTTGCCATGGCCCATGACAGAGGGAAAGAGTTCTGGAGCATCTTGCATCAGCAATGCAACGTTCCAGCCCGGAGGTGACATCTATTATTTCCACTCGCAACTCACTGGATAGGACTAGTCACATGACCCTGCCCTATAATAAGAAGGCAGTAAGTGCAACCCTCTCCCATCTCCTGAATACAGAGAGAATGTTGAACTGGAGGGGATCTAAGAGATAATCAAGTTCAACCTGCTTGTTCCAGAAGCAAGGAAACTGAGGCTTAGAGAGGAGAGGGGTTTATCCGCAGTCACAGAGCAGGGTAAAACAAAAAAGCTTCTCTGCTCCAAATTTATGTGCAGTCACAGAGCAGGGAACAACACAGAGCTTCACTCCAAATCCAAGTATTCTTTCATCCATCCATTAAATAGTAATAAAGGAACTACTATGTGCCAAGCATGGCTGGGAAGAAAGAAATGAGCAAGACCCGCCCGGCCCCTGCTCCCCAAGCTCACAGCTTGGCCAGAGAAGTGGATAACTAAACAGGCAATTACAGCCCCCTGTGAAACATGCTGGGTGCGCATGGTGTCATAACACCACACAGAACTCTCTCTGAGTGGCTCTCCAGTGAATTCTGTTTTTTGGTCTTCATTTTTTTGAGGCGGAGTTTTGCTCTTGTTGCCCAGGCTGGAGTGCCTGGGCAATGGCATATCGGCTCACTGCAACCTCTGCTTCCTGGGTTCAAGTGATTCTCCTGCCTCAGCCTCCCGAGTAGCTGGGATTACATGTGTCCGCCACCACGCCTGGCTATTTTTTTTTTTTTTTTTGGTCTATTTAGTAGAGATGGGGTTTCACTATGCTGGGCAGGCTGGTATTGAACCCCTGACCTTAGGTGATCCGCCTGCCTCGGCCTCCCAAAGTGCTGGGTTTACAGGTGTGAACCACCGCACCCAGCTGAATTCTGTTTGTTATAAAAAAGTTATTGTTTTTGCCAACAGGGCAGGGCTGAGCTCAGAGCAGGGCTGAGCCAGGTTTCCCTTGTTTGTAAAAATGAAGGAATGATGTCTTGTGCACCCTAGCATCACGGGACAGATTTCTACTAATTTCCTGAGTATGGATGAGTCCACTCTCCCCTTGGGGGTAGGTGTTGGGGTGTAGAGGCAGCCATGTTGCATCCACCAGCATCCTTTGGTTGCAGGCAATGGATTGGCAGGAAATGTAATAGGTGCTCAGTAAGTACTTACTGGATGAATAAAAAAAGAATGGCGGCCTGGCACAGTGGCTCATGCCTGTAATCCCAGCACTTTGGGAGGCCGAGGCAGGCGGATCACTTGGGGTCAGGAGTTCGAGACCAGCCTGGCCAACGTGACGAAACCCCATCTCTACGAAAAATACAAAAATTAGCTGGGCGTGGTAGCACATGCCTGTAATCCCAACTACTAGGGAGGCTGAGGCAGAAGAATTGCTTGAACCCGGGGCGGGGGGGGGGTGGGGGGGGGTGGAGGTTGCATTGAGCCGAGATTGTGCCACTGCACTCCAGCCTGGGCAACAGAGCAAGACTCCATCAAAAAAAACAAAACAGAAAAACACAGAATGGAAGGAAAAGCTGAAACATCAGGCTCCAGAAAGGCAGGGGCAGGGCAGCTCGGGGAGGTGGAGGAAGAGAAAGGTGTATTAAGTGGCAGGAACCAACGGAATACATATGGGATGTTTGCCTTGGCATTAGTGAACTCCAATCATTTTAGGTCTTTGTGCTCATGATCCAAATTCCTGGGAGATAGCCCCTGATTGGTCCAGCCCAGAGCCAATGCCCTGGTTTGCAGCAGATGCTGAGACTCCCACAACCAGCCCCCTGCACAGGGGGGCAGTCCCCACTTCCAGCTTCCACCATCTGTGCTTCCTTGCCTGAGGGTACTCTTGCCCACATCCTCAACAGAAAGAGTTCTAAGGAAGCAGCATCCCCAGGAGCAGCCTTCAATCAATAACTCAGAGGATGGTACATGGTATATGAATACTCCACTCCCCATCTCAAATGGGAGAACCCTGAGGGGCATATTCTACACTGTCACCCTGAGCTCCTCAGTGGGATTAAATTACACTTGCCCACAGTGGAAATGGGCTTGATGATGCACCTCTTATCAGCTTCCTGCCCTTCCCTGTGTCACTTCTCTCCCCAACCCTGGTATCTGATATTGCCTCCCAAATAAACGACTTGCACTCAAGTCCTTGTTTTAGGATCTGCTTCCTAGGAGAGAGGTGGTGGGAGACCCAAACTAAGACACGATCCCTCTGATGCCACCTGTATTGGGGGGAGGAGAATTGTCCTAGGATAAAGCAGAGATTCTGATACCAAAATAATAGAAATCCTGGGTGTGCAGAATGACAAAGAGTCACATAAATACTTGTCACACAGGGTCACTGTGGGGATAAAGTAGCGTCTACTGCAGAGTGAGCCCTAATAGTTCACTCTGCCTCTCTGTTCCCCAAAGCATGTGTGAGGATGGCAGGTGAGTCCCGGTTTCTAAAAGAAAATGCTGGAGTCCATTGGCATCCCCCTGCCCCCCAATAAGCTGCCCCGGTCCCCAGAGTCCCTGCATGCAGCAGCCTGACACGGCCCATCTTTGATTCCTTCTCCTCCAGGGCCAGGCTGTGACAAAGGTCAGGAGGCCGCGAAATTTCTCAGGGGAACAAATTTCCATTTCTGTCAACTGCATTTAGGCAGCTCCATCCAGAGAAAATAAAAACAAAGGGTCATGCTCCTTCCCCAATTTGGCACACTGTCCATTTTCACGGGGAGTCCACACCAGGAATGGCAAGATAGTGAGTCCTGAGCACTGGTTAATCTAATATTTTACTTTACAGTTATTAGAATTATGAAAAGCCAGCATTTGTTGGATAGGCTGCCCTGATTTCTTTTTTTTAAGTGATAAGTTCTGGCTCTGTTACTCAGGCTGGAGTGCAGTGGTGCAATCACAGCTCACTGCAGCCTCGACTCCTGAACTCAAGCCATTCTCCCACCTTGGCCTCCCCAGTAGATGAGACGACAGGCACACACCACCATGCCGTTAATTTTTAAATCTTTTTTAGAGATAGGTCTTGACATGTTGCCCAGTCTGGTCTTGAACTCCTGGCCTCAAGCAATCCTCCTGCCTCGGCCTCCCAAAGTGCTGGGATTACAGGCATGAGCCACCACATCAGGCCTGATATTTTATTCTTGAAAGGAAGATTTCACACTAGTAGCAGTCACCTCATAAAAAAGATAATTTTTTTTTCTGGCCTGGCCTATTTCACCTCCTTATGGACAATTTTCCTAGCCAGAAAGAAAGAGATTTAAAAGGTGGATTTTTTTTTTCTAAGCATCCTGAACAGAAGCCAGAGACCTGGACTTCTCTCAGCTCTGGTCACAAGGAGAGGAGAGCAGGGATGGAAGCCACATTGAGAGTCCTGGGGTACCTGTGTGGTTGCCAATCCCAGTTGGGCCAATTACTATCTGTGTGTAACTTCAATGGTCCTCAGTTTCCCCACTTGTAAAATGAGGATACAAATAAAGTTGTCTGAGGATTGAATAAGAGTGAAGGCAAAGTGCCTCACATGCAGTAGGCATTCATTATGATGCAGAGTTTTCACACGTGGGGGTTATTTTGGCTTCTGACATCAGTGTCTTCCTTGTTTCTCTACAAGCCAATCAACACCCTTGCTTCAGGGCCACCTCCCCTGGGAAGCCCTCATTGACTTGATTTCCTCAGCCTGCAATCATCTTTGTCACCTGTGAATCTCTGTACACTACTTAAGGCTCAACTATAAACTCTAGATAAGTCTCTAGATTAGGCTTGATATAGGAGTTAAAAAGAAATTACTTAGGCAGATAGAGAGGGTACAGAAGTCCTCGGTAAGGTTTTCCTTTTAATGAAAATCAGCCCCAAATCATTTTCTTTTCTAACAAAGAGCAGCCTGTAAAATCGAGCGGCAGACATAGATGCCGGCCGTTGTGCCAATCATGTTCAAGATGGTGGCTCCATCTGCCCTTCTCTTTGTCAGACATGTGTACAGTAAGGAGCAGACAAGATGGCGCCAGCCAAGGGGAGGGTCCATTTGCATAGTAAGATTAGAGTGGGTTGGGCAGCCTTCCCCAAATGCTATGTAAACGTCACACCTGATCCAGCCAACCTGCGGTCCCTACCTAAATCAGACACCACCTCCACAAGACTGCCTATAAAATCTGGCAAACTCCACTACAGGCGGGTCTTTCCTTTTGGAAGCCTCTCCCTCTCACTAGAGAGCTGTTCTGCTTTCTCTTTCTTTTGCCTACTAAACCTCTGCTCTTAAACTCCTCATGTGTGTCCATGTCCTAAATGTTCTTGGCACAAGACAACGAATATCCCAAGTATTTACCCGAGACAAGGAAGTCGCTTCAGTCTCACCTCCCCAGCTAGACCAGAAGTGTCTCTGGAGCAGGGCTAGGATCGCGGGGGAGGCTCTAGGCAAGAATCTCTGTGCCTCTTTCAGGTTCTGGTGGCTCTGAGTCCTGTGGCTTGTGACTGCATCACTCTAATCTCTGTCTCCATATTCACATGGCCTTCTATCTCTTATAAGGACATTTATTTTTTAGGGCCCACCTCAGTAATCCAGGGTGATCTCATTTCAAGATGCTTAATTTAATTACACCTAGAAAGGCCTTTTCTATAAGGTTGTTTTTACAAGTCCTGGGGGTTAGGACATGGACATACCTTTTTTCTCAGAGGGAAACACCATTCAACCTCTGTGGCTTCTCATAGTATCTTAAACCTTTCCATCACTCCTCTAACCCCAGCTGGCAATTTTATATTTATTTGTGAAACTATTTGGCAATGCCTGTATCCTTAGGAAGCTGCAGATAACAAGAGGACAAATTCCACATCTGCACTGCTCACCACTCTACCCCCAGCACACAGTAGGTGCCTAGAATGTGTTTGTGGAACAAACGGACAGCTGAGCCCGGAGCTCCTGGAGAATGCTTCTTGTCAAGGACACCATGCAGGCAGCCACGAGCAAGGCCTTCAGTGAGCGACGTGCTCAAGACTTTACGGCCTCGTAAATCCCATGGCTGGTGGCATGATTAGAACTAAGTAAAAATGCAAGCAATTTAATTTCCCAGTGCACAGCCTGCAGAGCCTTGTAAACTCACCCCCTAAACCAGTAGCCATAAACGTCTGATAAAACACCATGTGGCTTCCTGTTTCCCAGAAATAGTTCCTGGGCCCAAGGAAGAAGCGACATCCAGCCCCCACTTGAGGTTACGTGAGCACTGTAATTAATGTTTGATAGAGGGCTTCCTAATGGCCTGAGCTCTTGGTGGCCATATCAATAATGATGACATTCACCCAGCCAACCTGCTGATGAGTCCAGTCCAGGGAGGAAAAGAAAGGAAAATCTTAGAAGCAGGCTTCAAACACATTACAGGGTAAAATTACGTGGCAGTGGATTTGTGCAATGCTCTGAGTTTTTCATGCCATATCCGTATCTTTGATCTCACTTGATCCATGCATTGGGTCTGAGGGAAGAACAAAGCAGGAACTGCTAACTCTATTAAAGGGAAGAGGAAAAGTATAATAGCATCTGCCACAAAAGTAGCCAAGAAAGGGACCTTTCCCAAGTCATGCAGCTCATAAAAGCCTCGGGACCTGAACCGGGCTCTTGGGACCTCTGACTCTTTTCACACCATTAGTGGTAGTAGTGGGAAAGATACTACCATGGCAACCCTGCCTACACAGAAACAGGAAGGAGGGAGGCCAACTTCCAAGAAGACCTTCCTGACCATGAACATTCTATGACACTAAATCATCTTACCTGGTAAGCTCATAGATTGCAAAATCCTCCTCTTCTGCAAGGTTTAGGAGAAGAGAACTTGTTTTAGGACTAACTGCAATCCTGGCCAGATGGAAAAGTCACCTGGAACTCCTTGATCCATGGTAGAGACCAGCACTTCTCAAATTTCAACATGCACACAATCAGCTGGGGACCTTTTTCACATGAAGTTTCCATTTCAGTAGGTCTGGGGCAGGGCCTGAAATTCTGTCTTTCTAGCCAGCTCCCAGGTGATGCTGATGCTGCTGGTCTCTAGACCACATATGAGTGATAAGTGGTGAACAATCTACTAGGATGCTACACGCTTGGTAGCGTCATGGTTGGGTAAAAGTCCTTCTTGTGTAGCATTGGGTTTGAGTCACTCAGAGAAGCACTGTTGATACAGTGCCCTCCTCCTCAGATGATTCATACTCAGGGACTTTGGGCAAATGGCCCCCATCTTCTCAAGGCTCAGTTTTCTCATCTGTAAAATGCAGAGTTGGGCAGAAGATGCATAAGATCTGAGCTTTTGTCTGGCCCTAACATCCCAGGACTCTAGAAATGAAAACCATGGAGAGCCCCTGAGCTACTTCATAAGATCCATCCATAAGATCCCAGCCTGGCCCTGGAGGTGAGCATCCATTCTTCATGTCTGCTCAGCGCCCACTCCCCAGTCCTCTGACTTCAGGGCCCCATTTCCTGTGCAGCACCTCTACCTCTCTTACTTGGTGGTGTTTGGATGGGGCTAACCCTCCTCTCAACTCCGAGGTGAGCACATGTCCCAGGCATAGTCAGTCAGTCAGAGTGGTTCAGGGGTGAGCATGTGACTCAAGCTAAGTCAATGAAATTCAGCCATGAGACTTTTGCTAGAACATCTGCAGAGAAAGTGCTCCCTTTCTGCCAGTGTTGCTAAGCTGGTAGGATAAAGATCTGATACAACTGGTGATCATCTTCACCATCATGTGGGGAGAGGCTGCCTGACAGCACAGGTCAACCTAGAGGAAGGCAGAGATCAGAGACAGAGACTGAGTCACAATGCCATCTGATGGACACCTGGATTCAACCATGGCTGAAGCCAGCACCCTAGATTTTTCAGCCCCTTGAGCCAGAAAATTATCTTACTTCAGCCAATTTGAGCTGAGTTTCTAGGGCTTTCACTCAAAAGAATTCTGATTCACACACTCTGGATTCTGTCCCTAAAATGAAGACAGGAAATTAGAGGAAAATCGTTTATGCTCAGACACACAAGGACATTATTGGCTTCAATAAATTCCAGAATGTCAGGGCTGGCAGAGGCACCTCATTGTACAGAGGAAGAAACGGGTGCCAAGAGAGTGACCTTCCCATGAATACCCAATACAGGGGCCAAACCAGGACTTATAACCCACGTCAGATTTCTTTTCCATACATGCAGGCAACAAACGTATCCAGGTAGATGACCTGACTTAAGGGAAAACAGTACTCCCCAAACACATACCAGACCAAAATGACCTCCCCACTTCTCATCACACTACCTGAAATGCCACCATTAGAGACCTATCCCACACTGTCTGCTGCCTCTAAGATGCATCTAACAAATGTAGAAACCCAGGGAAGGAATTTACTGTTTAAGCTTATTTATAGAATTATACAGTAAGAGTTGTTGTGAATTATCATTGGGTAACTTTACAGATGGGGAAACTGAGGCTAGGAAAGGAAATGTGACTCGTCTTCCCACTTTCATAGAGAGATCTGTCTACAGTGGTCTGAAAGCAAAGCTGCCATGCTGCTATGGTCTCAAGGGTTATGTTCCCCCAAAATTCATATGTTGAAATTCTCACCCATAAGGTGATGACATTAGGAGGTAGGGCGTTTGGGAGGTGAGTAGGTCATGGAAGAGGAGCCCTCATGAATGGGGTTATGTGCCCTAATGAAAGAGCACTGAGGCTGGATGCAGTGGCTCACGCCTGTAATCCCAGCACTTTGGGAGGCTGAGGCGGGCAGATCACTCGAGGTCAGGAGTTTGAGATCAGGCTGGCCAGCACCGTGAAACCCTGTCTCTACTAAAAATATAAAGATTAGCTGGGCATGGTGGTGGGTGCCTGTAATCCCAGCTACTCAGAAGGTTGAGGCAGGAAAACTGCTTGAACCCAGGAGGCGGAGGTTGCAGTGAGCCGAGATTGCACCACTGCACTCCAGGCTGCGCAACAGATGGAGACTCCATCTCAAATAAATAAGTAAGTGAGCACTGAGACATCCCTCACCCCTTCCTCCATGTGAGGACACAGCTAGAAGGCACCATCATCTATGAACCCTCACCAGAAAACAACTCTGCCCACGCCCTGATCGTAGACTTTTCAGCCCATAGAACTGTGAGAAATAACTTTCTGTTGGTTATAAGTCACCTAGTTTATGGTATTTTTTTCTAGCATCCTGGCTAAGACATGTGTCTTTGGGAAGGGCACACAAGGAGAATAGGGAGGTGGGAAGAGCCCAGGGCCAAAGGATGCTGACTTCCTTTTTTTTTTTTTTTTTTTTTTTTTGGAGATGGAGTTTCACTCTTGTTGCTCGGGCTGGAAATGCAACGGTGTGATCTCAGCTCACCGCAACCTCCGCCTCCCAGGTTCAAGCGAGTCTCCTGCCTCAGCCTCCCAAGTAGCTAGGATTAGAGGCATGCGCCACCACGCCCAGCTAATTTTATATTTTTTAGTAGAGACGGTGTTTCTCCATGTTGGTCAGGCTGGTCTCAAACTCCCGACCTCAAATTATCCACCCGCCTCGGCCTCCCAAAGTGCTGGGATTACAGGTGTGAGCCACCACGCCCAGCTAGGATGCTGACTTCTCTAATCTACCTGACCGATGGGCCAGCTGGGAGCACACGGATCTCAAATCTGACCGGGACACAGGCTCTAGACCACACTCAGCTTCCTTTAAGAGTCTAGAGAACTGGCAAGCTCTGTTCACTCTTTCTCTGTAGTGAGAAGGGAAGAGAACCTCATATTTTGCCCTGAAGATACAGTTGTTGACATCTCTTTATATTATTAGAGAAAATGCCCAGCCAAGAAATAAACCACCAGTTTTATTTACAGTATATTTCCCAGAACTCAGAGAAACATTGTGCTTTTTTACGTAGGCCTAAAACCAAAGTGTAATTTATGACAATACATCAAACTTTACAGTACATAAAACTCTCCCTACCTTATAAAAACATACAAAGAATTGCTCACTCTTTACATAAATTACTTAAGAACATCCTGGGTTTACACATCATGTTGAAAGAATTCACATTACGGGGAAGAGCTGTTGCTACCAGTGGCGATCTTTGCAGTGGTTTAGGGAACAATTAGAATGGGAAACACAGAAATTGTAACAAAGTACTCTATGGGAAAGAAACTCATCCCAGAACGGCTTGGAGTAGATGAAATTAGTCACTTCCTTATTGAACTCCAGCTTTTCAAGCTCTACAATAAAACCAAGGACAATATTTTAAACCAGGGGTCCTAACCCCCAGGCCATGGACCGGGACCGGTATCAGTCCGTGGCCTGTTAGGAACCAGGCTGCACAGCAGGAGGTGAGTGGTGGGTGAGCCTCCTGTCAGATCAGCAGCGGCATTAGATTCTCAGAGGAGCGTGAACCCTATTGTGAACTGCGCATGCGAGGGATCTAGGTTGTGTATGCCTTATGAGAATCTAATCATTTTAATCATTTTCATCCCGAAACCATGCCCACCCCCAACCCCACCCACCGTCCGTGGAAAAATTGTCTTCCACAAAACCAGTCCCTGGTGCCAAAAAGGTTGGGGACTACTGTTGTAAACAGCCTAAGGGCAGGAATCTTATCTAGTTTCACTCACTGTTGTATCCCTGACACATAGTAAGTGTTCAATAATATGGGTTGGAGAGAGAGAGACGTGGGGAGGAGAGAGGAGAAAAGAGGGGGTGGCATACAGCATGCAAATGTATCAGTTATCTACCACCACAATAATACTGTATAACAAACTACCCCCAAAGGCTCAACTTCAAACTATTCCTTTTATTACTGCTTACAAGTGGGTAGGCTGCCTGGCAGTTCTTCCAGCCCCAGCTGAGCTCACCCACATGTCTGGAGGTCTGCTGGTTGTTGGCTGATGGCCTCAGTTGGGTCAACCAGACTCTCTCCCATCTGTCTCTCTCTCCCATGCATGTCTTTCCTATTCCCCCAGCAAGCTGGTCTGGGCATGTTTTCCAGCTAGCCTGGGCACATTCTTATGGTGGCTGCAGAGATCCAAGCAAGCAAGTGGAAATACACAAGCACTTTCTCCAACCTCTGCTTGCATTATGTTTGCTAAATGCCATTGGCCAAAGCAAGTCACATGCTCAAGCCCAGAGCCAGAATAGGGGGCTAGGGGATTAAGAGTTATAAGACAGAGGGCATAGCTATAGGGAGAAATTAACTGGAGCTATTAATGCAACCAGCCTACCACAAGAATGATACCCAATTCCCACCAGCCCCTACCCTCACCCCAAGCCCCACTCCACATTCGATTATCTAAAGCCCATGCAAAAAGAATAGAAAACAAGATTCTACTGACTCCTTTCTCCATATGGGAAAAGTGAGAGCGCTAAGTCAGGCTCTTCAATTAGAGTCATATTTATTTAAACCAGCAGTTGCAAATCTTAATACCTGCAGGGAATAGGCAGGTAATAAATTACTGAATCAGACCAGGCAAGGAACAGAGGGCACCAAGAAACAGTTCCCCTCTCTCCCCAGGGGTGGTAGCTACACAGCTCAAGCCAATAGACACCTCACAAGAACGCAGGCCCAAGCTGCCACCTCATCTATTTCAAGAGAAGCTGAAAATATGCATTTTTCAGTGAAATCGTATTTAAAAGTTAGCCACCAATTTAAAAATAAATCAGCACAAGCCAGGTGTGGTAGTTCATGCCTGTAATCCCAGCACTTTGGGAGGCCAAGGCAGGTAGATTGCTTGAGGCCAGGAATTTAAGACCAGCCTGGGCAACATGACAAAACTCTGTCTCTAAAAAAAATACAAAAAGTAGCCAGGCGTGGTGGTATACACCTGTAGTCCCAGCTACTTGTGAGGCTGAGGTGGAAGGATGGCATCAGTCCAGAAAACGGAGGTTGCAGTGAGTCATGATCCCATCACTGCACTCCAGCCTGGGTAACAGTCAGTCCAGGTCCAAAAAAATATATCCATGAGGCAGAGCCAGTTTTTAGGGCTGTGTGTACTAGCTCTGATTTTAAACACCACACTTGGGATCTTGGACCCTGTCTTGAGCTTATTGATTTTACTTCACCATGGATGAGAGAAAATGAAGGCAGAAACTGTGTCTGTCTTGTTTAGCACTCTGTTCCCAGCCTAGAACAGTACCTGGCATATAATATTGGTTGGAAGAAAGGAAAAAAAGAAGGGAGGAAGAGAGGGTAGAGGGGTGGAAGGGGAGGGGAGAAATTAACATTTATGAAATATCTATTTGCATTAGGAAGCATTTTATACACATATTCTCAATTGAATTGTGTTATCAGCAAAATTCATCTGTTGAAGCCCTAATGCCCAATGTGACTACATTTGGAGATGGGGCCTTTAAGGAGGTAATTAGCATTGAAGGAGATCATAAGAGTGAAGCCCTAATCTAATAGGACCAGTGTCCTTATAAGAAGAAAGAGAGATACCAGATGATATGGTTTGGCTGTGTCCCCACCCAAATCTCATCTTGAATTGTGGCTCCCATAATTCCCATGTCCTGTGGTAGGGACCCGATGGGGGATAACTGAATCATGGGGGCGGTTTCCCCCATACTGTTCTCCTGGTAGAGAATAAGTCTCATGAGATCTGATGATTTTATAAGGGGTTTCCCCTTTCACTTGGTTCTCATTCTCTCTTGCCTGCTGCCATGTAAGACATGAGTTTCACCTTCTGCCATGATTGTGAGGCCTCCCCGGCCACGTGGAACTGTGAGTCTATTAAACCTCTTTCCTTTATAAATTACCCAGTCTTGGGTATGTCTTTACCAGCAGCTCGAGAACGGACTAATACACCAGACATCGCTCCCCCTCCCCATGTGCACACAAAGGACAGGCCATGTGAGACACAGCGATAAGACAGCCATCTGCAAAACCAAGGAGGCAAGCCTCACCAGAAACCTATCCTGTCAGCACCTTGATCCTGGATATTCCAGACTCCAGACTGTGAGAAGATAAATTTCTGTTCTTTAAGCCACCCAGTCTCTGGTATTTCATTATGGCAGCCTGACCAGACTAATACACCATCTCATCCAATTAAAAATATAAAACAAAGACATTGAAATGCACAAATTCCCAACCCACAGACAAACACTTTACATTTGTGTATTATTTTACAATTTACAAAGCCCTGAGGCAAGGGAACAAATTATTGCCTCCATTTTTCAGATGAGAAGACTCGGGGTCAGAGGGGCCGGGAGACTTGCCCAAGGTCACACTGTGAGAAAAGAATACCAAGCCAGATCCAGATTTTGAGAGCACAGACTTTAAGAGCTCTCTTTCCAGGACATCCCAGCATCTCCCACCTTAAACCAGGTCTCCAGTGGGCAACATTGGCACTCTGCCCAGATCCACTCAGATTCTCTGTTACCTTTTCTGGATGTCCTACCATTGACCCCAGTGTGCATTTAACTCCAACAACCAGCTTCCAGACTCTTCTTTGGAGCACTGTCCTTGGCCACTGGAGGCTCTCCACTGGCACCTACAGAAGGCCAGAAATGCCTGAGCATTTCTCCCAGGCAGCCCTTATCCAATGAGTGATGGGTGCACATGTAAGAAATCCAGCTCCCTTTGCTAAGCGTGGACTAACTCTGAGATGTAACTCACACTCCGAGGTGTCCCCTGTGGAATCAGGCTGAGGCCGCCTTTCATAGGATTTTGTTTGAGATTGCACGCTATTTGGTTTCCTCCTCTTTCCTGCCCTGCTTCCACCACTCCCTGACCTATTTTCCATGGAACACATAAATCCTTGCCTCAGGGTCTTCTTCTGAGAAACCAACCCAAAACCAAGTTCCTTTGAAGGCTCATGTCCCACAACAAGGCTGGTTTTCTGCCCAGGGTCCTGGTACAGTGGGAGGAAGGCAGTGCCCAGAGCCTAACAGAAGATCACAGCTCTGGGGAGGACCCAAAGGAAGCAGATGTGTAGCTCCTGGAACATCTGGGAGAGGAGCGGGAATGGAGACCCTTGTGGCAATGGAGGAGGATAAGAGGATGAAGCCCTTCGGCCTTCTTTGGCTTTTATTATTATTGTTACACAATTTATATATGTTCAGTGTACAAAAATGTCTCAAGGCAGATTTTGTGTGTGTGTGTGTGTAAATTTATTTATTTATTTTTATTATACTTTAAGTTCTAGGGTACATGTGCACAACCTGTAGGTTTGTTACATATGTATACATGTGCCATGTTGGTGTGCTGCACCCATTAACTCATCATTTACATTAGGTATATCTCCTAATGCTATCCATCCCCCCTCCCCCAACCCCACAACAGGCCTGGTGTGTGATATTCCCCCTCCTGTGTCCAACTGTTCTCATTGTTCAATTCCCACCTATGAGTGAGAACATGTGGTGTTTGGTTTTTTGTCCTTGCGATAGTTTGCTGAGAATGATGGTTTGCAGCTTCATCCATGTCCCTACAAAGGACATGAACTCATCTTTTTTAGGGCTGCATAGTATTCCACAGTGTATATGTGTCAAGGCAGATATTTTTAAAAAGATAACCCCAAGATAAAATAAGCAGTCAGCATATTGAAGAAAAGACTCCCTATTCAATAAATGCTGCTGGGATAACTGGCTATTACATGCAGAAGAATAAAACTGGACCCCTTCCTTTCACCATATACAACAATTAACCAGAGATTGATCAAAGATTTAATGTAATACCTCAAACTATAAAAAAAGAGCTTTTAAGCTGGAGGCATCACATTACCTGACTTCAAACTATACTTTAAGGCTACAGTAATCAAAACAGCATGGTACTGGTATAAAAATAGACACATTAACCAATGGAACAGAATAGAGAACCCAGAAATAAAACTGTATACCCACAACCATCTGATCTTTGACAAAGTCAACAAAAATAAGCAATAAGGAAAGGACTCCCTATTCAATAAATGCTGCTGGGATAACTGGCTATTCATATGTGGAAGAATGAAACTGAACCCCTTCCTTTCACCATATACAAAAGATGGATCAAAGATTTTTTTTTTCTTTTGAGACAGAGTCTCACTCTCTTGCCCAGGCTGGAGTGCAGCGACATGATCCCCGCTCACTGAAAGCTCCGCCTCCCGGGTTCAAGTGATTCTTATCCCTCAGCCTCCTGAGTAGCTGCAATTACAGATGTGCACCACCATGCCCAGCTAATTTTTGCATTCTTAGTAGAGATGGGATTTCACCATGTGGGCCAGGCTGGCCTTGAACTCCTGACCTCTAGTGATCCACCCACCTAGGCCTCCCAAAGTGCTGGGATTACAGGTGTGAGCCACCGTGCCTGGCCAGATCAAGGATTTAAATGTAATACCTCAAACTACAAAAATCCTAGGAGAAAACCTAGGAAATAATCATTCTGGACATCAGCCTTGGCAAAGAATTTGTGGCTGAGACCTCAAAAGCAATTGCAACAAAAACAAAACTTGACAAGTGGGACCTAGTTAAACCGAAGAGCTTCTGCATAGCAAAAGAAACTCTCAACAGGGGAAATAGACACTCTATAGAATGGAAGAAAATATTCATAAACTATGCATCTAACAAAGGTCTAATATCCAGAATTAATAAGGAACTTAAATCAACAACCAAAACCAAATAATTCCATTTAAAAGTGGGCAAAGGACATGAACAGTCACTTCTCAAAAGAAGACAGACAGGCAGCCAACAAACATAAAAAAATGCTCAACATCCCTAATCATCAGCGAAATGCAAATCAAAACCATCTCATACCAGTCAGAGTGGTTATTACTAAAAAGTCAAAGAGTAACAGATGTTGATGGGGCTGCAGGGAAAAGGGAATGCTTACACACTGTTGGTAGGAATGTAAGTTAGTTCAACCACTGTAGAAAGTAGTTTGGAGATTTCTCAAAGAAGTTAAAACAGAACTACCATTTGACCCATTCTCATTACTGGGTATAAAACCGAAGAAAAATAAATCATTCTGCCAAAAAGACACGTGCACTTGTATGTTCATCACACCACTATTCATAATAGCAAAGACATGGAATCAACCTGGATGCTTATCTACGGTGGACTGGATAAAGAAAATGTGTGCAGGCGCAGTGGCTCAGGCTGGGCCCGGCAACTCAGGCCTGTAATCCCAGCACTTTGGGAGGCCAAGATGGGTGGATCACTTGAGCCCAGGAATTCAAGACCAGTCTGGGTGACATGGTGAAACCCTGTTTCTACAAAAAATACAAAAATTAGCCAGGCATGGTGGTGCATGCCCATAGTCCCAGCTACTCAGGAGGGTGAGGTGGGAGAATCATCTGAGCCTGGGAGGTCAAGGCTGCCGAGAACCAAGATCATGCCACTGCACTCCAGCCTGGGTGACAGAGCAAGACCCTATCTCAAGAGCAAGAAGAAAGAAAAGGAAAGAGAAGGAAGAGAAGGAAGGAAAGAGAAGGGAAAGAGGGAAGGAGGGAGGGAGGGAACGAGGGAGGGAGGGAGGTACAGAAAAGAAAATAAAATGTGACACATATATACCATGGAATACTACACAACCATAAAAAAGAACAAAATCATGTCCTTTGCAGCAACATGGATGCAGCTGGAGGCCATTATCCTAAGCAAATTAATGCAGGAACAGACAAGCAAGTATTGCATGTTCTTACTTGCAAAGGGGAGCTAAACATTGGGTACACATCGACATAAAGATGGCGATAATAGACACTGGGGACTACCAGATAGAGGAGAGAAGGAGAGGGGCAAAGACTGAAAAACTAACTGTTGGATACTATGTTCACTACCTGGGTGACAGTATCAATCATACCTCAAACCTCAGCATCACACAATATGCCAGTGTAACAAACCTGCACATGTACTGACTGAATCTAAAATAAAAGTTGAAATTAATTTTTTAAAAGAGCTTTTACAATTCATGAAAATTGCAGAAATCTAACAGAAAAAAAGAAGTCAAGGGAAAGACATTAATAGGCAATTTCAGAAGTATAAAAATGGCCTCTAAACTAGTCATCAAAAATCTACAAATTAAAACTGTGAAGTGCTTTTTCCCTCATTTATGTGTCAAAATTTTAAAGGTTAATAATATTCAACATTGGAGAACTCATGGAATGCAAATTCCTGCAGCAGCTTTGTAGGGCAATTTGGCAATTACTATCAAACTAGTAAACGGGCAAACCCTTCAATCCAGCAATGACACTTCAGGGAATTTATTCTCCAGAATAATTTTCACAACCTAAAAAGTTTTAGGTACACCGGGTGTGATGGCTCATGCCTGTAATCCCAGCACTTTGGGAGGCTGAGGTAGGTGGATCACCTGAGGTCAGGAGTTTGAGACCAGCCTGGCCAACATGGTGAAACCCCGTCTCAACTAAAAATACAAAAATTAGCCAGGCATGGTGGCGGGTGCCTGTAATCCCAGCTACTCGGGAGGCTGAGGCACGAGAATCACTTGACCCTGAGAGGCAGAGGTTTCAGTGAGCAGAGATCATGTCACTGCACTCCCGCCTGGGCGATAGAGCAAGACTCCATCTTAAAAAAAAAAAAAAAAAAGTTTTAGGTACAAAGATGTGCATTGCAGCACCATTCATAATCATGAAAACTGGAAACTGTTTTACTGAAAGCAGTGTCTTTCCTGTGGGTCATTGATTTAGGAACATGCTCTCAGGGAGCAGGAACGAGGGCATGAAGGGGGAAGAGGGAAAAGCCAACACAAGCATGAAATATCTAGTTGGCCACTACCACCTGTAATTGGGTGCTCCATCTATGGGATCTTTCAAAGAGATGGTGAAATGCATGTCAGAACTGTCCATCTAAGGGGAGCAGGCAAACACACTATCCATCAGCTCCTGTCTCCTATTGGTCAGGACCACCCAAGGGGCAATGGCTCCTTCCAGCTTCAAGGTAGTAAGTGCAGAGGTTGCAATCAGATTCCCAGTGGAATTCCACATTGCAGCATCTGAGAAGCCCCATGGAGGGGGCAACTGAACAGAGTTAACTGAAGCCTGCTCAGAACTGTTCAGCACAGACGTGGCTAGGATAAGAATTATGACTTCATATCATGAACCAAAGTAACCTGGCCTTCCATGCTGACTAACTTTGACGCAGGGACTGACCATAGTACATGGTTATCCTTAGCTCTCTGATGGCTTGTCAGTGAAGAAGCTACCTCCTATGGACAAGGGCCCCTGTCATGGAAGGGCTGTGGATCTACTCAGCTGAAAAACACAATGCCTGCTGGTGGCTTCTCCTCTCCATAGAGGGGCAGAATCTTTCTCTCCTGCATTGAGGTCCAGGGTGCTCCACTGTCTTAAGTGATTAAGATTATAGCTATGCAGCTGTATCACTCCTTTTCTTTTCTCCAAATGAGCTTCTTTGATACCATCACCTCTTCCACCCAAGTTTCTCTCATTTCCTTGAACTACTGCAGAATGAGATGTAATCTTAGGTTTTTCCCCTTCCGCTCACCCTAAAACAAGCATAAAAGTCTTCTTAATGCCTTTGTGCTTGCTAATACCCCAGGAGGAATTGTAGTGGACACTGTGATCTTGGTCTTCCCAATAGGCTCTTTCCTTGGAAATGCCCTCCTTATTCTATGTGCTTCTAGTGGAGCTGTCAATCACAGCTTCTATAGCAACAAGTGTGGTCTATTAGAGAACCCTACCCTCCAGGCCAGGCTGGTTCAGAGGTAGGCATGTGTCTCAAGCAGGACCAGTCAGAGTTCTTCCATAGTAATCCTCTGCTGGAGCCATGGAGAAGACTATATTTTGCCTCTGGGGTCATAATGTTGGAATTTTGGTCTGCCAGCCACATGTTTCTGCCACTCAAGAGAAATCTTAAATAATAAAATCAACACACAAACAGAGCCAAGAAATGGAGAAAGAGTCCCAAATACATTGTTTGATCCGTGGCTTCTGTTGTGCCTATCAATATCTTCATGCCTATCCTCTTAGACATATAAACTAATAAAAACACTTTAGGAGCTTTAGCTAGTTTGGCTGAATTTTTGTCATTTGCAACAAAAAAAGTTAAACAAAAATAGATTGGGGAATTGGGGTAATGGAAAGAAGATGAACAAGATTTCAGGACCTCTTCAAAGACCTAGACAATGTCTTTCTCTGATCTTCACAGACATATACATGGACCTGGATCTGAAATCCTGCCTTATTCAGCTCAGCCCTTTGGTCAAGTCTTGAGAGGAAGTCCCCTTTCCATTTTCATCTGTGAAAGTAAAATTCATCATCTTACTTTTTCCTACTTTCTTGTAATGGAGAGGAAAAAAATATGAATACAATATCATGGTGGATTCCCTAAGGACTCAAGTGAAATGACTGATATCTTACATGAAGCTCTTTGTCTTCTGGCTTCATGCCCTAATACCATCTTAGGGATTTCCCTGGAAATGTATCCATTAATTTTATAAGTACTGTACTGGCTTCAAGAATGGCCTTGATCAGATTTCATCAAAAATAATTATTATTATAGCAGCTAATATCTATTGAGCATTTACTACGTATCAGGAACTATGCTAAGCATTAGCACACTTGTCATAGCAACACTGGTAGCAAGTACCATTATTATTCCAGCAGTAGCATTCTATGGGATTGCCTCCCCAGTGCTCCCTTCTTCTCTCCCAATCTTATGTCTACAACAGGAGCAGCCACTTTACAATGTAATCCTACCCTACCCCTTGGCCACAGCTGATTGGTTCAAAGATGAGCACCTGATCCCAAACAGGCCAGTGATACCTTACCCTGAGAATTTTGAATGTGGCACGATGTCAAGTCAGACTCTCTCTGAATGGCTGATGTTACTTTCATATAAAAACCTGAAGCCACTGCATCCGTGTTTTCCATCCTGTACACTGAAGAGCAGAGAAAGTCGAGACTGCAGAGAAAAAAAAGAATGACATCAATGCCAAGAAATAGGCAGTGATAGGCAGTGGAGACATGTCTACAGATCTCTAGTCCTGCCTCCGGTTGGTAGACTCTAGATGCTTCCTTGTCATTCCCCTAGCTTGACTCTTCAACTCTTCTTTGTAGTCAGGAGCTTTCTAATAAATTGCCTCTATTAATGTTGTTTATTCTAATTAACTTGGGTTTCTGTCACTTAGAATGAAAACATATTAACAAACACAATCCCATGCTCCAAAAGAGGGACTAAGCTCAAAGAAGTTATATACATTTCCCAAGAATACATGGCTGGAATTGGATTTAAATCTGGATTTACACGACTCTGGAGCACCTACTCTTCACAATTTACTATAATGAAAGTGGAGAAGTGACTTGGATTACAAGTGTTCATTCAGAATGGATGCTCTAAATCCCAGAATCTGCTCTGAGCATTATAAACATAAGAATTCTGATCATCTTGAAGAGCTGCTCATGACCCGAGAGGATGTTAAGAGAGAGAACTATGTCAACAAGAATTTAGTCCCCATGGTGAGACTCTCATCAAAGAAGAGGCTCTGGAGCCCTCAAGTATTTCACTGGCTGAGTTAAGGAGCAGGGAAATCTTCTGAGAGAACCCTGGTGTGCTGACACTCCAGCCCTATATGTTGATTTGACTTGAAAACTATCCTGTCTAACAGTTGCTTGTGGAAAAACAACCTCAGATTCTCTGATTCCTCCCTCTCCTTTGCCACCACACCCATGCCCTGTTGGTTTTAGCTCCAAGGTAGACTTCACTCTATCTGCATTTCTCCATCTCCACCACTATGACTTGAGGCACCATCATCTCTCACCGCTACTCTTGCAGGAGCTTTCATTGGCCCCTATGCTGAGCATTCTCCTTTTTGGGCTCAGATCCAATCCCTACCCTTCCCAGTCTTGCTCTACATCCCAGGGAACCATATTTCCCAGGCTCTTCTGGCTTCCAGATAAATGCAACCATTGGAAGGCACCAGTGGGAGACTAGAGGGAGGGATGAAGAGAGAAACCAGGGCATCTCTGGCCCTCCACCTGTTTCAGGTGGAATCCCTGAGCAACATCCACACCTCCCCCAATGGTTTCACCTCCATGGTCCCAGCTCCAGCAGGGCAGCCCCAACCATGGTTCTCCTTCCTGCCAAATGGTTCCAGCTCCTGGGTTCTGATAACATCACCTCCCTACTTTGTCCATTTGGCCATAAGTAAAAAGAAGTCTTGATAGTAATCATTTCTGGGTCACCTCCTTGTCCCCTATTTGACTTCTCAGCTGTTTTAACACTTGTATAACCATTTCCCCGTATTAAGTCCCCTCTGTTTGAAATACCTAGACCAGACCCTGACTGATGCACTTCCCTCTGATTCATATTCTACCCAACAGCCAGAGTAATGTTTTTCAAATATCAACTGAATCATACTACTCCTGCTTAAAACCACTCAATGGCTTCCCATCACTTTGAATAAAATCCAAATTCCTCACCACCAGGTCCCTCAAGACCTGTCCCCTGCCTGGCTTTCCACCCCATCTCACACACCTCTCTCCCCATCACCCTGCCTGCTTTCCAGCCCCTCTGGCCTTCAACCAGTCCTCCCACATGCCAAGCCTTTTTCTTCTCCCAGCCTTTGCACATGCTATTCCATCTGCCTGGCAGGCTCTCTTCCCTACTCTCAACCTGGCTCACTCACTTCTTTTACTCCTGTAAGTGCAGCATAAATGTCCCCTCTTCATAGAATCCCTCCACCACCACTGCCACCACTTACTATACTTATTATTGCCTGCTGGCCTCACTAGGTTATAAGTCTACAGGGCAGACGCGTATCATGTTCATAGTTCTATATCCAGTGTATCAGTCAGAGTTCTCCAGAGAAACAGAGCCTACAGATTTAGGTAGCTATATAAGAGGAGATTTATTGTGGGATTTGGTTCATATGATGATGCAGACTGAGAAGTCCCAAGATCTGCCATGCTGCAGCTTGAGAACCAGGAAAACCAGTGGTGTAATTCAGTCCAAGTTCAAAGGCCTAAGAACCAAGAGAGCTGATGGTGAAACTCCCAGTCCAAGGCCAAAGGCCTGAGAACTAAAGAAGAGGAGGGAAGAGGTAAGAGGTGGAACTGGTGTAAGCCTCAGAGTCCAAAGGCCCAAGAACCAGGAGTGCCAATGTCTGAACACAGGAGAAGATGAATGTCCTAACTCAAGAAGGAAAAAAGAGAATTTGCCTTTCCTCCAACTTTTTGCTCTATCTGGGGCCCTACAGATTGGATGATGCCCACCTACGTTGGGGAGGGCCATCTGCTTTACCCAGTGTATCAACTCAAATGCTAATCTCTTCCAAAAACACTCTCACAGATACACCCAGAAATAATGTCTTACTAGCTATCTGGGCATCCCTTACCCAATCAAGTTGACACATGAAATTAACATCACAGCCAGCCCTGGACCTGGCACATATTAGACACCAAAGATTTGCTGAATGAAAAAATCATCCAGTGAGATCATCTGGTTCAGTGGTCATCAAGAGGGGCTTATACTGCCCCCTGGAGGCTGTCTTGGGCTGGGTGCTCTAGAAGTGGACTGTGATAATAATTTGTGTAAAAGTCATTTATTAGGGTGTATTCCCACAACAAACCAGTAGGCAAAGCCCCACAGAGGGCAACCTTCGCTCAATCCCTCATCTTAGATTTGACCAGGTCAAAGACTGGGGAGCTGGAGCACTCATCCCCCACCCACACACCTGTCAGTCATTGGTTAAGAGCTTCCCATTGGGTGGAGAATGAACATAGATTCCTAGCAAAGCAAGTTCTGGCAATCTGAAGACAGTCCACCATGAAGAGACACAGGTGCTGGCATTTGAGGAGGGAGGGCACACTGACAGATGATGAGTACAAAAACAGTGAAGGGATGCAGGGATATGAGTAGGGCACTAGCTGGGTTTGCTACAGATGCATTTGGAAATGTGTGGTGGTGCTTTTTGGTTTTCAGTAATTTGAGGTGTGGCTGACATACAATGCCCAATGACCAGGCATGCTCAACATCATACACTACCTCGCTCAGTCCCACGCAATAAAAAACTGTCCCATCCCAAATGTCAAAAGCGCCCCAACAGATGAACACTCATCTGCTTCCAATCTCTCACTTGACAGATGAGGAATTGAGGCCCAGAGAGGGAAAGTAACTTGCTCAGGGCAACACAGCAAGCAAGTCACAAAGCTGGGGCTAGAATGCTGGTCTCTTCAAAGCAGCCCTGGAGTCTTAATTCCTCTTGAAACCTAAAAGAGAACATTCTAAACCCCAAAGTGCAAAGTCCCTTCTGGAATTCTAGAAGGGGGAGCCAATTCCCTCTCTTCCCTGGGTGAAGTGGGGAGAAATCAAATTTGAAGACATCAGAGGCTACAGCCGAAAGCAGATGTGCAAACAAAGATAAGGGAGACAGAGTTTTCACCAGACAAATTCACACCCTGCTCAGTTTAGACATTAAAATGAACTAACTTAACTTCATGCCATATGCAAATCCTTACCAGCTGTCGGCTCTGTAATCACAGGAGACTTAATGTAATAACTAAACAAGAACAAAAACGCAGCAAATACAGGCTCTCGGCAAGTCCATTGACAGCGGGTTTTATGTTCCCGAGAACTCGGCAAGTGCAGAGTGTTTATGGCGGACATCTGGAAGGAGCTATGTGCCCAAACGCCTGCCATCTCCTTCACAAAAATGCCTGCAGCGATAATAAATAATGGCTAAGGACTGATCCGGCCATTGCGTACCCTGATCTTCCATGTACTGTGAACATCTCCCTCTAGGCTCTACAGCTTTTCTCCAATTGTCAGGAGCCAGCTAGGTCCAGCCATCTGGACCGAGAGCTCAGAAGTAGCCAATAAATGTCTCAGGCTTCCTGAATTCAAGTCCCCCACCTGGAACCTAAGGGGTGGGAAGATGGCTGCTACCTTGTAGTGGGGGGCTCCTCTGGCCAGAGGACCCCACATTCCTCCAATGGCCCAAGTTAATAGTCCTAATTGCAAACATCAAATGCTACTTACTGGGGGCCAGGAACCAAGCACACCACTTTCTGTGCATTATGTCCATGTTACCCAAGGTGTGGAGGATGATTTAAGGTCATTCATTCATTCAACAAACAGTTATTAAGCACTTATCATGTGTCAGGCACTATGCTGGGAATATAGCAGCAAACAAAAATCTCTGTCCTCAGGAAGCTTCATTTCTCGTGGAACAAACATTTTTAAGTACAGTTACGATGTATGTTAGATAAAAACACTTGCAGCCAGGCACGGTGGCTCACACCTGTAATCCTAGCACTTTGGGAGGCTGAGGTGGGTGGATCACTTGAGGCCAGGAGTTTGACACTAGCCTGGCCAACATGGTGAAACCCTGCCTCTACTAAAAATACAAAAAATTAGCCAGGTGTGGTGGCGCACACCTGTAGTCCCAGCTGCTCAGGAAGCTGAGGCAAGAGAATTGCTTGGAAACCAGGAGGTGGAAGCTGCAGTGACCCGAGGTTTTGCCATTGCACTCCAGCCTGGGTGACAGAGTGACACCCTGACTCAAAAATAATAATAACCTCTGTACAAATGCTAGTATTATTATTATTATTACCAGTATGAGTGCTTCTAGCTACTTCCCCAGGAGCCACATATTAGGTATCATTACTAAGAGGCTCTCTCTGCAGTTTCTGAGGTTGTTTCGCTTCCCTTCGAATCAGAGTGCAAACTGCCATTTGCCCTCCCTTCAGGTTCTAACTGAGCCTCTCTGCTCCCCTCCCATTGAAAGTCAGAAAAGCCAGCACTTGAGATTTAACACTCTATCGCCTGCAATTAAATCCAGCCATATAAAGGGAAATGTCGAACAGCTCACTTTCTTGCAGCACATTGAGGTGCTGTGGCAAGAGCATGCAGGAATCCAGCCATAAACCCTTGACTCGTCCTCGCCTGGGAGTTTCTCTCTTTTACTCAGTTGGCTTCCCAGCTTCAGCTGGAACTCTGGGGAATACCCCAAGATGCATGCTAGGTACAGTGAGGGATAGCCACAGAGAGGGCTTTTATAAATGGAAGTTGTAAGGTTCAATAAGAACTAATCAGCTCCCAAACAAGGTGAGCTTTTCATGCTTAAACAAGTGTTCCGGCCGGGCGCGGTGGCTCACACCTGTAATCCCAGCACTTTGGGAGGCCGAGGCGGGCGGATCATGAGGTCAGGAGATCGAGATCATCCTGGCTAACACAGTGAAACCCCGTCTCTACTAAAAATACAAAAAAATTAGCCAGGTGTGGTGGCGGGCGCCTGTAGTCCCAGCTACTCGGGAGGCTGAGGCAGGAGAATGGCGTGAACCCAGAAGGCGGTGCTTGCCATGAGCCGAGATCGCGCCACTGCACTCCAGCCTGGGCGACAGAGGAAGACTCCGTCTCAAAAAAAAAAAAGTGTTCCATTCATACTGAAAATATCTGGGAGGTTTGCACTGTGTGCAAGATCTGCACTGGGGGCTGCCGACAAGGGCTGCCCTCTTGAGCCCATGGTATGCTGGGGAGGGAGACGTGATACAAGAGGGATGTATGCTCAGGGAAAGAGCAGCAGAGCCTTCGGACCACACGGACAATGCCCTCACCTAGGGTCTGGTGAGCCCCAAGGAAGGAGCTGAAACCTCTATGAGCAAGACTTTGCTATGTGAAGCAGGGATGTGGGAAAGAACATTCCAGGTGAAAGATCTCTGTGCAGCAGCCCTTTGGTGTAAAGAAAGCTGGATGGGCTGGGCGCGGTGGCTCGTGCCTATAATCCTAGCACTAGGGAGGCCGAGGCAGGTGGATCGCTTGAGCCCAGGAGTTTGAGACCAGCCTGGGCAACATAGCGACATCTCCCATCTCTAAAAAAATATTTTAAAAATTAGCCAGTCATGGTGGTGTGTGCCTGTAGTCCCGGCTACTCAGGAGGCTGAGGCGGGAGGATTGCTTGAGCCCAGGAGCTCGAGGCTGCAGTGAGCTATGATCGCGCCACTACACTCCAGCCTGGGTGACAGAGCGAGACTCTGTTTCTAATAAAAGAAAGCTAGATGGTCCCAGATGTGCATCCAGTCCTTGGACTCTCTCATGGATTTTATTGCTATTGGACACCATCCCGCAGCACATCGTAGCTGCTCACAAGCTATTTCTTGAGGTAGACTGGATAATCCAGGCACCTATCTTTTGTTCCTCCTAGAGTCTGAGGAACTCTAAGAGTCTTGGGAAGGAGGACATGAAACCAGAGGGCAAATATTATTCTGGATAACGATAATGACAACCGCTGAGATTTACTTAGCACTTGATCAGAACTTTACTTATATTAGATTTTTTTTTTTTTTTTTTTTTGAGACAGGATCTCACTCTCTCACCTAGACGGGCATGCAGTGGTGCAATCAAAGTTCACTGCAGCCTTGACCTCCTGGGCTCAAGTGACCCTCCCTCGCATCTCAGCCTCCCGAGTAGCTGGGACTACAGGTGCGTGCCACCAAACCCGGCTTTTTATTTTATTTTTTATTTTTGTAGACACAGGGTTTTGCTGTGTTGCCCAGGCTGGTGTTGAACTCCTAGCCTCAGGCAATCCTCCCACTTTGACCTCCAAAAGTGCTGGGATCACAGGCGTGAGCCACCATGCCTGGCCCCTTACATCATTAATCCTCGTAATAGGAGGATAAAGCAGGTCTTGTTATTGTCTCCATTTAAGAGAAGGAACAACCGAGGCACAGAGCAGTGGTGACTCTTGCATGAGGACACAGGGCAAGGAGGTTGCAGAGCTTCATCACTGCATCCCTTATGGTGGGCCACGTCACTCCTCAGGCAACTGCCTTACTGACTCTGATGATGGCCAGATCCCTACATTGGGCCTTTGAGGCCCTAAGATCTAACCCTTCCAGGCCATCTTTCTGATCACATCTCCCACCTGCTCCCCGTCCCTCGCCCTCTCCAGCCCCCTTTGGCTTCCTTGCCATTCCATAAATACACCATGAGCTCCTGCCTCAGGGCTTTTGCATGTGCTGTTCCCCCTGCAACACTCTTCCCTTCAGACATCCACATAACTCACCACCTCAATCACAAACCACTCCTCACCTTCTTCCCCACTTTATTTTTTCCATAGGGCTTGTCAGCCTCGAATATACCATATCATTTACCTATTTCGTTTAGTGTCTCTCTCCTCCACCAGAAAGTAAGCTGTGTGAGGGCAGGAATTGAGTCCGTTTTGTTTACTGCGGTTTCCCAGGGCCCAGGACGGGCTCTCAGTGGAAGCTTAAGTGAGCGTATTCTGTTGCAGTGCTTGGTACTATCACAAAACGCTCTCTCTAGAGGGAACACCAAGGCACAGCTGTAGCATGAAGTTGGTTAAGGTTTGGCAAAGTTTTCTGGGCACCCAGGCAAGAAGCCAAAACTGGAGGGGACGAGGAGGGACGAGCAGGGGGTTTTCAGGGCTTATCAGGCCAAATTACCAAGATGGGGAGCCTGGGCTGCCAAGTGGGCTATTACTTGTATTTTAGGGGGACACAGCCCCAAGGACAACACTGGGAAAGAGAGTGCCACCTTTTCTTCCAGTCACAGGGAAGACAACTGAACTATCCTCATGCTGCAGGCCAAAGAGATGCCTCCCATTTTCTGAACCTCTCACCTGGGAAGTAACCCATATTTTATTTAATCCTAGACCCAGATGTGCCAGAAATGATCAGAATTCCCAAGTGTCAGAGCTCCCTCCAAAGCCACCCTTGCAGCATCTCAACCCTCTCCCAAAAATGGTTATCTGACCTGGAGCTGAGGACCCAGAGAGAGCTTGAGGGTCCCACTCTTCCTCCTCTGGCAGAGCCCACCGCAGGAGTGAGCCGTGGCTGGGCAGGGTGGGGCGGTAGACTCAGAGGTCTTTGCTCTGGGATCTGCAGAACATTTAGGGAGGCATCAGCTGCTGCTCCGCTTCCAAATAAAGCCCAGGTGCTTTTTCAAGCCTCTCTGAACCAGCACTTCTCAAACTTCATGTCAGCATTTCTTGAAGATTTCCCAAGCCACAGATTCCTTGGGGTAGAAGAGAGGTAGAAGGAGAGACACTCATTTGGAACACCTTTTTGTATACCTCTGACTCCTAGAGCTATGGAAATATTTCACATGCCCAGAAAATCAATCAATAAATAATTAAAATCAACCAAGATGTGGGGGCTTCCCAAAGCGTGGTCTGTGGACCAGCAACTTCATTGGCCTCACCTGGGAGCTCGAACCCCTGGCCTTCATTTAAATTAATTAAATTTAGCCAGGCGTGGTGGTACACGCCTATAGTCCTAGCTACTCAGGAGGCTGAGGCATGAGAATCACTGGAACCTGGGAGGCAGAGATTGCAGTGAGCTGTGATCGCACCACTGGGTGATCCAGCCTGGGCAACAGAGTGAGACTCTGCCTCAAAAAAAAAGAGCAAGAACATTTTCTTTTGAAAAATTTAGACTCAAAAATTGAATACCTGGAGTTTTTCTGTGTCCTTTACCCAACGTTCCCTAATGTTGATATCTTGCATAACAATAGAACAACTATCTAAACCAAGAAATGAACATTGGTGACTCTATGGACATTCAAATTTCATCAGTTTTTCCGTTAATGAACACTTAATAAAAAAAACTAAATTTTTTTGACCATTTGCTGGTCCAGGATCCAATCCAGGATTCCACATTGCATGTAACTCTCCTACAGGACCATAATACAACCATCAAAATCAAGCAATGAACACTGATCTATTACCATGTTCTCCCCAGACCCCATTTAAGTTTCACCAATTGTTTTAATAAAGTTCTCTCTAGTAAAAGAATACAATTCAGAATCAGCCAAATACTTCATTGTCATATTTCCTCAGTGTCGTCCAATATGTAATAGTTTTGTCTTTTATGATCTTGATAACTTTTGAAAAGTACTGGCCTTTATTTTCTAGAATTTCATTCAACTTGAATTTGTCTGATGTTTTCTCATATTTAGCTTGAGTCACTGCACACCCAACATCAGAGACCAGTAAGCCACCAGCTGCCACGTGTTGAGCTGTATGTGTAGCAAAATCAGTTGTTTGCTGCCAAACCTATTTATGCCAGTTTCATTTGTAACTAGTTAAGTAGTATGTAGTAGGATAAAATAGGAGGGAAAGGCCAGGCACAGTGGCTCATGCCTGTAATCCCAGCACTGTGAGAGGCCAAGGTGGGAGGATCGCTTGAGCTCAGGAGTTTGAGACCAGCCTGGGCAACATGGTGAAACACTATCTCTACAAAAAATGCAAAAATTAGCCAGCATGGTGGTTCATGCCTGTGGTCCCAGGTTATCAGGAGGATGGCTGGAGCCCTGGAGGTCAAGGCTACAGTGAGCTGTGATTGCACCACTGCACTCCAGCCTGAGCAACAGAGTGAGACCCCGTCTAAAAAAAAGAAGGGAAAAAGAAAAGTTGTTTCTGTGAAAACTAAGTTAAGTGTTTCGGATAGCCCTGAGAAAAGCAAGCTTCTAAATAGAAATTGATGAAGAATTAGTTGTAAGATAAAGATGGAGGGGGAGGAAAATTATAAAAATCTGGAAGGGTTCTGTATGCTACTTAGCCAGTGTCTTTAAATTCTCATTAAATTCAAAATGAACCAAAAAAGGAAATCACCTGATTCATGCAGGGAAGACAATGTGAGACTTCACCCAGTTAACTCATTTGTTAATCAACCATTAACCCAATATTAATATTAGTATTCACAGTACGAATTAGTATACAGAATACTAGTATGTGTAAGTTAAAAGATAAGATAAAATATTCATAATGTAAGGTTTTCTGTTTCTCTATCCTAACCCACTTTTTCAACTAAGCCTCAACACCAGTCGATGGTCAAATGATATTAGGCTGACCTCTCAGCTACACACAAGAACATATTAAAATGGAGCACTGACCAGGCGCAGTGGTTCACACCTGTAATCCCAGCATATTGGGAGGCCAAAGCAGGTGGATTGCTTGAGTTCAGGAGTTTGAGACCAGCCTGGGCAACATGGCAAAACATCATCCCTACAAAAAAAAAAAATACAAAAATTAGCCAGGCATGGTGATGCGTGCCTGTGGTCCCAGCTACTCAGGAAGCTGAGGTGGGAGGATTGCTGGAGCCCAGTGGGTAGAGGCTGCAGTGAGCTGAGATCACACTACCGCACTCCAGCCTGGGCAACAGAGTGAGACCTTGTCTCAAAAGAAAAAAAAAGTGAGTACTAGGAATATTATTCAGCCTTTAAAAGGAAGGAAATTCTGCCACATGTTACAACATGGATGAACCTTGAGGACTTTATGCTAAGTGAAATAAGCCAGTCACAAGAGGACAAATACTGTATGACTACACTTAAATGAGGTACTTATGCTACCAAATGCCAGGGGTTCGGTCTAGATTCTGCTGCTTGCTGTAGAAAGCCAATACTGAGACAATGAGTATTGCCAGGGAAGAAGGCTTTATTCAGGTGCTGCAGCCCAAGAGATAGGAGACCAACCTCAAATCCATCTCCCTGACCAACTAAACTCAAGGGTTTATATAGCAGGGAGGAAATGTAGCTACATGCAGGAAAACAGGAATTAGGGAGGAATAAGGAAGAGGAGTTGGGCAATAGGAAGCAGGTGGTCAGTTAGGCAATCATGGCATCTTATTGTCCAGATATAGTGGCCTCGTGAGTTTCAGCTCCTTGATCCTATCTGGGAGACCTGATGGTTGGTTTCCCAAGAAAGGAACTCAGATAAGACAAATGTACCTTTTTCATGTTTTTAAGACTGGGAGGATCAATTTCTATGCTTATTCAAAGAAACCATAAACATCAGTTCTATGGGACAATTCGGCCAGTTTCACTTAGTGTAGTTAAGATCATAGAGAAAGAAAGTACAATGGTGGTGGTGAGGGGCTGGAGGGAGTGGGGATGGGAAGTGGTTGTTTAATGAGTACGGAATCTCAGTTTCATGAGATGAAAAGAGTTCTAGAGATGGATGGTGGGGATGTTTGCAAAACAATGTGAATGTATTTAATGCCACTGAACTCTACACTTAAAAATGGTTAAGACGCTACATTTTATGTTATGTGCATTTTACAATAAAAAATTGGCAGGGGGTAAGGGAGTGCTAGAGTGTTTACATCCCATTTTATAGGGTGTTCCGGCAGAATTTCAAATAACACACAAACTTCACTGCCCTTCCTAATATTTCCATTGCTGTGGGTTCTAGACAACCTGATGAGGTAAAACAGACAGTTTCCCAAAGATAGGGCTTTTGATTTGGTTTTGCTTGACAACTGAAGTTTTTTTGTTGTTGTTGTTATAGGGTCTGTCTCCATTTCCTTCTAATCCTTTGCCTGAGATTACCTGAGTAACTTTAGAAATATGGAAAAGCTACCATTTGCCCTGAAAAGAGACAACGCTACTTGCCAAGCCCATACAGCCAGAGACCAGCATGTCTTATTTTGCCTGCACATAGTAGGATATCAACATATGTTTGCTGACTTAATTAATGAACAAATGAACATTTCATTTCTTGGCTGCAAAAAAGAGAAGAAAAAACCACAGGAAAAGCTGGGGAAAAAGAAAAGGGAAATCCGAAAAGTTACCCCAGTACATGTAGCAAAATCATCTATTTATGTTGTATTACTTGGGTTGGAAGTTACCTACAGAAGACAGAAATCATTTTAGCAGAAGTTTCTTCATCAGATGCAGCCCAGCCCCATGACCAGCTTAACAGGTCTCAGGGCAGATGGTGAGGGATTCATAATCAAACTTCCATTCCCAACCCCAGGACACTGCCCCCTTATTTGGACCCACTAGTGGTGATGAAGCCCCTTGCTGGTTGGTTCTTGCTTCTTGGGAAGCTGGGAGCTGATGGGAACCCTGGTCAAGAGATCCCACCCTGGAATACAAATTAGTACAGCCACTTATGTATATTTTAAGCCTATTAGAAAAAAAAATAGGGGTCTTTCCTCTTGGAAGTCTCCTCTCAACAGAGAGAGAGCTGTTTTTCTTTCTTTTTCTTCTACCTATTAAACCCCTGCTCCTAAACTCCTCTTGTGTGTCAGTGTCCTAAATTTTCCTGGCTCAAAACAATGAACCCCAGGTATATACCCCAGACAAAGTAGTCACTTCATATTGGGGACCTCCTCTGGGATACCAAGGTACAACATTCACGGAAACACAGTATCTGGTGGAGGCAAACCAGTGTTCCAGACCATCGGAACAGCTGACAGCAATCAAATTCAAAATGGTGCTACAGACAGAACCATGCACGGACACGCCTTTCTTTCGAGGACCCTTAGATCGACCCCAGGAGGAGCCCTAGCTGCTCTTCCCCACACAATGCTACTTGTCAGCAGAAAGTAGCCAGAAAGAGTCATCATCCAACACCCCCTAACAGCAGTTAGGGTTACCACTCCAGAGTAGGGAATGATACAGGAGTTAAGAATCAATTACTTAGGCAGATAGTGATGATATGGAAGTCCTCGGAAAGGTTTTCCTTTTAATGAAAAGCAGCCCCAAATCATTTTCCTTTCTAACAAAGAGCAGCCTGCAAAATCAAGTGTCAGACATAGATGCTGGCACTTGAGCCAATCATGTTAAAGACAGCGGCTCCATCTCCCCTTGTCTTTGTCAGCCACGTGTACAGTAAAGACCAGACATGATGACCCCAGTCAACTGGAAAGCCTATTCACATAACAAGATTAGGGTGGGGTGGCCAGCCTTTCCTGTGTGCTATGTAAATGTCATACGTGATTGAACCAATCTGTGAGCCCTATGTAAATCAGACATCACTTCCTCAAGCCTGACTCTAAAATCCAGTGCACTGGTTCCTGTGCAGTCTTTCCTCTTGGAAGTCCCAGAGAGACAGGTGGTTTTCTTTCTCTTTCTCCTGCCTATTAATCCTGCACTCCTAAACTCAAAAAGAAAAAGAAAAAAAATGGTACAGCCACTATGGAGAACAATATTGCAGTTCCTCAAAAAATTAAAAATAGATATGACAATATGATCTGACAATTTCACTAGTGGTTATAGTTAAAAGAAAGGAAATAAATATATCAAAAAGACATCTGCATTCCCATGTTTACTGCAGCACTATTCACAATCGCCAGAATATGAAATCAACCTGTGTCCATCAGTGGATGAATGAATAGAGAAAATGCAGTATATACCCACAATGGAATATTATTCAGCTATAAAAAAGAATGAGGTCCTGTCATTTGCAGCAACATGGATGGAACTGGAGGTCATTCTGTTAAGTGAAATAAGCCAGGCACAGAACGACAAAGATCTCACGTTCTCACTCATATGTGGGAGTTTAAAAGGTGGATCTCATGAAATTAGAGAATAGATTGGTGTTTAACAGAGGTTGGGAAGGGGCAGGGGGGCAGGAGAATGAAGAGAAGTCGATTGATGGGTACACATACGCAGTTTGATATAAGAAATGAGACCCAGTGTTCCATAGATCAGTGGGGTGACTATAGGTTACCATAATCTATTGTATATTTCAAAATAGCTAGAAGAGAAGAATTTGAATTTTTCTAGCATAAAGAAAAGACAATATTTAAGGTGATGGGTATCCCAAGTACACTGATTTGATCCTAACAAATTACATGAATGTATTAAATTATTACATGTACCCTGAAACTATGCACATCTATTATGCATCAGTTTTTAAAAACAAAAACTTGATTATCTGCAAAGACTCTGTTTCCCAATAAAGTCTCACTCACAGATCTTGGGGTCAGGACTTCAACATATTTTGAGAGGCACAGTTCAACCCATAACACATATTTGCACATAATAGAGTGCTTAAGAGCTCCAGATCCCCCTTAATCAGACCAAATCCCAGCTCCACCACTTATAGGCTGATGGCCTGTGACAAGTCACTTCACGTCTCTGGGCTTCGGTTTCCTCATCTGTAAAATGGGTCTCATAACTCTACCTACTTTGTGGGGCATCAAAGGATTCAACAAAATCATGTATTTGTTCAATCAATGTTGATAATACTCCTGTGGCCTGCCAGCCTTAGGCAAGCTGTCAACAAAAGACAAATCCCTGCCCCTGTGAAGCTTATTAAGAACAAAGGGGCTGCAGAGCCACTTTATATTTTAAAAAATAGGCCAGGGGCAGTGGCTCATGCCTGTAATCCCAAAGCTTTGGGAGGCTGAGGCAGGAGGATCGCTTCAGGCCAGGAGTTTGAGTCCAGCCTGGACAACATGGTGAAACCCTGTCTCTAACAAAAATACAAAAAGTTAGCTGGGCATGGTGGCACATGCCTGTAGTCCCAGCTACTCGGGATGCTGAAGCAAGAGAATCGCGTGAGCCCAGGAGGCGGAGGTTGCGGGGAGCCGAGATTGCAGCACTGCACTCCAGCCTGGGTGACAGAGTGAGACCCCATCTCAAAATAAATAAATAAATAAATAAATAAACAAGTAAAATATCTAGGCTAGCAGAGGGCAAAGAGTGAGATTATTTCTATGTGCATCATTTATGGCTGAAAAATAGAAAAATGACGCAAGTGATAGCCTCAGCAAAACATCTGCATGAAGTAAAAGAGGTGGCTGTTTAGTGAATCCCCATAAAAAGAGAGGGGAAAAAAGGTCTGTAACAGTGAAATTATCCTAACTCAAGGGATGCTCGTAGCATAGTGCCTGGCACCTGGTGATCTTCTGCTGCTTGTGATTATAACTCTCCCAAGAAAGGAAGTCACAGGAAGCATGTCCACTGTATGCCAGTGTGAAGCCCAGCCAGCCATGCTCCCAAAGGGCCACTTTACCCACCACAGTCCCAAAGCAGCCAGGAAGGCTCAAGAAGGAACAAGGAAGGCCAGGTGGGTGGCCTTGGAGGACTCTGCTCCCTTTCATCCATCCCCAGGCTGGGGGTTAATTTTGCAGCTGCACCCCCAGCCAATGAATTGTTCTCAAAGTGCATGGAAACACTGCTGTTGGAAAAACTGTGAAGAACCATAAGAGGACAAGAAATAAAAATGCTGAAAGAAGCCAGACCCCAAAAGCCATCATATTATAGGATTCCATTTACAGGAAACATCCAGAAGAGAAAAATCTATACAGACAGAGAGTAGATTGCCAGGGGCTGAGGGAAGGAGCTTGGGGAGAAACAGGAAATTGCTACTAAAGGGTCTTTGCTTTCTTTGGGGGTAATGAAAATGTTCTAAAATTGGGGTGATGGTTGCACAACCCTGTGAATATATTAAAAACCACAGAATTGTACACTTCAAATGGGAGAATTGTGTGGTATGTGAATTATATCTCAATAAAGCTGTCATTTAGGAAAAAAAAAAAAACAGTTGCCTTGGCTCTAAACTTATTTCTCCAATTCCTCTGAGAATGCCAAATCACTGCCATCTCTCTGATTAGAGCTGAATTCATTTCACAATAATTTTTAAAAGAGTATTTTCTCAACACCTGAAATAGGCCCTTTGATGTCTGTCCAAAGCCCTCCTGGGAATTCTTATCTATTTAAAAGAGGGAATGAGTATTAAGAGCTTGGCTTTCCTAGCTAGCCAGACACCCATGTTAATTTCCACATCTCCACGTTACTATGGCAACAGAGAGCTTCCACTAGAGCTTTTTGGGGGGCATCAAAATGGACTGCAATTTGGACTCAGGGAGTCCACAGACCCTCTGCCCAGCAGCCCCCAGACCCTGGCTACCTTGAATCAGGTGAAACAGAGAAATCAGAGAAGGGGAGGATGTAGGCTCCATTGGGTCTTCACTCCATCCTGGCCCCATGCAGGAAGAGAAGTGTTAGTCACATCTTTCAGAGGCTGTGATCTAAAAGAGCGTATTGAGCACCTGAGTCAGTCTCCATGTCAACATGACCATATTTTTAGGCAGGAGTAGGCAGCTTCTTGGGCCAATTAGAGTAGTACAGCTAGAAAGCAGTCAGTAAACAGCTGGGAGAAAAGCAGTCAGCCACTGGGAGTCCACTGTTCTCACAGAGGAGTCTCACAAATGCAGAAGCTCCCTGCCTTGAGGTACCCAAAGAGTCCACCACATAAGGCCCAGGAGGCCTGAAGTCCATCCTGTCAGGCAGAATCAATCACTGGGACAGAGAAGGGAAGAGGCAGTGCATAAGACAGACAGCCTCAAAGATGGGCCCCACTGATCCTCATCTCCTGGTGAGCCTTATGTAGCCCCCTCATACCTTGTACCAAGATTGATCTGTGTTGTGGCCAATAGAGTACAGCGAAGGTTAAAGTGTGCCTTCTGAAGCTAGATCATAAAAGACACCACACTCTTGGGTCATTCATGCTGGAGAAGCCAGCTGCCATGTTGAGAGGACACTCAAGCAGTCCTATGGGGCAGCCCACATGAGAGGAACTGAAGCCCCCAGCCACCAGCCATGTGAGCCACCTTGGAAATGGAGCCTTCAGCACCAGTCAAGCTTTCAGATGATTGCAGCCCCAAACACTGTCTTGACTTCAATCTCAAGAACGTCTGCCAGCTAGAACCATCCAGCTAAACTGCTCCCAGATTACTGACCCACACAATATAATGTAAAGTAAAAAATGTTTGCTGTTGTTTTAAGCTACTAAGCATTGGGGTTATTTGTTACACAGCAATGGATAACAGACATAGGGTGGACGTCAGAAATTGTCTCGAGAAGATGACTTTATGAAGATTTTTCCTCCTCGCTCCTTCCCCTACCCTTAAAGCATTTTTACAGTAGAAGGGGACATGTTAACGGGTAGGGAATCTAGAGACTTGGATTTGTATTCTGGCTCTGTCCTTAGTTTTTCCACCTCCAAAGCTGAGGAGCTAAAATGTAACCTGAGATCTCTGAAAGCCTAGGGTCTCATAATCGTCAAAACCACAAGTTTTGAGTCAGGAAGACTGGTTGTGAACCCTGGCTCTGCCACTTGCTTGCTGTGTGACCTCAGACTAATTACTTAATTTATCTGAGCCTCATTTTCGCCTTCTATAAAGTGGGTTTAATAATATCTAGTTCATGGCATTGTTACAAAAATTCAATCAAATACCATACAAATTACTTAGCACACAGTAAGTGCTCAGTTGTCACCACTACCAAAAATGAGATAGCATGGTGGGTACGATTATTTCCACTTGTAGCTAAGATACAGCAGGATCAGAGGAGCAGTTAGAGGATTTCGTTGGTCTGGAGCAAGGCCCCATGTGGTTGTTTTTCCAAAACCCTCCCAAATGATTCTTTGAGAAACTTTGTCCTAGAGAAACTTCCACACATGTGCCAAAAAATCATACAAGTACTTCACTGCAGTCTGTGATAGGGAAAAATTGGAAACAATCCAAATGCCCATCAACAGGTAAATGGGAAATAAATTGTAAATGGAATACTATACAGCACTGTAAAATTAATGAACCAGAACTATGCATATCAGCATGAGCATAAATCTCTAAGACATAATTCTGAGCCCCAAAATGCAGAAGGATCCACACAGTTTATATCATGCATAAAAATCTGCATAACATCATTATATATTATTTATGGATACATGCATGTGGATAAAAGCAAAAAGCCATGCATGGGGGCAGCAGCACCAAATTCAACATGGTGGTGACCTCTGGGAGGGAGGGAAGGGCATGTGAAGGGGAGAAGGCCCGTGGGGCTTCAGTGTATTGGTGACATGGTATTTCTTAAACTGGATGGCAGGTACACAAGCGCCCATTGCACTGTTGATGTCTTTTGGATATCAGAAATATTTCATCATTTAAAAATAGATGTGGCCAGTTGTGGCGGCTCATGCTCATAATCCCAGCACTTTGGGAGGCTGAGGTGGGAGGATTTCTTGAGCCCAGGGGTTAAAGACCAGACTGGGCAACATAGTGAAACCCCATCTCTACAAAAAAAAAATTGTTTAAATTAGCCAGTCATGGTGGCATGCACCTGTAGTCCCAGCTACTTGGGAGGCTGAGGCAGGAGGATCACTTAAGCCCAGGAGGTTGAGGCTGTAGTGAGCTGAGATCATGCCACTGCACTCCAGCCTGGGTGACAGAGTGAGACCCTGTGTCTACAAAAAAAATTTTTTTTAATTAGCCAGTCGTGGTGGCACACACCTGTAGTCCCACCTACTTGGGAGGCTGAGGCAGGAGGATCATTTAAGCCCAGGAGGTTGAGGCTGCAGCGAGCCGAGATCGTGCCACTGCACTCCAGCCTGGGTGACAGAGTGAGACCCTGTCTCAAAAATAAATAAATGTGCATAGAGAAATATGGAGTAGAATTGTGAATGTGTATTTTTTTTCTTCTTGTTTTTTGTGGATTCTATATCTGTAATGATCTCATGTTGTTTTTAAGAAACAAAATAGTTGTTCAACAGGTGAAAAGCAGTTACGTTTAAGTTTTTCCAAGTAAGAAGTACCACTTCCTCAAATGATTTGCTTTGAAAACAACACTCATCTGCATGTCTGAGTTTTGAAATATTGGTGATTTGAGACCATACGACATGAGAAACATCCTGAGGCCAGAACACAAGCCTTTAGCCCAGGGACACTCATATGGGGTCCCCCAAGCCCTGTTTCTTGGGGATGCCTCAGAAACTGGGTCTGACCCCACCAGGTATGTCTTTTTTTTTTTTTTTTTTTTTTTTTTTTGAGACGGAGTCTCGCTCTGTTACCCAGGCTGGAGTGCAGTGGTGCGATCTCAGCTCACTGCAAGCTCCGCCTCTCGGGTTCACGCCATTCTCCTGCCTCAGCCTCCCGAGTAGCTCAGACTACAGGCGCCCATCACCACGCCAGGCTAATTTTTTGTATTTTTAGTAGAGACGGGGTTTCACTGTGTTAGCCTGGATGATCTCGATCGCCTGACGTCATGATCTGCCCGCCTCGGCCTCCCAAAGTGCTGGGATTACAGGTGTGAGCCACCGCGCCTGGCCCCCACCAGGTATGTCTTAAAAGGAGGATTAATCAGTAGCAGGGAGAAGGGCTGCTGGGCTCTCTTTTTCAGCCACAGCATTAAGTTAGACAGAGAAAAAAAAATCAGGGGTGGGGAAAGATGAGAGAGATGAAGAAGCAAGAACAGGTGTGGTGTATTTTCTTTTTAATGAAGTTGAGTCATTCTGCAGCCAACTCAATGCCATGTAGCCTCAAGCCGGGGAGTTTTGTTTTTCCTAAGCAATAGAATCCGACTCTGCCAGCAAGAAGCGCTTGACTGCTGTTCCTTAAACATGCAGAAGGGTTTTTTGTCTTGTTTTGTTTTGCATAATGGACATATTTCCCATGCAGCCACTTTCTGGGTTCTTTGTCATGTGTCAAGGTAAGCGTTTAGAAAACTCCTCCGTGGGCCACGGGGAGGCAATTTTCACCTAATACAGAATGCTTAAGATGGAGAAAGCCAACTTTTCAATATCGCTTCAGGGACCATATTTTGTGCATTCAACACAGCTGAATGCAGACAAAGTCGAGAGTTAAAATTGAGTGTAAACTCCTGACAAGGAGATTGAAGGAGGTAAGTGATGTCAGGTGAATTACTGCCCCCTGGTGGCCAGACACAGTAATGGGCTCATTTTGCTGTAATAGTCCTTTGAGTCTTTTCTTCCTGCGTTCCCCTGCCGTCTTCCACTACCGGCTACAAAGGGGTTACAATCTGGCAGCCCTGGAAAGCCAGCCGGCAGCCATGCCAACTGCCTTAAAATCTGGAGATACTGCTTAAAAAATCTAGGCCTCACATTTATTTTGAAAAATTGAAAACTCTATCCACTTTTAGACTGCATCCCAGCTAATAAATACGGGTTCGAGCTGAGAAGCTGCTGCCCACTTTAGACAAGGCATGTGCTCTCAAATCTGCCACGCTCCCCACCTCTACCTATTGTCTCATGGCCAGGAAGTTTTGCTCATTAGCAGTTCCTGCATAGCCTCTGGATTTACTACTGGTAGCCTAAGCTAATTAAAGAGCTAACAAAGAGAGGAGGGTGCCTTTAGAAGCAGAGGATTACAGTGCTTTATACCTGGGTGTGGACAGGGGTCCACTAGTCCCGTAATACCCAGCTCAGTGAGGATAAGTGACTTGTTCAAGGTCACCCAGCTAGCAAGCAGTGGGCCTTGCATTTCAACGCACATCTGTCTGACCCCAGAGCTTCACTGTTTTCTAACATACTAACTGTCACCCATAAGCTGACTGCCTACCAGGCCCTCCTCTGGGGAAGGTTTTTACAATGACATTACTACTTGGGCCATCAGGAAGTGCAATTCAGAGGACTCCAAGAGAAAAATGTTTATGACCTTGGTTGAAAAGATTAAAAACGAGAAGCCACCAAAATAATCACCACCCTGATTTTGTTCCTTAAAAACTATGGATCTTCTGGCCAGGCGCGGTGGCTCAAGCCTGTAATCCCAGCACTTTGGGAGGCCAAGGCAGGTGGATCACTTGAGGTCAGGAGTTGAAGACCAGCCTGGCCAACAGAATGAAACCCCGTGTCTATTAAAATACAAAAAAATTAGCTGGGTGGGGTGGCACACGCCTGTAATCCCAGCTACTCAGGAGGCTGACGCAGGAGAATCGCTTGAACCCAGAAGGTAGAGATTGCAGTGAGCCAAGATCACACCACTGCACTCCAGCCTGGGTGACAGAGCAAGACTCTGTCTCAAAAACAAACAAACAAACAAAACAATTAGCCTGTGTGTGCCTGTAGTCCCAGCTACTAGGGAAGCTGAGATGGGAGGATCACTTAAACCCAGGACATGGAGGTTGCAGTGAGCCAAGATCACGCCACTGCACTCCAGCCTGGGCAACAGAGTGAGATCCTATTTCAAAAAAGATAGATAGGTGTTAGATAGGTAGGTAGGTAGATAGATAGATAGATAGATAGATAGATAGATAGATAGATAGTTTGCTCTGTGCCAGATGTATAGAATCTCATTTCACCCTCACATAAAACCCTGTGAAGTGGTAATATCATCACACTGTGCACAGTTTACAGAAAAGCCTAGACAGATGATCAACAAGATCAAGTCACTTGCTGAATGTGATTCAGTTTGCAAGTGGCAGAGCTGGGATTTGAACCCAGGGCTGTGTGACTCCCAACAGTGACACCCCACAACCACCACCTAGCCCTGCCTCCAAGAGCAATACACGTCACAGAGGAGGTCAGATCTTGAAGCATCAAGCCTTCTGCAAATCCTGAACTGGATGCCAAAAGCAAGGTAGGCTGTTTGTCCCCATTTTACAAGTGGGGAAAGTGAGGCTAGGAGTAACGTGCCCAAGGTGACACGGAGAGTAAATGGCAAAGTCTGAATTTGAGCTCAGGTCTCTTTGACTCCCCAGAATCTGAACTGCTAACTTCTAAATGCTTAGCGTTTCTGGGGCACCTCCCTAGATGTTTAATTTCAGTATTTGTGGATTAAGATGGAGGTTTCCATTCTCTGCTTCAAAGAAAAAATTTCTCTATGGGAAGCCAAAAGAACTAGCCAGCTCCTTCTGGAGAGGATACAAATTAAAAAGTCAGGGAGAACCGAGGGGGTGGCTTGCGCCTGTAATCTTAGCGCTTTGGGAAGCCGAGATGGAGGGAGAGCTTGAGGTCAAGAGTTCGAGACCAGCCCGGGCGACATAGCGAGACCCTGTCTCTAAAGAAAATAAAAAATCAGAAATAGGTCGGGCGCGATGGCTCACGCCTGTAATCCCAGCACTTCGGGAGGCCGAGGCAGGCAAATCTTCTGAGGTCAGGAGCTCGAGACCAGCCTGGCCAACATGGTGAAACCCCATCTCTACTAAAAATACACAAATTAGGCGGGCGTGGTGATGCGCGCCTGTAATCCCAGCTACTCGGGAGGCTGAGGCAGGAGAATCGCTTCAACCTGGGAGGCGGAGGTTGCAGTGGGCCAAGATCGTGCCACTTCCCTCCAGCCTGGGCAACAGAGTGCGATTCTGTCTCAAAAAAAAAGAAAGAAAGAGAGAGAGAGAGAGAGAAAAAGAAAGAAAGAAAGAAAAGAAAAGAAAAGAAAAGAAAAGAAAAGAAAATTCGCCGGGCATGGTGGCATGCACCTGTAGTCCCAGCTACTCGGGAGGCTGAGGTGGGAGGATTGCTTGAGCCCAGGAGGTGGAGGCTGCAGTGAGCTGCAATTGCTCCACTGCACTCCAGCCTGGGGACACAACGAGACCCTGTATTTTATAAGAAAAAAAAAAGTTGTTTAAGTCAGGGAGGAAAAGACACAGAGAGGAAAAGCGTAAAGAAGAAGGCGGCAAACTCAGCAGCATGGGGTGGAGGCTAAGAACAGGGGCTGCGCAGTCAATGAGGCTAACCGGGTGAAAGGGTGAAAAGCATCAGCATCTTCATTTCACAACCGGGAAAAATGAGGCACACGACAGCGGCTCCAGGACGAGGAGACCCGAGGAAAAGCCGCCGTGGAACTTCCAGTTTCCGGGCCCGCCACCTAGTGTGCCCCAAATCCGCACGCCCGTCGGGTTTCCAGCACCTGCTCCTCCTGCCTGTGGCCTAGGCCCCGCCCCTCCCGCTGCTTATTGGCTGCTACGTGAACGAGACAAACGCAAGCAACAACCAATGGGAGTGGCCCACGGCGCGTCTTTCTCGGGGAAGCCGACGCGGACGCGGGAACCCGGAAATGCGAGGGAAGGACAAGTGGGGAAAGCCAATCCGCCGCGACGAGGGCTGCGGGCGGTTCAATGGCAAGTCGCCGGGGGCGGGGCCAGAGGCCGGCGGAGAAGGAGGACCCGGGAGCCGGCGGCCCGGAGCTGGGAGCGCGGGGAAGGCGGTTGGGGTTCTGACAGCTGCGCGCGGTGAGAAGGGGGCAAGCCCTAGGGGCTCGAGAGGATGAAGCCGGGAAGGGTGCGACGGGGCCGCGAGCCCTGGGCGGGGTTCGGGAAGGGAGGCTCTGCAGTCTTGGAGGGGACTCAGAACGGTCCCCTCCCATCTCCGGGCCTCAGTTCTCCCTTTCTAGGGAAGTGTAGGGGAGAGATTCGCGCCTCCCAGAACGCACTCCTTCCCCGCACACACCCCTGGCACCGGCGAACTGCCCCCTTTCCTTTACCGCCCCGCCCAGGAGCCTGTCCCCTCGGGAAGCCCGCCCAGACCCCTGGACCCGCGCAGCACTCCAGGCGCACCCCTATTAAAGCGCACCCCAAGCCATTTCACATGTTCTGTGGCAATGGGCCAGGATCCCCATGAGACTCAGAACCCCGTGATCCATCAGTCATTCCCGGGTCAGGACCAGCCCAGAGCAGGTGCACAGGCCCTGCTTAGTAATAAGGTAGAAATCGAGACCTGGGGACCGGGTTCAGAGGCCCTGGGGTTTCCTTCCGGATGCCTCTATTTACCTCCTGTGGGCCTTCTGGAATTTAACTTATGCTCTCTGTGTCTTGGTTTCCCTTGTCTGTAAAATGGAGCTAGGGGTAGCTCTTCCTTCATAGGGTGGCATGAGGGTGAAACGAGGCAATGCGTGGCCAGTACACTGCTCAGCACCTAGGACACCATAGTTGCTTAATAAGTGCTTATTGTCAGCATAGTGTTTGCATGCCTGGCCCCACCTCCACTCCCACTGCCAGCCTCAAGCACATACAAGCCGTGTTGTCACTGAGGCCAAGCACTGTGGCCCACAGCCTGAGTTCCTTTCGAGATGCTCGAACTGCTCATCCTCTTGATGGGGTCCCTTCTGGACAGGCCAGAAACGGAAGGCCAGAGAGGGGAAGGGCACTGTGGGAGCTGTGGCTGAATATCAGGGTGAGGGCAATAAATGAGGCCACCCAACAATTGTGCTTATCAAAGATTGGGCGTCAGAACTGCTGTGGCTGATCTGCCTGGGTGTCTGTCAGTCATTTATGTCCCAAATGTTTGACATATGTCCACAAATCCAGTGTTTGTGGTCAGAAGCCACAGGGATATATGGGAAGGAGGGACACTTTAGAGCCGTGGGGTTCCTGAGTTCAAGTCCTAAGGCTGTCACTTGCTCCCGGCGAGACTTTCGGCAAGGGACTTCACCTCTCTGAACCTCAGTTCCCTCACCTGGAGAGGGGTGAAAACATCAGCTCAAGTCGTTGAAGATTGCAGGAGGTGACCCATGTGAGGCATTTGGTGCTTAGCACACGGCCTGGATTATGGCAGGTGCTCATTAATTGTTGGACCACAGCAGCGTTTTCACATTCATACTGCCCAGGAGGTGGCACCAGTCCTTCTAGGCTGGCCCCTCCTCTAGTGAGATCCAGTCCTTGACTTGCCCCCACCCCATCTCTCTAGTGAGCTAAAAGAGCAGAAGTCTCCAAACCCATCTTCCCAGCTGAAGTCACACTGTGTCCTGAACGTGTCTGTTTCTCCTGCAACTCTTGGCTCCTTGCAGATCCTGCTCTCTCTCAGCTGCCTGTGGACATGTGCAAAGGGCCCTCTCCTGAGTCCAGATGATGCTCATACCAATGGCTTCAGTGATGGCGGTGACTGAACCGAAATGGGTCTCGGTCTGGGGCCGCTTCCTCTGGGTGACGCTGCTGAGCATGGTGCTGGGGTCCCTGCTGGCCCTGCTGCTGCCGCTGGGGGCTGTGGAGGAGCAGTGCTTGGCTGTGCTCAAAGGCCTCTACCTGCTCAGGAGCAAACCGGACAGGGCGCAGCATGCCGCCACCAAGTGCACCAGCCCATCCACGGAGCTCAGCATCACCTCCAGGGGCGCGACGCTGCTGGTGGCCAAGACCAAGGCCTCTCCAGGTAAGACAGACTGGCCGTCTTCCTCAATGCTTGTTAACTGGACAGACAGACATAGAATGTGTCATGTCCTGTATGTGGGGCATCGGGGTATTGTGAACAAGTCAGCCCAGAGCTCCTAGTATAGACAAGGTGACGTGACTGAGACAGTGTCACAAGTGTGGTGATGGGGAAGCATAAAGGGCTGTAGGAGCATACCAGGAAGGCTCCCTGGAGGAAGTGACACCTGAGCTGGGACCCAGTTGTTAAGTAGGAGTCATCCAGGGTGAAGGGCATCCAAGGAAAAGGACTCCAGGCAGAGACCAGAGGTTAGTTGTCATAACTGACATAACTGTCGTAAGAGAGCCTGGGGGCATTCGAGGAACTAAAGGAAGTTGAATGTGTGGGGCTGATCCTCAGGTGGCCGAGAGGGGCCAGGACAGGAGGGCTAGGGCTAGAGCAGGCTCCCCACCTCCACCAGTCCTCTGTGGTGGGGACTGAAAGTACATTGTTAGATGGTGGTGGCATCCCTGGCCTCTCCCCATGAGATGCCTGTAGCACTCCCTCCACCTCCTCAGTTACGACAACTAACCAGGTCTCCAGACGTCACCAAATGTCCCCTGGGGCACACAATCAAACCACTGGGTTAAAAGAGTTAAAGAACAGTCCCGGGATGGTGAAGCCCCCAGGGTCTAGGAAGAGTGGGGAGTTGTTAACGCCTTTGGGCCTCCAGGGGCAGGAACCTGTGTCACCAGCACAAGATGAGCTGGAGATGTAGGAGAGGGCCTACATTGGGAGCCCACAGGAAAGGCCCAGCAGAGAGGGCCCAGGCAGAGTAAATGCCTAGAACTTTCTATGTCCAGAAAGCAGGAGGCTAGGAAGCCAAGGAGGTGCCTCCCAGAATATAAGAGAGTGGTTCTGGGGACACACGGATAGTGACTGCATACCACCACACGGCTGGGGGAACAGAGTGGTACTGGGCATGTTGAGTACACACGATGCGGCTGCAACAAGCTCCCCAAGGCCAGGGACACAGGCTGGTCATCATGGTTTCCTGCGGAGACCAGCACAGGGGACAGCCCCCCTGAATGTCCTCTGCCCCCTAGCCTCCCTCCCTCACAGCGCTTCTTTGGCTCTCTTCCAGCGGGTAAGTTGGAAGCCAGAGCTGCCCTGAACCAGGCCCTGGAGATGAAGCGCCAGGGCAAGCGGGAAAAAGCCCAAAAGCTCTTCATGCACGCCCTCAAGATGGACCCGGACTTCGTGGACGCGCTCACCGAGTTTGGCATCTTCTCGGAAGAAGACAAGGACATCATCCAGGCGGACTACTTGTACACCAGAGCATTGACCATCTCACCCTACCATGAGAAAGCACTGGTCAACCGCGATCGGACACTGCCTCTCGTGGAAGAGATCGACCAGAGGTATTTCAGCATCATCGACAGCAAAGTGAAGAAGGTCATGTCCATCCCCAAGGGGAACTCGGCTCTGCGCAGGGTCATGGAGGAGACCTACTACCATCACATCTACCACACAGTGGCCATCGAGGGCAACACCCTCACCCTCTCGGAAATCAGGCACATCCTGGAGACCCGCTACGCCGTGCCCGGGAAGAGCCTGGAGGAGCAGAACGAGGTCATAGGCATGCATGCGGCCATGAAGTACATCAACACGACTCTGGTTTCGCGCATTGGCTCCGTCACCATCAGCGATGTGCTGGAGATCCACAGGCGGGTGCTGGGCTACGTGGACCCCGTGGAAGCCGGCAGGTTTCGGACAACACAGGTCCTGGTCGGACACCACATCCCTCCCCATCCGCAGGATGTGGAAAAGCAGATGCAGGAGTTTGTACAGTGGCTCAACTCCGAGGATGCCATGAACCTGCACCCGGTGGAGTTTGCAGCCTTAGCCCATTATAAACTCGTTTACATCCACCCTTTCATTGATGGCAACGGGAGGACCTCCCGTCTGCTCATGAACCTCATCCTCATGCAGGCGGGCTACCCGCCCATCACCATCCGCAAGGAGCAGCGGTCCGAGTACTACCACGTGTTGGAAGCTGCCAACGAGGGCGACGTGAGGCCTTTCATTCGCTTCATCGCCAAGTGTACTGAGACCACCCTGGACACCCTGCTTTTTGCCACAACTGAGTACTCGGTGGCACTGCCAGAAGCTCAACCCAACCACTCTGGGTTCAAGGAGACGCTTCCTGTGAAGCCCTAACCCTAGAAATCCTCAGTGACAAAGGCTGTCCTGAGGTAGGAAAAAAAAAAAAACAGCATTTCTAGAAACCTAGTCACTTCCTAAAGCAAAAGGAGAAACATTCTTTACCTCCAAATGTTTTAGTTTAAAAAAAAAAAAAAAAAAACTAAGTTATGAAGCCTTGTCTCTAAAATAACTTATAATTCAACCAAGCTATTTATTTTCTTCTTTGGAGCAAGCTAGTCAGTATTGTATGGTGTCTGCTGTGTCTTGCCAGTGGCCGTGCTTTAGGGGCAACAGTGCCACCGTGTGACCAGAACAAAGGTTCTGGAGCAGAATTTGCACTAAGGTGGAGGAGCGGCCAAGAGGTGTGGGACGGGGCCCAGAGCCACTGACATAACTCCTCCAAGTGCTTCTCTGAAACAGGCTGAGAGGTTCTGTGACTGCAACTGGGAAGTCAGACCCAAGTCGCAGCTGAGAGAAATGGTTGAAAGCTCACTTTCTCAAGGTTTAGTAGTGGTGACTAACTTCCAAGCAAACTTCATAGAAGAGAAAATGAATGCTGACATTCCTTACTTACCTGCAGGAAGACTTTTTGAGCCATAGTTTGCAAACTTTAGTGCCAGCAGCTGTTTTTTTTTTTTTTCATATTGAGACTATTTTTCTAATTAAGAATAGGGGGTAGCCATAAAGAGCTGTTTGTTGGAGGGGGAAACATGGTGGGCGGGCAGTTTGGTTTTCTTTGTGTATCCGCGTTTCTCTCACACTTCATTTGTAGCAACTCAGGCCAGATGTTTTCGTCTGAAATTCTCTGGGCTTGTCATTCCACCCGTATCGTGCTGCAAACCAGGTGTTATGCTAGTAGGCATCTGCCCTCACCCCTCTGCCTGAGTTTTCTGTAGGCAGATGTTAACCTGAGAAAACAAGTGCCATGTGGACACCAAGTAAGCATTTTTCATAATGAATTAGAGCACCAGTTTCTACTGAATGGAGCAAAAACCTTCAGCCATGGCCAGGCTGCATCCCTTTGGTCCTGGAGTTTCATCTACTTACTGCCTGGACCCCCACCTTCCATGGTCTTTGCACTGTCCTGTGTCCCATCCCCCTGGGAGGCAGAAGAGATTGCCTCAGAGTGGCCTTATTTTTCTCGCAACTTGTGAAATGATGTAGTGCTCTATGTAATATGGCCGAGTTTCCAAGCTGTCATCCAATGGAAGTAGAATCTTCTCTTTGAATCATATGGTACAGGTGCCAATATGACTGCTGCTATTTAGAGTCAGAGTGGTGGAAGTCACTGGGTCCCTTTCCCAGTGACAGAGCCCATGATGTCTAACACTACTGCACTTTGTCAGTGTGTGAGTGATGGCGAATACGCAGTGTTGTCTCTTTGATTTGGTAATTCCGTTCCTGACAGTAATGAGGCCACTGCTCTAAAGTAGTTTATACAGTTCTTCAGTTGTATAAATAGCACAGAGTAGTTTTTGAAAGGTTAAGAAAAATAAGTGAAAAGACATATACGATATATGAAATGGCTCCAAATGATAATTATTCAAACCTTTATAAAATATGTTTTCATACTCTTATGCTGCCAGAGGTGGTACTTAAAACTCTTCTCGTCTTGGTTTTATAAGCACACCACGGAGGTCTGACAGATGTGCTTGCTTCTACTATAGAGCAAGAGAATTTGCACTTTAGCTATATGTGAAGGATATTATTTTAACAAATTCCTGATTCTAATAAAGTTATTTTATTACATGAATGCTTGAGACTGTCTTATTTGGGAGATGTTCCCATCTGTCATAAGGGCAGTGGGGGTATTCTGACCTTTAGCCCTATTCATAATACTGTTCTGGGAGAGCAACAGATCCAAGATGGTGATTTCCATGGGCAAGAGACCCAGAAGTTGGATAAACCGCCTACCTAGGTGGACAAGGATGAATTACTGATTTTTTTTTTTACTAACAGTCAAGTAACTGAAGTAGTTTTTCACATTTCTATTTATCATCAGTTCTGGATTTTCTGGGGAAAACACACAAACCCACTCATGTAGTCCTGGAAATCCATTTCTAGAACAGTCAACACCCGGAACCTAACTGGGTTCTGCTCAAGCCTGAAAAGGTTTGCCCCTGTACCAAGCCTGGGCTGACATCTGCAAGTGTGACATTAAGGTCAGAATACTGGCTGCAGGCAAAGCCAAACCGTTAATGTGAAGCAGCAAAAAGTAAGGCCACACTCACCCATAGTGATATTCAGGGCTCTTCATGTGTCAGGTCCCCAACCATGAGGGCTCTGAGCTACCCAAATCATCACACCAGCTGAACAGTCGATCAGCCTTCCAAGCAGCATCACAGAGAACACTGCAGGAGGAACGCGTGGGACAGCAAAGGTTGTTGCTGCTGTCAATAGCCGCCGCTTGAATTTAATTCAGAAGTAAAGCCTAGTAAAAAGTTGGTTTTGTATAAAAAAGAGATGGAGGGGAACCTACATTTTAAGACTTAAGAGGCTTACCAACCAATAATTTACAGGGAGGAGAGCTGATATTTGTAGGAAGGTGGAAATTTGAGTGGACAGTTGATGACATGAAGGGCCTTTCAGTCCTCCTGAGACACCTGCCGCAACATTACTGGATGAGCACAATGACATCTGGAACGTGCCTCAATATAACAGAGGGTGGAGGGGAAACAGACATGAAGGAAGAGGGGCTGGGAGTTGAGGAATGCTGGAAGCTGAATGGTAGGCACACAGGAGTTTATTTTACTGTTCTGTCTACTTTTTAATCGGTTATATTAAAAAATGTTAGGTTAAAAAAATACAGAAAACCCGACTGATGCACAAAAACTTAAACTTACACAACAGATAAATGAGGAGTTGATTCCCATGACATATACAAGGATTCCCTGACGTCTTTCTCCAGAGTGTCTTAATAAAGCAAGCTTCCCCTACTGAACTGGCCAATGCTGTTTTCAAAGCAGTAAATATTATTTGATAAAAGATGTGAGGTAAAAAAGCTCAAAAGCTCCAATGTCAAACTGCTATAAAATGAAGACACATCACAGCTGGAATAATTTAAATCAAAGTGACAATGGGATTTGACTTACAAAAGTTCTATTTACACATCTATTAGGTAAAGCAAGGTACACCCACTTCAAAACACATCTGTATGTGAATGCACATCTGAGTACCATTCAGCAAGAAGTTTTGAAGAGAACGTCAGTTTAATAAAGCTAAATGGGGAGAATTGAAGTTTGCATTTGACATGGTATTAAACAAAACCAAAGGGCTGAAACTCATGTTTAGACAACACAGGTCACTAGTCACTAGGCAAAGAAAACAGTCCACAGCAGGTGGCACAAATAATTCCTATACAAAACAAATGTTGCAAATATTCTGCTTTTAGGAAACATGAAACAATGGCTGACATGTCATTTACAAACACATAATATAAAAATGCACAGCCCCATTGAACAAAACTCCAGCAAATGTTTTATAGCTGACTTCCCTCAGACCCACCCCCACAAGAGGCCATTCTGTGAATTACTAGCATCTGCCATTTCATCTTTTAAAATTAAAAGAATGACGGGCACATGTGCTGTGCAGGGTGGAAGAGAAGTGTCATACAAAAAGGGGCCGGAGCTGGCCAGAAACATTTGGACAACTGTGTCTCAAAAACAGTGTGTTCTCGTTTCACTTCTGTGCCTCAGTCTTTAAGATACAAAACTATCTCAGGACACCACATCCTGGGCCCAGCCTGCAGAGTGGTCACTTTTCTGCCACTGCCCTCAATATGAGGGAGCACTGAAAGGCTCTTGACTTAGAACCCATTCCCCTTTCTGTCTAAAGCCGAGGAGCCATCTGTGGTTGCGAGCAGGCAGCACACCAGGCCTGTCCATCCCCAGTGCACTGCTGGGTGGTGGGAGGTCCGCCGGGCCAGAGTGAAGTAAGGCATTTCCTGTCTCCCAGCGTCCCGTTCACTTTCTCAGAAACAGCTTGGCAAAATCGGCATTGGACATCTTGGGTGCCTCGGTGGCTGCTGGGGCGGCAACTGCAGGAGCTGCGGCAGGGCCGTTCTCAGCCTGAGGAGCTGCAGCACTTGGGCGCTGCAGGGCACGAGGCAGTAGAGACAGCTGCGTCCTTCCCTTCCCCCTCCTAAAAGAGCAAACACTGAATGGACCTTTTGAAGCAACAATTCGTGGCCCCTCATTTATTTGTGAAAATAAGCCAAGACAGTTTTAATATAACCAGAAGTTAAAAGGTGAAAAAAAAAAGGATAAGATAATCCCTGCCTCCTTAATTCTGTTTATGAAGTAAAAACTGCTTCAACAGACTTGGCCTTGTTCAGTTTTGGCAAAGATCAACCCTGAGCACCAGTCACACTCAGAGGGGATCAGTGTGACTATCACCTCTCAGACCTCACCAGTCACCTGGCAATTCTGCTATCTCCTCCTCATCCCAAACCAGCGAACAGCACAGCTTATGTGGATCATAGCTAGGGCCGTAGACTGGCACACACATGGGTATGAGATTTCTTTGTAAACACACAGATCCAACTGGCAAAGGGGACTTTAAAATAATCACTACCTTATTTCTGTCTGAAATAAATGACAAGTGTAAATTGGCCAGTACCAGGCAGAGGTCAGTGCTTAGGCTTGCATCCTGCTCTGGACGCCTTGCTCCAGTGGAACCACAGTGATTACCACAAGGAACAGCACATCTTGGCTTTTCTGTCCTAACAGGAAGCTAATTCATCCCGGGTTAATCCCCCCGTGATCCATGAACTGGTGCCAGCCAGGACGAAGTTTGCACTAGTCTACCATGCAAGCACTTACGCTCCGTATGTCTGCGGCAAAAGCATGGGGCCACCTGGTGCCTTCCTGGTCTCCGGCTTCTCTGGAACTTTCCTCTGAGGAGGGTTGCTGATTGCCACTTTGATGATGTTCTCTTTGATAGTCATGCCGTCCATCTTCATCACAGCCTGCGATGCCTGGGATTCATTTTCATACTCCACGTAGGCCAGGCCCTGGAAGAGGCAAGATCCAGAACCAAGTCAGATCCCACAGACTGGGGACGCAACCTCCTCCCGCAGGGCAGGCACTGGGCTTCCTCCCGGAGACCAGCAGACCAGGCCACAGCAAACGACCCACCAACAGGTTACCTTTCCCACCACTGCATCCTCTGTCTACAGGCTTATTTCCCCACCCTACTCTCCTTCCCGAGTGCTGCTACGCACTGTAACTTCAGATAACCCTTCCAAGTTCAGTACACCTTGTACGTGCTGCAGAAGTAGAAAGAAGGAAAAAGACAGATGGACCAGTACAAATCCAGCAAATAAACCAAGAGGTGGATGGGACACAGGGCCAGCAGCCCAGGTGCCCAGGTGAGCCCTCGTGTTTCTGTGCCTTCACCCGCTCCCTCATTTCATCCTCTTTTTCTCTCCATTAACCTGGATAAAGGGGAGGGAGAGTGGGCAGTGGGTAGACAGTAATGAAACCACTTACTACTCAAAATGGGGCACAAAAGGACTTAGCAGGAGACTGAGGGGGCAAGAAGGAAAGGCAGGAGAAGAGGCACTGCAATGGAGGGACTCAAGGGGCCTGGTTGGAGGCCCCAGAGAAAGAGAGGCCTGGGACAGAGGGAGAAGGCTGCAGGAGGGCGCCCACCCCAAAGCCCGTATGCTGCTGGTCACAGGGCTTCCCCCAAGCCCCACAGCCAGGGGCCATAGTGTGGTGAATTCATGATCCTCTATTTCCAAGTGCCTTATTCTTTTTAGTACAATTAACTACAAACAGGTTAATCTGACTCCAAATATAAGTAGAGCTAAGTGTGCAGATCTTTCTGTGAAATTAACTTTTGTTTCTCAGCAGACAAACTAGGAACCCATTCTAGAGGTTAAATCATCTTTGAACAGATACAGAAACGAAGTTTGCCCAAGCCTTGAAGACAAGGCACAATCTGCTCTGACTCTGACCTTTGGTTTGCCAGCCCGGTTGGTGACCAGCCTGAGGTCCTTCACGGTGCCATGAGCCTTACAGATTTCTTCTAGTTCCTCTTTAGTACAGGAGAAAGGCAGGCCTGAGATGAACAGCTTGTGTTTCTCTAGGGAAGTGCTGTACCTGAACACCTATAGGAAGAAGGAAGACAGAGAAAAACCATGATTCGAGGCATGACCCAGCTCACCTGACTCCTCTGACACCAGCCTTGTCCCCATGAGCAGCCCAGCCAGGCAGACTAGAGCCAAGCCATGCTCTGAAACTTGTTAATGGGGCCACCGGAGCGAGTCACTTAACCTCTCCAGGCCTCCATGTCTTCCTCTGTAAAACGGCAAGAATAAAAGTAACCATTCACAGAGTCTCATGAGGAGTCAATGAGCTGACACACATAAAGCATTCAGCACAGTCCCTTGTCATTACTAAGCACCCGGCAAGAAGGAGCCATGCCATGACTCAGACCTCAGTCAACAGGCTTAGGATGGACCTTGGCTCACAAGGAAGTTTAGATCCAAACAGAGCGTAAAACTTCCATGTCTATCCTAAATATCACTGCTGCAGGAAGAAAGTGCCTGTCTAAAGCAACCACAGATGAAAGGCATTCTTTTTTTCCATAACCTACCTTAAAATCGGGGTTTTTGCTCTTATCCACACAGGGGGAAACAAACATTGGCCTCCCTTCTACACTTTTCCGGTCCATCTCCAGTGCCTGAAGGGCTGATTTCTCTTCTTTAAACTCCACATAGCAGTAGCCTCGGAAATCCCCACGGTTGCTGAAGATGGGTCGGATCTGGACCACCTCCCCACAGGCCTCGAAGAGTGGCCTGAGCTTCGCGTCCGGCTCCTGCATGCTGTAGGGCAGGTTGCTGACAAAGACGGTGATGCTGTCCTTGCTGCTGTCGTGCAGCACCTTGGGCATGTCCCTCTTCAGGGAGGCTGCCTTCTCCTTCTGCTTCGAAGGGGGCTCCACATCTACAGCAGCACATTTCCCAGCGGGCCCTGCTGCTACTTCTACATTTTGTGTTTCTCCAGCTGCAGGGATGCTGTTCTCGACCCTTCTGCGTTTGGAAGGCTGCTCTACAGGTTTTCAAAAGAAAAGTAGCCATGGTTAACTGTTACTTCTCTTCAGGGAGCTTGAACAGAGGTGTGAAGTGAAAGTGCTGTGACAGCTGCATGTGACACTCACTCCCTCACCAGATTCAGAGGGGCAAGCACCACCCTGAGAAGTCTTTTGTGATCCGCCTGACCTGTCCCACGACTTTCTGTGCCCCAATTACACTCGGGTAAGTGGGCTCAATCAAGTGGAAGTAATAACATAAATCCCCATTGTCCACTCTTAATTATACAAAAGGCCAGTGGATCTCAAAGTTCAGAAGGCAAATTCCAGGGCCCCTCTCCTACAAAGCCCAGATCAGCAGGGTTGGGATAGGACATGAGAATCTGCACTGGAAAAGCACCCTAGTGACTGATACCCGTGCCCCAGGGAGCACATTTTGGAAAGCACTACAAAGGATCTGTGGTTTCTAAAACACTTTCAATATGGCCTTGTGTCCTTAAGAGAGCTTAACCACAATCTTCTACTGCAGTCTGTCCTCACCACTGCCTCCAGAGGGCCAGTACTGAAGCTCAACAGACATCAGCCTCCGGCAAACAGACCTCCCCATCAGTTCACCCGCTGCCTTTCCAATGCAACGTAAGCCCTGCACACTGCTACTGTATTCAAGAGTGTCCCTGGGCTGGGTCCAGCTGACTGGCCCACCTACCACTCCAGCCTCCTCGACCACTGCCCCATCCCTCTCTAATGCATCTGAGGTCAAACCCAATTATCTGCTGCTCACAGAAAATGCCAGGCTGTGCTGTGCCTTCAGGCTGTACTAACATTGGCTCCCTGTCTAGCTCAGACCTTCCCTTCTCGCTGCCACAGTCACTCGGTCTTCCCCCTGGATGCCGCATCTCTTCCCCCACAGTCTTCCTGGTACGAAGTTGACCCACTAGTGCCTTCTTTGGCCTCCACCAGTATTAACAATGCCATCTCCCACAGTCCTGATCACACGCCACGCCCTGATCACACACCACTGCGGTCACACATCACATTTGTCTTATTCTGCTAAACTGGGAGGCCAGTGGAGCAATGAGCCATCCTCAGTCATTTAGGAAAGCCCAAACAAGGTGTGCGAGCAAGGTCAACTCAACGATGGATGACTCCATTCCCAGTTCTCTCTGGCTCACACATCTGTATTAAGAAAGTATACAGAGTCCTTTCAAGTCCAGAGACAATTCTTTTTTTTGTTTTGTTTTGTTTTTGAGACAGTGTCTTGCTCTCTCTCCCAGGCTGGAGTGCAACGGCATGATCTCTGCTCATTGCAACCTCTGCCTCCCGGGCTCAAGTGATTCTCCTGTCTCAGCCTCCCGAGTAGCTGGGAAAACAGGCACCCGCCACCACAGCCAGCTAATTTTTGTATTTTTAGTAGAGGCAGGTTTTCACCATGTTGGCCAGGTTGATCTTGAACCCCTGACCTCAGGTGATCCGCCCACCTCAGCCTCCCAGAGTGCTGGGATTACAGGCATGAGCTACCGCACCCAGCCACCAGAGACAATTCTTTACCTTGACTGACTCTCTGAAATAAATATGACCCAGAGCTGCCCGTCCCTGAAATTACAAGGGTGAAAGAAACACTGCTGGAAAATTCCACTAAGTCAGAACCATTAAAAGCAGGGCCAAGGCCAGGTGCAGTGTCTCATGCCTGTAATAACAGCACTTTGGGAGGCCAAGGCGGGAGGATCACTTGAGGTCAGGAGTTCAAGACCAGCCTGGCTAACATGGTGAAACCCCGTCTCTACTAAAATACAAAAATTAGCTGGGCATGGTGGCTGGCAAAGTGTAATCCCAGCTACTTGGGAGGCTGAAGGAAGAGAATCACTTGAACCCAGGAGGCGGAGGTTGCAGTGAGCCGAGATCACGCAACTGCACTCCAGCCTGGGCGACAGAGCGAGACTCCCTCTCAAAAAAAAAAGTAGGGCCAAGCCTGGCAGGTCTGTGCAGGGTTGGGGCTGCAGCAGTGGTGCGGGATGCTAGAGCCTGAATGGAAGGAAGAAGACGGGCAGGCATGGGGCAGTGACAGGGACCCAGCAGCCTAGATCTGGAAGCCTGAGTGAAAGAAGCAAGGGTGTCCGTGCAGGGCCGTGCCTGGCCCCGGGTGTGGGAGACCAAACAGGGTGGGGATGGCACATATGAGAAGGGGAGGCAGGCACAGGAAGTTGATTACATACCTACAGGGGCCAGGTGGAGTAACTGAGGATGCTGAGAATAGAGGGAGCCAAGTTTCTCAAGGTCAGAGAAGGGCGTGACACAGCTGGGCACAGTGGCTCACACCTGTAATCCCAGCACTTTGGGAGGCCGAGGCAGACAGATCACTTGAGGCCACAAGTTCAAGACCAGCCTGGCCAACATGGCGAAACCCGATCTCTACTAAAAATACAAAAAATTAGCCAGGTATGATGGTGCATGCCTGTAATCCCAGCTACTTGAGAGGCTGAGGCACAAGAATCATTTGAACCTGGGAAGCGGAGGTTGAAGTGAGCCAAGATCACCCCACTGCACTCCAGCCTGGGCAACAAAGCGAGACTCTGTCTCAAAAATAAATGAATAAATAAATTTTAAAAAGAGAGAGAAGGGCATTGCAAGTGTGAAGGGGAACCCTATGGTGTTAGACCGGACTGGAGGTATTGGTGTGAAATCATGACTTTCAGTATATACAAATAGTTACACAAGTAAATATGGTCATAAATATGTGTACACATGCACACGCACGCGCACACACACACACACTCCCTACCCTTGACCACTCAGGCCTGGGAACAATAACCAACAGCAGTGAGCACAACTAGCACCTTCTAAATACCACTCATCACTCAAAGGAACCTTGGAGAAATGATGGATTCCAGGGCTGAGTTATGGAAAGTATAAGATGACCCTTGGGTATTGTGTGCTAGAAGGTAAGGAACTGATGAAAGAACAAGGGGACAGGTCAAAGGGACATAGAAGCCTGTGTGAAGGAACTCTTGCTAGCCAAACCTGGGATAAGCAGAGAATCAGCATAAATAATTCTCAAAAGGGTCGTCACCAGCGATGGAACAAAGCGAATCACAGTCCACCTGATGGGACTCAATGGGCAGGCCACAGGAGCACTTGTGCACTATTCCTGCCCGAGATGCATGAGTGGAATCCAATGCTTAGGGAGCATCAGACACACCCAGGCTGAGGGGCACAACACAGCAACTGGCCTGCCTCCTTCCAAGACTGCAGGTCATCAGAGTAAAAAAAAAAAAAGCTGAGGAGTGCTCCAGACTCAAGGAGATCCAGGAGACAGGACAACTAAACACAATAGTGCATCCTGAACCGGATCCTTTCACTACAAAGGACATTATCAGGATAAATGGGAACCCATAGCTCATTGCTAACCCCGGCTCTGATGGCTGCATTCTAGTCATGCAGAAGAGGGCCCCTTGTTTGCAAGACATACACCCTAACAGTGATCAAAGGGTAATGGGTATCAAGCTGGTAACGGTTCAGGGAAGAAAGTTCTTCGTACTGTATTCGCAACTTCTCTAACTTTAAGACGTTTCAAAACACAATTTCTCAAGAGCTCCTTACCTTCTTCATCATCGCCCCACTCTTTCTCATCGTCCTCATCTGCTCCGCGTTTCTCTGGGCCTCTGATCTTTTTCTTCTTTTTTAACGCTTTCTTCTCGGCCCGAGCTCTTTTCCGTTGTTCAGCCTTTTCTTCTTCTTGCTGCACAAGGGCTGCTTCCTTCTCTGCAGCCTAGAAAAGTGGGAAGATGATGCATCGCTGGATGTGGCAATTACATTCACTGTACTGATTTGTCATGAAAGGGGAGAAGGAGTGGAAATTCATTACTAATGAAAAGCAGAGATCAGGAGAAAAACGTGGACAGGCTCACGGCTGTTCCACACCAGGGCTCATTCAGGTTTGTTGGAATTCTGGATCTGATGTCTCTGTTACATTAGCAATTTCCTCACCCTAATCATTACTCACCAAAAGGAAGGCAAAAAAATCCATAAAACTGGCCGGGCGCGGTGGCTCACGCCTGTAATCCCAGCACTTTGGGAGGCCGAGATGGGTGGATCACGAGGTCAGGAGATCGAGACCATCCTAGCTAACATGGTGAAACCCCATCTCTACTAAAAAAATACAAAAAATTAGCTAGGTGTGGTAGCGGGCACCTGTAGTCCCAGCTACTTGAGAAGCTGAGGCAGAAGAATGGCGTGAACCCGGGAGGCAGAGCTTGCAGTGAGCCGAGATCATGCCACTGCACTCCAGCCTGGGCAACAGAGCGAGACTCCGTCTCAAAAAAAAAAAAAAAATCCATAAAACTGAAGCCCTAAATAAGTTGGGGTGTTCATGTTCCACTCACTAGGCTAAGTGAGGCTCTTCTTTATTCTTTTTCATCAATTCTCGTAAATTTTAGAGCCAAAATTCCCTCACTAAATGAAACAAGTACTTAATATTGGGGCTGATGTTTTAGAACAATCTAAAAATGACACAAGACAGGTTTAAGCATTGATCTAAATATTTTAAAATTAATACTGAGTAAAAGACACTTAGGAAAATGTAAAACATCTTGACAAGAAACATCCATACCAAACTGAGCCAAAATAGCTACCAGAGGTGCCAATGACTTCAAAGATTGTCATTACCTTCATTCTCTGCTCATTGACACGAGCTAATCGGGTTTCAGTTTTCTGAACAGCTATATCCCAATCTTCTAAAGAACCTTGAAAGAAAGAGAAGCAAAACTTTCACTCTTTAGGATTTTGAAGGATACAATCACATAAATTTTTCTTAATTTCTCTGTACCTCCAGAAGAGATCTCTCCCATCAAACAATAAGAAAATGTAATCCCTGTAGGCTTGAAGTTCAGAATTCAAATAGTCCTTCTAAGTGGGTTTAAAATGTCCCTTTCCTTTCAGGAGAGACTTGAAAACCAGAATATGATCTATTAAGGGCTCTAAATGGCAAAGAATATGAAAACGAACGTTCTAATGCAAAAGTACATTTATATTAAGACTGAAGAATTTTAAGAGGTACTCAAATGTTGAGGCATTTATTTCTTATTTTTTGGTGGTCTTTGATTGCCAGTTCTGAGGGGTCCATACCCAAAATCCAGACCAATACCCACAGATAAGTTCACATTATTTTTCTATTGGTTCTAGCTAACACTGAAGGCTCTGAAATTTAACAAGGGATGCAAAGGACACATTGAGCCATTTGCCTCTCCAAGCTCCTTTGTTGGATAGATGTTGTACTAGAGCACAGTGACTCTCAAAGGAGGGATCCTGCCCATCAAGAGACATTTGGCAATGTTAAGAGACATTTCTGGTTGTCATGTTTGGTTGTGGTGGTGAAGCTGCTACTGGCATTTCAGGGCTAGAAGCCAGGGATGCCCCTAAACATTGTATAACGCACAGTCCCCCCCACAAAGAATTAGAACCCTGTGCTACAGTGACATCACAGAGTCCTCCTTGTAGCTGCAGAATTTGAGAAGAGCTGCAGGAGGACTCATTTTCAGGACACTTGTGACAGTCTAATCATAGGGCACCACCTAAGGTGGCAGCGTAAACACAGTCTGTCCCCAGACTGTAACCAGATGCTCCTACTTGAGACCAAACAGCAAATGGGTTAGGCTCCAAGCCAGAAGAGAGCTGGGGGTCCCACCTTCTGTCCTCTCCATGGTGAGTAACACTTCGCAGACGTGCTCTGGGTAGTCACTGGTGCACTGGACGGCCCGGTGCAGAGCCTTCCGGCAGTGCTGGGTGTCACCATGCGCTCTAAGGCAGAAAACAAAAAGTTGCTGCCACCAGGACACAAAGTGGAAGGCACTCGAAGGGAGAGGCCGTCTTCTCCCAGGTAGAAACTCACTCTTCAGTAACTCTAGCTTCTGAGAAGACCTTAGCTTTCAGATCTATCCATGATGCTTTCTCCTTCCAGAGTCTCTACAGTCACCTACGAAGTATTTCCCTGAAGCACTCTCTCCCTCAGCCATGTAGGGGCTACTGGAAAGTGTACCTGATATTGTGATCTGCAACCAGCATTCTGCCTTTACAGCATTCACATGTGCGGCACATGGCGGGGGAGTCCAACAGCTCTCTGTAACCTGATACAGTCCCCAGGGAAATTTTACTATGGCGTCCTACTGACAGGAGAGATGAATCCAGGGTAGTGTCAAATTTCATACCCAGAGTCAGATCTTTTTTTTTTTTTTTGAAAGGGAGTCTCGCTCTTGTCACCCAGGTGGGAGTGCAATAGCACGATCTCGGCTCACTCCAACCTCTGTCTCCCAGGTTCAGGCAATTCTCCTGCTTCAGCCTCCTGAGTAGCTGGGATTACAGGTGCCCACCACTACACCCAGCTAATTTTTGTATTTCTAATAGAGACAGGTTTTCACCAGGTTGGCAAGGCTGGTCGCAAACAGATCCTTTTTGTACACTGCTAATCACAACAGCTACACAATTCTGCTAATCATAACTGTTATGCAACAGTGTATTCATATTTGTTTTTAAAACATTTTAAATATACATAATTATATATACATATTATGATGCTCAGAATAAATTCAGAGCACTGGTTCTCAAAGTAGGATCCACGTACCCCTGAGGATCTCCCAGAGCCTCTCGGGGGCCCTGCAAAGTCAAAACTCCTTTTATAATAATACCAAGACATTGCTGGACTTTTTCACTGTGTTGACATCTTCAAGACAGTGCACAAGTAATGGTGGCCCTTAGCACAAATCAAGGCAGTAGAAATCTTTTTAATGCACTGTGTGATGAAATACTAAGTACACTTAAAGCCCTTCTGCATACTGAAGTACAATGATTATTGCCAAAAAAAAAAAAAAAAGCATATTACTGTTTGAGTTGCAAGCTAATCAAGTCATTTTTTTCAAGGACACCATTTTTACTTGAAAGGAAACTTGAGTGACAAACCACGGTCAGTTACTCAGACCTGGGTATTTGGCAGACATTTTTGAAAATTAACAAAGTGAGGCTGCCACTCTGGGGAAAACCACTGACATTATTTGTTGCATGTGATAGAATTCAAGCTTTCAAGTGAAAATTAGAATTTTGGAAAACTTGTATCTGCCACCACAAGTCTGACAGCTTCCTACTTAAAATACTTTTCAACTAAGATCAATACAGATACGAACAAATACGATTTTTTAATACTATAGGATGAAATATGTCAACATTGGAAGAGCTGCATGATTTAGTGAATTGGGATTTTTCCAAATAATGTCATAGAATTGTGGCATCAAGTAAAAGATAAAATAGACAAATGGGTATTACTGTAACAGACTCTGTCAATATGGTTTCAGATTCCACATGCAACACTGAAGTTTTGCTATAATATGTATGAAAGAAGAATACCCACAATTATCTGAAAATGCTTCTAAAATACCTTTCTTTCCTAACCTCTTCAATGAAAACAACAGATCACAACAGACAGAATCAGTAACAGACATGAGAATTTAGCTGTCTTCTCCTAGGTCAGAATAATTTGCAAATAAATATATTTGCAAAAATAGAAAACACTGCCACTTTTCTCACTATATTATTTTGGGGTCTGGAAAACAGTCACTGCTCAAAAAAGATATTAATGTTAGATAATTTGTTATATTTAAATAAATTAAAATGTTTTTTAGATTTCTCAATTTATAAATTATAAATATCAATAGATATAACTCACATACATAAAAGTTTTTTGGGATCCTCCAGTTTTAAGAGTGGAAAATGGATCCTGAGACCAAAAAAATTGTGAACTGCAGATCTAGGGGGATATTCAACAAACTTTAACAGTGGTTATCTCTGGGGTGGGATTGTAAGAAACTGTCACGTTTAGCCGGATATGGTGGCTCATGCCTGTAATTCCTACACTTTGGGAGGCCGAGGTAGGAGGATCACTTGAGGTCAGCATGACCTACATGGTGAAACTGTGCCTCTTCTAAAAAAAAAAAAAAAATCCAAAAATTAGCCAGGTGTGGTGGTGCACGCCTGTAATCCCAGCTACTCAAGAAGCTGAGGCAGAAGAATCGCTCGAACCCAGGAGGCAAGGTTGCAGCTGAGACTGCACCACTGCACTTCAGCCTGGGCAACAGAGTGAGACTCCCCATCTCCCCCGAAAAAAGAAAAGAAACTGTCGCATTCTATCACATATTTTTGTAAATATTCTAATTTGGGCACACAGTGTTTTTTAAATAGGGAAAAAATCTTCAAAAAAGAAAACCCAGCAATGTAGCAATGTTATGCAATGAACAACGTTCAAGACAGACTGAAAAGTCGGTCACATTCTTTATGTTTTCCCCATGTTATAAATATTGTTAGGCCTATCTTATTTCGTTCAAATAGTTTTAAAGGCTTGTAACACATGCATGCTATAATTGCCTTTTCATTACAAAAAAATTTAAACATAGAAAAGTCTCAAAGAATGGGTCATGGTTATGACTGGGTCAGTAATTTGAGTTTTTTTTCTCTTAGCTTTTTAGTATTTTCTGCTTTTCTATAAAAGCAAATATAAAAAACAAATAGCTCCAAAAGGTCAAATAAAATATCATGCCCAAAAATCAAGACAAAAACAAATTAAAAGAAATGCATGGCTATAAGAGTTCCAGGCACAAAATATCATGTCTGGTTCTCTAGCCCTGCCCATTAAAAATGTACCCACTACTGAAAGAGACAGAATGAAAGAAAACAGCCCAGTTCTAAGGAGCTAGTCCAAGCTGGTAGGAGTCAGCCAGGAGTGAAGACAGGTGCACAGCTGACAAGCACTGCCTCCCTCCCCACCCCGAGATCAGTTACCTTTCCAGGTTGTAATACTCTAGCCACATGTTGGCGTACTTGGCATTTCCTCTGGTCATGATGCTATCCCAGAGTTCCCGAGCTTTCTGCATGTTATTGCACAGTCGAGCCTAAAGTGCATCAGCAGGCTGTTAGGAGACCTGAACCTTATGACGTCGACACCCATCATACAACACACTTCCAACAGACACACATAAAAAGCACCCCACAACTATTAGTGTTACAGATGTCCCTGGGCATTCCCCAGGCCTCCCTCCAGTGGTAAACGACCCAGCCCAAACACTTGAGCCTTTCTGCAGCCACGAGCTAATCTACCTATGTTTCCTGAGAACCGAGAGAGGGAGCGCACGGTACTTACTCGACAGTACTAGATAGTCATGTTTTTTATTTTTATCAAGCTTAACTACAAGTGTTTGAGAGACAATGTTAAAAAAAAAAAAAAGACTGATCTAGTATTAAATGCACACTCTGCTACTAATACTTACAAACTGTGACTTGGGCAAATTACTTAACCTGTAATTCTCAGTTTTCTCATCTTTAAAATGGTTAAAAGATAAGCATCCCATATAAAAACTACCTGACAAATGTTAGTTTCTTCTATCTGACGCTCCCTCAGAGGAGAAAACATGATTAGAATTGTTACAATCCTACCTGCTGATCAAGGGAGGTTCCGTGTCTTACTGACCTTGGTCTCCCTGACCCAGTAATGACATTCAAGTGATCATATCCTCTAATTACTTGTCAAATCATCTGTCTTCTACATTAGATAGAAGCCTTACTAGCAAAGGAATTCTATCTGTCTTATTCCCACAGCACCTAGTACAGTGCTGACAAACAGTACACGCTCACTGTGCTCTCACAAATGAAGCAAAGAGACAGAGACAGAAGTAAACGAGTGAATACCTAGCATCTAAACATTTACTGCACAACTTCTAGCTGGGAGCTAGTATTTTCACCAACATATTTACAAATATGTGTCAAGCTACGTAAATAACATGAATCCTTGTGAAGCCTAGACCATTACCTAGGTAATAACATAAATCCTTATAGAGCTTAGGCCATTATCTGGGATTCTGACTCAATTTTAATTAAAGTTTAATAGGATGCTATTAAACAATGGTGGATGAAAGTGCTAGATGTGTCAAAAACATTTACCTCAATCCTAGCCCAGTTCTGCATAATCACGCAGCTTGGATCACCACTCTCATTGAAACCTTCAAAAACAGAATTAGTAAAATTAGAAAGGAACTTGGAGACAAATAGTCGCTGGCTGAAAAGGTACATCAACCAGGAAATAGTACAGACAAGGAAATACAACTGGGCAAAACCACAGGCTGGGGCATACTTACGCTCTTCCACCTCCTGCTTCAGATACTCCAAGGCACGAGTAAAGGCGGCCCTCAACTCCTCCAGCTCTTTACTGGAGTCTAGCGGAAAGTGCAAAAAAAGGCTTTAGGAAACCACATAGCCTGGCTTTGTTTTATTTTTTATCCTATGCTGAAACTGCCTGGAGACCCACTATGTACCTGGCATCATGCAAGGGACACAGAAATAAAATTGCCAATTCCTGCCCTCATCACATAGTTGGGGAGAAAGAAATTTGAACAGAATAGAGCATGGACAGCGTGGTGAAAAAGGCAAACACAGGGTGCTGTGGGGGGGGAGTCTCCCCCAGCTGGGGTGACACAGGCAAACAGGAGAATGGCTAAAGGCTACCTGTATGAGGTGACAGCTGACATGAGTGTGCAAGTACAAGTTAGGGGTTTTCTGGTTGTTTTGGGGGGGACATGAAGGGGCAAAGGATCCCACAGAGGTACAAAGATTTTTCTAAAACACAGCAGTCTTATTTCAAGAAGTATTTAGGATAAATAAAAAGACCTGAAAGGAGAAATGAGAGCTAAGACTAAAAAGGCTGGCAGGAGCCAGTATAAACGATTACTCTCTTGCTTTACAATCCACATCATGACTTGTTAAAGACAGAAATTGCTAAGATTTCTGGGGGAAAAAGTCACCAATACCTAGTCTACATCATTTGCCCAATCACAATGTATCTGGGGAACTGGGACATCTCGCCAAAAGTTGTATTAAGAACATGTTCAGCTCTAAAGTGAAAAACATGTGCTTAAATACCTTGTTTGAAATCAACCCTTCTCCTCAGGTAATCAAGGTATGCCTGCCAAATCTCCACATAATCAGTGGCCTGGATGAAGCCGGCATTCAAAGCTTTCTCGAAGGTTACTGGAGTTGGAGAAAAGTCAGGATTTGTTACCAATTCAAATGGAAACTAATAGAAAGTCACTACATTCTACTGACTATAAAACACTACATGACTTTAAAGACTAATAGATGCAACAGAATGAAATGAGCTAGACAGGAATGTTGAAGACAGAAGTTGCTACAGCACTCTACAGACTGTGTTCTAGAAAAAACTTCCTCCACAAGACGCCCTGCAAGAAGAGTTCCAGATCAAGCAAGTTTGGAGAAAAGACTACAACTTCTTAGAAAATACAATGAATATTAGCATGTTAAAAAGCTCTAAGAAGCCACAAATATAACCAGTTCATCTCTCACTCAGAGCCCTTTTTGTCACTACACTCCATAACCCAAAGAAAACCCCAGGGAACACTGATGTAATGACTTTGTCACCGCTCTCTGTTTTTCACTTGGGACAAATAGCTTAGAAGTTCTCCCACAAAAACATCCGCACCAGAAATTACTTGATGATCAACTCCATGTCTCTCCATGGCCAAGAGGTACCGACTCCATAAGGCAACTGTCCAGGGGCAGTTTCTAATAGCGCGGTTATGTACAGATAAAACCAAATCCTTTACTTTCAGTTGTCGATCCTATGATAAAGAATTCCAGAGTTAGGAAATTACACTTTATTAAGCATTCACCATCAACAAGACATTGCCAGCACGATCAAGTGATGAAAGAAATGTCCTTATAAACGTCTCTTGTGACCTGGTTTCCTCAACAACAACAAAAAAATCACTAAGGGGAGTGGAGGAGAAGGAGAGGAGCAACTTACAGGTTAAAACAGCCTTAAAAGACGTCAGCCAACCCTACTGGATAGACCTCATTTGGATCCTTTTATACATACACACTGAAATATTTTATATACACATACTGAAATATTTACCAACGAAATATCATTTCTGGATTTGCTTCAAAGTAACACAGAAGGGACAAGTAGGTGAGACTACAGATCAAAGTAAACTAAAGCTATAATTGTTACTAATTGTTGAAGCTGGGTGAGGGGTACAGAAGTTTCATTTTACTGATCTGTCTTTTATATGTTTACATTTTTGCCATAATAAAAAGTTAAAAGAAAAATATCAATTTGTTATAAGTCCTCAACACAGACAATATGCTAATTTTACTTACAGTTAGTGACCATTTTTAAATAACTTGAAACACTAAAACTTTCTAAACGAGTTGGCAAAGAGGAGAAAAAGCGGATGGAGGAAAAGCAAGAGTAGGGCCATATGCAACAAACTCCTGGCACTCTTACTGATTTTAAGTAGATTCTAAATTGGCAAAAATAAAATGAAATTAGAACAGTGATCTTACTAGGTACTGACTGTAACGGATCCATAAGTCTGGGACAAGGCAGTTCTCGACCAGGGCGCGCTCAAAGATCAACTGAATGCGAGCAGGATCGCCAATTTTCATCTCAAAATCGATATATGCTTGATATTCTGCCAGCCTTGGTGCCTCTGCCTGCAACTGGAGTACAGGAAAATTGTATTGAATTTAGTTACCGGCAGGAAGCACAACACATCTGCAAATAAAATAAATTTTGGCAAAACTGGCTACAGTAACTATGAATCGCCAAATCCTCACTCTCAGAACCACTCCACTATGGCCTCTACAACTTCTTGAGCAAAACAAGAGTCTTCTCATCTGGTCCAAAGTGCCAGTTCATGGCAGTCATTACAAAGGCTCCATAAACCCTTTTCTAAATCCATTCCTAGACCACAGGGAATTAAGTAGCCCATCAATCAGGAACTGAGTGAAAGAGCAACACCTTTGCCAGTGACCACTGTTAACCACCCTTCCAAACCAGAAGTCATGTTCTTGGGCTACTGAGTAGAGTTAATACAACCAAACTGGAAAATTTTGGTGCCTGATGCTATTTCAGGTTTCTTATTCCAAATATCAGTTCCTGGAAGAATGTAGATAAATGCAGAAGATGAAGGCAGCTGTGCTGAATGTTTAATGATCCAAAGACATACAATCAAATTCTTTTTAGAAAAAAATCTTATTCGACATGTTTTCTCTTCAGGCACATTTTGCTGATGGCCATGACATAACTGAATGATTGAAGTTTTGGGAAGCACAGGTACATGCAAATCATTTACACATGAAAAAGAAAGGATGAAGCAGTGCAGGAGAGTAAGAGAACACACAGACTCCATACGTAGAAAGGGGATGTTTCAGGGCCTCCATTTCCAGTAACGAGGAAGAATTAGTTACCCAGACACACTGTACCATTCAAAACAACTAAAACTGCTAAATTAAATATAATATCTTCTTAAAAGTCATCAACAAACTGGCAAAGAAACAAGAAATACTAAGGACTAAGGACAAAATCTAAATGAGGGTGGCAAGCTAAGTAAACATTAACCTTTTGCTGGCTTGACGTATATTAAGAATCTGACCTTCACAATCCTATTGTTGGCAAAGAAAGATAGAAAAAAAGAGTAAAGAAGCCCAAAAAACTTCAAGCCAGTCCACACATGGACCTACTGCAGTGAAATTAGAGGACAGCAAACCAAATCAATGAGATCTTAAAAGCAGTCAGACAAAAAAAGTGACTACCTCTGAAGAAGCAAGATTTATACAAACCGCTGACTTCTCAACAGCAAAAACAGACATCAGAAGACAGAAAGATACAATCAATTGCTGAGAGGACACATTGTCCGTCTAGAATTCTTTTGCTGTTGTCGGTCTAGAATTCTATAGCCTAAGAAAATAATTTTCAAGAAGGGAAGCAAAGACCTTTTTGAACACAGAAAATCTGTTACCAGCAAATCTCCCTCGCAGGGGACTCTAAAGGTCAAGTGTTGAAGACACTGGACAAATTCATAATATTATTATAAAGCTTTACAGAAAGACAAGATATAAGTAGCAGAAACCTATACTATGTTCATAGATTGGAAGATGTAAATTCTTCCCCAAATTGATCTCCAGCTTCAATGCAATTCCAATTTTAAAAAAAAGATTTTAAAAATATAACTAGAAAAGCTGATTCTAAATCCGATGGAAGCATTGAAGGCAAAAAAAAAAAAAAAAAAAAAAAAAAGCCAAGATCCTCTTGAAGAGGAAAAAGGTGGATGGGACTCACCCTATCCAAGAGCAAAACATTATAACTCTCATCATTACAACAGTGTAACATAAACCAGTGGGACAGAACAGAAAATCCAGAAGAAAGACCCACACATAAATGGACAGCTAATCTATGACAGATGTGGCACTGCACATCAGTGAGGGGAAGAAGGAATGATCAAACTCAGTACTAGAACAACTGGTTCTCCATATGGAAAAATGAAACCAGACACGGTCTCATACCACTCAAAAATCAATCCCAGGTGGATGAGGGCCTAAATATGAAACAGAAAACTATAAAACTTTTAGAAGAAATTAGAGCTAAGTAGGGAATATTTTTTAAATAAGCACAACAAAAGCACAACCAAAAGGGAAAGAATTTTAATCTAATTGGATTTATCACTAAGAACTGTTCATCAAAAGACACTGTTAAAAAATAAAAAAGTGAAAAGGCAGTTGCAGTGACTCACGCCTGTAATCCCAGCCCTTTGGGAGGCTGAGGCAGGTGAATCACCTGAGGTCAGGAGTATGAGACCAGCCTGGCCAACATGGCGAAACCCCGTCTCTACTAAAAATACAAAAATTAGCGGGGCTTGGTGACAAGGGCCTATAATCCCAGCTAATTGGGAGGCTGAGGCAGGAGAATCGCTTGAACCTGGCGGGGCGGAAGTTGCAGTGAGCCGAGATCACGCCACTTCACTCCAGCCTGGGTGAAAGCGAAACTCCAGTCTCAAAAAAAAAGAAGTGAAAAGACAAACAACTGGGGAGAAAATCTGCAACACATACAGCCTAAAATAAGACTTAAGACAAAGCACTCCCACAAATCAATTAGAAAAAAGATACATCAAAAGGGAGATGGGTCAAAGACTTTTTTTTTTTTTTTTTTGAGACGGAGTCTCACACTGTTGCCCAGGCTGGATGGAGTGCAGTGGCGCGATCTCGGCTCACAGCAACCTCCACCTCCCGGCTTCAAGCAATTCCCCTGCCTCAGCCTCCCAAATAGCTGGGATTACAGGCGCCCGCCACCATGCCCAGCTAATTTTTTGTATTTTTAGTAGAGACGGGGTTTCACTATGTTGGCCAGGCTGGTCTCAAACTCCTGACCTCGTGATTCGCCTGCCTTGGGCTCCGAAAGTGCTGGGATTACAGGCATGAGCCACCCCGCCCGGCCCAAAGACTTTTTTTTAAGAAATAGGGTTTTGCTTTGTCGCTTAGGTGACAATGCAGTGGCATGATTACAGCTCACTGCAGCCTTGACCTCCTGGGCTCAAACAATCCTCCTACCTTCGCCTCTGGAGAAGCTGGGACTACAGACACATGCCACCAAGCCCGGCTTTTTTTTTTTTTTTTTTTTTTTGGTAGAGACAGGGTTGTGCTACGTTGCCAGGCTGATCTCAAACTCCTGGGCTCCAGCAATCCTCCCGCCTTGGCCTCCCAAAGTGCTGGGATTATAGGCATAAGCCACTGTGCCCAGCCTGAACACTTTAACACGCACAAAAATTTGAATGGCCAATCCACGTGAAAAGATGCTCAACTTCATTAGTAACCAAGAAAATACAAATTAAAACTACAATTTCAAATTCATCAAATTAAGTAAAATTTAAGTATGTCCAATATCCAAGATTGGCACAAGCAACGAGAACTCTCAGATACTGCTCACAGCAGTGCGAACTGATAACCTGGAAAACACTTTAACATCACCCTATGATCCAGCAAAGTCATTCCTAAGTACGTATTCTAGAGAAACTCTTTTTCATGTGTACAAGGAGATACACACAAGAATGTTCAGAGTGGCGCTGCTCCTTCTCCTAGCAAAAAACTGGAAATGACCCAACTATCCAGCAACATGGATAAATACATTGCAGTACACAGACAACTTTACAGCAGTGAAAACAAATGCACCGGAATTATACTTAGCAACATGAGTAAAACCCAAAAGCATGTTCAATGAAAATAAAATATACAGCATGATTCCAATATATAAAAGTTCAAAAGCAAGCAAAATTAAACAATATATTAATTAAGGATACTTTCATAGCTTGTAAAACTATAAAGAAAAGCAAGGGAATGATTATCACAAAAGTCAGGAAAGTGATTACCTCTCGGGAGAGGGAGGAGGAGGCAATCGGAGAGGGGCACATAGGAGACTTCTAAGGTACTGGCAATGTTCTATTTCTTAACCTGGGTGGTAGGTACATGGATGTTCACTTTATTATTAGTATGTAAACTGTATGTATACATTTATACACTCTATATATTTCACAATAAAACATTTTAAAGATACTGTTTAACTCGCAACTATCCATCAGGGAAAGGTTTGTAGAGAGACGTTTACTATAAAAGAAGCCAACACTTACCAGTGCTTCTTCATAGGGTTTATATTTCTCCAGCTGCTGTAGTGCTTTGTTATAGTTCTGAATTACTGACTCTGGTATTGGGTCTTCTGACCATTCTTCATACTCTGCAAATGTGGCCTCCATATCTATTGAAAGATGGATTCAGCCCCGTGGGTCTTGCCATTGGGCTTTATCAACCCAAACACAGATTAAGCCATGAGACTCAGGTGCCACTAGCCCCTCCCACATCTGTGGCATGGCAGCTCTTACTGATCAAATTCTGATTTCTGCTGAGCCCAAACCTGTCTGTAGAATCTGTCTTAAAACAATGTCCCAGGCAACCCTCCCAGCTAATTAATCAGTCAATGACACTAGTGGCAACGATTTAACAACACTTACCCAGTGTTACCTATGTTCTACCACTTCACATCCATTAACTCATTCAGTCATCCCACTCTACAAGGTAGTCTATTGTGATCCTCATTTTGCAGTTGAGGAAACTGAAGCAGAGGGTTCAGTTGCTCGTCTACAGTTAATGGTAGAGCAAGGCTGTGAACCCAAGCAGTCTGGCTCAAGTTCGCACTCTAATCATTATGCTAGGTTGTTTCACGCTGGTAGGTGAAATCTGCAAGCCGGCTCAGCTCTAGTGTTTTCTGCATGATACCCAACCATTTGATTAGACGACTACTTTATAACTTGTTAAATCCAATAAACCATGAAGAGAAATAACATGTGGGCTCCAGTAAAGTTGCCCAGAGGTTCTGAGTATGTACAACACATGCCCGTGTCTAGGGAACAAACAGAACAGCCATGCCAAACTCTTCCCATACTCAGAAAAATCCTCCCAGCACGCACACACTCATAGCTCCAAAGACTCAAAGGCTTAGATTGCCAAAATGTATTTACCAAATAAGGAAACTCTTTACCAAACCCCAAGAAACTCACTTATGAGTATTTCCAATCAACTGCACTTCTGAACCAAATCCCTCCCATAGAGGAATGATCTAAACTCATGTAAAATTCCTGCTGTTATGGAAGAGGTTACTTGTGAAGAGAAAATGATTATAATGGAACTCTTGTTCAATGAAGTTTCCCCAAAAAATACAGGTGTCATTCACTATTCCTTTCAGAGACCCTATCTCTGCCTTTCCAACTAGGTCTCAAAGGAGAAAAGAGCTCTCACCTGGGAGTCAGGGAGTCTGGCTTCCAGTCCTGCCTCTGACCCTCACAACCCTCTTAAGCACTAACATTCAAGATGTTTTTACCAAGGACCTCATCCAAAGAGACAATATCCAAGGAGAGTAAGAACACCAGCTTTACCTGCCTCACAGGATGGTGGGAAAGGTCTAACTACATGTTGTTCCCCAAAGCATTTTAAAAACCATAGAGGGCTGGCTGTTGACATGTCAGTTTCTCTTACCATAGAGTGGGATCGCCAACTGTCGCCGGAAAAGACTGTGGACTTTCTCAAGCTGTGAATCAAAGGTTTGTTCCTGGTCAAAAGGGGAAAGGAAGCCAGCTACGGGCTAAAGAAGCAAATTAGTAGTAAATGACAAACTGTGGTTCTTTCTTTTTCTTTTGAGAAGGGTTCTTGCTGTCACCCTGGCTGGAGTGTGGTGGTGTGATCACAACTCACTACAGCCTCACACTCCAGGCTCATGCAATCCTCCCACCTCAGAGTCCTGAGTAGCTAGGACCACAGGCATATGCCATCATGCCCAGCTAATGTTTTAGTTCTTGTAGAGATGGGGTCTCACTACATTGCCCAGGCTGGTCTTGCACTCCTGAACTCAAGTGATCCTCTGGCCTCAGCCTCCCAAACTGCTGAAATTACAAGCATGAGCCACCGCACTTGGCCAACTCTGGTTCTTTCTACTTCAAAAAATATCTCAACAAATTTTCAGTTCAAGCTAAAAAAATTTATACAACCTCTTCCATACATATTGTACCAAATGCTAGAAGGGGTATAAAAAAAGGTTATCTATCACCCCACCACTAAGGGATTGGCAAAGACCATTTTGTTAACTATATGAACTGCAAGATTCATCATGGACATGTGTTTCAAAATAATCCTTCCAAGGAGACTTACAAAGACAGCCCCAGCCCGTTCAGAGACAACCACAGGTACTCACCCGAGCAGCTTCCACAATCGCACTTTCAAACTCTCGGTAAGCCTCCCAGAGGGCGAGTCCTTTGGTCATATGTAAACCAACAGACGAGAGAGCCCTTTCAAACACGGAGCGAACTTTCTCAAGGCCACCTTTCTGACCAATCCCACCAACTGAGTACTGGCCATACTCTAGCCAAATGTTAGGACCTAAAAATAAGAAGTGTTCAATTAGTTTGGGATATAAAATACCCAAATATCAAAACTGATGCATAACAAACGAAATGTGCCTACCACAAAAGTACTCAGACAGCAGCACTAAATGACAGTGAAGGCCTAACAGCAGAGATGACCATAAAGGACTAAAAAACATTACAGTCTGGGGAAGACCATAGATCCTCAGAAAAAGATAAATGGTGCTATTAACAATGCCTGTGAGAGAGTAAGAAGGGGGTAACAGGATCATCAGAAATCATGGGAACACCATGCACTGCTAAAATTATCAGTGGCTCTAAAAGACTCATGGGCCACAGAGCAGAGGTACAGGTATAGTTTTTAAAAACACATTTGGCCAGGTGCGGTGGCTCACGCCTGTAATCCCAGCACTTTGGGAGACTGACGCGGGAGGACCACAAGGTCAGGAGATCGAAACCAGCCTGGCCAATATGGTGAAACCCCGTCTCTACTAAAAATAGAAAAATTAGCCAGGCGTTGTGGCAGGCACCTGTAGTCCCAGCTACTCAGGAGGCTGAGGCAGGAGAATCGCTTGAACCTGGGTAGGGGGGAGGTTGCAGTGAGCCGAGATCGCACCACTGCACTCCAGCCTGAGCGAAAGAGTAAGACTCTCTCTCAAAAAAAAAAAAAAAAAAAAAAAACACACATATAATATAGTTTTATATTCATAAAACACCTCTTATTTTCATTATTCAGATTATAAACCAAAAAACTGTGAATTCTTCTTGGCTCGTAAAGATACACAAAAAATTCTCTATCTCAGAACAGTCTATCTGGTAAGTAGCAATGCTTCTCACAGGGGGACTGCTCCCATTGGGAAATCAACAAGGAAGAGGATACAATATCTGAAAGGGGAAATTGTTTGTTTGTTGAGACAGAGTCTCGTTCTGTCGCCCAGGCTAGCATGCAGAGGCATGATCACGGCTCACTGCACCCTCTACCTCCTGGGTTCAAGCAATTCTCCTGCCTCAGCCTCCCAAATAGCTGGGACAACAGGAGCATGCCACCACACCTAGCTAGTTTTTTGTATTTTTAGTAGAGATGGGGTTTCACCGTGATAGCCAGGATGGTCTCAATCTCCTGAACTCGTGATATACCTGCCTCAGCCTCCCAAAGTTCTGGGATTACAGGCGTGAGCCACTACGCCCAGTCTGAAAGGGGAAATTTTTTTAATGCTTTTTTTTTTTTTTTTTTTGAGACAGAGTCTCACTTTGTCGCCCACGCTGGAGTACAGTGGCACAATCTCGGCCCACTGCAACCTCCGCCTCCTGGGTTTAAGCAATTTTCATGCCTCAGCCACCTGAGTAGCTGGGATTACAGGCCTGCATGCCACCCCGCCCGGCTAATTGTATTTTTAGTGGAGATGGGGTTTTCCCCATGTTGGGCAGGCTGATTTCGAACTCCTGGGCTCAAGGGATCCACCTGCCTCAGTCTCCCAAACTGCTGGGATTATAGGCATAAGCCACCATGCCTGTCCTTAAAATGCTTTTTTTTGAGACAGAATCTCGCTCTGTTGCCCAGGCTGGAGTGTAGTAGCACAACCTCAACTCGCTGCAACCTCCACTTCCCAGGTTCAAGCCATTCTCCTGCCTCAGCCTCTTGAGTAGCTGAGATTACAGGTACGTGCCACCATGCCTGGCTAATTTTTGTATTTTTAGCAGAGACGGGGTTTTGCCATGTTGGCCAGGCTGGTCTTGAACTCCCAACCTCAAGTGATCCACCAGCCTTGGTCTCCCAAAGTTCTGGGATTACAGGCGTGAGCCACCACACCCAGCCTTAAAACGCTTTTTAAAAGCATTTTGTCCACAGCATTGTCTGATGTGGTCCCCAATTCACATAGAGAAAATATTTAAGACAATTATACTATATACAGGGGACGGTAAAGAGACTTAAAGGGAGGTGAGTCTTCTATACTTCACTTGCACTGGTAAGATGTCAATACCAGCAGGCGAGGGAGGTCTCTGTGGAGACAGAACAGCTCTGTATCTGGACTGCAGCAGTGGTTAGATGAATCTACACATGTAATAAAATGTCTTTTTTTTTCCCATTATTCCAAGGTCAATTTCCTGGTTTTGATTTTGTATTACAGAAACAAGATATTGGAGGAAACTGGGTGAAGGGAGTACACAAGACTTCTCTGTACTATTTCTGCAACTTCCTATGACTCTATAATTACTTCAAAATAAAAAGGTTTTCTTTTAATGTTTTAATCTTTTTTTTAAAGCATCCTGTCCAAAACCTCTAAAAACCTATTGAATGTATAAAAGATCAGTGGAAATACCATGTAAGTTCTCACTGTCAATAAATCCTGAGTGTGAGTGTATTCATTCCCTTACTACAAGTGCTTCTTCCACTTTTATTTTAAAATTAAACTTCCTCAATTAAAGACCAAAGACAATGATAAGACAACTCAACTTAAATCTTGCTAATTGTGAAACTAACGTTCCCTTTTCTGGGTAGCAACATCTCATAATATAGTCCTCAACAGCAGACTGATATATATGACATTGCCAGATATCCAAAAAAAGTCCACGGGAACTTACAAATGTAATCCTTCACGGCTTTCTCAAAGAGGTCATACACATGCTCTCTGTCCAGGCCATCCTGGGCCATGCTGATCTCGTCATGCAGCCACTCCAGCCAGAGCTCTATGAGACAAAAATACTTCCCGCATTAATATCAAAGGGTAGGCTAAGCGCAGGGACTTTACCAAGAGACATCAGCATGCAAACGTTTCATCCATCTTACACAACCTGGCGTTGTTTCCAGAAATTCACTTCTTAAAACCTGAACTAAGCACATAGGAGGTTTTATGCTTCCAAATAAGATCAAATCACTAAAATCATAATATCCTCCACCTGTTAGACATTTTATATTTTGCAAAGCACTTTTCTCATTCAGTCTTTATCACAATCCTGTAAGGTTGGTGATAGTAACACTAATAATAATGACATCTATCTAAGGATGACAACATGCCAGGCATGTGTTAAGTGTTATACGTAGAATAGCTCATCCTATACCGTCATACATTACAATGCAGAAACTACTGTTGCCATCATTTAACTGCTAGAAAAACTGAGTCTTAGAATGTTTACATAATTTGCTTAAGGTCACACAGCTAGTAAAAGATGTAGCCAGGAATGAATCTAGGTCACCTGACTCCAGCATCTACACTCGGCAGTTATGCTTTGCAGAAGGGAAAAGGGGCAGAGTGGGATCTAGGACCAAAGTGTTCTAAGTACTGCCCAAAGATCACTTATTAATATTCATGAAGATTGAACTACAGAGTTGTTCAGTGCAATTATGTTTCTAATAAGCAAATAAGTAGAAATAACCTAAATGCCCAACTATTCTGGAACAATTAATGTATGAAACATTTACATAAAAAACTGTCTGTAAAAGTTTAAATATATTTACAATTTTCTGGTTTCAAGAGAATGGTTCAAATACATAAATAGTGAAATGGGAAATACAGAAATGAAAGCCAAGCTTAATTACATTACAAATGTTTACCATAACGTTAGAATAAAGAAATCAGAATTCAAAATCCGTGTTATATGATCATAACTACATTTTGCAAAAAACTACAAGGTAATAAACTAAAAATAGCTAACTCTGATGCGTTTTCTTCTTTCCACTACACTGAACATTCCAGGTTTTCTACAAGGAGCATGTCCCACTTTCAACATTGTAAAAAATGTGCAAGCCTTGTTTCTGTTTCTAAAAGCAGCCTGACTGCTGAAGCTTACCTTCAGTCAAGGGAAAGATTTCACTCATCTTCTGGCGGGCCATCCTCACCTTGGTAAGCTCCCCTTCCAGCCTGAGCAGTCTGATCAAGTCCACATGGCAGTTGTAGTCATAGACGTTGATAGACAACTAACAGGAAAAGAAACAAGTTGAAATTTAAAACACCATCATCAAGTAACTTAGCTTTTGTCACTACTGGTAACTACACATGTACCTGCCACAAACAAAATAAATGTGCTGAGAAAACCACTGAAACAGCAACCCAGCACGTACCCACAGGTAGAAGACAAAACAATAAAAGAGGCTTTTGTAACAAACATAAAGCTCCCTCAAATCTGTTACAGTTCCTGTTAGAAGACATTTGGGTTCTCTTGGAAATAAAGGAGGCATTCTAATGAAACAAATAAAAAGTATGTGACCTTAGGTAAGTTATTTACTTTCCTAAGCTCTATTTCCTCATCTATAAAATGAGGACACTACTAGTTTCTAGCTCATACCAGGTCTTCCAAGGATTTAAAAAATTTCTACTGTTACACTGGTCTTTAAGAAAAACTAAAAAATAAAAAGGTAATTTCATAACGTCCTTTAGCACATGTGAGGTACACTGTAAGACCTCTTTTATTTTACTAAATAAAAAAGATGGAAGCCAGTTGTGGTGGCTCACATCTGTGATCCCAGCACTTTGGGAGGCTGAGGCAGGTGGATTGCTTGAGCTCAGGAGTTCGAGACCAGCCTCAGCAACACAGTCAAACCCTATCTCTACCAAAAATACAAAAAATTAGCCAGACATGGTGGCGTGCACCTGTGGTCCCAGCTACTTGGGAGGCTGAAGTGGATCACCTGAGCCTGGGAGACAGAGGTTGCAGCGAGCCGAGATCACACCACTGCACTCTAGGCCTGGGTGACAGAGCAAGACCCTATCTCAAAAAAAAAAAAAAAAAAAAAAAAAAAAGATAGAAATCCCTATTAGAGAAACAAGAGTGGCAGCAGGTTGGTATCTGTTGATGCTGAGTGACAGGTACATAAAGTTTTATTTGTACATTTGAAACTTTTCAAACTAAAATTATTTTAAGTTACCATATATCTGAGACAAAGAAAAATGAAAAATATGTCACTAGCAGACCTACCCTTGAAGAATAGCTAAAGGAAGTTCTTCGAACAGAAAAGTTAAAAGAAGGAATCCTAAAGCATCAAAAAGGAAGAAAGAACAGGAAGAGCAGAAATACGGGAACTACGACAGATTATCCTCCTCTCCTCATGAGCTTTCTAAATCGTATGTAATGGAACAAACATTGTAAGAACTTCTGATACCCAACACAGTATTATTTAAAAGTGGGGATGGAAAGAGAACTGAAATGGAAGATTCCCACACTTCATTCAAGTGGTAAAACACTGATACCATGTAAGTCAACTCTGTATATTTTAATACCCAAAGCAACCACTGAGAAAACTATTCAAAGCAATTACACTAAAAATCACCTTAAATAAATCAAGATGGCTGGGCATGGTGGCTCACACCTGTAATCCCAGCACTTTGGGAGGTCAGGAGTTCAAGACCAGCCTGGCCAACATGGTGAAACCCTGTCTCTACCAAAAAATACAAAAAATTAGCTGGGTGTGGTGGCACATGCCTGTAGTCCCAGCTACTCAGGAGGCTGAGACAGGAGAATTGCTTGAACCCGGGAGGCGGAGGTTGCAGTGAGCAGAGATACAGCCTGGGTGACAAAACAAGGCTCCATCTCAAAAAAATAAATAAATAAATCAAGATGAAAATCTAAAAAATATTCAAATAATCCACAGAAAGGCAAGAAAGGAGAAACAGAAGAATGAGAAACAGAAAATAAACAGAAAATAGTAAAACGGCAGGCTTTGGTCTGAATAAACCAACAATTGCCTTAAATGCGAATGGTGCATATATGCTAATTAAAAGGTAGATAATGGTAGAGTGGGTAAAAACACAACCCAACTATATGGTGAGTACAAGAAATTCATTTCAAATTCAAAGACACAGGTAAACTGGTTGAAAGGAAAAGGACAGAAAAAGATAACATGCAAGCATTAATTAAAAAGTTGAAGCGGACATATTAATATCACATAACGTAGACTTCAGAGCAAAGAAAATTACTAGAGATGAAAAGGATTATATAATGACACATAATAATAAATGGATCAATCTACCAGGAAGACATAACAATCCTAAATGTGTAGGAACCAAAGAGCGCTTGAAAATTCATGAAGCAAAAACTATTACAGAGCTCAAAGAGACACAGCAGCAATTACATTTGGCAACTTCAACATCTCCCTTTTCAGCAACTGATAAAACTACTAGACACTTGAATATGTTGAACCTGGTCAAAAAGAAGATGAATAAAAGAAAAAGAAAATTAGACAAAAGCAAATTAAAAAATTTTTAAGTTTTTAAAAAGAAAGAAAATTGTTTAATTTTTTTTTAAACTAGGCAGAACAGGGTTATAGAAGAACTCAATAACGCCGTCAAAGAACATGACCTAATTTATATAGAGAACAGCCCACCCAACAATACAGAATATGTATTTTTCTCAAGTACTTACGGAACATTCACTGAAGCCATATCCTTGGCCATAAAACAAACCTCAACAATTTAAGAGAAATGAAAACCATGCAGAGTATGTTTTGTGACCATAATGGAATCAAATTAGAAACCACTAACAGTAAGAAAATCTCTGAACACGTGAAAATTAAGTAATACACTTCTAAATAATCTGCAGGTCAAAGAGGAAGTCTCCAAGAAAATTTACAAATTAAAAAAAGTGAATGAAAATGAAATTGCAACAAATCAAAATAAGTAGGATGCTACTAAAACAGTACGGAGGAAAATTTAAAGAACTAAATTCAGTGTATAAGAAGAATTATACACCATGACCAAGTGGTATTTATTCCAGGTTTGCAAGGCTAATTCAACATTTAAAAATCAATTACTGTAATCCAGTGTATCAAAAGGCTAAAGAAAACTCATGGTATCAATAGATGCAGAAAATGCATGTGACAAAATCCAACAACCATTCATGGTTAAAACACTCAGCATGTTAGGAATAGAGGGAAACAACCTCAACCTGATAAAGAGCATCTATAAAAAATCTATCCCATAAGTTGGAATATAGGGTTACCTTAACATCATTCCTAATGGTAAAAGATTGAACACTTTCCTCCTAAAATCAAGAACAAGGCAAGGATGTCTGCTCTCACCACTCTTTTCCAACAAAGTCCTATAAGTTCTAGCCTGTTCAATAAGACAAGGAAAAGAAATAAAAGGTATACAGCTCGGAAAAATAAAACTGTCCTGATTTGTAGATGATATGGCTAAGTAGACAATCTTAAGGAACCAATTAAAAAAAAAAAAACTCCAAAAATAGTGAACTGAGCAAGGTCACAGAATATAAGATAAACATACAAAAACAAAAAAAAAACAAAAGAACATGTGGAAACCAAATTTAAAGACATAGCACCATTTACAATCACTCCAAAAAACCTAAATAATTAGGTGTATATTTTAAAAGTTTACAAAATCTGTATGCTGAAAATTACAAAATGCTGAGGAAAGAAATCAAAGACCTAAAAAAAGAGACACTTCATGTTTATGGATTGAAAAACTCAACATAGTCAAGAAGTAAATTCTCCCTAAACTGACTTACAGGCTTACTGAAACTCCAATTAAAATCCCAACAAGGTTTTTTGTAGACCTAGACAAGCTTATTCTAAAATGTATATGGGATGGCAGAGGCCCTAGAATAGCTAAAAATGATCTTGAAAAAGAATAAAGTGGGAGTAATCACTCTACCTGATTGATACTAAAACCTACAATACAGCTACAATCATCAAGGCAGTGTGAGAATGGCAGAAAGATACATAGATGAAGAGAATAGAACCCAGTAACAGACCCACACAAATATGCCCAAATAATTTTTGACAAAAGCAATGCAACAGAGGAAAAAAAAGGCATTTTCAAAAAATGATGCTGGAGCAAATGGATATCCACAGGCAAAACAAATAAATACACCTTGACCTAAACTTCACGCCTTACAGAAATAACTCAAAATGGATCACACTTAAATGTGAAATGTAAATATAACATCACAAAATGTTAGGACAAGAGAAAAATTTCAAAGCAACATCAAGGATCCTTAAGGTAACAGAACTGATCTGTATCTTGACTATATCAATGTCAATACCCAGGTTATTACATATTATAGTTCTGCAAAGTGTTATCATTGAGGGAAACTGGGTAAAAAGTACACGAAAAATCTCTATTATTTCTTACAAGTGCATGGAAATCTACAATTATCTCAAAATAAAAAGGTGAATTGTTTAAAAAGCTTTTGTTGGGATATAGGGATAATTTAAGTCTGTACACCAAGACTTCATTAGTATCTACTCTTCCAACATCTGCCACATTTTAGGAATATTTCCCTCTCCAGAGATAAAAGATTACCTACGCTGCATTCAAATTACACTCTACCATCTGACAACATACCCTAATAATCCAGGTACTAGCTATTTAATTAAAATACAGAAAGACAGCCAATGAATATGATTACTTGAACTTTAGGATAAAAATCTTAACAATGAAGTAGCCAGTGAACCTTTAAATGGAGTGGGGACAAGGACCAACCATTCAGAGAATACAAATATGAAGGATTACGGGGTTTTGTTCAAGTGTTTAGATTTTAAACAAGAACTCATTATCTTTCTCTACTAATTATAATAGTAAAACCCTTCCATGGCTTCCCAGTATCCTAGGAACAATTTGCAAATCCCTGCCTCATGTGCAATCCCAGCATGCTGGGCTCATCTCTCCAGCTACATCTCAAACCACCGGCCTCTCAACATGGCAGCCAGCTTCGTGTAACTCAAACATTCCAACGTCTCTCCAACCTCAGGGCTGGGCACCTGCTGCTCCTTCAGCCCAGAAGGATCTCTCACCTTCTCTCTGCCTAGCCACCCCTTTTCATACTTCAGGTATAAACTTCACTTCCTCAGAGGGCGCCCCCGCCCCCAACCCCGGCCCCCCTCTTATGCCACTCTTTCTTAAGTAGCCCCCTATATGCTGCAAGCTGTTTTCCATCTCATCATCGTGTTTATTTCCATCATGACCTAAAGGCTTCATGGGATAAGTACCTTGTATGTCTTATGCCTTGACTTGGTTAGATTCTTGACCTACCTGGCACACAGAATTCAATAAATTACATGTCAATCTCACTCAAGAGCACTAATACAAAAATCCTAAATAAAATATTAAAAAATCAGAAATGTATAAAGAGAACAATACATAATGATCAATTTGGGTCTATCCCAGGAATGCAAGGGTGTTTTTACACTACAAAATCATCCAGTATAATTTTTCCACCATCAGATTTGAGGGAAAAAAACATGATTACCTCAATGAAGAAATAGCATTTGATTAAAACATCCATTCATGAATCAAAATTAAGAATTAGCAAACTAGGAATAGAAAGGCACTTCCTTAACCTGATTTTTAAAATCTGCAATAAATATATTTTAATAACATATTTATATTTATATATTTATTATATTGTTTATTATATATTTATATATTTATATTTAGTAAATTTAATAATACATTAAAATTCCTTTTAAAAAACACAAAAAGCTTCCCAGTATCGCCTTCTATTTAACCCTGTACTGGAGGTCTGGGGTTTTAACAATGAGACAAGGAAAAGAAACAGATATAGAGAAAAGAATGAGAACTGTTAATTATGGTCAGATGATATCAATGTATAGTAAACCAAAACTCATCTACAAACAAATCATTTGGAAATAACAAACAAGATTAGCAAAGTGACAAGCAATACGAGCAATGTATAAAAATCAATTATATACAAAGAGACAAATACTGTATGATTCCACTTATATGAAGTATCTAGTCAAATTCATAGAGACAGAAAACTACAATGGTAGTTATCAGGGGATTGGGAAGGAAGGAGAAGGAGAGCTGTTTAATTGGTACAGAGTTGTATATATGCAAATGAAAACTTTGGAGATCTGCTTCACAACAATGTGACTATACTTAAAACTACTGAACCATACACTTAAGAATAAGATAGCAAAGTTTACGTTATATGTTTTTTACAATAAAAAAATTACATTTCTATAAACCAGCAAGCTTTAAAATGTAATTTTAAATAGGATAGCATAAACATCAAGCACTATAAAGTACCTAGAAATACATCTAACAAAAGATGTGTGAGACCTGTATGGCAAAATGTTTTTAAACTTGATTGAAAGATATTAAAGACTTGGCCGGGGGCGGTGGCTCACACCTGTAATCCCAGCACTGTGGGAGGCCGAGGCAGGCAGATCACTTGAGTCCAGGAATTCAAGACCAGCCTGGGCAACCGGGCAAAACCCCATCTCTACAAAAATTGTAAAAATTAGCTGAGTCTGGTGGCACATGCCTGTGGTCCCAGCTACTCGAAAGGCTGAGGTGAAAGGATTGCTTCAGCCCAGCAGGCGGAGGTTGCAGTGTGCTGAGATCATGCCACTGTACTCCAGCCTGGGCAACAGAGCAGGACCATGTCTCAAAAATAGAAAGAATATTCAATACCTAGACGAATGGAGTTATATGCATATTCTGGGTTAGAATAATCATTATGGCAAAGACGTCAATTCTCCCCTAAATAATCCATAAATTCAATGCAATTCAAATTAAAAAACCAACAGGGTTTTTCACAGACCTTGACAAAATAATTCTAAAATTTATATGAAAGAGCCAGAACACCCTGCAAGGAAAGAAAAAAAGCAGGTAGGAGGATTTGTCTTACCAGATAGCAAGCCTTAGCAATAAGTTAATCAGTGGAATTGGCACAGGATAGACAAACTGAAGAGAGAGCCCAAAACAGACCCATGCAGTTGAAAAACACTATGGCTCAGGTGGCACTTGCTGTTTCAGCTAAAATAAATTCACAACCTATGACTGTGACCCCCAGGTTGAAAAACAGTGACTTTGAGAAACTCTCTTTTTTTTTTTTTGAGTCAGGGTCTCACTCTTACCCAGGCTGGAGTGCCGTGGCAGTCACAAATCACTGCAGCCTCAAATTCCCAGGCTCAAGTGATCCTCCCGCCTCAGCCTCTTGAGTAGCTGCTACTACAAGCTCATGCCACCACACATAGCTAAATGTTTTAAATTTATTTTTTGTAAACACAGGGTCTCACCATCTTGCCCAGTCTGGTCTCAAACTCCTGGGCTCAAGGGATCATCCTGCCTCAGCCTCCCAAAATGCTAGGACTACAGGTGTGAGCCACTGCATCTGGTGAGAAACTCTTGTACATGATGTGAACTGCTTTGTATTTATCAAATTACATGCCAAAAGATAATAATCAATTACAGATAAGAACATGATCTCTAAGTTTTAAATCTTAAGACTTTTAGCAATGTTCTCCTGCTTATGATTCATAAAACCTGACAAGCTGAACTCATCCGATGATCACATGATAGGCTGAAAAGCACTGGACCAGATCAGGACACAAGTGTTCTAATCCCCACTTGTTCTGTTTCCTCATCTGTACCATGAAAGAGCTGGGCTAAAGCTCTGGTTCTTAAATGGGCTATCATGACACACTGATGTTTCAAAATCACCTATCAAGTGTGTCACACAAAGTAACCGCAGTTTGGGATGTTTGAGAAGTGAAGTTTGAGAAGGATACACTTTCTTCATTAAAGAACATTCAAGGCTCTCCCCACCACATCACCAGTCTGAACTCACTAGAGTGTGCTTGCGGAGCACAAACAGGAGTGGGAGAGCACTTGCTAGTCAGTGTCACTAATATCTATGCATGCAAGTGCCCCTCACATGAACACCATGTGTAGATCAGCAGAAGAAAAAGGTATAAAAGTTGCTAAAGTCAAGAAGCTGACTTTTAAGGTGTGGCTTTTGGTGTAAACTTCTGATTTTTAGGGTAAAATGATGAAGATACTATATGTGGACAAGTACTCTGAAAGTACATATATTAAATACATACTGAAATGCACTTAAAAGAGCTATTTCCACATAGTTCAATCTATACTGATAAATGAGTACATATGCTGGTCTATTCTGGTCTTAGAACATCATTAATGACATAGATTTTTTTTTTTTTTTTTTTTGAGGTGGAATCTTGCTCTGTCACCCAGGCTGGAGTGCAGTGGTGTGATCTCAGTTCACTGCAACCTCTGCCTCCCGGGTTCAGGCGATTCTCCTGCCTCAGCCTCCCGAGTAGCTGGGATTAACAACATAGATGCTTTAAAGGAAACTTAACCAATCACAAAATGATCTGCTAACTGATTTAACTCCCTAGCAATGTGAAAAATGTGTTATACCTAGCTGTACTAGAATGGGGGAGAAATAATAGAGAGGACTGATGGAAAGAAAACAACTGGTGCAATCAAAGGCAGGGAAGGGAGAATGGAGCAGCACCTATTATGCGCCAAACTGTGCCAGGCGCTTTACGCACATTGTGCCATGCCCCACAACAGTCCCATGAGGAAAGCACTATTACAACCTTCATTTTACTAACTGGGACACCCAAGACTCTGCGAGCTGAAATAACTTGTACAAGGCCTTTCCACTACTCAATGGAAGGCTTGGGTTCAGGGTTGCAAAGCCATAGTCTCTGTACTGCTGCACTGACAAATCTGCCGAAGCCACCATGAAGTGCCACTTTTAATTTCAGCGCACAAACACATATAATGGAAAATATTTGCTTTTGTTAGACAGATACCACAGCAAACTGCCAGCTTCCATAAAATATCATCAAGGCCACGTGCAGTAGCTTGCGCCTGTGATCCGAGCACTTTGGGAGGCTGAGGCAGGAGCATCACTTCAGCTCAGGAATTCGGCACCTGCCTGGGCAACATAGTAAGAACCCATCTCTACAAAAAAAAAAATATTTTTAATTAGCCAGGTGTGGGGGTGCATGCCTGTAGTTCGAGATACTTTGGAGGATGAGCTGGGAGGATCACTTGAGCCTGGGAGGTCCTAGCTGCAGTGAGCCATGATCACACCACTACTCCAGCCTGGGCAAGAGTGAGATGCTCTCAAAAAAAATAAATAAATAAACACTGAGGGATGAGAACCAGAACTCTCAAATATGGCAAGGCCAAGTTTCTCACAGACCTATTTGGAAGCAATTCATCATTATGCTCCGCCATAAAAGCAGTTACAGCAGGAAGAAGCAGCTGTGGGATCAGGATGAGGTGGGTGGGAGGCTTGGAGAAACTGGACAAGTCCATTTCTAGACCACAGGACAAAGAGGATAAGGCCAGAGGGTCTTCAGTTCATCACTTGCCAGGTCCTATCCTGTGTGGTCACATTCTAAACTCCACCCCATCCTTGGTGATCTGTGGCAGGACAGGCAACTGCAGAGTACTAGTGGCCAGAGACCTCTGCTCTCCCCTTTCTTGCTCTTTAGCAAGCTGTGTACCCTCACCAAGGACTTAACCTCTCTGGTCCCAAATCTCTCTTTCCCCACCTCACAGAATAGGCTCATCGAAAGGCCCAGGACTAGCAGTCTGAAGAAATGACATCAACAAGGGCAGGGACACAGTCAATCTGGTACCCAGTGTCACGCTGTGTTTGCTGAATGAGTAAGACTAAATTAGCTTCAGCACACTTATTTATAAAAAGTAGAGGGCGGGCGCGGTGGCTCACGCCTGTAATTCCAGCACTTTGGGAGGCGGAGGCGGGCGGATCACGAGGTCAGGAGATCGAGACCATCCTGGCTAAAACGGTGAAACCCCATCTCTACTAAAAATAGTAAAAATTAGCCGGACTTGGTGGCGGGCGCCTGTAGTCCCAGCTACTCGGGAGGCTGAGGCAGGAGAATGGCATGAACCCGGGAGGCGGAGCTTGCAGTGAGCCGAGATCGTGCCACTGCACTCCAGCCTGGGCCACAGAGCAAGACTCCGTCTCAAAAAAGAAAAAAAAAAAAAAGTAGAAATGCTAACCACCTGCCAACCCCAACAGGTTCCTCTGACAATCAGATGTAATGGGTGGGACAAGCTATACCAATGGATGACATCACTATCTCATAACAAAAATATCAGTGCCAGAGAGAGTATTATAAGGAAACTGACACTCAGTAAGGTTTAATGAGTAAACTAGATTAGCAACTTCACATTCACTGAGTGATTTCACATCCAGTGTGGCATCTAGTCCACATTTTAAGTGTAAATCCCACTATGAATAACTTAAAGGAAATCATTTCATCATTTGTTCTGAACCTCTGTTTCTTCATCTGTAAAAAGAGAATGCGGGCCGGGCGTAGCGGCTCACACCTGTAATCTCAGCACTACGGGAGGCCAAGGTGGGTGGATCACCTGAGGTCAGGAATTCAACAGCAGCCTGACCAACATGGTGAAACCCCGTCTCTACTAAAAATACAGAAATTAGCCGGGCGCAATGGTGCGTGCCTGGATCCCAGCTACTGGGGAGGCTGAGGCAGGAGAATCGCTTGAACCAGGGCGGCAGAGGTTGCAGTGACACGAGATGGTGCCATTGCACTCCAGTCTGGGTGACAGGGCGAGACTCTGTCTCAAAAAAAAAAAAAAAAAAAAGAGAGAATGTGCTCCATCTCTTCTGTTTGCCCCCTCCAAAAAACACCCTACCCTCTCCTCCCTGCCCTGTGTCCCCGAGTATAGACCTCATGTACAGGTTTCCTGGCTCTCCAGCTTCCAGATGGGTCTGCCCAGCAGGAGGCACCAGCAGAAGTTTGGTGGGAAGAAGAAAGAGAGGTCAGGGTATTTCTTCCCCCACCTCAATCCTTGACAGGAAACTGGGGCTGCTTCCCTTGAACAAAGTTATCAGCAGGTCTCAGGTGCCCTCTCCACACAATTCAGATCACACCCTTCACCCCTTCCGGCCCAAAGATGGACACCAGGTTCTGGAGTTATCAGCCATGGGATACTAAACTTTCACTCCCGATTTCCCTACCCACACCTTTATTGACTTTCTCTCAGATCATCCTAATTTAAATGTGCCACCTATTTCCTGCTGAGATCCTGGATTATACAGTAGATATCACCACCTCATAAGGTTACAAGTGAGAGACCATGTTATGACTAGATGCTAGGCACTGAGCTATGGTTACTGTTACAACAATTATATTATGCAGAAATTGTTGCTCCCAATCTGCAGATAAGGAAGTCGAGAGGGTGAGAGAAATTAAGAAATTCTTACAAGCACATACAAGAGTTGAATAGCTAGAACTGAGGCCTTAACCTCCAGAACCAGAAACCTTTCCATTTCTATTATCACCATCGCGGTCAATATTTTTCTTACCACAAGTTTCATCATCGCCGTCATTCCTACATAACAAAATAACACTCTCTTGCGAATGAGTTTATTTCTACTGTTGGACGTGTGGTTAAGAGTGGGAGTTCTGGAATGGGATCAAAGTACAAGGCCTGACTTGCAGAAAGTGTTATCTTGAGCAAGAGACTTTCCTCCACGAGCCTCAGTTTCCTCCAGTAAAATGGGGATAGATAACAGGGCTTCCTTCACAGGGTCGTGGCGAGGATTCAATGAGATAACGTTTGCAAGGCAATGGGCAGGCAGTAAGCACTCAAATCCGACAGGAGCTACTGTCACGAAAAGCGGGTTTGCAGCCTTGGCGGCTTTATCGCAGCCGAGGACTAGGGAGGCGGGCCAGGACATGGGGACCCGAGGACCTGAAAGACTGGAAGATGCCCGCTGCCCACCCCCGGGCCCACCTGCTCCTCCAGTCTCTCAATCTCCAGCTGGTTTTTCTCCTCCTCTTCGTCATATTCCCACTCGTACTCCCCGGGGGAGCTCTCCGCGGAGGAAGCCATGGCGTACTCATCCCCATCGCTCTCGCTCACGCCTTCCTCCTGCTGATCCCACGCTGGCCCCATGGTCTTGTATGTCGCAGCGGCCACAGCCCGCGATAACACCTTCCTCCTTGTCCTAGCCGCCTTAACCTCATCCTCCTCTCCGTCAGCCTTGGGCCCAGCCTTGGACTCAGCCTCGGGTTCTGAAGCCGAGGTTTCGGCCGCAGTCGCCATCTTGCGCTTCTAATGACTCTCGGGTCTTCCCGCGGCCGCGGAAGACCCGCTGAGGCAGAAGCTGCCCGCGGCGCGCGCCTTATCAAAAGCCCGTTTTCTTGCCATTGAAAGAGAAACTGGGAACTTAGATAACGGGAAAATCTCCACATACACTAAATTCACATTATTTTATACCCTTGTAAAAGCTCCCACCAGATAAAAAAACTCATTATAATGGCATGCGTTCCGCCACAACTTCGGACAGAAGTTGGGTCTTTGGGCAGGAAGTGGAAGCCATAGAGGAAGTCATGGAGCGAGAGTGATGTCTGTAGTGAAGAATTTGGCGCCATCTTGAGAAGGTCAAAGTGATTCTTCGATTAAATGCCTTACTTATCGCCTAGTGTGACCTGGCGCTTGGGTTTACTCTCCCCAGCAACTGCGCCTCAAACGCAAAGAAAACTGCAGGTCCTCGGGGAAGGATCGATTTCACCATTCAAGAGAAAAATCCATTTCCCAGATTCCTCCCCTTTATGTAAACGTCTGGTACCTAGTAGACGTTAAATACACGTGAGTTTTCCGGTTTTATAAGATCACATACTGCAAACCAACAGTAAATTACATTAATACGCATTTCTTTAGAAATTCTTAATTGCTAGGCACTGACATATAAATTGAGTTTGCTGTTTAGAGAGAAAAATAGACATATTCTTTTTTTTCAATCAGGACATGGTATTCGTTTCCTTCTTAAGCTTCCCACTTTTGAGGTAGGAAAGTATTGGTGTGTGTCTCTATCTCTACCTTGCTCCCTCATTAGCAGGCTTAATGGGCAGGAATTATGTCTGTTTTGCTTTCCGTTGGATCCCCGGGTCTAGTAGAGCGCCTTGACACATAGGTACTCGACACAGATGCTGGCTTCATGATGAAGCAATTGTCCTCGAATTAATACAAAAGGGAAGATTCAGACTTAGCGAGCCGGTACCATTCGTCTAGGGACACACAGCCAGGAAGGAACCGAACCAGGATTCTAACCCAGGATTACCCAAGTTCGAATTCTAATTGAACATAAGTCCTTAGCGACCTTGGACGGAGTTACTAAACTGCCCTGAATCTCGGCTTCCTTAGCTGCAAAATAGGGTTAGGAAAAGTGGACTCGGTGCTCCTCTGCGCCGCATTCCCGCAGCGGGCTTTGTGAAAGCGAACTTGAGCCCCACACTGCAGAAGCCTGAGGTCCTGTCTCAACCAGAATCCAGCACCCAGGACAAGCCCTCCAGCGACTTCAGACCTTCCCGCTCCCGACCCCGCCCGCCCCCGAGAGGCGTGGTCAAGGCGGGGCCAGAAGGCGGACGCGTGCACGGAGCGGTAAGGCGCAGGCGCAAAGCTTCGGTGACGACAGAGAGGCGCGCTCCCAGCTCGGAGCCGACTCGCAGACGCGCCCCGCCCCTCGGCGTCGCTCTGGACTGGCGCAGGCGCAAGCCGGCAAGATGGCGGCGGCTGGGGCTGGCCGTCTGAGGCGGGCGGCATCGGCTCTGCTGCTGCGGAGCCCCCGCCTGCCCGCCCGGGAGCTGTCGGCCCCGGCCCGACTCTATCACAAGAAGGTAGGGACAAAAGAGGCGACGCGCGGAATGCCGACTCGGCGGAGGCCTGGGCTGGAGGGGCGGCCGCGGGGTTCTGCGCAGCTAGGACTGGGAGCTGTCCCCTCCTACGTCTTTGCCCTGACTCGCTTTCCCTTGCTGCGCAGTGGGGCTCACTGCAACTGATAAACAACAGTTACCGCTCATCGGGCGGCGGCTTCCAGGGGGCCCCGCCGCTGGCCGCGACTTCGTGCGTCCCAATTTTAAATTCGCCAACAGCCCAGGAGGCAGGGTCCTGTTGGGACTTGTCTTTCTGAGTCCAGGGACAGACACACCCCCGGAGCGGGCTCCGGCTTCAGCCACTCCGCTGCCCTGGCCAGATGACCTTGGGCTAGTCACTGCGCCTCTCTGAACCTGTTTCCCCAGGTGTAAATGGGGGGCTCTCAGCTGTCCCTTACAAAGGATACTGTGCGTGGAGTCCTGGCATGGTTCCTGGCACATAGGCCCCAGCACGAGGAGACCGTTTCTGTTACTGCTTTAGAAGTGCATAGGGGAGTCAGGCTTGTAACCAACATGCGTAATGTTTTTGTTTTGTTTGGGGGGTTTTTTGGCGGGGAAGGAGGGATAGATTCATAGTCTGCAGCCCCTTGCTGTCTGGTGGCACAAAGTCCCCCAGACGTGAGACTCCCACTCGAGAAACAACTAAAGAATGCCATAAATCAACGTGGCACAAAAGGCCCCTACATTAGATACTATCCTGAGGTCCCTTTTACTTGGAGTCAAAATCCTTAGTCAGATGGGGGGAAAAGGGGACTGGAAGATCGGCGTGCTTACTACTAACCAGTAACCAAACCTCAAGGTTATTAAGGCCTTCTCTGTGCCAGTTCGAATGGATGTTTATTCTGATCTGGCTTCTGCCCTTTCTCCAAGGGCTTCTTCACTCCTCCCCCTCCCGGGGGTGTGTTTTGTTGAGGGTACACCCTGAAGAAACTTGGACTAGCAGCCTTTCAGCAGCCAGGGTGCGCTGCTGCACCAGGGTGATGACAGGCTGTGAAATACGGTAATGGCACTGTTTTTATTTTAAAAGACACATAAACGTACACATTCCATAGCATTGTTCCCTGTGTAACAGTCACCTTAAGGCTTCTAAGAAAGCTTTCCCTCCCTGGGCCATGGTTATTTTTAGAATTTTTAAATAGTAATCATCCTTTGAGGATGGATTTTATTTGAAAATAACAAAACTGCTGTTTGAGCCCAAGTCTGGTGATGTAGGTGGGTGAAAGTCAAGTATTTTTGTAAAAACCCTATGGAACTAAGACATGGATTTCACTGATTTTTTTTTTCTTCTAGGTATCTCAAATCTGTGAAGTATTGTAGAGGAGACACAAAAGGAATTGGGGGTCACAAATGGTTCTCATTGACATGAGTGTAGACCTTTCTACTCAGGTGAAATTTGGTATTTAGTGATTGCCTGCCAGGTTCAAGATGCTGACCGAGGAGCTTACCATCAAACCAGAGACCAGTACCAATAGAGAGTGAACATGATTTATCTTAACCCTCTCATTTTAGGTTGTTGATCATTATGAAAATCCTAGAAACGTGGGGTCCCTTGACAAGACATCTAAAAATGTTGGAACTGGACTGGTGGGGGCTCCAGCATGTGGTGACGTAATGAAATTACAGGTATGGCTAGTGTTTTTTAATAGTGATAACAATAATCCCTTTAAGTTTACAAAGCACTTGCGCATTTCACTTGGTCTCCATCTTTATTCCTGTGAGATCTCCAAGCATTTCACTTGGTCTCCATTCCTGTGAGATGGGATGAGTCCATGTTAGATATGACTGGAGCAGGGCCTCAATCGTAGCTCTCCTGCTAGGCTAGTGTACTATGCCAACTTTTTCCAAAATAGAAAAGTAATCTCATTTTTGTACTCACTGTATCAGTTTAAATTCCAACTTCAGCCAACTAAAGAGTTTTGTGAATTTTACTGATCAAAGGAAAATCCCAGTGAGCTAGCAGTCCCCAATGAAACAAGAAACACAGTAAATTAAACCTGTCCCCAGATTGGGGGAAACATGAAAATAGTGTCTAGTGCTTTGGGTAAACTGTAGTTGTAGCGCCAATCTGCTGCTTCATGGTGAGTGGGCAGCTTGCCAGAGGTCTTCATACCTATCTTGGAATACAGAAACAAAACAGGAGGAAACCACTAAATGTAATCTGCTGCCCAAGAAAAAAGTATTAACCAGAGACCTTTATTGTGGACTCTGTCAGTGTTTAAAGAGGCAGATTGCCCCAGCAGCTGTGAGCAGACTTCCACAAATAGAAGTTCATAGCCAAAATGCAGGCCAGAGTCACAAAACAAAAGAATATTGGAGTGGAGGGACATATTTTTCAGCTGATCTTTGTCAGTTGGGCCTGGATAGTTGTCCCTGCATTTCACTTTTCATCACTGAGCTCTTTGAAACAAGGCAAAGTCAGTAATTAATGTCATCACTTAGTGTGGAAAGCAAGCCCAAAGCCCTTGGGGAAGGCCCCGGTGAACCTTCGTGAGTGCCAGGTTCCAGAGGGTGGTCCCAGGACTCACCACTTAACTCTTGTCTCTTTTCTAGATTCAAGTGGATGAAAAGGGGAAGATTGTGGATGCTAGGTTTAAAACATTTGGCTGTGGTTCCGCAATTGCCTCCAGCTCATTAGCCACTGAATGGGTGAAAGGAAAGACGGTAAGGTGGCTCACAAATCTAATGGGTCAAAAACAAGTAACCATGATTTTTTTTTAATATTCTAAATTTTTAAAATTTCTCCTATGCAGATGTTGATTATATTATCATTTCTTCAAATTGGGAATTATGGATCATTCTACTAGGTGTTGTTTGGGTTTTTTTCTTGTTGATCATTTTTATTTTTTTGTTTGTTTGAGTGTTAATTACATATAAAAAAGATCCTCACCTGTCCCTCTAACAAAATAGAATTTAAAAGAAATCTTTGGCTTTCTCTAAGGTTACCAGTGCTCTTATAATTTCTCAAGTCAGAGAGTTGTTATAAGGTAGTTATTTTCTTGTTTATTTCCTCTCATGTTTCAGGAAGGGTTCTAGGTGGCTTTCAAGAATTGGTGAAATAAACTAGCCTGTGTTAAAAGAGGGATTAAATAATCAAAAAGGCAGCAAGGGTGGGGGCAAAGTGAACAATGAAATCAGAACAGTGATCCAGGTGGCTGATCGCAAGCCCTCTAAAGGCAGAGATAATAAAGAGCTAGAACTTCTTTTTCATCCCTTTGTCTCCCAAGTGTCTTTCCCTGGTAGCTGCAGAGGTCAAAGGTCCCAAACACAGTGAAGAGCTGGACTTTCTAAAATCCAGTTGCTGTCAAAACCTCTCAGAAAAGCCAACCAGCAAGGCACTCATCTTTGCTGCCCCAAGGGACCAGGTTCAGGGAGCTGAGTCACAGAGGAGCATGCTTGGAAGCTGGCCAGCTCCACAGCAGAGCAGTTTGCCAGGCCACGTGCCACCTGCTTCCTATGGCTCACGGCCTTCTGGCTGGCAAGCCCCTGCGGGCCAGGAAGCTCAGACCTAACCTGCTGTGGCAGGAGGTAGCTCTGAAGTGATTTGTCAGGAACTGTCCTCAGGTGAAGGGAGAAATGAGACAAGGCACTTTTGCTCCCAGAACCTGGCCCTTAGGGGACTGTGAATTGTGATCAGAAAATGGGAGAGAGGACATTTCTTTAACCTTGAGATCTCCCATCTGAGTTTCAGGAGCAGAACCTGAATCAACCAAGAAGGGTTAGCAGAATTGGGAAACTGAATGATAGACATAGTCAAAGAGTCTGGCTGTTGGGAAATCTGGTTTTCTGTAAGGCAGTGGGGCACTGTTCTACATGGGCAAGGATCTGCCTGCCTCACATTATACCCCAGGGCTGTCAACCAGACCCCAGGCATCCTCTTTAGTTGATCTGGAGGAGATGCTCCTATAGGCAAAGGGGACACCAAAGAGAGCATTCAGCCTGACTCGGCTGTGCCACTGCCACTGTGCTACTTACCTGACATCTTCCCAACCTCTCTGATGCCATTCGGCACTTCTAGTCAAAAGGATTTAGGCTAACATTTCGTATGAGGACATCGGAGAAGCTGATATTCACAAAACCAGCATAGGAAATCACTACCTTTTAAGGAAAAGATTCCTGTTACAGGCCACAAGCAGATCCCTAAGAGACTTCTCACAGGTTCCACCCCTGACTTAGAGAAGTGTCTGGGCTGTCTTTGCTTACCCAAGCCAGGCAGTGCAGCTGTGTGTACTTCATGCTTGAGAATCCCAGCTGCAGCTTTGATAAAGTGGGAGTCCTGAGAAGACCCTTAGCCGTTTGAGTTATTAAACAGAAATCATCCCCACCAACCCTGAGAGCCTCTTTGGCCTCCCTTTTTTATTGTCTGGCCCTCACAAGATAAAGTGTTGCTAAAACTGCCCATCTTTCCATTATGCCTCTCAGGTGGAGGAAGCCTTGACTATCAAAAACACAGATATCGCCAAGGAGCTCTGCCTTCCTCCCGTGAAACTGCACTGCTCCAGTAAGTCTCTGCTCTCCATACCAGTCAGCTGGGACATTTGGCAGTAATTTCAACTTGGTTTGCAACAGTCCTTTTAGATCATGGAGCCCACGTTTGTAACCCTCAGAATTAGAGCTCATGAGTCTGTCCTTATAACCTGCAGAGGGTTAGAGCCCCCATGGTCTCACATTCATCCCTAAGAGAATCATGCCAGAAGGAGGTATGCACCAGCCATCATACTGAGCACTTGATGGGCGTAACTTCTAAACCTCACAAATATCCTTGAGTGCACAGTAGATGTCATTACTTCCCTCTTATGGATGAGGAAGCTAAGGCTTGGGTTGAGACGCCCACATCACATGGCTAATAAGTGGAAGAGCCAGAATTTAAGCTCCAATCTTTGATTTCAGAATCTGTGCTGTTTCCAGCAGAGGAGAAAACTCAGCTTTCGCCATAATCCTGTTTCCTGTGTATTTCTTCACTTCCTGTCTGGATGGTATTCCTGTCGGGGTCTGCATCTGTATATATGGAACAACTAAGCCCAGTTGTACAATGTCCCCCTCCCTGCTATCCTAAAAAAAAGCCCAGATGCCTTAAGACTTGTACTTGGCTTTCCAGTTTGGTCTCTGTATTAAATCTAATGCTTTTTCCATCATTTCTTAACCTTCTCAGGGAAAGAAGGAATGAGAAACATTAGCCTTAATGCATCGATGGAGGTTTACTAACCAAATTAGTTAAAAATCAGCAGAGAGTCAGGCCTCTTGCCAAGGTAATACTCACAGCAGAAGAGCCAGGTGCCGGGGCAGACACACTAACTCATTCTTCAGGAAGCCTGGTCAGACCTAAGTTCTTTCCACTTGATCTGGAATTTTAAGTACCCATAAAGAAAGGTCATCACTTGTAAACATTTTCACATGGTTTCAGGAAATCCCCAGCCCTTTTATTAGGCCTTTTTAGGTACTGAAACCTTTAGCTGATGTTCTCTGTTATTTGCTTGCTTTCTGCTGTCATTCCAGCTCTCTGTTTTTATTTTCCCCATAGCCTCACTTTGAATATTGACTCCTAAATAAAAGTGGTCAAACTCTCGATCACTAGAGGGTGATGTGGCAAATGCCATCCCATCAACAGATTGACATAATCTTTTTTCCAAAGGGCATGTCAACTTTTTTATCATGACAAGATTTTGTCCAAAGCTAGACTTTGATGGGAGCAGGCAAGACATTTCCTGTGTCCCTACTATGTGTCAGACATCTTCTGTAAGTCCCCACACTATCCTGGCAAGAAAAGCATGATTATCCCAGTTCTATAGAAAAGAAAGTAGGGTCAAAGAGGCTAAGGAACTAGCCTGGGATCACAGATTTTTAACCCTAGTCTGTCTCCAGGATCACCCGCAGGAGTAACTCAGCTCAGGAAGCAGCTGCTGACGTGCCCGGCAACTCCTCACCCCAGCTTTCTGGCTTGGTTACTCCATTAGTCCCCACCAGCACCACTTCCTCCCAGCTCTTAAAGATTCTATTCCCAAGTCCATTTCTTTCACATCTAGAAACTTAGGCTTCTTTCCTTCCATTACTTCCAGTGCTGGCTGAAGATGCAATCAAGGCCGCCCTGGCTGATTACAAATTGAAACAAGAACCCAAAAAAGGAGAGGCAGAGAAGAAATGAGCCCTCCCTCGGCGAAGCCTCCAGCAGGCCACACCAGCTGTTTCCCACCTGCTGTGCAGTCACCTTAGATGTTCAGAAGCCGCTTCCTCTCCACTGAAGAGCTATGAGATACGCACAATACTTGCTGTTCACGTTATGACTCTCATGCAAGCAAAATACACAGTTTCATTGTTCTGAATCCTGTGGTTTCTTTCAGCCCACTTTTATCGCCTTAACCTAGTTAATGTATATTTTGAATTGTGTGTATGACCTCAGAACTGAAATTGATAATGAAGTTGCAAGTTTTGATAGCCCGTGAAGTGCATAAGTATCTAATTTTACCTGAATTGATTTGGGGGGAAATTACCAGTAGAATGCCTTGGTCTGAATATTTGATAGAACCAATTGTTGTACATAAAACAGATCTGCGCATATATATATATATATATGTATAAAAAATAATAAAATAATGGAAGATGATGGTGTTCTCTAGTAAGCCTTGTCTCTTGGGCCCATCATTCACCCTGAAGTGGTGCCCAAAGCCCCTTGGGGTTCCCAGAGGTTGGACCGCAGTGACATACACAGCTCTCCAAGCAAACAAAGACAAATATACGTAATATTTTTTGGAACAAGGATGAAAGGAGATGATTATCGCTTGTCATTGTTCTTTGTGTGATAGTAGTTGAAAGCTCAAAGTAAGTCTTGAAGATTCTTTCTGTAATTTCACTGGTTGCTCAAATCTAAAAAGCATTAGCTTGGCACCCTAAAGCGGTGGACCAGATACATGAAGAGCACCTCGGGAATGAGTTTAAAATGCGGATTTCTAGGCCCAAGTTTCTGACTTCTGTCTGGGCAGGTAATTCCAGAGCCCCTGACTTTTAAGAACCTCTTGGGTTTTTTGTGGTCGTAGATGAGCCAAACTTTAGGGAAGAAACTTCTGAATGCTGTGTTCTGCATAGATGTAGTATCTTAAGTGGTTCGTTCTGAACTATCTGTACCTGCATAGTACACCTAAGGTTGTTTAAAAAACACTCATCCAACCGGGCGCAGTGGCTCACACCTGTAATCCCAGCACTTTGGGAGGCCAAGGCGGGTGGATCACGAGGTCAAGAGTTCAAGACCAGCCTGGCCAAGGTAGTGAAACCCCATCTCTACTAAAAATACAAAAATTAGCCAGGCATGGCGGCACGCACCTGTAATCCCAGCTGCTCGGGAGGCTGAGGCAGGAGAATCACTTGACCTGGGAAGTGGAGGTAGCAGTGAGCCAAGATCACACCAGTGCACTCCAGCCTGGGAGACAGAGCAAGACTCCGTCTCAAAGCCAAACAAACAAACATTCATCCCTGGCTTGGGCATAAGTCTAAGCACGGGCCCTCCTACCCTGATGTCTCCCTATTTTTAGCTACCCATAGTCATGCAAATCTCAATAAAGGATGCCCTATCTTCTAGTGAAAATGGGTTATTGAAATATTGACTGCCATAGTCTCAAATGTTCAGCTTCAAAAGTAAGATGTGTTTGTTTTTTCTGGTGGTGGTTTTTTTGTTCAGGTATAGGCTGGCTGCCTCTTAAATATACCTCCCTTGTTTTTTTTGTTGTTGTTGTTTTTTGTTTTTTTGTTTTAATGCTCTGGGTTCTGGTGGAGGGCACAGAACTTCAAAGACTGTTCCTTCTGTAGTCTGTGAAGGCAGCCACAGACCAGGGCCTTTATAGGAATCTCAAATTAGAACCCTGGGTAGAACCATGTAAAATTGTCCTGTGTGGCATGTTCTGCAATTTAATTCACAGTCCCTCTAGACTGAGCTTGTCTCTCCCTTCTTTATTACATGTGGCACCACCACAATTCCCCACCACTTTTCTTTGTGAGTTTTTTTATTTAAATGAGACATTTCTGTCCCAGTGAACATCCTCAGAATTGAACATCAGGAGGAGCTTATAAACAAAGCAATATTCCCAGAAGAGCCCAAGTCTCTAAACGTGGTTGTACTGCTAAAACAAATGGATATTTTTTAAATTCGCATTAAAGACACTCTTTCCCCAAACAAATCTAGTTTGAGCCACATGAGGGCATCATGTGCCCTTCAGTGAACTCAAGTCTAGGGGTTTTTGCAGCCTCCAAATAGGTCTTAGCATCTCTAAATAAACCTGTCCATGGAAAACCTCCACAGATAAGTTAAAATGGTCTGTCAAGCACCTGTGCTCTGTTCCAGGCCCTTACATCTGTAATTCAGTTAATTCTCATGACAGCTGCCTGCGGTGGGCATTGATTCAAACAAGGACACTGGCTCAAGAGGCCAACTGACCCTCAGGCCAACTGGCTTGATTTGAGTGACCCAAAGCCCATTCTTCTGCCTCACCCCTCCTGGCAGAACACACTAGGGATTCAAACTGCACATCAGAGGCTCACCTGTGCCTTGAACATTCAATGAAGAAGCTGAACCAACACAGGTTGAGCCTGATGCATTCTCTTGGCCAACTGGCTGCCAAGCACCATGGCCCTCACGCCAACCCTGGCTCCCACCAGGAGCCTAATTAAATCCTGATGCCAAGTTAAATCCAATGCTCTGGAGGTGGGGCCTGGGCACTGGCATCACCTGATGGGCTGGGTGGGTTTATGGGCAGATGGATGGATGGGGAAGCAGAGGCTCCGAGAGGTGAAATGACTTGCCTCAAGGCACACAGCTAGGAAGTGGTAGAATTGAGCTCTGGCTGAGGTCTTCTGCCCACCTCCCACCCTCTCCTGAGTGCCACACTACAGCTATGACCACATCTCGGATGTAACCTTTCCTAAGTGTGATTCCTGGACCAGGGCCACCCGGGACCACATCCAAATGCACAGTTCTAGAACCTCACATTAAGCATTGTCTTGTAAAAACTACTTGGCCCTAGGATGAGTTTTCTTAAAAAGACAAACAAATGAGGCACACTTCTCGATACTTCACGCCCTTTGAACTTGAGGCAAGAGTGCAGACCTTGTGTCTATCCTCACGACAGAAGAGACGACTTCTAGGTCCCACCAAGTTTTGGTGGTGTTAGAGGGCCCCTACAGATGAGTTCCAGCCCCAACCAAAGATGGACGTGGAGCACATCCCCTGCCAATGGCTCTTTGTGGCCTGTGTGCTTGCTTTCCCCACCCTCCGAGATGACATCAGCCAACCCCTCAAAAGGCCACCTCCCCAGAGAAGATCATCTCCACCCAGGGAGGAAGCAGCAGGGCAGAGTGGAGTGAGCTTGGAGTGTTGAATCAAATGCTGGCTACCGCTGTGTGACCCTGAGCGAAAGGCTCAACCTCCCCAAGCCTCAGTTTATTCATCTGCAAAATGGGAACGATAATAGTACTTACCTGATCAGGTAGACCTGACAATTAAATGAGATAATACATGGAAAGCACATGGCACACAGAGTTCATTGTTGGCCAGGTACAGTGGCTCATGCCTGTAACCCCAGCACTTTAGAAGGCCAAGGCAGGAGGATTGCTTGAGCCCAGCAGTTAGAGACCAGCCTGTGAGGCAGGAGAGGTAGTCAAGGAAGCGACCATGTCCTCGAGATGCAGCATCTGTGATGACTGTACAGTCAACACAATAAGCCTCAGCATTCACGTTGTAATTGAGCTCACTCAAGCAAAGCTATCTTCAGTAGGGACTTTCCCCTCTAGAGAGCGTGCGCACTTTGATTTAGCTGTCCTCAAACTGACCCTTTGCTCATTAAAAGAGTAAAAAACACACCCCTAGGTGGAGATTTAAGATGTGAACGAGACATGCAATGTATGAACAAGCACGTACAGCTACTGTGCGTGGGCACCGAAAGGGCCACCCAGAACATGCTTACTAGTAACACCTCTCTCAACCCCTTATGAATAATCATGTAAAACCCCCGCAAAGGGAGTCTCCCAGCAATAATCAATGCTGTCCTTACGAGCAGCCTGCCCTAAATCCTGTCTCTCTCAGGGTGTCCTGTCCTTTCTGTACCTAACTTTCAAAATGTTCTTTTTCCTCTGCAATAAATTACTCTATGCTGCACCTCCCCTTTGCTGTGTGTCTCTTGTCTATATTCTTTTAAACTAAGAAGGCAAGAACTGAGATCTTGCAACAATTGTCAATACTTGGGCAAGATGGCAAGACCCCATCTCTACAAAAAATAAAAAAACTAGCTGGCTGTGGTGTCATGCACCTGTCGTGCACACTATAGTATCATGCACCTGTAGTCTCTGCTACTTGGGATATTGAGGTGGGAGGATCCCTTGAGCCCAGGAGTTCAAGGATGCAGTGAGCTGTGATGGCACCACTGTCCTCTAACCTGGGTGAGAGAGTGAGACCCTGTCTCTTAAAAAAAAAAAAAAAAAAAAAAAAGGGAAGGAGAAGAAGAAAGAAAGAAAAAGGAAAAAAAATAGTTCATTGCTGTTATGGTGGTTCTCATTATTACAGGTAACACTTCAGCCCTGACTACATACTAGGCACTGTTGCTGGGTGTTTTGTATATATCAGCTCATTTGCCTCACAAAAATCCTAAAGTACTATTAATATCCCATTTTACAGATAGAGAAACTAAAAGGTAAAATGATGTGTCAGCAAATGGTAAGATCAAGATTCTAGCTCAGAGCTGTTTGATCTAGAGCCCAAGCCCCTGCATGCTATGACTGTACTTTCTCTACTGCTATTTTCACTATTACTATTTGCATTGGTAGTATTACAGGCACACCTCAGAGATGTTGCAGGTTCGGTTCCAGGTCACTGCAATAAAGTAAATGCTGCAATAAAACGAGTCACACAAATTTTCCCAGTGCATATAAAAGTTATGTTTACACTAAACTGGAGTCTGTTAAGTGTGCAATAGCATTATATCTAAAAAAAAACCCAATGTGCATACCTTAATATAAACATAGTTTGTTGCTAAAAAAAAAATGCTAACAGTCATTGGAGGCTTCGGTAAGTCATTATCTTTTTGCTGGTGGAGGGTCTTGCCTCAATTTTGACAGCTGCTGACTGATCAGGCTGGGAGTTGCAGAAGGTTGAGGTGGTTGTGGCAATGTCTTTTTTTTTTTTTTTTTTTTTTTTGAGATGGAATCTCGCTCTGTCGCCCAAGCTGGAGTGCAGGGCTGCGATCGATCTTGGCTCACTGCAAACTCTGCCTCCCAGGTTCAAGCAATTCTCCTGCCCGAGTAGCTGGGATTATAGGCATGTGCCACCATGCCTGGCAAATTTTTTTATTTTTAATAGAGATGGTGTTTCACCATATTGGCCAGGCTGGTCTTGAACTGCTGAACTCAGGTGATCCGCCCTCCTTGGCCTCCCAAAGTGCTGGGATTACAGGCACGAGCCACTGCACCCAGCCATAATTTCTTAAAATAAGACAACGCTGAAGTTCGTCACTTTGATTGCCTTTTCCTTTCACAAAAGATTTCTCTACAGCCTGTGGTGTTAGTTGATAGCATTTTACCCATGGTAGAACTTCTTTCAAAATTGGAACCTATTTTCTCAAACTCTGCCACTACTTCACCAAATTTATTTCCTTCCTTCCTTCCTTCCTTCCTTTCTTCTCTCTCTCTCTCCCCTTTCTTTCTTTTTCTTTCTTTCCTTTCCCTTCCTTCCTTCCTTTCTTCTCTCTCTCTCTCCTTTCTTTCTCTTTCTTTCTTTTTCTTTCTTTTTCTTTCTTTCCTTTCCCTTCCTTCCTTCCTTTCTTCTCTCTCTCTCTCCTTTCTTTCTTTCTCTTTCTTTCTTTCCTTTCCCTTCCTTCCTTCCTTTCTTTCCTTCCCTTCCTTATTTTGAGTCAGAGTCTTGCTCTGTTGCCCAGGCTGGAGTGCAGTGGCACAACCTCGGCTCCCTGCAACCTCCATCTCCTGGGTTCAAGTGGTTCTTGTGCCTCAGCCTCCCAAGTAGCTGGGATTACAGGCGTGCACCACCATGCCCAGCTAATTTTTGTATTTTTAGTAGAAATGGGGTTTCCCCGTGTTGACCAGGCTGGTCTCAAAGTCCTGTCCTCAAGTGATCCACCTGCCTCAGCCTCCTAAAGTTCTGGGATTACAGGCATGAGCCACCATGCCAGGCCCACCAATTATACTTATGTAATGTTCTAAATCATTTATTGTTCTTTCGACAATGTTCACAGCATCTTCACTGGGAGTAGATTCCATTTCAAGAACCATTTTCTTTGTTTATCCATAAGAAACAACTCCTCATCTACAGACTCTAGTTCTAATTCTAGTTCTCTTGCTATTTCCACCACATCTGTCGTGTGGATTCTCTCTCTGTCGCCAAGGCTGGAGTGCAGTGGTGCGATCTTGGCTCACTGCAACCTCCGCCTCCCAGGTTCAAGCAATCCTTGTGCCTCAGCCTCCTGAGTAGCTGGGATTACAGGTGCGTGCCACCACACCTGTCTAATTTTTGTATTTTTAGTAGAGATGGGTTTTCACCATGTTGGCCAGGCTGGTCTCGAACTCCTGACCTCAAGTGATCTGCCCGCCTCCACCTCCCAAAGAGTTGGGATTACAGGCATGAGGCACCGGGCCCAGCCAAAATGTGTTGTTTAATTTTAATAGAGATGGGGGTCTCGCTATGTTACCCAAGCTGGTCTCGAACTCCTGGTCTTAAGCTATCCTCCTGCCTTGGCCTCCCAAACTGCCAGGATTACAAGTGTGAGCCACCGCACCCAGCTGAAAATTTGTTGTTTAGTGTAGTCGTCTTCGTCAGTGATCACAGCTAGGTCTTCTGGATAACTTGATGTGATTCTCCATCAGCACTTGCTGCTGCCCCTTGCACTTTTATGTTATGGAGATGGCTTCTTTAAACTTCATGAACCAACCTCTGCTAGCTTCCAGCTTTTCTTCTGCAGATTCCTCACCTCCATCAGTCTCCATAGAATTGAAGAGAATTAGGGCCTTGCTCTAGATTGGGCTTCGGCTTACGGGAATGTTGTGGCTGGTTTGATCTTCTCTCCAGACCACAGTGATGTGCAATCCACAACAGCAATAAGGCTGCTTTGCTTTCTTTTTTTTTTTTTTTTAGACAGAGTCTCACTCTGTTGCCCAGGCTAGAGTGTAGTGGCATGATCTTGGCTCACTGCAACCTCTACCTCCCGGGTTCAAGCAATTCTCTGCCTCAGCCTCCCGAGCAGCTGGGATTACAAGGCACGTGCCATCATGCCAAGATAATTTTTGTATTTTTAGTAGAGACGGGGTTTCACCATCTTGGCCAGGCTGGTCTTGAACTCCTGACCTCGTGATCCACCCACCTTGGCCTCCCAAAGTGCTGGGATTACAGGCATGAGCCACCGCGCCCGGCCAGCTGTTTTGCTTTCTTATCGCTTGTGTGTTCACTGGAGTAGCGCTTTCAGTTTCCTTCAAGTCCTTTTCCTTTGCATTCACAACTTGGCTAACAGGTGCAAGAGGCCTTCCTTTCAGCCTGTCTCAGCTTTCAACATGCCTTCTTCACCAAGTGTAATGATTTCTAGCTTTTGATTTAAAGTGAGAGAAGTGCAACTCTTCCTTGAACACTTAGGAAGCCATTGTAGGGTTATTAACTGACTAATTTCAATATTTTTGTATTTCTCTAGGAATAGGGAGGTTACAGGAGAGGGAGAGAGGGTAACAGCTCATTGGTGGAGCAGTCAGAATATACACAACATTTACTGATTAAGGTCACTGTCTTACATGGGCACAGTTCGTGGTGCCCCAAAACGATTACTGATGCATGATGAAAAGGTTTGAAATATTATGAGAATTACCAAAATATGACACAGAGACACAAAGTGAGTATACACTACTAGAAACACAGTGCTGATAGACTTGCTCAAGACAGGTTGCCATAAACCTTTAATGCATAAAAAACACAGTATCATGGAAGCACAATAAAATGAGGTGGGCCGCAGATTACCATGACTAATACTAACTATTGGTCCTATTACTACTATTGTTGCTACTGCTACTATGAACTATTTTTAAAATATGATCACCTCAAGGCTTCCAAGCTCTGGTGTCTTTGGCATAGAACCAACCCTCACAGTCCAGCCTCCAACATTCTGCAAAGCTGTGGCCTGTCTGCATCCATGCAGGAGCCACCCTGACGTGATTTCTGTCACACATGGCTTGACAGGCAAGCTCATCCCACAGCGAGTGGCCAACCACGGGCCACAGCTATTCCCCACACCCATTCTCTAATACCACCACCCCGCCCAGCTATCTTTGGAAATGTCACATTAGACACTCCAGCCCATGGCCTCACCTCAAAGAAACCCAACTCCCAGAATAACTCCAAAAGGCTCCCCAGGTGAGAACAACTTTATTATCCTGGAGCTGCTGGTGCAAAGGGACTTCCAGGGGCCTCCCATCCTGCCCCCAGGACCTCAGTCCTATCCGTCAAAGGAAGCCCCAGCGGGGAAATGGGGCTGGATTCCCTTCTGCCCCAAACCTCCTCAATAGGCAGCCCTATGTCACTGGCCCCTTTGGGCAAGACCACAGGACATTAGGGAACGACTTTGGGCAAGGTCTTGGGGGCTCAGGTTCTGATCCCAGCTCTGCTGTGATCTCTCCATGTGACCTTATGCAAGTACTTAAGCTCTCTGAGCTTTGGTTTTTCTTTCTGAAAAATCAGGAGACAACTAGCTCCTAAGTCACGGATTATTGCGAGGATTAAATAAATTATCCCATGTAAAGTGAAAAAAGCACAGTGCCAGGCATGTAGTAGGTGTTCAATAAATGTTGGCTATCATCACCATCCTCACCATCACCATCACCACCACCACCATTACCTTCATCATCACCATCCTCACCATCACCATCACCACCATTACCATCATCATCACCATCCTCACCATCACCACCACCACCATTACCATCATCATCACCATCCTCACCATCACAACCACCACCATTACCATCATCATCACCATCCTCACCATCACAACCACCACCATTACCATCATCATCACCATCCTCACCATCACCACCACCACCATTACCATCATCATCACCATCACCATCATCATCATCACCATAAAAAATCATCAGCTCTGCTGTAGTTGTTATTGCTACCAATCCCTGCTATGGACTAAGGTATATCCCCTCAAAATTCTTATATAGAAGCTTTAATCCCCAATGTGACTATATTTGAAGAGAGGATCTGCAAGAGGTAATTAGGGTTATGTGAGTTTATAAAAGTGGCATCATAATCTGAAAGAACTGGTGGTCTTATAAGAAAGAACTGGTGGCTCTTCTTATAAGGCTCACACCTATAATCCCAACACTTCGGGAGGCTGAGGTGGGACGATCGCTTGAGGCCATGAGTTAAGGACTAGCCTGGGCAACATAGCAAGACCCCATCTCTAAAAATGAAAATAGCTGTGTGTGGTGGTACAAGCTGGTAGTCCTAGCTATTCAGGAGGCTGAAGTGGGAGTATTGTTTGAGTCCAGGAGGTCAGGGCTGTAGTGAGCTATGATTATGCCACTGTACTCCAGCCTGGGTGACAGAGACCTTGTCTCAAAATAGCAAAACAAAACAAAAAGGAAGTCTCTCAGTGTGCACTCACATGAAAGGCCATGTGACATGTGAGGACAAAGTGACCATCTATATGCCTGAAAGAGGAGGAACCTTCACCAGAAATCAGACATGCCAGAACCTTGATTTTGGACTCTGTTGTGTAAGCTACTCAGTTTGTAGTATTTTGTTATGGCACCTTGAACACTAATACAATCATCACCATCATCATTATCATCATCATCACTATCATCATCATCATCATTGTCATCATCACCATCATCATGAACATCGCCATCGCCATCATCACCACTATCATCACCACCCCCATCATCACAACTCCCATTATCACCAGCCCCATTATCACCAGCCCCATTATCATCACTACCACCATCACCATCACCATCGCCATCACCACCACCACCACCATCACCACCATCACCACCACCACCACCACCACCATCACCACCATCACCACCACCACCATCACCATCACCACCATCACCACCACCATCACCATCACCACCATCACCATCACCACCACCATCACCACCCCCATTATCACCACCCCCATTATTACCACCACCACCATCACCACCCCCATTATCACCACCCTATCAACACCACCACCACCACCCCCATCACCACCACCACCACCACCATCACCATCACCACCACCACCACCATTACCACCATCACTACCATCATCACCACCACCACCACCACCATCACCACCACCACCACTAGCACCATCACCACCACCATCACCACCACCACCACCACCACCATCACCACCACCATCACCATCAGCATCACCACCACCACCACCACCATTACCACCCCCATTATCACCACCACCACCATCACCACCCCCATTATCACCACCCTGATTATCAACACCACCACCATCACTATCACAATTGTTACAGGGTGGATTCCCCAGGAACTTGATCCTGAGATGGAGATTAGCAGGGAGGTGTTTATTTGGGAATGTTCCTGGGATCAGCACCTATGGAAGGGGGTTAAGAAACCAGGATTGGGCAGAGGGAGGAGACAGGATGCAGTGTAGTCCCAACAAAGGCTTCGGTCAACACCATGGTGAGCTCTAACTCAGATGGTCCCTCCAAGTTGTCCTGCACTGGGGCCTCTATCACTTACAACCTATAAAGTTTATCACTCTATTGGGTTCAGGACATCATCTTCCCACTCTTTTTCCAAAGGAGATTTGCACTTTACAAGAAGAGGAGCTAAGGACAATGCTTACACCAACGAATAAACCACTGGAATTCCAGGCATCTGTTGGGCTCACTGGGGGCAAAGAGTTTGTGGGAGCTTCTCACACTGTTTCATTGGCCCTTCAACCCCAGAATCTTGCTCACTTTCCCACAATAGCAGGGCCCCTAGGGACCATCTCCCATCAAGGGGGTGTTCATCCACTCCAACCCCCAATGACTCTGGACAGGGTAGCCCTTCTTCCTGGCAAAAACTGCTTGAGCAGTCACCAGGCTGTGAGTCTCCTCTTGTCTGTTCCCATCCTTTTTCTCCAAAGCTGACGCAGAGGACAAAATGCTGGTGTGGGTAAGTCCCCCTCTGGCTGAGTTAACTGAGCCGAGGGCCTCAAGAGAGAGAGCCTGGGTCAAGGATGCCTGCACTGAGTGCCTGCAGGCAAGCACGGGCCTCTCTCACTTGTCCTTCTTGCTTGGACAACCCAAGGGGTTGTTTGCACGACTAAAGGAGATCACATGGAGAAAGTGCCCAGCACAGCCACGCACACAGCAGGTGCTTACGATGCTCATTTGCCTGCAAGACAGGCTCTTACCGTGGTGCAAGGGAAGGAGTCAGGAGGCAGGCAGTCTCCTGCTCAATGCTGAGCAACAGCCTTCCACCGAACCTCTCTCTTTGGCCTCCAAGACCTGACCTGACCGGGCTCTGCCCACCTCTGTCCTCACTTAGCCCCCTCCTGTCTCAGCAGCCTCCCTGCTGTCCCTTAAATTCACCCAGCTCAATCCCATCTCAGGGCCTTTGCACTTGCTGGTCCCACAGCCTGGAGCCCTGTTCCCCGGAGCTTCACAAGGCTGCCCCCTCCATTCAGGTCTCATCTAAATGCCATCCCCCAATTAGGTTCCCGCAACCATCCAGCTAAATAGAGACACATGCCTAGTCACTATGCCATCACACTGTGCATTTCATTCACACCACAGATCACGCTGGATTTATCTGGCTCAGGGAGAGAGCACCTCTGAGGGGTCACTGTTAAATTTCTGATGCCTGGGAGAGTAACTACATAAAATAACAACACAGGAGGTGCTCCTTACACAATAACAACACAGGAGGCACTCCTCATACAATAACAACACAGGAGGCGCTCCTTATACAATAACAAAGGAGGTGCTCCTTATACAATAACAAAGGAGATGCTCCTATACAATAACAGCACAGGAGGCGCTCCTTATACAATAACACAGGAGATGCTCCTTATACAATAACGCAGGAGATGCTCCTTATACAATAACGCAGGAGATGCTCCTTATACAATAACGCAGGAGATGCTCCTTATACAATAACACAGGAGATGCTCCTTATACAATAACAACACAGGAGGTGCTCCTTATACAATAACACAGGAGATGCTCCTTATACAATAACACAGGAGATGCTCCTTATACAATAACACAGGAGATGCTCCTTATACAATAACACAGGAGATGCTCCTTATACAATAACAACACAGGAGGTGCTCCTTATACAATAACACAGGAGATGCTCCTTATACAATAACACAGGAGATGCTCCTTATACAATAACACAGGAGATGCTCCTTATACAATAACAACACAGGAGGTGCTCCTTATACAATAACACAGGAGGCGCTCCTTATACAATAACAACACAGGAGCTGCTCCTTATACAATAACACAGGAGGCGCTCCTTATACAATAACACAGGAGCTGCTCCTTATACAATAACACAGGAGGTGCTCCTTATACAATAACAACACAGGAGGTGCTCCTTATACAATAATAATACAGGACATGCTCCTCACAGAATGATAGGGAGTGCTCCTAATACAATAACAGCACAGAGGGTGCTCCTTATACAATGACAGCACAGGGAGCAGAGTAGAGAAGGGTGATGATGCTCCTGAAAGTCTCTTGTTTGCCCCAGGCCCTCAGCCATAGTCAGGGGCCTGGAGAAAGCTCAGAGGCAAGAGATCCATTTCTAATTCCCTGGGCAAATCTCTCTCCCTCTCTGTATTCGCAGTTTTCTCTGCAAACCGAAGGGATTGCATGTGATGAACCATATTTCCTTCCAGCTCAAACAAAAAGATTCCACAGACTTGGATAACTTCTCATTTTAGCCAATAACCAGCTCACGCCAGAACATGATTCATCTCTGCTGATTCTGCCTAGCAACCAGGCCTTCTCCCCACATCCCAGATCAACTCTCCCCCAAGAAAAATTCCTCGCCCATCACACACCCGCCCAGCCCCCAGCGTCCCGGAGAGGAATGCAAGGCTTCAAGATCCCCTCCTCGCCTGTCTGCCAGCAGCATTTTAACTCAACCTCAGAATGTCTCCGACTCTGTCTGGAACAACTGGGGGAAGCTGTGCCCCTCCTGGGATTAGCACAGGAAACAGCAGCAGAAGTGAGGCTGGTGAAAGCGCTGACCCAGCATGCGGAGATCATTTCTATTCTGATGCCTCACCCTCCTCTTCTGCTCCCTTCCTCAGGCCTCTTACAGTGTCTGCATTTGAGGGAGGGAGGAAGAGATGGGGCAAGTGAAAGAAAGGAAGGGAGGTTCCATGCTTGAGACAAAACCAGCTTGTTCAGACTGCCTGAGGGTGTTTTTATCCAGTTTCCCACAGTGAGGAAAAAAACTGTATCATCATTTTAGTAGATTTGGGTAAACATTTGATCAGCTTCAATACCCATTTGTGACAAAATTTTGGCAATCTAGGAAGAGAAAAGAATGTCCTTAACTTGATACAGGACACTGACAAGAAAACTACAGCAAACACCTTGTCCACTGGCAAACCTTTGGAAGCATTCCCATTAAGATCAGGAACAAGGAAGGGTGCTCACAACTACCACCACCATGACCACTATCACCACCTCCACTACCATCACCATCACCATGACTACCTACACCACCACCACCATCACCATCTCCACCACCACCATGATCACCACCACCACCACTACCATCACCACTACCATCACCACCATCATCACCACCACCACTACCATCACCACCACCATCACCACCATGATCACTACCATCACCACCACCATCACCACTACCATCACCACCACCATCACCATCTCCACCACCACCATGATTACCACCACCACCATCACCACCACCATCACCACTACCATCACCACCACCATCACCATCTCTACCACCACTACCATCACCACCACCATCACCACTACCATCACCACCACCATCACCACCACCATCACCACCATGATCACCACCATCACCACTACCATCACCACCACCATCACCACCACCACCATCACCATCTCCACCACCACGATCACCACCACCACCGCTACCATCACCACCACCATCACCACTACCATCACCACCACCATCACCACTACCATCACCACCACCATCACCATCTCCACCATCACCATCTCCACCACCACCATGATCACCACCACCACCATGACCACTATCACCACCTCCACTACCATCACCATCACCATGACTACCTACACCACCACCACCATCACCATCTCCACCACCAACATGATCACCACCACCACCATCACCACCACCACTATCACCATCTCCACCACCACCATCACCACCACCACCACCACCATCACCATCTCCACCACCACCATCACCATCACCACCACCACCATCACCATCTCCACCACCACCATCACCATCACCACCACCACCATCACCATCTCCACCACCACCATGATCACCACCACCACTACCATCACCACCACCATCACCATCACCGTCTCCACCACCACCACCGTCTCCACCACCATCATCACCACCACCACCACCACCATCATCACCACCATCACCATCTCCACCACCACCACCATCACCACCACCACAACCACCATCACCACTACCACCATAACCACCATCACCACCACCTCCATCACCACCACCACCTCCTTCTCCATCTCCACCGCCACCACCTGTTTCACCTTCACCATCACCACCATAACTTCTACCATCATCACCACCTCCACCATTACCACCTCTACCACCATTATTACCACCACCTCTACCACCACCTCCACCACCATCACCATTGTGTCCACCAACATTACAACCATTTCCACTGTCACCACCTCCACCGCCACCATCACAACCACCTCCTTCTCCACATCCACCATCGCCTCCACCACCACCATCACAACCACCTCCTTCTCCACATCCACCATCGCCTCCACCACCACCACTTCCTTCACCATCATCTCACCACCACCTCCACCTTCACCATCACCTCTACCACCACCACCATTAACACCATTACCACAACGATCACCATGACCACCTCTTCCACCATTGCCACCTACACCACCACGACTATCATAACCACCATCTCCACCTCCACCTCTTCTCCACCCCTACTACCAATACCTCTACCATCACCACCACCTCCATCATCACCTCCACCATCACCACCTCCACAACCGCCACCATTACTATCTCCACCTCCACTACCACTGTCTCCCTCCCCTTCATCATCACTACCTCCACCTCCACCACCACAACCAGCACTCTATTGAATTAGACGTTTTAGTGATTACAATAAGGCACATAAAAAAATAAATGAAGTGAAGAACATAGAAAGGAAGTGATAAATCTTCTTTTCTGTGGATGCTTCGATCATCTACCTAGAGATCATTCTTGAATGAGCACTGGACAGAGTCAGGTGACCTGGACTAGAGACTGGCCTTGGCCATGACCTTTCTGGACAACTTGAGTCTCAGTTTCCCATCCATAGCTTGAGTGGAGGGACTAGAACAACTGTTTGCAAACTATGCTTCATTGAGCCTGAGGCCCCTATGGGGGCAAAGGGAAGTGAGCCTATCCCATCCCTTTCAAGGGTTTAGCTCTACTTTCATTTGACTTACATGTTAGGATTCCTTTATGTGAACAAAGGGTTCTGTGCCTCAAAAAAGTTGAAAATCACTGGATACACAACCAATGCAAGTATAGACTACAGATAGAAACAGGTAATTCACTGGAGAGAAGCCGGAGAAGCCATAAGAGAAAGGCCCCTGGCTGGGTGCAGTGGCTCACACCTGTAATCCCAGCACTTTGGGGGGCCAAGGCAGGAGGATCACTTGAGCTAAGGAGTTTGAGACCAGTCTGGGTAACATAGCAAGACCCCATCTCTATAAAAAGAAAAAAATATTAGCCAAGCATGATGGCATGCATTTGTGGTCCCAGCTACTCCGAGGGAGGCTGAGATGAGAGGATCACTTGGGCCTGGGAGATTGAGGCTGCAGTAAGCTATGACTGCACCACTGCACTCCAACCTGGGGTGACAGAGCAAGGCCCTATCTCAACCAAACAAACAAAAACAGTCAAAGCCCTGAGCCTCTCACTGGACGAGATGACTGTTTCTTCAACCCCACTACACTATTGCACACATAGATTATTTCCTTTTTTTTCACTTATTCTTTTTTTTTTTTTAAGATGGAGTCTCGCTCTGTTGCCCAGGTTGGAGTGCAGTGGTGTGATCTCAGTTCACTGCAGCCTCCACCTCCCAGGTTCAAGAGATTCTTCTCCCTCAGCCTCCCAAGTAGCCGGGATTACAGGGTCCTGCCACCACACCTGGCTATTTCTTGTATTTTTAGTAGAAATGGGGTTTCACCATGTTGGCCAGGCTGGTCTCGAGCTCCTGACCTCAAGTGATCCTCTCATCTTGGCCTCCCAGAGTGCTGGGATAACAGGAGAGAGCCACTGCACCCAGCCTAGCCCTTTCTTTTCACTTATTCTAAACAACACTAGCATGAACAACCTTGTGTGCACATCTTAGCATCCAAACACAAGTATTTCTGCAGGCAAGTTCCAGAAAAGAATTTCTGGGTCAAAGGGCAGCACATTTACAACACTAGGTGGATGCAGCCATGTGACTCTCCAAGAAAGACATTTATCTCCATCACAGTCTGCTCCAAACCAGACGGCACAAAGAATCAGATCTGGACAAGGACGAGATGTTCTTATCTTATGAGAGGTCATGGGAAGAATTCAAGAGTGTTTCTAACTGGCTCCTCAATAGCTGGCCCAGTCCTCCAGCCAGAGCTCTGCTGCAGGCCAGAATGTGGGGAAACCGGCCTTTGGCCCACCCTGCTTGACTTAGGTTATATAGCAGAAAGAACTTCCAAAGAGTGAGGGGTTGTGAGATCATGGAGAAAGGACCAAAGGAACTAGGTTTCTCCAAGGAGTCTCTTAAAATAGGGGATGGGCAGAGGAGTTGATCTCTCTGGGATGGATTAAAGTGAGGAAAGAGTCCAGTTTCTCCTGAGACCTTGTGCAAGAATTGAGTGAATTTTTTTTTTTTTTTTTTTTTTTTTTTTTTTTTTTTTTTTTAGATAGGGTCAAACTCTGTCGCCAGGCTGAAGTGCAGTGGCACAACCACAGCTCACTGCAGCCTCAACTTCCCGGGCTCAAATGATTCTCCCACCTCAGCCTCCTGACTAGCTGGGACTACAGGCATGCGCTACCATGCCCGGCTAATTTTTGTATTTTTTGTAGAGACGAGGTCTTGTCATGTTGCCCAGGGTGGGCTCAAACTCCTGGGCTCAAGCGATCTGCCTGCCTCAGCCTCTCAAAGTGCTGGGATTACAGGCATGAGCCACCATGCCCGGCCCAGTTCTTTTTATTTAGGGAAAAATGCCATCCTGTATCTCCTTTTCCTCCAGCGCTAACCATAATACTGCCCTGGAACACAGGGTTTGGGACTCACCAGCTCCAGCATAAGCCTCATTCTTCCCTTCCTCTGTCCAGCTGTGGTCCAGAAAGGGCAAGCAACCTGCCCCAGGCGGCACAGCCAGGGAGGGGGCAGGGCCGGACCTCCACCCTGGGGCTCCCAACCGAGGGCCAGGACCTGCCCAGGGACCCCGCCCACCCCCCACCTCCATGTCGGATTCTGGAGAGCCCCAGGGCTGCGGGCCTGACTCCAGATTCCGTGGACACTCAGCACCTCCCGCATGCAGCGCCTGGAGCAGGAGTAAGAGTCTGAGTCCAGCAGGCCTGGCGTGGTCATGCACTAGCCACGAGCCCCCGGTCAGGCCACTTCAGCCGCCGTGGGCTTCCCGCGCTGTAAGATGGGGATAAACAGCAGCCCGCTGGGTCATCCTTCGCGGGGCTAGGATGCTACGCGCCCCACCAGCTTGGGTTCTCCCGCGCTGGGTGCGCGCATGCGCCGTTTGTGAACAGACAAGAAGTGCTCAGCCCAGCGGAGGCGTTTGTGGTCAAAGCCTCCGGGCTGCTGCCGACTGAGCTGCGGGGCTACTCAGACGTTGGATACATTAGCCTTGGGCCCCATCCCCCATTCATTCATTCATGCATACATGCATGCATTCATTCATTCATGGGATTGCAGGCACAGTGGAGCAGTGGTTAGTGCTACAGGGTCCAACAACCCCAAAAGGTTCAAAGCTGGGCGCAGGCACTTTCTGGCTGTGTGACCTTGGGCAAGTCACTTCACCTCTCTGAGCTTCTGCACCTTCCTGTGTAGAAGGTGGATAACAGCGGTGTTTCCCACAGCTTTGTGAGGACCCGATGTATAGAAAGTGCTTAGTGCCATGCCTGGTACACAGTGGTGCACAAGAAGTGATAGAAATCCTAATGGTGAGATTTAAACACTGAGGAAGGACAGAGGTGGGAGGTATGGGGGTCGAGGGGGTTTCCCTGAGCTCCTCATATCACAGCCACCCCCCGGGGGCAGGAACAGAGGAGATATCCAATGCCTTTGATGCCATGCATCCCCTCTGCTCCTCATTCGAGGGCCCAGCCTTGAAAAGGGCATAGCACTCCCTTCTCAACATTTATTGAGCACCTACTGGGTGCCTAGCTCCACACTGGACTCTAAGCACCAGGGCTCGGAGGAGGAGCCACCCAATCTCACAAATCAGAACTGCCCGAGGGAGGCAGCGTGCTCTTTAGAGCTTCCTGAGGGCAAGGGCAGCAGGGATCATTGGAACCACCCTTATTCCATCCTGGGCCCTGGGACATGCACCCCACCAGCGTTTTCTCCTCGGGACCCCAACAGGGCAGGACCTGTGGGTTCGCAGGTGAAGCCCTGAGGCTCCAAAAGGAGGCCGAAACTGCTCCACATCACAGCCTGGATGTGGAATTTGAAGGCTGGGATTTGAACCCAAGTCTTCTGGGAGGTGAGTCAGACGCCTTGTGCTCTTCCCCCACTGTGCCTGGAGAACGTTGCTACCTAGGGTCCATGCTGACAAGTTTATATAGATGGGAACATAACAGAGAGAAGGCGGAAGTTCCAGGTCACCCAGTCATTAGCCCAGCTGGGTCCCCCTTCTCCTTCCACCCAGAAATAGCCCTGGCACCTGCCCCAGACCAGCCCTAGCCTCTGGGCTCCCCCACACTTGTCACCAGTTACAACTCCAGCCACACTGGCCCAGACAACATCTAAGCCCTGGTTGTGGTCGCCGCACCCCAGAGGAAGACAGGGAACAGCTGAGGCATGACCCCTCACCTCACTGGGTGCACAGCCCCCGCAGAGGCATGCATGGATTGGAGGGCCTTTTTGCCACCCAGAGGGTAAAGGGAACCTGTCTCTTCTCCAGCCACATCCTTCACCCCTCCCTGGGGTTTGCAGGTCTTCCCTGGCTCCTGGCCCTGCTCTGGCCTCTCCAACACTTCCACTGCCCTGCCCCCTATGAAAAGATGTTAAGACTGTAAAGTTTCAGGCATCTGAGAATACTGATCTTATGATTCTGAAGCCTCTAAACTGACCTGGAAAGAAAAGGTGACTCTAGAACAGCTGGATGTTTAGAGATAGAAGTTTCCCCCTTTCCCCTTCTGCGGGCACTGCACTTCACAGTTCACAGCTAACCACAGCTTACATTCCCACAGGCAGCCCATTCCAAGCACTTTAAGTAAATGAACTCAACTCTCACCCACACTCCAAGGTAGGTACCACCATTATTGCCATTTCACAGATCAGGAAACGCAGGCCTACAGGAGTTAAGTGATTTATCCAGGGGAGATAGTAGAACTAGGATTCCAGCCCAGGTCATCTGAAACCTGCACCCCTAACCACCATACACACTTCTGGGAACATTTGTAAAGTGCATCCATATTTCTTAGCCTCACTGTATTCTGGGGGAAGAGGAGAGGCAGGGCAGGGGCTGTGGCCCCAGTGCCCTTCTACCTCCCTCTGCCCTTTGCTGTCTGTAATCTTTGACCCCTATGACCCCTGAAGGGGGAAGAAGAAGGATGCAGTCCACATCCCTCCTCTTCCCCCTCCAGCTCTGCCAGTTGGGCCTGACTGCCCAAACTCTAAGGGAGAGGCTGCAGGTGGTCACCCCCAAGCCTGGACTCTCCAGCCTTCCAGGGCACCCCAGGTGTCACTACAGGGCCCCAGTGGGTGGTAGACATCGCAGGGGCCTCAGTGGCCAGAGTGGATTTACCAGCAGGGCTGTTATTTGCTTTGCAGCTGCCACCATAAACCCTGGACGCCCCTGGGGAGAGGGAGCAGCTGCCGGGAAACCTCCCGGGCCCTGGAGCCGTCACCAAATCCCTGCTGCTATTTCTGAGCAGCCAAAGGAATCCTGAAATTAAAACCTCCTGAAAAAAATGGCAATTCCCCGTCCCACTCCAGACAGATGAAGATACTTCTCCCAAAATAGATGAAGAACCAAGGAGGAAATAGCGCAGAGCTGGACACAGCTCAAGACTTCCCACAAGAGACCTGATTCCTGCCCAGCTCTGCCCCACCCGAGCCCCTGTCTGGTCCTCACTTGCCCGACTATAAAATAAAGGGCTGGGATCCTCAACTTTAGTACATCAGAATCACCTGCAGAGCTGAAACAGCACTCGGGGGGTCCCAGGTGATGCTGATGTCCTCTGAACCTTAGAAATTTCCCTAAAGTCACTTTCAGCTCACACATCCCCACTCTTTAAGGTTTGACACTCCAACTACTGGCTGTGTGATGTTGGATGAGTCACTTGACCCCTCTGAGTCTCCATTCTTCTCATCTGTATAATGGAGAGAAAGAATGATCATCTCATCTTGAAGGTTGTGAGGAAAAAATCAAATAACATTAGTAGTTCATAGCAACTTTGTAATATCCCAAAACTGGAAACCATCCAAATGTCCATTAGCAGGTGAATGGATAAAGAAATTGTGGTACATCCATATGACAGAATGCCACCCAGCGATGAAAAAGAGTGAGATATTGATACTACAAAAACATGAATACATCTCAAAACATTTATGCAGAGTGAAAGAAGCCAGGCAGAAAAGACAACACACATTGTATGTTTCCACTTGTAGAAAATTCCAGAAAAATTAAAACCATTCATAGTGACAGAAAGCAAATCAATAGTTGCCTGGTCATTAGCGGAGGGAGGAAGGATGAGAAGGAAGAGTAAGGAAGGATTATGAAGGGGTACCAGGGAACTTCTGGAGGTGATGGAATGTTCATTATTTTGATGGTGATGACCGTTCTGGTGTAAACACATGTCAAAAATCATCAAAATGTACACTTTTCTTTTTGTTTGGTTTTTTGTTTTTTTTGGTTCTTTCTGTTGTTGTTGTTGTTGTTGTTGTTGTTTTTGAGATGTAGTCTCACTCTGTCACCAGGCTGGAGTGCAGTGGCACGATCTCGGCTCACTGCAACCTCTGCCTCCTGGGTTCAAGAGATTCTCCTGCCCCACCCTCCCGAGTAGCTGAGACTACAGGTGTGCACCACCACACACAGCTACTTTTTGTATTTTTAGTAGAGATGGGGTTTCACCATGTTGGCCAGGATGGTCTCAATCTCCTGACCTCGTGATCCACCTGCCTCGGCCTCACAAAGTGCTGGGATTACAGGTGTGAGCCACCACATGCAGCCGGGTTTTTTGTTTTGTTTTGTTTTTTGTTTTTTTGGGTTTTTGGGTTTTTTTTGTTTTGAGACAAGGTCTCACTCTGTCACCCATGCTGGAGTGCAGTGGTGCAGTCACAGCTTACTGCAACCTCAACCTCCTGGACTCAAGCGATCCTCCCATCTTAGCCTCCCAAGTAGTTGGGACAACACGCACGCCACTGTGCCAGCTAATTTTTGTATTTTTTGTAGAGATGGGGTTTCACCATGTTGCCCAGGCTAGTCTCAAACTCCAGGGCTCAAGGGATCCTCCCACCTCAGCCTCCAAAGCACTGACATTACAGGCGTGAGCCATCAGCATCTGGCCCTGGCTAATTTAATTTTTTTTTTTTTTGGTAGAGATTGGGTTGGGGGTGCTCACTACGTTGCCAGGCTGGCCTCAAGTGATCCTCCTGCTTTGACCTCCCAAAGTGCTGGAATTACAGGTATGAGCCGCTGGGCCTGGCCAAATTGTACACTTTAAATATGTGCATTTTATTCTGTGTCAGTTAACCCTCGGTAAAGCTGTAAAAAATATTATTGGCAAAGCACCAGCCATGTGCATAATAGCCCTTTTACAAATGGCAGCTATTTCTGTTATTAATCACTGTAGCTGCGTCTAGATCATTCTTTGATTAATTTTCATCTGTTCCACTAGAATACAGCTTCAGGTCTGTTGTGCTAACACTGTGTTCCCAATACCCGGCACATAGTAGGTGCTTATGAAATAGTTGTGGTTGCAAATCGGAGAAGCTATGAACCTGCTACTTTCTCCTGGGCTACCTCACAACCCAGAGGGTTAATTAATCCCAACAGGAGCAGATTGGATGATTCAAGGCCTGTGTGAATGAGACACACAGGACAGGCGAGACACACAGGACAGGCATGACCCACAGTCAACACCCCCGGGAGAAGGAGGACAGGGGAGGTCGAAACAGGGATGCAGGACCTATGATGAAACTCACACCTCACTGCACCGATAGTGGAAGACTTGGCCTTTAGACCATAGATATGTTCTAAAATGAGGCAGCTGAAGAGCCTTGAGGAACTAGACAGACCTGGATTCGAATCCCAGCTTCGCTGGGCTGTGCGACCTCAAGCAAGTCACTGCAACTCTCTGAGCCTCAGTTTCTTCATCTGTGCAATGCGGGTACTGATGTTGCTCAGCTCTCTGTGGGGAATGCAGTGAGGGTTAAATATGGTTATGGATATATGGTTATGGATGTATGGTACACTGATTCATATGCCCTCCTTCAGCCTTACACACTTATACATGCACACACACGGAACCCCTACTGTGTGCCAGGAACCATGCCAAGCGCTAGAGAGGCAGTGGTGGGCCAACCCCCAGGCCTCTCTCCTTGTGGACTTTGCATCTTGAGTGACAATTGCTCAGCCGTATCCTCAGAGAATCTGATGTCATTGGTCTAGGTGGGGCCCAGGAGCCAGTATTTTAATTTTTTAATTTTAATGGGGTCTCACCATGTTACCCAGACTGGTCTCAAAATCCTGAGCCCAAGCAATCCTCCTGCTTCAATTTCCCAAAGTATTGGAATTACAGACATAAGCCAGCATACCCGGCCTAGATGTCAACTTTTATTTGAGACAGTGTCTCGCTCTGTCACTGAGGCTGGAGTGCAGTGGTGCGATCACAGCTCACTGCAGCCTCAACCTCCTGGGCTCAGTCAATCCTCCTGCCTTAGCCTCCCAAATAGCTGGGACCACAGGTGCCCACCACCACTCCTGGATATTTATTATTATTATTATTATTATTATTATTATTATTATTTTAAAGACAGGGTCTCCCTATGTTGCCCAGGCTGGTCTCAAACTCCTGGTACAAGTGAGCCTCCTGTCTTGGCCTCCCAAAGTGCTGGGATTATAGGTGTGAGCCACCTAGCACCTGGCTAGGAGCCAGTATTTTGTTAAACTCTCAAGTAATCCCAATGTGCAGGTGGAGACCCCTGCTACATGGGATAGGGTCATTCCCTCTTTACACACATGAAAACAGAGGCCCAGAGAGTTGAGGCAACTTGCCCAAGGCTCCACAGCTAAGAAAGAGTGGAGCTGGGACTGAACCCAGACAAGGTGACCATGGGACCAGAACCACCTGAAACATCACAAGAGGGTTAAAGACAATGTGCCCAGCAGAGATGTGCCCACTGCCCAATCTCACTCTCACCTTCGACTTGACCCCAGCCAGGGAACGCCCAGCCCTCCTGGGCTGATCAGAGCAGAGCAAGGGGCTGGGAAGGAGTCCCGCTTCCAACCAGTGGCCCTTTAGCACCCCCAACATCCACACAGTTGACCAGAATCCCCCATCTCTACCCTGAGCTGGGGTTGAGGCCTTGGGGTAGTTTTGCTCCTCCTCCCCCTCCCCCTTTAGAATGACAGCAGGCCTGGCTCGGGGACAGACTCACAGGCTGGTGGCAGCTGTGCCGTTTTACAAGCCCAGAGACAGTGGGGGGACTGTTCAGGCCCTGGCAGACTCCTGGGCCCCTGAGAACAGTGGAATCCTCTCCCTCAGCCTCAAGCCCAAATCTCCCCCAATCCTGCTTACCCCCCAGCAACCACCATCTCCCTCTATGGCTCAGTGTTCACTGGTGCCCAGCCAGATGTGTGCCCATAAAATGCCACTTCTAAGTAACCCCATCTCGGATGTAAGAGCAGATTGGAGTGGCTTTAAGCAGGAGAGGAGCCCTGCTGCCCCCTTCCCAAGGGATTCATTCATTCATTCTTCAAAGAAGCATTAGAGCCCAGTGGAGAATTCAGACGCTGGAATCAAATTGCTGGGCTGGAATCCTGGCTCTGGGACCTGGGCAGCCAACATCATCACCTCTCTGGGCCTCAGTTTCCACATCTGTGACATGAGAATAATAACAGTGCCCACCTCAGAGGGCTGCAAGTCTCAATGAGTTAATGATGCCAAGTACTGAGAGCAGGGCCTGGCACATAACAGGGGCTCATTAATTGGAAGCCATTATTATCATTGAGCCAAGGGACTGTGGAAGGGGGGTGGGGTGGAAGCTATCAGGGAAGGCTCCCAGGAGGAAGGGACATCTAGGCCAGAAGCTAAAGGATAAGGAGGAAGTTAGCAAGGCAGCAGGGGGTTGGGAGGGGTGGAAAGGTGTCATAGGCAGAAGGAACAGCAGCTGTAAAAGCTCAGAGGTGAGGAAGAGGTGAACTGCTCTGTTGCTCGGAACGCCTCCTTCATTCATCCCCCACCAGTCTTGGGGGTCACAGGCTATGGCTGAGGTCATGGACTCCATGTCCTCTGGAGGGTCCTGCTGAGCATTAGTGGAAGACTGCAGACTGGAGCCGCTGATCAGGGAGCTCACCCCCGTCTGCCCTCCCAGGGTCTCGGATGATTGCTTCTGTTTTACTAGATTTTTATGTATTCAAGGGAAGCTTCATGCACTTCCCAGTCACGTCACAACAACTAACACCCCGCAGGAGCTTGGGAACAAGAAGAAAGCACAGCCCGTGACACCCAGCGAAGTTGAACGATTTGGTCGATTTGGTCAGAGCCACGCAGCACACACAGGTATTATTCTTCCACCCTCCTGCTGTTCTTGGCAGGCCTGGCTGGGCTGAGAAAGGGAGGGCCCTTCCCCACTGAGTGAGACAGAGGCTATTGTGTGTTATGAAACCCAAAACTCTGGGGCCCCCTCCGGCTGGAGGTGGGGTCGGTGGAGGGGAGGGGCTGCAGGGGATGGCCCACTGCCCCCCAGCCCCAGGGACCCAGCACATGCTCCCAGCCCCAGCCACATCTGGATTCCAGCTGGCAGCTCCTGAGGCCCAGGGTGCGGGGGAGAAGTCGCTGCAGGAACTTGCCATCAAAGACCAAGAGGAGTTTTGTGGGTGGGGAGACAGAAGGCAGAGGCCGACTGCAGGGCCAGGGCTGCCTCCTACTCCCGATCCCGGCCAAGGGTGCAGTGAGGGGGGCATTGTCCATGAGACCCGTCCCAGTCCTCAACCACCTGCAGGGGAAACAGAGAGGTGAGTGACTCTCCCACGGCCACAGTCAGTGGCAGAGCTGGGCATGGAACCTGGGTCTGCGTGGCCACAAGTCCAGAGCTGGTGCTCCACCCCTGGGGACATGAGTTCCAGCCCATTCCTCGGGAGTACCGGTCTTTCCTTTGTTTCCCACATCAATCTGTCCCTTCACCCTCCAGGACTGGGCTGATGTGTCTCCCCAGAAAGTTGTCCCCATCCCCATGCAAGAGCCCCTCCCCAGCAGGCTCATTCCCCCCACCCCCCAGAAAACTGGTGAGACTTCAGGCCGGAATAAAGGTTTATTGTGCTGGTGCATTATATCTCAGCACCTGGAGAGCTGTGCAGAGGTTGGGGGAGCCCCAGATGGAGGGATGGGGGAGAGGACCCCCTGCCAGAGCCTCCCTAAAGCAGGACGGAGCCCAGGCTCCCTGTCGAGGACTGACGAATATTGTGGACACAGGCTGCCAGACGATGTGTGAGCGACGGGGGGTGGCCAGGGCCCCCCTGCTCCAGGCTGGGCGTCAGAAACCCTTCCCCAGCCCCTCGGACTTCCCCAGGGTGGAGGTCCCCTCAAACACAGCCCCTCAGCTTCTAGGCTGCTTTGGAGGCCAGACAGGAAGAGTTCCATTCATTCACCCTGATCCCAGCAGCAGTAGCGGGATGAGAAACTCACCCCCAGGCCGGGGGTGCTTGGAGAGCGCTTGAGAGGATTTAAATGCCCTATACCCCACATCCCTAATCCTGGACCAACCAGAAACAGGGGGCCACCTTCAGGAAAATTAAGAGCAGTATTTTCCAGAGTGGGTGCTGCAGGATTTTACCCTGTAGCTGTTTTAAAAAGTAATTTGGGCCAGGCGCGGTGGCTCACGCCTGTAATCCCAGCACTTTGGGAGGCAGAGGCAGGTGGATCACCTGAAGGTCAGGAGTTCCAGACCAGCCTGGCCAACATGGTGAAGCCCCATCTCTACTAAAAATACAAAATTTAGCTGGGCGCAGTGGTGGGCACCTGTAATCCCAGCTACTGAGGCGGGAGAATCGCTTGAACCTGGGAGGCGGATTGCACTGAGCCAAGATTGCACCAAGATTGCACCACTGCACTCCAGCCTGGGTGACAGACCGAGACTCCGTCTCAAAAAAAAAAAAAAAAAAAAAAAAATCTTGTTTTTGTAGAGTGCCTCGGGGAACCTAGTTTGGGAAATGCTCATTTAGGGACCTGTCGTAATGTGTGCAGGGGTCCTCCCACAGAAGTGTCCTAATTAACCACACACACTTCTGCTGCTGGAGCTCTGAGCACAGGCAGAATGACACTAAAATATTCAGCATTGAAAGGACACAAGAAGGGAACCATTTGCAGTTTCAAAATACTGCTTCACGCCAGGCTGCATGTTGCCTTACGAACGCTGGGCACCTTGGCGTCTCTCATCTAAACTCTTCCAAAACTCCCACTTACTCTTTGCTCCCTTGATGGAAAAGCAGTGATGTTTGCCCCACGAATGACCTGTGACATATGATTCCCAATTAATGTGGCTGATTTAGAGGACTGTTTTTTGTTTTTATAGAGATGGGTCTCACAATGTTGCCAGGGCTGGTTTTGAACTCCTGGTCTCAAGTGATGTCCGGACTTGGCCTCCCAAAATGCTGGGATTACAGGTGTGAGCCTCCACACCCAGCCTTGAGGGATGTTTTATCCTGGCTGTCACAGGGACACGTGCCCTCCCTCACTTTGTCAGGGGAGCTGTGCTGTAGGATGTAGCCCTTTGGGGCTGCTGAGGTGAAGGATGATGGCACTTGGTAAGATTCCTCCGGGGCACCGGGGACCAGCATTTCTGCCTGCTGTAGAATCAGCACATGCTGGGATTGGCACCACAGGGCGGCCAAGGAGGGAGTGTCAGGAAGCAGTCAGGGCTGAAGGCCTTTTCATACCCGGGGAGGTGACCACTTGGGGCCCCGACAGTCAGGGCTGGCAGCCCGGGAGGACTGTTAGACACTGGGGTGGACGCTGCTGCAAGCACAGGGGCTTTCGGGGGGACCCACTGGTCCCTGGGCTTCCTGGGCTAACAAGAGAGACCCTTCCAGCTCCCCTTGGCCCTCACCGGCCACCACAGCCCCCTCAAGGACCCCTGAGCACGGCTCCTCCTGCGCCTCTGGTGTCTCCACTGGGACCCCATGTCCCTGGACTTCCTGGTCCCCCTCCTGGCTGCCCTTCTCCTCTTCCTCTGCCCCCCTGCCCTCCACCATCCTGGCTCTGTCCCCACCGCCCAGTGCAGCCCTGGTGGGGGACTTGAGGTTCTGGGTGGCGGCCAAGATGTCGGCCTGGAGCTGCCGGGAGGAATCCAGGGCTTCCTCGGGCCTGCTGTCGGGGGCTCTGTCGGGGACCTCACTGAAGGCCCGGGGGCCCCCGGCCCGGTCACTCTGGTCCACGTACTTCTTCTTGGGGAAGGACGATGGGTAATAGGCCGAGGCCTTGTGCTTCTGCCGGGTGATGACCGCGGCACAGACGATGAACATCAGCAGAAAGGCCAGGGAGCCCACCACAGCAATCAGCATCACGTACTGGCGGAAGAAGTCCACGATCCCATCCAGGAAGTTGGTGGGGGGTGATGGGCCCCCCAGGGTTGTGGGCTGGGGCCCCATCGATGTGGGGCTGAGGGCCGGGGTCCAGGGTGGCGGGAGGCTCGGGGAGGAGGCCGACGAGCCCTCGGCCTCCCCACTACCCGCCACATCCTCCAGGAACGTGGCCTTCATGGGCACAGAGCGGGCGTCGGTAGCAGGCACAGACCCCAGGAGCAGCAACAGAAGGATGAGGAGGCTGGGGGCTGCCGCCGAAACCATGGTGCCCCCAGGACCTGTGAGACAGGAGGGAGGAGAGAAGTCATGGCGGGACTCTAGAGTGTCAGGATTCAGAAACAGGCTCACCAGCCCCCAGGAGGAACAGGGAGCATGAAACACCTTCTAGCAAGTCCCTTCCATTCCCAGGGCCTGAGCCCCGCTGGTTCAGCTGTGGAGTACAGATGTGCTCCCCCACTTCCCTGGAGGTCCCGGAGGTCAGGGGCTGAATCTTATTCATCTCGGCCTCCTCAGGGTTTGGCCCCATATCTGGTATTCAGTAAGTGCTCAATAAATGTACCCTGACTGGCGTGGCTGAATTAATAATGATAACTTACACTTTCATGACTTCATGTGTCAGCCACTGTTTTAAGTTTCTTACATGGAACTTCTCAATGAATCCTGGTCACTGCCCAGTGTGGGAAGTTCTATGATTAGGCCCATTTTGCAGATGAAAAAACAGAGGCTGAGAGGGACGTGGTGACTTTGCCAGGGAAGAGCTGGGTCTGGATCCAAGCAGAGAGGGAGAAATGATAGTAGGGCTGAGTAAGTGAGAAACCGATTGAGTGACTGAGGTTGCTGAGTGACACCTCACCCCCTACCCACAACTCTGGGACCCTTCCCTCCAGTCCCCAGCCTCTCTGTGGTCCCGTTCCCCTCAGGGTCTGGCCCCCATGCACTGGGTGGCCAAAGTGGCTCCGCGCGGCCACAACCTGGTGGTTCAGGGGCTTTCTCAAACCTTCCGCCAGCCCAGCTCTACCTTATTCTGCAAAAGATTCCTAGCAGGGCAGGCACAGTGGCTCACGCCTGTAATCCCAGCACTTTGGGAGGCCGAGGTGGGCAGATCACTTGAGGTCAGGAGCTCGAGACCAGCCTGGCCAACATGGTGAAACCCCATCTCTACTAAAAATACAAAAATCAGGCAGGCATGGTGTCGTGCCCCTGTAATCCCACCTACTTAGGAGGCTGAGGCAGGAAAATCGCTTGAACCTGGGAGGCGGAGGTTGCAGTGAGCCGAGATCGCGCCACTGCACACTCCAGCCTAGGCGACAGAGCGAGAACCTATCTCAAGAAAAAAAAAAAAAAAAAGATTCGTAGGGTTTGAAGCCTCCAGAACTCTGAGCTAGGCAGGGGTCATGGATGCCAGGGGCATGCATGGACAGCCCCCTGTGGCTGCCCTCACCCCCAGGCTCCAAGCAGGAGCCAGGATGGGCCCCGGGGTGGGGAAGTCCTGGTTCCCAAGACAAAGCTGAGCGGCCGATGCGCCCCACCCCCACTAGATGGGAACCAGATGAGCCGGGGGCCTCCCTGCCCTGATGGAAGGCTGCTCCCCGGTGAACCCCAAGACCCCACCTGGCTCAGAGAGCCCGGCTGATGAATTAATTCCTCATAGCCAGAGTTGACAGAGGAGCTGAGTTTCAAAACACTGTCTCTCCCAGCCAATGTGAGCTGGGGGCTCCCAGCTGCTCAAACCCAGGGACAATTCACTGCACTGTCCTCTGAGAACCCCTGCCCGGCCCAGCAGAGGGCTCAGGTCCCGGAAGCGGGCTTGGGTCTAGAAGCTTCAACACAGAAAAGCCTTAGGATCTCCTGTCCTGAGGCCTCAGGGAACTGAGGTGGAGAGACAGAGGCCCAGAGAAGGCAAAGGGCAGGCCCAGGGCCACACAACAAGTTCTGGGCTGGAGGAGGAAGCCAGGCTCCCAAGGCCTCGGCTGCGGTCACATCTCCAGCACCTGGGCCTCAGGGCCTGCTTGGTGAAGCAGAGGATGCTACCTTCCCCACAGGTACCGTGAGGATTCTGGAGGTGAGGTAGGAATCAGGTTGGGCCATTGAGGGGCTTGTTCCAGGTGACCTGAGGCTTCTCTGTGACACAGCTTTCATTGAAATGGATCGCATCAGCTGGGTGCGTTGGCTCATGCCTGTAATCCCAGCACTTTGGGAGGCCAAGGTGGGAGGATCACCTGAGCTCAGGAGTTCAAGACCAGCCTGGTCAACACGGCAAAATTCTGTCTCTACTAAAAACACCAAAAATTAGCCAGGCCTAGCGGCTCACACTTGTGGTCCCAGGTACCGAGGAGACCGAGGTGGGAGAATCGCCTGAGCCCGGGAAGTTGAGGCTGCAGTGAGCGGAGTTGGCACTGCACTCCAGCCTGGGTGACAGAGCAAGAACCTGTCAAAAAAAAAAAACAAAAAAAAGGAAAGAAAAGAAAAAAAAGAAATTAAATGTGAACAAACTGGCTTAGATGGCAAAAAATAAAAAAATAATTCCAGGACATAAAAAGAGGCAAAATTGGCCAGGTGTGGTGGCTCACACTTGTAATCCCAGCACTTTGGGAGGCCGAGGCCGGAGGATTGATTGAGGGCAGGAGTTTGAGCAACATAGTAAGACCCCACCTCTACAAAAAAATAAAAAAGTAGCCAGGCCTGGTGGTGTATGCCTGTAGTCCCAGCTACTTGGGAGGATCGCTTGAGCCCAGGAGTTCAAGACCAGCCTGGGCAACATAAGGAAACCTCCATCTCTATGAAATATATTAAATTATTTCGATTTTTTTAAAAAGAGACAAAGCTTCTCAGGGGCTCATTTTAAATGAGCTGGTCACCCGTGCTTTCCTCACTGAAAAGGTACTCATCTAAGCCCTTTTCATGCCTTTAATCCTACAGGAGCCCTGGGGCAGCTTCATTATCCCCATTTTACAGATGAGGAAATGGAGGTTCAGAGACAGACAGTGACTTCCCCAAGGACACACAGATGGTAAGTAGCTGAGCTGGGATCTGAACCTTCCTCTGTCTGATCCCAGGAGTTTACACGCACATTCACACAAACCACACTCACACTCATACACAGCCATACATACACATGCACACTCACCACACACACAACCATTCATACATGCCACACACTCACACACACATCCCCATACACACCCCACACATAATCATGCACACACATGCCACACACTCACACACACACCCATATACACACATGCACAGACTACACAATCATACACACACATGCACACACACCACACACAACCATGCACACACATACCACACACACACTCACACACCCATATACACACATGCACATACTACGCACACAATCATCTACACACATGCACACACACCCCACACACAAACATGCACACACGCCACACATACCCATATACACCCCACACAACCACGTACACACATGCCACACACACACACCCCTATACACACATTCACATACTACACACAATCATACACACATGCACACACCACACATATATGCATACACTCCACATACACACAACCATACACATACACCACACACACTCACCTACACAACCACACACACATGCACACACCACACACTCTGAGCCAGGAGTGGCTTGTTCCCGCTGGTGGACATCACCTGTCAGATGCTAAATGAGGAAAGGACCCCCTCACCTCTCTGGCACCTGTTAGCAAAGGTTCCTACAGACAACCTTGAGCTTTGGGGTCTGTGACCTGCCAGTCACCTCCCTGCCTCCCACCCCCAGTCAAGCCTAGGAGAGAGCTTTCGTGGCAACAACTACCACTTCTCACTGCAGAGGGCAGCTGGGACCATGGGTGGCTGGAGACCCACTCAAGTTCTGGCTGGGTCAAGAATCCCGGCTCCATCGCATCCAGCTCTGTGGTCTGGCTCCTGTGGGCCTCACTTTCCCCATCCGTAAGTTGGGACAGGGTGACCACAGGTAGCACCTCTCAGAGCTGTTAGGGCCAAATGAGACAACTTTCAGAGAGTGCCTGGTGCGGAGTAGCTGAGCCCCGAGGAAAGATGGGGTCTGGGGTAGCTGAATTCCTTCCCTAGCCGAACTCCAGGTTCAGCCAGCAATTTCCCACCCTGAGTCGACAAATGAGCACCATCGCCGGATGGGAACATGCACTCACTGTCTGGTCCGGCCGCCGCCCAGTGAAAGACCAACCTTTTCACCCCGTTCAGTGAAACCTCTTTAGCTCTGGCCGCCAAGGAATGCAGAACCAAACACACACATGCACACACATACACATACACATGCACACATACACCTACACACACATATACATACAACACACACACACACACGAAGTCAGAGGCAGAGGGCAAGAAAGGAGAACACGCAAACTGCCACTGGCTCTTTAAGGCTGAGAACCTGACTCTCAGAGTCCCCTGCACCCCACAACCCCTCCTGGCTTCCAGGGAAAGGTGGGGGCAACGTGTGGAGGACCCAGCCCCACCTGCAGTCAGCAGAGCCTCAAAAAAGATGGTTGTGTGGCCCTGGACAGCCCCTGCCCTCTCTGGGCCTCAGTTTCCCATCTGTGGAATGAAGCACTGTTCTGGACAGCTCTGAAGTCATTATTCTGCCTACCTCCCCCCGGACCCTAATTTTTTCAAGGACTCAGAATCTAACAGGCCATTAGGAGCCGGGGTCAGGCCCAACGCCTCTTGCTTCACCTTAGAGGTAACTCAGGTCCAGAGACTGGAAACAGCCTGCCCAGGTCACACAGAAAGTCAGGGGTGAGCCCAGCAGAGCCCTGGACAGAGAAGCCTGTCTTGGTATATCCCAGAGGAGGTCACTTCCCAGCTATGTGTCCTTGGGCTGGGCATGTCACCTCTCTGAGCCTCAGTTTCCATATCTGTACAATGGGGATAAGAGCCACCTCCCTGGACTGCTGTTAGGACAAGATGCGGCCATGCCTGGCGCACAGTGGGTGCCAATTAGCAGGTACCACGTGATTGCCCAGGACTCCCTGCCTGGGGACATGTCAGGCAGGGCTGGCCGTGTGTAAGTGTGACAAATGCCCTAAGATGGTCCTGAGTCTGTGGAGGAGTGCAGATCCACCCCTGAGGCCTGGGGACCCCAAGACTTGAAGCTAGGGGACCGGGGGCTGCCCCACCCCCACCCAGAGACTGGTGGCCTTTGGGGGAGGGGCGGCCCACAGAAACCTGGCTTCAATTAGTGGCCTTGTGTGGGGGAGGGGTGTTCTGGTTGGAGCACTGCACATGCCCCCGATCCCAGGGCCAGCCAAGGACAGGGACTTGGGCCCCTGGAGGTCTGGATGGGGAGGGGGGTCCTGGGGGCACAATCCCCCTCCACACACACACACACACACACACACACACACACAGAGCAGCATGGACACACAATATAAAGACACACAACACAGGCACAGCGACTCACACAGCACTGAGACACCCAACAGCACTCTCATGGCCCATGCACACAATACACAGAGAACACACACGGACACACAACACATATACATACACAACCCCCTGACACACAGCCAATCCCTGCACACAGGACAATACCATCCACATCACCCTCACACAGATCCTGGAAGCAACAGCCTGGCATCCACTTGCAGAGAAGTGGAAGCAACACACCCCCTACACCAAGGCCCCAGCCGCACACACACAACACTCCGGCCCACCCTGGCCCACCCCAGCACCGCACATGGGACTCAGATTCCACCACACTCGTGCACACAACACCAAACACACACTCAAAGCCCACACACACTTAGAGAGGCCCCCCAGAGTGCTCCGACAGTCCCCAGTCCCTAAGCTCCAAGATAGCTCCAGGCTCTCAGGACAGAGGAGGGGACCCTAGGACTCACCAGTTCCTTGGCGTACAGGACTGGGTGCTCCCGCCGAATGGAGCGAGAGTGGGGGGCGCCTGGGCTGGAAGAGAGAGTCCGTGCTGGTGCCCGGGGCTGCTCTGGGCTGGCGCCTGCCCGCCCTCCCTCCTCCCGTCCCTCCTCCCGTCCCTCCTCCTTCCTCCCTCCTCGGCTGGGCCGCAGGGCCAGCTTGATTTCATTAAGAGGGTTTGGGGTGGGGACAGGGGGAGGGGAGGGGCTACTCTCGGGCCACACGCAATCCCACCCTTGCTCACACTCTCGCTCTGGGGAAGACCAGATGCGGCACTTCCTCCCTGACCTCGGGTCCCCAGGGCAGGCTGAGACAGACAGACAAGGCTGTCCTGCAGCGCTCCCCCAGACAGTGAGCTGGGGTTCTGCCCACGCTGCTGCCCAATACCCTCCAAAGGGGACAAGGTCAGGGAGGTTCAGAGGCCTCTGGAAGTGGGAAGGAAAATTCCCCGTCCTTGTGTGGCTCAGGCTTCCAGGCTCAGGGTGCAGCGTGGGAGCTGGGATTCGTTTTAGAGAGAGGCCTGATGGTGGGTCCGAGCCTGAGACAGGGAGCCCAACTCTGCCCTTCCCTCTCCAGACCTCAGTTTCCGATTTGTAGGGATGAGTGGGAAGCTTTCTGGGCTACCTCTGACTCTGATGTTCTGGGACCTGTGGCCTCACAATGCCCCCAAATGATAGTAGCTTGGATAGGAGTTGGAGCCCCATTTCACAGAGGGGGAAAGTGAGGCAGGGTGAGTTCTAATGGTTCAAGCAGGGTCCTGAGGTGAGTCAGTGGCAGGCCTTGGAACCAGGACGTCTGGCTGACCTGAGGAGTCCTGTGGATTAGCAGCCCCTTGCATTCATTCATTCATTCATTCATGCATGCATTCATTCAGCAAGTGCTCAATGAACACCTGCAGCAGGCCATGCACTGTGCTAAGCAAGTTCCAGAGGTGAATCAGGCACAGCCCAGCCTTGGGGAGCTCACAGACTACCAGGGAGAAGGACACCGAGGTAAATTACTTTTTTGCCAAACAGAAAGGGGTCAGGTCAAGGGCTCCGAGAACCCCAAGACAGAGAGATCAATCCCCCAAGGGAAAGAGGTAGGAAGCCATCCTGGAGGGCATGCCTGTGTATGAGCAGAAGCAGGCAAAGCAGGCCCTGGAAAGGCATTCTGCATGGAAGGACCAGCGTGGGTAAAGGTATGGTGGCTGGGAATGCCACCACGCACAAGCCACCGCAATTAGATTAGGCTGGAGCATGGACCAAAGAGAGGATCATGTAGTAAGGGTCAGAGATGTTGACAGGAGCCAGGCTAAAGTCGCGGCAGGTCGGAGGCAGTACGGAGCCAGTGAGGATTTGGAACAGGGGAGTGCATGAAGGATGAGTGCGTGCTCTCTGGGTAGGAACCAAGCCTAGATTATCATTGTTCCCTGCAATGGTCCCAGCAGCCCTCGCTCACCCCCAGAAAACTGGGACAGTCATTTGCTTGGGAAATAAAATCAGAGACTTTCCCATCTTCTCTGGAAATCACCCCAAACCCTGCATCTTCGAGGGAACAGGGGACCATCCACCAATACACGCACAGACACATTCATGCACACACATGTCCCAGGGGCAAGTGGCCACCCACAGACATGTTGTAGCAGCTGCGCCCACTTTAAGGTGGCCAGGGGTGTTCCAGGCCTACCTGACCTGTCTTAGACCAGACATGGGGTGGTCAGGGGCAGCCAAACCTCCCCCAGGGCCCACCAGCAGGGGAAGAAGACCTTACCCAACATTCTGAGGGCTGCAGTCTGGGGACCTTGGGATGTCGAGGAGCAGGGACACAACCAACCCAAATAGAGCCTGCTCCCTGCACAGGTGGCCCCAGAGGCCCAGCCTGAGGGAAGCTCTCGGAGTCCCCTTTCCCTCGTTCTTTGCTTCTCCCTCCTGGGCAGAGCATCCCCCTGAAGGAGGGGTAGTAAGGGTTGGAGACATTGGCAGGAGCTGGGCTAAAGTCTTGGAAGGTCACCTAGGAGGCAGTAGGGAGTCAGTGAGGGTTTGGAGGGTTTGTTCTGGGATCTGTGGCCTCACAATGCCCCCAATGATAATAGCTTGAATAGGGGTTGGAGCCCCATTTCACAGAGGGGGAAAGTGAGGCAGGTGAGTTCTAATGGTTCAAGCAGGGATCTGAGGTGAGTCAGTGGCAGGCCTTGGAACCGGGACATCTGGCTGACCTGAGGAGTCCCGTGGATTAGCAGCCCCTTACATTCATTCATTCATTCATTCATTCATCCAGCGAGAGGCAGACAGAACCACTTCAAATCCTGCCTCCACCATGTTCTGCCCCACATGGAGCCCCTGTTTCCTCCTCTGTAAAATGGAGATGGAGACTCCCTACTACTCGGAAGCTGGCAGGGGAAGGCAGAGGAGCTAGGGAGCATGCACGTGCTCAGCAATGTCAAAAGCAGAGGCCAAGGCCAAGGGTATAGTTCCCTGTTGCTGCTGTAACAAATGACCACAGATTAGAGGCCAGAAGCCACTCACATTCGTGCTCTTGCAGTTCTTTTGGTCAAGAGTCCCAAACGGGCCTCGTGAAGCTAAAAATCAAAGTGTCAACAGGGCTTGCGTTCATTCTGGAGTCTTGGGGGCGAATCTCTTTCTTTACCTTTTCAAGATTCTAGAAGCTGCTGGCATTCCTTGGCTCTTAGGCTTCTTCCTCCACCCTCCCGGCCAGTGGTAGCAGGCAGGGTCCTTTTCATACCACCATCTCTCTTCCGGTTCCCTTTCCCACGTTGAAGGCCCCTAGTGTTGACGTTGGCCCCACCCTGAGGATCCAGGATAATCTCGCTGAGAGCCTTAATTAACCATATCGGCAAATCCCTTTTGCCAAATAAGGTGTGACACACTCAGCTGGGTGCAGTGGCTCACACCTGTAACCCTAGCTACTCAGGAGGCTGAGTGGGAGGATCACTTGAGGCTAGGAGTTCAAGACCAGCCTGGGCAATCTAGTGAGACCCTGTCTTTCAAAATTTTTTTTAATTAGCTGGGTGTGGCACATCCCTATGGTCCCAGCTACTTGGGAGGCTGAAGTGGGAGTATTGCTTGAGACCAGCAGTTCAAGGCTACAGTGAGCTATGATCATGACACTGCACTGCAGCCTGGGTGACAGAGCACGACCTCAAATCTTAAAAAAAAAAAAAAGGTAACATATTTCCAAGTTCCAGGGATTAGGCTGTGGGCATCTTCGTGGGGAGGGGCATTATTCTGCCTGCCACCCCAAGTTGAATATTACTATTACTGTCTCCCTATGGGTCTGGAATCATCCACCCACAAAGCACTGGGTTTTGCTCCCCCAGCACTGTGCCTCAAATACAGCAGGCCCTTTATGTGCTTGTGGGGAAATGAATGAATGCAGGAAGCCCACTTGGTGGACACAGAAACTGCAGTTCATGCTGGAGCAACCTGCCCAGAATCAGTTAGCATGTTGGGAGGTCAGAGCCCTTTTTTTCTGCACCGGCCCCCGTGTCAGCAAATCTCGAAATGGGACCACCCCCCTCCCAAGGGGCCCGTTCCCCAAAATAGGGCTGCTACCTCCCTCTGTCCTGTTGAAGGGCTTTCCCACCATGTCAACACACCACACATCACACGCTACACACACACACACACACACACAGGCTGTCCTTAAACTGAGCATCCCTACCCACAATCTGAGGACAGAACAATGACAATGTCAGTCACTGATCAGAGGCAAAAAAGGAGCCCCAAGTCCCAGCCCCAGCTCAGGCAAAGACGGTGGGCAACGGAGCAAATCACTGCCTTTCCCTGGGCTGCGGCTAAATGTGGGGTTAGACTAGATGCTTGGCACAAGCCTGCCAGCCCTAAGACTCCAATTCTCTGTTACTCTAAATTTCATTCCTTCTATAAATATTTCTTTTTTTATGTCAATATATTTTAAACTTTTTTTTTTTTTTTGAGACAATGTCTCACTCTGCCACCCAGGCTGCAGTGCAGTGGCACAATCACAGCTCACTGCGGCCTCGACCTCCTGGGCTCAGGCAATCCTCCCACCTCAGTCTCCCAGGTAGCTGGGATTTACAGGCATGAGCCACTGCACCCAGCCAATGTATTTTTAAATTTCTAAAAAAAAAATTATGGACACATAATAGTTGTACATATGTATACAAATATTTCTTTTGACCTTAATTGCACACAGGCCAAGGTCAGGCCCTGGGAGGCAGTGATGGACAAACAGAGACACAGAGTTTACAGAGTAGCGGGGAAACTTGCAATGAGCAAGTAAATAAACAAATGAATATCTAACTGCAAAGTGGGCTAAGAGTTGGAAGCGGTAGTTCAGGGGCCAAAAGAGCACTTGTCTGGGAGGCTATTCTGGCCCCGAGCCTCATAGGGGCCTCCATGAAGAGGTGACGGTACGGCTGCTCTTAAAGATGAGGAGGAGGCATTTAGAAAAGCAAGGACGCAAGGGAGTGCTCAGTCACTATCAGTGCGTGCAAAGGCCCTGAGGTGGGTGGCAGTGCAGCACCTTCCAGGCAGCTCCTGAAGATTATTGTCATTGCAAGGGTCCAGGAGTCAGGTCTTCAGGCACCAGGAGCTCTGCCTGTTTTGTGAACTGCCATAACTTCGCCACCCAGGACAGTGCCTGGAACACCATGGGTGCTCCATAAATGCTTGTTGACTGTGTGAATGACCGCTCTGACCTCCACGCTTGCATTTTCTTTCTTTTTTTTTTTTTAATTATACTCTAAGTTCTAGGGTACATGTTCACAATGTGTAGGTTTGTTACATATGTATATTAACACCGCATGTTCCCACTCGTGGGAATTGAACAATGAGAACACTTGGACACAGGGTGAGGAACATCACACACGCTTGCATTTTCAGGTTTGCACCAGGTAGTGCTCTGAGAGTCCGCTCCAGCGGCTCCTCGTTCATCCTAAGAGACTCATGTTCCACGTTCTCTAGTTCGGGGGGCCTGTTGTGGGGCCCAGCCGGGATGCTCCTTGTGGACTGCACTACTATGGTTCCCAGGGGCGCAGGCAGGCCTGTGGCATGGAGCAGGCTGTGCCGCTCACTTGTAGCCTGTAATTTCAGAGGCATAGAGTGGCACCTGGGCCCTCTGCCCGGCCTAGAAAGGATTCAGAGACCTCACCCTGTGCCCGCCGTGCAATTAGCCGCCGGGGTCCCCGCCCTGGTGGGCAGCCATGGCTAGGGAGGCAGGGAGGGTGAGGGGAAAACCCACCCCACCTCGGTCTGTGCCAGGGTCCTCCCCATCTGCTCCTGGGGCGGCCACCCTGCCCACCACAGCCCCCAGCTCCAGCCCCTCATGGGTGCAGGGCCTCTTCTAATTACACAGCCCCAGTGGCCACTGGAGCCTGTCCTCTGGGCAAAAATAGGCCAAGCCTTTCATGTGGCAAGAGAGGCCTGGGCTGTGGCCCCATTACAGCACAGGCCTGGCCTTTGGAGGGACACCCGTGGAGGGGCCTCCCGCCTGGCACTCCAAGGAGGCAGAGTAGCCTTGTCCCTGAGGACACTGGCAGAGGCCCGAGGTGGGGTGGGTTTTTCTCCCACCCTCCCTGCCTCCCTGGCCATGGCTGCCCAGAAGGGTGGAGCTCTAGGTGTGTTGTGAAACCTCCTTGGGCCTCAGTTTCCCCACCTGTAAACCAGACATTTTCACTTATTCCCCAACTGTTGACTGAGCACCTGTGTGTGCCAGGAACTGTGCTGGGCACAGAGAGACAGCAGTGAAGGAGGCAGATGCTGCCACACCTTCGCTTGGGCTGTTCCCCCTGCCTGAAGCACTGTCCTCCACAGCCCCTTTGCCTGACCACCCCTACGCACCCTGTATCTATGTCATCACCACCTCCAGGAAGCCCTCCCTGCATGCCAGCCTCTGGAGAGGGAGACCAGCAGCCTCCTCTACACTCCTGTACCCTCTGGGCTCCTGGCTTTGAGCCCTGAGTACACTGGGCTGTAATGCCCTGTTTACATGCATCTCTAGATTGGGAGCTTCTCGGGGCCAGAATCCAGGCCTTTACTGTCACTGTATCTGTGTCACCCATGCCTGGAATATAGTAGATGCTCAATAAATGCCCTCCCACGAGCCAGTGCAAACTGCTCATGCTATAGATGGGGAAACTGAGGCTCAAGGAGGAGACAGGATTCATTGGGGATACACTGATATTATTTTGCTTGTTTGTAGGTTAATTTAACCAATATTTACTAGGCAACTGCTCCACACCAGCTCCTGCATGGACAGTGCAGGGCAGCCAAGAGCAAGACAGATCAGACTTCCGCCTCAGAGAGCTCCGGGTAAGGGAGGCAGACAAGAAACAAATCAACCAGCAAAGAGGGAAGGTAACCCGATGCTGTGAAGTGCTGTCAGGGAAACGGAAAAGACAAGGAGACAGGGAGTAGCTGGGAAGCGGGTGGGGCGGGTGCCTGGGCAGCTATTTTAGCCATTGTGCTCAAGGATGGCCTCACGAGAGAGGTGTCTGAATGGACACCTGCAGAATCAGGAGAACCACGTATGCAAGAGCAGGAGGAAAAGCCAAGGGGACAAGTACAAGGGCCGTGAGGCAGGAAAGGGCTTGGCATGAAACCTCCTCTGGGGAAATAAGACTGAGCACTGCTGATCCGTTCTTACCAGGGGGCAGTTAGAGCTAGGAAATTGGGAGACTGACATTCGCTCCTGGCTCTGCCCCTCCCACACTGTGATCTGAGCCTCACTTTCCCTTCCTATACCAGGAAGGGTCAGAGGAGGCATCAGCAAGCTCTGACGTTCTGTGATTCTTTGTAAATTTTACACTTGTTTGAACAACGATCCCTTCTCCCACCCCCAGCAAATAACTGGATGCTCACCCACTACTGGCGGGAGAGAAAAATGGCACAGCCACTTTGGAAAAACGGTTTGGCGGTTTTTATATAGTTAACCATCCACTTCTCATCTGACCCAGCAATCTCACTCCTAGGCATTATCCGAGAGAAATGAAAACACACATCCACACAAAGGCACAAACACAAAAGATAAAAGTGTCCATGGCAGCTTTATGCATAATAGCAAAAAACTGGAAGCAGCCCAAATGTCCATCAACAGGAGAATGGATGCACAGACGGTGCCATGCTTGCATGACGGAATACTACTCACCAGGGAACAGGAACAAGTGTGGACGAATGCCACAGACACGTGGAGCAAAAGAACTCAATCCAAAAGAACACACATGTCTCCATGAAGTTCTAGAACACAGGCAAAACTAATAGGCCAGGCAAGGTGGTTCCTCCCTGTAATCCCAGCACTATGGGAGGCAGAGGCGGGGGAATTGCTTGAGTTCAGGAGTTCAAGACCAGCCTGGGCAACATAGTGAGACCCCTGTCACTACAAAAAAATTTAAAAGTAGCCAAGTGTGGTACTAATCACCTGTAGTCCCAGCTACTCAGGAGGCTGATGCTGGAGGATTGCTTGAGCCCAGGGGTCAAGGCTGCAGTGAGTCATGGTCATGCCACTGCACTCCAGCCTGGGCAACAGAGCAAGAAAACAAAACAAAACTAAGCTGTGGGGTCAGAAGTCAAAAGAGCAATTACCCTTGGGGAGTACTGCCCAGGAGGGGCACAAGGACCCTTCTGGGGGTGGACCTGTGTTAAGATCTATACCTGGTTAGTGGTGGTTAGGTGGGTGGTTAGGTTGGTGGTTAGTGGTGGTTAGGTGGTTAGATGGGTGGTTAGTGGTCATTAGGTGGGTGGTTAGGTGGGTGGTTAGTGGTCATTAGGTGAGTGGTTAGTGGTCATTAGGTGGGTGGTTAGGTGGTTAGATGGGTGGTTAGTGGTCATTAGGTGGGTGATTAGGTAGGTAGGTGGTTAGTGGTCATTAGGTGGGTGGTTAGGTGGGTGGTTAGTAGTGGTTAGAGGTGGTTAGGTGGGCAGTTAGGTAGTTAGGTGGGTGGTTAGTTGTGGTTGGGTGGTTAGGTGACTAGGTGGGTGGCAGAGTGGTTAGGTGGGTGGTTAGGTGACCAGGTGGGTGGCAGGGTGGTTAGGTGGGTGGTTAGTGGTGGTTAGGTGGATGGTCAGGTAGGTGGGCAGTTAGTGGTGGTTAGGTGGTTAAGTGGGTGATTAGTGGTGGTTAGTGTTGGTTAGGTGGGTGGTTAGTGGTGGTTAGGTGGGTGGTTAGTGGTGGTTAGGTGGATGGTTACTGGTAGTTAGGTGGGTGGTTAGTGGTAGTTTGGCGGGTCGTTAGTGGTGGTTAGGCAGGTGGTTAGTGGTGGTTGGGTGGTTAGTGGTGGTTAGGTGGATGCACACATGGAAAAATCAAGCTGTAGTCTTCAGATGTGTGCCCTTCATGTAGGTTATGACTCCCTTAAAAGGCTTTTTTAAATAATAAAGCACCCTGCATCCCTTTCTTTCGGAGGGAGTGAACCCCCGGCTGAAGGCCAGGGGTCTTAGAGCTTCCGGTGGCTGCAGTGGCCCAGCCAGCTGCACACTCCATGTCAACATTTACATTCCCCAGGGCCTAGTGTAAGATGCGGCTTCATCAGCCCAGCATGGAAGCCAGATGGGCCTGGCAGGAATGTAAACGCTCACCGCACTGCAGACCCGGCTCTGGTGCCCTGCTCTGCCAACTGTTCACTGGTGCCCTTGGGCCAGTCGCTACCAGGAGCCTCACTGGCCAGCAGGAGAAGGAACAGAGACAATGCTTCTGAAGATGCTTTACAGCCATGGTGGAAATGGGGGCCCTGTCTGTCTTTGAGTCCTTGAGCAGGAGAGGGGCTAGTGGAGAAGGCAAGTAGTGAAGGCTTGAAGCTGAAATTAAGGGGCCCTGAGCTACCCAAATTCTCAGGTAAGTCACCTCACATTTCTCCTGCTCTCCCTCCACTTCCTTGCTTTACATGAAAACCATCTCTTCCTTCTTCCTCTCCCCTCCGCTCCCTTCCTCCCCTTCCTTTCTCTCCCCTCCCCTGCCCTCTTTCCCTTCTCTTCCCTTCCCTCCCTTCTCCTTCCTTCCCTCCTCCCATCCTCCCCTCTCCCTCCCCCCTCCTCCCATCCTTCCTCTCCCTCCTCCTCTCCTCTTTCTCTCTCCCCCTTCCTTTATTCCTCTCTCTTTCTCTCTCTCTCTCTCTCTCAACAAATACTTATTAAGCACATACTATGCACCAGACACTTTCCAGGCAAAGAACAACACAGATTAAAAATCTCCATTCTAGCAGGGCGCAGTGGCTCACGCCTGTAATCCCAGCACTTTGGGAGGCCGAGGTGGGCAGATCACCAACAGTCAGGAGTTCAAGACCAGCCTGGGCAACATGGCAAAAACCCATCTCTACAAAAAGTACAAAAATTAACTGAGCATGGTGGTACGCGCCTGTAGTCCCAGCTACTTGGGAGGCAAAGATGGGAGGATCACCTGCCCCTAGCGAGACCCTGTCTCAAAAAAAAAAAAGAAAAAGAAAATTCCTTTCCTAGCCAGGCACAGTGGCTCTCACCTGTAATCCCAGCACTTTGTGAAACTGAGGCAGGAGGATCTCTTGAACCCAGGAGTCTGAGACCAGCCTGGACAACATGGCAAAACCCTGTGTCTACCAAAAAAAAAAAATAGCCAGGCGTGGTGGTGGGCACCTGTAGTCCCAGCTACTTGGGAGGCTGAGGAGGAAGGATCACTTTAGCCTGGGAGGCGGAGGTTGCAGTGAGCTATAATCGCACTACCCTGGGCAATAGAGCAAGACCCTGTCTCAAAAAAGAAAACAAACGAACAAACAAACAAAATATCCAGGTCCCTGCAGTGGGACCCTGCAGAAGGGGGCCGAGCGTTGAAAAGCTTGCTTCGTGAGGCCACGAGGTCTGGAGGAGGTGGGATTCAGTATGGAGGTAAACAGAGCAGGGGTGGGCGGCCTCCATGCAAAGACCCTCAGGAGGAGGGACAGCGAGCAGGGAGTTGCTCAGAGGAGGAGCCCCAGCAGCGGGAAGGGCAGTGCTAAGATCCTCAGGTGGTGGCGCCTGCGTGTTCTTGGAGTGGAAGAGAGCCTGGTGTAGCTGGAACAGAGTGAGTTAGGGGAGAGGGGAAGAATGTGGGGCCCCTGCGGGCATCAGCAGGGGTTTTGGCTTTTTACTACAAGTGAAGAAGATCAACCATGGGTCCCCAAGTGTGTAAAGCTTCACCATTCCCTTCCTCTCCTTGCATCAAGCCCCCTCATCCCCATCCTCACTGCCCCCGCCCCCATTCACACACATACACCCTCTTGGGACCCTGATCAAGAGACAGCACAGAGCCCCATCTCTGGGGAGTGGAAGAAGCTCTGCAATAAGACCCCAGGAAGGTGACCAGCCTGGCCAATATGGTGAAACCCCGTCTCTACTAAAAGTACAAGTTAGCCAGACATGCTCGCTTGAACCCTGGAGGTGGAGGTTGCATTGAGTCGAGATTGGGCCCCTGCACTCCAGTGCAGTGTTTGAGACTCTCCATCCAGGTGTCTCCTTCCAGTGTGGGAAACAGAGCAAGACTCTGTCTGAAAAAAAGAAACAAAAAACATAACAAAACAAACAAAAAAAAACACCCCATGCAGGCCGTGCAGTACCCCAGACCTCCCTTGGCCCCTTCCAAACCTGACACCAGCTCCAACCCAGCTGTGGCTAAAAGCTTGGCACTCGGGGGTTCCTGACCAGCCACCTCCTCCAGGCAGTTGCCACAAGTCAGCCTTCTGCCCCTGGGCCTAGGGACAGCCTCACAGACAGGGTCTTCTGCAACACCCAGACACAACCACCCATGGGGAAGGGCCACATCGGGGGTGGCAGCACGAAGGTAAAACCGTCAGGATGAGCCAAGACCACCTGCTCTTCCGGGACCTCTGAGTTCTGCTGCCTCTGAGCTGGATGACCTTGAGGGTCAGCCACTCTGACCCTCGGTTTCCTCATCTGTTAAAATGGAGGTAATAACCCTCACTTCTCTGGGTTCTTGTGAGAATTCAGTGAGCCCTTGGCAACTGGCACTTGATAAATATGCTAATGATAATAACAATCATAGCAACAGTAGTGACACCTGGATGGAGAGTCTTTTTTTTTTTTTTTTTTTTTTGAGTTAGAGTCTTGCTCTGTTGCCCAGGCTGGAGAGCAGTGGCACCATCTGGGCTCACTGCAACCTCCACCTCCCAGGTTCAAGAGATTCTCCTGCTTCAGCCTCCTGAGTAGCTGGGATTACAGGTGCCCGCCACCATGGCTGGCTAATTTTTGAATTTTTAGTAGAGATGGGGTTTCGCCATGTTGGCCAGGCTGGTCTTGAACTCCTGGCCTCAGGTGATCCACCCACCTCGGCCTCCCAAAGTGCTGGGATTACAGGTGTGAGCCACCGCACCCGGCTGACACAGTCTTTATTCACGCCATCTAGGCAGCAGCTAACACAGAAGCCTGGTATACAGCAGGCACTCCACAAGGCTACGGGGTGGAAAGTGACAAAGCAATCAGCCACCCAGCCCGTATCCTCGGAGGAATTGCGTGCAGACCCAGGGCTCACCTCCCCACTTCAAACCCACAGCCCAGCTGGGGCTCAGGGGTGCATGAAGCCAATTGACCTCCCCAGGGCTGACTCCAACCCTTGTGAATTGGACACACGTGGGTGCTGGCCAGGGGGGATGGGCCGCAACAGCTGGAAACATCTGTTTTGAATTGTCGGTTGGAAGCACCGGCCAGGCAGCCAAGGAATTTGTGAGCTAATTTTAGGCCACAAGACCGAGAGCTCTGCTGGGCGGGGTCTCACTCCCCAAACCACAGGGGCGGGGGCTGTGGGGGCTGTGGGGACATGGAGGCCTCCACGGTACTCCTTGGATGGTCCACGCTGACCCGGCAGCCAGGAACTCTCTCTCCCAGGGTGAGCATTAACTGGCACCGACTGTGTGCCAGGCTGTCCACGCTCACTCCACCCTTCCAAATCCCTAGGAGTAGGAAGGATGCTTCTCCCCATTTCCTAGGTGAGGAAGGGAGGCTGCCAGAGGTTAGCAAGTTGCCCAAGGTCATGCAACTCCTAAGCAGTGGAGCCAGGATTTGAACCAGGGTGGCCTGACTCCAAGCCTTAAACCTAAGGCCCCCCTGCTCTCTGCCCCTGCTGCTTAAATTTTGTCAGTCCCATTGCCTCGCCTCAGCCCCTACGCCCTCTGCAAAGCCTCCCTTGCTAGTCCCTTTATTCACATGTTTCCTGATTCCCTACCATGTGCCAGGCACCAGGCAGGGACAGGGAGAGAGTGGACATGAGGGACAGAGGCCCCACCCGCAGGCAGCGCAAATCAATCTATCAACATCACTCTGACCGTCACCAGTGCCTTGAAAGGAAAAGGGGGTGTCCTAGTGAATATCTGGGGGCAGGGCTGCAGAGTGGGCCTCTCTGAGAAGGTGACATCCAAGCTGAGGCCTACAGGATGAGAAGATGCCAGCTGTGCAGATATCTGGGAACAGGGCCCCAGGCAGAAGAAACAGCAAGGGCAAAGGCCCTGAGGCAGCACTACCTGAAAAAGAGCAAGAAAGCTCGTGGAGCCGGTGCAGAGTGGGAGGTGACGGGAGCTTTTCTCCACCCGTCCAAGCTAGATGACTGTCAACAGATGAGATGGCATCTGAGCTGGGCAGGAGTCAGGGCCCAGAAGCTTCTGCTGATAGGATCAGACAATCCTGCTAGCCCACGCATTTGTTTGTATCCAGAAATTTGCGGAGGGGCTACTGAACCTCTCAGGAAAATCAGTTGAAGCCTCTCCCTCTCAGGGGCTTGGAGGTCGGGCACAAAGCCAGACAACAGGGACTCCAGAAACAGCTACCTCAAGGGAGTAGTGGGCATCTCAGAACCAGGGCTGAGACTGACCACCGTTGTGAGAACTCACCCTCACTCGGCCACCCTGGCAGGGTCCCTGTGCCTGTGAAAGGGGCTGTGCTTGTGCCACTTTTGTGCTTAGGTCTCCCTGCCATGGGGCCCTTTCCTTTCTCCTTTTTTCTTGGCAGGAGCAGCAATAAGGCTGTCCCGATGCGCATCTCGGTGTGGCGTTCTGGTTCCGCCAACCTTGGGCATAGATGTGCCCAGTTCTGGGGGGCCCTGTGCGTGTGTTAGAAAAGAGGCAGCAACCACTGCAGCCTTCCAGCCACCAAGGGATGCACAACAACCATGTTCATGATGACACAGAAGCATCCCTGGGTTTCCAGAAATCTTTGGGAAGGGGGGTTCTGGGGATCCCACACTGCCGAAGGGGAAGCCACAGAGCTGGGTTTCTCTACCACGGCACTTTTGGACTTCTGTGCTGTGGGGGGCTGTCCTGTGCACTGTGGGATGTTGAGCAGCATCCCTGACCACCACCCACCAGATGCCCACGATCGTGACAACCAAACACGTCTCCAGACATGGCCAAATGTCCCCTAGGGGGCAAAATCATCCCCGGGGAAGAACCACTAGCTCAGAGCACTCCTGTTTGGGCATTAATAACTAAAGGATAAAGCCTGGGGCCACTAGATTTCCTAACACTTTGGGTTTCTTTCTGTCCATTTGGGAATATTAGGAAAACACAGAAAAGTTGAAAGAAGCAAATTAAGCTCACCCAAAATCCTACCCTCAGTGACTAACCTCTCTCAATAATTTGGTATATTTCCTTCTGGTCATGTTTTCTTTATACTTGATAATCCTACTAGCCACGATTTACGGAGGACTTACCTTATAGCCACGATTTATGGAGGACTTACCTTCTAGCGACTATTTACGGAGGAGTTACTTTCTGCAAGGCATCATGCTAAGTACTTTCCATGCCAGTCTCATTAAATCCCCACAACACCCCTGCAAGATGATACTATTATTATCCCATTTCACAGATGAAAAAACTAAGGCTCAGAGTTCATTTAACATCATGTCATGGGCATTTTTCCATATTATCCTTCAAAAACATCATTTTCAATTGCTGAATCATGTTTGATTGATCATACACCTGGGGCTGCCTTATTTTCTTTACCTCTTCCAAGTTGCTGGAATATTCCACAAACATTTCTGAGTCACCTACTCTGGGCTAGGATCACACTAGAGGCTGAGGGCAAAGATGAGTCACAATTCCTTCCCACAAGCACACAGCATTTTATGCCCAGGGACTGTGTGGGCGAGTGCATGAGTGAGGGGTCGAGAGACCTTGTGCCCCTAAATGCTCAGCAATCAGGTCTCTGCCCACTTCTGCCCCCAGGGGGCGGTACAGCATGATCACCACAAAAGTCCTCAAGGCTAACCATGTTTCGACCCTAATTCACACGACACCTCAAACTCAGAGGTTTGATCTTTTGTCGACTGTCTCTAGAGGCAGTTGGGCTACGTCAGTGAAAGACATTAGAAAGAGTTGTTCACCAGTGGCTCATGCCTGTAATCCCAGCACTCTGGGAGGCCGAGGTGGGGCGGATCACTTGAGGCCAGGAGTTCCAGACCAAGCTGATCAACATGGCGAAACCCCATCTCTACTAAAAATACAAAAAATTAGCTGGGTGTGGTGGTGCACACCTGTAATCCCAGCTACTTGGGAGGCTGAGGCATGAGAATCGCTTGGACCCAGGAGGCAGAGGTTGCAGTGAGCTGAGATTGTGCCACTGCACTCCAGCCTGGGAGATAGAGCGTGACTCTGTCTCAAAAAAAAAAAAAAAAAAAAAGTTGTTCACACAGGAGCTGTTTGTCATTACCTGGTTTCTCTCCCAGTGGATATAAAAAATATCCCATCACGTGGGGTGTGTGAACATCTTTGCCATTACCAAGAGGTGTCGTATCGGCAAAGGCTCACATCCTTTTCTGAGGAATGCCACCTCTCCCCACAGCTGCAGGTCCCGCCTCTGGGCAGACGTTCTCACAGTCCTGCCTCCAGGTTTTCCCTCTCTCCCAAGCTGCAGCCTCCTGCTGCCTGGTGGGAGGCCTCTCTCGGGATAGTACCCATTACATCAACCAGGTTCATTCACCTGCACTCTGCAGGCCAGGCTGGAGTGCGGTGGTGCAATCATAACTCACTGCAGCCTTGACCTACCAGGATCAAGGGATCCTCCCACCTCAGCTTCCTGAGTACCTGGGACTGCAGGTGTGCGCCACCATGCCAGGCTAATTACTTAATTTTTTGTAGAGATGGGGTCTCGCTATATTGCCCAACCCAGGCTGGTTTCGAACTCCTGGCTCAAGTGATCCTCACGCCTCAGCTTCCCACAGTGTTGGAGTTACAAACGTGAGCCACGGTAACATACAATCCGGCCAGGCTGTATGTTATATTGTGTGATTCCGATGATAAGTTCTGGAAAAGACCAGTGGTTACCCTTGGTGGGGAGGGAATGATTTGGAGGGACTTGCAGGGACCCTCTAATATGATAGAAACTTGTCTTATTTGGGGGAGCCATTGATAGTCTCTGAGCAGGGGAACAGCCACAGAAGGTAAGGACATTCACAGGGGACTTCCAGGAGGTGTGGCTTCCTTGGGCTTCCCGGTCACTCAGTCCCTGGGAGGGGCAGGGACAGCAGCTGTGGAAGCTCCAAGGAGCATGCCCAAGGCCCTCTGCCCTCACACACGCCTTGGCAGACCTCTGGGCTCACACAGCCTTGGGAATTCCCCCCAGTTCTGCTTCTGGCTCCTTAAAGCTGTCCCTCCAGAGGGGAACTAATACAGAGGTCTCCCATCTCATAGAAGGAGAAATCAGGGCCTGAGAAGGCGGTGGCATGCCCAAGGTCTCATAGAGTGAGTCCAGGGGTGGTGGAAGGACGCAGCCCCCTCTGCTCCCTCAGCAATCTTTGGCACCACCTCCTCCCCGGCACCCAGCTCTGTAGAGGCTTCGTGAATGGGCAGTGCCCAGTGACTGCCTCCCAGTGACCCCCTCTCCCAGTTGGGGATGCTGTGAGCACAGAGTGGCCTCCAGAGAGGAGCTCTGTGGCTGATGAGAAGTCACGCCAGGACCTGGCTTGGAGAATTGGAGATTTGGAGATTTGGGGACTTCCCAGCCCCTTCTCAAGGAGCCAGCCTTTGGTGGCTGGTGGCCCCAGAAAGTCTTAGGAGTTTACTCCCGAATCTGTGATTTTTCATGCTGTGTGGCCTTAGGCAAGTCACTGAACCTCTCTGGGCCTCCATTTGCTCATCCATAAAATGGGGTTGAGAATAAGACCTAACCTCACAGGGTAGGTCGACTTCTGCTATTGTCAAGGGTAATTGTTTACAGTGCCCCGGGCCCTATGAGCATCCCATGTTACAGATGAGGACAGTGAGGCTCGGAGAGACACATGGCAAAGACAGAACCAGGCATCAGACTGACTTCTGTCTCCTTCCCAAGTCTTCTGGGGAATGAAAAATCCCTGCCTTGTGTGACTCTTATCTGAGTGGGAAGGACACATAAGCAGTGGCCACTTGGTGGCATAAGCAGACACAGAGGCGCCCATTCTACACATGGAAAGATTGAGGCCCCAGATGGAGGAGGAATAACCTGGAGTTAACTGTTGGCCAACCAAGCTGGTCTCTGTGCCCAGGACTGGGGCAAAGACGGGGTGAAATACTGCCCCGCAGCAAGTAGGGTGATGGGGGTGAGCAAAGGAGGAGCCCAGAGACATGGCTGGATCCAAAAAGATCTCCAGGGCCTGGGGGAACTGAGCCCTAAAAGTGGAAACAAAAGGCAGAGAGGGCAGGAGCTGTGGGGCATGGGTGAGGAGGAGTGAGAGGGCCAGTTTGCCCAGACAGGCAGACATATAGGTGAGTGGGCAGCGAGTGAGGAAGCTGGAAACTTCTTGTGGACTTGGGCACTGGGGAGCCATTGATAGTCTCTGAGCAGGGGAACAGCCGCAGAAGGTAAGGACATTCACAGGGGACCTCAAAAGATGTGGCTTCCTTGGGCCTCCCCGTCACCCAGTCCCTGGGAGGGGCAGGGACAGCAGCTGTGGGAGCTCCAAGGAGCATGCCCAAGGCCCCCTGCTCTCACACATGCCTTGGCCGACCTCTGGGTTCACACAGCCTTGTAAATTCACCTGCTTGCCTGCTTGCTTATTGGTTTGCTTGCTTCTTGGGGTATATTTTACACACAGTAAAAAGCACCAATTGTAAAAATGCAGTTCAATGAGTTTTGGCAAATGCAGACACCCGTATGACAACCAACCAGACCAAAATAAAACATGTTTCCATCATACCAGAGGGTTCCTACAAGCCGCTCCTAATCATTTCCCACCCCCAAGAGTAACCACTGATCTTTTCCAGAACTTCTTATCATTGGAATCACACAACATACAGCCCAGCCAGATTGTATGTCACTGTGGCTCACGCCTGTAACCCCAACACTTTGGGAGGCCGAGGCAGGAGGATCAGTTGAGCCAGGAGTTTGAGACCAGCCTGGGTTGGGCAACATAGCAAGACCCCCATCTCTACAAAAAAATAAGTAATTAGCCTGGCATGGTGGTGCACACCTGCAGTCTTAGCTACTCAGGAAGCTGAGGCAGGAGGATCGCTGGAGCTTGGTAGGTCAAGGCTGCAGTGAGTTATGATGGCACCACTGCACTCCAGCCTGGGTGACAGAGTGGGACCCTGTCTCTAAAAAGAAAAAAATATATAGCCTTTTGTGTCTAGCTTCTTTCAGTCAGCATGGTGTCTTCGAGATTCATCCATGTTGGCATGGGAATCAGTGCCTCACTCCTGTTTATTCAGAGTAATATTTCCTTGCACGGATGGACCACAGTTTATTTATCCATTCACCAGCTGATGGATATTTGGGTTGTTTTCAGTTTGGGGATCTTATGAACAAAGCTGCTGTACACATTTGTAGCAGTCTTTGTATGAACATCTGTTTTCATTCTCTTGGGGAAATACCTAAGAATGGGATTTCTGGCTTGGATGGGGAGTACATGGTGAGTACACGTCTAACTTTATAAGAAACTGCCCAACTGGTTTCCAAAGTGGCTGTATCATTTTGCATTCCCACCAGCAACATGTGAGTGTTCTAGCTTCTCCACATCCTCACCAGCACTGGGTGTTGTCAGTCTTTCTAATTCTAGTCCTGCTGGAGGGTGTGAAGTGGCATCTGACTGTGGCTTTAATTTGCATTTCCCTGATGGCTAATGACCTCAAGCATCTTTTGCAACAGCTTTCCTGGAACCTCCACCTGGAGGTTGAGCAGGCCCTGAGACCCAACTTGGCTGAACCCCAGCTCAGGACACTCCTCTTACCACCAGCCCTGCAACCTCCTTCCATGGCTTTCCCAGCCACCCCGTGGCACCCTCATCAGGATAGCTGCCCAAGTCAGAAACCTGAGATTTCAACCTCCTTTTTCCTCACTTCCAACCCATCAGCATCACCTACCCTTTTCTTCCCAATTATCTCTCGATTCCACAATTTCTTTGCACCCTGCTCTAGTCCAGGTTCTCCTCATCCTCACACAGCCTCTTCCCCCTCCATGCGGCCACCCTGGCTCCTTGCAGCTGCCCCCACCTTGTCTGCTCCCCTAGTGCAAACTCCTCTGCCCATGATGCTCCCACTGCCTGGAACTTTCTTCCCTCTATCCCTTCCCTCCCAAGTCAATAACTCTGTGTCCTTCAAGTTTCAACCATGATTTTCCTGACCCACGCCCCCCAGCTCTGGCCCCATTGCTCCCAGCATCTCTCCTCTGGGCTCAGGGCCCAGCCATAATCTGATCTTTTCCTGGGTGATTATTTGATCAATCTGTCCCCCTCTAGACCATGAGCCCCAAAGGGGTCTCGAACTCCTGGCCTCAAGTTATCCGCCCACCTTGGCCTTCCACAGTTCTGGGATTACAGGCCTGTCCTACTCACATGGCATCCCAGGGCCTCTCACAGTGCCTGGCACATTCCATAGTAATCGGTGGCTTGGTTGAGTGGCAAAGAGGGATGGGATCTGGGGAAAGAATTTGGGGAGCCCCTGCCAGATCAGCTGCTGGATGAACCACGCCCAGGGTGGCAGCCCCAGCCTGTAAGAGACAAGGGACCTGGAACAAACTGAGCCCATCATCCCCCGCCCCCCATTTCCTGTCTACCCTCCTTCCTTCCCTGCTGGCAGAGCTGAAGTCAGCACAGTGTGGTTTCCTAACCGTGCAACCTGCTGGAGCAAGTGGTTCAGCTTTCTGAACCTCGGTTTCCCTGGCAAGAAAATGGAACAATCATTGCACCCACATTATGAGGTTGAGTCCTAAATGAGATAATGCAGACAAACTGTTTGACAAGGCACTAGGTATGCAGTAAGTGCTCAGTAAAGGCCAGCTGCTTGCCCCCCGGCCATCCCTCTTAGTCCTAGGCACCAGCTCTGCTGTGTTGTGTTCTCTGCAATGAGAGGGCTGCGCTGTACTCGGTTACCCTCCCAAGGAACAGCGCCTTCCCTCAGCAGCCAGGAGCCACAGAGGGTGACTAATGGGGGACTTCCAGGCCCCAGGGCAGGTCAGCAGGGCTGAGGTTTTGGGGCGTGGGATTCCCCCAGAACCCCGCTGTGATCTCAAGGACAGCGTGACACAGTGGTAAGATCCTGGCTTTCAGGTCTGGGTTCCAATCTCAGATCCTCTTCATGACCTGGGGCAGGTGACTTCACCTAGCTCTCAGCCTCAGTTTCATCTTCTGTAAAATGGGGAGAATACTAGAACCGTCTGTGAGAGCTGTTTGAGGGGATTCACGGGGATATTGCAGCTGTGTGTGTGTTCAGGATGTGTTTGCTGAATGGATGAGTGGGGTGATTCAGGCTGGTGGTCCTCAAGGGCATGGGAGGCCCAGGCAGGAGGGGAGGGCACAGGGGTGTGCAGGAGCCAGACTATATCTGCCCGTGAGAGCTAATCAACAAAATTTTCAGAATTTTGTGTCAGTTGTTTAATAAATTAAATTCTATTATATTAAAAGCCAAGGTCATCAGTGCTCAAAACTCACCAATTCCTAATAATTGTACTACATTATTCAATGATCGATGCCCTTGTTACTAACATCTATTGTATCATCAACTATATAATGGTTGGTAGCTCAAAATCGGCTGTGGGAGTATTTACATGGAAGACATTGGCAAATGCTACAAATCAGGACTTTTTCCCATTGGAAGCCAGTTGTTAAACACTTAACAGCACGCCACTGGCTTTGGGGCTCCTTCCTGGCTAAATGATCTCCAAGTCTGGCCCAAGGGAAACGCAGGCTTCCACCTGCTCTAAGAGCTGGCGGCGGGCGCCCCCTGGTGGCCGCTTCAAGCACCCGGCTTCGCCCACCCTGAATGAAATCCCACACCTTGGAGAGAGAGAAAACTGTAAAGGGAAGGTGGCCCTCTTCCAACGCAAATGGAAATCTGTGGTTACACAGCATCCTCAGGAGCTGTCAGGAAATAGGGGAAAGCTCCCAGGAAGACGAGGTGACAAGATCCCTGGGGAAAAACTCAGAGGTCCTTCAGCCTGAGTCCACAGCCCCCTGCTGTGGAGCCTTCAGCTCCCCTTCTCTAATTTTTCTGATCCCTCCCAAAGGGGAGGTAGACTCAGTCTCTCCTGACCCATCAGCCTGCCGACCCCGGGTATTAACTGACCCAGCCCATGGCAGACACTCCCACCTTCTTCCATCAGCACCCCCAGGACACTTTGAACACACCTGCCTGTGTGTATCAGATTTGATCCTTCTAGAAGTTCAGGGGAGGAGACAGACACTGCATTTCCAATATGTGTGGGCCCTCTCCCCACTCCTCCCCGATGCTGTCCCATGGCCTTTCCCCCTGACGGCTCTTTCCTACCTTTCCCTTGTCTCTTTCCTCCAACCCCTCTCTCCCAAGCCGCAGCCAACCCCTGCCAGACTCAACCTTCTCTGTGAACTCCCCTTTTCTGGGATAAACCATTGGGGGCAAGGAAAGAAGTCCTTCACTTCCAAAGAGGCCATTGAAGGTATTTTTTTCTTTTTCCTTTTCTTTTCTTTTTTTTTTTTTTTTTTTTTTTTTTTTTTTTTTTGAGACAGCTTTTCACTGCTGTTGCCAAGGCTGGAGTGCAACGGCATGACCTTGGCTCACTGCAACTTCTACCTCCCAGGCTCAAGTGATTCTCCCACTTCAGCCTCCTGAGTAGCTGGGACTACAGGCGCACATCACTGCACCTGGCTAATTTTTGTATTTTTTGTAGAGACGGGGTTTCACCATGTTGCCCAGGCTGATCTCAAATTCCTGAGCTCAAGCCGTCCTCCTGCCTCGGCCTCCCAAAATGCTGGGATTACAGGCGTGAACCACCACACCCAGCCGGAGGTATTTTTCAAGAAGAAAAATAAAGACTATCCCCTGAGATGACTTTTATTCCTCTCCTAGAAGGTAGAACAGAGTCTGTTTAAGCGGCAGCTTCTTTCTCTCTCCATGGAAATGACTGGAAGGTATTTGGGAGCAGAAAAGCAAGAACTCTCCAAATCCTGGTTTTCTAATCTGACTGAAACTGCCTTTGCAAAAATTATAACTGAGGAAATTATGACAGTGAAAGAGACCAGACCGAACAGACTCCATCTTGCTTCTAGCCTTTAAGCTGTCCTTGTTCATTCCTTCCCCAAAGTTAGGCTGAACTAACTTTGGGAAATAATTCAGTTCATGTTTTGACTCTGAAACAAAATTAATAATATCCCTTCCCCCTGAAAAGACCCCCTTCTTGCCTGGGGACCGATCTGCCTTTGCAGGACTAACAAATTAGCTACAAGATTCGAAATTATGGTTTAGGGGTCATGCAGCCTCTGGCTCCAAGAGTCTAAGCCTCCCCAAATTGCTCCTGTGGATCACATCAGTATTGTAAAACCTAAGATCACTACGTGAGATATTTTGCAGACCCTGCACTGGATGGATCAGTTGACACCACCTAGGCTGGTATTCTGGCTCAACCAGTTCTGCCATCGCAGCCAGGAACAGAAGACATGAAGAAAACCTCACTGCGACCCCCTATGACTCTATCTCCAACCTGACCAATCAGCACTCCCCACTTCCCAAGTCCTTACCCGCCAAATTGTCGTTAAAACTCTGATCCCCGTCTCCTGTACAGCCTGCTCTGCATGAATTACTCTGTCTCCCTTGCAATTCCCCTGTCTTGATAAATCGGCTCTGTCTAGGCAGCAGGCAAGGTGAATCCACTGGGCGGTGACCTGACCCTCACAAGGTAGTGTGAGTTTTGAATGGGATAATGCAAGTGTTGCTTAAATAGCAGGGCCAACCTGGTTTACTGGGGCTGAGTTTCACGGAATATGGGACTTTCAGTGCTAAAATCAAGAAAGTTCCGGGCAAACTGGGACGACTGGTCACCCTATGCTTAAAATCAGACGTCAGCAAACTGACGGAGCTGAAATGAGCCTGCCGCCCGTTTGTAAATAAAGTTTTATTAGAACACAACCATGCGCATTCATTTATGGACATATTGTCAGTGGCTGCTTTTGTACTACAAGGACAGAGTTGAGTTGTTGCAACAGAGGCTATGGTGTTGCAACAGCTAAAGCCTACAGTATTCACTGTCTGGTCCTTTAAGAAAAAGTTTGGCAGCTTGAACTTTTCCACCATTTGACAGCAAATCAGTGCTTCTGTGAGTTGTACAAAAGGTTGCAGGCTGCATCTAGGATCACCAATAAGCTACTGGCAGTTAATGAGAGACAAGGCCTGAGTGAAAAGGAGAGGTCAGGGTGAGCTTCTGGAGAGTGGGAAAGATTCTGTGCTTGGCCAAGCTTTAATCGGTCAGGCCCCTGAGTACTCTCCTAGGCCCATCTGTGCACTTCCTTTTAAAATCCAGTTCTGGGCCGGGAGTGGTGGCTCACACCTGTAATCCCAGCACTTTGGGAGGCCAAGGCGGGCGAATTACCTGAGGTCGGGAGTTCGAGACCAGCCTGACCAACATAGAGAAACACCATCTCTACTAAAAATACAAAATTAGCTGGGCGTGGTGGCGCATGCCTGTAATCCCAGCTACTCAGGAGGCTGAGGCAGGAGAATCGCTTGAACTCAGGAGGCGGAGGTTGCAGTGAGCCAGATCGCGCCATTGCACTCCAGCCTGGGCAACAAGAGCAAAATTCCATCTCAAAATAAATAAATAAATAAAATCCAGTTCTAACAAGAACTCTGCTAAATCAGCTTAGCAACAACCCTCCCCCCACCACTCCATATCTGATCACCTCCCATATCTGATCACCTCCTATAGCTGATCACGTTCTTCATCTGCCACCATCCCCCCGGTGATGTCTGAGCACCCTGGCCTGCCTCCAGTATGAATCCTGTTAGGTCAGTGTAGAAAATGACCGAGAACCCATCCCCAGCAGTCAGTTTAGCCAGAATTCCCCTTCCCCTGATGTTTCCTCTTGGTAATTTTCCAGCTGCAGATATCCAGCCCTGTTCCCTGGCTATCAGTTCCCACTTGCCCCTGCTGTACTCACAGTTGAGCCCAAATGCCCCCACTGCAAAATCCCATAGCTGCAGTCCCTGCAGTGATTGAGAGAGTCCCACTCCCCTTGAACAAAGTCTTCCTTACCATGCTTTAACAAGGGTCATTGAATCTTTTTTTTTTTGAGACGGAGTCTTACTCTGTCACCCAGGCTGGAGTGCAGTAGCGTGATCTCAGCTCACTGCAACCTCGTCCGCCTCCCGGGTTCAAGCAATTCTCCTGCCTCAGCCTCCCCAGTAGCTGGGACTACAGGCATGTGCCACCACACCTGACTAATTTTTGTATTTTTAGTAGAGACAGGGTTTCACTATGTTGGCCAGGCTAGTCTTGAACTCCTGACCTCAGGTGATGTACCTGCCTCAGCCTCCCAAAGTACTGGGATTACAGGCATGAGCCACCGCTCCCAGTCCCATTTTTTTTTTCTTTAACAGGAGGATAGATTGATGTTTAGAGGGATATTGGTCCGAGGTTTGGGGGGGACCAAACTCTGTGGGCCAAAACTGGGTAATGGAGGAAGTGGAATAAAGTGGTCACTGGTGGGGAAGGGGCAGCCCTCCCTTTGGCCCCCCATAGCCTGAACTTTTCCTGGTCACCCAAGGATGTACAAGACCCCCTGTTGTCCAAGAGGCAAAACTGAAGTCAACCTAACAGCCCATGAAAGAGGCTTCCTGGGGGGCCAGGGGCTGAGGGCAGACAGCTGAGGACCAGCCCCCATCCTGCACTGAGGGATGGAGAATTCTGGGAAGGCTGCCTGAAGGAGACAGCCTTGAAACCTTGAAGGATTCCGCTATCGTTTGTCCATCACATATTTATTGCCTGCACTGGACCTGCAGTTGGGATACTGCAGTGAACAAGACAGAGCCCACCCTGGAAAATGGCCACAGGGGAAGGCAAGAGACGATAGCTGGGGGTCACTTGTCACTAGATGGAAGCTCCTTGGTCCACACAGTCCCAAAGAAAGGTCTGCCCTTGGGCCCACGAAACCCATCCCAGCCCTCACAGGCTGAACCTCACCCTGGGTTTTCCCAGAGAGGTGCCCAAGAAGACCCAAGCTGCCCCAAGTCAGAGGAGCAGCAGGAAACAGCCTCAGAAGTCCATCACTCTTCAGTACTCCTCCCTTAGAATGTCCACTTCCTGTTTGGTGACCATGGCAACCAAAAGACAATGGCAGTGCAGTGCGTGTGGGATGGGGGAACTCCATCTTCCTTGGGTACATGGGGAGGAGACTCCAGTGACCAGGAGAAGCGGGGAGAGCCATGGGAGATGTTAGAGGGACCCAGAGAAGATGGGGGACAGGAAAAAGGAGAGAATCTGTCTCAAGTAAATGGCCTCCTGCCTTGGACCTCGGCTGAAATGTGGCTGGGCTTCATCCGTGGAGGGAGGAAAGAGGTGGCTCCACTTGCCCGTCTGCTTGGCCCCAGGCTGCTCTTGTCCTGTTTGGGTGGCCAGAGTTCCTTCCCTGAAGATCCCCATCCCCAGGGGTCTCCGAGGAAGCCCAGAGCTGTGGAATGGGGTCTGGGCACTCAGGGGTGGCCCAGGAGAGACCGTGGAGGTGGGGTCTTGCCAAAACAGATGGCAGAGTGAGCTAAGGGAGGAAGCTGTGCAGGGTGAGGTCATCCCCCTCACGGTCCTCCCTGGGCTCTGGCGTCAGGCCCTGGCTCTTGGCCTTGGACAGGCCCCCATTGGCTGTGGCAGAGGGCCCCTCACCCCCATCAGGCAACAGGGATGAGATGCAGACCATCTCGGTGGGGGAGTAATTACGCACGGGGTACATGTGGCCCTTGCGGGAGAGGCGGACCGCCAGCACCACAGTGCACACGAAGAAGATAGTGGCCACCAGCGCCAAGATTAGGATGGCCAGCAAGCACTGCTTCACAGAGATGCGGTCTGGGGCCCCCACTGGGTAGTTGACGGACAAATTGCTGGCTGCCATGGGAATGCCCTTGTGAGTAACAGAGGACACAGAAAAGGGTATGAACAGACCTCTTTTGGTAGTAGTTTCCATGGAAAGGGCCTCTGTGGCAGTGGGTTCTGTGGACAGGGCCTCCATGGCTGCCAGTGGAGTGGTCTGTGCCTCCGTGGCTGTGGGTTGAGTGGTCTGTGCCTCTGTGTTTGCCAGAGGAGTGGTCTGTGCCTCAGTGGCTTCTGGTGCAGTGGTCTGTGCCTCCATGGCTGTGGTTTGAGTGGTCTGTGCCTCCACGGCTGCTGGTGGAGTGGTCTGTGCTTCCATGGCTGCTGGTGCAGTGGTCTGTGCCTCCATGGCTGCTGGTGCAGTGGTCTGTGCCTCCATGGCTGCTGGTGCAGTGGTCTGTGCCTCCATGCCTGTGGGTTGAGTGGTCTGTGCCTCTGTGGCTGCCAGTGGAGTGGTCTGTGCCTCCATGGCCGTCAGTCGAGTTGTCTGTGCCTCTGTGGCTGCCAGTGGAATGGTCTGTGCCTCCGTGGGCACTGGTTGAGTGGTCTGTGCCTCCGTGGCTGCTGGTTGAGTGGTCTGTATCTCCATAGCTGCTGAATCCGTGGACAGGTTCCCCATGTTGGCCAGCTCCGTGGTCAGCTCTGTGACTGCCCCTCCTGCATCCAGGCCAGTAGAACGCCTTGCAGCAGGCACCACAGTGGTAGACTCAGGGGTTCCAGGCCCAGTCAGAGGAGTGGTGTCAGTGCTGTTCCTCAGTATTTCTGGAGGCTCCGTTTCTGGCAGGGAATCATAATCTAGGTACTCATATTCGGTGGCCTGTCTCCGGTCCCGGGCAAGCAGGGGACCCAAGGCTTTCTCGGCTTCATCTGCCCAGGTGTCCCACAGCTGCAAGCTGTTGCCAGGGCCCAGTAGGATCAGCAGCAGGAGGAGTTGCAGAGGCATGGCACCTAGGAGGAGACAATGGGTGGAGGGATGTCAAGAGAGCTTCACCCTTGGGCTTAGCAAGCACCCTAGACCACCACCCTCTACTGCCACAGCTGGAAGCATGTCTGGTCTGGAGCAGGGACTGGGGACTTAGGCATCCCTGACATGCCTGGGATGGAGAAGATCCTCAGCCAGTAGCAGTTATTATTATTACTAATCAACATGAATAAAGCCATCCAGGAGGGCCCTTTAACTTCTTCTAGATGGTGCATAGAAATTGATTTGCCTCCCTCTCCATTTTGGTTAAGCCACTTTATTTGTGGACAAGACAATCCACTGGGGTGTAGAAAGAATTAGTGCTTCTGCTTCTAGTTCTATTAACTTTTCATGTCACTCCTTTTTTTTTTTTTTTTTTTTTTTAGATGGAGTCTTGCTCTGTCACCCAGGCTGGAGTACAGTGGCGCTATCTCAGCTCACTGCAACCTCCACCTCCCGGGTTCAAGTGATTCTCCTGTCTCAGCCTCCCGAGAAGCTGGGATTACAGGCATGCACCACCACGCCCAGCTAATTTGTGTATTTTTAGTAGAGACGGGGTTTCACTATGTTGGCCAGGCTGGTCTCAAACTCCTGGCCTCAAGTTATCTGCCCACCTTGGCCTTCCACAGTTCTGGGATTAGGCATGAGCCACTGCGCCTGACCTCATGTCACTCCTTCTTAATTTCAAGTATTACATTATTTATAATCTATCATAAGAGTAAAGTAGTACCTGCACAGAATTCATAAATAGATTAATTGACCACTTACGAAGTCCATAAGCAGAAGAGTTTGTAAACCACAGACCTCCCAGATACCGCTGCTTATTGGACCTTTGAGGCCTCTTGGAGTCTGATTCTACCTGCTGCCCCCTCTCCCTGCCCACTGCCATGCCACCTCTATATGTCTGTCTTCCTCCTTCTCCTATCTTGCTTCCACCCTCCATAGCCCTTGCCAGTCCTCAGAGTCTCAGTTTGTCTCATTCCTTCTCAATGTCTTGGCTTGGTCCCATTTGCTTTGGTGGTGTTCTTGCCTGCACAAGGCACAACAGGGATGACGGTGCCTACTTCACAGCCTATTGTGAGGATAAAATGAAGGGATGCATGCAAGACCCTTAGCACTTCGTTTGCTTGACAACCTCTCAGCAAAGATTGGCTGATTTAGTTCTTTCAGTCAACCTGCACTATAAGTCTTCAAGGGCCCAGGGCTACTTAATTACACTCTCCATGGCCAGGAGAAAACTCAAATCTCTTCAGAACAGCCCTGCTCTCAGGAAGCTTATAGTCACTGAGTGTGCCTGTGGGTAGGACCACTGTCTATTCAGAGACTCTACATTGTCCTCCCTACTAGGTAGCCAGAAAAGACAGTGCCTCTTGTTTGGTCATCTCATTGATCTTTCTTCTTGGCATTGTGAACACCTGCGCTTTCTTGTTTTCTTTCTCTCCCCTCATGCTCTCCTTGGCACTGGCTGGTGTTTACAGAATTAAAAATTCTATGCTGAGAATCCTATGGTGAGTGACAGCCACGTTCTGGGGCAGGATTCAGGTATTCCTGCATTCCCTGGATATAACACAACTTTTAGAATAGTGTCTGATGCAGAGTGGGCATTCAAGAATAGCACCTGGACAATTTCCAGTCTCTTCCTTTGTACTTCATTCACATGATTTGGAGGAACGAACAGTTGCTCATCATTCCTCGGGTGACTGTAACTCACTCACGGGCCCCTCACCTTCCAGGTTCAATCTGATCTCTTTCATATGTTAGTTAGAATTATGTTGGTTTCTTTTCTTTTTTTTTTTTCCAAGACAGAGTCTCGCTCTGTTGCCCAGGATGGAGTGCAGTGGCATGACCTTGGCTCACTGCAACCTCCGCCTCCCGGGTTCAAGCAATTCTCCTTCCTCAGCCTCCCAAGTAGCTGGGACTACAGGCGCACACAACTATGCCCAGCTAATTTTTGTATTTTTAGTAGAGACAGGGTTTCGCCATGTTGGTCAGGCTGGTCTCAAACTCCTGACCACAAGCAATCTGCCCACCTCAGCCTCCCAAAGTGCTGGGATTACAGGGCGTGGGCCACCGTGCCAGGCCTATGTTGGTTTCAAATATGCAAATCTGATCATATCTTAAACTAATTTATTTCCATTTATTTATTGACTTACTTATATTAGAGACAGATTCTCACTTTGTCTCCCAGTCTGGAGTGCAGTAGTGCAATTATAGCTCACTGCAGCTTCGACCTCCTAGGCTCAAGTGATTCTCTCACCTCAGCCTCCTGAGTAGTAGGGACTATATGCACATGCCACCACATCTGGTTAATTTTTAATTTTTTTTTTTTTTTTTGTAGAGACGGGGTCTTGCTGTTGTCCAGGCTGGTCTCAAACTCCTGGCCTCAAGCAATCCTCCTGCCTCGGCCTCTCAAAGCACTGAGATTATAGGCATGAGCCACCACACCCAACCCACATCTTAAAATAATTTCTTAGGCCAGGCGCAGTGGCTCACGCCTGTAATGCCAACTGTTTGAGAAGCCAAGGCAGCTGGCTTACCTGATGTCAGGAGTTCAAGACTAGTCCGGCCAACATGGTGAAACCCTGTCTCTACTAAAAATACAAAAATTAGCCGGGCGTGGTGGTGCTCCCTGTAATTCCAGCTATTTGGGAGGCCAAGGCAGGAGAATTGCTTGAACCTGGGAGCCAGAGGTTGCAGTGAGCCAAGATCACACCACTGCACTCCAGTCTGGGAGACAAGAGCAAAACTCTGTCTAAAAAATAAAAAAATACTTTCTTAAACCAAACTTTACGATATTTGCACCAGAGACATCTGGCCCTCACAATTATCCCCATTTTACCAAGGACCACACTGAGGTTAAGAGAAGTGAAGTGACTTGCCCAAAGACACACAGCTGGTGAGAGGTCAAGATCAGATTGAAACCCAGTGAGGTTCAGGAAGGCATGAGGCCGTCAGGAGACACCTGACCTAGTTGAGGAGACAGAAGGCTGGGCTTGTGGACTTGGGTGGGAAAGGGAGGGCAGAGTAAGAAAAAGGAGGAGCTTGAAAGTTATGTCCCCCAGAAAGGCCTGCCACATATTTACTGGGTGCCATGCAGGGCATAGGGTTGAAAGCATAGATGTGGGGTCAGACAAAAAGGATGTTCAAGTCCTAGCTCTGTCCCTTACAAGCTGTATGACCTTGACACAGATGCTTGCCTCCCTGAGCTTCAGTTTTCCCATCTGTAAAATTGGGATAAGAAACAGTGCCCATCTCACAGGGCTGTTGAGAGAGTGCAACAAGGGGATAGATTCAAAAGTTCCAGGCTGGTGGGCATGGTGGCTCATGCCTGTAATCCCAGGACTTTGGGAAGCCAAGGCAGGCAGATCACTTGAGCCCATGAGTTCAAGACCAGCCCGGGCAACATAGTGAGATCCCCATCTCGACACAAATAGAAAAATTAGGCCAGTCACGGTGGCTCACTCCTGTAATCCGAGGACTTTGGGAGGCCAAGGCAGGTGGATTGCTTGAGCTCAGGAGTTCCAGACCAGCCTGGGCAACATGGTGAAACCCTGTCTCTCGTCTCTACAAAATACAAAAAATTAGCCAGGAGTGGTGGTGTGCCCCTGTAGTCCCAGCTACTCAGGAGGCGGAGATGGGAGAATTGCTTGAGCCTGGAGAGATTGAGGCTGCAGTGAGCTGTGATCATGCCACTGCACCCCAGCCTGGGTGACAAAGCAAGACCCTGCCTCAAAAATAAAATAAAAAATTTTTAAATAGAAAAATTAGCCAGGCATGATGATGCACACCTATAGTCTCAGCTACTGGGGAGGCTAATGTGGGAGGATGGCTTAAGCCTGGAAGGTAGAGGCTGCAGTGAGCCGAGATCACACCACTGCACTCCAGCCTGGGCGACAGAGTGAGACCCTGTCTCAAAACAAAACAAGAAAACAAAAGTTCCAAGCTTACGGTAGGTGCTTAATAAATGTAACACACACACACACACACACACACACACACACACACACTTTTGCCTCCCAATTTGCCTTCAGGGCAGCAGAGTTTCTTTGGGGTAGAGTTCTTATCTGGGGGAAGAATCTACGGCCCAACCTTGGCCCCACTTTCCTGGAGGCAGGGACTTTAGGAAGAAGCCATTAGCCTAGAGACATATTTCATACTTATGAGCACACTCACAGCCACCAACCCCCACTTGGGCAGTTCTCTGTTCCTGGAAGGCAAAGCCCTCAGCCACTTCCTGGAAGCAGAGAAGGTGGGGGCAAAGTTGCAAGGCCTGGTCTCCCTGGTTCCCGGGTTGGGGGAGGCATCTTGGTGAGTCAGGGCCGGACTTGCAGCAGCCCGGAGGCTGGGAGAATAACACAGAAACACGGAGGGTGCTGGGGCCCAGTTCTTCAGGTAGGCTGTCACTGTTGCCCACCCTTCCCCTACAGCCATCCCCACAGCCTCCTGCACCCAGAGACAGCTGGGGTGGAGGAGAGGCTGGGGCCTGAATCCCACATTTGCCCCCACTTAGCGGCTGTGTAAACTCGGGCAGGTTGCTTCACCCTCTCTAAGCCTCAGTCCTCATTGTAAAACCGGCAATATTGCTAAAAAAAAAATCATCATGAGAATTGAATGAGTGTATGGAAGGTCCCAGACGCTGGCTTCCAGCCGGGGGTACTTTATCTGGAGGACTCTCTTCGGCGCTGCAGGCAGATGAGCAGAGGAAATGGAGGTCTCAGACTCAGAGGGTATGGAGATGGCGGCCTTTCTACCTCCCCCGTGGGTGTTTGGGCTTTGAGAAAGCAGAGACCTCCGTACCTGTTATGATAAGACCTGGTACATTCGGAAAGCCCAGACCTCCTTTCCTGGGCCCGTCTAAAGCAACCACCTTATCCTACATGTTCCTGGTGTCAGTGCTGAAAGTCCCTCAACCCCAGAAACCCCTCACTCCCAGGCAAACTGGGGGTGGGGGGTTGTTGGTCACCCCAGCCTGGTCCCTGCCATCCCACGGGCTTTAAGACACAGCAGGCTGGAGCCAGGCCACAGCTGAGCAGGCATCAGCCCATCTAACAGAAAGAAAATCTGAGGCTCAGCCAGGCACGGTGCCTCGAGCTTGTACTCCTAGCACTTTGGGAGGCCAAGGCAGGAGGATGACTTGAAGGCAGGGGTTCAAGACCAGCCTGGGCAACATACTGAGACCCATATCTACAAAAAACTTAAAAATTAGCCAGGTATGCTGGTGATGCCTGTAGTCCCAGCTACTCGGGAGGCTGAGGCCAGAGGATGGCTTAAGCCCAGGTCAAGGCTGCAGTGAGCTATGATCGCACCACTGCACTCCAGCCTGGGTGACAGAGTAAGACCCTGTCTCTAAGAAAAAAACATATTTTTTTAATGAAATAAAAGAAAACCCGAGGCTCTGAGAGATCTTGTCTCAGCTGAGGCCACACAGGTAGAAGGGGGAGGAGCTGAGTTTTCTCACTGTGTATGGCAGGTAGCATAATACCTCCTTAATATTTGCTACAGTAAATGTATTATACAACAATAAAAATGACATATGTGGAAGCCCCTCCCGCGGAGGGATGATTTCATCCTCTCACTATCTGGTGACCTCATTCCTCCTCACCCCTGTGTTCACTGGCTCTAACGGTGCCATCATACTGATTAGCAAGCAAGGCCCGGAGCGGCCGGATCACTCCCAGGCCCCACCTTCCACCTCTCCTCTTCCTGGAAGGCCAAAAGACAGTCCCACAGAAGTGGGGCCAGGGCAGGGCTCCGACAGAGGGGTCTCCAGTGACCACGTCCTATTTGTCTCAACACTTGCCTAACAGAGTAGGTCAGAGACTGCTCGTTTGCCTCTTTCACCCTAAAACCAGGCTGCTTCTGGCCCAGGCCCCATCTAGAACCCATATGGGCCCCATCTAGGCTGTGTGGAGGAACAGGCTGCAGGGGGCCCAGACTCCAGCTCCAGAGACCCCGCCGTGTGGCCGCCCTGAGCTGCTCAGGAAAGATCCTCGTGGGGCTCCACGCCGCTAGGAACCTTGCACTGAGAATCCTGAAACTGGTGGTCAGAGCGGGCAGGATCTTGGAATGCTAAAATTCAAAAGACTGAGCATCTCGGGGTTTGGGTCAAGTAGTCACCAAGAGAAGGAAAGACCCCAGATAACTGAGGCACAGGCAGCAGATCTAAGTCTGGGTAGACAGGACAGGCCCTGCCCTGCCCTGCTGTGCCCTGGGAGTCACATCAAACCAGGTCAATCCCCAGCTCTGTCCCTTAGAAGCTGTGTGACCTGGGGCAACTCACCTCACTTCTCTGAGCTGTGGGTTCCTTAGCTGGAATACAAGGACAATGGTAGCACCCGCTTTTTATGGGGTTGTTGTGGGTTGAAGAGGGCCAGGGAAATGCTGAGTCCTCCCAGAAGCCTTTCCAGATTGCCCCAGGCACAATTAGTCACCTCCCGTGTTTAAATCATTTCTGCTGTTCATTTACTTTCTAAAAATGTATTCACATTGACTCCTAAACTTCCAGAAGGCAGGAACCACAGCTGTCTTGCTGATCAGGCCACAGGCCCAGGATTTAGCCGATGGGCAGGCACACACCCCTCGCAACACTTGCCCCAGTGGCTGGCAGCCATTGTGGCTGTCTGCTCTGCTGCCCCCATCAGACCACAAGTTTTTGGAGGGCAGGAGCTCTCCTGGGTCTCCTGGCATCCCCAGGGGCCTCACTAAATGCCTCTGCAGAAGAGGACATGTGACTGAGGCAGGGGAACGTGCACAGAACTGCACAGCACGTGCTGTCTTCACACTTTTCACACCACATTTGCCAGCTGACACTTTCCAACCTCTTTCCATCATCTACCTCAACTCACATCAGGGAGTCTCTGTAGACATTTTTTCCCACTTATCATCGCCCTTATGAAAGGTTTATTTATTTATTTAATTTTAGAGATAGGGTCTTGCTCTGTTGCCCAGGCTCGACTACAGTGGTGCAATCATAGCTCACTGTAGGCTTGAACTCCTGGGCTCAAGCGATCCTCCCAAGTAGCTAGGACTACAGGTGCATGCCACCAGACCCGGCTACTTTTAAATTTTTTGTAGAGATGGGTTTTCACCATGTTGCCCAGGTTGGTCTCAAACTCCTGGGCTCAAGCAATCCATCTGCTTCAGCCTCCCAAAGTGCTGGGATTTATAGGCATGAGCCACGGTGACCAGCCCTCCTCACGAAAAGTTAATAGCACAGATATGCTGTATATCTGTTTAATATTTGGTGGCTTGCAAACTAACTCAGTGTTAGTTGAGATTTTTTTGTTACACCCCCCTCCCCACCCTCCACCCCGCCAAGAACCAAGTTACACCTGTTGGAACCCAAACTTGCTGGCCTGATCCAGAGGCAGTAAGGTACTTGGCACAAATGAATTCAATGAGACCTACATCTGGTTAGTTGAACAACTGTCTTTAAACAGTTTTCTAAACACTCCTGTGTAGACAGACAGATTAACAAACACAGACCCCCAACACACACACACCAGCCATCTTATCTCCTTCTAGACCACTGGCCCCCACTGCCATCTTCCTGTTCAAGTTCAGCAAAGGAAATCGAGACACAGGCCTAGGGTCACCACGAACTCCATGGGCATCCTGCAGCCAGAAGCCATGCCGCCAGAGGCAGCTGCTTCTCCCCTTCAAGCCTCAGTTTTCTCATCTGTAAAAGGGGCACTGTCCACCCTCCAAGGTTCTCGGATGATTGATTCCCCAGCTCCTCTGAATGCCCCACTCTGGGCCCAGCCCAGCAGCCCAGCCCTTCCGCTCTCTGAGGTTTAACTCCCCTGGCTGCTGGCCAAGCCTGCTGAGGGAGGCATCAACCACCTAGAGCACGGCCTCGGAAGAGACTCTGGGGCTGTCTGAGGGCCTGGGAGCCACCTTCTGAGGCCCCGGCCCACTGAGGGGCCTGGCTCTGGGGGCCTCAAAGTCAGAGATGGAAAAAAAAGGAAAACAGAAGAAAGAGGAAAGAGGAAGAGAATTCCAGGCAACAGAAGCCCAGATATCGACAATATGGTGTGTGTGTGTGTGTGTGTGTGTGTGTGTGTGTGTGTACAGCAGGGCACAACTGGCCCCCACCATTTCCTTTTAGTGTCCTGAAAGTATCTCAAATACAAACTAATAAGAGTATTCTAATTTTTTTTTTTTTTTTTTTGAGACGGGGTCTCACTCTGCCACCCAGGTTGGAGTGCAGTGGCACAATCTCGGCTTACTGCGACCTCCCCCTCCCAGGTTCAAGTGATCCTCCCACCTCAGCCTCCCAAGTAGCTGAGACCACAGGCATACACCACTACACCTAGCTAAGTTTCTGTATTTTTGGTAGAGACGAGGTTTCACCATGTTGCCCAGGTTGGTCTAGAACTCCTGAGCTCAGGCCATCCACCTGCCTCGGCCTCCCAAAGGGCTGGGATTACAGGTGTGAGCCACTGCACCCAGCCAAGTATTCTAATTATTATTATTATTATTGTTTTCCCTTTTGCTAACAATAGTATCTTAATTCTAATATTTTAATAGTTTGCCACAGACAAGTGTCATTTCCTCAGTCTTATAAAAAGTGGGAAGAATGCATCTTTCTCTGAAAAGAACTTTTTTATGCGTCCATAACATGCAGCTTCAAGAGAAATCCTGCACTCCCTCTACTTTCTGGAGTCTTCCAGACCTAATCTCAGCTCCGCCCCTAAACAAATCCCTTCACCTCTCCCGACCTCAGTTTCCCATCCAGGAAAGGAGAGGATAAGATCATTTCTAGGGAAACACTCATGGTTTCTCTGATTTTCAAAATCAGAATGCCGCCAAGCCAGACGCTGCAGGCAAACTGGCCAGGGAGGGAAGTAAGTTAATGGGAGGCTGGGGCTGGTGGGTCACACCTGTAATTTCAGCACTTTGGGAGGCCAACGCAAGAGGCTTGAGGCCAGGAGTTTGAGACCAGCCTCGGCATCAAAGTGAGACCCCATCTCTAGGAAAGGTAAAAATATTAGCTGCATGCGGTGATGTGTGCCTGTAGTCCCAGCTACTCAGGAGGCTGAGGTGGGAGGATCACTTGTGCCCAGGAGTTTAAGGCTGCAGTGAGCCATGATTGTGCCACTGCACTCCAGCCTGGGTGACAGAGTAAGACCCTGTCTCAAAAAAAGAAGGAAAAAAAAAGTTGGCAGGAGCAGGATTCAGAAGAGTCACAGAATAAGGCCACAGACTCCAGGAAGACTTTAGTCTTGAGTCGGAGGAGCCTCAGTTTGCCCTCCCCAGGGGCTGCAGCTCAAGAAGGGCCTGGCGGTCCTACCCGGGCCTGCCAGCAGCTATAAGGCAGGCCCTTGGCCCATGGGGACCTCCAGCCACTCCCTGGGGTTTTGCAAGCCAGCACTTACCACCGTGCTCAGCAGAGCATGGGACAGCTGCCTCGTGGGCCCAGAAGAAGTGGCTTCTCTGCTTTAGTGACAAGGTCCCAGCCCACGCTGCCAGGCACTGCTGTGGCACCCCCTGCGGCAGTCCCGGATCCGAGCAACCCCCAGTGGCTGTGTGTGGAAGGAGGAAGCGAGAATGTGGTTACTTAGGCAGGGCCATGTGACAGCCCACACCCCATTGTTTGTGACAGCTTTGGTGACAACATTGATAAAGACAGGGTGGGTAGTGGGGCACCTCCTAGGTCTGACACTGTTCTTGGGTTCCCATAACTGTGAAAACACTAAGAACCAAGTAGAAGCTTTCTGGGGAGAAGTTCTTCGGTTTTGGGTGGGGCCCAAACTGAGAAAGGCCACAGCATTACTTCAGCAGCAATGGACAGTCGGGGCCAGAGGGAGCCCCCATGAAGGACAGGAGTGACCAGAGAAAAAGGAGAATGGTCTTGCTTCTTGCCCAAGATTGGTGGGGCGTGGGGAGGGGTGGGAGGTGGTCAGGGGGCAAAAAACACAAAATATGAATCTTCAAAGGGTTTGCAAATATGGTGTATTTCTTCTCGCAGGACTCAAAACACTCTCTGTAGATGCACAGCACAGGCCCTTTTAGCTGCAACCAAGAGCCTCTCTAGGGAGCTGGACTACAGATACCACAAGGGCAAGGCCTGCTTATCTTATTTCTTCATCCTAAATTTGTTCATTTGACCAACTCTGGCACTCCAGACTGCATGCCCTGAGGTCTAAAGGCCAGCAATTCTGGGCTGTGGCCCTCTGGTAGCCCCCCATCCAATGGGGAGGCCAGCGAGTAAACAATTCGGTGGAACATCATGCCACAATGACACAGCGCAGTGAGTGCCATCCTGCGGTGAGCAAGGGAGGGGCCTCTCCTTCCATCCTGGGTGGGGGAGGGAGGTTAACAGGAGGAGCTTCCAAGAAGTGGCACTTGAGATGACAAGCCAGGTGGGCATCCCAGGCAGAGAGCACAGCAGAGGCAAAGACTGGGAGGCCTAAGAATACCCAGACACTTCCAGAAGGGAGGGAATAGGGGGGTCTCCCAGGATCTGCCCTGCAGCTTTGCACCAGGCAAGGGCTCAGGACATGCACAGAAAGATACTCATATCTTGCCTTGCACAAAGTTGTTTTTTTTTTGAGATGGAGTTTCACTCTTTTTGCCCAGGCTGGAGTGCAATGGCACAATCTCGGCTCACCGCAACCTCCGCCTCCCGGGTTCAAGCTATTCTTCTGCCTCAGCCTCCTGAGTATCTGGGATTACAGGCATGTGCCACCACCCCGGCTAATTTTGTATTTATAGTAGAGATGGGGTTTCTCCACGTTTGTCAGGCTGGTTGGTCTTGAACTCTTGACCTCAGGTGATCCACCTGCCTCGGCCTCCCAAAGTGCTGGGATTACAGGCGTGAGCCACCGTGCCCAGCCGCACACAGGTTGTTTTAAAATGAAAACCAGAGACCCAGCAGGTGTTCGCCATGACACAGTCTCAGCCACCTTAAGAAGCTGCAGCTGGAAACAGCCAAAAGCTCACCCTGCCAGCACAGACAGGGAAACTGAAGCCACAAGAGGGGAAGTGAGACCCCTAGAACCCAGGCCCCTCACCCTTCCCTAGCAGGTTTGGAAATAGCCATCCTTCAGGGACAGGGGACTGAGAAACTCTAAACAGACCCAAGACTGCCTGCAGGTCACTCTCTGATTAGCGGAGGTGAGTGGTTGCAAGCTGTCTGTCACATCCAGCCTGCCACGTGGTTTTGTGCAGCTTGTGAGCTAAGAATGGTGGTTACATTTTTAAGTGGTTGGAAAATGTTTTGTGATGCATAAAAACTGTGAAATTCGAGATTCCGTTTTCATAAAGTTTTCTTGGGACACAGCCACACTAATTGGTGTAAACATATTGTCTCTGGCTGCTTTCACGTTGCAGCGGCAGAGTTGAATAGTTTCATCACCTGCAAAGCCTCACAACACAAACGCTTAACGTTTCCTGAGCCTGTGGTCAATGCCAGACCCTGTGGTAGGTGCTTTGCATACATCAGCTCATATAATCCTCGAAGCTGCCTTTAGAAATGAGGAAACTGAAGCTGAGAGGGAGAATGTGCCTTGCTTAAGGGCACACAGAGTAATGGCAGAGCCAGGACTCAAGTCCAGGCACATGGAATAATGTTCTTGATCTTAACCCCTAGCCTGGGATGGTGCAGGCTGAACGGTGAGCTCCAGCACATCAGCAATTACTATATGTAAGGAAAAAGGAGTAGCTTAGCAGCAGGTAAGCTATTTCTTCTGTGTGTGTGTAATAGGGTCTTGCTCTGTGGCCTAATCTGGAGTGCAGTGGCGTGGTCATAGCTCACTGCAGCCTCAAACTCCTGGTCTCAAGCAAGCAATCCTCCTGCCTCAGCCTCCCCAATAGCTGTTACAGGAGCACACCACCACGCCCAGCTCCAAGTAATCTATTTCAAGGTGAGACTTGAGCAGTGAAATTTCCTTCTCAGAGGAGCAAATATTGCTAAGATAAATCTGGTGTATGTCGTCTGTGTGAAGACCATAAAACCACACTTCACCGCACCTGACATCTGTGAGAGTCAAAGACTCAAAGTGAATATGTTTCTGCTTCTAGGAATGAAGCCCAAGAAAAATACTCCAAGTTGCCTTCCAAGATTGAAGCAATGATATCTGAGGTGAGAGAAATATTGGGAAAAAACACAGACTCCCCTACTACAGAAACCTGTCCCTTGATGGAATGTGACGCAGGCATGAAAGTTATATTTATACTGAATGCTTATAAAGCACTCAAGACCTGTTAGGTAGAAAAGAGAGGGCACAGAAGTATATAAACAGCATAATTCAAGTGTGCTTGCATGCTGAGAGGACAGACTGAAAGAAATGCTGACGGTGCCTATCTCTGGGTGGCATAATTATTAATGCCCCTTTCCTTTTAAATATATTTTCTTTTCTGTATTTGTATACAGCAAAAATGTATATAATGATGTCTATTTTACTTTTTTTTCTTTTTTTTTTTTGAGACAGAGTCTCACTCTGTCACCCAGGCTGGAGTGCAGTGGCACGATCTCAGCTCACTGAAACCTCTGCCTCCTGGGTTCAAGTGATTCTCCTGCCTCGGCCTTCCTAGTAGCTGAGATTACAGGTGCTCACTACCATGGCCTGCTAGTTTTTGTATTTTTAGTAGAGACGAGGTTTTGCCATGTTGGCCAGGCTAGTCTCAAGCTCCTGGCCTCAAGTGATCCACCGGCCTCCACCTCCCAAGGTGCTGGGATTACAGGCATGAGCCACCATGCCTGGTCTACTAATTTGTTTAATTGTTACAACTGCCTCATGAGGTAGGTACTATTAGTATCCCCATTTTGTAGATTAAAAAAAAATGTTCCAGAGAGGTTAAGAAACTCGCCTAAGGTCACAGAGCTAGTAAGTGGCAAAGCCAGAGTCTGAACCTAGGGTGTCCTATGAAAGAGCCTGCATTCAATCACAATAAATATTGGTTCAATATATAAGTGATTCCAGCTCCTTGCAGACCTTGCCTGCTGTGATTGGTCTAAGAGGACCCAATTCTCCCCACCTCCTCGCAACACCGTGTGAGCCTGCTTGGGGTGTGGAGCAGGAATTGCAATCAGCAAAGCCAGTGGGTGTTAGGTTCCTCTCTACACTGGAGCCCAGTAGTGGGCTAGCCTAGGAAGCAAGAGCTGTTTATGGGTCTTCTGAGAAAAATGTGCTCCTGGTTGTAACTAACTGCCTGCTACTGTTGGAACAGCCCCATGTTAAAGCAAAAACATGGCTCATTGGGCCCCTACTTGGAGCTCTCTTACAAGTGGATCCTGAGCAACTAGAGATTTGGTATTCAAACAAACAACCTATAACCTCTTTATACTTAAATGATCATCCGTGCACTAAATTCAGTCTTCCTTCCATTCGCTGATGGATGAAAATGCCTGCAGCCTCATGGTGGTCCCCAGTCCCCAGAGGCAACACCACAGCCTGTACAGCTGCATGTGTGCAGTGGCCTATTTAATTGCGTTTTGCTTCTTTGTTGTTTCGGGGTGGGGAACTGTTCCCACCAGTGACAAGCACAGCTGTAATAAAGCCTCATATTATAGAGACAAAGAGAGGAAGGCTTGGAGGCTTGGGTGCCAAAAGCCAGCGCAACTTAGCTTCAGCCTGGTATTTACCAAGCTTAGGTTGGTCAACAGTACAGTTATTAAAGAAAATGAAAAATTAAACATTTGTGGAATCCTGAACATATGTGGCTAGGCAAGGACTATAACTGACAGGCCAGGTATAGCCTGAGATTTTATAATCTATGTGTAACTTGTCAGGAACTGTTATCCCTCCCCGACCAGATGCTGGCTTCCTATGCAAACCTGTGTCCGCTTCCCTAAAAATGGGGAAAACAGGGGTGACGTCGCTTATAGAATCCCACCTCCCTTGCCAGTGGTCACTGTCCCTCCAAGGAAACTGAGGCTCCCTGGTGGCGCAGGAGGGCACAGGCGGACCGGAGCCCAGCCAGACTGCAAAGCCCATTAAAAGCCTGTTCCTTCCTCCGAGGAAAGCAAGAGTCTTGCTGGTTGTGCCGCTTGTTTCTCAGGGCAGTGGTCTTTTCAGTTGACTCACAATGGGACCTTTTGTTCGAATGAAAGCAACGGTCTCATGAAATAGAATAAGAACAGAGCTGCTCGCAAGCAAGGCCCAGAAGGGAGGAGGGGAAGTCACACCCAGCTGCCTGCCCTCCCCCGTTCCCCTGCTGCTAGGGGGGCTCACGGGCTACAGCTTGCTGATTTGAATCATCCAAAGGGGAAATGGTCCACTGTGGGCCTGCTCCAGCCAGGATTCAATTCCCTTTCTCAAATGGGAACAGAGCTCTGGGGAGTTCACTTTCGGCCCCAGATTTTCGCTGCCAATCTGGGCGGCACTAGGAACCAATTTCTGGGCTGGAGACTGCAGCATGAAGCCATTCCTCCAGAGTGGAAGAAAACAGGGGGCTCCCCAGCTCACTGGGTCTGCTTGGGCTGGGGGTAGCCAGCGCTGCTGGTCCCAGACCTGGAAGGCCAGAGGGCAAACAAATGTTAGAAATGTACTCCAGACTCCGTGATTCTTCCCCAGAGGGTAGTGGCTGAAGGAATCCATGCCTCTGGCAGACATCCTCAATCACCTGGCCTCAAAGACCCCTGGGAAGGGGTCTTTAGGGGAGAAACCTTGGTGTTGTTTGAGGAGGCCAGGGGCCTGGCAATAGGAGTCCTGGGATATTTTGTGGAATTTAAGATCAGAAATAAAGCTGGACCTTAGGCATGGACTCGGGGAGCTACAGGGACCCAGAAGCCCTTTCTTCATCACTGTGTATCTGCTCTGCCTGCGTGGTCCCTGGCTTCCCCAACTCCCAGGCCCCCATAAAGGAAAACCCAGATCTGATGCCACTGATGGTGTCTCCAAGGGGCTCATAGGTCACCTGGAGTTGACTGTGCTCTGGGACAGTCTTATTCTGTGAGCAAAGTACTGCTGGGCGGATAATGCAATATGTGCTCCCATCCCAGATAATGTCTACAAAGTACTGATTGGCACATCATGCCAGATTCTGGGGATCCCGGTGAAGGAAACCAGTGCCTGTCCTGATGCGGCTTATATTCAATTCAGGGAAGACAGTCAAAACTCCAATGAGATGATAGATCAGCTATCAGTGCTACTAAGGTGCTACGGGCACTATTTACATATGGGGGTCAGGTGAAGTGCTGGGAAGGGCAGACACTGGAGGTGGGGAAAGGATGGGCACTCCCGAGAGAACAGCACATGCGAAGCTCAGGGGTAGAAGACCTCCTGAACACAAGAGAACATCAGGAGAGGATGAGGGGCGGCAGGGCAGGCAACACGGGGCCTCCTAAGCCAGTGGTGAGGATTTAGTTTTTATTCTGAGTGGGATGGGAAACCATGGAGGGTTTGAAGCCTTAGATACAGGCGTCAATGAGCTTTTTCTTAAAGGGCTACACAGTAAATATTTTAGGCTTTGTGGCCATACGATCTCTGTTGCAGCTACTCAACTCTTCAAGTATAGAGCAAAAGCAGCCACAGACAAGGCACAGTGTGTTCCAATAAGCTTTACTGATGGACACTGAAATTTGAATTTCATATCATTTTTACTTGTCACTAAATATTGTTTTTTCCCCCAACCATTTAAAAATGTAAAAAACCTTCTTAGCTTGTGGGCTACACAGAAGCTTCCGGCAGGTTGGAGTTAGCCCATGGGCCTTAGCATGTCTTCCCCCACCTTAATACCTGAAAAGGTGACTATGGCTGCAGCTCTGAGAACAGATTCAAGTGGGTGGGGGAAGCTGGGTTAGGAAGCTGTGACTGTTAACCTTGTCAACTTGACTGGGCAATGGCATGCCCAAATATCTGGTCACGCGTTACCCTGGGTGTGTCTGTGAGGGTTTTCTGGATGAAATGAACATTTGAATCTGTGGGTTGAGTAAAGCAGGTTGCTCTCTCTGGTGTGGGGGGGTGGATCCATTCAGTTGAGGGCCTGAATAGAACAAAAAGGCTGAGTAATAAGGAATTCCTTGCAGGCGTGTGGCTCATGCCTGTAATTCCAGCACTTTGGGAGGCCGAGGTGGGAGGATCACCTGAGGTCAGGAGTTTAAGACCAGCCTGGCCAACATGGGGAAACCCCATCTCTACTAAAAATACAAAAATTAGCCAGGCGTGGTGGCGCATGCCTGTAGTCCCAGCTACTTGGGAGGCTGAGGCAGGAGAACTGCTTGAACCCAGGGGGTGGAGGCTGCAGTTAGCCAAGATCGTGCCACTGCATTCCAGCCTGGGCGACAGAGTGAGAGACTCCGTCTCAAAAAAAAAAAAAAAAAAAAAAAGGAATTACTCCTGCCTGCCTTCAAGCTGGGACATCAGTTTTTAGCTGCTTTCCAATCTGAACTGAAAAACTCAGCTCTCCTGGGTCTCTCTGGTTTGTTGACTGCAGATCTTGGAGCTTAGCAGCCTCCATAATCATGTGAGTCAATTCCTTAAATACATCCCGATCTCTCTCTCTCTTCCCCCACGCAGACCCTATTGGTTCTCTTCTTCTGGAGAACGCTAATAGAGAGGCTCTGTCCACGCAGAAATGATGGGAGCACAGGCTGGGGGAGTCACCAGGCAGGTGTGAGAAGTAGCTGGGATATGGATGCACTGTGAAACCAGAGCTTGGGTGTGGGATACGCAAGAAGAGATGGGAGTCAAGGAGGCTCAGAGGTGGAAGAGCATGAACTTCCTCCTGTAGACAAAAGGGATAATCACTTGTGTCTCCTTCAGAGACCTTGACAGAAAACATCACTCTAGAAGCAAAACAGGGAACAGGCGGTTGGAGGCAGAGAAACCAGCTACAAGGCTGTTCGGACACTAGACTGGTATCTACATGGGGAGGCACCTGGCAGGTGGCCAGATCCCCAGATGGAATCTCCACCTTGTGGTTTATGAGGCATTCTAGGCCACTGCCTCCTGAAGACACTGCTCAGGGTGGTAAGAACTCATTTTGCATTTGGGGAGCTGTAGGTGGGGATGGTGATAAGCAGCCCAGGATTTTGTTCGCCAAGAGGTATTATTCCAACTTCCACAACCCAAATAGCATCTCTGCACGGAAATGAAGCTGCAACAGCTCCCTGTCATGGATGGGGCACTTCCCAGTTCTCAGACTTCATCACTAGAGCCCCCAAGCTTGGACGTTGTTGCTGAACTCCCTCAAGGCACTAAGCGTTAGCCTGAGCACCTCTCCTGGCTGGACCAGGGGTCACTTGCTCCATTACAGTTCTCTCCAGCCCGGTGACACTCTCACTGTAAATGCAAGTTCTCACTCAGTGAATGCCAAGACGAATGCAACCCTACCTAGTGGGGGAGAGATTAGGAAATGGGTGATGAGAGGCACAGGGCTCTTGGGAAGGGAGCCCTGCTGCTGGGGGCCTGAGAGACACCCAGTGGAGAGGAGCCTGGACAAACTTGGCAACCAGCCCCAACCACGTTCCGCAGCATTTCGGGGGCCAGGCACCCTGTGTGTGATCCCTTTCCACTGTAACCAGGCCTGCTCCCTGCTCTTCCCCTCGGAGACACAGATGACTGCTCCTCTCTGGCAGCCCAAAGCTTTCTCTGCCCCCACAACTGCCTGGGGGCCTTTGAGCCACTTCTCCCCAGTTCTGTTCCAAACCCACCAGGAAGTCCTTCCCCAAAAGTCCACTTACTCTTTGAGATCAGTGTGAGGAAGCTACTCTAAGAACAAAACTAAGCACCCGGTGGTGAGTGCCCAAGCTCAAGTGTGCAGATTTTTTCTGACAGCAGAATAGACCTGTCTACTTGCCTTCCAAGTTGAGTCCTGAAGTGGGTAACTTCCTCCTCTGACTTCTGCCCTCAGGCTCCCTGGGCAACGGCCCTGACGTTGCTTTCTAGCCCCTCACCATGAAGCCTGTTAGGGAGCCGCATGCCTCACCCTCTATCTGCCCCTCACTAAACTCAGGATCCTAAAATCTGCCCTCTTACCCATTTTCGTTCACATGAATTAAACTCCAACTACAATGAATTTGAAGGATCCCATCTGCCTCTCTAAACTCACCCCCCTCCACATTTCAGCCAATCCAACCAACTCAGCAGTCACCTTATCCTCAAGGATCTTGGGATGCGCAGTAATTCCCATCTCCCACCCAGCCCTCCTGACACTCGCCACAGGGGAACTTTCACCCGGCACACCACGGCCAGTGTCGCCTAGCGAACACACCACCACCCCACCCCACACCCCAAAGTTCGAAGTTGAGAATAAGCCATTTGCTGGTGGACTCGGTTCCCGCAGGAGGGATGAGGTCAGCTGCCATCTGCACATCAGCTGCCTAGGACTTAACATTTCACACGTCACGTTTCAAATAGAGGCAGCAGCTGCAGCTGAGATGAAGCATATCAAAGTATACTTAGCCCTTACTATATTGGAAGAAAACGTATTTCCCAGTTCCGATGACCTTCGTTTTCTGCCATATTAAAGTCTTACGTAATTTAATTTTTATATAGCCAATCTGTCTTTTCCTTTGTGATGTATTCCATTGCTTTAGGGCTTACATTTTTTCTAGTCTGAAGTGTAGATTAAAAGGGACTTTCTTCTAAATAGAAAAAGAAAAGGTTTTATTTTAACTGTGGACTCCATTAAGAATGTATATTGGTGTCCCTGCTGCCCCCACAGCTAACCAAATGTTGCTGCACCATTTCAAACATCTCCACTGATTTATGCTTATCTTAATAATTATTAACTTATCACTAATACATTAATTTTAATAATGCCTTTCTGGGAATAAATACATTTATAGGAAATTTCTAAATTCAGAAAAATAGGATTAAATAGAAATTACACACAACTTTACCTCCCTATAGCAATAACAACATTTCTGGTATTTATTCTACACATAAGTATACACTGTATATGCATATATCCTTTAAAAAGTTTGTCACAAGCCATCTGTTCGGGGTTGGTTTTACACATCTGTATTAGGAAACCACTTCTCACTAGAAGTTCTGGTCCTGAATGTTCTTATGAGGTCCAATGGACTTCACTTTCTTCCCCATTTTACTTCTGAATGGATAAGCCAACTAACATCATTTACTGCAGAGTGACTCCATGGGGTACAGAGCTGATGAGAATTACTTTGTAAACACACTTTTACTTTTTATGCTGACATCAGCAACACAGTTCACTGTAGGGCTCTTGGCATACACAGAAAAAAGTTGGTAGTGACATCCAGCACCCAGAAATAATATACTTTCATGTTTCAACCTAGGTAGGTATATATTTTAAACCCAAGTTGGAATTGACTTTATTTTACTATTTTTTTAATGTTTCCTATTCAATACTCTTTTTAAATAACTTTAAATAATGGAACAGTATTATAACATATGGATATGACAAGTAACTTACTGACCCCCTTCTGCAGAGTTCATTTTACTCTTCTAATTCCTGAATATACCTCCCACTAGTTCCCTGGGACAAAATTTCCAAAGGTGAGAATCTTGGGTCTTAAGAAAACCTTTAAGGCTTTTGATACACTTGCCAGACTGCCCTCTGGAAAGGCTGTCCACCCCGCACATACCCGCTTCTCGCAGGAGAGGACTGCCACCCCTACATTCTTTGGCAAGGGACTTCTTTTTAACGAATAAAAGAGCACAAAGGGCACTGTCCAGCCTGGACATCAAGGGTTGCCTGTCTGAAGCAGGAAAGGCGTGCCCTTGACGGTGACTCACGTCCGTGACCCACTGCCAGCACTGGGATACTTAATGTGCCCGCAGAAAGAGAAGGGGCCACTTAGAGTTAACAGATTCTTAAGAGCCAACAAAGAGTTTTTCTGGGTGTAGAATACCAAGTACAGCAAGGGAAGTGACCTTGAAAAAAAAAATGGAAGTTCCCCCCAGACGAGGTCTGGCTGGCTGTCTGGGGCCAGCATGCTGACCTTCAGGTCTTCTGGCAAAGAATCAAGGTGGCCCGAGTGAGAAAACAAGTTAGTCATAAACAGACCACCATGCGTCTCCTGGCTGACTGCGGGCACCTCGGGTCTACAGAGAGCCCTGCCAACTTCTACTTCCTGCAGCCACGAGTGGACCAAGAACATGGCAGCCATTCTTCTCATAGACTAAAGCAACTTTAAGATAAGGCATTTGAGGAAGGGGAGCTTTATGCTGACCATTCATCATATTCAGAAAAAGCAAACAGTGGGAAATTCTTCGCTACAATCACTGAAATGTCACGAGACAATGTCATAGTGCGAAAGGGAAGCCCTGCAATTCAACTGACCCTGGAAGCCTGCTGGAATAAAAGTCACAGCTGAGCCAAGAGAATTTTGCTTCTATTGAAGAAAAAGTGCTTTCAAAGACTCTGTCAGAAAATCAACTCATAATAGTAACAGTAGCGGCCATGCAGCGAGGGTTGTTTGTGTGGCCACACAGGTATTCCTCTCATCTGAACTACATGGAATTATCATCCTCCTTTCAAGAAAAGGGACTCAGAAGGATTAGGAACCCCATCCCAGGACACACCGCTGGCAAAGGTCTGAGGCAGGATCCAAAGGCTCAGGTCTGCTGGAAGCCAAAACACAGTGCTTGACTGGCTTGGAGACCTCACTTGTACTTGAACTGAGCCACCCACACGCACTTCCCCTGTACTTACCCCCGGAGAGGAGTATGGCACCGTGCTCGTCCACCAAAGTCAGAGAAGCTATGTCAGGCAGAGAGGTGGGGGCTGCCTCACAGACAGCCAAGGCGTGAAATAAACACAAACACCATTTTGTAATCAATGATTTTTATCTCTGAAAATGGAAGCAAGTGTTTTGACAGAACACTATGGCCACTCTATAAGAGCCGACCTAGGAGTAATTCACTGTCCTCTTCTGGGATGTCACGGCTTAAAAAAAAAAAAAAAAGACAAAACAGGAAAATAATCCACAATGCTTTGGGCACCTACTCTGAGCTTGGCTGGGCATCCATTCATTAAATAAGTCATAAGCTACAAACTAAGACCAGGGTAACTTTCCCTTGCCCTCCTGCTTCTCTTTGAACCACATGCCCTACGGTGTTTCACCACCATCAACAACTTTACTTCATTAATTCGATATCAGAACCTTAAAACACTTCTGAATCTTAGACAAAAGGTCCTCAGCAGATTACATTGATAAAGAAACAAATACAGATTTGAATATAAGTCATTGCCATTATTGTTTTCTTTACATCTCATGATCCACTTCAATATTAAACACACACACACACACACAAAACCACATCAAACATTCAGATGCCCTGAAATTGTGGAGACAGCACTCCCAGTATTGGCTGGATAAGAACATGGTCCTTTTTCTACACGGACATTACTCCAAGTTCGGCTGTCACCACACTCTGCCCTCACCCTGGCTCCCTGCATACAGACGTTTCCAGCCAGTCCCATGCCCACACCAGCACGAGCATGTGCAAGAATTCCCTTCGTGGTCCCAATGGCACTACACATTTCACGTTCAATCACAGACAGCCCTTCCAAAACAGAGGCTCCTTAAATCTTGTTTCCCAAGCATGCACTATAAGAAACTGGAAATGGGGCAAAGTTCCAGCTAACCGAGGAATGAACAGGCGACCAGAGCTCAGTCTCTGGCCCCCTCCGAGTCCGGGGAGCCTCTGTGCTTTGACGCAGCCTTGGTGCGAGATGGAGAGGCAGGGCAGGTTAGTTGTGCGGAGGGACATGTTTGTATGCATTAAAGCTACAGCAGAGGTCTGCGCTCCTGTTTCTGCTTCACTCTCTATCATTCTCCTCAGTCTCAATACTCATTTAATCGCACCCTCTGGCCTTGTCTTAGCTTAATGTGGTTAGAGCTAAAAGGCAGGAAGGAAAGAAGGAATGGCTGGGGGAGCCCTGAGAGAGGTCGCAGCACATGTGAGGAAGAGGGTAGAGCAGGAGCTTTGTTGGTGGAAGGAGAGCCACTTCCTCCTCCAACACAGCATGGGGACAGCACAGGGAAACAGGATCACCCAGGGCAAATACCCCTCTCCACATGCCCACATTTTTAGTCCCCACCACTGTACTCAAGAGCTGGGCAAGCTGCTGAAAAGGGCAAGAAGGAACACTCAGCAGTACACGTCTTCCTGTCCTGGGCACCCTTGTCAAGTATTGACCAAAACCTGAAACACGATGTTTAAAGTGATGAATGCAATATGATCCTAGGTGTGTAACAAACTGCAGAAACACATGCTAGTTTGGGTTAGATTATAATCATCTGAAGCACAGGATAACCGAGAAGCAAAATTCCATTCTGGTACAAACACCCAATTTCTAGAAAAGAGAAAGGAAAGGAAGAAATACGACGTGAGCTTTTTTGATCAGAAGACTCCATGAAATGAGAGCGGTGGTAATATGAATCCACGTGATTTTTCAAGTCTTCCTGTTGTACAGTCATCAAAATGACCAGGTTTGTGCTGCAAAGGAGCCAGCACCATGTGGCTACTGCTTTGATTGTTCTCAGATGAATGTTTATACAAAATAATATCTTATCTTCATTTAGTTTATAAACATACACAGTGCTGTCCCTTTCAAATTAAGGAAAAAAAAAAACCACACACAAATACTGCAAAGTAGCAAAATACAAAGGAAAACAAAGCTACTTTTGGTTTTGGCAACATTAAAAAAGAAAGAAATATAAAAAGTAATGTGGCATTGGTCCCTATTCATTAAAAAAAAAGGGTACTTGGGCACGACACAATCAGAATTAGTTTGTTTTCTAAAATTCAGAGTATCTGGGATTTTAAAAGTAGCACTTTTTAAAAAGTTCAACAAGTCACATAACACTTAAAACATCAAAAAAGCTTTCTGATAAAAAGCTCAGCTTTTAAATCACGTTTTGTTTCTGCAAATTTGGGAGACAAATTGAGTTCTTACTGGAATGTGGCCTATCGCTGGTTGACAAATCTGAAATGGAATGTCTCCAAATGGCAGTGCCTCCCTTTCCGCCCTCCCTAGGACCACACCAACAACCAGCTCCCAAGCACAAGTTCTTGCTCCCATTTTTTCTGTAGGGGTGGGGGTGGGACCTTCAGGCTGCTATCTTTGCCATCTGCTGTTCTAACTTGGAAATACGCTCATCTTGATTGCAGATTGTGTCTTTTATAGATTTGATCTCTTTTAAAATCTCATCCAACTTGGCTTCATTTTGCTAAGAAAACAAAAAAAGGAGGCAGTGATTAAAATGCAGTAAACAAAGTTCAACACTGTTCAAAACTTGTAAGATATAAAATGTAGTTTTCTATTTTGCAAACGGCAAGCCATAGTCACCAAGTTGAAAAGAGAAGTCAAAGCCCTAGTATGTCTGGGGCTTTGAATGCAATGAGCACTGGCTGATCTATCTGAGATCCCGTGGCAAAACAACAGTGTGTCACAGTGTCACAGTGCCACTTCTGATCCCGAAGCCTGTGCATTTACTCAAACAAAGGGTCTCCTGGGTCACAGTTAGACTATAAGACAAAACAGGCTCCTTCAACAGTGTCCTACGTCCTAACCACCCCAATCATTCCATCAAGAGTAACTTCTATCTGACCAGAGAGAGGGGTGACTCTCCCAGAGGCTACAGAGCTCCTGCCATCTGTGAGGGAGGCTCCTTCTTGGGAGGGAAACCCTTGCCCTGTGTGTCCACTCCTTCTCTCTTACCCAGGACCTGCTCTCCCGGCAACAGCAGCACTCTCCAGTGGCCGCAGCGAGTCAAAGGCAGGCTTGATTCCCAATTCCCCACCCAAAGGGCTCTTGCCTAAATCCCCCTTGTTGCCAGCCCCACACCGCCAGATCCTTCTGTCGTAGCCACTCAGCTACATCTGAACACGTGCCACTCCCTCCTTCCAGGGACCTCCTCTCCCTGGTGCCTATGACCCCACACTCCCATGATATTTTATTTCTACCCAAATCAGAGAAGGGTTTAACTAGTTTGGCAAAAGACAGGAAAAACCTAAGAGGCTCCTGTTCACACTGAGAGATAGGAGGAAACTGATACCTATCCCAATCATGGTGGTTTGTGGCCACACTTGGCTCCTTTAATGGGGCTAAAGGAGCTTTAACTCCGTTAAAGGAAGCAAGTGTTGCCACAAACCACCACCATCACGTGACCGAGGACCTTCTCCCACTTTTTCATTTACTGAAAACCCCTGAGCACCCATCTGGGACAGTACTCGCCGACGCCCTGGACCACAAGGGCTTTCTAGAGGATAAAGCCTGAACCAGCCAAGCACCCCTACACTCCACTGGTCCTCACCACACTGGCCGTGTCTGTGGTTTTCTTGGGGACGCTGATCAGGTCACACTTCTTGTTTGCAGTGGGCTTGCTATCCAGAATGTTCTTCTTGACCACCTTGAGATCCCTGTTTTTGCCTGGAATGTACCCGTGCTTCAAGGAGATGAGGATTGGGTCTGCATTCTTGCCTTCGAACCACTCTTCTGCCTCCAGCGCGGCCTCTGGCCCCGCTGTGTCAGGATACAGGTCATCTTGGAAAAGGTCAGACTACAAGACACATTTGGCACCCGTGGGTAAGGAAGAAGAAAGGCCTGGGATTTTTGAATTTTATTTTTACATTTGTTTAAAATATGGATTGTCTAGAAAACTCAGCACTCACCTTCCTGGGAACAGTCATAATAATAGGTTCACACTTTCTCTCATGAAGTTTGAAGAATCTTCAGAGGGGAAATAAAGGCAAAGTTGCATTAAGTGAAATATGAGGCTGACTAACAGGATGAATAATTAGTTTTCTACAATGCTGTCTGAAATGTCAAGTGCTTCTTTACCCATCCCCACATCTGATCCACCCCGGGAATAGGCAGAATTTAGTGTTCCCGGTTGACAGATGAGAGAACGGAAGCCGAGAGTCACTATGCTAGGAACTGGCAGACTGGAGACAAGAACCATGAGTAGAGGTCTACGTATGATGATGACAAATGCCAATTATCTGGGGGGCAGACCAACTGTGGTGGAAATAATAGCAACACTGAAACTGACTCACTTGTGAAAAAATTACCATGTCAACATACAGGAGAGAACACACATCTGTTAGATTGTATCTACAACGCGGGTACAAGGTCTTCTGCCAGCTTGAGGTGGTTGAACATGTAAGTATAAATATGACTTTTAGAAAGCAAAAGAAAACAATCCTAGGATTATGATTTTCTCATCCTAGCAAACCACATCGTACATGACACTCAAGAAAAATGTGAAACTATCCAAAATGTGGAAAGAGAATGTAAAGCCACTTGCACTGTAATACTGGAAGAAGGGAGCAAAGAGCTCTGTAATGGGGAAGAAAGGTATAACATTTTTATTTGTATCCTACAAGAGAACTAAACAGACCAGAAATGACTTCTCTTATGATGACCCTGATAAGGTCAAGCCAATTTTCTTTTTCAGTCAAGACGGGAAACAACAAAAAAAGTCTCTAAAGCTCCTGGCAAGAGAGGTAGCCTTAGTGAGCATCCTGGCCAGATCACCAGATCAAACGGCTGGTGTGCAAGGGGGGAGTTGAGTGTGGGCGTCAATGCTGCTGGGGAAATGTTTTCTGAATTCCAAGAGTTTAAGTCAGAGAAGACACAGCCACATCAAATATGCAAAACCATTTCTCCTGGAAACCTGCAGCCTTTGGCATCTGAAACTGGGCAGGAGTCCATTGAAGACAACCTGGCAGATACACCGCTCTAACGCATCAGGGGAACAAAAGCTGAGTAGAGCTCAGGGTGGTAAAGGTTTATAAAATCATCATCCTCTTTAAAAGGAAGGTTGTGTCAAATGTGCCTCTTTACTATTTCAACCAAAAACTAAAAGAGTCCCAGATAAACCAAAAACCTTTTTTTTTTTTTTTTTTTTTTTTTTTTGGGACTGGGTCTTGCTCCATCGCCCAGGCTGGAGTGCAGTGGCACAAGCTCATTGAGGTCTTGACCTCCTGGGCTCAAGCCAAATCCTCAGCCTCTGGAATAACTGGGACCACAGGTACATACTACCACACCTGGCTAATTTTTTTAATGTTTTGTAGAGACAGGGTCTCACTAGATTGTCCATACTGCTCTTGAACTCCCAGGATCAAGTGATCCTCCCACCTTGGCCTCCCAAAGTGTTGGGATTACAGGGTGAACCACCACTCCTGGCCCAAAAACATTTTTAAAGACTGATTTAATGAAAATTCTGTGGTTAGTATAGCCAATAAAAAGACTGACTTGGCTTTGACTTCCAGCTCTACTACCAAAACCCACGAGAGTGTGACAACCTCACCAAGCCTTAAGTTCTTCATCCATAAAATGGGGATAAAAGTTACACCTACCACATATGATTGTTATGAAAAGTAAGAGGTAGCAAGTAGCATATTTAGCACAGTCCTGGCATACAATAAATGCTCAAGAAACACTTCATAAATCGGAGACATTCCGAACAACTGTGTTTATAGTCTGTCGAACTTTTAGATGACAACAAATGTGTTTCGAAATACTGGATGTAATCATAAACTTGAATTCAGTCTATTTTGAACCATATTTTGATTAGTTTGGTTTAAACCACAATTTTCAATTATCTTTAACAGCTTTCCTTCATTATTCCAACTAAAAAAAAAATCACATAGAGAGTTTTGGTTTGTTTGTTTTTGTTTGTTTGAGACGGAGTCTCGCTGTGTTGCCCAGGCTGGAGTGCAGTGGCACCATCTCGGCTCACTCCGCCTCCTGGGTTCAAGTGATTCTCCTGACTCTGCCTCCCAATTAGCTGGGATTACAGGCACCCACGACCACACATAGCAAATTTTTTATTTTTAGTAGAGATTAATATAAAAAAGGGGCTTATAAAAATTCTCTTCCTTTTATTTGGAAGATGTAAGTATCAATTCTTTAATTGTGAGACCAGAACAGCAAGCGTTTTAAAAGTCCACATAAACACAGTGTTACACAAATGTTTGGTACGACCTTATATGTGATGATGTAGTGCTAATTATTCTGTTGTTTGAAATGGCCAGTGGTCACTGAGTCTCAGAGGATATATTTGTTGACTAGCATGAGAAAAAAGCCTGTCCCTTAGGAAGCCTGCTAGCATTTAGAATATGAATTTTCTAAAAATCAGAAGTAGTACAGAAAGGTAGAAATTATATCATAGCTGAACTTTCTAAATCAAGCTAACCTACCGCCCCATTATAGGACCTTTGGTTTCTCTATTTTAGGACCAGTGGGGCCCCAAATACAGTCTTGACTCTGGTTCTTCCACTCATAGGGTAGGAAAACCACCCACTTTTCCATCCCCGAGCCAGGCTCTCCCTACTTGCCCACCAGGGAACGCTGACCATGGCCTCAGTTTGAAGATTAAAGATGCATGTTTCACTATTTCAGTAGGTGTGCAATACACCCCAGCTATGCTGCTTCATTGTTGCACTTCAGTTATATGGGCGGGAAATGAGGTATTAATTCCACAGTACACACAACGATAGAAAGACTTGGGCTTCATAGAATTTCTTGTAGCTGTATTGCTCTGGTATCACCAGGCATTCAGGTGATGATAAAAAGTGAGATGTGCCGGGTGTGGTGGTGGGCGCCTGTAATCCCAGCTACTTGGAAGGCTAAGGCAGGAGAATTGCTTGAACCAGGGAGGCGGAGGTTGCAGTGAGCTGAGATCACACCACTGCACTCCTGCCTGGGCAACAGAGCCAGACTCCGTCTCAAAAAAAAAAAAGTGAGATTTTTTTTCTTTTTTTTTCTTTTTTTTTTTTTTGAGATTTTTTTCTAATGAAGAAACTCAGTTTTAGTGATATCCTTAGAAAGTGCCATCTCATGGCAATGTGTACAATTCTACTACTTTCTTGCTCAGAATGGTCAGATATTTTTGAGATCTGAAGTATATGCTAGTCTAAGTACAAATAATTGTCACACAGTTACACCAACCTAGAATACTTGACAATCTCGATTCTTTACCTGGCAATCTCACATTTGTTAACATCAAGTCCCCTCTTGGGCATGTAACCCATCCCTCTCTGAGGCTCCTTGCTGCTGAACGTGTTGAGGTAGTGGACGTACGGGGATTCATCCGTGATCTCAAAATAGCGAATACTGCTGTCACCCTGTAAGAAACCAGAGACAAGTCTGTGTCTGATTGTTAACTGAAACATCTGGATTATGGGGGTGTCTCTCTCCTCTACAAACCCAGCAGTAGTTGGGACCCCGCTTCAGTAGCTGACCTTTTCTTCCTCATAAAGAGGCTTGCCTAAAGCATATAAAAGTTTATTTTCCTCACAAAGTAACCCCTTACTTATCAAATGCTAGCATGCCTTTTAAGTGGTCTCCTCAGCCTCCTGGCTCCTGGCTCTAATTTTACTCCCCTGAGCCTAGGCACCAGGCCAGGGTTAGGGCAAAAATGTTAATGCCTCTGCCAAACAGCTACATTGCAATTCAACTTTGAAAAACAAACAAACAAACAAAGACTAAGAGGACTGCTGAGAATGCAATTATTGATTTAAGTATTCATTTACTGGCATAACGCAATGCTGTTCACAGACCTAAGGGCACCAATACCAGGCACTGAGATGATGATAAAAAGTGAGATTTTTCTAATGAAGAAACTCAGTTTTAGTGAGTATCCTCAGAAAGTGCCATCTCATGGCAATGTGTACAATTCTACTACTTTCTTGCTTAGAATAGTCAGATATCTTTGAGTACTGAAGCATATGTTAGTCTAAGTACAAATAATTGTCACACAGTCACACCAACCTGAACAATGACGGCAATCTTGTCTGGCAGAGAGGAGATATACATATATGTAAGAAAGAAGAAGACAAAAATAGCTAGGTGGTATCATGCCTCAACAGTGCTCCCAGTTCTCATGATTTCCATTTGTCTCAATGACTGAGATATCTAAAGCAATGGAAAAGAAGCTAAACCCTTACTAGTCATTTCTGCATGCCCAAAAGAATTTTCCATCTCATGTTACTAATATCTGAGTAACTGCTCATTTTGTTTGTTTTAATTCAGTCAAGGGCAACAACAGCAAGGTAAATGCACTTAGCACCTGTTAACATCTGCAGTAAAATGGCTTTCAAGGAAACAGACAAGATCTCCATTTCTAAAACAATGACCTATAAAAATGTAAAGCAGGTCTGCAGCATGCTCAATCAGCTATGAAAAGCAAACACCAGCTTTACCACCCAGTGAAGGGCTATCTAACAGGTCTAGGGACTACCTCAACAGCTCCACTGTTATTAATTCATTTATTTCAACTACAAAAAGTTCTAAGGGAAATTGAGCCTACAAGAAAAAAAAGGGAATTATAAGGTTCCCACTTACAAAAATGAAATAATAAAGCTACCCACAGTCTAGGTATGCTGAGCTCATAAGGCAGGAGGAAGGTTTTTGGAGTTCAGTTTGGAGTCTCCCTATAACTGTTATCACCCCTGAGCTTTAGTCAGGCCTCATATCTTCAAGCCCAGAGCCCTAGCACTGAACCCCAGGAATAAGAACCCTCTGGAGAGTCTCTGAGGCCCTCAAAAGTTTGCATCCAGAAAGCACCATTCTCCTTCCAAGTCCATGGTGTGTGGTACTAAGTATACACATGCTCATCTAGGGTTATCCAACAAATTTCAGCATTAGATGTGGCCAACTGGTTGCCCATCCCTGACATAAGTACAGATAAATCTAAAATCACCAATCAGGTAGCACTGCTAGGTGAAGATGAAACACCAGTGTATCTTCTTTTTTTCACAAGAGTGCCCTGATTGGAGCATTTTCCCCAATACCCCAGCCCAACCACTGCTTCAGTCAAAAGTATGCAACATGGCGTGTTATCACTGCACAACTGGCAAGCTGCACACAGTCCAGTCTCAAGCCCTAAAAATACCAAATTATCTGTCCTTGGCTTATAACATACACACACAAATTAGAAAAATTAAACAGATACAACACATTGCCCGCCCTCTAAATCTCTGAAGGATAAATGTTTCCACTTACAGGATTTAACACCAAACATCAAAATTACTGTTTACCTTTCCACATAAGTAAATGATGCTGGTGTCAGGGTCATAGAAAGGCAGCAACACCCCATTGCTAGTGTCCATCTCATGAAGAGCAATTGGTTCCTGCATATTTTTCTGGGGGGAAGATAATAATAATACATATATGTGTGTGTATACATTTTTTTAAAAATAAATTTTTATAACCTTATTATATATTCTTCTATCCCAATTAAGCGAGCCATTTTCCTAGAATAACAGAAGTTTGAACTATGCACATACAATACTCATACATGGAAACAGCAACAGGAACGCTAAATGAGATCCAACTCACAAAATTTCACTGATTTGACAACATAATGCGCGCATACATCAGCGTGATTTCATGACAATGATGAGAAAGCCCTTCTCCTTTGTTACTGTTTTCTTTCTTTTTTTTTTTTTAAAGACCGAGTCTCCCTCTGTCGCCCAGGCTGGAGTGCAGTAGTGCTATCTCGGCTCACTGCAACCTCCGCCTCCCAAGTTCAAGCGATTTTCCTGCCTCAGCCTCGCAAGGGCTGGGATTATAGATAGGCACATGCCACCACCCGTGGCTAATTTTTGTATTTTTAGTAGACACAGAGTTTCACCATGTTGGCCAGGCTGGTCTCCAACTCCCGGCCTCAGGTGATCCAGCCACCTCAGCCTCCCAAAGTGCTGGGATTACAGGAATGGCCACTGCGCCCACCCTATTTTGTTTTTTAAAAGTACTTCTTTAATTATAAAATATGTGTGCTTTTAAAAAGTTGAAAGATATAAAAAAGAACATAAAAATCATTCCATATTCCAAAATCCTACAGCCCAGTGGGTGGCAGAAGCTATTATCATTTTGATCTATTTCCTTCCGACACATGTACACACAGAGATTGAGATAGAATGTATGTTGTATTTTTCCCCACTTAAGCTAATTATGAACATTTTCCCAAGCATGACTATTTTGATTTAGACAACTGATCATATTATTTATGAAATATGAACTTATTTCCCAAATCCAAAACACTAGATTCTTCATTCTTTTTAAAAAATATAGTCCCCTCCCTCTCCCCTTCCCCCTCCCCCTCTCCCCACGGTCTCCCTCTCCCCACGGTCTCCCTCTCCCTCTCTTTCCACGCTCTCCCTCTGATGCCCAGCCGAAGCTGGACTGTACTGCTGCCATCTCGGCTCACTGCAGCCTCCCTGCCTGATTCTCCTGCCTCAGCCTGCTGAGTGCCTGCGATTGCAAGCGCGCACCACCACGACTGACTGGTTTTCGTATTTTTTTGGTGGAGACGGGGTTTCGCTGTGTTGGCCGGGCTGGTCTCCAGCTCCCGACCACGAGTGATCCGCCAGCCTCGGCCTCCCGAGGTGCCGGGATTGCAAACGGAGTCTCGTTCACTCAGTGCTCAATGTTGCCCAGGCTGGAGTGCAGTGGCGTGATCTCAGCTAGCTACAACCTCCACCACCCAGCCGCCTGCCTTGGCCTCCCAAAGTGCCCAGATTGCAGCCTCTGCCCGGCCACCACCCTGTCTGGGAGGTGAGGGGCATCTCTGCCTGGCCGCCCACTGTCTGGGATGTGAGGAGCCCCTCTGCCCGGCTGCTCAGTCTGGGAAGTGAGGAGCGCCTCTTCCCGGCCGCCATCCCGTCTAGGAAGTGAGGAGCGTCTCTGCCCGGCCGCCCATCGTCTGAGATGTGGGGAGCGCCTCTGCTCCGCCGCCCCGTCTGGGATGTGAGGAGCGCCTCTGCCCGGCCAGGACCCCGTCTGGGAGGTGAGGAGCGTCTCTGCCTGGCCGACCCGTCTGAGAAGTGAGGAGCCCCTCTGCCCGGCAGCCGCCCCATCTGAGAAGTGAGGAGCCCCTCCGCCCGGCAGCCACCCCGTCTGAGAAGTGAGGAGCCCCTCCACCCGACAGCCGCCCCGTCTGAGAAGTGAGGAGCCCCTCCGCCCGGCAGCCACCCCGTCTGCGAAGTGAGGAGCGTCTCTGCCCGGCAGCCACCCCGTCCGGGAGGGAGGTAGGGGGCAGCCCCCGCCCGGCCAGCCACCCCGTCCGGGAGGGAGGTGGGGGGTCAGCCTCCACCCGGCCGCCACCCCATCCGGGAGGTGGGGGGCGCCTCTGCCCTGCCACCCCTTCTGGGAAGTGAGGAGCCCCTCTGCCCGGCCACCATCCCGTCTGGGAGGTGTACCCAACAGCTCATTGAGAACGGGCCATGATGACGATGGCGGTTTTGTGGAATAGAAAAGGGGAAAAGGTGGGGAAAGGATAGAGAAATCAGATTGTTGCTGTGTCTGTGTAGAAGGAAGTAGACATGGGAGACTTCATTTTGCTGTGTACTAAGAAAAATTCTTCTGCCTTGGGATGCTGTTGATCTATGACCTTACCCCCAACCCTGTGCTCTCTGAAACATGTGCTGTGTCCACTCAGGGTTAAATGGATTAAGGGCGGTGCAAGATGTGCTTTGTTGAACAGATGCTTGAAGGCAGCATGCTCGTTAAGAGTCATCACCACTCCCTAATCTCAAGTACCCAGGGACACAAACACTGCGGAAGGCCGCAGGGTCCTCTGCCTAGGAAAACCAGAGACCTTTGTTCACTTGTTTAACTGCTGACCTTCCCTCCACTATTGTCCTATGACCCTGCCAAATCCCCCTCTGCGAGAAACACCCAAGAATGACCAATAAAAAAAATAAAAATTAAAAAAAATTTAAAAAATAAAAAATATATATATATAGTCAACAGCCTCTTCAGGAGTATCAAAAGTATGTCTTTGAAATACATTTACCAGTAAGTCTCCAACGAGGATAAGAACTTCACATCCAATCTAAGACAATCAGGCGTTTAGAAAACTACACTAAGAATCCCATAATCTACTTACTCACTGGAAGACCTGCTCAGAACAGAGAGAAAGCTCAAGTGAAAGCAAGTGGAAAGGCTGGGGAGGGCGTACCGGATTCCAGAGAGCCAGCTGCCGCTCGCTCATGCGGCTGAACCCAGTGGTGAAGACATTGCCATCGGCCAGGAAGATGGCTCTCATGGGTCTTGCTCCTTCATGTGCTTTCTCCTTCTCCTGGAGAGCAAAAAGGCACATGCCACACATTAAACTGCAAGAAGACAAGGTGAGTGGAGAAACTCGGGCACAGATCCAACCTCACCAACTGCCATTCATGTTCACCTGGGTGTGGGAGGGAGGTCAGTGTTAACCATCCCCCTTCCCCAGATGAGGAAACAAAGAGATACTATGTGATCTGGTCAAGGTCCCTCTGTGAGGCAGCAAGAATGCCAGGATTTAACTCAGAAGACTCGCTCTCTCCACCATAGCCTGCTGCCAACCCAAGTCTATGCACTGCGAAAATAAAACACATGAAAGGACTCTGACAAATGTTTGTTTCTCAAGAGGATAATAACATAAGGAGATTAGGCATGCCCTACCATTTCTACCAATATCATAGGGCAGAAAGAAGCCTTGTCTAGTTAACGCTTTCCTTGACCTCAGTAGTTTAATGAATGCACTAGGACAACCCTTAGAAGATGTCGGGTGGAGAAAACACTTAACACAGGGTTGGGCAAGTCCCCAGGGCTCAGTAAGCACCAGCTACTATCATTGCCCAACTCTTGAAAAGAGATGCAGCCAAAGAACAACCACATCTCAGGAAGGGCCTCAGAGTGTGGCAAATGAGGACTTCTCAGACTTACTATGTGTAGTTTCAACACTGACTGAAGACCCAAATGTCCATCTTTTGTCAAGGTATGTGATTTTGTTGAGGTCCAGTTTGGGTGGCAGAAACTAAGACACTGAGCTGATGAGAGAACCTGTTGCTTTTCGCCCCGCGCATTTATTTATTTATTTATTTTTGTATTTTTAGTAGAGACAGAGTTTCACCATGTTGGCCAGGCTGGTCTCAAACTCCTGACCTCAAATGATCCACCCACCTCGGCCTCCCAAAGCGCTGGGATTACAAGTGTGAGCCACCATGCCCGGCCACCTGTTGCATCTTTAACAGCTGTGTTTGGAAAAGGGTGAGGAATTGATTCATCAATATTCAATACTAAGCTGCAAAATCAGGAATGCAGCCAATTGGTTTAATTGATCAAGACTTATAAACTCTTAAGGACTCTAGTGAACTGATACAAACTATTTCTTTGTGAAAAAAGGCTACAAAGTGAGAGACTTGAGTAAAAGCTGGAAAATTTACAACTCTGGAGAGAAGCACAACTGGGGAGACAGAAGCCTTTATAAGCCTTCTCTTATTCACAGTTGGTGTCTACACACAACAAGGTCCCACTGACCAGTACTGCTGCCTGCCTTAAAAAGCAGAAAGCTCACACTCACTCAAGTGCTCCAACTACTGAGTTTTCATCCTAGGAATACTCACAGCAACAATCTCTTGTTTCCTGGGATCAATGACTCTCACTTTCTTGTCTTTGGAAGCTGTGCAGATCAGACTGCCATTCCGGTTCCAGCTCACATTGTAAATCATGTCTGAATGCATATCGTCCAAGTTTATAAGGGCTTCCCCTGTTCCCACATTCCAGATGATAATGGCATTATCACAACCTAAAACAGGCAAAACCATCAGAGATTAGAAGATTAGAAACACCTATGTAACACACTCAGAAAACTACAGATACAGTGAGAATACATATATGTATATGCAGAGAGAGAGAGAGAGAAAGAGAGAGAGAGAAAAGATGCGGCTGATTGTCAGAGGCCCTACCAGAGGCCCTACTTACTAACAGCATTAAAAACTGAAGTGACAAAGAAAAAAGTTTGTATAAAAGAAATAAAAGTGTTAAAGTAAAAACACAACTTGTTAAGTTTGGGTTCATATGAAACAATCAACCAAACAAAAACAAAGAACCACACCAAAACAGAACCCTATTTTCTTTAAAGAGTTAACTGGGCTGGTAGACCCAAGTGACTTCAAGTTTCCTTTCTAGTAAAACAAGCATCAGGGTGTTGCTGCCAGCTTTGGGAGACCCCTATTAGGCAAATACGCTCCTTCCTTTTAAAGAAAACTTTGATTTTCCCCTGCTATACAATTAGTACATGTATACTATAAAGAACATATATAAACAAAAGGAAAAAAAATCACTTTTAATCCCACCACTCAGAGAGAAGATCATTATTACTTTTTTGATGTTTCTTTCCGAAAGATATTTCTGTGCACATACATAAATTATTTTACATACAGAGATGGGTTCATACACTTTACACATGGGCTGCTTTCTGCACTTGGTGGTAGGCTGTGACCCTTTTCACGTGCCAAATAAACTAAAAATAAAAGGTTTAAATGACTGTTTAGGGCACTCAACAAAAACTCTGGGTGGCAGGTTATTCAAATCAGTGAGACTCTTAAGACACAGCTTTGGGATATTAAAGATGGTACAACAGTGGAAGGGAAAAGCCAAGAGTAAGGCCTGTTTGCTCACAACAGATCTGTACCTTTAAATGAAGAGAAAAATAGGCCAAGACTGCTCTGATCATGGTGAGAAGCCCAAACTGTAATCAAGTAGCTACATGGATTCAGAAACGGATTCTGAAAGAAGCCCACGATGTCAACTCATTCACCACCTCAGCTCACCAACTCCTTCCTTCCTTCAAGGGTCTGCCCCACGCCTCCAGGCCCCTTTAAAAAGAGGCAGCATGTGTTGCTCCTAGGATGTTAGTTCAAGGATGAAGCAAAATACGGGAAGGACATCCTAGAGGTGGATTCTTGCCAATAAAGCAATTTGGAAATCATTTAGAAAAAATAGTCACTAACATCCAGGATACTTAAGTTACCTAAGGGTTAGAAGTAGGAAATTGGCCGGGCACGGTGGCTCACGCCTGTAATCCCAGCACCCTGGGAGGCCAAGGCGGGCAGATCACCTGAGGTCAGGAGTTGGAGACCAGCCTGACCAACATGGAGAAACCCTGTCTCTACTAAAAATACAAAATTAGCCAGGTGTGGTGGCACATGCCTGTAGTCCCAGCTACTTGGGAGGCTGAGGCAGGAGAATCACTTGAACTCAGGAGGCGGAGGTTGCGGTGAGCTGAGATCATGCCATTGCACTCCAGCCTGAGCAACAAGAGCAAAACTCCATCTCAAAAAAAAAAAAAAAAAAAAGAAGTAGGAAACTGGAGAAAAAAACTACACAACAGTAACAAAAGTTGAAGCTAAACTCTGGGATGGACAATTGAACCTTCCTCTGCCTTCTTCCCCATAGGCAAACAGGTAACTTCAGCCCCGGCAGCTGGATCATATAGCCTAAAAATATGCAGAACACGACAATCACCCATTCTCCTTCACATGTAAAAGGGAGAATGCAGACCAGTCTGTTGCTGCTGCCCTATGTTGAGCCTTGATGAGAAAGGTAGCAGGGAATTTTCCATGAAGAAATTCCAGCTCTGGAATTTTTTTCCTCTCCTTAATCAGACTGAGGTTCTGAGAGAACATCAAAAATGATTCCCAAGTATAGTCAATGGTGATTATAAAAAACATGGCAACTTTTTTGAAAAGTGGGCCTTAGTTTCAATAGGTACTTGGCATTATAATTTTTTATTTAACTCACTGTGAGTCATAAACATTGTGTATTCCCAGTTAAAAACTGAACTGCCCCCCTCCTTTTTACTGGTGAGGGGAAAGACCTTTAAAAATCCTATCTCTAACATTAGTATCACTTTTTAAATAAACCACTTTTATTAAGGTATAACTTACATACAATACAATGCACCCATTTTAAGTATATATTTGCTAAGTTTCAACAAATGTATAAACTCATGTAGCCACTACTATGATCAAGATACAGAATATTTCCATCACCCCACAAAGTTCCCTCATGCTCTCTGTATTGCTCTCATAAAAGAAAATGAAATCTCCAATTTTAGATAAAGGAAAAGATTTCTGTACAACACCAGTGTCCAGAAATAGGGGACTTATCAAGTAAAATGAGGTATATCCAGAAAATGGATTAGTATGAAGTCATTAAAAATAGGAAGAGAGCTTAATGGCACGTGAAGAGGGTCACAGCCTACCACCAAGTGCAGAAAGCAGCCCATGTGTAAAGTGTATGAACCCATCTCTGTATGTAAAATAATTTATGTATGTGCACAGAAATATCTTTCGGAAAGAAACATCAAAAAAGTAATAATGATCTTCTCTCTGAGTGGTGGGATTAAAAGTGATTTTTTTTCCTTTTGTTTATATATGTTCTTTATAGTATACATGTACTAATTGTATAGCAGGGGAAAATCAAAGTTTTCTTTAAAAGGAAGGAGCGTATTTGCCTAATAGGGGTCTCCCAAAGCTGGTAGCAACACCACAGAGGGAACACAGGGCTTCTGGCTCCCAACAAAGTACACCTTCTACCGTATCAGAAATAACCAAAACTATGGTTCATGGAGGGCCCTGGCAGGAACCATGAAACCTGCTGAAATTATAGCAGGAAATTCATAGCTTTCCTCAGGTTGTCGAAATGGCCTTGAAACACACACACGTGTACACACACACAAGTATGTATGTGGGCTGGGGGAGCAGTGCACCCCAATACTCTTCACCATGGTTTCCTAATAATCTGCTTTAAAACCATATAGCACACAACCAAAACACATTTGCTTCCCCCCACTCAGAGAGCCACAAGAGCGGAAGACAAGGGGAGGACCGCTGAGCTCAGCTCCCACCTGCGCTAAGAAGCACATTGCGGGCTGTTGGATGCCAAGCCACGATGCCGACTCTCTTTGAGTGGCCTTCCAAAATCACCACAGGTTCAGTCAGGGAAAGGGTGAGTCCATTTTCTGGGATCTGCCATACCTGTTGGAGAAGGAAGAAAGATGATCCACACGAAAGCTATTGCCTTTCATTATCACATTTACAGTGACCATCCACTATAAAGATTTGCTCTATGTAAACAGAACATAGAGTGATATCTGGATGAAAGGCAGAATGTTGTGAAATGACCATGTTAGGCGGTTTTTTGTTTGTTTGTTTTTTTGTTTTTTGTTTTTCGTTTTTGAGACGGAGTCTCACACTGTTACCCAAACTGGAGTGCAGTGGCGCGATCTCGGCTCACTGCAACCTCCGTCTCCCAAGTTGAAGCAATTCTCCTGCCTCAGACTCCCAAGTATCGGCTGTTTTTAAAATGTAATATGTTATCGGAGATCAGGATACCAACAAGGACTACAAAACATTTCCTCTCAGCTTTTATTTAATATTATTTGGGATTTTATTCTAAATTCCTTGTTAAGTTCAAAACTCTCCAGTTAGAAGCATGCAAAAAATTGAAAGAAAACTACAAAATGATTGAAACACTCAAGAAAAGGAATGGGAATGAAGACACTTAGCTAAGTCTGTGGTTCTTGATGGGATGACATAGTTTTTAAAACATATTTTCTATAATTTTACACTTGGAAAACAAAAATACACTTAATATTTTTATAACATTATAGAAAATATTACAAAAGAAAAAAATGAATTAGACCTCATCAAAATTAAAAGCTTTTGTGCTTCAAAGGACACTATGAAGAAAGTGAAAAAACAACCCGCAGAATGGGAGAAAATAACTTACAAATCATACATTTGATAAGAGACCCATAGCCAGAATATATAAAGAACTCTTAGAATTCAACCAAAGGACAAATAACCCAATTGAAAAATAGGCCAGTCATCTAAATAGACATTTCAAGGAAGACATATAAATGGCGAAAAAGCACATGAAAAGATGTTTGGCATTATTAGTAATTACAGAAATGCAAATCAAAACCACAAGCTCTCTCTTCATGCCCATTAGGATGGCTAGAATCAAAAAGACAGATAACAAGTGTTCACAAGCATGTGAAAAAATCAGAGCCTGCACACATGGCTGGTGAAAATGTAAAATGGTATAGCCACCATTTGGTGGCAGACTTTGGAAAACAGCCTGGCAGTTCCTCAAATGATTAAACAGAGTTATCATATGATCCAGTAATTCCACTCCTAGGGATATACCCAAGAGGATGGAAACTATGTGTCTATGCAAAAACTTGTACAAGAATGTTCATAGAAGCATTATTTGTAATAGCCCAAAGGTGGAAACAACCCAAATATCCATCTATTGATAAATGGCTGAACAAAATGCGACATATTCATACACTGGAATATTATTTGGCCATAAAAAAGAATGAAGTACTGATACATGCTACAACATGAGCAAACTCTAAAAACATTATGCAAAGTGAAAGAAGCAGACATAGAAGACTGCATATTGCAGGATTCCATGTATGTGAAATGTCCAGAATAGGCAAATCCGTAAAGACAGAAAGTAGAATAGTGGTTGCTTAGTGTTGGGGAGAGTGGAGGGAGGCAGGTGGAGGGGTGATAGCTAAAGGATTTGGGTTTCTATATGAGGTGATGAAAATTTTCTATAATTGTCTGTGGTGATGGTTGTGAATATTCTAAAACTCAGTGAATTGTACATTTTAAATGAGTGAATTCTATGTGAATTATATCTCAGTAAAACTTGTTATTTAAGAAAATCCTCTTGACTAGTGAAGACATGCAGAAGACTCACCATATCTTAATTGGGGACATGCCTGGGCACAGGGGGAGAAAGGGACAGGGAAAGTATGAGTGGAAGGAATGAAAGACTTTATGTTTAACAATGAACAACAAAGGTTTCAAAAGGTTAAGAAACAAACAACCTCTAAGAAAAGGGCTGAGTTACAGGTAAGCTGAGTAGCATCAAGAACCCTACCGAAGACCAGATATTAAATAATATTTAAGTTTATGAAAAAGCTAAAGTTTAAAATCATTATCTTCTACATGAAGATTAAAACAAGTAAATTTACCATCAGAAAATGATTTTGAGGAACTAGCTCATGAAAAATTTAAGAACTTGTCAGTGAAAAATCATGTTCAACACTAGAACACGTGAGAAAAAGAATTTTCCTTTGTGGGAACTTTAAAGAAGGAGACAAACAATTGTCTGTTTTCAATTGCTTAGTGGAAGGCAGAGATCTAGACTGGATGAGTGTTTAGGGTTCAGCTCAGTTCTACTGTCCTGCAAAACAAAAAGTTTGCCATTCTGAAGAGTGGGAAAAAGTCATGAGTTGAGTGATTTGTTCATTTTTACAGCTAAATTCTGCCCAGGCTAAATATAACCCCTTATGCAAATCATAACAAAAATAAACCTGCATTTTGAGGGCCCAAGCTTAGAACATCACCTAATTTCCCCAGAGCCCCACCATCATTCACCAAATTTTAAGCAAGGCAGGTGTGAACAAGCATAGAAGGAAAAGGATGACCTACCCTGCCCTCTCCCTCCCTCTGCGGAAGAGACCTTGACCCAGGCCTCTTTCCCCTGCGGGGAACATGGGCATCTGCTCTCCTCCATTACTGCATGTTAGCTTTCATCCTGACATGCACTATTTTTATTCAAGAATTTATGATTAGTGAAACAACTCCACATTGAACTTCACTATCTGAATATAAAGCAGGACTGACATTTTGAACAGAACAAACAGAAAACAGTGACTACTAATTTGATCAAAGCATGAAGTCGACAGAAAAACAATTATGAAATGGGACTTCAGTGACTCAACAGGAAAAGCATTTTGCAAGATGCACTGTGACCCCACTTAGAACTGACAGAGTGGTAATACCACCTTCAATCTCCAGATGGCACCCCAACCATGGCCTGCTGGGTTTCCTTGCAAGGACTGAAAACGCTTCTGTGTCTCACTCTGAGCACAGCTAGTGCATTTTCCAAATCACTAATGAGACGTGGAGTGATGGGAGACTTTGGTTATAATCAGCATTTCCAACCTTAAAATATGAGGGCAGAAGCAGAGCTCATAATGGGGACTTAACCTTTTCCTTTCTCTAGCTTCTCCCCATCATCTTTTCCTGGATTAAAAGAAAATTTTAATGATGAAGCAACATTTATTAATTTTTAAAATAAGGAAACTCTGTGTGTTCCTTCTTTACCTCACCTCCAGCTGGTTTAACGGTTCCCTCAGCTGGGTTTATTCACATAAGACAAGCACCTAAGCCATTTTACTACCTTGGTTAACTCTTTCTTGTAACACATTTATTGAGTTACAATAAATTGTATTGTAACCCATCTAGTACTGGGTAACTAAATACAGGCCCTGCTCTTGAGAAGTTGATGGTCTAACAGAAAGCAGAGACTTCTATCAGACTGAAAATCAAAGACAACAAATCCAAGTGGTGTGATACAGACAGTTAGAGAGTGAGCACCAGAGTCAGGCAGAGTCTGGTTCAAATCCTGCCTGGGCCACTACCTGTGATGATCCTGGCAAACATCACTGCATAGAGAAAACATTAGTACCTACGCCTGCGAGGTGTGCTAAGAGAATTAAGGAATTAATTAACCCTCAGCACAGAGCCAGACACACACATAGTGCCTCCAGAATGCAGAGACAGTACACAGCAGGGCTGAGATTATGGGCTCTGGCCAGACTGATGTGACTGAATTCCTGATTCAGTCACATAGTGGTGTGACCTTGAGGACATTCACCTAACCTTTCCAGGACTTAATATTGAACCTGCCTTCTGTGAGGCGGTTTGAAGACTAACATGGTAACATGCAACTGACCATTTAGAAGAATGCCTGGCATAAGGCAGACACTGAGTGTTAGTTGGTATTATTGCACAGTGCAACCAATGCTATGCTGGCATAAGCCGACCGCACTGCTACGAAATTAGCTTCCTGCTAACCAAGCTTGGTCCACCCAGGAGGGCTCCCTGAGGAGGTGACCTCTAAGGATGAACAAGACTTAGGTGAAAGTAGAGCAGAATATGAGGAGAAATTGAATATCCAGTCTCAAAATAAAACACGCAGATGTGTAGAGCAATTTTCTAAAAAGTGCATGCAGCATTTAAACAATGCCATAAAGAAGCTGGCTCAGGAGCTGCTAGGGAAAAAGCACCAGAGTGAAAAAGCTAATACTATAAGCACAAGGACTGCAATGCGAGAAGAAAGTGAGTGAAAAAGTCTCTGAAATGAAATAAGAAGACAACAGAATTCTTGTGTCCACTGGTAAAGAGGGGGTGGTGTTCTCTACGGTGGACTGTGGAAAGAGCTTGGGGGTTGGGGGCGGTCTGTAGGTCTTTCCACACTCAGCATACACATGCTCTGGCTGGCGCCTACAGGCCATGCTCACAGGCCTGTCATTATGTGGCTCTCTGCCCTCTTCAGGGTTGTCTGCTACTCTGGGTGATGGCCTGCCCGGTTTGGACTGATGTTCCTGCAGCTCAGGGACAACAACAAACAGAAGCACCACTTGGTACATGTTTGGTCCTCTTGTGTGTAATATGGGATGCTGGCCTGGGTGTCAGAAGACACAGGCTCCTGTCAGAGCTGGGACACTAATTGGTCATGTTAGCATTAAGAAGGGATTTCACTTCTGGGAGCCTGAATTTCCTTAATAATGGGGACAGCTGTGCTTACTCAGGGGTTATTAGAAGGGTTAAAAGAGCTCAAACATTTTGCATGCCCCAAAGCACTACCCTAATAGGAAATACTGCAACTAGGGAGAAGAGCATGGGGCTTTCTTTGGAGCTAGACAGATCTGGGTCTGGCTGAGCCTTTTATCAGCTGTGTGACCCTTAACAAAACTGCCACTCTCTGAGCCTGTTTCCTAAGTTGTAAAATAGGCCACACTCATGGCTTACTGTGCGGATACAATAACTAAATATTATCATCCACATAAAGGCTTAGAATAGCACATGGCAAAAAAAAAAAGAGCCTACCATATTTTCATGATGACTTTTTTTGCTGTTAATATGACCACTATGACGCCATATATATTTCTAGGTCTGAACATCAGAATTTCTTAGAATGAGTCTTGTCTTCAAATTAATTCAGCACTGTACCCAATTAATTAATACTAACTAATTTACACCCAAGATATCATTATGTGTGAAAGCTCTGGTTTATACCTAGGCCAATTACCACAGTAAGGACAGATCTGATCTCTGTGCAGGCTTGTTAGCTTTTCTTTGTTCTATGGCTACAGACTGGTACTGTAATACCAACCAGCTTTCTCAAAACTGTATGCAGTGAGTGCAGAGGAAAACAGACACAAAACACCCAGAGTAGGCATCTCAGCGCAGCAGAGAGTACAAGTCATCCCTACTTCCTCTTTTTTATTTTATTTTCTTAATTTAAATAATGCTGTGTGTTCCTAACATTTTCTGTTTGGACAACACATTACTATGGCAATGTTTTGTTTTGTTTTGTTTTGTTTTGAAAGGACAAAAATGAAATCAGAGGAGCTGCGGTGGCTCAGGCCTGTTGTCCTGGTGCATAAGGAAGCGAGGCTCGGCGTTCAAGGCCAGCCTGTGCAACATAGAAACCTCTCATCTATATAACCAAAAAAATGACATTCAGTTCCAAGGGCTCCTACATGAAAAAGTGAATCCATCAGTAAAATCCATTGTGGTTCTGGAAAAAAACAACTTTAAGCACATGTTCAGAACTACTGTACCATGGGCATCCTTTTCACACGTGAAAGCCTGGATATGGAAAAAGGACAACTCAAGAGAACAATCCCAACAAGAAAAAAGGAAAACTAAGACACTTGGGTTTGTCTCACGTGCTAATTTTAAAGTACAATTAGTTAAATAGTTTTATTTTTCAAATACTGCTTTCCAGACACTGCTTCCCTATTTTAGTCACCCATCATCAACTTGCTACTGGGCTAGGACTAGACTTACAGCCATAAAAAGGGTTACACCCCCAAAAGACCCTATTTTTCCATTCCTAAGGAAACCAATTCCAAATGGGAAATGAAGAAAAGACATGAGACAGGAAAAAGCTTAAAGATGTGGTAGCAGCTGCAGACCAGTACAGCGTCCTACAGACACCCACAAAGGCCTGCATGTAGGGCATCAGGGCATTCCCAAATGAACCATGACGTGCAGAGTGGCACCAAGTTCGGGAAAACCAAGAACCGAGTGTTGGGTTCCGATCTGCCAGGGTTATAATATCCTCTGGCAAATGGCCCAGATGCAATCTGTACAAAATGGAATTAAGACGAAGTCCTCCCTGCTGAATGCCTGAGAGGAACCAAAACATCACTTCCATTTTTATTTCAGGGCAAAAACTATATTAGAAAGCATTAAAGCTCTTTTAAAATTTGTCTAGCAGGTTTTCCAGTCTTTGTCAAATGCCTTCCCACCCGCCAAAAAAAACTATATTAGGAAAATTTATAATGGAAGCAAAAATGGATGAGATAGGGTATTTTTGTTGATTTCTACAGAAGAATAAACTGATTTGAGAGAAGGGAGAAGCGTCCTTTAAACTTAAAAATTTGGACTATTCTATAGCTGGAGACAATTAAGACTATCATTTTGCAAGATCTTTCCAACTCCCAGACTCTGGAAGGAACAATTATGCAATCCCATTGTCCAAATTAGCCATTTTTTGCATTTGTGTTTGATTACTACCCTGCAGATAAGGAACAATGTTGAATCAACATCATTCACTAAACTTAAGTTGGCTGCTCTTTGTATTATTTAAAGCACTGTTATTTTCTTGGAGCTAATATTTCCCCCAAGTAAAATACTTAGGTAGCCACAATCTTAAAACTCTCTTTGAGAAGATACTGCTGAAGAAAAGAACTCACAGAGCCAAAACTCTGCAAAGCTAGGAGTGAAGTGTAGTTTCTGGGAGTACAATTTACACAACTGCTGTGTGATAGTATAAAATGCTGTTTCACAAAGTAGTACATGAAAGGTAAACTGTGTCAATATAATTTAATTTTAGGCTGTGTAAAGAAGCCACGTCTAAAAAATGGGGGAATGTATCTTAAGATTGGTGTTCCCTCTCCTAAAACTGCAAAGTAGCTGTCACTAAATCAATGCCCATAAAATTAACAAATCAATGCTTAAATGCTTAGGACTTCATGGATTTATACCATAAGTAATACAAAAAGCAGTTTTTAAAAAATTACTTTTATTCTTTTACAGTTCATTTGATAAACTGGTTCTACTGTATTTTTCTACGAAATGTCTATTAAAGGTACTCTTGTTGCTAGGAATCCACTATAGGCATACATCAAAATCCCCATTACAAAAAATAACAGTCCATTATACGTTTACAGCTTCCTTTTGACTCTCTCGATAGGCATATTATTATCATACCTCCATATTATATGGAAGGCAACTGGGGCTGAGAGCGTTTAAGCAAAGCGACCTGCAAATGCTCAGAACTCCTACTCCCAGGATCTCCTTGATATCCTTCTTCTACTAAAACTAGGCCTTGTTATACTATCTACTATTTGTAGCTCATGAGCTACTACCAATAGCCTAGGCTTGAGAAACTACACAGAGCTTTTTCGTTAAAAAAAAAAAAAAAAAAGGCGGGGGTGGCGGGGGGTGTTGTCTGAAACCATTTGATCTATAATACAGTGTTCTTTTACCTTCAGAAGAGCAAGGTGGAAAATAAGGTATTAGGAAGCAGGTAGGCTAGGAGAAGATCAAACATTTCTTTAAACTTTCATTTCAACTGCTAAGCTATACAAGCTTCAATTACTCCAATAATAACATGATATAGGGGATATTAAGTGATTAAAGGGTGATTTAAATATCAGTTCTATACTTAAAGATTTTTTAAAATTAGAAAGATTTATCCCAAAGCATTATTTAATTTACAAAATGTGCACTCCAGCAATGCCAATAAAAGGGCAACATTGAGGATTCTGGGAAGATGAGAGAATCTCAGTGGCAGCATTTTTGGGGGGTTTTTCCGAAGTCCCTCCGTAAAAAGACAGAGCTAGCAGAAAACAAAACAAAACAAAAATCCAGGGACAACATTTACACAAACTAGGTGATATCCCCAAAATTTAAGCGGGTGGGAGCAAACACCAACAGCCACACGACCTGCATGTGATCGGCCTCGGGTGTGTGTGGGAAGGGACAGCAAGGGGACACCTGACAGACCTGAGGGCAGCAGGCCGGTGTGAGATCAGCAGCAGAAACTGGGAAGGATTTTGCCTTTTCCAACAGAAGCTGGGCACACGGGTACTGAATTTAAAAGGTCTGAAGAGGCAGGCACAATCTAGACCCCAGCACTCTCAAAATCACCCACAGCGGGCTCCCTTCCAGGATGGGCCCACAAAGGAGACACTCCAGGAAATGAAATCGAATTTCAGCAGGATAGCAATAAGAGGGATAAAAGCATAAGAGAGGCTACATAAAAGCCAGGCTAGGAAATATTAGAAAGCAAGGCACCATGTTTCTGAACACTATCTGAATATGTCAGAGAGGGAGTTCTGTGAAATTAGAGCAGCTATCTGAACCAAGCCACCATTTAAAAAGCTTGGGAAAATTAAATCCACATAAAAATAAGCAAGAAAAAAAAATCAAGGTTGAACTCCAAAATTACTGTCAGAAAAAAAGAAAATAAGACACAGAATAAGATCCCTTTAGACAATATAAGACTGCTAAAAAGACATGCTCAAAAGAGATAAAAACTACATTATAGTGATTCAAAATAAGAAAACAATATATAAAACATTATAAACCAGAACTTGAAAAACTCAAAACAAAGTGACAGACATCAAGAAAAAAATTAGAAATAAATGAAGACAAACCAAGAAAGAACACAAGAGCAAATAAACACAACAAATAATGCCCCCAAAAGAAATAAAAGGAAAAGCGCAAAATAATAATAATAATAATAAAGTCTAAAAAAAAAGAACAAAAAAAAAAAGGTTTGGGGCCTGGCATGGTGGCTCACACGTGTAATCCCAACACTTTGGAAGGCCAAGGTGGGAGGAATGCTTGAGGCCACAAGTTAGAGGCCAGCCTGGACAACATTGTGAGAAACCTCGTCTCTACAAAAAAAATAGAAAATTAGCTGGGCATGGTGGTGAGTGCCTGTGGTTGCAGCTACTCGGAAGGTTGAGGTGGGAGGATTGCTTGGGCCCAGGAGGTCAAGGCATGATCGTGCCACTGTACTCCAGCCTGGGTGACAGAGCAAGACCTTGTCTCAAAAAAAGAAAGAAAAGGAGTGGGGGGAGGAAAAGAAAAGAGGTTTGGAGAGAAACTGACAATGACTAAAGAGAAGTAAAGAAGACAAAGCATATGGATAACAGGAGCTTCTGATAAAGAAAACCAAAGCAAAGGAACAGGAAAAAAAAATTAAAAACTGTAATGCAAGAAAAAAAAAAAAGACTGGAAACTATATATTGAAAGAGCATATCATGGTATCTAGAGATACCAACTCAGAATGACCAACAATCTTCTAGTAAAATTAACTATATTTGAAGAAAAAAAATCTTATGAACATTTAGGCAAAAAGAGCATATGATTTATAAAGGAAAGGAAATTAGATTATAATCTGACTTTGACAGCAACACCTATGCCAAAAGAAAATGAAATAAGGTATTTAGTTACTCAAGGAAAAACTGTGAGTCAATAATTTTATTTATTTATTTATTTATTTAGAGACAGGATTGGTCTCACTCTGTTAACCAGGCTGTAGTACAGTGGCACGATCACGGCTCAATGCAGCCTTGATCTTCCAGGTCCAAGAGGTCCTCCCACCTCAGGCTCCCAAGCAGCTGGGACCACAGGCACTCACCACCACACCCAGCTAATTTTTTATTTTTTGTAGACACGGGGTTTCACCATGTTGCCCAGGCTGGTCTTGAACTCCTGGGCTCAAACCGTCCACCTGCCTCGGCCTCCCAAATTGCTGGAATTACAGGTGTGAGGCACTGTCCCTGCCCAATAATTTTATATTCAGAGAAACTCACTTTCAAGTAAAAAGATCACAGATAACTTATTATCAGTATACAAGAACTCAGAGAATATTGTTCCCACTCCTTCTTAAGGAATCCACCCAAGAACAAGCTTCGGATGATCCAAATGCCTGGTGCAAGATTGACACAATGATTGATGGAGTGTACTTCAATGTAGTTACTCACAGAACCAAGGGAGGAGAGACTGCTGAATGTAACAGCTATGTGGTCTTGAAAATACAGAATACATCATTTTTAAATGGAGGGATAATAGACACAGCATGGGTTTTAAAAAGTTGTTTAGTTTTTCAACTAAAAGTCGTTTAGTTTTTTAACGATTTTCAGTATCATGGTATGGTGGTGGTATTAGTATTTTCACTCTGAGACTATTACATGTATAACGTGAAAAGACAAATGAGATAGATCAGGATGTTCTAATTCTTCTTCTGTATCCCTAAGACCCTGCATTCTCTGTGTGAAAGAAAGGAGATGGAGATGTAATTAATATTAAAGAGGTTAGATAAATACAGGCATACCTCATTTTATTGCACTTCACAGATATTGTGGTGGTGTTTTTGTTTTTGTTTTTTAACAAATTGAAGCTTTTTATCAACCCTAAGGCAAGTCTATCTGCACCATTTTTCCAACAGCGTATGTTCACTGTCTCTGTGTCACATTTTGGCAATTCTTGCAGGATTTCAAACTTTTTTGTTATTACTGTATCTGTTACAGTGCTCAGTAATGTCTGATGTTACTACTGTAATTGTTTCGGGGCACTATGAACTGCACTCATATAAGACAGTGAACTTCATCGATAAACGCTGTGTGTTTTCTCATTGCTCCACCACCTGCTCTTCCTGTATTCCTGTCTCTTCCTCTCCTTGGGCCTCCCTATTACCTGAGACATAACAACATTGAAATTAGGCCAATTAATAACCCTAAATGACCTTTAAGTGTTTGAGTGAAAGGAAGAGTTGCACATTTCTCACTTTAAATAAAAAATTAGAAATGATTAAGCTTAGTGAGGAAGCCATGTTGAAAGCTGAAACAGGCCAAAAGCTAAGCGCCTCTTAAGCCAGTTAGCCAAGTTGTGAATGCAAAAGAAAAGTTCAGGAAATTAAAAGTGCTACTCCAGTGAACACATGAATGATAAAAAAGCAAAAACAGCCTTGTTTTAGTGGTCTGGATAGAAATACAAACCAGCCACAAGATTCCCTTAAGCCAAAGCCTAATCCAGAGCAAAGTCCTAACTCTCTTCAATTCCATGGAGGCTGACAGAGGTGAAGAAGCTGCAGAAGAAAAGTTGGAAACTAGCAGAGGTTAGTTCATGAGGTTAACGCAAGATGCCATCTCCATTATATAAAAGTACAAGGGAAAGCAGCAAGTGCTGATGGAGAAGCTGCAGCAAGTTATCCGGAAGGTCTGGATAAGATCATTGATGAAGGTGGCTACACTAAACAACACATTTTCAGTGTAGATGAAACAGTCTTTTACTGAAAGAAGATGCCATCTAGAACTTTCATGGCTAGAGAGGAGAAGTCAATGCCTGGCTTCAAAGCTTCAAAAGATGAGCTGCCTGTCTTGTTAGAGGTTCACGCAGCTGGTGACTTTAAGTTGACGCCAATGCTCATTTACCGCACCAAAAATCCTAGGGCCCTTAAGAATTATGCTAAATCATTAGGAGATATACCTAATGCTAAATGACGAGTTAATGGGTGCAGCACACCAGCATGGCACATGTATACATTTGTAACTAACCTGCACATTGTGCACATGTACCCTAAAACTTAAAGTATAATAATAATAAAATAAAAAAAAAATAAATAAATAAAGAATTATGCTAAATCTACTCTATGTTCTAGAAATGGAAAAACAAAGCATGAATGACAGCACATCTGTTTACTGCATGGTTTACTGAATATTTTAAGCCCACCATTGAGAACCACCGATCAGGAAAAAAAAAGATTCCTTACAAAATATTACTGCTCACCAACAATGCACCTTATCACCCAAGACCTCTGATGAAAATGTACAAGGAGATTAACGTTGTTTTCACCTGCTAACATCAATTCTGCAGCCCTTGGAACAAGGAATCATTTTGACTTTCAAATCTTATTATTTAAGAAATACATTTCATAAGGCTACAGCTACCACTGATAGTGATTCCCCTGATGGATCTGGGCAAAGTGAATTAAAAACCTTCTGGGCTGGGCACGGTGGCTCACACCTTTGGGAGGCCAAGGCGGGCGGATCGCGAGATCAGGAGATGGAGACCATCCTGGCTAACATGGTGAAACTCCGTCTCTATTAAAAATACAAAAAATTAGCCGGGCATGGTGGCACATGATTGTAGTCCCAGCTACTCGGGAGGCTGAGGCAGGAGAATCGCTTGAACCCAGGAGGCGGAGGTTGCAGTGAGCCGAGATCGTACCACTGCGCTCCAGCCTGGGCGACAGAGCGAGACTCCGTCTCAATTTAAAAAAAAAAAAAACCTTCTGGAAAGGATTCACCATTTTAGGTGACATTAAGAAAATTCATGATTCGTGGAAGGAGTTCAAAATATCAACATTTGAGGAGTTCAAGATTTTGGTGGAAGAAGTAACTGTAGATATGGTGGAAATAGAGAACTAGAGAATAAAAAGTGGAGCCTGAAGATGTGAGTGAATTGCTGCAATCTCATGATAAAACTTGAACAGATGAGGAGTTGTTCCTTATGGATAAGCAAAGAAAATGGTCTCTTGAGGTGGAATGTACTCCTGGTAACGATGCTGTGAACACTGTTGAAATGACAACAAAACATTTAGAATATTACTTACATAAACTTAGTTGATAAGGCAGCAAAAGGGTTTGAGAGGACTGACTCCAATTTTGAAAGAAGTTCTATGGCAGGTAAAATGCTATCAAACAGCATCACATGCTAAAGAGAAAGCTTTTGTGAGAGGCCAAGTCAATCAGTATGACAAACTTTATTGTCGTGGCCTCATCCAGCCCAACCTTCAGCAACCACCACCCTCATCAGTCAGCAGCCATCAACACTGAGGGGAAACCCTCCACAGCAAAAAGATTACACTCTCTTTGGTAATACAGTATTTTTAAATGTATATATATATATATAGAGAGAGAGAGAGAGAGAGACATAATGCTACTGCATACTTAATAGATATAATTTTCCCCTAAAATAAACCAGGACTTCCGAAAGAAATGGCTTGGGCAGGGATGTCCAAAGTGAGCCTGAAACACCTCAACATATCACATAGCAAGGAATCTATCTATCAAAGACTCAAAGACTATGATGGTCATTTCAAAAGGACTCAGAAATCTTGAAGAGGTTTCAATGGGAAAAGGCGAGAAAGTCAGCTTTGAGATAAGAATTATAATGGATTGAACCCATCAAATATGTTCAAATCCATGATTTCAAAATGAAAGGAACGGGGAAAAAAAAAACCCTAATTTGTCACCTTCTGAGGATGACAGAGAATCAATTCATTATCTTGAGAACTAGGTAAATAAAAGGAAAGAATCAAGCACTTATCCTGCTTTCCTAAATGAACTATACTATTTGGTAACTAAATAGTAAGTAAGTGAGGACATTATCTTATAAAATTTTACCAGCTAAAAATTGAAAACAAAATGACAGAATTTACTGTCACCATATTGCAACCCCTAGTGAATGACTGGATATAGGCACAGAATACACAAATGGAAAAAGGATGAAACCCAGACACTGTGACATCATGTGCTTCCTAGCGTATGGAAGAACATAATGCGAACAATATAGTCTTGCCAAAAGGACAGAACCTGAATCTGACCGCACTTCAGGTTCCAGCTGCCAATTTGCAGGAAATTCAGAGGACAGAGGAGCAAGTTGAACTGCAACATGAGGGTACAATCAGCAAAATCCAGATGGTTGAAAAGCACAGGTCAAAGGTCAGGGCTTCCGAATAGATAAATTGTAGGGAAAAGAAAATGATGAAGGAGGAATCTTTAGATTAAGACTTAAAAGACTATATATCAAGTTTTTAAAACTGGCAAGACCAATCTAGAGTCTAGAGGTATACACCTGAGTGATTACCACTACAAAGAAAGGCAAGGAAATGAGTATTACAAAAGTCAGGAGAGTGGTTACTTTGAGAGGGAGGAGGGGTGTTGTGACTGGGATGGGGCACATGGAGAAGTCTGAGGAGGTTGGGAAAGTTCTACTTTTTGACATGGAAGGTGGTTACATGGTGTTCGCTATGTCATAAATCACTTAACTCCCTGAGTCTGCTTTTTCACTTAACTATTTGGTGTGTTTTTCTGTTTTATAATACACACTATTTTTTTTAAAAGGATAACGTGACCAGTAATGCTAGAGATAGGGAGAGCCAGAGATGGATCAAACCTGCTTCTTCAAAAGAGGTTCAGACTCTCCGTTTAAGATTCTGGCATCAGAGTTAGGCGCGGTGGCTCGTGCCTATAATCCCAGCACTTTGGGAGGCTGAGGCGGGGGGATCACTTGAGGTCAGGAGTTCGAGACCAGCCTGGTCAACATGATGAAACTCCATTTCTACTAAAAACATAAAAATTAGCCAGGCATGGTGGCGCAGGGCTGTAATCCCAGCTACTCGGGAGGCTGAGGCAGGAGAATCACTTGAACCTGGGAGGTAGAGGTTGCAGTGAGCTGAGATCACGCCATTATACTCCAACCTGGGTGACAAAGTGAGACTCCATCCCAAAAAAAAAAAAAAAAAAATTCTGGCATCAGGTCTAAACGATATTCCTTTCTCTTAACAAAATGCGTCCATAGCCATTAAAATGATCAATTTAGCAAGGCACATTAAACAGAACAATTCCCTTTCACAGCAGCGTATTTCCTTAATATGCTTTAGCTGCCAAAATTATGAGATCACAGGAGGAGACATTCCCAGCCAAAAGCCCATGAGGAAAAGCGGGTAAATGTTTAAATGACACAGTTCAGGAATTAATTTGTGTTTATGTAAAATAATTTTAATTAATAAAGCTTTCCAAACAATGTTTCAGTCCACAGCCAATAGAGAGGAAAATAAAAGTAGCATGGTTCTCCAATGCTGACACGTGCGAGACTACCTGACACGTGCGAGACTGCTTACAAATTAATTAGAGACCATCTTCCCTTATTTCAGGGGCAGCAGTACTCCCATTTGTGTTTATGCCTAACCTTTTCAGCCTACTTTGGGCTAGCATTAAAAACTGATCCAAACCAATAATCACATTTTAAAGTTAAAAATCATAACTAAGGACAAGAAATCATATTAAAAAGTATTCCAAAGCCTTGTTTCACACATAACCTACTTTTGGAAACTAAAGGAGGGAATGTAAAGGACTTAATTCACCTTTCACATTTTTTGTTTGTATATCTTTATGAAAAGGACTTTCTTAACCAGGGTCCACTGGACAGAACACAGTTCTGCCATTAGCTTGGAAACAAGCAATTGCAAAAACTCTTTTACCACCTGTGACATATCCCATTTTATCTGCATAACTTTGGCATCTTACGTCACTGTCTTGTACAGTCTGTGCCAGCAGTTTCAGTTTTTTCTCTCCTTTTGGGGCGAGGGGAAATTCATGTGGTCAAATGGCATTACAGAATTACTGAAAAGTCACTTTACTTTCCCTAAAATCTTCCAACAGAGAACATGTCAACTGTCAATAAGCACATACACAAACACACTCACAGAAAAGACTGTAATCCCAGCACTTTGGGAGGCCCAGGCAGGCGGATCACTTGAGGTCAGGAGTTCGAGACCAGCCTGGCCAACATGGTGAAACCTCGTCTCTATTAAAAATACAAAAATTAGCCAGGTGTGGTAGCAGATGCCTGTAATCCCAGTTACTCGGGAGGCTGAGGCAGGAGAATCACTTGAACCCAGGAGGCGGAGGTTACAGTGAGCCGAGATCATGCCACTGCACTCCAGCCTGGGTGACAGAGCAAGACTCCATCTCAAAAAACAAAAAAGAAAAAGAAAGACACAGCAGACACTGCAGTACAACCTTTTTGATTTAAGGGCTTGTTGAAAGGATTATCTGTAATTAAACTTAAACGTAGTAAATTATTGTAAAATCCAACAGACAGTCAAAACTGCTATAACGTTCTGCTTTTCAAGCCTCTATACATACACACACACCCACACACATGCTTTTGAAAGCAGTAGGTGAGTCTCACTGGCCTGTGTGCACACAACACCCTGGGAGCTTACCATGACCGTGCAGTCCTCTGAACCACTGGCAATGACCTGATCGTTATGTGGGCACCAGTCTATGTCCAGCACTGGTCCTGTGTGGCCACATACTGTAGGGTAAGATTTGTCAATTCGACCAGTCTGAAAGAAGAGAGAAACAAACCTATTATGTAATATCAACACCACAGACGTTATACATTTTCTCAGGCCCATTTCTCATTTATTACCTCCACCCAAAACTCTCAATTTTCTAGATATGACATCGTATAGTCAATATCAACTTTCACTTCTAGAAAAAGCCACTACCAAGGACATGCGATCAAATTACAAGAATCCAAAACCCTAGAACCAAAAAGATGTAACCAACTGCACTAGCAGACATAGCAAAAGAGAATATGAAAGTCTTTTTGCCAAAATACAATTCTAAATAGCCAAATTGTAAATTAAAAGGATGTTCCATGGCTTAAAAAAAAAAAAAAACCCTAAACCTTGGTATTATTCAAAATGTTAATACAATAAGACAATATCCTCCAATATATAAATTACCAGTTCTGGAAATGAATGGCATTATTAAAATGTAAAGGCCGGGCGCGGTGGCTCACGCCTATAATCCCAGCACTTTGGGAGCTGAGGCAGGTGGATCATGAGGTCAGGAGATCCTGGCCAACATGGTGAAACCCCGCCTCTACTAAAAATACAAAAATTAGCTGGTCGTGGTGGTGTGCGCCTGTAGTCCCAGCTACTTGGGAGGCTGAGGCAGGAGTATCGCTTGAACCCGGTAGGCAGAGGTTGCAGTGAGCCGAGATCGTGCCACTACACTCCAGCCTGGCGACAGAGAGAGACTCTGTCTCAAAAAAAAAAAAAAGAAACAAGAAAAAAGAAAAAAAAAAAGAAATTTAAAAAGTTTAAAAAAAAAAAAGAAAAGCTTTAGCTATCATTAGGGCCTAAAGAGCCTACTACATTTTAATGTCTCAGTCTCTCTGCTATCCTCAATCAACCGAAATGCCAGCCAGACAATCTAGTTAACACCAACTTAGACCTCACCCATTAGCCAGTTCCACATCTGATTAAGAATAAAATGCTTAATGTTGGTCATAAATAGCTACCACAATTTGCTCATGTCACACATTTGAATCTAGCAAACCAACCAGGGTTATCAGACCTATTTTGTGTCAACTAAGACAACTGCTATTGTTAACAATGGGTATATGAAAGTGGTTTCCTTTTTAAAATAGCTTAATGCCAGTCCACGCTGAAGCTGTGTATGCTTTAAGAGCAGGTGCACAGAAAGGAATCACTGCAATGTATGGCTTAATCTATTTTTTGTTGTTTTTGCTCTTATATGGCAAATCATCCCAACACTGGAGCAGGCTTCTTAGCAATTTTTCAAGAACAGAAATTTCTATGATTTCTCCAATTTGACTTGACTGTGCAAATCTCCAGGAAAGCAGAACGTTAACGTGTAAAGACCACAGGCTCTGGAATAAGACAGGTAAGGGTTCAAATCCAGGCTCTACTGATTAAACAGGTGACTTTAGACAAGTCATGTAATCTCTCTAAGCTTCAGCTCATTCGTCATCTGTAAAATAGTTAACAATGATGCTTATTAACTCCCACAATTACCGTAAGGATTAAATGAGAGAACACTTTTAGATAAATCACAATTCAGTATTACAATTATCTGTAAAATAAGTAAAAAATTTAACCACAGTATCTGGAATAAAATATCCAATAAAAGCTGTCACATTATTAGTTCTTCTAGTACAATAATTTACTCCATCATTAAGAATTAACAAATATGTGTTGTGAACTTTTATGGACCAGACATTGTGCTGAGTGCTGGAGATACAGACGTGAACAAGGCAGTCCTGTCCTGGCTAAATGTGGAGCCCAGTGAGAGAAGAGAGACATTTAAACAGCCAATTATGGTGCCACATAGGAACATAGAAGGAAGACATTCAAGCAGGTTTGTGGGGTCACAGTCTCTGGAGAGGTTTTCTTCTGGGAAAGGTAAGTTCTAAGTTGAGGCCTGAATATGGCCCTGTTTACAGACCTAAGGCCTAGGTTTCTTCACGTTCCTCCACTTTCCCTTGCAACCCAGTTTGGATCTTCCAAAACGCATCACCAAAAAAGGACTTCAAAAAAGGAAATTCCAATGAACACCATATCATATAGAATCTGGGTGTCACAGGAAGGAGCCACACAGTTCATTTACAGGCAGCGAAGTATAAATGGTTGAGAACCAGACTGCCCAGAGTGTAGTCATGGTTCTGCCATCTTCTAGCTGTGAAGTCCTAGCCAAATTACTCCATCCCTCAACCTCAGTTCCTCATCTATAAAACTAGAATGTTTAACAGTTTATTCCTTAAGAGCTGATGTGAGGACTAAATGAGACAATCAAGGTAAAGAACTTGGTACTGTCCCAGCACTTGAAGTACTCAATAAACATTACCCGAAATTTAACAAATGCTGGAATCTACCACATTTCTGATGGTGTCTCTCCTTAAAGAATGACCAGCTACTAGGTCTAAGCCACGTGGTTTTGCTTATCTTATTGCATTCTCACAAAAATCATGCAGGTAAGATGGAGATTTCACTTGCATCCTTGAGTTACTACCCCAGGTAATATTGTTGCTTAAGCTGATGGTACTGGGATCACAGGTGTTCATCCTATTTTACATAATTACTAAACTATAGATATAGTAACTCTTTTGAATGTGTGCTCTCTTTCTCCTTCCTTTCTTTCTCTCTCTCTCTTGTTCTTGTCTCACATTGCCTAGGCTGGAATGCTGTGGCCATTCACAGGCACAATCATAGCTCACTCCTGGCCTCAAGAGATCCTCCTGCCTCAGCCTCCTACATAGCTGGAACTATAGGTGTGTGCCACCATGCGTGGCTTGAATGTGTGATATTTCATAACTTAAAACATCCTAAGGCTGGAAGGCCAGAATGAAGTTTGACACACATTTAAATAGACAAACCAAAAGGAGAGAATTAAAAGAATGGAACAGAGGCAAAAATTAAAGAGATAATGTCTGAGAATTTTTCAGGTTCAATTAAATGCATAAGTCTTTAGATTTAAGATGCACAAATCCCACCTCCGGCAGTATAAGTGAAAACAAATTCTTATCTATTCATATCCTAGTGCAATTTAGAACACCTAAAACAAAGAGAAGATCCCAGAAGCAACAACAGAGAAAGGACAGATTACCTACTGACAGAGTAATTAGACTGATTGTGAGCAGATTTCTCAGAAGCAATCAGAGAAACAAAAAAATGGAAAACATCTTGGAAATGCTAAGAAAAACCACCACCCTTGTATTCCATACCCAGAAAAACTATCATTCAAGAATGATGACACGAAAAAAGCAAACAAAAGGCACTGCAGACAAAAAGAGACAGAATTTACCATGGGTAAACTCTTGTTCAAAAAATTAAATTCTTAGATTTGTCTCAAAGAATTGCTATATTAATTTTGAAGAATTAAGTTTAAGGACTCATTTCAGGAAAAGAAAGTAAAGTAGAAAGGTATAGCAAAACAACAGTGAGCAAATAAATAAATAAAGCAAATACAAACAGGTACTATGTAAAACAGTACTAATAATACCAACTTGGAGTACAGATTTTAAAAAGACAGAAACAAAACATTAGACAACAATACCATTTAAGGTAAAAGGCATATGATCAGACTTAAAAATTGACTAATTTTAGACTTTAAATAAAGATATCCAAATGCAGAGTAAATACTAAAAGGAAAGAGAGAGAATGTATAATTTCTGGGGGTGGGTGGGGGTGGAGGTGTACTAGAATAGCTAGAATTTAAAAACTGGCTCAATCCAATAGAAAGAGAAAATAAAAAGAAAAAAAGGACCAAAGAAAGTATGAATGCAACTCATGAAAAGCAGAGACAAATTTTTTAAGAAAAAAAAGCATGAAAACTAGAAAGCACAAAGATGGTGGAAATAAAACCAACTATAAATCATGATTTGTAGTAAACGCAAGATTAAGCTCACTAGATAAGACAAGGCCTCTCAGATTAGATTATAACCAGCTACACATATTTTAAAAAAATAATGGCACCAAAAGGCAAATAAAGGAGGGCGGCATATTAAAAAGTATACCTGGTAGTTAATACCAGAACAAACAGACTTTAAGGTGAAATGCACTATTAGCGATTAATGTCACTATCTGACATCTAAAGAAACAATTCACTGGAAAGTTATATTGCCACTATAAACTGTAATTCATCTAACCATACAATTTCAAAATAATTAAGGCAAACGTTGACAGAACTTGAAGAAAATGACAAAGTCATAATTGTAAGAGATGTCAACAAAGATTTAAGAAATTAAACAGACAAAATTAATATGAATACAGAAGATTTTATAAAAATTAACAACTTTGATCTAATGAATATATATAACCTTGTACCTAACATTTAAAAATACACTTTTTTCAAACATACATTAAACATTAATTTGTTTTAAATTATCAATTAGGAGACCACAAAGCAAATCTCAAAAAATACCAAGGAGTCAATAGCAGGTAGAGCATCTTCTGAGTATAATGCAATACAATTAAAAATTAATAGAAAAATAAACCAAAAATCTCCAGTACATTTGAAAATATTTTAATTTACTAAATAATTGTTTTTTAAAAATCATAATGGATAACAGAATAAAAGTTAAAACTGAGCAATACACAACATATCCAAATGTGCAAGATACAACTAAAACAGATCTTAGTGAAAAATGGACAGTCTTAAATGCATATAGTAGAAAAGACTGAAAATTAATGCATTGAGTTGCTACCTTGAGAAGTTAGAAAATGAACAGAGTACATCCAAAGAATGTAAAATTATTAGAAAAGATGCCAGGTACAGTGGCTCATGCCTGTAATCCCAGCATTTTGGGAGGCCAAGGCAGGCAGATCACGAGGTTAGGAGTTCGGGACCAGCCTGGCCAACATAGTGAAACCCCGTCTCTACTAAAAATACAAAAACTTAGCCAGGCATGGTGATGGGTGCCTGTAATTCCAGCTACTCAGGAGGCTGAGGCAGGAGAATTGCTTGAACCTGGGAGGCAGAGGTTGCAGTGAGCTGAGATCGCACCATTGCACTCCAGTCCGGGCAACAGTGCAAGACTCTGTCTCAAAAAAAAAAAAAAAAAAAAAGGAAGAAAAGAAGTCAGTGGAAAAAAAATAAATAACAAAATAAATAACAAAATCAACTGAACTGGATAGATCAGGAAAAGAGATAAGGCACAAATGAATACCAGTAATTTTAAAAGGGACATAACTTACAAATAAAGTAGAAATTTACAGAGTATGAAAACACTAGGAATAACATTTGACAATATATATAAATTGAATAATCTAGATGAAATACACAATCTCACAGAAGTAAAAGTAACATCAAAAGATTTTCAAGAATAAATAAATGTAAATTAGATCCATAACCATAAAAGATCAGTAGTATAACTCTACCCATCACCACCTCCCAATAAATCAATCCATCAGCAAACACCAAAAAACACTAGGCCCAGATGGTTTTACAGGTGAGTGTCACCAAATATTCAAGGAAGAGATCATTTCAAACAAAGCTTTCCAGAGAACAGAAAAAAGAAAAGTGCCACTGAATTCATCATATAAGGAATGTAACACCTTGATACAAAGGACAGTATAAGGGAGAAAAATTGAAGCCTATATGACTTACAAATACTGATGCAAAGCTCCTCACAAACAGCAACAAAAGCAAACCAAATTCAGCAGTGTGAGTTGTTCTTTAAAAATGTAAATGAACAGACAAGTTACAAAGTGCAAGAAGAGGTATGCAACATACATACCTAACAAAATCAACAACCAAACAGAACGATGGGCAAATTACACGAGCAGAGAACTCACAGCGAAGAAAATCTGAAGATGCAATAGATGTGTGAAAAGATACTTCAATCTCACTGATAATTAGAGAACTGCAAATTAAAACAACATGGTCACATTTTATACTCATCAAAACTGGTGAAAATGTAAAAGTCTAAATATAAGTGCTGACAAGGATGTCAGGAAAGAGGAATTCATAAACTGCTTACAGAACACCTTGTTACAATTCCTTTCAAGAGCAATTTGGTAACAGGTAGAGGTGAGGAAGTCCAGCCCAGCAATGCCACTTCTAGGTGGTCTGGGTGAGAGAGATGCTCCCATATTTTGTACAAGAGGAATATTTATTGCCGCATTGTTGGAAATAGTGGCAAAAGCAGAAGCAATTTCACTGTCCTTCAGTATGGGAATACATATTTACATAAAAGTTTAAGGCACGCGAAATAAAAGTACATGTTACAGATAAACATATATGTAATAAAAATATGATACATATTTGAAGAAAAGATTACCTCTGGGGAAGGAGAAAATAAATAAGAATGGTATTCTACCTGTATCTGTTATGCTTTATTACTTTTTTCAAAAAGGGGAGATATGAAACAAATCTGGCAAAATATTAACATCTGTTTAATCTTGTGAGTACATGTGTGTTCTATTATTTTGATACATCTTATTTTGAAAAAAAGAATTTAAAATATAATAAAGTTAAGAAATACACCAATGCATTATTATTAAATTTGCATTAAAATTTTTTCTTACTCCCAAGGAAAAAAGCTTTTCTACCTGAATTGTTTTGTTTTACATCAGGGTCTTTGCATTCCTAGGCTCTGCCCAGGAAACCACATTTGGCATCCTTGATGGCCAACTATAGTACTGAGCTCTGAACTTCCAAGAACACCAAATGATTTTTTCCAATCTGGGCTAAGAAGCGCTTTTATTCAAACACAAAGCAATTTTGAGGGGAATCTGGAAGTACTAGCACTAGTTGTTCTTAATTACATACTAAGAAGCTTCTTACTAAATGACTTCTTTTTTGAAGTTAAAATTAAATAACCCTGGCTAAAAGTTAATAGCTATTCACCAGTATTCTTCAGTCAAGATATCTGAGAATAATAATAAGCATTACTGCCATTCCCAGCTCAGCCCCAATAAATCCACAGCCTGAAAGTACTAGAGCTCAACATTTTCTCTGGAACCTGAATGTCACTGAAAGAGCAACTGCCAGCTATTTCTGTCCTTTCTATCAAAACAAATAATAACAATGGCTAACACTTTTTAAGTACTTAAATTACAAGCTAGGAACTGTCTGAAGACCTTGATAACTTTGTCCTCATGACAACCTTTAAGATGTGGGAACCTTATCACCCTATTTTCCAAATAAAGAAACTGAGGCACAGAGAAAGTCAAGAAGCAAAGATCTAAAGTATCACTGACCAACCATACTAGATTTGGATAGGGAAAGAAAATTTCCACTATGCCATGGGTTGTAAAAAAAAAGGCACACAAGTAATGTTAAAAATTATTGGCAATTGGCCATCAGAAACACAGAGTTAATAAAAAATGATATTCTACAAGCAGCTGCTTCCTCTGGTTGTGATGTCATCATAAATCCTTAAATAAAACAGAGAAAGTAGTATTCTACTGTAGCACAAGAGAAAAGCAATTGACTAAATATCTGACAGTGATAAAAGAACAAAAATGTGAAGACAGTATGGGGGTAGATGGCATTTTAAAGGTACACTGATTATTTGGCATGCTGGATGTTCACAAACACACAGTCAAGTATCAGCTATCCTGCTTTCAAGGGCTTACACCTCTAAGTATCTTCTTACTCATAATGAAATCAAAACAAAAGCACAACAACATATTTCACCAAATCAGCATACGTTATTAAAAATGCAAAGCTGGGCACTTACAAACTGCTGCGGGCTCCAGTTCATGGAGATTAAAGGAAACCATACTAATAACGGCCTTATATGGTAAAGATGAGGAAACATCATTCTGAAAGACATTTTGCACTAGGATCTAATAAGAACACAATTCTCATTCGTCTGCACGACACATACTCATTTATCATGTAGTGAACAAACCAAAGAATCCATGTATAATTAGCTAGATTGTGAGGGGCCATTCAGAAAGACATCCACCACATGTCATGGTGACAACACAGTTTACCTGAACCTCTAAGCAGCAAATTTAAATGAATGCAGAGGCTGAAAGGAAGATGTACAAGAATTAAAGCCAGCTTTTAGATATCTTTTTAAACTAAAAAATGAATTATTTAAGAAACTCCCACCAATCTTCTAAAGCTTAGAGATAGAAAAACTTCACTTTACTAACAGATCAGTCCACTATTTCACTAGGGATAAATCACCTCTGTTGCTTAATCTAGAATATTACTACTTTTCTGGCATGAAATTGAAGTAGTTTAGCTGAAAATGTAATAGCCATTAGACTCCTTGCTTTAAATAAATTTTGATTCATTGATTACTTACTAGTCCCAATCACATGCCATAGGATAGCTTTTGTTATACCTTTCTAGCTAAAACTCCAAATGATTGGGATTACTAGCATGTCAACCCAACAGGTGGCAAAAATGGCCAGCACCAAGTTTCCCAAAGGCTCTGCTCCAGAGCCAGTTCATAAACTCGTGGGACATTGGTGAAATAGGTCAGGACACTGGCCTACAGACATTATTATCTGAAAGATCCAGTACAGCCTGCCCAGAGCCAAGCAACATGAGCCGAAAGGAAAATTCAGCTTCCAAAGCATGTATACAGCTGGCACAAGGGAGAGGTGTAATGGCACAATTTCCACGTGGCTGGCCAGAGCTAAGGGTGATGTCTTATGAGCATGTTCCAGCCAGCAACCTTCACCGCGGCAGAAACCGTCCCAGATACAAGCACTATCATTTGCTTTGGGGAAAACACTTAAAAATCTTGAAGTAGCTACAACACAGCCGAGTTCCTGGAGACTGATACTTCAACTAAACCCACAGAGTTAGGCAACATTTCCTCCAATGGGCATTTTGCGGGGAGAAGGTGAATGAAAATCAAAATGTAAGCATCAGTAAAAATATAACTTTATCAAATTGCTATAAAAGGAAAGTTCAATAACTTAAATGACTTAGCAAAAAACATTCCTCTTTAGGCACACTAAATTCAACATAAACCTTAAGAAATCCGGCGAAACCCTGTCCCTACAAATATAAAAATTAGTCAGGTGTAGTGGTGCGCACCTGTAGTCCCAGCTACTTGGGAGGCTGAGGTGGGAGGATCACCTGAGCCCAGGAGGTCAAGGCTGCAGTGAACTATGATCGCGCCACTGCACTCCAGCCTGGGTGACAGAGTAAGACCCTGTTTCAAAAAAATAATAATAAGGCCAGGGTGCAGTGGCTCACGCCTGTAATCTCAGCACTTTGGGAGGCTGAGGCGGGCGGATCGCTTGAGGTCAGGAGTTCGAGACCAGCCTGGCCAACATGGTGAAACTTCATCTCTACTAAAAATACAGGCCGGGCGTGGTGGCTCACACTTGTAATCCCAGCACTTTGGGAAACCAAGGCAGGCAGATAGGTCAGGAGTTCGAGACCAGCCTGGCCAAAATGGTGAAATCTCGTCTCTACTAAAAATACAAAAATTAGCCCATTGTGGTGGCACATGCCTGTAATCCCGGCTACTCGGGAGGGCTGAGGCAGGAGAATTGCTTGAGCCTGGGAGACGGAGGTTGCAGTGAGCTGAGAGCGTACCACTACACTCCAGCTTGGGCGACAGAATGAGACTCTGTCTCAGAAAAAAAAAAAAAAATTAGCCGGGCATGGTGTTGGGCACCTGTAATCCCAGCTACTTGGGAGGCTGAGGTGGGAGAATCACTTGAACCCGGGAGGCGGAGGTTGCAGTGAGCTGAGATCGCACCACTGCACTCCAGCCTGGGCAACAGAGCGAGACTCCATCTCTGAAAAAACAAAAAAAGATGGATCAATCTGATAATCACTGGTTCCTGCAAGAAAGGAAATGTAACATTATGTTAAAGTCGCACAACGCTTTACCCAGCAGGCCTACTCTTTCTCACAACTAATGTATGTTTTCACAAAGTAATAAATTCCCATGGTGATAAAAAGTGACACATTCATTCGAGTGATAAGTCAAATCAAATATTCCCCTTTAAGAAGCTCAAGGTATCCCACATACAATTTCTTTCAAGTTTGCATTCTGGAGTGTATCATATAAACCCACACCTTCCTAGGGTGCTGGATTCAGACTGCTTTCTACACGGTTTCCCTTATCTAATCCAACTCAGGCAGCTGTCTCACTTCCAGTACTTTTCCAACTCCTGATCTGCAGTCCTCGATGCCTATTATCCAGACTAGTTACACCACCCGAAGATGTAAGGGCCTAAGAGCCCCCACCCCATCCTGGGGAAGGCAAGCAAAGATACTTTACATGACCTGACTCAAAGAACAGTTAAAAGATTTCCACATTGTTCAAACCCCTACCTAATATTCATCTAAGTTTTCATTTTAGGAAAAAATGAGTATCAAAATCACTTTATGTGCCCAAATTTCAATCATAACTTATTTTTGGCTTTGGGTGATACATACTGAGAATTCTTCAACTCAGCAAGGAGAATGTTAAGTCACACATGTGCTCAGAAGTAGAGGAAAAGTTTTCTGCCCAAGCATAAGGGCTCCATTCACACTGTGCAGAGTTCAAAGGAGTCAAAAGCGTATCTATTGAAGTGGGTTTTCCATTTTTTTCAACTTCCTTTTCCTTATGACAGTATTATTTATGTGGATACATGTTTTGTTTGAATTTCTTAAGCCCCTGCTGCTCCACGGGGAGGAGCTAGAGTGATTGTGGTCATGGGACAAGGGGACAGCGGCATGGAAAACAGAGACTCAGCAGCAGACCAAAAAGATGGGTGCACACAATATATGACTTGTGCACCGGCTGGTCCCTGAGAGTGACAGCTCATGGCCCAGGAATAAAACATTCTGAGGAGGCTTTACTTTAAGGGAACCAGAAATACCATCCTTGAGGTAAAAGGAGGTGCTCTGGAATAAACCCTACAGATTGAGTTACCCTGTAAGGTAAGGTAAGCTAGAAACAAAAGCTGCTGGGGAGAGGGAGTATGGGCCTACAGAGACTTCACCTGCCTGTGAGTAAAAAACAGCAGTCTTTTTGGACAGAAGTGAAAATGCCAAGCAAATAATTTTTGCATCACAGATCCGCTCTAAAAACTGGGTTTAATACTGAATAGACCATATTTTAAAATCAATTAAGAACTTGAGGGAAGTTATTGTAAAACTACAAACATTTTATTATCAGAAAGCAAAAACACGGAAAAGTTAACATTTCCTTACTCAACCTTGCCCAAATATGCGATAGCAACCAGAGTAGCTGTATTTCCTAACTTCCTGACTTAAAGAATTTATAAAGTGAAAACCTAATGCTTTCTGCTCATTATTGCAGACAAGTAATTCCATATGATGCTTCTGGGCTGAGAACAAATAAAAACTTGGAACCCAAGATGAGGCAGAATCTAGTTAAAATAAAATTGAGCTAGAAAGCAAAAGCTGAAAAGCAGAAGAACTACAGATGTAAATGCAATATGGAAAATTAAAGCATTCAATATCAAATCAGAAAATAGAGAAACTGGTTGTCTAAGCCCTCGTAGTAAGCAAATGACATTGGAGACTGATCTACTGAAACCCTCTGTGAACGCTGAAGAGCTCCAGGGCTAACCCTTCCCATTGCAGCTCTGCATTGGTTTAATCCACAGGCCTCAGAATGAAAATCCACCCTCCTTGGATGGTGGAGATGAAAAATAGAAAAATATTACAACTTTTTTTGGGGGGTGGGAGGGGCTAATGCCTTGGGCTCCATGGCTGAGTCAGTTCCACACAAGCAAGAGGACTGCAGTATAGACTCAATTCAGTCAGCCAGAAATGAAACCCAAGTCACCGGTCCTCCAAGAAAGCAGACATGTGTCCCATCACATTCCCTCTCAGCTCAGTCTTCCCCAGACTCAACTCAGGTCCCACCCCTAATTGGCAAAGATATTCAACTTGGCAGGAGCAGATGATTTGCTACATGTGGTTATAAGGTGGCTTCTGGGCAAAACCGTGACTCCAGAAATGTGTTCATGACACCTTGAGTTTATTTCAGAGTAATGTGTGTTCAGATACCTTTCTTTACCGGAGATACAGCAGCTTTCCCAGACTGGGGTTACCATGTTTACACACTGAGGGCTTCTGCTGGCAGCAATTGTCAGCCTGCTTAGCACAGACTGGCACGCTCCACAAACCCAGGAAAGAGTTAAACGTTCTTTGCACTTGACTCAGTGGCTTCTCTTCACCACACACTCCCAGATCCCACCATTCTCTGAGCCACCCATGCAGCCAATCAAAGCAAAGGAAGGAAATTATCCTGGCCGGCTGACAGCCACAGCGCTCTGATGGCCATATATGGTAAAAACCACTGTCAGAGCCCTGTCAGGCCTGCGGGCCGGCTGCTGTGGACATATCAGTGAACTGCAGCAGCAGGAGAAGCTGGCCAAGGAAACGCACAAAGGCTGCCTGCTCATCTCCAGGGGAGGGGGTGGGGTGGAAACCATCATCTGCCAGGGCACACATTCAGTGAGTCACAGCCACTCACTGTCATCAAAAATAGCCCCGGGGTACATTGGGAAGTTCCTTCTGCCAGGACTTTGTGCTCCATTGTTAACTGGGGGTGAGCAGGGTGCCCACCCCACCCCTCCCAGCAAAACTGTGGAAAACACAGTCACTAGGAGAAAATGAAAAGGCCCTTCTGTGGCACTTCATGTGGTAATGAGGCCAGGCCGCGCTCGTGTGGCTGGCAGCTCGTGACATAATTTGGAAGTCATTGTTCTGCACCTGGTGCCCTCCCCCTGCATCCTCCACCCCTCCCAGTCCTGTCCCCCAGCTTTTCACGGCCCATACACTTGGCAGTTGAAGGTGCTCCAGGCATCAGACAATCTATTTCAGGAGGCAGTGAATGGGCATCCCACGACATGTCAGGACACTGGCTGGCTCTGAACAAAATCCTCTGCCCCTAACACCAAAGCTACCAAGTGCCAAATGTCCACATCTGTACAAAGGGCTACCGGCACTGCCACTGTTGTCTAAAACAGAGTACCACAATGTGTAGAAATGGAAATTGCCTGTCAGCAATGCACAGTAAGGCAGACATGCAGCCAATGCAAATCCAGCAGGTGCTGGCAAAGACTGTGGATCACACAGAAAAGCACTGTCAGGAGACTGCCATTCCCTCTCAAGTAGCCCATGAAAGAAGGCACTTATCAGCACGGCGCCTGGCACTTAAAGGAAGCCCGCAACAAATGTGAACTGCTGCGATTTCATCACTGTCACTGTGTCCTCACAAGGCATGGTATAGACCAAGCACTTTCCAAACCTAAGACAATTCTCTGAGCTGACAGAATGAAAGCCCTGACAAGTTACTGTTTTTGTTATTAAACTCTCTAATCCCAGAGAAAGAATGCAAAGGATTCAGTGTCCATTAGACCACAGCCTTTTTTTTTTTTTTTTTTTTTTTTTGAGACAGAGTCTTGCTCTGTCGCCCAGGCTGGAGTGCAATGGTGCGATCTCAGCTCACTGCAACCTCCGCCTCCTGTGTTCAAGCCATTCTCCTGTCTCAGCCTCCCGATTAGCTGCGATAACAGGCGTGTGCCACCATGCCCAGCTAATTTTTGTATTTTCAGTAGAGACAGGGTTTCACCATGTTGGCCAGGCTGGTCTCAAACTGCTGACCTCAGGTGATCCACCTGCCTCGGCCTCCCAAAGCGCTGGAATTACAAGCGTGAGCCACCGCGCCCGGCTAAACCACAGATTCTATATCCTCCCCCCTAAAGAAAAATTCGTTCATACTCAGTAGAAAAAAAATTAATAAAAATATACATGTACAAATCAAATAAGGACTCAGCAACCTAAGTTCTAATCCACAAACAACCTCACGGTCTTGGACAACCACTCAATTTGGCTTCAATTTCTACAACTGTAGAACAGAGGAATGATCCCACCCTACCAAGTGAAAAAACGGAGACACTGTTCATGAAGGGGGCTATCCACGTACGATCTGCTGACATTCTGCAGTCTCATTTCCATCAACGTGACAGAAGTCACTGCTTTTTCCTAAAGATGATACAAAGGAAAGACGCCATGTTGATCTAGTTAAAACAATGATTCTAAAATATAAAACAGTGCTTATTCTAGTTCTTTTCCCCATAACAATCAAGGAAAATACCAATTTTGCCAAATTCACACTGAAAGTGAAAGAAAGGGTCAAGAAATGTAGGATTTTCTACCAAAAAGCTATCCTTCAGCTTCTTTTGACTCATAATGTTAGTTCACACTATGCATAAATGATTTGTTTCTCTTCCAATCAAACATTCTATTTCTGCAATACTACAAAAATCCACCTAAACTAGACATCCTGGAGTCTGAAGGAGGAATGTGCCTACCACCTACTTCTTTGCCCTCCTGGGGACAGAGCCCCTCTACTAACTTAACAGTTTAAAAGTTGGGTTGGCTCCTCTTCTGTTTCATCTTTAGCTCCTATGCAGAGGAAAAAAAAAACCTGAATTCAAACCGAACCTTCTCTGTGATGTCTTCCTTACCTCCTAAGCCTAGGGTGAAACTATCTCTCACACCCCAGTGCTAAAGCACTTCATGCACAAAGCACCCCCCTGGAGAGATCAAGCACAGTTGTTGAAGCTTCTTAAAAGCAAGAACCTAGCCGGGTGTGGTGGCTCACGCCTGTAATCCCACTTTGGGAGGGCAAGGCAAGAGGATCAGGAGTTCGAGACCAGCCTGGCCAACACAGTGAAACTCTGTCTCTACTAAAAATATAAAAATTAGCCGGGCATGATGGTACACACCCGTAGTCCCAGCTACTCACAAGGCTGAGGCAGGAGAACTGCTTGAACCTGGGAGGTGGAGGCTGCAGTGAGTCAAGATCACACCACTGCACTCTAGCCTGGGGAACAGAGCAAGACAGTCTCAAAAAAAAAAAAAAAAAGTAAGAACCCACCACAGGTCCCTGCACATGCAGGCACTAAGGAATGAGTATGTGAATGAATGAATGTGATTTTTCTAAAGTACTGTGTTAAATTTCACAAACATTTAAGCAATAGTTAGCTCTTTATATGTACTCTGTTAATATTACTGATAATATTTTTCAAAATCTCAATATGTAATAAGTTCATTGTAAAAAAATATTTTTAAGTGCAGGTAATTATAAAGAAGAAAATAAAACATCACTTTTAGTCCCATCAATGTTAACATTGCACATTATTTCCTAAAAACTAATAACACAATTGAAGTTAAGTACGAGATAATGACTATGATCTTATAACACATTTTTTAGGTTATATGAAGGTACCATGGAATACAGGATAACAAAATCTTGCCATATAACTTTCTCTTGCTATTGAAAGGAATCCCTCAATTATTCACTTAGGACTTAAGAATGTTTATATGTATATAGATATTATATTTCTATGTAGATTTTTCTTAAAGGCTAGGTGGAAATATAGTGTTCAAAACTACCAGAAAGCCTTTTAAGTCACTCTGAATTACTCATATATGAATTGTGTGAACTAACATTATGAGTCATGTAATACAGTCTAAGAATATATGTATTAGTTATCAACTGCTGATTAACAAGTTATCCTGAATTTATCCTAAAATTCAGCTGATTAAAACAATAAACATTTATTACTCACACAGTTGCTAAGGATCAGGAATTCAAAAACAGCTTATCTGGGTGGCTCTAGCCCAGGGTTTTTCACGAGATAGTGTCAGCCAGGGCTGCAGTCACCTGATGGCTTTACTAGGGCTGCAGGATCTACTTTCAAGATGGCTCATCACATGGCTGGTTGAGTTGGTGCTGGCAGTCATCAGGAGGTCCTATGGACCTTGCCACAGAGCTGCTGGAGTATCCTCACAACATGGCAGCTCCAAAAGAGACAAAGTAGAAGCCAGTGGGCTTTTATGACCTAGTCTCAGAATTCACCCTCCATCAATTCCACCATACCCTATGGTTACACAGGCTAGCCCTATTCAGTGTTGGAGGCCACCTACCACAACATAGTAAGGCAAGTTTTTGGAGAACCTGCACAAAAGGCTACCATATACATAGCCACCCAGTTTGCATCCTCTATCCAAGTGAGTCAAGAGATCAAGAGCATATAATTCTAACCACTCCCTCCGTTAAGTGAATAATAATTTTAATAATGTGATAACGCAGGCTGTGGTACCAGTGGTATGAAGAAGCAACTAAGAGAACCCAATGGATGAGTTCCTCTGTTTCAGTAAATAATCAAAGGCAACATCTGAGCTGGATAATGAACAGTAAGAAAAGACCACCAAGTATCATCATTAGTGGAATACTGACTGAAATGAATCAAGATCTCTTCCTCAACCAACATGACAGAAACATTCTAAAGCAGCCTTCATCAACCTAGGTTCTATAAGAAATTAAAGTCCTAATGCTCTAATATATGCTATTATAGGCAATGAGCTCTTAATCCTATGCATCTAGAAGACTGGCTATGTATCACCCTTGGGAGAACTAAAAAAAAAAAAAACAAAAAAAAACAGTCTTTCAAATGATTTTCTGTAGAGCTAAATTCTTTCATAAAATCCTAGATGAAAAACTGCAAAATGAGTTGAAAAATGGTTCACAGACATAAATAAAGCAAGATCCCAAATATTCCCACACACAGCTCCTAAAATAAATGGGAGAAACACAGTTGCGTATAAGAAAGTACCACACAGCTACAACAAAGGAGCTCATGGGAGAGAAGAAGAGATCATGACCCAAAAAGATAACAGAGACCTGGCCATACCCATCCTATCCTGGCCAGAGCAGCATTCTTGTCCCAGGTAGTTTCTGTGAGGGTGAAATCAGCTATCATTCCAATTCACCAAAGTTGCTTCACAGTATTTCACAATACTCAAGGAAGGAAGGGAGAAAGAAAGCAATTTGGGAAGACAGGAGCCATCTAGTTCGCATCCTCCAGCCAAGAGAATGTCAAGAGATCAAGAGCATATAATTCTTACCGATTCCTCCCCCTCTTACTTGTTTAAGGCAGGATTTACAGGCTTGTTGTGATATGAAGTGTGTGGGGGGAGGGAGGGGACGGGGGGGTTGTATGTGTATCTATCCAGAAACACTGGTGTGTATGAGCCCTCCATGGTTCACAATAGGGAGGGAATGTCTCAGTTCTATCTACGTCACGAGCGTGGCTACTCCACAAAGGAAAGGCTTATTCATGCCAACGTGGTAGATTACACAGAGGGCTGAAAACCTGTGTGCTCTTGAGACAAGGCAGCTTGTGCAGTTGTGGCAAGAAAAAAAAGTATTCCTCATAGCCAAAACCACAAAGCCAACTTATGTTCAGCAAGACTGCTATTATTCATCCTCTGAAGGACTAAAGAATAAGTAAATGCACTAAGCCACACCTTGAAAAGTCATGGCAGAGTGGCAAGCCACAGCTTGATGGAAGCATTACAAAAGAGAGTGGGAATCACGTGTGCTAATCTAAATCAACCCACCTCAGGACTGAGGACTTTCTATATTCCTCCGGCAGTGACCTCTTCAAAAATCCCACTTTCCCTAATAAAACCTTCCTAACAAACACCTCATAAACCATATGCTTAAAATAAGCATACATTCATTCTTAAGTGTGCTGCTTGCTGCATATGTGTGTGTCTTTGTATATGCATGTGCTTTGATGTATTTATCCCTATTACTCTTTTCACTTCAGATTTTAAGTCCTGGAAGACAGAAACCATGTCTAACTTATTTTACATTCTCCCAGAATCTAACCACAAGCCTCATGAGGTTGCAATAAGAAGCCTTATTTACTGCTGACACTAAATAGCTTTCAAAAGAAATTCATGGAAAACCATGTTTTCAAATGGGAGCCTTTCTGAAAGGGTCATAATCCACCTTAATTCCAACGTGTACATATTCAGTATTATTATGTACAGAGTCCCAAACGCATCACCAAAACTAACCTGCCTGTCTATAACCAGAAACAAAAAAGGGAAAACATTCTCAGAAGCCCATGAGATAATTATTAAAAGCCATATCCATCTTTTAAGGTTCGTGTTTAAAATCATGCCAGGCTGCTATCAACATGTATTGGAGCCTAACACACATCTAAACATCATTTCTTGCTATCTTGATTTCAAACATAACTTCATATTATAATTGGGAATTTAGTTTTTCTTTGCCTTTAAACCAAAGCAACACCTCATGATAAAACTATTTCATAGTTGCCAAGACACTAAAGTTGTAGGAGTCTCTTTTCCAGGGTAAAGAGCCCTAGTATTACAAAGCCCTGTACTGAAAAGGGATTAATGGGTTCACCATGTAGTTGGAGTCCCCATCATATTTCTTCTTCGAGGCTGTACTTCTAATGAGGAGACAAACACCTCAGTACCAGCAATCTGCCAGGATGCTTTCTTAGACACAAGTGCTCCTGGAGGGCACAGATGCTGGCACACAGCAGGTACTCTGCTTACAGACAATCAAACCAACTAATCGTATATGAAGACTCACTCATATTGTGTAAACAATCAAATATCAACTGTAAAATGTATAACCATTATTCAAATATTCATGACTATACCAAAATTATAAGGTAGACATCAAGAAGGCAGTCAGCCCCATAGAGAAATGTAGGTTTTCTGATAACATGGAAGATCATTCTATTTTCTACCAGCTACTGATGCCTGGTAACCAGCCAGCATCTCAGGTAGGAACAGCAACTTAGAAGAAAAAAAAGGCAAGTGTCACCTGACACTCCAGGGCTCACAGGCCAAGCCCTGCCACAGCAGATCCTACTGAGAACTACCTAGGCACATGACTGTCATGAGGGACCACAGGACCACTCCTCTTTGCTGGGCTCAGCTTTGCCTTAGTGAAAAAGCAGCCAGGAGTAAAAAGCCATCTACTTGCCAAGGTTATACATTGAATTAGGGGGACAAAAATGGAACAAAAATGTTTTCTTTGCTGAATTTTGAGTACACACCAACTGCACTGGAAATCACTTCATAGCTGAGAACCATGGAAGGTGAGAAGCATTTCTGACATGATCTAGAATTTCCAAGGCAGAAAATAACTTTTTTTTCTTTTTGAGACGGAGTCTCACTCTGTCGTCCAGGCTGGAGTACAGTGGCACGATCTCAGCTCACTGCAACTCCGCCTCCCGGGTTCAAGTGATTCTCCTGCCTCAGCCTCCTGAGTAGCTGGGACTACAGGTGTGCACCACCATGCCCGGCTAATTTTTGTATTTTGAGTAGAGACGAGGTTTCACCATGTTGTCCAGGCTGGTCTCAAACTCCTGACCTCAGGTGATCCGCCCGCCTCAGCCTCCCAAAGTGCTGGGATTACAGGCATGGGCCACTGTGCCCGGCCAGAAAATAACTTTTATACACAGCTGCTTATGTTACAGAGAGAGAAACAGAGGAGCGGAAGGATAAAGAGACACATCCACGTCCCACTACAAGTCAGTGACTGAGCCAGGACTGAACTCCACAGCTCATCAATTCCCAGATTTGTGATCTTTCCTCTATGCCACATTGATGCTAAGAGCTAAATACACACACTTTAATACACAAAAATCTCACATAGTACTCATGAACCTATCGATTATAGAAACCCAAGTATTGATCTTATTTCCAATGGCTGTCACAGGGCTTAGCTTATACCAATGTCACCTCCTCTAAAACAAACTCATATTTAAGGAGCAAAGCTAGACAGACAGTATTATAGCCTGGGAAAGACCCTCGATGCTCCTCTAAAAAGCAACACCTCATCTAAACATGACAATTTGTAAAGCAACTTATTCTATCCTAGTTCCCATAATGCTGGTTAAAGAATGAAATACAAGGACATATTCATTAAGTGTAGGTCACTGAATGCAAGGAAAAACCAAATCATAAGATCAGTTAGCTGGGGCACTGCACACAGGTCTCCCTCAAATGGGATAAGTGAAACTCAGTTTCTCATGGTCTGTAAAAGCAAAGATGAACTCACAGAACCTTTGTGGATGTGAAAGTTGAAAGGAAATGTCTGAATTCAGAGGAAGATTAGCCATTCATTATGTCTATTTTGTGCTTAATTGGCTTGTTCCATTTCTTTGAAGGAAAAAAAAGTCTTACATTTATCCCTCAGTCTATAAAAGGGGAAATAAAAACTCGTAACTCCAAAACAAATCATGGTGCTCCAGTGTCTGACCTTAGCTAACAAGCTATGGCTGTCTTCTCAGTTGGCTGCCATAAAGCCTACCAGTAAAATGTCAAGTTTCCAAATGCCCCTTGCTCTTGGTGAAGGAATAAGCTAAAACAATGTGGAGACCAAATGCAACTGGCCTTGAGTTCAAATCCCCACTCCAAAACCAGATGAAGAACACTTATAACAGTGTAGTGTACTTATCTGCCACTGAATGACAATTTTTTGAACAGAAATAAAAGTATCTAAATAAAAAATAAATTTTCAACTTAATGAAAAGATTCATCTTCGCCAATAAGAAGGTACATTTGAAAACACGTATCAAATTTGTTCCCCAAAGGCACCCATCTCCCTTCTTCGGTTAGGAGATGGTTCTACTGTGTTATCTATCTGGCCACTGAAGTAAAAATTAGAGTTATAATAAAACAAGTTAGTCACCAGCATCTCTGAAACAAAAGTCCAAGAGAATTGGACATTTTCCCAATGAGAGTTTTCCCAAGGAAAAAACATCAACATACAATGGGAAACAACCCTCTGACAGAAATTCACTTTATTGTAACCACTCTCAGAATCACATGATCCATTGTGATGAGATGTACCCTGAATATAAGGGGCTCAGAAACAGCGGGGATCCACTTCCCCCGCTGTTTTCAGCAGAGTGGAAACAGCTGTCATACGACCCAACATCTGCATCCTCACCAGCACCTAGCCCTTATCATTGGAGCTCAGGACTCACCAAACTCATTTTCCTCCTAAAAGCTAACTAGAAAACAACTGTTTCTAGGCCCTCTTCACAGCTTTTTTTTCTTCATTATTTGCAGTTCTGGGATTTGCTGATAAAGTAACTATAGATTTTGATCTGGAGTATTCATGATTGGTCAGCAAATGCACAAAATTCCTATCTAATCTCCCACCTTGGAGCAGGCTTTCTGGGAGGATAAAGGAAGGAGGAGGGCTTGGAACCCTACTGAAGTTGAAGAAAACATAGAACCATTCTCAGTAAAGATCCTTTATTTCTACCACTTGTTAACACTGTTTAAATCCTACGCTGAAACTTACTATTGTCCAGAATTGAAATCTATATTGAGGACATTTTCTTGAGTTCTTGTTCCATTTCCAACTCAAAAAAAAAAAAGGAAATTAAGAAAAGAAAAAGGGCTCATCCTTATGACTTCACAAAAAAAGAGAATATTATCTTACAAATTTCTGCCCATTTGAAAATGTAACTGTTTTTAAAACTTTACTTTGGAGTAAAAGCCAGTTTTTAAAACTGCACTCTAAAAGAAAAATTTTTGTGAAAAGCAGATGATTAAGAATGAAATCTTAAAATTCCTATGCCTGCCCATGCTCACAACATCGTTATAATAATTTTTTCATCCATAGAGGGCATCCCCAGAACAGAGGTCACTATTCTATTTAATGATTCTCTGTTAGAGAAAAACTGATGTGGTTAGTAAGGCGTGTGGAACTTAACCTCAATTACATCAGAGTCTAATGGTTTCACAAATACAATTCTTAGTGAACTGTCAATCTATTAAGGAAAAAGTATGGAGACTATCAGAGGGTGTCTACCAGAATGGAAGATCAAATTACCTACCTTGTGCAGAGGGAGGACAAGGAACGCTCCTCCCCCACTTGCCTCTATGATTATGGCAACAAATCTGGGATTGACAGCACAAAAGGAACTATCCCAGGTCACACGAGAAACCCGGATGTCATCATAGCACTGGTCATTTTTCACCGCTTGCCCAAATACATGCCGAAACTTGCTCTGTCGTACCACTCGCCTCATCGTGTCTGCAAAGGAAGAGTGAGAATTATGTTAGAATTATGCACCAAACTGAAAGCTTTACTTTTACAAATGAAATGCTCCAAGTAGGAAAAACAGAATGGTATGGCATTTTGTCTGCTCTCCTAAAAAGTAGCCAAATTGCAATCCAAATTTCTTTTAGCAGCACATACCCGGAGACAACTGCAAAATGCGTCAGGGAAAGAATTACAAAGAAATGAAAAATTCCTAATTCAAGATCCAGAAACAGCTCATCAGTTTTAATTTCAATGGAAAGATTAAGGGAAAGAATTAAAGAAAATTAGCCTTTCAGGGTTGGGTGGGAGCTGACAGATAATGTACTTCAACCCTTCCCCTTTTACAGATAAGAAAACTCCAAAGTGAAATTCTCTGGTAGAGGTGAGGCTGAAGAAAGCCGAAAAACAAGTTACGATTTTGTGGCTTTGTCCTCAGCCTGCCAAGGTAATTTTTCAGATTGTAAACATTTTCCCTAGACATCAACACTCTGCTGTCTGAGAATTATGTCTATTCCCCAGAGTGTTTCAACAAGAATAGCTATGGGAGGAATTCAAAAGACACAGCCATCACCCTTGACTTCAAAAGCCTTCTAATCTCCTTCTAACACAGACGTAATAATCAGAGCAACTCACTACCAAACCGCCTAGTGCTAAGTGGTACACAGTGAGAAACAGGAAAAGTCAGCCTAAAGCAGCCTAACGGGTAAGAGCCAGGTCTGGGAAAAGCAGAGCAAAAGTATTTAAATGGAAAGCAATGTGATCAAAGTGATGTTTAGGATGACAGTAAATGTGGCAGGAGCACACTGGACAGCTTACACAGGAACAAGCTCAAAGCCAGGTACTGGGCTAGGAAGCTATTTGACAGTAAACCAGACTTGAGGAAGGCCTGGAGTGATACAGCAGTAACAGTTGGGACCTAGGAAAGGAAAAATGCAGGGGCTATTGTCGGGGGGGAAACAAAACCAGGCTGGGTTTTCACTGAGCTGATCATCCACCACAGCCACTTCCCTAGTAAACCAGGGACTCTGAAGGGGAGGGGAGGTGACACAGAGCTAGGTTCCTAGGCTGTCTTATGTGTCATTTCAGACTCCAAATTCGACTAAATCATCTGATAGACACTGAAAGCTTTGTGCTTTCAGATCACCAGGCCCTCCCTGATTAAGACTTCCTAGACTGCACCCAATGTAATTTTCCTATGTGCTACTGCAGGACATTCTGTTCATGTTGGTTAGATAGAAGGAGCCTGGATAAAAATCTAAGTGGAAATGGAACATGGTTCAACATCGACAAATCAGCTGAAAATCAGATCCTTATATACAGAGGAGAGCTAACACCTGTCCACTCATGCCAGACGAGACACATGGTGGGCTGTTGCTAATTCCTTTCCTCTAATTCCCTTCCTCATGGCCCTGAGCCCACTGCTAAATGCAGAGAGACGAATTTATTTTTGCCAGAGTCTCTTACCCTTCCAAGGCATGTGTGAAAGTGGCCTCTCTCCAATGCTGGGAGCATGTAGCCGGGCTGAAGTAAGAGACCCTTGGCAGGCAATTGAGCATCCACGTTCCTTAGCCCAGCTGTTATTGCCAGACTTTCCCAGCTGACTACCAGGGCCATACATTTTGAGTCTTTGGTAGAGGAGATGGCAAATGATTCGTGGCCAGGGTCCTTCATTTTGGAATCAATATGAATACTTCTCAAGCGTGAGTTAGATAAGACAGCTTCCATGAGGTGGTGAAAAGCAAAAGGAAAGCACATCTATACAAAAGCCAACGTACAGCCAGCTGGTCTCGGGTTCCACTTCCCCACACAACCATCTGCAACCATCTGTACAAGTTATAGAAGCTGCAATCCCTACCAGCATCTTCAAGCAAGTGTTTCAAAAGTAAGCTAATGTAGAAGAAAAAAGGATTGCACCATGTCAGAGTTAACATCCTTCATAAATAAAACGTTCTTACAAATTCATACAATTAAAACCCAACAGAAAATTAGACAAAGGATATGAAGAATTTACAAAAGAAACACAAACAGCACTTACCTCCACTCCTTCCTAAAATCCTAATAAAATGAAAGCAAAAAATAAAAGCAGGTAAAAACATGAAAGGACAAGAGGACTGGAAAAGAGGCTACAAGAGAGCAAATATGACAATAAACTTTCGAAGATGGAAAGCTGTCGTGCACGTGTAACTGACTGAAGTGTGAGTGTCCTCTACTCAGCTGAGTCTCAGGAGGAGCGAACAAAAAGGACATCAAGGCCCACTGTGAATCCCCAGAACACTCCAAGGAGAAACTGTGTGTCTCCAAAGACAGGGATGTGGGAGAGGGGCTACAGAGAAAATGACTGAAAGCCTGAATTAGGAGCAGCTGGACACCCAGATCCCCTCCGTCCAGGGCTGCACAACCAGGGTACTGGCCTGCCCTCTCCCCAGCAGAAGCCAGGAGAGGCCTGACTATGGGCCCTGGACTGGATGACACCCAGCACAGGTGTGAACAGGTGCCTCACTGACAGCCTGGTTCTATACAGTGGGGCCTCCAGCCCCTTGTTCCTCCTGGCTCCCAAGATACCACCTGCCTTACCCCACAAGAGATCAGACATCACTGCCCTCAGTGAGGTCCACCATTCAATGTGCCCCTCCACTCACACAGGCATAAGGTCAGCTTTTAGAACCTCACTTTTAAATGTGAATGGATATTTGAGGAAGGCCTCTCACTTGAAAAAGAGAGATGATTTTTCCTCTTCACTCAAATAGGCCAGATACCATCTAACCTCATAAAAATATGAAGATTAATATAAATATGTAAAATGCTTTGTCTTCATTGAAAGATACTATACAAATATTCTGGCTGACATACACACTAAACTACCTTAAAAAGTGATTTCCACCAGGTGCAGTGGCTCACACCTGTAATTCCAGCACTTTGGGAAGCTGAGACAGATCACGAGGTCAGACGATCAAGACCATCCTGGCCAACATGGTGAAACCCCATCTCTACTAAAAATACAAAAATTAGCCGGGTGTGGTGGCAGGCATCTGTAATCCCAGCTACTCGGGAGGCTGAGGGAGGAGAATTGCTTGAACCTGGTAGGCAGAGGCTTCAGTGAGCCAAGATCGCACCACTGCACTCCAGCCTGGGCGACATAGCAAGATTCCATCTCAAAAAAAAAAAAAAGTTATTTCCATATTATGCATACTTATTTTCATCCTAAATACACGTGGATAGAATGATATAGAAGTTCTTTTGCTACAATCACAGAGTAGAATGTTAGCTACAGGGCAGAGACAGTAAGAAAAGCCAGTGCTTCCGCAGTGCTGTGCTGAGTCAGGCATCTCTAAGCAGAGCTTGAAGGGCAGTGTGAGCCCATTCACTTCCAAGGTCAAATCTGATCTGGGCTCACCTGTGTACATGTGGCATAGCCGCTTTTCTTGCACAGAATGTCTCAGGCCCTCCAGGCACATAATAGAGTATAGCAATTAAGAGAGCAAACTCCAGAGTCAGACAGCCTCATAAGTGAGAAGCACAGCTGTACTATTTACTTCCTGGCCGTGGTACAGTACAGCAAGTCACTAAGTCTCCATTAAGTGTAAAATTCTCTATCCAAAAATGGGTACAATGCATATAAAGTTGAAGTGATCATTAAATGATCAATTGGTGATGGGATGGTGGCAGGAGATTCTCATGCTATAATAGTACCTTGTATGGTTAAATACACAAAATTAATCACTCAATAAATACTAGCTACTATTGTCATCCTAGTAACTGACATAAGATAATTTGGATTCAAATATGAGCTCTGCAACATATTAGCAAATTACTTAACCTCTCTGAGCCTCAGTTTCCCATCCACAAAATGAAGGGAATGATACCTGTAATAAGAATGTAGGCCGGGCATGGTGGCTCACGCCTGTAATCCCCACACTTTGGGAGGCCGAGGAAGGCAGATCACATGAAGTCAGGAGTTCGAGACCAGCTTAGGCAACATGGTGAAACCCAGTCTCTACTAAAAATACAAAACTTAGCCAGGAGTCCCAGCTACTAGGGAGGCTGAGGCATAAGAATCGCTTGAACCTGGGAGGCAGAGGTTGCAGTGAGCCGAGATCACGCCACTGCACTCCAGCCTGGGTGACAGAGCAAGACCCTGTCTCAAAAAAAAAAAAAAAAAAAAAAAAAAAGAATGTAAACCAACCACAGACAAGAAAGCCCAGACCCAGATGACTTCACTGCTAAAGTCTATCAAACATTTAAAAAATACCAAGTACTCACAAAATTTTCCAAAGATAGAGAAGAAGGGAACACTTTCAAACTAATTGTATGAGGCCAGTATTATCCTGATACCAAAACCAAACAAAGACATCTCAAGAAAATTACAGACCAATATCTCTTATGAATACAGATGCAAAAAATCCTCAACAATACCAGCAAACGAAATCAAGCAACACAGAAAAAGAATTAGAATTATACACCACAATCAAGTGGGATTTATCCTAGGAATGCGAGGTTGGGTCAACATCTGAAAATCAATTAATGTAACACATTATATCAATAGAAGAAAAAAAAATCACACAATTATCTCAGACACAGAAAAAGCATTTGAGGTTGGGCATGGTGGCTCATGCCTGTAATCCCAACACTTTGGGAGGCTGAGGCAGGGGGATCACTTGAGGTCAGGAGTTCAAGACCAGCTTGTGCAACATGGTGAAACCCCATCTCTACTAAAAATACAGAAGTTAGCCAGGCATGGTGGTGGGCACCTGTAATCCCAGCTACTCGGGAGGCAGAGGCAGGAGAATTGCTTGAACCCGGGAGATAGCGGTTGCAGTAAGCCGAGACAGTGCCACTGCACTCCAGTCTGGGCAACAGAGTGAGACTCTGAATCAAAAAAAAAAAAAAAGCATTTGACAAAATTAAATACTCTTTCATGATAAAACACTCAAGAAATTAGGAATAGAAGGGAATTTCCTCAACCTGATAATGGGCATCCATGAAAATACCACAGCTAACTCAATATTCAATGGCGAAAGATGCCTTCTCCCTGAGATCAAGAATAAGATGAGCTTGTCCACCCTTGCCACTTCTATTCAGGATTGTAGTACAGGTTCTAGCCAAGGCAATTAGGCAAGAAAAAGGAGTAAGAGACATTCAGATTGGAAAGAAAGAAGTAAAACTATTTCTGTGTGCTGAAGACATGATCTTATATACAGAAAATCCCGAGGAATCCACTAAAAGAACTAGTAAGTGCAGTAAGGTTGCAGGATACAAGATTAATATATAAAAATCTTTTTTTTTTTAAGATGGAGTCTTGCTCTGTCACCCAGGGTGGAGCGCAGTGGTGCAATCTTGGCTCACTGCAACCTCCGCCTCCGGGGTTCAAGCGATTCTCCTGTCTCAGCCTCCCGAGTAGCCGGGACTACACTGCACCCAGCTAATTTTTGTATTTTTAGCAGAGACAGGGTTTCACTATGTTGGTCAGACTGGTCTCAAACTCTTGACCGCAGGTGATCCTCCTGTCTTGGCCTCACAAAGTGCTGGGATTACAGGTGTGAGCTACCATGCCTAGCCGTATTTTTATAAAATCATAACAAACAATCCAAAAGTGAAATTAAGAAAACAATTCCACTCACAATACATCAGAAATAAAATACTTAGAAATAAACTTAATCAAGGAGATGAAAGACTCATACTCTGAAAACTCAAAATACTGTTGAAAGAAATTAAAGACACAAATGAATGAAAAGAAATTCCACGTTCAAAAATCAGAAGACTTAGCATTGAGATGGCAATATTCCCCAGACTAAGATATAGATTTAATGCAATCCCTATCAGACTCCCAGAAGAATTCTTTGTAGAAATGGATGAAGGGATTGATTGGAACTGCAAGGGATCCAAAAATACCCAAATGACCCTGGGGAGAAAAAAGAGAAAAAGTTAGGAAGACTCCTATTTCCTGATTTCAAAACTTACCTCACTACAAAGCAACAGTAATCAAGACTGTGTGGTACTGGAATAAGGACAGACATTTATATCAATGGAATATAATTAAAGTCCAGAAGTAAACTCATACATCTTTGGTCAACTGATTTTCAACAAGAGTGCCAAGACAATTCAATGGAAAAACTCTTCTCAACAGATGGTACTGGGACAATACGTAAAATAGCTAACTCAAAATAGATCAAAGACCTAGACATAAGAGCTAAAACTATAAAACTCTGAGAAGAAAACATAGGAGTAAATCTTCACAGCCTTGGACTGGGAAAAGGATTCTAAGATATGACACCAAAAGCACAAGCAACAAAAGAAAAATTAGAAAAACTGGATTCCATCAAAATTTATAAACTTTATGCCTCAAAGGACACTATCAAGAAATCGAAGACAACTCATAGAATGGGAGAAAACTTTTGCAAACCTTATATCTGATAAGACACTTGTATCTAGAATATAAAAAGAACTCCTACAATTCAATAATAAAAACATAGTCCAATTTAAAAATGAATCAAAGGGACTTGAATAGACATTTTCCAAAGAAGATGTACAAATGTCCAATACACATGAAAAGTTGCTGGACATCATTAATCAATGGAGAAATGAAAATCAAAACCACAATGAGAGACTATTCCATACCCACTAGGATGGCTAAAATAAAAAATTCTGAGAGTAACAAGGGTTGATGAGAATATAGACAAATCAGAACCCTCATAAACTCCTGGTGGGAATGCAAAATGTTGCAGCTGATGTGGAAAAGTCTGAAAGTTCCTCAAACAATTAAACAAAGCATTATCATAAGACCCAGCAATCCACTCCTAGGTATACACTCATAAGAACTGAAAACAGGTAGTCAAACAAATACTTGTACATGAGTCTTCATGGAAGCATTATTTACAAGAGCCAAAGGGTAGAAGCAACCCAAATACAGACTATCCATTGTATCCAATGGATAAACAAAATGTGATATTACCTGTACAACAGAATATTATTCAGCAATAAAAAGGAATGAAGTACTAATACATGCTACAACTTGGATGAATCTTAAAAACATTATAAATGAAAGAAACCAGTCACAAAAATCGACATACTAATTTATATGAAAGTCCAGAATAGGCAAATCTAGAGAGACAGAAAGTAGATTCATGGTTGCTTAGAGTTTTGTGGGGTTTTTTGGTTTTTTTTTTTTTTTTCTGAGATGGAGTCTTGCTCTGTTGCCCAGGCTGGAGTGCAATGGCTCAAACTCGGCTCACTGCAACCTCTGCCTCCCAGGTTCAAGCAATTCTCCTGCCTCAGCCTCCCAAGTAGCTGGGATTACAGGCGCCCGCCACCATGCCCAGCTAATTTCTGTATTTTTAGTAGAGACAGGGTTTCACCACGTTGGTCAAGCTGGTCTCAAACTCCTGACCTCAGGTGATCTGCCCACCTTGGCCTCCCAAAGTGCTGGGATTACGGGCGTGAGCCACCGTGCTCGGTCTATTTATTATTTTTTTAGAGACAGAGTCTCACTCTGCACTCAGTGTAGTGGTTCAATCATAGCTCATTGCAGCCTGAAACTCCTGAGCTCGAGCAATCCTCCCACCTCAGCCTCCCAAGTAGCTGGGACCACAAGCATACGCCACCACACCAGGCTAATTTTTTTTTTGGTAGAGATGGGGGTCTAACCATGTTGCCCAGGCTGGTCTCTAACTAATTGCTGGCTTTAAGGAATATTTCCATCTCAGCCTTCCAAACTGCTTGGATTATAGGCATTAGCCACCATGCCTGGTGTGTTTCTTTTAAGGTAATGAAAATGTTCTAAAATTGACTGTGTTGATGGTTGCAGATTATTTGATTATATATATATACTATAAACCGCTGAACTGTACACTTTAAATGAGTGAACTGTCTAGTATGTGAATTATATCTCCAAACTGTTTTTTTAAAAAAACTATAAAGTACTCAGCATAGAATCTGAAGCATAGTACATACTGTCTAACAAATGTTGGCAATTATTATTTAAGAGCCCAGTAATAGCTTTTCCCTATCCAGGGAGAAAACCTAAGCAAGTCCCTACTGATTATGGGCTAAGAGTAGAATTTTCATATAAAAGAACCGGCACCACTTATCAAGGACTCTTTACAGAATTTTATGTTCTCCCATTTCAGCACGGTATTTCTGCAGTTTAATTTCTCTGTAAACAAAGGAAAAATTGGGAACTATCCCAAACACAAAAACTTCCTCTTCTTAAGAGAGCTGTCTGCATTGTCAAATGGTATTAGTGTTTTACCACTTTAAAAACTGTTCAGTTATAAACTTCCAAATTAAGATGGCATATCACCAAACTTAGGAGTTCTGTTATCAGCTATATTGTCCCAAACTGATCAAATCATAAATTAGATGACTAAAATGTCCCCCTAAAACTAAAGCATTTTATAAAGGGATCTAATTCTCAAAAAAGAAAAAAAAAAGAGTAAATGAAAAAATCCTGAACTAACACAATAGGCACAAATTCCAAGGAAATACTAGGTATGATTTTAAATGTCCTGTCAGAGAGTGGTTCAACTTTGGAAAAGCTGCTTGCTCATTAGGTCTTTTAAGTACAAGTTCTTAAAACTGCATAGGCTTTCCCTTGCTTGCAACAGTAAGATCATCTCAGTAATAAAGAGGAAGACGATGTAGCAGTAAGTTATTCACTAAGCAAATCAAAGGAATATTTACAAGTTTCAAAATAAACTTACTTTCAATGGGAGATAATGCAACAGAGTTTTTAACCTCTACAAAACATGGGAAATACAAACCTTACTTGTTTTTTTAAGATGTAATTTATCACTCTCTTCCTATTTTCCAATACAACAGCAACTATTCTAGAATGGTTTTTATTATAATAAAAATTGATACACCTTTGAGACAATGCAGGAATAGGTTGAGAACACAGGCTCAACTATGAGATGCTCTCTCTGGGCGTTGGTTGAAACCTCTATCTTAGAAACATGGACAGTTGTCTCCCTCACCAAGTTTTCCAGGTGATATTGAAGGCCAAAAAGGAGGATTACGGGCTGCTCTGCCTATGGAGTAATCATTCTTTTATTCCTTTACTTTCTTAATAAACTTGTTTTCACTTTAAAAAGAAAAAAAATGGATTACGGGACAGGTTTTGACTATCCAGCAACTGTCATAATAAATTTTTAATAAGGAGATAACACACTCCTCTTTTTATCTTCAAATAAAATGTAAAAGCTGATAACTAATATTCATAATACTTAACATCTAAGGAAACAAAAAAGTTAAATTTTTTCTTTTTTTTTTTCTTTTTTTTTTGAGACAGAGTCTCGCTCTGTCACCAGACTGGAGTGCAGTGGCACAATCTCAGCTCACTGCAACCTCCACCTCCCAGGTTCAACGATTCTCCTGCCTCAGCCTCCCGAGTAGCTGGGACAACAGGTGTGCGCCACCACACCCTGCTAATTTTTGTATTTTTAGTAGAGATGGGGTTTCGCCATGTTGGCCAAGATGGTCTCGATCTCTTCACCTCATGATCCGCCTGCCTCAGCCTTCCAAAATGCTGGGATTACAGGTGTGAGCCACCGCGCCTGGCCTAAAATTTTTCTTACATGTTGGGTGAATATTTTAACCAAGAACAAGTAAAAATAAGGTCTACCTCTATGGTTTAAAGGCTTTATGTGTCAGAGAAAATTTGTACTCTTGCAATAAAACCTTCATCTTATTAGTCAGGTGATAATCCTCAACCTCTAGGAGAGTGTAAAGGCATGCTTCTTATAATACTACCATGTGAAGTTAAATGTACAAAATTTACATGCCAGGCACAGTGGTTCATAGTTGTACTCCCAGCATTCTGGGAGGACAAGGCAGGAGGATGACTAGAGTCCAGGAGTTCGAGACCAGCCCAGGCAACATAGCGAGACCCCATATCTACAAAAAATAAAAAAAATTAGCTGGGTGTGATGTTGTAGTATACCCCTGCGGTCCCAGCTACTCGGGGAGCTGAGGTGGGAGGACTGCTTGAACCCAGGAAATCAAGGCTGCAGTGGGCCATGATCATGCCACTGCACTCCAGCCTGGGTATCAGAGCAAGACCATGTCTCAAAACACAAAATACAAAAGAAAGAAAAGGGCCGGGCATGGTGGCTCACGCCTGTAATCCCAGCACTTTGGGAGGCCAAGACAAGTGGATCGCCTGAGGTCAGGAGTTCGAGACCAGACTGGCCAACATGGCAAAACCCCATGTCTACTAAAAATACAAAAATTAGCTGGGCTTGGTGGTACATGCCTGTAATCCCAGCTATTCGGGAGGCTAAGGTAGGAGAATTGCTTGAACTCGGGAGGCAGAGGTTGCAGTGAACCGAGATCGCGTCACTGCACTCCAGCTTGAGTGACAGCAAAACTCCGTCTCAAAAAAAAAAAAAAAAAAAAAAAAACTTATCTTATAAGCTATATAGGAAACATGTAGGGTGTTAGGAGGAAAAAATGCAGACAAGACAGGGTATTTATATTGCAACAGCACCAAATAAAATACACTCAAAACACCTGAGTAAATGTTACATTTTCTCTATTCTACTTCCATCTCATAAAAAATGACAATTTTGACATTTTTCCTGTTTATTGAAAAGCTATCTGTTTAAAGATTCCAGCAGATGTACTTCTATGGTTCATATGAAAGGAAACACATCCTGCTAGGAACACATACAGGAAAACCCCTACTAGTAGCAAAATCCTGCTCAGCCCATTTGCTGAGACCATTCCAGGGCGTCGATTACTCAAGCGTTCAGTGGGCAGAGAATGCTCCCTCAGCCAGTGGCAACCACAAGACTCTAAAATGTCCCATTAGAGGAAAGACCATGTTTCCTCCAAGCCACTGTTACCTGTATGGCAGGTACTTTAATGTAGAAGAGATCCGATGTGTTATTTAATAGAAAAAGGCAGGTAAGACAGCAGATGAGGAGACAAATATCCTAAACTCAGTTATTTAAATGACAATGCCAACAGTAAAAAATTCCTTTTAAGAAGATGGAGGCCGGGCAGGGCGGCTCACACCTGTAAATCCTAGCACTTTAGGCAACTGAGACAGGTGGATTGCCCGAACTCAGGAATTCGAGACCAGCCTGGCCAACATGGTGAAACTCCATCTCTACTAAAATACAAAAAATCAGGTGGGCGTGGTTGCAGGTGCCTGTAATCCCAGCTACTCAGGAGGCTGAGGCACGAGAATTGCTTGAACCCAGGAGGTGGAGGTTGCAGTGAGCCAGGATTGTGCCACTACACCCCAGCCTGAACAACAAGCGAAACTGTCTCAAAAAAAAAGGAAGTGGGAAATGTAATAATATATAAGCCTACACAGAATACACATTCACTAGAGAGCAGACACCCAAAGCAAATATAGGAGGTACTCTGATTAAATATAAAAATTTGGCCAGGCTCGTTGGCTCACGCCTGCAATCCCAGCATTTTGGGAGGCTGAGGTGGGAAGATCGCTTAAGGCCAGGGGTTCAAGACCAGCCTGGATAACATAATGAGACACTGTCTCTAAGAAGGCTGATGCAGGAAGACTGCTTGAGCCCAGGAGTTTGAGGCTGCAGTATGCTATGATCATGCCACTGCACTCTAGCAAGATCATGTCTCTTTAAAAAAAAAAAAAAAAAAAAAAAAATCATCATTTCCGAATATGAGATAGCTGAGCTTTTTCAAATTTTCTAAATTAAATCCAGCAGTGACACTCAAAGAAAGAATTTACCTAACGAATTGCATATTTCTACTGCATGCAACTCTTTAACAGATTCATACATGAGACATTCCAAGAAAAAAAAACATGCCTTACCTATTTTAATAGAAGCTGTTTTTAAAAAAGGAAGAAAAAAGACCACATGCAACATTTGCTATAAAGCACAGCAAAATGTCAGATACACAACAGATCTCCTCATACACAGCAGTTTTGGCTGAAAGAGATTTGTATTCCACTGCTGATATGGACTTGTTGAAAAAAATGTTTTTTCTAGAAAAACTATTGACCACTTAGCATGGCCGACTGACTGCAAGTATGAATAGCCTTGATGTTGGTTCAATTGATTATGACACCAGGAATGGTAAAAATTAAGGGAAAAAAATTCACATGTATTATATAGCCTTCCAAATAGTTTCATCCCATCATTATTAATCCAGGTAACAGGTAAGATGCCAAGAATGAGGCATACCAGTAAAAATGCATTTTGTTTCAATTCAATAACTCAATATCACTTAGTTTTTAAAGTTTCTAAGAATAAAGAGAAAATGCAAATAAGATCTACCAAGAAGCCTCCAGGCTCGGGCCTCACAGAGCTAGGCCTGGAGAGAGTTCCGAAGCTCATCAATTCCAGGCCCGTCACGTTTCAGCCTGAAGACGTATAACTCCTCCAAAGATAAAGAACTTCGGAGAAAGATGCAGTGACCTTGAACTACAAAGTACGGAGCAGTTCCAACTTTTCAGCCCATGAACTGTCATACTTTTCCAACAATCAATCCCGAATCATATATACAATTCAGTTTCTCCACATCAGCCAACAATGGCACTTAGAGCTCTGTCCTGTGGGTGCTGCTTTGACAGCCCCCAGTCCAGTTGGCCAGTTTGTGTAACACTTTAAATGTGAAACTGCACTTTGCCTACACTTTATAAATATGAGTAAAAATGGAAAAATCAGAATACAGAAACCAGCTGTAGGCATTCAAATGTACTGAGACAAACAAGAGGGTATCTGTTATGACCAAGGAAGCAAATCTTACTTCTCACTGAAAATCCTTAGCTTAGCCAGAGGACTATGTGCTCATTTGTCCAAGAAAAGAACAACCTGGGCCGGGCACAGTGGCTCACACCTATAATCCCAGCACTTTGGGAGGCCGAGGTGGGCGGATCACGAAGTCAAGGGATTGAAACCATCCTGGCCAACATAGTGAAACCCCATCTCTACTAAAAATACAAAAATTAGCAGGGCGTGGTGGCGCACAACTGTAGTCCCAGCTACTCAGGAGGCTGAGGCAGGAGAATTGCTTGAACCCAGGAGGCAGATGTTGCAGTGAGCCAAGATCGCGCCACTGCACTCCTCCAGCCTGCAGCCTGGCAACAGAGCGAGAGTCAGTCTCAAAAAAAAAAAAAAAAAAGAGGAACAACCTGAAAGAGCATGCATAAAACACTAGAAACACACACACACCCCAAGGATAGTATCTAAAAGGTGAGACATTACAGGTGTGGTGGTTCACACCTGTATTCCCAGAACTTTGGGAGGCTGAGCTCAGGAGTTGGAGACCAGCCTGGGCAACATGGCAAAACTCCATCTCTACCAAAAATACAAAAAATTAGCCGGGCATGATGGCGCATGCCTGTGGTCCCAGCTACTCAGGAGGCTGAGGGCAGGAGGATCGCTTGAGCCCAGGAGGCAGAGGTTGCAGTAAGCCAAGATCACGACACTGCACTCCAGCCTGGGGGACACAGTGATACCCCAAAAAAATTAAAATAAAAATAAAAGGTGAGGTATAATAAAGAGGTATTATACTTTTTAAAGTTTTCAAAGAAGAGCACTCGTATATTTACATTTTATAATCTATACTCATTTTAGGAACTTCTTACAAAGAGACTTGGTTGGGGACCACCTAAAGTCAAACCTAAGCACTCACTGGCAATGTGAAGCAGAAAGCAGTGAGCGCATTGCAGAGCGCAATGTGACGCTATGAAAATGACTGCCGAAAATCAAGTCTGACAAGAAGTAAAATGAGCAGCAAAACAGTAACACATAATGAACCTGAAGACAAAAGATAAAATTCCTAAAACTGGGCTGGGTGTGGTGGTTCATACCAGTAATCCCAGCACTTTGGGAGGCTGAAGCAGGAGGATCCCTTGAGCCCAGGAGTCTGAGGCTGCACTGAGCTATTATTGCACCACTGAACTTGATACCAAAAGACAAAGCGAAACCGTGTCTCTTAAAAAAACAAAACAAAACAAAACAAAACTGTAATTCCCTCACATCTTATTAAAGAGAGACCCTTTTATGAACTAAAAGATGCCATAATGAGGCCTGTAACTCACTTAAAATATAATAGAAATGACACTACAGAAATTTTGCAGTTACTAAAATGTGAGAATATATAAGGACTTCGAAATCATCTCTAGCTCTTCAATGACAGAAATATATATTTCTATTACAGAGATAATGTGCAAGGATGACATGTTTACAACCCTCCACATCTCCCAATTTTCTGCTTATCACCAGCATCTTTATAACACAACCACCTCTTTTGGTCCCTGGAGGTTTGAAAAAGCATTGCTGAAGAAACGTCCCTTGGGAAGACAAAGGCAGGCGCTACCTGACCCCCCTCCTCCCTCCCCCCCTCCCCCCCCCCATACTCACAACACTGCAGAACCATATAAAATCGCCTGAGGCAGCAGCCATCTCCCTAAAGTGCACCACTGGAGACCAGACTCAGAAGCTTAATTCTGTGTCTCTCTTCAAAGAGCAGAACACAACTCAAAGAGCCAAATTAATCCCAAGAGGTCTCACACCAACCGCAAAACTTTTATAGACATGAGTGACCTAGCAATCTCACTTAAAAATTAATCCTTGAGGCCGGGCGGGGTGGCTCACACCTGTAATCCCAGCACTTTGGGAGGCCGAGGCGGGTGGATCACAAGGTCAGGAGATGAGACCATCCTGGCTAACACGGTGAAACCCCGTCTCTACTAAAAATGCAAAAATTAGCCAGGCGTGGTGGCACGTGCCTGTAATCCCAGCTACTCGGGAGGCTGAGGCAGGAGAATCGCTTGAACCCGGAAGTTGGAGGTTGCAGTGAGCCAAGATCGCCACTGCACTCCAGCTTGGCAATAGAACGAGACTCTGTCGCAAAAAAAAAAAAAAATCCTTGAATATGTTTCTAAACATTCTTTCTATATTGATGACCTACTTTTCTTATCAACAACTGGTAAAAAACACACTGTGTATGACAGTTCAAACTCGTTAAGTCTGTTTTTCACTACTTAGTCATATGGAGTAGACAATAAAATTTTATTAATTATTTGGCAATACTGTTATACCAGGAAATGAAATTACTGGATGCTCATATCTTAAAAAGGGATGGGGGGTATTTTTATTAATAACTTCATAAGGCTAGTCACAGGCAAAACTGCAGTGTCAAAAAACAAAATAATCACCTTCACCTGAAGAATTTCAGCCTTCCCTTTTTAACCCATACCTTGGGCAAGCGGAGATTAAATGGATTAAATGAACATGTACTCCTGACAGTGTTTCAAAGGAACATTAAGGAAGAGTAGGAAAATCTCTGGCTTGGATGTCAGACACAAATTTATCTTGACATAGTTACCTACCCAGCTAGATCATTTTGCTCCTCTGGTTGTTTGTTTCTTCATCTATAAAATGGAAGAACTAAAATAAATGATTTCTAGGGTCCTATCAGAGTCTACAGGAAATCCTTCTTTCACTGGGATACAGTCCACATCCCCCCCAGTAAAACAGACACAACTCACTGCAAACCACATTACTTACTAACATCCACAGGGTTATACGTATTACATATATGCTCAACTATGAATGTTGAATAGGTCCTTAATCCCAGTCATTCTTTTATTCAACAACTATTCACTGGGCTTTGACCATGCGCCTAGCACCATGCTAGACATGAGAGACACAACTGCGAGCAAGCAGACCTGGCCCCTGCTCTCATGGAGCTTACATTCCACTGCAGGAGACACAACACAATCAGATATTCGTGCAAACATTAGCATGCCGCTGTGGCAAGTGCTGGAATGCAGAAGAACACAAGGTAACTGAGTCAATAGTCGGGGAACAGAAGCAGTCAGAGAAGCGACGCTTAAGCTGAAATCAAAGAATGAGAAGTCAACTGGGCAATAAGAGAAGAAAAGTGAGTCCCAGCTGGGAGGAACAACAAAATATCAAAAGTCTGTATCAAAAGCAATCACTTGTCAGAATCTGGACTACTTAGCCCACAGAGGCTGGAGCCCAGAGAGCAAGGGTAGAAGAGGCTGCGAGGTCAGCAGAACCCGGATCACAGAGGGCTTTCTAGGCCATGTTAAGGATTTTATCTGTACTTGCAGTCTTGGGAGCCATAGGAAATTTTTTAAGTATGAGTACATGACATAATTAGACTTGCATTTTAAAAGCTCACGCTGAATGAAGCTGGAGAATGGATCTGCACGTGGGAGCATCTGAAAGGATTCAGGGAAGCTAGTTAGGAAGTCACTGCACTTGTTGTCCAGGCCACAAGTCACAGTCCCAGTAGAAACAGAGATGATGGAGCCAGAAGACTTGAAGTCAACTGAATTTAAAACTGTTTTAGATATGAAGGGTGCATCAACAGTGATGCCTAATTTGACTCATGCAACCAGATGGTTGGGGGTGTCTTCCCACCTTCTCTTTGGTGTGGAGACTTACTACCTCTTAGTAGTAGCTTCAAAGAGCCTTCTGTTGACAAGTAAGGTATCTGAAAAGAGTAAAACCATGGGAAAAATACTTTAAAATTTATTTTTTAAAACATAATTACCTTTCCACATTAATAATTGGATCCATGGCTTTAAAATTATGTACTTTTGCTCGCAAAAGTGTCTGGAGCTTGAAGAAAAACGTATTGAGCATGCTATTTGAAAATGAAAACTAGGCCGGGCACAATGGCTCACACCTGTAATCTCAGCACTTTGGGAGGCCAAGGCGGGTGGATCACCTGAGGTAAGGAGTTCAAGACCAGTCTGGCCAATATTGTGAAACCCCATCTCTATTAAAAATACAAAAATTAGGTCAGGCCTGGTGGCTCACGCCTGCAATCCCAGTACTTTGGGAGGCCAAGGCGGGCAGATCACAAGGTCAGGAGATTGAGACCACCCTGGCTAACACGTTAAAACCCCATCTCTACTAAAAATATAAAAAATTAGCCAGGCGTGGCAGTGGGTGCCTGTAGTCCCAGCTACTCGGGAGGCTGAGGCAGGAGAATGGCATGAACCCGGGAGGCATGAACCTGGGAGGCGGAGCTTGCAGTGAGCTGAAATCGCACTACTGCACTCTAGCCTGGGCGACAGAGTGAGACTCCGTCTCGAAAAAAAAAAAAAAAATACAAAAATTAGTGGGGTGTGGTGGCACATGCCTGTAATCCCAGCTACTCAGGAGGCTGAGGCAGGAGAATCACTTGAACCCGGGAGGCAGAGGTTGCAGTGAGCAGAGATCATGCCACTGTACTCCAGCCTGGGCAACAGAGCAAGACTCCACCTCAAAAACAAAAAGAAAGAAAGAAAAGAAAAGAAAATGAAAACTAACACTGTTTAAAATAAAAATCTCCCTATGTTTCCGGAATTTTCAGACATCCTATAGAAATAGGAAAGTATAGCGCTTACAATCTTACTGCACCTTAGGAAAAATAATTTTGTCTGCCTGATCCCTTTTGGTAAAATTAAAAATATTTCCTTATCAGCATATGCATCTTCTAAAGCGAAGGAAAAAACAAAACAAAACACTCAATATCAGTATCTATAATAGAGTACAAGAAACTAAGAATTTAACTCACTGGAGAAAATGTAGTTACTACCAAATACTTTACCACCATTCAATACCTTTAGAAGAAGGTCTCAGGCTCTTCAGGAAGAAAACAGCACACATTCAATTTCACCAATAAAATGAAAATATCTCTAGGGAAGTGAAGACAAATAAACACGGCCCACTTTCAGAAGGAAACATTTGGGCTAAATATTCTAAGAGCAAATACTCTACTACAAAAAGCTTTTATCAGCTGTAGCTGGTAAAACTGTAGCCCTAACTCTCCCAAATCCATTTTCCTTCCAAACTGTATCAAGACTTGAAAATTATAATCTTTAATTCTCTATGCTAAATTAATTGGACATCACAATAGTAACTAAAGAGAAATTATCTATTCCTTATGAAAGTAGGACAAATAATTTTAAGTAGAAGGCCAGCAAAAAGATCCAGGGGCTTCCTATCCCTAATACTTTTTTAAACAACTACATTTATGGTTTATGGTACCCTCAAAAAACTACCAGAAATAACACACACACGTATACACACAAATGCAATTACAAAATAATTCATTTTTTGTGACCACTTATCGTGAATACAATATAAACCAAAGTCTACAGTTTTTCAGACTTTAGTATGTATAAATGAACTCCTAAGCGATTAGATCATTTTAACAGTTGTAGTGGTGCACAATTCACCCTATCTTAACTTACTCGGTCCTTGTCAAATTCTCAAGTCAAACGAATTCTCAAATACATTAAATCCTTGGGGCTCCAGGAGTCACTCAAATCATAGGCCCTAAGGCCTGCCCTATGATTTCTCTGGTGCTGGGCAGGGCACACCTAGAGGTCCACTGCAGACAAACCTCCACCTTCACCTCCTCCTCCAGGGAGAACATAAGGCTATTTAATGACAATAGCGCATTAAAGGATGAGAAACTCAAAAAGAGAAAGATAGTGAAGGAAAACAGCTTTTTCAATGGCTACCTTAACTTTAAATCCCCTTGACAGAAATTATGGTTCTTGCCATATCTATCTTCATTGTTAAATGAAAGCATGCTTCCATTGGGATGTTACTTCGTTGACTCTAAAGTCAAACTTGTTAACCAGGCCAGGCACAGTGGCTCACGCCTATAATCCCAGCACTTTGGGAGGCTGAGGCGAGAGGATCACTTGAGCCCAAGAGTTGGAAACCAGCCTGAGCAACACAGTGAGACCCCGTGTCTACAAAAATATTAAAACATTAGCCAGGCATAGTGGCGTATGCCTGTAATTCCAGCTACTCGAGAGGCTGAGGTGGGAGGATCACTTGAGCCTGGGAGGGCGACGCTGCATTGAGCCTCAATCACACCACTGCACTCCAGCCTGGGTGACAGAGCAAGACCCTGTCTCAAACACTCATACAGACACACACACACGCACACACAAACTTGCTAACCAGAGCTATAAAATACAGCCATAAGAAACCCATGCTGCCAATAGTTTTAATTTATTCAAGAAATCAATTAAGTAAATTTGTGATGAGTACCAAAATGTTGTGTTATCCTGCTTTTTATCAGAACATATGCTTTAAATAATCAAAACCCCAAAATTTGCTTTACAAATAAAGCATGTTTCAATAAAGGAATGTGTATGTATATCTGTGTGTGTAAATTTACACATATAAACATCTTGCTAACATATTTATTTACAATAAAAATTACGAAGTTAGTTTATAATAACATAATAAGAATTTTTTTTTTTTTATTTGAGATGGAGTCTCTCTTTGTTGCCCAGGCTGGAGTGCAGTGGTGCGATCTCAGTTCACTGCAAGCTCTGTCTCCCGAGTTCACGCCATTTTCCTGCCCTCAGCCTCCTGAGTAGCTGGGACTACAGGCGCCCGCCACCACGCCCGGCTAATTTTTTGTATTTTTAGTAGAGATGGGGTTTCACCATGTTAGCCAGGATGGTCTCGACATCCTGACCTCGTGATCCACCCGCCTCAGCCTCCTAAAGTGCTGGGATTACAGGCATGAGCCACCGCACCCGGCAAATATTTACAATTAGTAGTCCTAGGCCATAGAAAACATCTTTATTCCTTTCATCTTCTAGGAAAATGGAAAGACTGACAATATCACAAGTGTATCATGCAAAGTTGAAATTCAATTACTCAATTAACATTTATTGAACAGCTACTATGCACCAGGCAATATGCTAGGAAATGGAGGCACCAAAAAATGTAAGATATCCTCTACCTTTAAGGAACATGGAATATAGCAGTATTATAAGGTGTTCACTTTCACAAACTAGAAAATAATTCTGTACTCAATCTCTAGTCATTTAATCCCAGATGTAATTAGTATTAGCATAGAAATCACTAACACTAGTGACACCCACAAATTACACTTTCACCTACCTTTATAACTCCATAACCAAACTATATTTACATTTTACTCTAACATATTGTATAAATGCATAACCTATTATCATCACTTTCCACAATCAGGGCCATCTCATCTACCCATCTTACACTACTCTTCCCTAATTACACCAGTTCTGAGTCAGCCCAGTACTATTAGGCACACCCTCAGGCAGGATCTCACTCCCAGTGTCCCACAAACACTGACTCTCCAACGCCTGTCTCCTGAATTCCCACAGAGCTCACAGTCTATACTGCAGAATTCACCATCAAAGAGTCATGTGCTTGAGGGCTGGAGGAGGCTTGTAATGTATTTTTTAAACTTTTACATAATTTAAAAGTAAATCAAAACATTAAGCTTGCCATAAGACTTTGTGAATACGAATTTTTTAAATGATACCAGAAAAATCAAGTCCCTAATATATTTTGCATCATAAAATGTTTGAATGAGAAGAGTTCTTTGAAACCAGTAGTTCAAACCCTTCACAGAGGCACTAACAGAATGGAGAGGTCAATAATTTCCCACTGTTTGATGAAAAAAGTGACTTTTTGATAAGTTTATAAAAGAATAGAAAAATAGACAGGACGAGTGCCCAGCTCTGGCCATTATAAGATGCCCCAATTTACAATCACTACCATGCCCTGATCAACTTTCCAAAGGTCACAGAAACCAAGCCACTTTGCCAAAACCTAAGACCCTTTCAAGCTGTGAAGTTCCCAAACGGAAAAGGAAAAAAAAAGATCAGAAGTATTTTGAAAAAAATTTAGCAGAGTCACTGTTTTGGAGTAACAGGAAGAACCTTTCTAAAGCAGGCATGGTTTCTTCCTGATTCCAGGTATCAGGACTAGCCTCCTTACGTGGGGTCTGCCTGACTTCACATGCCTCTGCTCAACTTTCCCCTTGAAACCTTGCTGTAATGACTGAATGCAAACATTTCAAAGAGACAATCTGTTTATCAGTAAGGAACCTCCTCTTTAAAAATATTAGCATTGTACACCTCTAAAAGGGTTAAAGAACATGAGTGAAATGACATGAATAAAGCCTGTAGTCATCCCAACCCTGAATAACAGCGGTAGTCTAGCAGGGAAATGAATTTGAACCATGTGCTTTGCTACCATGATTTAAAGAAAGTGAGCTTAACCAGGGAAGTAGAAGCTTCAAATTAAGAGAGAGATGAAGGAGGATGAAGAACAAGGAGGGCCAGCACAGACCTGGAGGGCTGCAGTGGCATGAGACCCCTGGACGCCACACAGCCTGCACAGGGAGGCTCCTGGGGCATGGGGCATGAGTCCTTACTTCTCTTTCACATGACTACCAGCTCCCAAGATCCAGAATTCCACTATCACCATAAACAATTTCAAAAACTGCTGTGAATTAAACAGATTCCTTCAGTCTAGGCTGGGAACGTACCCACCACTTACAATGCTGAATCAACACAATAGATAGAAATTACTACTAGTAGATCTGAGTTCCAAATAACTGAGTTAGACTCTGGAACACAACCCAGTCTTGAGTTGGGGACCAAATGTACACACTGCCTGCCTCCAAAACAGAAATTTCATCTGGGCTCTTGCTCATTCACTTTCAGAGAAACACACAGTTCATAACCATCCTTTGAAGGTATGATATGTTATTTGTTCTACTTGATAAAAGTAATTCAGTCCACTGCACTCAAGGCACTGTCATAATGCATAAAAAGATCAAACTAGCAGTCTTAGGGAGAAAAAAGAAGACTTCCAACTTATCTTTTCCTACAGTAGCACTGTAAAGCAACAGTGGCCCACAGAAGAGACAGCCTAAAGGACAGTTACTCTATTTCTAAAACAGACAACGTGCATCTTATTAAATATCACCCCCAAAGAACTGTGGCCAGCCCTCATTGGCTCCAGCCTCTCTCTTGCTTGCCAAGAAAAACTAGGATGACATTGTTAAGCTAAAGATACTACTAACCACAAAATTAATTCACCATCTAGCTTCCAAAGTGACTAGTTTCCTAATAAATCCCTCTGCTTAACAGAGATGACAGCGCACTTTCACGTGTGTTCCTCAGTCCCCACTCCAGCCGCATTTGAGTTTTTATATTAATAAATCAGTCAATTCTTTAAGTTCCTAAGAATGAAAGGAATTAGAATCTTTAACTAGGAAAGAATGTTTGACCATTACGAAAAGGAATTTAAGTATCTTTCCTGTGAAGTAAGCAAATAATGGTGATTAAACATTTGTCATAAGGAAGGGATGCTTGTGAATTTTGTCATGCACCCCTATGATATCAAAAGTAGAAAATACAGCCTGACGGCTTCACTCTCCTAACACTTCCTTTCCCATGTGTGTCTACTATGGTCTCTCATGAAAAATCTACAGCTTTGTTCATCCAGAATGAAGGCCTCAGCAGTTGTTGAGACATGGGGACACACACCCAGTTCCACAATGGAGCAAGAAAGTCTCTTACACCAAACCACCATGTGACCAGACTTGCAGTCTGTCTTGGTTTCCCAAAGACAGAACAACCACATTGTGAAACAATAATCAACCTTTGCTAATCCTAAGTGGTTTTCATTATGTCTGTTACAATCTATATATTAATAGTTCAGTACTGGGCCTGTGTTGTTCCTGTCTAAACTTAGTGTTTTCAAATACAGACGGCCTACTAATGCCAATTTTTCTGGCAAGATGCAATGCAAGGGCACCTTTGCAATAATAATCGGTCTTCCAAATACAAGACAAATCTTTAAAACCACTGCTTACTAGTGCTCAGATTATAAGACTGAGGAAATTTAAAAGGATCAATAAAATACTGTCAAGGAGCTTTACATTAAAAGTAGAAATCAAGTTTACCAAAGGTTTATCCAAGAGATATCATGTATTTTCAAGTTTCCTAAAAATGCATCTAAAAATCCTCCTAAAAACCTGGACCAAACTTCACAGTTTAATACATGCACAACCTGAATATGTGGGAAAAAGCAACAACAACAACAACATAGGTACATGCTACCAACTGTGGTGATTAACTGAAGAAAACTCTGTGAATAGGCTTGGTTTGCAGATCTGGCAAAAGAGCATGACGAAAGGCTAAGCAAATGGAACTGCTGCACTGGGTCAAAGACTACAAAGGGAAAGCCATGTCAGGTTCACATTGTTAAATAAAAAATCCACACTATACTATAAATTCACACAACTAACTATAAAAAGTAATTCATACCACACAAAGGAAGGGGCAGTTAAGTTCCTGATCTTGGGTAAATCTGTCAAGCTCCTGCCACCAAAGTCTCCTCATCTGTAAAATGAGGAATAGACCAGCCCACAGTGCTTCCTGTTCTGGCTGTGATTCAGAGTCACCAGGGAACTCACACCCAGGCAGCTGGATTCATATAGGTCCACAGATGATCATCACAAGGCAGTCAAGAATGAGGACCTCTGTACCTGAGCAATAATCTCCCAAATCTCCCAAAATAATATATCCTTTAAAAGATGGTGAGATACTGGTGCCAAATATAATCCATTATTCATAAATTTTTAAGAAGAAATGTAGATCATTGCCTGACCAAAGGGGAAAAAATATAACTGCCTTCCACATACAATGTATAGGCCTTCCTACTCCCATTTATAGTCTCTCTCACTCTGACCTTTGCATTATATTAATTACTCATTACTGCAGCAAACGGGAGGAACTGTATTTTTGTTATTAATGTAAGATCCAAATGACAGGCCTAATTTAACATACCATAAAACTATAGAGGCTCTTTTCCCACACAGGATGTTACACTTTATCACATTGTAACCAGAAGAGTTATCTCAAGCACTGCAGTGCAATCTCCTTCAAATCCTAACAAAATCCATCTTTTGCCAGGAACTTTCCTTAAAATGGACAGACAGACACACAGACAGAGAGACTGAATACACAGACCTGAATAGAGAAGACTGTCTGAGTAGACATTTCCAATTCAGACAGATGCAAAAACACTGGAGGTGTTTTTAAGACCGCCTTCCCATCCTAAAATTAGACATTTTTTGCCCTCTTCAGTGACTCAACTTTGATTCAAAGTCTAAAATCCTCAGGTGGGAGTAGGAATCCATACCCTTAATAGCTTAATGTCAGATGTAAAATGTATTAAACTTACTCTATTTGCTTCTCTGCAGTTCCATTCATTAACAGACATTTAAGAGTGAAGAGAGGGAACAGGAATGTATTCAGTACCTACTCTGTATTAGGCGCTTCATGTAATTTTCCTTGCTTAATCTTGCCAACGACCCTGCAAGGTAAGCCTTTTGCATCTCCACACTACAGAGGAGGAAAGTGAAGCTCGGGGAGGTGAGGGAGCTGGCAAAGTCACAGCTAGCAAGAAGCGGAGCCAAGAGTGAAGCCCAGCTCTATCTGGCCCTAAAGGCCTGCACCCTCACGGCCTCAGTTCCCCTAAATACAAAACTCTCTTAGAACGAGAACTACAGAAGGTACCCATAGCTCACTGTCCCTAACTAGACAAAAAAGTTGACATTTTTCTTTCTCTTCTGTACTACCTTGCCACAATCCAAGCTTTAACGAACACACAAAGAAAAGGTATCCCGAAATGGCCAACTGGTTTCTCCTAATTCTCAGAAAGGTGCTAAGTGAATTTATTTATTTATTTATTTATTTATTTGAGACGGATTCTTTCTCTGCCGCCCAGGCTGGAGTGCAACTCTGTCGCCCAGGTTGGAGTGTGATGGCGCAGTCTAGGCTCCCTGCAGCCTCTGCCTCCCAGGTTTCAAGCAATTCTCCTGCTTCAGCCTCCTGAGTAGCTGGGACTACAGGCGCGTGCCACCACACCCGGCTAATTTTTGTATTTTTAGCAGAGACAGGTTGGCCGTGTTGACCAGGCTGGTCTCAAACCCCTGACCTCGTGATCTGCCCGCCTCAGCTTCCCAAAGTGCTGCGATTACAGGTGTGAGCCACCACGCCCGGCATGAAATATTTTTAATTAAAGTATTTTAAAAATAAACATAATCTGGGAGGCCGAGGCGGGCGGATTATGAGGTCAGGAGATCGAGATCATCCTGGCTAACACAGTGAAACCCCATCTCTACTAAAAAATACAAAAAAATTAGCCGGGTGTAGTGGCGGGCGCCTGTAGTCCCAGCTACTTGGGAGGCTGAGGCGGGAGAACGGCGTGAACCTGGGAGGCAGAGCTTGCAGTGAGCTGAGATCGTGCCACTGCACTCCAGCACTCTAGCCTGGGCGACAGAGTGAGACTCTGTCTCAAAAAAAAAAAAATGAACATAAGAACACAAAATATAACTAAAGAATACTAATTTGAGTCAGACACCCCAAGAGAGGAGAGCATGAACAAAAGAATGAAGAGGCTGGGCATGGTGCATCACGCCTATAATCCTAGCACTTTCAGAGGCTAAGGTAGGAGACTTGCTTGAGCCCAGGAGTTCAAGACCAGCCTGTACAACATAGTGAGACCCCATCTCTACAAAACATTAAAAAAAAAAAAAAAGAATGAAAAGAAAGTACACACCCTTAAAATCCAATTTACAACCATTCTCATGAGTGTGACAGGGGTAGTTCCAGTACTAACTGACCAAATACTATCAGGGTCGGCCTGTATGCATTTGGTGTGACTAAATCGTGTTCGCTGGCCATCTAACCTACTGAGGAGACTGTGCGCCAGTCATTACTGTTCATCGGGGGAAAGAACCTGGACGAGAATGTTCTGCCATTGGGGAAATGTTTTAAACACTCAGTTTTACATTTGAGCACTTTTTGGTAAGAGCTGGACTTGGATGCCAGAAGGGCAAAAGGGAGTTACCCCATTCATGTTATTTTAACATAGGCAATAAAGACATTCATGATAATCAGAGAAACCCACTGACCTCAGGATCTTTCCAGTTAACTTCAATAAATAATCATTCATTCAGCGAATATCCAGTAGGCACTAATGACCAAGCCATGAACAAGAGAATTTCAGTCTGCCTTCCATGTGAATTGCTCTATTGCATTCTGCCTTGTATGGAAAGGCACCTTTCAGACTATTAGCTCAAATTCAGGTCCAGTTCTTTGTAGCAAACAGTCCTGATGAATGTACAATACATGAGGGCAGGGACAAATGTCTGCCTGTGAGATGAGGAAGTTTTCATGGAGGAAAAACCTCATGACCCATGTCCCAAAGGACAAGTGGGATTCTAGAAGTAGAAAGGCGATGAAGTAATAAATTCATCACAAGATTTGAAAGCTGGGATGTTTCAGGGAGTGACACTAGAGATGAAGACATTGGAAGGGGAATAGTGAGAAATAAAGCAGGCTGAAATCAGAGCCCACCTTACTCCACACCTCATTAAGAAGTCTGAACTTTATTTTGTGGGTAAAGGTGAGGTCACCAGAGGATTTGAACAGGTGAATGGCATGTTCCCTGATGAATCCTTTTTCATCTATAGCATACCTTAAAATATATTAATTCAAACCTTTCCCCAGTCCTTTCACATTTGGGTTTCAACTTATATAACCAAAATATTGAGGAGGGTGTGGTTTAAGGTCTAATTTCTAACTAGTAAGACCCCACTATTCATAAATTGGAAATCATCAAAATTTAAAATGTTTGTTCCTAAAAAGGGGCACCATCAAGAAAATGAAAGGACATGTCAGAATCCAAGAAAATTTTTGCAAATCATACAGCTGATAAGGCACTTGAATCTAGAATACATGAACAACTTTTATAACACCAATAAAAAGACAACCCATTAAAAAACGGGCAGAGCATTTGAATGGACATTTCTCCAAAGATTACACATACAAATGTTCACCAACCACATGAAAAGATGCTCAACATCATTAGCCATTAGGGAAACACAGATGACTAGAATCAAAAAGTCAGAGAGTAACAAGTGTTGGCAAGAACGTGGAGAATTTAGAACCTTCATATACTCTTGGTGAATACCGTAAAATGGTGCAGCTGCTTTGGAGAAGTCTGGCCATTCCTCCAATAGTTAAATATAGAGTTACCATACAACCCATCGATTACATTCCTAGGTAAATACTCAGGAGAAATGAAAACGTATGTTCACAGCATTATTCATAATAGCCAAAAAGGAAAAACACCCAAATGTTCATCAACTGATGAATGGATAAACAAAATACGGCATATCCAAACAATGGAATATTATTTGACCATTAAAAAAAAGAATGAAGTACTATACAATACTACCACACATATAAACCTTGAAAATATGCTAAATAAGGGCAAGACACAAAAGACCACATAGTGTATGATTCCATTTACATGAAACGGGAGGACTTCTAAGGGGTATGGGGTTTCTTTTTGGGGGGGATGAAAATGTTCTAAAATTGACTGTGGTGACAGCTGCACAACTCTGTGAATATACCAAAAACCACAGAACTGTACACTTTAAACGGGTGAACTGTACAGTATGTCTCAATGAAGCTGTTATAAAACAAAAAAAGTTCCATTCTGCACTCTAGAAATACAAAGTACTCAGAAAGGAGTACAGAATCTTGTTCACTCACTTTAAAGGATCTGAACTAGGGCAAAGAAAACCCAGAGGGATTCTATTACTTAACATTCTAGGTACTAGGTCATACTGAAATATTCATGAAGAATTCTGTTTTAATACAGAAAAGGTATCTTAAGTTTAAAAAGACATACAAGTGTCAGAAAACAGTTTTCATAATTCAAGGAGACAGTAACACAGAGAAGTCATAAATGGAAAACAAGCTTAAGAGGTTTTATCACATGGATCTGTACCTTGAAAATGCAAGTAGCTCTCAAATTTATTATTGCCCCACCCCTGGAAAAGAGGTCAAAGGTAAAACAGCCCAATTAATAATATGTTTCTAAAGTACCAGTTTGTGACAAATCAAAATATGAGAAATTAAAATTTTGCCATCATAAAGAAGAGACTCGTCGACATACCCACTTATATAACTAAGAATTGATATTCATCCTTTTGAACATTCCATCTCATAGTCGTTAGAGTGACTCTCTTCCTCATAGTTGGAGTGGATCCCAGAAGTGACAGATAAGTTAAACATAAAACTTTTATCAAAAAATCCAACAGTGTTTAAAAAAATGCTATTCACTGACACCGAATCTAATCCTAAACTATATATAAGTATAAATGCTGATTAGTACAATCTGCAGGCAAAGTAACAAAGGATCATGAAAAAGTCAATATTGTGTGCAGTTATTTTTCATCGGTAAGTATCTATTAAAATTCATCAGGCTTTAATGTACCTTCCACAAGTAATCAAAATAAATATGGACAAGATAGGTTCTATATTCGTCAAAAATGTGTGCTCCTGACGTTTATACCAAATCTTTGTCCAATCCTCAGTACACACGACTAACCTCCACCACGAAACACTGCACTTCAAGACCTAAGGTACAACACAATTCTCAGTTTTATTTCACTTTTTTCCCTACTTATTTATACGATTTCTCAGATCCAATGTTTACTATTATGCTTCATAGCCAAACATTATGACTGTGAAACATACCTCCAAACCAAAAATATCAGTTTCCTTAAATCATCTGAAATGTATAGAACCAAGTCCAAAATAGATTTTGCACATTTCTTCAGTTTTACAGGGAATGCAGAAAGTGAATTAATATTAAACAGGTATCTATTTGCCTTCACAACTGAACAGACGGTACAAAGCAACTGCTTATACTTAATCATGTTTCTGTCTATTCCAGCAGGCCCTGGTGTCAGGAGAACGTTCTGCCAGATGAGGACAATGAGATGCATTATTATATAGAGTGACTAAGAGCCCTACAAGTACTGTTTTAGAATGCAATCCCAGGCAGAAAGGCTGCGGTAAGAGGGCCTAATATTTTGTGGTAACTATTTCCAAAAGTAAATATATTCGCCACCCAGGACCAGTTTTAAACGCGCACTACATTCAATTCTTTTCAAATGTCTTATAGGAGGGAAAAGCCTTTGTATCTTACCATGCCGGGGGAAATGAACAACTTGCAATTTGCTTCGCACTCTGAATCCCACGTTTGCAACATGTAGAGCAAGCACTTTAGACACCACAAAACAAGGGCAGCCTACATTACGGCCAAATATAGGATGTGTTTCTAAATCGTGATGCTGTAAAGCCTACGATTCCTTTTCCAGCGTTTAAAATCCTTTGAACACTCCCAAAAAAGGATGGCAGGGCCAGCGCCTCCCTCCAAGAGGAAGCCCCTTTCTTCTCAGCTCTCACCGCAGCCTGCCACTTCCCCCAACACATTCAAATCATTTGAGAGACGGAGAGCTGGGGAGCGTGCGCCGGTGGGGACAGGCGGGAGAGCTCGGTTTCTGCATTCCCACCCTCCACGTCTGACCTCATCCTCAGTCATTTCGGCGCAGCGAGGCCCCACCTGCACCTCGCTCCTTTTTACTGCGTCCCTCGCCAGCTGCCCCGCTATTAGGGAAACACACCTCTGAATCACCCAGTTCACTCGGACACCCTGGGCCCCCGATCCGACAGCCTTCCTGCTTCGTTCCTCCCCTCCCAACCCCCAGCCAGTCCCAGCCCTCTGCTCCCTTGGCCGGGCTCAGCCTCTTCCCAAGCCGCCCCCACCCACATTACTCCAGCTCCAGCTCTGCCCCGCCCCGCCTGACCCCCAACCGAGATCTGCAGGGCCCAGAGCTGGTCTCGCACCCAAAGCCAGGAAACCCGCAGGCCAGGCGGCCGCCCTCGCCCCTCCCGACGCAGGGCCCAGCTCGCCCCGGCCCCACGTGAGCCCGGCCCCTGCCCGCCCCCACCCACTCGTTCCCTGGGGCGGCCCAAACCCAGTCCCCAGGCCTGGAGCCCCCGGGCTCTGCGCCTCGCCCGAAGCAGCCCTTCCCTCCCAGCACCTCGCCCAAGCAGGCGATCCCTGACCCCTAAAAGCCTTCCCTGGGCAGCCTCGTCCTACCTCGGCCCGCGGCTGCGCACCCGGCCAGGAGCGTTCCAGACCTCGAAAGCCTCCTCCCCACAGGGACCCTGCTTCACGCTCCCCACGCCACCTGGTTCGGTCCCCAACTCCCTTTCCCCGAGCTCCCGACAGCAGCCCCCGGCCCTAACCCCTTGCAACCCAGCCCGTGAACCCGCGCCCCGCGCGCCCACCCAGCCCTGTCCCCTCCACCTAGCCCTGCCCCTCGCCCCGCCGGCTCCTGTCAGGCGGCGCAGGCACATGCTCAGAGGACAGGTCCGCCCGCCCGACTCGCTCTCAGGCTGCCCCCGCCGGGCGCGCGCCGCTCACCCGGGCCGAGGTGCCTGAGGCGCCGCCGCCGAAGTCCCCGCTGCAAAGCCGGGCGAAGCCTCCAACCGCTGCCGCCTCCCGCCTGGCACTGAGCGCCGTGCGGGGGAGGGGCGCGGGCAGCCGCCACCGCCCCCGCCACCGCGCGTAGGCCCCGCCCCCGCGCCGCGCGGGGCCCAACCAGGGCTGCCGGGCCGCTGTGCGCCACGCCCACTTCCGGAGGGGAAGCCCGCTTCCCACCCCACGTTCCACGCCTCGCTACGCCCCCTCTGGTCGCGCCGAGGGATGCAGGCGGTGCCCAAGCGCACGCCCCGCTCTCCAGTCATCCTAGTGGTAGAGGGCCACGCCCACAGGCGCCTCCGAGCAACGCCCACTGCTCCTTAGACCCCGGAGCGGGGTTCTTAGAGCCCCGCCCACTGACCCGCTAGGCTCTGCAAGGCCACGTCCCCTGGCTCCTCAAAGATTCCCCCAGAGCCCCTCAATACAGGAACATTAGCTCCTCTGAGCCCCGCGCACTGCCTATCCAAGTCCTTAAACCAGCCTCCTGCTTCCCTAAGCCCGGCTCCCCTCCCACTGCTTCAGAACTCGCCCAGCGGCCTCACAAAGCCCCGCCCCGTCTTCCAGAAGCCCCGCCCAAGGACCGCAACCCTATTCCTAGCATCTCAAGCCCCGCCCACTACCCCATCTCAACGTTTAAACCTCAAGCCCCGCCCCGAATTCGCGAATCCACGCCTCTGGCTCCCGACGCTCCGCCCTGGCTCCGTCACACCCTACCACCACCTCCCTTGAGGACTGCCGACGTTCCAGCCCTCCCTGAACCGTCCATTGTCACATTCCTAGTGCAGAGTGGCCGCCCCTGGGCTGGGCCACACCCACGTAACCCCAAAGAGGGCCCGTGATTGACCCCATTTCGCAGGTGAGGGAATGGAAACTTCAGGGTTCCTCCCTTCCTTTCCCTGGCCAGAGTCCCTTAATAACTCGGCGGCCCAGGCCTGAAAGTCGGAGCACGGGAATTTGAGCCTCAGCTCTGCGGCCGTCAGACTGTGTGACCTGGGACAGTTCTCTTACCTCTTTGGGCCTGAGTCCCCTAATCTTTAGCATGAAGAAGTTGTCCTGTTAATAGCTAAAGTCCCTTTCTGAAACATCAAGCTCTGAAATACCGAGATTTGAGGAAACAGAGCCTGGGGAACCGAACCGACTGTGGGGTAGGGCTATTTACTTCCCAAAGCAAGGCATCTTTGCCATTCACAGGGGGATTTTTTATTTTAAGCGTCAGCCTCAGAAACGTGTGTTATTTAAATTAAGCTCAACCTGAACTAAGACAGCTATCACAGCAAATTATTTATCCTCTCTAAGGGTCAGTTTCTTTATCTGTAAAATGGGGATAATAACAGCCCCTCCCTCACAGGGTTCCATGAGATCATATTAGCAGCCATGGTCATGGCATTACTTTTTGCCATTAAAAGGAATGGCAAAAACCGCGATTACTTTTGCACCAGGATAATAGTAATATACTTATAAGAGTTCCTGCATTGTGATAAACGCTCGACAGTACCTGTTGCTGCTACTGCTGGGACTCAACAAAATGAAAGGATGGGTTTTATTTTGCCTTCAAGCAGCCACTCCTAATAGGAGGAATTCAGCACCCTTCCTGCAGTAAGATTTGCCACTCACTTTATTTAAATGAGATAAACGTGATGAAACGCCTACTGCAGTGCCTGCCATATGGTGAGGCTCAAAAACAATTCACTTGTTTTTGTTTGTTTGAGACACAGTCTTGCTCTGTCGCTCAGGCTGGAGTGCAGTGGGGCAGTCCACGGCTCACTGCAGCATGGACCTCCCGGGCTCAAGTAATCCTCCCACCTCAGCCTCCCACGTAGCTGAGACTACAGGCACGCGCCACCATGCCCAGCTAAATTTTTAACATTTTTTTGTAGAGATGAAGTCCTGCTATGTTGCCCAGGCTGGCCTCAAACTCCTGAGCTCAAGAGATCCTCCCACCTCGGCCTCCCAAAGTGTTGGGATTACAGGTATGAGCCACTGTGCCCACAATTCAATAGTTTTGAACAATAAAAGTTGTTTTTTTAAAATCCACTAGTTAATAAATTAAACAGGGGCATTGATAGCAGTGAGTTCTGAGTGCTTTGGGGAAAATGAAGATTGGTAAAGTGCTTTGAGTTCCTTTTTTTTTTGAGACGGAGTCTTGCTCTGTCGCCCAGGCTGGAGTACAGTGGCGCGATCTCAGCTCACTGCAAGCTCCGCCTCCCAGGTTCACGCCATTCTCCTGCCTCAGCCTCCCGAGTAGCTGGGACTACAGGCACCCGCCACCACGCCCGGCTTATTTTTTGTATTTTTAGTAGAGACGGGGTTTCACCGTGTTAGCCAGGATGGTCTCTATCTCCTGACCTTGTAATCCACCCGCCTCGGCCTCCCAAAGTGCTGGGATTACAGGCGTGAGCCACCGCGTCCAGCCGAGTTCCAACTGGAAACCACGGAGTAAGCTAGCTTATTCTTTGGAAACAGATTTTGCTAACATTTATCCATCACTTACACATGCTAAGCAGTATCTGAGTGCTTTACATGCAGAATCTTCTGAAATTGCTCAACAATCCTATGGCCACAGAAATAATTCTTTTTTTTTTTTCTTTTTGAGACGGGGTCTCACTCTTTTGCCCAGGCTGGAGAGCAGTGGCTCCATCTGGCTCACTGCAGCCTCAAACTACCAGGCTCAAGCAATCCTTCCACCTCAGCCTTCCAAGCAGCTAAAACTGCAGGTGCACACCACTTTGCTCACTAATATTTTTACTTTTTGTACAGATGGGGTCTTGTTTTGTTGCCCAGGCTAGTCTCAAATTCCTGGCCTCCCAAAGTGTTGAAATTACAAGCATAAGCCACCACACCCAGCCCAGAAGCGACTCCTAATCCCCACCTATAAAGGTGAGGAAACTGAAGACTCAGAGAAGTTAAATTCCTTATCCAAGTCACATGGCTTGAACCACGTAGAACCCACATCCATCTAAATGCAGAGCCTGCACCCTTAGCCAGTTAGTCATTACACTAAACTGCCTCTGTGGCAGCATGACAGAACAGAAAAACCGTGGACTTTGGATTCTGGCCGGTTTAGGTTTAAATTCAGGCTCCACCTATTACTCATTGTGTGACGTTCAGCAAGTCACTTCCCCTCTGAGCTGAGCCCTATTCTCCTGCCTATATATCACTGGGAATCATGTAAATGCTTCAGGAAGTGGTTTTGAATATTCAGGAGTTTAGATTCAATGAATTAGGATGTGGCAAAGCACCCAACACAGTGCCCAGCACAAAATAGTTGTTTTAAAACATGTTGATGTTTAAAAATCACAGGGTTCCGGCCAGGAGTGGTGGCTCACACCTGTAATCCCAGCACTTGGGAGGCTGAGGCAGGCGGATTGTTTGAGGTCAGGAGTTCGAGACCAGCCTGGCCAACATGATGAAACCCCGTCTCTACTAAAAATACAAAAATTAGCCAGGCATGGTGGCACGTGTCTGTAATCCCAGCTACTTGGGAGGCTGAGGCAGAAGAATTGCTTGAACTCGAGTTTGGAGGTGGAGGTTGCAGTAAGCCTAGATAGTGCCACTGCACTCCAGCCTGGGCGAGAGTGAGACTCTGAAAAAAAAAAATAGAAATAAATAAAAATAAAAAAATCTTGGGGTTCCATGAGATCATAGATAAATGATGAAGTTAGAAGTGATGAAATGATAATGATGAAATTAGAAGAATTCCCCCCGCCAGATGATACCGCCAAAAAGCAGCCATGGAATATGCTACGAAAGATCCCAAGGCCTTCATCTTCTGACTGCCTCTTTCAGTTCCTGGTTTGAGCCCTGCATTTGAGGAGGTGATTCTTGCACAGGAAGCACCCAATGCCAGAAGCAATGCCACCTCACTTTCACTCCATGCCTATCCCAAATGTGGTCAGCTGAGAGCTGCTTACTTCCAGAAACGGGAAAACTGCATAACTCTGCTGGGAGAAAGCCCCATCATCTCATTGTTCTTGAACCTACAGCAATTGCTTTGTGGGCCTGAAAGAAACCTTGGCTCTGTCCAAGCTGGCCCTAAAGGGAGGGATCCAAGTCCAGGTGAGATGCTGGATTTAAGAGTTTTTTCCTGCTCTCAAAAGCTGGTGATTTCTAAAGTGGCTTAAGACAGGTGCTAGATGGAGAGGAATTTAATGATCAGGAAAAATAAAAATGATTCCAGACCACACATGATATAGATGCCAGCTTATGTATGAAGAGGAAAGAACTGTGGGCCCAGCATCCAGAGGCTCCTTAGCAAATCATTTTTCTATTTTTTCTGAGTACCAAATGGGGACATTTGTTTTAGGTTGCTAGGGCAACCTAGAAGCTCAGTGAATTACCCTGTGGAAGCATTAACAAATAATAATATTATTAAATAAATGAGACTGGAAGTCCCTAGAGTAATCTCAGTAGACAAGACCCCTAATTGAGCGATAGAAGACAACAAAATTTGAAGAGCACTAAAATTCACTCTACATTGATAAATCTTCATTCTCACCACTTTGGGTACTTCTTTCTGCAAAATAGAGACTGGAAAAATACTGAATGATTGACAGGCTACAGACAAATGCCTTTTTTAAAATTAAAATTTTAATTTTGAGATAATTATAGATTCACATACAAGTGTAAGAAATAATACAAAGAGGCCAGGAGTGGTGGCATGCGCCTGTAATGCCAGCTACTTGGGAGGCTGAGGCACAAGAATTATTTGAACCCAGGAGGTGGAGGTTGCAGTGAGCCAAGATCACGCCACTGCATTCCAGCCTGAGTGACAGAGCGAGACTCTGTCTCATTAAAAAGAGAGAGGGAGGGAGAGAGAGAGAGAGAGAGATCATGTGTGGGCCAGGTACAGTGGCTCACGCCTGTAATCCTAGCACTTTGGAGGCCAAGGCAAGTGGCTCACTTGAGCTCAGAAGTTTGAGACCACTCTGGGCAACTTAGTGAAACCCCATCTCTACAAAAAATTTAGCGAAAAATAACAACAAAAAAAAGAGAGATCACATGTACCCTTTATGCAGTTTCCTCCAGTGGTAACATCTTGCAAAACTGTAGTACATTATAACCTGGATATTAACATGGATACAGTCAATGTCAATATAGATGTTGAAAATATTTCCATCACCACAAGGATACTTCATGTTCCCTTTGATAGCCACACCCACTTCCACCTTCCGTTCATCCCCTCCTTAAGCCCTGGCAACCACTCATCTGTTCTACATTTCTAAAATTTTGTCATTTCAAGAATGTCATGTAAATGGAATCATATAGTATGTAACCTTTTAGAATTGACTGTTTTCACTCTGCATAAATCTCTGGAGATGCATCCAGGTTGTTGCATGTGTGAGTAGTTTGTTCCTTATTATTGCTGAGTAGTGTTCCATGGTACATATGCACCACGGTTTAAATATTCACCCATTGAAGGACATATTGTTTGACCTATTCACCCACTGAAGGACACAGGTTGGAGCTATTATGAATAAAGCTGGTATAAACGTTATAAACATTCATGTACAGCTTTTTGTGTGAACGTACGTCTTCATTTCTCTGTGAAAAGTTCCCAGGAGTCCAATTGCTGTGTTATATGGTAGTCGTATGTTCAGTATTTTAAGAAACTGTCAAACTGTTTCCCAGAATGGTTGGCCCATTTTACATCCCCACCTACCAGCAATCTATGAGTGCCAGTTTCTTTGCATCTTTGTCAGCATTTGATGTTGTCACTATATTTTATTTTAGCCATTCTGATAGGTATAGAGTAATACCTCATTGTGGTTTTAATTTGCATTTTCCTGTTGGTTAATAATGTTCAAAATCTTTTCATGTTCTTATTTGCTATTTATTTATTTAAAAAAAAATTTTTTTTTTCTGAGACAGAGTCTCGCTCTGTCACCGAGGTTGGAGTGCAGTGACGTAATCTCAGCTCACTGCAATCTCCGCCTCTTGGGTTCAAGTGATTCTCCTGCCTCAGTCTCCCAAGTAGCTGAGATTACAAGCACCCACCACCATGCCCAGCTAATTTTTGTATTTTTAGTAGAGATGGGGTTTCACCATGTTGGCCAGGCTGGTCTTGAACTTCTGACTTCAAGCAGTACACCTGCCTTGGTCTCCCGAAGTGCTGGGATTACAGGCGTGAGCCACCACACCTGGCTCTTATTTGCTATTTATATGTCTCTTCATGTCTTGCTAATTTTCTTTTCTTTTCTTTTTTTTTTTTTTTTTTTTTTTGACAGGGTCTCACTCTATCACCCAGGCTAAAGTACAGTGGCATGATCATAGCTCACTGCAGCCTTGAACTCCTGGGCTCAAGTGATCCTTCTGCCTCAGCTTCCCCAGTAGCTGGGACTACAGGCATACACCACCACATCAGTTAATTTTTAAATTATATTTTGTAGAGATGGGGGTCTCACTGTGTTGCCAAGGCTGATCTCAAACTCTGGGCTAAGCAGTCCTCCCACCTTAGCCTTCCAAAGTGCTGGGATTACAGGCATGAGCCACTGCACCCCACCAATAGCACTATATTTTTTATTACAATGTCCATGAGTTCATGGCTAGTATATTGGAATACAATTAGTTTTTCTTGTTTACCTTATATCCCGGGGCCTTGTTGAAGTCACCTTTTAGTTCTACAAACTGTTTTATAGATTCCTTGGGATTTCCTACAGAAACAATCATGTCACCAGAAAATAGAGATGATTTTAATTTTTTTCTTTCCAATCTGTGTGTCGCTTATGCCCATTTCTTGCCTTATTACACTGGCTAGCACCTCCAGCACTATGCTGAGTGCTGCATAGTGAGTGAAAGCAAAGTGAGTGAAAGCAAAGCATAGTGAGTGTTGCATAGTGAGTGAAAGCTGCATAAGGAGTGAAAGCAAACGTCTTTGCCTTGTTCTTGACCTTTGGCAGGAAGCATTCAGTCTTTCATCATTAAGTATAATGTTAGCTGCAGTTTTTTGTTTTTTTTTTGTAGATGCTCTTTATCAAATTGAGGAATTTGGCTGGTCTGAAAGTAGTGAGTTATCTCAATGGACTTTTTACAGTCAGTTACAGATCAAACTCCATGTACTACTCTTCCCCTCTCCCCCCACTTCTCACTACTGCACTTGATTATTCTTTAAAAAAAAATCAAGGAATTTCTCCTTCATTCCTATTTTTAAGAGATTTTTAAATCATGAATACCTGTACTACACTGAATGATATATGATTTTTCTTCTTTAGCCTGTTAATATGGTGCATTACATTGATTTCTGAATACCAAGCAAGCCTTGCATCCCTGGAATAAATCCCACTTGGTTAAGGTAGACAATTCTTTATACAGATTGCTGAATTCCATTTGCTAATTTATTGTTAAGCATTTTTGTTTTGTTTTTTTTCTTTTCTTTTCAGACAGGGTCTCACTCTGTTGCCCGTGCTGGAGTGCAGTGGCACAATTTCGGCTCACTGCAGCCTAGACCTCCCAGGCTCAGGTGATCCACCCACCTCAGCCCCCTAGGCAGCTGTAACTACAGGCATCCACCACACCCGGTTAATTTTTGTATCTTTTGTAGAAATGGGTTTTCACCGTATTGCCCAGGCTGGTCTCGAACTCCTGGGCTCAAGCGATCCTCCCACTTCAGTATCCCAAAGTACCAGAATTACAGGCATGAGCCACCATGCTTGACTGCATTTTTGTTTCTATACTCATGTGAGATATTAATCTGTAGTTCCACCTTGTGTCTTGCTCTGTCGCCCAGGCTGAAGTGCAGTAGCGTCATCTCGGCTCACTGCAACCTCCACCTCCTGGGTTCAAGCAATTCTCCTGCCTCAGCCTCCTGAGTAGCTGGGATTATAGGCATGTGCCACCACACCCAGCTAATTTTTCTGTATTTTTAGTAGAGACAGGGTTTCACCATATTGGCCAGGCTGGTCTCAAATTCCTGACCTTGTGATCCGCCCACCTCGGCCTCCCAAAGTGCTGGGATTACAGGCATGAGCCGCCCCGCCCGGCTCAGTAGTTCCACCTTTCCGTAAAACTCTGGTTTTAACATCAGAGTTAACACTCGCTTAGTAAAATGAATTGGAATATGTTTCCTTCTCTTCTATTTTCTGGAAGAGATTTTGTAGGTAACTGTTAATTCTTTAAATGTTTGGTAAACTTCTCCAGGGAAACCATTTCAACCTAGAGATTCCTCTTTGGGGATCTGTTACATTACAAATTCAATTTCCTTAATAGTTAACGGGGCTATTCAAACTGTCTATTCCATAGTGGGTGAGTTACGGTAGTTTTTGTTTTTAAAGGAATTGGTCTATTTCGCTTATCAAGTTTGATGTATGCAGTGATAGCCCCTCTTTCATTCCTGATACCGAAAATTTGTGTCTTCTTTTTCTTTTCTTTTCTTTTGTTTGAGCCGGAGTCTCGCTCTTTCACCCAGGCTGGAGTGCAATGGTGCAATCTCGGCTCACTGAAACTTCTGCCTCCCAGTTCAAGTAATTCTCTGCCTCAGCCTCCTGAGTAGCTGGGATTACAGGCACCCGCCACCATGCCCAGCTATTTTTGTATTTTTAGTAGAGACAGGGGCTTCACCATCTTGGCCAGGCTGGTGTTGAACTCCTGACCTCATGATCCACCCGCCTCGGCCTCCCAAAGTGCTGGGATTACAGGCATAAGCCACCATGCCCAGCCAATTTGTGTCTTCTTTTTCCTTCTTGGTTAGTCTTAGCAGAGAATTGTCAACTTTACTGAAACTTTTCAAGAACTAGTTTTTATTTCATTGATTTTTCTCTATTGTTTTCTTGCTTTCCGTTTCATTGATTTGTGCTCTTTACAATTTCCTTCCTTCTGTTTGCTTTGGGTTTATTTTGCTCCCCTTGTCCTATATTCTTTAAGTGGAAGCTTAGATGATTGATGTGGGACTTTTATTTTCTTTCTTTCTTTTTTTTTAAATGGAGTCTCGCTCTGTCACCCAGGCTGGAGTGCAGTGGCATGATCTTAGCTCACTGCAACCTCTGCCTCCCAAGTTCAAATGATTCTCCTGCCTCAACCTCCCAAGTAGCTGCGATTACAGGCTTGCACCACCATGCCTAGCTAATTTTCGTATTTTTAGTAGAGACGAGGTTTCACCATGTTAGTCAGGCTGGTCTTGAACTCCCAGACTCAGGTGATCCACCCTCCTCAGCCTCTCAAAGTCCTGGGATTACAGGTGTGAGCCACCACACCTGGCCTGATGTAGGACATTTTAAACATATGTATGTAGTGCTGTGAAGTCCCCTCTCAGCCCTTGTTTACCTGTGTGCCACAAATTTTGATATGTTATATTGTCACTTTCATTCAGTTTAATGTATTTTTAAATTTCCTTTGAAACTTTCTCTTTGAGACATGGGTTACTTATAAGTGTGTTGTTTAGTTTGCAAGTGTTTGGAGACTATTCTGTTATCTTTCTGTTCTTGGTTTCTAATTTGATTCCTTTGTGGTTGAAGAATACACTGTGTATGATTTTAATTCTTTTAAATTTGTTGACATTTGTTTATGGTCTAGGATATGGTCTATCATGGTATATGTTCTATGGGCACCTGAAAAGACTGTGTATTCTGCTGCTGTTTAGGGAAACGTCCTATATGTGTTGATCAGATCCCATTGGTTGATGATGTTGAGTTCTTCTATATTCTTGCTGATTTTCTATCAAGTTATTCTATCAGTTATTGAGAGAAGAGTATTGAAATCTTAAACTATAGGGCCAGGCGCAATGGTGCATGCCTGTAATACCAGCACTTTTGGAGGCCGAAGTGGGTGAATCACTTGAGGTCAGGAGTTCGAGACCAGCCTGGCCAACATGATGAAACCCCATCTCTACTGAAAAAATACAAAAATTAGCCAGGCGTGGTGGTGGGCACCTGTAATCTCAGCTACTCGGGAGGCTGAGGCAGGAGAATTGCTTGCATCCAGGAGGTGGAGGTTGCAGTGAGCTGAGATCCAGCCTGGGTGACAAAGCAAGGCCATGTCTTAAAAAAAAAAAAAAGGAAGAAAGAAATCTTAAACTATAATGATAGATCTGTCTATTTCTCTTTTCAATTCTATTAGTTTTTGCCTCACATATTCTGCAGCTCTGTTGTTTGGTGCACACATGTTTAGGATTGTTAGGACTACTTGGTGGATTGCCCGTTTGTCATTATACAATGTCCTTCTCTGTCTCTCAGTCTTCTTTGCTCCGAAGTATACTTTATCTAATACTAACATAGCCATTCCTGCAATCTTTTGATTAATGTTTGCCTGATATTATTTTCCCATCCTTTTACTTTCTTTTTTTTTTTTTTTTTTTTTGAGGAGTCTCACTCTGTTGCCAGGCTGGAGTACAGTGGCGCTATCTCAGCTCACTGCAACCTCCACCTCCTGGGTTCAAGCAATTCTTCTGCCTCAGCCTCCGGAGTAGCTGGGACAACAGGCACATGCCACCAGGCCCAGCTAATTTTTGTATTTTTAGTAGAGGCGGGGTTTCACCTTGTTGGCCAGGATGGTCTCGATCTCTTGACCTTGTGATCTGCCCACCTTGGCCTCCCAAAGTGCTGGGATTACAGGTGTAAGCCACTGCACCCAGCCACCATCCTTTTACTTTCAACCCACTTGTATATTTGAAGTGAGTTTCCTGTGGACAACATGTAGTTGGTTCATGCTTTTTCAGTCTACTCTGCCAAGTTCTGTCTTTTTTTTTTTTTTTTTTTTTGACAGAGTCTCACTCTGTTGCCCAGGCTGAGTGCAGTGGCATGATCTCTGCTCACTGCAACCTCTGCCTCCCGGGTTGAAGCAATTCTCCTGCCTCAGCCTCCACACGCCACCACAGGCACATGCCACCACAACTGGCTAATTTTTTTTGCCATGTTGGCCAGGCTGGTCTCAAACTCCTGACCTCAGGCGATCCACCCACCTCAGCCTCCCAAAGTGCCGGGATTACAGGCATGAGCCACTGCACCCAGCCATAAGTTCTGTCTTTAATTAGTGTGTTTAGACCCTTTACATTTAAGGTAATTATTGATATATTAGAGCTTAAGTCTGCTGTTTTATTTTGTGCTTGTTCTCTCTATTTTTCATTTCTGTTTCCTTCTTACTGCCTTCCTGTGGGATTTTTAGAGTTTCTTTTGATTTATCTATAGTGTTTTTGAGTGTATCTCTTTGCATAGCACTTTTAGTAGTTGTTCTAGGTACCACATTATAGATGGATGGATAGATAGAGATATACAGGTAGATATCCACAAAAAATAGAAGATATAAGAAAGAACCAAATGGAAATTTAGAACTGAAAAATATAACAAACTAAAAGAATCCAATGGGTGGACTCAGCAACAGAATAGAGGGGGCAGAGGAAAAAAATCAATGAACTTGAAGACAGAGCTATAGGAATTACCCAATCTGAAAACAATAGAGAGAAAATAGACTTCGGTCTCAAAAAAAAAGATAAAATAGACTTCATGTAGTTCTATGAAGTCCTTTCTCAGCCCTTGTTTAGCTGTATGACACAAATTTTGATATGTTGTATTATCACTTTCATTCAGTTTAATGTTTTTTTAAATTTCCTTTGAAACTTTCTCTTTGAGACATGGGTTACTTATAAGAGTGTTGTTTAGTTTCCACGCGTTTGGAGATTATTCTGTTATCTTTCAAAAAACTACACAGAACCTCAGGGACCTTGGGACTATAACAAAAGACTTAGCATTCGTGACATCAGAATTTTAGAAGGACAGGAGAAAGAGGGTGGGGCCAAAAAAGTACTTGAAGAAATAGTGGCCAAACACTTCCCAAATTTGGAATAAAGATTCCAAAAATCTACAGAAGCTAAACAAAACTCAAACAGGATAAACCCACAGAAGCTCACGCCAACACACATCATAGTCAAACTTCTGAAAACTAAAGACAAAGAAAAAATCTTGAAAGCAATGAGAGAGCAACAATACCCTACCTATCATAGAAAATCAATTTGAACAACAGTAGTTTTCTTATCAGAAACCAAGGATCTCAGAAGAAAGTGGCACCGCTTCTTTTTCTTTTTTTTTTTTAAGACAGGGTCTTGCTCTGTCTCCCAAGCTGGAATGCAGTGACATGATCATAGCTCACTGCAACCTTGACTTCCTGAGTTCAAGCAATCCTTCTGCCTTAGCCTCCCAAGTAGCTGGGACTACAAGCATGCACAATCATGCCCAGCTAATTTTTAAATTTTTTGTAGAGACGGGGTCTTGCTGTGTTACCTAGGCTGGTCTCAAACTCCTGGCCTCCAGCAATCTTCCAACCTCCACCTTCCAAAGTGCTGGGATAATAGGCATGAGCCACTATGCCCAGCCAGGACAGCATTTTTTAAGTGCTGAAAGAAAGAACTATCAACCCAGAAAACAATATCTAGTGAAAATGTTCTTCACTACTGAAGAGGAAACCAAGACATTCTCAGATGAAGGAAAAGTAAGAGAATTTGTCACCAGTAGACCTTCCCTAAAAGAATGGAAAGAGAGGCCGGTGGCAGTGGCTCACGCCTGTAATCCTAGCACTTTGGGAGGCCAAGGCGGGTGGATCACAAAGTCAGGAGTTGGAGACCAGCTTGGCCAATATGGTGAAACCCCATCTCTACTAAAAACATAAAAATTAGCCGGGTGTGGTGGTGTGTGCCTGTAATCTCAGCTACTTGGGAGGCTGAGGCAGGAGAATCACTTGAACCTGAGAGGCAGAGGTTGCGGTGAGCCAAGATTGCACCACTGCACTCCAGCCTGGACGACAGAGCAAGACTGCCAAAAAAAAAAAAAAAAAAAAGAATGGAAAGAGGAAGTTCTCTAAACAGAAAGGAAATGATAGAAGAAGGAACCTTGGAACATTAGGAGGGAAGAAAGAACGTGGTCATCTGAAGTGCAAGTAAATACAGACTTTCCTTCTCTTCCTGAGTTTTCTAAATTATGACCAATGGTTAGAGTAAAAATTATAACACTAATCTGGTTCTAAATGTATGTAGAGGAAATATTTAAGACAATTATAATACAAACAAAAGAGTATAAGAAAACATAAGGGAGATAAGACTCTATACTTGAACTGGTAAAATGACAACACCAGTAGACTATGAAGATAGATAGATGATTGACAGATAAATAGATAGAGAGAGAGAGAATAAACATCAGATCTGATTCTGATGACTTTCTATTTTCTTACATTTGTTTCAGTCACGTTTGCAATTGGTTGCTAAGCATTTCTATGATGACTGCTTTAAAAACATTGTCAGCTAATTCTAACATCTCTATCATCTTTGCATTGGCACATATTGATTGTCTTATTTCATTCAGTTTCAGATCTTCCTGGTTCTTTGTGTGAGTTATTTTCAGTCAAAACCTGGACATTTTAGGTATTATGTTATGAAACTCTGGATCTCATTTAAACTTTTTTTTTTTTTTTTGAAATGCAGTCTTGCTCTGTCACTCAGGCTGGAGTGCAGTGGCATGATCATAGCTCACTGTAATCTTGAACTCCTGGGCTCAAGGGATCCTCCTACAAGCCTCCTGAGTAGCTAGGACTACAGGTACCACCATACCTGGCTTTTAAAAAACTTTTTTTTTTTTGAGATGGAGTCTTGCTCTGTCACCCAAGCTGGAGTGCAGTGGTGTGATCTCAGCTCACTGCAACCTCCGCCTCCCGGGTTCCAGTGATTCTCCTGCCTCAGCCTCCCGAGTAGCCGGTATTACAGGCACGCATCACCATGCCCAGCTTATTTTTGTATTTTTAGTAGAGATGGGGTTTCCCCATGTTGGCCAGGCTGGTCTCGAACTACTGACCTCAGGTGATCCACCCACCTCAGCCTCCCAAAGTGCTGGGATTACAGGTGTGAGCCACTGTGCCTGGCCTAAAAAAATTTTTTGTATAGGGACAGTGTCTTGCTATGTTGCCCAGGCCGGTCTCGAACTCCTGGCCTCAAACAATCTTCCCATCTTGGCCTCCCATACGTCTTCCATCCATTTTATATGGTGCTACTTGGCACCACTACAGCAGAGTGGGGGTGGGAGTTCCTCCTCATTAATGCCAGGAGGGGTGGAAGTTCTCCAGTCAGCCTCTGATGAAAGCTGATGGGCAGGGTGGGAGACTTCTCTTATTTCTGGGTGGAAGTGGGACTTGTGGTTCCCCACCTGCTCTGCTGATACCTTCCTGGCTGGGAGAGGTAGAAGTGCCTCACTAGTGTTCCCCATGTGTCTTCCTTTGACATCATGGGAAGGTGTTCCCAGGCAGTGGCGACAGTCCCAACGCTCCTTGCTGCCTCCCCTGACAGCACCCGATAGGGGAGAAGGAGGATCACATCGTTACTGTCAGATGGGAGTAGAAATGCACACTCCTCATGTGATGGCCACTGGAACCACAGGGAGAGGCCTCATGACCACCTGGTGGGAATGGAAGTCCCTACTCCCTATTCCGCCTTCTCTGATGCCACCTCATGGCATTGTGGGAACATCCATGAGGAAATGCAGGTTGCGCACTTGGCTCAGGGCCCACCATATGCTGGGGGCTGAGTCCATGCATGGTAGCCATGATGGTTTGAGCTAATGCCAGAAGCCCTGGTGTGATGACCAGTCCTGCCATTTCCTGGCTTTGTGATCTTGGTCAAGTTATGCCACCTCTTTGGGCCTCTGTTTCCTCATCTCTTCAGTGGAGAGAAATGATGCTCATCTGAGATTATGTCTGTGAGAGCACCTGCTACTGATCCTTAATACAGATAAATACCACAGCCGAGCTGGTACTTATTAAGCATTTACCACCCACCAGGCCAGTGATACCAACTTCCCAGGCATTAACTCAATGAAATGGCTTTTTTAATCCCCATTTTACAGAGGAAGAAACTGAGGCTCAGAGAGGTAAAGCCTCTTGCTCATGGCCACACTGCTGGCCCCACTGCACTGAGTCTACTTCTTGATAGAGTGTGCCACCTTCTCCGTGTCTAAGAATAAGAGGAACCATTAAAAGTTTAAGATCTGATTCACCAGAGAAAACCTCTGGCTCAGGGATCTGCACAGCTCCTACTCTGATTAAATATTAAAAAATCGGCCAGGCAGCCGGGTGCAGTGGCTCACATCTGTAATCCCAGCACTTTGGGAGGCCTAGGCAGGTGGATCACGAGGTCAAGAGGTCAAGACCATCCTGGCCAACATGGTGAAACGCTGTCTCTACTAAAAGTACAAAAAAAAAAAAAAAATAGTTGGGCATGGTGGCACATACCTGAAATCCCAACTACTCGGGAGGCTGAGGCAGGAGAATCGCTTGAACCTGGGAGGTGGAGGTTGCAGTGAGCTGAGATTGCACCACTGCACTCCAGCCTAGAGACAGATCAAAACTCCATCTCAAAAAAAAAAAAAAAAATCGGCCAGTTGCGGTGGCTCACGCCTGTAATCCTAGCACTTTGGGAGGATCAGTTGAGCCCAGGAGTTTGAGACCAGCCTGGGCAACATAGTGAGACCCCCATCTCTATGAAAAAAATACATAAAATAGAAACATGAGATGTTAATACAGAGGTAACTGGGTGTGGGGTTATATGGAAACTCTGTACTATTTTGCAACTTTTCTGTAAATCAAAGTCTATCCTAAAATAAAAGTTTCCTTAAAAATACAGTGCCTGACAGCTACTCAGGAGGCTGAGGCAAGAGAATTGCTTAAACCCGGGAGGCGGAGGTTGCAGTGAGCCAAGATCACGCCATTGCACTCCAGCCTGGGTGACAAGAGCGAAACTTCGTCTCAAAAAAAAAAAAAAAGAAAAAGAAAAAGAAAAGAAAAAAAAAGACAACTACAGCGTCTGGGCTGGGTACAGTGGCTCATGCCTGTAATCCCAGCACTTTGGGAGGCTGAGGTGGGAGGATCACTTGAGCCCTTTGCAATATATCTTTGCAGCTCTTTTCATCAAGAGACAAAATCTGTTTCCCAGTGCTTGAATCTCTACTGGTCTTCTAAATTGCTTTGGCCAATAGGATGCAACAGAAATAACTATCCTGGCATTTCTAGGCTTAGGCCTCAAGAGATCTTGAACATTTTCACTTGCTCTCCTGGAACCCTGATGCTGCCACGTGAACAAGCCCAGGCAACCTTACTGGAAGAAGAGAAGCATCAACTCCAACACATGAGTGAGGTTATCCTAGACCAGCCAACCCCCATCAACCACAAACATGAGCAAGCCCTGTGGAGACCCACTGAGCCCAATCCGGATCAACCAAACCTCCCAGCCTGCTTTAAACTTGTGAGTAAATAATAAATACTTATTATTTCAAGTCACTGAATTTGGGGGAGGTTTGTTACACAGTGAGAGCTACCTGATACAAACCCAAAAGACATCAGAAAAGGTGTTCTACTTCGACCCAATAATTTCACTCCAGAAATGTATCCTAAAGTAATTCTCATGATCACATACACAGATAGAGTCAATTCTCATTATTCATGGTACTTATTCTACAAAGTCACCAAGAACACTGAATTAGCAAATACTAAACCATTGCTCCTAGGGGAAATACACGGTTAGGTGCTTGCAAGCTTTTGGTCATGACATTTTAGTCAACCAATCAATATATAAGCTTTTTTTATGTGTGTTTCTGTTTAAAGACACCCCCCTTATTATTATTATTATTTTTGACAGGGTCTCACTCTGTTGTCCAGGCTGGAGTGCAGTGGAGCAATCACGGATCACTGCAGCCTCAACCTCTCCCAGTTCAGGTGATCCTCCCACCTCAACCTCCTGAGTAGCTTGGACTATAGGCATGTACCACCATGCCCAGTGAGTTCTTCTGTTTTGGGTAGAGACGGGGTTTTGCCACATTGCCCAGGCTGGTCTTAAACTCCTGGGCTCAAGTGATCCTCTCACCTCGACCTCCCAAAGTCCTAGGATTACAGGCATGAGCCATCACACCTGGCCAAAGCCACCATATAAAGTATTGTTGATTAATATATATTGTTGGGCCGGGAGCGATGGCTCATGCCTGTAATCCCAGCACTTTGGGAGGCTGAGACAGGCGCATCACCTGAGGTTGGGAGTTCGAGATCAGCCTGATCAACATGGAGAAACCCCATCTCTACTAAAAATACAAAATTAGCCGGGTATGGTGATGCATGCCTGTAATCCCAGCTAATTGGGAGGCTGAGACAGGAGAATTGCTTGAACCTGGGAGGCAGAGGTTGCGGTGAGCTGAGATCACACGATTGCCCTCCAGCCTGGACAACAAGAGCGAAACTCCATCTCAAAAAAAAAAAAAATCTATATATATATATATATATATGTTCAATTCATTCACATCAAACTCACAGCCAATACCATAATACCTCATGTTTGAATGAAGTGTGTATCTAACACATGTATTTTCCCCATAAGGCACATCACAACCTTCTTGTGCTTAGGGATACTAGATAGACAGTACTTTAGCACTACACTTGGGGATCATTTTAAACACAAAAGTCATACCAAAAAAGCACACAAACATTAAATATGTGGCAGTAAACATACTGTGAAAATGTACACTATGGTCTGAAAGTTTGTGTCCCACCCAAATTCATACACTGAAATCCTTAGCCAGGCATGGTGGCTCATGCCTGCAATCCCAGCACTTTGGGAGATCAGGGCAGAAGGATGGCCTGAACCCAGGAGTTCCAGAGCAGCCCTGGCAACATAGTGAGACCTCGTCTCTACAAAAAATACAAATATTAGCTAGGCATGATGGTGCACAGCTGTAGCCCCAGCTATTTGGGAGGCTGAGGTGGGAGGATTGCTTGAGCCTGGGAGGTTGAGGCTGCAGTGAGTCGTGATCGTGCCACCATACTCCAGCCTGGGTGACAGATCAAGACCTTGTCTCAAAAAAAAAACAAAAAAACAAAAAAAAAACACCACAAACTTTGGGCTTATGCAAATATGGAGGTTGAGAAGTGCCACAATCTGCCATCTGCAAACTGGAGACTCAGAGAGGCCAGTGGTGTAGTTTAGAGGCCTGAGAACCAGAGGCCCGATGGTGGACATTCCAGTCCAGGTCTGAAGGCCTGAGATGCTGGAGCTCCGAGGGCAGGAGAAGACTGACGTCCCAGCTCAAACAGGCAGAGGGAGAGCGCATCCAACCTTTCTCAGCCTTTTTATTCTCCTCAGGCCCTCAATGGGTTGGATGATCCATATTGGAGAAGGCCACCTGCTTTACTCAGTCCACCGATTCAAATGTTAATCTCTTCTGAACACACTTTCCCAAGCATACCAGAAATAATGTTTAATTAGATATGTGGGCATCCTGTGGCCCAGTTACATTGACACATAAAATTAACCACCACTGGCCTGGTACAGTGGCTCACGCCTGTAATCCCAGCACTTTGGGAAGCCGAGGTGGGTGGATCACCTGAGGTCAGGAGTTCAAGACCAGCCTGGCCACATGATGAAACCCCATCTCTACTAAAAATACAAAAATTAGCCGGGTGTGGTAGCACCCGCTTATAGTCCCAGTTACTCAGGAGGCTGAGGCAGGAGAATCATTTGAACCCAGGAGATAGAGGTTGCAGTGACCTGAGATTGCACCACTGCACTCTAGTCTGGGTGACAGAGGGAGACTCCGTCTCAAAAAAAAAAAAATTAACCATCATAATGGGTAAGTTTATTTTTCATATCTTCCATTCTGTATTTTCTAATTTTTCTGCAAAGTACATTCAGTCATTGGAAATCAGAAAAGTTATTGTCTTTTTTGTTTTTAAATTTTTTTTGTTGGTTTGTTTGAGACAGAGACTCACTCTGTCACCCAGGCTGGAGTGCAATGGCATGATCTCGGCTCACTGCAACCTCTGCTTCCCGGGTTCAAGCAATTTTCCTGCCTCAGCCTCTCAAGCAGCTGGGACTACAGGCGTGTGACACCATGGCCAGCTAATTTTTGTATTTCTAGCGAAGATGGAGGGTTTTGCCAGTTTTGCCATGTTGGCCAGGCTGGTCTCAAACTCCTGACCTCCCGCCTCAGCCTCCCAAAGTGCTGGGATTACAAGCATGAGCCACCACGCCTGGTCAAGTTATATCTTTTTTAAGAGAGGAAGGAATTCTGTAAATTCAAGGTACTGTATCAAGATCCTGAGCCTAATGTCACCCTTTGACAAGCTCAGTAGCACTCCAGCTGGAAAAATTTCTAGATAATGCTCTCATGCAGATTTTTCAAAACTTAAGTATGAATCTTGGCACAAAATGTGCTCGCTCATCCACATAAATCTCATTACTGAGGCAATAAACCTTGCAATTGCTTGTGCTGTCTGCAACGGCAAGAGCTGCAGTATCCAAAGCCCAGCCTGGCCAAACTCCCCTCACAAATCAGATATTCAGCCTCACAGGAAAAGAGAATCACTGCTAATTAATAACAACAAAGGATTAGGCCAGTGGTTCTCAACCCAGGACAACTTTACTCCCCACCTCCCCCCAGGGGACATTTGGCAGTGTCTGGAGACAGTATTTGGTTGTCGTTGACTAGGAGGTGCTCCTGGCATCCAGTGGATAGATCCCAGGAATGCTGCTGAACATCTTACAATGCATGGGACAGTCCCCACCCCGCCCCACAGCAAAGAAGTATTAGTCCCCAAATGTCAATAGGAGTACGGTTGAGAAACCCTGGCTCTTCAGACATATGGAGCCTTATTAGATCTTCCTGGGCTAAGAGCTTTACAGGAAAGATCTCATTTAATCCTCCCAGCAATCCTAGGTATAGGGCCTATTATCATGCCCATTTTACAGAAAAGGAAACTGAGGCTAAGAATCACATACCATTTCTAGGCCGGGCGCGGTGACTCATGCCTGTAATCCCAGCACTTTGGGAGGCCAAGGCAGGTGGATCACCTGAGGTCGGGAGTTTGAGACCAGCCTGGCCAACATGGAGAAACCCTGTCTCTACTGAAAATACAAAAATTAGCTGGGTGTGGTGGTGGGCACCTGTAATCCCAACTACTTAGGAGGCTGAGGCAGGAGAATTTCTTGAACTCAGGAGGCAGAGGTTGCAGTAAACTGAGATCGCGCCACTGTACTCCAGTCTGGGTGACAGAGCAAGACTCCGTCCCAAAAAAAAAAAAAAAAAAAAAATCATATGGTATTTCTGACTTCAGCGTTTGTACTCTGCTCTCCTCCATGCCCAAATTGTTGAGTTATTGCTCTGTTGTTGTTTTGAGGTAAGGTCTCAGTCTGTTACCCAGCCTGGAGTGGAGTGCAGTGGTGCAATCAAGGCTCACTGCAGCTTCAAACTCATAGGCTCAAGCAATCCTCTTGCCTCAGCCTCCTGAGTAGCTTGGAGTACACAACCACATGCCACCACACCTGGTGAATTTTTGTATTTTTTGTAGAGATGGAGGTCTACGCTGTGTTGGCCAGGCTGGTCTCAAACTCCTAAGCTCAAGCAATCCTCCCACCTCGGCCTCTCAAAGTGCTGGGATTACAGGCATAAGCCACCAGACCTGGCCTGTTGTTTTTAATTATGGAAATTTTCAGGTATAAACAAAAGTAGAGAAACCAATTGAACAACCCTGCATGGTCCCTCTACCCAGCTTCAGAGCTGCAGGCAGAACCTCAAGCACAACATGCTTCCCTGCAATCAAGAATCCCTCAACAAGCCAAGATGAATCACACCAGGCCTGGGCCCTTGGGAACACATGAGTTCCTCCTTCAGGTCGCTGGAAACGCGTTCCCTCTTCCTTTACAGGTTTTGATCATATCCCCCATCAGCTGTTGCCTTTCCCAGCAGAAAAGTTAGATGTAAGATCATCTGTTCTCTCCCTACGTTAAGTGTCACCTCCTTTTCTGAGAGGTGAGAAAATAGTTTTCTCCCTAAGGAAAGCTGAGATGGGGAGAACATATGCTCAGAAACAGATAATCTTGCCACCAAAATTGTTAGTAGCAGGGAGGAGCTAGTATTTGCAACGTGGGGTGCAAAGCAGCTCCCTCCATGTCTGCCTGCATACATAAATCCTTATGAGAATAGGTGGCAATTTCTTCTATTCAAACAAATGCTCTCTAGTTTCTGCTTTGTGCGAGGCTCAACTGTGCTCAATCCTGGAATACAGATGACAGGCAAAACAGTCAGCTGGCTTCTTTCAAATGAAGTCAGGCCTTCATGAGGGATGGAGAAACTGGGCTTGCATCCCAGATAGGGGCTTCTGTTAATCCCTATTAATGTTGGAACTGAATTGCATGTGCTGGGAAGCAGCAGAAGGGATTGCTGTGAACATGAACTTTGGAATTAGACAGCTCTGGGTTCCAAGTCCAGCTGTCCCACTAATTAGCTGTGTGACCCTGGGTAAGTCATTCAACCTCTCTGAACCACATGTCCTTGCCTGGAAAGTGAGGACTGTTCATGCAACATGTTGGAGCCCCTATTATGTTCCAATTAATGTTTGCTATTACTTTTATTTTATTTTACTTTTTTAAGATGGAGTCTCGATCTGCATCCAGGCTGGAGTACAGTGGCATGATCTCGGCTCACTGCAACCTCTACCTCCTGGGTTCGAGTGATTCTCATGACTCAGCCTCCTGAGTAGCTGGGATTACAGGCGTGCACCACCACACCTGGCTAATTTTTTTTTTTTTTTTTGAGATGGAGTTTCACTCTTGTTGCCCAGGCTGGAGTGCAATGGCACGATCTCGGCTCACTGCAACCTCCGCCTCCTGGGTTCAAGTGATTCTCCTGACTCAGCCTCCCGAGTAGCTGAGATTACAGGTGCCTGCCACCACGCTAGGCTAATTTTTGTATTTTTAGTAGAGACAGGGTTTCACCATGTTGGCCAGGCTGGTCTTGAACTTCTGAACCCAGGTGATCCACCTGCCTTGGCCTCCCAAAGTGCTGGGATCACAGGTGTGAGACACCATGCCTGTGCCTGGCTAATTTTTGTATTTTTAGTTGAAACGAGATTTCACCACGTTGACCAGCTGGTCTGGAACTCTTGACCCTCAAGTGATCCTCCCACCTTGGCCTCCCAAAGTGCTGGGATTACAGGCATGAGCCACCGTGCCCAGCCAAATGTTTGCTAATATTTTTATGACTACTCAGAACCCTACCATTTTTCATTTGTTCTTCCCAAAATCTCTGCCTGGGACACTGTGGTCAATTGCAAAAATAGCCACAAATTATTCTCCTGTATGGGGCCCTGTGGTGTTGCCTTCTACCCTGACTCTGGCCTTGACCATGGACCATACCTTGGCCAAAGAGATATCAGTGAATGTGAAACAAACAGGGGCTTAAAAAGAGCTTGCATATGGAGCTTGCCATCTCTTGCTACACTTGAATCCCAGCCACCAATTGAAGAAGCTCAGGCTCTTCTGCTGGAGGATGAGAGTCCCAATGCCCAGGCATACCCCATCACCCCAGCCCACAGCTGTCAACCACCAGATATGTGAGGGAGGCCACCCTAGACCACCCAGACATGAGCTGACATTCCAGCTGACACACTCACAGCCAAGCCAGACCCCAGAATGGTGAGCTACATAAATGCTATTGTTTTAAGCCACAAACACCTGGGGATGGTTTGTTAGACAGCAATAGATAATGAATACAAATACGTAATCTTCCCACTTTAGGGATGAAGAAACTGAGGCTCAAAGAGGCTTGGCCAAGACCACAGAGCCAACACTCAATGTCATTCCCTCTACCATGCAGCGGGCTCCCCTCTGCCATCTCCAGCCGCCTGAAGCAGGGCCCAGCATGAATGAGACAGCTGGCAGAGTGAGAGCTGTGCTCACCACCTCAGCTCAGTGCCCCCTGGAGGACCCGGGCCGTGACCTTGGCCTCATTACTGCATCGGACCTGTAATCAGATGCTTAGAAGGTCTGCAGAGATCCACCCAGCCTGGATCATGGGGTAGAGACTCGCACGGCAAGCTGGAAGATGTAGCCTCTTTGAAATCACACCATTCACTGGGGGACTCTCAAGGGTTCATCACACTCCACTGGGTCCTGGCCATCTGCTCTGTCCATTTGATGGACAAATGGACAGCAAAGAGGGCTAGGGATGTATGACCTTTCTAAAATATGTATGAATAAAAAAACACTTTCTTTAGACAAGACAGAATAAGAATAGCAAAAAATACCCAGCAGCTCCCTTTACCGAGCATGCCCTGCATTGGAGACACTTAGGTCACCACTGTACACCCATTGTCCTTTTTATCCTCCCCCAAACCCCACTGGGTGGAATATAAAGCTGCAGAGACAGCCAGGCACAGTGGCTCACACCTGTAATCCCAGCACTTTGGGAGGCTGAGGCGGGCGGATCACCTGAGTTCAGGAGTTTGAAACCAGCCTGCCAACCATATTGAAACCCCATCTCTACTAAAAATAAAAAACAATTAGTTGGGTGTGGTGGTACACGCCTGTAATCCCAGCTATTCTGGAGGGTGAGGCACGAGAATTGCTTGAACCTGGGAGGCGGAGGTTGCAGTAAGTCAAGATCGCGCCACTGCACTCTAGTCTGGGAGACAGAGCAAGACTCTCTCTAAAAAATAAAAAATAAAAAATAAATAAAGCCTCCGAGTTAAAAGTGAAGAGCACTGATTGAGAACTCAGGCTGCCTGGGTTTAAATCCTGGCTCGGCTATTTATCAGCAAGTGATTTGATTTCCCTGTGTCACATCTTTCTCATCTGTAAAATGGGGATATAACAATAGCACCTAGTTCATGGGGCTGTTATGAAGAGTAAGGAAGCTAGTGAATGTGAATTACTTGCCGGGTGCGGTGGCTCACGCCTGTAATCCCAGCACTTTGGGAGGCTAAGGCGGGCAGATCACCTGAGGTTGGGAGTTTGAGACCAGCCTGACCAAAATGGAGAAACCCCCATCTCTACTAAAAATACAGAATTAGCCGGGTGTGGTGGCGCATGCCTGTAATCCCAGCTACTCAGGAGGCTGAGGCAGGAGAATCGCTTGAACCCGGGAGGCAGAGGTTGCAGTGAGCCGAGATTGTGCCATTGCACTCCAGCCTGGGCAACAAGAGCAAAACTCTGTCTCAAAAAAAAAAAGTGAATTACTTAAAACAAGATCTGGCACACAGCTGACCCTCAGTGGATGCTAGCTGTCATCATTAACATGATTTTACAGATGAGGAAACTGAGGCTTAAATGGGTGACTTCATTGATAAATTTCACTTAGCTAAGTCAGTGGTAGAGCTGAATTTTGCACCCTGGTCTGACAGATACTTTTTTTTTTTTTTTAAAGAGATGGGGTCTCACTATTTTGCCCAGGCTATAGTGCAGTGGCTATTCCCAGGTACAATCACAGCGCACGGCAGCCTCAAACTCCTGGGCTCAAGCAACTTTCCTGCCTCACCCTCCTCAGTAGCTGGGACTACAGGTGTCTACCACTTCACCTGTCTCATTTGGTCTGACAGGCTCTTTATTTTATTTTGTTTTTATTTTTTAGAGGTGGGATCTCACTGTGCTGCACAGGCTGGTCTCAAACTCCTGGCCTCAAGCAATCCTCCCACCTCGGCCTCCCCAAATGTTGGATTACAGGCATGAACCACTGCTTCTGGCCTGGTCTAATAGACTCTTAATTACAACCCCACGGCTTCTGGAAGTTCCAGGACTATCTGTCCACAGCACAGGATCCTGTCTCTGCAGGCCAGAGTTCCTGCACTAAAGTCAAATGAGGATTTCCTCTTTAAGGTCCTGGCTATACAAATGGATTGCAGTCTGATTTCTCAGAAATCACATCCAGGCCCTAAAACCCATGTGGGCTGGGCATGGTGGCTCATGACTGTAATACCAGCACTTTGGGAGGCCGAGGCAGGCAGATCATGAGGTCAGGAGATTGAGACCATCCTGGCCAACATGGTGAAACCTCATCTCTACTAAAAATACAAAAATTAGCCGGGTGTGGTGGTGGGCACCTGTAGTCCCAGCTACTCAGGAGGCTGAGGCAGGAGAATCACTTGAACTCGGGAGACAGAGGTTGCAGTGAGCCAAGATCGCACCACTGCACTCCATCCTGGCAACAGAGTGAGACTCTGTCTCAAAACCAAAAAAGCCTATGTAAAGACTTTTGCTACAACATTTATCACACTGTGTTGCAATTATTTGCTCTTCTGATCCTCTTTCCTACTAATACGAATGCTACCTGTGTGCTAAGCGTCCGTATATATACATTGCCCCATCTAATCTGCATAAACACCCAGCAAGGTACATTGATTAGACCTATTCTACAGATCAAGAAACTGAGGCTCAGAGTGGTGAAGGCATTTGATCCCCAGAATGCAGTTGAAGTTCAGAGATGGGTCTAATTTTGTCACGAGCCCATCCAGCACACCACGGGACATTTTCCTGCTAACAATAATAAACTCAGCAGTTGTTAAACACATGCCACGTGCTAGGCCAGGTACTAAGTGTTTCACATGCATAGCTCATATTTCCTCAAAACATCCCAAATAGATAGAGACAATTATTCTCTCCTTTTAAAAGAGGCTGGGCATGGTGGCTTGTACCTGTAATCCCAGCACTTTGAGAGGCCAAGGCAGGAGGATTGTGTGAGCTCAGGAGTTCAAGACCAGCCTGGGTAACATAGCAAGACCTTGTCTCTATTAAAAATTTTAAAATTAAAAAAAATAGTTGAGTGTGTTGGTACATGCCTATAGTCTCAGCTACTTGGGAGGCTGAGGCAGGAGGATCACTTGAACTGGAGAGATGAAGGCTGCAGTGAGCTGTGATTGCACTACTGCCCTTCAGCCTAGGCAACAGAATGAGATCCTGTCTCAAAACAACAACAACAACACAACCCCCGCCAACACATACACACACACACACACACACACACACAGATAAAACTGGTTGGGCACAGTGGCTCTTGTGTAGTCCCAGCACTTTGGGAGGCCAAGGCAGGCAGATTGCTTGAGCTCTGGAGTTCAAGACTTGCCTGGGTAACATGGCAGGAACTCATCTTTACAAAAAAAAATACAAAAATTAGCCAGGCATGGTGGTGTGAGCCTGTGGTCCCAGCTACATGGAAGGCTGAGGTGGGAGGATCACCTGAGCTCGGGAGGTCGAGGCTGCAGTGAGCCGTGATTGCGCCACTACACTCCAGCCTGGATGAAAGATGAGGCCCTGTCTCAAAAATAAAAAATAAAGAGAGAGAGAGAAAAAAAAAACTAAGGCTCAGAGAGGTCCAGGAACCTATCCAGGGTCACACAGCTTTTAGAAGATGCCACTGGGATTTTTTTTTTTTTTTTTTTTTTTTTTTTGAGATGGAGTCTCACTCTGTCACCCAGGCTGGAGTGCAGTGTGCGATTTCAGCTCACTGCAACCTCTACCTCTACCTCCCAGGTTCAAGTGATTCTTGTGCCTTAGCCTTCCGAGTAGCTGGGATTACAGGTGCACATCACCATATGCAGCTGGGATTTGAACCTACTTCAAACTACAACATCTGTGGACTTTTTACTCCATTTACTGCCTCTGTAAACAACCTCAAGTGCAGGGACCACCATGATTTCCATTCATCTGAATTTTCCCAAAGCCCAACAGGGTTCACCAGGTGATGAAATATTTACTGGGCATATTAGTGATGAAAGGAATGGGGCCCTGGATATGTCTCTACGTGCCCATGCAGGTTCCCTGGGTCTGCACATCACATGGGGCATCTGTTCAGTACATGAGCCATGAAAATGGAAGCTGACTTCCTCATTATAACCCTTATTCTGGTGGTATGGCCTCTGATGAAGTATTACTTCTTTCTTTCTTTTTTTTTTTTTTTTTGAAATGCAGTCTCACTCTGTTGCCCAGGCTGGAGTCCAATAGCACGATCTTGGTTCACTGCAGCCTCTGCCTCCCAGGTTCAAGAAATTCTCCCACCTCAGCCTCCCTAATAGCTGGGATTACAGTCGCACACCACCACGCCCAGCTAATTTTTGTATTTTTTTTTTTTTTTTGAGATGGAGTCTCACTCTGTTGCCCAGGCTGGAGTGCAGTGCTGCGATCTCAGCTTACTGCAACCTCTGCCTCCCGGGTTCAAGCGATTCTCCTGCCTCAGCCTCCTGAGTAGCTGGGATTACAGGTGTGCACCACCATGCCTGGCTAATTTTTGTATTTTTAGTAGAGACGGGGTTTCACCGTGTTGGTCAGGCTGGTCTCGAACTCCTGACCTCATGATCTGCCCGCCTCGGCCTCCCAAAGTGTTGGGATTACAGGTGTGAGACCCACTGTGCCCGGCCTTAATTTATGTATTTTTAGTAGAGACAGGATTTCACCATGTTGGCAAGGCTGGTCTTGAACTCCTGAACCCAGGTGATCTGCCTGCCTCAGCCTCCCAAAAGTGCTGGGATTACAAGTGTGAGCCACCATGCTCAGCCGAAGTATTATTTAATAAGCCAGCTGTTTTTTTTTGTTTTGTTTTGTTTTGTTTTGTTTCCAGAGATGGGGTCTTGCTATGTTGCCCAGGATGGTCTCAAATTCCTGGGCTCAAGCGATCCTCCCACCTCAACCTCTCAAAGTGCCTGGATTGCAAGCATGAGCTGCCACCCCGGCCCAAGCCAGCTGTTTTTGCTTACACTCCTTTAAAAGCTTTTGAGGATCCAGAGAAAGCAAAGAGCAATTAACTTATAACAGGCTGAGCTTTCTCTGCTGCCCGGCTTTGGCTATTACATGGTTTAGCTGGGCACAAGTAACAAACTGTGAACATCCTGCCCTGGAAGGTTCACAGCCACAAATAAAAAACAAATCTTTCTATGGGAATAGCGAGGAAAGGGCTGTTGGTCACACTTGGGGCTTTGAAAACACATCCCACGTCCCCAGAGCTGACAGGAACTCCTATGAGGAGATCACCTTAGATCATGCAGGCCAATTACATGTCAGAATAAGAACTGACAATCTTGCCAGGTGCAGCAGCTCAAGCCTGTAAGCCTAATACTTTGGGAGGCCAAGATGGGAGGATCACTTGAGCCCATGAGGTTGAGGCTGCAGTGAGCCATGATCACGCCACTGCACTCCACCACGGGTGACAGAGCAAGACCCTGCTCAAATACAACAATAACAACACAAAAGGAGAAAACAAAAAAATAACTGACAATCTGGTGATATGAAAAGAGAAGTGGCTGGGCGTGGTGGCTCACACTTGTAATCCCAGCACATTGGGAGGTCGAGGCGGACAGATTGCTTGAGTCCAGGAGTTCGAGACCAGCCTGGGCGACATGGTGAAACCCCGTCTCTACTAAAAATACAAAAAACTAGCCGGGCATGATGGTACATGACTGTAGTCCCAGCTACTCAGGAGGTTAACATGGGAGAATCATCTGAGTCCGGCCGGGAGTTAGAGGCTGCAGTGAGCCGAGATCGTACCACTGCACTCCAGCCTGGGCAACCACAGCGAGATTCTATCTAAAAATAAAAAAAGGAAAATAAAAGAAAAGGGAAGAAAAAATGGAATTCTAGATCATGAATCTTAAGAATCCTCTGGTCTTTGATCTAGTATTATTAGCTCCACTGCTATGGGACAAATCACTCAGAACATATTGGCCTAAAACACCAAAGTCATTGATTACCTCTTATCTCCTGTGGGTTAGGAATTTGGGAGCAGCCTGGCTGTGTGGCTCTGGTTGGAGGTCTCTCATGAGTCTGCAATCGGATGAAGGCTTGACTGAGATCTCACATCCACTTCCAAGGCGTTTCACCCACATGGCTGACAAACCGGTGCTGGCTGTTGGCAGGAAGCCTCAGCTCCTTGTCAGGTGGGCGTCTCCACAGGCTGTTGGGGTGTCCTCAGCACGGCAGCTGGCTTCTCACAGATTGAGCGATTCAAGAAACTCAAGGGAGAAGCTGCAATGCCTTTAATGACCCAGCCTTGAAAGTCACACGGGGTCACTTCTGCTATATTCTTTTTTTTCTTTTCTTTTTTTTTTTTTTTTGAGACGGAGTTTCGCTCTTGTTGCCCACGCTGGAGTGTGATGGCACGATCTCGGCTCACCGCAACCTGCACCTCCCAGGTTCAAGCGATTCCCCTGCCTCAGCCTCCTGAGTAGCTGGGATTACAGGCACGTGCCACCACACCCGGCTAATTTTGTATTTTTAGTAGAGATGGGGTTTCTCCATGTTGGTCAGGCTGGTCTGGAACTCCCGACCTCAGGTGATCTGCCCAAGTCAGCCTCCCAAAGTGTTGGGATTACAGGCGTAAGCCACTGTGCCTGGCCGCTTCTGCCATATTCTATTGTCTACTTGGGCTAGCCTGGTTCAGGGTGGAAGGCAACTGCACGGAGGCAGTGTCTTAGTCATTTGTAGCTGCCATAACAGAATATTGCAGGCTGAATGGCTTAAACAACAGGAATTTATTGCTCCCAGCTTTGGAACATGGAAGTTTGAGATCAAGGTGCCAGCATGGTTGGGTTCTGGTGAGGGGCCTCTTCCTGGTGTACAGATGGCCGCCTTCTCATTTTGTCCTCACATGGTGGAGAGAGTGAGCTCTGGCCTCTTCAGCCTCTTACAAGGAAACTAATTCCATCATGGGGACTCTATCCTTATGACCTCCTCAAACCCAATTACCTCCAAATCCACCACATTAGGGGTTAGGGCTTCAATGAGAAGACACACAAGCATTTGGTGCATAGCAGGCATGAGTACGAGAAGACATGGGTTGTTGGGGCCATCTTGGAGGTACATTGCCAGTTCTGAGAATCCGGCCTAAGGATGAACAGCAGGTACTACCAACGTTTTAGGCACAAAGATGTTCATTACAGCATTATTTCTAATAGTAAGAAATTTGAGACATCTATATGAGATTGGCTGAGTTAACTCCAGCACAGCCATGCAATGGAATAATGGATATATCCATGCAGATGTCCAGATAAAGGACCGGGAAGACACCACCACACTTTGAGCAACGATTATTTCTGTGGCTGGGCATGCGATTGAGTAGTATATGTAGAAAACTGAGGCTCACGGAGTCCCAGTGTGGGACCAAATGCAGGAAGGAAAGAAGTAGGTTCTTAAAATCTATTCTGCCACAGTTGCGTTCTCCTTAACCCCCTAGAGAATGGAATCTGGGGGGCCGGGCGCGGTGGCCCAAGCCTGTAATCCCAGCACTTCGGGAGGCTGAGGTGGGCGATCACTTGATATCAGGAGTTCAAAATCGGCCTGACCAACATGGTAAAGCCCCGTTTCTACTAAAAATACAAAAATTAGCTGGACATGGTGGCGCGTGTCTGTAATCCCAGCTACTCAGGAGGCTGAGGCAGGAGAATTGCTTGAACCCAGGAGGCGGAGGTTGCAGTGAGCCAAGATCACACCACTGCATTCCAGCCTGGGTGACAAAGAAAGACTTCATCTCAAAAAAAAAAAAAAAAAGAAAGAAAATGGAAGCTGGGCACTTTAGCTTCTGAATACCCACTACCACATGACTAAAACATCCCTTTAACCAAACTGTGTCTTTTCAAATCAGAGGCTTAGCAGCCACCAATGGGGTTTGATCCTAAGCAATAGCCTGTCCAGCTAGATGCCAGAGATTGACTCTCATCCACCTCTCTAATCCTCTCTGTCTCCTACACCAATTAGGACACTGAGCACTCCAGACAAGGAAGGACCATGGGAGGCCAGGCACGGTGGCTCACGCCTGTAATCCCAGCACTTTGGGAGCCTGAGGCAGGTGGATCACGAGGTCAGGAGATCGAGACCATCCTGGCCAACATGGTGAAGCCCGTCTCTACTAAAAATACAAAAATTAGCCGGGCATGGTGGCAGGTGCCTGTAATCCCAGCTACTCGGGAGGAGGCTGAGGCAGGAGAATTGCTTGAACCTGGGAGGCAGAGGTTGCAGTGAGCTGAGATCGTGCCACTGCACTCCAGCCAGGGTGACAGAGTGAGATGGAAGGAGGGAAGGAAGGAAGGAAGGAAGAGAGGGAGGGAGGGAGGGAGGGAGGGAAGGAAGGAAGGAAGGGCGAGCCATGGGCTACCCCTTCTCCTGTTGATGAGAAACAGGTGTTCATCCTCTTCCTTATTCCCCTCCCCCAGTTCAGTGGGAAATCACCAGCCATTTTTCTTGACCTCAGCACATTCATTATCCAGGGATTGCAAAGAAAAGGAGACCATTTCTGGAAGAAATATATGGCTCCATCTGTCCCTGTTTCCCTGAGGCTCCTAAGTTTCAAAAAGCTTTTTGCAGATGAAAATACAGGTTTGTCTTTCCTTCCTTCTTTTCTTTCTCTTTCTTTTTTCTTTCTTTCTTTCCTTTCTTTCTTAGATGGAGTCTCACTCTGCTGCCCAGGCTAGAATGCAGTGGTAGGATCTCGGCTCACTGCAACCTTTACCTCCCAGGTTCAAGTGATTCTCGTGCCTCAGCCTCCCGAGTACCTGGGATTACAGGTGCCTGCCACCACTCCTGGCTAAGTTTTGTATTTTTAGTAGCGACAGGGTTTCACCATGTTGGTCAGGCTGGTCTCAAACTCCTGACCTCCAGTGATCCGCCTGCCTTGGCCTCCCAAAGTGCTGGGATTATAGGCGTGAGCCATTGCAGCCAGCTGAAAATACAGGTTTCTTCCGGCCAGACTGCTGCAGTCCCTGCAGACCCAATGGCATCCTTTTCTGGGGTTTAGGACAATTATATCCCTAAGGAAGAACAGGCTGATCAGCTGATAGAATGGGATGCTAACTTTCCCCCCACCTCAGTCAGCAAGCCGGATGTGACAGAATAACAAGACTTTCTGCTATGATTTTAACACTAATAAAGTAGTTTGACAGATGGGCACAAGCTGTGGTGACAAACAGACCCTGCTTTGACTTCCATCTCTGCCAAAGATGTACTGTGTGGCCCTGGGCAAGTCACTTCACCTCTCTGTGCCCCCATTTGCTAACTTAAAAAGGAAAGAGTAATATGGCCTACCTCTCATGGTTGCTGCGAGAGTTAATTAGATATCATTTAAATGCTTAGCAAGGCATGCTGGGCGCAGTGGCTCACGCCTGTAATCCCAGCACTTTGGGAGGCCGAGGTGGGAGGATCATGAGGTCAGGAAATCGAGACCATCCTGGCTAACATGGTGAAACCCCATCTCTACTAAAAACACAAAAAATTAGCCAGGCGTGGTGGCGGGTGCCTGTAGTCCCAACTACTCGGGAGGCTGAGGCAGGAGAATGGCTTGAACCCGGGAGGCGGAGCTTGCAGTGAGCCGAGATTGCGCCACTGCACTCCGGCCTGGGTGACAGAGCGAGACTCCACCTCAAAAAAAAAAAAAATGCTTAGCAAGGTATATAACCTAATAAGAGCATTAAAAATAGTTGCCATAATTATTATATTATTGCAAATTCAGAAGACATCTTATTGGGGAAGGAGATGATGGCAGGATGTAAACGTTGTAAATCTGAAAATACCGCAGTACTGTGAGCGGCTTCCCTTGCTCATGCTCTCTGGCTAAATTATTTCCACTTGGGAATTTTGGTGCTTCTTTTTTATCACTTCGTGGTTTTGTTTTTGTTTTCATTTTGTTTTGTTTTTGTTGTTGTTGTTGTTGTTGTTGTTTTTGACATGGAGTCTTGCTCTGTCGCCCAGGCTGGAGTACAGTGGCACGATCTCGGCTCACTGCAACCTCCGCCTCCTGGGTTCAAGCAATTCCCCTGTCTCAGCCTCCCGAGTAGCTGGGATTACAGGCGTGTGCCACCACGCCCGGCTGATTTTTGTATTTTTGGTAGAGATGGGGTTTCACCGTGCTGGCCAGGCTGATCTCAAACCCCTGACCTCGAGTGATGCACCCGCCTCAGCCTCCTAAAGTGCTGGGATTACAGGCATGAGCCACTGCACCTAGTCACTTTGTGGTTTGTTTATCCAGAAAGGCGGAAAAAGCCAGGCGTGGTGGCTCACACCTGTAATCCCAGCACTTTGGGAGGTCAAGGTGGGCGGATCACTCGAGGTCAGGGGTTCTAGGCCAGCCTGGCCAACATGGCAAAACCCCTGTCTCTATTAAAAATACAAAAAAAATTTGCCAGGCATGGTGGCAAATACCTGTAATCCCAGCTACTCGAGAGGCTGAGGCAGGAGAATCACTTGAGCCCGGAAGGCAGAGGTTGCGGTGAGCAGAGATCTCACCACTGCACTGCAGCCTGGGTGACAGAGCAAGAGTCTGTCTAAAAACAACAAAAAAACAAAACAACAACAATAGCAAAATAGAAAGGAGGAAAAGCATGGGGACTAATCCGGGAGCAGAGCCTAAGGAACCAGATTCAAAACCAGACCCTGCTGGCCTGGATGAAGTCTTTGTGCACATTATGAAAAGCTGCCCAGTGTGACTATGGGGAAACTGCTGAGCCACGCTGGGCCTCAGTTTCTTCATCTCTGAAATGGGGATAAATAAGAAGATCTAGCTCACTGGAATATTCAGAAGATCACTGTACGAACTGGTGCACACTCTCAAGCATGCTGGGTTTTTGTTGGTTGGTTGGTTGGTCATTTTTTTTTTTCTTTTTGAGACAGAGTCCCACTCTGTTGCCCAGGCTGGAGTGTAGTGGCACGATCATGGCTCACTGCTGCCTGGACCTTCTGGGTTCAAGTGATCCTCCTGCCTCAGCCTCCTGAGTAGCTGCGACTGCAGGTGTGTGCCATGACACTTTTGTATTTTTTGTAGAGAAGTGGTTTCACCCTGTTGCTCAGGCTGGTCTCGAATTCCTGGACTCAAGTGATCCTCCCACCATGGCCTCCCAAAGTGCTGAGATTACAGGTGTGAGCCACCTCAGCCTACAAGCATGTTACAAATACCATTTATGAGCTGATCTTTCCCTTAGGCAACACCCCTGACACACACACATTTTCTGTTAACCTGGGAACAAGGTCAAATCTTTTCCATCTCAAGGGAAAAATTATCTCCCATAACCTTGCATCAACCTTCAGTACCAGTCTTAACCCCTTCACCAACAAACTTTTCGAGAGTTGTAGCCCACTTGCTGCCTCCCCCTCCTCGCTTCTGCTTTGGCTCTTTCTCTCTCCCCACCCTGAATCTTCTCTTTCCAAGGACAAATTCCTAGGGCTGGATCCAGGGCCTCCTAGTCCGGGTTTGCAGGCCTGCCTGGTGACCCTGACACGGCACTGCTCTCTGCTGCCTTCATTCTTTCTCCCTCTGGCCACCTCTCCAATGTTCGTGTCCCCAGGGCCCTCCCCCGCCCCTTCTTCTTGCCATTTCATTCTCTCCTGGGCAGGCCCATGCATTCCCAAATCTGCTGGGCCCACACCTCCAGGGCCGAGCAGCCAGTGGCCATCTCCATGTGGCAGTTCCACAGGCCCCTCAGGTGGGAGCTTATCCCCGTCCTGACACCTGACTTCCCTCCTGGGTTCCCATTTCAGGAAACACCCCACTGTCCACTCAGCTGCCCAAGCCAGACCGAGATGCTTCCCTCATCCTTCACCAGTCACCAAGGCCCATCAATTTAGGTCGGGTGTGGTGGCTCATGCCTGTAATCCCAGCACTTTGGGAGGCCGAGGTGGGCGGATCACGAGGTCAAGAGATCGAGACCATCCTGGCCAACATGGTGAAACCTCATCTCTACTAAAAATACAAAAATTAGCTGTGTGTGGTGGTGCATGCCTGTAGTCCCAGCTACTCGGGAGGCTGAGGCAGGAGAATCGCTTAAACCCGGGAGGCAGAGGTTGCAGTGAGCTGAGATCGCGCCACTGCACTCCAGCCTGGCAACAGAGCAAGACTCCGTCCCAAAAAACAAACAACAACAACAACAACAAATTTAGCCTTCTGAAGTTCTCTTGCCATCATCCTCTCACCTCCATCCCACCATCCCACTCTGATCCAGGCCATTCATCCATTCAGTGGCCTTTCATTGTGCACCTACTGTGTTCTAGGGACCATGCAAGGCACTGGGCACGTACATCTCTCCCTGAATCCTTAGAACCCATCCTTACTGGTCTCCTCCACAAAACACTTCCCACCCAGAACCCTGCGTGAACGCTAGCACTGTGCTGTCTACAGAACTTTCTGCAATGCTGGAAATGTTCTCTATCTGTGCTGTCCAATAGGGTAGCCACAAGTAGCCATTGAGCACTTAAAACAGGGCACGTGTGACAAGGGAACAGAATTTCTCATTTAGTTTTATTTAAATTAATTTATTTAATTAACTGTTTTAATATTTAATTTATTTAAATTATTTTCGTTTTATTTAAATTTATTTAACTAGCAGCTGCCATATGGGACAGTGCAGCTCTAGAGGGAAAAGCTGACCACACCCTTTGCAGTTTGCAGCCCCTCCTTGGCTCCCCAGAGCCCTCAGGGTCAAGTCCAATGACCTACAAGGCCTGGCATGGTCTGCGTCCCACCCACTGCCCCAGCTGGCTCTCCACCTGTGACACTGGTTGCTTAGAGTTTGTGGAAGCCAGGGCGTTCACCTCTACCTCCGGGCCTTTGCACCAGTTCTTTTTTTTTTTTTTTTTTTTTGAGACTGAGTCTCACTCTGTCTCCCAGGCTAGAGTGCAGTGGCGCGATCTCAGCTCACTGCAACCTCCACCTCCTGGGTTCAAGCAATTCTCATGCCTCAGCCTCATGAGTAGCTGGGATTACAGACACCTGCCACCACGCCTGGCTAATTTTTGTACTTTTAGTAGAGATGGGGTTTCCCCATGTTGGCCAGGCTGGTCTCGAACTCCTGAACCTCAAGTGATCCGCCTGCCTCGGCCTCCCAAAGTGCTGGGATACAGGTGTGAGGTGAGCCACCACACCTGGCCCACCAGTTCTTCTTTTTTTTTTTTTTTTTTTTTTTGAGATGGAGTCTTGCTCTGTCACCAGGCTGGAGTGCAGTGGTGTGATCTCGGCTCACTGCAACCTCTGCCTCCCGGGTCCAAGTGATTCTCCTGCCTCAGCCTCCCAAGTAGCTAGGACTACAGGCTTGCACCACCACGCCCAGCTAATTTTTTTTTTTTTCCTATTTTTAGTAGAGATGGGTTTCACATTGTGGCCAGGATGGTCTCCATCTCTTGACCTTGTGATCCGCCCACCTCTGCCTCCCAAAGTGCTGGGATTACAGGCATGAGCCACCGCACCTGGCCTCGCCCATCAGTCTGGTAGGAACACTCCCACACCCAATTCCCCACACAACCCCCATTTCTTCTCACTCTTTCACGCCCAATCCAGGGGTCCCTGTTGGACTTCTGTGATGGGGGCCCTCCTCCGTTCCATTTGGAAGCTTTGGGTCATGGCATGAGGCTGTACCAGTGATGCCCTGTCCACATCAGCTGAGAGGTGTTCCCCAGGGATCGCCAAAGATCCTTCAGGGCAGTGGCCTCAGAGAGCTGATGGGTGGCACCGACAAGAGCTAGAACCCCTGGCCATTTCTGCTGAGAATCCAGCCTGTGTGGCTTTCATGGAGACAATCTGCATTATTAGCGGAAAAAAGCACGGGGCTTTGAAGTCAGACAGGCCTGGAAGGAGGGTGGAGGTTCAAATCCCATTTCTGCAACTTGAACCCACTCACTATAAGCTCAGTTTTTTTTTGTTGTTGTTGTTGTTGTTGTTGTTTTTGAGACAAGAGTCTTGTTCTGTCTCCCAGGCTGGAGTGCAATGGCAAGATCTCGGCACACTGCAACTTCCACCTCCTGGGTTCACGCGATTCTCCTGCCTCAGCCTGCAGAGTAGCTGGAATTACAGGTGCCTTCCACCACGCCTGGCTAATGTTTGTATTTTTAGTAGAGACGGGGTTTTACCATGTTGGCCAGGCTGATCACAAACTCCCAACCTCAAGTGATCCGCCCACCTCGGCCTCCCAAAGTGCTGGGATTACAGGTGTGAGCCATCGTGCCCGGCCTCAGTTTTCATTTCAATAAAATGGAGTAACAGCATTTCCCGGGGAGGATTCTTGTAAGAGTTAGATATTGTAACCCTAGAAGTAGCTCCGTAGCTAGTTTTTTTAGGGAAAGGGAAAAGATTTGTATGGCCCAGATGCTGTCCTTATAATCCCACAGGTGGAGCCCTCCTCCCACAGAAATGAGGTCTTGTCTTCAGTTTTAAGAGTGAAAAACCAAAGTCCAATCTCTTTATCTCTGGTGACAGAGATAAAGAAACTGAGGGTCAGAGAGGGCCAGGAGTTTGCCAGAAACCACAGGGCAAGTGGACAGCAATACTGAGAATGCAGACCCACGGATGCCCCCCGGGATAACTGTGCCTAGAATCTGTGGGTCCAATGGAGGGAAGAAAGCCCCCGAAAGGCGCTCACCTTTTCGGATGGGGTTTTCTGCCTTCTTCCTGTTGGACCTTGGGACTGGCCGGTCCCCTCTAGGGGAATCGGAGGCAGAGGCGCCTCCCGGAGTCCCCTGCGGGGCGCTCTGGAGCCTGTGCACCTGGAGGCCGGCAGACACTCCGGGCCTGCAGCCGGGACCCTCGGAGCTGGAGAGCTCCAGGAGGTGCAGGCAGCGCGCCACCTCCTCCAAACGGTACACGACGGGGCGTCGCGCCTCCAGGGCTAGGCCGGGCGGATGGAGGGGGTCCCCGGAGCCCGGGGGAAGTGGCGCAGTGGACGTCTGCATCGGCCCGAAGGCACTTGCGCAGAGGTCCGGCAGGCAGCAGAGCACCTTGTGGGCGTGGTCGCTGGAGGCAGCGCCTGGCACCCCCATCTGGCTCAGAGCGTCCCTGCCCTGCTCCCTGGGGCTGCGGAGGCCACCTCCACGCCCATTTGCCATCCCTGAGCCGCTTCTGCGACCTGTGGGGGTGGGGCGAGGGTGACTGGGCTTTCTCTTCCCCTTTCTTTGGAAGTTTCTATGACATCCCAAGCCCAGGAGCTGCTGGCATTGTGTCCTCCTCTCACCTGTCATCTGGGGGTCGGGGAGACAGACTGAACTCACCAAACCACAGAGCTCGCTGTGCACCCCTGAATGGGACACTATCTCTTCCTTCATTCAACAGACAGATCTGGGGCTGGGGTCAAGAGCCTCCTTCTTCCCATTGTGTGCTTAGGCAACTCTCTGAACCTCAGTTTTCTCATCTGTAAAATGGGAATGCTAAGAATAATACCATTTTAATAGTGTTTTCGGGATTAATAAGAAAACAACCAAAGTGTTTGGCATCCCGGAGGCCTGCAGCAAAGGGGCTGTTTCTGGTTTTGTTTTGTTTTGAAACAGGGTCTCGCTCTGTCACCCAGGTTGGAGTGCAGTGGAGCTGTGCAGCGGCGTGATCTCGGCTCACTGCAGTCTCTGCCTCCCAAGTTCAAGTGATTCTCCTCCCTCAGCTTCCTGAGTAGCTGGAATTATAGGTGTGTTGCATGCCCGGACATTTTTTGGATTTCTAGTAGAGAGGGGGTTTCACCATGTTGGCCAGGCTGGTCTCAAACTCCTGACCTCAAGTGATCCGCCTGCCTCGGCCTTCCACAGTGCTGGGATTACAGGCATGAGCCACAGCCCCCAGCTGGGGCTGTTTTTGTTGAACCCTTCCTCCACCCCTACCTTCCTGCCCCCTCAGCCCGAGGGAACCCCCTGCCTGGTCCACCCAGGAGCCCATCCCTGCTGAGCTTTGGGTTGAGCAGGGAGAATGGCTAAGGCCGAAGCTGGAACCAGCAAGAGACAGGCTCTGTGACCTTGGACAAGTAACTGCCTCTCTCTGGGCCTCAGTTTCCCCATCTGTAGAAGACAGGTGCTATACTGCAACAAGTCAGAGGGGCAGCAATGACCGGTACATTTATGGAGCACTTACTGTATGCTTCATGCTTCACCTGCTTCCTAACAACCCTATGAGGCCACCAGCCCCACGGTACAGGAAGCAAGGCTCAAAGAGGTGGAGCGAGGCGTCTACGGTCATACAGCTATAAGTAGGGTTGGTAGACTTGAACCCCAGCTCTCCTTTCTGAGTAGCATGTTCCCCTGGGGGGCCTTGGGCTAACTTTGGAGGGGCTTCCACCTCCCCAGCCCTCCCTTCCTTCCAACCTCCATCGGGAGGCACTCCCCTGGAGGAGCAGCTGCCGCTGGCCCCCACCAGGCTGGGCACAGAAGGCCAGGGCTGGGCATGTTCCCCTGGGGGCCTTGGGCTAACTTTGGAGGGGCTTCCACCTCCCCAGCCCTCCCTTCCTTCCAGCCTCCATCAGGAGGCGCTCCCCTGGAGGAGCAGCTGCTGCTGGCCCCCACCAGGCTGGGCACTGAAGGCCAGGGCTGGGCTGCTGCTCTGCCTCCAGCTAGCTGGGAGATGAGATGGACAAACAACGGGAGAGTCGGCCTGTTGGGGGAGGGCATTCTGGAAACCTGCCCTGGCTCTCCGGGTCTGCACCCAGTAGCCACAGAAATGGAGACTCAGTTCCTTCAGCAATCTGTGCCCCTACTATGTGCTTGGCACTGAGCAAGGTTCTGGGGTGGGGTGGAAAAAATGGGACACCTGTCTGTCCTCCAGGAGCTCACCCTAAGTCACAGAAGCCCGTGTTGATGGAGGATTTACTATGCGGACTGCCTCCTTTAGTTCTTACTACAGCCAAGTAATTGGTGCTAATATTATCCCCAAGTGAAGTATTTGGAAGACGAGGTCCAGAGAGGAAAAGTGATTTGTCCGAGGTCATACAACTCGGTCAGTGTTGGAGCTGAGGTTTGAACCCCAGACAGGCTGACTCCAGGGAGGACCTGAACTGTCTCTCTACAGGGCTGTTCATAGAGTACCTACTATGTGCCAGTCGTTGTAGGTCCTCTCCAACCCTCCCACAGACTGTACCCCTATTTTGCAGAGAGGGAAACAGAGGCTCAGAGAGGTTAGGTAACTGGGCCAAGACTACACAGCCAGGAAGTGGCAGAGCAAAGATTCAAACTCAGACTTGCCTGATTCCCCAAACTTCTCAGGACCCAAGAGGAGAAAAGAGATCAGCCCTATCATTCCTTCAGTCAGTCAGTCAGTCATTCAACAAGTATTTATTGAGCACTTATTATATCAGGTATAGGGCAGACAGCAATCAACCTGACCCAGCCCCTGCCCTCAGGGAGCTCACAGTCCTGGGCATATCCATGGGGTGCTCATACTAAATAGTTATCTCTTCAGCATTTAGGGGAGGGGCTGTCAGGAATAGCTTCCTGGAAGAGGCAGCTCTGGAATTCTGTCTGGGCCATCTAGGTAAGACATTTAACTTCTGAGTTTTTTCATCTGAAAATTAGTAATAATAAGGCTCACTTGGTCCAGTGTGGCTCAAGAAATGTCATCCATGCCCGGTGCAGTGGCTCACATCTGTAAATCCTACCACTTTGGGAGGCCAAGGCAGATGGATCACTGGAGCCCAGAAGCTCAAGACCAGCCTGGGCAACATAGGGGACCCTCATCTCTATAAATAATAATAATAAAAATGAGCTGTGTGTGGTGGCACATGCCTGTGGTTCTAGTTACTCAGGAGGCTGAGGAGGGAGGATCGCTTGAGCCCAGGAGTTCAAGGCTGCAGTAAGCTGTGATCGTGCCACTGCACTCCAGCCTGGGTGACAGAGCAAAACCGTCTGTTAAAAAAGGAAATGGCTGGGCACGGTGGCTCATGCCTGTAATCCCAGCACTTTGGGAGGTCGAGGCAGGTGGATCACGAGGTGAAGAGTTCAAGACCAGCCTGACCAATATGGTGAAACTCTGTCTCTATTAAAAATACAAAAATTAGCCGGGTGTGGTGGCACGTGTCTGTAGTCCCAGCTACTCAGGAGGCTGAGGCAGGAGAATCGCTTGAACCCGGGAGGCGGAGGTTGCAGTGAGCAAAGACTGCACCACTGCACTCCACCCTGGGCGACAGAGCAAGACTCCATCTCAAAAAAAAAAAAAAAATTCTGTCATTCATGATTACTGTTATAATCCCAGTGAGCCCCTACCACAGGGCACAGAAAGTGGGCAGGGAGAGAAGAGGGGTGATATCCCAAAGTCCATGCTTTGGGAGAGGACAGGCAGAGAGTTCCCAAGACCCTCAGAGCCCAGGAATACAGGACAAACTAGTGAAAAGAATCCCCAGTGGCTTCAGACAGGGTGTCGCCTCTGTGGATCTGTGGCCAAAACTGTGACCTCAGCCAGGCCCCTGGGGCCTTCAGCAGGAATGAGGTCAGGGCTGTGGCTGGGGGAGAGAAAGGAGCAACAGGTGTTCAAGAACTAAGGACAGCCGCATAAAGGGTGGGGGAGGGGGGAGATTCTGAGCTTAGAGCTTTAGCATTGGTGTAACCTGAGTTCAAATCCAGGTAGGACACTCATCATGTGAACTTAGGCAGGTGATGTCACCTCTCCAAGCCTCACTTCCTCTTTTAGATATTGTGTTATTAATACCTGTATCACTAACTTGTCATAGAAAATCAGATCATCCTGACAATTACTTTATTGATTAATTGATTGATTGATTGAAACAGGGTCTCTCACTGTATCACCCAGGCTGGAGTGCAGTGGCACAATCATGGCTCATTGTGGCCTCAATGTCCTGGGCCCAAGTGATCCTCCCACCTGAGCCTCCTGAGTAGCTAGGACTACAGGTGCTCACCACTGCACCTGGCTAATTTTTGTATTTTTTGTAGAGACAGGGTTTCACCATGTTGCCCAGACCGGTCACGAACTTTTGAGCTCGAGCAATCCACCTGCCCAACCTCCCAAAGTGCTGGGATTACGGGTATGGTGTAGAGCACTTACCAGGGCCAGGGGCTGTTCTAAACACTTTCTACGTATATTTTGTTAATGAGAGGTATGTGGCACAGCAGCTGGCTCATGCCACATAAGCACAGCTGTTATCACTCCTCTGCATCATGTGATTTTGTTACAATCACTGTGTTTTACTAATCAGGAAAAACACCAGCAATAACAACAACAGGGAAAGCGAATTCCATTTTGGGAGCAGGATAGGGCCTTGGGCGATTCTGTGGGCCTGGCTGGGACCTAGATGAGGGCAAGAATTTCAGAGGGCCCAGTCCCTCTAGGGCTATGCACTTGAGGTCTTCTCTCAGGAACTTCAGGAAAAAAAGGCAGAATTAGAAACCTTTCCTAGGAAGAATTAGGAACTCTTGTCCTAGAAGTCCAACTTGCCTCCTAAATAGAGCATGTGTGCGTGTGTGTGTATGCATGTGTGTATGTATGCGTGCATGTATGCGTGTATGCGTATGTGCACGTGCATGTGTATGTGTGTATGTTTATGTGCACGTGCCTATGTGTGTATGCATGTATGTGCATGTGTGTATGTGTATGCACATGTGCATGTGTGTGTATGTGTACGTGTGTGTATGTGCACGTGCATGTCTGTGTGTATCTGTGTATGTGTATGCGCACGTGCATGTGTGTGTATGCATGCGTGTGTGTGTATGCGCACGTGCGTGTGTGCATGTGTGTATGCGCACGTGCGTGTGTATATGTGTGTATATGTGTGTATGCACACGTGTGTGTGTATGCGTGTGTTTGGTGGTATCGGGGCATTGTCCCAGATCACTGCCCAGCTCCTGGCCTTGCTCAGTCTTGCACCCTTTCCAGCCCAGCCTCTGGTGCCCAGCCCATCCAAGCCCTGCTGCCAACCGCCAGTCCCAGCTGTCTGTTGTGGCAGATGTTTTTGGCTGTGCCATAGCAACGCCAGAACAGGATGTAACTTGGATCACAGCAGGGACAAGCCCACGCGCACAGGCCGCCCATGCCTTTCCCCTCCCTGAAGGCCTGTTGGGAAAGACTGGTCAGGTCCAGGTCGAGGACAAATGGTGTTTGTTGTCTGGAGAGAGGCAGACCTCATGTCCTCTTGGGGTCAGTGGCAGGGGAGTGGGAGGACATAGTGCAAATCCTAGCTGAGCGCCTCCTTCAATGAGCTCGGGTTTGCATCCATTGGCTCTTCCAGGAGATGCTAAGGGAGTTGCCAGGTAGGACGAGAAACCACCTGTCAGCAAGGCCTGGCCTGTGGGGGCCGGCCTGTCTTCCCCACGATTATAGCAACTACTCATTGAGGGATTACTTTGTGCTACTTATGCTAAATACTTTCTATAAACAAAGAATATAAAGATTCAGGGGCATTTACTTTGTGTTAATTACACAGTGCTACCCTGTTTTTTTTAAGGAGCGAAGGTTTAATAGGCAAAAGAAAAAGAAAGAGAAAGGAAAACTGCTCTGTCTCTCTAGTGAGAGAGGGGAGACTTCTAAGAGGAAAAGAGCCACCAGCGGAGGATGCACTGGATTTTATAGTCAGGTTTGAGGAGGCGGTGTCTGATTTACATAGGGAACAAGATTACTTCCCTGAACTGTAAACTTCCCGCACATTGCATACACAGAGAGGACAGGAGATCCTTGCTCTGTCGCCCAGGCTGGAGTGCAGAGGCGTGATCTCAGCTCACTGCAGCCTCCACCTCCCGGGTTCAAGCAATTCTGTCTCAAACAAACAAAACGCAAAGTTGGAGATCCTGTTGCCAAAACCCCGTTGGGCAGTTGGAGGCCTGGGTCAGTCTAGAAGCCTTTGGATAACACCGGGGGTAGCCCCAGCCAGAAATCCTCAGTTGCTCCAAAACCTCTCCCAGCCCCACGTGACGGCTAAGTTCTCCATGAAAGGATGCTGGTTCAAACACGTCCAGCAAACCACGGGTGCTGGAGGATTCTCCATGTTCTCCCCAGTAAGACTGACGTCCGAGTCTTTAAGAATGGCAGCCACACTAACCGTGTTTTTAACTGGCTGATGGATACCCATTATTGATTTGACTTGGTTCTAAAATGGAGACTGAGAGCCCTGAGATGAAAGGTCAGAGGTGGAGTCCGCTCCTCTACTCACCGTTTTGATGAACGTTGTACCTTGGTATCCGGACAAGGTCCCCATTATGAAGCTGCTATGTTGTCTGGGGTAAATACCTGGGGTTCGTCATCTCGCACCAGGAAAATTTAGGCCATGGACACACATGAAGAGTTTGGGAGCGGAGGTTTAATAGGCAAAAGAAAGGAAAACAGCTCTCTCTAGCGAGAGAGAGGGGACTTCGAGAGGGAAAGACCAACAGTGCTAGTCTTTATAATACCACTAGGAGGTTATTCCTGTTTTCCAAATGGGGAAACTGAGGTGGAGAGAGATTCAGTCACTTGTCCCAAGTAGCTGAATGTGTAAATTAAGGAGCTGCAACTGGGACCCAGGACTGTCTTGCTCCAAAACCCTTGATCGAATGGTAATGCTGCCAGGACTGGCTACATAATTTACTAGACCCAGTGCAAAAGAAAAAGGCCACGCTCTTGTTTAAGAATGATGAGAAATTTCAAGATGGTGACAGCAGAACATGAAAACCAAGTGCAAGGTCTTCGCAAATTTATGCAACTGCCCTGAAGCCAGCCCTGGGCACTGTACTTCCATTGTCACAGCACGCAGTTCCCTTGCCACCCTCAGACACTCAGAAGGGTGGGCACAAGCAACCTAGAGCAGCTGACAGCCCAAGACAGTAAGCCCCTGCCTGGCACCCGAGAGCTACAGCGATCCAAAAGTACTCTGTTCCTGGGGACCAATGCAACCCCATCAAAGGGAGGGAAGGAAAGAGCCTTCCACAAAAATGCTCTACTGAGTTTCTAGAGCCACGGGCCTGGGAGCTTAGAGAGCAAATTTTAGCTCAATTTAAAAAAAAATTCTTTTATTAAATCTTTCCTTTTTTTTTTTTTTTTTTCCAAGATGGAGTCTTGCTCTATCACCCAGGCTGGAGTGCAGTGGAACAATCTCGGCTCACTGCAACCTCCACCTCCTGAGTTCAAGCAATTCTCCTGCCTCAGCCTCCTGAGTAGCCGGGATTACAGGTGCCTGCCCCCACACCTGGCTGATTTTTGTATTTTTAATAGAGGCGGGGTTTCATCATGTTGGCCAGGCTAGTCTCGAACTCCTGACCTCGTGATCCGCCCACCTCGGCCTCCCAAAGTGCTGGGATTATAGGCATGAGCCACCTCGCCCAGCCACATTTTTTATAAGCTTTTGTTTTGTTTTGTTTTTTGTTTGAGACGGAGTCTCGCTCTGTTGCCCAGACTGGAGTGCAGCAGCGCAATCTCGGCTCATTGCAAGCTCCGCCTCCCAGGTTCACGCCATTCTCCTGCCTCAGCCTCCCGAGTAGCTGGGACTACAGGCACCTGCCACCACGCCCAGATAATTTTTTGTATTTTTAGTAGAGACGGGGGTTTCACCATGTTGGCCAGGATGGTCTCCATCTCCTGACCTCGTGATCCACCCGCCTCGGCCTCCTAAAGTGCTGGGATTACAGGCGTGAGCCACCGTGTCCAGCCACATTTTTTAAATTATAAAAGTAACATAATCCTGAGGCCGACACGGGCAGATCACTTGAGGTCAGGAGTTCGACACCAGCCTGGCCAACATGGTGAAACCCCATCTCTACTGAAAATACGAAAAGTTAGCCAGGCATGGTGGCATGTGCCTGTAGTCCCAGCTACTCGGGAAGCTAAGGCAGGCGAATCACTGGAGCTCAGGAGGCAGAGGTTGCAGTGAGCCAAGATTGGGCTACTGCACTACAGCCTGGGTGACAGAGAGAGACTCTGTCTAAAAAAAAAAAAAAAGCCGGATGTGGTGGCTCACACCTGTAATCCCAGCACTTTGGGAGGCCAAGGCAGGTGGATCACCTGAGGTCAGGAGTTTGAGACCAGCCTGGCCAACATGACAAAACCCCATCTCTACTAAAAATACAAAAATTAGCCAGGTGTGGTAGTGCATGCCTGTTATTCCAGCTACTCGGGAGGCTGAGGTAGGAGAATTGCTTGAACCCGGGAGGCGGAGGTTGCAGTGAGCCGAGATCACACCATTGCACTCCAGCCTGGGCAATAGAGCGAGACTCCATCTCAAAAAAAAGAAAAAAAAGTAACATAATTCTGTTGCAGAGATTTTGGAAGACAGACAAAAGAAGGAACAAAATAAGCCTTGAATCCTCCCTGTCTAACCCATTGCTGTTAGCAGGTGGTGAGTTTTCTTTCTTTCACAGAGGGTTTTCTGTCAGGATCCCCGGGATGACATAGACTGCCTCTTCTCTTCCTCAGTGCCTGGCCCACAGCAGGGGCTCCATGAACCAGAGAGGAATGCCAGAATGAGTGGATGTTATAAAGGGCTTGGCTTGGTTGACCTTTCAGATTCTTCTGGACTCTGAAAAACTCAGGATTCTTTGATTCACAGCAAATGCCTAGCATCGACCTGGGGTTCAGTCCCAATATGCCAGGCCCTTGCCAGTCTCAGAAGTGACTGAGACATGGCTCCAGCCCCAGTGGAACTTGGTTTAGCCAGTCATGGGTGTCCCCAAACGTTCCAAGCTTTGGCAAATGAAGCAGGGGCTCCTTTTTAAAAAAGATCTTTATAAAAAATCAAGTCAACATGAAATTGGAATACGAAATTAATATAACTGAGGTTTTCCCTCAAATCCTATGCTTTTAAGCTAATGATTCTACAGTCCTAGAACCTTTTTTTTTTTTTTTTTTTTAAGAGACAGGTTTTACTTTGTTGACTAGGCTGGAGTACAGTGGTGCCATCAAAGCTCACTGCAGTCTCCAACTCCTGGGCTCAAGCAATCCTCCTGCCTCAGCCTCCCTTTTAGAGTAGCTACAACTATAGGCACATGCCCCCACACCCAGCTAACTTTTAAAGTTTTGTGGAGATGGGGTGTTGCTTTCTTGCCCAGGCTGGTCTTGAACTCCTGGCTTCAAGCAATCCTCCCACCTCAGCCTCTCAAAGTGAGAGGACTGCAGGCATGAGCCACTGTGCCCAGCCTGCAACTAACACTTATGGCTATCAATACGCCCTCCCTTAGTTAACTGTCTCAGGTATCATAATAGCCTTTCTTATAAGTATCAAAACTCATACTGAACAACAAGTTCTCAGTTGCAAAAGGAGATTTATTGTTTGCACCTGTCTATAAGTACTTGCCCACAAGTTAAACAAACGCACGCATTAAGTCCACAGGGGCTCCTTTTCATGGCATATCTCATTTACTCCCTCACTCTCTCAGCATCTGTTGAGCATCTACTGCCCTCTAAGCATTGCACACATGCATTAGGGACTATTTTCCTTGGGGAGAAGATGGTGGGGTAGAAATTGCATGAATTTGGAGTCAGGCACTCCCAGCCTCTGCCCCTTCCTGGCTGTGTGTCCCTGACCCACGTTACCTAACCTCTCTGAGCATCCACTGCTTCCTCTGTAAAACAGAATCATATCTGCGGTGAGGATTAACTTGGTAATACATGTGAAACCCTTGCAACTAGGAAATGCTCAATATATCCTCCAATTCCAACAATAACAACCACCATTTATTTATTAGGTAGTGTGCCAGGCAGAAGGGGATTTGCATGCATTATCAGTGAATTCACCAATGACCCCATGAAGTAGGTAGCATTGTCAGTTTGTTCTGATCCAATTTCAAGAGCAAGAGGGAGGTCTACCACCACCACCACCACAATGTACCATTTGTGGGATAATTTGTCTTTTTAAAATCTTTTATTTTTATTTGTTTTTGAGACACGGTCTTGCTCTGTTGCGTAGGCTGGAGTGCAGTGGTTCGATCTCGGCTCACTGCAACCTCTGCCTCCCAGACTCAGGAGATCCTTCACCTCAGCTACTCAAGTAGCTGGGACCACTGGCACACCACCATGCCAGGCTAATTTTTGTATTATTGGTAGAGATGGGGGTTCACCATGTTACCTGGGCTGGTCTTGAACTCCTGGTCTCAAGCAATCTGCCTGCCTCGGCCTCTCAAGGTGTTGGGATAACAGGCGTTAGCCACCATGCCCAGACAAATTTGTCTTTTAGAGTCGGATGCTGGAGCATCCTCTCCTAGGCTGGGAGGTTGCTAATGTAAATGCCACACTGTATTTGCTGAAGTGGTTTACAAAAAAAAGGAATTTCAGGTTGAAAATGGACTCTTAACAAGGTACTTCAGGATGCACAATTTCCATTTAAAGGCAAAATATGGTGAATATGATCTACGGGAGAGAAACACACCTTGTGTCACCCCAATAGCCTTTGGAGCAAGAAGTGGGTCCAATTTCCCAGGGGCTGGGGGCTTCGTCTCCAACTCATCTGCTTCCTTGCTGAAACCACAAGGGAGATCAAGATGCATCTTTGTCTGGCTTCTTTCTACTTCTGGGGTGGGAGAGACAGCTCTGGGAAGGGTTTCAGATGATGAGGGAGCAGTTCCTATCTGGCTTCATCAATTTTTAGATGTACCTGTAGGCAAATTACTTCCACTCTGTGGGCCTGTTTTTTCATAAACTGAGAATAATGCCAACAAGGCAGTTAATAGAAGGATCCCAAGGTAGTCCAAAGAGTTCAAGAAAGTTAGAAAAAGGACTCTCCTCTACCTTTTTTTTTTTTTTTTTTTTTTTGAGACAGTCTCACTCTGTCACCCAGGCTGGAGTGCAGTGGTGCAATCTTGGCTCACAGCAACCTCCACCTCCTGGGTTCAAGCGATTCTCCTGCCTCAGCCTCCCGAGTAGCTGGGATTACAGGCGCCTGCCATCATGCCCGGCTAATTTTTGTATTTTTAGTTGAGACGGCGTTTCACCATGTGAGCCAGGCTGGTCTTGAGCTTCTGACCTCAAGTGATCCACCTGCCTTGGCCTCCCAAAGTGCTGGGATTACAGGCGTGAGCCACCGTGCCCAACCCTCTCACCTCTTTTGAGATATGCATCACAGACCACAATGCCCAGTTTGGAGGATTCCAGGGGATTCTTTATGTAAAGCACATAGAAGGTATGTGATAAACATAACCTGGTTTTAGGAGGCAAGGATGCGTGGGTGGGTGGTGTTTCCTGGGTGGAGCTCTCCTTTAGAAAGGGCTTCTTTACCATAAAGTGAATCCCCCTAAGTTCCAAGCCGTCCTCCGTGCTGCCTTTGGAGCCTCTCCCGAACATCTTGCCAAGAGGGGGTTCCCCAGGCATAAACACAAACAAGCATGCGGATCCTCCCCAGCAAAACCACCTCCACTGTAGGTGTGATCTGGGATCGTGCCCAACCGCGAGATGGTTACTCTGAGGAGGAAATCAGGGCAAAAGCAGCCCATTACAGGAATATTGTCCTAGGGCCTTGAACAAATAAGTATCGGATGAGTTTTATGAACACACATTGTTAGGGTAGTGTGGGTGTTGTCTCGAAAAAGCATGTGTGCAATGTAATTAGCAAAGCGTGAGCCTACTCAGTTGCATCATATTCTCATTTTGATGGTTTCTAAACTTGGCCATCAGAATTCCCAGGGAATCTCAGAAACATACAGATTGCTGGGGCCCATCCCACCCCATTCATGGCTGGAACCCAAAGAGAATTTGTTAGCTATCTTCAACCTTGCCAGAGAACAGTGTCTTGAACCATGACCCTCTGTGATTTGTTTTTAAAACATTTTACAGAGAGGGCTGCATTATAGCTTGATAACACTATTAGAAGCATCCTGTGGCTTGGCACGGTGGCTCATGCCTATAATCCCAGCACTTTGGGAGGCCAAGGCGGGTGGATTACCTGAGGTTGGGAGTTTGAGAACAGCCTGACCAACATGGAGAAACCCCATTTCGATTAAAAATACAAAATTAGCCAGGCGTGGTGGCACATGCCTGTATTCCCAGCTACTCGGGAGGCTGAGGCAGGAAAATCACTTGAACCCAGGAGGCAGAGGTTGCGGTGAGCTGAGATCACGCCATTGCACTCCAGTCTGGGCAACAAAAGCTAAACTCCATCTCAAAAAAAAAAAAAAAAAGAAGCATCCCACTAAACTTTTAATATTCAATAAGCAATTCTTAACCAAAATTTGGCACCCCATAGAGATTTACCTAGAAGGGGCTGGGCACAGTGGTTCATGCCTATAATCTCAACACTTTGGGAGGCTGAGGCAGGAGGATCATCACAAACCAGGAGTTCAAGACCAGTCTGGGCAACATAGTGAGACTCTATCTTTTAAATAAATAAATAAATAAATTTAGCTGGGTGCAGCAGTGTGTGGCTCTGGTCCCAGCTACTTGGGAGGCTGAGGCAGGATTGCTGGAGCCCAGGAGATCAACACTTCAGTGAGCCATGACTGCCACTGCACTCCAGGCTGTCTCAAAAAAAGAAAGACTTACCTAGCAGGACTAAATGTGCTAATCAGCATGTGAGCAATCTGGTCTGCTTGATGATTATAATTCTTTTGGCAAAGTAATAAACTTGCATTCTGGTTTATTCATCAGTCTTTTGAGTCCAGCTGAGAGACAGAGCAAGTCCAGATGAACTGAACAAAATACTTCCTGGCTCTGCAGGCACTGGAATTTAGGGGTCACACCCAGGTACTTGTGGCAGTCAGTGCTCACCAAATACATGTGCCCCATACATTTCCCAGTCTCCCTGGCTGTTGCATTGGGACCCTGTGACTGGGCCCTGCCCACTGGAAAGCAAGTAGAAATGATGTATCGCATCCAGACAGAGGAGACTGAGTGAATGTGACTCCTCCCTGACTACACAGCAGAAAGCAAAGAACTCTAAGGAGGCAGAATTTTAAGATGGAAGTTGAGGTGGCTCACACCTGTAATCCCAGCACTTTGGGAGGCCAAGGTGGGAGGATCACTTGAAGACAGGAATTAAAGACCAGCCTGGGCAGCAAAGCGAGACTTCATGTCTATAATAAATTGTAAAAATTAGCGGGGCAAGGTGGTGCACGCCTGTAGTCCCAGCTACTGGGGAGGCTGAGGTGGGAGGATTGCTTGAGGCGGGATCACTTTAGCCTAGGAAGTCGAGGTTGCAGTGAGCTATGATGGCACCACTGAACTCCAGCCTGAGCAAGAGAGCCAGACCCAGTCTCAAAAAAAAAAAAAAAATTAAAAAAAAAAATGGAAGCAGCTCTGCCTCCTGAGTGTCCAAGGGAGAAGAGCCACCAAAAGCTGCCTGGTGTGCAGTGGACTGGGACATGAGCATGCACCTTGGAAATCAGCAGTACTTAGCCTCCAGGGTCCTCCCTCTCCCACCAGGGCTGGTGGGAGCAGGATAGATGTTCTCTAGTGCACACCTCTGGCTTTACATTTCCTACTTGTATGGGAAGAGAACCCACCCAAAGTCCAAATCCTTTCCTGGTGGGTAACTTTTTTTTTTTTTTGGAACACAAAGGACCACCCACAGGTGGGCCTGTTCTTGCTTACTGACAAAATTAGAAAGAAAACAGACTAGTTCCGGGAGGAACTATCATTTCCTCCTGTGGTCCTTTCTTTGGTGTAACTTGTCCAGGTTTTCTAGCAAAGAACTGAGCATGTAATAGATGCTCAATAAAGACTGGCCATGTCAATGACGATGATGATGACAATGTATCAGACTGTTTTGGCAAGGGCTGAGGAAGCAGTTTCCTTTTATATAAACTCAGTCATCAGGAATTTATAAAGAAAAAGTTTATTTTCATCACAAGAAGCACACACACCATATACAATACACACCAACAGAAGTAAAAAAAAAAGTGCATTCTGCATCTTCTACTGCAAATTCACAGTACAAAAGATACTGCCTTTAAATATATTATTTAAAAAAACAAGAAGAAAAACAATATAATAAAAAAAAATCATCGATATCTTAACGCAGTTCACGGGAACCCACTGGCAGCTTCTGGAAAACCAAACAACTCATGGTGTGGAGCTCCTGATTGGGGAAGGGACAGGGATTGGTCTGTACCTACATTTTGTTGCAAAAGAGCTCAGGACACTAACAGAGAGGAAAACTAGGGTGGCCTAGGTGGTAATAAAATCTCTATGAAAGAAGAGTATGATTGTGTGACTGGGGAATGGGCAGGTGCTGGACTCTGGTGCAGAGGCTGCCTGGCCTGCGCCACCCCACAGCTGGCTAGCAGACCAAGCTACGTTCTTTCATTGGCTCCTATGGGACACAGCATGGGCCAATGCCTGCCTGGCCTGCAGGAACTGCCAGTGTTGTTTCTAGCAAGGCTCCTTGGAATAGATGTGAACACACAATGTAAAACTGCATAGCAGGATAAACACGTATGGAGTAGGACAAGCTCACATCCCAATGCTGACCACTACTGACAAGACCAAGTATCCAATCACAACAGATGAGACTTTAACAGTTTTGCATAAATACATAGTATTTGTAAACTATTATTAAGGCACTCAATTGTAAAACAATAATTACAGTGTAGGAAAAGAGGGAGGAAGCAGCTATCTTCTCATGCAGCAAGGCCGACAGGAAGGACAGTGGAGGACTGGTGATCTGCTTATCGGGACTCTTGTCTGAGACAGTGACTGAAGCCAGGGCCCCAGCACCTATGGCCAAACAAGAAGACGGCAGTCTCTCCAGAACCACCCAGGGCGGCACTGGTCACAGTTTCATTCCAGATCATTAAGGTGATTTGCTCTGTGGCTCAGGTGACACAGTGTGTCTGGATGCCCATGACCACTTGACTCCGTTTCTATACTCAAATATACAGATGCAGAGTGAACTCAAACACACAGGCATTCCACTGCAGAGCAGATGATAACAAAACAAGTGGCTGGGGACAGGGGTCATTCAACAACCTTCATTTGGTCTGCAATGTCTGCAGGAATCTGGGTAGTGGGACCAAGACAAGTGAGCCTGCTCTGTGCTAGCCAGGTGTCACCAAGTTTCTGATCTACCCAGCTCTCTTGCCAGAGGTGAAGGGGGTCCCCTCGCTGAGTTGCGTGTTTAGAGGAGCCCTGCTAGGTGGCCAGCCAATGAGAAGAGTTTTGGGCAAAATGTATTCTGGCACCAACAATTTCCCACCAATGGAAGGCAACTCCCTCTCCAGATGCTTCAGGTGAGGTGACTTAATAGGATCTTGACTAAATTATGTAGCATTTGTTCCCACTAGAGAGAAAAGGTCCCCAGGAGAGTGGTGGGGAAATTCATCAACCTTCTAGAATGGACTGCCCTCAGATAAGAGTGCATTAGTCCAGGGCCGTGCTGAGGGTCTGTTCTGTTCAAGCTCAGCTCCACACTGCTGCAAACTCTGGACTTCTCCAGGGGAAAAGGGCTTTAGATTACTGGAATGCTCTTTAGCTGAAGAGGACAGGGTGGAGCAGAATGGGCTTGGACAGTACAGCTGTCTGTGTGCACCTGGTGAGCAATCTGTATGCTTAAGCAACAGGGTGCCAAGGAGAAGGGCTTGCCACCCAGCAGAGAGCTATTCAACAGCCCAGAGGTTGGCTGGGGTCCCTGCATGGAGAGCAAGGAAGCAGGGAATGTAAAGAGAAATAAACTCTGCTCTTAGGAAATACGTGCAACCAGGGACCTTGCTAGAAGGCTCGGAAGTAGCCATAAGACAAAGAAATGGAAATCAGCATTGTCAATTACCATCCGAGAGCAGCCCGGTTCTCCTCTTCCCGTGACCACTATCCCCCTTATACTTAGCAAGACTTAAAGAGAAGACTTTCCTGTATCAATGCAAGGTGAAGATGTAGAAAAGTTCAGTCTAACTTTTGGCATGCCACATGAATTAATGTGAGGCAGAAGATAAGATTCAGCTGTTTTTTATAAAGAGTGTCAAGCTGATTTAGAAAATGTTCCTTTTGTCCCAATTCAACAAATGCATTCAATGAAAATGATAGTCATAAAAAAACAGTGACTTGCACAGCACAGACCCCTGCCTCCTCCGCCTGCCTCTTCCCTGTGCCACTTATGTTTGGAATTTTCCCCATCAGCTAAGGTTGCATACAAAGCAAGGGCCAAGCTATGGCATATGTTACAGTGCAAACTTCCTTTTCACAGACAGCATGAATTCGTCTTTGCCCAGGTGTCCCGACACCTGACAGAATGCTCATCTTGTTCATACAGCATTTTATTTTTTTGAGACGGAGTTTCACTCCCAGTTTCATTGCACCCAGGCTGGAGTGCAGTGGCGCGATCTCGGCTCATTGCAACCTCCGCCACCCAGGTTCAAGCGATTCTCCTGCCTCAGCCTCCTAAGTAGCTAGGATTACAGGCACGCACTACCACACCCAGCTAAGTTTTTGTATTTTTAGTAGAGACGGGGTTTCAACATGTTGGCCAGGCTGGTCTAGAACTCCTGACCTCAGATGATCTGCCTGCCTCGGCCTCCCAAAATGCTAGGATTACAGGCGTGAGCCACCGCGCCCGGCCCCATCATAGAGCATTTTAAATAGCCATGTGCCATCTGTTTACATGCAACTGATCTGGGTTTCCAAAAATAAACCTTACCCTTTTCTCCAGGCCAGGCTATTAAGCATCAAGTCCAGAATGCTTCACTCTGCTCTGAGGACGGGACCAGCGCTCTCGTCTGGATGTTGATATGCTAGCTGTGCTTCCGAAAATGAATGGGTAAGTTTGCCAGAAGCCAAAGACCAACTTGTACTCTCCAGATTCCACACCCCACCCCCCAACTCTTTAGATAAGAAAAATTATGGCTTTCAAAATTAAAGTTTTCAAAAATATATCATTCTCATACATAGACGTGGTTAAAAAACCAATGAAAGCCTGTCATCACTAAATTTAAAAGATTATTTTGACACAAAAATTGATCTACCACATGAAATTTGATTTGGCAAAACATACCGAACTTGATATTTTTTGAGGCTATGCTTTTGTTGGCTGAGGGAAAGGGGGAACAGCCCACAGGGGTTTAGGAATAAGTGGATAATCACCTTTTAAGGTGATTTTAATTGACACTAGTGGGAAAACAGCTTCCTATAAAGTATGTATTTTTAAAAATCACTCCAAGGAGACAAAGTCCTGGAGGGAGGATTTTTGCAAAAACTGTGCTCACTAGGTAAAATATGAACTAGCCTTGTTCCTGCAGACCCCTCCTGGGGTGCTTTCTAGAATAGCTTTGGGGAGCACAGTTCTGGCCAATGTAAGATGATGGCTCACTCACTCACTTTCAGAATTCAGCTGGTCCTTGAAGGCTTTCTGGTTTCACTGAGTTAATCTGGCGGACCCAGCTGAGGGCAAGATGGAATTGTGGAAGAGCTTCAGCCAACTGTGTTCACCTGCCTTCCCCCATGTACGCAACCTACTCCATCCTGCACAGGTGAGGCTAGTGCGGGGCTGGCAAAGCTTGTGGTCGGGAGGTGGGAAGGGTCTGGCCTTAGGTGTCAGAGAGGCAGAGGGCTTCAAATTTACCCAGTTTCTTCCTACAGGGCCATGAGCAGCCCTGTGTGGCAAATCAAACCAGGAGTCAGCAACTTTTTCTACAAAGGGCCTGACAGTAAGTACCTCAGGCTTTGTGGGCCACATGAATTCTGTCACATATTATTTCTTTTTTTTACAACTCCTTAAAAAGGTAAAAGCCATTGCTTGAGCCAGGGAGGTTGATGCTGCAGTGAGTCATGATTGCACTACTGTACTCCAGCCTAGGTGACAGAGCTAGGCCCTGTCTTAAAGGAAAGAGGAAAAACCATTCCTAGCTCACGGGGCCACATGCCATAGTTTGCTGACCCCTGAATTCAACCTTTCTGCTTTTCTGCAAGCTGCCTCTTTCTCGAAATGTTTTGACATCTAGCTTGCTGACACCTTTGATTCAAGCCTGGCGCAGCGGGACTGGCTGAGCTCACCTGAGTCTTAAAGGGGCCGCCCACAGAGCCAGGCAGCGACTACAGATCCCTCTTATACTCCATCACTGCTGCTGGGAAGAGCTGGAGGGAAACAGGAAGCAGTAATCTCACTGCAGGAAGGGGCAACTGTAGACATCCGGGAAGCATCCCCACAGTCCCGTTCCTTTCGGGGAAGCCGCTGAAATCTCCTTTCCCTTCCCTAGATGGGCCCTAGTGGACCTAAGCATCTGGGCTCTCAGCAGGACGATGTGTCTCAGAACCACCACCTGAGCCAGACACTTGAGCAATTTCAAACCTAAACACAATCATGTGTTTCAGCAGCAGACGCTCAACAATGCAGGTGGGCCCTTCCCCTTGAGATTTAAACTTCAGCATTAGCAACAACTGAGAACAACCCATACATTTTCCCCACTGGACCCCTGTGCTGGTCAAACACGTAACAACACAACCAGGACAGGGCGCCTGCACCACCATTCGGGCACAGAGTCAGCTCAACAACAGCGTGGGACTACTCATCTGATGACTTTACCCAGCAGTGCTTGGGGCTGTCGGGTTAAAAGTCTTGACACATCTGGGGTCCCAACCAAAACACAAAACGAAAAATTCTTTTTTTGGAAAAACGCTTTCAGACAGAGCATCATTCCCTGGAACAAGCCTTGGTCATTCGTGTGTTTTAAAAATAAAAAGCACAGCGAGAACAGAGGTAGGACTTAATGTTGCCATCCGAGAGTTTTCTGCCAGGCCCAGAATGAGCTAGAACGTGTGCCACGGTGAGGCTGCCACCACCAGGACTCTTCTGCAGGATGCGAAGGGAACAGTCTGGATGCGTGCGCCTATGTGTGCACGTTCTTCCTAAAACAGTTCTTCTTGAAGACACGGTGGGAGCGGAGTTTTGTGTCGCCTGGCCGGCGGCTCCTGGTTCTCCCAGGCCACACAACTGAAAGCTCCCCTTCTTGTGCTGCATGTTGGTTAGTTTCTTCTCCTCCTCTCTATGGCAAGAGTAGGGGAAAAGTTAGGATGACTTCACTCGTTTAAGGGAAATCAAGATGTAAGGGGTCGATCCAAATCCACAGTGAAAGTGAGGGAGGGATCATATGAAAATATCCGCCCAGCCTGACGCAGCAAAAGGCGTGTCAGCTTTTGCTCATCCACGAAGGGCTCTTTAAGTTTTCTGGGGCGGGTTTCCCTGATGGTTTGGAGGTTGCAGCTGGGTCCCTCGGGGTTGCCTGGGGCTCATGCAAGAAGGAAGATTCACTCAACGTGGTGTCCTGGGAGTCAGCGACGGTGGACGGGTCAGCCTCACTGGACAGGTCTTCTGTCGAGAAGTTGAGACTCCCGAGCTTGGCAAGAGAGTGTGAGCGCTTCAGTGGGGAAGAGACGGTGAGGCCCGCCAGCCGGAGCCGGGTCTCAATCTCCTGCGTCCGCTGCTTCACCAGCCCGGGCTTCCCACGGACGCTGTGGATGCTATCGCTGCTGGAGCTCCGGGTCAGGTTGGAGCTCATGGAAGAGGAGGTGGGGGTGTAGCAGATGGTCTTCAGAAAGTCTTTTGAGAAACTACTGGTGTGGTCCAGGCGGTAGAGGAAAGGAGGGGGGCTCTTCAGTGAGCCTCCTTCCAATGAAGCGGGGACGGCCTCTGACTTCTCATCACTCCCGGCCTGGCTGGGCATAACCAGGGGGCCCAGCTCATGGAGCACGGCTAGATCCTGGCTCTCCTCGGGGATGCTGGCCTCCAGCCTGCCAGCAGGGCCATCCCTGGAGGGAGGTGCTGGGTCTGCAGGCACGCTCTTCAGCCGCTCCAGCTCTTTGGTGTGCTTGCGGACCAAGCCTGCCTTCTGCAGCTGAATGATGGACTCCTGGTGCTGCATCAGGTAGCTGTTGGTTGTCGGCTTCTCAGATTCATTACTGAACAGAAGCCTCAGGTCCTTGGCTGGCTTCATATCTTTCTTGGGTGACAATTCTTCCTTTATTACCACTTCTGTGCTGGGAGGGTTCTTATCACAGTGAGAATTCTTCAAAAGGAGGGACTTTGGCAGGACTTTTGGGGTCTCTCTGGAAGGTTCCAAAAGGCTGGCTGGTGGCTCTAGGGCAGCTCCAGCCCCAGGGCCACTGGTGTCTGCCCTCCTGGAGCCTGCTGGTGGTAGGAACGGGGGAGGTTCGGTTGGGCCAGAGGCTGGCTTCTCCGGAACACGGGACCTGCTGGCCAAGTGGGCCACAGGGGAGGACGTGATGTGGGGTAGGAAGGCTGGCTGGGTGCAGATGGCGGGAGCATTGGGGTCCTCACATCGCTCCCTGGAGGCCTCAGGAGCCCCGCTGGCTGTAGGGTACATGCAGTCGGCACAGGATTTATAGGAAGGCTTCACTTTGTTAAGGATCCCAAATATAGCATCATGCTGCAAGGAAGGGGACAAGAGCATGGTGAGACGGTGCAGTCATGAGCCAAAGACCAAAAACATGAGGGTGGGCAGGGAAAGGGGTACGAGGCGGGACTGGGGGCCAGGCCTGGAGGGGAGGCTCTCATTTCACTTAGTACTGACAGACAGACCTCCTGGAGCCCACTTGATCGTGAATAACCACCGGCCTGAGGTGGATTTTATACCCCAATAGAAAACAAGTTTACGTTGTTTCCTAAGGAAACCCTCCTACCTTTTGGTCAGTGAGGATCTAAGTGAACGTGACACACGCCTCTGTGTCCCCACCCTTCACTTCCTTACAGGCCAACTGATAGGTACCCAGTGGTCCTGGGAATGGACTAGAAAGCTGTGTGAAGAGTCCCAGGGGAGAGAGGGACAAGTTCTAAGTCTCCGCGGAGGGAAGGCTGCCCAGAGGAACTGACACTTCAGCTGAGGCTTCTGGGACAAGCAGGTGTTGACCAGCCAGAGAGAGCAGCATGCAGGTCCAGAAGCGAAGCAGGGAGGAGGAGGAGGGCACCCCCCTACCCCACCCCGCCTGCACAGGACTGTAGGCTGGAGGGCAGGACAAGGCAGGAGGGCAACAGGGCTCTGTCTCTCTCTCTTTTTCAAACAGATAAGAGACAAGGTCCTACTATGTTGCCCAGGCTGGTCTCGAACTCCTGGGCTCAAGTGTTCCTCCTGCCTCGGCCTCCCAAAGTGCTAGGATTACAGGTGTGAGCGACTACACCCCGCCAGCTCTGTCTCTCAACACCTCCTTATGTCCTTGCCCCATCCTCTGAGCCACTGTGATCCCAGCCTCCCAACTTCCCCTCTTAACCCAGCAGCCTGCCTGTAGACCACAGCCAGAGGGGGCTCATCACCCACCTGCTTAAAGGCCCTGCCATGGCTTCCAGTTTTTTTTTTTTTTTAAATGAAGTTTCGCTCTTGTTGCCCAGGGTGGAGTGCAATTGCGTGATCTTGTCTCACTGCAACCTCTGCCTCCCAGGTTCAAGCAATTCTCCTGCCTCAGCCTCCTGAGTAGCTGGGATTACAGGCATGCACCACCACACCCAGCTAATTTTATATTTTTAGTAGAGATGTGGTTTCACCATGTTGGTCAGACTGGTCTCAAACTCCTGACCTCAGATGATCTGCCCGCCTCGGCCTCTCAAAGTGCTGGGATTATAGGCATGCGGCACCATGCCCAGCTAATTTTGTATTTTTAGTAGAGACAGGGTTTCACCATGTTGGTCATGCTGGTCTCGAACTCCTGACCTCAGATGATCTGCCTGCCTTGGACTCCAAAAGTGCTGGGATTATAAGCGTGAGCCACCGCACCTGGCCCAGGGTTTTATCTCATCTGTCTTTATGGGTATTTGCTTTGTGGTAGGCAGGGAAGTGGGGGAAATCCATAATTAGTATTTGATTTGGAATGCTTTATGGAGGTCGACAGATGCAACTGCCCAGTTTTGTTTGCATTACAACATGCTGTTAATAATAATAAACTGGCTGTATACTTGAATGCATCTGTCAGGACCCCAAGTGCCCCCACTTGAGAACCACGGCTGTCCTGTGAGATGGGCAGGTGAAGCCAGAGGCAACAAAGTCAGCAGCAGGGCAAGGGTGGAAGTGGAGACCAGGCTGCAGGGCCACCCTTCCACTGAACCAGCCTCTGCTCCTGCATCACTTCCCCCATGGAGGAGGGAAAAGGTTGGCTGGAATTAACCAATTTCTCAGTAAGCACCAGGTTGAAGCTCAAACCTTGTGGCAGATAATCCACTAAAAATGGCAACTCCAAGAGACTAATGGAGTTAAGTATTAGAGTCTAAGTTGGAAGGTTGGATACTTGACAACGTTGGGAAATTACTATCAGTTTTGTTTTTGTTTTTAGACGGAGTCTCGCTCTGTCACCCAGGCTGGAGTGCAGTGGCACGAACTTGACTCACTGCAACCTCTGCCTCCTGGGTTCAAGCAATTCTCGTGCCTCAGCCTCCTGAGTAGCTGGGATTACAGGCACGCACCATCACACCCAGCTAATTTTTATATTTTTAGTAGAGACAGGGTTTCACCATGTTGGTCAGGATAGTTTCCATCTCCTGACCTCCTGATCTGCCTGCCTCGGCTTCCCAAAGTGCTGGGATTACAGATGTGAGCTACCGCGTCTGGCCCTATCAGTTTTTTTAAAAGGTGACAATGGTATTGTGGCTATGTTAACATACTGGAGCATTTATGAATAAAATGATATATCTGAGGCCAAGTGTGGTGACTCAAACCTGTAATTCCAGCACTTTGGGAAGCCAAGGTGGGCAGATGGCTTGAGACCAGGCTGGGCAACAGTAAGACCTCATCTCTACAAAAAAATAGAAAAAATTAACCGGGTGTGGTAGCATGCGCCTGTGGTCCCAGCTACTCAGGAGGCTGAGGTGGGAGGATCACTTGAGCCTGGTAGGTCAAGGCTGCAGTGAACCGTGATCATGCCACTGTACTCCAGCATGGGAAACAGTGAGAACTTGTCTATAGTATGTATCTATCTATATCTACAGTATATACCTATAATATATATTTTTTAGATATAGGTATCTGTATCTAAATCTGGGATTGGTTCCAGGATCATCAGGGGTGTGGGGAAGTGGGTAGGGGTGAGATGAAAAAGAATAGTCATATATCGATAAAGGCTGAAGTTGGCTGATAAATTATATGTTTTAATTTTACATACACAAAAAGAAATTGAGTTGGAAGCCCTGCCCAGGGTATGAATAAGGCACATGGGGTGAAGATGGTGTGCAGAAATATGTGTTATTCCCAACGGATTCTCAATTTGCTATATAAAGTATGCACTACGTACCCACCAGCAGAATCACCCTGTGAAAGAACCCTCAGGTCCCTGGAGATGGGAGCTGGGGGCCCAGAGGAGACAATAGAAAAAAATCAGCTGGGTGTGGTGGCGGGTGCCTGGAGTCCCTGCTACACAGGCTGAGGTAGGCCAATTAGAGTGGGATGGAAGGGATGGGGTGTGCCACCCTGCAGGCCGGGCTCTGCCTACCTCCATGCCGTCGGGACAGCTCCTCTTGCTGTTGTTGTTGTTTAGGTTCTCCGAGTTGAGCAGGTTTTGATCGAGCTGGGTTGGAAGCTGCCCCCACCTCCCCGCTCCCAGGCCCTCCTCCCTTTCCGTCTCCTCCACCTGCAGCAAGGAGCCGCTCCGGCCTTTGGGACTCCCAAACTCTAGTTTCTTCTTCACATCCTTCTCACACAGTCCGGAACATTGCTGGGGCTGTCTGGCCGGCCTGTGCACCTCTGCAGGTGGAGCAGCTTCCTCCAACAGAGCCTCCCTCTCCGGATCCTCCAGGTGGACCAAGCTGCCAGTTTCATCCTCGGGGGAAGGCAGAAGGGGGTCTGAGAGTCGCCGGAAACAGCAGGGGAGCGGGGGCCCTAAGCCGGGCTGGGCGGCATCATCCAAGAAGGGCAGCCGGCTTTCCGGGGTGCCATCTGGGGTCTCTGGCAAGAAGTCGCCGGGTCCTGCAGGGTCATCCACAGGCTGCTGGAGGCTGCTGTCTGTCTGCTGATGCCACAGCTTGTTGTGCCGCTGTTTGCTGCGGGGAGAGAGGGTAGAAGAAGGTGAGGGGAGGAGGATGGTGCCTGGGGGTGCTGGGAAGAGTATGCGGTGAGCCAGTGAGGGGCTGCCCAAGGTCAGGGCGCCAGGGACGATCCATGGCTCATTCAGGTAAAGCCTCTCTCTGTTCATTTGTTCCCAAGAAACACAAGGATGAGAAACAGCACTGGCTCTTAAGTTGTCCAGGCTCGCACAGGAGGCCTGATGTGACTTTCTGCCTCTGATGACAACGGGGAAGGAACGTGGGGGCGTCTAGACTTCAATCTGTGTATCTGTGTTTAGTGCTGCCTCATTTTATGAACTTTGTCACGTCAGTTACACTCCATCTCTCATTTCTCTGTCAAATAAGAATAACAACGCTCTCCTACCTATATTGTAGGGAAATGAAGGGAGGGAATCAAAGTGGAGTATGTATAGATCTATACATGATAATACAACTATACACACACATAACGCACTGCAATGCATTTGGGAAGATCCTGGAAAACTAGAAAGTATTTGTTTAGGTTTAGGTCAGTTTTTAAACAATTTCTTCTACTATGATGACATTGTTTTTATAATCCCTTTTATTTTTTCTTGAGATGAGGGTCTCACTCTGTGGCCCAGGCACTGCAGTGGTGTGATCACGGTTCACAGCAGCCTCAAACTCCTGGGCTCAAGCAGTCCTCCCACTTCACCCTCCCAAGTGGGGCTACAGGCATGTGACACCATCCCTGGCTAATTTTTAAGTTATTTTTTTGTAGCGACAGGGTCTTGCTATGTTGCCCAAGCTGGTCTTGTACTCCTGGTCTCAAGCGATCCTCCTACCTCAGCCTCCCAAAGTGTTGGGATTACAGGCATGAGCCACTGCACCAAGCCCTGTAATACATTTTTAGAATGTAAGGTATTAAAAAAAAAGTTTACGGTGAAATAAGGTAACTAAGTCACCCTCAAGGACCTTAAAGTAATACCAGTATCACAGGCTTGCGAGGGTTAAAAAGAGAGAGGTAAATGTAAGAGCACAGTGTGACAGCGCCATTCATCCTCTCTGCTCGGTGTGCACATCCCAGCCAGCAGCTACTCAAGGTCACTGCCACGCTGCTATGAACCCGGCCTGGAGCGCCTGGCTTAGGCTGCAGAGGGCACTGAGTGCGTGGCAGGCTCAGGGAGAGGTCAGTGAGATGCTCGCTCTTCCTCCTCCTCCTCTGGGCCTTGCCTGGGGACCTGTCCAGCCCTTCCGACAGTGAAGGAGTCCACAGTTGGCCGGCCCTGTTCTCTGGACCCTGTTTAACTCTGCTAGGGCACGCCTGCATTCCCAAACTTGGCCAAGAGGCTGGTAGACTTTGCCTGTGGCTTCCTTCCAACACCAGACTGATATCTCCCAGGGAGGCCTGCTTCTTGTACAGACTGACTGGAAAGGGAACCGGGAGAAAGTGCCGCCCAGGCTCTGGGCTTCCAACTTGAGAGCCTGGGGTACTGGAACTACGGTGAGGACCTCCCCCACCACCCCGTGTGGGCAACAGAACCGCAGGGCTTTTTGCACACAGCACCCTGACTCAGAGGCCGAGTGAGGGGCCGCGGTGTACCTCTCTCTCCTGCCGCCCACTGGCTGTGTATGGGGGATAGGTCAACCTCTCAGCGTCAGCTCCTTATCCCTGCCCTGATCCTCGTAAAAGGGGGATAACCTGTACAGAAATTTTTAGGGTGGGAGTTCAGAGACTTTAAGCTACATTTATTATTTACTACAAGCCAGATGTGGAAGTATCTGTAAAGGTAAACTTGTTTAGCACTGCAAAAGGAAAACAAATCTTGGGACCCCAAACTCATTAAGCCAAAGGGAAAAGTCAAGCCGGGAAGTGGGTCACGCAAATCTGCCTCCCATTTTGGTTCCTAAATAAGATGGCTACGAAGATGAAAAGCTACACACCTCCCTCATATCTTGCCCACAAGGAAATTCCTTGCGGTCCCCAAGATCTTTACCCTAAAGCTTTTCGGTTAAAATTCACCATGGCAATGTAAACTGCCCACTATCTTCACAGGTTGTGGGGGGTGGGTGGGAAGGAAGACACAGGACAGAACTCAAAGTCATCCCTCTACCCACCTGACACAAATGCATATCTGATTGTTTCCTCTGCCCTATTGTCTATGTTATGCAAAAACGCAGATTCACTGAGCCAGACGAAGGCATGCATGACTCTTTTCCCCCTACCCCGCTTCACATGAAAATTGTGCACTTCTCGATATCCCATCCTTTCCCCTTAAAATTTGAAGCCCTCAAAATTATCTTCGGAGAAAGGCACAGACGTGTCTCCCGGGTGTGCATCCTTAACATTGGCAAATAAACCTCCTAAAATGATTGAGACTTGCCTCGGTCATTTGGCTTGATTGACAGATAGCACTCATGCAAACCTCACAGCAGCCCTATTGGGTGGGTATTCTTTAAAAATTTTTTTTTTTTGAGGTGAAGTCTCACTCTGTCACCCAGGCTGGGGTGCAGTGGTATGATCTCGGAACCTCTGCCTCTTGGGTTCAAGCAATCCTCGTGCCTCAGCCTCCTGAGTAGCTGAGATTACAGGCACGCGCCACCACACCTGGCTAATTTTTTTTTGTATATTTTTAGAAGAGATGGGGTTTCACTATGTTGGCCAGGCTGGTCTCAAACTCCTGACCTCAGGTGATCCGCCTGCATCGGCCTCCCAAAGTGCTGGGATTACAGCGCCTGACCCTCAATTTTTTTTTTTTTACAGCTAAAATACACATAATATAAAATTTGGGCCAGGTGTGGTGGCCCAGCACTTTGGAAGGCTGAGGTGGAAGGATCGATTGAGCCCAGGAGTTTGAGACCAGCCTGGGCAACATACCAAAACCTTTTCTCTACAGAAAAAAATATAAAAAATTAACCGGGTATTGTGGTGCGCACCTGTAGTCCCAGCTGTTTGGGGGGCTGAGGTGGGAGAATCATTTGAGCCTGGGAGGTTGAGGTGTCATGATCATACCCTGCAATCCGGCCTGGGTGACAGAGTGAGACCCTGTCTCAAAAAAATAAAATTTGCCACCCTGACCTCTTTTTATTTATATATTTAAACAATTTTTATTTATGTATTTCTTTCTGAGAAAAGGTCTCGCTCTGTTGCTCAGGCTGGAGTGCAGTGATGCGATCATGGCTCACTGCGGTCTTGAACTCCTGGTCTCCCAGGTTCAAGCCATTCTCCCGCCTCAGCCTTCCAAGTAGCTGGGATTACAGGTGCACGCCACCACACCCAGCTAATTCTTGTATTTTTAGTAGAGACGGGGTTTAACCTTGTTGGCCAGACTGGTCTCGAAGTCCTGACCTCAAGTGATCCACCTGCCTCGGCCTCTTAAAGTGCTGGGATTACGGGCATGAGCCACCACACCCGGCCTCATCTTGACCACTTCTAAGTGTACATTAAATACATTCATAATGTTATGCAACCATCACCACCAACCAGAGAGCCTCTAGAGTCTCCAGAATGCTCTGTCTCTGGCAAAGCTGAAATTCGGTACCCATTGAACAGTAACTCCCCATTCCCTTCTTCTTCCAGTCCCTGGCAACCACCATTCTACTCTCTGTGACTTTGACTTCTCTAAGTATTTCATATGCATGGAAACATACAGTAGTTCTTTTCGTGATTTGCTTATTTCACTTAGCACAATGTCATGAAGGTTCATGACTGTCGTAGCCTGTGTCAGTCTTTCCTTCCTTTTTAAGGCTGTGTAATATCCCATTGTATGAATATGTCACGTTTTGTTTGTTTATTCATCCATCAATGAACACGTGGGTTGCTTCCACTTTTTGGCTATCGTAGATAATGTTGCTATAAGCACTAATGTACAAATATCTCTCCGAGACTCTGCTTTCAATTGTTTTGGATATATTTCCACAAGTGGAATTGCTAGATGATATAATAATTTTATTCCTTTTTTTTTTTTTTTAGACGAAGTTTTGCTGTTGTTGCCCAGGCTGGAGTGCAATGGTGTGATCTCGGCTCACTGTAACCTCCACCTCCCGGGTTCAAGCAATTCTCCTGCCTCAGCCTCCTAAGTAGCTGGGATTACAGGTGCATGCCACCACACCCAGCTAATTTTGTATTTTTAGTAGAGATGGGGTTTCTCCATGTTGGTTAGGCTGGCCTTGAACTCCTGACCTCAGGTGATCCACCTGCCTGGGTCTCCCAAAGTACTGGGATTACAGGCATGAGCCACAATGCCTGGCCCCTAATTTTCTGAAGAACCACCATACTGTTTTCCACAGCACCTGTACCATTAACATCCACATTAAGGTGAGCATTCATTGTTTTTTTTGTTTGTTTTCTTTTTCAGACAGGGTCTGGTTCTGTCACCCAGACTGGAGTGCAGTGGCACAATCTCGGCTCACTGCAACCTCTGCCCCCTGGGCTCAAGCAACCCTCTGATCTCAGCATCCCAAGCAGCTAGGACCACTGGCGCACGCCACCACGCTTGGCTTTTTTTTTTGTACTTCTAGTAGAGACAGGGTCTCAGCATGTTGCCAATGACCGCAATAGGAGGCAGAGAAATTCTAGGCAGACAGGTGCGGGTCCCTGGCAAAACCCCACCTTCAAGCCGAAAAGCCTGAAACCTGTGTCCCAGAGTAAGAACACCCAACCCTGTGTGCCTGCTCTCTCCCAACTGGCTCTTTCTGAATAATGTCTTTTTACCAATTGAATGTTGCCTTTTCCAAAACTACTTATAGCCCACTCCACCCCCATCCTGTGCCTATAAAGACCCCAGACTCAGCTGGCAGAGAGAAGCAGCAGTTGGACGTCAGGAAGAAGTGCCTGGATGTCGGAGAGAGTGGCAGCTTGACTTTAGAAGATGGAGGCTGGACGAGGCAGAGAGGTGGCTTGACCTCAGGGGAGAGTGACCTTCCCTTCCTATCCCCTTTCCAGCTCCCCTCTCTGCTGAGGGCTGCTTTCATCACTCAGTAAAATTCTCCACATTCACCATTCTTCAATTCGCCCATGTGACCTCATTCCTCTTGAGCACCAGACAAGAATTCAGGACACACCAGGTGTGAGTACCCAAAAATGCTGTCACATTGGCCCTTTGCCCTCACTGGTAGAAGGCAGCTGCCTCACACGATGAAGCAAAGAGCCCACTGAGCTGGTAACACACTGCTATCTGTGGATGGCAGAGCTAAAGGAGTATTATAACACACCCTCTGAGGCCTTAGGGTCACAGGCACCCACACCTGGATGCTGCCATGGGGCCTGCACAGAGTTCACTCCTGCCAGAGCAAAGAGGCCGGTTCCTCCACTCGCTCACTCCAGTTCCTGCACTAGTTCGCTTGTACGCTCCCTCCCATGAGGGGTTGAGTGGGGCGGACTGGGTAAATGAGGCACCTCTGTCACGTGTCCCAAAAAGGTGTCAAGAAAATATACTGCATCAGCAAGGCTGGTCTCGAACTCCTGAGCTCAAGCGACCACCCACCTTGGCCTCCCAAATTGTTGGGATTACAGGTGTGGGCCACCACACCTGACCTCAGTGTTTTAAAAAGCATTTTTGTTTAAGAGATGGGGTCTTGCTCTGTCATGCAGGCTGGAGTCCAGTAGCACAATCACAGTTCACTGCAGACTCGAACTCTTGGGCTCAAGCAATCCTCCCATCTCAGTTTCCTAAGCAGCTCGGACTACAAGTGCATGTCCCAGGCCCAGCTAAGGTGGGCATTAATTCTTAGAAGAGGGAACTGAGGCTCGGGAAGACTGATGGGCCTGCCCTGACTTGCCCTGCTCATCAGTGGCGGAACCTGGTTGCTGTGCCTCTCCGAGTCCTTGGCTTTTCCTGCAGCAAAGCTGGTGCACAGGGCTTGGCACAAACCAGATGCCCAGGAAGCGAGATGCGCACGTGCTTACGCCACACACACGAGGCCAGGCCTTGGCTTAGAACCTAGGCACCGTTCCCTCCAGCAGCAAAACCAGCTTTATGTGTGTGCCAAGAAAATCAAAACAGATCCCTCCTGGAAACCACTCATCAAAGCCCAAACAATAGTTGTTTTTCTCAAACCGGCTCCCCCTGAGAGGCAGGATTTTGGCTGCGGAAGCGGCTGCTGCGCCGAATGGGAGCATGCTCTGCTGCCGACAGAGGCCTGGCTGGCTTGGCCACATGGCTGCTCCAGCTCCGCCTGCCAACCCTTCTCTCCAGGCAGGCACCCACCTTGCGTCCAAGATGCCTTCATACTCAGACAGCTGCCTCATAAAGCCCGCGTTGGGGCGCGTGATGCTGCGCTTCTGCTTTACATAGTTATATGCTTTTTCCAGAGGCCAGCCGAATTCCTTCATTGCATAGGCTATGACTGTGGAGGCCGAGCGACTCACGCCCATTTTGCAATGCACCAGGCACTTGGAATGGTTCCTCCTGCAGGGGTGGGAGCAGTTGGGGAGGAGAGATGGGGGAGAAGCAGTGGGGAAGGAGTTAAAAAGCTCCAACAACTTCATTCTCTCAGGTTTTACCCGAATCATTTTTTTAAACCCTGTAGATATCTTACTGCCGAAATCCTCCTACGTCTTAATGTTTACGGAGCAGATGTCCACACACTCTCTAAAGGAAATACCACCACTGTAGAATCAATTAGCACACAATGGGATATCAAAAGAAATCTGTTCTGGCCTGGCCATGTTTTGTTTGCAGGGAGAGCTTCAATATTTGGCTGCCTTCAGGGACCAAGTGAGAATCTTCTCACATGGCTGGGATGGGCTAGGGGACCAAAAGCCCTTTCCTGGGATGAGAGTGGGCAGCTAACGGGATTTCTGCAAGAGCTACTCAGCTGCTACAGCAGATGGAGACAGTGAATGAGTTACTGCAGAAAAATGGGGTCAGCAAACTGAAAGCTGCAAGGCCCTGGGGAGAGCGAGATGCTCTTCAGACAGGAGGGCCAGGGAGCAGGAGTAAGGGCGGCCGCAAAGAAAAGCCAGGAGTGGAAGATGGGGCTGGACGTTTATTTGTAAGGAGGCAGTGCTGGCCCAGGCCTGGCTGATTTACCAGATATGGCCCGGGAGACAGTGTTTCTTTAAGTATCACTTGCTCAAGAATGTGAAGGAGCGCCAAGCCAGTAAGGGCAGCACCTGCGAAACTTTATTTGTACAGAAGGCAGACCCACCAGGTGGGAGCCGGCTCTGGTTTCCTATACCCCAACCTTGAAATTCTCCTGCAAATTTCAGTGGGGTTTTTTCCCCCTAACTGCTGGTCTGAAGTTTCTGTCAAGGGAGTCTTGAGTTTGTCTCCTGGGAATATAAGGGAACTAAGATTTGGTTAAGGACACATCATGTGGCTTTGACCCAGAGGGAGATAAAGCAGAAGAGGGTGATTGTCTTGACAGCATCTCAAAGGGTTCTTTCTGTTCTTGACTTAGTAAGGCAGAGCTGTTTCGCAGGGGAATAAAATGAGCACCAGAGACAGGTGAAACCGCTGACGGGCTCAGGGGCAGTGGGGCTGGCCATGACCTCCAATGTGCTGTCCTGTTTCATGCGACAGTAACTCAGGGAGGGAAGAAGGGCCGTATTCTTAGGGAGACAGTCCCAAAGAAGCTCTAAGCCTGTGTCCGTGCATGTCATCCCCTAGCCCTCCTTTGGCTCAGTGACTTCCTAGGGGTGGGGCCCCTGAGTGTCCACTTGGTATCTGGGGCTTGCCTGGAATCAGAGCTGATGATGACAACTGGGGTCAAGTGTCACAATCAAAGATAGGTGGGAGAGACTAAGCTCAATAGGGACTCTACCTGGAGAGGACCAACCACTTTTCTCCTTTGGTGCTTGGAGTCCTGCGACTAAAAGCAAAGGTCCATCCCACATCAAGTCCGCTCCCACCAGCCAACTCCTGTGTCTGGAGTCCCGTTAGGATCCCCCCTCCCACCAGCCGACTTCTGCATCTGCAGTCTCGTTCATTCCCACTCTCCCAGCCTCAGCAGGTTGGTTTCATCCTCAGCCCCGCCTCTCTGTCCACTTACTTCGCTTTGTTTATAAAATGATACGCTTCATTCCAGTGGGCGAGGAGGTCTGTGGTCTCTTCATCGTAGACTCGGATGTTATGATATGCAAATAAGCCAGGAAAAAAATTATCGATTTCTCTGGTAACATTTAAAATGTAATCAACCCTGCAATGAGAAAAAAATAAGAAACAAATTTGGAGAATCTGAATGAGAAAGAAAAGCAAGGTAATAAAAACTGGCAGAGAAAAGAAAAGGAAACACACATTAACCAAGGGTCATATGTTCGTGGCGGGACTTTGGTTTTTCCTTAATAGCTATGTTTTTTGGTATTTTCTAAATGCCCTCTCAATGGTGAAAATGTGTTATATTTATATTAAGAAACCAAATTATTGTAAAGACCTTATAAAAAGAAAGCTCAGTTTAAAGCATTCTGGAAAATTAAATATATGTATTACTTAAATTTATAACTATTCATGACTATTATGAATATACAGAGGCTTAAAAAAATCCCAGTGTCTTCACTCTTAAAGAGCTAAAAAGCAGACTATATCCATCCATTATATATATCCTTGGGAATTGCCTTAAATCTTTTTTTGGAAAAAGGCAAGATAGACAAATAAGTATTTGACAGAGTCTGCTAACCCAGGTTCTGTAGTTCTCTAAACTTAATCAATACTTTTACTTCTGGAAGAAAATAATGTCAGGAGTTAGAAAACATCTCAAATAGGTTTCATAATATTTAGACATGCTTAAAAAATACCTAAGAAAATCATTAATTTATTCCCAGCAAGAGGAAAGCACAGAAGAGTATGGCCTTACGTTTTAAGAATACTTTCTGTTGAAAGAATGCATCTTAACCGGTAGTTCTAAAGATGTATTTTAAGATTTGTTTAGTCTTGATTTTTAAACGTGGTAATTCTAGAATGTCATCATGTCACGCCCACAGAACGGTGATTTTGTGGCTGTGTTGTTTTAAAAAAAAAGAAAAGAAAAAAAAGTCCAGACATCTGTTCTTGAAGGTCTAGATTGAAACACTTTTCATCCCTGCTGAGTGTTTGTCAGACTACGACAGGCATATGCTTCTGGCCAACACTGAGCGTAAAGTTGCAAGATTCCCACCAGGCCCCAAAGCATTAGCTCAGATAGAGCCCAAAGTGGCCCAGGGATCAGGGTTGCTGACTAACGCAACAGCCAGCAGACTTCTGCGTCCACACTAGGGTTTGCAGCAACTGTGCGGGGCAGGGAAGCGGGGTGGGGGTGAGGCAGCACAGAGCCTAATCAATATCCAGGCGGTCCTACAGCAATTAGAGTGTAATTTTAAGTTTTCCTCAATCCACACGATCACGCGAGACTTCGGCACAATCTAAACTCCATGAATTATTCAGGGCGTGGTGTTTGGAAGCACATCTGTTTAGCTATGCACATCAACCCCTGGCAGCCACTTCAGAGACCAGGGTGCAGGCAATTACAGGCAGGCAGCCCCAAGGTCTCCCCCTCCATGGCAGAGTGGAGGGTTTCTAAGCTGCCTGGAAGGACAGGGAAAGACAAGGGGAGGAGACTCACCCTGAGCCCTGCAGTTCCTCCAGATTGGATGCATTCCATTCAGAGCCCTGGGAGACAGATCACACAAGCTCCTGTGAGTGTCACATGTCAGCCTCAGAGCTGCTCAGGGGATGCATGGTTTGCCCTAGCTCTGGCGGTGAGGTCTTATTTCATGGCCCCATTGGCCTCAGAGAACAGAGAGAACCAGCGGCTGATATTCAAGGAGATTCCTGAGTGAGTACTCAGAGCATGAGAGGAAGGGAGGGAGGGAAGGGTCCCGGCCCTCACTGGCCCCTTGGCCTTAGGGAAACAGCAAGTCCAGGAAAACCTGCTCTCCGTCTCCCCACTTCCTTTCCTAAGAGTCCAGTGGGGTCCTGTAAGCAGAGGCAATGCGACCTCCCACCCAGGGAAGGGCACGTTCACAAGCCACTAATTAAAGCAGGAATCGTTCTACCTTCTGGGAAGTATTTTGGCAATACTGAAAAAGTTCCCACCCTCTGACCCAGTAATTCCACTTACAAAAAGCTATCCTGAGGAAATAATCAGAACTCACACAGTGATTTAGGTAGGAGGATATTTATAATTATTTGTAATAAACCAGTGGAAACCACCCAAACGTCCAAAGGGAAAAAATGAGTAAAATAAATGAGGCTGGATCTTCATGATGGAGTCTTTAAAACAAATAAATTTTGCAGAATATTTAATGACACAGGCAAATACCATGTAAGGAAAAAAAATTTTAAAAGAGAGGAGGATACAGGACTATATAAACATAAACAGTATGATCCTTTCCTTCTTTGTTCCTTTTCAAAGAAGCTATATATGCATTTTAAAAACCCAAAAAAACAGAAGATGGGAAAATAAATATGCCAAAATGTTAACAGGGACTACCTCTGGATTTGCGAGATCGGGAATGCTTTTTTCTTCTTTAGATTTATTTCTATTTTCAGACTTTCTGCAACATGTTTTAATTTAGTACTTTTAAAAAATGGTATCATTGAAAAACCTTCCGCTCCCAAGCATTCAAAGGACATGGAACGGGGAAAAAAAAAAAGAAAAGAAAAAATGATCACTTTCCTCTTAGGAAATGCAAACAACATAGTGCCATAAAGAGCAAAAGAATCCACCTTTGGTCTTCCTTGAAACTTCCTTTCCCAAGTTCCCAAGAGGGCAGACCCCTCAGGACCAGGGGTGGCAGGGCCCTGAGCAAGCTGGCAATGTGCGACACTAGCTGAATTTTCATATTTGAGGGAGAGGCCCAAACATAAAAATTCCTTTAGTATCTCTCATGGAAAAAGTGACATAAAGCACTGAACCACACTAAAAGAATAACGCGAGTACCGCTGAAGCTGCGAGTGTCCTCTTGCTGTGACTGCCACCTAGTGGAGAAAGAAGGAAGGTGCCTTCTGTTCCCTTCTCACCAGGGAAATCAACAGACTTCCAGGGAGATCAGTGCCCAGGACTGCCCACACTTTCAAATCCACACATGTAGATACATTTTAATCAATCACTATGAAATCTATATAGATTTGTATACAGAAATATATTAAAAATATACATATCTACATAGATATCATGACATATACATAACTCTTAATTACTTCCTACAGAAAACAAAGTCTTTCTTGTCTCTAGTAGTAAATTTACTTCCTTAGCTTTCCCAGGAAGCACTTCCTCCTCTAACAATGGTTACCATTAGTTAGCACCTGCAAAAACTGTACTCGGTGCTTTAAATATGTATTTTTAATTTTATTTTATTAAAAAAAAAATTTTTTAGAGACAAGTTCTCACTATGTTGCCCAGGCTGGCTTCCAACTCCTAGGCTAAAGCTATCCTCCCCCTCAGCCTCCTGAGTAGCTGGCACTACAGGCATAAGCCACTGTGCCCAGTTTGTATTTTATTTAATCCTCATAGTCATCCCTTGGGGTATAGGATGAAGAAAAAAAGAGGGAAAGTGACTTCTTCCAAGTCACATAGCTGCTGAGGCTGAGGAGTGGGAATCCGGGCCCTGGTGGGCCCTGATTTTCATTACACCACTAGGCCTCTCTAATTTTAGTAATGTGCCTTCCTCTATAGCCTCTCTGACTTTGACAACTTGCCAGTTGCCTTCTATGGATATTCACAGCATTAAAACAATCTGAGCTAGCCGTGGAGGTGCACAGAAATCAGTACAACCCACCCAGAACTACAGGACCCGGGTGAGGGCTTCCAGCGGCCCTGGAGCCGTGCATGGAAAAGCTGTCTGGACAAGCTCAGCGGGAGCTCTGTGTCAGCTGTGTGATCTCTCCTCCCTGTTGTTTCTCATGTCTCAGGATGCCTAGGCATAATTCTGGGGTTTGGTGAGGACACTTCCTTTAGTAACTGGGGTTTTTTAGCCCACAAACCACTTGGAAGTAACTGGATGGGGCCTATGTGTTAGTGGCTGAAGAAGACAAAGGGTTTGCAAGAGTCTGAAACACATGCCAGCTGACTACGCCAAATAGCTCCCAAACAACTCCCCGCAGCTCAGCTGGGAGCCACGTCTCAAACAGCTGGCTCAAGAGCAGATCAGCAGGCTGCAGGCCAGAGAAGGGGCCAAAGAGGGGAACTCCTGCCAGCCAGGATGGAGGCTCTGGCAACTCAAGTTTTTTGCCTGCTTTTTCTCCTGGACTTGCCACAAACTCCAAACAACCAGGGTCTGATTTATGTCCCCCAAACCAGATACTGCCAGGGCCATGCCTCTTACGAGATAAAGATGATCGAAGATAAGGGAGGGCTTGTCCATCTGTCCCAAGATAAGTAGCATCTCATTGTCTATAAATTCCTTGAATTCCTTCAAGTTACAATTCATCTGTTTCTCTAATTCATTACGAATCTGTGGAGTAGAAAATATTAGGAAAAGTGATTTGTTAAAGAAAACAATCGTCCACCTCAAAAGAATTAAAGTTACAATGGAAACTGTGCCTATTTCCAAAAAAGGTGGGTGTTTTTTCTCTTTCGGAGTAATACATTTAGATACACGCAACATACACGCGTGGGTGGCAGGAATGCAGGTTATTCAGCTTAGAAGTAAACCCAACTGGGTAAAGTTTATTATTTCAAATAAGGAATTTGATTTCCATGAGATCTCTTCTACCAAGTTTAAACTACTTTTACTTTTATAATTAAATGTCAAATACATCAAATAATCTAAAATCAGTTCTATCTTTCTTGGAAAGATATCACAATATGATTTTTTAAAAATGTATTCATTAATTAAAAGACAGGGCTGGATGGAGTGGCTCACGCCTGTAATCCCGGCACTTTGGGAGGCCTTGGTGGGAGGATTGCTTGAGGCCAGGAGTTCAAGACCAGCCTGGTCAACACAGGAAGACCAAGTCTCTTAAAAAAAAAAAAAAAAAAAAAAGATTATAAATGAACTTTAAAAATGTCAATTTTAACTTCTTAGATCCACCCAGTTGAATCTCTCATTATAATTCATTGCATGCTTTGAATAAAAAGCAATGGAAAAAAAAGTGATCCAGGAAAAAACATGAAAAGGTAAAAAGGTAGAGAGAAATTATTCTAGAATTTGATACTTGCAGGTCAAGCTGTCATCCTGTGGAGAAATAAGTCTGCTGTCTCTTCCATAAAACCCAAGGTAATAGGGAGCAGAAGAGAGAACAAGGGGGTGTTATTAAAACAGATCAATGCTTCTCGGTGCAGTCTGTGGATCTCATGGACTTCTCCCCAAAGGCCATATAGGTGAGGCTCACAAAGGTCAAGAAATTCACTCAATGTCTCATAGCCGATAAGCGGCAGATCTGGACTCAAACTGGAGTCTGACTCCGAGGCCTGATACAATTGTAGAACGAGGCAGAAAAAAGCCTCCGGGAGCTGATACCAGAGGACAGGTAAAGACAACCAGATGTTGGGCCTGCTTTTGCTGCACTTTCGGGAGCAGGACACATGGAGGCTGCATGACCTCTGACCTGCAATGAAGGGAGGAGTTGTCTTACCTCTTTGGAAGTCACATTTTCTAGATCCTGGCTCATCATGATGCTTCGGAGCTTGGCTTTGATGAGGCGCTCGGTCCTTTCCCCTTCAGTGGGCCTGGAAAGAAATGACGTTTAGGAGAGCAAGGAGCTGTAGGAAGCTTGTGGTCGGAGGTTACAGGAATGCCAGATGCTCCTGGGTCTAAACAGAACACGGCTTGGCAAGGAGAGCACGCTTCTTGGTGTGCATGTTCTCAGGCAGCAGGGAGAGGTGCACAGAAAACCCGCTGCAGCTCTAGAACTCCCACGGGAGTCAACAGAGCAGGGAGCAGGTCAAGGGGGGAGAGGACAGTGTGGAAACTCCTTGCTCAGACGCTCTTAGGGCAGGATGCTGGGATGCCCAGCGCAACATCCCCAGGCCCCTGGGCCCTTGAGTCTCTGCTTGAACACGTGTGGGCATGAGGACCTCACTGTCTGAGGCATCCCGGCCCAGCTGTGGCAGATCCCATTATCCCCTTTTTCCTCAGAATCAAAATCTGGGTATTTCCCTGCTCTGGTTTTAACTCTAGGAGACACACAGACCAGGATAATCCTTCTTCCCCATGAGGAATCTTCAAATATTCAAAGGCAACTACCCTTCCTCCGTGATTTCAAGGCCCTCTCCTAATGTGGCTTCCCATCCTTCAGGTCTCTGCCCTCTGAACACACTGTGGTTTATCCATAGTCTTCCCAAAATGCAGTGTCCTGGAGGAACACCACACTGTGGGAGCAGGGTCCTGACCCCGAGGGGAGGGGCGACCAGCATTCTCCCTAACTAGACTTCAGCGACTGTGGCCTCTCCATGTCAGCGCTGTTGTAGGTCACACGACACAGGTCATGTGGTTTACCATGGCTGCTGCTAAGGCAGGCTGCCCTCACCAGTTGTGTTTTTGGATCCAAGGAAGCAGAGGACACATTCCTAACTCTCCTCAGAGCAGAGCGGGAGGCTCTGAGAATTAAGTCTCTGGTAATCTGAAGAGAAAAGGCCAGACCACAGAGCTCTGGAAAGAGTTGGGGACACAAAGGGCCACACATTCCTTTGAGAGTCTGATGGGAGTTAAGGACCCCGTCCCCAGAAATGCATTCACCAAATTCATCAGTAATTTTTTTTTTTTTTTGCATGGGACAGGGGCCTGTGTCACAGACCCCTGCTTTAAACGCTGGTTCTGAGAAAGCTAGGGTTCTCACTCAAGGGACTCCAGGGGAGGTGTGGCCCAGTGCAGGTTCAGGGTCGGGCACAGGGCAGGTGGGGGAGAGGCAGGTGCCTGTGGGCTTGGGTGCACTCACACCAGAGGCACCTCACTTACTTGTCCACAAATAGCGCAGGGGAGTCGGGCCGCGTAGACTCCAGGTCCTGCATGGCGTTCCACTCGTTGATGCAGCTCTGCTCGGAGCTGATGCAGCTCTCATAGTAGGTAGCCCAGATGAGAGCTACACCCCCGGGGAAGTAGTTGTGCCTCCGGGCCACTTCGCAGGCCTTGTGAAGCACCTGCAGGGCAGACCTGGGACGAGGAGAAGACAGGGTCAGGCCTGGGAAGGCACAAGAGATGCGGGGTTTTCTCCTCTGACAAAGGGGTTCAAATACGGGAAGGGAAGGGCAATGATTGATTGGTTGATTATTTCTTTTTGGGACAGAGTCTCGCTCTGTCACCCAGGCTAGAGTGCAGTGGCACGTTCTCGGCCCAATGCAATCTCCGCCTCCTGGGTTCAAGCAATTCTCCTGCATCAGCCTCCCGAGCAGCTGGGACCACAGGCGCCCACCACCACGCCCAGCTAATTTTTGTATTTTTAGGAGAGACAGGGTTTCACAATGTTGGACAGGCTGGTCTTGAATTCCTAGCCTCAAGTGATCTGCCCGCCTCGGCCTCCCAAAGTACTGGGATTATAGGCGTGAGCCACCATGCCCGGCTGAGAAGTGCAGTTTGTAAAGGGCTCACTCTTGGAGTCGCGCTTACACATACAGGTGGCTGGGGAATGCATATAGCCGAAACATTCAGCCTGCCAGGGCACGGAGCTAGTCCTTGAGACATATTCACTGATTGAATCTAAGAGTGGCCAGAACACCCCACATCATTTCCAAAGAGCAGCAGAAACAAACAACAACAAACTACTTCATAACTCTTCCAATCAGGTGGTTCACGGGTTATTTTACAACCCATCAATTAACTCCAGAGAATTAAGAACTGCTCCTGAAGCGTGGTAACCCTGAACATATGTTCATATGACCCACATTGAACCTAAGACCCACAATTAAGCTTAGCAGCTGGAAGAAAAAGTCTTTAATATGCAACAGAGACATCTGCCTGCATTCTAAATAATTACATTTCCACCCATCCCCCCATCAACGTTCTAATAGCTTAGATGCTTAGATTTCTTAAGAAAACAAGTTCTAGAAAGTCATTTTAATACAGAAACTAACTGAAGAGGTTTGGGGAGCAGACTGGGAAACAATATTAAGAATCTATGTTTTATTTAGTCACCCTCTTTTACTTCTTTTTTTTTTGTTTGAGACAGAGTCTCACTCCATCGCCTGGGATGGAGTGCAGGGGCGTGATCTCGGCTCACGGCAACCTCCATGTCCTGGGTTCAAGTAATTCTCTTGCCTCAGCCTCCTGAGTAGCTGGGATTACAGGTGTGTACCATCACACCTGGCTATTTTTTGTATTTTTAGTAGAGACAGCGTTTTGCCATGTTGGCCAGGCTAGTCTCAAACTCCTGACCTCAGGTCATCCACCCACCGTGGCCTCCCAAAGTGCTGGGGTTACAGTTGTGAACCACCACGCCTAGCCCATTTTACTTCTTTTTACAAAAATATAGGCTGAGGCCAGGTACGGTGGCTCACGCCTGGAATCCCAGCACTTTGGGAGGCTGAGGTGGGAGGACTGCTTGAGGCCAGGAGTTTGAGACCAGCCTGGGCAACATAGTGAGACCCCATCTCTACCAAAAAAAAACAGAAAAGTTAGCCGGGTGTGGTGGCGCATGCCTGTAGTCCCAGCTACTTGGGAGGCTGAGGCAGGAGGATCACCTGAGCCTGGGAGGTCAAGGCTGCAGTGAACCATGATCACACCACTGCACCCCAGCCTGGGTGACAGAGCAAGACCCTGTCTCAAAAAAAAAAAACGAGAAACCCCAAACCCCCCAACATTGTGAATATACTTAATGCCGCTAAAAATTGTGCCTTTAAATAGGGTGAAAATGATAAATTTTATGTTACATGTATTTTGCGCCTCCCTCAACATGCACATACGTAACGAGCTTCTTGGTAGAAGGGGTTTTTCTATTCATGCTGTCGGCTAAGAAAATATTTCTAGGGAGTTAAAAGTCCCTAAAACCACACTTACCACATGGCCTGGACAGACACAGGCTTAAATATGTGCATCCTTCCTGCTGTGCTCACGCTGAACCCACTGAGAATAAAACACAGAGAGAAAGGTATCTGTGGTGAGAAATCAGCGCCTTGAGTGAAATCACTCTGGGAGGAGGGAGCCAGCCCACCGCGCATGCTGGGAACAAGCACATCTCAGGCCACATGATGAGGGATTTTACGGAACCCGCTTTGGCAGAGACATGGGCAAGGGCAGAAAGAGACACATTCCCAGATGAGGAGGGCTTGTTTTTAACCCAGCACTGTGAGTTTCACCAAAAACTGAAACCCTAGCAAAGGGTGCCAGGTGAAGACCTCCAAGAGCATCTCTCTATGTTCCAATGTGGTTCCTGCCTCCCTGCCACCTCCTGTCCCATAGGCCCGGCCGTTCCTTTTTGTAATTGCATGGAAACTATATTCATAGGATTGCACGGAAAATAATCAATATATAAAAATATCTATTAATACATTAATATAAATATGTTAATATAAAAATACTAATATAAAATATAAAAAATTAATACAGGCCAGGGGTGGTGGCCCACGCCTGTAATCCCAGCACTTTGGGAGGCAGAGGAGGGTGGATCACCTGAGGTCAAGAGTTTGAGACCAGCCTGGCCAACATGGTGAAACCCTGTCTCTACTAAAAATACAAAAATTAGCCAGGCGTGGTGGCAGGTGCCTGTAATCCCAGCTATTCGGGAGGCTGAGGCAGGAGAATCACTTGAACCCAGGAAGTGGAGGTTGCAGTGAGCCGAGATCGTACCACTGCACTCCACCCAGGGTGACAGAGTGAGACTCCGTTGAAAAAAAGAGAAAAAAATTAATACAAAGATATTAAAATTAAAAAGGAAAAATATCCCCACAACCCCATCACTTAAACAACAAATCAAATTTTTATTTTTCTCTTCCCATCCTACAAGGCAACATAACTCTGACCTGCTTAGAATCCCCGTGTCAGGCCACTTTCCTATTCTGTTTCTTCCCACTCCTCACCGTGCCCACACACCTCCTTGGGAGTGAACGCGTGCGGACGCTAGACGGCACCTCATCCCCTGACTGCCTGCCCAGGTGGAACTGGTTCATTCCTCCTTTGTGCCCCCCAGGGTGGCGCTTGAAACCTTGTTGTGCCTGTCAGTTGTATGTCTCTCCTTGTACCCCCAAAGCTGGTGAGTTCCTGCTGCACCACATTAGTCCGTGAACTTTCAGGACAAGCCCCATGGAGGGCATGTGGTGAGAGTTCACTTAACCCATCGAGGTGGCGGATGGGTATCGGTTTACCGCTGTCTTGAACTTCACACAGCAGCATATCTCCTGTAATCACTCCCACTGATACTTCATGAGCTAAACTCCCCAATCGGACATCCAAAACATACCCTCCCTCGTGCCCTCTCACTCGAGGGCAATATGATTTCTCCCGCTGTGACACTCCCGCCACACATGTCATTCAGTGCTAATGATCATCCAAGGATGCCTGAACCAGCTCGTGTTTCAATGCCTACTACATACAGTGAGATAATCTTTTAAAGAGACCTCCTTACCCATCTCCATCAAGGTGGATTTTCGTGTCGCTCCACAGTCGGAGAACCATCCCAATGGTGCAGCTTTTACTGCAAGGGGGGAGAGAAGACGTGTGGAGTCAGCGTCTACCCACCTACGTGCACAGCCTTTCCAGCTCACCACCTGGTCCAGGACGGGCTGTTGGATGTACGTGTGGGAGTAGGCTGTCTGCATAGGAACTGTTCACTGATGAATTCTAGAAGACACAGGTCTGGGATGGCCCTGTGGACACAACTCCGTAAGTGCTCAGCTGAGGCTTTTGGGTGCAGTGTGGGCTGACCGCACGCCCACTCTACAGCAGGGAGGCAGCTGCCCAGGGCTGGTGCTCTGCTGGCGGAGGCCACATGTGTACTTGGGGGTACATAGGCAAGCACCAGCAGCCAAGCCCGGCCTGGCCTGTCCTGGGTGGAGGGGAGGGGAGTGTGCTCACACCATTCCCGGAGCTCACTTTCGGACCTGTGCACCTGCGCCTTTAGTGTGGCTGCGGTTTTACAATCTTGCTTAATCTGGTTTTGTTTTGCCCATCCTACCAGTGAAATGAGACCGAATGACTGCAGAGACTGGCGCCACTGAAAAACAGAGGGAAAGAAAGGGCTTATCGGAGAGTCCTCAGATTATGATGAAAATTCTTCAGGCATTTAAAAGTCGACTTGTGAGAAGCCGCTGTAACCGTGCCAAGGGCCAGCTCCGTGGACCTCAGGAATCTCATGCTTCCATCTCTGCTGCTGCCAACACCACGGTCATGTTTTATGTGTGCCCGTGTGAATGGGGCCTCTGGGGATCACAGACTCAGCTCCCCTCCCAGGTAGCGCCCTGCCCCATGCAGGACTCTTCTCAACCTCATGCTTCTGTATCTGTGGGGAAGGTTGTTCCAAGCCCTTCCGGCCAATGACACTCAGGCTTTTGGGTTGGGCAAATTCTCAGGTCCCTCCGTGCCATCCTACCCACTCTGGAGGGACTAACTAGTATTTCTCTTATAGCACTGCAAAATAAAATTTATGTTGGGCCTCACAGAGCTCTAGGGACTACGTGGCTGTGTCAGCCCCAGGAGGAGGCAAGGAAAGGGTCCCTATGGAGCCCAAATCCGACAGTCAGAAGCCAGGTCAGATGGTACCCTGAGAACGTGCGGTCTAGAAGACCCGACCTGAGCCCTGACAACCCTCACCAGGAACTGATAAGGAGGTGGGTACAGCACAGAGAGCTGCAGAGAGCACAGGACGGGGGCAGGGCCAAGGCCAGGCCTAGGCCAGGGGCGGGGCCTTCCAGGGCAGGCGGAGGTCAAGGGGGCAGGGATGAGACTGCCCATAGGAAATAAGGGGCACATGAAACCATGTGGAACCTAAGCCCCTAGGCTGGCCTCCCTTGGACAGAGATGTGCAAGAGGCTCAGCCCACGGGGGACTTCTGCTCACGGCCTTCAACTAGAGCCAGGAGCACGTAACAGGGACCATGCAGGACTGCAACAACTGCACGCATCTCCTATCATCCCCTAGCTGTTACTTTTGTGAGTTTCCAGCAGTCCTACAATGATTAACAATAAGATTTCTACAAGGAAGGAAGACCCATGGGAAGCATATTTTTCTTTTCTTTTCTTTTTTTTTTTTGAGCCAGAGTCTTGCTCCGTTGCCCAGGCTGGAATATAGTGGTGTAATCACAGCTCACTGCAGCCTCAACCTCCCGGGCCTAATCAATCCTCCCACCTCAGCCTCCTGAGTAGCTAGGACCACAGGCACATGCCACTATGCCCAGCTTTTTTAAAAAAACTTTTTTGCACAGATAAGGCCCCACTATATTGCCCAGGCTGGTTTTAAACTCCTGGGCTCAAGCAGTCCTCTTGTCTCCACCTGGGGAGCATACATGGGAAGCAGGAAAGGGATACATAGTAAGGGAAGCTGAATCTTTTTAGAGGAAGAGTGACCCCAAAGGATAAAGTGGGTGGGAGCAATTGCAGAAGAAGAAAGCAGGCTCCAAGTTTCTAGGGCCTGTATGGCGGGAACAGAGAAGCCAGATGGGTCTGGAGGTCCAGGCAGGAGACCAACCTGTTCCAAGACCCCATCGTGGAGTCCTTCACCAATGGCAAAACACCGATGTGTGGATGGTGGTGTACACTCATGGCATTCAAAATGTTCCCAATCCGAATCGAAAACATAATCCTGCTCGGGTGTGGTGGCTCATACCTGTAATCCCAGCACTTTGGGAGGTGGAGACAAGAGGACTGCTTGAGCCCAGGAGTTTGAGACCAGCCTGGGCAATAGTGATTTTTTAAAAAATTATATATAAAAAAAATTAGCTGGGAATGGTGGCATGTGCCTGTGGTCTCGGCTACTCAGGGGGCTGAGGTAGGAGAAACCATTGAGCCTGGGAGGTTGAGGCTGCAATGAACCTTGATTTCACCACTCCAGCCTGGGTGACAGAGCGAGAGCCTGTCTCCAAATTAAAAAAAAAAAAAAAAAAGGAAGGAAAGGGAAGGGGAGGGGAGGGGAGGGGAAGGGAAGGGAAGGGGAAGGGAAGGTGAAAGGGAAGGGAAGCGACGGGGAAGGGGATAGGGAAAACAGGAAAAGAAAGAAGAGAAGAGAATCCACGATTGAACCCTAAGGTGGCGTGGCTGCTCCGGTCTTCCCAGGATGCGTATGCAGATATAAGACTCTGAGTGAGGCCGGGTACAGTGGCTCACGCCTGTAATCCCAGCACTATGGGAGGCCGAGGAGGGTGGATCACTTGAGGTCAGTAGTTCGAGACCAGCCTGGCTAACATGGTGAAACCCTGTCTCTACTAAAAATACAAAAACTTTCCAGGCATGGTGGCGCATGCCTGTAATCCCAGCTACTCAGGAGACTGAGGCAGGAGAATCGCTTGAACGTGGGAGGCAGAGGTTGCAGTGAGCCAAGATCGTGCCACTACACTCCAGCCTGGGTGATAGAGTGAGACCCCATCTTAAAAACAAAAACAAAAACTTTGAGTGAGAGTGCGCAAGCCTGCTGCAGGAGCCGCCATTCCAATGCTGCCTTCTGGAGAAGCGTTTGGACTCTTATGAAGATGCCCTTTGGGGGTAACGCTTGTCTCTTCCTTTTTTTCTTTTTTTTTTTTTTTTTTGGCAGGGGGAATAAAAAAACAAAATCCCAAGGAAGGAATTTAGAAAAAACAAGTACATTGCTCCCTCAGCAGGCCAAAGGCTTCTGGCGGGGACCTGGACTTTTTTTCAAGCCAGGAAGGAAGACAACAGCCTGGTGCCCGGGCAATGTGGGAGCTGCAGGAGAAGGCCCAGTTCCCAGCCCCTGGGATTCCCTGGGCACAGAAGGCAGCTGTGTCAGGCCCAGCGACAGGAAAGACTGCTTAGTTCCGGTTCCCATCAGGCCCCTGCTCATCTTGGGTGGCCTCTCGACCGCCCTCTCCAACCTCAGAGACCTGCCCTGGCCTTGGGGTCGGTGCCCACAGGTGGGCCGTGGCTCCTGCTCAGAGGGTGCAGAGACTCGAACTTGAGGGAAGAGCATGCAGGAGAGGCGAGGGAACCACAGGGAGAGGGACCTGGGAGAACTGAAGTCGGGGTGCCGAAGGGAGGCAAAGGGAGGAGAGGGTGGGAAGGAAGAGCGCCATGGGGGCGGTGCGGACGAGCGCACGGGCCAGTCTCCTCCAGCCAGGCAGCAGCGGAGTGGGATGCGCGTGTGGGCATCTAAGGCATGCCCGTGACTGCTGGCCTGTGAGCTCTGTGAGACTGTAGGTGTGTCTGCCGTGCTCCCTGATGTGGCCCCAGCACCTGGCGGGGCGCCCGGCACAGGGAAAGAGCTAGCAAGTCCATACATGATAAACCTAGGAGTGAATGAATGAGCAAGGCGGTGTACAGGAAGAGAGCTGCAGCCTGCTGGGAAAGAATGAGTGGCATCTACTCATTCAGCAGGTTGACAGGAAAAGCCCTGCCTCCAAGTCCCAGCCCGGCCACTAACCGGGATGACCCTGGGGTAATCACTGCAGCCTCGTGAGCTTCTGACTGTCATGTGTAAAATCTGAGGTAGCACTACCCACCCCAGGGGGATGAAGGGGTTAAATGAGATGTTCACAGAGGCATTTTGTAGGTGTGCTGTACTCTACAGTCAGGAGGACTGGGCTTCCACGCTGCTCCCACGGTTAGGATCAAGACATTGGGCACAGGCCACGGGAGGCCGATTTCCGTTCGGGATCAGAAAGCGTTATTGGAACAGGCCACACTTGCGAGGGAAGTCCCTGCCTCAGAAAGATTCAGAAAAGCTAGACAGTCACTGGAAGAACAACTACAACCACAAGACGGTCAAACACTAAACACCGCTATGCCTCAGAACCGTACAGATAATGGCCAAATAGATGGGGCTCTGGGCATTTCTGAGAGCACCTGCCTGGTGGCACCCCATCCTAATGGACCATGCCCTCCAGTCTCCAAGTGGCTCTTCAGAGCTCACATCCGAACACCTCCTATGCTACAGGTTCTTCTAGCCCCAGGTTCCCAACCACCCCAAGGCCACAGAGGCCAGCCCCAACTCCATCTTCTACATGTGTCAAGGGAAACTTTCTCATAGTGCTATTTATTATGTACTGCGGGGGTGGGGGCCATGTCATAAAAGAAATGTCCTCCCTTTTTTATTCATCTCCTCTAACAAGCATCAAAGTCTCAGTCGCTAGCATGTGACTTACAGAAGCTCTCATGGGAACAAGACAAGACCATACTGTTACCGTGACACTCACGGCCTCCCTGACTGGTTTCTGCTGTTGATTCTGCCTCAAATGCTCCTCAAATGCACCTTGCTGCTCCGCCTCCACCCTAGAGCTCGCCTGACTGCCCACTTGCCCGTTAAGAGTCGGCTTAGGCTTCACTCCTGCCAGAAAGGTCCTGCCAGGTGCTCTCAACAGTCACCCCCTCCTGTGGTCTCACAAAACCCCAGCACCTCTCGGTCACTCTCTCCCTCCTATCTGGTTGTGACTGTCTTCCATGCTCACTTAGAAGCTCTCTGAGGCCAAGAACTGTGTGTACTGTTGCTTCTTTGTTTACCTGGGCCTAGCCCATTGCCTCATACACAGGAGAATGCAAATAAATCATATGCTTAATGAATGAGTCGATGAATGAATGATGAATAAAGGGAGTCTAATCTAGTTTTAACAAATCCAGGTTTTGCAATGATTTCACAGGCATTCATCATTTATCTTGTGATGTCAGGGGAGTGACTCCACCCTCATTTCACACACATCTTGGGGTCAATGCTCTAACTTACTTGGCCTCCAGTTAGTGGGAAATTACAAGCTACACTTCAAGCCTCTGACTAGGACCTGCCATGAAGTACGTGGGAATCAGTGGAGTATCACTGTGGGGTCAGGTGTCTGAGGCGAGGCCCACCAATCTCCATACTTCTCCCCGGGCCCCTCTGCCTGGGAGGGTCTCCCTGCTTCCCTTGGCAGACTCTGGCTTGGCCTTCTGGGTTCGGCGTTGTTGTCACCTCCTTCAGGAAGCATTTCTGGCTAAGGTGCCCCACTCTATAGCAGCTGTGTAAAACCTCTCTAAGCAAACAGCATAACTTTCTGTCCTCTCAATTGACTCTGAGTTCCGAGAGCACAGCCTGGAGCTGGCACGGTGGCTGGCACACAGAGCTGAAATGGCACACCCTAGTGTTCCCAGTGGCTCGACTCCCCAGGCTCTCCATCAGGACGCAGCCCTCTCCCACCTCTGATGGATATGGGACCATGGAATGCTTTGTCCAGCAGCAACTCTTGCCTCCCTCACAGAAGGGAACACCTAGCCCATCAGACTCACCTTTCCTTACTGGAAAAGTCCACTCCCAGCAAGATATTCTCCTCGGTGTCCTGGCGCCCGCTGCTGTACACCACCACCATGTACCGGACCCGGTCCGCCCAGGCGCTCTCCAGGCGCACCGCCTGGAACAGGGCAGACATGCTCTCACTAACCTGCCTTTGGAGGTGGTGCCTCCCTCCCATCTCCAATGCAAGATCAACACTTTCAGTGTTCTACCTTTCCCTCTGGGAGTTAAAAATGAAGAGAAAATTCTTGGCTGGGCATGGTGGTTCAGGCCTGTAATCCCAGCACTTTGGGAGGCCAAGGTAGGCAGATCACTTGAGGTCAGGAGTTCGAGACCAGCCTGGCCAACATGGCAAAACCCCATCTCTTACTAAAAATACAAAAATTAGCTGGGCATGGTGGCATGCGCCTGTAATCCCAGCTACTCAGGGGACTGAGGCACGAGAATCTCTTGAACCCGGGAAGTGGAGGTTGCAGTGAGCTGAGATCACGCCACCACATGCCAGCCAGGGCGACAGAGTGAGATTCTGTCTCAAACAACAACAACACAACAAAACACAAAGAGGAAGTTCTTGACAGCAGGAACCAGGCCTCGTTTCTCTCTGTAGCACCAGGGACGCCGCCTGGCTCAGAGGAATCACCCAAAATGCAAGAAATCAGTGAACACATGAAATCCAAAGAAAGTTCTTATTTAGCTTATTTAACTGCCGTGGAGACCTGTTTCATCCCTCCTCCCGCCCCTCTGGGGAACTGAGGAGTCAACCTGGCTTTGGCTTTAGTGCACAATTTGAGAATTTGTTGTAACCTAAAAGCTTTTCCCCTTATCATTCACGAATGGTTCCCCACCAGGTTTCACAATTAAAAATTAAAACTTGCTGGCTGGGCACGGTGGCTTACACCTATAACTCCAGGACTTTGGGAGGCAGAGGCAGGAGAATCATTTGAGGCCAGGAGTTCAAGACCAGCCTGGGCAAAATAGCAAGACCCCATATCCACAAAATTTTTTTAAAAATAAGGCAGGGTGGTACACACTTGTAGTCCCAGCTATCCAGGAGGCTGAGGTGGGAAGATTGCTTGAACCCAGGAGTTTGAGGCTGTAGTGAGCTAAGATCATGCCACTGCACTCCAGCCTGGGCAACAGAGCAAGACCCTCATCTCACAAAAATTAAAAAAAAAATTTTTTAACTTGACATTCTCACTGCTTCTTACCAGCTTGATTCTGTCTTCGCAACGCAGAAGGTTGATCATCACCTGAAGATGTTGAGGCAGATCACCTGTTGGACCAATAAAGAAAGCTTTAAAAGGTCTCTTACCTACTTTCTAGGAAAAAAACCTCTGAAAGGCTGACTTTGAGGGCTTGGAAAAAGATTGAGAAGTTAAAATTTGTCTACCTACACCACAGGAGAATCACCACAAAAACTTCAAGTCTGAATTTCTCTTACACCACTCTGAATACTGTGCGATGTGGATGGGTGACATGGAGCTTACTGTCATGTTGTTAAAAGTTGCTCTTATTTCCTGAAATACATACAGTATAGGTTTCCAAATACAAAATGTGAAAAATACAGGCAAGCCTAGAGAAAAATGTTATTTCATTCAAGCCAATGTTACTCGGCAGGTTGGGGTGCCTAGAAACGACAGCTGTGGCTGGAAGTAAGGCATTTGCTAAGAGTTAATCATTAGAGAAAAAGGACAGAGCATCACGTTTCCTCTTCAAACAACTTCTTCTTCTTCTATACAGAGTCTCGCATTGTCACCCAGGCTGGAGTGCAGTGGTACGATCTCGGCTCACTGCAACCTCCGCCTCCTGGATTCAACAGATTCTTCTGCTTCAGCCTCCTAAGTAGCTGGGATTACAGGTGCCCATCACCAGACCCGGCTAATTTTTGTATTTATAGTAGAGAGGGAGTTTCACCATGTTGGCCAGGCTGGTCTCGAACTCCTGACCTCAAGTGATCTGCATGCCTCAGCCTCCCAAAGTGCTGGGATTACAGGCATAAGCTACCCCACCCAGGCCCCACTTCAAACTTCTGCATTTTCCACTGGAGGCAGACATTATTTCCATAACTGGGGGGGCGGGGGGAAATGTTTAAGTGACTCTACAGATAGCAGCTGTATGCTGGTTGCCCAGAGAAATAATTTGAATAGAAACCAATCTGTCATTTTCTCTTTTCTTGCTAAAAATTATGTACTCTTTTTTCTTCACTATGTAAAACAGGCAGTAACCAGGGACGGCTTCTGAACTTCTCTGAGCTGCCCCAGGGTTCAGGAGGTGTTCCTGGAGTGCAGTGAGGAAAGTCTCTTACTGGCCATGAGTCTCGCGCGAAGCAGAGACCCTGTCAGAAGAAGAGCGCACTTTCACGGAGGGGAAAGTTGTAAGGGAGGTGCATAATTAGTAAGTAGCAGGTGTGACTCCAAGGTTGCTTTTTTTCTCTAGCTTACACATTTTTCTTTATATCTGCAAGGATTTCTTTCTGAAGAAAGGGTCATCTGTAAAGATGCTAATATCAGCCTGGTGTGGTGGCTCACACCTGTAATCCCAGTGCTTTGGGAGGCCGAGGCAGGAGACTCACTTGAGGCCAGGCATTCAAGACCAGTCTGGGCAACATGGCAAGACCCCATCTCTACAGAAAAGTAAAAAATTAGCTGGGCTTTCTGGTTCACATCTGTAGTCCCAGCTACTTGGGAGGCCAAGGCAGGAGGATCGCTGGAGCCCAGGAGTTTGAGATCACCCTGGGCAACATGATAAGACCCTGTCTCTACAAAGGAAAAAAAAAATTATACATCACAATTACAACCCCAAAAGGATCAATAATGCTTACACACTCAAATGCTCCAAAAGGAAACATTGTGTTTGTTCCTTTTGCAAAAGCATCTTTTTCATTTTAAGGGAGAAGGACAGATGATGTCCAAATTGCACTTCCTGTCTCAGAGAGGAATTGGGTCATTAGAAATTTGTGCCTCTAGCCAGGAGGGTAGATCTCATGTTAAGCGTTCTTTCTTTTTCTTTTTTTTTCAATAGAGACAGGGTTTTGCCATGTTGCCCAGGCTGGTCTCGAACTCCTGGACTCAAATGATCCTCTCACCTCAGCCTCCCAAAGTGCTGGGATTATAGGCATGAGCCACCAAACCCAGGCCAATTAAGCATTCTTTCCACAATAAGTAAAATTTAAAAAAGAAAAGAACCATGCCCCTCTTATCTGTCCTCTCCAGTTATACAATTCCACAGTGTATAACACCCTGTGTTGACGCTGCTTCCTATGATGAGCGATTTGGAGATAAGGATTCACATTAAAGAAAGCCATAGACCTCCCCAGCCCCTTCCTCCACCCGTCATGTCACCAATGCAACACAACGACCATGAGCTGGTTCTTCACCTGCCTGGGCCCTCCCACCATCTACCCGAGTCACAGAACTGCACTGGGGAAAGCAAAAACAAACCCCTGTCTGATAAATGCCTAAATGAAAGGGACATTTTCCACACAGATAAACTTCTTTCAGTGGGATTGTTTGCTGAGATATGGAACTGCTGACAGACAGAAATCCAAACCCCAGTCTGACATCCACACACAAAAAAATCAGAGAATATAAGCCCTAGAAAGGGTCTCAAATTGACTGGACTGGCTGAAACAAACTGAACTACTTTTCCAAGGACAGAATTAACCCTCAATTGTACTCAGCTCTGCACAGTGGTTACTGGGGGGCCTCTGGTACATTCAGGAGACTTGATGGTAATTCTAGGGGGAAAAAGGAACTAACGTAAGTCTAGTCTGCATCTGTCCCAAGGTCATTTACAGACCAACTGTGGACAGCTGGCGGCCCCTCTGCCTTCTGACCTCATCGTCCACTCCAGACCTCAGGGCACAAGAGTCAGCCAGCTGGTGGCTTGCATCCTACCCTTCTAGTCTTTGGATTAGAGGAAGGAGGTATCTGACACTTAGTGAGCAGAGCTTGAGCATTTGCTTTGTCATATGTGTTACAATTAAAACATGAGCAACAGCTACATTTCTAAGAGGGCAGAATAATTAGCAAATTCAAGAATGAAGAATCTGGCTAAGTATGGCACCTCAAACCTATAATCCCAATGCTTTGAGAGGCTGAGGTGGGGGGATGGCTTGAGGCCAGGAGTTGGAGACCAGCCTGAGCAACACAGTGAGACCTCATCTACACACACACACACACACACACACACACACACACACATAACTAGCTGGGTGTGGTGACACGCATCTATGGTCCCAGCTACTCAGGAAGCTGAGGCTGGACAATCACTTGAGCCCAGGAGGTCGAGGCTGCAGTGAGCTATGATCAGGCCACTGCACGCCAGCCTGGGCAAGAGAATGAGATCCGTCTCTAAAAAAACTTTTCATATAATTAAAAAAAAAAAAAGAATGAAGGGTCTGTTTATAGCTGTATTGTACTAGAAGTCATCGTAATAACAATGATAGTTACCCATATATATATACAGCACCTACTACAGGTATGTTACACGCATAACTCTAAATTTCCATATTGTCTGAGGCACCAGTATTTGATGCCCATTGTAAAGACTAGGAAACTGAGGCTTAGAAGTCGACCTGTTACGGCTTAGTAAGTTGGAGAACTAGGATCAGAAGACAGGTCTGCCTGGCTTCAAAACAAATACTATTTCCACAAACCACACTGCCTCCTTGTACAGGACAGTTATTTTCTTTGCTTAAAACAGACCTAAATATTATCAACATCAGTATGTGAAAATACTGACTGAGCCTTGGGGTTTGCTATAAATTGCATGGTGTAGAATTCTAACCTGAGCACTCAGATCTAAAATGAAGCCGAATGACTTGAGGTTAAACAAACAAAATGTTCACAAGAAAACTGGCCACAATAGCTGGTTGGTTTCACCTGCTGCTGTTCTGAAAGGTAAAGGCCTTCTCAGCTCACAGACATTCAATTATGCACTGCCTCTCCAAGAAATGCCCTGAGATGCTGTCCACCTACGACAAAGATCCACTTACATGCAAGCACTTTTTCCTCTTTCTTTCTTTTTGAGATAGGGTCCTTTAGTTTTGTCACCCAGGCTGGAGTGCAGTGGCACAATCGTGGCTCACTGAGCAACACAGTGAGCAACATAGTGAGACCTCATTTACACACACACCCACAAAAAACTAGCTGGCTGTGGTGACACATCAGCCTCGACCTCCTGGGCTCAAGCAATCCTCCCGCCTCAGCCCCCAACCTTGCTGGGATTACAGGCATGCGCCACCACGCCCAGCTAATTTTTGTATTTTCTGCAGAGATAGGGTTTCACTGTGTTGTTCGGGTTGGTCTGGAACTCCTGGGTTCAAGCGAGATCTGCCCACCTTGGCCTCCCAAATGCTGGAATTACAGGCAAGAGCCACCGTGCCTGGCCATAAGTGTGTTTTGTTGTTATTGTTTTTAAGAAACAGAGTCTCTCTCTGTCACCCAGGCTGGAGTGCAGTGGCGTGATCCTAGCTTGCTGCAGCCTCAAACTCCTGGGCTCAAGCGATCCTCCCAACTCAGCCTCCCAAAGCACTGGGATTACAGGTGTGAGATACCATGCAGGGCCACGCAAGCATTTCTTGAATTCCTCTTTCTAACTGCCTTCAGTTCTGAGTCAAGTCTCCTAAGAAAACCAGTCTTATTACTTAGTAGGCACTTCTTATTTTAACTCAGTTTGATCCTCACCCTATTACTTCTGTCCACTTCCTAAAAACAAACTATTACAGAATCAAGACTTCCTACTACAGTGTCTATCTCAGAGTTGGAGCCAAAGGCCCTTCAAGAAATTCTCCAAATGAGTGTTTTTCAAATGCTTGGAGAAATCCATCCCAAGATTAGGTATACAGCACTCCAGATGGTTATTTTCAAGTGGACGACATCTGGCTATAATTCATTTTGGTGCATTTGTTAAAAAGTCAGGCTGTAACTTACAGCCTGCAATTAACTGATAAACTACAGAGAGGAAATCTTTGCATCCCAGCAGGATGCTGCTGACCTTACCCCTGACGCAGACAGACATGACATAAAAGGTTGGAAAATGTGCGTGGTCTGCTCAAGAGAGAGCATCTGAGCCTCTGCCTGCACTGGTCACTGCAAACCTGCGTCCACTATGTCTAAGGCCTTCAAACTCAGCAACATCACCAACAATGGAAGTTTCCTCTGCTGTCCAGAAAAGAAGCTCCAATGTAAGAGTATCAACTTAGAGCCCTCACCTGCATGCTTGTGGGGGTGCTGAAGACTCCGCTGGCCTTGAGGGCTGCTTCCCTGTTGTAAGAAGAGGGCTGCGCCTTTCACCATGAAAAAGCTCTCACTTAAGCTGGGAAGGATAAGACCAGAGCACAGTTAGACCGGAATTCAGACAGGAAAATGGACAAAGAATTACTGCAGGGGAAAAAGCTTTAGCGTGGACAAATGGCATGTAAAATGCAAAGAGGATGAAACTGCTTTTATAATAATTCCACGTAGTACTTTTCTCAAACCTTGCTTTTGCTAAAAGCTTGCTGCTGGAGAATTTTCGTGACAAAATAATGCTTCTGTGACAACACCCAAAGTTCTACGTAGGCTCTCCAGGGCCCCTTTCTGCAGAATACTGGACAGGGATCTCACTGTCATATAACATTTTCTTCTTTCTTTTTTTTTGAGACGCAGTTTCACTCTGTCATCCAGGCTGGAGTACAGTGGTGTGATCTCAACTCACTGCAACCTCTGCCTCCTGGGTTCAAGCGATTCTCATGTCTCAGCCTCCCCAGAAGCTGAGATTACAGGCATGTGCCACCATGGCCAGCTAATTATTGTATTAGTAGCAGAGACATGGTTTCACCATGTTGGCCAGGCTGGTCTCAAACTCCTGACCTCAAGCAATCTGCCTGCTTAGGCCTCCTGGAGTGCTGTGATTACAGGCGTGACCACGCCCGGCCATAACATTTTCTAAGAATAGAGAACAACTCCCTGATTAGGAGAGGGCGGTCTACTTTGTGAATTCTCATGCTCTTGCTGTTGATCTCTGCTTCTAACTCTCTGGCTTTTAACAACTCCATTGTTTCTTGGTGACTTCCCTTGATGGAATACAAGATGAAATTACACTTTCACTAGTTGTTTGCATTTTAAGAAAAGTGGGGAGGAGCCGGGTGGCTCAAGCCTGTAATCCCAGCATTTTGGGAGGCCAAGGCAGGTGGATCACTTGAGGTCAGGAGTTCGAGACCAGTCTGGCCAACATGGTGAAACCCTGTCTCTACTAAAAATGCAAAAATTAGCCAGGCGTGGTGGCACATGCCTGTAATCCCAGCTACTCAGAAGGCTGAGGCACAAGAATCGCTTACTTGAGCCCCAGGGACGGAGGTTGGAGTGAGCCAAGATCGCACCACTGCACTCCAGCCTGGGCGACAGAGCAAGACTGTGCTCAAAAAAAAAAAAAAAAAAAGAAAGAAAGAAAGAAAGAAAAAAGTGGGTGGATACTGACTTGTGATTTAACTTAGTCAAGGTTGTCCTGTCCACTATTCTTGAGGAAAACCTCAAGTTGGCCCAATGAATTTCTCAGCAGAATGAATCTTTGGCCTTTGTTATTTTAGCTAGCAATAACATTTATATCTACCTATAACTTTAAAAATTACAATTAAAAAATGTTTATTTGGGAGGCTGGGGTGGAAGGATCATTTGAGCCCAGGAGTTCGAGACCAGCCTGGGCAACATTGTGAGACCCCGTCGTACATCAAAAGTTTTTATTTTTAATTTCACTTTCATGACTTGGCTATCAAGTCTGGCTTTTGCAAAAATTAAGACATAAGAAAAGAATGCTTCAGCTATGAATTACTATCAATTGTTCAAAAATACCATCAACTCTCAAAATTATGCATAAAATACACCAAAATTATTAACAACGGCTTTGCGGGAGGTGGGGGAGGAGGAGGAATAGATTGTCTTCTAGTATTTTCCAAATGTTCTATATTAAACATATATTAACCTTTAAAACATCTACTTTTGTTTGATTCTTAAAATAATATAAAACACTACTATATAATTTAAAAAGAACATTCTAATCTTAATAATTTCATAAAAGGAGGTCACAGTTCAAATTGTAGGCAACTATAAAAATTTCTCTCTTGAACAACCAATGAACATATACATGATTTGAAGGAAAAATCCCTACGAAAAAGCAGTCTTCTAATTAAAGAGAACCTTGAAATTAAGTAAATCAATTCCTGACAGAAAGACGAAGATGTTTTCTGTAATACAAGAAAGCAAGATCACCTTTGCCCCAGACATCTAATGTTAGTAGTTAAACGTTCGAATTCTGGAATAAAAAACTCAGCAAAGTCTAAAGTATGACTCCGGGTGCCAAGAAAATGCCACATGAACTAGCATTTCCAATCAGCAGCTCCTGAAATCAGGAAGACTGTTATGTTCTATGATGTAAAGTCCACAATAAAATCTGTTAGTTTTTCTGGTTAAATGCTCATGCTAAAAATAGTGACTGCTCAAATATTAAGTAAGAAGACTTAGTTCTGCCTTCTTGTTCAGTCCTCTGAATTCCAGGCAATTGGTTTTCGATATCTTGTGACACCAATACTTGACATCTGACAGCATTTTGTCCGCTACTGCAGATGCACTGCCGAGTCATCCTTTCCACCCTCTCACAGGCGTATATTTGTGCTGCAAGGTTCAAGTGTTGAGGAGCTCAGGATTATAAATAACGAAAGAAACGAGAAGCAGCCTTTCTTTGCTGTCTCACCCTCACTCATAGGAAGTAAAAAGCTCTTTAGCATCCATCTGGCCGATCTCATTTCACAGGCTGCAGAATCACCTAACCCTTTCCACCTGCAAAGCTTGTCACTCTCTCCTTCCTTAGAATCTCACAGCTGAGTATGTTTTCAGAACTGTTTTTAGACACAGATCACTTACTATTTATTCTCATCAAAATCTGAAACAGCTATGCGAGAGGTTCCAAACTCATGAAACCTAAAACAACCATCAGTTCATCGAAGCAGCTGGGAAAATCTTTTCGAGACAACATCAACTGCTTTTGTTCATGAGATTAAAAAAAAAAAAAAAATTCATACTGACCAGAAACCCAAGCACGCTGGAAACAGCCAACCATTAACGATGACCTTTGCCTTGGAAACCATGAGCAAAAATTCCCCTTGGTTTCCCTTATATTTCCTTTGGGAAAAAAAGGAACAATGCAACAGACTAGGCTGGTTTCACTCTGTGATCACTTACAAGGCCAGCTGTTCCTCCTCCATGTTCCTACACTGATAAGAATCAGGGCCTCCTGCTCTACGCATGAAGTCAGGATGGCATTGATTGGGGCCCTGGAACACTCTGCCTCTGTTCCCCCACGACAATCAAGTAACAGGCATTTACTGTAAAAAGCAAGACTGGAAGCTGCAGGGAAGCCCAAGTAGCAGCGCATTATCCCGAAGCTGTGAGATCACCCTGCGTCCTGCAAATACAGTCAGGAGATACAGCCAGAGGAAACCGCACGACATGACTCTCGGGGTAGGGGGTGGGGTGGGAGGCCGCAGAGCATGGTCAGTCACAGGATTTATGAAAACAAGATGCAGAAAGTCTCTGTGACCCGGCTTCCTGGCTTCTCTTCTGAGCTCACTCTGGGCCCAGAGCCTCATGCGCCCTCTGCGTGGCTGACCTGAATACTGTATCTGACGACTGCAGCTTCTGATGCCCAGAGGCACAGGCTCCCGATTCATCAGACCCTCAAAGTGCCCCACTGGGGAAGTCCATGAAGAAATCCACATTGGTGATGGCACGCTCACTTTACCAGGTGTCTGGGGCCAGGAAGCCCAAACCCACAAGCCATCCATCCCAGCCACCCAGAAATCACTCTTCTCACAAAAGATCTGAGTGTCCTAAAAGGAGTGACTAAAGTTACAAAAGGTCAGACGCAGACAGACAAAACGGAAATGTCTTCCTCCACCGCTGTAAGAAAAATCTTGATGAGGGATAAAAAAAAAAAGCCGCTGCCCTCTCTACCCGCCAACTGGAATGCTTTTATCTCCACCACACAGATCTGTTCTCGGACACTGATTACTGCCATTCGGGAAGCTTCATAAGATTAAAGTTTCTCCAAAGCATTGAAGACAGACAAAAAACCTCAATCAATGCTCCTCAAAAAACCCCAGGCCCCCAAAATATAAACAGCCAGTGTCATCCAGAAACCAAGCCATGGCAGGAAAACAGAAATCAGGGTGGTCATACGTACTAATTTGAGCTGGAAACCCCTGGACAGCAGAAGCAGTGGGTTGGCTGAAGGAAGATGCAGAAGTCGGTAAAATAAAAGAGGTTTGTGGCTGCAGTGCTCACATCTCTAACGCTCCCTACAACTGCCCTCCGAGCTCCGGCCATCTGCTCCCTACGGAGATCAGGAAAAGCCAGGAGGCTGCCGAGTGCTTCCACGAGGGCTGGGGAGCCAACTCCTCCTCAGAGTCCTACCCGAAAAGCAAATGGCTCTTGTGGAACTCTTGTCTTCCTCTGATATTTTGGCTGAAAAAGGCCCTTGTCCCAGCACATCCTGATGAATGAGGGCCATTCAGCAAAACAGCTGAGGTTCCTCTAATCACTGCACTCCTACGGGCTTTTCTGTAGGCCGGAGAAACAAGCACCGGGGTGTGCATTTGACATTGTGAGGGCAAACAACTGGCCCCAAGGAACCAACCCCAAGCAACAAGACCCCCTTCCGATTCAAATCAACATTCTGAAGGATGACTCTTTCTTTCAAATCAGCATCCATTTACCCAACAGTGACGGTGACGTGGGCAGCTGCCACAGTTCGTTATTCTGCGTACTCAAAGCACGGTTACATCCTGAAAATTCTTCAGTAATGCTAACAGCTATCTGAGGGGACACGCCAGGTAGAGGGGACCACATGCACACCTATGAGGAGCTCTGGGATACGCACGGTGCCCAAGGCAGGTCAGGCTGCAAAGGTCCTAAAGGTTGGAGGTGTGATCCCAAACCCTCCAGGCACAAGCCAGCCAAGAGCTGTGTTTTTAGCGTTTCTTTCAGTGAGAGAAATAAGTTCAGGATGTGAATAACCATGACGCAGGAGAGAATGGAATAAGTACCCTAAGAAAGGGGTTCGGCTAGGGTTTACAAGAGGGAGGAGAGAGCATTTAACTGGTGACTTCTGGAACAATTCCTGAAGGAAGCAGCACTGAGTAGGGGCTTCTCTTCCCTCAGCTCACAAGTGACCAAGCGATCCTCCCTACGGATTAAGTGAAACACACATTACCATGATTCTGGTTTTGCAGGTGAGGAAACCCCAGCTTGCCTAGGAGCACATATCTCTACAAGATGGGGCTGGACTCACATCTATCTGCCCCACACCCACCTGCTTAACCCCTGTTAAGCAGCTGTTCTACTCATCCAGAATGAAAATCAGAGCCATTATGCCGCGGTCACCTCCGCTCATGCCTGCCCAGGTGCCTAATGGCAAAGCCACTAAGGCACTGAGAAGTCAGAATGTGGATCACACCTTCCGTCCTTCTTCCCAGTGTGTGAATGCATCATGCGTGGGAAAGAGAGAGAAGGAACCATTCAAGCAAACAGAACTCCAGGAAGACGAGACTGTGCCGGGGTTCTTCCATCTGCCCAAGTAGAAATCAGAAGGGCAGGGGACCCACAGCCTTATCCTACCCACCACTGCCGTCATAGTTGGGGGACAGGACACATCCTTTGGCCCTTCTGCACTGCATAGAGGCTAAGGAGTTCTGTAAACCACACAGCCACGCTGACCAAGAAGTCGCTTTCAAGGTAAGTTTCTCATCAACAGGACTATTATTTACTGAGGATCTCCCATGTGGCCAAGGCTGTAGGAGGTACTTAGCTATGCCACGTCATTGAACTCTGGCAGTTCTGCAGGGTAAGGTATTTTCTCCATATGACAAACGAAGGAAGCCTGTCAATGATTCCAAAATAGAATCACCAGGGATAGCATGGACAACGCCCATGGTGACTGCCGCACTTCAAGGTTTAAGAAAAGTAAAAACTGGCTGGGGGTGATGACTCATTCCTGTAATCCCAGCACTTTGGGAGGCTGAGATGGGCGGATCATTTGAGGTCAGGAGTTCGAGACCAGCATGGTCAACATGGCAAAACCCTGTCTCTACTAAAAATACAAAAATTAGCCAGGTGTGGTGGTGCATGCCTGTAATCCCAGCTACTCAGGAGGCTGAGGCAGAGAATCACTTGAACCCAGGAGGCGGAGGTTGCAGTGAGCCAAGATCGCACCACTGCACTCCAGCCTGGGCGACAAAGTGAGACACTGTCTTGGGCAGGGGGGGCAGGGAACAAAGTAAAAACAATGGTCTGGGAATTCATATTTCTGGGTTCCAATTTACATTCTACCATATATACTCTGATTAACCCCTAGAATTAACCCCTAGAATTCCTTACAGGGTTCTGTTCATTCATCCAAACAGCCAAACATTTGCAGAGCATGGAGCACAGGGTAAGCCAAGCCAGCCCAAGCTCTGATAAGGGCAAAGACAGCCATCCTCTTTAAGGAATGGGTATATGTGCTGGTGATCTGGGTGTCTGTCCTGCTGCATAGAAACAGCATTTCTTGAAGAACAAAAATAGTAGGTATAGAAACATCACAGTATGGAATATCCAAACACCCCTGAATTCCAACTCTGGTCACACATTGAAACAACCTATCAAACTTCTAAAACACATTCATGCCCAGGTCCAGCCTCAGCAGAGTCTAATTCGGAAGGTCTGTGATGAGTCCTGGGCATCTACTTTTTTAAAAAGTTCCATGTAATCCCAGCACTTTGGGAGGCCGAGGCGGGCGGATCACGAGGTCAGGAGATCGAGACCATCCTGGCTAACACGGTGAAACCCCGTCTCTACTAAAAATACAAAAAATTAGCCGGGCGTGTTGGCGGGCGCCTGTAGTCCCAGCTACTTGGGAGGCTGAGGCAGGAGAATGGCGTGAACCCGGGAGGCGGAGCTTGCAGTGAGCCGAGATCGCGCCACTGCACTCCAGCCTGGGCGACAGAGCGAGACTCCGTCTCAAAAAAAAAAAAAAAAAAAAGTTCCAGGGAGCTGGGCATGGTAGCTCATGCCTGTAATCACAGCACTTTGGGAGGTCGAAGTGGGAGAATCAGTTGACCCCTGGAGTTCAATATTAACCTGGGCAACGTAACAAGATCCCGTCTCTACAAAAAAATAAAAATAAAATTAGCTAGGCTTGGTGGTGTGTGCCTGTAGTCCTAGCTGCTCAGGAGGCCGAGGTGGGAGAATCACTTGAGCCTGGTGAGATCAAGGCTACAGTGAGCTGTGACCACGCCACTGCACTCCAACCTGGGAGACAGACCTTGTCTCCAGAAAGTTCCAGGGGGTGCTTCTGATGCACAGCCAAGTTTTAAAAACCTCAGAATCAAATAACATCATGGCCGGGCATGGTGGCTCACGCCTGTAATCCTGGCACTTTGGGAGGCCAAGGTGGGTGGATCACTTGAGGTCAGGAGTTCAAGACCAGCCTGGAAAACATGGTGAAACCCAGTCTTTACTAAAAATACAAAAATTAGCTGAGCGTGGTGACGCACACTTGTAGTCCCAGCTTCTTGGGAAGCTGAGGCACGAGAATCACTTGTACCCTGGAGGTCGAGGCTGCACTGAGTGGAGATTGTGATCCTGGAGTCCCCACTGCACTCCAGCCTGGATGAGAGTGAGACTGTCTCAAAAACAAACACACAAACAAACAAATAACATCAGAAGACACAGAGAAAACAGTCTTCTCCATGGGCTTCATAAAGATACCTCTCACATAGGTACACGTCGATGTTTTCTGCTGGTAAAAGGTAACACCAACAAAAAGGCATGGTGCTCTCAGAAGGTGGGTGATGTGATTAGGTGCAATAAAGGGAAGTCACGCTAGGGTCAAAAACAAAATAATACTCTCTTTGGAAGCAGTAAAACAGAGCTAGTCTTCTGCTACACACTTTCAGAGACCTGAATGTTCTTCTGGCCCTCTAAGGGAGATGCTGCATCATGACAATACGAAATGATGACAGTGAAAGCAAAAACAGATCAGACCTGTGCTGTGTGAAACAGACATGGGGTCTCGCTATGTTGCCCAGGCTGGTCTCCAACTCCTGAGCTCAAGCGATTGTTCCGCCTTGGCCTCCCAAAGTGCTGGGGTGACAGCTGTGAGCCACCGAGACCAACCTCAGATCAGACCTTTGACAAACTCTGCTGTGGACAAAGCATTCTGGTGAATGTCAACTCATCTGATCTTCACAAAACCGTGTGGAAGACCAGACAGGCATTATTACACTAATTTATGCCTAAAGAAACAGGGAGTTAAATAGTACAAATTTAGGATTTCTGATGCTGTATCTCGAAAAAAAAGTAGAGAATATGAGCCTGAAGAAGAGGCCCTGTAAAGGGTCCTAGGTTGATGGGACAGGCTGAGACAAACGGAATCGCTTTTCCCTGGATAGAACTAACCCTCAATGGTACCCCACTCTGCATGGTGATTACTGAGGGGACTGTCAATTGTCCAGCGAACTTGATGGTAATTCTAGGAGAAAAAGGAACTAATGTAACGCTGTCAGCATAGAAAGATGGGTGCCAACGAGCATTCCAAAAAGGAGGCTCTGTTAATTCGGTTTTGATCAACAAGTATTTGCTGAGTGTCTATTGTGTCCGGTCAGTGCTAAGGCCTGAGAATTTAGTAGTGAAACAGACCCGGTTTCCACCCATGCCACAGACCACTCCACACCTGGTCTGGAGTGACACTGGAGGGCCAGGCAGGCACAGGACAGTAACTTCGATATAAGGCAGCAAGTTCCACGGTGGAAGGAGGTGGAAGGTGCAGATGCACGTACACACAGGGGTTCAGAGAGGCCTCCCTGGAAGAAATGAAGCCCGCGAGGCCCTGAAGGATCAGTAAACAGAGGGACATAAGGGGCAGGAGAGTAAGATGATTATGCTACATGTACCTTATTGTGAACCCAGGAGGATTTGGCCTCTGTCATAAAAGGCCCCCCTGTGGGTTCATAAACCTCAATTTACAAATTGTGCTTTATATATCAGTTCCTTATAAGTTTGGTTAGCGTAAATTGGTTTCTTAGAACTTGATCATCCCTGAGTGAACTCACAAATTCAAGTTTCAGAATGTGCAAACCTAAGAAACAAACCTCATGCTTGTGGTTGAGACATCGCACTGTCAACATCACAAATTCTCAGCACCTGAATGCCTGGTATACTATCAACATATATTGTTTTAAATATGTAAATAATAGCTTTCTAGTTTATAGAGAGTTTGTCCCTACATTTTTCCACTTAATTTTTACAATCCCATTCCCCTGATGAAACAACCCCAGCCTGGGCAACATGGCAAAATCCTGCCTCTGCAAAAAATACAAAAATTAGCTGGGTGTGGTGGCGTGCACCTGCAGTCCCAGGTATTTGGGAGGCTGAAGTGGGAGAATCACTTGAGCCCGGGAGGCAGAGGTTGCAGTGAGCCAAGATTGTACCGCTGCACTCCAGCCTGGGAGACAGAGGGAGACTCTGTCCCACCCACCCCCACCTCCCAAAAGAAAAGAAAAGAAAGAAAAGAAAATGAAACCACCAAGACTGGAAGAAGATAAATGACTCATCTGTGGTCACCTGGCTAATAAGAGGCAGAATGGGGCTGAAAAAGTTCGGTGCTCTTCCTGAAGAATCCATAGGTCAGAGAGCAGGACCATCTGACCTGCAGCAATAGCAGCAACGTGGAAAGCTTAACTGACCTCAGAACCACTCTCAGTGAGGCTCTGGATGGATTCAGAACCCCAGGCCTAGCAAAGTGAAGTTGATAAAGATGTAAAGGAGATCGAAAATTCACCATTTGGAGAGAGATTAGCTAAAGACTGCAGGTGGGATGGAAAATTCTTTCCATGGTTCTCCCACAGGTTCTTCCCTCATTTGGAACTCGTGTTTAAAAGTCACAAAGACACTGAGTTGGGCCAAGGTCTCGTTCTTCTTCACTGTGGGCCTTGCAGTGCAACATGTCAGGGCCTCGTTCCAAATGTCACTCTTCAGAGCCTAAGAAAACAAGTAACTTTAGGGACACACCTGTCAACCGGAGCTCCCAAATTGTACCCCCCTAAACACATAATGCTGAGCATAGAAAAATTCCAGCTCTGCAGGGCGTTATACTTAGGGAAAGGGGTCACAGACAAGGAATGCTGGCAGGGCTCATTACAAATATCTTTGCTGCTGGAACATGTATTGTTTGGCTAGAAGGCGTAGGCTTCTCTCAGAGAGAAGGAATGTCCAAAAGTATTTCAGACAGTAAGAGACATTCTCTGAGCCAGCTACACAGCTCTCCTTCAAACCAACGGGTAGCGGCAAGCAGCTGAACTGACCAGCGAGCTCGCAAAAGCAAGCTTTTTTTTTTTTTTCCTCCCTAAATAAGACAGCAAGTGATGTGTCTTGGCTTGGTTTAGCAAATCTTAAGATAGTTCCCTGATGACCCCAAGAGCCCTCAGGCCCCATGGAAGCTGGAGCTAATGCATCTTCCTCCAAGCATCATCTGCTCTACCAGGATCTAAGCCCCTTCATGAGGGCAGAAGGTATAAAGGCTGCACTGTGCGGGAAATGCTATGGCAGCAAAGACAGCCAAACACGCCAGAAATAACAGGCACATGAAGGAAATGTTTCTGAGACAGCTCAAAAATTCCGAGAAGAGATTATCCCGACTGTCCCAGGTTCTCAGCCCTGTCTACGGTATGCAGCCCCATACCACAGTCATTTGTCACCGAGTCCTAACTTTGTCAGAGGCCCCTCCTTTCAGGTCTCTCAGGCACCACCCAGTTCTGGCCCTCCTCACCCCCGTGAGCCAGGCGACATCCAAGCAGCCCCACGGTGCACCCGGCTCTGTGCTGCATTCTCTGAATGTCCCTGAAGGCCAGGGCTGTTGTATTCTCTACCCACTCTCTGTCTAGTATGGGAGCCACTGGCCAGATGTGTTGACTGAACACTTAAGATGCAGTTAAGTGTGACCAAGAAACTGGGTTTGTCATTTTATTTCATTTTAGTTAATTTAAATTTAAGTTTAATTAGCTACATGAGGCTATCAGCTGTGGTATAGGACAGCAGAGCTCCGGAAGCTTTTGGCCCGGTGAGAAGAATCAGGACAAGTGCCTCCCTGGCCTCTCGCCCACTCTGCACAGCCCCTAACCATTGCTCTCATGACATTCTTTCCCAGCCCCAGAACTTTCAGCCATGTGACATCATCTATTGATTAGAGTCCAAACTTCTTGTGCTAACTCTCTATGGGTTGCCACAATTAGCCATTGTATGTCGTTAACCTAAATTTCATTCATCTGCTATGCCCTGACCTTAGGGGCTTAGAATATAGTTAGAAAACAATATTTTAGAATAAAAACCCTTCTTGTATTACCTCTCGCACTATTCCCCCTGTTCTCCATGCTTCGCATTCTCTGTTCTATCCCCAGCTATAGCACTGTCCCCATAAAGCCTACTGTGGTTCTCGGCTCATGGTGTCCTTCCTCCCATCTGCCTCCCGACGTCATGCCTGTCTTCCAGTGTTTATGCCTTCTCCAGGAAGCTTTCTCTTGTGGCCCTCGCTGTGAGCTATAGCTCCTCCCTTTCAACATCTTCTAGCACCTCCTCTTACTGTGCAGGTGAGGACACTGAGGCTTAAGGGTTAAGTCACTTGCTCAAGGTCACATACAGTCGGTCCTCTGTATCCGCGGGTTCCTCATCGGTGGATTCAACCAACTACAGACAGAAAATACAGTATTTGAGGGATGCTGAACTCTGAATTAGTGGGTTCTGCCGGTGCTTAAGCATCCATGGATTTTGTTATCCTCGGCAAAGGCGGGGGTCCTGAAACCAATCCCCTTGGATACTGAAGGAAAGACCACCCTTAGTGATAGGAACCTAGGAACCCAAGTTCCCTGATTTCCAAATTGTGTTCCCTGACCCACTTATTTACTAACTAGTGGTGAAGCCATCTTCCTGCCAGTATATTTTAACTTCACAATGGGATGTGAGGGCCAGGATGCACATGCTTTTTAAATCTCCCTCTGTGCTTGACATACAGTAGATTGAAAGTAAGTGCTGGTAGATACACTGGCCAAGCTGTGCTCTTCTCTGAAGTCAGTATTCCAGGAGTAACTCACCCTGGTCATCTCTGTGCCCTGGGCACACTGGGCACTCCCCACACACAGGTTGAACCTGGCAAATAAGACTCACAGCATCAGTGCCGCGTGCGAGTTAAAGCCACCTGGAGGTCAGGTCAGGTCTTCCTGACAACTGAGTGCTTCAAATAACACAACAGCAGCTAAGTTCCCCACATCACCTTGAGTGTCTGGAGAGCTAGGGCTATGACTTCTCTGTCTCAGGATCCCTCTCAGTGCCCAGAAAACAGTGGACATCAATAAATGTAACACCAATAACATCTTCGTTGAGCACTATGCTAAGCACATCAGGTATGTTAACTCATTTATTCCTCAGTGTCCATCTCTCAGTGTTTTATACATACGGAAACTGAGGCTCAATTAGCCGAGCTTGGTGTCGTGCTCCTGTAATCCCAGCTATTGGGAGGCACAAGAATCACTCGAACCCAGGAGATGGAGGTTGCAGTGAGCCGAGACTGTGCCACAGCACTGCAACAGAGTAAGACTCCGTCTTAAAAAAACAAAAAACAGAAAACAAAACAAACACTGAGGCTCAGGGAGGTTAAGTCACTTGCCCAAGTTCATGAGACCAAGGAGCCGGGAAGCAGGAAGGGGAAGGCAGGAGTGTAACTCTGAAACCTCTGCTCTTAGGCACTGGCTTTCAGCTGAACTGACACCTCTGGAAAACAGTCTCAAAAAAGTCCACTTCTCCTCCCAACAATTCAGACCTAAAACCATTTGGCGGGGAAGGGCAGGGCAAGCTTCTGAGTTGGGGAGGGGGTGTGGGATCCCAAGCTGAGGTGTCTGTTGGCAAGCAGGGTGCAAAGGGCATCTGTGCAGGGAGGGGGCTGCAAGGGAAACAGAGACTGCTCACAGGCAAGGAATGAAATATTAAACATTAATGTTAATATTAATATTTATAATTAATATATTTATGATATATAGAATATATACATATTATATTAATTTATAATAGTTATAATTAATTATATTAATATTAATATAATTAATATTAACAAATATACATTATATAATATAAATAATACATAAATTTATATAATATACATGTTAATATTTATTAATATTTCAGGGACAATGGGAGTCATGAATACGGAGAGACAAAACTAGAATGAACCCCAAGGTGCTGCATCAGAATTGAAGGTACCAGTCTGAACTCATAGTTTTCAACATATTGAAATAAATATAGATGCACGTGTGTGTGTATGCACGTACATACAAATGTTCCCTAATTCTGCCCATTGAGAGGCCTGTGGTTAGCAACACCCCAACAGCAATAAGCAGACCTAGCTTGGCTCCTAAATTTCATTTTCCACTAAAAGGAACCAGAGCCCCTTGGATAAAGGACTGATTCCACAGGTGGGTAGGGAGCATCTGTTGCCAGAAAGCAAGGAAGCACTTAAAGAATGATGTGGACATGTCAAAGGGACACAGAAGCCAGCCTGGATGAGATCCCACTGGCCCTAACTGTCCACAGGGACAATTTGAGCAAGGATGTCAACAATTTAAGAGCAGATCATAAACCACTGAATAAAACAGAAAAATACAAAGAATTGAAACGGACATTGATGGCAGACAGGATATTAACATAATTTTAAAGTATCTCTCCAAGGAATGCTTCTGAATGATGAAGGGGAAAAGAACAACTGTACAGTGGAAAAGCCTGGTAAAACCCACCTTAGTGACCAAAGTGAATGTCACCATAGTGGGACAAAAGGAAATCAAGTGCCACCTTATGGGATTCAACGAGGACGCAGCATCCCTTGGGTGATATTCCAGCCAAATACGCATGCCCAGTGGACTCACACAGGAACATCAGACACACTCACACTGAGGGACACTCTGCAAACTGACAGTACTGGGCACAAACATGTCCAGGTCATGGTCGACCACGGTGGCTCATGCCTGTAATCCCAGCATTTTGGGAGGCTGAGGTGGGCGGATCACTTGAGGTCAGGGGTTTGAGACCAGCCTGGCCAACATGGCAACACCCTGTTCTCTACTAAAAATACAAAAATTAGCCAAGCGTGGTGGAGCATGCCCGTAATCCCAGCTACTTGGGGCGCTAAGGCACAAGAATCGCTTGAACCCGGGAGGAGGAGGTTGCAGCGAGCCGAGATATCACCGCTGCACTCCAGCTTGGGCGACAGAGTGAGATTCCAACTCAAAAAATAAAAATAAAAAATAAAATCCAGGCCACAAGAGTCAAAGAAAGACTGAGGAATGTTCCAGACTGCAGGAGAGCCAAGAGACAGGATAACTAGATGCAATGGGCAGTCCTGAATTGGATCTTTTGTTATGAAGGACAACGCTGGGACATATGGTGACTCTTGAATGGGGTTAGAGGACTAGACGGTGGGAATGCATCACAGTCAGTGTCCCGCGTGGATGGCTGTGTTGCGGTTCTGTGGGAGAATGCCCTGGTCTGTATTCCAAGGGTAATGGAGTAGCAGGTTGACAAATTACTTTCAAATGGTTCAAAAAAGAAAGTTCTTTTCACTGTACTTGCAATTCTTATGTAAGTTGGAAATTATCTCAAAATTAACGAGAATTTTTTATCGACGTAGTATTTTACATATTTATGGAAAACATGTAAGTATTTGTTACATGCATAGACTGTGTAATGACCAAGTCAGAGTATCTGGGGTATCCATGACCTTGAGTATTAATCATTTGTATGTGTTGGGAGCATTACAAGTTTTTGAGTTACCAATTTTTTTTTTTTTTTCCTTTGAGACAGGGTCTTACTCTGTCGCCCAGGCTGGAGTGCAGTGGGACGATCACGGCTCACTCAGCACAGCCTCCACCTCCCAGGCTCAAGCGATCCTTCCACCTCAACCACCCAAGTAGCTAGGACTACAGGTGTGTGCCGCCACCCCCAGCTAATTTTTTAATTTTTTTGTAGAGACAGGGTCTCACTATGCTGCCAGGGCTGGTACTGAACTCCTAGGCTCAAGAGATCCTCCCACCTCGGTCTCCCAAAGTGCTGGGATCATAGGCAGGAGCCACCACACCCAGCCAAATTTTTTAAAGTTATTTTTTAAATCTCCACTTAATTCGATTTTGGTAAAACACTACCTGTAATTTTTCTTTATCGGTAGGTAATAAAAGCTTCAGATGATTTTACTGATCACTGGTATGGGCATATTTCATGACTTGGCCCTTTCATCTCTTGCATAGTTTTACCCTCACCAAGCAAGACCTTCCCTGCCTCAGCACTGTTTGCCCTCTTCGTGTTTTCCAGAACAGAAGCGGCCCTGTTTCGTGCCCAGAGCAGAAGAGAACGATGAAGAGCTCTGCTCTCCCAGGTCTTCCTGGTCTGTGTGTGTCCAGGTTTTGAGGGCCTCTCACATACACGGCTCTGGACCATGTAAGATCTAATTTTAGCATTTTCCTGCTCGGAGACCACATGTTTGGAACAGCAGGGGCCGACCTGCCCGTGCAGGCCTCCTATTGTGAAGGGCACGCGAAGCCAGGATACCGCAGCCCTGCAGGATGTGACTCAGCATCCTGTCTCAGTGCTGGGGCGGCCAGCAGCTCTGGCACCAAGCGCTGCTGCTGACCTCACCTCTTAAGACCACAAATACCCAGGGTAATTGGTGGGATAGGCATGCAGCATCAGCTCTCCCTATTAAGGCAACTTGCTTGTCCATCCATTATGCTGGGCTTCCTTGTGAACACCACAGGTATCTACCAGGAAGAGTTCTTCCGAGGAACTGATCTGCTGGTATTTTCAGGACACCAAGAATCAAGAGATTGGTCTTGTTTCTCTCTTTGCTTTGACTACCAGGAAACTCAAAGTCAGATCTGTGGCCAAATTCTGGTAACCACACCAATGCTATGCCATGTATTACATGTACAAACCTTCCCCTTACTTCATCTTATTTTCTTCTGCTTTCTTCGTGTGCCGATTTTCTCACTAATGTTACATTCTATTGTTCTCTATGAATGTTGTAAGGTGTTTCAAATCCTTTTTGGAGGGCACTACTGTAGATACAACACACATTACCCCTGAGGGATAAGGACTCTTTTTGACTCCACAGAATCCCTGGCATTTGGCAAAGAACCCATATTTAGGCACTAAATACACATCGGCTGAATGGAAAAAGCCAATAGCTAAGTAAAAACCACCTCCATTACCATATTGTTTCACAAGAGGTTCTTCTCCCTTCCACCTCATGAGGTGGGGCCTGGTCAGGAGTCCCCAGGGCCTGGGAATTAGGTTCCTTAGGGAGCCCTCTTGCTGTAGGGGCAGCCGACAGGTCAGTGGCCTTGACTCCAGACCTAAAGAGCCACTCCTAGACTCCCAGCTGCAACAGACACAGCGTGGCACGGGTGGGCCTGGCCACTGGGGAAGTGACAAGTGATTTCCAGATGCTGCAGCCAGCCTGGCTCTTTCCAGACCACACTGAAGGCCCCTTCCTGTGGGAATTCTGATGGGGCCCAGATTTGGGGAAACACGCCTCGAGGACTCTTGGCAAGTGCGTGCCAGGCCTGGACCAGGAATGACTTCTGCGGGCACAGGGAGAGACCAGGCATTTCCTAACACAGGACCTCTGAACAGCCTTCTCTGAAACAAAGTCTTTCTAAAAATAGCTTCAAAAGTAACCATTCAAGAAAAGAAAGAAAAAAAAAACTGTAAAAGTAAAGGCACTCAAGAATGATGTTTCCCAGATAAAAGCCTGGCACAGGTTTCAGAGGAACTTGCAGGAAAACAGGTCAAGGGTGGGTTTTTCCTCTTAGGTGTCACTTGGTTAACATTGGTCTTTGGAGGGGAACAAGTGCGGCAGGAAGGGCTGGCACTGAAAATGATGGCCACTGGGTATAGGCCAAGGCCAGACACTGTACACAGAACAAGACTCTCTGGAGGCCTCAGGAGGGCCCTGAGAGGAGGAAGGCAGGTGGTGGGCCCAGGGTCAGACATGCAAGTGAGCTAAGTGGCAAGGCCGATGCCCCATCCAGAAGCCCCGCTCTGACCACACGCAGGCTCTCCCGGCATGTCCTCATTTATGCGGCAGTCTCTTGTATCTCACTGCAATTCTGCCCCCACACTGCAGGCTGGCCAGCGTGGCTTCCTCCTAAGCACATCACCCTGCCTCCCGACACTGACTACACCCACAAAGCAGGAGCCCCCGCACCCTCCAGCCCAATCGCTCAGTTCGCTTTGAAAATGGCTCCTCTTGGGGGCTGGGCACAGTGGCTCATGCCTGTAATCCCAGCACTTTGGGAGGCCGAGGTGGTTGGATTGCTTGTGGTCAGGAATTCAAGACCAGCCTGGCCAACATGGTGAAACCCCATCTCTACTAAAAATACAAAAAATTCGCCGGGCATGGTGGTACACGCCTATAGTCCTAGCTACCCAGGAGGCTGAGGCAGGAGAATCACTTGAACCCAGGAGGCAAAGGCTGCAGTGAGCCGAGATCGTGCCACTGCACTCTAGCCTGGGTGACGGAGCAAGACTCTGTCTCAAAAAAAAGAAAAAAAAAAAAAGAAAATGGCTCCTCTGGATTTTGATTAATCCTATTTTGATTAATCCTGGTTTCTCATTTTCAGCCTTCCTTGAAGCAGCATGACCCATCTGGGCGTCCTCCTCATCTCAGGAATTTTCTAATAAGCTGTCTAAATCCAGAGATCTGACCACAGAACAATGAATGCCAAAGATGAGTTCTAAAGATGCGAGTACTTTCTTTCTAAACGGACGCTGCTTTGTGTATGGCTCTGCTCCTGGGGGCAGACGCGGCAGGCTAAGCTCTGCGGAGGAGGAGGTGAGTCCCAGCAGAGGGTCACTTCCTCTCAGTAGCCCGGCTGTTTTTCTCCACTGCAGGGTCAGACCATAGCCCTGACCCAGCTAGACCCCCATAAGCGCATGACCTTGCTCTCACCGTGGGAATAAAACTCGTGATAGTCAGTTACAAATACACAGCAAATGATGAGCACCACAATATAAACACAGATCTAGATTGGTGGGTCTGAGGACTCATTCTTAAATTTGGAGGCCATCACCTAATCTTGTCTTTTCACTTTACACAGCAGGAGACAGGGACCCAGAGAAGTGAAGAGGCGTTGCCTTAGGTTGCACAGCAGATGACGCATCTCAAGATGGACCCTAGGTTGTCTGACTCCGTCTCACAGCTTTGCCCCATTTATCATGAAGATGACCGCTGGTAACACCGCTACCTACGAGCTGAGCTTGCACGCACATTCCTGGTGTGTACATGCATGCGCGCAGGCTCATGCGATGTGCTAAGTGCACAGGAAGGAGACCAGAGCCCTGAGGTGTTCTTTTGAAGTCTAAGTACTGGTGTTTCAAAAGTTTAATGAAACCTACTAGACTCTGAGCGAAATTCGTTTTACGTTAACCTTAATGAAAAGTTTAATTAAGTTCTGACAGAATTAACTCTTCACGTCTCTGTCCTCATTTGTCCCCATTCTAGAATGAGTTTTCTAATTAAAAAAAATATATAGGGCCGGGTGCAGTGGCTCACGCCTGTAATCCCAGCACTTTGGGAGGCCGAGGCGAGTGGATCACTTGAGGTCAGGAGTTCGAGACCAACCTGGCCAACATGGTGAAACCCCGTCTCTACTAAAAATACGAAAAATTAGCTAGGGGTGGTGGCGCATGCCTGTAATCCCAGCTACTCGGGAGGCTGAGGCAGGAGAATCACTGGAACCCCGGAGGCAAGGTTGCAGTGAGCCAAGATCGTGCCACTGCACTCCAGCCTGGTGACAGAGCAAGTCTCCATCCCCCCCCACAAAAAAAAAGTATATATGTGTGTATATATATATATATATATATATATATATATGTGTGTGTGTATATATAGAGAGAGAGAGAGCTAGGCACAGTGGCTCATGCCTGGAATCCCAGCACTTTGGGAGGCCGATGTGGGCAGATCACTTGAGTCCAGGAGTTCAAGATCAGCCTGGGCAACACAGTGAGACCCTGTCTCTACCAAAAATACAAGGTGGTGTGCACCTGTGGTCCCAGCTACTTGGGAGGCTGAGGTGGGAGGACCAATTGAGCCCAGGAGGTCGGGGCTGCAATGAGCTGTAATCATGCCACTGTACTCCAGTCTGGGCAACAGAGCAAGACTCTGTCTCAAAAAGAAGAAAAGAGAGAGAGAGGGAAAAAAAATTGAAGGCAAATTCTGATTTTCAAATCAAACGTTCCAACAAACTGCAGAAATAAAACCCGAGTTAAACCAAAAGGAACAGCCAAACAGCACAATGACCCCAATGTTTAAATATGCCCCAATGTTTAAAAGTGGGAGTCAATGGGAGGCCACTACCTACAAGGCCACAGGGGTTGGGGCAGGACTCAGGTCCCTGAATCACAGCAGCCTGCATTCAAACCCTGGCTCAGGCCTCCCACCAGCCTCGTGGAACTGGTTTCCTAAAATGAGGAGAGTCCCTACTTTGCAGGCTTGTGACAACAAGATGACAGCAAGTGCAAAAGTTCCAAGCCCAGAGCCTGCAGCCTGCAGAAGCTGGCCTCATTACCACCCGGATGTTCTCCGGGCTGCAGCACATGAAGGGGATACGTGACAATCCCTGCTTTAAGTAGAGCTCAGGGAGTTGACGGGACCTGCCCAAGCACATAGTGATGCCGCTAATGGCTCACCAGGAAGAATGGACTGCAAAGCCTGGTTCTTCTGATAAACTCCATTCTGTCTCCCAGTGTGGGTTCTGATGCATAGGGAGGAGGAAAAGACAGTGCTTGGATTTTGGGGTGAAGAGCACAGGTTTTGGAGTCAATGAGACATGGAGTATGAGGGTCTCAGCTCTACCGTTTACTACTAAATAAAAACAGGCCACTGACCTCTCTGGGGTTTAGTCTTCTCCTCCAGGGAATGGGAATTCAAATGTCCTTACAGGGTTTTCACAAAGATTAACTGAAATAATGCACACAAGGCAATTCACAGAGTGGAGTATGGGTGCTCCCTTTTCTCTCCTCCATCCCTGCTTTATTTTTTCGCCTGGGCACTTACCAACACACGATTATTGTGCTTGTTTATTTTATTTACTGTCTTGTCTCCTCAACAGAATGTCAGCTTCCAGAGCAGGAATTTTTATTTTGTTTGTTGCTATATTCCCAGCCCCTAAAACAGGGCTTGGCACACAGTAGGAGCTCAAAAAATATTTGTTGAATGAATAGCTCACAAGCAGACAGATGAGGACAGAAGGGTCTTGAGACTGATCTAACAGCACCGATATTACTAAACTGCAATGGAGGCAACGGTGGGAAGAATTTCTCTGTCCTTTGTTTCCTGAAAGTCCAAGACCACTTTTAGTTGCTCAACAGGAAACAATACTCAATTTACAAGACCTCTAGGGCCTATCCAGGGCAAACTGGGCACTGTGAGGCAGGAGGTCAGGCAGCCCTGTCCCTAGGGTGGCTCACGGTCTAGTGGGCAGGGCCAGCTTCTTCATATGTGCTCAGAGGGGCCCCGTGCTTGGTTTAATATTCTGTTGGTGCCATCTTGAAATTCTTAATAATGTTTGTTGTTGTTGTTGTTTGTTTGTTTTGAGACAGAGTCTCACTCTGTCGCCCAGGGTGGAATGCAGTGGTGTGATCTCAGCTCACTGTAACCTCCACCTACCGGGTTCCAGTGATTCTCCTGCCTCAGCCTCCCAAGTAGCTGGGATTACAGGCACGCGCCACCATACTCGGCTAATTTTTGTATTTTTAGCAGAGACAGGGTTTCACCACGTTGCCCAGGATGGTCTCAAACTCCTGACCTCAAGTGATCCGCCCGCCTCGGCCTCCCAAAGTGCTAGGATTACAGGCATGAGCCACTGAGCCCAGCCTCTTAATAATGTTTTAAAAAGGGGCTCTCCCATGTTCATTTTGCACTGGGCTCCACAAATTACGCAGCCAGTCCTGCATTACAGGAAACATTTCTGTACCTAAGTACATATACTACAAAGCAAGTACCAAACACCAAGGAAACACTAAGGAGAGAAAAACGCCTATGAGAAGAAAAAGGAAGACACGAATCATTCCCAACAGAAGCTGTTACCATGAAGGAAGTACGGGCAGGGGCATTTGTTGAATGTCTACTATGGGAGAAGGGGTTCGCATCATGAGCACATTTAATTCTGACAACCACCCTACAAGCTGTGTACTATACTGGCCATTTGAAACTAAGGCCTGCCCGAGATCATATAATAGCCTAGGAGGTGACAAAGGACAGACACAGGAGCCAAACCCATGCCCATCCCTCCCTAAGTCCAAAATCTTAGAAAAAAAAAATAAGAATCAACACAGGCGGTTATTTTTAAGGCCAGCATGTTCAAGGTGGGGGCAAATCCAAGAGACACTAAGCCTCAGAGCATGAACAAGCATGTGGGTGCTGAGTGGAGGGGACCAGTGTTTACCAGGGTGATGTCAGACTCTGCAAGGCTCGCTCCCCGTGTTTCTGGTCTCTTCCCATGAGCACCAGGCACCCCTTACCATCCCCAAACTAGGCACATCTGTAACGCTGAATGGAAGCCTACTTGTTTACATGTGTTCTATGTTAGACTGGGGGCATCCCTAGAACACAGACAGATTGACTGGTGGGCAGAATTCTGCTAGGTGCATGCACCCGAGTGAGCCTTTCTCTTTGAATGTGGGAGGGACCAGAGAACAAGATGGGAGAGCTGTTCCCTTAATTAGGCTGTGCTGCACATTAAAGGCGATAAGACAGTCATTCCAGTGATAACAATCTGTCATAAGACCCTACAGAAGCAGACTCTCCTGTTGGCCTTGAAGAAGCAAGCACCACGAATTCTCCACAGCTGCAAGAAAATGAATTCAGGCCAGACGTGGTGGCTCACGCCTGTAATCCCAGCACTCTGGGAGGCTGAGGCGGGTGGATCACCTGAAGTCAGGAGTTTGAGACCAGCCTGACCAATACGGTGAAACCCCATCTCTACTAAAAATACAAAAATGTGCAGGGTACACCTGCAGTCCCAGCTACTCGGGAGGCTGAGACAGGAGAATTACTTGAACCCAGGAGGCAGAGGCTGCAGTGAGCCGAGATCGCACCACTGCACTCCAGCCTGGGCAACAGAGCAGAAAAAAAAAAAAAAAAGAAAATGAATTCAGCCAAGAACCACATGAGCTTAAAAGAGGACCCTGGGGTTCAGACAAGACCCCAGCCCCGGCCAGCAAGCCTTGTGAGTTCCCGAACAGAGAACCCAGCTATACCGTGTCCGGATTCCTGACCCATGGAAGCTGTGAGATAATAAACATGGCCTGGGTGCAGTGGCTGGCCAGGCGTGATGGCTCATGCCTGTAATCCCAGCACTTTGGGAGGCCAAGGCGGGCAGATCACCTGAGTTCAGGTGCTCGAGACCAGCCTGCCCAACATGATGAAACCCTGTCTCTACTAAAAATACAAAATTGGCCAGGTGTGGTGGTATGCACCTGTAATCCCAGATACTCGGGAGGCTGAGGCAGGAGAATCGCTTGAACCCGGGAGGCGGAGGTTGCAGCGAGCTGAGATTGCGCCATTGCACTCTAGCCTGAGCAACGTGAGCGAAACTCCATTTCAAATTTAAACAAAATAAACATATATTGTTTAACTGTTAAGTTAGTGGTAACTTGTCATGCAGCAAGCAATGACTGATACAGTAACCTATGCACACATCCATCTCCAGTACAGACACAGAACTTGGATGCACGGGGTGCACGACACCTCTTGGCAGGACTTAACTGGACAGACAAGCAACAAAGACAATAAAGCCCAGGCTAAGATGGACTGCCAAGGGCAGGGAGGAACCCCAGAGTGTGGACAGGTGCAAAAGTAGGGGTGTTCAATGAAGAGGGGAAGCATGGTCTGCAGGGCAATGACATGCCAACCCCCATCCACTCTGACACTGTAGGGGAGGGGGTGAAGGCAAAATCACACTTCAAAAGGCTGTAGGGAGAATGGGGTCCCTGGGGGACTTCCAAGTGGAGACCAAAAGGGGAAGGGAGTGCGGAGAGAAAGGCAGAGGAGTCAGGGAGTTCACAGTTTACCACTGAAACCAAATAAAACAGAAGAGACAAAATCCTGCAGCTCGCTCTGGCCCAAGCCTTTGCTAGGGCGGGCAATCACAAATGAGCAAATTATAATAATTCTAATGACCACGTTCCCGCAATTGACTTGGAAATGCTGGATTAAAAAAAAAAAACTTCACTCCTGATCCACACCCTGGGGACAATATTATCTCCCCAGTGTCCTACCTAGCCCACAACTACTTATGTCTCATGCCAGACTGAGCCGGCTCCCGGGATGGCAAGGGAGCCAGGAGCTGCTGCCAGCAGGGCCATCTGCTCACCAATTCCCACAGTCTGAACGGCACAGCTTCCAAAGAGGGACTACGAGCGGCCAGCAGCAGCCTGCACATGCAGAAGGCAGGGGAGAGCGAGGGAAATGGATCTATACTGCTCTGCTGCAATCATCTGCATGCTGGGTGTGAGATGATCAGTTCTTGAGACACTTCCCAGAAGGCCTTCAGAAATACTGTCTGAGTTACAACACTGCTTCCTCCAAGTCTGTATTCTTATTTGCATCTTATAGGAATGTAGCCGGGTAAAGGAGGAAGGCTGCTCCAAGTTAAAGGGCATCCATGGTGGGCGCCCTCTCAGGCCTGGACCCAGCACCTGCAGGAGTCGGCCCCTTTAATTCTCCTCTGCCGTGAACTAACATTGCAAGTCAGCAATACTTTGTGAAGACCGAGCACAGCAACCAAGCCCACTGTGGACCTGATTCTGGGCAAGGAACTTTTTTTTTTTTGAGACAGGGACTTGCTGTCACCCAGGATGGAGTGCAGCGGCACAATCTCAGCTCACTGCAGTCTCGACCTCCTGGGTTCAAGTGATTCTCCTACCTCAACCTCTTGAGTAGCTGGGACTACAGGCATGCGTCACCATGCCCAGCTAATTTTTCTATTTTTTTTTTGCGGAGATGGGGTCTTGCCATGTTGTGTAGGCTGGTCTCAAACTCCGGGGCTCGAGCGATCCACTCACCTTGGCTTCCCAAAGTACTGGGATTACAGGCGTGAGCCACTGGGCCTGGCCTGGACAAGGAACGTCACACAACTACTCCACAACCCTGAAAGGTCACAGTGTCATCCCTGTTTTATAGGTGGAACAATTGAGACCCACAGAGCTGTAGGAACACACAAAGGTAAAGGAACTCAGCCACCAGCACAGGAGCCAGATGCCAAACTTAGGTCTGCCTGACTCAGAACCCCACTGCCTTCCCTCTACACCTGGCTGTTTCTCCTACATGTCTGGAATTTACTGCAGGGTCAAAGGTTCATCCATTTAAACTGTTAACTTTTATCAACTTACTTATTTTGAGACAGAGTCTCGCTCTGTTGCCCAGGCTGGAGTGCAGTGACGCAAACTTGGCTCACTGCAACCTCCCGGGTTCAAGCAATTCTCCTGCCTCAGCCTCCCGAGTAGCTGGGATTACAGGAGCGCACCACCAGGCCGGCTAATTTTTATATTTTTAGTACAAAGGGGGTTTCACCATGTTGGCCAGGCTGGTCTCGAACTCCGGAGCTCCAGTGATCCGTCCCGCCTTGGCCTTCCAAAGTGCTGGGATTAGAGATGTGAGCCGCCGTGCCCAGCCATTTAAACTGTTTAAATGCTACACAAAGGCAGAGAAATGAGGCCGTCACTAAGGAATGTGAGAGCAGTTAGGGATGCAACAAGGGCACACAGACCTGCATCGTAAGGCGGGTGTAGCACCTGTCACAGATAGGGATGCCAGGGGCTCCCTGCTTTCTCTGAAGAGAGGGAAATCACAAACATCTGGGGCAGGCGCACTTTTAGCTGGTCATGAGGACTACAGCCAGGTGAAAAGGAACTGGCCTAGGGAACGTGTGTGACTGGGGAGCAGGGAGTAGTCCCGATGGACTGGAAAAGGAACATGCGAGAGGGGAGGGCGGAAAGGCCACCAACGCCGGTGACGCTGGAGCTCAGAAAAGACTCCGAGGACCAGAAGGAAGAAGCATCAAGGGACCAGGGTGTGATATGTCAAGGTAGAGAGGATGGGTCCGGGGTGTTCCTCTGTGACGGGACAGAAGAGATGTGAGGACCTGAAGAGGCGCCACCAGGGAACTTGAGAAAAAGAAGGCAGGTGGCTCGGAAGACCCGATCGATCCATGTGACCCTGCAATTTATTGGATATGGATGAATCAGAGCTGACTTTTTCGATGACCCAAAAGATGAAACTATTAATTAAGGCTAGACGGAGGGGAGAAAAGAGAGAGAAATATCCTGCTACCTCCAGTTTTTCTCCCTACAGCACCTCCTAGAGATGAGGTGATGGCAGCTCACCTTCAGGATCCATTGGAAACAAAGAGAAATCTCTCCCTAATTCTCCTGACCCCAAACAGAAAGCAACCAACTCTTCCATAATTTTCTTCTCTAGGAGAGATTCAGAGAGAAGAGGCCTGAAAATGCAAATTAACACACGGATGTGAATGAGTTTCAGTCAAAGCTTAAACCAGGACACAACTTTTCTTGTGTAGCAAGGAAGGCTAGGAGGCAGGATGGTGTCCTGTGCCTAAAAAGGTGAGTGTGACGTCAAGGTGGCTGAAGAGGGGTTTAAAAGGGCACCTAGGGGGACAAGCCCAGAGCCCAGCATCCCACCCTAAATGAGAACACAGGTCTCCAACTCCAGCCCAGGGTCTCCCTGTGGTCACAATGGTGTTGGGGACCTGCTGACAGTGGCACGGAAGGACTCTCGGTGGTGGTCAGAATGACCCAACATCCCAGGAGGCACCCGCCACCTGTTGGCATGAGTCCTTGGTGCTGGCCCTGGCGCTGCTGCTAATCCACCCCAGTGGCCTTAGGCATGCTCCCTCACCTGTATGTCCAAGACAGCTAATTCAACAGTACTACTAACCTGGTCTCCAGAAAGGCGGCAGAGTAGGATCAACTTGGCATTAGAGGTCTCGCTTCAAATACAGGATTTCCCAATTCCAATCTTGGGCCTCAACCACCAACCGGGAAAACCCCCCTCCTAGGGCTGTTTTGAGAATATGGAAAGCTGCCAAAGCTTTATTTCCCATCCCTTTGTAAGGTCCCCTGCAGCTCCCAACTAGACAGAGAAAGGGACCTTTTATTAGCAAGAAAAGGGCCAGGTGCAGTGACTGTCATCACGCCTGTAATCCCAGCACTTTGGGAGGCCGAGGTGGGAGGATCACTTAAGCCCAAGAGTTTGAGACCAGCCTCAACAACACAGTGCGATCTCGTCTCTTCAAAACACATTTAAAAAAATTAGCCAGGTGTGGTGGCGCACGCCTGTAGTCCCAGCTACTTGGGAGGCTGAGGTGGGAAGATAGCTTGGCCCCAGGAGTTCAAGGCTGCAGTGAGCTATGATCACACCACTGCACTCCGGCCTGGACAACAAAGACCCTGTCTCTAAAAAATAAAAATAAAAAGTTTTAATTTTAAAAAAGGTTAAATACTAATGAGAAAGGTCCACATACACATTTTCATGTCACTGCTATTTATAAGTTCTTATTAACTGAAAACACTATGCTATAAGCTATTAAAGGTAATTAAAAAATAAAAATAGCTCTTTGCCCCAAAGACAGTCTAAGTGACAGAGCTCAGTACTCACTCATCAACAACAGCCCTGAGAGAGACAAGAGATGGAAGAGATTCCAACCCCAAGAAAGGGCTGGAGGGGAGCCAGGGGAGGAGGCATGGGGGAGGGGACCTCCAAGAGGGAGCTAGGGGAGGGCAGATGGGGAGGAGAGCCCAGAAGGGAGCTGGGGGAGGGGAACATGGGGGAGGAGAGCATGGGGGAGGGGAGCTCCAAGGGGGAGCATGGGGGAGGGGAGATGGGGAGGGGAGCTCTAGGAGGGAGCTGGGGGAGGGGAGATGGGGAGGGGAGCTCCAGGAAGGAGCTGGGGGAGGGGAGCATTGGGGAGGGGAGATGGGGGAGGGGAGCTCCAAGAGTGAGCTGGGGGAGGGGAGATGGGGAGGGGAGCTCCAGGAGGGAGCTGGGGGAGGGCAGATGGGGAGGGGAGCTCCAGGAGGGAGCTGGGGGAGGGCAGATGGGGAGGGGAGCTCCAGGAGGGAGCTGGAGGGGGGGAGATGGGGAGGGGAGCTCCAGGAGGGAGCTGGGGGAGGGGAGATGGGGAGGGGAGCTCCAGGAGGGAGCTGGGGGAGGGGAGATGGGGAGGGGAGCTCCAGGAGGGAGCTGGGGGAGGGGAGATGGGGAGGGGAGCTCCAGGAGGGAGTTGGGGGAGGGGAGATGGGGAGGGGAGCTCCAGGAGGGAGTTGGGGGAGGGGAGATGGGGAGGGGAGCTCAAGGACGGAGCTGGGGGAAAAGAGCTTGGGGAGGGGAGCTCAATGACGGGAAGTGGGGATGGGGAGCTAAGGAGGAGATCTGGGAGAGGGGAGCTTGGGGAGGGGAGATGGGGGAGGGGAGATGGGGGAGGGAAGCTGGGGAAGGGGATCTGGTAGAGGGAAGCTTGGGGAGAGGATCTAGGGAGGGGAGCTGGGGGAGGGGAGATGGGGAGGAGAAATGGGAGAGGAGCTTGGGGAGGGGGATCTAGGGAGGAAATCTGGGGCAAGGGAGCTGAGGGAGGGGAACTTGGGGAGGGGATTTAGGGAGGGGAGCTGGGGGAAGGGGAGCTCAGAGAGGGGACTTCAGGGAGGGGAGATGGGGGAGGGGATTGGGGAGGGATGGTTAGGGATGGGATCTAGGGAGGGGATTTGGGGGAGGGAAGCTTGGGGAGGGGATCTGGGGGAGGGGAGTGGGGAAGAGAGATGGGGAGTTGGGGGAGGGGAACCTGGAGGGAGGGATCTGGGGAAGGGGATTTTGGGGAGGAGAACAGGTGGAGAGAGGAGCTGGTGGGGAGGGCAGTTGGGGGCAGGGATCTGGGGGAGGAGATTTGGGGGGAAGGGAGCTGGGTGCCTACAGGAGCCGCTCTGAGGTGGGCAAGCCCCTCTTTCAGTTCCTCCTTGACAGTCAGTCTCCAGACTTCCACTCCACCCCCTCCCTGCTTCCACCCAGACAGTCTGATCTGCAACTCGGCCCATGACTGCCCCCATTGGGAATCCAGCTGCTTCTAGCCTGGGAACCCTGACGTGGGCCCTGACCTGACCAATCAAAAACCCCAGGGTGATGGAGCAAATGTGTCCTGTATCTTGAGCATAACATTAAAAGTGAGGACCCAGCAGAAGTCCCCCAGCGAGGACCCAGAAATAAGGCATCTCTTTGATTCTTGCAGGCTAGTGTTTCCCTACCCACATAATCTTTAGAAATCATGTGTGCCGTAATAAAAGTGAGTATTTCCCCTCCCTTCACTCAAGCACACAGAAACATCGGAGAAAAGCTGAGCATATTTCTACCAATTCTGCATATGAGTTTGACCAGAACACCCTGCTGTCGGTAATGAATGGTTGACCCCAATTTCTGAACGCATATTTCCTTTTCCAATTAATTTTCCTTCCCCTCATGAGATAAAACAGACTATTTTTTTTTTTAAAGAACAATATTCCTGAAAATTTATTTACTTTTTTTAAAACTATGAGGTCAGAGTTTAAGACTGGCTCCTTGGTATGAAGGAATACATGATATTAATATAACAAAGGGCTGAATCTTCTATAAATCAACAAAACACACAAACAAAGGCAGAACTTAATTTTTGGCAAAGAAAAAACAAAAATGTTTTTGGTGTCCATTAGTGAATACATCAGCTGAAGACTGCATCTTGGAATCTTTTAAATGAGCAGAGCTAAAGATTTCTCATAAGCACAATTAAAGCACCCTGAATTGATACCTTTAGGGGGTTGAGTATCTGTTTCAAATCAGCGAAGTGCTTACCGCAAAAGGAACACCTTACCAAAAGCAAGATGAAAAAGTGAGGGCAGAGTGTCATGATTATTACTTTTTTTTTTAAGCAGAAGAATAGTCTGCAAGAAAATACATAAAAATGCTCAAGTTAGGCCGGGCACAGTAGCTCATGACTGTAATCCCAGTACTTCAGGAGGCCAAGCAGGAAGATGTCTTGAGGCCAGGAGTCCAAGACCAGCCTGGGCAACACAGCAAGACCCTGTCTCTATTAGAAAATAATAAGTTACCAAAAAATGCTCAAAATGGTAATGTAAGGGTGGTAGAATAATGGCAATTATTTTCCTTCTTTTCCAAGCGTTATATAATATTATTAAAGTGGCTAGACATATGTATGGATTTTAAAGCACTTCAGTTTTATGTGTTTTAGATATAATTTCTAAAGCACTAAAAAATTGGCATATTCTTTTTTTTTTTTTTTTTTTTTTAAGACGGAGTTTTGCTCTGTCGCCAGGCTGGAGTGCAGTGGCACGATCTTGGCTCACTCTGCCTCCCGGGTTCAAGCGATTCCCCCGCCTCAGCCCCCCAAGTAGCTGGGACTACAAGCACACACTACCACGCCCGGTTAATTTTTTCTATTTTTTTAGTAGAGACAGGGTTTCACCATGTTGGCCAGGATGGTCTCGATCTCCTGACCTTGTGATCCACCCACCTCAGCCTCCCAAAGTGCTGGAATTACAGGCGTGACCCACCGCACCCAGCCCAAAATTGGCATATTCTTTTTGAAGGTTTTCCCTTTGGGAGAGGAACAAGAGCATTCCTTACCTGCTTGGGAGAAAGACTTAGGAACAAAAATTGAAAGTCTGCTTACCTGAGGTTTAATTTTCGATCTTCTTCGCTGCCAGCCTCCAACTACAGAGAAAGAAAGAGAATATCACACCACAGGCACCACTGTCAACACGCCTCGGGCGGCAGTCTCACATTTTCTACCCCGGTACTGGAAAAAGATAAAGATATCCAGGAAACCTAGCTACTTCTAAACAGCCGTGCCCTTTCCTCACCAATCCCGGTCTGTCCCTTGGAGTCATTTCCGTGGCGGAATTTTCAGGTTTCCAAATGTTGACCCACATTCCTGCCGCAGTCCAGGGGATGGAGTCCTGTTAGCTCAACATTTCCTATCTGGTGTTGTTACCCAGCACGGTCTTTTAGCCCTCAGCCCTCAACTTTCCGGGGTTGTTCTGGATCTTATCCTGTTTTTCTCTTTTAAGGGGAGGGGGTCATGTTTAAAGAGAATCCACTTCCTCCGCGGAGCCAGGCAATAACAGCTGAGTGATGAACACCATTTTCAAAAAACCAACCCAGGCAAGACTTGCACAGTGGAAGGTGGCCAGGAATCAGGCCGTCTGTTTGTGGGTCTTGAAAGCTCTTGATGGTTCTCGAAAAGACTTAAACGTTTGATACGAAACATCCTAGGCTATCGGTTTATTTATATAAATGCAAGAAAGAGATATTTAATATTTTCTGAAATCTAAAAGGCCAAGAGTTTGGGCTCCAGAAGTACCTATGACTTATTTTTATTTTTTTTCTTTCAGAGAGCAAACTGAAATGAGAAGGAAACACACACACATCCCCCAAACAACTCCGCACTGCCGGGACTTGGCATGTTTTTTATGTTGCACAGAGGCGCCCATTGAATGGGAAAGAGAAACCTGGAAAGCTGTGATGGCTGGGAGAGATGCAGGGCTGATCGAGGACAGAAATGAGGCAGGAGCCAAGGGCGAAGGAAAAAGGGTCCAGAGATAATGTAGGGAGGGGCCTGGGCAGCAAGGGACACCCACCAGGAGGTGGCAACTTCAACCAAGAATGAGTACACCAGCCCGGCGCAGTGGCTCATACCTGGAATCCCCAGCACTGCAGGAGGCCAAGGTGGGCGGATCACCTGAGGTCAGGAGTTCGAGACCAGCCTAGCCAACAAGGTGACACCCTGTCTCTACTAAAAATACAAAAATTAGCCAGGCATGGTGGCATGTACCTGTAATCCCAGCTACCTGGGAGGCTGAGGCAGAAGAATCACTTGAACCCAGGAGGCGGAGGTTGCAGTGAGCCGAGATTGCACCACTGCACTCCAGCCTGGTGAAAGAGCAATACTTCGTTTCAAAAAAAAAAAGCGTACACCAGAGGGCCTGGGAGTCCCTACATCATATTAAGATGAAGTACATACAAGATTCTGCAGAGGCACCTACCCCACACTGAAGGAGAAGTGGAAAGAGCAGGGAAGGCTTCAATGACCACAAAACAAGTCACAAGAGCAACAAATTGACAAAGAGTATGTTGGGGTCTAACCCAGTGGTTCTCAATGCGGAGCAAGTTCTCTCAACAGGAGACATTGGAAGATGTCTGGAGGCATTTTTCTGGAGGTCACTACTGGCACCTAGTGGGTAGAGGACAGGATCCCACATGTACTGCATATCCCACAACACACAGGATGGTCCCCCTACAAGAGAGAATGTTCTGGTCCCAAGTATCAACAGTGGGTTGAGAAACTCTGGTCCAATCCAAAAAAGTGCCTGGAGATCTGCCCATGAAAATTAGTCACTTTGAATGTTTCTCAGAAATAACAATGTTATGATCCATTCCTGAAAATTATTGATTTATCTATTCTTGTGCTCTGCCTGTTCACACAAAGGAACTGAGATAAGATTCACAGGAAAATGACATAAGTGACATAATAAAAGACTGGGAAAAAAAAGAAAGAAAATTAAAAGAGAAAAGAGAGCCTTAGAACTGAGGGCTGTGATCCCCGCTGTTTCCCACGCCGGCAGCAGGCCTGGCTGTGTCAGGAAAGCACTGCCCTAAGTGTCTGACTCATTATGAAGTTGCAATTTGAAGAGTGATGACGTGACTTGGGGGTACGGACTTCACAATAATTTAATTCTCGGTCACTCTCTGAGGTTCTCAGATGAAAGGCCATCTCAGGTCAGTTATTCCAGGGAAACTACATCTGCCAAGGAACACATGAAAGAGGTAATTCAGTCCTTTTAGATGAGCCAGGGCCCACAGACAGGAAGCAACTCAAGCGAGGGCGGACCAGGGCAGAACCGGCCTGGCCTAGGTCTCCTGACCCCACACACACTTGCTGTCTCCATCCCACCTTGCTTCTCACCTCAACACGACTGAACGAGGGCCTTGCCTTCGGGAAACATCCCAGCACATTCAAAGCCAAGCAATGAATGCTGCAGCTTTGCTATGATCACATAAAAGCTGCCTGAGTTTTACTTTATGTTTATCAGGTCATTGGCACTTGGTAAAAATAATGCTTTATATAATAATTGAAAATGTATCTAGTAGACACAACACAAATGTCCAACAAAATGTGGTACATCCATATAATGGAGTATTATACAGCCATGAAAAGGAATGAAGTACTGCCACATGCTACAATATGCATGAACTTTGAAAATGTGATGCTGAGTCAAAGAAGCCAGACACAAAAGGCCACACAGGGTGTGATTCCATTTATATAAAATGTCCAGAATAAGCAAATCCATAGATACAGAAAGTAGATTAGTGGTTGCCTAAGGTTAGGGAGAATGGGGCAGGGGGAGGCTGCAGGTGAGGGCTAACGGGTACAGGGTTCCTATTTTGGGGGGGATGAAAATGTTCTGGAATTAGATGGTGGTGGTTGCACAATCTCATGTATATACTAAAAACCACTGAATTGTACACTTTAAAATGGCAAATTTATGGTATGTAACTAAAAAATAATAAGACCTTAAAATGCGTAAGACAAGAACAGATTAGGTTGCAAGTAACTCTAGGAACATGGGGTTTTGAATCAGAAATCTGGGCTGACAGGTTCAGCCTGAAGCCAACCTCTCCCCTTACCTCACATAAACTTTTGTGATGAGAACCTGAGATTAAGTGCATAAATTGACAGACAGCAGTGATAGGAACAGAAAACAGCCCCTCCTCGCTGTGGGAAGGAAAGGTGCTCCTGCAACCTAACTTCTCAGTAGCAGACTATTGATCGCTAGTGTTCTTTTGCCTCTAATCAGCGTGTAGAGGGGGATTACTAGAACCTTCTGTGTGTAGATAACTCATGAATGGCCTCTCCTCTCCAAGGAGGGGGCTGTGAAGGTTCAACTTCCCAGCCACTCTGAAAATGTCCCTGCCAATCCCAGCAAAACAAGGCTGAAGAACTACCCTACCAGGAGACAGGGCTGTCAAGCCAAATGCAAACATTCTTCTCTTGTCTCACACAGACACACAAACCTCCCCCGTGTTATCAGTCAACTTCCCCCACTCCCTCCCACAAAGAAAGGGGCTGAAGAGCCCAGATGCCGGCTGCGGAACTTCCTGGGCCTGGGACCGCAGGGCCGCTCCTCCAGTCTTCTCTAAACACAGCTAAGGGTCTGCAGGCGGACACTCAGCCTTGTTATAGGTAAGAGTTTACACCAGAGGCCTTGACGGGTTCTTCAAGAGATGGTGGGCAAGATTGCGCGACCAGAGGGTCATCCCTGCAGCTACAGAGGGCTGACCTGCTCAGAGGCCCAAGGCCCCAACCTAGGACAAGCCAGGCCAACCCTGCAGGCTAAGAGGGCAACAGTGCCCTCAATCAACCCCAGAGGAAAAAGTGGCCAGGCAAACGGACCTGGGCCACACACAGACCCACAAAAACGCGCACAGTGCCAGGACACGCAACCCAGGAATGCACCTATGCAATCACCCAGAATGGGTCACAGCCACACAGAAAGATAGATGCACATAAACACACAGGCCTGAGTGATGTTACAGAAAGGAAAAGCCAGACTAAGGCTGCACACACAGACGTGAGACACAGCCACACAGAGCCCACAGCACGCTCGGTCACCGTCACACAGTGACACAGGCACGCCTACAGACAGAACTCCAGAGGCGGCACGCGGGGAAACAATCTCACACGTTTGTAGGGGCACTCCCAGATGCCTGTCTCACGCTGGCACAGTCCCCGGACGGCAGGTCAGCAACAGTCACATCTCACATCGCACAGCCAGGCAGGCATACAGGCAAAGGGCCTAGAACTACCCGGGCCACAGGTCTCAGAACCAGCGGCTCACGCAGTCACCCAATCAAGGGTCCCAGTTGCACATCCAGTCACCTCTGGACCCTGGTCACACTGCAGAGTCACTCACAACTGGGAGTCCCGACAGACGCACAGTCCTCCCCAGACAGAGGTCAACCCAAGATGGGGGTCACACCTGAAATCACAGTCCCCACACAATCACGAGGTCACATCTGCACACACAGTCTCTGCACAGTCACCCTCAGGGGTCACAACGCACACAGTCTCCGCCTAACAGGGGGTCACCCCAAGATGGGGGTAACCCCCTGATGTGGGTCACAGCGCACACACAGTATCCTGCTGACACTCCCAGAGGGGTCGCACTGCATACACAGTCCCTGCAAAGTCGCCCCCCGATAGGGGTCACACCGCACACAAAGTCCCCGCACAGCTCCCCCAGACAGGGTCACATCGCACACAGTCCTCGCACGGTCACCCCGGTCCGGCTGCCCGGCTCTGTTCCTACGGCGGGGCCCCCAGGAGCCCGCGCAGCCGCCCCCCTGCCCCGCACGCGCGGCGTCCGGCGGCCCAGGCCGGGCGCGGCGAGCCCGGGGCTCACCTCGCTGTTGCTGGCCGAGGAGGAGGCAGCGCTGGGCGTGGGCGAGCGCTGCAGGGTCACCAGGGCCATGGCTGCGGCGCGGTGCGAGGGCGCCACAGACGTCTCGAGCTAGAGCCGCCACCGCCACCGCCGCCCGGGCCGGGCCCGGGGCCTCCTGGAGCCGCGCGCGGGCGGCCGGGCCGAGCCGGGCCGGGCCCGCCCCTCCCCCTCGGCGTCGCCACCGCCCCCGCCCCCAGCTCCCGCCTCCCGCGCCGGCGCGCGCCGGCCTCAGTGCGCGGAGTGGGCGGGGAAGCGGGCAGGGCGGGGCGAGGAGGCGCGCGTGCGCGGGGGCCCTGAGGGCTGCCCGAGGCCTCGGCTGGTAGATCACGTCCCTCGCGCGCCCGACACACGCGCCCCCGCCCGCGCGCCCCGCCATCTGGCCTGGGACTCGGGGGCGCGCGCGCCGCCGGGAGCCCGTACGCCCCAGGGGCCCTGCCCGCTGCTCTGCCTGGGGAAACTGAGGCCCGGCGACCGTGCAGACAGGACTGTACAGCGACCAGGAAATAAAAGACGTCCTGGGGCCGGGCGCGGTGGCTCACGCCTGTAATCCCAGCACTTTGGGAGGCTGAGGCGGGCGGATTACGAGGTCAAGAGATCGAGACCATCCTGGCCAACATGGTGACACCCCGTCTCTACTAAAAATACAAAAATTAGCTGGGCAGAGTGGTGCGCGCCTGTAGTCCCAGCTACTCGGGAGGCTGAGGCAAGAGAATCGCTTGAATCTGGGAGGCGGAGGTTGCAATGAGCTGAGATCGCACCACTGCACTCCAGCCTGGGCGACAGAGCGAGACTCGGTCTCAAAAAAAAACCAAAAAACAAAAACAGTAAGCAAAATAGATTCGCCTAATTTTGCAGAGGTTAATCAAGTTATTAGGCACGTTTTTAAAAAAGTATTTTGCTAATCTTTTTCAATGAATTCTTTCTGGGTGTTCTGAAACCCAGCCAACTCCTTGGAGGTCAGGGAAGGCTTCCCAGAAGAGCTTTATTCTGAGGCTTGGGCTTGAGCATAAGCAGGATTAACAGGTGAAAGAACGGAGAGACAGCTCTCCAAGCAGGGGGGATCAGCGTGCCCTGAAGCAGGAAGAAGTTTGTCAACCGGAGGCCAGCACTCAGGGAAGGGAAGAGGGGAGGAATGGCTGGAGTCTCCATCCTCTCTGGAAAGATCGCTCCGGCTGCTGCGTGGATGAGGGACCACGGGGCAGTGGGCTGAGGGAGACCAGGGAGGAGGCTGCTGCTGTTGTCCCGGGGAGAGGTGACCAGTTATGGGGATGGAGAGGGGAACATGGAATAAGTTACCAAGAAGGCAATTCTGGCTTGACTTAGTAGTAGGAAACTTTTCTTTTAGCCAAAATCTCATCTCCCGGCTCCCACCCCCAACCTCTGCATGTTGCACAAGCACTCGCAAACGCAGTGGTCCCAGCCTGCCCCGCAGCTTAGCAAATTTGTCTTACTGCCCAACAGGAAACCCACGCAGCCTCCTGGATTCTTCCCCGTCCCTCCCTCTGTCCTGGGGCTGTGACCTCCTCCATATTATTCACAGGGTCTCAGCACGATTCATCTCAAAGGTGATTCTAGTGGGGGGCACTGTAGCTTCTACGGAGCGTTTCTAAGAGGGGATTTGTGGGAATGTTTGTGGTTGTCTTGCTGATGGAGGGGGAGAGCTCCTGGCATTTAGAGTGCAAGAGCCTTGGATGCTGAATGTCTTCCAATGCACTGGACAGTCTCCCCAAGAAGAATTGCTCCATTCCCACAAAATGTTTCCTGGGTGAAAAACCCATTTATAGTAATCTGAAGCCAGAACCTAACTCCATTTCATACATCAACACTAGTCTTCCTTCCTTCCTTCCTTCCTGCCTGCCTTCCTTCCTTCCTTCCTTCCTCTCTTTCTTTCTTTCTCTCACTTTTTTTCTGAAACAGGGTCTCACTCCCATCACCCAGGCTGAAGTGCAATGTCACAATCATAGCTCACTGCAGCCTCCATCTCCCAGGCTCAAATCATCCTCCTGCTTCAGTCTCCTGAGTACTACAGGTACACACCACCACACCCAGCTCCTTTAAAAAAAAAGTTTAACTATGTTGCCCAGGCAATCCTTCCAAAGTGCTGGGATTACAGGCAGAAGCCACCATGGCTAGCCTAGTATTTTTTACTGAATTTTCAGAAAGGTGACTATGTTGAAACCCTGTCTCTCCTAAAAATACAAAAAATTAGCCAGGCGTGGTGGCGGGCACCTATAATCTCAGCTACTCAGGAGGCTGAGGCAGGAGAATCACTTGAACCCGGGAGGCAGAGGTTGCAGCAATCTGAGATCGTGCCACTGCACTCCAGCCTGTGTGACACAGCAAGACAGAGAGAAAGAGAGAGAGAAGGGAAGGGAGGGGAGAGGAGGGGAGAGAAGGGGAGGGGAGGGGAGGGGAGGGGAGAGGAGGGGAGGGAAAGGAAGGGAAAATATACTTTGTTTTGCTTGAGAGTTTTGTCAAGAGTTGTTCATCCATCCTTAGGGAAAAGGAGGTAATGGATGGCAACGCCTCTGCTAATATTACAGCATCCCACACAAGGTGCCCACAACTGTAGCTGCACTCTAGGTAGACAGACAGTCATAGGTACTTAAATGTCAAATATAAGGCAAAATTGTGGACAAAATTCAGTTGAGTAGAGAATATTTTATTTCTCAAATCCAAGCACATTGATTATTGGCAGGCCCATGCTTCTGAGATGCCCCTGTGTCCTCTCAGGGAGTAGTGGCTGAGCATTTCCACATTGTAATGCATGTTGTTTCATTATGATTTATTTTTCTTTTATGTCTCTCTTACATTAGTTTTCAAATTTGAGAGTTTGAGAATCCCCTGGAGAAAATACAGATTGCTAGACCCCACCTCCCAGAGTTTCGAATTCACAAGGTTTGCTGTAGGGCTGGAAAATTTGCACGTCTAACAAATTCACAGGCAATGCTGATGCTTCTGTCTGGGGACGACAGTCTGAGAACTACTGCCTATACGAATGCAATGGCCTCTTCACCAAGAAATTCCTACCTAGATCTGATCCTGGTACCCGTCCGTGGCCCCCAATCCTAATCCCCCTGCTCTGGCCCGCCTGCTTTTCCACTCACCCCAACTTTTTTGGAGGCAGTCTCCACCCCTTCTCACTTCCTCTTAGAGCTGAGAGCCCTTTTCTTCCCCACAACTAACTCTTGCTAGAAATCACCTCCAAAAAGCTTTCCCTGCCCCTTAAGCAGTGTCATTTCCAGGATCTCGTAGCCCTCACCCTACCCTTAAACACACAGCAAGTGTCAGTCTGCCTTATCATAATGGGTCCATCTCTCTGTCTTGTCCCATTACCGTAGAGCCAGGAACGGTCCCTAAGAAAAGCCTCAGGAGTCAGGCTGGGGCCAGCGTGAGGGTGCAAAATGTAAGAGGGTGCCCCCAAAAACTCAATGATTAAGATAAATAGTATTTTAATGCAATATTTTAGAAAATCAAAATTAATGCCAAATCCATGATGAAAAAAATATTTTTAAAATTTGCTTTTTTTTTTTTTTTTTTAATTGAGACAGAGTCTTGCTCTGTTGCCCAGGCTGGAGTGCAGTGTGGCACAATCTCTGCCTCTTGGGTTCAAGCAGTTTTCCTGCCTCAGCCTCCCGAGTAGCTGGGATTACAGACCCCCAACACCATGACCGGCTAATTTTTGTATTTTTAGTAGGATGGAGTTTCACCGTGTTGGCCAGGCTGGTCTCAAATTCCTGAAATCAGTGATCTGCCTGCCTCGGCCTCCCAAAATGCTGGGATTACAGGTGTGAGCCACTGTGCCTGGTCAAAATATTTACAAAAATTTTTTAAGAGCCAAGGTCTCATTCTGTCACCCAGGACAGGGTGTAGTGGTGCAATCCTAGCTCACTTCAGCCTTGAACTCTGGGCTCAAGCCATCCTCCTGCCTCTGCCTCCGGAGTACCTGAGACTACAGGTGTACACCACCACGCCTGGCTGACTTTATTTTTGGCAGAAACTGGGTGTTGCTATGTTGGCCAGGCTGGTTTCAAATTCCTGGCGGCACTCAATCCCCCGACCTTGGCCTCCCAAAGCGTTGGGATTACCGGCATGAGCCACCACACCTGGCCAAAGTATCAAATTTTTAAGTAAAAATGGCATCAGTACTGTGTCACTGATTCTTCCACTTACTTCAGACTTCAGTGTAGCTCAGCAAAGCACTTTTACTGATCCTGTCTTTATTTGATTCTTTTACAACTTTGGCCATTCTAAAGCCTTTTGTGAAAATGGCCTGTGGTTCAGCTGGGCATGGTGGCGTGCACCTGTAATCCCAGCTACTCGGGAGGCTGTGGCAGGAGAATCGCCTGAAACCAGGAGGTAGAGGCTGCAGTGAGCTGAGATCGTGCCACTTTTGACACTCTGTCTCAAAAAAAAAAAAGGAAGCCTGTCGGCTTGACTTCAGTAGCCTCTGATGGGGTGGAGTGGACAAGGGGAAGTGAAAGCTCCCAGGCCTCAGTCAGGGCAGGTCCCAAGAAGCCCTGGGCATGGAGGAGGAGAACAATCCAGTAGAGGCAGCTCTGAAGTTTTCTCCCATGCATTAGAGCCCTTTCCAATCAGTATCATGATTTTTCATCATATAATAGTTTATTTAATCATCTTTGACCTCCTCCTTGTAGTCCCAGCTCACTTTTGTAACTAATAAAAAACAGTGAGTTATTGAGCTATTTGCTCTCTGCTAAGGCACAATGCAAAGTGCTTTGTGAGTGTGTGGGGGACATGATTTATTAACATGTGAATGTCCCCCCACTTATACTCCAAGATCACCTCCTCCAGGAAGCCTTCCTTGCCCCGTGGCTGGGTTAGGCACCCCTTCTCTGTGCTTCTACAGCCCCTGTGCATTAGTGACAATGGCATTGTGGATCTGCCCTAGGCCCATTTCTGGGTTGGGACACTTTAGGTACATTCATTCTTGTCACCCTGTGATTCTCATTTCATGGGTGAGGAAATTGATGCACAGAGTGGTTAAGGCACTGGCCCCAAGTTATGTAACTAAGGAGTGGTGAACCTGGTTCACCCATGTTTTTCTGCTTTAGAACTCAGGCAAAGACAGGTTCTTCCAGGACAGCCTCAGAAAGGGTTGGTGCAAATTAGGTTAGTGCCAAAGTAATTGCGGTTTTTGTCATTTTTTTTTTAATGGTGCAAAAGTAATTGCGGTTTTGTCATTAATGACCAACTGTTATAAGTAATAGTTCCCTTTTTTTTTTTTTTTGAGATGGAATCTTGCTCTGTTGCCCAGGCTGGAGTGCAGTGGCTTGATCTCGGCTCTCTGCAAACTCCGCTTCCTGGGTTCAAGTGATTCTCCTGCCTCAGCCTCCCAAGTAGCTGGGATTACAGGTGCCTACCCCCATGCCCAGCTAATTTTTGTATTTTTAGTAGAAACGGGGTTTCACCATGTTGGCCAGGCTGGTCCCGAACTCCTGACCTCAAGTGATCCACCCACCTCGGCCTCCCAAAGTGCTGGGATTACAGGTGTGAGCCACTGCACCTGGCCAATAGTTTGCCTGTTAAAGCAAATAACTTGTAATTTCTCCTTAATTATTCATTCCAAAATGATATTCAGAGGTAATAAAGCTCTGATAGGCTGAATAATGGCCCACAAAGATGTCCATATTCCAAATCCCTAGAATCCCTGCCTATGTTACCTTGCATGCTAAGAGGGTTTTACAGATGTGATTAAACTCAGGATGTTTAGATGGGGAAATTTTCCTGGAGGAGGCCCAAGAGGTCCTAATGTAATCACAAGGGTCCTTGTAAGAGGGAGGTGAGAAGGTCAGAGTCAGTAGTAAGAGATGTGACAACGGAACTGAGGGATTAGAGTGAAGGAAGAGGCCACAATCCAAGGAATGCAGGCAGTTGCTAAAAGTGGAAAAACGCCAAAAAATGAATTCTCCTTTCAGAGCCTCCAGAAAGAATGGAGCCCGGCTGATATCTTTTTCTTTTCTTTTTTGAGTCAGGGTCTTGCTCACAGAGCTGTCACCCGGGCTGGAGTGCAGTGGCATTATCATAGCTCACAGCAGCCTCGACCTCCAGGGCTCAAGGGATTCTCCCACCTCAGCCTCCTGAGTAGCTGGGACTACAGACACACACCACTATGCCCGGTTGACTTTTTTTTATTATTATTATACTTTAAGTTCTGGGGTACATGTGCAGAACATGCAGGCTTGCTACATAGGTATACACGTGCCGTGGTGGTTTGCTGCACCCATCAACCCGTCATCTGCATTAGATATTTCTCCTAATGTTATCCCTCCCCTGGCCCACCACCCCCTGACTGGCCCCGGTGTGTGATGTTCCCCATGCCCGGTTGATTTTTAAGGGTTTTTGTTTGTTTGTTTTTTTAGAGACGAGGGTCTCAGCTGGGTGCAGTGGCTCATGCCTGTAATTCCAGCACTTTGGGAGGTAAGGCGGGCAGATTGCTTCAGCCCAGGAGTTCAAGACCAGCCTGGGCAACATGGCGAAACCAAAAAATGCAAAAAATTAACTGGGCATGGTGGTACATGCCTGAGGCTGAGGTGGGAGTATCGTCTGAGCCTGGGAGATCAAGGCTGCAGTGAGCCATGATCATGCCACTGTGCTCCAGCCTGGTTGATGGGGTGAGACCCTGTGTCTAAAAAATAAAAGAAATGAAGGTCTTGCTATGTTTCCTAGGCTGGTCTTGAACTCCTAGGCTCAAGCAATCCTCCTGCCTCAGCCACCCCAGTTGCTTGGATTACAGGCACAAGCCACCATGTCCAATCCTGGCAACGTCTTGATTTTAGACTTCTGATCTCTACAATTGCAAGAGAATAAATTTATGTTGTTTTAAGCCACGAAATCTCTGGGAATTTGTTACAGCAGCCATACGAAATGAATATAAAACTCAACCTCCATTTGGGCTTTAAAAAACATATCATTATAATGCCATTACCCAGTATGTTCCAGGTGCTTCCCAAGCATTGTGTCATTTTCTCATTCACTCAACTCATCCAATAAACTATGTTTGTTGCTCTCCTGGGCACTAGTCTAGGAATCTGGGTTCCATCAGTGAACAAAATGGAATCACTGCCCTTGAAGAGCATTCAATCAAGTGGGAAATATAGTAAAAATATATATATATGCAAATATGTTTAAAATCATATATGGTAAATATATTGCATTTAAATGAATTAATAGGCCGGGCACGGTGGCTCATGCCTGTAATCCCAGCACTTTGGGAGGCCGAGGCCAGTGGATCACTTGAGGCCAGGAGTTCGAGACCAGCCTGGCCAACATGGCGAAACCCCGTCTCTACTAAAAGTACAAAAATTAGCCAGTTGTGGTGGTGGGTGCCTGTAATCCCAGGTACTCGGGAGGCTGAGGCACAAAAATCGCTTGAACTGAGGGGGTGCGGAGGTTGCAGTGAGCCGAGATCACGCCACTGCACTCCAGCCTGGGTGACAGAGTGAGACTGTCTCAAAATAATAATAATAATAATTAATTAAATGAATTAATATTGGTAAGGGTCTTAGAACAAGATAGGCACTGATATGTGTCAAATAAATGAAATATGATGTCCAATCATGAAAAAGCTTGGGAGAAAAACAAAGCAGGCTAAGGGCAGAGTAATGGAGGAGGCCACTTAGACAAGTGGTCAGGGAAGCTTCTGGGTGAGGTGATATTTGAGCAGAGGAATCACCATGACAGCCCCACCAGGGAGGTGTAGAAACCCTGGGATCTGCCTGGTTCATTCAAACTGGCCTCCCCACTAAGGAACTGTGAGGTTAAAGGTCAGGTACTTTTTCTGAGACCCATTTTCCTTCTGTCGGTGTCACCCAGGCTGGAGCACAGTGGCGCGATCTCGGCTCACTGCAACCTCCTCCCCCCAGGCTCAAGTGATCCTCCCACCTCAGCCTCCTGAGTAGCTAGGATTACAGGTGTGTGCCACCATACCCAGCTAATTTTTGTATTTTTAGTAGAGTCGGCGTTTCACCATGTTGGCCAGGCCAGGCTGCCACCTTGGCTTCCCACAGTGCTGGGATTACAGGTGTGAGCCATCAGACCCAGCCGAGACCCACTGTCTTTCTCTGTAAAATTGATATGAAAGTGATAGTGCTCGGCCGGGCATGGTGGCTCACGCCTGTAATCCCAGCACTTTGGGAGGCCAAGGTGGGCAGATAACCTGAGGTCAGGAGTTCAAGACCAGCCTGTCCAACACGGTGAAACCCTGTCTCTACTGAAAATACAAAAATTAGCCAGGTGTGGTGGTGGGTACCTATAATCTCTGCTACTCAGGAGGCTGAGGCAGGAGAATCGCTTGAACCCAGGAGGCAGAGGTTACAGTGAGTCGAGGTCCCGCCACTTCACTCCAGCCTGGACAACAAAGCAAGACTCCATCTCAAAAAAAAAAAAGAAAAGAAAAGAAAAGAAAGTGGTAGTGCTGACCTCACAGCTTGGTTGTGTCAATTGAACAGCATACTATGCAGGAAAGGCAGAGCGTGCTGTCCTATTTACTAATAGTACCTAAGGTATTGGGTTGAATTGTGTCCCCACAAAATTCACTAGTCCCTGTGAATGGGACCTTATTTGGAAATGAGGTCTTTGCAGCTGATCAAGTTAAGATGAGGTCATTAGGGCGGGGCCCTATTCGCATATGACTGTGTCCGTATGAAAAGGGGGAAATTTGCTGGGCGCGGTGGCTCACGCCTATAATCCCAGCACTTTGGGAGGCCAAGGCGGGTGGATCACCTGAGCTCAGGAGTTCGGGACCAGCCTGACCAACATGGAGAAACCCCGTCTCTATTAAAAATACAAAATTAGCCAGGCGTGGTGGTGCATGCCTGTAATCCCAGCTACTTGGGAGGCTGAGGCAGGAGAATCACTTGAACCCGGGGGGTGGAGGTTGCAATGAACTGAGATCGCGCCATTGCACTCCAGCCTGGGCAACAAGAGTGAAACTGCATCTCAAAAAATAAACAAATAAATAAATAAATAAATAATAAAAGGGGAAATTTGGACCCAGAGCCAAGGGGAAAATGCTTCCTGAAGGTTGGAGTTGTGCTGCCACAAGCCAAAGAGCACCTGAGATGGTCAGCAAACCGCCAGAGCTAGGAGTGAGGAGCAGATTTGCGTGGCCTTCTGAAGAAACCAGCAACTCGATTTCAGAGTTCCAGGCTCCAGAACTGTGAGAGTAAATGCCTGTGGTTTAAGCCTCCCAGTTTGTGGCACTTTGTTACAGCAGCCACAGGAAAGGAACGCATCTAACATGATCATTTCATCAGCTGCAGAAAATGAGGCTCAGAGCAAGGCTAGGGTTTGAACCCAGGCCAACTAGACCCCAGACCACATGCATGGGTTGTTGGCCTTTCTAGCCTGGGAGGTAACAGTTTGGATGTTCTACTATTTGCAGGGAACGGTGTTCAGAGGACTCAAAGCTTCAGCCACCTGGGCCAGGGTGTCCAGGGTTGGATATGGAAGTCAGGTATCTGGGGCTTCTGACGCAGCATCGCTCTGGGTGGGTCAATAGGCACCAGCAGCCAGGCAGTTGAGGGATCTCCGCCCCTGTGCGGAGTTGGCTGAAGCCTCCCTTCCTCTACCCATCCCTTCATTTAACCTGCTTGCCAGATCGAGGTGTTCCCTGGCCTCTGCCAGGGGTGTATTCACCTGAGTTTGCCTTTTATTCACTATGATCACAAGCAACACACTGACGCTTGCTGAGCCTCAGAATCTCAACTCTTGGTGGGGTGCGGTGGCTCATGCTGCTAATCCCGGCACTGGGAGGCCAAGGTGGGTGAATCACTTGAGGCCAGGAGTTAGAGACCAGCCTGGCCAACATGGCAAAAACCTGTCTCTACTAAAAATACAAAAATTAGCCAGGCATGGTGACGTGCACCTGTAGTCCCAGCTGCTCAGGAGGCTGATGCACAAGAATCACTTGAATCCAGGAGATGGAGGTTGCAATGAGCCAAGATCACACCACTGCACTCCAGCCTGGGTGACAGAGTGAGATTCTGTCTCAAAAAACAAACAAAAGAATCTCAACTCTTAATATGGAATGATTAATGTCCTATAAGAAAGCATTGGTTAGATCAATTGGGTATATGCATGTGATGTCCCTCCTAGATAGCTCTCAGTGGTCCTCATCTCCTGATATTCATGCCCTGTGGAGTCTCTTCACACAATAAATAGAACTGACCTGTGTAACCACTAGGATATCACAGATATGACAGCATGTGTCTTCTGAGGCTAGGGGTCATAAAAGACACTGAAGCTGCTGTCTTGCTGTCTCTTGGATTTCTCATTCTGGGGGAATCCAGCTACCATGTCATGGGGACATTTAGGACATTTAAGCAGCCAAAGAGAGAGGGCCGCATGGCAAGAAACTGAGGTCTCCTGCCAATGACCAGCACTAACCTATTGTCATGTGAATGCACCACCTTGAAAATGGATCCTCTAACCCCAGTCAGGCCTTTATTTATTTATTTACTTATTAATTGAGACCGGGTCTCATTCTGTCTCCCAGGCTGGAGTACAGTGGCACCATCTTGGCTCGCTGTAACCTCTGCCTCCTGGGTTCAAGCGATTCTCATGCTTCAGCCTCCCAAGTAGCTGGGATTACAGGCGTGCGCTACCATGCCCAGCTAGTTTTTTTGTATTTTTAGTAGAGACAGGGTTTCACCATGTTGCCCAGGCTGGTCTGAAACTCCTGGCCTCCAGTGATCTGCCTATCTCGGACCCCCAAAGTGCTGAGATTACAGGCAAGAGCCATTGTGCCAGGCCCCCCATTCAAGCCTTCAGATGAGATCACAACCATGGCCAACATATGGAGTGCAACCTCATGAGACACTCTGAGCCAGAGCTGCCCAGCTGAGCTGCTTCCAGATTCTAGGCCCAAAGAAAATGTATGAGATAATAAATGTTTATTGTTTTAAGCTGCTAAATTTTAAGGTAACTTGTTATGCAGCAATAGATAACTTTTATATGCTGCCATAAAAATATTATAAAACCATGCACTAGTACAGAAAGATTTTTATAAAATATTAAGTGGAAGAAAAAAAAAGCAGGCCACCAAACAGCATAGGACAGTAGACCCCATTTTTGAAAGAAAAATATGAAGAGTTAAAAAACTCTACCAAAGGGGAAAAAAAAGAGGGCATCAATGGAGAGATGGAGAAGCTTTGTTTTTGGATGGGAAGACTCAGTATGGTAGAGTTAACAACCTCTCAAAATTAAATTAAATGGAAATGCTATTGAAATCCCAATTTGATTCTTTTGAGTGTAGGGATCTTTACAACAGATAACTGGACAAGCTAACATTTATTGGGTATATATGTGTGTTGCATCACGTGACAGTCACTGTTTCATCTTAATTCCACCATAGGAGAAAGTCCCTCTTTATTTAATTTTTCTGAGAGTAAAGTACTGCTATTACCTGTTCCCCTTCCCATTTTACTTAGGAGGTTTCAAGAGGGGACTTGTCTGAGATCCTGGAAACCGTGGAGGTGAGATGACATCAAGCATGTTTGATATTTACATGTGTGCCCTTGGGCCTCCTGCCACATGGCCTCCCCACTGTGCCCTGGTTTCCCTAAGTACCAGCCCAAGGACACATGGATAGGAAAGGTGGAGCTGGGGCACCAGCCCAGTCTGCCTGACTCCGGAGTCCCTGGTCTTAATGACTAAACCACCCCAGAAAAGTAACCGTGGGAGAAGAGACCTGCAAACTAGGAAAAAGAAGATTAAAGGGAAGGAATCTGTTCTGCTAGATATTAAAACATACGACAAAGCTGTAGAAATTAAAACAGAATGGGGCCGGGTGCAGCAGCTTACGCCTGTAATCCCAGCACTTTGGGAGGCCGAGGTGGGTGGATCACCTGAGGTCAGGAGTTCTAGATCAGTGTGACCAATATGGTGAAACCCTGTCTCTACTAAAAGTATAAAAATTAGCCAGGCATAGTGGTGTGCACCTGTAGTCCCAGCTACTCTGCAGGCTGAGCCAGGAGAATTACTTGAACCTGGGAGGCAGAGGTTGCAGTGAGCCAAGGTCACACTACTACACTCCAGCCTGGGTTACAGAGCAAGACTCCAGCTCAAAAAGAAAAAAAAAGAAGAAAAAAAAACCGGGTGCAGTGGCTCATGCCTGTAATCCCAGCACTTTGGGAGGCCGAGGTGGGTGGATCACCTGAGGTCAGGAATTCAAGACCAGCCTGGGCAACATGGTGAAACCCTGTCTCTACTAAAAACACAAAATCAGCCGGGTGTGGTGCTGCATGCGTATAATCCCAGCTACTTGGGAGACTGAGGCAAGAGAATCCCTTGAACCTGGAAGGCAGAGGTTGCAGTGAACCAAGACTGCGCCACTGCACTCCAGCCTGGGCAACAAGAGCAAAACTCCATCTCAAAAACAAAACAAAACAAAAACAAAAACAAACATAGAATGGGTGCTGGCCTAGAAAGCCACAAACAGATGAATGGAGCACAACATTAAGTCCAGGAATAGACTCAAACACACAGGAAAGTCTGGTGAACGATAATAGGAGGTAGGTATCTGTGAAGCGTGGAGTAAGAGTGAGTTACTCAACCAACAGTTCTGCTGCCACTGGCTAGCAAGTAAATGCGGATCCCTACCCCACTGCTAGTCTCCATAATTAATTCCAAATGAGTCAAATAGTTAAATGTTTAAAAAACCTTCAAAAGTTGCCAGGCACGGTGGCTCACACCTGTAATCCCAGCACTTTGGGAGGCCGAGGCGGGTGGATCACCTGAGGTCAGGAGTTCTAGATCAGTGTGACCAATATAACAAAACCCCACCTCTACTAAAAACACAAAAATTAGCTGGGCATGGTCGAGGGCGCCTATCGTCCCAGCTACTCAGGAGGCTGAGTCAGGAGAATTACTAGAACCCAGGAGGCAGAGGTTGCAGTGAGCCAAGATTACACCACCCACACTCCAGCCTGGGCAACAGAGTGAGACTCGGTCTCAGAAAAAAAAAAAAAAAAAAAAACCTTCAAAAGTTATAAAAAGTCTGTGTGAGTAATTTTTAATATGAAGCAAGGGAGAGAGATGAAGCAGGGTTTCTAAACATGACTATAGCCATATAAAAATATGTTATAAAGCTGGGCACGGTGGCTCACGCCTGTAATCCCAGCACTTTGGGAGGCTGAGGTGGGTGGATCACCTGAGGTCAGGAGTTTGAGACCAGCCTGACTAACATGGAGAAACCCCGTCTCTACTAAAAATACAAAAACTAGCTGGGTATTGTGGCGCATGTCTGTAATCCCAGCTCCTCGGGAGGCTGAGGCAGGAGAATTGCTTGAAGTCGGGAGGTGGAGGTTGCAGTGAGCCGAGATCGCACCATTGCACTCCAGCCTGGGCAACAAGAGCGAAACTCCGACTCAAAAAAAAAAAATGTTATAAAACCACACACCACTATAAAGAAATGGTAATGCAAAAATCATAAAGGACGAAAAAAAAAAGGAAATAGATTTAACTACAAAAAAGTTTCTGTTTTGCTTTTGATTTTTTAGAGTTAGAGTCTTGTTCTTTTTCCCAGGCTGGTACAATCATAGCTCACTGCCACCTTGAACTCTTGGGCTCAAGCAATCCTCCTGCCTCTGAAACTGCGTTTGCAAAAATTATAACTGAGAAAACGATGACAGTGAAAGAGATCTGACCTAACTGACTCCATCTTGCTTCTAACCTCCAAGCTGTCCGTGTTCATTCCTGGGTGTAGGCCAAACTAACTTTGGGAGGAATTTAGTTTATAGTTTAACTTTGTCAAAGTTTAACTAAGATGTTAATAGCCCATTTTCCAAAACAAACCCCCTTCCTGCCTGGGGACTAGACTGCCTTTGCAGGACTAACAAATTATTATAGCTACCAGATTAGAAATTATGGTTTAGGAGTCATGCAGCTGAAGCCTACAAGATTCTGAATCTCCCAAATTGCTCCTGGAGATAACATCACCGTTGTAAAAGCTAAGATCAGTGCTTGACATATTTTGCAGACCTCGCACTCGATGGATCAGCTGGCACTACCCAAATGGATAAACAGGCTCATCTGATCTGTGGTCCCCACCCAGAAACTGACCCAGCACAAGAGGACCGCTTCAACTCCCTATAACTTTGTCTCCAACCTGAACAATCAACACTTCCCTACTTTCTGACCCCCTACCCACCAAATTACCCTTAAAAACCTTAGCCAGGCGCAGTGGCTCATGCCTGTAATCCCAGCACTTTGGGAGGCTAAGGCAGGCGGATCACCTGAGGTCAGGGTTCGAGACCAACCATGGCCAACATAGTGAAACCCCATCTCTACTAAAAATACAAAATTAGCCAGGTGTGGTAGTGGGCGCCTGCAATCCCAGCTACTCAGGAGGCTGAGGCAGGAGAATCGCCTGAACCCGGGACACAGAGGTGGCAGTGAGCCAAGATCACTCCACTGCACTCCAGCCTGGATGACAAGAGCGAAACTCGGTCTCAAAAACAAAACAAAACAAAAAACCCACAGAAAACAAACCCTGAACCCTGATCCTAAACTCTTTCACTATTGCAGTTCCCCTGACTTGATACATTGGCTCTGTCTAGGCAGCGGGCAAGGATAACCCATTTGGCAGTTTCACCTCAGCCTCCTGAGTAGCTGGGATTACAAATGCAAGCCACAGCTAAAAAAATTTTCAAACCTTTGTAGGACAGACAAATTGGGGAAAATATTTGCAACAAAGGGATAATACACATACATATAAAGAGTTCTTTCAAGGCTGGGCACAGTGGCTCACGCCTGTAATCCCAGCACTTTGGGAGGCCGAGGCAGGCAGATCACGAGGTCAGGAGTTCGAGACCAGCCTGGCCAATATGGTGAAACCCCATCTGTACTAAAAATACAAAAATTAGCTGGGTGTGGTGGCATGCGCCTGTAATCCCAGCTACTCAGGAGGCTGAGGCAGGAGAATTGCTTGAACCCGGGAAGTGGAGATTGTAGTGAGCCGAGATCGCACCACTGCACTCCAGCCTGGGTGACAGAGTGAGACTCCATCTCAAAAAAAAAAAAAAAAAAAAAGAGTTATTTCAAATTAATAAGAAAAATAACCAACACAATTCAATAGAAAAATGGGGAAAAAAGAATAGGCACTTTACAAAGAAATAAATACAAAGCCCAGTGGACATGAAACTTTGCCATCTCCTTAGCAGGGCTTGGAGTAAGGTGGGGAGAAGGAAGGATGCAAAATTTAAGGAGGCTGTCACTCTCAGCTGTCACTCTCAGGGCCATGTAAGTACAAAGTGGGCATATGAGGGTAAGTGCCTCCTTAAATGTGTAAATTGCTAGCGCCCTGTTGGATGGCAGTCTGGCAAAATGGATCAATATTTTAAATGTACAAACCCTGGCATAATGATTCCATTTTTAGGAACTGACCTTATGGAAATGATCAGGCAAGTGTGCCAAGAAACACATCTAGGATATTTTTAATGTCGACAAATTAGAAATGACAGGTAAATTCAACCCTACGGACTGACTTTAAAAATTGTTACATCTGGCTGGGCATGGTGGCTCACGCCTGTAATCCCAGCATTTTGGGAGACCAACATGGGAGGATCGCTTAAGCACAGGAGTTCAAGACCAGTCTGGGCAACATAGGGAGACCCCGTCGCTACAAAAAAAAAAAAAAGTAAAAATTAGCCAGGTTGGTGGTACATGCCTGTAGTTCTAACTACTCAGGAGGCTGAGGAGGGAGGATCACTTGAGCCCTAGAGGTCAAGACTACAGTGAACTGTGATTGCGCCACTGTACTCCAGCCTGGGCAACAGAGTGAGACCCTGTCTCAAAAAAGAAAAAAAAATGTTACATCCAGGTACATTGGTATCCTGTGTAAAAAGGATGCCATCCTGTAGTCCCAGCTACTTGGGAGGCTGAGGCAGGAGAATCGTTTGAGCCCAGGAATTCGAGGCTTCAGTGAGCTATGTTCACACCACTGCACTCCAGCCTAGGCAACAGAGCAAGACTTCGTCAATAAATTAAAAGAAAAATAAAAAGTACGTCACTGTTCTATAGTGGTTGTGGAAAGAGGCTCAGGGTGTGTCATGTTGGTACAAGTGAACAGAGGAACCAACATATGTCACATGATACTATTTTTGCCACCTGCCCGTGTTTATGTTCACAGTTGGAAATATTTGCCCAAAGTAATGGTCCCTATTTCCTGGTGGTGGGATTAATTGCAGGGGATTCTTACTTTCTTCTTTATGCCTGCTGCATAAATACTTGAAATCCTTAAATACTGCTTAATACTTGAAAAACTGATTAAAGCTAATTTTGTCTGAGAAAGAGAGTGGGAGTTAACCTGTTATTCTGTAACTTCCTGGCCCCACCAGGGTTGACTCCTGCCGAGAATTCTCCAGGTAAATGTTTTTGCCCTGGCCTGACTGTATTTCAGAACTACCAGGAGGTCGTTTTGTTTATCAACCACCCAGTGGGGTCAAAAAGACCCTTAACTTCTACAATTCCAGCCAAATAAACAGAAGTTGCTTTCAAAGGTCTAGGGCCTCCCATTACTAGGATCAGTGAGTTTTGGACTTCAGGGTAGTGGAAAGGGCCTTGGTCCCACAGAGCTCTCTCAGGGCACTTAAATTTCCTTAACTGTAAAATGGACAGCTTCAACCGTATCAGTGTTTCTCAATTTTCTCTTTTCTTTTCTTTTGAGACAGGGTCTTGCTCTGTTACCCAGGCTGGAGTGCAATGGCAAGATCTCAGCTCAGTGCCGCCTCAACCACCCAGGCTAATCAATCCTTCTACTTCAGCCTCCCAAGTAACTGGGACTACAGGCATGTGCCACCATGCTTGGCTAATTTTTTGTAGAGATGGGGTTTCATCATGTTGCCCAGGCTGGTATCAAACGCCTGGGCTCAAGAGATCCTCCTGCCCCAGCCTCTCAAAGTGCTGTGATTACAGGCGTGATCCTCCGTGCCTGGCTTTTTCTTAAACTCACTCTCCTTTTTAATAAAGATAAAATTCTTACACCCTTCCTAGTGGGTACCTTTCTCCTTATTCCAACAGCCAAGAAGATACTGTGGAACTTTACTTTGTGTAGATTATATCACGAAAACAATAGTTGTCCCCCAAGCTCATTTTCCAAAATTAAATAATAATTCTAAGTATGCTTGTTTGTACACAGTACAGGACTTTCTGAAGCCACAGGCCACCTCCAGTCCTGGTCACTGATGCCTGGGGTCCTTCTCTGGCTCTCAATTAAAAGCTATAGTGTAGTGACTGAGTACCCCAGTTCTGGACACAACCTGGGTGAGGGTTGCCAGATAAAATACAGGGCGTTCTGGGGAGGTGGCCCACTCCTGTAATCCTAGCACTTTGGGAGGCCAAAGTGGGAGGATCAGGAGTTCAAGTCCAGCCTGGCCAACATGGCAAACGCTGTCTATACTAAAAATAAAAAAATTAGCCTGGTGCAGTGGCACATGCCTATAATGCCAGCTACTTGGGAGGCTGAGGCACAAGAATCACTTGAACCAGGGAGGCGGAGTTTGCAGTGAGCCAAGACCATGCCACTGCACTCCAGCCTGGGCAACAGAGCGAGACACTGTCTCAAAAAATATATATACAGATAGATAGATAGATAGACACACACACACACGCGCGCGCGCGCACACACACACACACACACATATATATATATGGTGTCCTGGAATCTATTTCCTAGATCTGGCAACCCTAACCTAGTTCACATTTGGGCCTCTGCTTCCAGGCAGTGTGACTATAAGCACAATCTGTCTTTCCTTTTTTCTTTTTCTCACCCTCTTTCTTCTTCTTTCCTTCTTCCCTCCTTGCCTGCCTGCTTTCTCCTTCTTTCGTTTTTCTTCCTCCCTCTCCTCCCCTCCACTCCCTCCTCCTTCCTTCCTTTATTCCTTACTTCCTCTCTCCTTTTCTCTTTCTTTCTTTCTTCCCTAATTGTGTCAAGTGTATCAATCTTAATTTTAAATATGCAGCTTGATGAATTTTTACATATGCATAAACTCCTGCAACCACTACCCAGATTAAGGAGCACGTTTCCAGCAACCCAGGAAATTTTATCATGCCTCTTGCTGGTCAGTATCTCCCCCAGAGGTAACCACTCTTCTCACAGCCTCTGTTATTGTCAATTAATTTTGTATGTTCTTGAATTTCATAAAAGTAGAAGTATGCAATATGAGCTCTTAAGTGTCTGGCTGCTTCTTCTTAACCTAATGACTGAGATTCATTCAGGTTGCTATATATAATAGTATTTCCCTTTTCATTGCTGTATAATATTCCATTGTGTGAATTTTTTTGAGGGGGGGAGGTTTGTTTCCTGAAAACACCACAATTTGTTTATCCATCCTCTGTCTCATAGATATTTGGTTGTTTCCAGTTTGGGGTGTAAATTCAAAATAAAATCCTAAGGGTCCACTAAATGAACACCCTTCTTGGCAGAGGGAACCCCGGAAAAACATTAAAAACTTTGTTTCCAGCCATGATGAGACAGGAGGTCAGGCACACCACATTATACTCCCTTCCTTCCTTTTGTGGTTTAGATACAAGAAAAGATCAGCATTAATGCTAAAATAGGGGGCTGAGTATGGTGACTCACACCTGTAATCCCAGTCCCCTGGGAGACTGAGGAAGGCAGATCACTTGAGGCCAGAAGTTCAAGACCAGCCTGGGCAACATGGTGAAACTCCGTCTCTACAAAAAAATAAAAAATAAAATAAAATACTTAGCCAGGCACGGTGGTGCGTGTCCGTGGTCCCAGCTACTGGGGAGGCTGAGGTGAGAAGATCGCTTGAGCCCAGGAAGCAGAGGCTGCAGTGAGTCATGATCTTTCCATTGCACTCCAGCATGGGTAATAGAGTGAGACTCTGTCTCAAAAAAAAAAAAAAGAGAGAGAGATTATAAGACTGACAGAACAGACTTTTTGTGGCAATAAGAAACGAAATTATAAACACAGCCTAAGGCCATGTCAGGCAAGGGTTAACTCAGGTGCCCCCTACTCTTAAGGAATAAACTATGTTCTAATTATGTTACAAGATTTTTCTTTTTCTCTAGCAGCGAAACAAGCACTGGCCTCAGAAGAAGCAATATTAAAACAGTTACAACTCATCTAGCTCACAGACACCCAACTGACATGCTGTTCCTCCAGTCATAACAACAACTACAGCTTTGATTGAACAACAGACTGATTTTGGTAACTTTCTCCTAATAAAAAGATCACTGACTATGGACTGCCTCTGGTGGGGTTACGAAACCGCAACCTCATGTGCCTGCATTTCCTGAAAAGACATTTTGATGTGTAGGTTCTAATTGTAATACATTGATTGATTGATTGATCAATTGATTGATTGAGACAGGGTCTTACTCTGTTGCCCAGGCTGGAGTGCAGTGGCACAATCACAACTCACTGCAACCTCTGCCTCTTGGGCTCAAGCAATCCTCCCACCTCAGCCTCTCAAGTAGCTGGGACTATAGGTGCACGCAACTGCGCCCGGCTACTTTTTGTATTTTTTGTAGAGACAGGGGTTTCGCCATGTTGCCCAAGCTGGTCTCAAACTCCTGGGCTCAAGCGATCCACCCACCTTGGACTCCAAAAGTGCTAGTGTTATAGGCATGAGCCACCACGGCTGGCCTAATTGTAATACATTTAAATGTTAAGTCTCCACCCCAAAGTGAACATGGGTTGTATGTTACATGCACATTTGTTCATACACATGTGTTGGGGTCACCTTCATAAATATTCATAGCTTCTCCTGTAACCTGCTGGATATATCATTCAGCCAACCCCTTCAGCACAAAGCTCCTAACCCAACCCCTCCTCCTTCAAAGTGCCTGTCTCTGTTCTTGGTGGGAGGCATACTTCCCAGGCCATGGACTGGTCACCTTGTGGGCTATAACCCCTTATAAGAAATAAGATTTCTTCTCCTCTCTGAATTTACACATTTGTGATTTTTTTTTTTTTTTTTTTTTAGTTAACAGGGGCTATGAACATTCTTACAGAAGCCTTTTGATTGATGTGTGTTTTCATTTATCTTGGGTATATATATAGGCATGGGCATGATAGATATTAGGATAGCCATCTTTAACTTCAGTGGATGCTGGAGCAAGTTTCTGAATTTCAGCTCTGAAGTGGGGATGATAATAACAGCACCTGCCTTATAGGGCTGTTTCGAGATTCAAAGAGAAAATCTGGGTAAGGCAGGGTGCAGTGGCTCACGCCTATAATCCCACCACTTTGGGAGGCCAAGGTGGGCAGATCACTTGAGGTCAGGAGTTCGAGACCAGCCTGGCCAACATGGTGAAACCCTGTCTCTACTAAAAATAGAAAAACAATGAGCCAGGCGAGGTGGTATGTGCCTGTAAACCCAGCCACTCGGGAGTCTGAGGCAGGAGAATTGCTTGAATCTGGGAGGCAGATGTTGCAGTGAGTTGAGATGGCACCACTGCACTCCAGCCTGGGCGACAGAGTGAGACTCTGTCTCAAAAAAAAAAAAGAAAAAAGAAAAAAAGAAAATCCAGGTATTTAGAATTGGTACACCGAAATTTACACAACGTAAATTATTGCTGTGATGGCAGTGGGGAGCATGAAGATATTGGACTAACTTTTATGAATGTTCAAGTGCGCCCATGATGAATTAAACACACAGGGAACTTTATAAGGGTCATATGATATATAAGTGATACATGACTATTGTATTAAAATTCAAACTAGTTAGATATAAAGTAAAAAGTGGGTTTCACCTTATCCATTTTTTATTATTGAAGAAAAAAAATATGTCATAGCGTGGTGGCTTATGCCTGTAATCCTAACCCTTTGGGAAGTCGAGGTGGGATGATTGCTTGAGGCCAGGAGTTTGAGACCAGCTTGGGCAAAATAGCAAGACCCTGTCTTTACAAAAAGTAAGTAATTTGGCTGGGTGTTATGGCATGCATCTGTAGTCCTGGCTAGGCTGAAGCAGAAGGATTGCTTGAGCACAGGAGTTCAAGGCGCCACTGCACTCTGGCCTGGGTGACAGAGTGAGATCCTGTCTCTCTCTCTCTCTTTTTTTTTTTTTTTTTTTGTTTTTTGAGACTGGGTCTCACTCTGTCGCCCAGGCTAGAGTGCAGTGGCTTGATCTTGGCTCACTGCAAGCTCCGCCTCCCAGTTCAAGTGATTCTCTTGCCTCAGCCTCCCGAGTAGCTGAGATTACAGACATGTGCCAACACAGCCGGCTAATTTTTGTATTTTTAGTAGAGATAGGGTTTCACCAACCTGTTAGCCAGGCTGGTCTCAAACGCCTAACCTCAAGTGGTCCATCCACCTCGGCCTCCCAAAGTGCTGCGATTACAGGCAAGAGCCACTGCGCCTGGCCTGACCCTGTCTGTTTTCTTTTCTTTTTCTTTCTTTTTTTTTTTTTTTTGACAGAGTATCGCTCTGTAGCCCAGGCTGGAGTGTGCAGTGGTGCCATCTTGGCTCACTGCAACCTCCACCCACCAGGTTCAAGCAATTCTCCTGCCTCAGCCTCCTGAGTAGCCAGGATTACAGGCACACCCCACCACTCCTGGCTGATTTTTTGTAATTTTAGTAGAGACGGGGTTTCGCCATGTTGGCCAGGCTGGTCTTGAACGCCTGACCTCAGGTGATCCACCCACCATGGCCTCCCAAAGTGTCAGGATTACAGGTGTGAGCCACTGTGCCCAGCCGACCCTCTTTAAAAAAAAGGAAAAAATACTATGCAGTGAGTATTTTGCATGCATTTTCTTATTTCATCTTCGTCTTTTTATCTGATGATATTAAAGGCAGGTGTTAGAGGCTGGATTGCTAAAGCTGACCCAAAGAATGCCTCCCTCAGGGCTGGTTGGTCCCTCTCTCTCAGGCCTCAGTCTTCCCATCTGTACAGTGAGGTGCCTGCAGATCTCTGGGCTCTAAAAATCACAGCTCCATGTTTATCCCTGGCAGAGGAAGGGCCTGGAGTCCTGCTGCTTGCGTCTCTGGGATACGGGAGCAAAGAGCCACGCATCCTCATGGCCCACACAGGCGTCACCTCCAGTCTCTCCTTGGCCTCATCTCCCCAGCGTCCTGGAATGGCATCGGGCTGGCCCAGGGAGCCCCTGTCCTGTGCCTCTCCTTTCCCCTCAGGGGCTGCCAGGCTGACCACCCCCACCGCAGGCCAGGCCTACAATGCCCCAGGGAACGTCCTGACCCTCCCCCAGGGTGGCAGCAGGAAGAAGGAAGAAAGGGGATCCTCTCCAGCTGGCCAGAGAGACAGACCTTCTTGTGCTCATCAACCCTCCAAGAATGCCTGCCCTCCCTCCTTCCCCCAAGGCCTGTCCACAGGGGCTTGAGATCAGCCAGAAAAGTCAGGCAACTTTTCAGGGACTGGGAGCGAGGTCTCCCGGCCGGGCCTGGGTCCAGTCTCTGTGGGCAGTGCAGTGCCGAGCCCCACCCCTCAAGCCATGCCCTGTCCATAGCTCCAGACTTTGACCCTGCTCTCCAGTCCGGGCTGGCGGACAGAGAGCTGGAAACAAGACGCTCCAGAATCAGGAGCTTCCCCTCAGGAAATAGCATCCCGTGTCCCCGCACTGCAGTTGTCTGGTCTCTCCAGCAGTTTGGTACTTCCGGTGAGTGGCAGATGCACCTTTGAGCTGGGGACAGGGGTTGGGAGAGGGGAGAGGCAAAGGATTTCATGTCCTCCCAACGTCAAAGACAGGGCTCAACATTACAGCCTAAGGCAGGTGACAGGAAAGGAGAGATCCAGCCTCTCAAACATCCAGCAGAGAGACCATAGGTAAGTGATTTTTCCCTCCCCAAGCCTGTTTCTTCACCTGGAACATGGGGATCATAACTCCCCTCTTACAGCGTGAGTCTGAGTGTTAAAAGAGGTGGTGCATGTAAAGTGCTTAGAACAGATCTAGGCACATAGCAAGTACTCAAATGGTAGTTATTATTATTTTTGGTGGGGGAGTTGGTAGGCTGGTTCTCAAACTTTTATAGCTTCTGTTCCATTTCAAGGATAAACTCTGCAAATAACAACTTCATGAGAAGTAGCCGTGTGGTGCAACCAGGGAGAACTAATTATGTTCATTCAAATGCCTCATCTCTGGCTTACTGATTTTTTTTTTAAAAAAGAAGTCTTTCATATTCTTTGCTATGGGCACATAGCAATCAAAGGCATCAGCTGTCTCAGATTGCCTTCTAGGGGACAAGGGAGGTCCTAGGCAGATAAATGCAAGACTGAAAGACAAGCAGAAAGCATCAAGTGGCAACTGCATGCCAACTGCCTAAATATTTTTTTGGAGCAGTGCAGAAAGCGCCGATAGAACTGGGTTTAGGTCCGAATGCTGTCCCATACTGACTGCGTAACCTTGGGTGGGTGACTTCTCCTCCCTAAACCTCAGTCCCAGCCTCCAGAATGAGGGCGGTAACCTTCCCTACTTCCTAGAGCAGTCGAGAGGATTGAGAGGATTATGTCGGTACTGCATCTACATATGTCTGGCAAGTGGCAGAGACCAAAATACATTGGTTCCCTTCCTGCTCCACACTTATACAGACATTCTAATCACACACACACACACACACACACACACACACACACACACACACAAATATAATAATCCCAGCTGTTTGCATCTTCTGGGATACATACTCCAAGCTTGCTGGGTTGAAGTAATGATGTAAAACAGAGGAGAACGGCAACACTAATAAAAACATCAGCAACAACACGAAAATGTCCAACCGAATAACTAAGCTGGGTGCGTTTAAGTCCAAAAGCTCATTACCTACACGCATGAATGATTTTACCTAAGGCTGGATCTGCCACATCTGACAATCTGTCTCTGGCTTGTCATGAGGACCTCATGCATTTATTTTGCATTTTAAAACACACACACACACACACACACACACACACACGCGTTGCTATAATCAGTGTCAACTTTGACTCATATATTGAATTTTTTTTAAAAAAGATAATTGACTTAGGACTCACACTTTTTTCCTTTTAAATTTTTCTTTTTCTTTTTCTTTTTTTTTTTTGACAGAGTTTCACTCTTGTCACCTGGGCTGGAGTGCAATGGCATGATTTCTGCCCACTGCAATCTCCTCCTCCCAGGTTCAAGGGATTCTCCTGCCTCGGCCTCCCAAGTAGCTGGAATTTCAGGCGTGCACCACCATGCCCAGCTAATTTTTTTGTATTTTTGTAGAGACAGGGTTTCACCATATTGGCCAGGCTGGTCTTGAACTCCTGACCTCAAGTGATCTGCCAGCCTCGACCTCCCAAAGTGCTGGAATTAAAGACGTGAGCCACTGTGCCCGGCCTTTTTGATTTTCCATTCTATTCCTACCAACACTCTAAAAATTCCTACAGGCATTTTATTTTATTTTATTTTATCTTATTTTATATTATATTTTATGTTCGAAATGCAGGACTCTGAAGCTTCAGCTGTTCCTATTTACCAGCTTGATTCTCAGATTTTTCAAACCATGTGATTTACTGGCAAGCATGGCATTTAAGCACCTAGGCTTATGAGTCAGGCTGGCCTGGGCTCTGCCTCTCACCACCTGGGTGTCCAGGAGCTGATATTCCAGTGAGGAGACAATAAGGCAAGGAGCTTTGTCAGCTCTCATAAAAGTTTATAGACGAGGTCAGGCGTGATGGCTCACGCCTGTAATCCTAGCACTTTGAGAGTCTGAGGCCAGCAAATCACCTGAGGTCAGAAGTTTGAGACCAGCCTGGCCAACATGGTGAAACCTTGTCTCTACTAAAAATACAAAAATTAGCCAGGCATGTTGGTGCATGCCTGTAATCCCAGCTACTCAGGAGGCTGAGGCAGGAGAATCACCTGAACCCGGGAGGCAGAGTCTGCAGTGAGCCGAGATTGTACCATTGCACTCCAGCCTGGGCGACAAGAGTGAAACTCTGTCTCGAAAAAGTAAAAAGTTTATAGATGAGGAAACTGAGGTTCGATTAGGATTAACCAGCTCATCCTGGTTTGCCTGGGACTCTGATGCACTGACTTTTAGTCTGAAAGTCTGCATCCTGGGAGGACCCTCAGTCCTGGGCAAGCTGGGGAGGTTGGTCACCCTCACTCAGTCAAGTTGAGCAACTTGCCCAGGGTTACATGGCTGGTGTGTGCCCAAGTCAGGCTGCGAACCTGGGTCTGTCTGACTCTCAGCCTGGGCCATACTGTCTCTTAGATTCTTCACGGAGAATTAGGAAAAATACAGAAAGCCCTTTATTCCTCTGCCTTCTCATTGTTAACATATAAAAATGGTCAAGCGGGCGGGTGCAGTGGCTCACACCTGAAAGCCCAGCGCTTTGGGAGGCTGAGGGGGGAGGATTGCTTGAGCCTAGGAATTGGAGGTGGCAGTGAGCTATGATTGTGCCACTGCACTCCAGCCTGGGTGACAGAGTGAGACCTTGTCTCTTAAAAAAAAGAAAAAAAGTGGTCAGCTCTCCGGAAATTATGCAGACAGTCAAAAAGCCCAGAGAGGGGAATTAACTTAGCCAAGGTCGCACAGCAAGGCAGAAGTGAAGCCAGGTCTGACTCTGCCTTTCTCTTCTCCTCTTTTTTTTTTTTGAGGCAGAATTTCGCTCTGTTGCTCAGACTGGAATGCAGTGGTGCGAACTCGACTCGCTGCAACCTCTGCTGCCCAGGTTCAAGCGATTCTCCTGCCTCAGCCTCCCGAGTAGCTGGGATTACAGGCGCGTGCCACCGCGCCTGGCTAATTTTTGTAGTTTTCAGTAGAGATGGGGTTTCACCATCTTGGCCAGACTGGTCTTGAAGTCCTGACCTCGTGATCCACCTGCCTCGGCCTCCCAAGGTATTGGGATTACAGGCGTAAGCCACTGCACCTGGTCCTCCCTCTCTCCTTTTGTTCCTGCAATGTTTTTGTTCTATGTGATTTTTCAAAATGCTAGGAGACAGGAAGGAGGCCACTGTGTGTTGAGGGCCTACTCTGTGCCAGGCATGGTACCGAGAACTTTTGCTAAACTTCTTATTTAATCCTTAAAATGACCCTGTGAGATTGGGATTAACCCTGTTTTGCAGATGAAGAGCTTGTGTCTCCAGAGGCAAAGTATGGGGGAAGAGGGAAGAGAGAAGACCAAGGGTCCCTGAGAGGGGCTGTCCCCTAAGCCCCAGTATCCAAGCTCGGGCTAGAAGCTGGAAGGAGAATTGCCTAGAGGAACGATACCTTTCTGTTTGTTGGTTCTATCTCCAACTTGGCTTCTGAAACCCCAACAGAGTCCAGTTCTTGTGGGCTGGAGCCGTTTTCCCTCCTTTATAAAACTAGGCCATATTAAGAATGTCCCGCTGTCCAGGGCCACAGGCCCGAGTTGCCAGGAGCTGAGGTCTGCGGGAGGAGAGTTGTGAGTGAAGAGGAGGGAAAGTTGAATTTGGCTCTTCTGGGCACAAATAATTCTCTTGTTCTGCCTCAGCAGGAGCCTGCAGAATATTTCCCTGCTGTGCGGGCTTAAGTAGCTTCAAGGTTAAAAGCTGGTAGGCCTTCTAAACTTCTCAGGGCCCAATCAGCCCTGTGCCCCAAGACAGGTGGAGTTCTGTGCTGGAAGACCAAGTTCTGAGGCCAGACACTGCGTCTGTCATGCTCATAGCTGCATTTGCTAGCTGCCAGCCTGGCACATGGTAGGTGTGCATTAAGCGTGTGTTGAGTTTACTCAAATTGAAATTAAGTCACAGCTGTACCATTTAACTGGCTGTGTGACTTCAGGTAAGTCACATCACCTCTCTGAACCGCAGTTTCCTCCTCTGTAAGACGGGACTGATAACAGCAGCCCCTACCTCATGAGAGTGTTGGGAGACTTGGATGAATGGATGCTTGTGAAGCACTTAGTGCCGGGGCCAGCTGGCTCACAGTAGGTGCTCCACAAATGTCAGTATATTACTTCTTTTGCATCAGGCAGCTTGTTAAATTTGTTACGTTTGGCATCTTGTTCAATTTCCCATCCATCCCCTCAAGCATAGGTTATTAGAGGTTGAAGCATCTTGCCCAAAGTTAACGGCCAGTAGGTGGCAGAGCTGAGTCCTGAAGCCAGAGCCCATCGCACTAACCACCGGCCTACCCAGCCTACAGTTGGTCGTGCCCTCTGCTGGGTCTTTTCTATTCCCAGCCCAGAAACTGGGTGTCTGGGGACGCTCCCCAGAGAAAGTTGCATCATTCACCAGCCGTGTGACTGTGGCCAAGTCTCAGTCACTTCTCCATACCTCAGTGTTTCCATTTGCAAAACGGGAACAATGATATTCCTTCCTCCTAGGGGCCATCGGGAAGGTCAAATATAAAAAGGGCTTGGTGGTGTCTGGCACCTTCTAAGCCTTCAGTGGATGGTGGCAATGGCGCTAAGGATGATGGAGTTGATGGTGATGATGGTGTGCCTCAACCCTTCCTTCCCACAGGCTGCTGCAATGCGTGTGGTGGTGATTGGAGCAGGAGTCATCGGGCTGTCCACCGCCCTCTGCATCCATGAGCGCTACCACTCAGTCCTGCAGCCACTGGACATAAAGGTCTACGCGGACCGCTTCACCCCACTCACCACCACCGACGTGGCTGCCGGCCTCTGGCAGCCCTACCTTTCTGACCCCAACAACCCACAGGAGGCGTGAGTGAGGGTCACATAGGGTAGCCTGGGGTGCCCATGGACCTAAGTCTGCAGAGGGAGTCAGGGTTCCCATCACCAAGAGCAAGCCCCTTGTGGAAGCTCTGATCTAGCATAAAATAAAGAAAATGCCAGGTGTGGTAGTTCACACCTTTAATCCTAGCACTTTGGGAGGTCGAGGTGGGAGGATCACTTGAGGCCAGGAGTTCCAGATCAGCCTGGGCAATGTGGTGAAACCCCATCTCTACCAAAAATACAAAAAATTAGCCGGGCATGGTGGCGCACACCTGTAATCCCAGCTACTCGGGAGGCGGAGGCAGGAAAACCATTTGAGCCTAGGAGGTGAAGGTGGCAGTGAGCTGAGATTCCGCCACTGCACTCGTGACAGAGTGAGACTCTGTTTCAAAAAGAAAAAAATAAAGAAAAGATTCATAAATATTAAGCCCCTTGCTCTGTGCCAGATACTAGGAGGCTTTGTCTCGTCTTCCCTAAACTGGGTGCCTGTCAATACCACATGATTGGTGAATCTGGAAAACTTCCTCTGTTTTAATTTATACATTTTTATTTATTTTTTGAGATTGTGTTTCACTCTTGTCGCCCAGACTGGAGTGCAATGGCGTGATCCTGGCTCACTGCATCCTCTGCCTCCCGGGTTCAAGCGATTCTCCTGCCTCTGCTTCCCAAGTAACTGGGATTACAGGCATCTGCCACCACACCTGGCTAATTTTTGTATTTTTAGTAGAGATGGAGTTTCACCATGTTGGCCAGACTGGTCTCGAACTCCTGACCTCAAGTGATCTGCCCACCTTGACCTCCCAAAGTGCTGGGATTACAGGCATGAGCCATCATGCCTTGCCAAATTTTATCTTTTTAAATAGAGATAGGGTCTCACTATGTTGCCCGGGCTGGTCTTGAACTCCTGGGCTCAAGTGATCTGCCCTCCTTGGCCTCCCAAAGTGCTGGGATTACAGGTGTGAGCCCTTGCACCCAGCTGAATCTAGAAAACTTCTAAGTGGGTGAACATCTAAGTGGGTGGATGGATGCACAGATTTATCAAATAAATCGCAAAGGTCATTATGGTAGTTTAGAAACTGCCAGATGGTTCAGCAAACGGAACACCCAATGAATAGCAGCTCAAACAGATTAAAAAAAAATTTTTTTTAAGAGGCATCCTGTCACCCAGGCTGAAGTGCAGTGACATGATCATAGCTCATTGCAGCCTTGACCTCCTGGGCTCAAGCGATCCTCCCACCTCAGCCTCCCAAGTAGCGAGGACACACGTGCATGCTATCATGCCTGGATAATTTTCTTTATTTTTTGTAGAGCCAGGGTCTTCCTATGTTACCCAGGCTTGTCTCAAACTCCTGACCTCAAGTGACCCTCCTGCCTCAGCCTCCTGAAGAGCTGGGATTATAGGCATGAGCCACTGCACCCAGCCAGAATTTTAATTCACACAGCTGTAAAAAACCAATGTTTCTGATCAGTGGGCAGTGATTCAGGGGCCCAGGCTCCTTCCATCTCATGGCTCTGCCGTTTTTCCACGTGCTTTTGAGGTCACCTCAATGTCACCATTCACATGGGCTGGTGACTGCGGAAGGATCATGCAGGACCACACGTGCAGAGTCTTTAGAGTCCCTTGACCAGAAACAAGTCACACGGTCACATTTAGCTGCAAGAGGGTCTAGGAAATGTAGGTGAGCTGTGTGCCCAGGGGGAGGAGGAAAAGTTGTAGGAGCGGCAAGTCGATGTCTGCCACCAGTGTTTACAAGGAGGGGTGCTTGCAGCCAGACTGAACAGTGTGGCAAATAATCCCCAAAGCCAGGTCAAGGACTTCACTGAAACTCATCAGCCATGTAATCCCATGCTGGAGGTGCACTCCATATGGTTATGATGGGGCATCCTTCATTCCCTCTCTTCTTTATTCTATTAATGGGGAAATATTGGAAAATTTAGGAGGGAGAAGACCCTAGGCATTTGGGGAGTTGCAAGAGTGAACGTGGTGGATTTCTGGGTTTTGGACACACCCCAAGCTCCTGATCATGCCACAGCCCCATGCCAGCTGACCTAAGGTTTTTTGCCCAGCTCAGGGCATTGGGTGATCGAACTCTTCATGACCCTTCCAGGGACTGGAGCCAACAGACCTTTGACTATCTCCTGAGCCATGTCCATTCTCCTAACGCTGAAAACCTGGGCCTGTTCCTAATCTCGGGCTACAACCTCTTCCATGAAGCCATTCCGGTGGGTGAACAGTTCTTGACCATGAGGGATGAGCACCCAGGGCTGGGGTAGTGAGGGTGGGTGCAGCAGAGCCTTAATCACAGATGAGGGCGGGGTGCTTTGAGTCTCGTAGGCAACAGACTCCTGGGTTCAAAACAGGTTGGGTTTAAATTCTATTTTTGCTTTGAAAATTATTTTTGTTTTAAATTTTGCTGTTAAGTTGGCAGAGGACAAAGGATCTTCTGATGCCCAGGGGAAACTAGCCTTTGATTAGCATGGCTAAAATACAAACATGTTCTGCAGTGATGGGCACTTGGTGCTGAAGCCAAAAGGTTTCATGTGCCCCTGAAGGTCCCAAGGCTTTTTATCAAGAAGAAATAAAATACTCATCAAAGTAAAAACTGCCAAAGCATTTATTATGTGCCAGGCCCAGTCCTAACTAATTTACAGCTAGCGACTAATTTAATTCTCTTTATAACCGGGAGGTAAGGGCTGTCCTTATCCTCACTTAATAAATGAGAAAACGGAGGCTCCGAGAAATGGAGTAACTTGCCCAAGGCCACAAAGCTTGCCAGTGGCAGAGCTGGGATTTGAACCCAGGCCATCTGTGACTACATGGTGTCCAGTGTGCTAACAGGAACAGCACAGCCCTGGGACGGTTTGCTCAGGCTCCTTGGAGAGGGTGGTCTGGCTCTGTGCCCAGAGCCCCGTGCCAGCTCTCAAGGTTCATTCAACCTTTGGCACTGTGCTAAGGGCTTTATCCACATTATCTGTTACCTTTCATGGGACCAAGAGTATTTTTCTTTTGAGACAGGGTCTCACTGTATTGCCCAGGCTGGAGTGCATTGGCATGATCTCGGCTCACTGCAACCTCCGCTTCCTGGGTTCAAGCCATTCTCCTGTCTCAGCCTCCTGAGTATCTGGGATTACAGGCGCACACTACCATGCCTGGCTAATTTTTGTATTTTTAAGAGATGGGGTTTCACTATGACGACCAGGCTGGTCTCGAACTCCTGACCTCAAGTGATCTGCCTGCCTTGGCCTCCCAAAGTGCTGGGATTACAGGCATGAACCACTGCACCTGGCCAAGAGTGATTATTAACTCCATGATACAGACAAGGAAACTGAGTCTCAGAGAATTCAAGCAGCAAGTGATGAGCCTGGGGTCTCTGACACTATACTCTGTTGCCTGACACTATGCTCTGTTGCTTTCTCTCATCCCCGGGGACTCTCACTGTTGCTGCTTTCTCTCCCCTATTTCTGACTTTTCCCCTATAACTCACCCTCGGTCTTACTCTTACCCTTACCATAAATAGGGGTTAAGAACATGGACTCTGGAACTAAGCTGTATGGGTTAAAATCCCAACACCACCATTTATTAGCTGTGTGATCTTAGACAAGTTATTTAATCTTTCTAAGCCTCAATTGGTCCATCTGTAAGCTGGGGAAAGAATAGCATCCACCCCAATGGCTTCTTGTGAAGATTAAATGGACCAGTATAAGAAAATGCTTGGAACAGTGCCTTATATGCACTTAGCATTACATAAGTCTCTGTCATTACCTTTTTTTTTTTTTTTTTGAGATGAAGTCTCACTCTGTGGCCCAGGCTGGAGTGCAGCGGCACAATCTCGGCTTACTGCAACCTCCAGCTCCCAGATTCAAGCGATTCTCCTGCCTCAATCTCCTGAGTATCTAGGATTACAGGCATGCACCACCATATCTTGCTAATTTTTGTATTATTATTTAGTATAAACAGGGTTTCACCATGTTGGCCAGACTGGTCTGGAGCCCCTGACCTCAGGTGATCCACCCATCTCAGCCTCCCAAAGTGCTGGGATTAAGGTGTGAGCCACCTCGCCTGGCCCATTATCATTATTATTGACTTCCATCCCACCCAGTGCCCCCTTTGTCCTTCCTCTTCAGGACCCTTCCTGGAAGGACACAGTTCTGGGATTTCGGGAGCTGACCCCCAGAGAGCTGGATATGTTCCCAGATTACGGGTGAGTTTATTGTCACAGGCAAAGGGGACTGGGGCCCGACGAGTTAGCAGACCTGTCCAGAAGGCAACAGAGGGTAGAGGCACCAGATTTCCTGTCCTACCCAGGCCCTGGTACCCTGGTCTCCTGGTCCTTGGTCCAGCTCCTTCAGAGAGGCTACCCACTCAAATCTGGCCTTGGGCTGGGAAGGTAAGGGGTATGAAATCACAGATCTCAAGCCCAGAAGCTCCATATCACCATCTTGTTTTGTAGATGAAGATACTGAGTTTCAGAGAGGCTAAGTGACTTCCTAAGGTCACACAGCCAAGTGGCCAAACTGGGATTCCAACCAGTCTGTATGACCCCACACCCCTCCTTTCTTTTCTCTACAGCCTGATGCCTCTCTGGTCTTCTCCTCACCCCACCCCACACCACACCTGAATCCCCTCTACAAATGCACATTCAATCTCCACTTGCATTTTCCAATGTCAGATATGGCCTTTTCTGATAGAAAAATTTTCCTTGCATTGAGCTCAAAACCACTTCCCCCCTTGAACTTCACGTAGTGGTCCTGGCACTACCCTTTGGGCCCACAGAACAACATTGCTCCCACCTCCATTTCACAGCCTTCAAATATAGCTCTGATTTTTACCTTTATTTCCACCTTTTGCCTACTGTGACTCTAGCTATGGCTGGTTCCACACAAGCCTAATTCTGGAGGGAAAGAACTATCTACAGTGGCTGACTGAAAGGTGAGATTTTAAGCTTCACTTTGAAGGAGGTACCTCCCAGAGACCAAGTTGTAGTGGAAGATGGTTCGTGGGCTTCCCTCAGCATGGACTAACCCCCAGGTTTGAAGAATACCCTTAGGCCTGGTATGGGAGCTATCCTTGGTCCTGATCACCACTGGGCACAGAGGCAATGGATCCTGAGCCTAGCTGAGCATCAGAACCACCTGGGCAGCTGTTTACACATGATGTCTATTAACAACCTCTTTCAAATCCCTAATGTTTGTGTAATAGTTTTAGATGTATTCTTTTAAGGTTTCCAGATACGTTTACATCATCTGCAAAACATAAGCTGCCTTTTATTTTTATCTCCCTCTCTTTTTTTTTTTCTTCTCTAACTGCTTTGGCCAATACGTCTAGAACAATGTTATTCATACAGATGATAGTGGATGTCTTTGACTTGTTCCTCATGTTAATAGGAATCTTGCAGTGTTCTAAATTAGCAAACACTCACTTGAGAGATACATTGGTATTTATATTCACATACATTCATATTAAGGGAGATTCCATACTTTTTTTGTGTGTGTGAGATGGAGTCTCGCTCTGTCACCCAGGCTGGAGTGCAGTGGTGCGATCTTGGCTCACTGCAAGCTCTGCCTCCTGGGTTCATGCCATTCTTCTGCCTCAGCCTCCTGAGTAGCTGCGACTACAGGTGCCTGCCACCACCACGCCTGGCTAATTTTTTGTATTTTTAGTAGAGTTGGGTTTTCACCATGTTAGCCAGGATGGTCTCGATCTCCTGATCTCGTAATCCGCCCGCCTCAGCCTCCCAAAATGCTGGGATTACAGGTGTCAGCCACCACGCTCAGCCTGATTCCATACATTTTTTATATATTACTGTTTTTTAAAGATTTTTAGGCCAGGCATGGTGGTTCATACCTGTAATCCTAGCACTTTGAGAGGCCAAGGTGGGCAGATCACTTGAGCCCAGGAGTTCAAGACCAGCCCGGGCAACATGGCAAACCCTGTCTCTACAGAAAAATTCAAAAATCAGCCAGGTATAATGGTGCACACCTGTAGTCACAGCTACTTAGGAGGCTGAGGTGGGAGGATGGCTTTATCCCGGGAAGGAGAGGCTGCAGTGAGCTGTGATCACGCCACTGCACTCCAGCCTGGGTGACAGGGTCAGACCCTGTCTCAAAAAAAAAAAAAAAGATTAAAAAAATATGGAATATATAGTGGCTTTTATCAGATGACCTCAGAAGATTTTTTTTAAATGTAGATTTTAGGACCCCACTCTATACCTGCTGAATTAGAACTTCTGGGATAAGGCTCATAAATTTGCTTTTTTTTTTTTTTTTTTTTTTTTGAGACAAAATCTTACTTTGTCACCCAGGCTGGAGTGGGATGTAGTGGTATGAACACAGCTCACAGCAGCCTCAACTTCCTGGGCTCAAGTGATCCTCCCACCTCAGCCTCCAAAGTAGCTGGGACCACATGCATGTGCCACAATGCCTATCTAATTTTTTAATATTTTTGTAGAGATAGGGTCTCACTATGTTGCCCAGGCTGGTCTCAAACCCCTGGGCTCAAGCAGTCTTCCTGCCTCAGCCTCCCAAAGTGCTGGGATTACAGGCGTGAGCAAACAGGCCTAGCAAAAATTTGCATTTTAAGAAGCTTCCTGGCGATTCTAATTATCAGCCATGTTTGGGAATCGTTGTACTAAGACATGGCTATTTCTCCTAACCTGGGGACACATGACCCTTGTCCAGTCTTTTCCAGGAAAAACATGCCCTCAAGATGTTTTTCTATCTTGAGGAAATGATGGAAATGAGATAGTTCCAAGGGTATGCTTCACCTTCTTTTTGGCTTATTTCCTGTTCTTTGGATGTTTCTAGTGTAATTTCTTTCTTTCTTCTTTTTTTTCTTTCTTTTTTTTTTTTTTTTTTGAGACGGAGTCTTGCTCTGTCACCCAGGCTGGAGTGCAGTGGCGCAATCTCGGCTCACTGCAAGCTCCGCCTCCTGGGTTCATGCCTTTCTCCTGCCTCAGCCTCCTGAGTAGCTTGGAATACAGGCGCCTGCCACCACGTCCGGCTAATTTTTTTTTTTTTTTTTTTTTGTATTGTTAGTAGAGACGGGGTTTCACTGTGTTAGCCAGGATGGTCTCAATCTCCTGACCTCGTGATCCGCCCACCTCGGCCTCCCAAAGTACTGGGATTACAGGCGTGAGCCACCGCACCTCACTGTTTCTAGTGTATTTCTAATCGTGATAGATGTTTTTCCTATGGGATGTTTAAAAGGAGGGTGGATGTCCTCAGCCCACCTCCCTCCTCATGCCCGGCTTCTGACAAAGGGGAATTTGGCACTGGTACAACTCTCCCCTTCTCTACTCTGAATCTCATCGCCTTTGCTGTTACAAAGCAATGTGGTGGTCATAGGAAGTGCTCGGGGCTAAGAGGCCTGGGTTTGAGTTCCAACTCCATCATTGACTCACTCTATGGCCTTCAGCAAGGCCCTTCCCCCACTCCATCTGCCCAACAAGGGGCTTGGACCATCTCTGGTTTCTCAAAGGAGATTTTGTGGACCACCAGTCCAGCTAGGTGCTCATGAGCTGATTTGATGACACAGCCATCTTCTCAAGCAGCATCCTGTGCGACTAACGTCCGCAGAAGGTTGTTTGGGAAAGGTCCCTGTGCCACCCTCTTGGTGGGATGGGGCAGATAGCTGAATACTGGGCTTTTTGATGTGTTTGATCATCCCAGGTTAACTGAGAGGGGAGTGAAGTTCTTCCAGCGAAAAGTGGAGTCTTTTGAGGAGGTGAGCTGCAGGGCTGATGCGGTGGATGGGGCAGGGAGAAGAGGGGAGGCCTCTGCTTCTTGCTGCTGAGTCGGTGGCTTCCTTCTCAGGCTCCTAGGGTCCCCACAGGACTGCCCCAGACCCTTGCCCCAGAAGCACTCAGGTATTCTGAAGGAGGAAGTCTCTGCCTTCATGTTGGTAGTGGGAACAAAGGAACACTGGGATCATGGTGGCCATTGGGAGCTGATTTATATCTGAGACTCAATGAGTTTTGGGGCTAGAGAGCTGGCCGCATTTTCTCAGTGTCAGCTGCACTCCAAGGTCAGAACTTGATTGCTTCCTAACCCTACTGACATCTGGGTTGGTCTTTCGGCAAAGTCCAGGCCCTCAGCTGACTCACCTCTAAAGCAGCACCACCACCAATAATAATGATAGGAAAAGCCACCATCTCCAGGCACCAGCAAAAAGAGCTTTACTGTATGGCTTCATTCAATCCCAGCATCTAAAACCCTGCTTGGCACATGGAAGGCACTCCGTACATGTAGCTACTAGTGCTATGTCATGAAGACTAACCTGCTCTGGTCAGGCCCTGATGGACACCGAAGATACATGGTGGACCCAATGCAGTCCTCATTCTCAGTCATTCACTCAGGAACAATAGTAGCGTCTTGCAATGTGTGTGTCCCTTGACTTACTCATGGTGAGAGTCACTGGGGCTGGGTTGGGCAGCTTAGGGGCTCACGATGCGTGCTTGAGATGAGATCATCTCATCTGTAGACAGAGCTGGGGTTCCAACGTGTCTTCTGCAAATGTCTTGGCAGAGTAGAAGGCAAGAGAATAAAGTTAAAAGGAGTCAGAAGGAGAAAGAGAACTATCTCTGCTTCCTTTCTGACTTCTTTTGGGAGCTTCCAGGAAGATTTCCCTCATCCAAAGAACAGTTTTACAACCACTTTTATATTCAGAGTTGTGCAGGAGCCTCATAACAGCCTATGAACAGCCATGGGCAGCCTCATTTTACAGGGGCAGCCGAGCATTAAGGAGGTAATGAGCCATTTTCAAGGTCACACATCAGATAAATAGCAGTGTGAAAATTTGGAGCCAGGCCCCTCTGATTCCTCATTGAGATCTCTCCCCACTGTTCATCAGGGAATAGACAGATTGAGGGTAGAAGAAAGGGGAAGAGAGAACAGGGGATACCAGGGTCTTCCCCACCTTTCATCCCCCACTACCCTGTTGGTTGCTACCAGGTGGCAAGAGAAGGCGCAGACGTGATTGTCAACTGCACTGGGGTATGGGCTGGGGCGCTACAACCAGACCCCCTGCTGCAGCCAGGCCGGGGGCAGATCATTAAGGTGAGTGTGAGGGTGAGACCCCTGCCTTTTGTTAATAGGAAGATCATTCTGCATGCTTATTTCATCTCTCAAGATCATGGACAAATCAGGAACATCTGTTAGAGGAACCCCCCGGACTGCAGGGAATTGACATGTAAAAAAAACAAACCTGTCCCACCCCCATTGCTCTCTTTCAGGATTTCCTCTTGATCGTGAAGCATGCATGTATGCGCTTGTACCTATGTGGGAGCAGCATATGCCTGTATTGCAATAAAAATAGCAAACATTAGAGTGTTTACCAAGCCCCAGATACGTCCTAAGCACTTTATTGTGTTTATTATTATTATTAATTATTAATTGTGTTATTATTATTATCATTGTTATTATTATTTTTGAGACAGGGTATCACTCCATTGCCCAGGTTAGAGTGCAGTATCTTGATCATGGCTCACTGTAGCCTTGACCTCCCAGGCTCCCACCTTAGCCTACTGAGTAGCTGAGACTACAAGCGCATGCCACCACCATGCTCAGCTAATTTTTTTATTTTTTGTAGAGACAGGATTTCACCATATTGCTCAGGCTGGTCTCAAACTCCTGGGCTCAAGTGATCCCCCCGCCGTGGCCTGTCAAAGTGCTGGGATTACAGGCGTGAGCCACCACGCTCAGCCTATTGTGTTAATTAATTTAGTGATGGCCACAGCCCTTTGAGCTGGGTACTACCATATTGTCATTGTCATCTTACAGATGAAGAAATTGAGGCACAGAGGAGTTAAGTAACAGGCACAAGTTCACACGGTAGTAAGCAGTGCAATTCGGATTGGAATCCAGGCAACCTGGCTTAAGAGCCTGTGCGTGCAAGCATTGTTCCATGCCTCCTCTTGCTGTGTGTGTGCATATGTGTGAGGGTATGTGTGTGTGCATGTATGTGAGTGTGTGTGTATGTGTGAGGGTGTGTGTGCATGTGTGTGAGGGTGTGTGCATATGTGTGATGGTGTATGTGCACATGTGAGGGTGTGTGTGCATGTGTGTGAGGGTGTGTGCATATGTGTGACTGTGTGTGCACGTATGTGAGGGGTGAGTGTGCATGTATGTGAGGGTGTATGTGCATATGTGTGATGGTGTGCGTGCATGCACACCATGTGAGGGTGTGTGTGCATGTGCGTGAAGGTGTGTGCACATGTATGTGAGAGTGTATGTACATGTGTGTGATGGTGTGTGTGTGTGAGGGTATGTGTGCGTGTGTGAGGGTATGTGTGTGCATGTGTGAGAGGGTGTGTGCATGTATGTAAGGGTGTGTGTGCATGCATGTGTGTGAGGGGTATGTGTGTGGATGCATGTGAGGGTGTGTGTGTGCATGTGTGTGAGGGTGTGTGTCTGAGGGTGTGTGTGTGCATGTGCACCTGTGAGTGTTCATAGGTGTGCAGGTGTGTGTGCTTCTGTGTGTAGGGGTGCGTGTGTGTGTTCCTAATGTGGGCTGATGGGTGTAACAACCAAATGAGTGACTGAGGCGTAAGTCTCAAATCATCGAGGTTTATGGAGCCAGCTTGAGGGTGCACCCAGGAAAAATGCGAGTCACAGATGCACCTGTGACTCCTTTTTCCAAAGAGGTTCTCAGGAGATTTAGTCTTTATACATTTTCTTTTTTAAAAAAAGTGAGAGAAGGGTGTAGCAGCGAGAGAATGATTGCATACTTGTGAGACTTTAGTTAGTGCCCAGTAAATCTACATTTTACATAAGATGAAGGTTTGGGCCAGGCGTGGTGACTCACACCTGTAATCCCAGCACTTTGGGAGGCTGAGGCAGGTGGATCACTAGGTCAGGAGTTCGAGACCAGCCTGGCCAACATGGTGAAACCCCATCTCTACTAAAAATACAAAAAATTAGCTGGGTGTGGTGGCAGGTGCCTGTAATCCCAGCTACTCGGGAGGCTGAGGCAGGAGAATCGCTTGAACCCGGGAGGCAGAGGCTGCAGTGAGCCGAGACTACACCACTGCACTCCAGCCTGGCAACAGAGCGAGACTGTCTCAAAAAAAAAAAAAAAATTGAAGGTTTGAAGAAAAAAGGAATGGAGGAAATTCTGTATCTGGGAAGATAAGCTTGTCATTGATGTTATCAGTGTGGGGTCTGTTGAAAGGGCTGGTTTCTGCTTACCCCTTAGGGAAGAAAGCCTAACTTTGGTCAGGTCATTGAGGGAGGGGATATAATGAGACGTGTCGGACCTCCCTTCCCCCCGCAGCTGTGAACTCAGCTCCAAGGTTTCTCTGGGGCTCCTGGGGCCAAGAGGGGGTCTGTTCAGTCAGTTGGGGGCTTAGAATTTTATTTTTATTTCTCATGTGTATGCATTTACATGTGTGTACTGGTGCTTTTCTTCGGACATGTGGGTGAGGAGAAACAATGCTTCAGGGAGCAGGGGTGGCTGCCAATTAGGGCAGCTCTTCCTGCAAGAGGCAAGCAGTCAGGTGCAGACTTGGGCCATAGTGTCATGAGAGGTCTTATAAGGAATCAGCCTGGCCACTCTTGTCAGGACATCTGGCCACAGAGGGGAGCAAGGGCAGCCACATTGACTCACCTCCACTGATGAGACTTTCCTGCCCTGAATCAACAGGTGGACGCCCCTTGGATGAAGCACTTTATTCTCACCCATGACCCAGAGAGAGGCATCTACAATTCCCCGTACATCATCCCAGGGTAAAATTGGACTGTTCTCGGGCAGAAGAGTGGTCCCCTTCATGCCCTCTTCATGACCCTGCTGCCTCCCCCAAGCTCCTTACTCCCTGCAGTTGTTCCCTTTCAATGTTTTCATGTACTTAGTTATTTTTTATTATGATTTTTTGAGACAGAGTTTCACCCTTATTGCCCAGGCTGGAGTGTAATGGTGCGATCTTGGCTCACTGCAACCTCTGCCTCCCAGGTTCAAGCAATTATCCTGCCTCAGCCTCCCAAGTAGCTGAGATTACAGGTGCCCACCACCACATCCAGCTAATTTTTTGTATTTTTAGTAGAGACAGGGTTTCACCATGTTGGCCAGGCTGGTCTTGAACTCCTGACTCAGGTGATCCACCCACCCTTGCCTCCCAAAGTGCTGGGATTACAGGCATGAGCCACTGTGCCTAGCCCCTTTCAATGTTTTTAGTGAGTTTGAGCTACTGAATCCCTGGGAAGGCAGACTCAGCCTCGACTGAGGTCTACCGTGAACATTCTTTTGGATGACAATAGTGGTGATGCTGGAGACAAAGGCAGTGGATGTAATGTGGTGACACTAAAAGTGGTATGTAGGTGGCTCACGCCTGTAATCCCAGCACTTTGCGAGGCCGATGTGGGAGGATTTCTTGAGCCCAGGAGTTCAAGACCAGCTTGGGCAACATGGCAAGACCCCGTCTCTACAAAAATACAAAAATTAGCCAGGCGTGATGGTGTACGCCTATGGTCCCAGCTATTCGGGAGGCTGAGATGGGAGGACTGCTTGAACCTGGGAGGTTGAGGATGCAGTGAGCCATGTTCACACCACTGTACTCCAGCTTGGGCCACAGAGTGAGACCCCGTCTCAAAAAAAAAAAAAAAGTGGTGTGAATGGCAATAATGGGAGTGGGAATGGGAATGGTGATTGGGGTTGATGGTGACGATAATGTTAACGGTGGAGATGACAATGTCACTGAAACTAGTGGTGGTGTTCATGGGATGACAATATTTTTGATAGCGGAATGGTGGTATTAGGGATAATATTGTATTGATGGGGAAGACAGTGTTCATGGGGGTGGTGATTAGCGTAAGAGTGGCAGAGTGGTGATGTTAATGGAGGTGTCTGGTGCTGATGAGGAGATCAATGTTGATGAAGGTGTGATTGGGAGTGAGGATGGTAGCTGGTGCTGATGGAAATGACACTATCAATGATGTTAATATTGTAGCAGAGCTGACAGTCTCAAAGACAATGTTAATAACATGGTTGCACCAACCATGTTGTCTCAATGGCGATGTTACTGGTGTCGTGGAGATGACAATATCAATGGCAATGTTAGTGGTGGTGGTGAAATGATGAATGCAGTTGGTGGTGATGACCTATTAATGATAGTAGCAAAGACAATGTTGTTGATGGAGATGACAACATTGATGGAAGTGGTGATGGAAGAGTTCGTTGTTGGTGTTGATGGTGATGACAGTGGCAATTGAGGTAGTGATGGTGGTGGTGTTAGCAGAGGTGACAAGGTTGATGGTAATGACCTTTATTCATCTCAGAGCCTTCATTTTCCTTCATCCTTGACCCTCCTCATTTGTATCTAGGACCCAGACAGTTACTCTTGGAGGCATCTTCCAGTTGGGAAACTGGAGTGAACTAAACAATATCCAGGACCACAACACCATTTGGGAAGGCTGCTGCAGACTGGAGCCCACACTGAAGGTAAGGTAGGGAGGAGTAGCAGTGCCCTAAACCAAGGTCCTGGGAGCTTGGTAATGAGGACACTTCAGGACGGGAAGATGCCACCGCTGGGATAACTGGGCAAATTAATTCCAGCAAGGGATGTGGAATATAACAGAATTTGATAATGTACAGGGAAGTTCTTGCTATGGGCTAATGAATCCTGTCTGGCCATGGCTGAGAGCCCTTGGTTTTCACATTTGTCTGCGAGTGATGATGAGAGTAGTGATGGTGATGAGGATGAGTTGGTACTGATGGTGAGGAAAATGCTGAGAATGGTAATAGTGATGGTGATAAGGTGGTGACAGTTGTTAAAATTATGGTGGTGGCTGATGGTGAGGGTAGTGGTTGATGATGGAATTGGTGGAAAGGTGGAAGCAGTAATGGTAATGATGTTGGTAGCTGATAAAGATGTTGGTGGTAGTGGTGATTGATAAAGATGACTGTGATTATATTAGTGGTGGTGGTGATGAGATTCTAAAAGCTAACTCCCTACTACCTAAAAATGGCAGCAGGAAAAAAAAAATCCAGAAATGAGTGATCAGCACTTTTCTTTCCAGAATGCAAGAATTATTGGTGAACGAACTGGCTTAAGGCCAGTACGCCCCCAGATTCGGCTAGAAAGAGAACAGCTTCGCACTGGACCTTCAAACACAGAGGTATGCTCCCATGGCAAGGAAAGTAATGCCCTCTTCCACTCCTCAGATGGCTCTGGCATTTTCAGGGAACAGTCATGTCTGATCTCAGGTTCCACACAGGCTCCATAGCACGCAGGGGCAGTGGTGGCTAATATCCCCTCCTCTATAAATGGGGAAACTGAGGCTCAATGATGGTTAAGGACCTGCTCAAGGTTACATAGAGGGGCAGTGGTGATGTTAATGGAGGTGGTGCTGATGAGATCAATGTTGATAATGGTGTGACTGGGAGTGGGGATGGTAGCTGGTGCTGATGGAAATGACACTATCAAGTATGTTAGTACCACAGCAGAGGTGACGATCTCAAAGGCAGTGTTAGCTGCGCTAACTGTCTCATTGGCAATATTAATGATGTGGCAGAGATGACAGTATCAATGGCAGTGTTAATGATGGTGGTGAAATGGTGAATGGGGTTGGTTTTCTAAAGTCTGTGGTCAAATAACAGGAAAATGTGTACTTACTGGATGTGTACTTCGTGTCAGACACAGCAGCAAGTTCATTACATGAATGACCTTATTAAATCTCCTCTGGAGCTCTTTGGGATAGGGACAGTTCTCCCTATGCTTCGGATGAGGAAACTGGGGTGAATTAAGAGGTGAAGTCACTTGCCCAAGTCAGACCACTGGTGGAAGGCAGGGCTGGGATGTGATTTGAATTTGACTCCAAGGCTATTTCCAGATATCCATTTTGTGGCTGCCCCATCATCTCTTGCAACTGTTCCAGGGGGTCCCCACCATTCCACCCGGGTGCCAAGAGAAACTCAGGTGGCATCTGGCTTTGCCCAGGACTCTTCGGGAGGCTCCTGAGTCTTCCAGGGCAGAAGAGCTTCATCTATTCTTTCCACTGTCCCTCTCGGACCTGGCCACCTTCTCTCTTGCCTCTCCTAGGTCATCCACAACTATGGCCATGGAGGCTATGGGCTCACCATCCACTGGGGATGTGCCCTGGAGGCAGCCAAGCTCTTTGGGAGAATCCTGGAAGAAAAGAAATTGTCCAGAATGCCACCATCCCACCTCTGAAGACTCCAGTGACTGCTGCCTCCCCCCACAAGAACTCCCTTCTCCCCTCAGCCAATGAATCAATGTGCTCCTTCATAAGCCATTGCTTCTCCCTCACTTCTTTCCTCAAAGAAGCATGAGGTGAGAGAAAGCCACAAAGTCAGTGCCTGGAGAAGGGTTCAGCCCAACATGGGGCCCCTCTCATCACTGAAATCCCTCTACCTTCTCTGGGTCTGGCATTATAAAGAACAGCTGAGGCTGTCATTCCATGAGTCTTCAGAAGAAAGGACAGCTCAGAAAATCAAAGAGGCCAACTGCCCAGAGCCACAGAAAATGGAGGATAATTGAGGCTAAGTAACCTGATTACAAGTTGTACTAACATATTAAAGGTTCTGAAAAGTCCTGCAGCAAAGACAACTATCTGATGTTGTTTAACCCAGTGCTTGCTAAACCTATCTGGCTATGGAACTCTTTTGCCCAGAACTCCCATGAATGCCATGACACAAATCTGAGAAAATGCTGGAACAGATTTTGTTGTATCTGTTGTGTTTATTGTAGGAGGTTATACATACAACTGGGGTGTGGAGGGGGCAGAGAGGTGAGGCACTGAACTAGTAACACATGGTGTTTGTTCCACATCTAGAGTTCCAAATGGCATCAGCTATTCACCGAGTGGCCCCATGAGCACCACGTAACCTTTGAGGAGGGGCCACTGGAGGGATCATCCCACAAGGAACCCCTTCACAGAGAACTGTTTTAGTCCATTTTCTGTTGCTTATAACAGAATATCTGAAACTGGAGATTTTTTTTTTGAGACAGGATCTCGCTCTGTCACCCAGGCTGGTGTGCAGTGGCATGATTTTGGCTCACTGCAACCTCCGCCTCCCAGGCTCAAATGATCCTCCCTCCTCAGCCACCCAAGTAGCTGGGACTACAGGCGCTTGCTACCATGCCCAGCTAATTTTGTGTGTGTGTGTGTGTGTGTGTGTGTGTGTGTTTTGTAGAGAGTGTTTTGTAGAGACTGGGTTTGGCCATGTTGTCCAGGCTGGCATTGAACTCCTGGGATCAAGTGATCCTCCTGCCTCAGCCTCCAAAGTGGTGGGATTATAGGCATAAGCCACCACGCCTGGCTGAAACTGTGGAATTTATAGAGAAAAGGAATTTATTTATTACAGTTATAGAGTCTGAGAAGTCCAAGGTTGAGGGGCCACATCTGGCGAGAGCCTTCTCTCTGGCTGGTGCCGAGGTGGGGACTCTCTGCAGAGTCCCAGGGAGGCTCAGGGCATCACGTGGTGAGGGGGCTGATTGTGCTAATGTGCTAGCTCAGCTCTGTCCCTTGTCTTAGAAAGCCACCACTTTCCTTCCCAAGATGACCCATTAATCCATTAACCTAATAACCCATTAATTGATAAATGGATTAATCCATTTATGAGAGCAGCGCTCTTAGGATCCAATCACCTCTTAAAGGTGCCACCTCTTCAAACCACCACTAAGGTGGTGGACTAAGGACTAAGTCTCAACGTGAGTTTTGGCAGGGACGTTTAAGCAATAGCAAGAACTAAACTCACCAAGCATACTCCTTTTTTGGGGGGCAATTTAACATCTCTCTTGTCTTTGGGCTGGCACCCTCTGAAATGACAAACAAGCTCCCAGATGTTTTTGAAAGCCTTAAATGAGCCTAGGAGACCCCTTAGCATCTTCATCCCTAATTACCAGCCTCAGCCTCTGAGGTTGATTTTCACCTGTCTGGGTTTCTGTGAAAGGCCAGAGCCTAGGAAGCCTCATGCATCTTGGCCCAGGAGTCCCCTGTGTGCTGTGAAGAGGTCTCAGTTGGCTCCTGCCATGCCATGCCATTTCCATGAGGGCTGTTTCATGAAGCATCTGCCATGATGCTGGCCAAGCCTAGTCTAAGTAGGGTGAGAGAGCCGAGATTTAAGGTAGACATCAATCCTAACAACAACAGTTATTATTATTATTATTTTGAGACGGAATCTCACTCTGTCGCCCAGGCTGGAGTGCAGTGGCGCAATCTCAGCTCACTGCAACCTTCACCTCCCAGGTTCAAGCAATTCTCGGCCTCAGCTTCCAGAGTAGCTGGGATTACAGGCGCCCGCCAACCTGCCTGGCTAATTTTTGTATTTTAAGTAAAGATGGGGTTTCACCATCTTGGCCAGGCTGGTTGTGAACTCCTGACCTCATGAGCCACCTGCCTCGGCCTCCCGAAGTGCTGGGATTACAGGTATGAGCCACCGCGCCCAGCCAGTAATGATTATTATAGCTAAAACTTAATATATTCAGTCTGGGTACCATACTTTGTGCTAAACTCTTACAAAACATTGCTCATTTAATCCTTACACATGCCTCATGAGGTAGCTATTATCCCATTTCATAGGTGAGAAGACTGAGGCAGAGAAAGGCAGCCTGGCCGGGTGCGGTGGCTTACACCTGTAATCCCAGCACTTTGGGAGGGCGAGGCAGGTAGATCACTTGAGGTCAGGAGTTCGACACAAGCCTGGCCAACATGGTGAAACCCTGTTTCTACTAAAAATAAAAAAATTAGCGGGGCGTGCTGGCAGGTGCCTGTAATCCCAGCTATTCTGGAGGCTGAGGCAGGAAAATCACTTGAACCTAGGAGGTGGAGGTTGCAGTGAGCCTAGATCATGCCACTGCACTCCAGCCTGGGCAACACAGTGAGGCTCTGTCAAAAAAAAAAAAAAAAAGAAAGAGAAAGAAAGAAAGAGGGAGGGAGGGAGAGAGGGATGGAGGGAGAGAGAGAGAAAGGAAGGAAGGAAGGAAGGAAGGAAGGAAGGAAGGAAAGAAAGAAAAGAAGAAAAGAAAAGAAAAGAAAAGAGAGAAAGGATGGAAGGTAGCCTAAAGTCAATAGCTGGGATGCGATAGAATAGAGATTCTGGCTCAGAAATTATGCAATTCCAGTGCTTCACTTTCTTTCCCCGCCCCCGACAGAGTCTTGCTCTGTCGCACAAGCTGGAGTGCAGTGGCATGATCTTGACTCATTGCAACCTCCGCCTCCCGGGTTCAAACAGTTGTCCTGCCTCAGCCTCACGAGTAGCTGAGATTACAGGCACGCACCACCATGGCCGGCTAATTTTTGTGTTTTCAGTAGAGACGGGGTTTCACCATGTTGGTCAGGCTGGTCTCAAACTCCTGACCTTGTGATCTGCCCACCTCGGCCTCCCAGGTGCTGGGATTACAGGCGTGAGCCACGGCACCAGGCCGAGTGCTTCACTTTCAACTACCAAACAAGACTGAATCCAAATTGTGGAGGGGAGCAGGGGGTGTTGGGGGGGTGGGGAATATGTAGCTATGAAGGGATCGGTTGGGCCTCTTCCTCAACTCTCTCCGCAAGCACACTGAAAAGGAACTAGCTCTCTCTTCCTCATAGCTACATTTGGGCCAAGATGAGAGGACTCTGACAAGGATCCCAGGGCAAGGGCACTTCCTGGTGCTTGGAGTAAGACCCAGCATTTAGTTTTTGACCAATGTGATTTCTTTACCCAACCTAAAATTCTGTAGGGCAGGGGCCCCCAATCCCCGGGCCATGGACTGATAATGGTCTGTGGCCTATTAGGAACTGGGCCACACAGCAGGGCATGGGTGGTGGGTGAGCGAGCATTACCGCATGAACTCTGCCTCCTGTCAGATCAGCGGTGGCATTAGATTCTCATAGGAGTGCAAACCCTATTGTGAACTGTGCATGCGAGGGATCTAGGTTGCTTGCTCCTTATGAGAATTTGTTTTTTGTTTTTTTTGGCTTTTGTTTTTTGTTTTTTGAGACTGAGTCTCGTTCTGTCACCCAGGCTGGAGTGCAGTGGCATAATCTCGGCTCACTGAACCCTCCGCCTCCTGGGTTCAAGTGATTTTCCTGCCTCAGTCTCTCAAGTAATTGGGACTATGGGTGCGTGCCACCACACCTGGCTGATTTTTGTATTTTTAATAGAGGCAGGGTTTTACCATGTTGGCCAGGCTGTTCTTGAACTCCTGACCTCAAATGATCCACCCTCCTTGGCCTTCCAAACTCCTGGGATTGCAGGCATGAGCCACCACCCCCAGCCCCTTATGAGAAATCTAATGCCTGAACTACCACTGCCCCCCACACACCCCCACAGCACCCCATCTGTGGAAAAATTGTCTTCCACAAAACCAGTCCCTGGTGCCAAAAAGGTTGGGGACACCTGGTCTAGGGAGAATGATCCCTACCTGCCAGCCAGGGCTAGCTGTCAGTAGAAATCCTATAGGACTCAGCACACAGTGAACTCACAAAATTGTATGGGGACAGGAGATTCCACATTCAGACCCAGAATAACCCTCTTGTTCTTTCTGCAAATGCTAAGAACCTCCTTGAAAATGTATCCTAAAATTAAGAATAGAAGGATCATGGGGAAATCCTGCAACCCACATAGTTCTGTAGATTTTATAGTGGTTGATGTTTACATAGGAAGTCTTCACTTAATGTCGTTGCTAAAAAATTAGCCGAGTGTGGTGGCACATGCCTGTAATCCCAGCAACTTGGGAGGCTGAGGCACAAGAATTGCTTGAACCTGAGAGGTGGAGGTTGCAGTGAGCCTAGACCATGCCACTGCACTCCAGCCTGGGTGACAGAGCGAGACTCTGTCTCCTAAAAAATTAATTAAAATAAAATAAAAACAGGAATGAATATCAGATGCACATCTTTGGGGTGTGGGAGGAAACCACATACCCGGAGAACACCCATGTAGACATGGAGAGAACGTGCAAGCTCTACACAGACAGTGGCCCCTGCCGGAATTGATTTTTTTTTTTTTATTTCTCATCGAGGTTGTAATGAAATAACAGTTATTCGAGGATATGTTATAATTTTCCTTTGCCTAACACTGCTACTTCTGTCCTGAAGGCAATTTGCAACTGGATTTTCAGTGAATTCTTGGCAGCTTGATGAATTTAGAAAAGGCTATTCTTTCCTCATTGAATCGTCTTGGCGCTTTTGTGGAAAATCAGTTGACTATAAATGTATGGGTTTGGTCAGGCACAGTGGCTCATGTCTCTAATCCCAACACTGGGAGGGCTAGGTGGGCGGATCACTTGAGCTCAGGAATTCGAGACCACCCTGGGCAACATGGCAAAACCCTGTCTCTACCAAAAATACAAAAATTACCTGGGCGTGGTGGTGCACACCTGTGGTCCCAGCTACTTGGGAGGCTGAGGTGGGAGGATCGCTGGAGCCTGGGAAGTCGAGGCTGCAGTGAGCTGTGATCATGCCACTGCACTCCAGCCTGGATGACAGAGCAAGATGCTGTCTCCATAATAAAAATAAAAATAAATGTATGTGTTTATTTTTGGACCCTATTCCACAGATCTATCTTATGCTAGTACCACACTGTCTTGATTCCCATAGCATTCTCGTACATTTTAAAATCAGGAAGTGTGAGTCCTCCAACTTTGTTCCTCTTTTTCAAGACTTTTGTTTTGGCTCTTCTGGGTCCTTTTCATTTCTGTATGAGTTTAAAATCAGCCTGACAGGCTAGGCATTGTAGCTCACACCTGTAATCCCGGCACTTTGGGAGGCTGAGGCCCGTGGATCACTTGGGGGCAGGAGCTCAAGACCAGCGGGGGCAACATGGTGAGTCCCCGTCTCTACCAAAAATACAAAAAATTAGCTGGGCATGGTGGCACATGCCTGTAATCCCAGCTACTCAGGAGGCTGAGACAGGAGAATCGCTTGAACCCAGGAGGTGGAGGTTGCAGTGAGCCAAGATCGCACCATTGCACTCCAGCCTGGGTGACAGAGCAAGACTCCGTCTCAAAAAAAAAAAAAAAAAAAAAACCAGCTTGACAATTTCTTCAAAATAAGCCAGCTGAGAAAGTTTGACAGGGATTGTGTTGAATCTATATGTCATTTGGAGAGTATGGATTGACATCTTAACAATTTAGGTCTTCTGATTCGTGAATATGAAATGTTTCTCCATTTATTTAGATCTTCAGTTTCTTTCAGCAATGTTTTGTAGTTTGTAGGTCTTACACTGCACTTGTTAAATTTATTCCTAAGTATTTTATTTGTTTTGATGCTCTTGGGAGTGGAATTGTTTTCTTATCGATGAATTTAGAAAGCACTCTCTTCTCTGGCATGGTGGGGGTTGGGGCATTTTAAGTAGTTCATCATAAAATATTCTTGATTAATTGAGAATGATTATTGCCAGACACCGTGGCTCATTCCTGTAATCCCAGCTACTTGGGAGGCTGATGTGGGAGGATCGCTTGAGCCTAGGAGTTCGAGACTACCCTGGGCAACATAGCATCTCAAAAAAGAGAGAATGATTATATATGATGTATGTGGATATTCAAATATAAAATATAGTAAGGTACCACCAGTGACCAAAGTCTGCCTGAAACCCCCAAATCCTTGAGGAGTCAGAAGGTGCTTCAGGATGCTCTAGAGCTTCAGGGTTGTCATCCCTTGTGCCTCCTACGACACTCTCTGCATTCATCCTTAGCACCCGTATCACACTGTATCACAGTGGTGTGTTCATGCATGTTCCCTAGTATACTGTGAGAGCTTGAAGATAAGGAATATCTCCTCCTCCTCCTCCTTCTCCTCCTCCTCCTCCTTCTCCTCCTCCTCCTTCTCCTCCTCCTCCTTCTCCTCCTCCTCCTCCTTCTCCTCCTCCTCCTTCTCCTCCTCCTCCTTCTCCTCCTCCTCCTCCTCCTCCTTCTCCTCCTCCTCCTTCTCCTCCTCCTCCTCCTCCTTCTCCTCCTCCTCCTTCTCCTCCTCCTCCTCCTTCTCCTCCTCCTCCTCCTCCTTCTCCTCCTCCTCCTTCTCCTCCTCCTCCTTCTCCTCCTCCTCCTCCTCCTTCTCCTCCTCCTCCTTCTCCTCCTCCTCCTCCTCCTCCTCCTCCTCCTTCTCCTCCTCCTCCTCCTCCTCCTCCTCCTTCTCCTCCTCCTCCTTCTCCTCCTCCTCCTTCTCCTCCTCCTCCTCCTTCTCCTCCTCCTCCTCCTCCTCCTTCTCCTCCTCCTCCTCCTTCTCCTCCTCCTCCTTCTCCTCCTCCTCCTCCTCCTCCTCCTCCTCCTCCTCCTCCTCCTTCTCCTCCTCCTCCTCCTCCTTCTCCTCCTCCTCCTTCTCCTCCTCCTCCTCCTTCTCCTCCTCCTCCTCCTTCTCCTCCTCCTCCTCCTTCTCCTCCTCCTCCTCCTCCTCCTTCTCCTCCTCCTCCTTCTCCTCCTCCTCCTTCTCCTCCTTCTCCTCCTCCTTCTCCTCCTCCTCCTTCTCCTCCTCCTCCTTCTCCTCCTCCTCCTTCTCCTCCTCCTCCTTCTCCTCCTTCTCCTTCTCCTCCTTCTCCTCCTCCTCCTTCTCCTCCTTCTCCTCCTCCTCCTCCTTCTCCTCCTCCTCCTTCTCCTCCTCCTCCTTCTCCTCCTTCTCCTTCTTCTCCTTCTCCTCCTCCTTCTCCTCCTCCTCCTTCTCCTCCTCCTTCTCCTCCTCCTTCTCCTCCTCCTTCTCCTCCTCCTCCTTCTCCTCCTCCTTCTCCTCCTCCTCCTTCTCCTCCTCCTTCTCCTCCTCCTCCTTCTCCTCCTCCTTCTTCTCCTCCTCCTCTTCCTCTTCCTTTTCCTCTTCCTCCTCCTTCCTTCTCCTCCTCTTCCTTCTTCTTTTATTTTTTTTGAGCCAGAGTCTCACTCTGTTACCCAGGCTGGAGTGCAGTGGCATGGTCACAGCTCACTACAGCCTCGACTTCCCAGGCTCAGGTGATTCTCCCACCTCAGCCTCCAAGTAGCTGGGACCACAGGAGCACACCACCAGGCTTGGCTAATTTTTGTATTCTTTTTGGAGTCAGGGTTTTGTCAGGTTGCCCAGGCTGGTCTCAAACTTCTGGGCTCAAGCGATCCTCCCGTCTGGCCTCCTAAGTGCTGGGATTACAGTCATGAGCCACCACACCTGGCTTGTTTTGTTTTGTTTTTTAAGAGACAGGATCTCTCATTCTATCATTCAGGCTGGAATGCTGTGGCGCGATCAAAGCGAACTGCCGCCTCAAACTCCTGGCCTCAAGTGATCCTCCCGCATCAGCCTCCCAAAGTGCTGGGATTGCGGGCATGAGCCACTGCACCCAGCCAGGACCATGTCTTATGATATTTTGCATCCTCAGTGTTGAATAACATGTCCAGGACATGCTGGATATTCCATGCATACTGACCACTTGCCATGTTATGATCTGTAAGAGAGTTCTGATGAATAGACTTGAGAGTTTATGCACATGTCACTGCAGATGCCAGGCATACCAGCAATTGTCTGCACCACCCTGCTAAAGGGCAGGCCAATGCCACCGTGTCTGTACCTCTCCACCACTCCTTCCTGACCCAACTGAATTGAACCAGGACTCAATCCAACACTAAACTGGGCCAATCAGCTTCATTTCCTGAAGATCTGGGAGTGGGGCACTGAGCAGCTGAGTCAGGTATGTTTGCAGAGCTGGGTTATGAGGCTATGGAAGCTCTGTGCATGATTATGAATACACAGCAGCCACAAGGAAACAGATGGAAGCTAGACTCATTTCTGCCAGAAAAGGGAAGAAACAAGAGCCACAGATTCAGAGGGGCAGCTGTCTTGGGCCCCAGTGGTTTCCCAGATCCCTGTTCCTCTGAATGACACCAGGCTCTACTTTATTCCTATGCAATCTCTCTAAACTGTCAGAGTGAACCATCAGCCCATCAACAAAAGCTACACTGCAGATGCATTTTATTGAGCTCACACATCATTTGAACATTTTTGATCCAATATACTAATATTTGGAGATTTCACAGAAAAACCTAGACTCCTCTTTTGAACATTGGAAGATCTGGTCACACTGGACCCATGGTGGAACAACATCAGCTGGAAGGGAGTTGCAGCCACCCCCTGCAGACAGGGCTGGTGTTTCTCTTGTCCTTACACCTTTTCCATTTCAGTGATTTACATGCCCTGAATTTCCCCTGTAGGAAATTAACTACTGATCCCAGTCTTATAATAAAGCTCTGTTCCTTACTTTTAATTATCCTGAGTAGAATTTCTGTTCCTGGCCACGAAAACAGTGCTGATGAGAGCTCTGTGGCCAACACATCCACGGCAGGCTCCTTGCAACCATCGCCCATCCAACAGCCATTGCTATCCTTCTTCTGTGCTAACAGAATCCCAATTTTGTGTTCAGGAGGCTGTGGGTATCCCTTGGTGCTCGTAGGCCCTTCCTTCCAGCCCTACAGCAGGACTCATGCTGGGATGGGCATGACACCCAGGTCTGATCAATGAGAAGCAATGGTAAATCTGCCGGGGGACTTCCTTTTCTAACCAAAACCAACAGACTCTTCTGAAAGAAAACCTTTTATGACTGCTCCTTTCCCATTCTACCTTCTTTGAAAAGAAATATGATGTCCAGCACAGGGGCAGCCATTTTGTGACCATGAGGTTTCAAGCACAGGGTCAGATGGCCAACATGCAGGGGATGGTGAAAAGAAAAGGCAAAAAGAAGCTGGGTTCTTGATAACATTGTTGAGAGTTGAACCTTCTCTGATCTCTGCCTGGTTTTGGTTCTAATGGTTTAAGCCACTATTGACTGAGATTACTGTTCTTAGGTTGGTGCAAAAGTAATTGCATTTGGGAGGCCGAGGTGGGCGGATCACTTGAGGTCAGGAGTTTGAGACCAGCCTGACCAACATGGTGAAACCTTGTCTATACTAAAAATACAAAAATTAGCCAAGCATCAAGGCAGGCACCTGTAATCCCAGCTACTCAAGAGGCTGAGGCGGGAGAATCACTTGAACCTGGGAGGCAGAGTTGCAGTGAGCCGAGACTTCATCTCAAAAAAACAAAAAAAAAGTAATTGCAGTTTTTGCCTTTGAAAATAATGGCAGGGGAGACTCTTGATCTTATCATTCAAGGCTTTCTATTGCTTAACATTATATTAAAAACAATGAATTTCCATACTAATTTCAAAGTCAATTCCTAAGATACTGTTTCATCCCATTGTGAACACCTCCAAGGTCAGTTATATGTTTTTCAGAATACTTGAAGTACGAGAAAAACAGAAATATATAGCTCTGGCTACATTAAATATCTTTTGCCACTTTCTGAGATCTTTCCTAACTCTAAGAGAAACATGGCATTTCCATTAATGAAAATAGGAGCTTTTTGAATAGGATTGTTCAAAATTAGATACAAATGTCCTCAGCTAAAGGTCTCACATATTCAGAAGTTTGGGTGACTTTTGTGATAGCTCTTGTATCATTTGATAATATTGATTTTTTTGAAAAGGGCAGGCTATTTACAAGGCAAAGAGTTTTTTTTGTTTTGTTTTGTTTTTGAGATGGAGTCTTGCTCTGTCGCCCAGGCTGGAGTGCAGTGGCGCGATCTCGGCTCACTGCAAGCTCTGCCTCCTGGGTTCACGCCATTCTCCGGCCTCAGCCTCCTGAGTAGCTGGGACTACAGGCACCCGCCACCACGCCTGGCTAATTTTTTTTGTATCTTTAGTAGAGACGGGGTTTCACCACGTTAGCCAGGATGGTCTCGATCTCCTGACCTCGTGATCCGCCCGCCTCGACCTCCCAAAGTGCTGGGATTATAGGCATGAGCCACCATACCCAGCAAGAGTTTTTAACTTTCACTTTCTCAAGTAGAGAAGGCCCTCAACTGTAAACCCCTTTACCCTAGTCTCTGGGAAATATTCCTGCCCACCAAGCACTCTATCCCCACCAGCCCCCAGCTCCACTGGGTTATTCTAGGGTGAGGGAGCGGACATGATCATCCAGCAGCGTCTGACCAGCCGGAAGGCAAAAGAGACAAGCAAAAGTTCTGTGTTACCCAGGAGAGCTCAGCTGTCCAGAAATAATTAGAGCTACAGCCACACGTGGTTCAAGGAAATGTGGTTGTCAGAGAGAGACAGAGATCTGCCAAGCCATCTCCTCTTCAACTGCCTGGGCGGAGGGGGCTGCAGCCCACATTTTAGAGACACAGTATTGTTTGCAGTTGATTTAGAACTTGAGCTGGAAGAAGTCCCCCATCATGACATGCACACTGTTAGAAGAAAGTGTTGTCTCCAACAAGCTCAGCCACAATGTTGGCTGCCAACGGTATGTCTTTCCCCACTCATTGGAAAGGAGATTATCACACTAAAGCATTGAGATGAATTCTGATGAACAAAGGTAGGCAGACCATTAGGCTGGACTGTCACTAAGACATGATGACAATGAATAAACTTAGGCTCTTGCAATGTCCATCACTGACATGTTTTAATAAGAGATGAACGCACAAATTGGCTTCCTTGCAATGTTTACTTCAAGCAGTAGGTCTGTCTGCTCTGGCCTTTGATGGGATCTGCCAGCTTCCTCCCTCCTTGTCTATGTCCCCTGCCTTCACCATGGGAAAAAAGGGTCCAGTAAACCAAATCCCAGAAGTGATGTTGCCTGTGGAGACCAACTCAAAACCAATTGGCCTCCCCCTGCTTCCTTTGAAAACATATACATTTCACACACCTGAGTCCTCCCACCCCTCTCCACTCCACGGCAGGCTCCATGAATGGAACTCCAGGGGCTGCCTTTGTGTAATGATCAAGACGTCCCTGGACAGAGGAGCAGCTTCGCATCAGGGAATCCTGGTCCCCTGATCCCCATGGGATGAGATGGTGGGTGTAGCATCCTTCTGGTTTCTCTGCCCATTCAGCTGTCTACCCACGCACAAAACCCAAAGCCCTGGATTTTTGATTTTGTACCTGCAACCTGAGTAAACTTTTTCCCCTCAAGAGTCATCATTCAGGCCGGGTGCGGTGGCTCCCACCTGTAATCTCAGCACTGTGGGAGGCCGAGGCAGGTGGATCACTTGAGGTCAGGAGTTCGAGACCAGCCTGGCCAACATGGTGAAACCCTGTCTCTACTAAAAAGTACAGGTGGGCACCTGTAATCCCAGCTACTCGGGAGGCTGAGACAGGAGAATTGCTTGAACCCGGGAGGCAGAGTTGCAGTGAGCCGAGATCACGCTACTGCACTCCAGCCTGGGCGACAGATCAAGACTCCGTCTCAAAAAAAAAAAAAAAGTCACCATTCAGCCTGACCAAGGAGGGGGCCAGGAAAGAAGCTGGAACCATGGCCTTCGCTGCTTCAGAAGGGGAGGCCCGTGCTCTGACTTCAGCTTGATTCACTTTGGCCTCAGTCCTCAGTTCCCAGGGGGTAACGGCATTCTGAGGTTGTCACCCGGTGCAAGACCAGCTGTCCCCAGGGACACATCTGGATCTCTTGGTGCCAACAATGGCAACTCCAGAGGGGGCTGGGTGGGGGCATGTGGCTCCAGTTTGAATGCACCATGTCCATCTGCCAGAGAATCCACTGGTCAGGCTCTAGGGAGGCAAACCGGGGGGCCCCTGCCAGGAAATAGCTGCTCAGACCACACCTAGATCACCTGCAATTTCAAAGAAGAAAGCCTGGGGCTGTGGGTGTGGGAGAAACCTACTGAACAGGTCCGGTGGGTGGACAGCAGGTGTCACATGGGCCTGAGCCTGGACGGTATCTACAGAGAGATATTTTGGTTGTTCACTGAGGGTTTGGCCGGGTGACTCTGGGTGGTGTCTGATTGGTTGCTGGCATTACCAGACCCTCCTAATATGGGTAGTCTTCCCATGTAGATCCACAGGTTATGAACAAAGCTTTCACCACATATACAGAGAACCCCCTAGATCAAACATCTCCCCATCCCTGGGTGGACCTCAATGAAGATGAGCAAACTGAGTCAAGACACAAAACCCTGTTGGTCCAGGTCGTACTCTTGGGTGAGTTCTTGATGTCGGCAGTGACAATCAGTGCCCCAGTTGGGGCCTGCCAGCCCCCCAAGCTCTGCAGCCTCAAAGACCAGCTCAGTCCCCCATCGGTCACTATTCCTGAGAGCCAGAGTTCGACCTGGTAACACCTGCACCGTGCATTCCTCGGCCGACCATCTCCTGGCCCCACTCCCGGTGGCTGGACTCCTGCAGTCCTCGGCCTTTGGTCTCAATGGGCAAAAAGCAGGAGGCCAGGGCAGCCAGGAGGCAGCAGCCACTGTAAACTGCCAGAGTCAGGTACACAGAGGATTCCAGCATCACCTAGGGGAAGGAGACACGGGTCGGTGAAAGCATCCCTTCTGAAGCACAGACATCGCCAACCATCAAATAGTATTAGTAACATCAGGCCCTCTCGTGATATCTGCTTGCTAAAAAGGATCTGGTGATTCCCTCCTCTCCCCCTTTGTCCCTCTCTCTCCTTGTGACACGCCTGCCCCTCCTTTGCCTTCCTCCATGAGTAAAAGCTTCCTGAGGCCTCACCAGAAGCCAAGCAGATGCTGGTGCCATGCTTGTACAGCCTGCAGAATCGTGAGTCAAATAAATCTCTTCTTTATAAATTACCTGGTCTCAAGTATTCTTTTTTTTGTTTTTTTTGTTTTGTTTTGTTTTTTTGAGATGAGTTTCATTCTTGTTGCCCAGACTGGAGTGCAATGGCGCAATCTTGGCTCACCGCAACCTCTGCCTTCAGGGTTCAAGCGATTCTCCTCCCAAGTAGCTGGGATTACAGGCTTCTGCCACCACGCCCGGCTAATTTTGTATTTTTAGTAGAGATGGGGTTTCTCCATGTTGGTCAGGCTGGTCTCGAACTCCTGACCTCAGGTGATCCACCCACCTCGGCCTCCCAAAGTGCTGGGATTGCAGGCATGAGCCAACGCGCCCAGCCAGGTATTCCTTGAAATCAACACAAAACGGACCAACACAGATGCCATGCCACAGCCCTATGAGCTAAGTACTTCATCCCCATTTTACAAAGGAGAAAACTGAGGCTCAAAGAGGATAAGCGGTTCCTACCCAAGTTCATACAGATAATAAGGATGGGGCTGGGATTTGAACTTGGGTCTGCTAAGCTTGAGTCTGGGCTCCTTATAACTCTTCTCTCCTCTGGAACAGTGCAGTGCCTGTGCCAACTTCCTAGCTTTTGGCACATGGCAAACAACACGGCAGAGCTGAGTCCCATTTTCTTTTCTTTTGAGATGTAGTCTCGCTCTGTCTCCAGGCTGGAGTGCAGTGGTGCAATCTTGGCTCACTGCAACCTCTGCCTCCCGGGTTCAAGCAATTTTTCTGCCTCAGCCTTTGGAGTAGCTGGGACTACAGGCATGTGCCACCATGCCTGGCTAATTCTTTTGTATTTTTAAGAGAGATGGAGTCTCACCAAATTGACCAGGCTGGACTTGAACACCTGACCTCAAGTAATCTGCCCACCTCAGCCTCCCAAAGTGCTGGGATTACAGCTGTGAGCCACCATGCCCAGCCCATTTCTTCATTTGCCAAATGGGCATAGAGTGGTGTCACTTCCTAATGGGAAGAACCTGGCAGCACCTGGCACCGTGGAGGCACATGGTGAGCTCTCAACCAGCATCAGTTAGGAGTGCCACACAATGGCTAAAATCAAAGTAGAATAGAAACACTTGGCTAAACACGTCTTTAAATTCCATTTCTCTGAAATATTCAGACTTGGCAAATCTACAGAAAGCAGATGGGTGGTTGCCAGGAGCCTAGAGGAAGTGGGCAATGAGGAGTGACTGCTTAGTGGATCCAGGGGTTTATTTTGGGGTGATGAGAATGTTTTGGAACTAGATAGAAGCAGTGGTTGCCCAAGGCTGTGAATGTGCTGAATGCCACTGAATTGTTCCCTTTAAGATGGTTAATTTTGTTATGTGACGTTTACCTCAATAAAAAAGTGATTCAAACAGAAAAAAACCTGGATTTTCAAAAAGCAAAAAGACTTACTAAGATCCCTAGATACAAATGCTTCATGACACACGAAGAGTTGCAAAATTCTGCAATGACGTCTAATTATCTAATTCAAAAAGCAGGAACTGGCATATTTATTTGTTTTCCACTAAATTTTGTCGGCATACTTGTTTTCTTTCCTTTTTTTTTTCTTTTTGAGACAAGGTCTCACTCTATCACCCAGGCCGGAGTGTAGTGGAGCAATTTTGGCTCACTGCAACCTCTGCCTCCTGGGTTCAAGCGATTTTTGTGCCTCAGCCAGAATTACAGGCACCTGCCACCACACCTAGTTAATTTTTGTATTTTTAGTAGAGATGGGGGTTTCACCATGTTGGCCAGGCTGGTCTCGAACTCCTGACCTGAAGTGATCTGCCCGCCTCAGCCTCCTAAAGGGCTGGGATTACAGGCGTGAGACACAGCACCTGACCCTTCTTTCCTTTTGTTAAAAAAAAAAAATTTTTTTTGGCCAGGCACAGTGGCTAATGCCTGTAATCCCAGCACTTTGGAGGCCGAGGCAGGCAGATCACGAGGTCAAGAGATCGAGACCATCCTGGCCAACGTGGTGAAACCTTGTCTCTACTAAAAATACAGAAATTAGCCAGGCGTGGTGGTGCACGCCTGTAATCCCAGCTACTCGGGAGGCTGAGGCAGGAGAATCGCTTGAACCTGGGAGGCGGAGGTCGCAGTGAGCTGAGATCACACCACTGCACTCCAGCCTGGGTGACAAAGTGAGACTCCGTCCCAAAAAAAAAAAAAAATTCAACTTTTATCATAGATTAAGGGGTCCACTGCAGGTTTGTTACACAGATATATTGCATGATGCTGAAGTTTGGGGGTACAAATGACCCCATCCCCCAGGTAGTGAGCCCAGTACCCAATAGGTGGAATTTTCAGCCCATGACTCCCACCCTTCCTTCCCAGTCGAGTGGTCCCCAGTGTCCATTACTCCTATTTTTATGTCTATGTGTATTCAATGTCTAGCTCCCAGAGAACATGCAGTATTTGGTTTTCTGTTCTTGCATTAATTCACTCACAATTGACCACTTGTTTTCATCCACATTGTTTTTAAGCAAAACATATGGCAGCTAAAGGATTTTCTTCACAGGGAAGACGTGGGTTTGACTCCTGGATTGGCTACTTTCCAGCTGCGTGACCTTGAGCATGTCATTTTAGCCCCTGAGCCTCTGTTTTCTCATCTGCAGGCAATATTTCTTCTGTCCTCGGGTGTGTTGTTATGATAAAATGAGCGAATGCAACCCGAGGGCTCTGGGGACAGTCGGCATGTAGTAACTGCTTGCCATGCATGGGGTTTTGTCACCCCCCATCCCTCTGTATTTGGGGGCGGCACCTACCTGGGCGATGAACGGAGTGATGAGAGCACCCACTCTTGCCATGCCGCTGCAGGTGCCCAGGCCGAGGGCCCGCGTTGCCGTGGGGTAGACCTGAAACACAGCAGCCGGATATGGGCATGGGGACATGCAGGTTCCTCCCACCACTCCAGCTCCAAGCTGATAGGACCAACCTCAGGGGCAGGCCGGAAGTCAGGGCAAATCCCTCCAGTGCTGGTGACGCCCTTAAGGGACAGGGATCCTCACCCCAAAGGGCATGGGAGGCTCAACTCAGACCTAGGGCAAGAGGCTGAGCTGCGGGTGGGAACCCAGTAAAGGGGTCCACTCTGTCCTGGGGGGGCTCCCCAAAGACTCCTCCACCAGGAACTGCCACAAGTTCACAACTCAGGGGTTGCTCTCTACCTTCTTCTCATGAGTTCACCTTGAAGCCTGGGTCACAGGTTTTCAAGGGATTTCATAAAGAGAGAGATGGAAATGTTTACAGTCTCTCAGTTTGTACCCAGTAGGGGCCACGTGCTTTGTTAAGTGGCAAAGTGAGAAGGGATTGTGCATCTTCCAGCCCAAGGTAATTAAGAAGGGTACGTTTTCTCCTCTCCCTTCCCATGTCTGCTGGCTGCGAGAAGGACTCCATGGCCCTAAGCCAGAGGGCTTCTCAGCCTGGGCACTGTGGATGTTTTGGGATGGCTCATTCTTTGTCATGGAGGTGGGGGTTGCTGTGCATTGTAGGATGTTTAGCAGCATCCCTGGCCTCTACCCACGAGATTCCAGCAGCCCTTCTGCCTCCCCATGCCACCTTATGACAATCCAAAATATTCCCGGGCATTGCCAAATGTCCCCTGGGGCAAGATCCCTGGATAAGAAAGGCACACGATGCGAGGAGCCTGGGTTCCCAAATCACTGGAGGAGGAAAGCTGTCCCCCAACCTAGAACACCCATATTGGACTCTTTTATTTTATAGTATTTTATTTACTTATTTATTTGAGACAGGGTCTCACTCTGTCATTCAGGCTGGAGTGCAGTGGCACAATCATGGCTCACTGCAGCCTCGACCTCCCCGGGTTCAGGTGATCCTCCCACCTCAGCCCCACCCCGAGTAGCTGCGACAACAGGCATGTGCCACCACTCCCAGCTAATTTTTGTATGTTTTTTAGGGATGAGGTTTCACCATGTTACCCAGGTTGGTTTTGAACTCCTGAGCTCAAGCGATCCACCTGCCTCGGCCTCCCGAAGTGCTGGGTTTACAGGCGTGAACCACTGTGCCTGGCCTGGGCTCTTTTATAAGTGAGAAGCTGCTCTTGTGTCAAAACCCTCCACTTTGGGGGTTCCCTGTTACATTAGCTAACATGTTTTAACAAATGCAATGCTCAATGTAGAAAGCTTGCAAAGAATAAAAACTTAAAGAGGAAAATATAAAACTCATTCAGGATCTCAACACTCGAGATTTGTCACATTTTTATGTATATTCCTCTAGCTTTTTCTGGATTATATATTGCACATATATCTTCATTCACTTACTTATTCAGCACATACTTCTTCAGTGCATACCGTATGCATTTCTACATGATATTTCGATTCACTCAATTACATAAACAATATAGAAATATATCCTCCTTGTAAAAAATCAAAATGCCTAAATTCTCTCCTGATCTACTTCCACTGCCAGGAAAATTCTCCTCATAGGGCCCTACTATCAGGGATATCTTTGGAATGTATCTTCCAAGATATGTTCAAAAATATACACATGGAAAATAGAAAGTATTTTAAAAATACATAAATGGTATCATATCATACATATTATTCTGCAATCTGCCTTTTCCATTCAGTAGTATGTCTTAAAATCTTGTCCACATCAATACATAGACATCCACCTCATTCTTTTTTTTTTTTTTTTGAGATAGGGTCTTGCTCCATTGCCCAGGCTGGAGTACAGTGGCATGACCATGGCTCACTGCAGCCTTCAACTCCTAGGCTCAAGTGATCCTCCCACCTCAGCCTTCTGAGTAGCTGGAACTACAGGTGTGCGCCACCACAGCCTGGCTAATTTTTATTTTATTTTTTTAGAGAGAGGGTCTTGCTATGTTGCTCAGGCTGGTCTCAAACATCCAGGCTCAAGTGATCCTCCTGCCTCGGCCTCCCAAAGTGTTGGGATTACAGGCATGAGCTACCGCGCCCACCACCTCATTCTTTTTAATGGTTTCTGGAAGCAGAGCATCCCCCACAGCCACTCTCCCCCCACTGCCCGTTCCCCAGCAGCTCCCAGACACCCCTCCTACCTCAGGTGTGTAAACATATGCCGCTTGAAAGCCTCCAGAAATAAACGCTCTTGCAATGAAGAGTAACAGAGTGAGCACATTTCTAGGAGGAGGATAAAGGCAGATGATGGCATTTTTTTCTGTCTGCTTGTTTCAGCATAGTCCTATCTTCCCAGGCAGTATCAATGCCCTAGCAATTGGCAAAGGTTACCCCTCCCCAACGCTCATTGATACAGACATGCAGGCACACATATTTCAGTATCATCGTGACAGTCCTGCTTTTGTAAGTTAATCATTCCTCAAAGTACCAGGCTGAGAGATGGGAACACCTGTGGTGCCCAGGATGGGCACAAGATTAGGGAGAAGTGATATAAATAGTGGAAAGCTCAGACAGGAATTTGGCTGGGGGTGGAGCAGGAATTGAGCCAGGGGCCAGCTGAGCTGGGGAAAGTAAACCACTATTTAGTATTCTTAGGATAATTCTGATCCCAACCCTCTGTCCCATTGTTCCCATAAATGTCCCAGAACACTAACATTTCAGGGTCGAAGCTACATCTCCCAATCTTCCTCAGACCAGGAGGTGGCCCACAGATTCCTCACTAGGTGTGGTCTGGGGCCTCTCAGAGATCAATAGAGGCATAAGCCATTTCTATATTTTGAGGCTCTTGGCAAATGGAAAAATGGAGAAATGTTAAAACGGGATTACAAAACGGTCTATTTGAAATATTTCCATTGAACAAGTTAACAGTTTTAACACATATATAAATAGCTACATTTATGATCTCATTGGGAGATGATATCAAAAGTCTAAATATGGCATCATTAGAGCAAAACTGGGGCCAAAGTTCTCCCCTGACTACAACCCCCATCAGAGACCCTGATCTTTTATCCAGTTGTGAGGCAGCCATGACCCTCAGTCCTAATGAACACCTACACCTTTACCTGTATCTGCACCCACTCCTGGGCCTGCACTGACACCTGCACCCCCACTTGTACCCACACTTGGGCCAATACCCGCACCTGGGCCGGCACCCACACCCTACACCCACACTTGGGCCTACACTCACACCTGGGTCTGTACCCCTACCTGCACCCACACCTGCACCCATACTTGGGCCAATACCCACACCTGGGCCTCACCCACACCTGTACCTACACTTGAGCTTACACCCACATCTGGGCATGTACCCCACCTGTACCCACACTTGGGCCAATACCCACACCTGGGCCTGCACCCACACCTGCACCCACACCTGGGCCTGTACCTATACCTGCACCCATACTTGGGCCTATACCCCCACCTGGGCCTATACCCACACCTGTGCCCACCCTTGGGCCTACACCCACACCTGGGCCTGCATCCCCACCTGCACCCACACTTGGGCCAATACCCACACCTGGGCCTATACCCACACCTGTGCCCACACTTGGGTCTATACACACACCTGGGTCTGCACCCATACCTGGGCATACACCAACACATGCACTCACACCTGTACCTGTACCCATATTCACACCTACACCCACACTTGGGCCTGCACCTCCACCTGGGCTTACATGAACACCTGGCCCGCACATCTACCTGGGCCTGCACCCACACCTGCACCCACACCTCCACCTGTGCTCAAACTCATACCTAGGCCTGCAGATCACCTACCTTCCAACACAGATAAACAGCAGGAGGCTGCAGAAGGAGAAGATAACAAAGCACAGGGCCATGGTCTTCTTGCGCCCCAGGCGGTCAATAATCCACAGAGTCACAAGGACACCTGGAAGGGGAGTGGGGAGAGATAGGCAGCTTCCGATGTGATTCCCAATGCCCTCCACCCTCGTAGCACAGCCTGTATCATCCCTAAGTCACTAGACTTAGTGACTCACTTCTAATGACTAGAAGACAGCAAAAGTGATAAGATGTCACTTTTGAGGTCAGGTGATAAAAGACTGTGACTTCTGTCTTGGTGTTCTCTTTCCCTGGCCCTTCTCATATATTTGCTTTGATGGAGAAGGCCACTTGGCAAGGAACTGAAGGTAGCCTCTGGCCAACAGCCAGCAAGGAACTGAGGCCCTCAGTGCAAAAACCTTCAAGGAATGGAATCTTGCCAGCAACCATGTCAGTAAGCATGGGAGTGGATCCTGCTCCAGCTGAGCTTTCAGATGAGACTACAGATCCTGGGCCAATGCCTTGATTGCAGCCACATGAAATATGCTGAAGTAGAACACCCAGAGAAGCCACAACAACTGTGAGATCATAAGTGTGCATTGTTTTAAGCCACTACATTTTCGGGATGATTTGTTACCTGGCAATAGATAACTAACTCAGGCACCAGCAGGAGCCTGAATGATGACATTCACTGAATCCAGGGAACAGAATGCCTGGGTTCTAATGCCTCATTTTCCCTTTAACTTGCCATGTGGTCTTGGGCTAGTCCCTTACCTCCTCTGAGCCTCATTTTCTTCTTCTATAAAATGGGCCTAAAAAATAACACACTCTACCTCAGTAGAGGCAGTATAGCATAGTGCTTATTAGTAATAATAATAACTGAATTTGAGCTAAGCATTTTTACATCTTTTTTTTTTTTGACAGAGCCTCGCTCTGTCACCCAGGGTGGGGCGCAGTGGTGCATGTGATATCAGCTTATTGCAATCTCTGCCTCCTGGGTTCAAGCGATTCCTGTGCCTCAGCCTGCTGAGTAGCTGGGACTACAGGTGCACGCCATCATGCCCAGCTAATTTTTGTAGTTTTAGTAGAGATGGAGTTTCATCGTTTGGCCAGGCTGCTCTCGAACTCCTGACCTCAGGTAATCTGCCTGCCTTGGCCTCCTAAAGCACCAGTATTACAGGCATGAGCCACTGTGCCCGGCCCCATTTTTACATCCATAATCTTGTTTAGTCATCAAAACGATCCTCTAAAATAAATGCTATTAATTTATCGAATAGCATTTTTCCACAGTTATTCAGTCAATGAGCACCTACTGTGTGTCAGGAACTGTTTCAGGAGGTTGGGGCACATTAATGAACAAAACCAAATAAAACAATACACATAGTAAATAAAGAAGAATCTGGGTTTCAGAGAGGTAAAATCACAGAAATGGTGACTGCTTCCAGTTACAGAAATGTCATGTAATGTGACTTTCTTAAAGTCACAGAAATGGAGATTGCAAATGCTGAGTTTAACTTCTGAGCCTTCATTCTTACCTACTAAGCTATGTGGGGAAAGGGTTTTAGAGGAAAGATAGACAGTGTAGTAGGGGACTGAAGACTCTGAATTCTAGGGTGGCAGCACAGGTCTTAGCCCTGCCTGCTGTGGGGTACTCAGTATCGTAGTTGGGTTTTCCCAGAAGCAAACCCTGAGACAAGGATGCAAGTGCAAGGCATCGACTTCGGAGGTAATCCAAGAAAGGACCAGCAGGAGAGTGGGGAAGTAAATTTGGGAAGGGAAAGCAACAAACAAAAGGTGGGTATCAAGCAGTTGCCCACTACTGTGGGCAACTGGAGCTGAATTCCACTGGGGGGACTCAAAAGCCAGCATAGAACATGCGCCTTGGAGTTTTCCTGCTGATGGGCAAGGACGCTGGGGTATTTGTCCACCAAATCCCACAGTATTGTTTAAAGGCTGCTCCCAGGTGCTAACTCCTTGGCACTTCCAGCTACCTTGCTTGCTTTTAGATACAGACACTTCTCATTCCTTCTGAGATAGTCTTCAGGCACAGAATCCTGGCAGTTGCAAGTTGCGGGAACAGTTTCTGCTACACTGGGCAAATTATGTCACCACTCTGAGCCTCAGTTTCTTCAGCTGTAAAATGGGAATAACTAAACGACTTCACAAGATTAAATAAGATTGCATCTGTAAGACATTTAACACAGGCCTTGGCATACAACAGGTACTCAATAAATACTAGAAGTTATTGTAGTTGTAATAATTATTCCTCTTAAAAGAAAAAAAGATAGATCACCTTTGCATCATGTGCAGGTTTGGATTTTTGACACTCTACTGTTCCTTTCCAGTGTGCCTGGTGTTGGAGGATGATTCTCCATGGGTTTCTCATATTTCTACACATCTTATGAGCAGAGGGATCAGCTGCCCTTTTGGTCCAGGCTACCATGTCAGAGTTGTTTGTACAGCAAACAACCTTGGAAGATAGGGATACTGTTTCCCTCTGGAGCAAAGGGCAGGTTGGCTTATTGTCCAATATAATAAAGATAATGTCTCCCTTAGGGAGGTTTCTGGCAGGCTATTATAAAATATTTGGGTTCCCTAAGCTTGGGGTTCCCCAGCTGTGTTGAAAATCCATTGCATGTGTAGCCTCCACGTGGGTCCTTCCTCATCATCCCCATGGGACTTGGGGGCAAGGGAAACAGTCACCAAGGTACTACTCAAGCTGCTTGCTATAATAGTCTTTTGTCTCTGACCCAGGAGTCTCATGTCTTCTGCCAGCATGCATGAAACTGGGCAGCTTAACTTGACAGTCTTCAAGTAGGGTAACATCTCAGCCCCTTCACAGTTCTTGACAACTTATAGTTAAGGATTGAAAAACAAAGTCCCTCACTGACTAAAAATGGGATTTGCTTCCAGGTAGGGTAGACAGAGCCACCAGCTGAACAATTGCCATATTCCCAGGCTTGCCTCACACAGCTTCACCTTGCACAGGTCCCTCACCTGGAAACTCAGAGAGGGTGGTCCAGAGCAAGTCCATGTAATCCTCCTCACTCAGGTACTCGCAGGCCAGGCTGCATTTTGCCTCTACAGCCTTCTTCCGACTGGAGACTGGGGTTGGGAGAGAGAAAGAGAGGGGGAGTCATATCCAGAGTCTTGAATCACACCTTCCTGCTCCCCATACCTCCTTCCCTGGGGTGATTCAGTTTAGACGCCATAGAAAGAGCCCAGACTCAGAGACAGACAGATTCATGTTTGAACACCAAGCCGCAGTGCTCCAGCTTCATCTCTCTAAGTGTGAGTTTCCTCATAAAACTGGGGCAAATAAAAGCACCATGCAAAGGGATTGAGAGACTGAAAGTGGGCTATGCGTATGAATGTGCTTAGTCCAGAATTGGCACGTAGTAGGCACTTTAGTGGCAGACAGACTCTAGGGTGGCCCCCATGATCCCCACTTCCTGGTAGTCATATTCTTGTGTAATCCCCTCCCCTTGATTGTGTAGATGGGGCCTGTGACTTGCTTCTAGCCAACAGAGTACAGCAAAGGTGACAGGATGTATGTGATTGCATTACACAAGACTGAAATGCCCATTGTGCAGGACTGTCTCTTATGCTTTTCCTTGATGACTATGAAGGAGCAAGTGGCCATGTAGGTGGCCTATGTGGTGGCAAGGAGTGGAGGGAAGCCTCTAGTTGCTGAGGGCAGCCTCAGTTGACAGCCAGCAAGAATTTGAAGCTCTCAGTCCTACAACCACAAGGAATTGAATGCTACCAACAACCAACATAGGTGGGGTGGTGGGTCCTTCCACAGTTGAGCTTCCAGATGAGAACACAGACCTCCAGTCCTGGCTGATGCCTTGATTGCAGCCTGGCAAAGGACCCTGCTAAGTTGTGTCCAGACTCCTGACCTACAAAAGCTATGAGATGATAAGTGTGTGCTGTCTCAGGCCACTAAGAAACAACACACGTTTATCATCTCATAGTTTCTGTAGGTCAGGAGTTTGTGGTAATTCTGTTATGCCCAATAGATAACTAATACATGGTTATCACCTGTTCCTGTCCCTCACCATCTACCCCTAACCTTTTTATTGAAAGCGAATTGGAGTGGAACCCAATGGCCAAAGAGGTGATGGAAACAAGATCTCATCCCTGTTCCAGGCAGAGTTAATAAAGAAGGATGAATGTTACATTGCTCCCTTCCTGACCTTGCTTTACTCTCAAACTATGGGACTAATCTCCTAAAGATAGAGGTGAAATGGTCTGAAATGTGTCCCTCCAAAATTCATGTTGAAACCTAATCTCCATTGTGTTGGTATTAAGAGGTAGGGACTTTGGGGAAGTGATTAAGTCATGAAGGCTCTTCCATCATGAATGGGATTAGTGTCTTCATTAAAGAGGTTGAAGGGAGCTCCCCAGCCCTTATGCCATCTGAGGACACAGTGTTTGCCCCTTTTATCATGTGAGGATGCCACAAGAAGATGCTGTCTATAAAGCAGAGAGCTCTCCCCAGACACTGAATCTACTGGTGCCTTGATTTTAGACTTCCCAGCCCCCAGGACCGACAGAAATAAATTTCTGTTGTTTCTAAGTTACCCAGTCTAAGGTATTTTGTTATAGCAGTCCAAATTGATTCGCACACCCTATCTGAACCAGCCATTTAACAGGCAAGACTCAGAGAGGGTGAGTGTCCCCCAAAGTTGCTCCACCTACACTTTCCCCATCTCAGTTGTGGCATCTCCATCCTTCCAGTTGCTCAGGCAGAAAGCCTTGGAGGTATCCTTGACTATTCTCTTTTATTATACCCTACGGCCAACCCATCAGCTGTTCAACCTTCAAAATATATTAGAATAGGATTGGCCACATCTCATCACTGCTGAGACAGAGCAGGGACCCTGTCTCAGGAGGCTTCTGCCCACCACCCCCAAACATGGAAATAAAGGAAAATCTTGAGTCCCTTCAAGAGAAATACCAGGCACCTAGCTAGCCTTGAGAAGTAACTGAAGAACTTAATAAACAGGAAGGTAAAAATACCTTAAAATAATAGCCACCCAAGAAGGTTAGAGCCACAGGATGTTTGGTTCCCTATAGAAAGTAAAGATAACATCTTAACATATGTCCCTGAGTTGGTTTCAGAAACCCAGAATCCACCAGATGGAAAATGCTGACCACCATTGAGTAGACATAATAGATAAGGGAGAACTGAGGACCCAACTCTGACCACTGCCCTTGATTATAAATCTTTTCCTGAGGGGCCTAGAGAGAGTCAGGCCCACAGGCCAAACCTTAACACTCCTTCCTGCTGACCTCAAGTTTTTGAAAAAGCCTTCCTTTTTCTACCAATTACAAATCAAAGAATCTCTAAGTCCACCTGTAAGGCCCCCTGATACTCAAGATATCCCAATTTCAGGGTCCAAACCAAGGTATAGTTTCCATGGATTGACCTATGATTTTGCCTGTAACTTCTACTTTCCTAAAATGTACCCCTGCCTTTAAAAATCCTTGTTTATAAGCCATCCAGGAGGTCGGATCTTCAGTGTGAACTGCTTGTTTCTCCTTGCTTGGCATCCTGCAAATAAATGCCCTCCTTTCTCCTACTGCAAACTTCAGTGTAGATGTTTGGCTTTACCGTGCCGGGGGAGGTTCAGTTCAGTAATACTGCCGCCATCTTGGTCTGAGCCATCGTCAACCATCCTCTCTCATCTGGATTACCAAAATAACCTTCCAACTAGTCTACCTGCTTCTACGCTTGTACTCACTTTCTCCCCTGACCTCTCCACCCAGCCATGGTCTATTTCCAACACGTCAGTCAAAGGGATACTTTTTAAACCTAAGTCAAATCACTGTTATTCCTCTGCCTAAAACTCTGCAATGACCTCCCATGACACATAGAGTAAAAGCCAAAGTCCTTCAAAAATCTTTAAGGCCCTATATTATCTGGCACTTAACACATCCTTGATCCCACCTTCTACTTCTTCCCCTGTTGCTCCACTCACTCTACTCCAGCACACTGGTCTCCTTGCTGTTCCTTTGGCAAGTAAGGCATGCACCTGCCTCAGGATCTTTGCACTGGCTGATCTCTCTTCCTGAATTGCCCTTTATCCCTCCCCATGATGAATTTCCTCACTTCCTTCAAGTCTTTGGATTTCACCTTCTCATTGAGGCCACCCTGACCATCCTATTTAAAACTTAACTCTAACCACTGCCCCTTTATCTGCCCTACATTCCTGACCTTTTTTTTTTTTTTTGAGACAGGGTCTCACTTTGTCACCCAGGCTGGAGTGCAGTGGCACAATCACCGCTCACTGCAGCCTTGAATTCCTGGGCTCAAGCAATTTTCCCACCTCAGCCTCCCAAATAGCTGGGACCACAGGCACACACCACCAGGCCCAGCTAATTATTGTATTCTTTGTAGAGATAGGAATTTGCCACATTGCCCAGGTTGGTCTCGAACTTCTAGCCTCAAGCAATCCTCCCTCCTCGGCCTCCCAATTGCTGGTATTACAGGTGTGAGCCACCACACCTGGGCTTGTTGCCATCTTTATGTTCATGAGTACCCAATGTTTAGCTCCCACTTATAAGTAAGAACATGTCGTATTTGGTTTTCTGTTCTTGTGCTAATTTGCTTAGGGTAATGGCCTCCAGCTGCCTCCATGCTGCTGCAAAGGACATGATTTTGTTCTTTTTTATGGCTGTGTAGTATTTCATGGTGTACAGGTACCATATTTTCTTAATCCAATCCACAAAAACATGGAATGCTTCATCAATTTGCATGGAATCCTTGTGCAGAGTCCATGCTAATTTTCTCTGTATTGTTCTAATTTTAGTATATGTGCTGCTGAAGTAAGCATGTGTGAAAGACTTTGAAATGGGCAAAAATGTCTTGTAGTTGTACCTTTATAGGTTACCTTCACCTGTCATTGTCTTTGAGCTATGTTGTAGAAAAATGATAGTAATGTAAGTGATTCTAGTATTAATACATAGAAATGCAAATAGTGCCTGGTGGTGATGCAGTTGACTGCCCTAAACATATTGACCAGTTTTGCCTCTAATTGTAAATTCACTTCAGCATTTCTGATTGCCTGTATATGTGTTTGCTTTGACTTCTCCTTTGAACCAGTTGTACCCTCTTATTTGTGTTAGTAGACAATTCTCTTTGGGTCTCTGACATTTCTGCATGTTTTGAGTAGACGCGCTGACTACCTTTGTTCTGGACTATATTTTCAAGGATATTTGTTTAGCAAACAGCCTTGGAAGAAAGAGAATGTCTCCCCTTGGCTCAAAGAGTAGTTTGCTTATGGCTTTCGAAGATATAATGTCTCTCTCCAGAGCAAAGGACAGGCATGCTTACTGTCTAGTATAAAAGGTTGGGGTTCCCTAAGCTTAGGGATCTTCTCTTGTTACACAACTCAATACTTTTGTTGGTATTGCCTGCCCCTCTTCATGTTACCCTGGGGGATTGGGGGCTTGAGGAACTGGTGTAGGAAAATGCCGATACTCTGGCTACTGCAATTGCTATGAGTAATATGGTCCTTTGTCTCTGACCCAGGAGTGTTGTGTCCTCTGCTAGCACCTGTGGGAGCTGTGAAAGGCTAACTTGTCAGCTTGCAAATAGGTCACACTCAGACTTTAAGTAATTCTTAACTGATTCATTTATTAATTAATGAGTTAATTGAAGTCTGTCATGTATTAATTTTATATTTGTATGAGAGGCATGATTATACCTTTTGTTTAAAATTTTTCCTTTAACTCATCTATCACCTTGTAATATACTATATAATTTCTCATCATGCTATTGTCTCCCCTTCCCCCCAAATATAAGCCCACAGGGCAGAAATATTTGTCTTTTGTAATTAGAATTCACTGACGTATTCTAATGACAAAGACTCTCTCTCTCTCTTTTTTTTTTTTTTTTGAAAGAGGCTCTCACTCTGTTGCCCAGGCTGGAGCAGGATTGTGCAGTGGCACAATCTTCACTCACTGCAACCCTCCACACCTGCAGGCTCAAGTGATCCTCCCACTTTAGCCTCCTGAGTAGCTGGGACCACAGGCACACCAAGTCAGGCTACTTTTTTGTATTTTTTATAGAGATGGGGTCTTACCATTTGCCCAGGCTGGTCTTGAACTCCTGAGCTCAAGTGATTCACCTGCCTCAGCCTCCCAAAGTGCTGGGACTAAAGGCATGAGCCACCATGCTCAGCTGACAAAAAACTCTTTTTTTTTTTTTTTTTTTTTTGAGAGAGAGTCTCACACCATCGCCCAGGTTGGAAAGCAGTGGTGCTATATTGGCTCACTGCAACCTCCGCCTCCTGGGTTCAAGCAATTCTCCTGCCTTGGCCTCCCGAGTAGCTGGGATTACAGGCACATGCCATCATGCCTGGCTACTTTTTGTATTTTAGTAGAGATGGGTTTCACCATTTTGGCCAGGCTGGTCTCAAACTCCTGACCTCAAGTGGTCCACCTGCCTCAGCCTCCCAAAGTGCTGGGATTACAGGTGTGAGCCACCATGCGCAGCCAACCCCCACACCCCCCTGACCCCCACCATTTTAACCAAACTTTTGTCAGGCTCCTCTGAGTCTTTTTAAAAATTCATCCTCACCCTTGGGCTCTGTCTAGTTTTGACAAGATACTGCTGAATCAGTCTAGCGAAAATGCACACCTTTGATATTTTTGATCCAATTCCTCACCCCCCACCCTTGATTTCTTATCACCCTGGCCTGTGATGGGGTTCAGGACACGCCAACCCCCAAATATGGCACCTTGGCATTTTGAATATTTTAAGTCAAAATAATTGGAGAAACAGCATGTGGAGAAGGGGCCTCTGACCTTCCTTTGCCCCTCACCCCTGAAGCAGGTCATAAAACCCAGATGGATTTTCTGATTTTTTTTTTTTTTTTTTTGAGACAGAGTCTCACTCTGTCACCCAGGCTGGAATGCAGTGGTACAATCTCGTCTCACAGCAAGCTCCGCTTCTCAGGCTCAAGTGATCCTCCCAGTTCAGCCTCCCAAGTAGCTGGGAACACAGATGCACGCCACCACGCTCGGCTCAGTTTTTGTAGTTTTGATAGAGACAGGGTTTCAACATATTGCCCAGGCTGGTCTCGAACTCCTGAGTTCAAGCAATCTGCCCGCGTCAGCCTCTCAGAGTGCTGGGATTACAGGCATGAACCACCATGCCCGGCCATTTTATGACTTTATTTTGAAGCAGATCATAAAACCCTCAGGTGAGAGGTGCCCTGCCTATACCCAGAGAAAAAGAAAATCCTTATCTCCAAAGACACAGGGACAGAAAAGAATCTGAACAGGCCTTGCTGACTTTCCCCCAGTTTGTTACCACTAGGTCACACTCTTCGTCCTGTCATATTTCTCTACGACTCTCCACTGTTCATCAAATCTGGCACAAAGATACTCAGGCTTAACCATTTCTCCAGGTCTTCCTTTCCTTATGAAGGCTCCTATGCCACATCAAACTTAGATGAAATACGTTCATATGCTTTTCTTAATCTGTCTTTTGTTATAGGGGCCTCAGTCATAAAACCAGGATGAATAGAAGGAAAGATATGCTTCCTCCCCTATACTTGCCTTCAGCAATAGTCCTTTTTAAATATTTATTTAGTTAGTTAGTTAGTTAGTTAGTTAGTTAGTTAGTTATATTTTTAGAGACAGGGCCTCGCTCTGTTGCCCAGGCTGGAATGCAATGGTGTGATCACACCTCACTGCAGCTTTGACTTCCCCAGGCCCAGACAATCCTCCTGCCTCAGCCTCCTGAGTAGCTGGGACCACAGGCATGTGAATTTTTTCTACATTTTGTAGAAATGGGGTCTCACTATGTTGCCCAGGCTGGTCTTGAACTCCTGAGCATAAGCAATCCTCCCACTTTTGCCTCCCAAGGTGCTGGGATTACGAGTATGAGCCTGGCCCAGCAATAATCCTATCAAGTCGGTTTAACCAGAAACCATCTTATCCTTGACATTTCCTCTTAGTAATTTTCCATCCACTGACTCCCCCACCCTGCTCCCTGGCTATAAATCCCCACTTTGAATACTTGCGTATACAGAAAGGAGCCCAGTTCTATACTGAGGTCTCTCTCCTCCTATTGCAATTGTTACTAAATGAAATTTTCCTTCACTGCTTTCACTTCTGTCCAGCTCTGGCTTTTTTGGACACTGACACATAGACCAGTACCTGGCGTGTAGAAAATACATACTAAGTAAATGACTTGCCCAAAGTGACACAGGTACTTGGTGCTGGAACCCAGGTCTCCTAATTTCCAGCTGTGGGCTTGTTCTACAGTTTTACTTTCCCACCCAGGTATAAGAGAGAGCTTTTCAACGGGGGTTGGCAAACTCTGACCGAATCTGGTCCCTTGCCTGTTTTTTGCCTGACCTATGTGCTAAAAATGTTTTTTTCGAATGATTTTTAGAAATTAAAAGGAGAGGAAATAATGAGGCATAAAAATGACCCAAAATTCAAATTTGCGTGGAAACACAAGCAATGCTTGTTCATTTATATTGTTAAAAGAAAGACCTTGGACAAATTAAATGTAACAGAGTTTAATTGAACAAACAGTAAATCGTGAATCAGGCAGCCCCCAAGCCAGAATAGGGTCAGAGACAGACTGGTACTGCCAAGTGTTTAAAGGTTTATGGACAGAAACAGGAAAGTAACAGAAGACGGAAGTGAGATACAGAAATTGCTGGACTGGTTACAGCTCAGTGTTTGCCTTATTTGAATAGAGTTTGAACAGTTGATTGCTTTTTTTTTTTTTTTTTTTTTTTTTTTTTTTTAGAGAGAATCTCACTTTGTTGCCCAGGCTGGAGTGCAGTGGCGTCTTCTCGGCTCACTGCAGCCTCAGCCTCCCCAGTTCAAGCAATTCTGCCTCAGCTTCCTGAGTAGCTGGGATTATAGGCATGTGCCACCACACTCAGCTAATTTTTGTATTTTTAGTAGAGATGGGGTTTCGCCGTGTTGGCCAGGCTGGTCCTGAACTCCTGACCTCAGGTGATCCTCCCACCTCGGCTCCCAAAGTCCTGGGATTACAGGCATGAGCCACTACGCCTGGTGAGTTGACTGCTTTTGAGTGGCGGAAATCAGCGATTGGCACAAGAGTAGATTACAGTCTGTTCACACATCCAGTTAGGTTACAGTTCATACAGCTCACTATGTATGGAGAAACTTTAGGCTGAACTTAAAACATGCAAGGAGGCAGCTTTAGGCTGGACTTAATTTAACAATATGCCATCCACCGTTGTCCTGCTACAAACAACAGTTATGTGGCCTGCAAATCCTAAAATATTTACTACCTGACCTTTTCTAGAAAAAGGTTGCTAACCCCTGTTTTACGACATTCCCCTGAATCCTTAGTTTAAGCATTAGGATGCTTAGCTTAAGCTTTCTACTCTTAGGAGAGGCAATCTGTGCTCAATCAATACCAAACCCTGTGATTGACTCTACAATGGAAGCACATCAGCAGAGCATTTAACACGACTCTCCCACACCCCCACAGTGAGATGGGACTCCACTACCTCACTCAATCCTTACACCAATAAGCAAAACTATTAACTATGATTATAGAGGCCTAATATAAAAGATAATTGGGCAAACCCCGAACACAAGCAGGAACTTGATTCTTTTATCTTCTAACCTGAGTTCAATGCTGAGAATTTAGTGTTATCTTAAAAGTCAGAATGGCTTAAAAGCACAGGCATAAAAAAAGCATATAGACTTTTCTTTGCATTTGCTTCTTTTTGTCCAGAGGTTCCCACCTCCAGCTGCACAATAGAATCACATGGGGAGCTTTTAAAACTCACTAATGCTTGGGCTCCACCTGCTCTCCCAAGTCCTGATTAAATGGGTCTGGGCACTGTTTAAAAGCTTCCCGGCTCGGCATGGTGGCTCACGCCTGTAATCCCAGCACCTCGGGAGGCCGAGGCGGGTGGATCACGAGGTCAAGAGATGGAGACCATCCTGGCCAACATGGTGAAACCCCGTCTCTACTAAAAATACAAAAAATTAGCCGGGCGTGGTGGCGGGCGCCTGTAGCCCCAGCTACTCGGGAGGCTGAGGCGGGAGAATCACTTGAACCCGGGAGGCGGAGCTTGCAGTGAGCCGAGATTGCGCCACTGCACTCCAGCCTGGCGACTGAGCGAGACTCCGTCTCAAAAAAAAAAAAAAAATGCTTCCCGGGTGAGTCTGTTATGTGGCCGTGGTGGAGAGCCAACTTGGTCCTCAAACTTAATGTGCACATTAGAATTATTGCTCAGGATCATATCCATAAAGCTCTGAGTACTATACTTCATGAGGGCTCTTTAGGGGATTTGCGATGATAATTTTATTTTTTTATTTTTATTTTTTTTACACACACAGAGTCTCGCTCTCACCCAGGCTGGATTGCCGAGGCACAATCATGGCTCACGGCAGCCTGGAACTCATGGGCTCAGGCAGTCCTTGTGCCTCAGCCTCCCAGCTAGTAGCTAGGACTACAGGCACACACCACCATGCCCAGCTAATTTTTTAAATTTTTTGTAGAGACAGGGTCTTGCCATGTTGTCCAGGCTGTTCTCGAACTCCTGGCCTCAAGTGATCCTCCTGCCTCTGCCTCCCAAACCGCTAGGATTATGGGTGTGAGACACCATACCCAGCCATAATTTTAACCTATATTACATTTTCACCTTAAAATACTATTAGGCCCAGGAGGTCAAGGCTGCAGTGAGCTATGATCACACCACTGCTCTCCAGCCTGGGTAACAGAGCAAGACCCTGTCTCAAAAAAAAGAAAAAGAAATGCTATTAGAAAAAATTAACTGAGAGGCCATTAGTCTGAGACAGCTCCAGTGTTGTGGGGTCCTAGGTGAGCAAACTGAAATCAGCTAAGAGTAACTTAACTGCCAACCAAAAATGAAATCCTAAGCTCCCAATCTACTGAATGAATCCCTTCTTGGCCAAGGCGACCCCAGAGAAACCTGAAAAACTGAATTCCGGCCATGATGGGAAGGAGGTTCAGACATACCTCCTTCTTATACCCCCTCCCTCTTGGAGTTTAGGCACAACTGACCAGCATTAACATTAAAACAAAGATCGTAAGACCGACAAAACAGACTCTTCGTGGCAATCAGATACCAAATTCCAACTTGACTCTAGTAGAACATCACTCAACAGATAGCAGACCCTGAAGGAAATCAAAATATTTTACTCCCAAATATAATTCTTTTTTTTTCGTTTCTGAAATGGAATCTCACTCTGTCGCCTAGGCTGGAGTGCAGTGGTGCAATCTCTGCTCACTGCAACCCCCACCTCCTGAGTCCAAGTGATTCTCCTGGCTTAGCCTCCTGAGTAGCTGGGATTACAAGCACATACCACCACAACCAGCTAATTTTTGTACTTATAGTGTAGACGGGGTTTTGTCATGTTGGCCAGGCTGGTCTCTAACTCCTGGCCTCAGCCTACCTGCCTCGGCCTCCTAAAGTGCTGGGACTACATGCACGAGCCACCACGCCTGGCCTGCAACTTTTCAGCCTCTTTTCTGTGAATAAATAAATAAATAAGTAAATTTAACTAACATGCTATTTCTTTTTGCACCTGTAGTCCCAGCTACTTTGGGGGCTGAAGTAGGAAGATCTCTTGAGCCCAGGAGGTGGAGGCTGCAGTGAGCCATGACTGTGCCACTGCACTCCACCCTGGGTGAAAGAATGAGACCTTGTCTCAAAAATAATAATAATAATAGGCCAGGCACAGTGGCTCACACCTGTAATCCCAGCACTTTGGAAGTCCAAGGCAGTCAGATCATCTGAGGTCAGGAGTTTGAGACCTGCCTGGCCAACACTGCAAAACACCATCTCTACTAAAAAAATACAAAAATTAGCCAGACATGGTGGTGCCACCTGTAATCCCAGCTACTTGGGAGGCTGAGGCAGGAGGATTGCTTGAACCCAGGAAGCGGAGGCTGCAGTGAGCCGAGATCAAGCCACTGCACTCCAGCCTGGGCGACAGAGCAAGACTCCATCAAAAATAAAAAATAAAATAATAATAATAATAAATTTAATAATAATAATTTTAAAAAGGAAGATTCACAGCAAACCATGTGAAGGGGACTAGTTTAACTGAGCTGGCTGACAAGAAAATCTGCTCTGTTTTAATCCAATAAGGAAAGTCACTTTGAAACAACCCACCTGCTTTTTGTTCCCTGTTTCTGTTTTCTTCAGCTCTTTTCTACTGATTCATAAATCGCTGTCCGCTCAGATAAACTCTTCAAAATTACCTCTGTTTTTCTTTAATGTGCCTTGGTTTATCTTTTAACAGTGCGAACTTCAGAGCCCAAACCCTGACATAAGATGTGGCTCCTCTAAGATTAGCTCCATCGCGACAAGACTGTCCAGGTTTCTACAGAGTGTCTTGGAAACCACAGAAGTAGTACAAGGCCAAGTCCCTTAAGGGCAGAGCCTGGGGTGGGAGTGTGTGCATGAGTGTGTATGTGCCAAGGGTGTGGGAGTAGTTAGCTGGCAAAGACAACCAAGATACTCACTGCCGCAGACATCTCCTGCCTGGAAGAGTTCTGTGGTGAGTAGAACTAACCCGTAGTAAGAGAATGCATTGGAAAACCTGCCAGGAGAAAGCAAGAAAGGTAAAGAAATGATCAGAGGAACACGAGTCCCCTTTCCCTACCCCCTTGGGAAGGGCCAATGTCTACAGCAGCAGGGACCAGTCTTTGGGCTACACTGGGATTTTGGGGGCTTTACTGGGGACCTTGAGCAAGAAGATGGTAGGTAAAAAAGCATCACGATATGATCAAAGGGAAGTGATCCTGTGTCCTTTGAAAGACCAAGAACTGTCAGAGGTGTTTGAACCAGACCACCTCCATCTTGAATAGGGGTTGGGTAAATGAAGGCTGAGACCTACTGGGCTGCATTCCCAGATGGTTAGGCATTTTAAGTCACAGGATAAGATAGGAGGTCGGCCAAGATACAGATCATAAAGACCTCGCTGATAAAGCAGGTTGCAGTAAAGAAGCCAGCTATGAATCCACCAAAACCAAGATGGCGATGAGAGTGACCTCTGGTCGTCCTCACTGCTACACTCCCACCAGTGCCGTTACAGTTTACAAATGCCATGGCAACTTCAGGAAGTGACCCTATATGGTCTAAAAAGGGAAGGCATGAATAATCCACCTCTTGTTTAGCATATCACCAAGAAATAACCATAAAAATGGGCAACCAGGAGCCCTCGGGGCTGCTCTGCCTATGGAGCAGCCATTCTTTTATTCCTTTACTTTCTTAACAAACTTGCTTTCACATTACTCTATAGACTGGTCTTGAATTATTTCTTGCATGAAATCCAAAAACTCTCTCTTGGGGTCTGAATCAGGACACCTTTCTGGTAACAGAACTATGCTATACAAGAGACACAACACCTCCAAGGCTGTCTACCCAACTGGCAATAGGGGAAAAATGGGACCAACATCTGGAAGAAAACAGTCCCATTAACATCTTTTAGGGCTCTGGGTCAATTGCGTCAACTTGGACATGTGATTTTCGAATTTCAGAGCAGAATGACACCGTTTATTAATTCCTGGCTGACCCATGAACTAGAATACTCAAGTTTGCAAGACCAGAACCTTCTCATCCAGTAGAATAGTTATATGAAAACTCAGTCATAATCAGAAGCCAGTGATTCATTTCCTTAGGTTTCAATGTGTGCAAGCAAATGTAGTGGCTTTCATAATGCACTAAAATTAGTCTCTAATTAATTGCTTCAGTATTCAAGGAGCGTTGGCCCAACCAAATTACATGTGCTCAAAGGTGGGTATTCTCAACTCTGATGCCCCACCATCCTTTTAAAAAATTCTGCAGGCTCGCTGAGTTAATTGAGCTCTCAGGAATTCGGGGCAGAGCTAGAGTCCGTTCTGTATATTATCAAAGCTTTTTTCTCCTCTTCCCTGTAACTGACCACCTTGGGGACACTTCCCTGTTAATTAGCACCTTTGCTAAATGGTGAATAGGAAAATGAGAACTGGTTAAAATAGAACATAAAGCCTTAAGCCAGGCCAATTTTGTTCACTGTTAATGCTGTGTACGTGAATTGGTGCAAAGAGACTTGAAAGATGACTGCAGCTCCAATTCATTGTGGAGTTTAAGGTGATTACACTCTCCAAATACCACCCCCAACCCACACCTTCTGTCTCCGCTCCCTTCCATGGGTATTATTTAAGAAAAAGTCCAACGGGATCAGAACTGGAACTTAAAAGGATGCCCATGTTGACCAAATCAGTGGTTCCCAAAATACGTGCCACATGCCACCCCTGTGGTACCCAAGGGGCAATATGGGCTGCAGGGAAGACACTGACATAGTATAAATACACACACACACACACACACACACACACACATATTTTTGAGACAGAGTCTCACTCTGTTGCCCAGGCTGGAGTGCAGGAGTGCAATGTCGGCTCACTGCAGCTTCTGTCTCCCGGGTTCAAGTGGTTCTCATCCCCCAGCCTCCCAAGTAGCTGGGACTACAGGTGCCCACCACCATGCCTGGCTAATTTTTGTATTTTAGTAGAGATAGGATTATGCCATGTTGGCCAGGCTGATCTCGAACTCCTGACCTCAGGTGATCCACCTGCCTCAGCCTCCCACAGTGCTGGGATTACAGGCATGAGACACCACACCAGCCCACGTAGCAGAAATATTTAATTGTATTGTGAAAGAAAAATTACTTTTTAAGTTTACTTTCAATCCTTTTAAATTATATCCCAGTCTCACTTTTGTGCTAATGAGTCGTTAACACCTCCCCTCTCCCATCTCTTTTTGTTTTGAGACAGGGTCTCACTCTGTTGCCCAGGCTGGAGTACAGTGGCATGATCACAGCTCATTGCAGCCTCAACCTCCTGGGCTCAAGTGATCCTCCCACCTCAGCCTCCTGAGTAGCTGGGACCACAGGTGCATGCCTCCACACCCAGCTAATTTAAACATTTTTTGTAGAGACAGGGTTTTACCATGTTGCCCAGGCTGGTCTCAAACTGCTGGCCTCGAGAGATCTTCCCACCTCGACCTTACCAAAGTGTTGGGATTATGGGCATGAGCCACCATGCCCAGCCAGCCTTCTTATCTCTTATATACAGAGGCTCACTGCCTCTGCAAACCATCCGTCTGGTTACTTTTGCTGGTATTTCTCTTTAAGAGTGCCTTCTATCTGTGACTTGCAATTAAGGTGTTTTCTTTTAAAGCAGAGTTATAAGCCTGGTTCAGCGGCTTACAACTGCAATCCCAGAATTTGGGGAGGCTGAGGAGGGAGGATTGCTTGAGTTCAGGAGTTCAAGGCTGCAGTAAGCTAGGAGAGCACCACCACACTCCAGCCTGCACGGTGATTAAAAGCAGTCAAGTTAAAGAAAAAGATCAAGGAAATAATAGTGCGTACAGATGATAACCTGGATATGACGGAAATCAGGAGGATGATGTTCAAACTACTGAAATTTGCAAACGCTGCCTGAAATCAAAGTGCTATCTGTCCATTGCATTAAAACAAAACCCAAAACAGGGCACAGGGAGTGGAAAGGGGTCAAAGTGGTCAACAAACAGCTCTTACCATATAAACCACAGCAAAAGAGTTGTCCATCTAAAATGGGGCGTGAAAAGGTCCCTCATTTTGCCTCGGTCTTCCTGTTTCAAAACAAGGACATAGTGTTTATTCTCTCCCCTACAGATGCATGGGAGATGGGCTGGTGGCCTGAGACTAGTGCACACCCAGGCTGGGAGGGAGGTTTCTAGTAAGTAGGACACTGGAGCTCTGAGAACCCAGGTCTCAAATCTACAGGACGCAGCCTCCCAGCCCCTCCAGCCAGAACCCAGCCATGTCCAGGGGCATGATCCCCGCAGGATGGATCTCACGCCCTCCAACCTGGAAACCTGGACTTGGGAAGCAGATCCCTCCTTCCTGGCCCCTCAGACCTCAGCACAGATCCAAGGACCCAGCAAGCAGAAAACCAGTCCAAAGCATGTCCAGCCATTTCACACACACACATGCGCCTTCCCCAGTTCTAGGTCTAGGTGGCAACAGTTAATGTGCTGAGAAACTAATTCACCAAAGGCCAATTTACCAAAAGATTGATTAGCTAAATGACCGATTGGCCAATTTTACATAATTTACAAATTTATCAAACTTTGCTTTACGACGTTCTTTAAAAAATATATGCTATGGCCAGGTGTGGTGGTTCGTGCCTGTAATCCCAGCACTTTGGGAGGCCGGGGCAGGTTGATCACTTGAAGCCAGGAGTTCGAGACCAGCCTGGCTTTCCCTCATCCATGGAAGGGATCTCTCCCCAAAGGCAACCAAATAGGCTTCTGCACCTCTTGAGGAATCCATCCTGCTCTGCCCCTGTAGATTTGGGGCAGGTCCCCTGGACTCTATGTTGTCAGACCAAACACCTCCTTCCAACTTGGTGAAATGCCATTCAGTTCTTCTTGCATAATATAAAAAGAATCAGAAATATAACTTTATTTTAAAAGGTAATTTCTTTATGGGATCTGATGTCTGCTTAAGGTATTTGTCATGTTTCTCCAATCGGCTTGGATGGTTCTTGAGGGCAGGGACTGCAGCCTTAAATCCGAATCTTTTCTCCCCATGTGTGCAATGCTGGTGCCTACATATACTAGGTGCTCATTAAGTTTCACCGTGGTGGACTCCCTGATGGTGTTACCAGCAGAGTGAGGCACCATTCATTAAGAACATCTACACAGGGTGTGGTTTGATCCCCTAGATCTAAGCACACTCCTTCCTAATATGGTTTTATTGCACAGCTTTTGCCAATCAGTCTCATTCGCTAGTCAGACTTCATCTGTGCTGAAAGGCGAAACCAAAGCAGGAGCAGTTACAGGACCCATTAGCAGATGTTACATTTCTCTAATCACTGGTGAAATTCTCCAGGAAGCATTTTTAGAACTTGGCAGTGAAAATACAGATTGGAGTTGCCAAATGACCCTTGCAGGTCCTGTCTACTGGGCCCTCATCTGCTCCATGTGCACACACACACCCCACCTTGGGTACACATACCCACGTGTGTCCACACATGCATGCCCTACACCATATGCACACACTCCCCTGCATGCACCCCGATACGCACGTTGCAGAGTCTATTGGTCCAGGCACTGACCTGTCTGGAGATGATGAGTTTCCCCAGCGGCATGGGAGCTCCGTTTTCAGTTGCTATCCTCTTTAAGGTGGCGATTGCCTTTTCCTGGTTCCCTGACAGCACATCATACCTTGCACTTTCAGGCAGCCACTGGGATGGGGGAGACAGGAAACCCAGGCGTGGCTGGTTAGGGTGGAACAGAGCACTCGCTTCTAGCCACACACTGTTGCGTGTGGGGTCTTTAAGAGTGGGGGCTCTGGAGCCAGAGACCTGACTTCAAATCCTGGCCCCACCATTTATTATGTTGGTTGTGTGACCCTGTACAATTACTTGACTTCTCTGTGCCTCCATTTCCTTCTCCATAAAATGTGAATGATAAGAGATCCTACCTCTTAGGGCTCTTAAGAGGATTAAACAGGATAATCCAGGCAAGGTGCCTAGTGCAGTGCCTGGTATGGGTTAATGCAGTTATTATTATTGTCACGGTTGCTATTACTATTATTTGGGGCTGTTTTCAGAGTTCCAGGTGAGGGCTGAATTAAATTAAGATCACTATCAGAAATCTCACCCCCATTGTTCAAGGATTACACCTCACCTGTATTCAGCATCGTCTTGCAAACTCAGTTCAAGAGAAAGAAAGAAATCAGAAAGATTTTTAGGCCAATGGAAGTCCCAACCCCAAATGACTACATACATACCTTTCTGTAAAAATGGAGCAACAGCTGTTTGAAACAGCAGGTATACTGGAGAAAAGACTAGGAGTTAGAAGATCTGATTTAGAGTTCTTTTGTCTATTTGCTGTAGGCCCTTTAACAAGTCAATTAGCCCCTCTGGGCTTCAGTTTTCTCATCAATAAAAAGAGGATACAGCAGAGAGTGCAAATGCCCACCAACATTCTGTTTCCTTTTTCATAGCGCAAAGTTGTCCTTAGATGTGGCTGCCCAGACAGGGACTACATTTCCCAGCTCCCTTTGCATCTAGGTGGGACCAAGTGACTTGTGTTCACCAATGGCATATGAGCAGACTATTCCTGGCCAAGGTATTTAAGAAGTGACTGTGCAGTCTCCACTTGCCTTTTGCAAGTCTGTTGTCTGTATGTAGAAGACTTCAAAGCCCTAGAGGATGGCAGAGCCACCAGCCGGACAAAAACTGGGCCCAGAATTCCACTTGCCAACCAGAAAAGTCATTCTGAACTATTGTGTTAGTGAGAGAGAAGCTCCTATCGTGCTGTTACTGAACTTGTGGGCTTTATTTGTTTCAGCAGCTGGTATCACCCTGACTAATATAGGGGTTCATTATAGTCCTGTGATTATTGGGAGGAATAAGTATGATAATGCATGGAGCACAGAGCCTGCCACACAGTTAAGCTTAATAATTATTAATACTTATTATCATTACCAGGAATTTTTGTGGTATTTACCGTACATAAGAACTACCCATCTCTAGACTTATTTTAGTGCCTACTGGCTGTAAAGTGTTTCAAGCATGTGCCCATGAAATGATGAGTATGTGGCAAGATCTCAGTAGAGGGTGTGGTTTATGCACAGATGAGATGAAGAGATCATTTAAACTCCTGGAGCCAGCCATGCCTGAAGTCTGACTTAATCCTCTGAAATGTATTTATCCCTCTCTTTTACTCAAGCCAGTTTGAATTGGGTTTCTGTCATTTGCAACTTAAGAGTCTCAACTAGTTCAATACAATCACTTTAAGTGTAGATTTTGCAATCATGGGGCCAATGTATCCTCCCATCCCCAGTTGTCTCCCCAGAAAACATCCCAGAAGTGTCTGTCTGGAGGAAATCTAACACTCCATACTGGGGCTACCCCAGGCCATAGCTCCCTTGTCTCATTTCCTGATTAAAAAAAATAATCTTGAAAGGTGGCTTTGGTATCCTTCCCTATCCCCTCCCCACCAAAATAGAGTGGACAGTAAGATGTCAGATAGCAAAAGGTGAAATCTCTTAAAGGATACCTACGAAACACAGCACGGCAAAGAGGAGGAGCGGGACAGCTGAGAGGATGAGCAGCCAACGCCAGCCCAGGCTGGGCATCACGAACACAGCCAGGACGACCTCGAACACTGTCCCAATGGCCCAGAATACCTGGCACAGGAGAATCAGGGTCAGTGGTGGGGGTAGCATGGTCCATACAGAGAGGAATTATGGGGGCATTGTGGACAAGGGTATCTCTGTGGGTAAGGGGTCATTGGAGTCAGTAAGGTTAGAATAGCCACACTTTCCCTGTGGTCTATATGGTTGGGCCAGGGCTGCCATGTTGCCCAGCTCACAAGGGTACCATTATACACTGTATAATATTTGCATGGCACCTGCTGGAGCTGAGCAATGTGGCAGCTTTGGTTAAGGAGATCAATGTGACCAATATTACGTGATGGCAAATTGGTAGTGAACACACTGGTTCTCTCTCTGTCTCTCTGTCTTTTTGTCTTGCTCTGTCACCCAGGCTGGAGTACAGTGTCCCGATCATGGCTCACTGTAGCCTTAACCTCCCAGGCTCAAGCAATCCTCCCACCTCAGCCTCCTGAGTGGCTGGAACTACAGGCACATGCCACCATGCCTGGCTAATTTCTTTTGTATTTTTAGTAGAGGCAGGGTTTCACTATGTTTCCCAGGCCTCCTGGGCTCCTCGGCCTCCCAAAGCGCTGGGATTACAGGCATGAGCCACCAGACCCAGCCTCAAATTTTTTATTGTGGTAAAATACACATAACAAAATTTACCATCTTAACCATGTTTAAGTGTACAGTTCAGTGGTATTAAATACATTCACAATATTGCACAAACATCACCACTCCCCTTCTCCAGAACTCAATTTGCAAACGTGAAAGTCTGTGCCCATTTTTTTTCTTTTTTTGAGACAGAGTCTTGCTCTGTCGCCCAGGCTGGAGTATAGTGGTGCAATCTTGGCTCACTGCAATCTCTGCCTTGCAGGTTCAAGCGATTCTCCTGCCTCAGCCTCCCGAGTAGCTGGGATTACAGGCGCCCCCCTCAACCACACCCAGCTAATTTTTTTATTTTTAGTAGAGATGGGGTTTCACCATGTTGGCCAGGGTGGTCTTGAACTCCTGACCTCATGGGATCCACCCCCCTCGGCCTCCCAAAGTGCTGGGATTACAGGCGTGAGCCACCACGCCCGGCAAGAAATTCTGTACCATTAAACAATAACTCTCCATTCCCCTCCATCCCCAGCCCTTGGCAACCACTATTCTACTTTTCGTCTCTATGAATTTGATTACTCTAGGTACCTCATATAAGTGGAATCATACAGTATTTGTCTTTTTGTGACTGGCTTATTTCCCTGAGCATAATGTCCTCAAGATTCATCTGCATTGTACCATATGTCAGAATGTCCTTTCTTTTTAAGGCTGAATAATATTCCAATGAATGTATAGACCACAGCTTGTTTGTCCACGCATGTGTTGACAGACACTCGGGTTGCTTCCATGTCTTAGCTAGTGTGAATAACACGGCTATGAACATGGTTGTACAAAATGGACACATTGATTTTGCTCACTGACATCCATCTCCCTTGCCCAATGGTGCCCCAGAATTCCTTATCAGAATTGCCACTTCTCGATGGGGCTGAATATCTTCAATTTGCCTGTCCAAGTCACTCTCCATCCTTTTCCACTTTTGTATGGGTTCCATCAACAGGCTCCCTGTCCTAGCGCTTCCCACTGGGTGCAGCCAATGTGGAGCCCTGCAGGAGATGGAAGCGGAGGGAGGAAAAAGAGACTGAAGCACTTCTCCCCTGGCTCCCTCCCTGCAGAGCAGTCGTGGCTGGCTGCATCCGTCAGCTGAGGGTCCTAGCTCCTGTCCAGCAGCCTTCATCATACAACTCTCTGGGCAGCTCATTAATCGCTCTCTTTGCCCCTTCTGGCCTGGGGTGGTAACATCCTGGCAGGGACTTTATAAATATTCCATTATTTATTTATTTATTTGTTGTTGTTGTTGTTTTGAGATGGAGTCTCACTCTGTTGCCCAGGCTGGAGTTCAGTGGTGCAATCTCGGCTCAGTGCAACCTCTGCCTCCCAGGCTCAAGCAATTATCGTGCCTCAGCCTCCTGAGTAGCTGGGATTACAGGTGTGTGCCACCACACCTGGCTAATTTTTTTGTAGAGATGGAGTTTTGCCATGTTGGCTAGGCTGTTCTCAAACTCCTGACCTCAAGCAATCTGCCCGCCTTGGCCTCTCAAAGTGCTGGGATTATAGGTGTGAGCCACTGTGCCCGGCCAATAGTCCCTTTATTAAACCATCTGCAGTGATCCTAATTTTAGAAGCTGTTTCCTACTGGGACCCTGACTCTACAACTACAGTCCATTCCAAAACCTGGCCCTCCAGCCTCCCTATTTGTTCTGGAGCCCCCAAGAACCTTCCAAAGTCCCCTTTTGCTTAAGTGAATCACAGTCCATTTCTGTTGCTGGCAATCAGAAGTGACAGAAAAATGTCTAACAACAAGTAATGCACTGATTAATAAGAATGGACACCAGTAGCCAGGCGCAGTGGCTCACACCTGTAATCCCAGCACTTTGGGAGGCTGAGGTGGGTGGCTCATGAGGTCAGGAGTTCAAGATCAGCCTGGCCAAGATGGTAAAACTTGTCTCTACTAAAAATACAAAAAAAAATTAGCCAGGCGTGGTGGTGGGCACCTGTAATCCCAGCTACTCAGGAGGCCGAGGCAGAGAATTGCTTAAACCTGGGAGGCGGAGGATGCAGAGAGCCAAGATCGCGCCACTGCACTCCAGCCTGGGCAACAGAGAGAAACTCTGTCTCAAAAAAAAAAAAAAAAAAAAAAGAATGGACACCAGTTATACAGGCCCATACCACCTGCACTGGGCCAAGATTTAACTCTTTAGTTGCTGAATCCTGGGAAGCCCCGAGAGAGGACAGAGTGTCAGGCAAGGGAATGAAGGGCAGTCAGAGTTCAAGATCAGCTGGTCTAGATACATTTCCTTTTCTTCTTCTCCTTCTTCTTCTTCTTCTCTTCCTCCTCCTCCTCCTTCTTCTTCTTCTCCCTTCCTCTTCTTCCTCTTCCTCTTCTTCTTCTTCTTTCTTTTTTTTTGAGACAGAGTCTTGCTCTGTCGCCTAGGCTGGAGTACAGTGGCACGATCTCAGCTCACTGCAACTTCCACCTCCTGGGTTCAAGCAATTCTCCTGCCTCAGCCTCCCAACTAGCTGGTATTACAGCCCGCCACCACACCTGACTAACTTTTTGTATTTTTTGGTAGAGATGGGGTTTCACCGTGTTGGCCAGGCTGGTCGAGAACTCCTGACCTCAGGTAATCCAAATGCCCCGGCCTCCCAAAGTACGGGATTATGGGCATGAGCCACTGCGCCTGGCCTTTTTTTTTTTTTTTTAAATAGATGGGGTCTTGCTCTGCCACTCAGGCTGGAGTGCAGTGATGTGATCACAGCTCAGTGCAGCCTCAAACTCCTGGCCTCAAGTGATCCTCTTGCCTTGGCCTCCCAAAGTCCCAGATGCATTTCAATATTTAAACAACGGATTCATCCACATCAGTGTGGATCAGCGGAGCATCACCCTAATTGGTAAGAAGCAGATGTAGTCAGAATGTTGGGCTGTGGGATCAATGCGATTAACATTGTCAGTGTGGTTAAAATGATTGGGGACATCAGAGTGGGTTCATAGTCATCACTGTTGGAATCAATGTCCAGCATGAGCAAATAAACCATTCTGCCACTGTGTGGAGGGGGCCATTGGGCAGCTGCATGAGGTGGGGAGTCATGGAGCCATTGTATTTGCTCTGAGATCTTTAAGACCATGGTTAGAAAATGGGTCACAAGACCCTGGAAGAAAAACTTGAGAGGAACTAGCTGGACCACGAAAGTTTTAAGGCAGCCTATAGGCCACAGAAATGGTCAAGAATGGAAATTCTTGACCAAAAAGACAGGTGGTGGGTGATGATATGAGTGTGGGCCGGAGTTCGGTCTACTCACACCACACCATTCAACACCAGCTCTCAGATACAAGCTATTTCCAGTTCAAGAAAAACATACCCTTCCATACCCTTGCCGACACTTCTTTTTTTGAGGGACGATAGATTGAATGTTTTTGTCAATTGAAGAATTTGTCCTTATTGCAAAACGGGCATGTCAGAAATGATGTAACTGATCCTTTTACGTCTTTGCATATTGAGTCTGTAATATTTTTTTCTTAAACTCCCTTTTCCTTGACCTGTGGTTCAAGACATCTGAGAACCTCCTGCCGGAATCCACACGCTCTAGAGACCCAGGCCGCTCTCCTCCTTACCTCAATCAGCAAAATACATTTAGCTCTGGCTTTCATGGGAAGGAACTCGGCATACAGCGTCACCCTGGGAATGTAAAAGGGAAAGAAAGGGAGTTAAGATCAGAACTGGGTGGGAAAATGGCTACGGTTTTCTGAATTTGCAGCCGACATTCCTCCAAGGGTGGTCAGTGAACCACTTACATCAGAATTTCCTGAGATGATGTTGGTTAAATATACAGATCTCTAGCTCCCTCCCTTCCTAGACCTTCAGAAACAGACTCCCAGGGATGAGGCCCTGGCATCTGCATTTTTATTTTATTGTATTTATTTATTTATTTATGAGTCTCACTCTGTCACCCAGGCTGAAGTGCAATCATAGCTCACTGCACAACCCTGAACTCCTGGGCTCAAGTGATCCTCCTGCCTCAGTCTCCAGGGTAGCTAAGACTACAGGCATGCACCACCGCTCCTGGCTAATTATTATTATTATGATTTGTAGAGATGTATGTTACCCAGGCTGGTCTCGAACTCCTGGCCTCAAGCGATCCTCCCACCTCAGCCTCCAAAAGCACTGGGAATACAGATGTGAGGCACCATGCCCGGCCTCACCTGCATTTTTAACTCCCCAAGTGATTCTCAAATTTCCTAACTGCTGCCATTGAGCCCTACCCATAATCCAATAAGTCCAGGGAAAAATGTTTTCTTGGCAGGAACACCTCAACCTGAGCCCTTCTCAGCACAAAATGTCAATCTGTCCCATCACTGGTGACATTAATTTTCATCACCTGATCAAGCTGGTGATGGAGATTACCAGCTTGGTAATCTGGTCTAACAGATTTCTCCACCCTAAGTTATAATTTTCCATTTGTGATTAAGAATATTTCCCCTTTGTGGGGAAGTATTCAGATTATGCCAATATCCTGTTCCCCATAGAACCTCTACCCACCAGCTTTTAGCCATTGACTATTTCTATCTAAGTCATCTACCACTGTGATGGTAACAAATGGTTGTTTTTGTTTGTTTTGTTTTTTGAGACAGGGTGTCACCCTATCCCCAGGCTTGAGTGCATGGTGTGATCATGGCTCACCGCAGCTTCAACCTTCCAGGCTCAAGCCATCCTCTTACCAGCCTCCAAGACTACAAGTGCTAGGATTATAGGCACACACCACCACACCTGGCCAATTTTTTTTTTTTTTTTTAATTGTGGAGATGAGGTCTCACTATGTTGTTCATGCTGGTCTCAAACTCCTGGGCTCAAGCAATCCTCCTGCCTTGACTTCCCAAAGCGCTAGGATTACAGGCATGAGCCACTGCGCCCAGCCCCGCAAATGGTATTTTTTATTTTTATCATTCCTTCTATATTTATTAGTTGACATTCAACTGTAAGAAAGAGATTTTCCTTCTTCCCTTCATCGTATCTGTCTATCCATTTAATCAGTATAGACTTGTGGAGTCCTATTTATACAATGGGTCGAAGCCCATTACTATTTTGATTCTTAGAAGAGCTTTTTCCTCCTCCCCTTTGTCTATCTTATCTTCTATCTATCTATCTATCCATTTAATCAGTAAGAACTGGAGGATTCCAGTTTTATTCCATGAGTTGCAACCTGTTTTTATTATTATTATTATTATTATTATTATTTTGAGACAGGGTCTTACTCTGTCACTCAGGCTGGAGTGCAGTGGCATAATCTTGGCTCACTGAAACCTCCACCTCCCGGGTTCAAGCAATTCTCCCACCTCAGCCTCCTGAGTAGCTGAGATTACAGGTGCCTGCCAACATGCCTGGCTAATTTTTTGTATTTTTTGGTAGAGACGGGGTTTCACCATGTTGCCCAGGCTGGTCTCAAATTCCTGACCTCAAGTGATCTGCCTGCCTCAGCCTCCTAAAGTCCTGGAATTACAGGTGTGAGCCACCATGCCCGGCCTGCAACCTGTTATTATTTTGATGCTCAGACTGTCCCAGATCTGCCCAGTGGGAGCCCCTTCAAGCTGATTCCTATTGTCTTTTTGGCATGTCTCCATCATTCCTTGAGGTCTTCCCTATTTTCTAGCACAAGATATTCAGCTCATCTTATAGTTCTGTTGCCCCAGCCCTGGAGTCTGTCATCACCTTTCTAAGAAGCCCTGGTTCCCTTTGGCAGAAGATGGTATTTAGAAACCAAGATCTCTGTGCTCAGTGTGCTCATTGCTCCTGGGGTGTCACTGCTGCTGGGCCTCTTGGTGGACACAGCTAAGAGATTATCTGTCTGTCTATCTATCTATCTCTATCTTACTTCTCTCCCTCTCTCTTCACACACTCACCATATCTATATCTATCTGTGTATATTTATTTAAAAACAAGTTCATACTGATACATTCCATTTCAGTTCATCACCTTAGGGTTCATTCTAAACTTCCTCACTTCCATGTTGCAATTCCCTTCTCCAATAATGGGAAATTTGGTCTCATTATCCTCAATATGGCTATGTCTTTGCTCAATTTACTTGTTTGCTTAATGTAACCAACGTCCCAACTGCACTGGCTGCCTCTGTCTGCTGCTTCCACGCTTTCCTCCTTTTCACTTCCTCAGACTTGGGGCATGCTGGACAGGGAAGGGAACTTTTAAACCAGGCCCTGCTCCCACCTACCCCATGTTGCCTTCAATTTTGCTAGAAAGAGGAGGCCATCTTTTCTCTCATATCTCCCACCTAAGCCAGGCATCTGAGCTACTAAATGGCCTCATGTTACTCTCCTAGCTCCTCTTAAGGGGTGGGGTTTGGGGGATAAAGGGAAGTTAATTTTCTTTAACCCTGTGAAGGCAGATGGTGCTGGGGACACATTTAGATCTCCTAGGATCCCTTTACTAGGTCTGTGTGCCCACCTTGCACTTCTGCTAATGGCTCATACCTGCAACCTTCTCTTAGGGATACTCTTGAGCAACTGAAGCTGCCTCACCCCAGAGGTACCTAGGAGTTATGCCCATCTCCCCAGGGCAGGCTGCAGACTGACATGTACGTGTATAAAAGGCCCACCCCCTGGCATTGGGGGAGGGGTGGGGGTCAGATCCTGTGGAGCAATGAACACTCCCTTAGCTCCCTGTGTGCTCAGGTGGGTCCAGAAGAAACCACATCCTTGTGAACTTCTTCCCTGTATCTTTCTCTTAGCATCTTTCACTCTTACAGCTTCCTCCCAAGAGCACTCTCAATAAATCACTTATAGAGGAATCTCTGCCCCCGGTTCTGTCTGCTTCTATGCAACCCAATCAATGGGTTTCCTTACAGAGCATTTCACTTTTCAAAAGGGGGCCTCAGCAATACCACTGAGATTTAGACACAGTTCTATCATCAGTAAAAGTCCTTGTTAGGGTTCTGAGCAAAGGCACCTCTATCCAAAGCAAGAAGAATTCTCAGGAGCCTCAGAAGAAAGGCTAGGGCTTCAGTAGTTCAGTGGGACTCTCTTTAGAGAAAAGCATGAAGAAAATGTTAATGCCAGCTAGTCTCGCTTAATAGTGTAAGTATTTTAGTACATTCTCTCTTTCTGTCTTAGTCTCTCTTTCTCTCTCTGTGTGAATCCCTAGCTGAGATCATACTCAAGAGTTCTGAATGCCTATTATCAATGTGATTTATAAATAAGCATTTCCATGCCATTCAACAGGCTCTTGCACACATCTATTCTATCGCATGCATGTACCATACTATCCTTAATAATAGCAACCTTTTATTGAGTATCTACTATGTGGTTAACATTATTCTAGATGTTCTGCATGGATTGTCTCACCCAATAAGTATTGCAAGTCAATGGGGGTAAGTAATCACAATTCCCAATGTGCATGTGTGTGTGTGTGTGAGAGAGAGAGAGAGAGAGAGAAAGTGAGAGACAGAGAGAGATGGTTTGGCTCTTGTCCCCACTCAAATCTCATGTTGAAACGTAATTCCCAGTGTTGGGGGAGGGACCTGGTGGGAGGTAATTGGCTCATGGGGGTGGTTTTCCCCCTCGTAGTTCTCGTGATAGTGAGTTTTCATGAGATCCAGTTGTTTAAAAGTGTGTAGCACTTCCCTCTTCGCTCTCTGTCTTCTGCTGCCATGTGAAGATATGCTTGCTTCACCTTTGCCTTCCACCTGCTTGTAAGTTTCCTGATTCCTCCCCAGCCATACCTCCTGTACAGCCTGTGGAACTGTGAGTCAATTAAACCTCTTTTGTTTATAAAGTACCCAGTCTTAGATAGTTCTTTACAGCACTGTGAGAACGGACTACCACCATTTTCATATCTACATCTATCAACAACAGAGAAGTTGTTACTTGACCAGGATTGCACAGCTAGTAAGTTAGTAAGCAGAAGAGCCAACATTTTAAACTAGGTTTGTCTATATCATGCAGCCCATGAATCACTTCCCTGTTGGGACAGTTTCACAGTTATAAACAACACTTCCTTAAACATCTTTAGGCTGAAGTCTTTGTCTTCACATTGTTTCCTTAGGACAGATCCCCCTAAGTAGAATTTGAGTCAGAGGGTATGCCTGTTTTTATTATTTGATATATATATATATATACTACCAAAGTGGTTCTCCAAAAAGTTGTTCCAATTTATATTCCTTTCAGTACCTCACTCAACAAAAACCATGGGGAATTTCATTAACTAAACCCTGATAATAGAAACCAAGATTATAGTGGTTGCTAAAGATTGCAACAATTATCATGGATGACTTTGATATTTTATTCTGTTTTCCGAATGGTATGCTTATATTATTTTTAAAAATCAATAATACCATGTTTACCTTTCCTTTACCAAATCGAAGTCAAACTACTAATCATGCAAAAATGTGCAGCAGGATATTCTAAGGGCAACGCTATTTCTGTCCTTAGAGATCGAAGATTTGTTTTTATAACAAACCTATAATGTATTTCATGAAGTCTTTTCATTCTGTTTTTTTGTTTAGTTATAGAGTATTATATGAATGCAATCTCATTGTAAAATAATTTAGCAATACATAAGCATGCAGAGTATATGATGATTCTTCCTCTCCCTATGACCCCAACTCCCATTCCTCTCCCCCAAAGCCATAACTACTAATCAGAGTTTGCTTTGCAATCTTTCAGCTTTTTTTTTTTTTTTTGCCCACACAGAGTCTCACTCTCTCATCCAGGCTGGAGTGCAGTGGTGCGATCTCAGGCTCACTGCAACCTCTGCCTCCCAGGTTCAAATGATTCTCCTGCCTCAGCCCAAGTAGCTGGGATTACAGGTGCATGCCACAATGCCCAGCTAATTTTTTTGTATTTTTAATAGAGATGGGGTTTCGCCATGTTGGCCAGGCTGGTCTCGAACTCCTGACCTCAAGTGATCCACCCACCTCAGCCTCCCAAAGTGCTGGGATTACAGGCGTGAGCTACTGTGCCTGGCCTGCAATCTTTCAGCCTCTTTTCTATGAAAAAATAAATACATAAATTTAACTAACATGCTATTTCTTTCTTTTTCCCTTCTCTTTCCTTCTCTCTCTCCTACCTTTTCCTCCCTCCCTTACTTCTTTCCTTCTTTTTTTTTTTCTTAACATACACAGCACACTGTCAGCGTTCCACCCAAACATCCCCATTCTTAGCATGTCCACGCATGCCAGTCCACCTTCTAACTGCCAGTACCTGTGACCCTTTCCAGAGAACTTTCTCTGGTCATTAAAGCTTGCCTGGCCAGCCTTTGTGGTAGGCCAGAAGTGCTGAAGAATTTAAACTTCCCGGGAGTAGCCCTCACTGGACAGTTCCCTCATCCTTGAAGTGGGACCATTTGGAGGACCTGCGGCTGAGTCTCCCAGAGGAAACTTCTTGCTCTTGAATTTCTGTGTTAGGTTCCGCTTCAATAAGACAATATGGAAATCTTTTCATGTTAATAGAGGTAGATCTACAGCTTTATTTATTTTTGAGACAGGGTCTTGTTCTGTCACCCAGGCTGGAGTGCAATGGTGCAATCATAGCTCACTGCAGCCTTGAGCTCCTGGGCTCAAAGATTCTCCTGCCTCAGTCTCCCAAGTAGCTGGGATGACAGGCATGCACCAACATGCCCAGCTAATTTTTCTTTTTCATTTTCTTTTGTAGACATGGAGTCTCACTATTTTGTCCAGGCTGGTCTCACACTCCTGGGCTCAAGCAATCCTCCTGCGTTTGCCTCCCAAAGTGCTGGAACTACAGGCATGAGCCACCATGTCTGGCCAAGAATTACTCTTTTTTTCTTTTGAGACAGCGTCTCATTCTGTCACCCAGGCTGGAGTGCAGTGGCACAATATCGGCTTACTGCAGCCTTGACCTCCTGGGGTAGATGATCCTCCCACCTCAGCCTCCTGAGTAGCTGGGACTACAGGTGTGCACCACGACACTTGGCTAATTTTTGTATTTTTTGTAGAGACAAGGTTCCACCATGTTGCCCAGGCTGGTCTTGAATGCCTGAGTCAAGCGATCCGCCTGCTTCAGCTTCCTCCTAAAGTGCTGGGATTGCAGGCATGAGCCACCACGCCCAGCTGAGCATTATTCTTAACAGCTGCATAGCCTTCCTCACCTCGGTAGTATCATCATTTATTTAACTGCCCCCTAATTATGAATGCTTAGGTTGTGTTCAATTTCTTGCTTTTGCCACCTGTGCCACAAGAAACATCTTTTCCTATAATTGTTGTGCCCCACATTTGGCCATTATTTATAGCAGTTCATTATGAAAACAAGCTACTTGATCTTTATCCAAAGTATGGCAATTATTATAATCAGACTGAAAAATAAAAGAATGAGCAATGAAATTAGCAATGCCAAGAATCAGCTGATTCTGGCATAAATAAATTCCCACTGCAAATAATCACATTTACAGCACTGGGCAATTAGAGGCTTGCCATTTGGATCACGTGTTTGGAAAGCAAGAACCTGTGATCTCAGCCTGGCATTTTTGCCTGGTCTTTGGAGGAACGAGGACAGACTTTGTGTATAAGCTCATTGTAGACACCAATTTGAAGATCATTCTGAGGCAGGTTTCAAGGTAGAACAGCTGGGCAGCTACCTGAGGTACTGTCTTTAAAAGCAGCTAAAACACAAGTAGGGCGTGGGTTACCTTACTCCAGGTTTCCCACCGCAGCTGCTTACATAAATGGTGTTTGGCTGCGGTGCATGGCGCCCTCTACTGGAGGTAAAAAAACACATGGGCCCAGTGCCAACCTGTATTGATGTTTTCGTGGAGAGACACGGGGCAGTAACAGGTGATTATCATTTGTTACTTGTTGGTGCTTATTTGCATTTTCTAAATTTTGTAAAACAAAAGTATATTGTCTCTAATGACAAAAATAAAATTGTATTTAATTCCCTTGCTTGAATTCAAGTCTATGCCTTCTTGATGTCCCTCCGTAGAGAGAAAGTGTAATTAATCTGGGATTCTACATGTGATTCCTCTTACCTGCCTTAAAGGGTCTAGAAAACTGTTAAGAACCACCAGCCTACACTCCAGAGTCATTCTCCAAGTCAGTACCAGAAACGCCGTGGATATAAATGATTTAACAGGACCTTCTGACTATATATGCCCGAAACCCCTTTGAAATTGTTGTTCAACATGGTAAGGGCTTTGGCACCAGACACACCTGGATTTGAACCCAGTTGCAACTGGTCTGCCAAAGTTGCTCCAATATTTTCCGTCCCGGTATCTATGCACCTTTGCAGTATGACTGCAGCACGTCCCATCAAGAGTTCATTTTCCCCTCCCTGGGATCTGTGTGGCCTTGTGACTTGCTTTGACCATCAGAATGTAGCAGAAATGATGTTATGCTAGTTCCAAGCATAGGCCTCAAGAAGCTTTGTGGCTTCTTCTTGCTGCCTTTGACCCCTGTTCAGATGCCATGGGACCAGGTGCCTGGGTGCCCCATGATTCAGTGGACTGAAGACACATGAGCAAGTCCCACGGAGTCTAGAGGAGCCACCAAACTGCCTCACTGCAGAATCATGAGTTGAATTAATCATTGTTTTAAACCATGAATGCAAAGGTGGTTTGTTACAAAGTAGAAGCAAACCCTACATTCCACTTTTTTTTCTTTTCTTTTTCTTTACTTTTCTTTTCTTTCTTTTTTTTTTTTTTTTTTTTTTTTTTGAGTCAGAGTCTCACTCTGTTCCCCAGGCTGGAGTGTAGTGGTGCGATCTCGGCTCACTGCAACCTCCGCCCCCCAGGTTCAAGTGATTCTCCTGCCTCAGCCTCCCAAGTAGCTAGGATTACAGGTGTGCACCACCACGCCTGGCTAATTTTTATATTTTTTAGTAGAGATGGGGTTTTGCCATGTTGTACAGGCTGGTCTCAAACTCCTGGCCTCAAGTGATCCACCTGCCTCAGCTTCCCAAAGTGCTGGAATTACAGGCATGAGCCACTGTGCCCAGGCCCCCTACACTACACTTAATAACTATCTGGCCAGGCACGATGGCTCACACCTGTAATCCCAACACTTTGGGAGGCCAAGATGGGAGGATCACTTGAGTTCAAGAACAGCCTGGGTAACACAGTGAGACCGCCCACCCTGTGCCCTGCAGCCCATCTCAACAAAAAATTTTAAAAATTAGCTGGGCGTGGTGGCACACATCTGTACTCCTAGCTACTCCAGAGGCTGTGGTGGGAGGATCCCTTGAGCCTGGAAGTTTGAGGCTGCAGGGAGGTATGATCGTGTTGCTGTACTCCAGCCTTGGCAACAGAGCGAAATCCGGTTTCAAAAATAGTAATAATAACTATCTGACCTCCAGCAAGTCCCTTGTGAGCTCTAAGCCTCAGTTTTCACATCTGTCATATGGGGATAAAACAGTTGTTCAATGGACCAAGTAAGGTAGTCTGAGCAGAACATTTAGCAAAGTGCCCAGCACTTGATAAGCTCCATTATTATATCTACTTTGGGGAAAGAAAGAAAAGAATGAGGAAGGGAGGAGAGAAGGAGGGTTGTAGAAAAGCACAGATCAGGGTAGAGGAATGGGCTCCTTAATGATCTAATTGACTTTTTTTTTTTTTTTTTTTTTTTTTGAGACAGAGTTTCACTCTTGTTGCCCAGGCTGGAGTGCAATGGCGTGAACTCGGCTCACTGCAACCTCCACCTCCTGGGTTCAAGCGATTCTCCTGCCTCAGCCTCCCGAGTAGCTGGGATTACAGGCATGTGCCACCACGCCCAACTAATTTTGTATTTATAGTAGAGGCAGGGTTTCTCCATGTTGGTCAGGCTGGTCTCAAACTCCCGACCTCAGGTGATCTGCCCGCCTCAGCCTCCCAAAGTGCTTGGATTACAGGCGTGAGTCACCACGCCCGGCCCTAATTGACATTTATACTTGAAATTCAGAGTACATTACAAGGACTTCTGGTTGTTGAGCTTTTAAGAATTATACAGCAAAATCTTTTTCATCTGGTTTTATGAGTTGCTGCAATAGGATAAAGCTATTGTAAATTAATGGAAACTTTTAATTGCATTTAATCACATCAAAATATCTCCAACTAAATGTTTCTAAATAATGAACTTAAGGGAGCCATTTTTATAACTAGATAGGAACATTGTATAATTAAGACATTATTTTTATGTAAGTGGATAGAGTTACAGTGGTGGGAAGCCAGTGGCTCTCTTGGGTGGCTAAATATTTCTTCTGCAATTTTGTTTCTAGTTTTTATTTGCCCTCCTCACAGATAAAACAGATATTTAGGCTGGGCGTGGTGGCTGATGCCTGTAATCCCAGCACTTTGGGAGGCTGAGGCAGGCGAATCGCTTGAGGTCAGGAGTTCGAGACCAACCTGGTCAACATGGTGAAACCCCGTCTCTATTAAAAATACAAAAATTAGCCGGGTGTGGTGGCTTGCTCCCGTAATCCCAGCTACTCGGGAAGCTGAGGTGGGAGGATTGCTTGAACCCAGGAGGTGGAGGTTGCAGTGAGCCGAGATATCACGCCGTTGCACTCCAGCCTGGGTGACAGAGTAAGAATCTGTCTCAAAAAAAAAAAAAAAAAAGCTATTTAGTGGAGTAGTTCAGATAATAGGTTTGGAGGGTCAAGTGATGTTTAGACATCAGCTCTGCCATTTACTAGCTATGTGACCTTGGGCATGCTACTTAGTTTCTACAAAGCTCCAGCTTTTGTACCTGTAAAATGGAGATGATCATAATATCTACATCCTAAGATGAGCGTTAAAGTGGTAATACACGTAAAGCACGAGGCTCAGTGTCTGGAATGTAGTAATAGCTCAATAAACACATGGAAGGGCTACAGTAGTGTTCAATACATGAATAACTAAATGGGGAAGAAGTAGGGAGCAGGCAGGCAAGCTGGGGACCCTTAAGATAAGCATGAGATAAGGGGGAAATGCCCTCCTAGCTCCTCTATGTCCTTTATTTTATTCCCCTGGTGTCCTGTGCCATAATCCCAGAACCCCATGGGAAGAATCTCTCTTCCTCTTTGTAGTCCCGCCCCTTTGCTGTTTTAGGGTGTGATTTTCTCTGTTCCAGTTACTCCACCCTTGCAATCGCATCTGCTTATAAGCTTCCAGAGGCTTCTCAAAATTCTGATCCACTGATGGCACCATTTTCTTGCTCTCCAGTACTCTTAAGTATTTATTCTATTTCTTAGCTGGGCGCCATGATGCATGCTTGTAATCCCAGCACTTTGGAAGGCCAAGGTAGGCAGATCGCTTGAGGCCAGGTATTCAAGACCAGCCCGGGCAATACAGTTAGACCCCGATCTCTACCAAAAAATAGAAAAAAATAGCTGAGCATGGTGGTGTGTGCCTGGAAGGCTGAGGCAGAAGGATCACTTGAGCCTGGGAGTTCGAGGCTGCAGTGAGCCATGATTTTGCCACTGTACTCCAGCCTGGGTAACAGAGCGAGACCCTGTCTCTCACAAAAAGAAAAGATTTATTCTATTTCTTACTACTTCTATGTCATTTCCAGGAAATGTGGAAGAAGAAGAAGAAATAGAAAATGTCACTTCTCATTCTACCATCTTGAACAAGAATTTCTGTGGACATTCTGAATATTTAAATCCTTTATCTTTCCTTATATGAGAAGAAAATCCAGTGACTGTTTGAAGTCTATTTCTGCAGGCATCTCTCTGAGCATCCCTGGTAAGGGAATTTGATTTGCTCTTCTGTGAGTATATTCCTTCCAGCCACGAGGGGAAAACGGTATCGTCCTCAATGAACTCATCATATTCATGAATAGGGCAGTAGTTGTGTCTGCAGGAATTCCTGGAGCTGGGCCAGAAGTGGAGCACATTGTCCACAAGCCCCTGCCAGCCCAGATTTATGGCTGCGGCTCCATTAATAGCCTTTCCTTCAAGCTCCAGTGGTTTGTAAGCTCATCCCAGATCCAGAAGTGTATGTCAAATGCCTACTCTACAGAGCCCTGGAGGAATTAATCATGAATCAAGGAGGGAAGGACTGAGGAGAGCTGAGAGCCACTCACCATCCTTCCAGCCTCCCAAGTGGCAGGAGGAGGCTGGGAGTTTGCTCATGTATCAAATCCATGTGGTCATATCTCCCCTGTCCCTGTTCTATCTACAGTGATACCTTGAGTCATTCATCCGTCATCCATCATACATCACAATGACGCTTGAGCTTCTTGCCAAAGCCTTCAGCAGATCAAATGCTTGTTAATAAATCTTGAGTGCTCTGCCAGGCACTGTCCTGGGCATTTTACAGAATGTTGTCATTTAATGACTATTTTAAGGGACCCCATGAGGTGGGGATGTTGTTGTTCCATTTTAGAGATGAGAAAACAGATGCAGGGAGGTTCAGTGACTTGCCTGAGGTCATACAGCTATTATGTGACAGAGCAGCCAGGATTCAAACCGAAGCCGTCTGGTTTCAGAGCCTATGATCTATTTTAGAATTAGCATTATGCTGGCTGGGCGCAGTGGCTCACGCCTGTAATCCCAGCACTTTCGGAGGCTGAGGTGGGTGGATCACGAGGTCAGGAGATCGAGACCATCCTGGCCAACATGGTGAAACCCCGTCTCTACTAAAAATACAAAAAAAATTAGCTGGGCGTGGTGTCAGGCGCCTGTAGTCCCAGCTACTCGGGAGGCTGAGGCAGGAGAATGGTGTGAACCCTGGAGGTGGAGCTTGTAGTGAGCCGAGATTGCGCCACTGCACTCCAGCCTGGGCGACAGAGCGAGATTCCGTCTCAAAAAAAAAAAAAAAAAAAAAAAAAAAAGAATTAGCATTACCCTTCTAGGCTGTCTCTTCCAGTCTTCCCCAATCATGATGCTCAGCAGGCATAAGAAATCAATCCCTGAACTATTACCCCTGAGGGGGTGGGCGCTCTAGCAGGACTGAACAGATCCCCACCCTCCAATGCTGATCTTGCTGCTTGTGCTGCCAAAGAGCCAGCCTGCCCGCAACAGTGACCAACATGGAGCCCCCAGGATGGAACCACTCCATGTCACTTGGTAGCAACTTAGGTACATACATTGGACTCTTCCAGTTTTGAAGGAGCAGCAATTCATCTTGACCGAATCGGCACCTATTCTGAGTACTGGTTTATCTTTCCTGCCCACAAGGTCTCAGTCACCACCATCACCTGAGGGCTCACACAATGTCTGACCCACTGACAAAGGATCCATCATAACATTGCATGGGACCCAAGGAGCCCATATAGAGTGAAGGAGATGTAGAATTGGGTGTATGGCCTGGAATCCGCTGGTCCTATCATATATTGTGCTATCCTGAAGCTGCTGGCCTGACAGAGCAATGGAACAGGACTCTGAAGGTGACACTAAGGTGTCAGCTTGGAGACGATGCCCTGTGACCATGGGGCACTGTCCTCCAGGACACAATACCCACTTAAGTCCACTGCCATTATGATGCTTCATTCCCAGGAGAAAAGATTCATGGGTCTGGAAATTAAGGGGTCGAAGTAAGAGTAGGCTTCACTGTCATCAGTCCCAGTGACCCAGATCAGGGGATTTGTACTTCACATCCTGCAACTTCTGGGCTCAGTGGGTCTAGAGGTCCTGGCTCCCAGGGAGGGAAAGCTTCCACAGGAGACACAGCAAGAGCCCCAGTAGAATGTCTTTTTTGAGATGGAGTCTTGCTCTGTCGCGGAGGCTGGATAGCAGTGGCGCGCTCTCAGCTCACTGCAAACTCCGCCTCCTGGGTTCAAGTGATTCTCCTGCCTCAGCCTCCCAAGTAGCTGGGATTACAGGTGTGTGTCACCACACCCAGCTAATTTTTGTAGTTTTAGTAGAGATGGGGTTTCACTGTGTCGGCCAGGCTGGTCTCGAACTCCTGTCCTCAGATGATCCACTCGCCTTGGCCTCCCAAAGTGCTGGGATTACAGACGTGAGCCACCATGCCCGGACCCATTAGACTTTAAGCAACAGCTGCTACCCAGTAACTTTGGGCTCCTTTGTGTCAAGAAATGAACAGGCAAGAAAAAGAGTCACCGTGGACTCCTTGGGTCCCATGTCAGAGAAATTGATCCTAACCATCATTAAGACTTAATAAGCCCCATCTATCATAGGGCCACCCAGGTGATATACCAGACATCTCTTGGTAATCTCCTGCTCAATTTTGGTGTTAAATGGACAAGCGCAGCAGCTATGGCCTAAAAGAGGCATGGCGACCAGGGACTCGAATCCCTTAGGCATGAGGTCTCAGTCACCCACCCAGGTAAACCGTCTAGATCAGTGAGAGTGCTCGCTGAAGCTGAGAGGAATTTAGAATGGGAAGCAGAGGTGGGAGACATTTGGCCTTTTTGCCAAGGCAACTTCTGCAAGGAACTCAACTGTGAGCTCCATTGGCATCCATTTCAGCCGTGAGACTTTTGCAGAAAAGAGATTATCCAGAATCCTGGAGGAACTGTTCTTAGGCGGGGTGAGCTGATTACAATTATGGGCTGCATAACACATTTGAGTCAACAACAGACCACATATATGATGGTGGTCCCATAAGATTATAATACTGTGGTAACTAATTAACTTATTTATTTTGCAATCTTTTATTGAAGAATACTGCTCTGTGCAGAGCAGGGCTAACTCACAGGCAGTGCACCCAGAGTTGGCCTATTTTCATTATTCTTTAATAGCGAGGGGGTCTAGCTATGTTGCCCAGGCTGATCTCAGACTCCTGGGCTCAGGGGATCCTCCTGCCTCAGCCTCCCAAAGTGCTGAGATTACAGGTGTAAGGTACCATGCCTGGCCTTTTTTTTTTTAATTTAATACTGTGTTTCTACTGTAGGTGTTCTATGTCTAAATGTGTTTAGAGATGCAAATACCATTGTGTTCGAATTGTCTGAAGTATTTAGCACAGCTACATGCTGTACGGGTGTGTAGCCCTGGAGCAATAGGCTATACCTCACAGCCTAGCTGTGTAGGAGGTTGTCCCATCTAGCTTTGTGTGAGGACACTTTATGATGTTTGCACGGTGACAAAATCACCTATTGATGCATTTTTGGAACACATCCCCATCATTAAGTGACACATGACTATATTTGAAGCAAGTGGGTCCACCCTGGACTGTGGAGGATGCTGTGATGTGCTACGTGGTCTGCCTTTCAGGACTGAGGCTTTTATTCCCTCCAAAATGAGCAGGAGCATTGCCTGCCAGGAGCTCATAGCTGAGTCCCTTGCAGAAGTTGCCTTGGCCAAAAGTAGCTGCCTTGTCTAAGATCATGCTGCATCCTTGAGGGCAGCCCACATCCGATGCCTGGTTGGTGTGAGGGTAAAAAGGCCTAGCCCCCCTGCCCCAATCTGAAACACCTCTGAAGGGCCACCTCTGCTTCTGAAACCCTGTAAGCTGACCAGAGGCCTCTGTGGCAATGGTATGGCAACTCAGCTTCCCCCTTCGCTGGTCCTAATTTTCTCACTTTCTTACAGGTGTTAATCCTAGTAACCACCTGCACAGTAATCTCCATCTCAAAGTCTATTCCCCAGGATCCCATCCTAGAACAGGGACCATGGTGCTCTTGCTCAGTGCTGCGTCCTGGCACCTAGCATTTCTAGGTACTCAAGAAATATTGGTGGAATAAATGAATACACTACAAGGGATCGCCCTGGTCCTCTTGCAAAATTTCCCTAATGATTCCTTACCTCCAAGATGTTCTACCTGCCATAGCCAGATCCATACTTCTAGGTACCTCCGCTGCTCAAGAACCCTCAGTGGCTCCTCATCACCAATAGAATCCCTTTGGCCTGGCATTTTAGGCCTTTAACAAGCTTGCCCTGGCCTACCTGTCCAACCTCAGCTTTTAATTCTTTTTTTTCTTTTTTTTTTTTTTGAGTCAGAGTCTCACTCTGTCATTCAGGCTGGAGTGCAGCAGTACGATCTTGGCTCACTGCAACCTCTGCCTCCCAGGTTCAAGCGATTCTCCTGCCTTAGCCTCCCAAGTATCTGGGACTACAGGTGCCCACCACCAAGCCCGGAAATTTTTTGTATTTTTAGTAGAGATGGGGTTTCACCATGTTGGTCAGGCTGGTCTCAAACTCCTGAGCTCAAGTGATCTATCCGTCTTGGCCTCCCAAAGTGCTGAGATTACAGGCATGAGCCACCACGCCTGGCCAGCTTTCTCTTACAGATCTCATCCCTCCAAGCTGACCAACCAGACAATTAGCCTTCCTCAGCCTCAGCTACGGCTTCCTCTTTTCATGTGGTTCACTTCCTAGAAAATGTCCTACATCTTCTCCAAGTCTCCTTCTGGGTCTTTCCAAATCCTTTGCCTTCTTAATAGCAAGGCAGTAAAATGCAGTGGGTATAGAGCCCAGGCACTGGGGTTAGAAGGTCCAGTTGCTATTCCAGCTCCTCCACCACTTCCTGACTGTGTTGCCTAGAGCAAGTTACTTTACCTCTCTGTGCCTCAGTCTCTTTATGTGTAAAATGGGGTTAATAATAGAATTTACCTTCTAGGGAAAATGAGAGATTAAAGGAGATCATCTGGGTAAACCGTTTAGAACAGCACCTGCCACATAGTTAACACTAAATATTGGCTATTATCATTTTTTAGGGTGGAGTCCAACACGCATTTTCTATAATGGGCCACATAGTAAATAGTTCAGGCTTTGCAGGCCATATATCTGCTGAAACTACTCAGTTCTGTTGCTGTGGCATGAAAACGACCATAGATAATACATAAATGGAGGGTGCGGTGTGTTCCAATAAAACTTTATTTACAAAACCAGTCAGCAGGTCGAATTCTGCCCATATGCCATAGTGTGCCAATCTCTGCTTCAGGGCCCATCACAAATAGGAAGTCTTCCTCAATGCCCCAGGAGACAGTGGCTTCTTCCTACAGCTCTGAATATTCTCAGTACCTTAAACTACAACAGCAACAGCAAATTGCTGCCTGAGTGACATGTGGTTAGCATCATACCCTGCCTTGCGTTTAGGTAGGAAGAGCGTGGGAAGCAGCATGGTAGCTAAAAGCATGGATATTGTAGTTACCCACCATGTGATTCAGACAGATGATTTCACTCTCTGAGGCTCAGTTTCCCCAACTGTAAAACACAGATTGCAATAATACAATAACACACACCTCTTGGGCTGCTGCAATGCGTCCAAGTGGAACAGTCAATCAATGCTAGATGCATTATTATTTTGCTTTTACAACCTTCCAGCCATTGTGTTGTTTTGCTGCTGTTGTTGATCATAACAATACTGATAATGATGCTATTTTCTTGCTACACCATAGCTCCTTGATCCTGGAAGCCCTGGTATAGCCATCTCTGCACCCCTGCTGCCCCATCTCAGCCCCTAACTCCTGACCCAGACCATGAACAGACATGTGGATGGGCAGCCTGGCTGCATAGCCAGCACTGGGTATTTACTTACGACTGGGGAACTCCTCCGATCCCGAAGCCCACCAGGCCCCGGAGCACCAGGATCCAGCTATACACGGGCGCAAATGCACTAAGGATGCCATAGTACAGAGTCCACAGCACGCTGATCTTCAGCCCCTGAAGAGAAGGAAGACACGGAATCACAAGGGCTTTTCAGCACCTCCAGGTAGCGTTTGCACCTCACTGAGAGCCGCCGATAATGGGGTCACATTAAAGGGAGCCTACACAACCAAGGGGGTACTGGGGTCCTCTGTATGGGGAGTGCCAACCCACAGGGGTTGGGTGAGAAAATCATGGGGCATTCTTGGTTGTCCCAATGATTGGCATTGAATGCCAGTCTGGGCCAGATATGTCAGATATTCCACAATACAGGAGACAAAATAGATTGTCCTGCATCTCATACCATCTCAAATGTTCTGCCCGACCATCATGCAGCTGAAACTCTGTTTCTGATGATCTGCACCTAGACCTTTTGCTCTGTTTCACACATTCAAGACTTTTTTTTTTTTTTTTGGCATAGTTTGAATATACACTTAATTTTTCAGGAACGCAACTTTCAGGTAAGTCAAAAGAAAATTTACTTTGTTTTACCTGGAACTTTACAAAATTGTTCTTTTCAGAAAACCATGCTGTCAATGACAATGCTGTGTGCAGCATTTGAGTCACTGATGGGAAGCTTCAGTGTCAGCTTTCACTCAGGGTTTATCTATGAATAGACTGATCTAAACCTTATTTTAAAAGGTCAAATGTAAAGAAAAACCATCAACAATATTCAGTTAAGTCCAAACGTATTTACAATCAGGGGCAGATATTGACCCCTTCCTCTTGTCATCTAGACAGAGTTGTAGGTAAACATTTGCATATTAAAAATAAATTTTATTTTATTAATGACGTTTTAAATTTCTCCCTCCTAGTTAGCACTTTAGAACTGATTTCTTTCTTTTTCTCATTAACAAGTTTATTTTGGCATCATTATTCTAACATCTATTGTACCAGGATAAAACTATATCAAAGTATAACTGTACTGAGTGATATTTTTACTATGAAGAATAAAACATAATATAAAGGCAGTTTCCTGTGCGGGCAAACTCATTTTGAAGTTATTTTAATGAATGACATACTCTTACATCCTCCTAATTTGCAAATGAAACAAGTAACTTATTTCTTTCTTATTTATTTATTTTGAGACAGGGTCTCATTCTGTTGCCCGGGCTAGAGTGCAGTGGTGCAATCTCGGCTCACTGCAGCCTCAACCTCCCGGGCTCAAGTGATCATCCCACCTCAGTCTCCCATGTAACTGGAAGCACAGATGTGTGCCACCATGCCTGGCTAATTTTTGTATATTTTATAGACATGGGGTTTCACCATGCTGCCCAGGCTATTCTCAAACTCCTGGGATCAAGTGATCCACCCACCTCAGCCTCCCAAAGTGCTGAGATTACAGGTGTGAGCCAACACGCCTGGCTGATTTCTTTTTTAAAGTATGTGAATGACTAGGTTATTTTATCTTTGGAAATTTTTTCTGGATAGTTAAGAAGGCGTTATTCAAAGTGTTCACTTTTTTAAAGAAATGGAGTGTTGCTATGTTGCCCACGCTGATCTTGAACTCCTGAGTTCAAGGGATCCTCCTACCTCAGTCTCCTGAGTAGCTGGGATTACAGAGGCACATTTTCCACATTTTTAAAGTAAAGAGGGCATGTGTTCAATAGGGTCAAGAACCACAGAGGGACACAATGCTTCAAGACAAACATGGGGCCGAGCACGGTGGCTCACATCTGTAATCCCAGCATTTTGGCAGGCTGAGGCCGGGGATCACTTGAGGCCAGGAGCTCAAGACTAGCCTGGCCAACAATGGTGAAGCCCTGTCTCTACTGAAAATGCAAAAATTAGCCAGGCAGAGTGGCGGGTGCCTGTAGTCCCAGCTACTTGGGAGTCTGAGGCAGGAGAATTGCTTGAACCCGGGAGGTGGAGGTTGCAGTGAGCCAAGAACTTGCCACTGCACTCCAGCCTGAGGGACAGAGTGAGACTCTACCTCAAAACAAAACAAAACAAAACAAAAAAGACAAACATGGCACATATTCCTGGAGTGTTAATTACCCTTAGAGATTGGAAAAAAAATTAAGAGTAAACAAATACTATTTTTATATCACAATCAATGCCAAATATGAGAGGGTAAAATGCAAATTTCAAGGCATTTTCAACCTGCTCTGTGAGGTCTGGTCAGGCCTCTTTCTGCAATACCCTTCCCAGAGCTCCAAGGGCGAGTTCACCTTCCTGTCCCCCAGGGAACACTTCAGGGGGCAAGTATGAAACATACTGATTTTTTGCTTTAAGATATTAAACTGAATTAAAGGAGATGAGTGAGGAAATTTGGAAGCCTACCAAATGATTTCAAGTCTTTTAGAAAATGACTTTATGTGGCAGAGAGAATATTTTAAATAATTTTGCATCACCTCACAAGAAAGTTATTTTTTTCATTTCAGTCTTCATTTTTATGATTATGTCAAAGAGAAAGAGTCCGTGAGGTGCCAGTCTGTCTTTAACACCTATTTATCTATTTGTATTTATTTATTTATTTTTTTGAAATAGAGTCTCGCTCAGTCACCCAGGCTGGAGTGCAGTGGCACGATCTCAGCTCACTGCAACCTCCGCCTCCTGGGTTCAAGCGATTCTCCTGCCTCAGCCTCTGAGTAGCTGGTATTACAGGTTTGCACCACCATGGCCAGCTAATTTTTGTACTTTTGGTAGAGTAAGGGTTTTGCCATGTTGACCAGGGTTTCACCATGTTGCCCAGGCTGGTCTCGAACTCCTGGACTCAAACAATCCACCCACCTCAGCCTCCTAAAGTGCTAGGATTACAGGCATGAGCCACCACACCCAGCCAACACATTTTAAAAATAGCTACTCTCCTCTCTATTTAACACAGAAGGCACTGGGACAACCACAACCACTAAGAATTTAATAACATTGCTTTGTTTGTGTTGCATTTATTTTTGCAGTCACTTCCTACTTAAGGCAATTGTTATTGATCTTCCAATTAAGACTGTATAGTTTCACTTTCCAAAAATATATTACAATTTTTTTATTAGCCCCATGTTACAAGTGATCGATTTTTAAAAAGCAATTTGATATAAAGAAAGTTATTAAGGTCCGGGCAAGGTGGCTCATGCCTGTAATCCCAGCACTTTGAGAGCTCAAGGCAAAAGGATCACTTGAGGCTGGGAGTTTGAGAACAATCTGGGCAACATAGCGAGACCCTTGGTCTACAAAAATTAAATCAAAAAAAAGAAAGAAGAAAGATATTAAGTACACAAGATAATAGGTGGCACAGGATTTACTAAAGTCTAGGAAGTGATGATAATAATAAAGCAACATTTTTGCACTCCTAAATCCATGACTGTAACGTCGGTACTGGCCATACAGACATTTAATCCCTTTCTTTTGGCTTAAGCTAACTTAATAGGGACTTTCTTCCTTGGAATCCAAGGAGTCTTGAATCAAACAGAAGACTTAATTGGCATCAGCGGGAGAAAAGAAGGCACCGAGACAAGTGCATGGGAGTTAACCCTCCTTCAAGGTCTGCTGGGAGCCATATTATCTGTCCTGTTTGATCACAACAGGTTGCAGCTGGCTCTGCATTTGTCTGTTGATGCCAGGGCTTTCCAGCTGCCCCAAAATGAGGGCTCAGCAACCCTGTGTAAGGCCTGTCATGGATATTACAAAAGCAGGGGGTACTGCCAGCAAGCCCCACTCGATAGCTTGTTTGGGACTCCACAGACATGTCTCATGGGCCTTTGGGCTTTTCATTAACTATGACTGTCATTCTGTCTAATATCTGTTCTGCCCTCTATAGATTGATAGCTCCTTCCTTCCTTCTTTCCTCCTTCCCTCTCTCCCTTCTTTTTACATTTATTGAGCATACCCTATATATAAGGCTCCAGGGTAGATGCATAGACATTATGCATTCATGAATTTGCTCATTCAATAAGCATGTATTGAGCACCTGCTGTATACCAGACACTGACATATTTTCTTGACCCATTCATTCATTTATTCAATAAACACATGTTGAACACATGCTGTGTACCCAGCATTAAAGATACTGATATATATTATTCAACCATTCATGCATAAAATATGCATATATTGAACACCTGCTGTTTGCTAGGCCCTGGGCTACCGTAGGGAACATGACAGCCAGAGTCTCTGACTTCATGGAACTTTCATTTGCATTTCATTAACCACTGTCACAACATTACACGGGGTCCTCACAGCAGCCCTGTGAACAAAGGTTGTTATTTTCATGTCTACTTTACAAATTAGCATAGCAAGGGCCCAAGTAGTTGAGCGATTTGCTGAAGATCCGTAAGTGGTGCCAAAGTTGGAGCCAGAACTTCCAACCTTGAATGAGCCACTCCCTTCCTCTAGAGCCTTTGATGGCTCCCTGTGACCTCTGACAGAAAACATAAATGCACAATGCACGTGTAACACAGCAAGGATGGGGGCCTGGTGGAATTACAGGGAACTTGCCCTGTTGTGTCAGCCTCTGTTCAACTCTAGCCAAAAGATACCATGACAAAATGTGGGTTCCAGGCCTCCAGATTACCTGATTTTCCAAAAAACTCATAACTTTATTTTTATGCAAGATGTCATTTTTGAAATGGAGGCAACTGATTCAAAATCCTATAAAACATTGTGCAGGATAAATAAAACACATCAGGGGGCCATATTTGGCCTATGGGTTACCAGTTTGCAACTTGTAGCCTAGAAAGCCTGGTGCTCATGGGCCAAATGTGGCCTGTGGTATTCTCTAACACGTTCAACCGAAGGACAATATTTACAGGTCGAGGAGGCCCAAGGATCATCAGAGGGAGTCCGAGCGCCTGCCAGGCACCTCCACTTCCTTCTTAAAGATAAGATAGACCTAATAGCTTTTGAACTAGATAGTGACCGCTCCATACCATATTCTAAGTGTATTATACACTTTTTCCCTCTCTCCCTTCCTTCCTTCCTTCCTTCCTTCTTTCCTTCTTTCCTTCTTTCCTTCTTTCCTCCCTCCCTCCATTCCCTCCCCCCACTTCCCTCCCTCCCTTCCTTCCTTTCCTTTCCTTCTTTAGAGATGACATCTTGCTCTGTCACCCAGGTTGGAGTGCAGTGGCTCAATCACAGCTAACTGCATCCTTGAATTACTGGGCTCAAGCGATCCTCTCACTTCAGCCCCCAAGTAGCCTGGACCACAGCCACATGCCATCACGCCTGGCTACATTTTCTTATTTAATCCCCCCATTAAAGTGCCTATTATGGAGTCTATTTTGCAGATGGGGAAACTGAAGCTCAGAGAGGTGAAGCATCTTGCCCAAGCTCACCTCAGTCAACAGGGGTGCACTGTGATATAAACCTGGATGCGTTTATCTCCATGTCTTCAAGACCACACACCTACAGTTTCCTTCACGTTTCCATGGCTGCCACAAACTCCCAGGTGGTAGAAACTTCTGTAGGAACCAAAGTGGCTCACTGAGTCCTAACCCCGTATGTGAATGCCCCACAATATCATGCGGTGAACGCCCCGGCAGGAATCTTATAGCTGGGCCAGGGCAGATCAAGGAGGTTCTCGGTGGTTGCCAAGGCTTGCCAGCTGCCTGGCTTGCCCAGTGTTCCTGGGGGAATTCTGGGGAAGCTTTATAATTAGAGTCTGATCTGTCCTTCCTGAGGTTGGGCCAGAATTCCATGCTGGGGAGGAGGAAGCTCTGCAATCTGGGGACACTTTCTCTTTCCCTCTGGTCAGGCCGGTTTCATGTTGGGTATGGAATTTATCAAGCTGGTTGGAAGAACTGGCGGGACACCATATGGGCAGCCTTCCTGGGCTTCATCTATTTGGGATGAATGAATGTTCAACTAATCAACTAAATTCTGAGGGATAATTCAGTCATGTCTCCCAGCGGCCAAGGTCAGGGTTAAGGATGTGGACCCTGGAGCCAGGTGTGCCTGTATTTCAATGCTGGCATTGCCATTTACGGACACCACAAGCTTGGCAAATGATAGGTATAATAATGGACATTTATGTCATTTTCTCTGTGCCAAGAGTTTTATGTACAAGGGCCATTTACTCCTCATAACAGCACCATGGGAGAGACTATTATTATCCCACCTACAGATGAGAAAACTGAGACACAGAGAAGTTGAATAGCTTGCCTTTAATTAGAGGAGCTGGGATTTGAACCCAAGCAGTCTGGCCTCAAAACCCATGCTTTTCACAATGACACTGCATTATTTCACTTGTCCAAATGAGCTTCTTAGGCAAATATTGAAATGAGGGCTGAGGCCAGGCATGGTGGCTCACACCTATAATCCCAGCACTTTGGGAGGCCGATGTGGGCAGATCATGAGGTCAGGAGATCGAGACCATCCTGGCTAACACGGTGAAACCCCGTCTCTACTAAAATTATAAAAATTAGCCTGGCCTGGTGGCACGTGCCTGTAGTCCCAGCTACTTGGGAGGCTGAAGCAGGAGAATCGCTTGAACCCGGGAGGCAGAGCTTGCGGTGAGCCAAGATCTCACCACTGCACTCCAGCCTGGGTGACAAAGCGCGACTTTGTCTCAATTTAAAAAAAAGGAAAAAAAGAAAGAAAGAAAGAAATGAGGGCTGAGCAGGCCCAGGAGATGAAGAAAGACCATGAAAAGCGGATGCCACATCACTGCAACTTGGCGATATTGTTTGCACATGTTTTCTAGAGCCTGGTTTCTCAAACTCAGCACCGCCAACATCTTGGACTGGGTCATTCTTTATGGTGGGGGCTGTCCCATGCACTGTGGGCTATGAAGCAGAATCCTTGGCCCCTATGCACTGGATGCCAGTAGCACACCCCTCCCCCAAGGTGTGACAATCGAAAATGTCTCTAGACATTGCCAAGTGCCCCTAGCCCTGCACTGAGAACTACTATTTTGGAAGGTGCCAAAATATGGTTACAATCTTCAAGATTCAGTAAATGGCATTTCCGAAAACCCCTCTGTAAATCTCTTTAAAATCTCCTCTGAGGCCCTTCACAAACGTGAAGATGTCTATATGGGAACGCCAAGTGAATTACTGCCCCTAGTGGCAGAGTAAACATACTCTTCCAAGGGAAGTTGGGATCCTACATGAATGACCATTGTGCATTGTGGACTTTCCAGGTCAACAAAGAACACTCATCAGGCAGTTGCTGCTCTGGAGAGGATAAGGCAGTTGCTGCTCTAGAGAGGATAAGAAAGTAGCAGAGAGTGGAAACAAAGAGGTCTGGTTCTCATCCACCACAGCTCAGTCACTCAAGAAGTATTTATTGAGTGTGCACTCTCAACCAGGGAGGTCAGGCTCTGGGGCCAACTCAGTGAACAAAACAAATGCAGCCCCTTTCCTCATGGAGTTTACTAAATTCCCTCCACGCTCTTCAGTCTTGTGCCTGTGGCAGACATCACTAGTCAATCACAGCACTATCCCACTGAGCCTTCTGACTCCTCAAATCCATGTTTCTGGCATCCTCTAATAAATGATTAGAACAGACACAGGGACAAAACCCACCTGCCCTTTCATTTTGGGGATTCAATGAATGGTAGCTATGAATATCTGTGTTTTCTAATCCAGCCTCCTCTGATATAAATAAGGAAATTTCAGCCCTAGATGGGGAGTGGCTTGCTTTAGCCATGCAGTGTCAGATTCAAGCCCAAAGTTAAGGTATTTTTACTCATTTTCTCTTATATTCCTCACTGCCTTATGATTCAGCAATTGGATAGCAGAATTTGGGGTTCAGCAAATTTCCTCATTATGGATTCCTGAAGTGTGTGTGTGTGTGTGTGTGCATGTCTGTGTGTGTGTGTGTGTTTGTGCATGTTTGTCTCAGGAACAAATAAATGTATTTTTTTTTTCCAGACAGAGTCTCGCTCTGTTGCCCAGGCTGGAGTGTAGTGGCATGATCTCGGCTCACTGCAGCCTCCCCATCCTGGGTTCAAGCAATTCTCCTGCCTCAGCCTCCTGAGTACCTGGCACTACAGGTGCATGCCACTGGGCCTGGCTAAGTTTTGTATTTTTTGTAGAGATGGGCTTTCACCATGTTGCCTAGGCTGGTCTCTAACTCCTGAGCTCAAGTGATCTGTCCTCCCAAAGTGCTGGGATTACAGGCATGAGCCACCACTCCTGGCCTCCTTTGATTATTTTAACGGCTTAAAGATTAACACTGGATTCAGCCTCAGACAGCCACAGCTTTACAGTTCTTTTAACGGCTGCTCAGCTCCATCAAAACAAAAATGACTCTATTTTATTTTCAGAGGTGTTTTTTCTTCTCTCCTTCCTTCCCTCCTCCTTCCCTCCCTCCTTTCTTCCTTTTTTTCTTCCTTCTCCCCCTTCCTCACTCTGTTTCCCTACCTCCTTCCTTTCTTCCTCCCCCTCCCTTCCTACCTCGCTCTCTTTCTCCTTTCTTCTTTCCCCCTTTTCTTTTCTTTCTTTTTTTTTTTTCTGAGACAAATTTTCACTCTTGTTGCCCAGGCTGGAGTGCAATGGCACAATCTCAGCTCCTGAGTAGCTTACAGGCATGCGCCACCATGCCTGGCTAATTTTGTATTTTCAGTAGAGATGGGGTTTCACCATGTTGGTCAGGCTGGTCTCGAACTCCTGACCTCAGGTCATCCTCCCACCTCGGCCTCCCAAAGTGCTGGGATTACAGGCATGAGCCACCGTGCTCGTGCCCTCTTTAGTTCCTTCCTTTTTTTCTTCCTTCCCTCCCTCTGTCCCTTCTCCCTCCCTCCCTTCTTCTTTCCTTCCCTCCTTCTTTTTTTTCCTTCCTTCCTTCCTTCCTTCCTCTCTCCTGTCCTTAAACTCTTGTTCCTTCTTCCAAACAGAAAATCACCATGCCATCACTCATATGCTCCAGAAACAGGAAGTGGGTGGGAGAGCAGATGGGGGCAGAATCTAAGGAGCTGCCACTGAAGACCAGAGTAATTCCTCCTTGGGTTAACAGGGGGGTAATAACCAGCTTTTACTTCCTTTGGGAGCCCCAGAGAGGCCTTTCCAACTGCCATCTCCAGCCTCATCACCAGCCAAGACCCCAAGGCCCATCATGGCTGCATTTAGTTTCCAGCCTGCTGCCTCTGGAGTTACATTCTTGGCAATTATATTGATCACCATTTCTTGGCAGTTATATTGATCACCATCTTCCAGGTGTCTGCTGGCCCAAGTTTCCTGTGCAGTAGCAGTGAGAGGGGATGCAGCTGGAGTCTGCATCCTCTATGGCATTGCTGGAACGTTCATTCATTCATTGAGCCATCACCTGCTTCTGGAGCACCTACTGATTCAAGCCACGGGCATCACAGTGAAGACAGAGCTCTAGACTTAGAATGAGCAAGACCTGACTCTGTGATGCACAAACCGTGTGGTCCTGGGTAAGTTGCCCACTCTCTGTGCCTCAGTTTCCTCTTCTATCAAGTTAGAGTGATAATAGCACCTACTTCAATGGTTATTATGGGGATTGGATGAGCTAATACATGAACCATACTTTGCATCATGCCTGCTATACAACACACTATTTTATTTTCAGCCCATGACTTGCTAGTTGTAGTGGAGATTGCCTGTTTCCTACCCAGCATCCAGATCTCACTTCTTCCTTCCTAACAGAATTCTAGGTTTGTTGAGGTAGCCCATTCCCAGCTCCAGTAGTAGGTTATTCTTAGTCTAAGCCAATCGTTTTCAAAGTATGGTCCCAAGCATTGACATTGCATGGGGTCTTGTCAGAAATGCTACACTCGGAATTTCAGTTTACATGTGTCCTGTGCCTAGCATGTGCCTGGCATTGTACAAAGAGATTCACACAGTGGCTCACATCTGTAATCCCAGCACTTTGGGAGGCTGAGGTGGGAGGACTGCTTGAGGCCAGGAGTTTGAGACCAGCCTGGGCAACATAGTGAGACCCTGTCTGTCTACAAAAAATAAAAAAACAATTAGCTGGGCATGGTGGCACAAGTCTTGTCCCAGCTACTTGGGAGGCTCAGGTGGGAGGATTGCTTGAGCCCAGAAGGTCAAGGCTGCAGTTAGCTATGATTGCACCTTTGCACTCCAGCCTGGGCAACAGAGCAAGACCTTGTCTCAAAAAAACAAAAGAAACAGTGATTTACACCTCAATTAACCCTAATTCATCTCTATTAACCCCCCAATACAGGTTCTGTTATTTTCTTCTTTATACGTATTAGGAAATTGATAATCAAAGAGGTCAATTTGGCTGAGCACAGTGGCTCATGCCTGTAATCTCAGCACTTTGGGAGGCCATGGCCGGTGGATCACTTGAGGTCAGGAGTTTGAGACCAGCCTGGCCAACATGGTGAAACCCCGTCTGTGCTAAAAATACAAAAATTAGCCAGGCTTGGTGGCAGGTGCCTATAATCCCAGCTACTTGGGTGGCTGAGGCAGGAGAATCACTTGAACCCAGGAGGCAGAGGTTGCAGTGAGCCAAGATCGTGCAATTGCACTCCAGCCTGGGCGACAGAGCAAGACTCTGTCTCAAAAAAAAAAAAAAAAAATGTCAGTTTGCTTGCCCAAGATCACACGGCCAGTAGTGGCAAAACTGACACTGAACCTGGGTCCACCTGATTTCAAGGCCCTGAGCTGTAAGTTCCCTCTTCCTTCTTGTTTGCAAATCCATTTCATATCATGTCTGGGCTCTCCCAAAAGCTGGCTCTAAGATAAGGATCCTAGTAAAGATAGTTTATTTGAGCAGTGATTCCAGTAGGGGAGTGGAGAAGTGAGACAGGGAAGGGAAGGAAGGTAATTCAGGGTGTCTTCATGAACAGGTTCCCACAGCAGACACTGGAGCTCAGTCCTGCTGGGATTGAGAAATGGCTTTCCGGGTGCAGTGGCTCATGTCTGTAATCCCAGCGCTGTGGGGAGGCCAAGGCAGGAGGATTGCTTGAGGCCAGGAATTTGAGACCAGCCTGGGCAATATGGTGAAACCCCATTTCTACAAAAAATACAAAAATGAGCTGGGTGTATTGGCGCACGCTTGTAGTCCCAGCTGCTTGGAGGGCTAAGGTGGGAGGATTGCTTGAGCCTGGGAGGTTGAGGCTACTGTGAGCTGAGGCTGTGCCACTGCACTCCAGGAAGACCCTGTCTCAAACAAAAAGAAAAACAAAAAACCCAAAATTTGAGAAATGGCTCTCTTTAGGGCAAGAGAATCAATGGCTTTATCTAGTATCCCTTGACTGCCCCAGCCAGGGGTAATGAGGAAATGGTTCTGGTCCAGGGGATATGAATAGGCATTGATTGTCTAGATTCTGAAATGTATATGCGTGGGCCCCACTAGGAATCTGTGCTTTGAAGAGAGTCCACAGTAGCCTTACAGCAATGTCTTCTCACTGTACTTCAACATCATCCTTATTAGGCCTCCCAACTGCTAATGCAGAACGGGTTTGCTACTTGTCCAGACCATCAACAAGACAACCCAGAGGACATGCGTTTAGAAGAGTAAGTTTGCCTTACTGTTTTCCTGCCGTACTGGTCTGAGATATTTCCCCAGAGCGTAGAGCTGGACATCATGCCTACAAAGACCACCTGTGGGGGGAAAGACAGCTGTCATTAGACAGAGGATGTGGATCATTGCACATAAAGGGAACAACAAACGGAAGTGGTGACGTCACCCTCTAGGTAACAGCAATGATCTAACATTCACTGAGAGCCTGCCAAGGGGCAAACACTAAGTGCTTCCCGCAAGCTTCCCAACAATCCCATGGGGAGGGTGCTATTATTATTCCCATTTTACAGATGAGGGAACTGAGACTCAGAGAGAGAGGCAATTGCAGGATCAGCGTCACAGAGGCGTTAAGTGGCGCAGCCTGCACTGGAATCAGGCATTCTGGCTCCAGAACTAGCTTTTGACAAGTTTCACACCATCCCAAAGAAACACTTGCCCTACTGCTGAGAAAATACCAAGGGCTGCAAGGTAGAGGTTGGCACACAGGAGGCTGGCATGGGAGCTGTAAACTACTAGTAAGAGAAACCACTCATTGTGTGGGAGGCCAAGTCATTGTTACATTGTTAATCCTTGGAGTAACAGCTGGTGAGATTTGAATGATCCTACTCGTATGACAGAATGGGGAGCTGAGGCTCAGATAGGTTAAGAAACCTGCTCCGCCTCCCTGAAAGGAGAGAGTAGAGGCAAGTCTTAAGCCCAAGCAGGCTGACTGGCACCTCATCACCATGCTCTTCCCTCTCCAAGTGCCAGACACCATGCTGAAGCATTTATGCACACATCTTACTGCATCCTCACAGTAGCCCTACTTGGTGGGTGCTTCTATTCTCCCCATTTCACAGATAAGGCAACTGAGGGCCAGAGAGGGGAGGGCACAGATTCAGTTTGGTCTGACCCAAAAAGCATTTCTTGTGGCATGTCCGAGGGCAGGGAGTGGGGATGGTACACAGAAGCGTTCCAAGGGAGAAGCAGACACAGTTTACGTATGTATAATTTATTTATTTGTTTGTTTGTTTGTTTAGACAGGCTCTTGCTCTGTCACCCAGGCTGGAGTGCAGTGGTATGGTCATGGTTCACTGCAGCCTCAGCCTCCTGGGCTCAAGTGATCCTCTCACCTCAGCCTCCTGAGTAGGGGAGACTACAGGTGTGCACCACCATGCCTGGCTAATTTTATTTATTTATTTATTTAGTAGAGACAGGATCTCACTTCGTTGTCCAGGTTGGTCTCTAACTCCTTGCTTCAAGGGATCCTTCCACATCAGCCTCCCACAGTGCTGGGATTACAGGCATGAGCCACCACACCTGGCCCAAATGGATCATTTTAAGGGAATTCGTTTCCAAGTTTTCAACTTCCCTACAGACTCTTTCTTAAGAACGAGTTAGGGGTCTTCTTCTCCATTTCCTGCCTGACTCCCTCTTTCTCAGCCACGCCTCTCTAGGCCAGTCTGACCAAGGCATTGCTTTTCAATGTAAACCCTTCAGGGTGCCTCAAAAGGGGCACTGATGATGCACTTACAGATGACTTTTGCAAGTCATCTGGTTTCCAATACCTTTATTATTACTTTCAACAGAATTGAAAAACAGTCTAATCAAGCTGTCGGCAAGTTAGGTCATGGAACATAATTTTTCAGAAATGAAAGCTGTGTGCTCTTTGGCACACGCAATTTGGAGAGTGTTTTAAAAATCAAGTGGCATTAGTTTATTGAGTTCTAACAAAACTCCTTCAGTTCCTCAAAACTTTTTTTTATGTGAACAAAGCTTTTCATGTATATAGTCATTCAGGAAAAGTGACAAATAGGAACAGACCTGGTGCTGAACCCTGTCTCACTTTAACAATAAACATTCAGGAATACATAAAATATTTGGGAAACATTCCACACCACTCATTAAGGGATACATTTCCAATAAAACCTTGCTTATGATTAACAATTATTTATCAAAATTATATCTTGTTGTTGTGGTCTATTGTGTACTACTAAAAATTATAATGATAAGTCAGTGCAGAAGAAAAATTTTAGTGCTTAGAGCCTTCTCATCTCAGATAATTAAAACTAATAATTTAGAATGTATGTATTCTGTCACAGAGAATTATAATAGGGTAATGAATGTGATTCTTTCAAGCAAAATAATATTACATTAGGCCAGCCTGGGCAACATGGTGAAACTCTGTCTCTACTAAAAGTAAAAAAATTAGCTGGGCATGGTGGCATGTGTCTTTGGTCCCAGCTGCTCAGGAGGCTGGGGTGGGAGGATGGCTTGAACTTAGAAGGCGAAGGTTGCAGTGAAACAAAATCACGCCACTATACTCCAGCCTGGGCAACACAGAGAGACCCTATTTCAAAAAAAAAAAAATACATTAAGATAAAATTATATGGAGAAATGAATGGAAATACCAGTTCCAAGAAAAAAGCAATGCAAAATTTCCAAATTCCTCTAAAGAGCTTGTTCATGTAACTTTAAAACAAATGATGGTAGATATCAGGTAAGTATTTCCATTTTTCCATTTTACTAGACACATTTTAAAAAGTGATATGATAATTTTATTTTGATTTTTATATTTCACTACACTGGCAATGGCATCATCTGCAACCTACAATTTTAAAACTTTCATGTCAATGTAAAAACATGTGACAGTCCTGGATTCTACATGGTTTTTATTTAATTCTTTTCTAGATTAACCTTGAAAAAAGATGTTTGAAGATTACTGTCTTGGGATAAAGTGTTGCCTTTGTTATGTGCTAAGTGATATTCTTACATCCTCAAAGAGTTAAATATCCCTCAAAACACCCATTTTCCCCAAAAGGAGAGATTCTGGCACAGCAAAGCACTGCTTCTATATCATAATAATTACGGTAATCTTGCACAGTATTTCCTGCAGCAAAAATGTGCATCTGTAATATACTCCTTGGGTACTTTATGTCTCCAACTCCTGCAGGACTCTGACTTTTCCTTAGAAAATTTACCCATGAGACTTAATGGCTCTACCTAGCCCACAAGTCTAAACCTCATACCACAAGAAAGTTGCCCGAGGCAGGGGCTCTGAGCCTGCCAGGCCTGGCTTTCAATTCTGCCTCTTACAGGCTGTCTGAGCTTGTGCAAGTCAATGCCCCTCTCTAAGCCTCAGTTTCCTTATCTGTAGAAGTGACAGTAATAAAAGCACCTCTTTCATAGGTTTGAGAAGGTTAAAGAGGTAATGTATGCAAAACCATTAGCCTGGCCCAAAATAAGTGCTCAGTAAATTATGGTTGTTATAATCCAATGGCAAGAGACCAGAAAGGCCCTAAATTGCAAAAACACAGACCTGCAGTTATTATTATTATTGTTGTTATTTGAGATGGAGTCTCACTCTGTCGCCCAGGCTGGAATGGAGTGGTGAAATCTCGGCTCTCTGCAAACTCAGCCTCCCGGGTTCAAGTGATTCTCCTGCCTCAGCCTTCTGAGTAGCTAGGATTATGGGACGCGCCACCATGCCCAGTCAATTTTTGTATTTTTGGTAGAGATGGGGTTTCACCAAGTTGGCCAGCCTGGTCTTGAACTCCTGGCCTCAAGTGATCTGCCCGCCTCAGCCTCCCAAAGTGCTGGGATTACAAGTGTCAGCTACCACGACCAGCCTGCAGTTACTCGTTAGGAGATATCGGTAAGAAGGAGGAATATAAAAAACAAGTATCATGGACTCAGCCCCTGGTGTGTACTAGGGGCTGTGTGTATTTAACAAAATACACAGAAAAACAGGCATTATCACCCCCATTTCGCAGGCCACAAAATACAGACATCAAGTGCCTCACTCAAGGTCACACTTCTGGAGGTGACTAAACCACAAAAACACAGGTGTATGTGCCATGAAACTCTTCCCACTGAGCTACACAACCTTATTGCTAATATCAGACTGGGCCATGCTGTGTGGAAGGCACTCAGGCCATTCCAGAACAGTTATCTACAAAAAACAACATTCTGGGAGGCATCCTGAATTGGCAATGACTCCATCACTGATGGAGATCACAGACCTTGAGCAAGAGATTAACCTCTCTGTGCCTCATCTTGCTCAACTAATCATAGCGCCTAGCTCATAGGTCTGTGAGGATTAAAGAGCACATGTACATTGTGCATATATTGTATGCAATGTAGGTAAAGGCCTTTGCACGGTAAATGCTCTGTAAGTATTAGCTTTTGTGATTATCATTATTATCCTCTTATCCAGCCTGGCCATTCCTCTCTCTCTCTCTCTCTCTCTTTTTTTTTTTTAATTTGAGGTGGAGTCCTCCTCTGTCACCCAGGCCGGAGTGCAATGGCACAATCTCAGCTCACTGCAACCTCTGCCTCCCGGATTCAAGCAATTCTCCTGCCTCAGCCTCCCGAGTAGCTGGGATTTCAGGCGCCCCCACCACGCCCAGCTAATTTTTGTATTTTTAGTAGAGATGGGGTTTCACCATATTGGTCAGACTGGTCTTGAACTCCTGACCTCAGGTGGTCCACCCACCTCAGCCTCCCAAAGTGCTGGGATTACAGGCGTGAGCCACTACGCCCAGCCCATTCCTCTCTTTTAAGAGGTTGCTGCTGATATCTCCCTGACAAAAAGTGAGGGTTCTGCAGCCTCCTCCTTCAAGCCTTAATTCCAGGGAGCAATAGCTCCAATTTATTGAACACCTACTCTATGCCAGGCACTGTGTTGTTTCCAGTCCTCAAATAATCCTAGGGATGTGGGGATTGGCACCTCCTGTTTGCAGCCAAGAAAACAGGCATACAGAGTTTAAGTGATATGCACAGGTGGGTTTCAAGCTCCCAGCAACAGAATAGGATGCCTGGGACACCCTCCCAAGTAGCTGGACCTCCAGGTGAAGTAGAGTTGGCTGTAAACCTGCTAGGATATGTGAGGTGGGGATGGGACAGTGTTTCCATCAGGGCTTAATTCTTTTCTGCTGAGCCTTCGGCAGCAGGAGAAGGGAGATATCCCACAGGACACCCCAGGGGAGCAGAACTGTATGCAACAGAATGGAGCTGCTGGGCTGCCTACCGAGGTCAGCAATGCCACCTGCCAGCTTGGGAGCCTCCACTCGCAATGCAGCTGTGGCGCCAGGATGCTGAGGATCATCATCTCCATGGCATCAGCCATCTGCAGAGAGGACGGAGACATCATGAGGCCAGGATGCTGCTTGGTGCTGGGGAAGGCTGGCCAAGTCCATAACCCCAGAGACAGAGACTGTAGCACACCCCTCTCTACCCGTTGCCAAGTGCCCTGCTGCACATCAAACCACACTCAAAGCTCCAGCAGTTAAAACCATGCATTACCATTGCAGGAATAGACAAATAGACATTTTATATTATTTTTGTGTGTGGTTTTTTTGTGTGTGTTTTAAAAAATATGGGCATATCACAAACAAAGTGGGAAAACATATTTCTAAAATCTGAGAAAAAACATTTTTATAGATGCAGAGAGACAATTATCTTTTTGGTGCAGTTAAAGACTAGCTTGTCTGTGGCTTATAGGTCATTTGTTCATGTAGAATAGAATAGAATTGTCAGTATAGTTAACAAGTGTGACCTTTTAATACATTAAAACAGACTCAGAATCCCTAGCAATTAAACATCGTGTACCTTTACGAGACTAGACAGACTAGGACAGACATGGAATCTAGAAGCATGCCCATGTCTTGGGAATTTGGTATACGATAAAGGCAGCTTTTCCAATTAGGGGGGGAAATGTTGTGGGGAAATTGACGATCCATTTGGGAAAATATGTAGTTAGATCACCATCTCCTGCCATTCACAAAAATTAATTTCAAGTATATTAAAGGTTTGGCTGTACTGTTTGCCATAGCCAGGGGATTTGAATGAGGGATCATGAGAGTCTTGAAGCAGAAGGCACATTTCTAATCTGTGCATGCTTTTCTAGGGAGAGCTCTACAGCTGACATCATAATCTCATAGTAGCCCTGAGCCCAAAGAGTTAAGCCGCCTAATTAGCTAGAAAGTTCAACTCCTTCTTGGGGGCAACTGCCAACCACACCCAGCTCTCCTCAAGCACAGAACTCGTTATCACCACTTATTACGCCACATAAATTTTGTTGATTGAAATTCAAGCAAAGGCTTGAACTGTGTCCTTCCTTGTAGGCCATGGAAACCCAGTTGAGCAGCATGGGGGTTTCTTGGAGGCTGAGCCACTGCCCCGAAGAAATACTTGCCCAAGCCAAGCCAGTGAGAACAGACAGCTTCCACTGAAATTTTCCAAAGCCAATGGCTTCCACCGCATCTTCCACCATGAAAGTATCTGGGAAGGAGAAAGGGAGAGGGAAGGAAGGAATCAGTGCACCTTGCAGTTGTCCTGGTGTGGGGTTTTCTGGGGTGGTCCCCAGCCAAGCTAATTAAACACAGCACATGCTGCTTTTAGAACTTGTCCTAGAAAAATATTCCAGTGTGAAGCGATATCCTACAACTGCAGCATTACTTACAACGGGAGAAACGGAAAAACCCAGAATGTCCATCAACAGGAGTTGGCTAAATAAATTATTAAGTCGATATTATACATATATAAATTATTAAATATCCACATTATGAAATATGACCCAACAGTTAACAAGAATGTGCAGATATAGAAAGATACACAAAGTATATTGTTAATTAATGTTTAAAAACAAAACAAGATCGACAACAAGGTATTTAGCATGGTTCTATTCTTGGAAATGTACGCATGTGGGTGTATATATATGCACATGTATCTATCTATAGAATATATACAAGGCTTTGAATTATGGTTTAATTTGTTTGTTGTCAGAGGGAGGAAGGAAAAAATTATATGAGAATTAACTTTCTTCCTTCCACAATGTATTACTTCCATGGCCAGAAAAAAAAGAAATACTTCTTTGTTTTGTTTTTGTTTTGAGACAGTGTCTCGCTCTGTTGCCCAGGCTGGAGCTCGGTGGTACAATCATAGCTCAACGCAGCCTCAATCTCCTGGGCTCAAGTCATCCTCCTGCCTCAGCCTCCCAAGTAGGTGGGACTACAGGCACATGCCACCATGCCCAGCTAATTTTTTTCTATTTTTTGTAGAGATGAGGTCTCACTATGTTACCCAGGCTGGTCTTGAACTCCTCAGCTCAAGCTGTCTTCCCACCTCAGCCCCTCAAAGTGTTAGGATTACCGATGTGAGCCACCATGCCCGGCCTGAAATACTTTTGAAAGGTACAATTCCATCTGCACTCCGATGGAAAAATGTGCACACTATATTGTTAAGTGAAAAGCAAAAGTTGTGGAAAGGTATGTACCAGAGGAGCTGTCTTTGTGATAAAATGTATATACGTGTGTGTGTGCCAAGCAGGGGAAGTAAGACTGAGTGGACATCTTACAAACTGCTTACCAGGCTCATCTTTGAAAACAACACTCACTTTCCTACTTTGAGAATTTCTTTAATGTCTGAATGCTTTCCAAATAAACAAGTGTTATTTTTATGCTCAGAAAAAACACAGATATAATTTATAAGCTAATAAGTGTTTTTGAAACATACTAAAAGACGGCCGGATGCTGTGGCTCATGCCTGTAATCCCAGCACTTTGGGAGGCTGAGGCAGGAGGATCACTTGAGACCTGGAGTTTGAGAGCAGCCTGGGCAGCATAGTGAGACCCCATCTCTACTAAAAATATTTTTAAAAAGTAGCTGTGAGTGGTGGCTCACGCCTATGGTCCTAGCTACCTGGGAGGCTCAGGGAGGAGGATGACTTGAGCCAGGGAGGTTTCAAGGTTGCAGTGAGCTGTGATCATGCCACTGCACTCCAGCCTGGGTGACAGAGTAAGATTCTGTCTCAAAATAAAAAAAATCCAAAAAACAAAACTAAACTAAATTAAAACACTAAACCCAATATGTTATGCTGGATTGTATCTGGGAATAGCACAATTGCAATGACTGGTGAAATCCGAATAAAGTCTGTAGTTGAGCTAATAGTAGCACACCAAGGTTAATTTTTTTAGTTTAGTTGTTAACATTAGGGGAGGCTGGGTAAAGGGTATGTGAGAAATGTCTATACTATATCTGCAATTTTTTTGTAAAGCTAAAATAATTCCAAAATGAATAGTTAATTAAAAAATAAAAATACAGCCAGATGCGGTGGCTCACGCCTGAAATCTCAACACTTTGGGAGGCCAGGGCGAGCAGATCACCTGAGGCCAGGAGTTTGACACCATCCTGGCCAACATGGTGAAACCCCCTCTCTACTAGAAATACAAAAATTAGCCAGGTGTAGTGACGCATGCCTGTAGTCCCAGCTACTCAGGAGGCTGAGGCAGGAGAATCGCTTGAACCCAGGAGGTGGAGGTTGCAGTGAGCTGAGACTGTACCACTGCACTCCAGCCTGGGTGACAGAGTGAGTTTCCATCTGAAAAAAATAAAAATACTAAAGGAGGATGCTGGGTGGCCCCGTGGGTGACCTCCGAGGATCTCATCAGCCCCTGCTGGGAGGTGTCATCTTTTTGGAATTTCAACCATGGGTCTTGTATGTCAATCATAATTTTCTCCAGAAGTGTGAGCTGGCGTTGATCACATTAGCAGGTTGTGGTTTCCTCCAGCAAAAAATATCATCCACAAGAAGAACAGTAGTGAGACTATTGTGGGGCATTTACTGAGTGCTCACTACCTGCAAGGCACTGTGCCGAAAGCTAGATGTGCATTATTTCATTTAATCCCCATCACAATCCTATGAGTTAAGGCCTAGTAGTAGCCCCATTTTACAGAGGAGGATATGGACTTGCCCTGTGTTTCACAGAGTTGGGAGTAGAGCCCAGATCAGCCTGAGAATAAAGCCTTAGCTTCCCTCCATCCCCTGTCATTGCCACCTTATCTCTGCCAACAATAGGCCTTGCATTCAAGTCATTAGTCCTCTCTTAGATTTGGAATCTGAGGCTTTTCAGGAATGCATAGAATGTTTTCATCCATCAGCAACAAGAAGCGAGGAAAGCTGGAGACCAGGTCCCACAGCACCACCTCAGAGTCAGAACAAGGTCGTGGGTAAGAATGTGGGCTCTGAGGCCAGATTGCCTGGGCGTAAATCCAAATTGGCTAATTCCTAGCTGTATAACCCTCAGCAAGATACTTAACCCTTCTGTGCTTCAGTTTCCTCACCTGCAAAATGGGGAAGATGTTGGTAATAGATCCAATTGGAACTGTTGTGAGGATTAGATGGATGAAAAATGTAAACTGGTTAGAGCAGTGCCTGGCACATAATAAATCCTCAGTCAATGTTAGCTACTCCCATACCATCATCAGTGTCACCATTACTATCACACTATCATCATAACCAACATCATCACCACCATTGTCATTATACTGTCATCCCCACCATCAGCACTATCACCATCGTCTTCACTATCAGCATCACCACCACTATCATCACCATCATCACCACCACCGCCATCATCTTCATCATCACCGCCATCATCTTCATCATCACCACCATCATCACTACCATCATCATCATCACCACCATCATCATCACTATCATCATCATCATCACCATCATAACCACCATCTTCATCATCATCACTATCATCATCATCACCATCATAACCACCATCTTCATCATCATCATCACTATCATCATTGCCAACCTTATCATCACCATATTCATCCTATCATTATCATCACCATCATCATGATCTCCATCATCATCATCATCACCATAATCATCACTATCACCATCATTATCACCACAATCATCATCATCACCACCACTATCATCACCATCATCACCACCACCACCATCATTTTCATCATCATCACCATCATCATCATCTTCACCATCATCATCATCACTATCATCACCACTGCCATCCTTATCGCCATCTTCATCACTATCATCATCATCACCATCACCATCATCATGATCTCCATCATCATCATCATCACCATAATCATCACTATCACCATCATTATCACCACAATCATCATCATCACCACCACTATCATCACCATCACCACCACCACCATCATTTTCATCATCACCATCATCATCATCACCATCATCTTCACAATCATCATCATCACTATCATCACCACTGCCATCCTTATCACCATCTTCATCACTATCATCATCACCATCACCATCATCATGATCACCATCATTATCATCACCATCATCATCATCACCATCATCATCACTGTCACCATCATCATCATCACTATCATCATCACCATCATCATCACTATCATCAACATCACCACCATCATCATCACTATCATCATCATCACCATCATCATCATCACCATCATCATCACTGTCACCATCATCATCATCATCACTATCATCATCACCATCATCATCATCACCACCACCATCATCATCACTATCATCACCACCATCATCATCATCACTATCATCATCATCATCATTGCCATCCTTATCATCATCTTTCATCACTAGCATCATCATCACCATCACCATCATGATCACCATCATCATCACCATAATCATCACTATCACCATCATTATCATCGTCACCATCATCATTATCACCACCATCATCATATCATCATCATCACCACCATCATCACCATCACCATCATCACCATCATCATGATCACCATCATCATAATCACCATAATCATCACTATCACCACCATCATCATCACCATCGTCATCACCATCATCACCATTGCCATCTTTATCATCACAGTCTTCATCACTATGATCATCACCATCACCATAATCATCACCATTATCACCATCATCCTCACCATCATCATCATTACTATCATGATCATCACCATCATCATCATTGCCACCATCATCACCACCACCATCATCATCATCATCACCATCATCATCTTTGTCATCATTATCATCATTGTTATTGCCATCCTCAGCCAAGTGTTGTGCATTGATGCTGACTGGCAGGGATTGTGATGTAACCTTGCCTGCTGAAGTAAGCTATGTAGGCTCAGCCCCCACTTCCAGCTCCACCCCTTGGCCCCCTGGGCCCTCCCAACTGCCCCTTCACATTACCCCTCTGAAATTGCCTGCTGGGTAGGCAACCTTGACCGTGGCCCAGGCTGATTCCCCAACTGCAGGGCCCTCTCACCATCGGTGGGATTGGCAAACTCCTTGGGTACAGCTGCCCCATCATCCAGCTCCACAGCCTCTAGGCCCACGCGGACCCCTTCAATCTGGACTTCATGCTCTCCTGAAGCCGTGTCGTCCTCTGACCTTGCACTCTCGCCTGTGCGACGGAATTTCACAACCCTAGAGAACAGAACAAATCTGGTCAAGATGGCTAAAGCTTCCCCCAAATGGCCTTGCTGCACAGCTCTAGTGACCAAGACAGGTGAAAGACTTCTTCTCATGGTTTGGAGAGTTGATGGATGGGGGTTAGCATTTCTATTGATTTGGACTGGGGTTGGGGAGAGTAATAACTTCAAGAGTTATAATATCAGGACTGCCATATACAGTTGAGCAGATTGGGCACTGCCCAATTCCAGGGTTTCCTATTCACAAAGTAGGTTATGTGATTGAGGATATCTTTGTTTTAGGCCAGAATACTGTTTGTGAGTACATTTGTTTCAGATTTTAGACTCATCTGTCTATATCTAACATTTTGGTCATCTAAAGGTCATGTCAGGCCCACAAAAAGTTGCTCACACCATATTTCTAAAAGTTTAAAGTGGATGCCATTTTTTAGAATAGAGACAAGGTTTCACTATGTTGCCCAGACTGGTCTCAAACTCCTGAGCTCAAGTGATCCTCCCTCGTCAGCCTCCCAAAGTTCTGGGATTACAGGTGTGAGCTACCACACCTGGTGCCAAAATTTTAAAATTGGGAAAATTCACATAAAAAGCCAGAATCCCAATGTCTCTTGAAAAAGTAGAATATCTCTCTGTCTGGAGCCCACATTCCTGCATTGGAATTGTGCTAGGTCTGGGCAGTGGTGGTCCCCGGCCCACCCCAACCCCTGTTTTAGATGGGTCATGCACTCCACGGTTGACCACTGTCTCATTATCTCCAGCCCTAAGGGTCTTTTGCCAGTTATCCTTGCACTTGCTCTGTGTTCCTCTCACTTGGCACGTGGCCCCATTTGTCAGGCCCTGTAGACATTTGAGTTTGAGACCCCATGGGCCCCACTCTTCTGCAATATGTTCCTTCAAACTATGCTGTTTCTTGTTCCTCTGCAAGAAGCTTTGATTTTTCTGGGCAGTAGTTTCTTCATCTGGGACTCTGGGGCAAAATTACCTGTCTCCTTCCAACTTTCTCACTCCCAAACACAAAATTCCTGCTGTCTCCCAGCCCTAGGGTGGGTTTTGGGGTTATAGCACTGAAAAGACAGATGTGTTCTGACCTCACAGTCTCTCAAGGGGATAGTGATACCGAATGTGCAAGTCCTTTCTATCACAGCTTTGAGTCCTCATAGACTTTTTGAAGAAAGTTTGGGGTGCTGGGTACAGTGGATCATGCCTGTAATCCCAGCACTTTGGGAGGCTGAGGAGGGAGGATTGCTTGGGCACAGGAGTTCAAGACCAGCCTGGGCAACATAGTGAGATGCCATCTCTACAAAAAATAAAAAAATTAGTTGGATATGGTGGTGTGTGACTTTGGTCCCAGCTACTTGGGAGGCTGAGGTGGGAGGATCACTTGAATCCATAAGGGTGAGGCTGCAGTGAGCCGTGATCATACCACTGCATTCCAGCCTGAGCAACAGAGAGAGACCCTATCTGAAAAATAAAAAGAAAGAAACAAAGAAAAGAAAGAAAGAGAGAGAGAGAAGAAGGAAGAAAGAAAAAGAAAGAGAGAGAGAAATAACAAAGGAAGGAAGGAAGCAAGGAAGGAAGGAAGGAAAAAATAAAAGGAAAAGGAAATTTAAAAAGTCTGGCTGGGCATGGTCACTCACGCCTATAATCTCCACACTTTGGGAGGCTGGCGCGAAAGGGTCGCTTGAGTCCAGTAGTTTAAGACAAGCCTGGGTGACATGGCAAAACCCCATCTCTACAAAAAATACAAAAATTAGCCAGTCATGGTGGCATGTGCCTGTGGTCCCAGCTACTTGGGAGGCTGAGGTGGGAGGATTGCTTGAGCCCAGGAGGTGGAGGTTGCAGTGAGCCAAGATTGCACCACTCCCTCCAGCCTGGGTGACAGAGCAAGATCTTAGGATTTTATTTGTTAAAAAAAGAAAGAAAGAAAGAAAAAAGTCTGGAGTTACATGGGCATGAATAGCAGAGGTAGTATATGAGCAGATGGAGTACACATTTGATCCATGTTTTTAAAAGGTAAAAACAAGAAATATTTAAGTTCAAAATACTGCTATTATTATTAACGATTGCATCATTCCATGTATTTCACCAAAGAGTAACTGTTGTGCTGGCATAGAAAGGGTAAATCTCTGGATTTCAGAAGCACAGGGAACATAACCTGCTTGTGAAGTTCTAGAAGAGAAAAGACAGATTAAATCACAGTAATTCTGTAAACACCTGAAACTCCACTCCTTCTCAAGGCTGGGCTTGGAAAACCTGAGCTGTCAGGCTCGTCTTGGCAGGGAAATGCAGGGCCCAGCACAGGGTTGGCAGACAGACTGGTGGGGTTTGAAGCTTGGTGCTAACATTTCACCCCCTCTACCACAGTCACCTCTAATAGAATCAAGTTTGTGCTCTGTGCAAGTTCCAGCTGTTTTCTGTGCACTCGATCTGCATAGCACCACTCTGAAGTTCATATTATTATCACCATTTTACAGACAAGCACACTGAGGTCCTAGAAGTCACATGGCTTGCCCACAGTCCCATAACTAAACAGGCATGGAACCGGGATTCAACCACAGGTTTATCTGGGTTAAAACACTGTATTCCTGGCCAATGAGAGGGTAACACCTCTTCAGACTCTTCCATTGCTTCCCATTTACTCTATTTTTTAATGAAGATATTTTATTTTGAGACATTTCAAGCATATAAAATTACATACATAACAATGAGAGAAATATCTTTGTTTCTGCTGTTTAACTAAAGGATTAGACTATTAGGTTGACCCATGTGAAATCGCCAACATTTGTCCCTAGTTTACTTGAAGCCATCCTGTCTCCATCGCTCACATCTTCATAGGCATTTCACATTTTAAAATAGGCAAAGGACTTCAAGAGACATTTCTCCAAAGAAGACATGCAAGGGGCCAATAGGCACATAATAAGTTGCTCAATATTACAGAAATGCAAATCAAAATCACAATGAGATACCATGAGATGCAGGTTCTCACTCTGTCGCCAATGCTCTTCTTTGATCGGGGAGGGGGGGGTCTTTATAGGCATCATTATTTGATTTAATGCTCAGAGTAAACTTGAGAGGTGGAGACTATTATTATCCCCACTGGATAAGACAAACACATAGTCACTCTGAGCCTCAGTTTACCTCTTCTATACATTGGTGTAATAGTTGTGCCGTAAGTCAGGTGTCCTAGAAGAAAATCGTGAAACAGAGATTCTTTTTCTATTGTGGTAAAATATACATGCCATATTAAAATATAAAATTTGCCATTTTAACCATTATAAGTGTACAATTCAGTGACATTAAGTTTCACCTCAAACTCTGTACCCATAGAAATCAATGCTCCATTTTCCCCTACTCAGCCCTGACGAGCACCAATCTACTTTCTGTCTCTATGAATTTGACTCTTCTAGGGATCTCAGATAAGTGAAATCATACAGTAATTTTCCTTTTGTGTCTGGCTTATTTCCCTTAGCATAATGTCTTCAAGGCTCATCCAATGTTGCAGCACATTGCAGAACTTCCCTCCTTTTTAAGGCTGAATAATATTCCATTGTGTGGACAGACCACATTTTGCTGATCCATTCATCTGTTGATGGACAGGTTGTTTCCATGTTTTGGTTATTGTGAATAATGCTGTAATGAACATGAGTGTACAAATATCTATTTGAGTTCCTGCTCTCACTTATCTTAGATACAGACTCATAAGAGGAATTACTGGATAAAAGGGTTATTCTATGTTTTATTTTTTGAGGAATTGCCAGAACGTCTTCCACAGTGGCTGCACCGTTTTGTATTCTCACAAGCAATGCACAAAGATTCCAATTTCTCCACATCCTTGCCAATACTTGTTATTTTCCATTTGCTTGATAACAGCCATCCTAATGGGTGTGAGATGGTATCTCATTGTGATTTTGATTTGCATTTCCCTAATGTTGAGCAACTTATTATGTGCTTATTGGTCCTTTGTACATCTTTGAAGAAATGTCTATTGAAGTCCTTTGCCTATTTTAAACTTGGGTTGTTTGACTTCTTGTTGTTGAGTTGTACTTCTTTCTATATTCTGGATATAGATCCCTTATCAGACATATGATTGGCAAACAATTTTTCCCATTCTTTGGATTGCCTTTTTACTCTATTGATTGTGATCGTTGAATGCACCAAAGTTTGAAAAAAAATTTTTAATACTGGGTCTCACTCTGTCACCCAGGCTGGAGTGCAGTGGCATGATCATGGCCCACTGCAGCCCCACCTCCTCGGCTCAGGTGCTCCTCCCACCTCAGCCTCTTGAGTAACTGGGACTACAGGTGCACACGGCCATGCCTGACTAATTTTTTTTTTTTTTTGTACAGATGAGTTTTCACCATGTTGGCCAGGCTGATCTTGAACTCCTGAGCTAAAGCGATCCACCCACCTTGGCCTCCCAAAGTGCTGGGATTACAGGTGTGAGCCACCACACCAGGCCGAAAGTTTTAAATTTTGATGTAGCCTGATATATCTACTTTTATTTTTATTATCTGCTCTTTTGGTGTCATACCCATGAAATCATTGCCAAATCCAAATCATAAGGCTTTTCTCCTATATTTTCTTCTCAACTTTTATGGGTTTAGGTCTTTGATCCATTTTGAGTTAATTTTTATATATGGTGTTAGGTAAGAGTCCAACTTCATTCTTTCATATACGGACATCCAGTGTTCCTAATACCATCTGTTTAAAAGACTGTCCTTTCCCCTACTGAGTGATCTTGGCACCATTTTGAAAATCATTTAATCAAATCATATGATTCGAGAATTTATTTCTGAGCTCTTGATTCTATTCCATTGATCTGTATGTCTATCCTTAAGCCACACCTAAGTAAGTAGTCATAAGTTTTGAAATTGGAAAGTGTGAGACCTTTAATTTTGTTCTTATTTTTCAAGATTGTTTTAGTTATTCGGTGTCCCTTGAGAGATTCTATATGAATCTTCAGGTAGATTTCCCTTTATTTCTTCCTTCCTTCCTTCTTTTCTCTTTTTTTTTTTTTTTTTTTTTTTTTTGAGACCCAGTCTCACTGTGACACCCAGGCTGGAGTGCAATGGCATGATCTCTGGTAACTGCAGCCTCCGCTTCCCAGGTTCAAGTGATTCTCCTCCCTCAGCCTCCTGAGTAGCTGGGACTACAGGCGCACGCCACCACACCCAGCTAATTTTTGTATTTTTAGTAAAGACGGGGTTTCACCATATTGGCCAGGCTGATCTCGAACTCCTGACCTCAAGTGATCAGCCTGCCTTAGCCTCCCAAAGTGCTGGTATTACAGGCATGAGCCACCATGCCCACCCTCCTTTTTTTCTTTTGAGACGGAGTCTCGCTCTGTTGCTCAGACTAGAGTGCAATGGCACTATTATAGCTCCCTACAGCCTCAAACTCCTGGATTCAAGTGATCCTCCTGCCTCAGCCTCCTGAGTGCTGGGACTACAGGCACGCACCACCACCACACCTAGCTTTTTGTTAGTTTGTTTCGTAGAGACAGGGGTCTCATTATGTTGGTCAGGCTGGTCTCAAACTCTTGGCCTCAAGCGATCCTCCCGCCTTGGCCTCCCTAAGTGCTGGGATTAGGATTTTTCTATTTCTGAAAACAGTGAGATGGTGATGTTTGTGTAAGCGATTTACTGAGGAAGGAGTCTAAAGAGAAACCCACTGGGAAGCAGGAGGAGGCAGGAGGAAGCTAAGAAAGGATGTAGTTCCTGCTGAAGTCTAGCCTCAGCCTGACCCCACAGGGAGCTCCGAAGTGTGAATCGTGACACTGAGAGGGTCCCGCCCGGGGGTGTGAGGGCTGGGCTGTTAACACCCTCATATGAGTCAGTCCTTGGCCACGCCACCCCCAGCAGTGGAGGGCATAATCTCCCAGACAAGGTGGCTCCCCTCCACCAGGGGCAATCCAGAGGGAGCTACAGTTGTGAACCAACACTGGCAATAGCTGGGGGAGTGCCAGCCTGCTAAAGGAATCTGTAAAGGGCACCAAACATATCTGCTACAAAGAAGCTCCTGCAGAGTTATTATACAAATTAATTGTAAAGCACGAGACAAATGTGAGGGATTCATCACTGAATTCCCCTTCCTCGAACTCCTTGGATAATAGCCCTCAAACCATGCAACTAGTTATTGAGCATTTGCTATAAGCCAAGAGCTATGCGAAGCCCTTTATATTATCTCCTGCTACCTTAACAATCAACTTATGAATTAGGTACAGTTATTATACCCATTTTATGCATGAGGAAATGGCTGCTCAGGTTACGGCAGTTGCCCTAGGTCACACAGCTTGAAGGAGCCGAGGCTTCAGTTTGGTGGTCTTTGGTAATAGCGCCTTCAGTCCTAATCACTGGGCGTCAAGTCAGTGCCTCTCCCAAGCATTCACATATATCAGGAATGAATGCAAGGTCTAAACTGAGCTGGCTTGTGTGGGCAGGCTTGCCAGAGAGTGGAAAACAGCATGTGTTCTGGAGCAGGAATCAAAAGGCACAGCTCCATCCATGTCCCTACAAAGGACATGAACTCATCATTTTTTATGGCTGCATAGTATTCCATGGTGTTTATGGCTGCATAGTATTCCATGGTGTATATGTGCCACATTTTATTAATCCAGTCTATCACTGATGGACATTATTCTCAGCAAACTATCGCAAGGACAAAAAACCAAACACCACATGTTCTCACTCATAGGTGGGAATTGAACAATCAGAACACTTGGACACAGGAAGGGGAACATCACACACTGGGACCTGTCGTGGGATGGGGGGAGGGGGGAGGGATAGCATTAGGAGATATACCTAATGTAAATGACGAGTCAATGGGTGCAGCACACCAACATGGCACATGTATACATATGTAACAAACCTGCACACTGTGCACATGTACCCTAGAACTTAAAGTATAATAAAAAATAAATAAATAAATAAAACAAAACAGAAAAATATATAAATAAATAAACAAACAAAAACAAAAGGCACAGCTCCATTCCAGCCTGACTGACAGCTCTTTGGACTGTCACTTGAGTCCAGGGGTTCTTGAACTGGATGCAGCCTCAGAACTCCCACGGGGCTGGTCACGACATGGATGGCTGGGCCCCGCCCCCAGGAGGCCTGATTCAGAAGGTCTGACCTGGGGCCAAACCTTTACACTTTGAGTGCATTCCCAGATGCTGCTGGCATTGCTGATCTGGGGACTGCTCTTCTCGTCCATCAGAGGCGGGCAAGTGATTCTGCTGTTCCCCTGCCCCCAACCCCATCGTGAAGCAGAAGCACTGAGGGACTGAGCCCCGAGGAGTCCCCACTCTCTTGTTGACTGAGCTGGGCGTCTACAACTCACCCTCCTACCCTGAGAGGCCTATGACACAGGACTCAGGCAAACATCCTGCCATCTAGAGCTGGGGCATCCCTTGCAGCTGGAATACAGGTGTCACTTAGGAGCAAAGGCTTGGCGACAGACTGCCTTAGGCCTGGATATCTGGTTAGAAGGTGGGACCCAGGACATCTCTTAAGCAGTACTTGCCCAGCAAGAACACTGTTTTATTCAAAATAGGTATTTAAGAGGTCTGCATGGTGGCTCATGCCTCTAATCCCAGCACTTTAGGAGGCCAAGGCAGGAGGATTGTTTGAGACCAGAAGTTTGAGACCAGGCTGGGCAACACAGCAAGACCCCATCTTGGGTTTTGTTTGTTTGTTTGTTTATTTGTTTTGAGACAGAATCTTGCTCTGTCACCAAGGCTGGAGTGCAGTATCCTGATCTTGGCTCACAGCAACCTCTGCCTCCCGAGTTCAAGCAATCCTCGTGCCTTGGCCTCCTGAGTAGCTGGGATTATAGGCATGTGCCACCACGCCTGGCTAATTTTTGTATTTTCAGTAGAGACAGACTTTCTCCATGTTGGCCAGGCTGGTCTCAAACTCCTGACTTCAGGTGATCCACCTGCCTTGGCCTCCCAAAGTGCTGGGATTACAGGCGTGAGCCATCACCCCTAGCCTGTAAGACCCCATCTCTACAAAAAAAACAACAAAAAAAAAGATTAGCCAGGCATGGTAGCACATACTTGTGGTCTTGGCTACTCAAAAGGCTGAGGCAGGAGGGTCTCTTGAGCCCAGGAAGCTGAGGCTACAGTGAGCTATGATTGCACCACTGCACCTAGCCTGGACAACAGAGTGAGATCCTGACTCTAAAGAAATAAAGAAATAAACCAAAGTAGGTATTTAGTTACAGTAACTTCTCAGGGATGCTGATAGAGATTATGGGGGTGCTTTAAAGTCAGCGGTGTGCATATAAACTGGCTCTCAAATACCCTCCCCCAACAATATTGATTTGTAGCATTTGCCAGTATCTGTGTCCTAGATACTCCCACAATGGCTTGTTTCAGCCTGTCAGTGATTAAATAACAGGCTCCCCAAATTCTTGCATATTTAACAATCCATCTGCTCTCTAGAACTGGTACCATTGGACTCTAGCACATCACTGTTAAAAAAAAAAATGTCCTCAGAGGTGCAGTGGCTCACACCTGTAATCCCAGCACTTTAGGAGGCGGAGGCAAGAGGATCACTTGAGTCTAGGGGTTCAAGACCAGCCTGGGCAAAATAGGGAGACCCCATCTCTACAAAGAATTTTAAAATTAGCCAGATGCAGTGGTGCGTGCCTGTAGTCCTAGCTACTCAGGAGGCTGAGGTGGAAGGATCGCTTGAGCCTGAGAGGTTGAGGCTGCAGTGAGCTATGATCACACCACTGCACTCCAGCCTGGGCAACAGAAAGAGACACTGTCTCTGAAAAACAAAACAAATGAACAAACAGAAACCTCCTGAAACTACTGACACATGCTACATTACAGATGAACCTCAAAAATATTACGCTGAGCAAAGAAGCTAGTCACAAAAGCTCACATAGATATGAGTCCACTTAAATGAAGTGTCCAGAATTCATGGAGACAGAAAGCAGATTAGTGGCTACCAGGGGCTGGGGGATTGCCAGGGAATGGGCAGTCACAGCTCAATGGGTGTGGGGTCTCCTTTTGGGGTGATGAAAATGCTCTGGGACTAGACAGAGATGAGGGTTGTGCAACCTTGTAAAATTGCACACTTTAATTGATGGTTAAGATGGAAAAAAATAAAAAATAAATAAAATGGTTAAAATAGAGCCAGACATGGTGGGGGGGTGGGGTGGCCGATGTGTCTGCAATCCTAGCTACGTGGATGGGCTGAAGCAAGAGAACTGCTTGAAGCCAGGACTTCAAGACCAGCTTGGGTAACATAGCGAGACCCCGTCTTTTATTTTTTTTGAGACGGAGTCTCACTCTGTCACCCAGGCTCACTGCAACCTCTGCCTCCCAGGTTCAAGCAAATCTTCTGCCTCAGGCTCCCAAGTAGCTGGGATTACAGGCGCGCACCACCATGCCCGGCTAACTTTTGCACTTTTAGTAGAGACAGGGTTTCACCATGTTGGCCAGGCTGGTCTCAAACTCCTGACCTCAGATGATCCACCCACCTCGGACTCCCAAAGTGTGGGTATTACAGATGTAAGCCATGGTGCCCAGCTGCAAGACCCCATTTCTAAGGGGAAAAAAAAGGTTAAAATGGTAAAGTTTGTGTTATGTGTATTTTGCCTTCAAAAAAAAAAAAAGAAAAGAAAATCCTTAGCTCTTAGCACTGCCACAGATGTTACTGAAATCCCTTATCCAACAAATATTGAACGAGCACCTGCTTTGTGCCGGGCCCAAAGTGCTGCTGGGATCACTAAGGTCATCAGACGTCAACGCCTTTCTGCAGTGCTCATAGTCTATCAGGAGGGGATAAGAATTTTAAAAAGAAAAATAATGATTAAAAATGGACATCACTATATAGATGGTTTGCACATTGTAAGAAATGCTGCAAATAAAATAAACTGGGTGCTGTGAAAGGCTTATGGTGGGGGTGACATTTCACGTATGGAACCCACTAAGTGAGGGGTGGTGTGAAATGGGCTACAGAAAGGAAACTACAAGTGAGTGGGACCCCCAGTCCCAAAGAAGCAACCCCAAAATCAAAAACGTGAAGAGTCCCCTAAGGTATTCACAGAAGATGGACACATAGAGAAATATCCCAGGAAGGAAGGACATGAACGTTTGCGTGCATTCTCAATTCATCTTTAGGAATGAAGGCAAGGTCAATGGATCAGTATCCTTGACTCTGAGGATATCACAGAAAGAAATCGCTGTGTGGCCTGATCATCTTCCTTGAATACTCCTTTTGTCACATCTTCGCCGCAAGGACCGTCCACGGCTCCCTACTTCCTTCTGTGGACTAATAGTGACCACTGCAACCTTTTGGAAGGTAATTTGTGATAGCTTTCACAATGTTTAAATGTCCCGTGCTGCCACCAGCTTTGTTCTGCTGGCAATTCATTACAGGGATGGAAACAAGATGGCAATAACTTACGATACTGATCATGGCTGATACGGGGCAAGGCACAGTGCCTCAGCCTATAATCCCAGCACTCTGGGAGGCCGAGGTGAGCAGATCATTTGAGGTCAGGAGTTTCAAACCAGCTTGGCCAACATAGTGAAACCCCGTCTTTACTAAAAATACAAAAATTAGCTGGGCCTGGTGGCCGGCACCTGTAATCCCAGCTACTCAGGAGGCTGAGGCAGGAGAATCGCTTGAACCTGGGAGGCAGAGGTTGCAGTGAGCTGAGATCACGCCACTGCACTCCAGCCTGGGTGACATGGTGAACTCTGTCAAAAAATAATAAGAATAAAGAACAGCTGATATGGACCGTTAGTTTGCCATGTTTCAGGTCCAGAGTTCAATGCCTTATGGATTATCTTATTTAATACGCATTTTCACTATCCCTATTTTGCAAATGAGGACACTTAAGCACAGAGGGGCGGCAAGCTCGCCCAAGGTCACACAGTAAGTGGCTAAGCCATGCTTTGGCAAAGCCATCTGACTTCAGAGTCTCCAGTCCAGCCACCCTGCTATAGTCCCTTCTGCTGCTAGCATGCTGTTTGCAGCTTTGATTGTGATAATAGAACACTAGAAATGATCATTAGGACAGGGGTGATTAAATGGATATAGTACATCCACTTTTTAAATGTTTTTACAGCCATGCAGGGTGGCTCATGCCTGTAATCTCAGCACTTTGGGAGGCCAAGGTGAGAGAATTGCTTGATCAAGCCCAGGAGTTCAAGACTAGCCTGGGCAACATAGTAAGACCCTCATCTCAACAAAAAATTTAAAAAAATTAGCTGGGCATGGTGGTGCGTGTCTGTGGTCCCAGCTACTCGGGAGGCTGAGGTGGGAGGATTATTTGAGCCTGGGAAGTCAAAGCTGCAGTGAGCCACAATCATACCATAGCATTCCAGCCTGGGCAACAGAGCTAGACCCTGTCTCAAAAAAAAAATTAAAAATAAATAAATAAATAAATAAAAATGTTAAAAAATTTTTAAGTTGGCCTGTATCAAAATAGCCAAAAGGCAGAAACAACCAGCCAAAAGGCAGAAATATCCAACAGATAAATGGATAAACAAAATGTGAACAATATATACAATAGAATATGATCCAGGCTTAAAAAGAAAGGAAATTGTGACACATGTTATAACGTGGATGAACCTTGAAGATAGTATGCGGAGTGAAGTAAGGCAGTCACAAAAGGATTCTACCTATATGAGGATTCTACCTATGTGAGGGGACCTAGAACACTTACATTGACAGATGTAGAAAGCAGGATAGTGGTTACCAGGGGCTGGGGGGAAGGGAGGATAGGGAGTTAGTGTTTAATGAGTACAGTTGGGGAGGATGAAAAAATTCTGGAGATGGATGATAGTGATGGTTGCACAACATTGTGAATGTACTTAATGCCACTAACTGTACTCTTAAAATGGTTTATGGTCCTGTAATCCCAGTACTTTGGGAAGCCCAGGAGGGCAGATCACTTGAGGTCAGGAGTTTGAAAACCAGCCTGGCCAACATGGTGAAACCCTGTGTCTACTGAAAATACAAAAATTAGCCGGGCGTGTTGGGTCATGCCTGTAATCCAGCAACTCAAGAGGCTGATGGCAGGACAATCGCTTGAACCTGGGAAGCGGGAGGTTGCAGTGAGCTGAGATCACACCACTGCACTCCAGCCTGGGCAATGCAGGTAGACTCCATCTCAAAAAAAAAAAAAATGTCAATGGTAAATTTTATGTTACATATATTTTACCACAATAAACATACACACACACATACATACATACACATACATACATACATACATACACACACACACGCTGATCTGTAAGGGTCAACAGGGCAAGATTGTTGAGGCTCATTATTAAATGTGCTATAAAATGGGCTGGGCACAGTGGCTCATGCCTATAATCCTGGCATTTTGGGTGGCAGAAGTGGGAAGATCACTTGAAGTCAGGAGTTTGAGACCAGCTTGGAGAACAAAGTGAGACTCTTTCTCCAAAAAGAAAAAGTGGTATAATATGGTCCTGTGAGCTAGTTCCTCAATACTGTGTGGTCCTGGCTGGATGCCGAGGCTCATGCCTGTAGTCCCCACACTTTGGGAGGCCAAGATGAACATATTACTTGAGGTCAGGAGTTTGAGACCAGCCTGGCCAACATGGTGAATCCTCGTCTCTACTAAAAATACAAAAATTAGCTGTGCATGGTGACTCGTGCATGTAATCCCAGCTATTCAGGAGGCTGAAGCAAGAGAATCGCTTGAACCCAGGAGAAATAGGTTGCAGGCCAAGATGGCGCTACTGCACTCCAGCCTGGGCAACAGAGCGAGACTCCATCGAAAAACAAAAAAAAGAAAGAAAGAAAAACTTAAGTGTGATTCTGAACCAGAGGCCCCAGCAATTCCTTAGGAGCTTGTTAGAAAGGCAGAATCTTGGCCAGGCATCGTGGCTCATACCTATAATTCTAGCACTTTGGGAGGCTGAGGCTGGAAGATCGCTTGAGCCCAGGAGCTATAGACCAGCCTGGGTAACAAAGTGAGACCTCCATCTCTACAAAAAATACAGAAATTAGTCGGGCGTAGTGGCGTAGCCACTGGGACCTGTAGTCCCAGCTACTCAGGAGGCTAAAGTGGGAGAATCACTTGAGCCCAGGAGTTTGAGGTTGCAGTGGGCTGTGATTACACCACTGCACTCCAGCCTGGGTGACAGAACAAGACCGTGTCTCAAGATAAATAAATAGAGGAGGAGGAGCCAAGATGGCCGAATAGGAACAGCTCCGGTCTACAGCTCCCAGCGTGAGCGACGCAGAAGACGGGTGATTTCTGCATTTCCATCTGAGGTACCGGGTTCATCTCACTAGGGAGTGCCAGACAGTGGGTGCAGGTCAGTGGGTGCGCGCGCCGTGCGCGAGCCGAAGCAGGGCGAGGCATTGCCTCACTTGGGAAGCACGAGGGGTCAGGGAGTTCCCTTTCTGAGTCAAAGAAAGAGGTGACAGACGCACCTGGAAAATCGGGTCACTCCCACCCGAATATTGCGCTTTTCGGACCGGCTTAAAAAACGGCGCACCACGAGATTATATTCCGCACCTGGCTCGGAGGGTCCTACGCCCTCGGAATCTCGCTGATTGCTAGCACAGCAGTCTGAGATCAAACTGCAAGGCGGCAGCGAGGCTGGGGGAGGGGCGCCCACCATTGCCCAGGCTTGCTTAGGTAAACAAAGCAGGCGGGAAGCTCGAACTGGGTGGAGCCCACCACAGCTCAAGGAGGCCTGCCTGCCTCTGTAGGCTCCACCTCTGGGGACAGGGCACAGACAAACAAAAAGACAGCAGTAACCTCTGCAGACTTAAATGTCCCTGTCTGACAGCTTTGAAGAGAGCAGTGGTTCTCCCAGCACGCAGCTGGAGATCTGAGACCGGGCAGACTGCCTCCTCAAGTGGGTCCCTGACCCCTGACCCCCGAGCAGCCTAACTGGGAGGCACCCCCCAGCAGGGGCACACTGACACCTCACACGGCAGGGTATTCCAACAGACCTGCAGCTGAGGGTCCTGTCTGTTAGAAGGAAAACTAACAAACAGAAAGGACATCCACACCAAAAACCCATCTGTACATCACCATCATCAAAGACCAAAAGTAGACAAAACCACAAAGATGGGGAAAAAACAGAACAGAAAAACTGGAAACTCTAAAACGCAGAGCGCCTCTCCTCCTCCAAAGGAATGCAGTTCCTCACCAGCAACGGAACAAAGCTGGATGGAGAATGACTTTGACGAGCTGAGAGAAGAAGGCTTCAGACGATCAAATTACTCAGAGCTATGGGAGGACATTCAAACCAAAGGCAAAGAAGTTGAAAACTTTGAAAAAAATTTAGAAGAATGTATAACTAGAATAACCAGTACAGAGAAGTGCTTAAAGGAGCTGATGGAGCTGAAAACCAAGGCTTGAGAACTACGTGAAGAATGCAGAAGCCTCAGGAGCCGATGCGATCAAATGGAAGAAAGGATATCAGTGATGGAAGATGAAATGAATGAAATGAAGCGAGAAGGGAAGTTTAGAGAAAAAAGAATAAAAAGAAATGAGCAAAGCCTCCAAGAAATATGGGACTATGTGAAAAGACCAAATCTACGTCTGATTGGTGCACCTGAAAGTGATGGGGAGAATGGAACCAAGTTGGAAAACACTCTGTAGGATATTATCCAGGAGAACTTCCCCAATCTAACAAGGCAGGCCAACATTCAAATTCAGGAAATACAGAGAATGCCACAAAGATACTCCTCAAGAAGAGCAACTCCAAGACACGTAATTGTCAGATTCACCAAAGTTGAAATGAAGGAAAAAATGTTAAGGGCAGCCAGAGAGAAAGGTCGGGTTACCCTCAAAGGGAAGCCCATCAGACTAACAGTGGATCTCTTGGCAGAAACCCTACAAGCCAGAAGAGAGTGGGGGCCAACATTCAACATTCTTAAAGAAAAGAATTTTCAACCCAGAATTTCATATCCAGCCAAACTAAGCTTCATAAGTGAAGGAGAAATAAAATACTTTACAGACAAGCAAATGCTGAGAGATTTTGTCACCACCAGGCCTGCCCTAAAAGAGCTCCTGAAGGAAGCACTAAACATGGAAAGGAACAACCAGTACCAGCCGTTGCAAAATCATGCCAAAATGTAAAGACCATCGAGACTAGGAAGAAACTGCATCAACTAACGAGCAAAATCACCAGCTAATATCATAATGACAGGATCAAATTCACACATAACAATATTAACTTTAAATGTAAATGGACTAAATGCTCCAATTAAAAGACACAGACTGGCAAATTGGATAAAGAGTCAAGCCCCATCAGTGTGCTATATGCAGGAAACCCATCTCACGTGCAGAGACACACATAGGCTCAAAATAAAAGGATGCAGGAAGATCTACCAAGCAAATGGAAAACAAAAAAAGGCAGGGGTTGCAATCCTAGTCTCTGATAAAACAGACTTTAAACCAACAAAGATCAAAAGAGACAAAGAAGGCCATTACATAATGGTAAAGGGATCAATTCAACAAGAAGAGCTAACTATCCTAAATACATATGCACCCAATACAGGAGCACCCAGATTCATAAAGCAAGTCCTGAGTGACCTACAAAGAGACTTAGACTCCCACACATTAATAATGGGAGACTTTAACACCCCACTGTCAACATTAGACAGATCAACGAGACAGAAAGTCAACAAGGATACCCAGGAATTGAACTCAGCTCTGCACCAAGCGGACCTAATAGACATCTACAGAACTCTCCACCCCAAATCAACAGAATATACATTTTTTTCAGCACCACACCACACCTATTCCAAAATTGACCACATACTTGGAAGTAAAGCTCTCCTCAGCAAATGTAAAAGAACAGAGATTATAAGAAACTATCTCTCAGACCATAGTGCAATCAAACTAGAACTCAGGATTAAGAATCTCACTCAAAACCGCTCAACTACATGGAAACTGAACAACCTGCTCCTGAATGACTACTGGATACATAACGAAATGAAGGCAGAAATAAAGATGTTCTTTGAAACCAACGAGAACAAAGACACAACATACCAGAATCTCTGGGATGCATTCAAAGCAGTGTGTAGAGGGAAATTAATAGCACTAAATGCCCACAAGAGAAACCAGGAAAGATCCAAAATTGACACCCTAACATCAAAATTAAAAGAACTAGAAAAGCAAGAGCAAACACATTCAAAAGCTAGCAGAAGGCAAGAAATAACTAAAATCAGAGCAGAACTGAAGGAAATAGAGACACAAAAAACCCTTCAAAAAATTAATGAATCCAGGAGCTGGTTTTTTGAAAGGATCAACAAAATTGATAGACCGCTAGCAAGACTAATAAACAAAAAAAGAGAGAAGAATCAAATAGACACAATAAAAAATGCTAAAGGGGATATCACCACCGATCCCACAGAAATACAAACTACCATCAGAGAATACTACAAACACCTCTACGCAAATAAACTAGAAAATCTAGAAGAAATGGATACATTCCTCGACACATACACTCTCCCAAGACTAAACCAGGAAGAAGTTGAATCTCTGAATAGACCAATAACAGGAGCTGAAATTGTGGCAATAATCAATAGTTTACCAACCAAAAAGAGTCCGGGACCAGATGGATTCACAGCCGAATTCTATCAGAGGTACAAGGAGGAACTGGTACCATTCCTTCTGAAACTATTCCAATCAATAGAAAAAGAGGGAATCCTCCCTAACTCATTTTATGAGGCCAGCATCATTCTGATACCAAAGCCAGGCAGAGACACAACCAAAAAAGAGAATTTTAGACCAATATCCTTGATGAACATTGATGCAAAAATCCTCAATAAAATACTGGCAAAACGAATCCAGCAGCACATCAAAAAGCTTATCCACCATGATCAAGTGGGCTTCATCCCTGGGATGCAAGGCTGGTTCAATATACGCAAATCAATAAATGTAATCCAGCATATAAACAGAGCCAAAGACAAAAACCACATGATTATCTCAATAGATACAGAAAAAGCCTTTGACAAAATTCAACAACCCTTCATGCTAAAAACTCTCAATAAATTAGGTATTGATGGGATGTATTTCAAAATAATAAGAGCTATCTATGACAAACCCACAGCCAATATCATACTGAATGGGCAAAAACTGGAAGCATTCCCTTTGAAAACTGGCACAAGACAGGGATGCCCTCTCTCACCACTCCTATTCAACACAGTGTTGGAAGTTCTGGCCAGGGCAATTAGGCAGGAGAAGGAAAAAAAGGGTATTCAATTAGGAAAAGAGGAAGTCAAATTGTCCCTGTTTGCAGACAACATGATTGTATATCTAGAAAACCCCATTGTCTCAGCCCAAAATCTTCTTAAGCTGATAAGCAACTTCAGCAAAGTCTCAGGATACAAAATCAATGTACAAAAATCACAAGCATTCTTATACACCAATAACAGACAAACAGAGAGCCAAATCATGAGTGAACTCCCATTCACAATTGCTTCAAAGAGAATAAAATACCTAGGAATCCAACTTACAAGGGATGTGAAGGACCTCTTCAAGGAGAACTACAAACCACTGCTCAAGGAAATAAAAGAGGATACAAACAAATGGAAGAACATTCCATGCTCATGGGTAGGAAGAATCAATATTGTGAAAATGGCCATACTGCCCAAGGTAATTTACAGATTCAATGCCATCCCCATAAAGCTACCAATGACTTTCTTCACAGAATTGGAAAAAACTATTTTAAAGTTCATATGGAACCAAAAAAGAGCCCGCATTGCCAAGTCAATCCTAAGCCAAAAGAGCAAAGCTGGAGGCATCACACTACCTGACTTCAAACTATACTACAAGGCTACAGTAACCAAAACAGCATGGTACTGGTACCAAAACAGAGATATAGATCAATGGAACAGAACAGAGCCCTCAGAAATAACGCCGCGTATCTACAACTATCTGATCTTTGACAAACCTGAGAAAAACAAGCAATGGGGAAAGGATTCCCTATTTAATAAATGGTGCTGGGAAAACTGGCTAGCCATATGTAGAAAGCTGAAACTGGATCCCTTCCTTACACCTTATACAAAAATCAATTCAAGATGGATTAAAGCCTTAAACCTTAGACCTAAAACCATAAAAACCCTAGAAGAAAACCTAGGCATTACCATTCAGGACATAGGCATGGGCAAGGACTTCATGTCCAAAACACCAAAAGCAATGGCAACAAAAGGCAAAATTGACAAATGGGATCTAATTAAACTAAAGAGCTTCTGCACAGCAAAAGAAACTACCATCAGAGTGAACAGGCAACCCACAAAATGGGAGAAAATTTTTGCAACCTACTCATCTCACAAAGGGCTAATATCCAGAATCTACAATGAACTCAAACAAATTTACAAGAAAAAAAGCAACAACCCCATCAAAAAGTGGGCGAAGGACATGAACAGACACTTCTCAAAAGAAGACATTTATGCAGCCAAAAAACACATGAAAAAATGCTCATCATCACTGGCCATCAGAGAAATGCAAATCAAAACCACAATGAGATACCATCTCACACCAGTTAGAATGGCAATCATTAAAAAGTCAGGAAACAACAGGTGCTGGAGAGGATGTGGAGAAATAGGAACACTTTTACACTGTTGGTGGGACTGTAAACTAGTTCAACCATTGTGGAAGTCAGTGTGGCGATTCCTCAGGGATCTAGAACTAGAAATACCATTTGACCCAGCCATCCCATTACTGGGTATACACCCAAAGGACTATAAATCATGCTGCTATAAAGACACATGCACACGTATGTTTATTGCGGCATTATTCACAATAGCAAAGACTTGGAACCAACCCAAATGTCCAACAATGATAGACTGGATTAAGAAAATGTGGCACATGTACACCATGGAATACTATGCAGCCATAAAAAATGATGAGTTCATGTGCTTTGTAGGGACATGGATGAAACTGGAAATCATCTTTCTCAGTAAACTATCGCAAGAACAAAAAACCAAACACCGCATATTCTCACTCATAGGTGGGAATTGAACAATGAGATCACATGGACACAGGAAGGGGAACATCACACTCTGGGGCCAGTTGTGGGATGGGGGGAGGGGGGAGGGATAGCATTGGGAGATATACCTAATGCTAGATGACGAGTTAGTGGGTGCAGCGCACCAGCATGGCACATGTATACATATGTAACTAACCTGCACAATGTGCACATGTACCCTAAAACTTAAAGTATAATTTAAAAAATTAAAAATTTTAAATAAATAAATAAATAAAAATAAAAATAAAAAAAACAAGAAATGCAGAGTCTCAGACCCTGTACCAAACCTACTGAATCAGCATCTGCATTTTAACCAGTCTCCAGGCAATTTGTTTGCATGCTACAGTCTGAGAAATACTGTTCTAGAGGAGTTATGCTTAGACAATCATAGACATTTGGGAAGGACACATAAGAAGCCTAACTCTGGTTTCTTCTGGGGAGGAGAACTGGACGGGAATGGGAAGTTTTGAGGGAAGACACATTTTTTTTGCTTATTCATTTTGGACCCTTCTGTAATGTTTGACATTTTTAACCTGGGCATCTACTGCTCTTATTATAAATATACATAACAACAGCAACTATTGACCGTGCTCTAGTTGATGGAGCAGCATGCTGCTAAGCATGGCTATGCTCTGCTTTCGTCTGTGAAGTGGGAATGACAGCCAGCTTGCAGACGGTTGTGAGCATTAACTGAGCTTGATGAAGAGGAAAATTGTGAGCAATGAGGAAATATGAGCTTCCTGCAACCTGTCTTCTCCAAGTCACCTCTCTACCTTGAGTTTGGAGTACATTGACCCTTGTAAAAAGTGACTTTGAGAAAATGGCTTAGCTCCCTGCAGTTTTATTTATTTATTTTTTGAGACATGGTCTTGCTCTGTCACCCAGGCTGGAGTGCAGTCGTGCAATAAAGCTTACCGCACCCTCCAACTCCTGGGCTCAAGCGATCCTCCTGCCTCAGCTTCCACAGTAGCTAGGACTGCAGGCGTGTGCCACCGTATCCAGCCAATTTTAAAATTTCTTGTAGAGATAGGGTCTCACTATGTTGCCCAGGCTGGTCTCAAACTCTTGGGCTCGAGCGGTCCTCCTGCCTCAGCCTCCTGAAGTGCTGGGATTACAGGCGTGAGCCACAGAGCCCAACCTCCCTGCAGTTTTAAACCTGGACCTGCTCACATTTCTTCTCTGGCAAACCACAAAAAGCGAGGGCACATTTGTTTATTAAAGTTTGTTTTGAAACAGAAATAAAGAGGGACCTTTGACATTGAATTGTACAGTACTCAGAAAGCCAGTCTACATTTTGAATCAGTCGGGTTCCTAAAAGAATTTGTCAACTACATGAGCCAAGATTTCCTGAGGGGAAAAAAAAAGTAATATGAAAGAAAAAGAAAATAGCAGTGGCATATGTTAAATATATGAAGGCTTCAAAACAGGCTGGCTCACAATCTCTTGCCATTTGTTGTATATGTATATATATAGCATATAATTTACCAAAATAGCAGGGAACATTTGTTTTACATAATTTTGCTATTTAAGGAAGAGAAGAGCTTGAGGAAATAGTTGTCAACCTAAAGATCTTGTTTGTACCACCATAGAATTTTCCTCGGTACCTTAAATTAGGGCCTGTGACTCGATTCAGGTATTGCTACTTTTTTTTTTTTTTTTTTTGAGACAGGGTCTTACTCTGTTGCCCAAGTTTGGAGTGCAGATCTGGGCTCACTGCAGCCTCGACTTCCCAGGCTCAAGCAATCCTGTCACCTCAGCTCCCCAAGTAGCTGGGTCTCCAGCTATGTGCCACCATGCTCAGCAAATTTTTTTTGAATTTTAGTAGAAACAAGGTCTTGCTATGTTGCCCAGGCTGGTCTCAAACTCCTGAGCTCAAGTGATCCCCAAAGTGTTGGGATTACAGGTGTTGGCCACCATGCCCAGCCTGATTCAGGTATTTTATTTTATTTTATTTTATTTATTTTATTTTATATTTTATTTTATTTTATTTTATTTTATTTTATTTTATTTTATTTTATTTTATTTTATTTTAGATGGAGTCTCACTCTGCCACCCAGGCTGGAGTGCAGTGGCACAATTTTGGCTCACTGCAACCTCCATCTCCCGGGTTCTAGTGATTCTCCTGCTTCATCCCCCCGAGTAGCTGGGATTACAGGCATCCACCACCATGCCTAGCTAATTTTTGTAGTTTTAGTAGAGACGAGGTTTCACCATGTTGGCCAGGCTGGTCTCGAACTCCTGACTTCAAGTGATCTACCTGTCTTGGCCTCCCAAAGTGCTGGGATTACAGGCGTGAGCCACTGTGCCCAGCCAGGTATTTTAAATAAGGAAGTTTTCTCTCTTTTCGTCTCGGCCTCTGGAGTTTTAGCCCTTGAGTTCAGGCTATCAGAGTTCAAGCTATCAGACTGAAAAGGAAGCTTAAGCTGTGATTATCTGTGTGTGGAATTCAGAGTCAGAGAGGTGGTCCACCAGAGTAGACAAGAGAGCCCAACTCTGGCAAACAGACTGACTTGGGTTTGAATCCCCTACCCACACCATTCAGTACCTGTGTGACCCTGGGTAGGTTACTTTGCTTCTCTGAGCCTCAGTTTTCTCACCTATAAAATGGAAATGGTAATTCCTACCTCACAGGGTAGCCATGGAGATCATAGGAGTCTATCTATCGAGAGCAACTGGAAGAGCCTAGCAGGACCATTCAGTATTTCCATAAGCATCTATTGAGGGCTGACTTATGCTGAGTGAGTGCTGGGGTCCAATGGAGGATGAAATTGACATGGTCCCTGACCTCGAGAAGTGGATGCTCTGGTTGGCAAGGTGGTTAATACACAAGTAAACAAATAAATCATTATACATTTGCAAAGGAAATATATCTTGAGGAGGAAGCAAACTGGGTGCCAAGTAGGGACAGCAGTGGTACCCAAGGAACCCTCATGCCCTAGAAAGTGGGTGCCATTCCTGTCCCCACTTTACAGATGATAAAACTGAGGCCTAAAGAAAAAAAGTGAGTGATCAGAAAAGACCTCCCCAAGGAGAGATCAAGGGGACAAAGACAGTCCCACACAAATAGGGGAGGAGTAGAGAGAACAGCTAGTGCAAAGGCCTGGAGGTGGGACCAGGGAACAGAGGTCAGAGAGACAGCCGGGATCACACAGAGCCCTGGAGGTCACAGTGAGGATTTTCTGTGTTGTCCTAAGACCAGTGAGACACCATGGAAGGGTTTCAAGTAGCAGCGAGAGGGTGGAAGATGATCAGAGTTGAGTTTTGAGAAGGTCACTCAGCACATTCTCCCCCAAGAGGAGGAATCAATGGAGGAAAGTGGGTTGTTTTGTTTTGTTTTGTTTGAGACAGAGTCTCGCCCCTGTCACCCAGGCTGGAGTGCAGTGGCACAATCTCGGCTCACTGCAACTTCTCACTCCTGGATTCAAGCGATTCTCCTGCCTCAACCTCCCAAGTAGCTGGGATTACAGCTGCCTGCTACCACGCCTGGCTAATTTTTGTATTTTTAGTAGAGATGGGGTTTCACCATGTTGGCCAGGAAGGTCTCAAACTCCTGACCTCAGATGATCTGCCTACCTGGGCCTCCCAAAGTGCTGGGATTACAGGGTGACCCACTGTGCCCACCCCAGAAAGCGTTTCTTAAATATAGGTTTTAATATTATTTAGGTATGGCAAGGCTGAGAAATCACGAGATGTGAGCCATTGACAAGATATACTCTGTCATACTTACAGATCCCAAGAAGAAGGGGCATGCCACACTGTAAGGGGCACACATGGCAGCCCCAGGGTTTGTCAGGAGGCAGAGGGTATAGGGGGAGAACGTGACCAAGAGCCTTTATTGTGGTTTCCCAGGAAAGAAATGGGCAAGGCAGAGGCTGCCGGCTTAGGTTCGGTTCGTTTGAATAATTTCATCCTTCTCTGGAGCACAGGGGCTGTCCTTAATTGTCTCATGCCTGGTTCTGTGGTGATGAGGGCAGGTAGATGTGGCCTGGAGTCTGGGAGCTGGATAAAGGAGGCGGCTGGAGAGACCTGAGGCTCTGGCCTGATTGGTTTGTATAGGAAAGGCACGCTGGCAGGTGAGCTGTTTGCTATTTCTAGGAATTAGTTAACTCTGAGAGGGGCAAGTCCCTCCAGGGTCAGCAAGCCTCCAAGATGCTGAAGCATCAGAATATAAACAATCAAAGGCCTGGTTAATACAAAAAGATGGCTGCAGAGGAGTCAGGGAGGCCAGGAAGGAAGCTGTGTGGCCAGTGGGAGAAGAGGTGGTGGTGGTTTGGATTAGGGGGGTTAGAGAGGTGGAGGGCTGAGGCTTTTGTTAAATATTCATCCCTTTCTCCCCAACTCTTCCAAATAGTACAAGAAGACATCTTCATAGGGAAGCTCCTCTGCCAGTGGAAGGCAGGGTTGCAAGAAGGGATCACCTTGTTTGGGGAACTCGATCAAAAACACTGATAACCAGTATCCCTCAGCTTTGTCCCAGATACCCTGGTGATGTGGCGTCTTCTGAATCTGAAACTTATCAACAAATGGAGTTACATGCTGTGCACTTGAAGCAGCAGAGACTGCCAAGGTCACTAACATATGGACTTGCTTTGTCTCCTTCAAGACAAGACCTGGGGCACTCCCTGAGCTGTAGGATTTGAGAAGAGTCTTCCCAGGAGATGAACCTCTGTCTTCAAATATTTGAGGCTCTGACCTGTGAAAGAAGGTGCCTCTCAACCTGAATCCTAACAGCAGAGCTTGAACTTCTGGGTATAAGAAAGAAGGAAGCAGATCTCAACTCAATATAAAGAGGAGCCTTATCAGGCACAGAAGTCGAGAGATGAAAATGGCTGCTTTAGGAGGCAGTGGGCTCACTCTCATGAGAGGCACTGCAGCAGAGGCAGGTGTCCCTGTGATTGGCTCAGGAGTAATGATATTTAATATTTATGCATCACTTCAGCATGCCAGGTCCAAGCCTGAGTGTTATAAACTATCTTATGTAATGCACTCAACAATCATAACAGGGAAGTATTATTAATAACTCTAGTTTCAGCCAGGCACAGTGGCTCATGCCTATAATCCCAACACTTGGGAGGCTGAGGTGGGAGGATCACTTGAGCCCAGGAGTTCGAGACCAACCTGGGCAACATGGCAAGACCATGTCTCTACAAAAAATTAAAAAATTAGCTGACCGTGGTGGTACGCACCTTTGGTCTCAGCTACTGGGGAGGATGAGATGGAAGGATCACTTGAACCCAGGAGGTGAAGACTGCAGTGAGCTATGATTGCACCACTGCACTCCAGCCAGGGTGACAAAGTGAGACCCTGTCTCAAAAAAAAATCTCCAGTTTATAGACAACTAAACTGAGGCTAGGAGAGGTTACACCAATGGTTCCAGGTCTCCTAGATAATATGCAGTGTACTCGGACCCTGGCTCAAGTAGCTCCAAAACCCATGATCTTAACCAGTCAGCCAAAGCTTCTGTACCTGAAGCCAAGAATACCCCTGTGGAACTGATTAAAATGCTGATTCCTGGGCCATACTCTAGACCTAATAATGCTTTTGCATCTCTACAGAGTGGGGCCCAAGAACCTGAATTTTAATAAGATGTTGATGGCAGCCACAGAAGTCTGAAAGTCACCATCTGATGCCTGCCTACTCTGAACTGGGGAGACGGGGTGTGAGGGGTTGGATGTGATGATCTTTAAGTTTCCTTCCATTTCTGAATGTGTTAGAAGTCTATAATTAGTGGAAATTTTAGTTCTCTGTGGATTTTATTTATTTGCATTTTTCTGCCATCCCCGTCAACCTGAATAGCAATGAGCTTGTTCCTAGGATAGCAGACCACTAGCTTATATCCTGGACAAAAGGTAATGATAAAAAATAAATCCTAGTTAGCATTCATGAAGCCTTTATCAGGGACTGGTAACTCTGCTAAGCACATTACGAGCATCATCTCAAGGAACCCTCATGCCCTAGGAGGTGGGTGCCATTGCTGTCTCCACTTTACAGATGATAAAACTGAGGCCTAAAGAAAAACAAGGAACTTGCCCAAGATCACCTACCAAGTTAGCCAGAAAGTCAGGATCCAAAACCAAATTGCCTGAGTTGAGTGCACACACACTTACTCATTCTTTGACATGGCCTCAGCAGAGAGGAGTGGGTTACTCTTCTGACTGGAGAACAAAAAGGCCTGTGCTGCAACTTTCAGGGTTGGTTATTTGTCTTTGTAACTTTTTTTTTCTTTTCTTTCTTTCTTTTTTTTTTTTTTTTTGAGATGGAGTCTCGCTCTGTCACCCAGGCTGGAGTGCAGTGGCATGATATCCGCTCACTGCAGCGTCTGCTTCCCGGGTTCAAGAGATTCTCATGCTTCAGCCTCCCAAGTAGCTGGGATTACAGGCGCGAGCCACAACGCCTGGCTAATTTTTATGTTTTTAGTAGAGACAGGGTTTCGCTGTGTTGGCCAGGCTGGTCTCGAACTCCTGACCTCAGATAATCAGCCCGCCTCGGCCTCCCAAAGAGCTGGGATTACAGGCATGAGCCACCGCGTCCAGCCTTGTCTTTGTAACTTATTTATTCACTCATTCATTTAACAACCATACAGAGGGGACCCTCTCTGTGTCAGATTTGAGTTCTTGCCCCCATGGAACTTAGAGCCTTTTACCAAAGGCACCCTGAGCATTGCAGAAGATGCACACGTTGTTAAGAGAACATGTACAGGGTGCCAGCATGACTCAAGTCAGAGGAGTGAGGCTTAAAGAGAGATCTGAAGGTGCTGTAGAAATGAGTGACTGCCTCCTGGATTCAAGCGATTCTCCTGCCTCAGCCTCCCGAGTAGCTGGGATTACAGGCACCTGCCACCACGCTCAGCTAATTTTTGTATTTTTTTAGTAGAGATGGGGTTTCACCATGTTGGCCAGGCTGGTCTCGAACTCCTGACCTCAAGTGATCCACCTGCCTCAGCCTCCCAAGGTGCTGGGCTTACAGGTGTGAGCCATGGCGCCTGGCCCTAGAGCAGTGGTTTTCAGCCGGGGCAATTTAGTCTCCCGGGGGCATCGGCAATGTCTAGAGACAGCTTTGATGGTCACAACTGGTGGGAGTGAGAGTGACATCTGGTGGGTAGAGGAGGCCAGAAATGCTGCTAAACATCCTACAATGCATAGGACAGCCCCCTCACTACAAAGCATTGTCTGGTCTAAAATGTGAATAGTGTTGAGGCTGAGAAACCCTGGGTTAAAGAGTGAATGAGACACTATTAATAATTACACCAGCCTGGGCAGGGTAGCTCACACCTTTAAGCCCAGCACTTTGGAAAGTTGAGGCGGGAGGATTGCTAGAGCCCAGGAGTTTGAAGGCTGCAGTGAGCCATGATCATGCCACTGCACTCCAGCCTGGGCAACAGAGAGAGACCCTCTCTCTCTCAAAAAAAAAAAAAAAGTTAATTAAATAAGTAAGTTAATAAATACACCAGAATAACTGTCATGATCCAGGCTGGTGCCAGGCACATTCATCCAGAGAGCTGAGAATCAGTCTTGTAGAGCTGAAAATGCCCTCAAAAGTGACCCGGGCACCCCCTCGTGTCTCAAGGAAGTTAAATAAATTGCCCAAGATCACATAATCATTCACATGCAAATCTGCATAATTCTTTTAGACAGCCCAGAGAAGACTTTAGCTGGGGCTGTAAAGCCACTGTCTAGGCCAGTGAACCCTGGAATAATCCTCCCTAAGACCCAAGGCCACCCAAACAATGGCCTCTTTTCAAGGAGACTTTCTTTCTTTGGCCTCCAGACTATTGTGGTTTTTATTTTGTTTGGTTTTTCAGACTGGGTCTCACTTTGTCACCCAGGCTGGAGTGCAGTGGTGCAATCATAGCTCACTGCAATCTCAACCTTCCAGGTTCAAGTGATCCTTCTGCCTCAGCCTCCCAAGTAGCTGTGACCACAGGCACCACACCCAGATAATTTTGATTTTTTAGAGAGGGGGTCTTGCTATGTTGCCCAGGCTGATCTCAAACTCCTGAGCTAAGCGATTCTCCTGCCTTGGCCTCCCAAAGTGCTGGGATTATAGACAACGGCCATTGCACCTGGCCAAAACTGTTCCCCTTAAGTCACTGAAACATACATTCCTCAGAGGTGAAGCTGGCTGGCATAAAATGTAAACATTTTTGAAGTGAAGGGGTGTGAACAGCTTTAAGTGTGAGGTTTTCTGTTTTGTTTTTTGAGGCAGGGTCTCGCTCTGTCATCCAGGCTGGAGTGCAAGTGGCGTGATCTCAGCTCACTTCAACCTCTGCCTCCTGGTTTCAAGTGATTCTCATGCCTCAGCCTCCCAAGTAGCTGGGATTACAGGCACATGCCACCACACCTGGCTAATTTTTGTATTTTTAGTAAAGACAGGGTTTCATCATGTTGGCCAGGCTGGTCTTGAACTCCTGACCTCAAGCGATCCTCCCACCTTGGCCCCCACCAAAGTGCTGGGATTATAGACGAGGGCCACTGCACTATCTTATATAAGGCACTCAACAATCAGACTATTCCCCTTAAGTCATCGAAACACACATTTCTTAAGTGAAGCTGGCTGGCATAAAATGTAAACATTTTTGAAATGAAGGGGTGTGAGCAGCTCTGAGTGTGAGGTTTTAAAGGCTGTGGTGGGTTCCCTTGCAGGATGCCCAGGCTATTACAATAACTCTCCACTTTTTGCCTGAAGTGAGTGACAATGATGCCCTATCTCTCTTCCTTGTCTAGGGATCCTCCCCCTCCTTTGGCCCCACTAGGTCTCAGGGGGATGGGAGCCAGCAGGAAGTCTCACGTGTGCCTTTGCCACCTCCTCTGGTCCTGTGTCTCTATGCAGAGCTTCTCCCCTAGAACTCAAACACAAATACTTGCCTGGCTTAACATGGGCTCAAAGAGTTTACCTGGGACAATTTCAACAGCAATAGTCATATAATCATTGTAGCATTATTCATAGTTACCCACCTATGGAATCCACCTAAGTGTCCATCAGGAGATGAATGGATCAAGGAAATGTGGTATAAACACAATGGAATACTATTCAGCATTAAGAGAGAAGGAAATCCACTCATTTGCAACAACATGAACGAACCTGGAGGACATTGTGTTAAGTGAAATAAGCCAGGCACAGAAAGACAAATACTGCATGATCTCACTTATATGTGGAATCTGAAAAAGTCGAACTCATAGAAGCAGAGAGTAGAATGGTGATTACCAGGAGCTTGGTAGGGGCTTGGAGGAATTAGGGAGTTGCTGCAGGTAAAAAAAATTTCAGTTAGGCTGGGTGCAGTGGCTCATGCCTCTAATCCCAGGACTTTGGGAGGCTGAAGCAGGCAGATCACCTGAGGTCAGGAGTTCAAGACCAGCCTGGCTGACATGGCAAAACCCCGTCTCTACTAAAAATACAAAAATTAGCCAAGCGCAGTGGTGGATGCCTATAATCCCGGCTACTCAGGAGGCTGAGGCAGGAGAATCGCTTGAGCCTGAGAGGCAGAGGTTGCAGTGAGCCAAGATCACGCCACTGCACTCCAGCCTGAGCAACAGAGTGAGACTGTCTCAGAAAAAAAAAAAAATCAGTTAGACAGGAGAAATAGGTTCAAGAGATCTATCGTACAACATGGAGACTATAGTTAATAACAATTTAGAGTATTGTATACTTGAAAATTGCTAAGAAAGGAGATTTTAAGTGTACTCACCACAAAAAAGGATGTGAGATGATGCATATGTTAATTAGCTTGATTTAGCTATTTCACAATTACACGTATTTCAGAACAACATGTTCTACACCATACATATGTAATTTTTATTTGTCAATTTAACATTTTTTCAAATATTAAAATAATAAAAAAAATTTCATGTAATCAGTAGTCAAACTGCTGTTCTCCCAACCTCCCTGATTTAGTCGAAGAAAATAAGGAAATATGGCCAGGTATGGTGGTTCAAGCCTGTAATCCCAGCACTTTGGGAGGCCAAAGCAGGTGGATTGTTTGAGTCCAGGAGTTTGAGACCAGCCTGGACAACATAGCGAAACCCCGTCTCTACCAAAAATATAAAAAATGAGCCAGGCGTGGTGTCATGTGCCTGTAGTCTCAGCTACTGGGGAGGTTGAGGTGAAAGAATCAGCTGAGCCCAGGAGGTTGAGGCTGCCGTGAGCCATGATTGTGCCACTGCACTCGAGCCTGGGCAACTGGAGTGAGAGCCTGTCTTAAAAAAGGAATATGGGGAAGCAGAAAATAGACATGAAGAAACAAAGCTATGTCTGGTCTTTCCAGGTAGACTGGGCTACACAGTTGCTAAAACTTAATAGTGGTCCCACTGTCAGGGAAAATAACACAGCCGACAGACAGATTTTTCTGTTTTTTCATTCATGAAGTGTTCCTAATCATTTGGCCTGTCTATATTGGTCTACACTGGAATCCAGTAGTAGGTGAAACTGACAGCAATATCCCACACACTTGGGATACATCAGATCCCACCCTTGTGAAACTCTCATGAGGGAAGACAAACACTAAACACAATAAATAAGCAAATTATAGAGTTTATTAGCAATGATACGTGCTATGAAAAAAAGAAAAAGGAGAATATGGTATTGGAGGATAGAGGAAGAAGGCTGCAGCTTTTTTTCCAATTATGATTAAATACACATAACATCAAACTTACCGTCTTAACCATTTTTTTTTTTTTTCTGAGACAGAGTCTCACTCTGTCACCCAGGCTGGAGTGCAGTAGCACGATCTTTGATTACTGCAACCTCCGCCTCCCAGGTTCAAGTGATTCTTATGCCTCAGCCTCCTGACTAGCTGAGATTATAGGTGCATGCCACCACACCTGGCTAATTTTGGCATTTTTAGTAGAGACGGTTTTCACCATGTTGGCCAGGCTGATCTCGAACTTCTGGCCTCAAGTGATCTGCCTGCCTTAGCCTCCCAAAGTGCTGGGATTACAGGCGTGAGCCACTGCACCCAGCCCAATCTTAACCATTTTTAAGTATACAGTTCTCTGGCATTAAGCACGTTCACATTGTTGTACAATCATCACTACCATCCATCTGCAGAACTCTTTTCATTTTGCAAAATTTAAATTTAAATTCAGTACCATTAAACACCAACTCCCCATTCCCTCTCCCCCCACCACCAAGTTCCTGGAACCACCATTTTACTTTCTGTCTCTATGGATTTGACTGCTCTAGGCACCTCATATAAGTGGGATCATGCTGTATTTGTCTTTTTGTGACTGCTTTATTTGCACAATGTCTGCAAGCTTCATCTGCATTGTAGGACTGCCCAAATTTCCTTCCTTTTTTTTTTTTTTTTGAGATGGAGTCCCACTCTGTTGCCCAGGCTGGAGTGCCGCGGTGTGATCTCAGCTCATTGCAACCTCCATCTCCTAAGTTCAAGCGATTCTCGTGCCTCAGCCTCCCAAGTAGCTGGGATTACAGGTGCATGCCACCACACCTGGCTAATTTTTGTATTTTCAGTAGAGACTGGGTTTCACCATGTTGGCCGGGCTGGTCTTGAACTCCTCCTGCCTTGGCCTTCCAAAGTGCCTCGGCCTTCCAAAGTGCTGGGATTACAGGCATGAGCCACTGCACCCGGTCAAAATGTCCTTCCTTTTTTAAGGCTGAATAATATTCCAAATGTGGATAGACCACATTTTGTTTCTTGAAAATTGCTAAGAGAAGAGATTTTAGCAATATTGCACAATGGAATATTATTCATCCATTCGTCAATCCATGGGCATGGGTTTTCATGTTTGGCTATAGTGAATAATGCTGCTGTGAACATAGAAGTACGAATATCTCTTCAATACCCTGCTTCCCATTATTTTGCATCTATAACCAGAAGTGGAATTACTGGGTCACATGGCATTATTTTTATTTTTACATTTGAGGAACTGCCATACTGTTTTCCATGATGGCTACACTATTTTATATTTCACCAACAGTGTGCAAAAGTTCCAATTTCTCTACATCCTCACCAACATTTGTTATTTTCTGATTTTTTTTGGTCTTTCTTTCTTTTTTGAGACAGGGTCTCATTCTATCACCCAGGCTGGAGTGTAGTGGCACATTCATAGCTCACTGCAGCCTCAAAACCCTGGGCTCAAGCAATCTTCCCTCCTCAGCCTCCCAAGTAGCTGGGACTACAGGCACGCACCACCATGGCTGGCTAGTTTTTCAAAATTTTTGGTAGAGACGGGGTCTTGCTTTGTTGCCCAGGCTGGTCTCACAGCTCTTGGCTTCTAGCATTCCTCTCTCATTGGTCTCCCAAAGTGCTGAGATTATGGGCTTGAACCACCGTGCCCAGCTCAGGTATTTTTTATTTTGATAGTAGCCATCCTGATGGGTATATGAGAGGGCTGCAAATTTAAAGAGAGTTATTAGGGTAAGCTTTGGTGAGAAGGTGGTATTTGAGACTTTATGAGAGTGAAGCAGGTACCTTGGAGAAGAGCTTTCTAGGGGGTGGATCCTGAGGCAGGAGCCTGGCTGGCATGGCTGAGGAACAGCAGGGAGGCAGCAGCATGAATGGGTAGGATAGTGAAAGAGATGAGGTGAGATGGGAACCATAGAAGATTTTTGAGCCAAGGAAGGACATGATCTGACTTTTAAAGAATCCCTCTGGCCACTGGGTTGAGAATGGGCTATAGGGAGGCAAGGGCAGGAGCAGGAAAACCAGCACAGACATCATTGCAATCAATCCCAGTGAGAGAGGATGGATACTTGAACCAGAGGATTGCAGCAGAAGGGGTGGGAGTCTGGGTGTTAAGTTGAAGGCAGGACCAAAGGATTTCTTGATGGACTGAAAGTGAAATGGGGCCAGGCATGGTGGCTCATGCCTGTAATCCCAGCACTTTGCGGGGCCAAGGCGGGAGGGTCACTTGGAGCCAGGTGACCAGCCTGGCCAACATGACAAAACCCCATCTCTATAAAAAAATGCAAAAATTAGCTGGGCATGGTGGTGCATGCCTGTTATCCCAGCTACAGGGGTGGCTATGATAATCGCTTGAACCTGGGAGGCAGAGGTTGCGGTGAGCTGAGATCACACCACTGCACTCCAGCCTGGGCAACAGAGCGAGACTCTGTCTCAACAAAACAAAACAAAAAAGTGAAATGGGAGGAAGAGGGGAGTCTAACTTGACTCCAAAGTTTCTGGCCAAATGGGACAAATGGAGTTGTTATCAACTGAGATGGGGGAGGCTGAAAGAGGAGCAGGTGGAGGATGGACGAAGAGTTCAAGTTCAGACATGTGCTCTCACAACACACCAGACATCTTCTTAGTGTTTTGCACAGGAGAATGTGGCTTCCAGGCGCTCCTACTACCTAATAAGTTGGAAGATCAGGGAAACGAATGCTGAGTGGAGGAAAACAATACCAGCACCACAAATCGAGACCATACTCAAAGCCAGGCACTGTGCTGAGAGCTTCCCAGTGATTATCTCTCTGATCCTTACAATAGCCCTGCAGGTATTATCACTGTTCTGACTTCACCGATAGGCACTCAGCCTTGGGGAGAAGAAGGCTTTGGCCCGAGGCCACCCAGATAGGGCCAGAGCCAGAGTTTGAACCCAGATCTGCCTGAGTCAGTTTCCACATTTTTACCTCTGCTATTGATTAAGACCGGCAGAAGTCAGGGGCAGATTTATTAAAATGGTGGACCCAAACTCAATCTTGAAAGACAGTGTTTGTAAGAAAGGAGACAGTAGATTCAGCAAATGCAGGATGATGTCCCAACTCCTTGTCATATACTACAAGACCCTGGATGGCCTACTCCCTGTTATCCTCAGCAGTTTCCCCTCAAGCCACTTGTTCATTAATGATCTTTTGGCTGATTTTGAGACACACCAAGCTTTTTTCCCAATTCAGGGCTTTTACCCATACAGTTTCTTCTTCCTGGAATGTTCTTAATCCTCTCTCTTTTTCCTGAAATCGTATCTCCAGAGGATCAGGTCAAATGTCACTTCCTCAGGGAAGCCTTCCCTGATACCCACCTCCCATCTAAAACTAGTCTCCTTACCTGTACCCTGCATTAGTTCTTTTTTTTTTTCTTTTTTGAGACAGGATCTCACTCTGTCACTCAGGCTGGAGTGCAGTGTCATGATCATGGCTCATTGCAGCCTTGACCCCCCCAGGCTCAAGCAATCCTCCTGCCTCAGCCTCCCTAGTAGTTGGGGCCACAGGCATGAGCCACCAGACCTGGCTAATTAAGAAAAAAAATTTTTTAGTAGAAACAGGTCTCAATATATTCCCCAGGCTTGCAGTAGTTCTTGATAGCACTTAAGACAATTCTCATAATTATTTGCAATGATGTGTTCAGTGTCCTCCCTCCTACCAAACCAGTGCTGTCCAATAGAACTTTCTGCAATTATGGAAATGTCCTAGACCAGGGGTCCCCAATCCCTGGGCCAAGGACCCGTAACGGTCTCTGGCCTGTTAGGAACCGGGCTGCACAGTGAGCCTTGGGTGAGTGAGCATTACCGCCCAAGCTCCACCTCCTGTCAATCAGCAGCGGCATTAGATTCTCATAGGAGCGTGAACCCTATTGTGAACTGACACACAAGGGGTCTAAGTTGCAGGCTCCTTATGAGAATCTAATGCCTGAAGATCTGAGGTGGAATGGTTTTATCCTGAAACCCCAACCCCATCCCCCTACCTAACCACCCCCATCCATGGAAAAATTGTCTTCCAAGAAACCAGTCCCTGGAGCCAAAATAGTTGGGGACTGCTGGCCTACACGTATGCTGTCCAATATAGTAGCCACTAGCCACATGTAGCTATTGAGTATTTGAAATGTGGTTAGTATGACTGAGGGACAGATTTTTTTAAAATTTTACATTATATATATACACACACATTTTTTTGGAGACAGAGTCTCACTGTGTTGCCCAGGCTGGAGTGCAGTGGCACAATCTTTGCTCACAGCAACCTCTGCCTCCCAGGTTCAAGAGATTCTCCTGCCTCAGCCTCCCAAGTAGCTGGGATGTGCCACCATGCCTGACTAATTTTTTTTGTATTTTTAGTAGAGACAGTGTTTCACCATGTTGGTCAGGCTTGTCTCGAACTGCTGACCTCAAATGATCCACCCACCTCGGTCTCCCAAAGTGCTGGGATTATAGGCATGACCCACTGCACCCGGCCACATATTTTCTATTGTATATTATATATACATTTTATATGTATATTATACTATATAAATTATTTCATGTACAAAATGCATACTTTAAATTCATTTAAGTTTAAATTTAAATAGCCACATGTAGCTAGTGGCTAAATGTACTATTGGACATTGCAGCTCTAGATTGTGAGGTGCTTAAGCGCAAGAACCATTCTACCTTACTCAGCTGTAGAGTCCTTTGTACCTAGGATGGTATCTAAGTAAATCAGTGAACGAATGGATGGATGAATGAATGAATGAATGAATGAATGAATCGATCAATCAGTGTCTGCAAACTTGCTTTCAAGAAATCATCCTAGAAAGAACAGACCTAGAAAAGTCTGATTTGCACAAGGTCACACAAAAAGGCAGAACTGGATGCAAACTCTCAGCCTCCCAAATCTCCTCTATGTGGTGCTGTCCCAGAGTGGACAGCATGTGAAAAACAATGGTCTTTTGTGGTCTCAAATGAACCACCCCAGAGCTGTGTGAGGGTTCCTTCAAGTGTGAGGAAGGTCTGTTTCTCCCTCACTCCCTTTCCCCATTCCCCAACCATGTGAACTACTTAGTGGCTTATAATCTGCTAACACTTGGCCTCCCACGGGACTGAGCCTATTCCAAAGTCCACTCTTGCCAACCCTCTACAAGGCACTCTGAAATTCTTTTTAGCCATATTGCTCTCGGGAAATCTGCTGCCTGCAATCTGTGCATAATATATGAAGGGTGTGGTTTAAAAAACATCTAAATCGTGATTTGTAACCCACTCAGATTCATGTGGCCTTTCCTTTTAGCTTACTCTTTTTTTAGAAATTGAGGTCAACACATTTCAGGGCTAATTTTGACTTCATTCAAATGTCATTTGAGGTTTGCAGATTAAGATTTTGAGGGAGTCCAGTACAGTAAACCTACATATTTTGTTTATATAAATGATTTTTCAGATGTAATAATAGTAATAGCTAATATGAATTGAGTGCTTTGTGTCTGCCCAGCATTTGGCATACATTATCTCATTTGATCTTCACAATAACCTTATGAACTAAGTACTGTTATGATCCTCATTGTGTAGCTAAGGAAACTGAGTCTCAGAAAGGTTAAGTCACTTGCTTAAAGTCACACAGCCAGGAAGTGGCATAGTAAGGATTTGAACCCAAGTATGTCTGATTCAAGAGATAATGTACTTAACCAGTACACAATTTGGCCTAATAGATAATATATGTATTTATGCCTATTAAGCACCAGAAAGAATAATCAAGAAACTTAACTCTGGGGAATAGAACTGGGGTTTGAAAAGAAAGGAGACTTACTCTTTATTCTTGTGCTTCTCTTTGAACTTTATTTACCTTTATTTATTGGTACATTGTATTATATTCCTATAAAAACCTAAATTTTTACATTTAAATAAGTGAAAACTTCCTATTTTTGCTTTTTTTAATTAAAGAAGGAATTGTCATGATAATGTCAGGTCTATATATTAGTAGATTAAATATACATGACCCTTTTGCAAAGTTCATATACACATGAATCTTTGAAAAGTTCACATCCTCTGACATTATTGAAAAATTTATCCCAGGAAAACCACAGTTCCAATATGTAGTCTTATTCTGAGTACCAAAGTTCACATTTCTGATATTAAATTATTTTTTATTGGGGGTAATCATTTTATTTTTGAACATGATATTTATTCTCAATAAAAGTTGTATGTTTTCCTTGGGAAATTTGTAATCAGACCTTTACATTTTTATGTACTGTTATATCTATGTCTGGATATTATTACTGAACATCCTCTAGCATTTGTGAAATAATGCTGTATTACATAATCAGATATGCTATTTGTGGATCAATTAGTAAACTTTAAAGCAAATTTTAAATTAATTAAAAATTTTGGTGAAAACTAATTTTACTCTGATTGAAAAGTAAACATTACAATCCCCTTCAGTACTCACAGCCTCAGAGAACTGTATCAGTCACACTAAAAGTCACTTGGGAGAATTCCTCAGTAGATTACAGAAAAAAATAATCCACCATTTTTAAAATCAAGAAAATACACACACACTAACTATAATTTATCCTTTCTAACAATCCCAAAGGGAATCTACTCTTACCACTCAAATGGCTAGTGCTTCTAAAAATTAAAACAACCCCTGCCCCACCAATGTTCTTTTTAATGCCCCCTCTCATACTCTTGGAATTTACTTAACAAATCACTATCTGCTTGTGGTGGGAAAAATCTGTAAGCCCCTCTACAAGGCCCCTGTCCTTTCGGTTGCTTGATATTTCCCCCAGATTCTCAGAGCAAATTTGGTTTTTCTTAAAAATCGCCATCCTCAAAGCAGTATATTCCTGATGTTCCGACAGTGAGTCTCACTCTAGCTAGCTGCTACAAAAACCTTTCATTCAGAAGAAGGCAAGAGGTTTCACCGACCGTGCACAGCCCTCTCATTCACACACTTCATAAACAACAGGACTTTGCCCAACCCTCTCCTCTAGGAAGGCATCCCAGTTTTTTTATCAACCAGTTTGCAGCATCAGTATCATTCCCTTCCAAAGGACCTTGCAGAAAAATTATGGATTTCACAGCATAGGATTAGGGCTGGAAAGGACCGATGTCATTGCATAGACTCACCAATTCTGTCCACATTTCAAAACAGCAGCTAATGCTTTCTTAAAGCTCACATCTCAAAATCCTTTTAGGATTGAGAGCAATTAAAAGGGGAATCATAACCCCCGTGGTTCCCCCATAAGGTCCTGACAGATCTGATAAATGGAACTGAGTCAGAGATACAGAGGCTGGGCTGCTGGGGAAAGAAAATGGCTTGTCTCCTCCAGGCCCTAATTCCTTCCTCTGAAACAGTTCCCTTTAAATTCAAGAAACCACGCAGAGATGTACCCCCCCACCCCCCTTGCAGGTTTTCGTTTTTTAAAAGAAAGCCTGTCTGCCTCTTGCTCGCCCCCATGATACTCACGGCAGCTGCCTTAGCTGGAATAAGTCCTCCTCCATGTCCGCGCTGCGCCAGGATGAGCCCTTCTCATGGCCCTTACATGGTAGTGGTGGATGACGAGCCCTCCGGTTTTCAGCACCGGGATGCTGGACAGCACCCGCGCCGCTTCCTCCCTGGAGCAGCAGCTGTTCGGGGAGGGAGCCGCTGGGGACCAGCCCACGAGACAAAGCCTCCGCCGCCAGGAGACCGCGGCGAGAGTGGGCGGAGAAGAGGAGGCGGAGGGCAGAGCGAGCTGCGCGGGGAGAGGGGGCAGGGAGAGCCCTTCTGCTCGGAGGAGTTCACAGGCTCTCTGGCTGATGGTGTATCACTGGGATGCCTATAGGGCACACCAGTCTGTGAAATGGTTGTCCGGGTACCAGTGAGCACCCTTTGATTGACGATGCGTGTCTAAATGTTTATTTGCGTGGATTCATTAATGTTATCCGTATAACACTCTTGAAACCCAGGCTGCTGTAACAAATACAGGCATGCATTTAAGTACGGTTTACTGAGCACCTATGTGCCAGGCACTGTAATAGGCACTGGGGGTATGACAGAACAAATTCGACCTGTCATTGTCATCGTGGAGCTAAGGGTCTAGTGAAATGAATCAAGAAAAGAAAAATGTAAATTAGGTATGAGAAGGCCAAAGATCACTCATTCTTTCAACAAGCGTTATTGGGTGAATTCTACAGCCCTGACCCTGGGGAATAAAAACATGAATAAAATAAAGTCTCTGCCTTCAAGATCCTAGATAGTTTAATGGTTCCCCTAGGCCACCTCTCACTAGAATTTCTGACCCCTTTAGAACTTAAGCTCCATGAGGTTTCACTGATGTGTCCCAAGTACTAGAACAGTGTCTGGCACATAGAAGGTACCCCATAAATATTTGTTGAATAAATGGTTCTCAATTCAGGCTGCATATAAGAATTGCCTGGCTCCATTTCAAACCAATTGAACTCAACTCTCGGGAGGTGGAGGCCAAGCCTGGGTATTTTTAATTTTTTTCAATATTTATTTATTTATTTTTGAGACAAGTTCTTGCTCTGTTGCCCAGGCTGGAGTTGCAGTGGCATGATCATGGCTCATTACAGCCCCAACCACCTGGGCTAAAGCAATCCTCCCACCTCAACCTTCCTGGTAGCTGGGATCACAGGCTCATGCCAGCATACCCAGCTAATTTATTTATTGTAGAGATGGGGTCTTGCTTTGTTGCCCAGGCTGATCTAGAACTCCTGGCCTCAAGCAATCCTCCCATCTCGGCCTCCCAAAATGCTGGGATTATAGATGTGAGCCATTGCGCCCGGCCTCAGGGTATTTTTTAAAAGCTCCCCAGCACCATGAAGTGGAAACCCCTGATCAAGTGTGAACAAATGAAAAGAAAAGCTGAAAAATTATACAACAGAAAACTACTAAGATGATCCATGATGGCAACTGGCAAAAGCTATGAGAATGACCGTTGAATGGACACTTACAAGGAACTAAAGGAAGAAGGAAACATTTTTTTTCTTTTTTTTCTTTAATTGTTGACAAAGGGTGGGGGAAGTTGGAAGAGGGAACAAGAAAACCAATCTGAGAACTGAAAACAATCTCACATCGAATCCATAAAAGGACTTGAAAATCCAAAATTAAATGTGTGCCAGGCACCCGGATATGTACTTCACCATGGTCCCCTTGATCTTTGCAACAATCCTATGAGCAGGTGTGATTTTTATCCTTATTTTGTAAGATGAGGAAACAAGGCTCAGAGAAGGGTAGATTTGCACAAGGTCATGAGGACAGGAAAGAGTTGATCTGGACTTAAAACTCCGGCAGTCTATCTCCACAACCTGCGCCCTTAAGTGCTAGGCTTTCTCTGAGTGTCTCAAAAGAAACCATCCATTGCGGGTATAGTAGGAGAAATTGGAACTATTGAAGCATTGGATAACTTTAAACAAATCTAATGTTGGGAAAACCAATTATACAGTGGTACTCAAGCTCCAATGTATTATTTATCTAGTAAATATTAATGGAGCAACAACTATGTGTCTGTCACAATGATAGTTTGAACTTATTCATGGCTCCTTCTCACCTCATACTGGAGTCAATCACAATTTCTCCCACCCACACTTATTTCTAAAGGAATCTCTCCCCCATCCCTGCTGTGCACTACATTTGGTATCACATGATTCCTGGCCACAGCTGATTGGCTAAGAGGGTGGACACTTATCTAAAGACATCCAATCCAAACACTTGTCAGTATCCCCATTGTTGCATAGCTGGGAAAGGGAGCTGGACAAACTGGTACCTTTTCGATTATGGATTCAAATGTCTCTGAAGGTTTTTGCTTTAATTACCCCTTTTCCCTCAATCCTGGTGTCAGGTGGGGCTCTCTAGGGCTCTATGAATATTCATTATGCTCGCTCTAAACAGCCCTCTTAGGGGTCGGGCACCATGGCTCACGCCTATAATCCCAGCACTCTGGGAGGCCGAGGCAGATGGATCACTTGAGGTCAGGAGTTCCAGACCAGCCTGGCCAACATGGCAAAACCTCGTCTCCACTTAAAAATAAAAAAACTTAGCCAGGTGTGGTGGCACAGACCTGTAGTCCCAGCTACTTGAGAGGCTGAGGCAGGAAAATCGCTTGAAGCCAGGAAGCAGAGGTTGCAATGAGCTGAGATCGCGCCACTGCACTCCAGCCTGGGTGATAGAGCGAAACTCTGTCTCAATAAATGAATAAATAAATAAATAGCCCACTTATCATCCCATTTCAGCTTCTACTCATGTGCCTTAATCAGGATTTTCTTTCTTTTTTTTTTTTTGAGACAGAGTCTCTCTCTCTGTCACCCAGGCTGGAGTGCAATGGTGCAATCTCGGCTCACTGCTACCTCCACCTCCCGGATTCAAGCAATTCTCTGCCTCGGCCTCCCAAATACCTGGGATTACAGGTGCCCGCCACCATGCCTGGCTAATTTTTTTGTATTTTTAGTAGAGATGGGGTTTCACCATCTTGGCCAGGCTGGTCTTGAACTCCTGACCTTGTGATCCACCTGCCTCGGCCTCCCAAAGTGCTGGGATTACAGGCGTGATCACCACCGCGCCTGGCCAATCAGTATTTTTTGATGTTCAACAGAGACCAAGTCAAGTTCCTTCGAAGGAAAAAGGGAGTTTGCAGCCTGGAACTGGAGAGTGGTTAGAGCAGGCTCAGTCCTGGGGACTCTCTTCCCAGCTCCACCTCTTCCTGGGTGGGTAACCTTGAGCAGGTTGTCTAACTTTCTGTGCTTGCATTTCCTCATCAGAAATACGGGGATCAATAACCATAACTACTTCATTGGGTGGTGGTCAGAATCAAAGATAAAATGGAGGTGAAGGACCACACACTTGGATGGCACATAATAAGTGTTAGCTGTTGCAATGGTTAAATAAATTTATTTTAATTTTATTTTTTGAGACAAGATCTGGCTCTATCATCCAGGCGGGAGTGTGGTGGTGTGATCTCAGCTCATTGCCACCTCCACCTTTCAGGCTCAAGCCATCCTCCCACCTCAGCCTCCTGAATAGCTGGGATTACAGGTGTGCGCCACCATGCCAGGCTAATTTTTGTATTTTTTATAGAGAGGGGATATCATCATGTTGCCCAGGCTGGCCTCAAACTCGTGAGCTCAAGCAATCAACCTGCCTCGGCCTCCCAAAGTGCTGGGATTGCAGGCTTGAGCCACCGTGCCCGGCCACAATGATTAATTTTAAGTATCAACTTGGTGGGTTTAAGGAATACCTAGAGAACTGGTAAAGCAGCATTTTTTTTTTCCCGAGACAGAGTCTCGCTCTGTCGCCCAGGCTGGAGTGCAGTGGCGCGATCTCAGCTCACTGCAAGCTCTGCTTCCCAGGTTCATGCCATTCTCCTGCCTCAGCCTCCTGAGTAGCTGGGACTACAGGCGCCCACCACCACCCTGGGTTAATTTTTTGTATTTTTAGTATTGACAGGATTTCACCATGTTAGCCAGGATGGTCTCGATCTCCTGATCTCGTGATCCACCCGCCTCGGCCCCCCAAAGTGCTGGGATTACAGGCGTGAACCACCACACTAGCCTAAAGCAGCATTTTTTGGTGTGTCTGTAAGGGTGTTTCAAGAGGAGATTGCTGTGTGAGTCTGAGTGGACAAAGTTCAGGAAGATCTGCCCTCGATGTGTGAATGAGCACCATCAAATCAGCTAGAGGCCCAGACAGAACAGAAACAGAGGAAAGGTGAGTTGATCTCTTTCTCCAGGAGCTGTTTCTTCTCCTGCCCTTGGACATCAGAACTGCAGGCTCTCTAGTCTTTAGAAACCAAGACTTACATGTGTGGCCCCCTTGGGTTTTTGGGCCCTTGAATTTGGCCCAGCATCCCAGGGTTTCTAGCTTACAAATGGTCTGTTATGGAAATTCTCAGCCTCCCTAATTATGTTGGCCAATTCCCCTGATAAATCCCTTCATGTATTATATGAGAGATACCTTATATTTATATCTATGTAATATATTATATTATATGAAGATATTATTTATCTTGTTGGTTTTGTCTATCCGGAGAGCTCTGACTAATACAGTGCTTATCATTATGTTGCTCTCTTCACCCCCCAGCCCCCAAATCAATATCTTTTCTACTACCTTAAAATGTTAGCTGGCCTATGAAGGATAAGAAAAATAGATGGTATTGGGAAAAACTAAATCCTCCTCAAGTTTATGGAAATCAACAGAACATGTCCAAAATTGAGAAAACAAAAACTAGCCATATGAGTATCTCATATAGAAATTTGCCTGTAGATACTAAAAGAAGCAGCTAAAAGACTGAGAGTGGGTGGAAGTGGAACTGCCACTTTTTTTTTTTGACAGGGTCTTGCTCTGTCACCCAGGCTGGAGTGCAGTGGTGTGATCATAGCTCACTGCAGCCTGGACAGTAATCCTCCTGCCTCAGCCCAGCTCTAGCGATTCTCCCACCTCAGCCTCCCGAGTAGCTAGGACTACAAGTGTGCACCACCACACCTGGCTAATTTTTGTATTTTTTGTAGAGATGGAGTTTTGCTTCATTGCCCAGGCTGATCTCAAACTCCTGGGCTCAAGGGATCCTCCCACCTTGGCCAAAGGTGCTGGCATTACAGGTGTGAGCCACTGACCCTGGCGTGAAGGGTTTTTTAAGTTGTAAATTTTTGGTACTATTTTATTTTTAAAACCATGTGCATCTTACTACCATGATTCTTTTAAATAATTTTTTAATTAAAATAAATTTCTTGAAACAGGGTCTGGCTCTGTTACCCAGGCTGGAGTGCAATGATGCAATCTCAGCTAACTGCTACCTCCACTTCCCAGGCTCAAACCATCCTCCCACCTCAGCCTCCTGAGTAGCTGGGACTGCAGGCGCATGCCATCACACCTTGCTAATTTTTATATTTTTGGTAGAGACAGGGCTTCACTATGTTGCCCAGGCTGGTCTCGAACTCCTGGGCTCAAGTGATCCACCCGCCTTGGCCTCCCAAAGTGCTGGGATACAGTTGTGAGCCACCAGACCTGGCCTAAAAATAATTTTTATTGTGGTAAATACATATGTCTTAGCCAGGTCAGTTGCCATAACAAAATATCATAGTCTTGGTGGCTTACACAACAGAATTTTTTTTTTTTTTTTTGAGACAGGGTCTCTGTCACTCAGGCTGGAATGCAGTGACATGATCATGGCTCACTGCAGCCTCAACCTCCCAAGCTCAAGTGATCCTTCCACCTCAGCCTCCTGAGTAGCCTCCTGTAGTAGACCATAGGTGCGCACCACCATGCCCACCTAATTTTTGTATTTTTTCTGGGGAAGGAGTCTCACTATGTTGCCCAGGCTGGTCTCAAACTCCTGCGTTCAAGCCATCCACCCACCTCGGCCTCCCAAAGTGTTGAGATTACAGGTGTGAGCCACTACACCCAGCCCAGAAATCCATTTCTAACAGTTCTAGAGGCTGACAAGTTCAAGATCAAAGTGCCAGTATAGTTAGGTTCTGGTGAGGGCTCTCTTCCCAGCTTGCAGATGGCCACCTTCTCTCTGTGCTTACATGCTCTTTCCTTGGCACATAAGCATAAAGAGAAAGCAAGCTCTCTGGCATATTTTCTTATAAGGGCACTATCTCATCATGTCAGCCCCACCTGCATGACCTTCTGTAACCCTGATTACTTCCCAAAGGCCCCATTTCCAAATACACATTATGGGGTTAGGGCTTCAACATATACATTTGGGGTGGACACAAACATTCAGTCCTTAACTATGTATCATAAAGTTTGAAGTGTACAATTTAGTGGCTTAGAGTATATTCATAATGTTATATAACCATCACGCTATTGACTTCCAGATCTTGATCATCCCAAAGAGAAACTCTACCCATTGAGTAATAACTCCCTGTTCCTCCCTCCTCCCAGCCTCTGGTAACCTCTATTCTACTTTCTTTTTTATTTTTATTTTTTAGAGACAGGGTCTCACTCTGCTGTCCAGGTTGACGTGCAGTGATGCAATCACGGCTCACTGCAACCTCAACCTTCTGGGCAATCCTCCCGCCTCAGCCACTGGAGTGGCTGGAACTACAGGTGCATGCCACCATGACCAGCTAAGTTTTATTTATTTATTTTTCTGTAGAGACAGAGTCTTGCTATGTAACCCAGGCTGGTCTCGAACTCCTGGCTTCAAGCGATCCTCCTGCCTCAGCCTCCCAAAGTGCTGGGATTATAGGTGAGTGCCACAGTGCCAGGCCTATTCTACTTCCTATTTCTATGAATTTGCCTACTCTAGTTACCTGATAAGAGTGGAATCATACAATATTTGTCCTTTTTATGTGGCTTATTTCACTTAACATAATGTTTTCAAGGTTCATCTGTGCTGTAGCATCTATCAGAACCTCATTCTTTTATATGACTGAATAATATTTCTTTGTAGGTATATGGCACATTTTGTTAATCCATTCATCTGTTGATGGACACGTGGGTTGTTTCCACCTTTTTGGCTATTGTGAAGAATGCTGCTATAAACATTGGTCTACAGTGTATCCCTTTGAGTCCCTGTTTTCAATTCTTTTGAGTATATAAATAGGAGAAGAGTTGCTGAGTCATATGGTAACTATGTTTAAGTTTTTGAGGAACTGCCAAGCTGTTTTCTACAGCAGCTGTACCATTTTACATTCCCACCAGCAATGCACAAGGATTCCAATTTCTCCACATTCTCCTCAACACTTGTTGATAATAGCCATCCCAGTGGGTGTGGAGTGGTCTGATTTGCATTTCCCTAATAACTAACAATGTTGAGCATCTTTTCATGTGCTTATTGGCCACTGGCATATCTTCCTTGAGGAAATGTCTATGCAAGCCCCTCACTCATTTTTTAATTGAATTGTTCGGGGATTTTTGCTGTTGAGTTGCAGGAATATTCTATTAGGCCATTTTTGTATTGCTGTAAAGGAATACCTGACACTGGGTAATTTATAAAGAAAAGAGATTTAATTGGCTCACAGTCTGCAGGCTGTACAGGAAGCATGGCGCTGGCATCTGCTTCTGGTGAGGGCCTCAGGAAGCTTAGAGTCATGATGGAAGGTGAAGGGGAGCAAGACAGAGAGAGGGGAGGTGCCACACCCTTTTTTTTTTTTTTCTGTTTTTTTTTTGTTGTTGTTGTTTTTTGTTTTGAGATGTAGTTTCCCTCTTGTCGCCCAGACTGGAGTGCAATGGTGTGGTCTCAGCTCACTGCAACCTCCACCTACCAGGTTCAGGCAATTATCCTGCCTCAGCCTTCTGAGTAGCTGAGATTACAGGCGTGTGCCAACATGCCTGGCTAATTTTTGTAATTTTAGTAGAGAGGGATTTCACCATGTTGACTAGGCTGGTCTCAAACTCCTGACCTCAGGTGATCTACCCCCCTCAGCCTCCCAAAGTGCTGGGATCACAGGCATGAGCCACCACACCCGACTACCACACACTTTTAAACAATCAGATGTCTTGTGAACTTACTCATCACCACAGCAATGGTGCTAAGCCATTCATGAAGGATCCACCCCCATGATCCAAACACCTCCCACTAGGCGCCACCTCCAACACTGGAGATTACATTTTAACATGAGATCTGGAGGGGACAAATATTCAAACCATATCAAATGTCCTTGAGATTTGAAAATATTGATGTATAATTAAAATGTTGGCTTGCTGTGGTCCTTACCCAGTTACATGGCATCTTTACAACTCCTGCTCAGCTCAGCTATGAATCATGTCAAGTTTCCTACCTTCTAAGAGAAGCTTCTGATTGCCACAGTACATCTTTTTAAGCCAGTTTATATAGATCATGCAGAGTTCTCACAGAAAGATACTGGCTGCAGCTTGGTCCAGATGTCTAGCTCTGGACCTGCGGTCAGTGTAAGAATTAAAGAAAGAGGAAAGAAACATGAAAAGTGGTTCAACTGTCAAAGACAAGTTTATTTTGGAGAATAAACGTGAGAGGGGCTTCTGGCCGAGTTAGGTCAGAGGCACTCTCTCTGACAGGCTAAAAGTTTTTAAGGGTTCAGGGCAGGAGAGCTTATCACAGCCTTGGAATGTTTCTGTGTCTCTTTGTCTTGCTTATCTGGGAGGGAGAGTTTTGTGTCTGTTTCCATACATCTCTCTGCCACTGCAGGCATATCCCCTGAGTGTGCATTTAGCTTCCCTATCTTAGTGCACCTAAAGGGAAAGGAATGTACTTATTAGGGCACACTGTTTTACTAGGGCCCATTGTATGAGTGTGAAGTTTGGTGGTTACCCAAGAGACTTTACCCCCCTCCCTCCGTGCCTGAGCTATCTTATCTGTGTTTTACTGTCTGCTCTTTCTGGCTGCTTACTGTTAGAAGAGAAGTGATTTCCTTGAAATGCATGAGGTTAGAAAGGGAGCTGGAACAAAGTGGCAGTGTTTGTCCAAGATGACGGTGCTCCTACTCTGTCAGACAGGGCATATGGCAGTCCATAACAGAGAACACAGCTGCTGAGGAGGCAGGGCTGTGGGTAGGGCCGGTTCCTAGAAGGTAGGGTGAGAGGGGCAAGCTTTGATTAACATTAATGGTGCCCTATCTGTTAAGGCCTCTGAGAAAGTTCCCCGAGTTCTCCAGCCCTCCCATAATCCCTCCTCTCCCATCTCTACAACACTCTACATTCTTAAACAAGCAAATAGTTTATTTCCAGTAATCATTATTGAAATACGTGTTGAACTATATTTTCTGCCGCTGAATACATGTTCACCTTCTTCCTGCAAGTTACGCTGTAAGATTAAGGCAGGGAACCTACTTTATACCTTTCCCACACCTACAAAAATCCTGTCGCCCTGCCCAGCTGTCAATCATTGTGTACTTGGCACCAGCTTTGGAGTCAGACACACTCAGCTCTGTGACTTACTACCTGTGTGATGGTAGACAGATTATTTTCCCTCTTTGAGTCTCAGTTGCATCATCTGTAAAATAGAGACAGATACCAACCTGCAGGTCTATTGTGTGGATTAAACAAGGTGATGGATATTCATGTGCATGGCAAATGATTGTATGAAACAAATATATGTCAAACTCCCACTATAAGCAAGATCCTAATACAAGATCTAAAAACAAGTTTTTGAAAGAAAGGGGATATAGGGAGATGTTTGATCAAGGTGTACAAAGTTTCTTTCATTTATACAAGATGAATAAATTCTGGAGATCTAATGTACAGCATGGTGACTATAGGTAACAATACTTGAAATTTCTTAAAAGGGTAGATTCTAAGTGTTTTCACCAGACACACACACAAAAAGGTAGGTTGCTTGTTTGTTTGTTTGTTTGTTTTTTGAGACAGAGTCTCACTCTGTTGCCAGGCTGGAGTGCAGTGACACTATCTTGGCTCACTGCAACCTCTGCCTCCCAGGTTCAAGCAATTCTCTGCCTAAGTCCCCCGACTAACTGGGATTACAGACACCTGCCATCACGCCTGGCCAATTTTTGTATTTTTAGTAGAGAGAGGGTTTCACCATCTTGGCCAGGCTGGTCTTGAACTCCTGACCTCATGATCCACCTGCCTCGGCCTCCCTAAGTGCTGGGATTACAGGCGTGAGCCACCGTGCCAGGCCGATTGTGATTCTTTTACAATGTACACATATATCAAATCATCAAGTTGTACATCTTAAATATATACAGTATTTTTAAAATCAGGGGATGCTGAGCAAAGGGTATACCAGAACCTTCTGTTCTGTCTTTACAACTCTCCTGTAAATCCAAAATTATTCCAAAATAAAAAGTTTAATTTAAAAAACTAAAAAAAAACATACTTTTGAGCCATCTTAATATAGTATATTTTATAGAACTAGATAAACATGTTCAATGTCTATTTAAAATTTTAATTTATTAATGTGACTACACGCATTGAAAATGACATATTACATAAAACAACAACCCATTTACAAATGCTACTTTTGTCCATCATTTTTATGGAACAGTTTCATTCAAACTCTACACGTGTCCTCAATGGCGTTGTCTTTGTCATGCTGGATCCACTTTTTTACTCACTTAACTCAGTTTTTTTCCAGAGCACATCATCTTCACTTCCAATTCAGCTGTATGAGATATAGCACTTTTAAAATTTGCCACTGACAGTTTCTTTAAAAGTTAAACATAGAATTAATTACTCTATGATCTGGCAATTCCACTCCTAGGTATATACAAAAAGAATTAAAAACAGGGACTCAAACAAAAACGTGAACAACAAATGTTCATAGCAGCATTATTCACAATAGCCAAACAGTGGAAGCAACCCATGTGTCCATCAATAGATGAATGGATAAACAAAATGTGGTCTATCCATGCAATGGAATATCATTCAGCCATACAAATGAATGACGTTCCAATAGAAGCTACAATATGGATGAGGCTTGAAAACATTATGCTTAGTGAGATAAGCCAGTAACAACAAAAAAACATTGCATGATTCCCCTTATATGAGGTCTCAAAAGTAGTCACTCATAGAAACAGAAGGTAGAGACGAGGTGTGATTACTCAGGCTTGTAATCCTAGCACTTTGGGAGGCCAAGGCAGGAGGATTGCTTGAGCTCAGGAGTTCGAGACCAGCTCTGACAACATAGCAAGACCTCATCGCTACATTTTTTTTTAATTAGTCAAGTGTCATGGTGTGCATCTGTAGTCCCAGCTACTTGGGAGACTAAGGTAGGAGGATCACTTGAGCCTAGGCAGTCAAAGCTACAGTGAGCCATGATTGTGCCACTGCCCTCCAAACTGTGTGGCAGAGTGAGACTCTGTCAAAAAAAAAAAACACGGGCAACATGGTGAAACCCATCTCTACAAAAAAAAAAAATTACCTGGGCATGGTGGCTTGTGTCTGTAACCCCAGCTACTTGGGAGGCTGAGGCAGGAGGGTTGCTTGAGCCCAGGAGGCAGAGGTTGCAGTGAGCCAAGATCATGCCACTGCACTCCAGCCTGGGAGATAGAATGATACTGTCTAAAAAACAAAATAAATGCTCTATGCAAAACTTGTATTTAAATGTTCATAGCATTATTATTCATAACAGTCAAAAATTGGAAACAAGTCAAATGTTTATCAAATGATATGAATGGATAAACAAAATGTGGTATACCCATACAATGGAATATTATTTGTCAATAAAAAAGAAATGCAGTACTGATTCATGGTGTAATATGGAAGAACCTTAAGAACATTGTGTTAGGTGAAACAATCCAGACATAGAAGGCCACATGTTGTACATATTGTGTGATTTCATTTACATGCAACATCCAGAATAGGCAAATCCATAGAGACAGAGAGTAGATCAGTGGTTGCTTAGGAATGGGGTTGTGGAGGGGGAAATGGAGATTGACTGCTAATACATATGAGGACTCTTTTAGAAGGGACAAAAATGTCCTAAAAGTAGATGTGATAGTTGCACAACCCTGTGAATATACTTTAAAAAACCCCTATTAAATTGCACACTTTAAAGGCAGTTGCCTCCAGCCCACCACATTATCCATCTGTCTAGGAAATGGGGGCATGCCAAAAGCCAGATGGGTTTTATTTCACACCAGAGCAATGCATCATGATTTCCCCCCTCAGATTCTTAAAACAAAAGTGAATACTGTAAGGGAGACTGAAATAGAGACTGACAAGCTGCCCCTTAGCCTGAAATACTGAAAATAAAAAGCATGTGCTATGTACAAGCAGTCCCCCAATCAACTGTGTTCTAAATCCTATTCTTATCAAGACAGTATTCTACCAGTTATGAAAATGGCACTTAATTTTTTAAAAAGAAGCCCATGGACTTAAATTCAAAAAATGGATTTGTCTTTTTTTCTTTGAAACTTAAGTTGGAGTGTCAGAGTCAAATAAAATATAGAGGTGAACCTCTAAACTTAAAACATGTTATTTGAGAAGGAAGAATTATACTTCAAGGCATACCCATAGACCGGGTAGTCTTCAGTATGTATAAAGAACAAGTGAAGTTTGGAGGTTTTATAAAATGGAGAAATGTTACGTGTTATTTTGAAAGAAAGTTCATTGGCACTGGTAAAGTTTGGAGGAGCTGGCAAGTTCTGACTGGTGAGTGACAGGGATGGGTAACATTAGTCTTCGAGTCACAGCAGGTTGTTTTAGTAACACTGGTTTCAGGTTACAGCAGGCAGTTTGAGCAGCCAGGCTTGCAGAGAATTATTAATATAGCCTTGGAGCAATGCTATGTGCCCTGAGTACTTTTTCTCCCTGGCCTCTTGACTCTGTTTCAGTTGGGTATGACAAGAATGACCAAATTTGTATGATCAAATTTCACATGATTTAAAGAAAAAAAAGTGGGGGAATAAAACATTGATGGAAAGTCCCTAGTCTGCTAGCCATGCTGATGGGATGGCACTTCCATCTAGAGTCACTCCCAGATCCCTGGCACTGTGCTGGGAGCAGGTAAGTACCTCTTGACTTTGCCACAGAAGCTGGTAAAGAGGTAAGGCTTGGTTAAGAGGTTAAGCCCTTGTTAAATAATGTAAAGGTGCACAACTTTAAGGAGTCCCTGGGTCACATAGTTCATCCCTCCATGAAAATACAAGATGTCTAATCAGTACAATAACTAGGGAGGCCAAAAAGGGCAGAGAGAAAAACTGTGTAGCTTGCTCAAAGGACAAACTCCAAAAGTCTCCTAGTAAAACCCTAATCCCTCAGATAATGTGTTCCCAGAGGGCCGTAACATAAACAAGGGGAAGAGGTGATTCAGAAGCTGGTAAACCTGTCCAGACCTAAGGAAAAGCTCATCAAACAAAAACAGCTCAACGTGTCTGAGTCGTTGTTATCAAAGGAATAGTGGTCTTCTCTCCACAATATTGTGACTTGTACCTCGTGTTTTTATTTTTACTCAATTTTCTAATTTCCCGTGTTAATGTTTCTCTTACCTATTGGCTATTCAGGAATGTGTTGTTTAATTTCCACGTATCTATAAAATTTCCCAAATGCCTGTTTGTTATTGATTTCTAATTTCATTCCATTGCAGTTAGAGAACATATTTTATATGATTTCAATTCTTTTAAATTTTGAGGCTTATTTTGTGGCCTAATATATGGTCTATCTTGAGGAATGTTTCATAAGCCACTTGAGAAGAAAGTGTATTCTGTAGGCCAGGTGTGGTGGCTCATGCCTGTAATCCCAATGCTTTGGGAGACTGAGGTGGGAGGCTCGCTTGAGCCCATGAGTTCAAGACCAGCCCGGGCAACATAGTGAGACCCCCATCTCTATTAAAAAAGAAAGAAAGAGAGAAAATGCATTCTGCTGCTGTTGGGTGATGTGCTCCATAGATGTCTGTTAGAAACAGTTTATAATGTTGTTCACATCTGCTATTTCCTTGTTGATCTTCTGTCTAGTTGTTCTATCCATTATTGAAAGTAGGATATAGAAATCTCCAACTATTACTGTTAAATTGTCTATTTCTCCCTTTAATTCTGTCCTTTTTTTTTTTCATTGTATTTTGGGCCTGTATTGTTAAGTGAATGTATGATTACAATTGTTTTATCTTCTTAATGAATTGGCTCTTTTATCATTATAAAGATTTTTTGGTTTTGAGTAACAATTTTTGTCTCAAAGTCTATTTTGTCTGATATTAGTGTAATTACTTCAGCTCGCTTTTGGTTGCTGTTTGAATGATACCACTTTTTCCATCCATTTACTTTTAACCTATTTGTGTTGATGAATCTGAAATGAGACTCCTGAAGATAGAATATAGTTGGATTATTTTTTTTTCACTTTGCCTATCTCTGACTTGTAATTGTAGAATATAATCCATTCAAATTTAATGTAAAAAATTAATGTAACCACCAATAATGTAGGATTTACATTTTACTATTTGCTTTCAATATGTCATGTCTTTTTTGCTCCTCAGCTCCTCCATTACTGTCTTCTTTTGTGTTCAATATATATTTTCTGGTGTACCATTTTATTTCTTTTGTCTTTTCTTTCACTATATATTTTTGAGTTATTTTCTTAGTAGTTGCCCTGGAGATTACCATTACCATTTCAATTTGTTTATTTTATTTTATTTTATTTTATTTTTTTTATTTATTTTGAGATGGAGTCTCACTCTATTGCCAGGCTGGAGTGCAGTGGCGCATTCTCGGCTTACTGCAACCTCCGCCTCCCAGGTTCAAGTGATTCTCCTGCCTCAGCCTCCTGAGTAGTTGGGACTACAAGCATGTGCCACCATGCCCAGCTAATTTTTGTATTTTTAGTAGAGACGAGGTTTCACCATGTTGGCCAGGATGGTCTTGATCTCTTGGCCTAGTGATCCGCCCACCTCAGCCTCCCAAAGTGCTGGGATTACAGGCGTGAGCCACCACACCCAGCCACCATTTTGATTTATAACAATCTAGTTTGGATTAATACCAACTTAATTTCAATAGTATATAAAAACATTGCCATATGTATCTCTCTTCCCCTTAAGCTGTTATTGTTAAGATTACATCTTTAGGCATTGTGTGCCCATCAGCATAAATTTATAATTATTGCTTTATGCGGTTGTCTTTAAAATCAGATACACAAAAAAATTATATACAAAAAATACATGGGCCAGGCACAATGACTTATGTCTGTAATCCCAGCACTTTGGGAGGCCTAGGTGTGAGAATTGCTTGAGCTCAGGAATTCCAGACCTGGTCAACACAGTGAGACCTCATCTCTGCAAAAAATAAACAAAATTAGCTGGGCATGGTGGCCCATGGCTGTAGTCCCAGCTAATTGGGAGGCTGAGGTGGGAGGATTGCTTGAGACCAGGAGGTTGAGGCTGAAGTGAGTCAAGGTTTCACCATTGCACTTAAGCTTGGGTGACAGAGTGAGATCCTGTCTCAAAAAATATGTATATATTTATACTTTCTTTTATGTTTACCTATGTAGCCAACTTTACTGATGCTCTTTATTTCCCCATGTGGGTTTGAATTACTGTTAGTGCCCTTTCATTTTAGCCCAAAATGTTCCTTTTAGTATTTCTTTCTTTCTTTTTTTTTTTTTAGGGAGTCTCACCCTTTCACCCAGGCTGGAGTGCAGTGGTGTGATCTCAGCTCACTGCAACCTCCACCTCCCAGGTTCAAGAGATTCTCCTGCCTCAGCCTCCTGAGTAGCTGGGATTACAGGTGTGAACCATGCCCAGCTAATTTTTGTATTTTGGATAGAGATAGGGTTTCACCATGTTGGCCTGGCTGGTCTCAAACTCCAGACCTGAGGTGATCCATCCTGCTTGGCCTCCCAAAGTGCTGCGATTACAGGTGCCCTTTAGAATTTCTTATAGGGCAAGTCTGCTAGTGACAAGTCTCTCTGTTTTTTTGTTTTGTTTAAGAATCTGAGAATGTCTTAATTCCTCCTTCATTTTTAAAGAATAGTTTTGCCAGATATAGTATTTTTGGTTGACAGCTTTGTTTTTTTTTAATACTTTGAATATGTCCTTCTACTACCTTTGGACCATCAAGGTTTCTAATGAGAATTTAGCTGTCAGTCTTATTAAGGATACCTTTTATGTGAGGGTTGCTTCTCTCTGCTTTCAAAATTCTCTTTGTCTTTGGCTTCCTACTGTTTAAATAGAATGTGTCTAGATGTGGACCTCTTTGAATATATTCTCTTGGAGTTCATTGAGCTTCTTTGATGTATAGATTAATGTTTTCCATAAAATGTTGGAAGTTTGGGGTCTTTTTTTCTTCAGGTATTTTTTCTTCCCTTTTGTTTTTCTCCTTTCTTTCTGGAATTACCATTATGCCTAAATTGGTATGCCTGATGGGAGTCCCACAGGTCTCTGAGCCTATGTTCATTTTCCTTCAATTATTTTTCCTTCTGTTCCTCATCTCAATGGAACTATCTTCATGTTCATTGATTCTCTGCTTACCTGTTCAAATCTGCTGTTGTGCTCTCTAGAGAATTTTTCATTTCAGTTATTCTACTTTTCAACTTCAGAATTTCTACTTCATTCCTTTTAATAATCTCTATCTCTTTATTAATATTCTCCATTTGGGGAGACATTGTTCTCATTCTTTCCCTTAGATCTTTATGTCTAAATTCCTTTGATCATATTTAAAATATATTTAAAGTCTTTGTTTCATAAGTTCAATGTCTGGACTTCCTCAAACACAATTTTTACTGTTTTTCCCCCTGTGCATAGGCCTTACTTTTTTTGTTTCTTCACATGTGTCATTATTTTTTATTGAAAGCTGAGCATTTTATATAATATAATATGGCAACTCTGGAAATCAGATTCTCCTCCCTCCTCAGGGCTTGTTTTTGCTGCTGCTTGTTGTAGTTGCTGTTTGTTTTGTGGCTTTTCTGAACTAATTCCATAAACTCAGTTAGTGGCCACTGAAAACTCAGATAGCTTAGTGGTCAGCTAATAATTGGATAGAGATTTCCTTAAATGCCTGGAACTGCCTGGAACCAGTAAATCTTCCAGTCTTTGCCAAGGAGTGCCGTGTGTGTTGGGGTACACCTTCAACACTCAGCCTGTCAGCTGAAAACTCTGCCGTAGGCTTCACTTCCTGCTTTTGTCAAACATCAAGGTCAGCCAGATGTGAGAACTTAGGGCCTTCTCAGGTTTATCCTGAGCATGTAGAGAGTGCTGCACATGTGTATGTCCTTCTAGATACTCAGAATTACATCTGAATTTTTCAAAGCCCCTGAATATCTGATTCCTCAGATTTTCTTTTTTTTTCTTCCATTTTTATTTTAAGTTCCCAGGTACATGTGCAGGATATGCAGGTTTGTTACATAGGTAAGTGTGCCATGGTGGTTTGCTGCACAGATCAACCTATCACCTAGGTATTTAGCCCAACATTCGTTAGCTATGGTTTCTGATGCTCTCCCTCCCCCCACCCCTCCAAAGGCCCCAGTGTATGTTGGTTCCCGCCCCCCTCCCCACCTGCCAGTTTCCATGTGTTCTCACCATGCAGCTCCCAATTGTAAGCATGTAAATATGTGGTGTTTGATTTCTGTTCCCAGATCAGCTCCATCCATGTCTCTGTCAAGGACATAATCTCATTCATTTTTATGGTTGCATAGTATTCCATGGTATATATGTACCACATTGTCTGTATCCAGTCTATCATTGATGAGCATTTGGGTTGAATCCATGTCATTGCTATTGTAAATAGCACACATTTTCCTTTTAAGCTTTTTTTCCCTTTTAAGCTTTTTGCTAGTCTATTTTTTTTGCTGCAATTGTTATTCATTTCTTCAGCAATGAATGCTATTTATTAAAATACTTACCTGCAATGTTTCAACAAACAGTCTGTGTGGGCTTATATTTCCCTTTCTCTTGGATAAATAAATACCTAGAAGAGGAATGGTTGGATCATTATGGTAAGTTTATGTTTCTCTTCATATGAATCTGCCAAATAGTTTTCCAAAGTATATTATTTTACATTCCTGCTAGCAACGTATGATATCCAGTTGCTCCAAATCCTCAACAACAAGTGATATTAATTTCTTTAATTTTAGCCATTCTAATGGGTGTGTGGTGGTATTATATAATGGTGTTAATTTTTGTATCCCTGATGACTAGTGATGTTGACCACCTTTTCATGTGCCTACTGATCATTCTCATATACTGTATTGTGAAGTATCTGTCCAGATATTTTGCCAGTTCAGAGGGAATTGTTTTTCTTCTTATTGAATTGCAAGAGTTTTTTACATATTCTGGATACAAGTCTTTGTTAGATATATGTATTATAAACATTTTGTGGCTTATCTTTTTGTTTTCTTAACAGTGTTTTTTGAAAAGAAAAATTTTAAAATTTTGATTAGATCCAATGTATCAGTTTTTTCTTTTCTAGTTTGTGCTTTTTGTGATCTATCTATGAAATCTTTGTCTACCCCAAGGTTGCAAAGATTTTTCTCCTAGTTTTCCTCAGAAAGTTTTACAGTTTTAACTTTTAATTGTAGATCTATAATTCATTTCAAGTTAATTTGCATGTCTTGTTACATTCTTTTACAATAGTGTAACTTCTATATTTTTATGTGTCTTATCCTATAGTTCTCTATGGTTTATTTTGGCCATAGAGGAATGTCATATCTTCCAAAAAGGTTTCGGTGGGAAGACAGGAGATAGGGCTTGTGTTCTAGTCATGTGACCTTAGATAAGTTCCTACAATGCTCTCATCTGTAAAATGGCACTAATTATATCTTACCCTATCTGCTGCCCATGAATGTAGTGAGAATACAAGGAGATGATACAGAAGCCAGCATTTAGAACTGATCTAGTTCCCAAGAAAAAATGTGGGGTGCTGTAACTATTCTTATTACTAAGTGATAAGAATCCATTTTTTTTTTTGAGATGGAATCTCACCCTGTCACCAGGCTGTAGTTCAGTGGCACGATCTCAGCTCACTGCAACCTCCACCTCCCAGGTTCAAGCAATTCTTCTGCCTCAGCCTCCCAAATAGCTGGGACTACAGGTGCCCGCCACTACACCCAGTGAATTTTTGTATTTTTGGTAGAGATGTGGTTTCACCATGTTGGCCAGGATGATCTCGATCTCTTGACCTCATGATCTGCCCGCCTTGGCCTCCCAAAGTGCTGGGATTACAGGCATGAACCACCACACCTGGCCAGCCATTTTCTTTCTTTCTCTATCTCAGTGTTTCACTAAGGATGGAATGTTTACCTCTGAATGTAATCAAGATGACTTGGGGTGATATATGATATAAATATTTATCACATTTTAATTATCATATGTAGATACTTATTTTCACATATATTAGAAAAATATTGTTTTTTTCTACATGTGAAAAGAGTTTTTATAAAGAACATTTAAAATATTTATGTACCACAGGTTGATGAATAAAATAGTGAAGGTAAAGTCTACATATGGCAAACAAAAAAAAATTTAGGGTGCTACCAAAATACCTGAAGTTTGGGGAAACTTTAGAGTTTAACTATTAAGGAAGTGATTAGGGAAACTATTAGGGAAGCTTGTCAAAATGCAGATTCTTAGGCATCACACTGCTATGTTCTGATCCACCTGACTGTGTTGGGGCCTGGAACCCACACTTTTAACAAGCAACTCAAGAGATTTTGAGGTAGTTGGTATAAGGTCCACATTTTGAGGAACATTGCTCCTGCTATAGTAGTTCTCTACTGCTGCATAAGAAATTACCCCCAAAACTTAGCATCTTTAAAAAAATTAACAATTGGTATCCCACACAGTTTCTGTGAGTCAGGAATCCACCAAAAGCAGCTGAGTTGGCTGGCTATTGCTCAGGGCCTTTTATGAGGTTGTAGCCAGATGTTGGCTATGGCTGTGGTCTCATCTGAAGACTTGACTGGGGCTGGAGGATCCACTTTCAAGATGGTGCACTCACGTGATTGGCAAGTTGGTAATGGCTGTTGGCAGAAGGCCTCAGTTCCTTGCCACATGGACCTCTCCATAATGCTGCCTGGGCATCTTCACAACATGGTGACTGGCTTTTCCCAGAGCAAGTGTTTCAAGAAAAAGCAAAGTGGGAGCAACAATGTATTTTATGACCTGGCTTTGGAATTCACATAGCATCACTCTCACAATAGTTTTTTCAATGTGAGATGTGAATTCAGAACATGGGGGATCATTGGGGACATATCTTTGAGGCTACCACACTCAGCTTTTCTCCCATATTGCCCTACATGGTCAAAATTCTCAGAAGAGGCAGTGGAGAAAGAACCAGATTCTCTACCAGGAAATGGGGTGTCTGGTTCCAGTTCTGCCCTCATTTAAACTCTCAGGTCCTCTGTTTCCTCATCAGTCAACTGAGCTGGCCTCTGATAGTCTCTTCAGTTTAGGACCTTCCAGATTAGAAAGAAAACAATTGTTTCCTTAAGATTAGATGTTTTGCAAAGCAATGTGCTGAAGACTTACGGGATTTCTGTTTTAATAGGATGAGGTGACTTTCAGGCAAATACAATTCTTGCTGGGGAAAACAACCCATAAATTAACAACAAATAGGAGGAAACATGCACAATTAATCACATCCAAGTTCCTGAAAGCTTGCTGGGGCTTCATGATTTAAGAAAATGAATATGGCCAGGTGTGGTGGCTCACGCATGTAATCCCAGCACTTTGGGAGGCTGAGGCAGGTGGATCACGAGCTCAGGAGTTTGAGACCAGCCTGGCCAACGTGGTGAAACCCCATCTCTACTAAAAATACGAAAATTAGCCAGGCATGGTGGCGCATGCCTGTTGTCCCACCTATTCCAGAGGCTGAGGCAGAGGAAGCGCTTGAACCCGGGAGATGGAGGTTGCAGTGAGCCGAGATAGCACCACTGCACTCCAGCCTGGGTGACAGAGTGAAACTCCATTTCAAAAAAAAAAAAAAAGAAAAAAGAAAAAGAAAATGAATATATGTGAAGTGTGAACTTATCAATCATATAAATTAGATGATGCCTATTCCATGGCAAATTATTTTTTTAAAGAATTTATCATGGCATTCCTTGAAGAGCTACTTTGGAAGGTTGAACTGTGAGTTTACTATTGTGAAGATCTGAGGTAAGAAAAGCTTTGAAGTGGGGTTTTAGGATCCCTCTGTCAATTGAAGCGCAACCAGAAAAAAATAGTTTGAATTACAAAGATTGTGACAATTCAGAATGACTGCATAAAGAAAGACAAACTTGTAGAGTATCTCTCAAATTATTTTTTAATTATAAAAAAATTGTAGAAACTCAAATAATATGAAACAGCATTCAGAAGAAAATTAAAATTACTAGTAATTTTACCACAGAGAGATAACCCAGAGTGACCACTTAAGAGGCATATCCTTTTAGTCATTTTTCTGTTCAAGGACACCCACACATAGATATCTTCATACGAGATTGTGACCACATTTATTGTACTAGCTGACCTTCTTTTTTCACTTTGTATAAACTTCTAATGAGCTTTTTTTTTCCAAAAGGAATGTCAATTTTGATGCTGTGTTTCCATGATGTTTTTCAAGTTTTAAATTATTTTTTGAATAAATACTGCATGGAGATGCTACAAAATTCACTAAGAACAAAAAGATGTTCCTTTCTGTCCTCAGTCATACGGTTCTTTTCCCAAAGGCAAACAATGTGTGCTCCCAGTTACTTATTTATCCCTACAATTATAAATGCCTAATCTTTTATTCTCTCACAGGAATGATAGCATTTTGCCCATTTTTCTGCACCCTCCTATTTTCTCTTAACAAAACATCTGAGCACCTAACAATACGGAAAGAGCTGGCTCATTGTTTTCACAGCTACATAGTACTCTGCTGTGTGGGTATATAATAATTTTGCTGGATATTTAAATTGATTCCAATCCCTTATTATTAAAAACAATGTTACAGAACATTATACTCAATGGTGAGAGACTAAAAGCTTTTCCTCTAAAATCAGGAACAAGATAAGGATGCTTGCTTTCACAACTTCTATTTAACGTAGTACTGGAAGTTCTAGCCACAGCAATTAGGCAAGAAAAAGACATAAAAGGCATCCAAATCAGAAAGAAAGAAGCAAAATTATCATTGTTTTCAGATGATATGATTTCATATGCAGAAAACCTTAAAGAGTCCAGAAAAAAGCTGTTAGAACTAATAAATTAATTCAGCAAAGTAGCAGGATACAAAGAAAGTCAATACACAAGAATCCATTGCATTTCTAGATACTAACAATGAATAATCTGAAAAAGAAGTGACAAAAACTATTCCATTTACAATAGCACCAAAAAGAATGAAATACTTAGGAATTAACTTAACCAAGGAAGTGAAAGACTTTTACAATGAAAATCACAAAATATTGCTGAAAGAAATTAAAGAAGACATAATGGAAACACATCCCAAGTCCATGGATTGGAAGAATTAATATCGTTAAAATGTCAATACTACCCAAAGCGATCTGTAGAGTAAATACAATCTCTGTCAAAATCCCGTTTATTTTTTGAAGAACTAGAAAAACCCATTCTAAATTCGTGTGGACTCTCAAGGGACCCCAAATAGCCAAAACAACCTGAGAAAGACAAGCTAGGCTGAAGGACTCACTCTTTCTAATTTCATAACTTACCACAAAGCCACACTAATCAAAACAGTATGAAACTGGCATAAGATAGGCATATAGACCAATGAAGCCCAAATACAAACTCTCTGATATATGGTCAAAATGACTTTTGACAAGAGTACCAATACGATTGAATGGGAAAAGGACAGTCTTCATCAAATAGTTCTGGGAAAACTGGATATCTATGTGCAAAAGAATGAAGTTGCCCCTTACCTAACAACACATACAAAAGTTAATTCAAAATGGGTAAATACCAAAATGCAAGACCTAAAATGATAAAACTCTTGGAAAATAATATAGGGCAAAACCTTTGTGACATTGGATTTGGCAGTGATTTCTTGGATATGACACCAAAGACACAGGCAACAACAACAAAAAATTGGCAAATTGGACTTCATGAAAATTTAAAACTTTTGCGCATCAAAAGACACTATCAAGAGTAAGAAAGCAGCCCACAGAATAGGAGGATATCTTTGAAAAATTTTATATCTGATAAGAAATTAATATCTAGAATATATAAAGGACTCCCGAAACTCAATAACAAAATAACAACCTGATTCAAAAATGAGGAAAGGATATTTTTCCAAAGAAGATATACAAATGGTCAATAAGCACATGAAAAGATGTTCAACATTACTAATCACTAGAGAAATACAAGTTAAAGGTACAACGAGATGCCACCTCCAACCCATTATAATGGCTACTCTTAAAACAGAAAATAACAAGTGCTGGCGAGGATGTGGAGAAATTGCAACCCTTGTGCACTGCTGGTGGGAATTTAAATGGGGCAGCTGCTGTGGAGAAAGTATGACGGTTCCCCAAGAAATTAAAAATAGAATTAGCATATGATCCAGCAATTTCAGGTTGGGTACATATCCAAATGCATTGAAAGCAGGATCTTGAAGAGATATTTGTATATACCCATGTTCATAACAACATTATTCACAATAGCTAAAACATAGGTAGCAACCCGTGTCCATCAACAAAAGAGTGGATAAGCAGAATGTGGTATACAATGAGGAATACTGTTCAGCCTTAAAAAGGAAGGAAATTCTGCAATATGCCACACCATAAATGAACCTTGAGGACATTATGCTAAGTGAAGTAAGCCAGACACAAAAAGACAAATTACTGTATGATTCCACTTATGTGAGATACTTAGAGTAGTTGAATAAATAGAGACAAAATGTAGAATAGTGGTTGCTAGGAACTGAGGAGCATGTAGAATGAGGAGTTACTGTTTAACAGGTACAGAATTTTAGTTTTGCAGACGGAGAGTTCTGGAGATGGATGGTGGTGATGGTTACACAACATTATGAATGTCTTTCAATACCACTGAACTGCACACTTAAGAATGGTTGTCCAGACATGGTGGCTCACGCCTGCGATCTGAGCAGTTTGGGAGGCTGAGGTGGGAGGATTGTGTGAGGCCAGGAGTTTGACACCAGCCTGGGCAACATAGTGAGACCCCATCTCTACAAAAAAAGAAAAATCAGCCAGGCACAACGGCTCGTGTCTGTAGTCCTAGCTACTCGCGAGGCTAGGGTGGAAGGATCACCTGAGCTCTGGAGTTCAAGGCTGCAGTGAGCTGTGATAATGCCACTGCACTCCAGCCTGGGCAACAGAGTGAGACTCTTTCTCTAAAAATAAAAATAAAAAAAAGAATGATTAAGATGACAAATTTTATGTTATGTGTACTTTGCCACAATAAAAAAAAATGGAAAAATCCTCTCAAATGCTGTAATAAGTATGTTTATTCTTCTACATATGTGATACTTTGTCACTGAGTATGCAGATTTGTAATTCTGATAAACATCCAAATTGCTCTACCTATACCTCTCACAGAGATACCCAAGTTTTCCTATTTACCCATATACCATCATCATTATGTTATCCCACTTTTTCATGCTTTATTAATCTGATGGGGGAAAAAATGTTTTCTGATTATAGTTTTAATCTGCATTCTTTTCATTATCAAGTAAGGTCAAACATCTTTTTTTTTTTTTTTTTTTTTTTTTTTCTGTTGCCCAGGCTGGAGTGCAGTGGCACAATCTCTGCTCACTGCAACCTCCGCCTCCCGGGTTCTAAGCGATTCTCCTGACTCAGCCTCCTGAGTAGCTGGGATTATAGGCATGTACTACCATGCCTGGCTAATTTTTGTATTTTTAGTAGAGACGGGGTTTCACCATGTTGGCCAGGCTGGTCTTGAATTCCTGACCTCGGCTGATCCACCCGCCTCGGCCTCCCAAAGTGCTGGGATTACAGGCGTGAGCCACTGCGCCCGCCCAAACATCTTTCCAAAGGGATAAGAGGTACTTATGTTCCATTTCCTATCCTCTCTTTAGCCCATTCTCAGGTGTTAATGAGATCCCAGCTAAAATCAGGGCTGGGTTGCTCCATATGCCCAGGCAGTGTCTTGAAACCAACAGAAATGTGGGGTACAGATCACAGTGGGGGTGGGGGGTGATGGTCCCAGCCTGAGGGCTCAGGTCGGAGGCAGAATTGTCCAGCTTAAGACACAGGCCTTAGAATCACACAGACCTGCCTGCCATACTGTCTGGTCACAAACCCACAGTATGACCTTGGCCAAGTCAATTCACTTCTCCGGGCTTTAGCTTCCTCTTCTATGAAATGGGATTTTAATAGAACCCACTAGGAGGGGCTGTTGGGAGGATGGAACAGGGCAGTGCATGTAGGTACCTAGCATGGGGTCTTGTCGGTAACAAGTTTTGGCAGGTGGTTGCAATCAGTATGTTTCAGGTGAGGAAACTGTGACCCCATTGTACCAGTCAGGGTTCTCCAGAGAAACAGAATCAATAGAACGCGTGTGTATGTGTGTGTATGCACACGTATAGATCATATAGATACAGACATAGACACATAGACGTAGAACTAGACATAGCTATACATGTAGACATAGATATAGATATAGGAGTGAGCCTTAAAGAATTGGCTCACACAGTTGTGGAAGCTAGCAAGTCCAAAATCTATAGAGTGTGCCAGAAAGCTGGAGACCTATGGAAAAAGCCAGTGTTGCAATTCAGGCAGTCTGCAAGCAGAATTCCCTCTTATTCTTCCCTCTTGCTTGGGGGAAGTCAGTCTTTTTTTTTTTTTTTTTTTTTTTTTAGATGGAGTCTCACTCTGTTGCTAGGCTGGAGTGCAGTGGCACGATCTTGGCTCACTGGAACCTCCGCCCCCCCGGGTTTAAGTGATTCCCCTGCCTCAGCCTCCCTAGTACCTGGGACTACAGGCACATGCCACCACACCTGGCTAATTTTTATTATTATTATTTTGTATTTTAGTAGAGACAGCGTTTCACCATGTTGGCCAGGATGGTCTCGATCTCCTGACCTCGTGATCTGCCCACCTCAGCCTCCCACAGTGCTGGGATTACGGGCGTGAGCCACTGCACCCAGCCCAGTCTTTTTTTTTTTCTTCCTCTTCAGGCCTTCAATTAAGTGGATGAGGCCCACCCACTATGGAGGGCAAGCTATTTTACTCAAAAGTCCACCAATTTAAATGTTAATCTCATCCAAAAACCATCTCACAGAAACATCCAGACTAATGTCTGACCAACTATCTGGCCACTTTGGCCTAGCCAAAGTTGACAATTAAACTTAACCATCACACCCAGGGAAAAAGATGAATTGCCTAGGTTCACATAGCCAGCCAGCTGGAAGGTCTGTTTGTTGTTGTTGCTGCTGTTGTTGTTGTTGAAATGGAGTCTCGCTTTGTCGCCCAGGCTGGAGTGCAGTAGTGCGATCTTGGCTCACTGCCACCTCCACCTCCCGGGTTCAAGCAATCCTCCCACCTCAGCCTCCCGAGTAGCTAGGATTACAGGTGTGCGCCATCATGCCCAGCTAATTTTTGTATTTTTAGTAGAGACGGGGTTTCACCATGTTGGCCAGGCTGGTCTCGAACTCCTGACCTCAGGTGATCCACCCGCCTGGGCCTCCCAAAGTGGTGGGATTACAGGGGTTGAGCCACTGCGCCCGGCCAGCTGGAAGTTTTGATCCAGACCTCAAACCAAAGATTTTTTATTTCATTGACTAGGGTGACCGCATATTTGGAGACAGTCTCAGTTCAACACCTGTGGTCCCAGCATAATTCTTAGTAAAACCACCTTTTATTCCTCCAACGGGTTTAGTGTGAACAATAGAGGTGGATGCATTTTTTTTTTTTAACCGAGGAAACCCTTCTTATGTTCATTCAACATTTATTCACCTAAGAGACGATGTTTACCCTACACTTCATCCTCTTCTGGCCTTGAGGTCAACCCACAAACTTGTCTGGGGAGAAGGGTGAATCAGTGCTAAGAATGTGCTGCCAGCATAATTGAGACCATGGTCAGCGGATCAATGGGAAAAAACAAGAGCTACGACAAACAGTTCTGACATGCTGTGTGAGGTGGAATTTAAATGATTTTGAGACATTTATTATTGTTTTGTTTTGGCCCCCAAAACAACCGCATGAGGAAAAAATAAACAGAAATCTTGTGAGTGTTTGAATCTTTCTGTGTTTATTCTTTCTACCTGTGGACAAACACAAATATTTTATACATGTTCATGTGAAAGCATCTTGTTTTTCCAGACCAGACACTAAGACCCAGCGCTGAGGACAAAAGGAAGCAAGCTCTGCATATTCGAAGTGTTGCAAACTAGGGTCCATCCTCTGGGCCAGCCCTGTCCTCTAGGGACTTACTCAGAGTGTGTTGGGTAAGTGTGGCATTTAAAGAGTGGGTACTTTGGGAAGCCAAGGTGGGTGGATCACTTGAGCCCAGGAGTTTGAGACCAGTCTGGGCAACATGGTGAAACCCTCTGCCTCTACAAAAAATACAAAAAATTAGCTAGACTAATTTTAGTATTCACCCAGCCAGCTAAAGTGGTGGTTCTCAAAGTGCAGTCTGCAGGCTCCCTAAGGGTGCTCAAGACCCTTTTAGGAGGTTCACTGGGTCAGAATTTTTCGTAATAATACTAAGCCCTTCCCATTCCCATTCACTCACCAGTGTATCTCGGAGTTGTCCAGAGGCTGTACAATGAGTGATGTGATCATGGGTCTGACGTCTAATAGAATGCCTACTTTTTTTTTTTTTTGAGACATGGTCTTGCTCTGTTGGCCAGGCTGTGTGGTGGAGTGCAGTGGCACAATCATGGCTCACTGCAACCTCTAACTCCTGGGCTCAAGCAATCCTCCCACCTCAGCCTCCCAAGTAGCTGGGACTAGAGGTGTGTGCCACCAAACCCAGCTAAATTTTGTATTTTTGTAGAGACAGGGTTTCACCATGTTGCCCAGACTCGTCTCAGACTCCTGGGTTCAAGGGGTCCACTCACCCTCAGTCACCCAAAGTGCCGGGATTATAGGTGTGAGCCATCGCACCTGGCCTGCTTCAGTATTGTTGGGTTTTAAATATTTCTGTTTCCATCAGTGATTGCCAGGGGTTGAAGGGGGGTGGAGGGGGGTGAGTACAAAGGGCCAGGGGGTCACTTGTGGGCAGTAGTGATTCCGTATCTTGATTCACCTGAGGTCAGGAGTTCGAGACCAGCCTGGCCAACATGGCGAAACCCCATCTCTACTAAAAATACAAAAATTAGCCAGGCGTGGTGGCACGCACCTGTAGTCCCAGCTACTCAGGAGGCTAAGGCAGGAGAATCGCTTGAACCTGGGAGGTGGAGGTTGTAGTGAGCCGAGATCACCCTACTGCACTCCAGCCTGGGCAACAGAGTGAGACTCTGTCTCAAAAAAAAAACAAAAAAAACAAAAAAAGAAAGAAAAAGAAAAACCTGATATAAAACAGTTTATTCTTTAAGTGCAGGGGTGTGTAACTCAATCCTTGCTTGGCATGACCTTAGATCCTGTTTATAATTTGGTATCTTATTGCCACAAACAGTGCATTCTGTCTGTCTTATGATCACTGTTTCAACATTAAGGCTGGTCAGCTGTTGTGTCTAAACTTCTAAGGAAGAGGGTATAAGGAGGCATGTCTGACCTCTCATCTCATTATGGCTGGGAACTCAGTGTTTAAGGTTTCTTGAAGGTCCCCTTGGCCAAGAGGGGGCCCATTCAGTCAGTTGGCGGGGCTTAGGATTTTTAGTTTACATTCTGCTCACTGGAGTAGCACTTTTAATTTCCTTCAGGAAATTTTCCTTTGAATTCACAACTTGGCTAAATGTTTGGTGCAAGAAGTCTTGCTTTCAGCCTATCCTGACTTTTGACACACCTTCCTCACTGAGCTTAATCATTTCTAGCTTTTGATTTAAAGTGAGAGATGTGCGACTCTTCCTATCCCTCGAACATTTAGAGGCGTGGACTGAAATTCAATATTGTTGTGTCTTACAGGCTAGGGAGACCTGAGAAGAGTGAGAGAGAGGGGGGAACAGCCAGTCAGTGGAGCACTTGGAACATACACAATACCAATTAAGTTGGCTGGTTTACCTGAATGCTGTTTGTGGCACCCAAAACAATTACAATAGTAACATTAAGGATCGCTGATCACAGATCACCTTAATAGGTGTAATAATAATGAAAAACTTTGGGACCAGGCACGGTGGCTCACGCCTGTAATCCCAGCACTTTGGGAGGCCAGGGCAAGCATATCTCCTGAGGTCAGGAGTTCGAAACCAGCCTGGCCAACACAGTGAAACCCCATCTCTACTAAAAATGCTAAAATTAGCCAGGCATGGTGGCGCGTGCCTGTAATTCCAGCTATTTGGGTGGCTGAGGCACGAAAATCTCTTGAACCCCGGGAGGTGGAGGTTGCAGTGAGCCAAGATTGCGCCACTGCACTCCAGCCTGCATGACAGAGTGAGGCATTATTGCAAAACAGAAAAGAAAAAAAAAAGTTTGAAATATTGCAAGAATTACCAGGATGTGGTACAGAGACACGAAGTGAGCACATGCTGTTGAAAATGGTTCCAATAGGCCGGGCGCGGTGGCTCACGCCTGTAATCCCAGCACATTGGGAGGCCGAGGCGGGCGGATCACGAGGTCAGGAGATTGAGACCATCCTGGCTAACACGATGAAACCCCGTCTCTACTAAAAATACAAAAAATTAGCCGGGCGCGGTGGTGGGCGCCTGTAGTCCCAGCTACTTGGGAAGCTGAGGCAGGAGAATGGCGTGAACCCGGGAGGCGGAGCTTGCAGTGAGCCGAGATTGCGCCACCGCACTCCAGCCTGGGCGACAGAGCGAGACTCCGGCTCAAAAAAAAGAAAGAAAGAAAGAAAATGGTGCCAATAGACTTGCTGTAGTCAGGTTGCCACAAACCTTGAACTTGTAAAAATGCAGTATCTGCGAAGCACAATAAAGTGAAGTGCAATAAAACAAGATATGCCGGGCGGGGCACGGTGGCTCACACCTGTAATCCCAGAACTTTGGGAGGCCAAGGTGGGTGGATCACAAGGTCAGGAGTTCAAGAGCAGCCTGGCCAATATGGTGAAACCCTGTCTCTACTAAAAATACAAAAATTAACTGGGCGTGGTGGCGGGAGCCTGTAGTCCCAGCTGCTCGGGAGGCTGAGACAGGAGAATCACTTGAACCCGGGAGGCGGAGCTTGCAGTGAGCCGAGATCACGCCACTGCACTCCAGCCTGGGCCACAGAGCGAGCCTCCATCTCAAAAAAAAAAAAAAAAAAAAACAAGATATACCTATATACCTCAATTTTAAGGAAACAAAAATTCTCAATTTTAATTTCTAACAGAGTACAGTTAGATATAAACAAAATCCCTCAATCCTTTTTAAGCATACAAAGAGATCCGGAGAACAAAAACTTTGAGAACTACTGATCTAATGCATTGATTTCTTTTGTTTTGTTTCTGTAGTTGGGGCTACAGGTATGCGACACCACCCCCAGCATGAATGCAATTACTCAGTCTGGAGTCGGAGAAAGCGATTGAAAGGGAGGGAAAAATCTTGCTGGCTCTAATGCTTTATAAACTGTGCTGTCCAATACGGTAGCTGCTGGCAACTTGTGGCTATTGAGCACATGAAAAGTGGGTACTCCAAACTGAGAGGTACTTAGTACCAAAAAACAAAAAAATAATGGGCCGGGCGCGGTGGCTCACGCCTGTAATCCCAACACTTTGGGAGCCCGAGGCGGATGGATCACGAGGTCAGGAGTTCAAGCAGCCTGACCAACATGGTGAAACCCCGTCTCTACTAAAAATACAAAAAAATTAGCCAGGCGTGGTGGTGTGCACCTGTAATCCCAGCTACTCAGGAGGCTGAGGCAGGATAATCGCTTGAACCTGAGAGGCGAGATCGTGCCATTGCACTGCAGCCTGGGCGGCAGAGCAAGACTCCATCTCAAAAAAAAAAGAATGTAAATTATCTCATCAATAATTTTCACATAGAAATGACATTTTTTGTTTTTCTTTTCTTTGTTTTTTGGTAGCCATGGGTTCTTGCTATGTTGCCCAGGTGGTCTTGGACTCTGGGCCTGAAGCCATCCTCTCACCTGGCCTCCCAAAGTGCTGGGATTATAGGCATAAGCCACTGCACCTGCCCCAATATTTTGAACATATTGGGTCAAGGAAAAAATATGGTTAAAATTAATTTTACCTCTTGCTTTTTTTTTTTTTTTTTGAGACTGAATCTCTCTCTGTTGCCCAGGCTGGAGTGCAGTGGTGTGATCGCAGCTCACTGCAGCCTCTGCCTCCCAGGTTCTAGCGATTCTCCTGCCTCAGCCTCCCGAGTAGCTGGGATTACAGGCACGCGCCACCACACCCGGCTGATTTTTGTATTTTTTAGTAGAGACGGGGTTTCACCATATTGGCCATGCTGGTCTCGAACTCCTGACCTCAAGCAATCCGCGCCCCCCACCCCCACCCCCCCGCCTCCCAAAGTGCTGGGATTACAAGTATGAGCCATCGCACCTGACCTCTTTTTTTTTTTTTTTTGAGATGGAGTCTGGTTCTGTCACCCAGGCTGGAATGCAGTGGCATGATCTCGGCTCAGTGCAACCTCCACCACCACGGTTCAAGCAATTCTCCTGCCTCAGCCTCCTGAGTAGCTGGAATTACAGGAGCCTGCCACCACGCCCGGCTAATTTTTGTATTTTTAGTAGACATGGGGTTTCACTATGTTGGCCAAGCTGGTCTCGAACTCTTGACCTCAGGTGATCCACCAGCCTCGTTCTCCCAAAGTGCTGGGATTACAGGCGTGAGCCACGGCGTCTGGCCTACCTCCTGCTTTTTACTTTAATGTGGCTACTGGAAAATGTAAAATTACCTATGTGGCTCCTGTATATTTCTGTTGGAGAGTGCTATTCTGGAGATAGACAGACCGAACTGCCAATCTCTGTTTCACCACTTACAAGCTGCGTCAAAAAACTTACTATTTCTTCAAATTTCCTGGGTTCCCTGGGATGTAAAATGTGGGTAATGTTAGAGTTGGTGTGAATATTAAATGTAAATAATGAATGTAACATACTTAGCTCTATACCTGGCACCCAAGTAAACAATAAGTTTGTTGGCTATTAAAGATGTTGATTTCTCTACTGATATCGTCAGAGATGGGCCTCATGCTCATTAAAGTTCCTTCCTCTGCGACCTATTTCCACTCTGGCCACAATAATAACTAATTATAGCAGAGGCCTGACCCGACTTTCGGCTGTTGGCCTCCCTTCCCCACATCGAAAAATTCAAATCATGACCCAGGGTCCATCCTAGAAGTGTGCCATCTGTATTTATGAATGGAGCCTAAGCAAATCTGAAAACCAAGCAGCCCCAGGCAACTGAGCCCAGCGTAGCAACCGACGCCGGGGCCTGTTGCTAAGGGAAAAGAAAGAAAGGACGTGGTCCGTCAGCTATTGCTCTCCGGGGGCAGCTACTTCCGGTCCCCCTGGGAGCTGTCCTGCGGTTTACGTTCCCCCGAGGTGCTGGGACTGCGGCCGCAGGTTCCGCTGTCTCGGGAACCTTCGTATCCCTCGGTCCGGCGGCGGCGGCGGCGGTAGCGGAGGAGACGGTTTCAGGCCTCCGGTGCGGCTGCAATGCTGAGCTCCCGGGCCGAGGCGGCGATGACCGCGGCCGACAGGGCCATCCAGCGCTTCCTGCGGACCGGGGCGGCCGTCAGGTGAGATTTTGGGGGGCGGGGCGGCCGAAGAGGCCGGGACCAGGGTCCCCAGCTTGGGCCCGTGACGGCTTTTTCATGCCCTAGTTGGGGTCTCCAGGGCCCGCGCGGGCATTCTGGAAGGTTCTGCGTCCTTTAGGGTTGGAGGCCTGTGCCCGTAGGTGGGAGGACTGACGGGCTTCAGTCCTTCGGCAACACCAATTCTGTCTGCACTCCCCAGGTCTGTCAGTCCCTCCCCCTCCTGTCATTGTTCCCAGGACACCCGGGGCACTCCAGTCTTGTCAAGGCCCCTAATTCTGTCAGTGCCCTCAGTCCTTTCAGTGCCTCCTAGGCCTGCCAAGACCCCTCAATCCTTCTAGTATACTCCCAATCCTTCTGGGTCCCCCAATCATATCAGTTTCTGGACTGCCAGGGTTCCCCAACCTTGGCACGGTTCTTCTAGTCCTATAAGTGCCCCGGGCCTGCGAGCCCCGCGTTTTGTTGTACCGCCCCCTATTCCTGTTAGCCCGCCCTCTAGTCTAATATGGATCCCCACTTCTGTCTGGGTCCCTGATGTTGTTAGTGTGAGTAAAGGCCCTTGTTTTGCAAGGGTCTCTAAATTGGTCAGGGCCCCTTTAACCTGTTAAGGTTGCTTGGTCCTGTTAAAGCCCTCCGTTCTTGTTAGGACTCCTCGATTGCCTGGATCCCCAATCCTGTCAGGGCCCCCATTTCCCTCTTATTCACCCTCCCAAGGGCTCCAGGCTTCAGAACTGAGTACCCCCTCCCCCACTGCTGACCCCAAATGACTGAGACCTGTTGCTCAGGTCGGCTTCCTCTGGAACTGGAGCAGGTTTAAAGAGCTTATTATCCCAGGGCTGAAAGTCCTCGATACTTATTCTGTCCAGTGCCCCCATTCCGTAGATAGGAAGTGTGGCCCCATAGCTGACCTCATAGCAGAGTTGGGAGGAGAAGCCAGGTCTTTTCACCCCCAGGCCCCACCACTCTCCTCGTGATGTCATTTTGCAGAGGAATGGAGTTTCCAAAGTCGCCACTTGTCCCTGGGTATTTTTTCCTTATGCTGCCAAAGTCATGGACAAGTCCTCTCTCCCATCCCCTTGACACTCTTCCCTTCAGTTTCCATCTTGAACTTCGTGGTTTTAAGCACAGACCTGGGGAGACAGACAGGCATGATTCAGAGCCATGTTCCTTCACTCACTGTGACCAAGTTGGGCTCTTAATTTCTTCTGCTATAAAAATGAAAGTGATAGTAGAACCTGCATCTGTGGGGTTGTTTTAAAAATGAGGTAAGATTGTCACAGGGCCTGGCAGAGAGTATGTACCCTTAAATATTAGTGTTTGATTAGGGGATTTTAAAGCACTGGTAAAGCACCTTAGCACTTCCATGACAGTCCTTTATAATCTTTCCAGGCACTTTTGTGAACTCACGTATCGTGTAAAAGCTCAGTGATGTATTAAGAAACTTCAAGAATACCTTTCACCAGCTGGGCATGGTGGCTCACACCTGTAATCCCAGCACTTTGGAAGGCTGAGGCAGGTGGATTTCTTGAGCTCAGGAGTTCGAGACCAGCCTGGGCAATGTAGTGAGACCCTGTCTCTACAAAAAAATTTAAAAATTACCTGGGCATGTGGTGTGCAGCTGTGGTCCCAGCTACTTGGGAGGCTGAGGCAGGAGGATCACCTGAGCCCGGAAGGTGAAGATTGTGTTGAGCTGAGATGGCACCACTGCACTCCAGCCTGGGCACTAGAGCAACTAGAGCAAGACACTGTCTCAAAAAAAAATAAAAATAAAAATAAGAAAAAAAGAAAGAATAGCTTTCATGAATGATCCTGAGATTGTAATGCTTAATTTGTAGCAGCTAACATTTATTAAGTTCTTACTATGTACTCTATGCATTCACACTTATTTAATCCTCACAACAGCCCTATGAGGTAGGTCTTATGATTGTCCCCATTGTACAGATGAGGAAACTGAGGCTTAGAAGGTGAAGTGATGCCAAATGAAATAGCAAAGCCAGGATTGAACCAGAATAAGGTAATCCCACTTTCTTAACCAAGTTTGGTGCATATTCTGTTGACTCTGTCTTGGAAAACAAATATTTATCTGAAATTCAGCTATCAGCTATGATACTAAGAAATGCTGATTATTATAAAACAGGGTCAATATTACCACCAGTGACTCTTCACCAAGTTAATGTTTACTGAACTGAAATCAAAACAATATTCACATGATCCAAATACTGGGATAATAATGTATTACACACACACACACAAACACGTATGTATGCATGTGTAACATATATGTGATACACATTACATAGCTATATACACATAGATGGTTTGTCTTATTTTGTAGAAGTATATAACTTTGTATAAAAACAATGTCTTAAATTGTTGGGGAAATTTCTTAATATGTAGCAAAAGCATAACCAGTGTTCAAGTCAAGCCTGAAGTTAGGAAATCTTTAATTTTATAAATATTCAGCTCTTTTATACCATTGTATGTGTGCCCCTTCCCTGTCTAATATCCTAAAAGAGAAATTCATTTCTGTATATTTTCTCCAGTATTCAGTCATTCAATAAATATTTTATATATATATACACACACACATATATACATATATATGTATATATATGTGTGTGTATATATATATATATTTTTTTTTTTTTTTTTTTTTGAGGCAGAGTCTCGCTCAGTCACCCAGGCTGGAGTGCAGTGGCGCAATCTGGGCTCACTGTAACCTCTGCCTCTTGGACTCAAGCCATTCTGCCTCGGCCTCCAGAGTAGCTGGGATTACAGGCACCTGCCACCACACCCAGCTAATTTTTGTATTTTTAGTAGAGACAGGGTTTCACCGTGTTGGCCAGGCTGGTCTCCCACTGACCTCAGGTGATCCGCCCACCTCGGCCTCCCAAAGTGCTGGGATTACAGGCATGAGCCATCACACCTGGCCTCAATAAATATTATTGAGAACCTACTATGTGCCAAGTATGATCTAGACACTTGAGCTCATTAGTGGGTAAAACAAAGCACATGCCAGTTGAGGGAGACAGACAACAAACCCAGTGCATTAAAAAAAAAAAAAAAGAAAGAAAAAAAGCATAGCGAATAGGTTAATTTTATGTTAGAAGGTGGTTAAGTTCTATGGTAAAAAGAAAAAGTAGAAACATGTCAAGGGGACAAGGACAGGTCCCACTGATATGTTCAGGTAGGCCTCTTGAGAAGCGAAGGGAGGTAAAGGAGTGAGCCAAGCAGTGATCTGGGGGAAGAGCATTCTGAGCAGAGGGAACAGCAGTGCAAACGCCTTGAGGTCAGAGCATTGGCTGGTAACGTTCCATGTGGAAGTGGAGTGAGAGGCAGAAAAGGAAAATAACTTCAGTTTTTCCTCAGAGTGAGAAGTAGCCTTTGGAATGTGATGATTTGACTTAGTTTTTGTTGTTGTTGTTGTTGTTGTTGTTGTTGTTTTTATGAGACTGAGTCTTTCTCTGTCACCTGGGCTGGAGTGCAATGGCACGATCTCAGCTCTGTGCAAACTCTGCCTCCCAGATTCAAGTGATTCTCCTGCCTCAGCCTCCCGAGTAGCTGGGATTACAGGTGCACATCACCACGGCCAGCTAATTTTTGTGTTTTTAGTAGAGACAGGGTTTCCACATGTTGCCCAGGCTGGTCTCAAACTCTGGGGTTCAAAGGATCCTCCTGCCTTGACTTCCCAAAGTGCTGGGATTACAGGGATGAGCCACCGTGCCCAGCTGACTTAGATTTTAAATCCTAATGTCTAAACATCCTGATTTTCAAGATGTAATCCTATGACTATATATTACTTTAACTTGCAATTAGGTATTTGGTGGGTTATTTTGACAAAATGTTATTCTGTCTATATCTGTATATTCGCCTTTTGTGTTTGTGATGAGGGAAGACAGTAAACTTGTTTTCTTTTTTAGATATAAAGTCATGAAGAACTGGGGAGTTATAGGTGGAATTGCTGCTGCTCTTGCAGCAGGAATATATGTTATTTGGGGTCCCATTACAGAAAGAAAGAAGCGTAGAAAAGGTAAGAATGAGAACACTGCATCATGGTCTGTAGACTTGACCCAGATCCCTGTTATCTGAAAACAGTACAAAGAAGGTGGGGAGGTTGGTCATATTTGTTCTCTGTATCTTTAAAATTAGGACTTCAGGTTTTCAAACAGTACTTTTACCGTTAGTCATTATTTTATACCGTGTAGTAAAAAGATTTCTATTTCAGCCCCTCTCCAGACTGGAGTTGGAGGCCTGCTTTGTAATGAAAAATGTCAAGCGGCATAATTGTCTAAGAAGTGTTCTCATTAGTACGGCAGTTGTAGTTTTCAGTGGTACAGACTGACCAATTACATCATACATTTGTGTTCTCTCAGACTAGCTTGCTAGTAACTGGTAAAAATTTCAAGTTAGTGCCTTCATTACTAAAAAATTATTTTCTTTTTTTTTAAATGCTCCCTTTTGAAAGTGTGGCTCTATGTAACATTGATTAAAATTCAGCAAAGAAAGAAAGAAGAATGTGGTGAAATTTGATCATTGTTAAATCTGGGGACAGTTATAATTGAGGTTTATTTTACATTCTCCCTCCTTTTTTGTGTCTTTGAGAACTTTGATAATAAAAAGTTTTTTTAAAAGATTGCTAGCAGAAGAGAGAAGTATATTAGATTTCATTGATCTCTGCAGAAAGACTGATCAGAATTGGTATAGTGGTGTCTTTCCCAGTGATTGTTAAGATAAGAACAGAATCATTGTCCTGGGGAAGTAACAACAGAACAATTGTTTTCTTCTGTTCTGAGAAACATTGCTTTCTGATTAAAGAAGAAAGAGAGCATGTAGGGGAGAATGAGGAAGAGAAAAAGACAGGAGATGGTTACTAAGTGTTTTTGTACATTTAGGAAGAACCAAGCTGTGCTGGATACCATGATAGGTTTCAAAAATAACACACAAAGGGGACCTATCCTTCTGTGCTTACAGTCGGCGGAGCAGTACTAGAACCAAGCCTTGGCACAGATAGAAGGCCTGGCCCCAGATCTCTGTGGATAAGGATCTTCTTGGATCGGGATTCCAAATTTAAGGCCACAGCGCAGGAACTCTGGGTCCCAAATGGGAGAGAAATTGATCAAATGTGATATGCTGTTCTCTTCTTCCCCCTGCTTTTTTTTTAGGGCTTGTGCCTGGCCTTGTTAATTTAGGGAACACCTGCTTCATGAACTCCCTGCTACAAGGCCTGTCTGCCTGTCCTGCTTTCATCAGGTGGCTGGAAGAGTTCACCTCCCAGTACTCCAGGGATCAGAAGGAGCCCCCCTCACACCAGTATTTATCCTTAACACTCTTGCACCTTCTGAAAGGTATCTAGATGGGAATTTCAAGGGAATTATGTACCTTTTCAAAGAAGTCCAGATGACAGAGACTCTTATAACAAAGAGTTAATACCTTATTGTAGGAAAAGATCATACAGATCATTATGAATAAAAAACACCAAGAGCCCAATAGATACAAACAAGTATTTTTTAAAAATCAAAGATGGAGGCCGGGTGCAGTGGCTCATGCCTGTAATCCCAGTACTTTAGGAGGCCAAGGCAGGTGGATCACGAGGTCAGGAGTTCGAGACCAGCCTGACCAACATGGAGAAACTCCATCTCTACTAAAAACACAAAAAATATTATCTGGGCATGGTGGCACATGCCTGTAATCCCAGCTACTCAGGAGGCTGAGGCAGAAGAATCGCTTGAACCTGGGAGGCGGAGGTTGCGGTGAGCTGAGATTGCACCATTGCAGTCCAGCCTGAGCAACAAGAGCGAAACTCCGTCTCAAAAAAAAAAAAAAATCAAAGATGGAACCATTTATTTTTTAAATTGTCAAGTTAATAACAGCTTTTTAAGGAAGGAAAGAAATCCACTGCCACATAAACAGTTTCATTGTAAGAAGTATTCTGGTTTCAAAAACATTAAAGTAAAAAAAAAAATGTCCATTAGCCTAGAAAATAAGGTAATTCACAAAAGAAGTAATACAAATTGCTAACAAACTCAAATGTTCGACTCGACCATCATCAAAGAAGTATAAACAAAATAAAAATGCTGTTTTTTGCCTGTCAGCAAAGATTAAAAAACAAATTTGCAGCCCTGTCCAGCTGTCGGACAATACATACACCGCTGAGAGGGGTGTAACTTAGTGCCACTTTTCTGGAAAGCAGTTTGGAACTACACAATAATAGCTTGCGAAATACTCAGTACTGTTTGACCCAGTAATTCCATGTCTGGGAGTCCGCCTTATGAAAATGGTTAGAAACGTAGATTGTGACTTAACTAGCCTGAAAAATGGAGTCTAAAAGCAAACAAGTTTAGGAATGGCTGAATGGTAGCCCCCAACTTGGAGAGTCACAATATACACTGGCTTGGTAAAGGTTTTAAGAAATAACCTACCCAACTTTTTTTTGTTTTTGGTTTTTGAGACAGAGTCGCACCTTTTTTCCCAGCCTGGAGTGCAGTGGTACAATCTCAGCTCACTGCAACCTTCACCTCTCAGGTTCAAGTGATTCTTGTGCCTCAGCCTCCTGAGTAGCTGGGATGACAGGTCTGTGCCACCACACCCAGCTAATTTTTTGCATTTTTAGTTGAGACAGGGTCTTACTATGTTGGCCAGGCTAGTCTCAAACTCCTGGCCTCAAGTGATATGCCTGCCTCAGCCTCCCAAAGTGCTGGAATTACAGGCATGAACCACTACGCCTGGCCCCAACTTCATTTTTATTTTTATTTTATTTTATTTTTGAGACAGAGTCTTGTTCTGTTGCCCAGGCTGGAGTGCAGTAGCACGATGTCAGCTCACTGCAACCTCCGCCTTCCGTGTTCAAGCGATTCTTCTGCTTCAGCCTCCCTAGTATCTGGGATTACAGCCGCATGCCACCACGCCTGGCTAATGTTTGTATTTTTAGTAGAGACGGTGTTCGCCATGTTAGCCAGACATGTCTCGAACTCCTGACCTCAACTGATCTGCCTGCCTCAGCTCAAAGTGCTGGGATTACAGGCGTGAGCCACTGCACCCAGCCCAACTTCATTTTTAAACCAACTTTTTGACCGTAGAACTGTTTTTTTTCTTCATAAAATCTGCTGACATTCCATGGGTATTATACAGAGTGCAATGTATGCACAAAGATCTCCAACACCTAATTATAATGGCAAAAGGAAAGAATGTAGATATCAAACAGAATCATTAAGCAATCACCTGTGGCCATACTACCCTGAACTTACCTGATCTCATCAGACCTCGGAAGCTAAGCCGGGTAGTGGTTGGCTAGCACTTAGATGGGAAAATGATAAAGTAATCGATGGCATACAGCCATTAAGAATCACTTTTATGAATTTTTTTTTTAATTTGGGTGAGGGCATAGGCTGTAATATTAAATTTAAAGAGCAGCGTACAAAATATAATTTGACTTCATCAAGGTAGGAACTTCCACAGATAAAGACTGGACTGAAAAATGCTGAAATGTTAGCAGTGGCCATTTTGGTATTGTGTTGTGCAGTCATTGGTAATTTTAAAATCATTTTTGGAAAAAAACTATACTTCAACTTTTAACAATAAGCATATATTGCTCTCACTGTAAGGAGAAAATTGGATTTAAAAAACATTCAGCTAAATCGTGCTTCACTGAGGTATTTTCCCATGTGAGCTCTGCTTGACACAGAAATCTTTATGAAGCAAGCGTACTTTTCTGTGGAAGAGGTGACTTGAGAATAATTTCTTTTACTATCCTGTTTTTTTAGCCCATTCCTGGTTTAGAAAAAAAAATGTGCAACTCGCTGCCAGCGTTCATCTAATTTTACGTAAACATGCTCTTTGAGGCCGAAGCAAATCTGACTGATTTTAAATGCGAAAATAGAAAAACTGTTCTTGGAGTTCTTTCCTTTTTTTTTGAGATGAGTCTCGTCTTGTCACTCAGGCTGGAATGCAGTGGCGGGATCCGGCTCACTGCAACCTCTGCCTCCCAGGTTCAAGCAATTCTCCTGCCTCAGCCTCCCGAGTAGCTGGGATTACAGGCATGCCCCACCACGCCTGGCTAGTTTTTGTATTTTTAGTAGAGACAGGGTTTCACCAGGCTGCTCTCGAACTCCTGACCTCAAGTGATGCACCCGCCTTGGCCTCCCAAAGTGTTGGGATTACAGGCGTGAGCTACCATGCTTGGCCTTTTTAATTTTTTAAAAAAAATAGAGATGGGGTCTTGCTATGTTGACCAGGCTGGTCTCAAATTCCTGACCTCAAGTGATCCTCCCACCTTGGTCTCCCAAAGTGCTGGGATTACAGAAGTGAGCCACTGCACCTAGCCATGTTCATGGGAGTTATTTCTAAATAGAACTTGTCTCTAATCCTAATGTAACAGAAATGTATATGATGTTACATTAGGATTAAAGACAGGAGTATTCTTGGGGCAAATGGGAAATGGGTTAAAAACACCACTCCAAAGATTTTGTGAAAGCTGAAATGTCCACATGAGTTATCCTAACCCTGACCTCAGCACTGCCCTTATCCTTCACATGGGACCCAGTGCTGGGAGCCAGAGCCATCCTTGGGCTGCTGTCCCAGGATGTCTGCTCATTTCTCTGCTTCTGCTTTCCAATGTCTCTAACTTTGGTTTAAAAAAAAAAAAAAAATTTTTTTTTTTTTTTAGACAGGGTTCTGTCTGTCGCCCAGGCTGGAGTGCAGTGGCACAACCTCAGCTCACTGCAGCATCTGCCTCCCAGGCCCAAAACAATCCTCCATTTCCATTTCCCAGGTAGCTGGGACTACAGGCACATGCCACCATGCCTGGCTAATTTTTTGTATTTTGGGTAGAGACAGGGTTTTGACTTGTTGCCCCGGCTGGTCTCGAACTCCTAAGCTCGAGCAATCTGCCTGCCTTGGCCTCCCAGAGTGCTGGGATTGCGGACAAGAGCCACCATGCCTGGCCTATAAATAATTTTTTAATTATACAAGTAATGCATGAATCAGTTCTCTTTGTAAAAGATTAAAGCATTACAGAGAAGGCCAAAGTCCCCTTTATCAATACTCAACCCTGCTCCCCTCCACCTTTCCCAAAAGGAAGCTATAGGTGAATCCTTCCAGACCCTTTTCTGTGCATTTGAATACATTTCTATGCATCCATAGAAATTATATATTGTAGGTTTTTTTGTTTTCTGTTTTGTTTTTGTTTTGTTTTTTGGAGACAGGGTCTCACCCAAGCCGAAGTGCAGTGGTGCAGTCTCGGCTCACTGCACCTCAGCCTCCTGTGCTCAAGCTATCCTCCCACCCCAGCTTCCCAAGTAGCTAGGACTACAGGTGCGTGCTGCCACACCTGGCTAATTTTTGTATTTTTAGTAGAGATGGGGTTTCACACTGTTGCCTAGGCTGGTCTTGAACTCCTGGGCTCAGGTGATCCACCCGCCTCAGCCTCCCGTAGTGCTGGGATTATAGGCATGAACCACCACACCTGGCCTGTATATTGTTTTGTTCTGTTGGTGATTTACATGGCCAAATATAATACATTAGAGAAGCATCCATTTTAGTACATGTAGCTCTACCTCCTTCACTTTTTTTTTTTTTTTGAGACGGAGTCTCGCTCTGTCACCCAGGCTGGAGTGCAGTGGCATGATCTCGGCTCACTACAAGCTCCACCTCCTGGGTTCAAGCTAGTCTCCTGCCTCAGCCCCCCGAGTAGCTGGGATTATAGGCGCCATGCCTGGCTAATATTTTTGTATTTTTAGTAGAGACGGGGTTTCACCGTGTTAGCCAGGATGGTCTCAATCTCCTGACCTCGTGATCCGCCCGCCTTGGCCTCCCAAAGTGCTGGGATTACAGGCTTGAGCCACCGCACCCAGCCTTTTTTTTCTTTTTTGAGTGTATTGGTCTTATAGTTTGTCTTCTGTGAATTGCTAGTTTATATCCTTTGCCTACTTTTTAAATTGTGGCAAAATATCCATAACATAAAATTTACCATTTTCAGCATATAGTTGAGTAGATTAAGTACAGCCTCACTGTTGTGCAGCAGTCACGGCCATCCCTCTCTAGAACTCTTCATCATCCCGTACTGAAACTGTACCCATGAAACAGTAACTCCCACTCTCCCCTCCCCCTAGCCCTTGGTAACCACTGCCCTACTTTCTCTCTCTTTGAATTTGACTCAGACCTCATTAAGTCATGAGTTTCCTCATATTTATAAGATGTACCTCATTAAGCAGACTCATATAATATTCACCCTTTTGTAACTGGCTTATTTCACTTAATGTCTTCAGGGTTCATCCATGTTATACCATGTATCAGAATTTCATTCATTTTTAAGGCTGAATAATATTCTTTCTATTTTTTTTTAAGACAAAGTCTCATTCTGTCACCCAGGCTGGAGCGCAGTGGTGCGATCTTAGATCACTGCCACTTCCGCCTTCCAGATTCAAGTGATTCTCCTGCCTCAGCCTCCTGAGTAGCTGGGATGACAGGCGTGCACCACCACACCTGGCTAATTTTTTGTATTTTTAGTAGAGACGGGGTTTTACCACTTTGGCCAGGCTGATCTCAAACTCCTGACTTCAAGTGATCCGCCCACCTCAGCCTCCCAAAGTTCTGGGATTACAGGTGTGAGCCACCACGCCAGGCCTAGGCTGAATAATATTCTGTTGCATGTATATGCAGCATTTTGTTTGTCCCTCTGTCAGTCAGTGGACATTTGGCTTATTTTCATTCTTTGGCTATCATGAATAATGTTGCTGTGAACATTAGTGTCCAAATTCCCTGCTTTCAGTTATTTTCTGTAAACACTCAGAAGTAGAATTGCTGGATCAAATGGTAATTCTGTTTAATTTTTTGAGGAGCTGCTGTGCTGTTTTCCACAGATGGTGCACGATTTTATAATTCCACCAGCAATACATAAAAGTTCCAGTTTCTCCTCACCAACAGATATTATTTTCTGTTTTTATTGATAGTAGCCATCCTAATGGTATGGTAATTGCTTTAATTTGCATTTCCCTAATGATAAGTTATATTGAGCATCTTTTCATTTGCTTATTGGCCATTTTGTCTATCTTTTTGGGAGAAATACCTGTTCAAGTCCTTTGCCCATTTTTGAATTGGGTTTCTTTTTTTTTGAGAAGTCAGTCTGTTGCCAGGCTGGATTGCAGTGGCGCCATCTCAGCTCACTGCGACCTCCGCCTCCTGAGTTCTAAGCGATTCTCCTGCCTCAGCCTCCTGAGTAGCTGGGACTACAGGCGCATGCCACCACACTCAGCTAATTTTTGTATTTTTAGTAGAGACAGGGTTTCACCATGTTGGCCAGGATGGTCTTGATCTCTTGACCTTGTGATCTGCCTGTGTCAGGCCCCCAAAGTGCTGGGATTACAGGCATGAGCCACCACGCTCAGCATTGTTTGGTTTTTTGTTGTTGAGTTTTAGAAGTTCTGAGATTATATATTCTGGGTATTAATCCCTTATCAGATGTGATTTGCAAACCTTGGTCACTTTTTTTTTTCTTCTTTGGGACAGAGTCTTGTTCTGTTGCCCAGACTGGAGTGCAGTGATGCAATCTCAGCTCACTGCAATCTCTGCCTCCAGGGTTCAAGTGATCCTCCTGCCACAGCTTCCCAAGTATTTAGGACAACAGGTGTGCACCCATCACCCCCGGCTAATTTTTGGGTGTTTGCTGTTGCTGTTTTTAATAGAGTTGACGGTTCACCATGTTGGCCAGGCTGGTCTTGAACTCCTGACCTGAAGTGATTAACCACCTCGGCCTCCCAGAGTGCTGGGATTACAGGCGTAAACCACTGCACCTGGCCTCATTCACTTTTATAGCTGCATAGTTTCCATAATGTCAAGACACCCCAGTTTATTCAGCCATTTGCTTCCAGCTCCTTGTCAAGATAAGCAGGCTACAGTGAACATCCTTATACATATCCCTTTATGCACCTAAGCATGCATTTCTCTAGGAAAAAAATTGCTGGATTGAGAAAGTAAAATTGCTGGATTGTACAATATGAAAATGTTAGTAGATTTTGCCAAATTGCCCCATAGTATTTTAGACAAAGTTGGGTTAAAGGAGGCATTAAAATTTTCCTTTGGTGGGTAGTTGGTGGGGGGAGCTAACAGAAGGGCTGCCCGAGGGGTATGGGAGAAAGATGTGGTTCATTTCCCAACCCTGCTCCCTTTGTCCTGGGAGGGAAAGGGCTAGCCCCAGGGTATATACACACTGATGCAGAAGCCTGGACTTTATTATTATTTTTTTAAGTGAAAGCAAGTTTATTAAGAAAGTAAAGGAATAAAAGAATGGCTACTTCATAGGCAGAGCAGCCCAGAAGTCTGGGCTTTAAAGGAATCTTTCAAGCCCATTGACGACAAGTCAGAAAGAAGAAACAGGCTGGCCTACTGTATCTTGGGAGTCACTGAACTTCCAGAAACTGCACTGAGAGGCAGGCTTCTGTATTTTTTTCTCTCACACTCTAGCAGTACTGGTCTAGTGTAACATGCTGGGAAGGAGGGTGGCCAAGATCAGGAGTCTGCACCTGATGGCTCATGGGCCAAATCCAGCCCACCACCTGTTTTTGTCAATAAAGTTTTATTGGAACACAGTCATGTCCATTTGTTCAGGTACTGCCTATGTCAGCCTCAAATAATCAAAGAGTTCGAGATCCAGCTAAAAGGGTTTATTCAAGCACAAAGTGTGAAGGCGGCTGTCTGGGGACACACAAATACCAGGAAATGGTGATCAGTGCTCCCAGTGTGGGGAAAAGTGGGGATCATTTATATGACAAAAACGGAGGTACTGAAAAGAATTATAACATTTTCCATACAATGGCTAACATACAGATGTAAGATTTGATTGGCTACTATGGATTACACTCTTAGGGGGTTGCCTACCATTCTGTTGTAAAGAGGTAATAATCACAAGGCTCTCTATCTCCAGTCCATTCAGCCAAGGTTTGAGGGAAGAACAGGGAGTCTGGTTAACGTGTAACATCTCAACACAAAGGTCAGGAAGCAGTGGCCATGCGCCAGAGAAGAAAAGCAGCTGTGTTACATGACTGTTTCCAGCACTTTTTCCCTTGGCATAATGCATTTAGAAGGTCCTGAAATGTTATTTTCTTTTTACATCTATGGCTGCTTTTGTGCTGCAGTGGCAGAGTTGAGTAGTTGCAACAGAGACCATGTGGTCCACAAAGCCTAAGATGTGGCCAGGCACAGGGGCTCACACCTGTAATCCCAGCATGTTGGGAGGCCAAGGTGGGCAGATCACTTCACCCCAGAAATTCAAGACCAGCCTGGGCAACATGGTGAAACTCTGTCACTACAAAAAATACAAAAATTAGCTGAGCACAAGGACATGTGCCTGTAGTCCCAGCTGCTCAGGAGGCCAAGATGGGAGGATTGCTTGGGCCCAGGAGGTCAAGGCTGCAGTGAGCCAAGATCATGCCGCTGCACCCTAGCCTGACAGAATGAGACCCTGTCTCAAAAAAAAAAAAAAAAAAAAAGCAAGGCTAAGATGGACTTTTACAGAAAAAGTGCCAATCCTTGGTCTAGAAGTAATTATAATATAAATTCATAAGCCCATCAAACTTTTATTAGGCCTGATTCTACCTGTGATTGAAAAGTAAACCACTCGGGTGGGTGCAGTGGCTCGCACCTGTAATCCCAGCACTTTGAGAGGTTGAGGTGGGCGATCATGAGGTTAGGAGTTCGAGACCAGCGTGGCCAACATGGGGGAACCCCCATCTCTACTAAAAATACAAAAATTAGTCGGGCATGGTAGCGCATGCCTTGTAATCCCAGCTACTCGGGAGGCTGAGGCAGGAGAATCGCTGGAACCCAGGAGGCGGAGGTTGTAGTGAGCTGAGATCACGCCATTGCACTCCACCCTGGGCGACAGAGCACGACTCTCTTTCAAAAAAAAAGAAAAGTACACTACTCAAAAGACCCTTTAGGCTGCTGCATATAGCTTGATGCTTTGCCTTGAAAATCAGAAACTCAAATACAAACAAATACAAGCAAAGGCCTTGGGAATATCCCTGTGGAGAGGAGTGTAGCACCAAATATGGGGTTGGACTGGATGAATGTTAAAGGGCCCTCCCAACCTGAAAGTTGTGAGTTAAAATCATTTTGCTCAATAAGAACCTTGCAACAAATTTATATTGATGATGATAGTTTGAAGATACAGGAATCAGTTACTTCATTTAAATGCTGCAGCCTCATGAAAAATTACATTCATTCAGTAAACATAAATGCCTAATAGAGTACTAAGCATTGGGTAAAGCTACAAAGAATGATGAAAAATATCTAATTCTAAGGTTAATCCTACAGTCCTTAATTTTTTTTTTTTTTTGAGATGGAGTGTCACTCTGTCACCCAGGCTGGAGGGCAGTGGCACGATGTCTGCTCACTGCAAGCTCCGCCTCCTGGGTTCATGCCATTCTCCTGCCTCAGCCTCCCAAGTACCTGGGAGTACAGGCACCCACCACCACGCCCGGCTAATTTTTTTTTTTTATTTTTAGTGGAGACGGAGTTTCACCATGTTAGCCAGGATGATCTGGATCTCCTGACCTTGTAATCCGCCCACTTCGGCCTCCCAAAATTCTGGGATTACAGGCATGAGCCACCATACCCAGCCTGCGGTCTTTAATTTTTAATTAACTTTGATATGTTATACTGTGCAAGTTTTCTGGTTAGTTGTTATGCTGATGAATTTAATAATTGTCTTACCTTTTTTGTTTCCAGCCTTGTCCTGCCAAGAAGTTACTGATGATGAGGTCTTAGATGCAAGCTGCTTGTTGGATGTCTTAAGAATGTACAGATGGCAGATCTCATCATTTGAAGAACAGGTGAGTACAACATTTGAACAGGTTTAGCTTGGAGAATCCTTTCCCCTAGTGACTTGGGGCCTGACCTTACAATTGCCTGGCCCCAGTGTACATTTCTGTGACATTTTAGACAACTTTAGTGTTCTGGGACCAGAGTACCAACTTTGTTCCTGCTCTCATGATCAGAGGAGAGATACAGCTGTTTTTCACCCAGTGGATGGAAGGTTAGCAGGATGGGACATAAACACACAGTTGCCAAAGAGCAAAATCTTTTTAGTTCTTGAGTGACTTGGCACTCCAATAAGTGATAGGGACACCTGGGTTCTTTAGAAAGAGGCAGGTGACTTTACTTTGGAGGCCCAGAGGTTTAGGTAAGATTTTTCTGGACCACACCCTCATTTTTTAAAAAATCAATCTTCAGAGCTTTGCTTAAAGTAGCCCGAAACCTCAAGCAGATGTCATATGCAATTTCAAGGCCGTATTCAGTCACTCCCACCTCCCTTTTCCACAACTACAGCTTTGCTGCCTTCTTTGGAACTTGGCCACCCTCCTCCCCACCAGACCGCTGTTACCACCAGCAAGTCTGAAGCAGAGGCCAAGAGAATGAAGTTCTAGAGATGAAAAAATCTAGCCCCCAGTGACATACAGGTGCATCCTCCACAGCCACACTTCCAAGATGGCCTTGTCCAGCTTCGTGTAGGCGTTGTCTGCCGCCACTGTCCAGAGAAATGGGAGGCGGCATCTTGGACCTCCCAAAACTGTGGGGCCGACGTGAGGGGCATCGAGAGACTTTTGGAAAGGGAGGTGGGGAGGCTTTCTAGCGCCCCTTATTTTTAAAGGTGTTCTCTTGTTTTTGCTTTATTCTGAAGCCACAGGTCACTTTTTAGACATGGTGGTGGTATCTATACTTTCTTAAAATGTATCTCAGTTAATCCAATTGTATGTTGCAACGTTTTTCTATTTAGAAAATACTTTTAAAATCCTCCTGTGGTAACTGGAATTATTTATCTACATTTTACATTTCCCTAAACTGAGAGAATAACTTGGAGATTTAGTCGCCAAGGACATCAGATAACTTTTTTAAAGTCCGACGTCTCCATCAAGGACTCACTTAGGTCCCAGTCACTCCTTGGAAGTATTTCCAACATCTTCAGCCCACAGCAGTCACTGAGCCCACATCGTGCTGTAGTCTTCAGGAAAAAGAGGTGAACACGTCTGTCCGGTGGCCTTTTTCTCTTTGAAGGTACCCAGAGCATCTAGCATGGGCCTTGCCCACATCTTTATTATCAGCGATCCAGTCAATCAGGAGCAGACTTTCCCTGATTATCAACCCATTTTCTTTGTCTAAAGCTAGAGCTTCAGAGGATGCATTGGGCCAAAGGCTTGCTTTGTGCAAATTACCTGATTTTATTATCACAATAACCATGTAAGGAATTACTGTTGTCCCCATTTTACAGATGGAAAAACACTGAGGCTCAGAGAAGTGGAATGATTTGCCCAGAATCATGCAGCTATTTAAGGGGCAGAGCCAGGATTTAAGACAGTCTGGTGCTACAGTGCACATTCAAGCTCCCCCTCCTCTGCAGTGCTGTCCCTTTCCTTAAGGCCTAGTTGTTACATGGCTGACCCACGGTTTAGGTTATAGATCCACCTCCATCCTTTCTTGGATCTGCTTCAAGCCTGGGCCCAGATGCCTGGTGTGTGAGGGCTCCTTGAGCCTCCCAGGAAGTGCTGATTCTCCTCCAGGTCCCCTGCTTCCTGTTCATCTGTACAGGGCTGCACCTCTGGTGTGCCGTTGGCTAATAGCTAGGCTGCCACACCTCCCCTGGATTGTGAGTCCCTCAGGGGCTAGAGCCTTGCCTTATTTATCTTTGAATCTCTACTTCCACTCTACAGCTGCCGTTTTATAGCCCAGGAGGGAATTCATTTATATAGGCAACAAGTATTTATTGAATGCCTGCCTGGGGTGGGGACTGTCGAGGGCAATGGAGTCGTAGCAGCAGACGTGACCTGCAGGAGTATTCCAGTGGGGGATGAGGATAGCAGGCAGGGGTCAGTGCAGACAGTAAGCAGGGAATTTCAGGATATGCTAACAAGAAACTAGCTGGTGTAACATGGCATGGATAGGGAGGGCAGAGGAGGAGGAGCCAAGCTACAGGGGGAGACTGCTCCAGGTAGGGAGGCTCCTCTCAGGAGGTGAGGTTTCAGCGGAGACCGGAAGTATAAAAGAGAGTGAAGTGTGTGGACACCTGGGTACAGAGCATTCCAGACAGATGAAGAAGCTAGGGTATAAGTCTGGAGATGGTTATAAAGCTGCCACCTGTGGAGAATGGCAGGGAGGCCAGGGCGGGGAGGGCGGCGGAGGAGAGGGGCTGGTGAAGTTGGCAGGGAGCAGATTGTGCAGGGACTAGGAGGCTGTGGGTGGCATCAGCTTCTATTGTGTTTGCAGCGGGGAGCCACTAGAGGACTTTGAACTGGGGACTGGTTTGATCTGACTTGTTAGAAAAGGAAGGCTGGAGGGGCAAGAATGCAAGCCGAGAGGAAAGGTAGGAGGCCGCTGCAGTTATCTGGCCGAGATGGTGTGGCTCAGACTGGGGTCGAAGCAGGGGAGCTGAGAGTCCTCAGGAATTTAGGGCATATTTTGGAGGAGGGTCCTTTTTTCAGGACTGCTGCTGAATTGGCTGAGGGTGGGTTAGAGTTCAGAGGGGTGGAGGCAGCTTTGGATAATTGGCTGGGGAGTATGCCCTGTGGAGGAGCTCTTTTGGCAGAGACCTGAAGGATAGGAGGTAGCCGTGCGAAGGTCTGAGCACAGCCCATAATGGGAATAAGCTGGATATGTTCAAGGAACACCAAAGAGGCCAGGGGCCGGGACATTGTGAATGTTGGGGGCTTTGTAGGCCAGATAAGAATGGTAGGTTTTACTCTAGTAGTGGAAGCCATTGGAAAGCTAAAAGCAGAAGAGTAAAGCTATCTGCCTTTTAAAGTATTGCTCTGGTGGCAGTGTGAGGGGACACCAAAGGAGAAGCATAGGGCCTGTGTTGTGACCCCGTTACTCCCGGAAGAGTGAGGGGTGGCTTGGGTTTTTGGGGAGAGAGCCATTTGAGTTGATCCTTCAAGAGTAGTCCCATGCCATTGGATCCAGCAACCCCGCTGCTGGGTACAAACCAAAAGAATTCAAAGCAGGGACTCAGTAGGGTATTTGTATACTCAGGTTAATAGCAGCATATTCGCAATAGCCAAGGGGTAGAAGCAACCCAAGTGTTCATCGGCTGATAAATAGGTAAACAAAACTTTCATACAATGGAATATTATTCAGCCTTAAAAAGGAAGGAAATTCTGCAATATGCTACAACATAGGTGAAGCTTGAAGACATTATGCCGAGGAAAATAAGCCAGTCACAAAGACCAACACTGTATGATTCCACTTGTGTGAGGTTCCCAGAGTAATCAGATTCCTAGAGAGAGAAAGAATGGTGGGTGCCAGGGGTTGAGGAAGGGGAAATGGGAAATCAGTGTTTAACAGATACGGAGTTTCAGCTGGGGAAGATGAGAAAGTTCTGAAGATGGATGGCAGTGATGACTGTACAACAACATGAATGTACTTAATGCCACAGAATCATTCATGTTAAGATGATAAATGTTATGATATGTGTATTTTACCACAATTAACAAAAAACATAATCTTTTGAAATCGGAGTGGAGGTCAAGGCTGTCTCAGTGAAACAGAATGGTCTCATAGACTGCTGGCGTGAAGGCAGCCACCTGGCTTTCTCTCCTGCTCTCTGCTCCTGGACCTCTTGCTTGAGGGTCTTCACTCGTGACAGTGTCCAGGACATAACTGTTTTCTTTAATGAGCTGGGCCTTGAGAAGGTAGAAAGCAAATTCTACCCACATTCACTGTAGGGTGTCTGCCCGAGGTGGGTAGTTCTGATCTTGCTCTTGCCTCTTCCAACCTCTCTAAAGAATGCTTTGCCCTATGACAGGATGCTCACGAATTATTCCATGTCATTACCTCGTCATTGGAAGATGAGCGAGACCGCCAGCCTCGGGTCACACATTTGTTTGATGTGCATTCCCTAGAGGTAAGCCATTAATATTTCCAACACGTTCTGTGCAGCTTATGCATATTTAATAAGTATAGGGGAGGCAAGTGTAATCTTTGTACAACTTTAAACTCAAAAGTAAGATTCAGTAAAAATCAGTGGTGGGAATGAGGCCAGGGGAGGGTCTTAAAACTACATGCTTTGCAGTTGGTGACTCTGATTAGGGATGTCAAGGCTCTTTCAAATGATTCATTGCTGCAATTTGTGTTAGCTTTGAGAATAAAGAATGTGTTATTTTTTCCTGTTTAATACAGGGGAACAGGGGCCATAGGAATGCTAAGTAAGCCCTCATTTCCCTGTAACAGTATAAATATCGGAGGAGTTGACAAAAGTTAACCAGTAAGGATGAAAATATTCTGGAGAGAAGAAATATGTTTCTGTTGCATTTGATGAAAGAATATGCATAGTATCCAGCCAGATAGGCTAATTGAGGCTACCTTTAGAAACCTGAGCTTTGTTAAAAGTTGATTTTTAGTGGTGTAATCAACGTAGAAACTTGTAAGGTTTAGGGGTGGGGTGAGGGTGGTGAAAGGGATTATAGTAAGGTTTTCAGTCTGTTTTTTTTTTTTCTCCCCTACAGCAGCAGTCAGAAATAACTCCCAAACAAATTACCTGCCGCACAAGAGGTAGCTGTTTTCCATTGAAATATAACACATAAGATGTGGACTTTTAAGATATGATAATAATTTGCTTGTTTTAAAAAGATTTTTTTCTGGTGACATACAGGCCAGCTTGAAGTGTGATGTGCTTGCAAAGGAACTTGTATTTTGGAAATAGCTTTAAATAGATTCTCTTGGTGTTCCCTTGCACCCCAGCCCAGCTTACTTTTCTTTAAACTGGCTTATTTGTACTTCAAACAAGGGCTTTCTTTTTACCTTTTTGAATTGATCCTGGGGAGAACGTAATGAGCTGAATCTGTCGTGTCCTCAGCATTTCCAGTGCTGCCAAATTCTATTGCATATTACCACAGTCATCCTTAGGAGGAAATTGTTGTTTCCTTAAGACTTAAAAAATAAGATTAGCATATTAATTCCTCTGTGTAGTAATAGGAACAAATATTTTTTGAGCCCATGCTGTTTGCCAGGCATTGCATTATCTCATTTAAGCCTCATAACAACTCTACAAAGTTGATGATACTAGAGTTAATGGGATAATAACTATCCCAATTTTCCGCACACTGAGGCTTGTAGAGATTAAAGGCATTCCCAGGTCAGGTAGTGAATAAGAAGCACAGCCAGAGCTGATCCCTGGGCTGCACAACTCCAGAGCCCAGGTTTCTCACTTATGTTCTTTCCATTAAACCCCATTCTAGCCAAAGAAAGGCCTAGTTATTCAGAACTTGCTTATTCTGTTTATTTCAGAAGATTTTATCTCACTTTATGGAATGTTCACTTGTGGTATCCTTTTGACATCTCAAACATTTTAAGCATATGTTTGTAAAAAGACATTTTTCAACACAAATTCCTTTTTAAAATGTGGCTCTACCCATTATACAGAAACCGTATGTAAAGATAGATCTGTGTAAATTCTCCTATGAAGGAATGGGATGTCTTTTGGATGGAAGTCAATGAGGAAAGCTATTTCAATGTACTTTTCAAGAACATTTTTTCTCAAGAGGGAGTTTCTACCACATGCTAGAAAGGAAGATGAATGTTGAGCTTGGTGCCAAAGGGCTAAAAGTGACATATCAAAAAACATTTTGCATTCCAGGGTCACCTCACCCCACATCCAATCACTGGAAGTCTCAACATCCTTTTCATGGAAGACTCACTAGTAATATGGTCTGCAAACACTGTGAACACCAGGTAAATACAATACCAACACTTGATATTTCCGGGAGAGGTTTTCCAAAAGTTAGGATTCTTGAAAGGACCTAGAGAGTGGGCTGACATCGGTCACTGGTGTTAGAGACTACCTGGCCTCTGCACACTAGTGGACTGACTACCCCACTTTGGTCAGTGTCAGCATGTCATTTGAGGTCAGATGGCATCTTCTGCACCAAGGACAACAGACCCACTGTGGATTGGCAGGCTCTTGAGTCCAGTGGTTGAGTCTATGCTCATGGTGGACACAGTAGATTCTAGGGCTGGTTTTTTCCCCTTTGCTTTTGAGGTTTTAAAATAATATTTTATTATGGAAAATTTCCAACATCATACAAAAAGAGAGAATTGTACAACTGTCACCCCAATCCATTTTATTTTATTTTATTTTTTCACAGCCATTACTGACTCTGGGATCAGTCAACTTTAAAACATTTTCATTGCCCCCTAAAAACAGTCCATACTCATTAGCAACCTCTCCCCATCCTTTCCATCACCCTACCCTTGTCAACCATGAATCTACCTCTGTCTCTATGGATTTGCATATTCTGGATGCTTCATATAAATGGAATCATGTAATGTGTGGCTTTTTGTGTCTGGCTTCTTTCATTTAGCATAATATTTCCACGTTTCTTCCATATTTTGGCATGAATCAGTACTTTGTTCCTTTTATTACCAAATAATATTGCATTACATGGATCTACAACATTTTTATCCATTCATCAGTTGATGGGCATTTGGATTGTTAACACTTTTTGGCCATTATGAATAATGTTACTGTGAACATTTACATACAAGTTTTTGTGTGGACATATATTTTCACTTCAGTTGGGTATATACCTCAGAGTAGAATTGCTAGCTTATATGGTAACTCTTTTGTTTAACCTTTTGAGGAACTGCCAGACTGTTTTCCAAAGTGGCTATGCCATTTTTCATTCCCACCGGCAGTGTATGAGGGGTTCTAATTTCTTCACAGCCTGACCCACATTTTGATGTCAGCCCACTCTCTAGGTCCTGTCTAACATTGTGGTTCTAGCCATCCTACTGAGTGCAAAGTAGTATCTCATTGTGGCTTTTCCCCCCAGTTTTATTGAGATCTAATCGACAATAAAAATTGTATATATTTAGGGTGTACAAAGTGAAGATTTGATGTATGACTGTGTGTGTGTGTGTGTGCACGTGCACCTGTGCTCATATGTGGTGAAAACACTCTCTTAGTATATTTCAAGAATACAATACAGTATTATTAACTGTAGTCACCATGCTGTACGTTAACTCTCCAGAACTTATTCGTCTTATAACTGAAGGTTTGCATCTTTGAGTAACATCTCCCCACCTCCCCAGCCCCTGGCAGCCAGCATGTACTCTGCTTCTGTGAGTTTGACTTTTCTAGATTCCATATAGGTATGAGATCAGGTGGTGTTTATCTTTCTATATCTGGCTTATTTCACATAGCAGATGTCCTCCAGGTTCATCCATGTTGTCACAGATGGTAGGACTTCCTTTTTGATGGCTGAATAATATTCTATTATATGTGTATACCACATTTTCTCATTCATCTGTCTGTGGACGTTCCATATCTTGGCTATTGTGAATAATGCTACAATGAAGATTGTTTTGCAGATGTATCTTTGAGATACTGATTTCATTTCCTCTGGATATATACCTAGGAGTGGCATTGCTAGTTCATATAGTAGTTCTATTCTTAACTTTTTGAGGAACCTTCATACTGTTTTCCATTTACATTCCCACCAACAGTGTGCAAGAGTTGCCTTCTCTCCACACCCTCGGCAACACTTGTTACATGCTGTCTTTTTTTTTCAGACAGAGTCTCGGTCTGCTGCACCCAAACTAGAGTGCAGTGGTGCCATCTTGGCTCACTGCAACCTCCGTCTCTTGGGTACAAGCAATTCTCCCACCACAGTCTCCCAAGTAGCTGGGATTACAGGCACCCGCCAACACACCCAGCTAATCTTTTGTATTTTTAGTAGAGATCGGGTTTCACCATATTGGCCAGGCTGGTCTTGAACTCCCAACCTCAAGTGATCCGCCTGTCTCGGCCTCCCAAAGTGCTGGGATTAAGGCTTGAGCCACTGCGCCCGACCACATGCTGTCATTTTGGTAATAGCCATCCTAACAGGTGTGCGGTGATAGCTCTTTATGGTTTTATTTGCATTTCCCTGATGATTAGTGATATTGAGTGCCTTTTCATATACCCGCTGGCCATTTATATGTCTTTTTTTTGCAAAGTGTCTGTTCAGCTCCTTTGCCCATTTTTTAATCATGTTACTTTTTCTTTTTTTTTTTTTTTTTTTTTTGCTGTTGGTCCATATGAGTTCCTTATAAACACTCTTTTAGTGTATTTCAAGTATTCAATTTTGGATATTAACCTCTTATCAGATATATGGTTTGCTAATATTTTCTTTCATTCCATATGTTGCCTTTTCATTTTGTTGATTGTTTCATTTGCTGTGTCATTGCGGTTCTGAGTGACATTACCTTGAAGACTAATATGTTGAATGGTCTTTTTAAAAATAAGGTTCATATATTAAAAGATATGTAAGATATGTTAAGGAACTGTAATCTATAAGTTGACTATTCATCTCTTTTTTCCGTGCATTATTTTGATACTATTGTAAGTGGAATTTAAAAAAATTTATTTTCAAATTGTTTGCCACTAGTATATAGACATACAGCTGTTTATATATTGACCTTGTATCTTGAGATTTTTGTAAACATTCATTTATTACTTCTAGAAGCTGTAGAAGTTTTGTTATATATTCCTTAGCATTCTCTGTGTATGCAAACAGTCATGTTGCTTATGAATAGAAATAGTTTTAGTTCTTCCTTTCCAATCCAATCTTTATTCCTTTTTTTTTTTCTTTGCCTTATTATCCTGGCTAAGACTTCTGGTACAAAGTTAAATAAGAGTGATGATAGCAGACATCTTTGCTTTGTTTCAAATCTTCTGAAGCAAGTATTTGGTGTTTTATAATTAAGTATGATATTAGCTTCAGGTTTTAGTATACCTCTTTATCATACTGAGAAGCTTCCCTTCTGTTCCTAGTTTGCTGAGAATTTTTGTAATGAAGTGATTGGATTTTGTCAGTTTTTTCTGCATCCATTGAAATGATCATATTTTATTCTTTTATTCTGTTAACTTGGTGAATTACAGTGATTGATTTTTTTTTTTTTTTTTTTTTTTGAGACGGAGTCTCGCTCTGTCGCCCAGGCTGGAGTGCAGTGGTGTGATCTCGGCTCATTGCAAGCTCCACCTCCCAGGTTCACGCCATTCTCCTGCCTCAGCCTCCCGAGTAGCTGGGACTACAGGCACCCGCCACCACGCCTGGCTAATTTTTTGTATTTTTTAGTAGAGACAGGGTTTCACCGTGTTAGCCAGGATGGTCTCGATCTCCTGACCTCGTGATCCACCTGCCTCGGCCTCTCAAAGTGCTGGGATTACAGGCATGAGCCACCGTGCCCAGCCAGTGATTGATTTTTCTAATGTTAAACCAACCTTTCTGGGATAAACCCCACTTGATCATGATGCTTTATTGTTTTTATATATTATTGAATTTGATTTGCTAATATTTCCTAAAGGATATTAGTATCTATGTTTATGAGGAATATTGTTCTTACACTTTTCTTCTCTTGTGATGTCTTTGTCAGGCTTTGTTATAAGGATTATACTAGCCTCATAAAATAGGCTGGAAAATGTTCCTTCCTCTGTTTGCTGAAAGATTTTGTTTAATATTGGTATTATTTCTTGCTTGTTTGCTAAAATTTGTCTTTTCTTTAGCTCTATTTCTGCTAATTTTTTTTAAACTTTGTTATTGGATACAAGCATATGTATTATGATGAGTTAACTCATCCTGTCGTGATAAATTGTCCCTCTTCATCTCTGCTAAGACTCCTTGACTTGAAGTCTATTTGAATGATTCATTTTTAATCTAGCTAATGTTTATTTGGCCATTTCTTTCTGTCATTTTCGGCCTTTGTATTTAAAGTGTGGCTTTGTGGACAGCATATAATGGGTCTTGCTTTTTTAACTAGCTTGACAATCTTTTAGTTGGAATGCTTAGTCCATTTACATTTAATGTAAGTATTGATGTGATTAGATTTAGGTCTGCCATTTTACCATTTGTTTTCTGTTTGTCTTACATATTTTCTTGTTCCTCTGTTCCCCCTTCACTGGCTTCTTTCAGGTTAATGGAATACTTTTTAGTATTCCATTTTAATACCTTTGTTGGCCTTTTGGCTTTACTCTTGTGTGTTTGTGTGTGGGGGGGAGGGTGTGTGTGAGAGATTACATTATGCAGTTTTACCTTATCACATTCTATTTAGAGTTAATATTATACTTCATGTAAAATCCTGGAATATTACAAAAGTATAGTTCTGTTACCCCGGCCTTTGTGCTATTATACATACATTATAAACCCCACAATACTGTGTCATAGTTTTTGCTTTAAAGAGTTATATGTGTTTCATTTCATTTCCTTTGGATATATACCTGGAAGTGGTATTGCTAGTTCATACAGTAGTTCCGTTCTTAACTTTTTGAGGAACCTCCTCCATACAATTTTCCATAATAGCTGCACCAGCCAGGTGCTGTGGCTCACGTCTGTAATCCCAGCACTTTGGAAGGCTGAGACGAGTGGATCACGAGGTCAGGAGTTCAAGACCAGCGTGGCCAAAATGGTGAAACCCCGTCTCTACTAAAATTACAAAAATTAGCTGGGCATGGTGGCGGGCGCCTGTAATCCCAGCTACTCGGGAGGCTGAGGCAGGAGAATGGCTTGAACCCAGGAGGCCGATGTTGTGGTGAGCCGAGATCACGCCACTGCACTTCAGTCTGGGCGACAGAGCGAGACTGAGTCTCAAAAAAAAAAAATAGCTGCACCAATTTACATTCCCACCAGTAGTATGCAAGAGTTGCCTTCTCTTAGGAGGCTGAGGCAGGAGAATTGCTTGAACCTGGGAGGCAGAGGTTGCAGTGAGCCGAGATCACGCCACTGCATGCCAGCCTGGGTGACAGAGCGAGACTCCATCTCAAAAAAAAAAAAAGAGTTGCCTTCTCTTCTATTAATTAATTAATAGAAAAAATATGTTTACCATTTTTCTTGTTCTCAGTCTTTCTTGTAGATCAAAATCCATTTGATGTTTTTTCCCTTTCGGCCTAAAAACTTCCTTTTAACATTTGTTATAGGTGTACTGCTGACAGATACACTTAGATTTCATGTATATGAAAATGTTTTTGTCTTGCCTTCATTTTTGAAGAATGCTACTGCTGGATATAGAACTTTGGGTTGACAGTGTTGCCGTGGTTTTGCTTTGGTTTAAATTCATCACTTTAATGACATTGTTCTATTGTCTTCTGGCCTCCATTTTCTCAGTTAGTGTCATTTATATCATTCTTCTCTATGTAAATTGTCATTTGTTTTTCTTCTACTTACACTGCTTACAGAATTTTCTCTTTATTTTTGCTCATGCTGCGCATAGATGTGGTTTTCTTAGTATTTATCTTATTTATCTTGTTTGGGGTTTGCTGAGTTTCTTAAATTTGTACTTTTTTTAACCAAGTTTGAAAATTCTTGGCTGTTATTTTTTCAACAAAGATTTTATGCCCATTTTTCACTTGTTATTTTACTTAATGTTGGCCCACAGGTCACTGAGGTCTTGTTCAATTTTCTTCAATCTTTCTTCTGTGTGTTCTTTAAATTAGATCATTTCTATTGACTTATCTTCACGTTCACTGATTCTTTTTTCTCTTTTTTTCTTTTCTTTTTCTTTTTTTTTTTTTTTGTGACAGGGGTCTTAGCTCTGTCACCCAGGCTGGATTGCAATAATGTGATCATAGCTCACTGCAGCCTCAACCTCCCAGGCTCAAGTTATCCTCCCACCTTAGCCCCCTGAGCAGCTGGGACTACAGGTGTGTGCCACCACACCCAGCTAATTTTTTTTTATTTTTTGTAGAGACAGGGTCTCACTGTGTTGCTCAGGTTGGTCCTGAACTCCTGGGCTCAAGTGATCCTTACACTTCAGCCTCCCAAAGTGTTGGGATTACAGGTGTGAGCCACCATACCTGGCCTGATTCTTTTTTCATCTCCAATCTCTGTTTGCCTATGCAACAAATTTTTCATTGTAATCACTGTTGTTTTTAGTTATAGAATTTCCATTGCCTTCTTTTTAATAGTTTCCATTGTTCTGAGATTCTCAATTTGTTCATTCACTGTCACTGTATATTTTCCTTTACATCCTTGAGCATGTTTATGATACATCTGTGAGGTCCTCGTGTGCTGACTTCTTTGTATTTTATGTTTGGTAATTTTTTATTGTATGCTTAACATCAAAATAGAGACATAGAGAGTAGGGATTCTGTTACATATCTATGAAGAAAAATTAATTTTCTTCTGGCCTGCAGTTAACCTGGCTGGGCTCAAACTCAACTCTGTCTCCCCTACATTGGGCAGCAAAATCTCTGCTCAGTTTTTTTAGCTTCCAGCTGCTACTTTTTGCCAGGCTCCCTGGAGTTTCCCCCTGTGCACGTGTGGTTCAGGGATCAGCCCTGGAATTGAACAGAGTTTAGGTATAAACTTTGGGGCTCATCCCCTCTGTGTCTCCTTTCTTCCTGGCATTTCCCCTGGTCTCTCCACCAGCCGTGATTCTTGAACTCTGTCGTCTGACCACTCAATCCTGTAGGATGCTGCTTTTCGCCACCCAGCACCACATCAACCAGGAAAAAAAGCCACAAACACACAAATCTTGCCCACAGAGTTCTGTTTTTCCAACAGTTGACTTCTTTTCCATTTCTGCCTGCTTTTGGTAGCTCTCCGTTCATTCAAACGGTTTTGTTTTGTTTTGTTGCAAACTTTACAATTGTTATCTCAAGGAGGGCTAATCTACCCAAGCACCTCTGCCATCACCAAAAGCAGGAACTCTCTCACCCTACTTCATCGTCTGCTTTTTTGCAATGAATAATCTAACATGAACATCTTTCCACATGATCATATGTTCTTCTACATTTTGTTGAACATAGTGTTTCATTCTGTGGACATGCCATATAATTTATTAAGCCATTTGCTAGAACTTTCAACTACAGTCATGTGCTATATAATGATGTTTTGGTCAATGACAAACCACATATATGATGGTGGTCCCGTAAGATTATAATACTTTATTGGTACGGTACCTTTTCTGTTTTTAGATACACAAGTACTGCCCACTGTGTTACAGTTGCTTACAGCATTCAGTACGGTAACATGTTATACAGGTTGGTAGCCTAGGAGTAGTAGCTAGACAGTATAGCCTAGGTGTGTAGTAGGATGCACCATCTAGGTTCTTGTAAGTGCGCTCTGCGATGTTTACACAATGATGACATCACCTAAGGATGCATTTCTCAGACTGTATCCCCATTGTTAAGTGATGCTGACTGTATTCAAATTTTTGCTATTATAAATAATGTTGATGAATATTCTTGTAGTTATGCCCATGGTTATTTCCTTAAAAATCCCAAAATTATTGCTGGGTCAGGTATTTAATCTTTCAGTTGCTCCAAGCAATTCTTTAGTATTATTGTACCTCTTATGTGTACAAGGTTGTTTTAATATGTTTTAATAGAATTTTATTCTAAGTACATTATATTTTACTGTGTTAATGTTGGGCATCTCAATATTAAACTGTTTCATAGTCACATATCTTGCATCTTTAAAACTTTGAACTAAGCCTAAATCTTTTCTGGATTTTCTGCAATATTTCTTTCAGAGTCCTGTTCGATTTGATACCTTTGATAGCCTTTCACTAAGTATTCCAGCCGCCACATGGGTATGTACTGATTTATGGTTTATTTGGAGTCTGTTTCAGAAACATTTCAATCTGAAAGGGCTTTGAGGCATTTTATGTGGCTCAGGCACTATGTGTAATTCAGATACATGGTTGGTTGAACCCTCTCTTAACTTTAATATGGTGGCATGATTATGGGAGAGAGGAAAATGAATCGTTTTTCTTTTGCTCCAGAAATTTTGGCTTTTTGAATACACACACACGCACGCACACACACACACACACACACAGAGACATTAACAAATTGAAAGATACCTAAAACAGCGTGGAAGTCCACAAGTTCGTGCAGTTACATCCTCATGCTCTAGAATCTGTCCGTAGTAGCAGTCTAGGGTGCTTTGAGCCCCATGTTTGTCCAGGAAACATCCAGTTGTGACTATAAAACTTTATTGCCTGCATACATCAAAATAAAGCTCTGGTCTTCACACTGCCATCTGCTAACAGTTTCAGTATAGCTGTCCTTTGAACTGTAGTAATTTTCTTCTTCTCATGCTGTAGGGTCACCCATTGACCCTGGACCACTGCCTTCACCACTTCATCTCATCAGAATCAGTGCGGGATGTTGTGTGTGACAACTGTACAAAGGTATGCATTGAACCCCAAATGTCATCGCCAGCTGGCCTGTGTGTGCTGATGTAGCGCCTCTCACACCAGTGACCCTGAGCTCTTCTGACTGTATCCAGTGGGTCTTTTCAGCCACTTCTACTTCTCCCTAATTTGGTTTGGACATTGGCAGCTCATGGACCAAATCTCTTTCCCAGATGAGTTTTGTTTCGTGCACAGTGTTTAAAGAACAAACTGTCACGCTGAGATGAGAAATGCCCTCTCCAGTTTGCTGCAGTTGCCTCGAATCCCATTTGTTTTACACCCTTCCTTTTAACCTGTGCTACCTGCCTGACTCCCCTAAGTAACTGAGTTTTCCCCTCTGACTCAAGAGGAACTGTATGGAACAGAATTTTTGAAGACAGAGAACAATTAATAGATGACATGCCAGTGTCAGAGCATCAGTGTTCGCTCTTCACATTCTCTTCCCTCCACTGTTTCTGCTATTTAATGACTAAGAAGGATCAGGGAAAACAATTCACAAATAACTGGGCAGCTGAGTTCATTTCAGCAGGTAGCAGTCAAGTGCCAATTGTGTGCCGCTATAACACCACTGTGGTCTGCAGCACTCCAAAGCTGTCCTATTTTAGGCATTGCTGCAGAGAAATGTTTCTTTTATTTCAGATTGAAGCCAAGGGAACGTTGAACGGGGAAAAGGTGGAACACCAGAGGACCACTTTTGTTAAACAGTTAAAACTAGGGAAGGTGAGCCCACACTACACACCCTGTTGGCTTTGTTTTGAGGACTCCGTGTATCCTGCCCCTGAAACAACTCGGTTCTCCTGATTTCTCTTCCACCCGCAGCTCCCTCAGTGTCTCTGCATCCACCTACAGCGGCTGAGCTGGTCCAGCCACGGCACGCCTCTGAAGCGGCATGAGCACGTGCAGTTCAATGAGTTCCTGATGATGGACATTTACAAGTACCACCTCCTTGGACATAAACCTAGTCAACACAACCCTAAACTGAACAAGAACCCAGGGCCTACACTGGAGCTGCAGGATGGGCCAGGAGCCCCCACACCAGGTGTGTGCGCGCGAGGAGCCGATGCAGCAGGAATTTTCAGCACAGAGAAAAGCAGTTTGGCATCACCACTTTCTGGGTCCCTTATGACAGGAGCACAAGGCTTGTACAATGGTGGTTAAACTCTTGAGAACAGCAGGATTGGGGGTGGAAGAGGGAAGATTTCTTAGAAGAGGTTAAAATTATGTAGCAGTGAGATGTATCGTTTTTGAAACCATATTACAGATGAAAAAGTACAGAGAGAAACGCTTAAAATTGCAGCTTTGCCTTCTAATTTTTCCGCTAAATGATATAATCATTGGCTCACATCATTCCAGTGAATTTCTTTTTTCTTTTTTCGGTCGTGTCATCTCCTGTCAGTAGAGGAAATGTAGGGAGGACATGTCCTGGCTAAAGATCACTCAGCCTCTTCTGGGGGTTGAAATGACTTCTGTACTAAATTATGTATCTGATTCCATTACTGCCCTCAGCTGAGGTCTCATTTAAGCCGGGTAGCTATTATCGCCAGTCTTACTGATAAGAACATGGAGGCTCCACGGGGTTGAATGATTGGTCCAAGGGCAAACACCACACAGGAGAACTGGCCCTAGAATGCCATGTTGGGCCATTTTCTAAAGGTGTCTCATGTGACACACTGAGTTCTTTAGAGTTAGACATGAGGAAAACCCACTCACTTGAAGGGCTCACAGCCTGAACTCACCACCTGTCTGCTGCCCCCAGTTAGGTCAGGATTGTCTCACACCCCATACTTTCCTATTTAGGGTCCCTTACTCCTTTTGTTCTTTTTATGACCACAGTTGCATGGCCCGACACCTCATCATGTCAGGGAGATTGTGTTTTTCTCTTTCTCATCAAGTCACTAGATTAACATCGAAAAGAGATGAGGTAGGGGACAGACTCAGGTTCAGTCCTTGGCCCTGGTTTTAAATCAAAGACCTCTGCACCCCAGCTTCCCCATCTCCTGGGCTGGGGTGCAGGTTTACTAATGTTGAGAGCATGCTGGCTGTGGTTAAAGATGCCAGCAGTAGGGCCACTCGTGGTGGCTCACACCTGTAATCCTAGCACTTTGGGAGATTGAGGTGGGAGGATTGCTTGAACCCAGATGTTTGAGGCTGCAGTGAGCTGTGATCACACCACTGTGCTCCAGCCTGGGCAACAGAGCAAGATCCTGTCTAAAACACACACAAAAAATGTCATCAGTAAACTACTTGATACATAACAGCCCCCAAAAATGACACTTGAAAGGAAAAGACATGTAAATATGGCCTTAATTATGTTATGTCTACCCATAAACATGTATGAATGCTATTACATGTTGGTATTCCTTAGAAGCTGACAGAATTAAAGCAAATAGAATGCTTAGATCAGTGGTTCTCAACTTGGAGGAGTTTTGCCTCCCAAGGGACATTGGGCAGTGTCTGGTAACATTTTTGGTTATCACTACTGGGGGAGGGGTGCTACTGGTGTCTAGTGGGTAGAGGCCAGGGATGCTGTTCAACATCCTCTAATGCACAGGACAGCCCCCGCAACAAAGAATGATCCAGCCAAAACCATCATGGTGCTGCTGTTGAGAAACCTTGGTTTAGGTCAAAAGCCAGTAAATTAGCTACTGATTAACTTTGATATATGCCATTAGCAAACAGGGCTAGGAAGCTCAAAGATCCCAGGCTAGCCATAAAGCTGGAGCTAGATACACTTTTCCTATTTGGGATTAAGACAGATTATCCCTATGTGAGATTAAGGATAAAGGGCAGATTATTTTATGAATCTATATAATACCAAATGAAATAGATTTTTTTCTTTGTAGCATTATGGGGAGTTAACTTTCAAGGTAATCAAAACCAGGTTTTGTTTACAGAGCCACTGCTAATTTTCATTGACTCGGGCCTTTTTCTCTTGCAGTTCTGAATCAGCCAGGGGCCCCCAAAACACAGATTTTTATGAATGGCGCCTGCTCCCCATCTTTATTGCCAACGCTGTCAGCGCCGATGCCCTTCCCTCTCCCAGTTGTTCCCGACTACAGGTGAGCCGCCCTTTACAAGCCCCATCTTAGAGCTACCACTGCTCTTAGCTTCTAAAATTAGCTTTTCACAGAAATGAATTAAGGAAAATGTAGATGTTTATTTTTCATTTTAAGGTGAAGTTTCACGATTACACATTCCTATTTATTTTTGTCCAAAATGGAAATAACTTTTAAACTAAAAATTTTTAAAGTACATAAAATTTACATATGCATATGTATGTGTGTATATATGTGTGTATGTATAAAATATAAAGAAAATTTAAAATTTCTTGGGATACCATCTAGAGATAGCCAATTAAACACTTAGGGTCATGCACTCTATAAAGTTGTACATCACACATACTTATAGTGTACATAAACACATACACTCATTGATACAAACATCCACATATACACAATATACATATACTTATAGAATGTACATCTTGCCATGCCAGTAAATACAGATCTGTATTTTAATAGTTGTGTAGCATTTGGTGTTAGGAACTTACCATTGTATTGATCCCCTATTTAATATTAGCATTCTTGTTTTTGCCTATAAAGTCTTTTTGTTAAAATTGTAAACCCCTGACGTGTTCCTATCATTCAGCTCCTCCACATACCTCTTCCGGCTGATGGCAGTTGTCGTCCACCATGGAGACATGCACTCTGGACACTTTGTCACTTACCGACGGTCCCCACCTTCTGCCAGGAACCCTCTCTCAACCAGCAATCAGTGGCTGTGGGTCTCCGATGACACTGTCCGCAAGGCCAGCCTGCAGGAGGTCCTGTCCTCCAGCGCCTACCTGCTGTTCTACGAGCGCGTCCTTTCCAGGATGCAGCACCAGAGCCAGGAGTGCAAGTCTGAAGAATGACTGTGCCCTCCTGCAAGGCTAGAGCTGATGGCACTGTCTGCACTGTCCAGGAAAAAAGTAAAACTGTACTGTTGCGTGTGCAAGCGGCCCCACTAGAGCCTTCCAGCCTTCCGGTGTGTTCTAAGAGCAGGCTCCACCTGGGAGCCAGCCCCAGTTCACACCAAACCAGGCTCCCTGAACAGTTCTGTTCATGTGTGTAGAAGGTTCTGTTGTGTTAAGAAAGCATTCATTATGTCCGGAGTGTCTTTTTACTCATCTGATACAGGTAATTAAAAGAATTCAGATTCTTGAAGCCACCGTTTTCATATTGTAACGTTAGGTGTTCTCAGAGGGGAGGTACCTTTGTCTAATCAATGTTTCCACTTAGATCTTTTATTTTTAATAAGCAGGCCCATAAAAATTGTTGACAAGAATTAATGAAATTATTAAAGGCAACAATTTAGAAGAAAAAGTGCCTTTCACTTTCGATTGCTTTTGTAGCACGTCCATTGTGAAATATTCCTTCCAGGCTACTCAAAGGATAGCAAGAGAACAGGTAAAAGATGCCTAAAGAACACCTTCCTTTTTCTATGCCTTTTCTAATCTTTCAATTCTTTCTATGGAGTAAAGGCTCATCTGCCAAATCTGCCCCCTGGGGAAACTCTTTCACTACTTTGTCAGTTATAAGTGAAAAGCTTACTTGTTGCTTTTATCTTTTGTATATTGGACTGAGATGTAATTACACTGTATTATAAAACTCTGTGAATAGCCAGAACTGAGCTGGATCTTTGCAACACCCAATTCCTCTGCTCTGTGGAAAACTTTTTCTTACTCAAGGATCCACTGTGGATGGTTACTTTCATCTGTTTATTTCTTGTCCATGCAGAGCTCTTAAGGTTTACAGGTGGGAGCTTGGGGCTGTATAAAAAAATAATCCCTGCCCTGAGTTGACACCTGGCTTAGGAAGGAAGGGCTGAGTATGGGGCTGCAGTCTCTCTGAACCCGTTTCCTCATTTGTGAAGTGAAGGGTTAGATTTGATGACCACCAAAGTTCAGCCCTTTTCACGAAAAGGAGAAAGCAGCTTTTGACTTTTTAAAAAACATATAACTACAGCTGGCATCTAGTATTGTCATGTTGCTCTAGGTCCATATTCTGAATTTATTCATTTCCAGTAGCCTAATACAAAAAGTATATATTGAGCACTTTCTTCCCTTTTCAGGTAAGTCTCTGAATGCAGCCCAGGGCCAAAGGAATTTTGATGACACAGTAGTACCTATGTTTTAAGCTATATTTTTAATTTAGAAAAATGGATACCAAATTCAAACCGACTCATCAGAGGTAAGATTAGGAATCAGACCTTTCCAAAAGGTCATCTGAGGTAAGGCTAAGACCGCACTTCCTCTGCTGGGGGTGAGCTGGCAGACACACCAAACAGTGCCTTGGCAGCAGCTCACGGTGGAGGAAGCCCAGGTGATCACTCTTCTGCTGGGCCCAGGCTGCACCCTGAGGACTCAGTAACTCACTCTCAACAGAATATTCTGTGCAGGCTCTCCAGGCTCTGGGCGTCAGGGTGCAAGGGGCAGCTTGAACTGTACGGTCCGTCCTGCACTCACCCGATGCAGACCTTGACTTTGATGTTGAAATGAACACACTTGTTTTACCCAAGTCTGGTGGAACAAATGCCCAATCATGTGACCTTAAAGTGTACTGCAAAGCTGTAGCTTTAAGTAATTGCTGTTCTGCCACTGCTTACTCTGAAATCTACCATCAAAGAAAGATGGAGAAAAGGGGCTGAGCCTTGGAATATATGGTTATAAGCAGATCTTTCTTTGGTCAGAGACCAGGGTTTGAGCCAAGGCTGTAAATGTGAACAATAGCTGTGCAAAGCCTTTTAACCTGACTTCATTTTGTAAATTATTATGCATTAAGTAGCAGCCCAATAATCTGATTTCTAGTTTTAAGTTATTTTCAAAGTAAGTAGCTTCTTTTGGGGAAAACCTAAGTTAAACTAGTAGTTTTGCCATAATAACTGCTGATTTATGTATTTGCTAAAGGTACTTTTGTATCCGCTGTGTATTATAGCAATAAAATAATCATTTTGTTAGAAAAAAATCACCTGGTGTTCTTTTGTAATACACTGATCTGTTACAAACATCGTCTTTCTGAATTCTGCATTGTTACATAACAAGCCCTATGCTTTAAACCTTTCTGTGTTCCCTGTTGGTAAGGGAAATGCCAGCTCCCTCTTAGAGTCGAGAGGGAAAGAGAAAAGAGAAAAACTGTTAAAAACGTTTTTATTTTTTAGTAAGCAAAATTTTACGAAAAGTCAGATTCACCCGTGGAGCCAGAACCTTCTTTCTCACGGGAAGACTGTGGTACCAGTGCGTGTTGGTCGGGTGGTTCATCATTAGTAAGCTCCCGTGGGCCAGTGGCAGCCTGACCACCGCCACCCTCCTGGAGGGGCTTTTCCCACGGGAATCCTTATGCCGGAAGACAAAGTCTCTGCAGGCACCGAAGGAGACAGAGGCAATGGGGCTCCCAGGGGCCAGTTCTCTTTCATCATCTCGGTGCTCCCCGATGTGGTCACAGCCATCTTTATACCTGCAATGAGAAAACAAACACAGTGCATAAAAACAACCCTCTCCTGAAACTCACCAGCACCGCCAGCCCTCGTTTTCCTCACAGTGTGAAACAGCACTCTGCATGGCTGTACCTGCCGTTGTTTCTGCGAGGGCTTGAGGTCCACAGTGGGCTCTAAGATAAGCCAGCGCTGAAGAGGTCTGTTGACGTATTTGTTCATGTGACTTATTTATTATTATTTTTGAGAGGGTCTCACTCTGTCTCCCAGGCTGAAGTGCAGTGGCATAATCATAGCTCACTGCAGCCTCGGCCTCCTGGGCTCAAGTGATTCTCCCACTTCAGCCTCCCAAGTAGCTGGGACTATAGGTATACACCACCCCACCTAGCTAATTTCTTTTCTTTTGCAGAAACAGTTTCACCATGTTACCCAGGCTGGTCTCAAACTCGGGCTCAAGCAATTCACTCTCCTTGGCCTCCCAAAGTTTTGGGATTACAGGCATGAGTCACCACGCCCGGCCAGTTCATGTGCTTTAAAACTGAAGACACCCAAAGCCAAAATCACATCTTACTGTAGTTCCCCTGGCCAGTCTATGTAAACCTTTATCACACGATTTTGCCCTGCACTCAAAGGCCATACTCTGCACAGCCTGGCCCCTGCCCACTGCTGAGCTCATGCCATCCCCTTCTTTCCCTCATTCACTGCTTTCTGGCCATCCTGCAGCATTTTTGCTTCACAGACACTCCAGAGTCCCTCTGCTCTCCCTCCAGATGTCTGTGGCTGGCACTCTCCATTTAGTTATCAGCTCAAACGCACTGCCTCAGCCCTCCTCTAACCACCCCATCTAAAGTGACCTTCCCTTAAACCCACCCAGGGTTCTCCACCAGGGTGATTCTGCCCCAGGGGACAGGTATTGGGGGGTGGGGGACACTACTTGCAATCTAGTGGATGGAGGCCAGGGATGTGCTCAACATCCTACAAGGCACAGGTCAGCCCCAACAACAATGAATGACTGGGCCCAAAATGTCTGCAGTGCTGCCGTTGAGAAACCTTACCCTAATCGCAAACCTCTCAGCCATTCTCAGTCAAATCGGCCTGTTTAATTTTTTGCAAGATGGTTATCACTGTCTGAAATCGTCTAGGGTCAGGCATAGTGGTTCACGCCTGTAATCCCAGCACTTTGGGAGGCTGAGGTGGGAGGATCGCTTGAGCCTAGCAGTTTGAGACCAAGCCTGGGCAACATAGAAAAACCCTGTCTCAAAAAAAAAAAGAAAGAAAAAGAGAAGAAGAAATTATCTCATTCAGATGTTTGTTCAGGAGTTAATCACCTCTCACTTCCTACTCCGGGATGAGCTCCAGGATCCAGGAAGACCGAGTGCTGGCGCTATTCCACTCCTAGAGCCCCAGTGTACTAAGAAATGATTTGTACCAATGAACCAAATAGGGTGGAACCCTAAACACTTCCTTTTGGAGGAGACAGAAGACTTGTAACATTGAGTCCACTAAACAGACAGGGTGTCACCTGTTGATGAGCACAAAGTTGAAGGTCTGTCCAGTCACCCCAGAGACGTGATCCCGGATACGCTCTAGAACTGGGATCCAGGGCTTTGGAGACAGCGTGAGGCCTGAAAATGTGTAGGTCAGCCCAGCGTCGCCATACGTTGCCTGCTTCCTGGGCACACTGTGCCACTTCCCGAATACCTGGACTCTGGCCAGTGCTCCTGTGCAGAGGAAACATGGCAGTTCCTTTCTACCCGACCCCCCTCTAGAAATCCAGATGCCCCCCCCAACCTGCACTGCCATCACCAGAAATCCAGTGCCCCACATACATGCTCCCTGGGTATTCAAGATTGAAAGGGAAGTAAGGAATAACATTTCCCCATCATTCCATGCAATTTAAACCCCTCTTCAATCATCATTTTGGCTTGCCCCAAATTTTCTTTTTGTTTTGTTTTCTTTGAGACAGGGTCTCCCTGTGTCACCCAGGCTGGAGTACAGTAGCACAATCTCAGCGCACTTCAACCTCCACCTCCCGTGCTCCAGCTATCCTCCCGCATCAGCCTCCTGAATAGCTGGGACCACAGGGGCGTGCCACCATGCCTGGCTAACTTTTTTGTAAGCTCGCTGCAACCTCCACCTCCAGGGCTCCAGCAGCCCTCCTGCCTCAGCCTCCTGAGTAGCTGGGACCACAGGGGCATGCCACCATGCCCGGCTAACTTTTTTTGTATTTTTTTGTAGACACAGGGTTTTATCATGTTGCCTAGACTGGTCTTGAACTCCTGGGCTCAAGTGGTCCGCCCACCTCAGTCTCCCAAAGTCTGGGATTATAGGTGTGCACCACTGCACCAAGCCAACTGCCCCAAATGTTCATGTAAGAACAGTGACTCTTGTTCTACAAGGAGAGAAACATGGTCCTGGGCCATTTTTTTAGTGAACACTGTAACTTAACTGCCTTAACTACAGTAAGGGCAGAATAAAGAGGCTGAAATTGGAGCACGATAAAGTTAGTTTACAGGCTAGGATAGCTTGTCAACTGTAGGGACTAAGGGCATGTGACCCCATGAAAGATGGGGCTCACACTGCTGGGGTCTCTTGTGGGCATTTCTTTTTTTAAGGAGATGGTGAGCCAGGCGCGCTGGCTCATGCTTGCAATCCCAGCACTTTGGGAGGCCAAGGCGAGGATCACTCAAGGCCAGGAGTTCAATTAACAGCCTGGGTAACACAGTGAGACCTACAGATAATTTAAAAATTATCCAGGCTTGGTGGTGTACATCTGTGGTCCCAGTTACTTAGGATGCTGAGGTGGGAGAATCACTTGAGCCCAGGCGGACGAGGCTGCAGTGAGCCAAGATCGTGCCCCTGCCCTCCAGCCTAGGTGACAGAGTGAGACCCTGTCTCAAAGCATAAAAGAATAAAGTGACGAGGGGGGTCTCACTATGTTGCCCAGGCTGGACTTGAACTCCTGGCCTCAAGTGATCCTCCTGCCTCAGCCTCCAGAGTAGCTGGGATTACAGGTGTGTGCCACCATGCCTGGCCTGTGGGCTTTCGTTTTTTGTTTTGTTTTGTTTTGAGACACACTCTCACTCTGTTGCCCAGGCTGGAGTGCAGTGGTGCGATCTCGGCTCACTGCAACCTCTGCCTCCCGGTTTCAAGTGATTGTCCTGCCTCAGCCTCTTAAGTAGCTGGGACTACAGGCATGCACCACTACGCACAGCTAATTTTTTGTTGTTGTTGTTGTATTTTAGTAGAGATAGGGTTTCACCATATTGGCCAAGCTGGTCTCGAACTCCTGACCTCAAGTGATTCGCCCGTCTCGCGCTCCCAAAGTGCTGGGATTACAGGCGCGAGCCACCACGCCTAGCTTCCTGTGGGCTTTTCTATGCCTCTCTGCCAGATCCTTGTGTCCTCATTACAGGATAGAGGTGTGGTTCTCAACATGTGCTCCCCAGACCAGCAGCACCAGCAGCACCTGGAATCTCCTTAGAAACTAAACTAAACCACAGGGGTAGGGTCCAGCAATCCAAGTCCTGCCAACAGCAAGTCCACCAGGTGATGCTGAGAACCACTGGTGTGGAGAAATTACCTGGTTATTTGCCATCTCTCCTATGAGACCAGTGATTCTCAAACCCTGACTGCCCATGAGAATCACCTGGAAGCTTTTTAAACAAACAAGTGGTCAGCCTGCACTCGGAGCGATTCTGATTGAAGTGCTCTGCAGTAGAACCCCGCACGTTTTTTTACTTTGTTCTGTAAACTTTCCCAGAAGATACTCATCAGTAGCCAAGGGGAGATTCACTCGAGTCATCTGTCAGCTCCTAGTAGACAGGCAATCCAGTTTCTTTCAAGTTTATGTCCCAAGCACCTAAGGGGCTTAGCCCACAGGTGCTCAGAGAATATTGGATGAATCCATTAGTGAACCCATCAGTAAGTAATGGATCCTGAGTTCAGATTTCTCCAAACATACGATCATTAATTGCACCAAACAAGCCCTCAATGCACACACACACACCCCTCTGCTTACCTGTAAAATATTCTACTTCTTTCTCCAACTCTTGGAAAATCTCATCTGCCTCAGCTTTGCCAAACAGGACCGTGTAACTGCAGTCCAGGCCCTCAGCCCGAATGTGCCGCCAGCTAGGGCCTGCTGAGTGGCCTCCATTCCCTGGGGCCTCTCTCCTGGGCCTCTTCCTTGTGCTTTCTTTGTCTCCTCCCAACACAGCTGGCTCTTCTCCAGTTGGCTCTTGCTCCTCCTGCTTCCTCAAAAGGCCCCCTTGAGCCCCTTTCACCAGGAATCTGTCCATCCTGTCCCCACAGGAAAGAAGGGACGTCAGTGGCGAGGCCAAGACAGAAATTGCTCAAGTTCTGTCCCCAGTGCAAAAATCTGTTTGTCCAAGGGGTCTCACAGCAACATTCCTAGTTTCACATTTTCATTTTAAAGTTTAAAACCATGTCCTAGAAAGGAAACAGAAGATGTTAAAGCCGGAAGGGACCCTAGGGACAATCTGATCCAGGGTCTCCCACGTCCACCTGTGCATCAGAATCAGCTGGCTAGCTTGCAAAAACCCAGAGGTCTGCACTCCACGCCTGAGCACCTGAATTTTTAAAGAACTACCTTCTGGGAATTCGCACGCCACAGCTAAACTTAGAAACTACAATCCAAACCCTCATTTTGCAGAAGGGGAAACTGTTGCCCACAGAGGGGAAGAGGTTTGCCCAAAGTCAACTGTCCACCCCTTTAAGGAGGAAGGACCCATAACTGACCTCGCTGCCCCTCACCAGTGTTAAAATAGATCAGTCTAGTGATGCTCAAGTGGATACGATTCAGAAGCGAGACACAAAGAGGTTAAACACGGGTAAACCGCACGCAAAATTCGGATATCACTGCAACACGTCCGTGGGGTGGGGGTAGCAAGAGTGCTCTAGCATCGCAGCTCCGGCGCAGATCGGAATCCCGCAGTCACCCTGGGGGCCTGGTGGTGGTGGGAAAGACGCGCCCCAGCGAATCGGTCGCGTCACTTCCGGAGCACGCTGGGAACTAAGGCGGGCTAGGGCGCAAAGAGAGCAGCCGGGCGGCCCTCTGGTGCCACCTGCTGGCCTCCCGTGCGTGGCAAGCACTGCCGCTTTCTCGCTGATCATCTGTTGGGCCACTGTCGAGCATCACGGCTGGGGTGAGAACTGTGGCTTGGCGTCACTTCTCAGTGAGGGTTACTTTGGTGTCCGGAAAGGGCGTTGGGCCACCAGTGTATTGTCACGAGTGGGAGCAGGAGTTCTGCAGTCGGATATCGTGGATTCTGTTTCTGTCTCCTCCGCCCTGGCTGTGTGGCCTCCCACAGGTCACTTAACCTCTCTGGGGTTAAGTTGCCTCATCTGTGAAGTGGGGACTACAGCACCTATGTCATGAGAGCGCCTGAGGAGATGACAGGATGCATGAGAAATGCTCTGTCCTCTAAATAAATGTTGGTTCCATTATTGCTCGTTTGTCTTTGTTTTCTTGTTTTTTGATGTTGTTCTTGTTTGTTTTTTTTTTTTTTTGAGACAGGAGCTCACTCTGTTGCCCAAGCTGGAATGCAATGGCATGATCATAGCTCACTGCAGCCTTGAACTCCTGGGTTAGAGCGATCCTCCCGTCTCAGCCTCTGGAGTAGCTGGGACTACAGGCACATCCCACCCCACCCTAAATAATTTTAAAATTATTTTTAGTAGAGATAGGGCCTTGCTATGTTGCCCAGGCTGGTCTCAAGCTCCTGGGCTCAAGTGATCCTCCCACCTGGGCCTCCCAAATTGTTGGGATTACAGGCGTGAGCCACCACGACCAGCTCCTAATTTTTATTTACTCTGTCTCCCCTCAATGGAACGAAAGCTCCATGAGATCAGAGGCTTTGTTTTGACAGATTTCAACAAATGTACAATATTGTATGATCACCACCACAATCAAGATCTAAGACAGTTCCGTCCCTCCATAAAACTGCTCCAGCCTCTTAATCAACTTCGCCCATCACCCAGCATCAGCAACCACTGATCTGTCTTCTCTCCCTATAGTTTTGCCTTTTCCAGAATTTCATATACAGGGAATTGCCGTGGTTTGAATATCTGTTCCTCCAAAATCCGCATTGAAATTTAATCCTCAGTGTGGCAGTATTGAGAGGTGGGGCCTTGAAGAGGCGATTGGGACATGAGAGCTCTGTCATAATGTCCTCATAAATGAATTAATAGATTAATGGGCTCAGGGGTTAACGGGTTAATGGCTTACCGTGGGAGTGGGACTGGTGGCTTTATAAAAGGAAGAAGAGAGACCTGAGCTAGCACACTCAGGCCCCTCGCGATGTGATGCCCTACACGGCTTCAGGACTCAACAGAGTCCCCACCAGCAAGAGGGTTTTCACCAGATGCAGCCCCTCAACCTCGGACCTCTCAGCCTCTATGAGAAATGCCTTTGTGGGACTTCTTTCACTTAAGCATATTGCTTTTAAGATTCATTTATGCGCCCCCCCCCACCCCCCCGCTTTTTTTTGTGAGACAAGGTCTGCCTCTACTGCCTAACTGGAGTGCAGTTGCATGATCTCGGCTCACTGCAACCTCCACTTCCCAGGCTCCACTCCCACCTCAGCCTCCCAAGTAGCTGGGACTACAGGCATGCACCACTACACCCGGCTAATTTTTGTATTTTTTGTAGAGATGGGTTTTTGCCATGTTGCCCAGGCTGGTCTCCATAGTCTTCAGCTGGTGAGCTGAAGAAATCCGCCTGCCTTGGCCTCCCAAAGTGCTGGAATTGCAGTCGTGAGCGGCTGTGCCCAGTCGTATACGCACATTTGTATTACTTTTTGTTCCTTTTTATATTACTGGTATAGAAGGGATGCCCCACAGGAGTAGGCCCCACATAGGGTTGTTTCTCTGGTTTTAGGTTACTATGAGTAAAATCACTATAAACATTCACATACAAGCTTTGTGAATATAGTTTTTCATTTCCCTTGGGTAAATGCCTAGGTGTGGGAGTGCTGGGTCATAGTGGCTCTAGGGGCAAATGATTTTCAGCTTTGAGCCTCTCTCCCTTAGACTTCAGCTTCTTGTCCTAGGCACTGGGACACACCAGCAACAAGAAGCAGCAAGTTCCTTTCTTCACTCAGGTTACATTTTGGGGATGGAGACAGAAACACACAAGGAAAGAATAAATAATATGCTGTCTCTAAAGAAATTGTGTAAAAAGAAAAAATAAATAAGATGCTTTTGTATAGTATAGCAGTTATAGAGCAATGGGCTAGAAAGTGGGGCAGGAGGAGAAGTCCTTTTCAGGGAAAGATCCTGAGCTGAGACCTGAGGCTTTCCAGGCAAGGGGACGGTGAATGCAAGGGTGTGCAGGCCACAGGGGGACAAGCTGGGTGTGTCCAGCAATTGTGCTGGGAGCTGGACTCAGTAGTGGGGGCTTCCATCGGAGAGGAGGCAGCACTGAGACCTGGGTAGGAAGCTGGGGTTTATTCTAAGCCTTTTTGAAAACCAAAGAAGGGTTTTAACCTAAGGATTGTCTTTTTTTTCTTTTTCTTTTTTTTGTTTTTAGGCAGGGTCTTGCTCTGTCACCCAGGCTGGAGTGCAGTGGCACAATCTCAGCTCACTGCAACCTCCGCCTCCCGGGTTCAAGTGATTCTCCTGCCTCAGCCTCCTGAGTAGCTGGGATTGCAAATGCATGCCACCACACCTGGCTAATTTTTGTATTTTTAGTAGAGACGGGGTTTCACCATGTTTGCCAGGCTGGTCTCGAACTCCTGTGCTCAAGCGATACGCCCCTCCTTGGCCTCCCAAAGTGTTGGGATTACAGGCGTGAGCCACCGAGCTGGGCCAGGCCCCAGGTATTGTCATGATGTAAAAATCTCTCTCTAGAAAAGAGAACACCAGCTTCCCAGCTGGTCTTCTGTAGCTAGGAGATGCAAGAGCAGCAGTTGAATTTGAGGTTTGCTTTGGAGAAAGAACCAAAAGCAGATATGGATGGTTTGGATGTGAGGGAGGGAAAGAGAATCCTACGTGTATTAGTAGTGGTGGGAGGAGGTTCGGTACAGTGGTGTCATTTGGAGGACAAATCGTTGGTGTTTAACCTCTATGACCCAAAAGTCTCCCACAAGCCTGATACATTAGGCAAAATATTTGACTGCACTAAGCCTTAGTTTATCGTCATAAAATAGGCCATGAAAATTGCATGAGAAAATGTATATAACAGTTCAACAAATAATATTGGCTGGGTGTGGTGGCTCATGCCTTAATCCCAGCACTTTGGGAGGCCAAGGTGGGCAGATCGCCTGAGGTCAGGAGTTCGAGACCAGACTGGCCAACATGGTGAGATCCCCCATCTCTACTAAAAAAATACAAAACACACCTGGACAAACATGGTGAAACCCCATTTCTACTAAAAATAGAAAAATTAGCCAGGGGTGGTGGCGCGCGCCTATAATCCTAGCTGAGGCACGAGAATCGCTTGAATCCGGGAGGCGGAGGTTGCAGTGGACTGAGATCACACCACTGCATTCCAGCCTGGGCGACAGAGCAAGACTCTCAAAAACAAAATACACACACAAAATATAATAGTATTTGTTTGTTTGTTTGTTTTTGAGATGCCTCGGATTACAGTGCGGGGATTACAGACGTGAGCCATCAAGCCCGGACAATATTATTATATTGTTCATTGCACTCCCACAACACCCCTAAAGGGCAGGAACTTTTCTTCCCACCCCCCTCCCCCCGACCCCACCGAGAGACAGGGTCTCGCTCTGTCGCCCAGGCCTGGAGTGCATTGGCGCGATCAAAGCTCACTACAGCTCAGACCCTCTGGCCTCAAGCGATCCTCCAGCCTGGGCCTCCCAAAGCGCTGGGATTACAGGCGTGGGCCACCGCGCCTGACCAGTCTTCTCTTCTTGCAGCTGAGCCTTAAGAGCCTGTCCAAAGAGCAGAGGTGGGCTGAAGGCACAAAGCGAATGAAAGAATAGGCCCCCGGGCACCGTTGCACGCCCCACCTCCTCCCAGGGGCGTTGCACTCCAGCCCCTCCCGCACATGCGCACTGGGCCTTCCACCGCCCCCCGCCCCCAGCAAAGCCCCCCGCTCGGAGCATGCGCGGGCCGCTTGGCGCCAATTGCTGACCGCCACAGCCAGGGCTAGCCTCGCCGGTTCCCGGGTGGCGCGCGTTCGCTGCCTCCTCAGCTCCAGGATGATCGGCCAGAAAACGCTCTACTCCTTTTTCTCCCCCAGCCCCGCCAGGAAGCGACACGCCCCCAGCCCCGAGCCGGCCGTCCAGGGGACCGGCGTGGCTGGGGTGCCTGAGGAAAGCGGAGATGCGGCGGTGAGGCGCGGCTTGGGCCGGGGCTAGGGGGTGAAGGGGGAGGAAGGCGGTGGGCCCCGCCTGACGGAGGGCGTGCAGGATCGCGCCTCTTACTCGGTAAACCCGGGCTCCGCTTTCCAAATAGCCTCCACGTGTTCAAAATAGCCGCCGCTGTCCCCCATGGGCCGCCATGCTAAAGGGCCAGCCAATGGGGACGCGTCTCGGGGCCCATGGCGCCAATCCGCGCGCCGCAGGCCCGCCTGGCTCGGTGCGCTGTCCAATCAGAGGGGAGAGGGGGCGGGACCCAGAGGGAGGTTTTTTTGCCGCGAAAAGACCACGTGGGGACGCGGTGGGGCGGGTCTGGCGGGGGCGGGGCACCTCTGTGCAGGGTTCCCAGTCACCGCAACGCTCCTCGGGAAGCCGTAGGGCGCCTCCCAGCCCCTCTCCCCCGCTCCAGTTTAGAACCTAATTCCCAATTCCCGGACCGGGCCCAGCCCTGGGCTCTTACTGTCCGCTTTTGCTGGGACCTGTTCCACAAATGGGCGTCTTCTGCCTTGGGCCGTGGGCGTTGGGCCGGAAGCTGCGGACGCCTGGGAAGGGGCCGCTGCAGCTCTTGAGCCGCCTCTGCGGGGACCACTTGCAGGCCATCCCAGCCAAGAAGGCCCCGGCTGGGCAGGAGGAGCTTGGGACGCCGCCTTCCTCGCCGCTGAGTGCCGAGCAGTTGGACCGGATCCAGAGGAACAAGGCCGCGGCCCTGCTCAGACTCGCGGCCCGCAACGTGCCCGTGGGCTTTGGAGAGAGCTGGAAGAAGCACCTCAGCGGGGAGTTCGGGAAACCGTATTTTATCAAGGTAAATATGGAAATGCACCTTCCATAAGGGTAAATGTGGAGGCTGCCGGCCCTTTTGTCTTGTTAGTGTAGCCGGCCAAGTTCATGTTTCCGTAGGCTTAGGTTGTACCCCCTTCAACCTCCTTCACTCACAAAGGGGGTAAAAGAAAGCCATGATGTTTCACTCTGCAGCTTTATATTGGTTAAAGTTGTTAACGACCCGCGAGATGATATCATGGATTCATTTAAGTCACGTAGTCTATTGTCCAGGAAAGGCTGGCGTAGTAAAATCACCAACCATCCTGAATGAAACCTGGCTTGAGCTTTAAAAAGCCGAGAGGAATGGCACTGTCAGGACCCAGCCCAGAGAAAGAGGCAAGGAATTGACCTGATTGAACCACTTAGGTTGGGGGGCAGGCACTGTTTTTGTTTGTTGTTTTTTAAAAGAATTTGGACATAACATGACAAAGAACTAATGATGTTCCAAATAACTTGCACTAGAAGCTTTCTTATTGAATTCTTATGGTTTCCAATGAGAATCTGATTTTAAGTCTATCTTTAAATCAGCTAATGGGATTTGTTGCAGAAGAAAGAAAGCATTACACTGTTTATCCACCCCCACACCAAGTCTTCACCTGGACCCAGATGTGTGACATAAAAGATGTAAGTACAACTTGTTGATAATTTTTATTGGGGAGAAGGAGTCAAATAGTAATTTTAAATTAGGGACACTGGAGTTAAGCCACAGTCCATCATTCAGTAGTAAGTAAAACACTGAAATCCCGAGGTTTGGCTGACTGTATTTCAGCCTGTATTTACTCTTTTTAATGTTTACCACGTGGTATTTATGTGGCAAAAAGGAAAACTATGTACATCCTGTGCTCTTATTTCTTGTATTTTTTTTAAATCCTGAAACTAACCTCCCGCAGTGTCAGATGTTATGGTGGTGGTGAAGTTCAAACTGACACACAAAGCAGTTAAATCTTTTGCAGCTTGTTACAGTCAACCCCACCTTGACCTGACCACACTGCCTTATAGTTAGCACTTTCAAGCTCTTGACTTCTGGCCTGAACAGTTTTGTGGTTCTGTTATCAGATCCCTTTGCTTTAGTTTGTCTTATATAACAGTTGCTGGTTGGCGGCTCTCATCCATCTTGTGTTCAAAAGTTCGTGGGGCTGGGCACGGTGGCTCATGCCTGTAATCCCAGCACTGTCGGAGGCCAAAGTGGGAGGATCATTTGAGGTCAGGAGTTCAAGACCAATGAAACCTGGTCTCTCCTAAAATACAAAAATTAGCCAGGCATGGTGGCACACGCCTGTAATTCCAGCTACTTGGGAGGCTGAGGTGGGAGAATCGCATGAGCCCAGGAGGCGGAGGTTGCAGTGAGCTGAGATCACACCACTTCACTCCAGCGTGGGCGACAGAGCCAGACCCTGTCTCAAAACAAAAAAAACCGTGGCTCCTCACTGTTGAACTATGAAAGCAGAGCAACCCTCTTTAAATAGGGCCACGTCCTACCTCTCAGCCTTACCTCCACCTCCCACTCTCCCACTCCAGAGTTGGACAGTGTGGCAAACCCCTCCCCACTTCTGTCTCTTAAAAATCAAGTAGATGCCTCTGTGGCACCTCCTTGAATTGAAGTCCGTTGCCTGCCACCTCTGTGATCCAGTTTTCCTCTGAGCCACTACGATGCATTTAGCACCTGCTGACACTGGACTTTTAGGTTTCTTACCCGTTTTCCTCCCCCATTTTGTAAACTGGGGCAAGAATCTTGTGATTTAATGAATATCTGTGAAATGACATAGAAGTGAAATAGGTGAATAAATCATCTTGATAAGAAGCTTGAGAATGAAGACTAGGTGGGTGGGCCCTGGATGGGAAGGACGAGGCGGCCTATGTTTCAACACCTCCCGTGACAGGAACTTCATTTCATTTCATTGTCTCTTGCCACCTACTCCCATGGCCCTTTTGATCTGACCTCATTCTCTTCTGGCTCCACCTGTTAGAGGATATAGGGGAGCAGACACCCTCATATGCTGCTGGTGGGAAATCTGAATTGCTTTTTTTTTTTTTTTTTTTGAGATGGAGTGCAGTGGTGCAATCTCGGCTCACTGCAACCTCCACCCCCTGGGTTCAAGCGATTCTCCTGCCTCAGCCTCCCAAGTAGCTGGGACTACAGGTGTGCGCCACCACACCCAGCTAATTTTTGTATTTTTAGTAGAGATGGGTTTTCACCATGTTGGGCAGATGGTTTCGATATCTTGACCTCGTGATCTGCCTGCCTCGGCCTCCCAAAGTGCTGGGATTACAGGCGTGAGCCACCATGCCAGGCCCTAAATTGCTTTAATTCATTGAAAAGTAACTGGGGGCTAGGCACAGTGGCTCATGCCTGTAATCCCAGCATTTTGGGAGGCCGAGGAGGGAGGATCCCTTGATCTCAGGAATTTGAGACCAGCCTCAGCAACATAAGGGAGGCCGTGTGTCTACAAAAAGTAAAAAAAAAAATTAGGTGGGCATAGTGGTGCACTCCTGTGGGCCCAGCTACTCTGGAGGCTCAGGTGGGAGGACCACTTGAGCCCAGGAGGGCGAGGCTGCCATGAGCTGTGATGGCACCACTGCACATCAGCCTGAGCAACACAGCAAAACCGTGTCTCAAAAAATTAAAAAAGCAACTAGGTACATATCTTTACAAGTTTAAAATACGCTTAGCCTTTGACCAGCAACTCTGCTATTAGCAATCTATGCCATAGAAGTGTTTTATTTATGTTTGTTTGAGGCAGGGTCTGTGCTGCTTACATTACAGTATTGTTTAATTCCTGACCCCTGGTGGTTCACAGGTGAAGGTTGTCATCCTGGGACAGGATCCATATCATGGACCTAATCAAGCTCACGGGCTCTGCTTTAGTGTTCAAAGGCCTGTTCCGCCTCCGCCCAGGTACAGTTGCTTTACAGGTGACTGCAGTCCAGACATGATTCCTTTCAGATGTGTACTTAGCTTATTACAAGTGGGACTATCTGGGGCACTGTTCACTAGCCTCGGAGGAGGATTTCTCAGCCTCAGCACCATTGACATTTGGGGCTGAGTCATTCTTTGTTGTGGAGGAGGAGAGGAGTCCTGTGCTATTGCAGGATCTTGTGCCACATCCCTGGCCTCTACCACTGGAAACCAGGAGCAACCCCCAGCTCGTGATAATGAAAAATGTGCAGACATTGCCAAAAGTCCCTTGGGGGGGTAAAATCACCCCTGGTTAAGAACCACTGCTTTGGGCCGGGCGCGGTGACTCACGCCTGTAATCCCAGCACTTTGGGAGGCTGAGGCAGGAGAATCGCTGGATCCCGGGAGGCAGAGGTGGCAGTGAGCCGAGATCCTGCTACTGCACTGTAGCCTGGGTGACACAGCAAGACTCAAAAAAAAACAAGAACCACTGCTTTTGGAGGATTTGGTGTATGATATACATAAATATGCTAAGGACAGAAAACTGTCCCTGAGCAACAGTGGGGGTCTGGGTTATAACTGCTGGGTTGATTTACTTAGGTTTTCCAGAGTGCTGTTAAATCCAAGTACAGACTAAAGTAAAGGTCTTTGGCAGAGTCACCTGTTAGAAGGAGGACTGGCAGTGTTGATCTCATTAATCGGCGCCATATGTGCCAGTGTCCCTTCCAAGGGCTGGCTGTAACTTCTAACCTTTTCACATATGTCTTAGACGTTACTGAGCTTTCAAAATTATGCTTAAGATTCTGTTTTTTGTTTTTCTTGTGGCTTGCTTTCAGTTTGGAGAACATTTATAAAGAGTTGTCTACAGACATAGAGGATTTTGTTCATCCTGGCCATGGAGATTTATCTGGGTGGGCCAAGCAAGGTAAGCCAGCGACTGCTAGATTTTTTTTTTTTTTTTTTTTGAGACCGAGTCTCACTCTGTTGCCCAGGCTAGAGTGCAGTGGTGCAATCTCAGCTTACTGCAACCTCTGCCTCCCAGGTTCAGACAATTCTCATGCCTCAGCCTCCTGAGTAGCTGGGACCACAGGCATGAGCCACCATAGCTGGCTAATTTTTTAATGTATTTTTAGTAGAGACAGGGTTTCACCATGTTGGCCAGGCTGGTCTCGAACTCCTGACCTCAGGTGATCCGCCCGACTCGGCTTCCCAAAGTGCTGGGATTACAGGCGTAAGCCACCACACCCAGCCCCGACTCCATTGTTGATGGTAGTGGCTGCTGCCATTATGCCGGCTGCAGCAGGGAAGCACACCTTGCTACACTGGATCCCATCAAGCACTGGTTTCATCATGGATTTAGCTCCTGTTGCTGGGTATTGGGCTGATTTGCCTGAGCCTACATTTAACCTGTTTCTCTCATGTGTGTAGGTGTTCTCCTTCTCAATGCTGTCCTCACGGTTCGTGCCCATCAAGCCAACTCTCATAAGGAGCGAGGCTGGGAGCAGTTCACTGATGCAGTTGTGTCCTGGCTAAATCAGAACTCGAATGGCCTTGTTTTCTTGCTCTGGGGCTCTTATGCTCAGAAGAAGGGCAGTGCCATTGATAGGGTATGTTTTGTTTTCTTTCTTTTTTTTTTTTTAACACTATAAAAACAATGTAAAGAATTCTAGGAGTCCCTGCTGTGTTTGGTCCTGGAAAATCCATGTTATAAAATAACTTTTATTTTCCCTTAGGCCTGTTATAAGGGTTTCCCATTGAAAACTGAGAAGAATTTGGACAAATTATAGGGGTGATGAGTTGTGTATGAGGAAAGCAAAGCAACTGGCCAACTTGTGACTGAATGCAGTTGGTGCTGTAGGCATGAACTTGGTGTCTACAAGATACAAGTCCCTGGGTACCATTCACTTAACAAGTGATGGATGAGGCATGTTTCTGGCTTCCAAGAAATTTGGGAGCATATAGAAAACACAAAGAATTCCACTCAATCACAAATTTAACTTGCCCATGAAAATACTATCAGTGATCATTATTGTTTTGTTTCTGGGTTTTTTGGGGTTTTTTTTTGGTTTTTTTGTTTTGTTTTTTGATGGAGTCTCGCTCTGTTGCCCAGGCCGGAGTGCAGTGGTGTGATTTTGGCTCACTGCAACCTCCGCCTGCTGGGTTTAAGTGATTCTGCCTCAGCCTCCCGAGTAGCTGGGACTACAGGCGCCCGCCACCACGCCCGGCTGATTTTTTTGTATTTTTTAGTAGAGACGGGGTTTCACCATGTTGGCCAGGCTGGTTTTGAACTCCTGACCTCAAGCGATCTGTCCTCCTCAACCTCCAAAGTGCTAGGATTACAGGCATGAGCCACCACACCCGGCCTATCGGTGATCATTATTAACCCCAAGGTCTAATAGCAGATACCCAACACGACCAAACCAGTGGCTCCCCTCCCTGCATCTTCCCCCTATCTGCTACCTCCCTCCTTCCCTTCACTCACTGAAGCACTTCTACACCTGGTTGTGGAAATCAGAGACCTTAAAGTCATCCTTGAATCCTCCATCCCATCAGTAAATCCCATCAACTCTGCCTCCCAAAACACCCCAGTCTACTGCTTCTCATTCGCCACTGCTGCCCTTGAGGCATGTGTCACCATCATCTTTCTCCAGGAGAACCATGATGGACTAGAGATGGAGGCTTGATGGAGAGCCGCAGAGTGGAGGAGGGAGAGATAGGGGGTGGGAAGGAGACGAGCCAGGGGTGTGTTCATCCCTGGCAAATGGGAGAGACATTGGGTGGGGGAGAAATTATAGAGTAAATGCTTCAATGATCGAAGGCAAGGGCTTAGCAGAGGTAACCTGACAATAGTTTTTGGTGTATCAGCAGGAGGTAACGGGGGTATCAGAAATGTGCACGTATATTTAACCCCTACCTTGTGTGGGTACTAGGTTGAGCACTTTTGTTTTTTGAGATGGAGTCTTTCTCTGTCACCCAGGCTGGAGTGCAGTGGCATGATCTCGGCTCACTGCAACTTCGCCTCCTGGGTTCAAGCACTTCTCCTGCCTCAGCCTCCTGAGTAGCTAGGATTACAGTTGCCTGCCACCACACCCAGCTAATATTTTTTATTTTTAGTAGAGACTGGGTTTCACCATGTTGCCAAGGCTGGTCTTGAACTCCTGACCTCAAGCGATCCTCCCATCTTGGTCTCCCAAAGTGCTAGGATTACAGATGTAAGCCACCGCACCCGACCAGGTTGAGTACTTTGCATGCAGAATCTTACTTAACTCTCAGAAAGGCTTTGAGGTAGGCATACACTTGTATGAGTGACCTAAGATCTGACTGGTATGAACTGCTAAGATGTGATGATCTAGGTATGTAAGAAGTGTGCGTGAGAGTAATTGCTAATCTCTATCCCTTAGGGAGGTTTATGGCCAGTGTTGCTCTTCCACAGTATATTGGTAATCTTTAATCATGGTTTGGTCTGAAAGTAAACAGTTGTTAAAGTAGCTTGGTCATTAAAGCCAAATTGCATATCTCCAGCCCAGTGTCTCTTCTGATCTATAGAGTGCCTTGTTACTACTGCCCCATAAACATGCCAAATTCAACATTTTCCAAACGAAGTTTCTCCTTTTCTCATCCATGCTTCACTAAACTTCCTCCTCTGCACTCCCTAGCAGCAAAAAGCACCATCATCTGCCCAGTTGTCCAGCCAGATCTATTACTGACACCTGCCTACCTCTCTTTCTCCCCTCTTCTGTCCTTTTTTTCCCCCTTCCCAGTCAGTCAGTCATTCATATCTGTGTTCTTTCTTCCCCCTCCAAATCTACCCCTGCCTGACCACCTTTGCCTTCATTCAGGCCCTCACCTGATCTTGCCTGGAGGGTTCTGATGCTTTCTCCCTGGAAGGCCTTGCCTTAGGCCGAAGATCTGATTTCAGGGGGGTAGGAGGGTGGCCCCCAGTCGGCCTCCCAGACTTAACTCTATCCCTCTTTGCACTCCGATCCCTAAGCTGACCCATTCCCCTTTACTTTTTCACGGTGCCCCACTTCCCTGCCTTTGCATATCCTGCTTTCTCTGCCTACAGTGTGGAGGTCATTTGCTTCTGGGATTCTTTAGAGCTCTGCAGGGCTGACATTTACAGGGGCCTGTGCTGCTTGCGTGTGTGTGTTCAGCATTTGGTGTGCATGACTTCTTATCACACTCAGCACCTGTGATCCTCATTTGATTGGTCACAGTAACTTCATAAGCTGGGCGGTATTGTTATTCCCAGTCTACAGATGAAAACTGAAGCAGCTTAGAGTTGCAGCAACTTCCCTGTGATACAGCTACTGAATGGTAGAGGTAGGCCTCAACCCCGGGCAGTCTGGCTCCAGGCTCTGTACTCTTAACCACACTGGATTGCCTGGCTTTAGTCATCACCCCTCATCGCCCCTCCTGGACTGAGCCCCTTGAAGGCAGGAGCGTTTTGAGAAACAGTGATTTGTTCGTTAGTTTTTATATACAGAAAAGAAGAGGAAAACAAAAATGGTCTATATCTCCCTATTAAAATAACTATAGTTGATATTTTTAAAAAATCAAAGTAGTCATTTGCCACATAATGATGTTTCAGTCATAAACTGTATATATGACGATGGTCCCATAAGATTATAATATTCTGGCCGGGTGTGGTGGCTCATACCTGTTATCCCAGCAGTTTGGGTGGCCGAGGCGAGTGGATTGTCTGAGCTCAGGAGTTTGAGACCAGCCTGGGCAACATAGTGAAACCCTGTCTCTACTAAAATACAAAAAATTAGCCAGGTGTGGCGGCGTGTGCCTGTAGTCCCAGCTACTTGGGAGGCTGAGGCAGGAGAATTGCTTGAACCCGGGAGGCAGAGGTTGCAGTTAGCTGAGATCATGCCACTGCACTCCAGCCTGGCAACAGAGTGAGACTCTATCTCAAAAAAAAAAAACATATATATATATATATATATATAAATAAAAAATATTTTTACTGCATCTTTTCTATGTTTAGATACACAAATGCCTACCATTGTGTCACAGTTGCCTATAGTATTTAGTACAGTAACATGCTACACAGGTTTGTAGACCAGGAGCAATAAGCTACACTATATAGCCTAGGTGTGTAGTGGTAGGTTATCCCATTTGGGTTTGTGTAAAGATGCCCTGTGGTGTACGGATAGCAGTGAAATTGCCTAACAACACACTTCTCAGAATGCATCCCTGTCATTAGGTGATGTATGACTATTGCTTTTTTTCTTTTGAAACAGGGTCTAGCTCTGTCACCCAGGCTGGAATGCACTGGCTTCATCTCAACTCACTGCGGCCTCAACCTCCCAGGCTCAAGCAATCCTCCCACCTTAGTCTCCTGAGTAGCAGGGACCACAGGCGTGCGCCACCACACCTGACTAATTTTTGTATTTTTTTGTGGAGACAGGGTTTCACCACGTTGCCCAGGCTGGCTCTTGAACTCCCGGACTTAAACGATCCTCCTGCCTCGGCCTCCCAAAGTGCTGGGATTACAGGCGTGAGCTATCACACCTGGCCACTGACTATTCCGTTTTTGTTTTTGTTTTTGTTTTTTTTTTTTGAGACAGTTTACTCTTGTTGTCCAGGCTGGAGTGCAATGGCGTGATCTCAGTTCACTGCATCCTCCCCCTCCTGGGTTCAAGTGATTCTCCTGCCTCAGCCTCCTGAGTAGCTGGGATTACAGGCATGTACCACCACATCCAGCTAATTTTGTATTTTTAGTAGAGACGGAGTTTCTTCATGTTGGTCAGGCTGGTCTTGAACTCCTGACCTCAGGTGATCCACCCACCTCAGCCTCCCAAAGTGCTGGGATTACAGGTGTGAGCCACCACGTCCGGCCAACTATTCCATTTTTGTGGCGAGATTTTTTTGTTTTTGTTTTTGTTTTTTAATTCTTCCTTCTTAGGAGCTGTAAGACGATTCAGAGAGTTCAGAAAGGCACAGAATGGAAAGTAAATGGCTTCCACTATTTCTTTCTCTTAAAGGAACTACTAAATACAGTGTCTTGGGTGTTTTTCTAAAGTTTTTAGAAAATGAAATTATTTTGCATTTTGTTCACTTGGTAAATTTTGGAGGTCATCTCATCAGTATATTTATCTTTCACATGTTTTTCTAGGAGTTATGTGGTGTTACATTGTAAGAACTTTAGAAAAATACATTTAGCCAGTTCTGTAACACTGAATTGTATACTAGGTTTTAGCTGACATAAGCAGTGTGTCAGTGAGTCCTTTTATATGTTCCTATTTGTGTAGGTACAACTGGTCCCTGGCTTATAAAGTTTGACTTGATTTTTTTCGACTTTACAATGGTGTATAACCATACTTTGAGCACTCACACGTTGTTGTTTTTTTTCTTTCTTTAAGAGACAGGGTCTCTTGGCTGGGAGCAGTGGCTCACGCCTGTAATCCCAACACTTTGAGAGGCCAGGGTGGCGGATCACTTGAGCTCAGGGGTTTGAGAACAGCCTGGGCAACATAGTGAGACCTTGTCTCTAAAAAACACAAAAAATTAGCCTGGTGTGGTGGCACGCACCTGTGGTCCCAGGTACTCAGGAGGCTGAGGTGGGAGAGTAACTTGAGCCTAGGAGGTGGAGGCTACAGTGGGCCACAGTCATACCACTACACTCTAGCCTGGGTGACAGAGTAAGACCCCATCTCAAAAAATAAAAAATTTTAAAAAAAGATCTTGCTCTGTCACCCAGGCTGGAGTGCAGTGGCACGATTACAGCTTTTTGCAGCCTCGAACTCCTGGGCTTAAGTGATCCTCCCACCTCAGTCTTCTGTGTAGCTAGGACTGCAGGTGCATACCATCACACTTGGCTAACTTTTTAATTTTTGTGTAGAGATGGGGTCTCGCTATGTTGCCTCAGTTGGTTGTAAACTCTTGGTCCCATGCAATCCTCCTACCTTGGCCTCCCAAAGCACTGGGATTACAGGTGTAAGCCACCGTGACTGGCCCCGTTCTATTTTTCACTTTCAGTACAGTGTTCAATGAGTTACATGAGGTACTAAACACTTCATTGTAAAAGAAGCTTTGTTTTGCCCAGCTGTAGGCTAATGTAGGTGTTCTGAGCATGTTTAAGGTAGGGTAGGTTAAGCTATGATGTTCAGCAGGTTATATGTCATAAATATATCTTCAACTTAGGATATTTTCTACTTAGGATGGGTTTTCCAAGATGTTAACCACATCCATTGTATTAATAAGTTGAGGAGTTTATCTGTGTGTGTATGCATCATGGTGTCCTTTAGCAAATACAGTCTTAGCAGTGGAAATTGCTGGCGGTACGATAGGGACACTTGAAAATTGCATAGATAATTGCCAATTTGAAGGCAGAGTGTGGTGCTCTTTGCATCTCAGAGCCTAGCAAAGGTAGGTAGTTGCTCAACAAACGGACTAATGTTCTAATGCAAATGCTGAATGCCCCACTTTGGAAGGGGGAGAATTTAGAGGGCAAAGGGGAATCACACAGGGTCTTAAAGTGCAACAGCCACAGTCCTTCCTTTTTGGGGGGAAAAAAAAAAAAAAAAAGTCCCGGCCGGGTATGGTGGTTCACGCCTGTAATCCCAGCACTTTGGGGAGGCCAAGGCGAGCGGATCACAAGGTCAAGAGATCGAGACCATCCTGGCCAATATGATGAAACCCCATCTCTACTAAAAATACAAAAATTAACTGGGTGTGGTGGCACGCGCCTGTAGTCCCAGCTACTTGGGAAGCTGAGGCAGGAGAATCGCTTGAACCTGGGAGGCGGAGGTTGCAGTGAGTCGAGATCACGCCACTGCAGCAAGAATCCGTCTCAAAAAAAAAAAAAAAAAAATTTAAAAAGTCCCAAATCTGCCACCATTTATTCTTGATCTTTTTCAGAAGCGGCACCATGTACTACAGACGGCTCATCCCTCCCCTTTGTCAGTGTATAGAGGGTTCTTTGGATGTAGACACTTTTCAAAGACCAATGAGCTGCTGCAGAAGTCTGGCAAGAAGCCCATCGACTGGAAGGAGCTGTGATCATCAGCTGAGGGGTGGCCTTTGAGAAGCTGCTGTTAACGTATTTGCCAGTTACGAAGTTCCACTGAAAATTTTCCTATTAATTCTTAAGTACTCTGCATAAGGGGGAAAAGCTTCCAGAAAGCAGCCATGAACCAGGCTGTCCAGGAATGGCAGCTGTATCCAACCACAAACAACAAAGGCTACCCTTTGACCAAATGTCTTTCTCTGCAACATGGCTTCGGCCTAAAATACGCAGAAGACAGATGAGGTCAAATACTCAGTTGGCTCTCTTTATCTCCCTTGCCTTTATGGTGAAACAGGGGAGATGTGCACCTTTCAGGCACAGCCCTAGTTTGGCGCCTGCTGCTCCTTGGTTTTGCCTGGTTAGACTTTCAGTGACAGATGTTGGGGTGTTTTTGCTTAGAAAGGTCCCCTTGTCTCAGCCTTGCAGGGCAGGCATGCCAGTCTGCCAGTTCCACTGCCCCCTTGATCTTTGAAGGAGTCCTCAGGCCCCTCGCAGCATAAGGATGTTTTGCAACTTTCCAGAATCTGGCCCAGAAATTAGGGCTCAATTTCCTGATTGTAGTAGAGGTTAAGATTGCTGTGAGCCTTATCAGATAAGGGACCGAGAGAAGTAAGCTGGGTCTTGTTATTCCTTGGGTGTTGGTGGAATAAGCAGTGGAATTTGAACAAGGAAGAGGAGAAAAGGGAATTTTGTCTTTATGGGGTGGGGTGATTTTCTCGTAGGGTTATGTCCAGTTGGGGTTTTTAAGGCAGCACAGACTGCCAAGTACTGTTTTTTTTAACCGACTGAAATCACTTTGGGATTTTTTTTCTGCAACACTGGAAAGTTTTAGTTTTTTAAAAAGTACTCATGCAGATATATATATATATTTTTTTTCCCAGTCCTTTTTTTAAGAGAATCTTTATTGGGTCTGCACCTCCATCCTTGATCTTGTTAGCAATGCTGTTTTTGCTGTTAGTAGGGTTAGAGTTGGCTCTACGCGAGGTTTGTTAATAAAAGTTTGTTTTGTGCAAGTGTCCTTTGTGCGTCCAGGCCGGGGCATCCATGGACGTCCTTGGGCTGCCCTTTCCCTTGGCGCCTCCCAGGGTTCCCATAGCAACCACCGTCTGCAGGAGGGGCCGCCCTTGCCCCTCCTCCCCGCCCTGCCGCTCAGTGGAACGGCCCAACCCTCCCCTGGCTGCGGTGAGCGCTGGGCCCAACCCCCGGCCTGGAGCAGCGCCCCAACTCCGAGAACCGTGGAGCACCGGCTGCCAGCTGAGACCCCAGAGGGGTAACTAACGGCCTGAGGAAGGCATTTCTTCGGGGAACATGGCGTGCCCGTCGTGGCTACGTTCTGCCAAGCCCTGTGACGTTGGAGGGGAGCCGCCTGCATCCCCCGCTCAGCCAGTGTTTCTAGACTCCGAGACATCTGGAACTCGGAAGTGAGGCCAGGGCTCCAGGAAGACTCCCTGATGACGCACTGGTCCGCAGCCCAGGCTCAGGTAGTGGGAGCTGTCAGGATGATCTGTGGGATCCCCCAGTGTTCCAACAAAGAAGCCACAATTGTGTTGTTTTTTTCTTTCTTTCTTTTTCTTTTCCTTTTTTTTTTTTTTTTTTTTTTTTGAGAGAGAGTCTCACTCTGTCGCTCAGGCTGAAGTACAGTGGCGCGATCTCGGCTCACTGCAACCTCTGCCTCCAGGGGTCAAGCAATCCTCCCACCTCAGCCTCCCAAGTAGCTGGGATTACGAGCATGCACTACCACGCCCGGCTAATTTTTGTACTTTTAGTAGAGAAACTTTTAACTAAATGGGCAAGAAAGAATGCATCCCGCCAGAACCTCGAGACTAGCAAATGCATTTCTTAAAAGGGCAGGGAGGGAGACCAGAGTTTGCTTGAAAATATTGCTTCCTTTCCTTATCTATGTAGGGAAGGGTTTATCATTCTACATTTTGTGGTCAGCAAGCTGGCTTTCACGGGAGGAGGATGCATGGTCGATTTGCCCTCTGGTAACTTTGGGATCTTCCTCTAAACAACAGTGGACTCCCTTAGCCAAGGGAGAAGTGAAGGGATAATTGTGCTACACCAGTTAGCTTTTCACACTTCTCTCTCTCCCGGTGCAGCACTGCCGGTAGGGGGAGCAGTGAGCTCCAAGTTTCCAGGAATAATTCAAAACACAATTATTTTATATTTTAAAATATAAAATGTATATTTTAAATATATGTACATACATTTCTATATAATATATACAAAAGTTCAATATACGTATATTGAATATATATGTATATAAGTTCAATATATATGTATGTATACTATATATGTATGTATATCTATATATATTCAATATATATGTGTATATATTGAACTTTAGTCATGTGGTGACACTTTAAACAGTACACAGAGCAGCTTCTGGGTCCATGACCCTCCAAAAATTTAATTACTGATTCTTTAGAAACTAGGCAACTCAGCCAGGTGTGGGGGCTCACGCCTGTAATCCCAGCACTTTGGGTGGCCGAGGTGGGTGGATCACCTGAGGTCGGGAGTTCAAGACCAGCCTGACCAGCATGGAGAAACCCTGTCTCCACTAAAAATACAAAATTAGCCAGGCGTGGTGGCACATGCCTGTAATCCCAGCTACTTGGGAGGCTGAGGCAGGAGAATCACTTGAACCCGGGCGATCGCACCATTGCACTCCAGACTGGGCAACAAGAGCATAAGAGCAAAACTCCGTCTCAAAAAAAAAAAAAAAACAAAAACCAGGCAACTCATTTTGATGAACTCTTAGCTATGTGGTAGTTGCTTTTTTCATGTGTCAAGTCTGCTATATTCCTGCACTCAGTATGCAAAGATGCATAAAAGGCAGTCTTAGCCTTTTAGGTCAGCGGTTGGCAAACTTTCTGTGAAGGGTCAGATGGTAAATATTTGAGGGTTTGCAGTTACCCGTTCTCCGTGGGAACTGCTCAACAACTCACTGCAGAGAAAGCGGCCGTGGGCAAAACGTACAGGAACGGGCGAGGCTGTGTTCCAATAAAACTTTATTATTTATGGACACTGAAATTAGATTTTAATATGATTTTCATGTGTCACGAAATCTTTTTTTTTTTTCCTAAGCATTTAACAAATGTAAAAACCACTCCTAGCTTGGGAGCTATTGGAAAACAGGCATCTGGAACCACAGTCTGCAGACCCCTGTGTGTACTCACTGTCAGTGCGGTGGGAACAAAAAGGCAGCAACGGCTGGGTCAGCCCAGGAAAGAAGACATTTCCCAGTGGAGAGAATGTCTGAGTGGATATTGAACTTTCCAGGCCACAAAGAGGAACAAGAGCATTCAACACTGAGGAGCCTGCCTCTGCAAAGGCAGGACCCACATGCTGGATGTGGAGCTGGATGGTTCCACGTGGCAAGGTTTGGGAGGCTTCTGAGAACCTGGCCTAATGATTCCTGTTTCCTCCCTTTTCAGGTGAGTTAGGGAGATCTCTAACAGCTTTTGGAATTGGTAACACAAGGAAGTCAGTTATTAGCAAATGTTGTACTGGAAACGTCCAGTTATAAAATAATTAATTGTGTGAAAGTCACTGCCTGCTTTTGATCTACGTCCAGCAGGGCAAGGTCAGGGACTATAAATTGTTTGCATTTTTTAAAGATAGAATTTAGCATGTTGCTAGTATGCTTGCATTATTAGATAATACATCTCTTCGTTCAAATTCACTTTCTGCTTCAGTTTGCTTCTCATATAAAAGTCTTAGCAAATATGTTTGGTGGAGAAGCAAACTTTTTGGCGTATGCGTGTGGTGTTGGCTTTTCATCCTTGCCAAACCTTCAAGATTTACAAGGAAAAACAGGTTGCAGGGAGGTGCTCTGGGTTACTTTGAAAAGACCTCACATGCTGACTTGTGCTGACTCAAGCTGAGGAAAGCTAGAACATTCTTCTGCTGGAGATGGCCTCCTTGCTTAGAGTCCTTCTGACACTGTAATTTGGGTCTGACAACAGGAAGTTCCTTTGTAGTTTAAGTCAATGGGAACCAATTTTTTTTTTCTTTTTTTTGAGATAGAGTCTCACTCTGTTTCTTAAGATGGAGTACAGTGACTCAGTTATGGCTCACTGCAGCCTCAACTTCCTGGGTTCAGGTGATCCTCCTGCCTCAGCCTCCTGAGCAGCTGGGACCACTGGTATGCACCACCATACCTGGCTAAGTTTTTAATAGAAATGGGGTCTTGCTAAGTTGCCCAGGCTAGGGAACCAGTTTTTAAGTTTTTGAAATATGCTTGGAAATATAAATATTGGTGAGCGGAGCAGACCAGGAGATCAATAATTTTTGTTCTCTGCTTGTTAGTTGTGTATATAGCATGTTCTTTTGTCTCTCTTAATGATGTTTGGAGTGAGGGTGTGGGAGAGGAAGGTAGGGAGCCTTCCAACAAGAAGCTAGTGCTCCTCCAGCCTAGAGAAGCTAAAACATGCAAAAGCCAGACCCCATCCCTGGAAATTCTGATTTAATTGGTGGGGGAAGGCATCTGAATTCTCCCAGAGGGTCCGGTTTGCAGCAGGACTGGTGATTTCTTTCCAGGTGCCTTGTTTTGTTAGACCGTGTGGTCACTTAATAATTTTTTGGGGGCCAGGTACAGTGGCTCACACCTGTAATCCCAGTGCTTTAGGAAGCAAGGCGAGAAGATCGCTTTAGGCCAGAAGTTCAAGACCAACTTGGGCAACATAATGAGACCTTGTCTCTAAAAAAAAAAAATTTTTTTTTTTTAATTAGCCAGGGGCGGTGTGTGCCTGTAGTTCTAGCTACTTGGGAAGCTGAGGCAGGAGGATCATTTGAGCCCAGGAGTTCGAGGCTACAGTGAGCTATGATCATGCCACTGCACTCCATCCAGCCTGGGCAACAGAGCAAGATCCTATTTCTAAAACAAAACAAAACAAAAAATGTAACTTGATACCTGTGACTTTCTGAAACTAACAGCTGTTTGAAGAAATATATTTCTATTACCGTTCTTGTGTTTGATGGAAAGAGTTTATGAATAACTTTGGTTTCAAGCCTTCCAATTATATTCTGGAAAATACCTGTGTCTTAAAGAGATAGTGTCTAGGGAGAACTGAATCACCGCAGAGTTCTTCACCTGTATGTGTAGGTATGTCTAGTCTTTTTGAAAGTAATCAATTTCATTAGAAAGATATTAAGTGCTTGTCATGAGCAAGCCCCTGTGCCAGAAACTCAATATAAATCATTTCATTTTCTCACCCATATGGTGAAGTAGTTGATGAGGACACTGAAGCTCAGCCATTTGCTCAAAGTCATGGCTAATGGAGGGAGGATTCAAACCCACATCAGCTTGATTTCAAAGCCTAATAGTCCTGCCACTGTCAACACCCTGCCTAGATCATGATTATTTGGAATCACTGGGAAAGAATTTTTTTTTCATGAAGTTAGAAGTCTAAGAATTTTTTTCAATGGAATTTTACAAAAATGTCCTTGAATCACAGATGGCTCTCCCTGGAAACATAGGTTTGTTTGAGAGTCACCTCTTTCATTGTCTTAATAAATAGACTAAGAGCCATCACAAGGGCTACTGTGGCTAGAGAACATATGACACGGGCCGGGCATTGTGCAGGCATTTGACCTGCATTCCTTCACCCCCGGTTCCTGTAACATGTACCTGGTGCTGTGGGGTTACAACTGATAACGCTGAGGTTTCCAGAGCACATGCTTCCAAGTCCAGTGGAGAAAATCCCAAGAAGTCCAATATTCAATGACTGTTCCTTATTGCAAAATAAGCCCAGAAACGAAGTAGCTGTGAACAGGCTGCACCAGCCCCAGCAGCAATTTCCATTTAAACCCTTTTGCACAGATCCCGTGCTCAGCGCTCTCGCCAGTTTCTCCACTTGCTGTTTAGTAAGGCCATCATTGTTGGCAGGAAGTGGGTTCCACCTTCCCTGTTGCCTGAGCACAATGTGCTCCTATGTGGTCTCCACTTTCCTGCTGCCTAGTTGGCTGGGCTTCTCCAGCTGGGCCTTGGAGGCGACCTTTGTCCCACATGCCAGCCCTCCCCACGTTGCAGAACACTATGTAACTGCAGCGTGTGCTGAATTTCCTCTTCTGTGCTCAACCCTAGCAAGAGCCAGTCGACCCTGAATGAGAATGTGGCAATGGAGCTGTTTTTTTCTTTTATCCCCAAGTCACAAGAAATTGGAAACATTCCATTAAGTGGCGTGATTTGAGAGGGTTTCGCCAAATCTTTTCAGGGGAGAGAAGCCAGGTGACCTGATAGCGATCACCGTCCCATTCACGGTTTTCAATGGGGGCTTGTTTCTCAAATGACCAACACCTGTAGGCAGTTAATTTTCAGCATGTCACAGGAGGGCCCAGATGACTTTCTGCCTACTGCTTACGACAACATGGACTTCAGATGCCTCATGGCTTCAACAGCTAAGAATTATGAAATAAAGCGAGTTACGGGATTAAAAGGCAGATAGCAGAACTCTCCCAGGAGTAGCCAGGGCTGCACAAGTGGTTTGACGTGGGATCTTTCTCATCTTTGCCCCGGGTTGTTGCTGCTTTGAAGGTTAAGTGCTCCAGGGATATTTTTAAACAGCAGGGGCCGATTAATCTAAAAGTGACATTTGCAGTCCCCAGAGTAAGCAGCTAGCAGGCTTAGATTCAGGCCCTCAGCAAACAAGGAACCTGGAAAATGTAACCCTGAATGCACGGTGGGGAGGACATGGCAAGAGAAAAGCAGCAGGAATAAAGTGGTAAGTCAGCTCGCCCCTCCCCGGGGTCCGGACCATTCTGCCAACGTCCAGGTAAATTCGAACCCAATGTATAGTGAGAGCAGACCCTGTCTGAAGGCATGCACTTGGGGTCCCCGGGGAAAAACGACTCCCGTCATGTTTGAAGGAAGCTGATCAGAAGAGCTCGAAATGTAACGCAGATGAAAGAGAAGGGCCTTTCTTTGCTTCTATAAATGGTGGTGTGGATCCCTGGACATGCTCCCATATAAGTTCCACAACGTTTTATAAACAATTCTGTTTTTTGTTTTTTGCCTCCAAAGCTACTGTCTTAAGGAATAGTATTCTGTTTCTGTTTCCTCAAATGGTTGTTCTTTTTTTTTTTTTTTTTAAAGCAGACTAAGGCTGGGCGCGGTGGCTCATGCCACCCAGCACTTTGGGAGGCAGAGGCAGGTGGATCACTTGAGGTCAGGAGTTCGAGACCAGCCTGGCCAACATGGCGAAACCCCATCTGTACTAAACATATAAAAATTAGCCAGATGTGGTGATGGGCACCTGTAATCCCAGCTACTTGGGAGGCTGAGGCAGGAGAATCGCTTGAACCCAGGAGGTGGGGGTTGCAGTGAGCTAAAATTGCGCCACTGCATTCCAGCCTGACTGACAGAGCAAGACTCTGTCTCAAAAAAAAAAAAAAAGAAAAGAAAAAGAAAAAAAGGAGACTAAGAGTAAAGCGTTTGTAGTGGTCCTATATCCTATATTTCTAGGAAGACATGACTTTCTTTAAATGTTGAAAAAATGCATTCCAAAATAATATGCAAGTTAAAAAGTCACTCAGCACCGTGCAAAAGTCTCCTTGCTCTGTTATTCCTGTCTAACCCTCCTCCTCCAGGTAGCCACTGTGCACATTTTGGTATAAACCCCCCAGACCTTTTATTCTGTACACTCACACTGTACACAACTATCTCCCTCATGTCTATTGTGATTACTTTTATTTTTTAATATCAATGGGCATCCATATAGGTTGGGTGACCAACCATCCCAATTTGCCCAGGACCGGGGAATTCCCGGGACATGGGACTTGCAATTTAAAAACTGAAAGGTGAAGATATTATTATTATTATTATTATTATTTGAGATGGAGTGCTCACTGCAAGCTCCGCCTCCTGGGTTCACGCCATTCTCCTGCCTCAGCCTCCCAAGTAGCTGGGACTACAGGCACCCACCACCACGCCCGGCTAATTTTTTTTTGTATTTTTAGTAGAGACAGGGTTTCACTGTGTTAGCCAGGATGGTCTCGATCTCCTGACCTCAAGTGATCCGCCCGCCTCGGCCTCCCAGAGTGCTGGGATTACAGGCATGAGCCACCGCGCCTGGCCAAAGATATCATTTTATAAATTGCATGTTTCTGCTAATAGTGACATGGAGTTCTTTACAAGATTTCTTTTTATGACTTCTCCAAGTTTTAAGTGGAAAGACCCAGCCAATCCTAATTCATGTGATTTAGAGATGAAAATATCTCTAATCTGTAACTTTCTTTCAGAAGCTCTTAAGAGTTTTATTTGCTCCTGCTCAGGTGTTGTGTAAACTTGCTCATACTTTCAACACCTTTAGGTCTGAGACAGAAATTTGAGTATTACGTTACATGAGATACCCAATCTTCATGGGGAAATATTTTAATCTTTTGAAATGCAGGTTTCCTTGAAGTCTTATCCCAGTAGAAAGTTTGACCTTGTTCTTTTTTTTTTTTTTTTGAGACAGAGTCTCGTCCTGTCACCCAGGCTGGAGTGCGATGGCACAATCTCAGCCCACTGCAACCCCTGCCTCCCAGGTTCAAGCAATTCCTCAGTCTCAGTCTCCCGAGTAGCTGGGATTGCAGGCAAGCACTACCACGCCCAGCTAATTTTTGTATTTTTAGTAGAGATGGGGTTTTGCCATGTTGGCCAGGCTGGTCTCGAACTCCTGACCTCAAGTGATCTGCTCACCTTGGCCTCCCAAAGTGCTGGGATTATGGGCATGAGCCACTGCACCCGGCCTGGAATACCTTGTTCTCATGCTTCCTCTGAATTTGTGATTCAGTGACTTGTTACTTCAAAGTAGAGTTCACCTGTACCCAGGGAAACCAGGAAACAGAGTTAGAAATATTGCATTTGATTGGAAAAATGTATGCACATTTCACATCCTATCCTAATAGATCTCTCTGTTTGTAGTGATAATAGTAAATTTATGACCGTAGAGTAAGGTGATTTTCTAGGAAGATAGACCGTGTTCATTTATTTCAGGAATCCAGGGATCCTTGTATCAGAGAATCCAGGCTGGGCACAGCAGAGAAACCAAGGTATTGATTATTGGGTAGGTGGCATACCCCAGGTATGCCATAATAATTATGGGATCTCACATAATTTTGAGGACAATCCTAGGAAGGAGATTTTATTTATTCCATTCCACAGGCCAGGAAACCAAGGTTCAGATAATTTCCATGATGGGCTCAGGCCAATCAGATAACAAATGGCAAAGCCTCCACCCAGGTCTGCTGTACTCCAGAAGTCCTGCTCTCTGGGCTCATACTCTGACCCATGCTGGGGCCCCAGAAAACGACTACACATAGAAGAGGTCTCTTCAGGCCAGACACAGTGGCTCACGCCTGTAATCCCAGCACTTTGGGAGGCTGAGGAGCTAGATCACTTGAGGTCAGGAGTTTGAGACCAGCCTGGCCAACATGGTGAAACCCTTTCTCTACTAAAAATACAAAAATTAGCTGGGTGTGGTGGCTAGTGCCTGTAATCCCAGTGACTTGGGAGGCTGAGGTAGGAGAATCACTTGAACACAGGAGGTGGAGCTTGCCGTGAACCGAGATGGTGTCACCGCACTCCAGCCTGGGCAACAGAGCAAGACTCTGTCTCTAAAAAAAAAAGATGATTTTGAGACAGGGCTGGGTGGCTCACGCCTATAATCCCAGCACTTTGGGAGGCTGAGGCAGGCAGATCACTTGAGGTCAGGAGTTCAAGGCCAGCCTGACCAACATGGCAAAACCCTGTCTCTACTAAAAATACAAAAATTAGCCAGTTATGGTGGTGCACCTGTAATCCCAGCTACCTGGGAGGCTGAGGCAGGAGAATCGCTTGAACCTGGGAAGCAGACGTTGCAGCAAGCTGAGATCGCGCCACTGCACTCTAGCCTGGGCGACAGAGCGAGACTCCATCTCAGAAGAAAAAAAAAAGGATTAAAGGATTTTCCACCACTCCTGTTGAACTAATTAAGCTCCATATTTTTAAATTAAATAATGAGTGAAGGTGATATCAGAGGACAACTTGAACACACTCTCCTTTCTATTTAGAAGCAAATCAGCTGCAGACTTCAATACTAGCTATTATAGAATAATCAGTTGTTGGACATGCCCCTCCCAACTGACCTAGAAGGCTTTCTCTGCTGTGTTATAAGGAAGGCTTCGGTCTTTTATTTCCATACTCCCCACAAAGTGAGGCTTTTGGAGCTCTTCTGATATGGAGAGCTGCCCATGCAAGGTGGAAACAGGCCTCCAGGGCCAATCAGTTTGGGAAACACCAGGCTGCCTGTGGTTTACAGCAGGACTTCTCAGAGCCTTTACTATGCTAAATGCAGTGGGACTCTCCAAGATGTGACATTCGGATTTGGCCCTAGAAATGTTATTTTTTGGCAAGGGTGGGGACCATCTTTCAGGATTGGTATTCATAGCCACCTCTTGCAAAACATGGAACCGTTTCATTCCATGCCTTCCTCATCTCCTTGCAGGATCCTGGGAGGCAGGACCATGGAGTGGATGAGGTTCACAGGCTCGATCTCTTGAGCAGGGTGCAAGGGGTGTGTGTGTGCATGTGTGTGTGTGTGCATGTGTGTGTGTATGTGTGTGTGTGTAAATAGAGCACTGTCTCCCAGGGTTCTGGATGAATTTGAACAGGGAGAAAGTAGAATTGATTCAGTGAGATCTGCTAACAGGCTGTTGCACTAGCTCAGCCTTGGAGTGAGGCAATGGTGGGTGTAGGGGAAGGGATGAAGAAAACACACCCACACACGTGTGCCACACACGTGCACACCTGGAGCTGGAGGGCCCAGCGCGGGGCCCAGCTCTGCCACTCACTGATGTGACTCTGAACAACAGACTTTCTCTCTGTGCCTCATCTTATCATTTTTGTGAACATTTAAAGAGATAACACACACAAAGTGCACAGCATAAGACTCAGTGTGTAGGAGGTGCTCAACAAACATCAGCTTTCTTTTTTATTTTTTTGAGACATAGTCTTGCTCTGTTGCCCAGGCTGGGGTGCAGTGGCGTGATCTCAGCTAACTGCAACCTCCACCTCCCAGGTTCTAGCGATTCTCCTGCCTCAGCCTCCCAAGTAGCTGGGACCACAGGTGCATATCACCACACTCGGCTAATTTTTGTATTTTTAGTAGAAACAGGGTTTCACCATGTTGGCCAGGCTGGTCTCGAACTCCTCACCTCAAGTGATCTGCCCGCCTAGGCCTCCCAAAGTGCTGGGATTACAGGCATGAGAGACCACGCCTGCCAGCTTTCATTCTTATTCAACATGCTTTTATGGGTTCCTTGAGGGACTACTATATGCCTCCTAGTGTATCTATACTGGAGTTACAAAAGAACCCTATTTTCAGAGTTGCAAATAGACTGGGGAAGGGGTCGGGGGAGATGAAGTCAGAAATTGATGATAAATCTGTGCCCCTCTGGGTTTTAAGCCTTGCCTGCTCTCACAGATCTTACCTTCTAGTGGGGGACACTGGTAGATGTGTAATAATGACCCACATAACTACAACCTATGATGAGTGCCAGGAGGAAGAGGTCAGGGAACTGTGAGGCATAGAGCAAGAGCATGGTGTTCCATGGCGTCTCTCTGGTGGCCCCTGATACAGCAGTATGAGGGAGCAGCCAGCAGGGGTTCAACAGCCGTGCAGATGCCTGTGCCCAGGGCCTCACCTGGACACTCCCAGCCCCAAGGACTCAGTGGAGCAGGAGGATTCCCCAGGTAGGCAGCAGGGGTGGGGGTGGCACAGACACACCTGAGCTGGGTGCAGGCCTCCAGCAAGTGTTCACTGACCCTGACGCTTCTGTGTGCTAGGCACTGTGCTGGAGAGCCCAGAGCAAGACAGAGCCACTCCTTGCCCTTAGGAAGCTTCTATTCCAGTGGAGAAGAGGCATAAACTCATTGGTGAATGCACAGAGTCAGGTCAGCACGTGATGAATGGCACATGTCCTACAGAATAAGACCACTGAGTATCAGGGTGGGTTTGAGGTGGGGACACTGAAGCCAGCCATCAGAAAAAGAGCAAGAGATAACCATGCAAAGGACAGAAGTGGGGGCAGGGAGGGGAAGAACATTCCAGAACATTCCAGGCAGCATGTGCAGAGGAACGTAGAGGGGTCAGTGTGGCAGAGGCCGGTTTGCCAGGGCCATGTAGACCATGGAAAGGGGTGCAGTGAGCAATCATTGAAAAGGTGAAATTCAGTTCATCTGCTTACTACCCGGGTGAGTGACTTTGTGTCACTTCAACTTCTCGAACCCGGAACTTCCTCATCAATAAAACAAGGCTTCCCCTGCTACTGGTCTCACAAGATGGAATGAGACAATGATTATAAAATGCTTCATATAGGCCAGGTATGGTGGTTCATGCCTGTAATCCCAGTGCTTTGGGAGGCCAAGGCGGGAGGATTGCTTGAGTCCCTGTCTGTATAAAATATAAAAAATTTCGCTGGGCGTGGTGGCACATGCCTGTAATCCCAGTGCTTTGGGAGGCCGAGGAGGGGGATTGCTCCAGCCCAGGAATTCAAGGCTGCAATGAGCTATGATTGTGCCACTGCACTCCAGCCTAGGCGACAGAGTCAGATATTGTCTCAAAAAAAAAAAAAAAAAAAAAGATGCTGAATACGGAGCCTAGCACAAATTAGTACTCATAAGTATTAGCTATTAATATTCAGGTTTCAGTCAGCTGGTGGGTACTTGCATTGTATTTTATGAACTTTTTAACTTTTTGGTATAGGAAAAAAAGTTGACCTGTTTTTTTTTAACACCTTCAGAAGCAGAGTAAATAGCACAGTGGTCCCCCAATGCATTCATCAGCCAGCTTCAATAACCATTGCCTTTCTGCCCTTCTAGTTTCATCTTCCTATACCCATTTTCCCTATATTATTCCCCCAACATTTTATTATAAAAAAATTTAAGCTGGGTGCAGTGGCTCACGCCTGTAATCCCAGCACTTTGGGGGCCAAGGTGGGCGGATCACGAGGTCAGGAGATCGAGACCATCCTGGCTAACATGGTGAAACCCCGTCTCTACGAAAAATACAAAAAATTAGCCAGGCGTGGTGGCAGGTGCCTGTAGTCCCAGCTACTCAGGAGGTTGAGGCAGGAGAATGGCGTGAACCCGGGAGGCAGAGCTTGCAGTGAGCCGAGATCGCACCACTGCACTCCAGCCTGGGCGACAGAGCGAGACTCCATCTCAAAAAAAAAAAAAAAAAGAAAAATTTTAAACATACAAGTTGAAAGAATTTTACAGTGGGTGCCCATATACCCCTGATTAGATTCTGCCATTACCATTTTTCTATATTTGTCACCTGTAAATTGCAGATATCAGTGTCTTTATCCTTGAATACTTCAACATGCATATCATTAATTAGAGCTCCAGAGTTTTGTTTGTTTGTTTGTTTATTTGTTTGTTTTAAGAGACAGGGTCTTAGGCCGGGCGTGGTGGCTCACATCTGTAATTCCAGCACTTTGGGAGGCCGAGGCGGGCAGATCACTTGAGGCCAGGAGTTTAAGACCAGCCTGGCCAACATGGAAAAACGCCCATCTCTACAAAAAATACAAAAATTAGCCAGGCCTGGTGGCATGCACCTGTAATCCCAACTACTCAGGAGGCTGAGGCAGGAGAATCTTTTGAACCTGGGAGGCAGAGGTTGCATTGAGCCAAGATTGTGCCACTACACTCCAGCCTGGGTGACAGAGTGAGACCCTGTCTCAAAAAAAAGAAAAGAGACAGGGTCTCACTCTGTTGCCCAGGCTGGAGTGCAGTGGCACAGTCTTGGCTCACTGCAGCCTCTACTACCCTGGGCTCCCATCTCAGCCTCCAGAGTAGCTGGGACTACAGGGACACGCCACCACGCCTGGCTAATTTTTTTTTTTTTTTTTTTTAGGTAACAGAGTTTGCCATGTTGCTCGGGCTGGTCTTGAACTCCTGGGCTCAAGCGATCCTCCTGCCTTGGCCTCCCAAAGTGCTGGGATTATAGATGTGAGCCACTGCATCTGGCCCCCAGAGTATTTTCAAGCAGTTCTCACAGCCAGATATCACACTGTTTTGCCCGTAATACTTTAGCACACATTTCTAAAAGACACAAGTTTTTTTTTTAAACCATTGCCATAATTATATCTAACAGAATGAATGATAATTCCTTAATCTAGTACCTAGTTCATGCTGACTGTCCTCCAGGTGGCTCAAAGATGTCTTTGAATGGTTTTATTCAAATCAGGACCCACAGGGGTTCTCTTAAGTCTCCTCATCTGTAATAATCAGCAACTCCCTTTATTAAATGCCAGTTACTTATTGAAACTGGGTCATTTGTCCCGTAGAATTTTCCATATTCTGGATTTGGCTGATTGCATCTTCCAAGTGTCATCTAACATGTTCTTCTATACCTATAAATAAGTACTAGGTCAAGAGGCTTGAATCAATTCAGGTGCAGATCCTTGGCAGGAATACGTTGAAGGTGTTTTTCTGTTTTCTCTTGCATCACGTCAAGAACATAAAGTTCAGTTATCCCACTTTTAGTGATTTTGGTTCATTAGTGAGTTTAGGGTATCAGTCTGACCTCCGTCGTAAAGTTCCCTATCACCCTCTTGCTGAATGACTTTACTGCCTGCTGATGAGCAAAGCCCAGATTATTGTTTCATTACTATAGTGATTTTCTACTTCCATCAATCTTTCTGTGCTTATTAGCTCTTGTTGTTTTTTGTTGTTGTTGTTGTTTCTGGTTTTGTTTGTTTGTTTGTTTTGAGACAGGGTCTCTCTCTGTCATCCAGGCTAGAGTGCAGTGGCACAATCTTGGCTCACTGCAACCTCAACTTGTCAGGTTCAAGCAATCCTCCTGCCTCAGCCTCTTGAGTAGCTGGGACCACAGGCGCTCGCCACCATGCCTGGCTAATTTTATGTATTTTTGATAGAGATGAGGTTTCACTATGTTGCCCAGGCTGGTCTCAAACCTGAGCTCAAACGATACTCCCGCCTTGGCCTTCCAAAGAGCTGGCATTACAGGCATGAGCCACTGTGCCCGGCCCAACTCTCATTGTTCTCTACCACACGACTTTCCTCAAGCATTTGCTTACCCTGAAATACAGTCCCTGAAAGGCAGAGTACATGGTTGATTATGTCCTTTTTTTGTGTGTGGGCGGGGCTAAGTCTATTTTCAGAGTAATGAGTAGCCCTAGCAGCCATGAAAAGTGTCAACGAGTTGTTTTTGTTTTGAGTGGTGTTACGACCTTATGGTTTTTAAAGATATTTTGATGTGTTTCAATCCACTGCAGTCATCATCCGTTTGCAGCCTCTCTTTGGTAGCCCATGCCCCTGGAGGGTCCTTGTTTTCAGGCAAGAAGATATCTCAGCTCATCATGTACATTTCTGCCCCAGCCCTAGAATCAGCCATTTCTCCAAGGAGTCCTGGTTCCTTTCAGTGGGAAATATTCTTAGAGACATTATAATCTGGACACTAACGATGTCTGTGGAATTTTTACAAGATCGCTTTGGCTTCTCTGTGCATGATGAACTGGAGGGACAAGACCAGGCCAGAGAGACAGGTCAAGAGACTTTCGCAGTGGCCCAAGTGAGATATAACAGTGGCTTGAACTTGATCTTAGGTAAATAAATCACTTAGCGCAATGCTTGGTACATGATGGAGAGCACCATGAATGGTAGCACACTCTTTCATCAATGACTTGATCTGTATTAGTTTACTTAAACTCCAAAACTGTATGAGGAAGACTTCCTTATCATTGTATACATGAGAAAACCCAAGCTCAGAGAGGTGAGGAAACTTGTTCAAGGTCACACAAGAAATGAACAGCAGAAATAGAACCTGAATCCAGATCTCGTGCTCTAACCAATGCACTGTGTCGCCCAGAGGGTTCTTGGTTTCACACTCAAAAATGACTTACATTTTGGTGCAAAACCTGATCCATCATGAGTTCATGGCGATTCTCCTGGTTGTGCCCTTAGGTTTGTGATTTTATTTGCTTCCCAGTGAGATCATAAACCCACGAAGGCAGGGCTGGGCCATTCCTGCCTGTTTGCTCCATGTCTCCAGCAGCGTGTACCACACCTGGCAGGTGCTCAGGAAATACCTGCTGATGAATGAGTGAATGGCTGAAGAAGGCAAATTCACAGCACAGCAGGGGGAGAAGGGAAGAAGGATAAGATTCCACCTGTGAAGATGGCAAGGACCAGAACTTAGGAGAGCTGAACAGTGGACTTCAGCAATTTCTGCAGGGATAATTCAAGTGAGAGGCTAGCCAGACAGATCAGACTGATAGGCCTTTAGACTGCGGAACATGTTTTCCATTGGAGGTGGAAAAACGGCTCCTCTTACCTTCCTTCAAGGCAGGGGCCGATCTGGAACCATTCAGGCCAGTTTTGCTTGGGATGGCAGATTCACCACATCAAGAATTTGATCTGAACCAGGCATGGTGGCTTATGCCTGTAATCCCAGAACTTTGGGAGGAAGAGGTGGGAAGATTGCTTGAGGACAGGAGTTCAAGACCAGCCTGGGCAACATAGAAAGACCCTATCTCTACAAAATATAAAAAAGATTAGCTAGATGTCGTGGTGTGCACCTGTAGTCCCAGCTATTTGGGAGGCTAAAACAGGAGGATTGCTTGATCCCAGGAGTTCGAGGCTGCTGTCAGTTACAATTGTGCCACTGGACTCCAGCCTGGGTGACAGAGAGAGACCTTGTCTCTACACACACAAAAAAAATAAAAAATAAAAAAAAAGAAAGAAAAAAGAAGTTTGGTTTGTCTCAACAGGCATTAATTGAGCACCTACAGTGTACCAGGCATTGTGGATGTGCATCTTTCTGGGTCTATACTCTCAGAGGGCCCTGGGAGACTCAATCATTTGAGTAATTTCCTGGCTGAGGGAGAAGCTGAAATGTACAGGCTTCTCTTAAATATGTTTTGCTCCCTGAAGTTGTTCCAAAATCAGAGGCCTTGAATGCTGTACACCCGTACTCAACTCTAGGATGGAATGGTTTGGGATTTGGCACAAAACCAGAGATGTAGTAATCTTTTGCTTACTCTACCAGTACTGGCTGGGATTCCCTGAAGACCCGGATGCTCTGACATGTTGTAAGTTTGAAAACTGCTGACCCTCTTTGAGTGTCTTTTTCAGGCTCTGATTCCACCAATCCAATAGGGTAGCCTATTAAACAATTGAATCAATGACCTGGTCACCTCCGCCTATGACAAATCTAGCTTTAGAGTCAGGTAGCCCAGGGTCGAATGCCATGTATACCTCCAAGCTGTGTGACTTCAAACAAGTCACTCCACCTCTCTGGACATTGGATTCTCATGTGTGAAATGGGATACTTGTAAACAAGATGTTTATAATGGAAGGCATTATTGGTATTATTAATTATTAGGACAAAGCTCTTACTCAGGAGTTCAAGATCAGCCTGGGCAACAAAGTGAGATCCTGTCTCTACAGAAAAAAAAAAAAACCAAAAAACCAAAAATTAGCTGGGCATGGTGGCACACGCCTGTAGTCCCAGCTACTCTGGAGGCTGAGGTAGGAGGATGGCTTCAGCCTGGGAGGCAGAGGTTGCAGTGAGCCAAGATCATGCCACTGCACTCTGGCCTGGGTGATAGATCCAGAATTCGCCTAAAAAAAAAAAAGAATAAAGTTCTTAGTATTTGCAGTCAGGGAGTGTCAGGGAGCAGACTCACTCCCTAGATTCCTAGAGATGACAGTTGCAATTATTTTGCTGTCCCCGAACATTTGTTCCTCTGGTGTAAGGGAGCATGGTGTGTCACCAGTGCCGTCAAGCACAGTTGCAGGGGAAGGCGAAGTTCTTGGATCACACCATGGGGTGTGCCTTTTCAAGTCTTACAGTTCGCAGGGAGGGTAGACCTCCCTCCACTGCCAGCTAAAAGTTGTCATGTATCTTCTTCAGATGCAAAAATCTTAAAGGATCATCCTTCACAACATAGCCGATTTGCTAATCACAGCTCCTCCTGCTTTAAGAACTTTGGCAGAGTCCCCAAGAGTAAATTCTGCTTGAGATGTCCTGCTCCCTCGGCAGCCTGGCGAGCTCCTATTCAACCTTCAAAGTCCCAGTGCAGATGCTCTTTACTTTTTGCTCTCCCTCACGTCTGTCTCCAACCCGGAAGGTATCCTCTCTGAACTGCCTTCTAGATGTGGCTTTTCCTGATTCTGAGATTCTAGCAATTAGATCTTATGGAGTTTTGCTCTGTCGCCCAGGCCGCAGTGCAGTGGTGTGATCTCGGCTCACTGCAACCTCCACCTCCCGGGTTCAAGTGATTCTCCTGCCTCAGCCTCCCTAGTAGCTGGGATTACTGCTGCCTGCCACCACACCTGGCCAATTTTTTTGGACCTTTTTTATTTTATTTTATTTTATTTTTTAGACGGAGTTTCACTCTTGTTTCCCAGGCTGGAGTGCAATGGCACGATCTTGGCTCATTGCAACTTCCGCCTCCTGGGTTCAAGTGATTCTCCCACCTCAGCCTCCCCAGTAGCTGGGATTACAGGCACCCACCACCACGCCCAGCTAATTTTTTGTGTTTTTAGTAGAGACAGGGTTTCACTATGTTGGCCAGGCTGGTCTCGAACTCCTGAACTCAAGTGATCTGCCCCCCTCAGCCTCCCAAAGTGCTGGGATTACGGGCGTGAGCCACTGCACCCAGTCAGTAATTAGATTTTAATTTTAAAAGTTTTTCTTTATTTGGGCAGAACATAGCTATCTCCCCAAAAGTCTTTCCAAGAAGAACCCAAAGTCTACAGAAGTACTTTTGTTGCTTTCTTTTTTTTTTTAAAGCAATAATAGATGGACTTTTTTTTCCCAATTTAATTAATTAATTTGTTTTCTGAGACAGGGTCTTGCTATGTTACCCAGGCTGGTCCTGAACTGCTGGGCGCAAACCATCCTCCCACTTTGGCCTCCTAAAGTGCTGGAATTATAGGCATGAGCCACTGCGTCTGGTCAACTTAATAAATTATTAATTGACAAATAAACATTGCTTATTTATTTGTGGCCTGGACACAGGCCAGGCACATTGGCTCAGGCCTGTAATCCCAACACTTTGGGAGGCCAAAGTGGGAGGATCACTTAAGGCCAGCCTGGGTGACAAAGCAAGACCCTGTCTCGAAAAAAATAAATAAATAAATAAAAAAGAGTGGATACAGATTTAAAAACAAGCCCACAACTCTAAAAAACAAGGCAGTGACCGTGACCATCACTTAGGACCTTTTCTAGAGTCTGTGGACAGAAATTCTGCATGTAGAGCAGGAGAGTGTGAGAATTAGGAGCTCAGGCTCCAAAGTGAGGCCACGTGGGTCTCAAAGTGTGGGCTTAGAGAGTGACTGAGCCTCGGTTTTCTCGCCTGTGAAAGGAGCAGGACCCTGCATGTAAAGCTCTTAGCACAGTGGCTGTCATAGGCCACACACATGCCAATGACACAGAAAAACACTTGTCGTGACTTATTAGGAATCACTTCCTCTTCCCTGCAACACTCCCTAACATTTCCTTTCTTCCCTTCTTCAACCCCTATGTGGGCATTAAAAAAATAATCCTCTGTTGAAATAACCTAAAAAATGGTCTCCCTGGGCCCCCAAACACACCCAGAGTCCTTAGGAGCATCCTCACTGGATCAGGAACAGATAGGATGTTAATTCAGCCTGGTCCATGCTGCTGAAAGCCCAGAGACTTTCCCCTTTGGAAAAATGCCTGCCCCTGCAGGGCACCATCCCCTCTGCCCCCTCAAAGCAGTTCTAGGCTGCAGGCCTGGGAAGCTGTCCTTGATGGGGGGATCTGCCTGTCCTGCCTGGGCTGGCCGATCCTTAGAGAGTGGCTCTGACACCTGACCAAGACTGACAGGTGCTGTGAACCAAATGTGAATCCTTTCTGTCCATGAGTGGAGGAAGATGCTCACAGCAGAAGCCGCCATCACTATCACCTGCCTGGTTCTTTCTGTTTGGTGCAGCAGGAAGGGGAAGGCTCTATTTGGTGTTGAGTGACTACATGAATCTTGGTTGATTCTCACAATAAGGCAGGTGAGGTAGGCGAGGCTGGGTATTTTGCCCCCTTTTCTAGATGGGGACACTGAGGTTTGGAGAGGGGAGGTGATTTGTTCAAGATCACACTGTCCATTGGTGGCAGAGTCCTGGAGCGGTGGCTCACACTGCCCATGGTGCTCTGAGTGCAGATGGTGAATGCTGATGGCTCAGATGTGTACAGCCCAACTGCATCCAGCACTGCACTCAGTGCCCCAGGGGGGATGAACTCATTGAACTCTTAACAGGCCAGCAATGATGTAGGTACCATCCTTATCCCCATTTTGCAGATGAGGAGACTGATGATCAGGGAGGGCATTTAACTTGCCCAAGGCTTCCCCAGCTTGTAAGTGGCAGAACCGACATGTGAACCCAGGTCAGTTTCCAGGGGACCAAACAAGGTGCCCAGAGACAGTCGACTCTGGCCGCCAATCATGCCTCAATATAGCGGAAGAACTGGCCTGGAGCCGGGGATCTTGGTTGGTCCCAGTCTTTGGCTCTGTGGCTAATTGCACATGTGGCCTTCCTGGCCACCATTTGCTCATCTACAACACAAGCACGCTGGACTCGATGATCCCTGTGCTTCCCCGCATTCAGCTGTAGGTTGCAGCAGGTGGCTTTTGAGAAACACTCTGATCTGTGACACCCCGGATCTACAGGCCGAGTGCAGGTGAAGGTGTCCACCAGTCAGCCTCTTACACCCCAGCAGCCACACTTGGCCTGTCCCCATCAGTTTAATTATCTCTGAATTTGCAAAAGGACATTGCGCCACTTGCTGAAGGGCCCCTGACCACCCCCTCTTTGTCCCGATACTGTTGCTTCTCTTTCCTGCTTGGGCTGACCTGTGTGTCCAGCTGGCCATTCGTGCCCAGTATAGCCAAACACAAGTTGTGCTGAGTCTCACCCTCCCTTCTGGACAGGCGTCTGACAGATGAACCCCTTGGAACATCTGTCGATGCTGTTTTCCTGTCTACCCAGGGCTGTTGTGATTACAGGACTGTTTAAAGCCTGTTCCAGAGATGGAGAGTTGGGCAAGAGGGCAATTGCATGAGCAGTGAAGTAGGGCTAAGTACAGAAATGTGGCAAGCTGGAGGGAGGTGGCCCTCAAGCCCACGAAGCCCCTGGGAGCACAGATAGCCTCTTAACTACCTAAGCTTGAGGTCAGGAGAAGGCTGAGTGAGGACCTTTGAAATGGCTTAAATTTATGGGTGACAGATAAAGGCATGCTGCACTGCCAACTTGGGGGAACGCTCACCCATGTCGGAGTGCTGGCCGGTCCAAGCCCCACCCCCATGGCCTGATGCACGCCACCAGCCTCCCGCTGAAAGGTGACACTCTGCCAGCTGGGTTCCCTTAGTCACCCTGTGGGCGCCTGTCAGCCTCACTCAAGAATGGAGCTGGTGGCTGCATCCCCAGTGACGGTAAGTGGCAACAAGTGCTGGGGAGTTAATCTTGGTGGGAGGAAAAATCCAAGCATGGATGGGGATTGCTGGATGCTGATATTCTGTCCCCTCTGTCCTTTAAAGACCTCACCAGGCATGGGGATGAGTGTGCTGTGGGTTGGGGGGGACTGGAAAACAGACTCCTGACTCTCGTCCTTGCCCTGCCCTTGCCTGGTGACTGGCCAGCACTTACCAGGACTGAGCAGTTTCTCGTGTTCATTGTGGTGAAGGCCACGATCACTCTTTCACCAGGCAGCTGTTGCTTGGTTAGGTTTGCAAGACATAAAAATAGCTTTGTCTGGCATCTGGTTTTCGGGTCCGCTGGGTTATTTCAGCGAAGGGCAGCAGCTTGTCATGATAGCGTCCACAGAGGTTCACTGGAAGGGCTCGTCTGGCCTTCCCTGCTCATGGAATCAAACTGCGTGATCGGTGCTCATTCTCGACCACGGCCCCCCCAACCCCCTGTCTGGCACCGTTAGTTTGCATGTCGATCTGCGGCTGTGTCTTAAAGGTACACAGCCAGGTGTCTTTCTGCTTTTAGGATCATATCTACGCACTCCTTGTACCACCTGCTGCCTTATGGAATTTACTTATCTCCACTGCAGTGGTGGGACAGTGGAAAAGGTATGAGCAAGGGAAAGTTACTGATCCACAGTTTACCAAGCTGTAAAATGGAAGTCAAGTAGTGACAATGACAATAATAACATCCATTGGGTTGTTCCTTTTTTTTTTGAGATGGAGTCTCACTCTGTCACCCAGGCTGGAGTGCAGTGGTATGATCTCAGCTCACTGCAACCTCTGCCTCCTGGGTTTAGGTGATTCTCCTGCCTCAGCCTCCCAAGTAGCTGGGATTACAGGCGTGCACCACCACGCCCAGCTAATTTTTGTATTTTTTAGTAGAATGAGGTTTCACCTTGTTGGCCAGGCTGGTCTCCAACTTCTGACTTCAGGTGATCCACCTGCCTCAGCCTCCCAAAGTGCTGGGATTACAGGTGTGAGCCATCGTGCCCGGTCCCATGGAGGTGTTTTGAGGATTGGAGGGAGGTGGTGATGAGGGTCTTGGGAGCTTGAAGACACTCCACAAATTTGATGGCTTGTATGTGTGGTTGCTATATAGGTACAGATGTTATGCAGAGAGCAGCAGTGAGGTGAATGGGGTGAGAATTCGTATCCCCATTTTATAGATGAGGAAACTGAGGCTCAGAGAGTTTCTTCTGTAGCTTTCTCAAACAGTCCTCCGATTTGTCTCTGTGTATTCACTTGGGAAAAGTTCTTGTATGGGGTGACCTTTGGGTCCCACGTCATTACTCTGCAAAGAAAAGGGAAAGGCTCTGAGGTTTTTCATGTAGGTAACCCTGGCAAGGAAGGTTTGGGGGATTAGATCCAACAGAATAACAGATTGTAAAGGATTTGCAGAGTGAGAGAAGGGCTGAACTGGGGAGAAGAGCTGGCCACTGCATTCATCAGAGCCTCCGCTGTACAACTTGCAGCTTTACCTGCCATCCCTCTATCACCTGCCATGCGTGTGTCTAACCATCTTGCCCATCGACTCATCCACTCACCTTCTCTCTCCACACACCACCTACTCATCCTTCTATCCGTAGTTAATCAGCCATCCATTTGTCCAGCCAGCCAGGATTTTCTAAGCAAGTTCCTGAAGAACTTACATCATGTAAAACTTGCATAATTTGATTGGCTTTCCAACAGGAATAAATGTAAACAATGTATTCTCACACCTCATAATTCACAACCGTTGTAGCACACTTTTGTCTTTATGCTGCACTTCTCTTTCTCTCTCTCTCTCTCTCTTTCTCTCTCTCGTTGCCCAGGCTGGAGTGCAGTGGCGTGATCTTGGCTCACTGCAACCTCCCCCTCCTGAGCTCAAGCAATTCTCCTGCCTCAGCCTCCTGAGTACCTGGGACTACAGGCACACACCACTGCCCATGGCTAATTTTTATATTTTTTGTAGAGACGGGGTTTCGCCATGTTGCCCAGGCAGGTTGTAAACTCCTGAGCTCAAGAGATCTGCCCACCTTGGCCTCTCTGAAAGTGCTGGGGTTACAGGCATGAGCCACCGTGCCTGGCCTTGATGCTGCACTTTTCTAAGCAATAATTCAAGTATTTTTTGACTGGGGTAGAGGGATGCCCACCCTATCAATTTTATGCATCTGCTGTTTCTTATATCTCACAATTTCAAATGCGCACATTTAAAATTTGCCTAAGATTGGTCGCATTTGCATGAGTTGTTCTCTTCAGCCCTTTCTTTCAAAACTGTCATGGAGATACTTGGCTCATTCTCTTGGTGTTCCTGAATGCAGTTTCAGAAATGAGAACTTTAAAAATCAAAATTCCAGCTTGGTTCAAGACATTGGTTGGTGCTCAATGTGTGTGCATATATATATATCTATATATATTTTTTTTTTTTTTCATTTTTTCAGCACACAGTTTTTTGTTTTTTTTTTTCATTTGGTTTGTTTTGTTTTTTTGAGACAGGATCTCACTTGGTTGCCCAGGCTGGAGTGCATTGGTGCCATCATGGCTCACTGTAGTCTTGATGTCCCAGGCTCAAGTGAGCCTCCCGCCTTGGCCTCCCAAAGTGTTGGGATTACAGACGTAGCCATCGCCCCCAGCTTACACACAGTTTTTGAGCTCTTACTCTGTGCCAAGCACCAAGCTGGGTACAAGGATCCAAAATGAATGACACTTGGTCTATGTCCCCAAGGACCACCCAGTCGGTCAGGGAGAACAGACAACCGAACAAGCCACTTCCATGCCATGTTTTCTGTGTCATCATGATGGAAGTCTGTACCCAGGCCTCCCAGGCCTCCCAGGCCAGGATGGACTGGGCCAAGAGCCCCAAGGGAGTGGACTGCCGAATTTCTAAAGCATTTGGCCACTGTGGCCAGCAGAGGGCATGAGAGGGAGTGGCCATTCAGCAGGGGTCAGATTTAGAGGGCCCCGTATGCCCTCCTTTCCTGGGGAGGATGTAGGATTTAATCTGTTGGGCCTCTGGGGAAGCCGGGATAGCTTTTGCAACATTTTTGGCAATGTTCTCTGGCTGTTGTTAATTTCAAAATTTTTCCTGAGGGCATGTGTGAGCCAGCTGTTTCAGGACTCGGACCTTTCTTGCAGACAATTTTAAAGACTTTCTTGAGAATTTACTATGCACAAGAGAAATAGTAATAGTATGAATTAGACTTTGTCCCCAGAGGTTCCTAGGTCACCATTCAGAGGCAAAAGGAGACGGGAAGGCAAGGACTAGGCAGAGGAGTTGAGACCAGAGATTCACAACCAAAGGGCAGTTTTGCCTCCCATGGGACATTTGTCAATGTCTGGAGATGTTTTGGTTGTCCCAGCTGATGGAGGTAGATGCTACTGGCATCAAACAGGCAGAGGTCAAGGGTGTTGCTCTACATACTATAATGCACAGGACAGCCCCCACCACAAAGAATTTTCCAGCCCTAAATATCAGTAGTGCCATGGTTGAGAAATCCTGGGGTAAGAACAAGGCTTGGGCATCAGAAAGATACCCATAGTACTGCTATGTATTTGTTTGAGTCGTTGTTTTCAATTCTTTTGGGATATACCTAGGAGTGAGATTGCTGGATCATATGATAATTCTATGTTCAACTTTTTAAGGAACCACCAAACTCTTTTCCACAACAGCTCCAGCATTTTAAATTCCTACTGGCAATGGTTAAGAGTTCCAATTTCTGTACCTCTTCACCAACACTTGTTATTCTCTCTCTCTCTCTTTTGGGTTATAGCCATCCCAGTGCATGTGAAGTGGTATCTCACTGTGATTATATGATTTGCATTTTCCTGACACCTAAGCATGTTGAATATCTTTTCATCTATTTATTGACCATTTGTATATCTTCATTGGAGCAATGTCTATCCAAGTCTTTTGTCCACTTAAAAATTGGGTTGTCTTTTTGTTGTTGAGTTTTAGGAGTTCTTTATACATTCTGGGCACTAGACTCTTATTAGATATATGGTTTGCAAGTGGTCCTCCCATTCTGTAGGTTATCTTTTCACTTTCTTGATAGCACCCTATGATTCACGAAAGCTTTTAATCTTGATGAAGTCCAATTTACCTATTTTTTCTTATGGTAAATTGGACTTCATCAAGAAGCATCCAATGCTTGTGGTGTCATATCTAAGAATCAATTGACAAATCCAAGGTCATGATGAATTACTTCTATGTTTTCTTCTAAGAGGTTTGTGGTTTTAGCTTTTATATTTAGGTCTTTGATCCATTTTGAGTTAATGATTGTATGTGGTATGAAGTAGGGGTCCAACTTTTTATTCTTGTGCATGTGGAAATCCAGTTGTTCCAGCACCATGTGGTGTTAAAGAGATAATACTTTTTTTTTTTTTTTTTTTTCTTGAGATGGAGTCTTGCTCTGTCGCCCAGGCTGGAGTGCAGTGGTGCAATCTCGGCTCACTGCAAGCTCTGCCTCCCGGGTTCACGCCATTCTCCTTCCTCAGTCTCCCAAGTAGCTGGGACTACAGGCACCTGCCACCATGCCTGGCTAAATTTTTTTGTATTTTTAGTAGAGATGGGGTTTCACCATGTTAGCCAGGATAGTCTTGATCTCCTGACCTCGTGATCCACCCGCTTCAGCCTCCCAAAGTGCTGGGATTACAGGCATGAGCCACCACACCTGGCCTGAAGAGATCATTCTTTCTCCATTGGATGGTCTTGATATCCATGTCAAAAATAGATTGACCATAGATGTATAAGTTTCTATTCCATTGATCTATATGTCTATCTTATGCCAAATACCATGCTGTTTTGTTTACCATAGCTTTGTAGTAAGTTTTTAAATTGGGAAATGTGAATCTTCAAACGTATTTTTTAAGATTGTTTTGGCTGACTGGGGCCTCTTGAAATTCCATATAAATCTGTATATTCCTTTGGATAATATGGACATCTTAACAATAAGTCTTCCAATCCATGAGCAAGGTATGTCTTTGCATTTATTTAATTCTTCTTTAATTTCTTTTAGTAATGTTTTGTAGTTTTCAGTGTACAGGTCTTTCACTTCTTTGGTTAAATTTATTCCTAGGTAGGAAACAAGTGTGATAGGCAATAATAGAAAAAGGAAACATTGAAATTAAACATATTTATTTCTAGTTGTTTTATTCTTTTGAATGCTATTATAAATGGAATTGTTTTCTTAATTTCTTTTTCAGATTATTTACCACTGGTGTATAGAAACACAACTATTTTTGTGTATTTATCTTGTATCCTGCAACTTTGCTTAATTATTTTTATTACCTCTACAATACCAAGGTTTTCTGTGTGTGTATTATCTGGCACTTTCTACATATAGGACCATGTAATCTGTGAATAGGGGTGGCTTTACTTCTTCCTTCCTAATCTCTATGTCTTTTATTTCATTTTATTGTCTAATTGGTTTGTCTAGAACTTCCAGTACAGTGTTGAATAGCACTGGTGAAAGTGGGCATCCTTGTCTTATACCTGGTTAAAGCTATCAGCCTTTCCCCATTTAGTATGATGTTAGCTGTGGATTTTTCATAAATGTACTTTATTAAGTTGCAGTTCCCTTCTGTTCCTAATTTTCTGAATGTTGTTATCATGAAAGGGTGTTGGATTTTGTCAAATGCTTTTCCTGCATCAATTGAGATGATCATGTGGTTTTTTTTCCTTTGTTCCATTAATGTGGCATGTTACATTGACATTGAGCCACCCTTGACTGACTTTTCTTTAAAAAAAACACATGATGATCTTGAAAGGAAAAAACCCCTCTGACCCTGTGTACTACCTAGAAAATAGCCTTGGCAACATATCAGCAAATTCTGCTGCTGAAAGTGTGTAAGAAGTACTTGGATTGTTTAGTTCTGGGAAATATTGAGAACTTTTCCACTTCCCTTAAAAACATTGTGTTGAAATTTAAAAAGAAAAAGCTTTATGGCAGGGCGCAGTGTCTCACGCCTGTAATCCTAGCACTTTGGGAGGCAGAGGTGGGCGGATCACTTGAGGTCAGGAGTTAGACACCAGCCTAGCCAACATGGTGAAACCCCATCTTTACAAAAAATACAAAAATTAGCCGGGCATGGTGGTGGGCACCTGTAATCCCAGCTACTAGGGAGGCTGAGGCTCAAGAATCTCTTGAACCCAGGAGGCAGAGGTTGCAGTGAGCCGAGATTACGCCACTATGCTCCCACCTGGGCGACAGAGTGAGATTCTGACTCAAAAAAAAAAAAGGATTTTTAGATACCAAACTGACCTGCCGAGCTTTGTGGTCCACTTTTGTAATGCTTCTAGTATATAATTGTGGCAAAATTGGTTCAGAAATTTCAACACATTTGAAATTTGTTGAGAGAGGTCCCATTTAAAAATTTTTTTTGAAATAGGGTCTCACTCTGTTGTCCAGGCTGGAGTGCAGTGGTGCCATCTTAGCTCATTTCAACCTCTGCCTCCTGGGCTTTTCTTTTCTTTTTCTTTTTTTCTTTTTCTTTTTTTTTTTTTTTTTTTTGAGACAAAGTCTCACTCTGTTGCCCAGGCTGGAATGCAGTTGCATGATCTCAGCTCACTGCAACCTCCACCTCCAGGTTCAAGTGATTCTCATGCCTCAGACTCCCGAGTAGCTGGAATTACAGGCACCCACCACCATGCCCAGCTAATTTTTGTATTTTTATTTTTAGTACAGACAGGGTTTCACCATGTTGGCCAGGCTGGTCTCAAACTCCCAACCTCAGGTGATCTGCCCGCCTCAGCCTCCCAAAGTGCTGGAATTACAGGCATGAGCCACCGCACTGGGCTCATTTTTAAAACAAGATTTCCTTCAAATAACAATGATCTACTCATTAGTAGGGCAGAGTTAGGGTGATAGAAAGAGGTGTGGCTTAGAGATTGGAATACCTAGGTTCATTCTTTCAATACACACTTGTAAGCCCTCATTGCATACCAGGCACTGGTCTAGACCCTGCAACAGAAAACAGTCTCCCGAGGCTTGTTGGGCTTCTATGCTAGTTGTAAGCATACCCCACACTGGGGATGATGGTGCCCTCCCTCCCTCCAGGGCCATGATGGTGACTGACTATATGATAATAATACTAGAATGATGATGATGATGACAAAAGCAACAATTCCCTTTCATTTATAAAGTGGAATATAATTAAGAGTCTTTAAAAAAAAATAACAGCTTTGGCTGGGCGCGGTGGGTCACGTCTGTAATCCTAGCACTTTGGGAAGCCAAGGTCAGGAGTTAGAGAGCAGCCTGGTCAACATTGTGAAATTCTGTCTCCACAAAAATACAAAAATTAGCTAGGCATGGTGGTGCATGCCTGTAGCCCAAGCTACTCAGGAGGCTGAGGCAGAATTGCTTGAACCCAGGAGGCGGAGTTTGCAGTGAGCAGAGATTGTGGCACTGCACTCCAGCCTGGGCAACAAAGGGAGACTGCATCTCAAAACAAAAAAACAAAAAAACCCCAGCTTTATTGAGAGATAATTCACATGGCATACAATCCACTCATGTAAAGGACAAGTCAATGTTTTTTAACTGTATTCACAGAGTTGTACAACCATCACCTCAATCTGCTTTAGAACATTTTCATCATCCCAAACAGAAACCCTACACCCTGTAGCCATCATCCCCATCCCACTAGGTCCTGGCAACCACTAATCTGTTTTCTGTCTCTCAAGATTGGCCTGTTCTGCACACTTCATATACTTGGAATCGTATAATATGTGACCTTTTGTGATTGGCTTCTTTAACTTAGCAGTTTTCAAGGTTCTTCCTTGAACCTTGGCAGGAAACTAAGATCCAGAGGGGTGAAGGAATATGTCCAAGCCTGTTTCAGGCAGAGCAGGGAGGAGAACCCCATCTCTCCCCTCGTCCAGTATTTCAGGAATACACAGCACCCCAACAGCCTCCTGCCCCACTAGCTTCTTTAGGAGAGAAATCACTTGATTATGTAAATCCTAAAATGTCTCTCCTTTTCTCCTTACAGATTTTCTGAATGGTCTTGCTTCTTTGTCTATCTTGTCTGATTTTCTCCTGTCTGACCTTTTCCTGGTTAAAAATCTGGGGGAAAATGACGGACTCCAAGCCGATCACCAAGAGTAAATCAGAAGCAAACTTCATCCCGAGCCAGGAGCCCTTTCCAGCCTCTGATAACTCAGGGGAGACACCGCAGAGAAATGGGGAGGGCCACACTCTGCCCAAGACACCCAGCCAGGCCGAGCCAGCCTCCCACAAAGGCCCCAAAGATGCCGGTCGGCGGAGAAACTCCCTACCACCCTCCCACCAGAAGCCCCCAAGAAACCCCCTTTCTTCCAGTGACGCAGCACCCTCCCCAGAGCTTCAAGCCAACGGGACTGGGACACAAGGTGTGGAGGCCACAGATACCAATGGCCTGTCCTCCTCAGCCAGGCCCCAGGGCCAGCAAGCTGGCTCCCCCTCCAAAGAAGACAAGAAGCAGGCAAACATCAAGAGGCAGCTGATGACCAACTTCATCCTGGGCTCTTTTGATGACTACTCCTCCGACGAGGACTCTGTTGCTGGCTCATCTCGTGAGTCTACCCGGAAGGGCAGCCGGGCCAGCTTGGGGGCCCTTTCCCTGGAGGCTTATCTGACCACAGGTGAAGCTGAGACCCGCGTCCCCACTATGAGGTAATGTGCATTTTCTCCTTGTAACCGAGGACTGCAGAGTTCAGGTGGGGTCCACACCCTTCCCAACCCGTGCCCACCTTGATCAAGCCGTTTGCTGATGCCAAAGCTTCAAGGGTGGCTATGCACAAAAGGAGAAGACACGAGCCTTCTCAGAAGCTTCCTTCCTTCCTTCCTTCCTTCTTTCCTTCCTTCCATCCATCCTTCCTTCCTTCCTTCTTTCCTTCCTTCCTTCCATCCTTCCTTCCTTCCTTCCTTCCCTCCTTTCAAAATCATTCCTTGAGGCTGGGCACAGTGGCTCATGCCTGTAATCCCAGCACTTTGGGAGGCCAAGGCAGGCAGATCACTTAAGGTTGGGAGTTTAAGACTAGCCTGGCCAACATGGTGAAACTCTGTTTCTACTAAAAATACAAAAATTCACCAGGCATGCAGGCATGTGCCTGTAATCCCAGCTGCTCGGAAGGCTGAGGTGGGAGAATCTCTTGAACCCAGGAGGTGGAGGTTGCAGTGAGCTGAGATCACGTCACTGCACTCCAGCCTGGGTGACACGGCGAGACCTTGTCTCAAAAAAGAAAAAAAGGAAAGAAATCATTCCTTGTGCATCTACTGCATGCACAGGGCTCGATGCCATGAAACTGACTTTCTAGAAGACCTCAGCCTAGTTGGGGAAGATGACCTTGTGTGTAGTTATAATTTAAGCTGAATGAGCCAAGGCTGGCAAGAGCCACAAGTGATGATGGTAGTCTAGAGGGAGGGGCAGTTCTCTCTGCCTCCTGAAGAGACATTGATTCATTCATTCTTTTTTTTTTTTTTTTGAGACAGGGTCTTACTCTGTCACTCTGTTAGCTGAGTGTACTGGTAGGATCATAGCTCACTACAACCTCAAACTCCCGGGCTCAAGCAATCCTCCCACCTCAGTGCACTCCTGGGCAGCTGAGACTACAGGTGTGCACCACCACACCTAGCTAATTTTTAAATTTTTTATAGAAATGGGAATCTCACCATATTGCCCAGGCTGGTCTCCAACTCCTGGACTCAAGCGATCCTCGGTCTCCCAAAGTGCTGGGATTACAGGCATGAGCCACCACACCCAGCCCATTCATTCATTCATTCATTCAGCAGGTAACTGACAACTAAAAAACCAGCCTTCCCCCAGTGATGCCTGAAAAGCAGAAACTCAAACACTCTAAAGGTCTCCATCAATTTGATTGTTGGAAATGAATGCCTGTAGGTTCATAACAGGTGGGACTATCCCAGCGGCTGCAGTCAGTGGCTTTGTTGTTGATGTTGTTGTTATCCACCTTCTCCTCTGCCACCCCCAAATTACAAATGGAATACAGCACTTCCAGGTAGAAAATTTGGGAAATATAGGAGAACACAGAGAAGAAAAGAGCCACCAACCAAAACTTCACCAGCCAGAGGGAAACCTCTGTTCTCATTGTTCTACTTCTTCCTTTTAGTGTGTTTTTCTCCTCTGGAGTGAGGTTTTACTGGCTATTCTTTTAAGCATCTCCTGTACTCTCTCCCAAATTAGAAAAATCTAGAGGTGGTCTTCCATACATGTCCATGTTAGCAGTGAGCTTGGTTTTAACCCTGGTAACTAGAAGTAGAAGACAGAGAAAAAGGAGGAGGAAAGTATTCCATATACTGAAACTTTTCAGGGGAAGAGTGTTTGAATTTCTAGAAGGGTTAAGGGAAGAGAAAGTCTCAGAATCTAGTACAAAGAGCACAGTCTGTGGAGTCAGCTGGAGTGGGGTTCAGTCTTTGGCTCTGCCACCCCCTACTGTGTGACCTTGGGCATGACCCTTCACCTCTCCAGGCCCCAGTACCTCTGTAAAACGTGGAAGGGATTAAATGGGATAATGTAGGCAGGCATGGTGGCTCGCACCTGTAATTCCAGCACTTTGGGAGGATGAGGCAGGAGGATCGCTTGAGGCCAGGAGTTCAAGACCAGCCTGGGCATAGTGAGACCTCATCTCTAAAAAAAAAAATTAAGAATTTGCCAGACATTGTGGTGCATACCTATAGTTCTAGCTACTTGAGAGGCTGAAGCAGGAGGGTCACTTGAGCCCAGAAGTTTGTGGTTATAGTGAGCTATAATTGTGCCACTGCACTCCAGCCTGCAACAGAGCAAGACTCTGTCTCAAAACAAAAAAACAAAAAAGAATGTATCAAACCAACAAACTTATAACATGATTATTATTATTACTATTTCCTGAGTCTTGGATGCCAAAATAGTCGTGAAGATTAAATGAACTAATATTTCTCAGGTACTTGGCAAGAGAATAAAGCATCCATATTTGGTAGATAATAAATAGAAAGGGGGGCAAGTCTCCCACCTTTCCACCCACTGTCTTCCTGCCACCATTTTGAGGGGTCTTTACTGGTTTGAGCTTAAACCAAGGCTTTTCTGAGCTGGTACATTTATAAAGGCGAAAACTATCTCTCTCTTTCTCTTTCTTTCTTCTTTTTTTATTTTTTTGGACAGAGTCTCACTCTGTCACCCAGGCTGGAGTGCAGTGGCATGATCTTGGCTCACAGCAACCTCTGCCTCCCGGGTTCAAGCAATTCTCCTGCTTCACCCTCCCAAGTAGCTGGAATTACGGGTGTGTGCCAGCACACCTGGCTAATTTTTGTATTTTTAGTAGAGACGGGGTTTCACCATGTTGGCCAGTCTGGTCTTGAACTCCTGACCTCAAGTGATCCACCCGCCTTGGCCTCCCAAAGTGCTGGAATTACAGGCATGAGCCATCACGTCTAGCCTACTTAACTATCTTTCACAGGGAAAATGAAACCAAAATGTTGAGTGAATTTCCTGCCCTCGTGTCTTCATGGCATAGAAACCTAACATTGTAGATCAATCTTTTATCCTTACTTTGTCCCAGCAAACAGCTGGCAGGAGGGACAGAGGGACTTGGAAAGGCAGTGAATGTGGAGCTGAATGACATTGTAGGATTGTGGGCGATTCAAAGGCTATGATATGGTGAACGAAGGAGTGATGTGCTGCATGAACTTGGGTGAGTCCCTTCCCCTCTCTGAGTCTCCAATTTCTCATCTTTAGAATGAGGAGGCTGAGGCTGGGCCTGATGGCTCACACCTGTAATTCCAGCACTTTGGGTGGCCGAGGTGGGTAGATCGCTTGAGCTCAGGAGTTCAAGACCAGCCTGGGCAACCTGGCAAAACCCCATCTCTACAAAAAAATATAAAAATTAGCCAGTTGTGGTGGTGTGCACCTATAGTCCCAGCTACTAGGGAGGCTGAGGTGGGAGAATCACTTAAGCCCAGGAGGCAGAGGTTGCTGTGAGCTGAGATTGCCCCACTGCATCCCAGCCTGGGTGACACAGGCAGACCCTGTCTCAAAAAAAAAAAAAAAAAAGAATGAGGAGGCTGCACCAGACTCCTGAGATGTGACCTGTGGCCCTAAAGCTCACTGACATACAGTTAGTTCTTTTGTCCCCAGTATGTTTGCATTTTCAGAGTTGAGAATTTAGAATTTTAGCACCCAGGGGCAATGCGGGTGGTTCTGCTGGCACCTCCCGAGACACTGGCATTTCCTCGAGGAACATTCCCAGCCCCAGAATCGGGGGCTTCTGACAGAGGAGACTCATGTGTGTTTGTTGTTTCTAATGAACTGTAGTGAGAATCCCACATCAAAGAATCTTCAGGGAGTCAAGCCTTAGACATGTGTGCTGGTGCCTGCTGCCTCTGGTGTTTGGCTGGATGAAAAAATTACGTCCAAACCTGGGTGTTCCAGCCTTTGGAAACAACACATATCAAAATGAGGCTGAGGTCCAGCATAGTGACTCACACATTTGGGGAGACTGAGGTGGGAGGATCCCTTGAGCCCAGAAGTTTGAGAGCAGCCTGGGCAACATAATGAGACCCTGTCTCTATAAAAAATAAAAATAAAAATAAAAAATAATACGAGGCCAGGTAAGGTGGCTCACACCTGTAATCCTAGTACTTTGGGAGGCTGAGGTGGGTGGATTGCCTGAGCTCAGAAGTTCAAGACCAGCCTGGGCAACATGGTGAAACCCCATTTCTATTAAACTACAAAAAATTAGCCAGGCATGGTGGTGCATGCCTGTAGTCCCAGCTACTCAGGAGGCTGAAGTGGGAGAATCACCTGAACTCAGGAGGTGGAGGTTGCAGTGAGCTGAGATCACGCCACTACACTCCAGCATGGGCAACAGAGTGAGACTCTGTCTCAATAAATAAATAAATAAATAAAATGAGGCTGAGCATTCTATTATCTTGTAGAGCTTTTGGCTTTGGATTTTGGCATCTTTGGGACCCTTGGTAGCCTGGTGTTTGCTGGTTAGCCATTGACTCTTTTGCACACATACAGGCAGGGTAGTAATACCTCTTCCCTGGTGTCCACAGGTCAACACCCAAGCAGTTTTGGGTGTGGGCCATGGAAGGTGGTGTCAAAAGACAAAATCACAGCAAATTTGATTTAACACTCGAATTGGCATTTATTTACAATTCTAGAATCATGCAGCACCTCATTCTGTAAAATAGAATGGGTCTTCCGAAGAGCTGAGCAGAGAGGAGCTTGGCTTTATAGACAGAACAGGGCTGAAGAAAGCAGAAACAAGGGACAAAGGGGAGCTTCATAGTTTCTTTCTTTTTTTTTTTTTTTTTTTTTTTTTTTTTTGAGACAGAGTCTTGCTCTGTCACCCAGGCTGGAGGCTGGAGTGCAATGGCACAATCTCGGCTCACTGCAACCTCTGCCTCCCGGGTTCAAGTGATTCTTCTGCCTCAGCCTCCTGAGTAGTCTTGGGACTACAGGCACATGCCACCATGCCTGGCTAATTTTTTATATTTTTAGTAGAGATGGGGTTTCACCATGTTAGCTAGGCTGGTCTCCATCTCCTGACCTCGTGATCCACCTGTCTAGGCCTCCCAAAGTGCTGAGATTATAGGCGTGAGCCACTGCACCCGGCCCGCTTCATAGTTTCAAAGTGACTTTCCCTACAAGGTTAAAACAAACGCAACTTTCTTATCATGTTGGCTCAGGTACACTGGACCCCTTCTGATTGGTTGCTATGAATCTCCTGTTTTTTGGAAAACTGGTCAGTTTCAAAGTTCAGATTGATTGCGAGGCAGTTGGCCAGGAGTGATCCGTTTTGGTTTGGTCTGTTGGGGCTAAACACAGGAGCTCAGCTCAAAATCATGGCCTCCCGTATATTAAAATTTTGTTTTAATTTTTTAGATTTGGGGGGTACAAGTGCAGTTTTGTCACTTGAATATATTTCCCAGTGGTGAAGCCTGGGCTTTTACGTAGCCATTGCTTGCATAGTGTACATTGTATCTATTAGGTAATTTCTCATTCCTCACCCCTTCCCACCATGCCACCTTTCCAAATCTCCAGTATCTATTATTCTACTCTTTATGTCCATGTGTACACTTTATTTAGCTCCACTTATAAGTGAGAACAAGCATAAATTATATTTAAGGGTGGTGCATGCAGGCCAGCCAGCCAGTTGCCTGTAACCAGCTGGAGCACTGAGGAAATGAAGCCTGACCCAAAAAGGCAAATACAGTGAGCAAGAATCCCTGTTAGCTGAATCCAGGAACTCCTTCTGAAAAAAAAAATATTATTTTTCTTGAGGCCAGGCACGGCGGGTCACGCCTGTAATCCCAGCACTTTGGGAGGCTGAGGGGGGCGGATCACAAGGTCAGGAGTTTGAGACCAGGCTGGCCAACATGGTGAAACCCCATCTCTACTAAAAAAAAAAAAAAAAAAAAAATAGAAAAATTAGCTGGGCGTGGTGGCAGGTGCCTGTAATGCCAGCTCTTCAGGAGGCTGAGGTAGGAGAATCACTTGAACCTGGGAGGCAGAGGTTGCAGTGAGCCAAGACCATGCTACTGCACTCCAGTCTGGGCGACAGAGTGAGACTCTGACTCGAAAAAAAAATGATTATTTTTTTTTCTTGATAAGTTGCTAAGTAATCTGTATCCTCTGGCAAATCTTCTAACCGTTTGAGGTCCTGTTTCTGCAAAATGGAAGCAGGGGCTAGAGGTTTAAGCTAGTCCTTCCAGACAGGATCCAACCCTTGCCCCATTTCCAACACAAACAACTAAGGCCTGGGAGAAGAGGCCAGGGGTATTTATTTGAGGGTTCTGACTCACGTGGAAGCCACAGTGAAGAAGTGACTTGTATTTGTGGATCTGCTTCTGCTCTCTGCAGTTTCCTTGGGCAGTCACTTCACTGCTGCTCTACCCTGGAAGGCCACTTCCTACATTCACCTCTTCCTGCCAGGCCAGTAGCTGGGAGACTGGCAAGGCAAGGATGGAAAATGCTTGTGTTAAGTCTGTGGTTTGGGAGGAAGCTCTTTCTGAAGCAGTCTTCAAGGGGCTGTCTCCTTCCTGCGGTGCCCAGAGCATCCCAGCGTTCTCACAATTGTGTTCCCGTTTTGGGACTTTGCACTGGCTGTTCCCTCTGAACTGAAACACTCTCTTTCTCCCACCCCCTGAACCCAGACCTCCCACCAGGGCCAGCTTCACAAGCATGCCCTGTGCTTCAAGGGACCCCGTGCTTGTTTTGACGCTCTGTTGTTGCCGTCTTGAGATTCTTTTTTATTTTGTTTTTTGAGACATGATCTTGCTCTGATACCCAGGCTGGAGTGCAGTAGCATGGTCATGGCTCACTGCAGCCTTGACTTCCTGGGCTCAAGTGATCCTCCCATCTCAGCCTCCTGACTAGCTGGGACTACAGGCACGTGCCACCACAGCTGGCTAATTTTTTTATTTTTGGTAAAGATGAGGTTTTGCCATTTTGCTCAGGCTGGTCGGAAACTCATGAGCTCAAGCAATCTGCCCACCTCGGCCTCCCAAAGTACTGGGATTACAGGCATAAGCCACTGCACCCAGCCCCAAATTCACAATAATTTTTCAACAAGGGGCTCTGTGTTTTCATTTGGCACTGGGTCCTGCAAATTCTGTAGCCGGTCCTGCCTCTACTGCTAGCTCTTTGCCCATCAGAGTCACTTCCTCAAAGGGCCTTCCCTGTCCCTTTCTGACATTTAAAAAATCTACCCCCCAATCACCTTCAGTATCTTTATCAATCACTCTGATTAGTTGTCTTTGCAACATTTAATTATTTCTTGAGATTATGTCTGTTTTTGTTTGTTTGTTTGTTTTGACACAGAGTCTCACTCTGTCACCCAGGCTGGAGTGCTGTGGTGCGATCTCAGCTCACTGCAACCCCACAGGCTCAAGAAATCCTCCCACATCAGCCTCCTGAGAAGCTGGGACTACAGGCATGCGTCACCATGTCCGGCTATTTTTTTTTTTTTTTTAGTATTTTTAGTAGAGACTGGGTTTCACCATGTTGGCTAGGCTGGTCTTGAACTCCTGAGTTCAAGCAATCCACCCACCTCGGCCTCCCAAAGTGCTGGGATTACAGGTGTGAGCCTCCACAACCGGCTCCTAAAAGATTATGTCTTTTATTTTTTTATGATCTACTTGGTTATTACCTGTCTCCCTACACTGGAAAGCAAATTCCTTGAAGGCAGGGCCATAGTTATAGTGGTCTCTGTTTTTCCCCACTGCCTAGGCTGGTGCTGGCTCATGGTAGGCTTTGAATATCTGCTAACTACATGAATGAAATGAGCTGCAACAAAGCTTGCCAAAGACAGAATTCTACGTTACAGGGGAATGCAAAACACGTGATGAATGAGTGTGGGAATGGATGAACGAATGGATGAATGAATGAATGGATTAATTAATTAATTAATTAACAGGTGAACAGGCATTTTATAGTTGTTGCTCTTTAGCAGCAGTAAATTTTTGTTTTCATAAAATTCTTTCTCCTTGTATCTTGTGACTTTGGAGACTAGTTCTGGGGTGAAACTCCAACTTTAAATTTTTCTTCTGTCTTTGATAGGATCATGCAAACTCAGCCTTTCTCTCCTTTCTCCCAGCTGGCAAGGGCTGGCTGAGAATATGAATCCAATGACCTCGTGCTGTGTGTTAAGCTCTCTCCTCCCATCTCCTCCCCTTTGGGTTGATCTCAGGGCAGGGATTAGAACTTGGCCTTTCCTTGGACTTGGAAACAGTCCCTGAGGGTTGGAAATCCCATGCAACACTTAGAAACAGAGCTAATGAGAACATTACATGATGTGGCAAAATCGCTGCTTACATGCTCTGAAATGAGCACGGTTACAAGAACCTCCTGTTCCGTGTGATCCCCTTTTGTTGGACAAACAGCATGTGGTTAGTGCATAGTGGGCCTATTATAAGACACTCAGGTTCAAAGCCACCTCTTCCTAGCTTGTACCCCGACTTAGTATGACCCTGTGGGATGCTGAATGGACTGAATGGAATGGGACAGGTTCAGGATTGCTAAGATTGCAGCTGGAATCCTGAAACTTAAAGCTATGAAATTGAAGTTCATAAACTAGTGGTGAACTCATTTGGCAGCAAAACCTGTCCTGAATTGATGTGAAGTTATGTATAGTAATTATTTATCCTGTTCTGCTGCTGAAATATTAATATGATAATGTGGAACAGAAAGTTTTACCTTCCTAAAAACAATAATTTCCAAGTTCCAAAGCACATCAGGCCCTGGGAATTTCAGATAAGGGATTATGGACTATATATAACAGGCTTAGAATAGTTCCTGGCATATAGTAAGCACAAAAAATACTTCTGCTTAATAAATGTGCCTAATAAATGTGTGTGTGTGTGTGTGTGTGTATGCGTATGTGTTTGTATGTGTGTGTCTTAGAGGGACTGTAAAGAGTGTCTCCAAATAGTAAATAATCATTTTATGTGGTATGATTATGAGTGATTTAAATTTTCTTCTGCATTTTCTAACTTTCTGCTCTAAGTGTCATTTTATAATGCATTTTAACAATGTATAATAATAAAACAGTATAAAAATATTGGGAGAAAGAGTAAACCAATCATCTCACTTCCTGGATGGGAAGCTGAAGCCCAGAGAGATTCCAGGCCTCTCAGCAAGGTAATCAGAGGCCCAGAGCACCATTTGAACCCAGACCCTCGTTAGATGTGGATGTGAAATCAGTCAACGAACTGCTAGTATTAGTGTCACTGCCTAACCTTCCCCCAGCGGGTAAGAGGCTTGGACTCCAGGACGGGCACCTCCGTCCTCCTCCTAACTTGTTCTTTCTATTAGTGGGAAGGGTTGGGAGATTGGGGTAGTTTATGGATAACCTTTAAGTCGTATGAGCTTGAGGACATCATCTGCCTTCTCAGGGGCCAGACTGGACACTCTGAGGTACTTTGTGGTTCTAACAGTTGGTGCTTTGTTCCTTTATGTGTGGAGGAATGGACAGCAGGGAGGGGGCTGGGAGCTAGAGAAGGAGAGTAGCTGGAAAATGGCAGAAAAGTTTGTTAATTTACAGGCAGGCTGAAGTGGGAGGATCGTTTGAGCCCAGCAGTTCGAGGCTGCAGTGAACTATGATTGTGCCAGTGTACCCCAGCCTGAGCAACAGAGCAAGACCCTATTTCTCTTAAGAAAATTGTTAATTTAGAGCCATTTTCTCCCTGGTAAATGACCACAGATAGTCTGGGTTCTAGGCAAGAGAGAAGACACACTAAGGGATGAAATGGTAGGTGGGGAAGCCAAGGTTTGTCCCATCCATTCGTTGGCCCAGGAGCAGTTATTGCAACCCTGCTGGGTGCCAGGCACTCAGCTGGCACTACAGATGCAAAGATGGTGAGATACAGCCTCTGTCCTTAAGGAGGCCAGGGCAAGGGGTCTGAGAGCCCACAGGCCAGGGCATTCCCCATCATTTTTACAGAGAGAGCTGTGGAATAGTTAAGAGCACAACACGCTGGTGGCTGAGGCTGGAGGCTGGTGTGCTGGCTTCTCCACCTAGCCATCATGTGACTTGGGGCCAAGTTCTGTGATTTTCTGTGCCTCAGTTTCCTCTGAAATGAAGTCATCGTGTTACCTCCCTCACAGGGTTGGGATCAGGCTTCATTGAGTTGCTGTGAGCACAGCACTCGAAGCAGCACCCACGGTGCGATCATGGTCATGAGATCCAGGGCACGGCATAAGAGCCCAGGACCCACAATCAGGTCTGGATTCAGACCTCTCCTGTTACCTGTCTGAGCTGCAATTTCCTGCTCTGTTGAGGCAGGATAATACTAGTGCCTACTTTAGAAGATTGTTGAGATCGAGTGGGAGCAAGTGCTGGGGGTGGACGGCCCAGAGGTGGTTCAGTAGCCATTAGTTGGGTGGGCTTCTTCCAAAGTTCTTGCCTGTGCGCATGGTTATTCCCAAGCCCTGGCCGGGCTTACATCTTAAAGGTGTAGCAACCTGTGTCCACGGAGGAGGAAGAGGATTGAAAAGGCAGGTGAAGTGTCCCGATAAAAGGATAAAGTCCGAAACAGCAGATGGGTGCTGAAGTGTTCCTTCCTGCCACCATTTACGACCATGTTGGGATCACTGAAGTAAGAACAGTTTAGCAAGGCAGACCTTGGATCCCAGGAAGGCAAATGAGGCTCTGTGGGGTCTGGACATACAGAGGGGGCCCTGCAGGCAAAGGTAGGTGAAGGAATACCAGGAAAGGGAGCTGACACCAGGGACCTGGCATCGCCCCCACTTTCCCAGATAGCAGACTGGGTGGGCTTGCAGTGCAGCCTCCCAGCTGCTTGTTCGTCATCCCAGCCCACATCTCTTATCAGCTCCAAGCAAGGAGCAGGTCAGGAAACTAAATTGTCTATGCATGTTTTTATGCGCCCCTGAGTGAAATGCCAAGGATCTTCCTGTAATGTTTAATTTATTCATTTATTGACTTAGGAAGGGGCTGGGAGAAACTCTCTTTTCAAGTCTCTTTAGCTCCTAAAATGTTTACTTTTTCTTTTTCTTTTTTTCTTTTCTTTTCTTTTTTTTTTTTTTTTTTTTTTGAGACAGAGTCTCGCTCTGTAGCTCAAGCTGGAGTGCAGTGGCACAATTTCAGCTCACTGCAACCTCTACCGCCCGGGTCCCGGTTCAAGCAATTCTCCTGCCTCAGCCTCCCGAGTAGCTGGGATTACAGGCATGCACCACCATGCCCAGCTAATTTTTGTATTTTTAATAGAGACAGGGTTTCACCATGTTGTCCAGGCTGGTCTTGAACTCCTGACCTCGTGATCTGCCCTCCTTGGCCTCTCAAAGTGCTGGGATTACAGGTGTGAGCCACTGCGCCCGGCCTCCTAAAATGTTTTCTAGGAGCTTGGGGGAAAGAGGATCCCTGTCTTTGAGTTGTTCTTGTATTAAGTTAATACAAGGTACAGAGCAACTAACCATTCATACATTCCCCTCCCCCTTAAGCATCATTGCCCTATTTTAGAAAAATTATTCACTTCTGCTCTATACTTAATGTAACACAGTCCCCCCCACCCCATATATTGAAAGAGATTATTTCATTTTGCTTTTCTGCAAAAATGAAGGCAAATTGTATGTGGATAATTTTATAGTTGAGGAAGTGGAGAGACGGGATTTACTTAAGGTCATCCGTGAGGGGAAGGGTAAGTTCAAGCCCATGGATGGCACAGTCTTTCTACCACGCTGCTGGCCACATGCATGCGGATTTTCTTGTTGATTTTGTGTGTGTATTGTTCATTGACCTGGGTTTTCCCTCTGCAATACCAGTAAGTAAAATTGAGCTTCTAGTAAGTCTGAGAGGAAGGGCTTAATGCATGAGACAGCAACTACCGCCATGCTTGAACTGTTTAATCAAAAAGCACAACTATGGATGTTTGTATAAAGGTGGTGTTGTGCTTGGAGGTGGATATTAGGTTGGTGCAAAAGTAATTGTGGTTTTTGCAATCCCTTTTAATGGCAGAAACTGCAATTAGTTTTGCACCGACTGAATATTATTCATTTCTTTCCGTCTTCTATTCCCTAATAATGCAATTAGAGAAAAATGCAAGGTCATGATCACTGTGATGAAATGATGAGCCCACCCATCTAAATGAAATCCCTTATTTGAGACCCTGGGTCGTAGTGAGATGTGTGAGGCTGTCTTTCAGGCTGTATTAGCAGAGAAGTGAGAATATCTATACAGTGTTTAAGTAGCGTTGGGGTTTTTGCAATAGAGAATAAAAATCTAGAGCAATACAAGTATGCTGGCAAGCAGTTCTCTTCTGCATGATCCTAACTGACTTTGGTAGGGTTGGGGTGTTTTGAAATATCTTCATTTCTTGATTTTCATTGCTTTCCCTATTTTGAGGTGGTTACATTTACACTGGGGACATTTGGGGGATGAATACTTTTGGTTTTGGTTTGAATCTCTAAAAATCAGGATACAGTGGGTTACTTTTTTGGAGGAGGTGAAGACAAGGCTGTGAACACCTTCCCAGAAACTTGAAGAACTGAGAGTTTTGTTTATCTGTTTTTTTTCTTAAACCTGTTGTTGAAATGTTATTTAATATATGGTCAGAGCATAGCTATCCACTGCTGTCAGGCATGGCTGCTTAAACAGGGGCCCAGGGTGTTTATGTTGTGGCCAAGTACTTGGCACCCCCGGGAAGTGTGGCCCTGCCTGTGCCTTTTCTTTCTTTCTTTCTTTCTTTCTTTCCTTCTTTCTTTCTTTCTTTCTTTCTTTCTTTCTTTCTTTCTTTCTTTCTTTCTTTCTTTCTTCCTTTCTTTCTTCCTTTCTTTCTTCCTTTCTTCCTTTCTTCCTTTCTTCCTTTCTTCCTTTCTTTCTTTCTTTCTTTTTTTTTTTTTGAGAAAGGGTCTTGCTCTATTCCCCAGGCTGGAGTGTAGCGAGATCATGGCTCACTGCAGCCTCAGCTACCTGGGCTCAGGTAATCTTCCCGCCTCAGCCTCCTGAGTAGCTGGAATTACAGGTATGCACCACCATGCTGGCTAATTTTCATATTTTTAGTAGAGATGGGGTTTCACTATGTTGGTCAGGTTGGTCTTGAACTGCTGGCCTCAAGTGATCTGCCTGCCTCGGCCTCCCAAAGTGCTGGGATTACAGGTGTGAGCCACTGCACGTGGCCTGCCTGTGAAGTGAATTTTTAATTGTATTTTAAAATTTGCTTTCATGTTTTTGTTTGTTTTGAGACAGAGTCTTGCAATGTTGCCCAGGCTGGAATGCAGTGGCCTGATCTCGGCTCACTTAAACCTCTGCCTCGTGGGTTCAAGTGATTCTCCTGCCTCAGCCTCTGGAGTAGCTGGGACTTCGGGCCACCCCGCCACCACACCCAGCTAATTTTTGTAGTTTTAGTAGAGACGAAATTTCACCATGTTGGCCAGGCTGGTCTTGAACTCCTGACCTCAAGTGATCTGCCCACCTCGGCCCCCCAAAGTGCTGGGATTACAGGCATGAGCCACCATGCCTGGCCTGTTTCCATGATTCTGATACATTATATTTTTACACATTTATAGGATACATGTAAAATTTTGTTACATGCATAGAATGCATAATGATTGTAGGGACCAAGGGAATATCTTCTGCTTTGCCCTCTGAAGTTTCGCTGAAAAATTAACTTGTAAAAAGGCAGATTAGTTGGAGAAAAGACACACAAATTTAATTAATGTGTACACTGGGAGAACCGCAGAGTGATTACCCAGAAGGGAATTTACTGGCCAGCATTTACATTATTTTTGGTTGGTTTGTTGGCTATGAAAGTAGGCTACCTTTATTATTACTGCGATGACTTCTAGGTAGTGTTTTGGTTCTTTGCATTTATTATATTACTTGAAGAAGCATTCATTCATTTATTTTTGATTTTTTGAGATGGAGTCTCACTCTGTCACTCAGGCTGGAATGCAGTACCGCCATCTGGGCTCACTTCAACCTCCGCCTCTCGGGTTTTAGTGATTCTCTCTCCTCAGTCTCTCGAGTAGCTGGGACTACAGGTGTGCACCACCATGCCCGGCTAATTTTTGTATTATTAGTAGAGACAGGGTGTCACCATGTTGGCCAGGCTGGTCTCAAACTCCTGACCTCAAGCGCCTGCCTCAGCCTCCCAAAGTGCTGGTATTACAGGCATGAGCTACCAGGCCCGGCCTCATTCGTTTATTCTAACTGGAATCGGTTTGTCTGAGTTCAAGACCCTGGGCTCTGGCACTTCAGATAACATGCATCTCTGGGCCCCAGTTTCCTTATCTGTATTATAGGGATAAAAACAATAAGATTGCCACGAGGATTAAGTGACACAGAGGAACAAAGGAGCACTTAGTAAATGTTAGTCTTACCGGGAGTTTATTTCGGATCACCGGGCTGCTGGGGTCCTCCCTGTCCTGGAGGCACTCGCTTCAGTAGCGGACCCAGGTGGTGCAAAGTGCGTGCTAGAAGCACACTGGGTGATTGCGCAGCCACCTGTCCCAGGGAGTGGAGGTGAAAAGATGAGAGAAACCAGGACTTTGGGAAATAAAAGTCGACTTGACAACAGGGACTTTTAACGGGCACAGTGGCGACCTCTGACTCACATTTTAAATTTCCCATATTTTCCACCGCTTCCCTATCGTGTGTGTATTCAAGCATATCAATTGCTGCCAATATGTAGGGGTGTCCCATATTGGGGAGCAAAGCAGAAGAGAGGCTTTAAAAAAATATATCTCCGCAGCTCATTTCGGCTGCCGAAGGTCAGCGGCGGGTCGCAGGTAGGCCGGCCCGGGGGCGGGGCTCCGTCCGGAAGGCGGGGCCCTCCTGGGGCGGGGTCGGTGTGGGGGCGGGGCCTGGGTGGGGCCTAGGCGGGCGCGATGGCCCGGGACTCCGGCGCGCAGGGCGCATTTCGGGATGGAGCAAGCGCAGCGCGAAGTTGGGGGCCCGCCGGCTGCAGCAGAACCCCGCCCCCGGCGCTCTAGGACTGCATCTCGGCCTCCGGGTCGCGACCTGGCTGTTCTGCTGGGTCCCGGGCCTCGGGTCGGCTTCAGGCGGTTAAGGGGTGCATGCTCTGCACCCCTGCGGGAGCCCGGTGGGATTGGCTTGCGGGGTGGTCAACATGAGTCCTGCCAAGTGCAAGATCTGTTTCCCTGATCGCGAAGTAAAGTAAGTAAGCCTGCAATTGTAATGACCATGATCTTTTACAAACTTATGCAGTCTTCCTTCCCCTTGAAGTCAAGCTGTATGTCCTCTTAGCACCACCCCCTTTACCCCCACCCCCATCCAAAGAAACACGGGCTTGAGTTGGCTGCTGGGGAGATGATGCCCGCCTTGGAAACTCTAGCTGGCCTTGGCGGGAGGGGAGGAAGGAGGCTGGACGTTGGGGGTGACGTTGCTTGGAGGAGGTCGCTTCGGAGCACACAGGTGCCTAAAGATCAGCCCTTGCGCAGGGGCACGCCTTCCCCGCTTTCTCTCCTTCGCCTCCAGAAGCTGATGGTTGTGGAAGGCAGGTCTTTTTTGAAGCTGAAGCCTGGGCAAATCGACGTGAACTTGAGCAGGCTCTCATTGAGGGTCATTTTCTGAGCAGATTAGCGTAGGCATCTCAGTGCCTGAGTGCTTTGTAGCTCTACCTACTTGGTTTTGTTTCTTTCCTTTTTTGTCCTCATTTTATTGCACTTAAAAAGAATTACCAAATTGATGGTGTGTCTGTTGTTGACAATTCAGAAAATTATAGATAAGCAAAAAAGAGGAACAAAAATCACCCATAATTCCACCCCTGTGATGTTTGTTAACAGTTGTATATTCTTCAGCTTTTTTTTTTTTTTCCGGTGCAGATATGTTTTAATTTATAAACTTGAATCATGCAGAACGTTCTGTAACTCACTTTTTCATTCAACATTAAGTATTTTTCTACCACTGGGCTTGGCAAACTATGACCCACTGCCTGTTTTGGTATGGCCTGCAAGCAGAGAATGGTTTTTTCATGTTTAAGTGATTGAAAAAAAAATCAAGATTGTTTTGTGACACGTGAAAATTACATGAAATTCAAATTTCAGTGTCTACAAAAAAAGTTTTATTGGAATGCAGCCTGCTCATCGATTTATGATTTATGCCTAGTTCGTGGCTGCTTTTGTGCCTCACTGGAGGATTTGAGTGGTGGGACAGAGACTGACCAGATCTAAAGTACTTACTGCCTGACCCTTGACAGACAATGTTTGCCAATCCCTGCCTACAACATGCTTTTACTGGATTCATAGTGTTCCTTTAAATGGGTGCACCTTAAAATGTATGAATAATCCTCGCCAGGCAGGGTGGTGCAAGCCTGTAGTCCCAAATACTCAGGAGGCTGAGGAGGGAGGATGCTTTTGCCCAGGAGTTGGAGGCTGCAGTGTGCTATGATCGTTCCTGTGAACAGCCACTGCACTCTAGCCTGGGCAACATAGCAAGACCCCATCTCTGAAAAAAAATGTGCCCAGCTGTGGTGGCTCATGCCTGTAATCCTAGCGCTTTGGGAGGCCAAGGCAGGAGAACTGCTTGAACTCGGGAGTTCGAGACCAGCTTGGGCAACATAAAAAAATCTCTACCTAAAAAAAAATTAGCTGAGGATGGTGATGCATGCCTGGAGTTTCAGCTACTGGAAAGACTAAGGGAAGAGGATTGCTTGAGCCTGGGAGATCGAGGCTATAGTGAGCAGTGGTTGTGCTATTGCACTCCAGCCTGGGCAACAGAGCAAGACCCTGTCTCTTAAAAAAAAAGTATAAGTAATCCCCTATAAGTAGCGGATATTCAGGCTGTTTCTCTCTCTTTTTTTTCTTTTTTTTTTTTTTTTTTTTGGCTATTATCAACAGCACAGTGAGGAATACCCCTGTAGCTGAATCTCTGCCTCCATCCTTTATTTTCTTAGGATATGTTTACCTGGTCCATAAACATTCATGCACACCTCCCATGCATAAGGCCTGCAACTGGTAGCAGGAAGGGTCGCAAAAATGTTTGGAAACCGTGACCTCCGCCCTCCAGGAACTTCGGTTCCATTGTGGAAGGCAGATGTCTTCTCAGTAACTCCAATTCAAGGCTGATGGGTGCAACAGTAATAGCCACTACCACTCATGGGGTGCTTTCAGTATGCCAGGCCAAGTGCTTTGTAGGTGTGGTCTCATGCCATCTTCAAAATACCACTGTGGGGGCACTAAGTGGAGGCTGTTGTACCCATTTCACAAACCACTTTAATGGAAAAAAAAAAAAACCTCACATAAATTTGGAATTGTCCCAGCAAGTCCAGGACATGGGGTCCCCCTATTTATAATAATATGGACATACTTTGTTGGGGGACTACATTGTTCCTCTCTTAGCTTAGAGTGGCTAAAAAGATGGATTTGGACGATCTAACTTTGCCACCAAGCTGTGTGATCTTCTGGAGCAGGTACCATCACGCCTTGGAACCTCAGTTTCCACATCTGTCCAAGGGACTAGCCCTCATAGGCCTTTCTAGAGTTGTTATTATTATTATTATTATCATTATTATTATTATTATTACAGACAGGGTCTTGCTCTGTTGCCCAGACAGTGGCATGATCATGGCTCATTACAGCCTCAGCCTCCAGGCTCAAGCAGCCCTCTCACCTCAGCCTTCCAAGTAGTGGGACCACAGGCATGCGCCACCACACCCAGCTAATTTTTGTATTTTTTAGAGAGACAGGGTTTCACCATGTTTCCCAGGCTGGTCTTGAACTCTTGAGCTAAGCAATCCTCACAACTCAGCTTCCCAAAGTGCTGGGATTACAGGCATGAGCCACCATGCCCGGCTCTTTCTTGGTTCGTTGAGACTCTGTGTGGAAGTCGCTGGTCTTGAGTACTGCCCTGGGTCAGCACAAACACTGATGAAAACTAATAAGTAAAGACAGAGTTCGGTTATGAAAGAGCCCTCTGGAGTTGGGAGGCATTTGGGATCTTGTGCTGAAGGCTCGGGCCATCTCAGAAGCCAGAACTCCTGAGAAGGTGAGGTCGCAAATGATGACTGATTTTTCATGGCATGAGAACGGGGTCACAGTTCAGAGAGTAGAGAAATGATTGTGGATCAGAGTGCAGAAGGGCTTGAAATAAAGTTGGGGATGAGGAGGCAGAAGTTGTTTTTTAATGAGTCCCATTTCACTGCCATGCAATTCTGCTCTGAAAGGCCAGCTGCCTGCATGCAAATATTGGCTGTAGACCTATCAGGGGTTTTCACTCTTGGCTACACATTAGAATTTCCTGGTGGGGGGATTTTTGAAAAATCTGGATGCCGGGGACCCCACCTCTACCCCCTAGACATGCTGATGGGACCCCGACATCAGAATCTTATAAAGTTCTTCATGTCAGGGTTGAAAACTCGTGCCTAGCTTGGGGTCAGCAGACTGCTATTATAAACGGCCAGACAGTAAATATTTTTGGCTTTGTGGCCATGTGGTCTCTGTTATAACTACTCAACTCTGCTGTTTCCTGCACCAGAAGCCATAGTTATGTAATTGAACAGGCCTGGCTGTGTTTCAATCAGACATTATTTATAGATGGGGAAATTCAAAGTTCATATAATTTTTATGTGTCACAAAACAGGATTCTTTTGATTTTTTTTTTTTTTTCTGATGATTTAAAAATGTTGGCTGGGCATGGTGGCTTATGTCTATAGTCCCAGCACTTTAGAAGGCCAAGACAGGAGGGTTGCTTGAGGAGTTTGAGACCAGTCTGGGCAACATGATGAAACCCTGTCTCTACAAAAATAAACCAATTAGTTGGGCATGGTGGTGCACACCTGCAGTCCCAGCTACTCAGGAGGCTGAGGTGGGAGGATCACTTGAGCCCAGGAGTTTGAGGCTGCAGTGAACTATTTTTGCACCACTGCACTGTAGTCCTGGCAACAGAGGGAGACCCTGTCTCTATAAAAAACAATTAAGGCTGGGTGCGGTGGCTCACACTTGTGGTCCCAGCACTTTGGGAGGCCAAGGTGGGCAGATCGCCCTGAGGTCAGGAGTTCAAGACCAGCCTGGCCAACATGGTAAAACCCTGTCTCTAATAAAAATACAAAAATTAGCAGAGCGTGGTAGCACACACCTGTAGTCCCAGCTACTGGGGAGGCTGAGGCAGGAGAATCACTTGAACCTGAGAGGTGGAGGTAGCAGCGAGCTGAGATCACACCGCTGCACTCCAGCCTGGGCGACAGAGCAAGACTCCCTTTCAAAACAAACAAACGAAACAAAACAAAAAACAATCTAAAAAGTTAAAACCGCTCTTAGCCTGTGGGAGATACAAAAACAGGTGGCCGAGTGGATTTGACCCATGGGTCCTAGTTTGCCCACTCACCCCTGGCCTAGCCAAGGTAGTCATCCCTGATGGGGCAGGTGGCTTGAGAAATTTCCAAGGGTCCATTTCTGGAGAGCGTGGTTTTGTGCTGTTTGAACGATATCAACCTTTACTGGACTACACAGTGTTCTTTCTTGCTTTCTTGTTTGGAAGTAGTTATAATTACAGAATTGCCTGGCTCAGAATCAGCTCTTAGCAGTGCGGGTAGCCGTTACCATCTCTATTTTATAGAAGAAAAGAGAGGGAAGGAATTGAAGGTCTGATTAATGCCGGGGCCCTAGCCTAATGGCCCAGCCTGGGCTCCTGTAATGCTATCCTGCAGACGTACATGGTAGCTAAAGTGTTGCAAGCTGTTTACTTTGGCTAGGTCCAGGGATAAACTGTTAATTCCATCATGTGAGGAAACTGAGGCAGGGAGTATTGAAGTAACTTTCCCAGGATTACACAGGTTGTAAGCGGTAGATTCTGACTTCAAAGCCTAGGAGGATGGCCGCAGTCTACCAGAGTTTCTAAACTGCGGCTCTGTTGACACTTGGGGCTGTCCAGTTCTTTGTGGGGCTGTCCTGTGCATTGCAGGGTGTTGAGCAGCATCCCTGGTCTCCACCCACTAGATGCCAGTAGCGCATCCCCCAAGTTGTGACAACCAAAGATGTCTCCAGGTATTGCTCCCCGGGGAGCAAAATTTCCCCCAGTTAAGCACTCAGGGCTGGGCGCGGTGGCTCACCCCTGTAATCCCAGCACTTTGGGAGGCCAAGGTGGGCAGATCACCTGAGGTCAGGAGTTCGAGACCAGCCTGGCCAACATAGTGAAACCCCATTTCTACTAAAAATACAAAAATTAGCCAGGCATGGTGGCAGGCACCTATAGTCCCAGCTACTTGGGAGGCTGAGACAGGAGAATCGCTTGAATCTGGGAGGCAGAGGTTGCAGTGAGCCGAGATGGTGCCACTTCACTCCAGCCTGGGTGACAGAGCTAGACTCTGTCTCAAAAAAAAAAAAAAAAGCCAAACAAACAAACAAAAAACCTCAGCATTATACATGTTTGTCTCTTATTTGAGAGGAATATAAGAGGCCATATGTGTAATGCATGTTTTAAAAGTCCAATTAATAGAGGGGCTTCCATTTATCTCAGATTGTCTTTCTGCCTAGAAGTTAGATTCTGAGGTCAGCTAGAGTTGGATTTGAAACGGGGCTCTGCCACTTGCCAGCTGTGTAACTGGACGTAAATGGTCCTCTCTGAACCTCGGTTTCCTCATCGTGAACCTGGAGATGACAGACTCCTCCATACAGGGCTGTGGAGATTCACTGAGAGGCCCCCTGTGCCCAGTCCATAGTGGGCAGCCGAGGATGTTTATTTCCTCCATTCCTGATACTATTCTGCCTGGTCTTGTGCTCCGGCAGCTGACTGCATTTGGTGTTTGGCTGACACCTCTGCTGTTGATTGTACCTGAAGTCATTTCCAAAGTCACCTTGAAACATTTCAGCTCTCACCCTTGCCGTGCTGTATAAGGACAGGGCTTCTCACTGGACAATGGCACTTAGGATGATCCTCCTTCAGTGGAAGCAAATGCTGGCCGAAGGTCAGCTCTCTAGAGCCAATGTTGGTTGGCTTCCAGCTTTATCAAAAAGAATTAAAATAGCCACTTGCCTGGAGATTGGGCCTGAAACAAGTCCAGTCCGGCAGCTTTGTGTGTTCGCTTGCCTAGCCTGCGGTAATGGGCTTGTGGCCTGCCTGATGGAGGGGCTCTGTCACCAGTTTTGAAATCAACATAGTGGCCAAGAATGGTTTTTTTGCCCCCTAGGCCACAAATGAAGTTTTTCTTTGTTGTGCTTTAGGTCAAATTGCTAGAGTTTTAATGTTTGTGTGTGTAGAAATGGGATGTCTCAGACTTTCTGAAGCTGAACCATCAAGCCAGCCAGTCAGGGAAGGTCGTGGACAGAATGAAGGGTGCGGCTGTGTGTGGGAATGTTGATTAGTACAACCTCTGTGGAAAACAGTTTGGAGAGTTCTCAAGGAACTAAAATAGATCTGCCAGTCTCTCCAGCAATCCCACTACTGGGTATGTACACGAAGGAAAAGAAAACGCTCAGTCAGATTCGCTTTTCATTGGGAGGATCTTAACATGATTGGTTGAAAACAATAAATAAAATTAGCATGGAGTCCAGTTGTGGGGGCTCACGCCTGTAATCCCAGCACTTTGGGAGGCTGAGGCAGGCAGATCACTTGAGGTCAGGAGTTCAAGACCACTGTGGCCAACATGTAAAACCCCGTCTCTACTAAAAATACAAAATTTAGCCGGACATGGTGGCGGACACCTGTAACCCTAGTTGCTCGGGAGGCTGAGGGAGGAAAATTGCTTGAACCTGGGAGGTGGAGGTTGCAGTGAGCCGAGATTATGCCACTGCTCTCCAGCCTGGGCGACAGAGTGAGACTCAGTCTCAGAAAAATAAAATAAAATAAAGAAATAGTTGTATCAAAAGACACCTGTACTTGTATAGTTATCACAGCACTATTCACGGTAGCAAAGATATGGAATCAACCTAAGTGTCCACCAACAGATGACTAGATAAAGAAAATTTGGTGTATATATATATATATAATTTTTTTATGGCTCAGTAGTATTATTTTGTGTGTGTGTGTGTGCTGTGTGTGTGTGTGCGTGGTGTGTGTGTGTGTGGTGTGTGTGTGTGTGGTGTGTGTGTGTGTGGTGTGTGTGGTGTGTGTGTGTGGTGTGTGTGTGTGTGTGGTGTGGTGTGTGTGTGTCTGTGGGGAGGGTGTGTGGTGTGTGTGTGTGTATACCTACATGTATACATGGGTGTTCCTTTTACAAAATTAATAGCTTTTTTCTTATTGAAAATAACACATCATTGCAGAACATTTTTTAAAACATAGCAAAGAGATAACGGCTCTTAATACTTTAGCATTTTTTTCCCCCAGATCAGGGGTCTGTCTACAAATGATGTCCCTTGGGTTGCATCTACCTTTTTTTGTAAATAAATGAAGTTCTCTTTTTTTTTTTTTTTTAGGTAGAGTTTCACTCTGTTGCCCAGGCTGGAGTGCAGTGGTGTGATCTCGGCTCACTGCAACCTCCGCCTCCCGGGTTCAAGTGATTTTTGTGCCTCAGCCTCCCCAGTAGCTGAGACTACAGGCGTGCGCCACCATGCCCAGCTACTTTTTGTGTTTTTTTAGTTGGGATAGGGTTTCATCATGTTGGCCAGGCTGGTCTCAAACTCTTGCCCTCAAGTTATCTGCCCATCTTTGCCTCCCAAAGTGCTGGGATTACAGGCGTGAGCCACCGTGCCCAGCATAGCATTAACCTTTTAGAAGCTAGAAAGCAGATGAATGAGTGGTCACTGGCTTAAGGCTGAGTCCTAATGGAGCAGTGAGGAAAGTTGGGGACCCCTGGCCATCTGTACCACAGAACCCCCAAAAGGCATGGTGTCTGGCAGCAAGGGATGCCCCTGGAGCTGAGGGGTAAGGAGGGTACCAAAATGAGAAGGACTGGGTGGAAGACTCCCAGGTCCCCTCCCCTGTCTCCTGCGGCAGGGGCTGTCCACTTCGACCCCAACAGAAGGCAGCAGTTCAAAGGTACATATAGAGGGTCTTGGGAGAGGGGATCGACAGGCACAGTTGAGGGCATGGGGCCTGTATCCCAAATAGGAAGATAAGGGTCTGAATAGGTGCTGAATTCTTAGAACTTCCCCGTTCCCCCCGGGGCTCCAGGCTGACCTTTACTGTCCAGGCAGAAGACTGGAAAACTTCTCCCTGGGGAATCTGGCCAGCGAGAGAGAAAGACACGAAGATACTGACTCGGGATCCCCAACGCACTCCTACCTCACCCTACATTGAGCTCAGGGTCAACCAGGTCCACCACAGTCTCAGAAATTCTGTTCTCACTCATAGTCACAAGGTTGGAACCAAGGCTTCCCTGACATTTGGGTTCAGTTTCTTTTTCTTTTTTGAGATGGAGTTTTGCTCTTGTTGCCCAGGCTGGAGTGTAATGGCACAATCTCAGCTCACTGCAACCTCCGCCTCTCGGGTTCAAGTGATTCTCCTGCCTCAGCCTCCCATGTAGGGGGGATTACAGGTGCACGCCACCAAGCCCGGCTAATTTTTTGTATTTTTAGTAGAGATGGGGTTTCACCATGTTGTCCATGCTGGTCTCAAACTCCTGAACTCAGGTGATTCACCTGCCTCGGCCTCCCATAGTGCTGGGATTACAGGCGTGAGCCACCGCACCTGGCCCTGAGGTCCAGCTTCTCATATGTAAGTCAAGGTCCAAACCAGTAGACACAGGAAGCTTGGAAGAAACAGAAACCACGCTGGAGAAGAGAAGTTTAAAAAGCTCTCATTAATATCATCGTTGAGGTCAGACAGGATGTTGCACTCATAGGAAGAGGATGCTATAACAAAGGAAACATTTGTAGGCCCAAAACAGGCTCGTAGACATCAAAAACATGATAGCAGAAATGAAGAACTCCACTGAATGTTTAGAAGATGAGGCTGAGAAAAATCAACCAGCAAGTAGAAGAAGAGAGAGAATAGGAGAGGGGAAAAATACATAAACCAGTAGGCCAGTGTAGGAATTTCAACATCCAGATAATAGGACTTCGGGAAAAAATAGAGAAAAAAAGAGGCAAGGACATCATCAAGGAAGTATTTGTTTCTTCTTGTTGTTGTTGTTTTTTGAGATGGAGTCTCGCTCTATTGCCCAGGCTGGAGCGCAGTGGCACAATCTTGGCTCACTACAACATCCGCCTCCTGGGTTCAAGTGATTCTCCTGCTTCAGCCTCCCAAGTAGCTGGGATTACAGACGCACACCACCATGCCTGGCTAATTTTTGTATTTTTAGTAGAGACGGGGTTTCACCATGTTGGCCAAGCTGGTCTCTAACTCCTGACCTTAAGTGATCTTCCCACTTCAGCTTCCAAAAGTGCTGGGATCACAGGCGTAAGCCACCATGTTCAGCCCATCAAGGAAGTATTTGAAGACAAATTCCCAGGATGGAAGTTTCCAGATTGAGAGGGCCTGAGAGATGTGCAGCCTCATTGGTGGAAGCAGACACATACTTGAGCCCATCACTGTGAAATCATAGAGTTCTGGGGACAGAGGGACGCTCCTATAAGCATCTGGATATGAAAAAACAGGTCACCTACAAAGGATCAAGGATCAGAATTACTCTTGTTCTAGCAGCCTTGGAAGCCACAACACAATGGCACAAGGCTTCTAAAACTTGAAGAAGGTTTTCCTTCCTGAAATTTCTTTTTGTTTGAGATAGAGTCTCACTCTGTCACCCAGGCTGGAGTCCAGTGGCGCGATCTCGGCTTACTGCAACCTCCATTCTCTGGGTTCAAGCGATTCTCCTGCCTCAGTCTCCCAAGTAGCTGGGATTACAGGTGCACAACTCTGTGTCTGGATAACTTCTGTATTTTTAGTAGAGATGGGGTTCACCATATTGGCCGGGCTGGTCTCAAACTCCTGACCTCAAGTGATATACCCACCTCAGCCTCCCAAAGTGCTAGGATTACAGGCATGAGCCACCATGCCTGGCCCTTCCTAGCATTTCACACACAGCCAAGTGGTAAGGTTGAATGTGAGGGCAGGAGAAAGGCTGAAGTGCAATGGTGCAATCCTAGCTCACTGCAGCCTTGACTTCCTGGGCTCAAGTGATCCTTCTACCTTAGCCTCCTGAGTAGCTAGGACTACAGGCAGGTGCCACCATGCCTAGCTAATTTAAATTTTTTTTTTTTTTTGAGATGGAGTCTGACCCTGTTGCCCAGTCTGGAGTGCAGTGGTGCAATCTTGGCTCACTGCAACCTCCACCTCTTGGGTTCAAGCAATTCTCCCTCCTCGGCTTTCCAAGGTGCTGGGATTACAGGTGTGAGCCACCACGCCTGGCCCTGAATAGCCTTTCTTAGAAAGCTACTTGAGGATGTCTTCCACTGAAACCAGAGGGTAAACCAAGGAAGAGCCACACACAGGAGACAGGAAACAGGAGATTCAACATAGACTGAAAGGGAGTCTCCAGGGTGATGGTGATAAGGAAGCCCAGTCAGGAATAGGGCAGGGAAATTGAGGGCATCATTGTCATGCGCGTTGCCATTCTACCATCTTCTTAAGTGGATGAAACTACTGGAGGATATGCCCCAGCAAAACAAGGGAGTCTACCAAGAAAGACGAGCCACCCATTCCCCCAAATTGGGAATCCAACCCCAAGGAAAGGCAAAGGGAATTCTAGGGATGTCAGCAAAGGGAAGCCCCAAAACAATGGTGATGTAGGGGCCTAGAGGACAGCCAGTACCTACGGAAGGAGAACAGAGGCCTTCAGGAGAGATGTCACCAGTGGAAAAAAACAGAACTGATCAATTATTTATTATTATTATTTTTAATGAGATGGAGTCTTGCTATGTTGCCCAGGCTGGTCTCGAACTCCTGGTCTCAAGCAGTCCTCCTGCCTTGGCCTCCCAAAGTGCTGGGATTACAGGTATGAGCCACTGCATGTGGCCTGATCAGTTATCTTATGTGTACTGGGAATCTATTAGGAGGAGTGGGGTGATTTAGCAACAGGTACAAGGAACACTAAGTAAAGGAAAAAAAATCATTAACTCCAGGAAAAGGCAAAAAGAAAGGAACTAAAATCTGGTACACTGCAGCTCTCATATGTGAATAATGATCACAAACTTCATATGTGAATAATGATCACAAACTAGTAAAACATTGAATACCCAGTTTGCTAAATTACAGTAGACTTCTATGGTATTGACCAGCTGGTGGAGGGGAGCCGATGGGGTGGCCTTGTGAGATAACTAAATTCACATCTCTCAGGATGGGAAGGCCATAGATGCTGTCTCACATGGATGACTCACAAGATTGCATACACTTGTTGTTTAGGACTATGGAGATGTGTAATTGCTAGAAAAAATCAGCATCAGTTTCCTCTGGTGTGGAGGGACAGAGCAGGAAACCTGTTTTGTTGTTAAACATTTAAAAAATTGTTTTCAGTTTTCTAAAGAAATTTTGTGGGCTGGGCATGGTGGCTCATGCCTGTATTTTGGAAGGCCGAGGTGGGAGGATCACTTGAAGCCAGGAGTTCAAGACCAGCCTGGGCAACAAAGTGAGACCCCTGTCTCTACAAAAAAGAAAATTTAAAAACTTCTGAAATACAAATGTAGAAAAGTACATGAAAGATATTAATACCATGTAACAAGTCTGAACGATTAGAATGTGTGGACTTCTTCCCTGATCATAAAACTCTCACCCTTGTTATAAGTTTTTTAGTATTATTCAGGTTCCTAAACAATGGGCATGTAAAGTAAAAATTAACTTAGGATTAAAAATCTAAACATCCACCTTGGGACAGGTAGAAGAAACTGCTCCTTCTAGTTCATGTGCTGGTACCTTAGCTGGCCTCTTAAGGTGCTTTCAGTTGGGTACAGTGGTTCACGCCTGTAATCCCAATGCTTTGAAAGGCTTTGACGTCACTTGACATCAAGAGTTTGGACGAGCCTGGGCAACATAGTGAGACCCCATCTCTACAAAAATGTTTAAAAGTCGGCTGGGCTTGGTAGTGCCCTCTGTGGTCCCAGCTACCCAAGGAGGTCGAGGCTGCAGTGAGCCACGATTGCACCACTGCATACTAGCCTAGGTGACAGAATGAGATCCCGTCTCAAAAAAAAAAAAAAAAAAAAAAAAAAAACGAAGGTGCTTCCTGCCCTTGAGCCTCCTTGTAAATTGCTTCAGGGGCTCTGGAGAGCAAGTGCAAAGCAGGGGGGCTCTGGTGCAGTTTGGCTCCTCTGCTCCACTGGCTTTACAGGTGCCGAGCTCTGAGTCCCAGGCTTCTTCCCTCATGCACGTCTGTCCCTCATTCTTATTCTGCAGGCCGAGCATGTCGGGACTCCACCTGGTGAAGAGGGGACGGGAACACAAGAAGCTGGACCTGCACAGAGACTTTACCGTGGCTTCTCCCGCTGAGTTTGTCACACGCTTTGGGGGGGATCGGGTCATCGAGAAGGTACAGATGGGTCTCGGCACTCTGGGTGGGGTCCGATTGGGGTGCAGGGGCCCCTCCTCTCAGCTGGAGGTGGGAGATTCGGGTTCAGGCTCATTCTGCCTGCTGCAGAGAGGGGGTGAGGGCCACGCTCCTCTGAGTTTTAATAGTTTAACCCTCAAATAGAAATAATAGTGAAGCCTCTTTCAAAGGGCTATTGTGAGGATGAAATGAAATAAGACAGGTAAAACACATTGTACTGTAAAACACTCAAAAAGTGTTAAGGGTGATCACAATGACACCAAAGGAATAAAAAAAAAAATCATTCACTGGGCTCGGCACAGTGGCTCATGCCTGTAATCCCAGCACTTTGGGAGGATGAGGTGGGCAGATCATCTGGGCCCAGCCTGGGTTTGTGTTCAAGTTCAAGACCAGCATGGACAACATGACAAAATCCTGTCTCTGCAAAAAAATTAAAAAATTAGCAGGATGTGGTGGTGTACACCTGTAGTCCCAGCTACTCGGGAGGCTGAGGTGGGAGGATCACTTGAAGCTGGAAGGTCGAAGCTGCAGTGAGCTGTGATTGCACCACTGTACTCCAGCCTGGGTGACAGAGCAAGACTCTGTCTCAAAAAAAAAAAAAATACATATATATATATATATTTCAAACAAACAGCCATCCAGCCATCCATCCATTTGATGATCCATTCATGTGGATGGCAGACTTTGGGCTCCTGCTCTGTGCTGGGGTGTGTGCCATGGAAATACACAGAAATACCAAGAGGAATGATGTGCTGCGGGGGCTGCAGGAGGCTCTGCAGCTGTGAGGTGGACTCGGGGTAGCACGTGGCCCCCAGCGCAGGTAGATGTGCACCTTCAGCTCCTTCCTTGTCTTCCCATGCAGGTGCTTATTGCCAACAACGGGATCGCCGCCGTGAAGTGCATGCGCTCCATCCGCAGGTGGGCCTATGAGATGTTCCGCAACGAGCGGGCCATCCGGTTTGTTGTGATGGTGACCCCCGAGGACCTTAAGGCCAACGCAGGTACCTGGGCCTTGACCCTCTCCTCCCATCACGCCCCATCCTTGCCTGCCCTCGCCTCCTTCCCCTGTGCCTAGGCAAGTCCATTCTGGACTCCCGATGGTCAGGACCTCTCATGAGTCTATTTATTTGTCCTTCCTTCTTTATTTAATTAAAACGTCTGCTGACATCAAGAACAACTCATGTGCCTTACAAAAATGCAGATGGTTAACATGCAGAGAGGAAATTCGATCTTTGAGAAATGTCTGTGTTCTAGCAGATTGGGGGCTGTTTCTCCTGCAGGTGTATGTAATTGTATTTCAATCATTTGTTCATTCTTCCGTTCATTTGCCTAAGTTTATTATAATGAATCATTCTATAAACAACTGTTGGATGATTTACTTTTTTTCCTGAACAGTCTTATCCTTTTATAGGCCCTACTCCCCACAGCAGCCAAAGTGACCTTTTAAAAGCATAACTTCTTCTGCTGTATTTTCTGAAGGTTGTTAAAAACAAAAACCTCAGCCAGAGCGCTGGCTCACCCCTGTAATCCCAGCACTTTGGGAGGCTAAGGTGGGAGGATTGCTTGAGCCCTTGAGTTTGAGAGCAGCCTGGGTAACATAATAAGACCCTGTCTCTACAAAAAATAAAAATAAAAAAATTAACTGGGTATAGTGGCACGCACCTGTAGTCTCAGCTACTCAGGAAGCTGAGGTGGGAGGATCGCTTCAGCCCAGGGGGTCTAGGCTGCAGTGAGCTGTGATTACACCGCTGCATTCCAGCCTGGGAAACAGACTGAGACTCTGTCTCAAATAAAACAACATAAACCTAAAAGCATAACTCAGGTCCGAGCACAGTGGCTCACGCCTGTAATCCCAGCACTTTGGGAGGCCAAGATGGGCGAATCACTTGAGGCCAGGAGTTTTGAGATCAGCCTGCCCAATGTGGTGGAACCCCATCTAAAAATACCTCCCAAAAATTTGCCAGGCATGGTGGCAGGTGCCTGTAGTCCCAGCTCTTCAGGAGGCTGAGGCAGGAGAATTGCTTGAACCCAGGAGGCGGAGGTTGCAGTAGGCTGAGATCACTCCACTGCACTGCGGCCTGGGCGACAGAGTGAGACTGTCTCAAAAAAAAAAAAAAAAAAAGCAAAACAAAAACCAACATAAGTCAGGTCTTCAGGACTTTTTGTGCTTCTCCTTAAAATGCATCAGAGGCTGTGTGCTGTTCCCAGTATTAGCAACCTCAGCACCATCCCCTAAGCCTTCCTGCCCCAAGCTCTTCACGGACATGGCCTCATTTGTTACTTACAGCTCTGTTTTACAGATGGCACAGTCGAGGCACAGGGACGTGAATTTATCACTTGTCCAGGGTCACACAACCATCATGTGATGCGGGTGGGATGGGAACCCTGGTCTGGGTTCAGAGCATCATCCAGTGGGTCCTCCCATCTTGGTTTAGTCTAAAATTCAAGATTGTCACCCAGGCCTATTAAGTCCCCTCCTGGCTCCATCTCGAACCTCTTGCCCTCCATCAGCTGGGTACCAGTCACCCTGGCCTCTGGCAGCTCCTGGGCCTGTTGCAGAGTCTTGGCACCTGCTGGAACCTCTATTGAAGGTGCTTCTCCCAGAGCCCTTTGTGCAGTGGACTCCCTCCCCACCCAGCCTGTAGGTCTCAACATGATCATCGCATCTCTCTCAGAGAACCTCATTTATTTTCTTCCCAGCACTGACCTGAGTCTGTAGTTATTGTGTTTATTTTCTTGTTTATCTTCTCCAACATAAAAGAAAAACTGGACAAGGACCAGGAAGCCTGTCTGGCCGCTCACTTCATCATCTCTGGAATCTCCCCGTTGGCCGACGCTTCTGTGTTTGATAAACATAGGAGGCAGGCAGGCCGGAAGGAACAGCTGCTCTGGGATTTCTTTATGTGTTTGCATATAAAGTGCCACATTGTTCAATTTCAGGATCTTAGCAATTCTATAGTACAGATGTCCCAACCCCTGTGTTTGGATTGAGTCTAACTTTTCCTAGTCCAAAACACTGCTCAGTGGCTGTTCTCTGACTTTGGCCTCATTGATGTGTGGGTTTTTGTTTGTTTGTTTGTTGTTGCTTTTTTTCTGAGATGGAGTCTTGCTCTACCTCCCGGGTTCAAGCAATTCTTGTGCTTCAGCCTCCCAAGTAGCTGGGACTTCAGGCATGTACCACCACGACTGGCTAATTTTTGTATTTTTAGTGGAGATGGAGTTTCACCATGTTGGCCAGGCTAGTCTTGAACTCCTGACTTCAGGTGATGTGCCCGCCTCAGCCTCCCCAAAGTGCTGGGATTACAGGTGTCAGCCACCGCGCCCAGCCAGCGTGTGTTTTTTTAAGGACATATTCCTAGACATGGAACTTCTGGCTTAAAGAGCATGAGTATTTTAAAATCAAAACATTGCGTTATGTTCAGCCTTAAAAAGGAAGGAAATCCCATCATATGTTACAACACAGATGAACCTTGAGGACATTATGCTGGTCACAAAAAGTGAAATAAGCCAGTCACAAAAAGACAAATACTGCATGATTCCATGTATAAGGGGTAACTAGAGTAGTGCAATTCATAGAGAGAGAGAAGATCGTTGGTTGCCAAGGACATCAGGGAGGGAGAAAAAGGGAGTTGTTCATGAGTATAGAGTTTCAGATTCATAAAATGAAAAAGTTCTGGACATCTGTTTCACAATATAAATATACTTCACTATTGAACTGTACACTCAAAAATGGTTAAGATGGTAAATTTTGTGTGTGTTTTTTTTTTACCATAATTTAAAACTCTGGATTGTATTTTTGTTTGTTTGTTTGTTTTTTGAGACAGGGCCTTGCTCTGTCACCCAGGCTGGAGCGCAGTGACATGATCACGACTCATTGTAGCCTCGACCTTCTAGGCTCAAGTGATCCTCCTGCCTTGGCCTCCCAAGTAGCTGGGACTATAGGCATGCACCACCATTCCTGGCTACTTTTTTTGGATTTTTTTTTTTTTTTTTTTTTTTGTGGAGACAAAGTCTCTGTGTGTTGCCCAAACTGGTCTTGAATTCCTGGCCTCAAGTGATCCTCCTGCCTCTGCCTCCCAAAGTGCTGGGATGTCAGGCGTGCACCACCGCGCCCAGCCCTATTATATTATTTAATGGTAAAACAATATTAAGATAAACTTTAAATAGGACTTTTTTTAAAAACCCACCTCTAATCCCAGTCTGTTGACAGATTACTTCCTTCTTCCTTCGTTCCTTTCCAGGCCTTCCAGGCCTTGTCCAGAAACATATCTGTATCACATAATTAAAATCATATTTCATTTTCTTTACATTTTCTTTTTTTTTTTTTTTATTAGACAGAGTCTCGTTCTGTCACCCAGGCTGGAGTGCAGTGGTGTGATCTCAGCTCACTGCTACCTCCGCCTCCTGGGTTCAAGCGACTCTCCTACCTCAGCCTCCTGAGTACCTTGGATTACAGGTGCCCACCACCACGCCTGGCTAATTTTTGTATTTTTAGTAGAGACAGAATTTCACCATGTTGCCCAGGCCGGTTTCGAACTCCCGGCCTCAGGCCATCTGCCTGCCTCGGCCTCCCAAAGTGCTGGGATTACAGGCGTGAGCCACCACGCCTGGCCTTCTCTTTACATTTTCATACATGTTTGTCCATTGTTACCATAGAAATCTGCATGGTTCTGCTTTCCATGGCTGTACATAGTCACATCTTGTAATGTTCTGCCATTGATGTCAGTCTGTCAGCAGTTCCTTCCTTCTCCCTCCCATTTAATTTCAGAGTACATCAAGATGGCGGATCATTACGTCCCCGTCCCAGGAGGGCCCAATAACAACAACTATGCCAACGTGGAGCTGATTGTGGACATTGCCAAGAGAATCCCTGTGCAGGTAGATGGACTGGGGTGCCCAAGTGTGGCCCCTGAGTGTGGGATGATGCCCCTAGGTTCTAGTTCAATTCCACAGTTCACAAGGGGTGGAGGGTCCAGATCCCACAAGGCTCCAAATTCCTGGGCTGATGTAACACAGAAAAGAGTGTTCAAGTGAGGCGAAGCACATTCTGTTTTTAAAGAAAAATTTTATAGACAGGATCTCGCCATGTTGGCCAGGCTGGTCTCTAACTCCTGGGCTCAAGTGATCCTCCTGCCTTGGCCTCCCAAAATGCTGGGGTTATAGGCGTGAGTTACTGCGCCTGGCTGGGAGGCATATTCTTGAAGGAAGATTGTTGCTCACCCCTTTCTGTGTTTGCAGGCGGTGTGGGCTGGCTGGGGCCATGCTTCAGAAAACCCTAAACTTCCGGAGCTGCTGTGCAAGAATGGAGTTGCTTTCTTAGGTAGAGTGTGTCCCCATCAGATACATGGGAATTGGGGCGTTGCTGGGACACTCTGCTGGGTCTGACGCTCTTTCTCCTCCTGTCCTGTAAAGCGGAGGTCCGTTTGATTTCCCACCTCACACTTCTGTTGTGAGGAGTGAGTGAGTCCCAGGGTGGAAGGGCACATAGCTAATCTGCCAACTCATGGAATTAGGAGCTGCCCGCTTTTCAAAGGAAGACACACAGGCAGCCAACAAGCATATGAAAAAAAGCTCAACATCACTGATCATTAGAGAAAGGCAAGTCAAAACCAGAGTGAGATACCATTTCTTGACAGATTCTGAGATTGTGGAGAAAAGGGAACGCTTATGCACTGTTGGTGGGAGTGTAAACTAGTTCAACCATTGTGGAAAACAGTGAGGCAATTCCTCAAAGAGCCAAAAATAGAACTACCATTTAACCCAGCAATCCTGTTACTGGGTGTATACCCAGAGGAATTTAAAATCATTCGACCATAAAGACGCATGAACACGAATGTTTATTGCAGCACTATTCACAGTAGCAAAGGCATGGAGTCAACCTAAATGCCCATCAATAACAGATTGGATAAAGAAAATGTGGTACATATACACCATGGAATACTATGCAGCCATCAAAAATACTGAGATTATGTCTTTTGTGGGAACATGGATGGAGCTGGAGGCCGTTATCCTTAGCAAACTAACACAGGAACAGAAAACCAAATATTAAATGTTCTCACTTATAAGTGGGAGCTAAATGATGAGAACATATGGACACAAAGAGGGGAACAGCAGACACTACTTGAGGGTGAAAGGCGAGAGGAGGGAGAAAAGCAGAAAAAATAACTATTGGATACTAGGCTTGGTATCTGGGTGATGAAATAATCTGTACCACAAACCCCTGTGACATAAGTTTACCTATATAACAAATTTGCACATGTAATTATGTCCATGTCCTTGTGTAGTTTAGGGGAATCATTTACTATCATGTAATAAATCCCTGCTTCTCCTTACCGGTGGGTCTGAAAACAGTCTTGCCCAAATGTGAAGCAACTCAGTGCGGATCAATACATGATATTCACCTGAGGTACAGCCGGGAGTCCCATGCCCATTGACGTTTTCTTTGTCTGTGGACTCTGAGTACATGTGGGCATCTGTCCTGTCTGACAGTTACCCAGGACTCTCATTATCAGTCTTAATTCCTCTGGAGGTTGATGATCCAGCCCACTGGACAAACTACAGCTCATAGGCCAAATCCAGCCTATGGCTTGCCTTTGTAAATAAAGTTTTATTAAAACATGGTCGTGCTTATTCGTTTATGTATTGCCTATGGCTGCTTTCACCCAACACTGGCAAAGTTGAGTCATTGTGACAGAGACCTGCAGGCTCGCACAACTGAAAGTATTTCCCATCTGGCTCTTTATAGAAAGAGTTTGCTAACCTATGGTCCAGCTCTTTGAGCTCCTAGCTTACCTCTTTGATCTAGCTTTCTGCCTTCCCTCCAAAGTGAATTTTGTATATGCCACTGTAGCCTAGGTTGTAACTCACAACAGGTTTACAATCCACATACGTTGAAAGTTGACTGATGCAATAGCAGACTAACAGATTATTTTTCTTCCCTGACATGAGGTTAAGCTCCCTGAGAGCTGGGACCAGAGAGTTTTCTCTGTCATCTGCTCCTTACCTGGCCCCACCACCGTGCACTCGGTCGGCATTCAGCCTCGAGGGTCTTGTGACTGACCGGATTCTGCTTCCCTTCTTGTCCCCGACTCCTCAGGCCCTCCCAGTGAGGCCATGTGGGCCTTAGGAGATAAGATCGCCTCCACCGTTGTCGCCCAGACGCTACAGGTCCCAACCCTGCCCTGGAGTGGAAGCGGTAAGGGACCCCGAGCTTCCCTCTGGGGGAGCTTCTCAGCCCAGTCTTGATAATGTGAACGGTCAGGGTGACAGAAGTATGCTTGTAACAATTCTTTCCATTACAAATGTTACTTACTTTTATTTTTTAGTCATTAGCAAAATATTTTAAAATTTTAAATTAGTAAACAAGTGGTATAATTTATTGTAGGCAATTTAGAAAATACAAGAAGTACAAAAAAAAAATGGAAATCATTCATAATCCTATGACCCAGTGTTGAACATTTATTACATTGTAGGTATCTACCTTTCCAACCTTTTTCTGGGCATAGTCTTTGGGAAAAAAAAAAAAAAAAAGACAGATCTTGGCCAGTGGCTCATGTCTGTAACCCAACCCCCCAACCCAGTGCTTTCAGAGGCTGAGGGAGGAGGATCACTTGAAGCCAGGAGTTCAAGACCAGCCTGGGCAACATAGCAAGACCCCATCTCCAGAAAAAGTAAAAAAAAAAAAAATTAACTGGTTATGGTGGTGCATACCTGTAGTCCCAACTACTCAGGAGGCTGAGGCAGGAGGGTGGCTTGAGCCTAGGAGGTCGAGGTTACAGTGAACTATGGTGGCACCACTGCACTCCAGCCTGGGTGATGAGACCCTGTCTTTAAAAGGAAACAACAACCCATCTTACATTTCCTAGTTTGTGACTTTTTTTTTCCTCGCTAATGAATATCTTTCTATGTAAAAAATACACTTTACACCATTTAAGATGCCTGCATAGGATTATATCTTATGGGTGTATCATAATTTACTTAACAGTCCTCATGGTTAAACAATTTAGGTTGTTTCCAATTTATTTTTTCTAATTTAAAAAATATTCAAAGGAATGGAGCTTTGATAATCTTACAGCTAAATTTATGTGTGCATTTTAATAATTTTCTTAGGATAAATTCCTAACAGTGGAGTTTCTAGGACAAATTAAAAAATAAATAGGACAGTCTCAAAAGTTTCCTATTAAATTTGTTTTTTTTTTCCCCCCAAAAGTTGAATTTTAAATTTGGGATGGAAAATTTGCTTTCATTTGTTAAATCTTTGCATGGTTTTGGGAAATAATTATTCACATATAAATGACTCCATAAGGTAGAATTGGGATTTTTTTTTGGATTTAGATTAATATGGTTGTTGTTGGTCGACTCAGTCTGAGTTTCTTTCCTTTTTTGTTGTTTTGTTTTCGAGACAGGGTCTCACTCTGTCACCCAGGCCAAACTGTAGTGGCATGATCATAGCTCACAGCAGTCTTGACCTCCTGAGCTCAAGTGATCCTCCTGTATCAGCCTCCCGAGTAGCTGGGATTACAGGCCCATGCCACCATGCCTGGCTAATTATAAAATTTTTTTTGTAAAGACAAGGTCTCACTATGTTGCCAGGGTTGGTCTTAAAGTCCTGGGTTCAAGCGATTCCCCCCACCTCAGCCTCCCAAAGTGCTGGGATTATAAGCATGAGCCACCACGCCTGGCAGTTAGTTTCTTAAGCTTGATTTCTCATTCAAGGTTGGGTTAGTTCTTGAGCAAATGAAAAGCCATTGTGAGAAGCTGAAGGGAGTGTCTGTATTCCGCTGGTCCAGAAGCCCAGGTCTAGCACTATGTCAGCAGGGAGAGGCCCTGTGGTTTCTGGGTTGTGTGTGTTTCTCCTGGATTTGGGAGGAATCAGGTTTCTTTGTGACTCTCCAGGCCTGACAGTGGAGTGGACAGAAGATGATCTGCAGCAGGGAAAAAGAATCAGTGTCCCACAAGATGTTTATGACAAGGGTTGCGTGAAAGACGTGGATGAGGGCTTGGAGGTAAATGCAGAGCCTGTGGGGGCAAGGGGGGGCCAGAACCAAACTGCCTCTGTCCTGGTAGCAGTTGGCAACTGGCTAACCTCTAAAGAGGTCTGTTTGTCCTTTGCACCCAGGCAGCAGAAAGAATTGGTTTTCCATTGATGATCAAAGCTTCTGAAGGTGGCGGAGGGAAGGGAATCCGGAAGGCTGAGAGTGCGGAGGACTTCCCGATCCTTTTCAGACAAGTGAGCAGTTCTTGCTGTGTCTTTTCGCATCTGTCTTTGGGAATTGTTTGTGGGCTGCCAGATTATTTCTCTTAGCATTATTCTGTGACAGTCAAGAAGACATTTGTAGGAGCTGGATGTATCGTTGTATCGTATTTTGCAACAAACGCGTACATTTTTACTCAGAAAAGCCCATGGTTTTGCGTCGATCTTGACAGAATCTTTTAGGTAGTTCAAGTCTATAAATCAGTGTATCTAGAAATGATTTCAGAGATACAGGATCAAAATAGCTGTTTGTGACTATGTTGGCCTGTAGAGGAATGGGATATTTTATAAATTTTAGTACTCTTGTTATTTCTAATGTTTCTAGATGGTCTATTTTATTTTATTTTTGAGACAGAGTTCACTCTGTCACCCAGGCTGGAGTGCAGTGGCACAATCTCAGCTCACTGCAACCTCTGCCTTTCAGGTTCAAACAATTCTAGTGCCTCAGCCTCCTGAGTAGCTGGGATTACAGGCGTGTGCCACCACACGCAGCTCATTTTTGTCTTTTTAGTAGAGACAGAGTTTCACCATGTTGGCTGGGCTGGTCTCAAACTCTTGGCCTTGAGTGATCGGCCCGCCCTGGCCTCCCAAAGTGCTGGGATTACAGGTGTGATCCGCTGCGCCCTGCCTGATCAATTTTAACTGTAGGAACGAATTGCACATTTACTTACTGGTAGCTAGTTTTCCTCTTTTAAAACCTTATGTCCGTTATCAGCAATGTTTAGAAAACATTTATACTGACAATCTTCCCATTCTTAAAGCTATTTTAATATTTCTAGCTTTTCTTCTAGACCTTCTTCATATGTATATTTTAAAGAGCTGTATTCAGTCTACACGAAATTTTGCTCTGCATTTAACACATTCCAAATTGTAGATCATGAATATTATTATGTTATTCCTGCCTTGGCAATTATTTTGATGATTACTCAATATTTTATGTGTGGCAATAGCCTTATTTATGAAACCTTTCCTTTTTTGTTAAATGTTTAGCTTATTTCTACTTTGTTATTATGAATAATAATACCACAGTATAATATGATATTTAGTACTATAAATAACACTTAGCTCTTTTTTCTTCTTAATTATTTTCTTGGATAAAGACTTGGGGAGAAAGACTTAGTTAAATAGCACACACTTTACATGCACTTTGAAACACATATCAGTACATTGCTTTCTAGGAGTTTTACTAATTATACCACTCGGTATAATATGTGAATGTTGTATAAAGCAGCAGTTTCACTACCATTGTATCGCTGTTGGGGTGTACAAGTGTTTTGGGGATTTGGATGGGGGGAAGAATTGATATTAAAAGGGAAGTTGCAGCAGCAGTACAGAAAGTTCACATCTATCCTTCACCCGGTTTCACTCGTTAACATTTTTCATATAACTTTGCAACTAAGAGATTAACATGGGCACTTTTCTGTTTGGTAAACTCCAGACTAGATTGAATTTCATCTGTTTTTGCACCAATGTCCCTTTCCTGTTGCAGGATTCAGTCCTGGATTCCATATTGCATTAGGGGTCATACAGATTTTAAAGCTTTTTTGCTTTTTAAAAAATAGACTTTATTTATTAGAGCAGTTTTAGGGTCACAGCAAAATGGAGCGGAAAGAATAGAGAGTTCCCACATACCCCAGGCCCTCATGTGCACACAGATGCCCAAGCTTTTTTATTTTACTTATATGAGTGCACTATGAATATGTTCTTAATGTAGAGAGTCAGTCAAGTCAGCCATGTGTTAAGAATAAAAAAGGAAAAACCCTTTTCCCCATTACCTTCCAACTCTCCTTTCTCAGATGTAACCACTATTAGCAGCTGCCGATCATGGGGAGCTCTTTTCAGCACTGTCACTGTATATACTTTTACATAGACATTCATACAGTTGTTTTATTATTTTTTGCATGAGTTCATCCTATACATTATTGCAAATTTGTTAAACTTAATTTGTCTTAGAAATCATTGCACGTGAATACTTTTCACATTGTCTTTAAGAATCTCTAGAAGACATGCCTATAAAACAATGCCTTTCAGCTCTTAACAGGATGAAGTAAGTTTGTCCTTAGATTCCACCCGGGAGAGCTAGCTGAGAAAGTGCAGTAAGTGGAAGAAAAAGACAACCACAGATTACTGTGTTTTGGTCCCATTTTCATTCAAAGAAACTTTCTCTGTATGTGTTGCTATATGCATAGAAGAAAGCCAGTTTGGACACCAAACTCTTTAACAATGCAATATCTTTAGGGGATGTGATTGTGGGAGATTTTACCATTTCACAGAGTTTGACTTAAAAAAGAGAATATGTTGCAGGTAGTGACTATTGGGCTGGCGGTGCAGCTGGTAAAGGAATTTACCAAGACAGCTGTAGGTAAAGAAAGGCAGATTTATTGGAGGAAGTATGAAAATATGTTGCAAGATTGCAACAGGCAGCACAGCAGAGAAGGAGCTGTCTGCAAAGAGGCAAGGGCTGGTGGGAGGTTTTATAGGGTGGTGCTGGAGGAGGGGCTGTGAGGTTATTACGTCCTGGGGTTGTTTGTGATTAGCCATCTCTCGAGCAGTTGTTCATTGTTCTTCCCCACCTGGGCCCCCACCCCACCTGGGGCCCCTTTCTCCTCATTACTGTGGAGTCGGGACTCCACAGAATATTATGTCTGTGAGACAACAAAAGTAAAAGATCAGCAGAGTCCTGGATGAGTACCCTAAACACATCACTGCGTTTGTTTTATGTTCTCTCCTGAGAACTTCCAGAAGCTTCCAGAGCTGGTTTCCCCATGAAGATCAAGCTGCTCTGCTTTCCCTGACAGGTACAGAGTGAGATCCCAGGCTCGCCCATCTTTCTCATGAAGCTGGCCCAGCACGCCCGTCACCTGGAAGTTCAGATCCTCGCTGACCAGTATGGGAATGCTGTGTCTCTGTTTGGTCGCGACTGCTCCATCCAGCGGCGGCATCAGAAGATCGTTGAGGAAGCACCGGCCACCATCGCCCCGCTGGCCATATTCGAGTTCATGGAGCAGGTACACTTCTCAGAGCCCAGGGGGCAGCTTCAGAGAGAGCCGTCTCAGCTCAGAGTCAGGAAGAACTTTCTACAGTCAGTGTGGCTGAATGGTGGCATGGGTGCCTAACAAGAGGGATGAGGGCCCATTCCAGAGGTGATTTCAGCATCACACAGGTTTATTAGATTAGCCGGTCTGTGAACTCCCCAAATATTTCTTTTCTTTTTTGAGACAGAGTCTCACTGTGTTGCCCACGCTGGAGTGCAGTGGTGCGATGATAGTTCACAGCAGCCTGTAACTCCTGGGCTCAAGTGATCCTCCCACCTCAGCCTCCCAAGTAGCTGGGACTACAGGAACCTGTCACCATGTCTGGCTAATTTTTAAAAAAAATTTTTTGTAGAGACAGAGTCTTGCTATGTTGCCGAGGCTGGCCTTGAACTCCTGGCCTCAAGTGATCCTCCCGCCTTGGCCTCCTTAAGCGCTAGGGTGATAGGCATGAGCCACCACACCTGGCCAGTCCCAAAATATTTCACATGTAGCAGGTGCTCAGTCTGCATTTGGTGAAGGAACTGATAGTCACCATTTACAGTTCCCTGAAAAGACCTCTGGAACCCCCTTGGCCTCTTTCTGTTTCTTCACAGTGTGCCGTCCGCCTGGCCAAGACCGTGGGCTATGTGAGTGCAGGGACGGTGGAATACCTCTATAGTCAGGATGGCAGCTTCTACTTCTTGGAGCTGAATCCTCGCTTGCAGGTGGAACATCCCTGCACAGAAATGATTGCTGACGTTAATCTGCCGGCCGCCCAGCTACAGGTGAGAAAACGGGCTCGGGGCCCTGGGACTTCTCTGCCCTGGGTCAGGGGTCCATGTGCTGCTCCCATTAGTCCATCCCACCCATCTCTTGGCCGACTGTCCCAGGGGAATGACTGGCCAAAGAGCACTTTGAGAAATCTGTAAAAGCTGTAGTTCTCCCTGGGAAAATATCTTTTATACAATTTCAGGACATTCATAGACCTAGAGAAATGTTTCTTAACCTTGTTATCATTATCACTCCCTGCAAGGATCCTTTGGACACATTTTATATCCTAATCCCTGTCTTGTGAAATTTTAATATCACAAATATACCACATACCTGTTTGGATATTGTAGATATATCTGTGCTTTATTCATGAAAAGAGTGAGATTTTCTTCACTCCCAAGAACAAATATTTGTCTCTTCAGAGGCAATATCATCCCTGTTAAGAATATGTGATCCAGAGTTATAACCTCTTGGGTTAAAGGGAACTCTAAATTTTTTTTTTATTTTTAATTTTTATGGGTATATAGTAAGTCTGTATATTTATAGGGTGCAAGAGATTTTTGTTTTTGTTTTTGTTTTTTTGAGACGGAGTCTTGCTCTGTTGCCCAGGCTGGAGTGCAGTGGCGCGATCTCGGCTCACTGCAGCCTCCGCCTCCCAGGCATACAATGTGTAATAATCACATCAGGGTAAATGGGTATCCATCCCCCTCCAGCGTTTATCCTTTCTTTGTGTTATGGTGTTATGAATATTCCAATTATACTCTTTTAGTTAATTTTAAAATGTGCAATAAATTATTGTTGACTGTAGTCACCCTGTTGTACTATATCAAATACCAGGCCGTATTCATTCTCTTAATCACTACATTTTTGCGCCCATTAACCATCCTCGCTTTCCATACCCCTACCTCTTCCTTTCCAGCCTCTGGTAACCATCATTCTACTCTCTGTGTCTGTGAGTTCCATTGTTTTAATTTTTAGCTCCCACAAATGAGTGAGAACTTGCAAAGTTTGTTTTTCTCTGCCTGGTTCATTTCATTTAACATAATGTTCTCCAGTTCCATCCACGTTGTTGCAAATCATGGTCTCATTCTTTTTTATGTCTGAATAGTACTCCATTGTGTGTATGTACCACATTTTCTTTTTCCTTTTCTTTTCTTTTTTTTTTTTTTTTTTTTTTGAGATGCAGTCTCGCTCTGTTGCCCAGGCTGGAGTGTAGTGGTGCAATCTCAGCTCACTGCAACCTCCACCTCTTGGGTTCAAGCAATTATCCTGCCTCAGCCTCCCTAGTAGTTGGGATTACAGGTGCACACTACCATGCCCAGCTAATTTTTGCATTTTCAGTAGAGATGGGGTTTCACCATATTGGCCAGGCTGGTCTCAAACTCCTGACTTCAGATGATCTGCCCACCTCAACTTCCCAAAGTGCTAGGATTACAGGCATGAGCCACTGCCCCTGGCCTGTACCACATTTTCTTTATCCAATCATCTGTTGATGGACATTTAGGTTGATTCCAAATCTTGGCTATTGTGAATAGTGCTACAATAAACATGGGAGTACAGATACTCTTCGATATACTGATTTCCTTTCTTTTGAGTATATATTTAGCAGTGGGATTGCTAGATTGGTAGTTCTACTTTTAGTTTTTTAAGGAACCTCCATATTGTCCTCCATAGTGGTGGTACTAATTTTCAGTCCTACCAACAGTGTATGAGGGGTCCCTTTTCTCCACGTCCTTGCTAGCACTTCTTTTTCTGTTTTCTTTTTCCTTTCCTTTTTTTTTTTTTTTTTTTTTGAGAGTGAGTCTTGCTCTGTTGCCCAGGCTGGAGTACAGTGGTGCGATCTTGGCTCACAGCAACCTCTGCCTCACGGTTCGAACACTTCTCCTACCTCAGCCTCCTGAGTAGCTGGGACTACAGGCGTGTGCCACGACGCCCAGCTAATTTTTTGTGTATTTAGTAGAGATGGGGTTTCACCGTTTTAGCCAGGATAGTCTTGATCTCCTGACCTCGTGATCTACCCACCTCAGCCTCCCAAAGTGCTGGGATTACAAGCTTGAGCCACCGCGCCCAGCTGCTAATATTTCTTATTGCCTGTCTTTTGGATAAAAGCCATTTTAACTGGAGTGAGACAATGTCTCATTGTGGTTTTGATTTGCATTTCTCTGATGATCAGTGATGTTGGGCGCCTTTTCCTATGCCTGTTTGCCATTCGTATGTCTTCTTTTGGGAAATGTCTATTCAGATCTTTTGTCTGTTTTTAATTGGATTCATGAGTCTTTTTTCCTACTCAGTTGTTTTAGCTTCTTTTTTGTTTTTGAGCCAGGGCCTTGCTCTGTTGCCCAGGCAGGAATGCAGTGGCATGATCATGGCTCACTGCAGTCTTGACCTCCTGGGCTCAAGCGATTCTCCCACATCAACCTCCTGAGTAGCTGAGACTACAAGTGTGCAACACCATGCCCAGCTAACTTTTTAAAATTTTTTGTACAGATAAGGTCTCACTATGTTGTCTAGGCTGGTCTCAAACTCTTGGGTTCAAGCAGCCCTCCCACCTCAGCCTCCCAAAGTGCTGGTGTTACAGGCATGAGTCACCATGCTCATCCTTGAGCTTCTTATGTATTCTGGTTATTAATCCCTCGTCAGGTGGCTAGTTTACAAATGTTTTCTCCCATGCTGTGGATTGTCTCTTCCCTTTGTTGATTGTTTCCTTTGCTGTGCAGAAGTTTCTTAACTTGATGTGATCCCATTTGTCCTTTTTTTTGCTTTAGTTGTCTGTGCCTTTGGGGTATTACTCAATAAATTTTTGCCCAGACTGATGTTCCTGAGAGTTCCCCCAATGTTTTCTTCTAGTAGTTTCATAATTTCAGGTCTTAGATTTAAGTCTTTAGTCCATTTTGATTTGAAGAATTTGATTCTTCATTTATGATTCTGCATATGGATATCCAGTTTTCCCAGCACCATTTATCGAAGAGACTTTTTCCCCATTGCATGTTCTTCGCAAGTCTGTCAAAAATGAGTTCACTGTAGATGTATGGATTTGTTTCTGGATTCTCTATTCTGTCCCATTGATCTATGTGTTTGTTTTTATGTCAGTACCACCCTGTTTTGGTTACTGTAGCTCTGTAATATAACTCATAGTCAGGTAATTTGATTCCTCCAGTGTTTGTTCTTTTTATTCAGGATGGTATTGGCTATTCTGGGTCTTTTGTGTTTCCATATAAACTTTAGGATTTTTTTTTCTATTTCTGTGAAGAATGTCATTGGTATTTTGATAGGGATTGCATTGAATCTATAGATTGCTTTGGGTAATATAGCCATTTTAACAATACTGATTCTTCCAAACCATGAACATGGAATATCTTTCCATTTTTGTGTGTCCTCTTCAATTTCTCACATCAGTGTTTTATGCTTTTTATTATAGAGACCTTTCACTTCTTAGGTTAAGTTTATTCCAGGGATTTTATTTTGTTTGTAGCTATCATAAATGGAATTACTTTCTTGATTTTTTTTTTCCAGACCATTCGCTCTTGGCATATAGAAATGCTATTGATTTTTATATGTTGATTTTGTATCCTGTAGATTTACTGAATTTGTCAATTCGAATTGTTTTTTGGTGGATTCTTTAGGTTTATCCAATTTTAAGATTATATCATCTGTAAACAAGGATAATTGGACTTCTTCCTTTCCAATTTGGATGTCCTTTATTTCTTCTCTAAATTGTTTTCATTGTTTTCTTCCTTCCTTCCTTCCTTCTTTCTTCCCATAATGGGGTCTCATTACGTTGCCCAGGCTGGTCTCCCTCCCTTCCTCTTTTTCTTCCTTCAGCAGAATTTTTAAAAAAGTTTTCTTTATTTTTTTTTAGTTTGAAAGATTTCAAAAAAGTTGCAAGAATGATACAATTAATACCCATATGCCCTGCATATAGATCCATCAGTTGCCACATTTGCTTTGTCTCTCTTCTGTCTGTTTGTATAATTTTAGGGGGCTCAATCTTTTTTTTTTTTTCTTTGAGATGGAGTCTCACCCTTTCACCCAGGCTGGAGTGCAGTGGTGCGATCTTGGCTCACTGCAACCTCCACCTCCCAGGTTCAAGCGATTCTCCTGCCTCAGCCTCCCGAGTAGCTGGGATTATAGGTGCCTGCCAGCACACCCAGCTAATTTTTATATTTTTAGTAGAGACAGGGCTTCACCATGTTGGCCAGGCTGGTCTCGAACTCCTGACCTCAACTGATCAGCCCACCTCGGCCTCCCAAAATGCTGGGATTACAGGTGTGCACCACTGTGCCCGGCCGCGGGCTCAATCTTTTGAGCAATGGTTTGAGTGAACCTTCGTAACATATGGCCTCTGAATACTTCATTCTAAAGGCCTCCTAGAACAAGAGCATTCCGGTCCAATGCCCTAGTGCAATTATGACACTTGAGAAATAGAGCATTGATACCACATCTATATCTAATATATACCATTCACATTAAATATTTTCCCTGTTGTTCCAATAATGTCTTTTTGTAGCTGTTTTTTGTCTCTTAAATCCAGGATCCAACCCAACCCAGGGTGACACATTCCATTTTATTTTCATGTGTCTTTAATCTCTTTAATCTGAAAGCATTCCATAGTCTTTTTTCATCCTTGACATTGGCATTAAAATTTTTTTTTTTTTTTTTTTTTGGTGATGGAGTCTCGCTCTGTCACTCAGGCTGGAATGCAGTGGTGCAATCACGACTCACTACAGATTCAACCTCCCAGGCTCAAGTGATCCTCCCACCTCAGCCTCCTGAGTAGCTGGGACCACAGGTGCAAGTCACCATGCCTGGCTAATGTTTTTTTAATTTTTTCTGTAGAGATCGGGTCTCATTATGTTGCCCAGGCTGGTCTCCAACTCCTAGGCTCAAGCGATCTGCCTGCTTCAGCCTCCCAAAGTTCTGGGATTACAGGCATGGACACTGGCATTTTTGAGGAGCTCAGGCAGAATGTCCCTCACTGGATTTCTCTGATTGTTTCTTCCTGGTTCGATTCCTGCTACACATTTTGGCAGAATACTACACAGGTGTTGTGTCCTTAATACATCCCATCATGAAGCCTGTTAAATCTGATCATTTGGTTAAGCTGGTTCCATAATTGTCTACTTTTTACCCATTCTTCATGTCCAGTTTCCCCTTCGGGTGCCCTTTACAAAAACTTCCTTTAACTCTGCAGCCAACATGGTTGCTTCTCACCTTCCCTAGCTCTAAAAGTCTAGTACTTGATGCATGTATTTTCTTGTTGTGTGATGTTGTTTCATAAATATTTTTCCTTTTCCCAACTGTACTATTTGCTCCACTGTGAAAAGTTCATGTCTTATGGCTTTTTCTTTCTTTGGCTCTCTGGCCACAGTAGAGCACCACGTTGTCTATAGAGTAGTGTCTGTATATCCTAAATCATTGACTGAACCTCTGTTGCATCTACCACTGTGCCTGGTGTTTTGGGGCCATGTTCTGGTAGGACTGACAGTCTGTGGGTTGGATCTCTTGATTTTAGATCGCCATGGGCGTGCCACTGCACCGGCTGAAGGATATCCGGCTTCTGTACGGAGAGTCACCATGGGGAGTGACTCCCATTTCTTTTGAAACCCCCTCAAACCCTCCCCTCGCCCGAGGCCACGTCATTGCCGCCAGAATCACCAGCGAAAACCCAGACGAGGCAAGTTATGAGGGCCCCTGTGTTTCCACCGTCTCAGATCTCCCAGCATGTGGGGGACCCTGGATGTTAGCCTGGGAAGAGACACCCACAAGCTATCCAGGCATCTCAGTTTACAAATGGGGAAACTGAGGCATGGGAAGGGACATCCCATGGTTTATTGGATTATTGGATTTATTGGATTTTTATTTTTATTTATTTTTATTTTTTTGAGATGGAGTCTCACCCTGTCACCCAGGCTGGAGTGTAGTGGCGCGATCTTGGCTCACTACAACCTCTGCCTCCCAGGTTCAAGCGATTCTCCTGCCTCAGTCTCCCAAGTAGTTGGGATTACAGGCGCCTGCTAATTTTTGTATTTTTAGTAGAGACGGGGTTTCACCATATTGGCCAGGCTGGTCTGGAACTCCTGACCTCGAGTGATCCACCCGCCTCGGCCTCCCAAAGTGTTGGGATTACAGGCATGAGCCACCACACCCAGCTGGATTTACTGGATTTTTGGATTATTGCCAGGCTCTGGGCCGAGCCTTCCCGTGTCTCAGTGCTCACTTATAGGACACTACTGCTGCTAGACATTGTCACCCCACATTACAGGCAAAGAGCCTGGGGTAACTTGCTTCCTGTCTCCCACCTGGGACCTGCTGAGACCCATCAGTGGACTCCAAAAGCCATGCCTATCTTTGGGACAAGCAGCCAGGTTTAGAACCCTAGTCCTTGGATTTCTGGCCCCGTGTGCTTTTTGCCACAGTATGAAGTCTGGCTCATTGTAGAGAGTCCCTTTGTGACTTGGCCTTACTTGGGTCTTAAAAAACAAACCAACTGGCATCCCTTACAGTTTACATGCATACCGACCGTTGATTGTCACAGGACTCATCAATCTACTACAACTTAATTGCTTAATTATTACACTCAGGAAACTGGGGGTAAGAGAGGGTACACCTCCACCCCTTTTAATTAAATAATTTTAAGCTAGGGTAGCTGTATTCATTTGGGGTTCTTGGCTGTGAACCAAACACCAACTCTGGTGGACAAGCAAAAGGGGAATTTTTTGGAGGGATGATGGCTCGTTCCCAGGTTCCTGGGAGGATGGAGGACCAGGTATGGTAACAGCCCAGGCACTTGGGTCGCTCCATCTCTCACCTCTACATACCTCTCCCCAAATCCTTCATCCCTTAGTTCAGGAGCCCTAATCCCAGTGAGAGGTACCATGTCCACCCATTCTTATCAAAATTGTACTTAGAGGGAGACGGGCCGTTCTCCCAGAGGGAATCAGGTGTGTGTTGGCAGCAGCCTGGCCGATGGGGTGAGGAAAAGGGGGATGGAGGGAGGGAGGGAGGAAGGGGTAGGAAAGGAAGGAGGGAAGAGGGGAGTGAGGAAGGACGAAGGGAGAGAGGGAAGGAGGGAGGGAAGTTGGAAGGAAGGAGAGAAGAAAGGAAGGAAATACCAACGAAATGGCCTCTTCCCTAGCAGCAAGGGCCCTGCCCAGGATGCCCTGGATTTCTTCACCTGCAGAGGTTTTCATTATCCAGAATTGGAAATCTAACCTGTCTTCACTTTTATTTAAACTTTTTATTTTCGAAATGTCAAGCATATAAAGTCAGAATGTCCCTTCACTCAGCTCCAACAAGCATCAACGTTTGCCCATTTAACACCTACACTACCATCTCTGTCCCAATTCGCTTATTTTATTTATTTATTTATTTACTTATTTATTTATTTATTTATTTATTTGAGACAGGTTCTTGCTCTGTCACCCAGGCGGGAGTGCAGTGGCGTAGTCATGCCTCACTGCAGCCTAATCTCCTGGGCTCAAGAGATCCTTCTGCCTCAGCCCCACAAGTAGCTGGGACTACAGGTGTGTGCCACCACACCTGGCTAATATTTTAATTTTTTGTAGAGATGGGGTCTCCTGATGTTACTCTGGCTGGTTTTGAACTCCTGGGCTCAAGTGATCCTCCTACCTCTGCCTCCCAAAGTGCTGGGATTACAGACATGAGCCACTGCGACTGACCCAACTTCGTTATTTTTTTACAGTTAAAAAAATAGGAATTATAGGCATTGAGGCGCTCATATGGGTACACCCATGAATAGATACATCCATACCTGTAACAAGAGATATCAGTGTTTTATTGACTACCCTAAGCTTTTGGTCAGCGTAGGGGTTCTTGGGTTTTCCCAGGACTGAATTCTGATGAAAATATATCTGGAGTAATGATTTCTTCCATTTTGCATTTTCTGTCCGGACTCCAGGGTTTTAAGCCGAGCTCCGGGACTGTTCAGGAACTGAATTTCCGGAGCAGCAAGAACGTGTGGGGTTACTTCAGCGTGGCCGCTGCTGGAGGCCTGCACGAGTTTGCGGATTCCCAGTTTGGGCACTGCTTCTCCTGGGGAGAGAACCGGGAAGAGGCCATTTCGTCAGTATCTCCCTCCCTCCTTCCTTCCTTCCTTCCTTCCTTCCCTCCCTCCTTCCTTCCTTCCTTCCCTCCTTCCCTCTCTCCCTTCTTCCCCTCTTCCTTCCCTCTTTCTCCTCCCTTCCTTTCTTCTTCCCTCCCTCTCAGCCTTTCTCCTTTTTTCCTTCCTTCCCTTCCATTGCCTTCCTGCCTTCCTTTCTTCCTCCCCTCTTCTGCCCTCCCCTCCCCTTCCACCCCTTCCCCTCCCTTCCTTCCTGCCTTCCTTTCTCCTCCCCTTCCCTTCCTTCCTCCCTTCCTCCCTGTCTTCCTGCTTTCTTTCTTCCCCCTTCCTCCCTCCTTCCTTCTTTTCCTGACTTCTCTGCTTTCCTCCCCCTCCCTTTCTTCCTCCTTCTTTCCTTCCTTCCTTCTTTCCCTCCCTTCCCACTTCCTCCTTTTCCCAATTCCTTCCTTTAAGAAATGAAACAGTCCCCTGGGGCTTCAGATACAGTAGCATTTCAGGAGACCAAGAAAAGTAAATCACAGGGTAGGCCCCATTTTAAATACCCTGTGCTTGAAGTTCAAGATCAAAGCCTGCCCTTTTCCTTTATTGAAGATCCACAAAGTAAAATAAGTGCACCAAGGTCATTTGGTCTTGAGCTTATAAGAGTTCTAGCTTGAAGGAGATCTAAAGATTGTTCTAGGAGATACCCAAAGTGTAAAAGTTGCTAAGTACTATAGCTGAAGAAAGGGGGAGGGAAACTCCTTTACATTTAAACCTTATCAGTAGTTCCCTAATGGGTTGTATTTCACACCGAAGACTAAATTTTAAGGAGTGTGTCCTGCTGTGAACCACCCACCACCCTGAGGCCTGTGACAGCAGCCCCATGTCCCCAGCTCAGCCAAGTCCTCCCATACTTGTGATAGTTTCTGCAGAGCTGAGAAGCCCACATTGACAGAGGGACCCCCAAATTCTGACACACCATCTCCAACACTTCTCCTGACTTGACATGGGTGTGGAAAGGTATAAAACTAGTTTACTTTGTAATTAAATGTTTTTGTGTGGGTAACTGCCCTTCGGAGTGAAAAAATCCCAAAGGCCTTAGCATTAAAATCTGACGTGGGGCACTTAGCCACGAATTAAATTGAGTTGGGCAGTTTTGATGATCAGGTTTTCTTTGCCAGCTTAGAATAATTAATTTTAATCATGCTTAGTGAAAGATCAAGATCCTTGAAGTTATGGAAGATTGCAGCAAAAAGGGCTTACTTAATAGGAGTAGGCGGAAGACAGGTCAGCCAGCCCAGACCCCTCCAAGTGAAGTGACCTGTGGCTTGTCACATGCTACAAGTGGACCAACCGCAACTTCAACAGAACTCACAGGCAGAAATTCCAGCTTTTCTTATTGCTGTTAGTGAGAGTCCAGTAGGGGGATCAACTGTCCTCGTTTTCCTGGCACCGGTTTCTCAGGTTGAAGGACTTCTCAGTGCTAAAATGGGGACCGCCCCAAGGAAACTGGGACAAGTCACTCACCCGTGAGGCCAGCGGGTTAACTCTCAGACCCAGCTTCCAGACCCACAGCTGACTTTTCATGGCCTATGGATACCCTTGTATGACCTTACTGGGTCTTCATTTTCTCACCCCCAAAATGGGGTCATCAGTGTCCTTCCCCGTTACCTGCTGACAGCACACAGGATGCTGCAAGACATGAAAGCTTACTCGGCCAGGCACAGTGGCTCATGCCTGTAATCCCAGCACTTTGGGAGGCCAAGGCGGGCAGACCACTTGAAGCCAGGAGTTCAAGACCAGCCTGGCCAACATGACGAAACCCCGTGTCTACTAAAAATACCAAAATTAGCCGAGCATCCTGGTGGCCATCTGTAATCCCAGCTACTCGGGAGGCTGAGGCAGGAGAATTGCTTGAACCTGGGAGATGGAGGTTGCAGTGAGCTGAGATCGTGCCATTTCACTCCAGCCTGGGCAACAAGAGTGAAACTCCGTCTCAAAAAAACAAAAAAAAGAAAAAAAGAAAGCTTTCTCTCCCAGAAGAAGAGGTGTTCAGATACCTGCCCACACTCACCATGAATTCATAGGGCTCAGCTTCCCGAGTAGCTGGGACTATAGGTGCGTCCCACCACGCCCGGCTAGTTTTGTATTTTTAGTAGAGACGGGATTTCTCCATGTTGGTCAGGCTGGTCTCGAACTCCTGACCTCAGGTGATCCACCCGCCTTGGCCTCCCAAAGTGTTGGGATTACAGGCGTGAGCCACTGCACCTGGCCTGAGGTTTAGCTATTTGAACTGGTGCTCTTGGAGATTTGGAGTCTGTGTGTTGGGGAGAGGCAGCCATGGGGCCCACCAGGCCCCTGAGCCCGGTGACAGTGCCGTCCATCTGCAGGTGCACCCCACACACACCAGGCAGAGCAGCTGTGTGGAAGGTGAGAGGGTGGCACCAGCTCTGGGGACAGGAGATTTGAATAGGTCAAGGGAGAGACAGAGGCGGTGACCGATTTTCCCTTTGTTTTTTTCTTCTTTTAAGAGATAGCGTCTCACTGTGTTGCCCAGGCTGGAGTGCAATGGTGTGATCATAGCTCACTGCAGCCTCAAACTCCTGGGCTCAAGCGATCCTCCCCCTTTAGCCTCCTGAGTAGCTGGGACTACAGTCACATACCATCACGCTTGGCTGATTTTAAAATTTTTGTAGAGATGGCATCTCATTATGTTGCCCAGGCTGGTCTTGAACTCATGCCTCAAGCAATCCTCCCACCTCAGACTCCCAAAGCAGTGGGATTACAGGCATGAACCACCATGCCTGACTGGTTCTTTCTCTACTAATCATTAACTATTATAGTCAATAATTATAACAATAATAACTAATCACGTTCATTGTAGTTAACATTTATTGATCAATGACCATGTGCATTACATGGATTGTCTCATTTCAATTCTCGAACACCCTCATGAAGTCAGGGCTATTTCCCCATTTTCCATATGAGGAAACTGAGGCCCAGAGTTCTCAAGTCACTTGGCCAAGATTAGCCAGGCAGTAAACCCTGGCGCTGATTCAATGCGCTGGCTGTGTCAGTCAGAGCCCTCTCTTAACTCCTGTGCTTTTCTTTTCTTTTTTTTTTTTTGGAGACAGAGTCTTGCTCTGTCGCCCAGCCTGGAGTGCAGTGGTGTGATCTCAGCTCACTGCAACCTCTGCCTCCCAGATTCAAGTGATTCTCCTGCCTCAGCCTCCTGAGTAGCTGAGATTACAGGCGTCCTCCACCATGCTGAGCTAATTTTTGTATTTTTGGTAGAGATGGGGTTTCGCCATGTTGGCCAGGCTGGTCTTGAACTCCTAACCTGAAGTAATACACCTACCTCAGCCTCCCAAAGTGCTGGGATTACAGGCGTGAGCCACCACACCCGGCCACTCCTGTGCTTTTCTAGTTCTCTGAACCACATCATTGCAGCAACTCTGTTGATGTATGCATGAATTTGGAAAATGATCCATGTGCCTTTCCCTTCAAGGAACATGGTGGTGGCTTTGAAGGAACTGTCCATCCGAGGCGACTTTAGGACTACCGTGGAATACCTCATTAACCTCCTGGAGACCGAGAGCTTCCAGAACAACGACATCGACACCGGGTGGTTGGACTACCTCATTGCTGAGAAAGTGCAGGTAGGGAGTGAGCTGCCTGTGTCTCCCCTCTGGATGGCCGAGACCTCAGCTTCCTGAGGATACTGAAGTGCATTTTCTCCTAGGCGGAGAAACCGGATATCATGCTTGGGGTGGTATGCGGGGCCTTGAACGTGGCCGATGCGATGTTCAGAACGTGTATGACAGATTTCTTACACTCCCTGGAAAGGTAGGGGCTGTGGCAGTTCCCTTCTGCTTTTGTGATACCTGTTAACGGCTTAGGAGGCTGAATCTGTCTCCTTTATTTGTGTGGCCAATTAGTCACCAGGCAATTGGTGAGTCTCTCCGGTCTTGCCTCTGGGAAATTCCTCTACAGATCAACCTAGGCTACCCTTGAAGAGGCTGTGGGTTAGGGAATGGGATTCTCGAGGCCAGGGTGGCAGTCAGTGTACAGGCTGTTGTGTACGGATCCATGCTGACTTGTGTAAGGTACATCATAATAGTCAGGAGTTCTGAGTTCAAGGAGGTGGATTTGGGAAGCAAAGCGGCTTAAAGGTCATCTCTACAAGTGGGTGCATTCCCAGACCCTCACCAGAATCAGAGGGTCATTATGAAATGGACCAGAACGGAAAGCAACCAGGCGACCTCTGTTAGGATAGGCCGGGGTTTCTCAGCGTCAGCACCATTAACATTTTGTGCGGGATCCTTTTTTGTTTGGGAGCCCGTCCCGTGCATCACAGGATGTTAGCAGCATTCCTGGCCTCTACCCACTAAATGCCAGGAGCAGCCCTTCCCTCTGAGTCATGACAATCAAATATATCTCCAGACATTGCCCAATGTCCCAGGGTTAGGAGCAGAATAATCACCCCCAGTTGAGAACTGCTGCAAGAGGCAAAGCAACTGTCAAAAAGAAAATAAAAGGATAAACTTTTTTTTGTTTTTTGTTTTTTTTTTGAGACAGAGTCTTGCTCGGTCATCCAGGCTGTCACCCAGGCTAGAGTGCAGTGGTATGATCACAGCTCACTGCAGCCTCGACTTCCTGGGCTCCAGTGATCTGCCCACCTCAGCCTCCCAAGTAGTTGGGAACGCTGGTGCATGCCATCATGCCTGGCCAATTTTTTTAACTTTTTGTATAGATGGGGTCTCACTATGTTGTCCCCCAGGCTGGTCTCAAACTCATGGCCTCAAGCAATCCTCCTGCCTCAACTCTGAAAGTGCTGAGATTATAGGTGTGAGCCACTGCACCCGGTGAGAAATGTTTTTAGTGCTTGGTTATGCTTTTGAACGGTAGTAGAATCACAGTCCCTGCTCTGGTTTCTTTCATAAGCAGGAGGCAGGATCCCATATGTGAAATTTTTCTGAGAGGCCATTATGGACTTTGCTCCTGAAAAGCCTTTTTAAGATTTCCAATCCTTCAGCAAGTGCTGATTCCTTAAGTTCTAAGCAATATCAGGCTGCTCAGGGTGATTCAGGTTCTGTGCGTGACTTTTAATCAGATTTAGCTTTTTTTTTTTTTTTTTTTGAGACACAGTCTCGCTCTGTCACCCAGGCTGGAGTGCAATGGTGTGATCTCAGCTCACTGCAACCTCCGCCTCCTGCATTCAAGCAATTCTTGTGCCTCAGCCTCCCGAGTAGCTGGGATGACAGGTGCATGCCACCACGCCCAGCTAATTTTTGTATTTTTAGTAGAGATGGGGTTTTGCCGTGTTGGCCAAGCTGGTCTCGAACTCTTGGCCTCAAGTGATGTGCCTGCCTCAGCCTCCCAAGGTGCAGGGATTACAGGTGTGAGCCATTGCGCCCGGCCCAGGCTTAGCATTTTTAGTGCAGTCAGGTTTGCTGATGCAGAGAGCTGCGTAATTTTTTTAAATGCAAGGGATGGCTGTGGAGTTCTCAGTCCCTCCCAAGGCTGACCACAACCCTGTCTTTTCTTTCAGGGGCCAGGTCCTCCCAGCGGATTCACTACTGAACCTTGTAGATGTGGAATTAATTTACGGAGGCGTTAAGTACATTCTCAAGGTAAATGCCCCCATGCCTCTCCAATGTCTCCAACACTCTGCAAGCTTCAGGGAGTTTCTTTCTTCCATGAACCATCCCTGGAGTGGATTTGCTCATGCTTGGGTTTGAGCTCTTGTGTTCCTCGGCAATCCCCATGTAGTCCATGACCTTGACACCTAAACACTTTGGCTTTTAGAACATGTAGGGCTGTGCATTCTGCAGAGGGCACAATGGAGCGTGGATAAGTTTCCTGTAGCCGCGGTAACAAGGTACCACAAACTGGTTTAAACCAACAAAAATTTATTGTGTCCCAGTTCTGGAGGCCAAGTATAAAATCAAGGTGTTGGCGGGCCGTGGTCTCTCTGAAGGCGCTGGGGCAGGATCTGTTCCGAGCCTCCCCAGCTTCTGGTGCTGCTGGCAGTCCCTGGTGATTTTTGGCTTGTGGATGCCTTGCCCCAGTCTCTGTCTGGTTTTTTGTTGTTGTTGTTGTTTTTCAAACGGAGCCTCACTCTGTCACCCAGGCTGGAGTGCAGTGGCTCAACCTTGGCTCACTGCAACCTCCATCTCCCAGGTTCAAGCAATTCTTCTGCCTCAGCCTCCTGAGTAGCCGAGATTATAGGCATATGCCACCATGCCTGGCTAATTTTTGTATTTTTAGTAGAAATGGGATTTCACCATGTTGCCTAGGCTGGTCTTGAACTCCTGAGCTCAAGTGATCTGCCCTGCCTTGGCCTCCCAAAGTGCTGGGATTACAGGCATGAGCCACCCCCCAACCTCTGCCTCTGTGTGTGTGCGTGCGTGCGTGTGTGTGTGTGTGTGTGTGTGTTTACATTGGCCTCCCAAAGTGCTGGGATTACAGTCATGAGCCACCCCCTGGCCTCTGCCTCTGTGTGTGTGTGTGTGTGTGTGTGTGTGTGTTCACATTATCTTCCATGACTGTGTCTTTGTGTCTCTTCTCTTGTAAGAACACCAGTCACATTGGATTTAGCGCACACCCTAATCCAGTATGATTTCATCTTAATTACATCTGCAGAGACCTCATTCCAAATAAGGTCACATTCCAAGGTTCCAGGAAGGCCATGAATTTTGGAGGATATTATTCAACCCCTATAGAATGTGAGCTGGGCCTTTGCTGAGACAGAATAGTGGGCCCGGGTCTGCTTCCAGGGGCTCTGAGGCTGGTTTTGTTCTCTGTCTCTGCACCACGTGTGGATTTCTGGCGTCTTCCCTGGTTTGCTACTGGAGTCCCTGGGGCTTATTCCGGTTGCTCTCCTCTGTCAGAAGTGCCTAGTTGCCCTTTGTGGGCCATTCAAGGTCAATTCAACACTGTCAGAAACGTCTCTGAGATGCACGGGTAGGGGGTGAGGCTTGGTGTCCTAGCCATGGTGTTCTGGGCCCAGGGTCCTTGTTGGGGTGAGCCGGCTGTGGCATCAGTGCCCCGGGTTCCAATGCAATGGCAGGAGGCTGTGTCCCCTGTAAGCCCAGGCCTGCCCAGTACTTCCCAGCCTCACATTGTCAGGAGGGAAAAGAGGACAGAGTTTGAGTCTGCTTATGAGACAGAATTTTTGTTTTCTTTAATTAGTACTTTCTATTTAATATTGATGAGCATGAGTAGAACTCACAACTTTGGAGATTTGGGGGCTTTAGTTCAACTAAACCTGTGTGTCATTAATCAGGGTGTGCTTTCACAATCATCCTCCTTTGCCCCTAATGCCTCTTGGCTACCTTTGGGGACCTGGCTGCCCCCAACTTGATTTTAAATGTCACATATGCACAATGTAGAAAATTTCAAAATTTCAAGCGAGCATAAAAAATCAGGAAAAAAAAATCCATCATGTGCTAATGCCTAGAGGTAATCCTGGTGAACATTTTAGCAAATCTTTGTTATATATATTTTTTCCTTTTGCATTAATTTTACAAAGTTGAGATCATGGTGCAAATACAGTTTTACAGCTTTGATATGATCATGGCATAAAGTTTTCCATGTTATTAACAAGTTTTTTTTTTTAACACGAGTCTAAACTCATGTCTGTGGCACTGTCTCCCTGAACTTTTAATAGTGATGGGAACATTCCCTATCTTCTGTGTCCAAGATGCTGCCCTTATGTGGTGACTGAGCACTTGAAAGTGGCCAGTGTGACTGAGGAACTGAATTTTACATTTTATTTCATTTTGATCAATTTAAATAGCTGTGTGTGGTTAGGGGTCACCGTATCAGACAGGGCAGATCTAAAGTGTTCCATTGCAAGGTTGTTGGCTTGCTAATTTGGTTCCAATTTTTGTTATTACAAATAATGCTGTAATACACATTCCTCTACTTCTTGCTACCTTGTGTCATAAACTGTGAATTTTATAGGTTGAAGGCCCTTTAGGGTGTGTGTTTTCTGAGAGAAAACTGAACTGAAGTACCAGATGGGGCAGGCGCTCTTCCTGGAGGGAGATGTAGTGCTGGGGCCAGGGCTTGGCTGTGTCTCTCTCACGTGTCCCAAAGCTCTTGTGTGCTCCTGGGCAGAGCTGGGTCTGGGAAGCAGAGCCCTAGTCCATGTCCAGGTGTTAGTCCATTTGGGCTACTGTCGTAAAATACCAAAGACTGAGTGGCTTCTAAACCACACACTGGATTTCTCACAATTCTCTAGGCTGGGAAGGTCAATATCAAGATACTGGCAGATTTGGTATCTACTGAGGACCCACCTTTCGTTTCATAGACGCTGTCCTTTCGCTATGTCCTTAGATGTCAGAAACGGGCCACAGAGCTCTACAGGGGATCTTTTATAAGGGCACTAATCTCTTTTACAAGGGCCCCACCTTCGTGATCTCATCACCTCCCAAAGGCTCCACCTCCTAAAGCCATCACATTAGGGGTTGGGATTTCAACTTATGAATTTTGCGGGGACACGAACGTTTAGTCCATTGCACCTGGCTGCTGGTGGAGTCTCCAGGGCTGCCTCACACAGTGAGAGCTGGAGACAGGAATCAGAAGGGAGTCTCTAGCCCCAGAGGACATGCAGTTGCCAACACGGCTTGACAGGGACTATATAAGTGGCCATTAGCCTACCCACAGGGCAGGTGTGGCTCGCTACTCCAGGCCTCCCCCAGCCCCATCAGCAGCTGCTCCCTTGGCAGGAATTGTGAGGGCTGGGTCCGAGAGACGGGGGTGTTCATCTTGGCCCTCTGTGGTGGACAACCAGCTCTTGTTTGTTGTTAGCGGGGCCCAGCAGTGCTCTGGGAGCACATCCTGAACCCAGGCGGTGACAAGGGGCTTGTCCCCACAGGTGGCCCGGCAGTCTCTGACCATGTTCGTTCTCATCATGAACGGCTGCCACATCGAGATTGATGCCCACCGGCTGAATGATGGGGGGCTCCTGCTCTCCTACAATGGGAACAGCTACACCACCTACATGAAGGAAGAGGTTGACAGGTGCGTGGGGGTGCGAGTCCCACTGTGGGCTGGGCATGCACAGCTCTCTGTCCTGGGCATGGAAAACACAGCGCTGGCCTGTGTGCAGGTCCAAGGGTCTTAGAGAAGGTGCCTTTCCGGTAAATTCTGGGGGTGTGCAGAGAAGTTAATCTCTTGGTTGGAATTCTGTGCAACTGGCAGATATTTAGGGGAGGATCCTAGGAGGCCCTTTTCTAGTAACCTGGTTGGTGGGGATTCAGAGCTGAACGGGACATGACTCCCAGCTCTGTGGCCTGCGAGGTGTGTGACGAGGTGCCTGCTGGCTGTGCATCTGGGCTCCGGCATCCACCCAGTTAGTGCGGCAGTGACCTACTAAGCTCCTCCGTACCAGGCGCTGTGCTGGGTGTTGGGATAGCATTCTGGGTGTGACTCGCGGAGCTTCCAGCCCATTTGGGAAGATGACACACTGAACAAACAGATAGTGGCAGGAAAGGGTGTCGTGTACCTGACGGGTAACACACAAGATGCCCTGGAAGCTCTTAGCACAGGGGCTTGTGAGATAGTGAGATAGGCCCCAAAGATGCCCCGCCTCCGGTGTGTCTGATCACCCCGAGATCACGCAATGAAACAGACCACTGCCAAGGTGACGAAAGGGGAGGGGATGTCTGAAAAGCTCCAGTTAGAGGGTGGAGACTCTCTTCTCAATCCTCAATGTTTTGGAAGAAGGCAGACTAGGTTTATGCCAGAGTAATATTTTGTTATCTCCTTTTTTTTCTTTTTGAGAGAGGGTCTCGCTCTGTCACCCAGGCTGGAGTGCAGTGGTGCCATTGTGACTCACTGCAGCCTCAACTTCCCTGGGCTCCGAGATGATCCCCCCACCTCAGTCCCCCAAGTTGCTGGGACTATGGGCACGTGCCACCATGCCCGGCTAATTTTTGTATTTTTTGTAGAGACGGGGTTTTGCCATGTTGCTCAGACTGGTCTTGAACTTCTGGACTCAAGCAGTTGGCCAGCCTTGGCCTCCCAAAGTGCTGGGATTGCAGGCATGAGCCACTGCACCCTGCCTGTTATCTCTTTTTTAACCCACGTTCTATCTGCCAAGAATGTTCAGGATTACTATAGGTTCCACTCTCCCCAGTTCAAAGGTTAAGACTTTGAGTCAGTAAATATTTGTTGAATCATATCCACTGATTGATTTTTCTGTGTCAGGCCCTGTTGGAAGTATGTCAGTAAAAGGAACCAGCTTTCAGCCAAAAAAGGGTCACATCCTTTTTATTATTTTATTTTATTTTAAAGACTGGTTCTTACTCTATTGCCCAGCCTGGGCAAGAGTGAGACCCTGATCGCTTGAGTCCAGAAGTTTGAGACTAGTCTGGGCAACATGGCAAAACCGCATCTCTATAAAATACAATGATTAGCCAAGTGTGGTGGCATGTGCCTGTAGTCCCAGCAATTTAGGGGGTTGTGATGGGAGGATCACCTGACCCCAGGGAGGTCGAGGCTTCAGTGAACCATGATTGTGCCACTGCACTCCAGCCTGGGTGACAGAGTAATTATAGCTCACAATAGCCTCAAACTCCTGGGCTCAAAGGATTCTCCTGCCTCAGCCTCCTGAGTAGCTGGGACTACTGGCATATGCTACCACGCCCAGCTATTTTTTTTTTTTTTTTTTTTTTTTTTGTAGAGGCAGGGTCTCACTGTGTTGCCCAAGCTTGTCTTGAACTCCTGGCCTCAAGCGATCCTCCCAGCTCGGCCTCCCAAAGAAAGCGTCACAGCCTTGGCCGGGCACAGTGGCTCACGTCTGTAATCCCAGCACTTTGGGAGGCTGAGGCGGGCAGATCACGAGGTCAGGAGATCGAGACCATCCTGGCTAACATGGTGAAACCCCATCTTTACTAAAAATACAAAAAAAAATTAGCTGGATGTGGTGGTGGGCACCTGTAGTCCCAGCTATGCGGGAGGCTGAGGCAGGAGAATGCGTGAACCTGGGAGGCGGAGCTTGCAGCGAGCCGAGATCGCGCCACTGCACTCCAGCCTGGGCGACAGAACGAGACTCCATCTCAAAAAAAAAAAAAAAAAAAGAAAGCATCACAGCCTTTTTGTTCACCCACCTCACTCTCAATGTCTCTGAGATAACTATCAACTGCCACCATTTGGGAATGTAGAGGGTACACTCCCCCTTTAGGAAGGGGAAATGGTATTGAAAGCCGGACTAGGGCTTGCTGAGTTGGTGGTCCTCATCAGTCTCCCTACCCGACTCCTCCTCTCTCCCAGTTACCGAATTACCATCGGCAATAAGACGTGTGTGTTTGAGAAGGAGAACGATCCTACAGTCCTGAGATCCCCCTCGGCTGGGAAGCTGACACAGTACACAGTGGAGGATGGGGGCCACGTTGAGGCTGGGAGCAGCTACGCTGAGATGGAGGTGACTGCAGAGCCGGCCGTGGGGAATCCCGAACCCTCAAACTCCCACTCCTCTGGCTTTGTCCCATGTCTGAAGAAACAGGCCTACCTCTCCCCTTGGCCACTGTCTGCAAATTTCTAAGGGAATCAGTCTGCGGATTTCAGCCAAATCCCCTGAAGTATTCAAAGAAAAAAACTTCAGGCCGGGCGTGGTGGTTCACGCCTGTAATCCCAGCACTTTGGGAGGCTGAGGCGGGCGGATCACGAGGTCAGAAGATCAAGACCATCCTGGCTAACATGGTGAAACCCCGTCTCTACTAAAAATACAAAAAATTAGCCGGGCATGGTGGCAGGCGCCTGTAGTCCCAGCTATGCAGGAGGCTGAGGCAGGAGGATGGCGTGAACCCAGGAGGCGGAGCTTGCAGTGAGCTGAGATGGCGCCACTGCACTCCAGCCTGAGCGACAGAGAAAGACTCAGTCTCAAAAAAAAAAAAAAAAAAACTTCAAAAAATGCACATCTCCCCAGGAATGAGTAAGAAGGTTAATGACAGAGAAACTGGGTACAGCGAATATGGAAACTCTCTGTACTATTTACATAACTGTTCTGTAAACTGTTGTGTAAATCAGTTTCCTTGATTTCTTTTTTTGTTGAGACAGTCTCAGTCTGTCACCCGGGCTGGAGTGTAGTGGCGTGATCTTGTCTCACTGCAAACTCCGCCTCCCAGGCTCAAGTGATCCTCCCACCTCAGCCTTCCAAGTAGTTGGGATTACAGGCATGCACCAACATGCCTGGCTTAATTTTTTGTATTTTTGGTAGTGACAGGGTTTCGTCATGTTGCTCAAGCTGGTCAAATACCTGAGCTCAGGTGATCCACCTGCTTTGGCCTCTGAAAGTGCTGGGATTGCAGGCATGAGCCACTGCACACAGCCAAGAATTGATTGATAATAACAATTATTGTCAATGATTAAATATTAAATATTGACCCCAGCAATAATTGAAAGGTGTTAAGCCAACACTTGCAAAGCCATAACCATGTGGCAGGTGCTGTTCTAAGCATTTTACTGATCTTTATTTTTTAACCTTCCCAGCAAATATATGAGATGGGCACAAATGTGATCCCCATTTTATAAAAAAGCTGGGCCCAGGCAGGCTAAGAAACTCGCTGGAGGTCACACACAGCCAGGATTCAAACCCGGAAAATACCAACAATAATAGCAATGAAAATACATCAATAATAGTAGCTACTGCATATTGACCTGCTGCATGGCAGGATCTGCATCTCATTCAATCCTCGTAAGAGCCCTAAGAGGTGAAACTGTCATTATTCCTCATTTTACACTTGGGGAAACTGAGGCTCAAGGAGGGGAGCCACTTCTGAAGATCACAGAGGTATTGGTAGGGGGCGGTTCCTGGGATTCTAGTCCAGGCCTGGCTGACTTGGGTGCCCAAGCTGTGAACTGCCAAGCAAGAGAGATAGCACAGTCCTGGCTCTGCAGCCAACACCATGGTGACAAAGCTCATGCCACGCATGTATCCAGACATTTGGGAAAATTAAAAGGGCTGATGAGCAGATTCTTCATTTCACAGAGTGTTCCCTGAGGGTTTTCTAAGTGCCTTTAATAAAACAAACTGTTCACAAAATGTTTGATTTATGCAGTACGTTTTAGGAACGTGTATATGAACCACTCTATGTAATATGATTTAACAGTATTTCTAAGAGAAGACTCCCCCTTTGGAAATAAACATCAGTTTCCATATCTGTAAAATGGGCATCATAAACACCTCCTTGGCTGGCTTTGCAGATTGAATGGCACTTGCCTGGCACTTAGCAGGCTTCCAGTAAAGGTCACTTTTCCTTGTCCCTTCTGCCTGAACACTACCCAGGGAGTCATTCTGTTTAAATGGCGCGTCCCTGCTCCGGCATCACTAGTTCTGGGTGGCTCTGGGTGTCAATCCCGGTGGGCTCTGTACTATTTCTTCTTTTTACGAAATAGGTGATGAAGATGATCATGACCCTGAACGTTCAGGAAAGTGGCCGGGTGAAGTACATCAAGCGTCCAGGTGCCGTGCTGGAAGCAGGCTGCGTGGTGGCCAGGCTGGAGCTCGATGACCCTTCTAAAGTCCACCCGGTATGTGGCTCCACGGCCCAAGTGCTCTGGCTGGTGCAGGTGCACTCGTGACCTCCACTGGTTCAGTGAGACAGGTGGACTCAAGGCTGGTAGCGCTTCTCCTGCCTCCACCTGCAGACAGAGCTCATCGCAGCAGCCACCATGATGGTGCAGAAACACAAGGAAGCCGCGCCCTGCTTTGCTCAGATCCCTCTCTGTGGCTCTCCATCCTGCTTAGAGTAAAACCCAATTTCTGCCAGTGACCTGCAAGACCCCAAATGAGCTAGCTGTTCCCTGCTTTCTTCTCTGCTTTTCTCCTCTGTCCCTCTCCCCATCACTTACTTGAATACACTGGACCCCTCCCTCCTGGCGGCTGTCCTCTCTGCTGTGAAGGACCTACCCCAGACTTTGCAGGGATCACTCTCAACTCCTGGGAGCTTTGATTCCAATGTCTTCCCCTCAATGAGGGCATTCGTGACCATTGACCACCTTTTCTTTTTAATAGACTTAATTTTTAGTATAGTTTTAGATGTACAGAACAGTTATGTAAGTAGTGCAGAGTTCCCATATTCTCTGTAGCCAGTTTCCCTGTCATTCATTTAATTATCGTTCAATTAATTGTTAGTATTATTATTATTATTCATTTTTTTTTGAGACAGACTCTCGCTCTGTCGCCCAGGCTGGAGTGCAGTGGCGTGATCTCGGCTCACTGCAACCTCTTCCTCCCTGGTTCAAGTGATTCTTCTGCCTCAGCCTCCTGAGTAGCTGGGGATTATAGGTGTGTACCACCATACCAGCTAATTTTTGTATTTTTAGTAGAGACAGGGTTTCACCATGTTGGCCATGCTGGTCTTGAACTCCTGACCTCAGGTGACCCACCCTCCTCAGCCTCCCAAAGTGATGGGATTACAGGTGTGAGCCACTGCACCTGGCCTCAATTAATTACTATTGTTATCAATTTACTGTTATTAATTTAACTATTATTGCATGAGCATGGTCCATTTGTCATATTTAATGAACCAATATCGATATATTAGGTATTATTGTTTAAGAATAATAATTAACTTTAAAATTTAACTATTATTGCAATAATATGGTCCATTTGTCACATTTAATGAACCAATATTGGTACATTATTGTTCACTCAGATTTCTTTAGTTCATTTTTTTAAAATTGTGGTTAAATACACATAACAAAATTTACCATTTTGGCCATTTTTAAATGTTCTCTTGAGCAGTGTTAAATCCATTCACATTGTTGCACAACCATCACCATCATCCATCTCCAGCACTTGCAAAACTGAAACTTGACACTCGTTAAATGGTAACTCCCGAGTCCCTCCTCCCTCTAGCCCCTGGCAACCACTATTCTGCTTTCTGTCTATCAATTCAGCTCCTCTAGGTGCCTCATATAGGTGGAATCTATATAGTATCTGGCCTTTTGTGACTAGCTTATTTCATTTAGCGTAATGTCTCCAAGTTTCATCCATCTGATAGCATGTGGCAGAATTTCCCTGTTTTTTAAGGCTGCATAATATTCCCTTGTAGGGGTGAATCACATTTTGTTTATCCACTCATCCACTGATGGACACTTGGATTGTTTCTACCTTTTGGCTACTGTGAATAAGGCAGCTATGAACATGAGTGTACGATTTTCTTAGTTTTTACCTATTGTCCAGGATCCCATCCAGGTTAGCACATTGCATATAGTTGTCATGTCTCTTTCAACCGCCCTTTAAAAAATTGTGCTCACCTCCACCCACGTGCAAACACACACTGTACCTCACAGAGATGATCTCACTGATTGTCTTGTTGCTTTATTATTTGGCCTCCAGGAGACTGGAAACACCGTGAGAACAGGGCTTTTTGGCTTTCTTGCTCGCTGCTGGGGCCCCAGTGCCAAAAACAGGGCCTAGTACATCAGAGGTGCTCTGTAAATATTGGTTGTTGGATGAACGTATAGCAGGCAGGTGCCAGGGGCGTCACCCTGTCCTCAGGACCACCAGGGGGTGCACCAGAGTGTCTGTCATGTGACCCTGAGCTCAGGCTCTTGGGGGCACCTCCAATTTAGATTCCTCTTAATTTGTCAAGCCCTGTCATTACCAATGAGTCCCTGAGGTCAAGGACTACTTTCGATGTTCACTGTTGTGATCCTGGGGCTTAGCACAGTGCTCGGAGCATAGTGGGTGCTCAGAAATAACAAGTCTTGATGAATGAATGAATGTTTACACCCTCCTAAGCAAGACTCTAAAATAATTAGTACATCTGTCCAGTAAAAAAAAAATTTAAAAATATCACATGGTCTCTTTTCTCCAGAGTATTCTATTAATTGTATTTGTTTTCTTTTTTTAAAAAATTATAATTATTATGGGTACATAATAGGTGTACATGTTTATGGGGGTACATGTGATCTTTTGATATAGGCATACCGTCTAATAATCAAATCAGGGTGATTGGGGTATCTATTACCTCAAGCATTTATCATTTCTTTGCGCTAGGAACATTCCAATTCTACTCTTTTGGTTAGTTTAAAATATACAGTCGATTTTAATTGACTGTAGAGTCACCCTGTTGTGCTATCAATACTATATCTTTTTTTTTTTTTTTTTTTTGAGATGGAGTTTTGCTCTTGTCGCCCAGGCTGGAGTGCAGTGGCGTGATCTCAGCTCACTGCAACCTCTACCTCCAGGGTTCAAGCAATTCTCGTGCCTCAGCCTCCTGAGTAGCTGGGACTTAAGGCACCTGCCACTATGCCCGGCTGATTTTTGTATTTTTAGTAGAGATGGGGTTTCACCATGTTGGCCAGGCTGATCTCGAACTCCTGACCTCAGGTGATCCGCCCACCTCAGCCTCCCAAAGTGCTGGGATTACAGGTGTGAGCCACCATGTCCAGCCTCAATACTAGATCTTATTCATTCTATCTAACTGGATTTTTGTACCCGTTAACCATCCCCACTCCCACCAGCCCCACTACCCTTCCCAGACCCTGGCAGCCATCACTCTACATTCTATTTCCATGAGTTTATTTGTTTTAATTTTCAGCTCCCACATATGAGTGAGAACATGCTAAATTTGTCTTTCTGCCCAGCTTATTTCACTTAATGTAATATCCTCCAGTTCCATCCATGTTGCTGCAAATGACTGTTGTTACAATTCTTTTCATTAGTCTCTTTCTCTCTTTTTTTGAGACAGAGTCTCACTCTGTCACCCAGGCTGGTGTGCAGTGGCACAATCTCAGCTCACTGCAACCTCCACTTCCTGGGTTCAAGCAATTCTCCTGCCTCAGACTCCCAGGTAGCAAGTACCTGGGACCACAGGTGTGTGCGACCATGCCTGACTAATTTTTGTATTTTTAGTAGTGATGGGGTTTCACTAGGTTGGCCAGGCTGATCTTGAACTCCTGGCCTCAAGCGATCCGTCCACCTTGGCCTCCCAAAATGCTGGGATTACAAGGGTGAGCCACTGTGCCTGGCATCACTAGTCTCTTTAGGGAGTTCCCAAAGCTAGGAATAGACTGGGCCTTTTTGGATCAGTGGGCAGGTCTGGGTACCTGCACTGTGATTCCTTTCAGCACACATTTCCTGTGCTGGGTTAATGAGGCAGGGCCTGCCCACCCATTCCCTGGAGCCTCACATAAATGCTTGTGAGACAGACTGGGAGATCGAGTAACTTTACTTGGTGAGTGTAGTTAGAAGACCGCCCTTGGCCCTGGGCTGTGGGGGCCCACATGGAGAAGCCATGATCAGATTGTGTAGGGGAAAACCCTCAAGTCAGCTTTTTTTTTTTTTTTTTTGAGACAGAATTTCACTCCATTACCCAGGCTGGAGTGCAATGGCACAATCTTGGCTCACTGCAACCTCCGCCTCCCAGGTTCAACTGATTCTCCTGCCTCAGCCTCTGGAGTAGCTCGGATTACAGGCACGCGCCACCATGACTGGCTAATTTTTGTGTGTATTTTTAGTAGAGATGGGGTTTCACCATGTTGGCCAGGCTGGTCTCGAACTCTTGACCTCAGTTCATCCTCCCACCTCGGACTCCCAAGGTGCTGGGATTATGGTCATGAGCCACCGTGCCCGGCCAAGTCATCTCTTAAAAGGGGAGAAAAGCCTGCAGGGCTAGGGGTGGGGATGGGTGTGGGTGGAGGGGTAGAGGGTGGGCAGGAAACGGAGTGTTCTCTGCTGGGAGAACAGCACATCCCAGCACCGTGCGTCATGCACAGTAGGTATTTGTAGAAAGAATGAGTAGACGAATGAGCACATTTAGTCTGTGTTGCCCTCTAGGGAGCTTTTTATTTTTCCATGTGTTTACCTAAGACTGAATTTTTATGATTTACAAAAATCAGATGCATTTGTATGAGATGTTCATAAATTTTCATCCTACTGTAAGGTGTTTAACTTTGGGATTCAATAGAGAATGAAAATAAATACAGAACACAAGGAGATTTGTTAATTATAAAGCAAAACAACAACAACAACAAACAGATCGGCCGGGTGCAGTGGCTCACCCCTGTAATCCCAGCACTTTGGGAGGCCAAGGCGGGCAGATCATGAGGTCAAGAGATCGAGACCATCCTGGCCAACATGGTGAAACCCTGTCTATACTAAAAATACAAAAATTAGCTGGGCGTGGTGGCCTGCGCCTGTAGTCCCAGCTACTCGGGAGACTGAGGCAGGAGAATTGCTTGAACCCGGGAGGCAGAGGTTGCAGTGAGCCGAGGTCGTGCCACTGCAGTCCAGCCTGGCGACAGTGCAAGTGTCTCAAAAAAAAAAAAAAAAAAAAAAAACAGATCTCACCGCCACCCCACAAAACTGTCTGGGATGTGAAACTGTGTACTGGGCCATTTGCAAAAGGAATGGTTTGGAAAACCCACATTGGGGTGTGAGTTTGGCCATTTTAACTTTCCAGTTCATTGTCTTTGATTTTTTCCTCAGGCCTCATCCTCACTTGATTACGGAAGCCGGCAGATCTGTCCTGCCTCCCATTCTGCCCGGTCCCATTTGGAATTCCCAGAGTTTTCCTGACCTGTCGTTCTTGTGGTGTCTCATCAGGCTGAACCGTTCACAGGAGAACTCCCTGCCCAGCAGACACTGCCCATCCTCGGAGAGAAACTGCACCAGGTCTTCCACAGCGTCCTGGAAAACCTCACCAACGTCATGAGTGGCTTTTGTCTGCCAGAGCCCGTTTTTAGCATAAAGGTAAAGTCACCTATGAGCGCAGGCGTGTAGACCAGTGCGGAGGGTCAGAAGGTCTACCCCGTGACAGCAGAGGTCATTATTGAGTAAGAAATGAGAAAATGGTCGGTCCTCTGTTGTTTTTATTTTATTTATTTTATTTTTTTCAGACAAGGTCTGTCACCCAGACTTACTGCAGCCTCGACCTCCTGGGCTCAAGAGATCCTACCACCTCAGCCTCCCGAGTAGCTGGGACTATAGGTGCACCCCACCACGCCCGGCTAATTTTTTGTATTTTTGTAGAGATGGCATTTTGCCATGTTCCCCACGCTGGTCTTGAACTCTTGGGCTCAAGTGATCCATCCGCCTGGGCCTCCCAAAGTGCTGGGATTACAGGCCTGAGCCACCGCACCCAGCCCCTCGGTTGTGTTTATGAAGGACCTGTCCTCAGGGAATTCCTCAATTCAATTGTAAACATTGGCCTGACTTTTTCTCCTTGATCGTAAACTGGGCTTGTAGCAGTTCAGCTCAAGACTGAGAATACTCCAGTAGGACATTAAGGAAGGAGTCAGTTGGGGTAACCCTGCTTAAGGAGATGACAGACAAGGCACTTTGTTTGAAACACACCTCTGTTCATCATTCACCCTTGCTGGGTCTCATCTGCTCACTCAGTACAGAAACAAGAAGTTCTCTGATTTGCAGACCTCCTTGAAAGACCCATGATGCTCATAACAGTGACTAACCATCACACTGTGTGCTGTACCGGGTCCGTCTCAGGAGAGCAAATCATGATGGTGATGATGATAATAACCGCCAACCCTTAGCAAGTATGTACCATGTGTCACCCCCCTTTGTTTTTGAGAGGGAGCCTTGCTCTGTCACCCACACCAAAGTGTGGTGGCACGATCTTGTCTCACTGCAACCTCTGCCTCCCAGGTTCAAGCGATTCTCCTGCCTCAGCCTCCCGAGTAGCTGGGATTACAGGCGTGTACCACCATACCCAGCTAATTTTTGTATTTTTTAGTAGAGACGGGGTTCTACCGTGTTGGCCAGGCTGGTCTTGAACTCCTGACCTCAGGTGATCCACCCACCTTGGCCTCCCAAAGTACTGGGATTACAGGCGTGAGCCACCGTGCCCGCTGTGTCACCTTCTAACTACTTAAAAGTTCAATCATTTCATCCTCCCAGCAACCGATAAGGTAGGAACTCTTATTTCCATTTACAGTTGAGGCAACTGAGGGACACAGAGACTAAGAGACTTGCTGTGCTTCATACATGAGGAGGCAAAGATGAGATCTGAACCATGGCCATCAGGATTCTGACTCTGTGCTCTTCGCCCCCACGTTATGCTGCCTGATGATTATTACCACCATTGCAACATTTTTTTTTTTTTTTTGGAGACAGAGTCTTGCTCTGTCTCCCAGGCTGGAGTACAGTGGTGGAAACACTGCTCACTACAACCTCGACCTCTGGGTTCAAGCAATCATCCCACTTCAGCCTTCCAAGTAGCTGGGGTTACAGGTGCCTGCCACCACACCCAGCTAATTTTTTGTAGAGACGGGGTCTCGCCATGTTGCCCAGGCTGGTCTCGAACTTCTGGGCTCAAGTGATCCTCCCGCCTTGGCCTCCCAAAGTGTTCAGATTGCAGGCATCAGCCACCGCACCCCACAATAATTGCAACTTTTATTAGTTGGGGCACTTCGCAGTTTATGCATCAGTTCACTTTGAAACCTCACAACCACACTAGGATGTTGGCCCCACTATCATCGTCATCCAAAGACCATCAGCATTGGCTACTGAGACACCCCGGAAACAGCATAGGGCAGCAGTTCAGAGTCTCAGGAGCTGAATAGCCTGGGTTTTCTAGCTTACTAGCTAACTTACTAGCTGAGTGACTTTGGTTAACTTAACTAACCTCTCTGTGTTTCAGTTGCCTCAACTGCAAAATGGACAAAATCATTAGACTTCCTTTATATGGTTGCTTTTAGGGATCAAATGATAACATGTAAAGAAAGTTCCTAGAACACTGGCACTAAGCAAGTATCCTATAAACATCAGCTCATCATGTGACCTTATGTTTGATCCCCCCACCATGCTGGCTTTCTGATGCACAGAGAGGGGGAGTCAGGGTCTTCCTATGTAGGGAAACTGAGTATTCCCCTGTGGTCAGGGGGCCATTCCACTCTGGACTGCCCCAGAGGCTGCTGGGTCTGGATCTTCAGCCACTTGAGTGCATGGGGTCAGGATGGGTTGAGCTGTGTTGGGTGCCCTGTTGGGGGCGGTGGTGCCCATGCCCATGCAGGGCTGGGGGCTGATGCTGTGGTCCCCGCTACAGCTGAAGGAGTGGGTGCAGAAGCTCATGATGACCCTCCGGCACCCGTCACTGCCGCTGCTGGAGCTGCAGGAGATCATGACCAGCGTGGCAGGCCGCATCCCCGCCCCTGTGGAGAAGTCTGTCCGCAGGGTGATGGCCCAGTATGCCAGCAACATCACCTCAGTGCTGTGCCAGTTCCCCAGCCAGCAGGTGCGTGCTCCCCCGCCCAGCCCCACCCCACCAGGATGGTCACACTGGGCCGGCTCCCGGTCTGGCTCGATATCTGGCCTCTGATCAAGTTGAACTCCTTGAGACCCACTTATAGCCTAACATATCAGGGGCCGAGGGTTTCCTTTTGAGCCTTGTCTGCAGAATCCTATCATTTACTCAAAGCAACAGTTGTTTGAATGAACATCAGTATTCCTTAGGCCTCATTGCCTAAAACTCAAGATTCTGAATAGGAGTGAGCAGTTGATGCAGATGGAATGAGCAATTCCCAAAAAATAAACTGGCTGACATCATTAGAGGAAACTGCAAGTTTTTTTATTTTTGTTTTTTCACTGGTTTGCAGCTTTGATTTTCCACCCCTGGATTTTGTAGGTGATCATCTGGGAGCTTCATGTATGGGTGTGTGTGTGTGTATGTGTGTGTGTATATATATACACACACACATATATATATACATATATACACACACATATATATATACATATATACACACACGTGTGTATATATGTATATATACACATACACGTGTGTGTATATATGTATACACATACACACACGTGTGTATATGTATACACATACACACACGTGTGTATATGTATACACATACACACACACGTGTGTGTATATGTATGTATACACATACACGTGTGTGTATATGTATGTATACACACACACGTGTGTGTATATGTATGTATACACACACACGTGTGTGTATATATGTATGTATACACACACGTGTGTGTATATATGTATGTATACACATACACACGTGTGTGTATATATGTATGTATACACATACATATATGTATGTGTATATATGTATATACACACACATGTGTGTATATATGTATATACACACATACATATATGTGTGTGTATATATGTATACACACATACATATATGTGTGTGTATATGTATACACACATACATATATGTGTGTGTATATGTGTATACACACACGTGTGTGTATGCGTGTATACACACACGTGTGTGTATGCGTGTATACACACACGTGTGTGTATGCGTGTATACACACACGTGTGTGTATGCGTGTATACACACACGTGTGTGTATGCGTGTATACACACACGTGTGTGTATGCGTGTATACACACACGTGTGTGTATGCGTGTATACACACACGTGTGTGTATGCGTGTATACACACACGTGTGTGTATGCGTGTATACACACACGTGTGTGTATGCGTGTATACACACACGTGTGTGTATGCGTGTATATACACACGTGTGTATGCGTGTATACACACGTGTGTATGCGTGTATACACACGTGTGTATGTGTGTATACACACGTGTATGTGTATACGTATATATACACACACGTGTATGTGTATACGTATATATACACACACGTGTGTGTGTATACGTATATATACACACACGTGTGTGTGTATACGTATATATACACACACGTGTGTGTATACGTATATATACACACACGTGTGTGTGTATACGTATATATACACACACGTGTGTGTGTATACGTATATATACACACACGTGTGTGTGTATACGTGTATATACACACATGTGTGTGTGTATACGTGTATATACACGTATGTGTGTGTGTATACGTGTATATATACACGTATGTGTGTGTGTATACGTGTATATATACACACATGTATGTATGTGTATATATGTGTATATATACACACATGTATGTATATATGTGTATATATACACACATGTGTGTATGTGTGTATATATGTGTATATATACACACATGTGTGTATGTGTGTATATATGTGTATATATACACACATGTGTGTATGTGTGTATATATGTGTATATATACACACATGTGTGTATGTGTGTATATATGTGTATATATACACACATGTGTGTATGTGTGTATATATGTGTATACACACATACGTGTATATATGTGTATATATACACATACGTGTATATGTGTATATATACACATACGTGTGTATATGTGTATATATACACACACGTGTGTGTATGTGTGTATATATACACACATGTATGTGTATGTGTGTATATACATGTATATACACATACATATGTGTATATACATGTATATATGTGTGTATACATGTATATATACACACATACATATGTGTATACATGTATATATACACACATACATATGTGTATACATGTATATATACACACATACATATGTGTATACATGTATATATACACACATACATATGTGTATACACACGTATATGTGTATATACGTGTGTATACACACATATATGTGTATATATACACACATATGTGTATATATGTATATATACATGTATGTATATATACACATATATACATGTATGTGTATATATACATATAAACATATATGTGTATATATACATATACACATATATGTGTATATATACATATAAACATATATATGTGTATATATATAATATTTTTTAAGAATTATACTGAGGTCAGGTGCATTGGCTTACGCCTATAATCCCAGCACATTGGGAAGCCAGGGCAGGTGGATCACTTGAGGTCAGGAGTTCGAGACCAGCCTGGTCAACATGGTGAAACCCCATCTATACTGAAAAAAAAAAATTAGCTGGGCGTGGTGTTGCACACCTGCAATCCCAACTACTCAGGAGGCTGAGGCAGGAGAATTGCTTGAACCCAGGAGGTGGAGGTTGCAGTGAGCCGAGATCGCACCACTGTGCTCCAAAAAAAAAAGAAAAGAATGTACTGAGATGTCTTATCATAATCATAGTTGCATTTGTGAACATGTTAAAAAAAAAAAAAAAGAATGGAAGCCATTCCAGGGAAGTAAGAAATATCTCTGTTATTTACACATCGGCCTCGCGTTGTTCATTTTGTTGTGGTTGTTGGTTTTGTGGGGCATTTGAAAGGCATTTGCACTGGGAAGAGCCCCTCTGCCTGTTTGCCTTCCTGCCCTCTGGTGGGAGGGTTCCCCACCATCATCGTCCACCCACCCACAAATTGGTGATTTCGGAAACCAGAGGACAGTGTAGTTCAGGCCATTCTCAGAGGTTAGGAGTTCTAAGGGTTGGAATGTTGTTCAGCCAAAGAAAGAAAGAATACCGATTCATGCTCCCACGTGGATGAACCTATTGTGCTAAGGGAAATAAGCCAGGCACAAAAGACCACATATTATGTGATTCCTGTTTTTTTTTTTTTTTTTTGAGACCTCCCGAATAGTTGGGATTACAGGTGTACACCACCATTCCCAGCTAATTTGTTGTATTTTTTTAGTGGAGATGGGTTTTCACCGTGTTGGCCAGGCTGGTCTTGAACTCCTGACCTCAGGTGATCTGCCTGCCTCGGCCTCCCAGAGTGCTGGGATTACAGGCATGAGCCATGGTGCCCAGCCCTGTGCGATTCCAATTTTATGAAATGTCCAGAATAGGCACGTTCATGAAGAAGGAAGTAGATTAGTGGCCTCCAGGGGCTGCAGTGCAGGGAAAATGGAGAGTGAGCACTAATGACTACAAGGTTTCTTTTTAGAGTGACGAAAATGCTTTAAAATTAGATGGTGGTGATAGTTGCACAACTTTATGAATACACTACCAACCACTGAATGTACACTTTAAAGGGAGATGGTGGAATATGATGGTGTGTAAGTTATATCTGAACTAAAAAATAACAAAAGCCAAACTCTAGAGGATCCTAACTGAAAAAGTACACACTTGGAACTTTCAGGAATTTGTCATTGATCCAGGTTTTTTTTTCTTTAAAAATATTTTTGATGCCAAAGGCAATACACCGATAACATTATGTGTAATGATAAAGACAGGACCCTTCCCCACCAGCACCCTGATTTTTGCTAGAGTGGGACATTCCCATCTCCTTGTTCCCCATCCCATTCATATGTGCGGAATGGTATAAGGCGAATGTGTGCACTCCTCCATGTGATCTCTGGCATTTTGAGCGCTTGAATTCCTCACCGTTGAGGGGATGAACAGGGGTGTTTCAGGGTAGCTGGAAGGCTTTGGGCCTGGAATTTTCAATCTTCAAATGAGTCTCGGATGGGACCTCCCTGGGAGGCTGTGGTGGGTCCTTTAGGTCAGCAGTTCCCAACCTTTTTAGCACCAGGGACCGGTTTTGTGGAAGATAGTTTTTCCACGGACCGGGGAGGGGGATGGTTTCAGGATGATTCAAGCACGTTACATTTATGGTGCACTTTATTTCTATTATGATTACTTTGTAATATATAATGAAATAATTATACAACTCACCACAATGTAGAATCTGTGAGAGCCCCAGGCTTGTTTTCCTGCACCTAGAAGGTCCCATCTGGGGGTGATGGGAGACAGCGACAGATCATCAGGCCTTAGATTATCGTAACGAGCATGCAACCTAGATCCCTCGCATGCGCGGTTCACAGCAGGGTTTGTGCTCCTGTGAGAATCTAATGCTCCCGCTGATCTGACAGGAGGTGGAGCTCAGATGGTAATGTGAGCAATGGGGAGGGGCTGTAAATACAGATGACGCTTCGCTCCCTCACCCATTGCTTACCTCCCGCTGTTCAGCCAGTTCCTAACAGGCCACGGACCAGTGCTGGTTTGGGTACTGATTTGGGGACCCTTTCTTTAGGGGACTGCTGTGTGTCATCTGAATCATCAGCAGTCAGACCTGTCTTGTTTTCCCATCCAGATAGCCACCATCCTGGACTGCCACGCAGCCACCCTGCAGCGGAAGGCTGATCGAGAGGTCTTCTTCATCAACACCCAGAGCATCGTGCAGTTGGTCCAGAGGTGAATCCTGGGTCTCCCCGTAGGATGTGGTTGTCACCTGAATCGTCGCATGCATTGCACCAGGGTGGTGCTCTGGGGCTGTCTTCAGGGCAGGCTTGAACTGAGAGAAAGTGTGTTATAGTCCTGCAGTGCCATTACTAACAGCAGAACCCTGGGTGAGGTACTTTACTTCTGTAAATCTGTTTGTAAATCTCAGCTCACTGCAACCTCCGCCTCCCAGGTTCAAGCGATTCTCCTGCCTCAGCCTCCCGAATAGCTGGGATTACGGGCATGTGCCACCATGCCTGGCTAATTCTTGTACTTTTAGTAGAGACGGTGTTTCACCATGTTGGCCAGGCTGGTCTCGAACTCCTGACCTCAAGTGATCCATTCTCCTTGACCTCCCAAAGTGCTGGGATTACAGGCCTGAGCCACCATGTCTGGCCTATAAATGTATTAAGTTTTGTGAAGTGCTGACAAATAGTAAATACTTGATAGATACATTAGATTGAGACAATGGGATGAAATAGCTTTATGTATGATAAAACACTGCAAAAATTGTTATTGTGGCTTTTGGGACAATTGCAAAGGAAAGTGGATGAATAATTGTATTTCATCTCAAGTAGTTATTTATTGTACAGGGGTTTCCCGCTGCAGGACTATTCTGATGACAAAAGGATTTTCTTTGTTTTTTTGAGATGGAGTTTCGCTCTGTCGGCCAGGCTGGAGTGTAATGGTTCGATTTTGGCTCACTGCAAGCTCCGCCTCCCGGGTTCACGCCATTCTTCTGCTGCCTCAGACTCCCGAGTACCTGGAACTACAGGCGCCCACCACCACGCCTGGCTAATTTTTTTATGTGTTTTTAGCAGAGATGGAGTTTCATCATGTTAGCCAGGATGGTCTCAATCTCCTGACCTCGTGATCCCCCGCCTCGGCCTCCCAAAGTGCTGGGATTACAGGTGTGAGCCACTGCGCCCAGCTGACAAAAGGATTTTCTGCCACTTTTCATGAAAAGTCCACCTAGCAAGAAGGCTTTCCTTATGAAGACAATCAGGGCCAGGCGCTGTGGCTTATGCCTGTAATCCCAGAATTTTGGGAGGCCAAGGCAAGAGGATCACTTGAGGCCAGGAGTTGGAGACCAGCCTGGATGATGTAGCGAGACCCCGTCTCTACAAAAAAAAAGAAAAAAAAATGAGTCAGGGATGGTGGTGTGTACCTATAGGCCCAACTACTCAGGAGGCTGAGGTGAGAGGACTGCTTGAGCCCAGGAGTTCAAGGTTATAGTGAGCTGTGATCGCGCCATTGCACTCCAGCCTGGGGGACAGAGCAAGACCTTGTCTTTTATGAAAAAGAAAAAAGGAATCAAAGCATTCTTGGATTTGAACCAGTAACTTCCAGGCCTGTTTCCCATGTGCCAGAAACTCACAGGTACAAAGAATGTGAGATTGTAGAAAACTGGCCTCCTTTTCAAGGAGCTCCTCAGCTGTTAGGGAGAGAGATTTTAGTGTGGATTCCCCACAAACTGCAAGTTTCACAGCCAAGGGCTAGGAAGGGAGTCCTCCTAAAACACATCGACTGCTAACCTTAAGCCCATCCTTTAAGCTTCAGAGAAACATCTAGGAAAAATGAACCATTAATAAATTAACTGAATTTTCTAGCAAGTTTTCTGTGCTGAACATAAATATTAAAGCTCTGTCCTGTGTTGTGGAAGTATGTTTTAAAATCACATTTGGATCAGAGTCTTTTAGCATCTTGGTCTGTTTTGTTGTGATTTGGTGATGCTGCAGTGAAGCGTCTACTTCCCCACAACTCAGTGGCGCATCTCCTGAGAAACTTGACTCCTGTGTTCAGATTTTTGGAAGAACATCCAGGTTAAAACTTTGTTTTAAAAGAGAAGCGGCTAGGTGCGATGGCTCACACCTATAATCCCAGCACTTTGGGAGGCCAAGGCGGGTGGATTGCTTGAGCTCAGAGGTTCGAGACCAGCCTGGGCAATATGGTGAAACCCTGTCTACAAAATATACAAAAATTAGCCAGGCTTGGTGGTGGCCACCTGTGGTCCCAGCTACTCCAGAGGCTGAGGTGAGAGGATTGCTTGAGCCCGGGAGGCAGAGATTACAGTGAGCTGTGATTACACCACTGCACTCCAGCCTGGGTGGCAGAACAAAACCTCGTCTCAAAAAAAAGAGAAAAAAAAGGGAGAAGCAAAATTTACATGGGGATCTTTTGGTAAATGTTTTTCCAGTTTGTCTTTTTAAAATGGTCTCTATACCTTGGGTAAGTAATTGAAAAATTTTGTTTTTAACAGTTAAAGCTTGCTAAAATTGGCTACCCCTGTTCAGTATCCGAAATCTATTAAGTTTTTTTTTTTTTTTCTTAACTCTGTGGCCAGAAAGGTGCCCTCCCAAGTATAAGGCTTGGGATCTACCTACTCCAGTTTTGCCTCCAGTTTGATGTGGGACTTTGGGCAGGGCAGTGTTCTTTTTGGCCTGCAGATGAATCAACTCCGTATCCTTTGAAGGCCTCAGGATTAGAGGGTGCCTCTAGATACTCTAAAAAAAAATTTGGCTGGGTGCAGTGGCTCATGCCTGTAATCCCAGCACTTTGGGAGGCCAAGACGGCCGGATCACGAGGTCAGGAGATCGAGACCATCCTGGCTAACACGGTGAAACCCCGTCTCTACTAAAAATACAAAATAATTAGCCGAGCGTGGGTGGCAGGCGCCTGTAGTCCCAGCTACTCGGGAGGCTGAGGCAGGAGAATGGCGTGAACCCGGGAGGCGGAGCTTGCAGTGAGCCGAGAATCGTGCCACCGCACTCCAGCCTGGCCGACTGAGCGAGACTCTGTTTCAAAAAAAAAAAAAAATGTATTTTTAAATTAATTAATTAATCTTTATTTATTTATTTTGAGACAAGCTGTCACCCAGGCTGGAGTGCAGCAGTGCAATCATAGCTCACAACAGCCTTGACCTCCTGGGCTCAAGCGATCCTATCACCTCGGCCTCCTATGTAGCTAGGACCACAGTCATGCGCTACCACTCCCGGCTAATTTTTTTGTAAAGACAAGGTCTCACCTTGTTGCCCAGGCTGCTCTTGAACTTCTGAGCTCAAATGATACTCACGCCTCAGCCTCCCAAAGTGCTGGGATTATTGGTGTGAGCCACCATGCCTGGCCTTAATTTTTTTGTTTTGTTTTGTAGATATGGGGTCTTGGCTATATTGCCCAGGCTTGAACTCCTGGGCTCCAGTGATCCTCCCACCTCAGTGTCCTTTCTAAAATCCTTTCTCTCTCTCTCTTTTTTTTTTTTTTTTTTTTTTTTTGAGACGGAGTCTTGCTCTGTCGCCCAGGCTGGAGTGCAGTGGTGCGATCTCGGCTCACTGCAACCTCCTCTTCCCGGATTCAAGCTATTCTCATGCCTCAGCCTCCTGAGTAGCTGGGACTACCGGCGCGTGCCACCATGCCCAGCTAGTTTTTGTATTTTTAGTAGAGACAGGGTTTCACCATTTTGGCCAGGCTGGTCTCGATCTCTTGACCTCGTGATCTGCCTGCCTCGGCCTCCCAAAGTGCTGGGATTACAGGCATGAGCCACAATGCCCAGCCAATCCTTTCTCTTTTTAAAAATCATAAAAAGAAAATACTAAATATTCAGGTACTCAAGGAAGGGTGTGAGCATTAAGAGCAGCCTTCCCTTCTCCCCAGATACCGCAGCGGGATCCGCGGCTATATGAAAACAGTGGTGTTGGATCTCCTGAGAAGATACTTGCGTGTTGAGCACCATTTTCAGCAAGGCAAGAGATGCTGATGCCAACACCAGTGGGATGGTGGGGGGCGTGAGGAGCCTGAGCTTTACCTCTGTGTGGTGTTTTGTCTCCCCCTAGCCCACTACGACAAGTGTGTGATAAACCTCAGGGAGCAGTTCAAGCCAGACATGTCCCAGGTGCTGGACTGCATCTTCTCCCACGCACAGGTGGCCAAGAAGAACCAGCTGGTGATCATGTTGATCGTAAGCAGGAAGAGGGCCTGTTACTAGACTGGGGGTGGGTCAGGAGTCCACAAACGTTTTCTTAAAAGGGCCAGAAAGTGGCTGGGTGCGGTGGCTCATGCCTGTAATCCCATCACTTTGGGAGGCTGAGGCGGGCAGATCACTTGAGGTTAGGAGTTTGAGACCAGCCTGGCTAACATAGTGAAACCTCGTCTCCACTAAAAATACAAAAATTAGCTGGCCATGGTGGCGCATACCTGTAATCCCAGCTACTTGGGAGGCTGAAGCAGAAGAATCGCTTGAACCCTGAAGGCAGAGGTTGCAGTGAGCCGAGATTGTGCCATTGCACTCCAGCCTGGGCAACAGGGTGAGATTCTGTCTCAAAAGATAAATAAAAGAAAAAGTAAGCCAGCAAGTAAATTTTTTAGACTTTGCAGGTTGGTGTGGTCTCTGTCGTGACCACTCAACACTGCCTTTGTACAATGTAAGGGAATGGGCATGGCTGTGTTCCCATAAAACTTTGTTGGGAGCCCGAGGTGGGAGGATCACTTGAGCCTAGGAGTTCAAGTCCAGCCTAGGCAACATTGCAAGACTCCATTTCTTAGAAAAAAATTAAAACTGGGCACTGTGGCTCACATCTGTAATCCCAGCACTTTGGGTGGCTGAGGCAGGAGAATCACTCGAGGCCAGGAGTTTGAGACGAGCCTGGGCAACATAGGGAGACCCCATCTCTACAAAAAGTACAAAAATTAGCCAGGTGTGGTGGTGTGCACCTGTAGTCCCAGCTACTCAGGGGGCTGAGGCAGGAGGATTGCTTGAGCCTGGGATGTTGAGGCTGCAGTAAGCTGTGATCACACCACTACACTCCAGCCTGGGTGACAGAATGAGATCCTGTCTCAAACAACAACAAAAAAAATCCCAACTTTGTATACAAAAACAGGCAATGAGTCGGGTTTGTTGGCACTGGGAAGATCATGACTAATACAAAGCACCTAGTTTGTGCCAGGTACTCCTGAAGTGCTTTCCAAATAAATAGTTGCTCATTTAATTCACGCAGCAGTCCTAGAAAGTGGGTACTGCTGTCACAGCTCTTTGGCAGAGCACAGAGAGGTTAAACCACTTGCCCAAGGGCACCCAGCTCCTAAATGTAGAGCCAGGATTTGAACCAATAGTCTGACTCCAGACTCATGAACTATTAGCCGCAGGATATTGGATTTTGAGTCCTGTGTGTGGAGAAGAAGAAATATGGAGTCTCTGTTCTTGTTTCTCTTTCCACTCGATGATAGCAGTCTTTTGTTTTTTGTCTGTTTTTTCTTTTGAGACAGGGTCTCGCTCTGTTGCCCAGGCTGGAGTGCAGTGGCGCCATCATGGCTCACTGTAGCCTCTATCCCCTGGGCTTAAGCCATCCTCCCACCTCAGCCTCCCAAGTAGCTGGGATTACAGACTCACACCACCACGCCCAGCTAGTTTGTTTGTTTGTTTGTTTGTTTGTTTTGTAGAGATGAGGTCTCACTATGTTGCCCAGTCTTGTCTCGAACTCCTGTGCTCAAGCAATCCTCCTGCCTTGGCCTCCCAAAGTGCTGGGATTACAGGCATAAGCCACTGCGCCTGGCCGATAATAGCAGTCTTTTATAACTAAAAATATTTTTCTTTGATATGTCCCTTGCAACTGACTTGGAAAATGTAGGATCAGCAGAGTAAGAGCAACTTGGACTTGGCTTATAGTAGAAAGGGGTTTGGCAATTTTTTTTTTTTTTTTTTTTTGAGATGGAGTCTTGCTCTGTCGCCCAGGCTGGGGTGCAATGGCACAATCTTGGCTCACTGCAACCTCCGCCTCCCGGGTTCTATCTATCTTCTATCTATCTTTTTTTTTTTTTTGAGACAGAGTCTCACTCTATCCCCCAGGCTGGAGTGCAGTGGCACGATCTTTGTTCACTGCAACCTCCACCTCCAGGGTTCAAGCAATTCTCCTGTCTCAGCCTCGTTTAGTTGGGATTACAGGCATGCGCCACCACGCCTGGCTAATTTTTGTGTTTTTAGTAGAGACGTGGTTTCACCATGTTAGCCAGGCTGGTCTTGAATTCCTGACCTCAGGTGATCCACCAGCCTCGGCCTCCCAAAGTGCTGGGATTATAGGCATGAGCCACCACGCCCGGCCTGGCAACTTTTTTTTGTGAAGGGCTCCAGATAGTAAAGATTTTAGGCTTGAGGATGTCCACCCCCTGTTGCCACTACTCAGCTCCGTGAGCTCTGCCACTGTAGCCTGAAAACTAGACAATAGGTACATGAATGAGGGTGGCTATGTTCCAATAAAACTTTATTTACAAAAACAGTCAGTAGGCAGAGTTTGGCCACGATCTCAGAGAATAGTTAATACCCTGTCCCCTGTCCAAGTTGCATTAATAAATATTGGGATTTTTGGTAAAGAATCATTTAAAAATCTCACGCAGCAGCTTTTAATCCTGGCTGTACATTAGAATCACCTAGGGGGTGGAGAGACTTTTAAAAAATGCAATTGCCCATGCCCCACCCTTGGTCAATTTAATCAGAGTTTCTAGGGGTAGGGCCCAGGCATTAGTGCTTTTTGAAAGTTTCCCTGTGGGAAACCTAAATGTGCACTGTATATTAGATAATATTATTGGTTTAATGTTCAGTTTCTTTGGTGTTTTAATGGTTCTGTAGTAGGTGGGAGGGAGATATGTGCGAAAATATTATAAAGGATTGTGGTGTCTGCAACTGACTTTCAGACAAAGAGAGAGTGTGTATGTGTATGCGCACGTACGTTCTTATTAGAGAAAAATCAAATATGATAATGTGGCAAAAGTTTTAACAATTAGTAAATCTAGGTGATTACTATGGGTTTTTAACATACTGATCTTCAATTCTTCTGTAGTTTTGAAGTTTGTAAAAATTAATTGGGAGAGAGGACTCTCCAAGTGATTGCAACACGCAGCCAGGACTGGGAATTTATGCCCAAGGAGATATCCACTCTTTGGGGGGAGTTCTATTGCTAAAATAATATAATGTTTTTCAAAATACATTCTTTGGATGGAGTTTCCTGGAGTTTGAGTGTTTGTCAAGCAAAATATGCCTGTAATCTATTACAGTCAGCTTGCCATTCAAAGGCAGTGGGTCTGTGGGTTATTTTGCTGTTCGTTCTTCTGTGCACATATTGACTCTCTTCTGGGCATGAAGTCATGAAATATCATGTACGCCAGAGGACAGCCAAGGGAAGATGGGTGGAGCAGCCCCCAGTTCTTGGGAACTGGGACATTTTCCTGGACCTCCTTGGTGATAGAGGCTAAAAATATTGAACCAATTACAGTCTCGGGATAAATGTGAGATTCATTATTCTTCTGACTTTCTTGGTCCCATTTGTTAGAAAATAGTGAGTTCTCTGCACCTGATGGTATTTGGTACCTGAGAGGTTTTGAACAAAGACTTGTGAATTGAATGATTATTTCGAAATGAATTTTTTTGAGGCTTTTAAAGGGACCTAGTTTCTGACACCAGTTCACTGGTCATGGGACTTCGTTAGTGACAAAACAAAGCAAACAAAACATGATTCTGAGAACTAAAATATACAAGATGAGACTGCTTCACTAAGTTAACAAGAAAGAAAAATGATTTTGTTGTAGTTGTTGTTGTTTGTTTGTTTTCGAGACGGAGTCTTGCTCTGTCACCCAGGTTGGAGTGCAGTGGCGCAATCTCGGCTCACTACAACCTCTGCCTCCTGGGTTCAAGTGATTCTCCTGCCTCAGCCTCCCGCGTAGCAGGCACGTACCACCACACCTGACTAATTTTTTTGTAGTTTTAGTAGGAAACAGGGTTTTGCCATGTTGGCCAGGCTGGTCTTGAACTCTTGGCCTCAGGTGATTTGTCCGCCTTGGCCTCCCAAAGTGCAGGGATTACAGGCCTGAGCCACCATGCCCTGCCTAGAAAAATGTTTTTGTTATTATTATTATTATCTTTTGTATGTAGAAGGCAATGGTTAGATTTTTTAACATTCACACTTAGATGTGTGGGGGGGAATTTAAAAAATGTTCACACAAACTCTTGAGTTTTTCACCTCTTAGAAAAGCACCAGTCTAGCTGCTGGCCAGCACCTGTGCTGTCTGGCCTGGGAGCCACAGGCCTAGCGGATTGGTGGGGAGTTACGCCACCACCGTTTAATAATAGAAAGCAAATCAGAGAAGGGAGAGGAGATTTAGAACACTTTCCTACCACATTTCTTCAGCATTGATGTTCCTGTGTCTTTGTGTATGAAATATCAATATGTTAAAGTTTTTTCTGATGATAAAATCAGTCTCGGTTCATTATAATAAGAAAATGCAGAAACACATGTAGAAAAAAATGCCCCACAGCTCTACCATCTGGTGACCTCTTGAAGACCAGTCTTAGTGGATGCCCGGGGTGGGGAATCGGGGCATATTGCTCAGGAGCTCTGATATTTAGCATTCATTGCTCCATCTTCAGTGGGTGGTTAGGGAGCACCTACGCTGAGCTGTTCCCAAGCCCCATATGCACTTAGGGCACAAGAGGAGATGCGAACACCGGCTGCACCCAGCCCTGGTCTCCAGCAGAAAGGCCCTTCTTTCGGAAGCAGAGAGGAGGGATGCAACACAGACACATTGTCCCTCCCTCTCCTGCAAGATTCAACCCCACGTCCCTCTCCTCTGAAACCGTGAGCCCCTTAAGTCAGGCAGCAATGTGTAGGGGAAGGAGCGGGAGGCTTTGGGGGCAGAATAGTGCTGTGTTCGAATCTGGCTCTGTCTTGCACATGTTTGCTGGCTTTGGGGTGAGGCATATTGCCTCTTTGAGCCTCAGTGTTCCTATCTGTAAAATGGAAATCAAAATAAGTAACTCTTCGTGGGGGTGGGAGAATTTGGGGAGTTGTATATAAAGGGTCTAGCTGTTTACTAGCCACCTGGCACATAGTATGTGCCTGATAATCACTGACCTTTTTTTTTTTTTTTTGGGGGGGGGAGACAGAGTCTGGCTCTGTTGCCCAGGCTGGAGTGCAGTGGTGCGATCTCAGCTCACTGCAACCTCCACCTCCCAAGGGATGATCAAATCATCCTCCCACCTCAGCCTTCTGAGTAGCTGGGACTACAGGCATGTGCCACCATGCCCGGCTAATTTTTCTATTTTTTTTTTGGTAGAGACAAGGTTTTGTGCTGTTGCCCAGGCTGGTCTCAAACTCCTGAGCTCAAGCAATCCTCCTGCCTCAGCCACCCAAAGTGCTGGGATTACAGGTGTGAGCCACCATGCCTGGCCTAATCACTGGCTATTAATAGTAATGTAGGCAGGGACTTAGTTGTATTTGTTTGTTCTTACCAGGCATTAGGGCATGTTTTGGGGTGGATGAATGGGTGGCCGAGTGAGTGAGTGAGTGAGTGAGTGAATGAATGACTGACTGGGGTGGGTGCACAGTAGAAAGTGGTGAGGGTTTGCGTAACAGGCTGTGCTGGGCCTGTTTGGAGAGTGGAGCAGCCGCCTGGCTTTTGCGGCGGGTGCTCCCCCAGCCGAGATGAGTGCTGCATGTTTCCCTGGGCTGGAGAAAAGCCATTTGGCTTCTTTTTCTGTCCCCTAAGGATGAGCTGTGTGGCCCAGACCCTTCCCTGTCAGACGAGCTGATCTCCATCCTCAACGAGCTCACTCAGCTGAGCAAAAGCGAGCACTGCAAAGTGGCCCTCAGAGCCCGGCAGGTAGGGTCTCGGGGTGCGGTCCCCACGATGTGCGTTTCCCCCCACCCTCCTATGTGTCCCCTACCGTGCTCAGCCCTCACCATGCACAGTCCCACCGTGCTGCCGGCCCGTGTCCGAGCCTCTGCCTTCTACCCTGGGAGGTTGGCTCACGCCAGCGCCCCCGTCCCTCCCCCTGCAGATCCTGATTGCCTCCCACCTCCCCTCCTACGAGCTGCGGCATAACCAGGTGGAGTCCATTTTCCTGTCTGCCATTGACATGTACGGCCACCAGTTCTGCCCCGAGAACCTCAAGGTGAGCCCGTCTCCTTCCTTTCACCATCTGCAGAGCACACACTGTGGCCCAGGTGGGGGCCTCTGGGGAAACGGCTCCTCCTGCCCTCCAGGTGCTCAGTGGGGTGCAGGGCACAGCCACAGATGCAGACAGTTCAGCCCAATGTGGCCAGGGCTGCCCGAGGGGTCACCTGGGGAGATTCTAGGAGAGGTGGGCATGGAGCCCAGTCCTCCAGGAAGGACAGTGTGACAGCAGTGGGGGCTCACCTGGTGCAGTTTACAAACCTCAGCCATATGGAGCATATCTGGAAGCTGTGAGCCCTCCTATGGCTGAGTCGCGGCCTCATCTTCCCTATTCCTGGACTCTGGCTCATTTACATGTTCTCAGGTACCCCCTCAGTGCCTGATGGGAGACCTGTCCCAGGTGCCGTCATCCCGGAGTTCTTCACCAGCTCTCCTATGATTAAATAGGGGAGGAGCCCAGTGCGCTGCAGGGCACTGATTGCTTTTAGTGGTCAAAGCATGACTTCTACCTGCTCCCACCGCCCCCACTCATCAGACTGGTGATTAAAAAACTTACTCACTGGCTGGGCACGGTGGCTCATGCCTGTAATCCTAGCACTCGGGAAGCCAAGACTGGAGGATCACTTAAGCCCAGGAATTTGAGGCCAGCTTGGGCAACATGTGAGACCCTGTCTCTACAAAAAATACACACACAAAAAAAGAGCCATGATGTTGGCGCACGCTGTAGTCCCAGCTGCTCAAGAGGTTGAGGTGGGGAGATTGCTTCAGCCTGGGAGTTTGAGGCTGCGGTGAGCTATGATCACACCACTGCACTCCAGTTTATCTCAAATAAACAAAAACAAAGAAAAACCTGAAACTTGTTCACATTTACTTTTCCTTGTTTCCCCTTTTCATTTCCCTTAGAAATTAATACTTTCGGAAACAACCATCTTCGATGTCCTGCCTACTTTCTTCTATCACGCAAACAAAGTCGTGTGCATGGCGTCCTTGGAGGTAAGCAGGAGAGGCCCAGAGAACAACACTGACCATGCCAGTTCTAGTGTTCACTGCCGCTACCATGCACCTGACCCTAGGCCACATGCCTTGGTGAATGTGATCCTATCCTTTTCTCTTCAAGGTAGCTATGTTAATAGTCCCATCTTACAGAGGAAGGAACTGAGGCCCAGAGAGGTCAAGTGACTTATGCAACGTCACACAGCTAGAAAGTGGCAGAACCAGGTTTTGCATTATTGGGTCTGCCTCATTCCAGATTCCATGCTAGTCACCACTGCTGTCTCATGTCATTCCAGCCTCTTCCAGGCAGGGCACATTAAATACTAATCCCTGAGAGCTAAGTCTGAGGCACCTCATCTAAACTTTCTGACTCACGTGCATTAAATACCTTTGAAAGACTTTTCTGCTTGGAACTGCCAGAGCTAGAGGAGCCCAGGTGACAACTTAAGGTGACCCCCTGCCCCCCGAGTGATGACGTAGAAGGGCGTGGCCAGTAGCAAAACCCAGATTAGAGCCAGGTGATCCCAGGTGGTCTTGCTCCCGGGAGCAAGAATTCAGGTCTTCTTGAATTCAGGAACCAAGAGGTGTTGTGTTGGTTCCAGAAAATCAGAGTTTTAAATCTGCTCTTTTATTATTATTATTATTATTATTATTATTATTATTATTTTGAGACTCGCTTGTGCCTAGGGTGGAGTGCAGTGGCACTATCTCGGCTCACTGCAGCCTCTGCCTCCTGGGTTCAAATGATTCTCCTTCCTCAGCCTCCCCAGTAGCTGGGCCTACAGGCGCCCACCACCACACCTGGCTAATTTTTGTATTGTTAGTAGAGACAGGGTTTCACCATGTTGGCCAGGCTGGTCTGGAACTCCTGACCTCAAGTGATCTGCCTGCCTCAGCCTCCCAATAAATCTGCTGCCCTTTTAGAATCTTTTTAAGAAAATATGAGATGACGTCTTGTGTTTTTAACATGGCCCTCTTACCCGGGTCTGCTTTGCTGGCAGTAGTTTTTCCAATATTCTTTATCTTCTGAGCTCAGAGTCTCAGTCCCCTGTTGCCCCCACTTTCTCTTCTGCATCCTTGGGAGCCTGTGAGTCACACAGTGAGAAGGTTTACTGGGTCTTCTGGAGACCATCTTGGGCTTGTTAGCATATTACAGCCACAGGGTCTCCTGGGCCTGCAGCTTTTATTCCTCTATGGGTTTCACCTCTGGAAGAATCTTTCTCAGGCCTCACTCTTTGTTTCTAACAGTGAGACCTAATACACCTCTTCTGTAGTTACTTTAAACACAATTTTTGTTTTGTTAGAGACAGGTCTTGCCGTGTTGACCAGGCTGGACTTGAACTGCTACGCTCAAGCGATCCTCCTGCCTCACCCTCCCCAGTAGCTTGGACTACAGGTGCATGCCACCATGCTTGACTTATAGTTACTTTTTAAAGTGCTAAATGCTGTTTGTGTCAATTAGAGATTTTTCTAGGATGCTTTTGGGTTTTTTTATTTGTTTTGTTTTTCCACCACGCCCAGCTAATTTTTGTATATTTAGTAGAGATGGGGTTTTGCCATGTCATCCAGGCTGGCCTGGAATTCCTGGGCTCACGCGATCCACCTGCCTTGGCTCCCCAGAGTGCTGGGATTACAGGCGTGTGCCACCATGCCTGACCCCATTCTTGACAGGGAATGGTGGGAACCTTCCCCAAATTCAAGTTCCCCAGTGCTGGCCAAGGGCAAGTCTTTTAATGGAAAGCAATTATGTCTGCTAATTGCTGTATTAGCTCCTGCTGCCCAGTTCCCGCATTTCCTGTTCAGTTGAAAAGCTTCCAGTGTTTAAACTCCAGAACTGCATTGTCCACTATGGCAGCCACCAGCCACGTGTGGTTAGTGAGCACTTGAACTGCATCCAGTCTGAATCGAGCTGTGCTCTAAGTGGAAAATACACACTCCATTCCAAAGATATAGTACTGTATGGAGAAAAGAATGTAAACCATCTCAATAATTTCTTATATTGATTACATGTTGAAATGATAATATTTGCATATGTGGGGTGAAATAAAATATATTATTAAAATTATTTTTTATCTTTTTTCTAAGTGGTTACTAGAAAATTTAAAATTATAGGCCAGGTGAGGTGGCTCATGCCTGTAATCCCAGCTCTTTAGGAGGCTGAGGTGGGAGAATCACTGAACTCAGGAGTTGCAGACCAGCCTGGGCAACATAGGAAGATCCTTTCTTTACTAAATATAAAAAACAAAAAAAATTAGCCAGGTGTGGTGGTGCCTGTAGTCCCAGCTACTTGGGAGGCTGAAGTGGGAGGATCCTTTGAGCTCAGGAGTTCAAGGCTGCAGTGGGTTATGATCTCACCACTGTACTCCAGCCTGGGTGATGGAGTGAGACCCTGTCTCAAAAGTAAATAAATAAAATAAAGTTACATACACAGCTTGTGTTATATTTCTGTTGGACAGCACTGCTCTAAAGCAGGGTTTGATAAACTATAGACCATGGACCATATTTGGCCCACCACCTGTTTCTGTAAAGTTTTATCAGAACGCGGCCAGGTACGGTGGCTCATGCCTCTAATCCCAGCACTTTGGGAGGCCAAGGCGGGCGGATCACCTGAGGTCGGGAGTTTGAGACCAGACTGACCAACATGGAGAAACCCCGTCTCTACTAAAAATACAAAATTAGCCAGGCATGGTGGCGCATGCCTGTAATCCCAGCTACTCAGGAGGCTGAGGCAGGAGAATCGCTTGAACCTGGGAGGAGGAGGTTGTGGTGAGCTGAGATCATGCCATTGCACTCCAGCCTGGGCAACAAGAACAAAACTCCATCTCAAAAAAAAAAAAAAAAAAAAAAGAAGAATGCAGCCACACCCATTCATTTACATGTTGTCCACAGCTACTTCCGTGCTAACAGCAGAATTGAGTAGTTGCAGCCAAGATGATATGTCCCACAAAGCCTAAAATATTTACTACCTATCTCTTACAGAAGTTTATCAACCCCTGCTCTAGAGTTTAGAGTGGATTTTGTGTAACTAGTAACATTCTGAAATATGAGCAAATTTGCTCTTAACTGCTGCTTAGAAATCTTTTTTTTTTTTTAATTGAGGAAGGATTTTTCTCTGTTGCCCAGGCTGAAGTGCAGTGGTGCTATCATAGCTCATTGCAGCCTCAACATCCTGTGCTCAAGCAATCCTCCCACCTCAGCCTCCCGAGTAGCTGGGACTACAGGCGCCTGCCACCATGCCTGGCTAGGTTTTGTATTTTTAGTAGATATGGGGATTTGCCATGTTGCCCAGACTGGTCTCGAACTCCTGGGTTCGAGTGACCTACCTGCCCTGGTCTTCCAAAATGCTGGAATTGCAGGCCTGAGCCACTGCACCCGGCCTGCTTACAGATAGATCTTTTAGAGGTCATTTCTGGTACCTGTTCCCCGTGAGTACCCTCAGCTTTTGAGCACACTCTGCAGTGCCCCCTGAGAGAATGTCCGTGTGTTTCTGCCTTGTCAGGTTTACGTGCGGAGGGGCTACATCGCCTATGAGTTAAACAGCCTGCAGCACCGGCAGCTCCCGGACGGCACCTGCGTGGTAGAATTCCAGTTCATGCTGCCGTCCTCCCACCCAAACCGGTATGGAGTGGGACACACCCAGGGACGGCCTGTGTTTCTGTTCTTCCTGACCTCTGTCGTCCTGTCTCTGGAAGGACCTGGCAAGTGTGTTTGGGCATGCTGCTGGGGAGACATCAGCGATAAGCACTTCCCCTGTGGGAGCTCCCTGCAGCGCCATTTTCTCCCCTCTAACATGGTGATAATGCAGAGCCCACCTCCTACACCTGCACTGTTCAGTACAGTAGCCATGTGTGCCTATTTACATTAAAATGAATGCACATGGTCCGGGCGCGGTGGCTCATGCCTGTAATCCCAGCACTTTGGGAGGCCGAGACGGGCAGATCACTTGAGGTCAGGAGTTCCAGACCAGCCTGGCCAACATGGTGAAACCCCATCTCTACTAAAAATACAAAAATTAGCCGGGCATGGTGGCACATGCCTGTAATCCCAGCTACTGGGGAGGCTGAGGCAGGAGGATCACTTGAACCCGGGAGGCAGAGTGAGTCAGTGAGCCGAGATTGCCCCACTGCACTCCAGCCTGGGCAAAGAAGTGAAACTCCGTCTCAAAAAAAAAAAAAAAAAAAAAAAAAGAGGCCAGACACAGTAGTGGCTCACACCTGTAATCTCAGCACTTGGGAGGCTGAGGTGGGTGGATCATAAGGTCAGGGGTTCGAGACCAGCCTGGCCAACATGGTGAAACCCTATCTCTACTAAAAAAAAAAATACAAAAATTAGCCTGGCATGGTGGTGTGCACTGGTAATCCCAGCTACCCGGGAGGCTGAGGGAGAACTGCTTGAACCCGGGAGGCAGAGGTTGCAGTGAGCTGAGATTGCGCCACTACACGCCAGCCTGGGCGACAGAGCAAGAGTCCATCTCAAAAAAAAAAAAAAAGAGAAAAAACAAAGAATGCAAATGAGCCAGCCATGGTGGCCCACACCTGTAATCCTAGCACTTCGGAGGGCTGAAGGGGGCAGATCAGGAACTTGAGGCCTGGAGTTTGACACCAGCCCGGCCAACTTGGTGAAACCCCATCTCTACTAAAAATATAAAAATTTGCCAGGCATGGTGGCGCACCCCTGTAATCCCAGGTTACTCGGGAGGCTGAGGGATGAGAATCGCTTAAACCTGGGAGGCAGAGGTTGCAGTGAGCCGAGATTGTGCCACTGCACTCCAGCCTGGGTGACAGAGCGAAACTCTGTCTCAAAAAAAAAAAAAAAAAAAAAATTCAGCGTCTCAGTCATACTGTGTGGCTCATGGCTGCCATATTATTTGACAGTGGAGTTCTAGAACATTCTGTCATGGTAGAAAGTTCTAGTAGACAATGCCACCCAAGCCATTGGGAAGAGTCATGAGATAAGGCACATGTAGCATTTTAGACAGTGCCTGGCACAAAGAAAGTTGTTGACTGTAAGTGATCCCGGGGATGATCATGACTAACGCTGTTATTACCATCTAGTGGCGTGCCATTGGCCTGGGCGCTCTGCTTGGTGCTCCCACACTCTTTTATTTATTTATTTATTTATTTTGAGATGGAGTCTCGCTCTGTTGCCCAAGCTGGAGTGCAGTGGCACAATCTCAGCTCCCAGATTCAAGCGATTCTCCTGCCTCAGCCTCCCGAGTAGCTGGGACTACAGGCCCACACCACCATGCTCGGCTAATTTTTATATTTTTAGTAGAGATGGGGTTTCATCATGTCAGCTAGGCTGATCTTGAACGCCTGACCTCAGATGATCCACCCGCCTCCCAAAGTGCTGGGATTACAGGCATGAGCCACTGTGCCCAGCCCACACTCTTATTTTATTCAGCTCTTATCCTCTATTAGCCAAAAATGTGTTCTCATCCTCATTTTACAGATAGGAGCCCTGGGCCCTCACCTCACCTAGGCTGAGCTGCTTGTGCATGTGGAGTGGGAATTTGAGCCCAGGCCACACTCTCACCTCCAAGTCCTTTCCACAGCATTCAGGGGCCCTCTGAGCCAGGTGTGAGGGCACACACACTGTCCTGTCTGTGTCCACTGTAGTCTGCTGTCCAAGAGCTGTAGTTCAGTAGATACCCTCAGTGTTCTCACCTGAGAATATCTTTTTTTGATTTTTTTGAGATGGAGTCTCACTCTGTAACCCAGGCTGGAGTGCAACGGCGCGATCTCAGCTCACTGCAGCCTCCGCCTCCTGGGTTCAAGCGATTCTCCTGCCTCAGCCTCCTGAGTAGCTGGGACCACAGACATGCACCACCAAGCCCCACTACTTTTTTTTGTATTTTTAGTAGAGATGGGGTTTCACTGCGTTGACCAGGTTGGTCTGGAACTCCTAACCTCAAATGATCTGTCCACCTCAGCCTCCCAAAGTGATGGGATGACAGGCACCACCATGCCTGGCTCACCTAAAAATATCTGATGTGTCTGAGTTCCTCACTCACAGTCTTTTTTTCAGTCCATCTTGTTTCAGGACCCAAAGTATTAATACCATTTAGGTCAGGTAGAGTGGGATACCTTCTCGTAAAGTAATTATGTCTCCTTGGGATTCGAAGTGTTCTCTCTCACGCTCCCTCGCCCCTCTGGTTTTAGTTCTTATGGGGGTGCCCAAGGCCTTACCTACGGCGGCATTGATGTCATTGTGATTTGGGAGTTCGGTTGATCAAATCTGTACAGGCAATAGGGTTCATGCTTGGGTGAAGCGGGGATTTTTCTGGCCTCTTGGGATTTTTAAAATAACTTTCTTTTCCTGTTGGTTTTAAGAAGAAAGATGCGGCTATGTTTTGGATGAAGAAAAGGGGGCTTCCCCAGGAGGCACTGCCTTTCCTAGTTATTTGTTTTTACCCTTCTTATTTCCAAAAATAGGATTGTGACATTTTACCCCATTGAGAGAAAGGGGACTGACTGCTTGCAGCCTGGGGTCATTCTGGGGATTTGGAGAGCAGTGGTGGTGTAAGATATTTTGTAGCTGTCTACTCCTGAGAAGGAATTCTTTTCTCTTTTGATTTTTTTGTTTGGTTGTTTAGAGAGAGAGTCTAGTTCTGTCACCCAGGCTAGAGTGCAGTGGCGTGATCATAGCTCACTACAGCCTTGAAATCCTGGGCTCATGTGATCCTCCCACCTCAGCTCCCTGTGTAGCTGGGACCACAGGCTTGCGCCACCACACCTGGCTAATTCTTTAAAAATATTTTTTTGCAGAGATGGGGGTCTCACTATGTGGCCCAGGTTGGTCTTGAACTCCTGGGCTCAAGTGATCCTCCTGCCTCGGCCTCCCAAAGTGCTGATATTATAGGCGCGAGCCCCTGTGCCTGGCCTTCTCTTTTGATCTTATTGTCTCAGCAAGTCAGCCCTGTTAGGAAGGGAAGGGCGGCTCTCCTGAGGGCTGTGGGTCATGCCTTGTGAGCTACACGTATATCCAGGTTATTGGTTGTGATTTTCAGTATGGGCACAGGGTCCTTTTTTGACCCAGAGAGACATTGAGGACCCTGGGGGATTCCTGGCCATCTAAGATTCTCATGATTGCTGTCAGTGCCAGAAATGTACTCTGGGCCTGTGAAGAGACCTTGCCTGAGGCTGCCCCCACCAACCAGCCCTTTAATGCCTCTGTAAAGGGCCATGAGGAATAAAGTCTATCCCCAAGATGGCCTGGCTTGGCCCTCAACACTTGTGTGTGTAGAGCCAGGCACGTGGTGCTTTAGGTCACCGAGACCCAAGGGAAGGTCAGATGAGAGGTTGGCAGGGCTTTGTGCCAGCTGCAGCCTGGACCTGGATCTCTGCGCTGGGTGGGAACTGGCTACATCCCCCTGCGATGGGGCTGCTGTCCTAGCGCTGCCCACTGTTGCCCTGCAGGAAACTGACCATCACAACCAGACTTCTCCATGTTTTTTTCCAGCAGAAGCAGGAAATCTATTTTTTTTTTTTTAACCTGAAGTCCTTCCATTTTTCAATGGGGACAGGTAATTCATGTTAAATGAATACATGAACACATGTTAATTCATGTATGTTATTAAAATGCTGCATGGACCAAAGTCATTCTGTGAGTGGCATTCAGCCACACTGCCACTGCAAGTTTGTGACCCCTGGATTGAGCTGTCGGGGAGCAGAGGGGCCATGATCGTGATTTCAGAGCACCCAACAGGAATGCACACACCTGTGTCAGGGTCCCCAAAAGCACCCCCAGGTTCGATCATCGCCTAGGAGAACTCACAGGTCTCAAGACATAGTCATGCTTATAGCTCTGACTTATTAGGGGGCAAGGATACAAAGCAGTTAGCCAAGGCAGAAGGCATCAGGGTGAAGTCCAGAGGAAAGCAGGTGCACTGCCAGGGTCCTCTCCCAGTGGATTCACGCAGGGTGCACTTCATTCCCCCAGCAAGGAGTTGTGACAACACAAGTGAAGGGTTGTCTTCCAGCCCCGCACCAGGGATTGGTGGCTGGTCACATCACCCTCTGCCCTGCATCGAAATCTCAGGCTTGCAGAAGAAAGCAGGTGTTCAGCATAAACCACACTGTTTGTGCAAACAGTCGAGGCACAGTGAGCCTCCCTTGTCACCTTCAGGGAACGATAGGAACCTTCCCCAAGTCCAAGTTCCCAGAGGCCAGCCAAGGGCTGTCCTTGCAAGCAAGCAGGTCTCCTTTCTCAGAAGAGCAGTGTGGGGCCGCTGTGCTGTCTTCCTGCACACCATTTGATTACCCCTCCCGTACCTGATTCCAAGGCCCATTTCTAACAACCTCAGGTGGCCCATTGAGATTTGCTGCTGGTGAGCAGCCAGTTCTGGGAGCATCGTCGTCTAAACTCCAGAAGGCTGCTGACTTTGTCCCAAGGGCAAGTTTGATGGAGGGATTACAGGGAGCAGAGGACTGGAGTGTCCGTCAGGACCAAGCCTGACTGCCTCACCAGCTGCCTGGGGCTGGTGGATTTCTCCAGGAGAAATTGATGCTGGGAGTGTTTCTTCTCTGTGGTCAAGTTCAGCACTTGGGGCTCCCCTCGGGACTGTGTTGAGACTGGACTCTCATGCATGAATCATTGATTCCTACACTTGTTGAGCTCTTACTCTTCACCAGGTCCTGAGGGATCAGATGAGACCCTCCTCAGGCCCCGGCCCCAGCCATTGTCTCATCCCCTGCGCATTTTAAGCCCCCATTTGGAAGAGCTCTAAATCTGGTCCAGCTCACTGAAGCTTCAGGAGTAGGAGCAGCTCGTAGAGTTGGGTCTGCAAGCAGCTGCCTCATCCCCCACTTGCCATCACCCTACAGGATGACCGTGCCCATCAGCATCACCAACCCTGACCTGCTGAGGCACAGCACAGAGCTCTTCATGGACAGCGGCTTCTCCCCACTGTGCCAGCGCATGGGAGCCATGGTAGCCTTCAGGAGATTCGAGGACTTCACCAGGTACCCAGCATGGCCTGGTCTCCAACACCCTGAGCATGGGGGCTGGGCAGACTTCCCTTGAATCCCCCCCCAATTCACTGGACAGATGGGGTGGGAGAGACCCAGACACGTGGCACAGCATGTCAATAACAACAGAATAATAATAGCATTGTAGCCAAGAGTGTGAGCCTGCGTGTCAGCTTGCCTGGCACAGCACATCGATAACAACAGAATAATAAGAGCATCGTAGCCAAGAGTGTGAGCCTGCGTGTCAGCTTGCCTGGTTTGAATTCTGGCTCTGTGCTTTCTAACTAAGAGACTGAGCAAAATATTTTTACCTCTCCGTACCTTCGTTTTCTTATCTGTAAAATGGGAACAATAAAGGACTCACTTCATAGGTGCGCCATGAGAATTAAATGAGATAACATATGTGAAATAACATATTTAAAGTATAATTAGTATGCAGATAATATAGTGACTAAATGTTAGCTCTCAATAGTTACTGTTATGGTCTTTTTTCAGCCTTTCACTGTGTGTTCTGCTTTGTGCTTGGAGTATCTTGTGGAATTTTCACAACAGCCTCATGAGGCATAGGGATTACTCTTATTACCTTTCTTTGACTTGGGGTGAGGTGAGGTTTCTAGGATCTCCCAGCCAGTAAAAATGGGAGCCAAGAGTTGATCTCAAGCCCAGCTGATGCCTGAAAGCGCTGGAATCCTTCCCTGTATTCCTGATCACAGATCACTTAGGTTCATTCTTCCCTTTTGGGAAGGACCCCATCACGGGTGCTCTGGACAAAGTAGACAGGGAACCTCCTGAGCTCTGTAGAGTCGGATAAGATCAAAGGGTGTTGGCTGGGAAATTGGGAGGGTCTGGCGTTCCCTGCTGCCTGGCTTGGAAGCTTGACCTCATCCCCATGGGTCAGCAGCCCCTCAGCCCTCCCTCTCTACCCGCACCCCCAGAAATTTTGATGAAGTCATCTCTTGCTTCGCCAACGTGCCCAAAGACACCCCCCTCTTCAGTGAGGCTCGCACCTCCCTGTACTCCGAGGATGACTGCAAGGTAAGCATCTAAGCCCAGGGAGCAACCTGGGGAGCAGGTGGGCCGTGGCCCCCAAGCTTTCCAGCCCTACCCCTTGCTTCTCCCTCTCAGAGCCTCAGAGAAGAGCCTATCCACATTCTGAATGTGTCCATCCAGTGTGCAGACCACCTGGAGGATGAGGCACTGGTGCCGATTTTACGGACATTCGTACAGTCCAAGGTACTCTGGGTGTGCCTCTGATTTTGGTGGGGGTTCTTGGAGAAGGAGGAGGGGCTGGGCTCATCGAGGCGGCCCTTGGGGAGGCAGGCCTGCTGAGTACTTCAGAGCCACAGACCTGGCTTCCCACTCTAGCTCTGCTCGCCTCGTAGCTGGCGACCTTGGGCAGATGTGGCTGAACGTGGGGTCAGCATTTCTCTCGCTCACGGTGTTGCAATGATTCAGTGACAAAGAATATACATGGCTTAGCCAGTCCCAGGTACAGAGGGAACACCCAATAAATAGTTTGGAGATTTTCTGGGAATGTTTTTGTTGGAATAATCCAGAAACTGGCAGTTTTAAAATGGCTACTTACATTGATGACCAAGTGTGCCAATAACAGCAGGTTGCTCTGTAAGCCTGTGATGCCATTGTATTTCAGCCTGGGGGACAGAGCGAGACCCTGTCTCAAAAAAAATTATATATATTTACAGTATACAATGTGATATTTTTTAATTATCTTTTTAATAACAGCTTTATTGAGACATCATTGACATACTACACAATTCACCCATTTAAAGTGTGCAATTTTGCAGCCATAAAAAGGAATGAGATCATGTCCTTTGCGGGGACATGGATGAAACTGGAAGCCATCATCCTCAGCAAACTAACACAGGAACAGAAAACCAAACACCTCATGTGCTCACTCATAAGTGGGAGCTGAACATTGAGAACACATGGGCACAGGGAGGGTAACAACGCACACCGGGGCCTGTCGGGGGGTGGGGGCCGAGGGGAGGGAACTTAGAGGACAGGTCGGTAGGTGCAGCAAACCACCATGGCACATATATACCTGTGTAACAAGCCTGCACGTTCTGCACATCTATCCCGTTTTTTTTTTTTAGAAGAAATAAGAAAAGTGTACAATTTAATATATTTTTAGTATATTCACCAGGTTGTACAACCATCACCAGAATCAATTTTAGGACATTCTCATCACTCCATAGAAAAACCCTGTACCTGTTAGCAGTCACTCCCCTCTGTCCGCGACCCAAAAACCCTCTCCCCGCCACAGCCCTAGGCAATCACTAATCTACTTTCTCTCTCTATAGATTTGCCTATTCTGGACATTTCATATAAATGGAATCAGAACACAGGAGGTCTCTTATGATTGACATCTTCCACTTAGCATAATGTTTACAGGTTCATCCGTGTGGTAACATGCAGCAATACTTCAGTTCTTTTTACGGCCAAATAATATTCCATTGTGTCTTTGGTTTCTAATGCAGAAAAATATCCTTGTGGATTATGGACTCCGACGAATCACATTCTTGATTGCCCAAGAGGTTAGTTCACAGTTCATCTCTATGAGTCTTTTCCATTCTCCAAGCCTTGGTGTGTGCCATTTATTTGATATTTATTTTGTAGATTTGGGTGAAAGAGATCATTAGAAAGGAGAAGGATTTCCAAATGATTTATTCTAGAAGTGAATGTAATCGTTTACAATCACTAAATAAGGATGTACATATTTCAATGCATCTTGCTTGATTTAATTGTCTTGTGTGTGGATTTCTTTTTGCAGAAAGAATTTCCCAAGTTTTTCACATTCAGAGCAAGAGATGAGGTATGGCCAAAAGTAATGATGTTTTCTCTTCTCTGGCATCTTGTTTTATTTTTTAAGAGATGGGATGGGGCCGGGTGTGGTGGCTCAAGCCCGTAATCCTAGCACTTTGGGAGGCTGAGGCAGGAGGTTTGCTTGAGCTCAGGAGTTCTAGACCAGCCTGGGTTATATAGTGCGACCCTGTCTCTACAAAAAAATTTAAAAATCAGCCTGGCATTGTGATGCAAGCCTGTGGTCCCAGCTACTTGGGAGGCTGAGGTGGGAGGATTGCTTGAACCTGGGAAATAGAGGTTTCAGTGAGCCAAGGTGATTCCACTGCACTCTAGCCTGGGTGACAGAGTGAGACTCTGTCTCAAAAAGAAGGAAAAAAAAGAGATGGGGGTCTCACTATGTTGCCCAGGCTGGACTCGAACTTATGGCTCAAGCGATTCTCTTGCTTCAGCCTCTCGAGTAGCTGGGACTATAGGCACATGCCACCGTGCCTCCCAGCTCCCTGGCATCTTTGATATTCATGAATAATATAGTCTGCAGTCCTTAAGGCATCCCCATATTCAAGAATGTAGCAACTTTTGTGTAGACTGCAGTCTTCCTCTGGGATTGTATTTCCATTGAGAGTCCTCTGTTCCCTGCATGGCACTCAGACCTGAGAATCTTGCCCTTTCAGCCTCACTACAGGTTTCTGTCTTGCTTGAATAATTTTCAGTACTTGCTGATGTACTCAGTAAGACATTTTTTTCCAAACTGTTTTTCTTATGCTCGTCTAGAACAGTGGTTGGCAAACTCACTTGCAGACCAGCTGCCTGTTTTTACGAATAAAGTTTTATTGGAACACAGCCACACCCGTTGGATTCCACATTGTCTACTCTGGCTTTCACTCTAACAGTAGCAGAATTGAGTAGTTGTGACAGAGCCCGTATGATCCATCAGCCTAAAACATTTACTCTCTGGCCATTTAAGAAAACGTTTACCGATCCCTGTTGTAGAACAGGTAGGTTTATTCCCAGCACTGATTCAAGACCCCACCAAATTCAGCATTTTGCATTTTAATTTATCCAAAGCTTTATTTTTCTAGCTAAGACACATCCTTTTCTTAAAGTCTTCATTTTTTTTTTTTGAGTTTAGTTTCCAGTACTGTCAGTTGCTTTCTTTTCGGGGACCAATTTCCACCAAGAAACCAGGGGTTAGTGGCTTCATGAGAATTGCCACAGGCTGTGACAGATGGAGAACAGCCTGGTCACGCTGGCAGGTGATAGGGACTAGCTAGGTTCCCCCAGGAGCCAGCGCTGCACCCAGCACAACAGGCTTGCAATGCCCATAGCTCTCCTCAGATCTTAGCAAAACCCCAAATATCTGGAGCCCTGGGGGTAGCTTACAATTAGGGAACATCATGAATGCTGCATTCCTGAGTGCCAAACCCATGGACACCAGGGGTCTGCAGAGTAGGGTGTGGACCAAGCAGGGACGCAGCTCCAGCGTCACGCTGTGTGTGTATGTGTCTGTCTTCTCTCTCTGGTCCGCCTACAGTTTGCAGAAGATCGCATTTACCGTCACTTGGAACCTGCCCTGGCCTTCCAGCTGGAACTCAACCGGATGCGTAACTTCGATCTGACCGCCGTGCCCTGTGCCAACCACAAGATGCACCTTTACCTGGGTGCTGCCAAGGTGAAGGAAGGTGTGGAAGTGACGGACCATAGGTTCTTCATCCGCGCCATCATCAGGCACTCCGACCTGATCACAAAGGTAAGACGTCGCAGAGCATTTCTTCCTCTCTCAGAACCTGGCCCTCCCTTCCTTACACTCCTGCTCTGTGCTGGGTCCTGGGCTGCATGCTGGGGATGGAGAGTACACCAACACCCAGGGTCCTGCCCTTGCTATGCTCCAGTCCAGGGCAGGAGGCGGACAGCAAAGTGGCCTGTGATCACGTCCAGGCTGGTGGCACTTGGATCTGTTTCTTGTATTATGTGGGTCTCTGCGCATGAGAAGAAAATTTCCAGGATAGAAAAATACTGGTTTGTTCAGGGAATTTCTTAATATTTGCTGACTGAGTGATCGTTTTCCATTGTTTCTTGCATTTAGAAAAGTAATCCATGGCCGGGTGCAGTGACCCATGCCTGTAATCCCAGTACTTTGGGAGGCTGAGGTGGGCGGATCACTTGAGGTCAGGGGTTCAAAACCAGCCTGGCCAACATGGTGAAACCCTGTGTCTACTAAAAATACAAAAATTACCTGGGCGTGGTGGCGTACACCTGTAATTCCAGCACTCAGGAGGCCGAGGCATGAGAATCGCTTGAACCTGGGAGGCGGAGGTTGCAGTGAGCTGAGATGGAGCCATTGTACTTCAGCTTGGGGGATAGAGTGAGACCCTATCACAAAAAAAAAAAAAAAAGAAAAAAAGAAACAGAAGTAATCCATGATTATATTGTGAAAATTTTAAATAAGACTGAAAACGATTTTTAAGAACCTAGCGCAAGGACCGAGAATCCTGTCACTGAGGGGCCAGCTTAGTTGTTGACTGTTTCTAGACACAATTCCGTCCCTGAAACCTAGAGTTGTAGGCATAAGTTGCAGATAAGAGCTCAGAGTGGACAGATCATTTGAATATATTATTCTTTAATTGGTCAGTTACTTGTGGACCTCTTTCATTGCTAATAAAGAGTGGTCCACCACATATTATTTCCTTGCATGGATGTACCATGTATAATTTTTTTTTTTTTTTTACTAATCCCCTATTGATGGAAACATATATATATTATTATATATATAATTATATATAATAATATATAATTATATTATATAATATAACATATAATATACATAATATATAATATGTTATATAATATAACATTATATATACATAATATAATACATATTATATGTATTTATATAAATATATATTTATATAAATGTATATATAATTATTATATATATATATTTTTTTGGAGATGGAGTTTTGCTCTTGTTGCCCAGGCTGGAGTGCAATGGCACAATCTCAGTTCACTGCAACCTCCGCACCCCCGGGTTCAAACAATTCTCCTGCCTCAGCCTTCTGAGTAGCTAGGACTACAGGCACACCCCACCATGCCCGGCTAATTTTGTATTTTTAGTAGAGATGGGGTTTCTCCATGTTGGTCAGGCTGGTCTGAAACTGCCGACCTCAGGTGATCTGCCCACTTCGGCCTCCCAAAGTGCTGGGATTACAGGCGTGAGCCACCACGCCTGGCCCTATTGATGGATATTAAGCTAACTGCAGTTTTTTTGCTACCTGTCAGCTAGATGTTTTATTTTTATTTTGATACAGAGATTTGCTCTTGTCACCCAGGCTGGAGTGCGGTGGCGTGATCTTGGCTCTGCCTCCCGGGTTCAAGCGATTCTCCTGCGTCAGCTTCCTAAGTAGCTGGGATTATAGGCGCCCACCACCATGCCCAGCTAATTTTTGTATTTTTAGTAGAGACGGAGTTTCACCATGTTGGCCAGGCTGGTCTCGAACTCCTGACAACTGATCCACCCATCTCGGCCTCCCAAAGTGCTGGGATTATAGGCGTGAGCCACTGTGCCTGGCCAAGCTGTTTTAATAGGTTTTATTATTGTTGAGGTATGGTGAGGCCAACAGATCAGGAGACAACTGCCATCAAAAAGACAGTTTATTACTCATAGTTCCCAAGAAGAAGGGGTTCTCCCTGCCATGGGGCCACATGGGGAGGCTCTGGGGTTGGTCAGGCAGCAGAGGGACAGAGGGGAAGACATGGAAGACATGGACGAGAGCCTTGATTGTGGTTTCCTGGAGAAGAAAAAAGTGAGGCTGAGTAAACAGGTTTAGGATTGGCTGTGAATCATCTCAGCAGACCCTGGGATATAGAAGCTGTCTCTGGTTCTCAGGAATCTGGCCCTGGGTGATTAGAGCAGGTGGTTTGTGTCCCCAGGTATGATCCAGGGTCAGCAAGGCCCCAGGTGTCAAAGTGTCAGAATGCAGAAAATAGGACACATGTCAATACACTCAACAGCTTTGCAGTCCCTTCGCCTCTGAGAGGCAGGGCTCTGCTGTTCTTGCCTGGCACACTTTTTGGAGGAGGGGAATGTTTTCCTCTTGTCTCTGCCTCTTTGGGGCTGAGTTTCCAGCCAGCTGAGAGTGGGCCTGCACCCCTGGCCTGAGCAGCTGCCCCTCCCACTCTTTGGCAGGAAGCCTCCTTCGAATACCTGCAGAACGAGGGTGAGCGGCTGCTCCTGGAGGCCATGGACGAGCTGGAGGTGGCGTTCAATAACACCAGCGTGCGCACCGACTGCAACCACATCTTCCTCAACTTCGTGCCCACTGTCATCATGGACCCCTTCAAGGTCTCGCCTTTGCAGGGGGGCTCTCACCGGGCTCTGGGTTCACCCTCTGAGCCATGCTGCTTTGGGGTATTGTCTCTTGCCACTCAAGACCTGGGTTCCAGGATGAAACCATGCGTATCTGAGCCTCAGTTGCTGCGGGAGGAGAGCAAACCTTCTGCCATTCAATTCTAGAGCTGTGTTTTAGCCATGCCCTGCACGGGAATGCTTTACTTTAATGATGACAAGCATGCTCAAAATGTCTTTCAAAACAAAATTTTGTCCTTTCCCTGGTTCCAGGCTGCGCTGGGGACTGCATGTGGGTGGGGAGAGACGTGAGACCGTGAGGTCTGTGGCTGAATGTTCCCTGTCAGGTGGCTCTTCACGAGCAGACAGACTTTTATGGTGGTGATTCTGGAATGAAAGAAGCCCCACTTGTAATCCCAGTACTTTGGGAGGCTGAGGTGGGTAGATTGCTTGAGCCCAGGAATTTGAGACAAGCCTGGGCAACACGGAGAGACCCTATCTCTACTAAAAATTTTAAAAATTAAAAAATAAAATATTAAGATTATTAATAAAATTAATATTAATATCGATATATTAATATTATTAAAATATATAAATGTATTTTATTTTATTATTTAATAATATATATTATTAAAAATAATTAATACAATAGTATTATTAAAAAGAGAAGTCCTGATACATCCGTTTGGTATCTGGGGGATTCAGGGGACCCATGTGGAGGCTCTGGCCTCACTAGTTCAGGTAGTTCCAGAAGGAAGCAGTGCAATGGCTTGAGTCAAAGGCATGTAAAGATAGTATAACATAGCAGTACTAGTTCAGTCACTTATCAGCCTCAGTTTCCTTATCTGTCAATGAGGGATTAGAAAAGCTCGCCTCTCTTGAGTACTTACGAGGGCAAAATGAGGTAGAGTTTTAAATGCTTAGCAAGAGACGTTGCTTGTTATCAGTTAATACTTTTTGTTGGATACACACTATGTCCCAGGCGTTTTTGCAGTCAGTATATCTCATCCTCTTATTAGTATCAGTGCTATTGCAAATGTCCTTGGGATGTCTTGGCCCTGAAACTGGAATTGCTGTGTTTTGGGGCAGATCGAGGAGTCCGTGCGCTACATGGTTATGCGCTACGGCAGCCGGCTGTGGAAACTCCGTGTGCTACAGGCTGAGGTCAAGATCAACATCCGCCAGACCACCACCGGCAGTGCCGTTCCCATCCGCCTGTTCATCACCAATGAGTCGGGCTACTACCTGGACATCAGCCTCTACAAAGAAGTGACTGACTCCAGATCTGGAAATGTAAGGCTGGCCCGCGCCGTGGGGGTCTAAGTCAAAGCAGAAGCAGGCTGCTTGGGCCATCAATTTGTAGATTAAGATGGCATTTGGAGGCGGTCTTGCCTTGCTCTCCCATGTCATTCTGGGTTGGGGTAGCCCCCTCTGAGTGTTATGTTAAATGTGTTAGCCTTTGAATCTTGGTTTTTCACTCACCTAAGAAGGAGAGTGAATCTCCAAGTTTAATCCATTCTGTGGCCATATTGGATTTTTGATAGAGGCAAGGTGTCACCATATTGGCCAGGCTGGTCTCGAATTCCTGACTTCAAGTGATCTGCCCGCCTCGACCTCCAAAGTGCTGGGATTATAGGCGTGAGCCACCACGCCTGGCCATATGGCCATATTTGGGATAAGTTGTGCACTACTGTGGTTGACTATAATGCAGTCCTCAGATTGGTTCACTTAGGGAAATACTTTCCCAACCATGTTCTAGGACAGACTTTTGTAAAGTGAATTAAATGTTCTTTTGACTGCCATTTAAATTCCTATGTGTGTACATAAAAATATACATATATATACACGCCATTTTTTAAAGAGATATTGCCTAGACTGGGCCTGAACTCCTGGGTTCAAGCAATCTTCTGGCCTCAGCCTCCCAAGTAGCTGGGACTACAGGCACATGCCATTGTGCCTGGTCTATGCACTTTTTATTTTGGAGTAATTGAAGACTGAAGACTCTCAAGCAGTTGCAAAATTAGTACAGAAGAAAAAAAATAGTGCAGAGGATTTTCACCCAGTTTCCCCCAATGATAATGTTGAACTTCACCATTGCACATCATTAAAACAGGAAATCGACATTGGCACAGGACTGTTCGCACCAACACTGACCACGTTCGGATTTCACCAGCGTTTCCATGCATGCCTGTTGTTGGGAGTGTGTGATGCCTTGATCACTGTATTTTTGGAACTGCATTCCACAGCCCCTGTTGTCCCTTCTTGTTCTGGCCCTCCACAGTGGTGAAGAAGGGAGTTTTACGTAGCCCAGGCACTCACTTTGTTATGCCATGTGACATGCTTTGCTTCCCCCACCTGCATTTTCATTGAGGACTGGGCAGAAATAAATTGGGGGAGATGTGTGATTCTCTCTCACTCTCTGTTTTCCTTCCTTTCTGGTCCAGATCATGTTTCACTCCTTCGGCAACAAGCAAGGGCCCCAGCACGGGATGCTGATCAATACTCCCTACGTCACCAAGGATCTGCTCCAGGCCAAGCGATTCCAGGCCCAGACCCTGGGAACCACCTACATCTATGACTTCCCGGAAATGTTCAGGCAGGCAAGTCCGGCGGCTCAGACGCGGTACCCCCTGGGTCCTCCCAGCAGACTCCACCAGAACCAAAGCCCATCCTTAATTCTCCTTCTAAAGACCTAGTCTAAAGGACAAGGTCTTGCCAGGTGCGGTGGCTCACGCCTATAATCCCAGCACTTCGGGAGGCCGAGGAGGGAGGATTGCTTGAGCCCAGGAGTTGAAGAACCCCATCTCTACAAAATATACAAAAATTAACCGGGCGTGGTGGCACATGCCTGTAGTCCCAGCTACTTGAAGGCTGAGGCAGGAAGGATCACCTGAGCCTGGGAGGTCGAGGCTGCAGTGAGCCATGATGTCACCACTGCACTCCAGTCTGGGTGACCGAGTGAGACCCCGTCTTCAAAAAAAAAGAACAAGGTCTGCATTGAAGAAAAAGAAATGAATGTGTTGAGAACGACTTCATAGTATTTTTCTCCAAATAAGACTAATTTATCCCAATGATAAAAGTCATAGGATATAGAAACTTCAGAAAATAAAGGAGGTTGGAACAAAGAAAAAATAATTCCTAGTCCCACACTCTGATGACAAATTGCTTAACATTTTGATGTGTTTCCTTCTGGTCTTTTTAATGGTCATTTATTAAGTACCTGCTACTTACCAGGCACCATTCGAAGTCTAGACAGCTGTGGGAAAGAGGAGGGGGTCACTGCCTTAGGTAATTTTTAGTCTACTCTTAAAAAATAATGTTTTGGGTTGGGCGCAGTGGCTCACGCCTGTAATCCCAGCACTTTGGGAGGCTGAGGCAGGTGGATCATTTGAGGTCAGGAGTTTAAGACCAGCCTGGCCAACATGGTGAAACCCCATCTCTACTAAAAATACGAAAATTAACCAGGCGTAGTGGCAGGCACCTGTAGTCCCAGCTACTCGGGAGGCTGAGGCAGGAGAATTGCTTGAACCCGGGAGGTGGAGGCTGCAGTGAGCTGAGATGGCCCCACTGCACTCTAGCCCTGGTGACAGAGAGAGACTCTGTCTCAAAAACAAAAACAAAAACAAAAACAAAAAAATAATGTTTTATTATGTTTTTCTGATTATTAAAGTATACATAGGAAACTATGGAAAGGTAAGAATAAGGAAGTAAAATTTTATTCATATGTAATTTTCCCACCATCAATGCCTGAAAGAACATTTGGGTGCATTTTCTTCAAGTATTTTTTATGCCTTTATATGTTTATGCCCTAGGGGCTTTAAAGGAGCCTGAATCACTGACATTGGTGATGTGAATGTCTCTTCATTTTCCAGCATTGCTTTGGAATGACATTTTATATATATATATATATATTTATTTATTATACTTTAAGTTCTAGGGTACATGTGCACAATGTGGAGGTTTGTTACATATGTATACATGTGCCATGTTGGTATGGGATCTAATTAAACTAAAGAGCTTCTGCACAGCGAAAGAAACTACTATTAGAGTGAACAGGCAGCCTACAGAATGGGAGAAAATTTTTGCAATCTACTCATCTGACAAAGGGCTAATATCCAGAATCTACAAAGAACGCAAACAAATTTACAAGAAAAACAACAACCCCATCAACAAGTGAATGACGTTCATGAAACCGAGGTCAAGGACCTTCCAGTGTAGGCAGGAAGCGTCTGTTCCTACCTGTGCCTATGCCTCATGCATAGAGGATATGAAAGAGTAGGAAAAGCTGCTCTTTAGAGTAACTCGGGCCTCAGCTCGAATGCTGGATCTGTCCCCTTGCTTCCTGCTGTCCCTAGCCAAGTTCCTTCACCTCTCTGGGCCTCAGTTTCCTCTTCTGTAAAATAAGAATAATAACAGTACCTACCAAAAGTTGTTGGAAAAGTGTATGTATTCAGTGGGCGCTTAGTAAGTGGAAACTTATGATTAAGAATGTCATTGTCTGTATCCTTTTGCCTTTGACCTCAAGAGCTATAAGGGAAGAAACATGACTGAACCAGAAGCAAATCCATCGTCTCTTTTTTAGATAAATCCATCGTCTCTTTTTTACAGGCATGAGCCACCATGCCTGGCTAATTTTTTTATTTATAGTGGAGACAGGGTTTCACTATGTTTGCAGGCTGGTCTCAAACTCCCGGCCTCAGGTGATCTGCCTGCCTCAGCCTCCCGAAGTGTTTGGATTACAGGCATGAGCCACCACACCCAGCTGTCTGTCTGTCTGTCTGCCTCTATATCTATATCTATATCTATCTATTTATCTATCTATCTATCTATCGAGAGAATGGAAAACTGAACAGCAGACCAGAGCTAAATTTATCAATATGGATAAATCTCTCAAACAAAGAGGAGTAGAAAAAGTAATTTGCTGCCGGGCGTGGTGGCTCACGCCTGTAATCCCAGCACTTTGGGAGGCTATGGTGGGTGGATCACCTGAGGTCAGGAATTTGAGACTAGCCTGACCAACATGGAGAAACCCTGTCTCTACTAAAAATACAAAATTAGCCAGGTGTGGTGGTGCCTCAACCCGGGAGGTTGAGGCAGGAGAATCACTGAATCCGGGAGGCAGAGGTTGCGGTGAGCTGAAATTGCGCCATTGCACTCCAGCCTGGGCAACAAGAGAAAAAAAAAATAGAAAAAGTAATTTGCGGAAGGATGTGTACAGTGTGGTACTCTTTATTTAAAGTTTGCAGTGCAAAACGATACTGTATGTTTCCAATGTATGCATACAGGATAAAGGAAAATGAAAAAAAAGCATGCATAGGACTGGGTAGGCACTGAATTCAAGGGAATGGTCACCTGTGGGTTGGAGTTGGGAGGAAGAATGAGCTGGGGCTTCAATCGCATCTTTCTTCTTTCTTTCAAAAACTTTAAACAACTATGGAAAAATCAAGATTTGACAGAGCCACTGGATGGGTGCCCATATTTAAATATGCTTTAAATATTTCATGATTCAAAAAGAGAGAGTGGACTACAGAATTCACCCTGGAATCATGACAGATCATCTCTGTCTGGGAAAGATAGTTCTTCCCTACTGATGACTTCAAGTTTTTTCTCTTTCCTCTTCTCTCCCCAGGCTCTCTTTAAACTGTGGGGCTCCCCAGACAAGTATCCCAAAGACATCCTGACATACACTGAATTAGTGTTGGACTCTCAGGGCCAGCTGGTGGAGATGAACCGACTTCCTGGTGGAAATGAGGTAATAGCTCAGCGGAGCCTAGCCCCTGGCTGGAGTCACCCCCTTAAAAATATTTTTGGGCCAGGTGCAGTAGCTCACACCTGTAATCCCAGTGCTTTGGGAGGCCAAGGTGGGTGGATCACTTGAGGTCAGAAGTTCAAGACCAGCCTGGGCTACATGGTGAGAACCTGTCTCTACATAAAATTTTAAAATTAGCTGTGTGTGGTGGTGTGCTCCTATAGTCCCAGCTACTCGAGAGACTGAGGCAGGAGTGATTGCTTAAGCCCAGAAAGTTGAGGCTGCAATGAGCTGTGATTGCACCACTGCACTCTGGCCTGCGCAACAGAGCAAGACCCTGTATCTAAAAAAAAAATAATAACTAAAATAAAATAAAAAGTTTTCCCCCAAAGAAACAAACTCATTTTCCTTGTGCATTCATCCCCTTGCCAGGTGGGCATGGTGGCCTTCAAAATGAGGTTTAAGACCCAGGAGTACCCAGAAGGACGGGACGTGATCGTCATCGGCAACGACATCACCTTTCGCATTGGATCCTTTGGCCCTGGAGAGGACCTTCTGTACCTGCGGGCATCCGAGATGGCCCGGGCAGAGGGCATTCCCAAAATTTACGTGGCAGCCAACAGTGGCGCCCGTATTGGCATGGCAGAGGAGATCAAACACATGTTCCACGTGGCTTGGGTGGACCCAGAAGACCCCCACAAAGTACGTCGTGAAACTGGCGGGGCAGGGTGATTCTGCTCAGCTACTACTGTATTTTCAGTGGGAGTGCTAGCACCTGCAAGAGGTGAAAAAAATCTCACTTATGTATAAAGCACAGATGTACATGTAGTGTATAAACAGGCATACAGTATATCAGTGATACTAACATTTCACTGTGGCGGGGGGGATGGTGATTAGAAAAAAAAGATCTAAAAAGGCTCCTTAACGGGGATAATGAAAAAAGTCTATAAACCCTGAGCTGATATACACTGAGCGCTCCTGAATGCAGTGTGCACTGAGAATGCAGAGGTGATTGTGTCAACTCCCTGGCCTCATAGTGTTCTTAGAATTATGGCTCACACCTGTCATCCCAGCAACTCAGGAGGCTTGGGTGGGAGGATAGCTTGAAGCCAGGAATTCATGACCAACCTAGGTAACCTAGGCAGCATAGCCAGACTTCGTCTCTACTAATGAAAAAACTAGGTGAGCATGATGGTGCCTGCCTGTAGTCAGCCCCAGCTACTTGGGAAGTTGAAGTGGGAGGATCACTTGGAGCCCAGGAGTTCAAGGCTGCAGTGAGCCATGATCATCATACCACTGCACTCCAGACTGGGCAACTGAGTGAGACCCCCCATCTCAAAAAAAAAGAAAAATCTTCGGGGAGTTGTATAGATACCAGCTTGCCATAAAAGGCAAGATGAATGAGGGAAGCGCACACATTCTGTGATGTGAAATGACAGGGGACAGTCATCCTTTCCATTCAGAGCATGCATTCTCGGGGGCGATATTGCCCACTACCCGCAAGAAGACAGAAAAATAATTTTTGGGGTGGCAATAAAATATTTTTTAACATATATACATATACGGAGTATGTAAACAGTGGTTAAACAGTGTATCTTGAAAATTAAAATTTCATGTTGGGGTGCTGGCAATAAGAAATAAAAATGAGATAGTCCTTAGAGGAGAGCTTAGCTCAAAGCAGAACTTCAGTTTATGGCTGTTATTAATATGGTATTTACATGAGATGTGTTAATGTGTCATTGACATGTTACTAACATGTTATTAACATCCATCCCTACGATGTTCACATTAAGAAAAAAAAAAACAGTGGCTTTCAGTGCAGGGAACTGGATTCGTAGCCTCACTAAAGTATTTTTTAAGGGATTTAAATACCTGTACCTGACTCCCCAAGACTACACCAGAATCAGCTCCCTGAACTCCGTCCACTGTAAACACATCGAGGAAGGAGGAGAATCCAGGTAAATAACTTATCAGGTAGCTCCTTAATTTTGCTCGTGGTTAATTTCAGCTGTCTTCTTTCCTCGGGGCTTGTGGCGATATTTTCCAGTGGGGTGGTGGTGTTTGTATGATGGGAACCAATGCCTGTTGTGGGCACTGATGCCTTAAACATTTGTTAAACTCTCCAAGGTGAGTCCATCCTTGTCATTCTAAAATGAGTGACTCCTTTCACAAAAAATAGCACGTCATGCAGAGAGAATGAGATTGGATTCTCGTGAATCTCCTAGGAGCCGCAGGCTCACATTTTGTGACCAAACTGATGCAGCGGTGACTTGGCAAACTGGGAAGGTATGGGTGGGGCAGAGAGAGGTCTGTTCTTCGAGAGCATTCAAAGGCTACTATCTTTTCCAGGACAAGTTATGTTTTTCTCAGTGGGATTAACTGACTCAGGATTTCCTAGACTGGGTTTTTTGCAATGTTAGTGACAAGCTGGGGGGAAATTCCATAGTCAGATGAGTTTGGGAAACACTGGGTTAAATGAGATATCATAAACATCTTTATTGCAGACCTTCTTAGTACCTGTAGCATGCTGTATTAGTCAGCGTTCTCCAGAGGGACAGGACTAGTAGGATATATGTATATATGAAAGGGACTTTATTAAGGAGAATTGACTCACATGATCATAAGGTGAAGTCCCATGATAGGCTGTCTGCAAGCTGAGGAGCAAGGAAGCCAGTAGTGGCTCGGTCTGAGTCTAAAAGCCTCAAAAGTAGGGAAGCCAATAGTGCAGCCTTCAGTGGCCAAAGGCCTGAGGGCCCCTGGCAAACCACTGGCGTAAGTCCAAGAGTCCAAAGGCCGAAGAACCTGGAGTCTGATGTTTGAGGGCAGGAAGCTTCCAGCATGTGAGAAAGATGAAAGCCAGAAGACTCAGCAAGGCAGCTTACTCCACCTTCTTTCACCTGCTTTTTCTAGCCGCGCTGGCAGCTGGATGACTGGATGGTGCGCACCCACATTGAGGATGGGTCTTCCTCTCCCAGTCCACTGACTCAAATGTTAATCTCCTCTAGCAACACCCTCAAAGACACACCCAGAAACAGTACTTTGCATCCTAAAGTTGACACTTAATATTAACCATCACACATGCTCAAGTGCATTGTGAATCTCTAACAGAGGCTGGCGGGACAGTGTTTCTCATTATGTGGCCCTGGAATTTGATTGTGAACGGGTTTCCTCTGTGTACCCCCATCTCTCTGTAGACCATTGGAGGAATATGGGCTGAGGGTGATATTTCACTGAGACAGCCTCTGAACAGGCAGATATCTTTGGTTGTATAAACCAAAAAGTATCTGAGACAGGTCTCAATCAATTGAGAAGTTTATTTTGCCAAGGTTAGGGACACATCCAGAAGCAAAGAACACGGAATCATAGAAACCGTCTGTGGCGTGTGCCTTTCTTCAAAGATGATTTGGAGGGCTTCAGTATTTAAAGGAGAAAAGCAGGCTGGAGGGGAAAGAGGGAAGTTCTGGTAATCACATGTTGCAGGAGAAAAGGCGCAGGCAGGGGAAGTCAGTTATGTATTCTTCCTGCGCTCAGTAAGTCAGCACTTTCTATAAGATAAGGTGGACATAGAGGAACTACCTGTGGAGATATTTCAGCTTTTATCTATATCCATCTGCTTACTAAAGAAACAAAAGGAAAGGCAGCTTGCACAACTCAGCTTCAGCTTAAATTGTTCCTTTTGGCATTGTGAATCGTGGTCCTAGTTTTTATTTTCCTTTCACAGATGGGAGCAGTGTGATGATTTATTTATTTATTTGAGACAGAATCCCGCTCTGTCACCCAGGCTGGAGTGCAGTGGTGCAATCTCGGCTCACTGCAACCTCCACTTCCCAGGTTCAAGCGATTCTTCTGCCTCAGCTTCCCAAGTAGCTGGGATTACAGGCGTGCACCACCACGCCCAGCTAACTTTTGTATTTTTAGTAGAGATGGGGTTTCGCCATATTGGCCAGGCTGGTCTCAAACTCCTGACCTCAAGCAATCTGCCCGCCTCGTCCTCCCAAACTGCTGGGATTACAGAGCAGGGTGATGATTGTTGATGCTGCACTTGCCCTTTTAGAAATCTTAGCACTCATTTTGAGGGTTCTAGATGCCAATTTCATTTTGCCTCTGGATGCTTTGTCTGCTTCCAATCTCTCACCTTGCTGCCCAGTCAGTCTCTTCTTGGGAAATGCATCCACCTTGGATTTTTTGGGGCTAGAGCGCAGCCTTTAACCTGTGCTTGCTTTTGAAGATACATGATCACGGATATCATCGGGAAGGATGATGGCTTGGGCGTGGAGAATCTGAGGGGCTCAGGCATGATTGCTGGGGAGTCCTCTCTGGCTTACGAAGAGATCGTCACCATTAGCTTGGTGAGTCTTCTTCTATTTTCTCTTACTTTTCAACTTTCCATTATAGAAATTTTAAAATTGTCACAAAATTAGAGAGAATCAATAATAAGCCCCATGTGCCCGTCACATACCTCCTACAGTTACCACATGCCAGCCCACTGATATTTCCTCAATCTCACCCCCCATCCCCTGCACCCTGTTTTAGAGTATTTTAAAGCCAGCCCCCATCATGTCTTTTCATCCATAAATACGTAAGGGTAGATCTTTAACAGATAATGACTCTCACCCTCTTCCCCTAGTTTTTAAAAACATAACTGAAATACTAATATTACACCCAACAGAATCAGCAATATCATTGAAACCCAGTGTGGTTTAACAGTTATCTCAAAATACCCTTTTCTAGTGGTTTGTTTGAATCAGGGTCCAATCTCATCTTATTTTCAATGTACTGAATGTTTAGAAGAACTTTTATCTGACTTTAACTGGCATATAAGGAGTAGTCCCCATCCCATCCCCATGGCCTTGCCAAAAATGTTTTCTGTTTCTAGTAGTAGTACTACTGTAGTAGTAGTAGTAGTACTAGTAGTAATTCTAGTACTAGCAGTGGTGGTAGTAGTGGTGGTGGTAGTAGTAGTAGTGGTAGTAGTGTTTGTGGTGGTGAATCTGTATGGGTCTAAGGCAGAGTGAGAGACCGAGGCAAGTTTCTCAGCAGGAGTGAAAGTTTATTAAAAAGTTTTAAAGCAAGAACGAAATGAAGTACACTTGGAAGAGGGCCAAGCAAGGCAACCTGAGAGATCCAAGTGCCTCATCCAACCCTTTTGGGGTTTTATGCATTGGCATGATTCCAGGGTTTGTGTTTCTTCTCCCCTGATTCTTCCCTTGGGGTGGGCTGTCTGCATGCACGTGGTCTGCCAGCACTTAGGAGGGGCCGCATGAACAGTGTGTTTACTGAAGTTGTGTGCATGCTCACTTGAGGCTTTCCTCCTTTACCAGTCGAGTGTTCCTAGAAGAAGGGCACAGTACCAGATAAACTCTGCCATCTTACCTCTTAGCGTGCATGCTTGAGCCCACCCGCCCAGCTCCTGAGATCTTATTGGGAAGCTGCTTGTCACTAGCTTCAGGTGTTTTCTATCTATCAGGAGATTGCCTTTCCCTGGAGCCAGCTGTGACCAATAATCATTTTAGAGAGACAATTTAGCAACTGCCTAACTATCACCTGATGGTTGCCTTCCTCTCCTACCCTGCTCATGTCTGCTTAACTACCTACTCTAACAGCAGCAGCAACAGGAATAATAGTACTCTTTAATGATAAACTGCCTTGGAAGGCCTTATTTTTACATGCAATGTTGAATCTTCAGTTTCCAAGTGGAAAATGTTGGTCATAAGCATCTTCCTTGGGCTTGTTTTCTAGATTATATGTATAGTCTTTTTATTTTGAAGTCATCTAGGACCCACCATAAGTTATAAGATACTACAGAGAATTTCCAAGTACCCTTCACCCAGCTTCCCCTATGGTACTTACATAACCATAGTACATTATCGAAACCAGGAAACTGACATTGGCACAATATTGTTAACTCAGTACAGACCTTATTTTGAATTTCACCAGTTTTTACATGCACTCCTAGGTGTCCTTTTGGTTGTTAAGAGGCTGCAATGGCCCATGAATGCCCACGCTCAGAAGAGCTGCACACAAGCCTCTTAAGATCTGAAACATTCAGTGTCTGCTGCTTGTCTTTACGGCAATCTTTGTTAACCATGTTATTTCCAGATAGGAATCCAAGCTCAATAAAGTGGCCCGAAGAATAGGCTTTTGCCTCTACTGTGGTTTGGCTCCAAATCGGGTTGCCATTGGTCAAAACATAACTTCCATTTGGTCCCAGCAGGTTCCTGGACTCTTCCCTGCTGTGGGGGGTGGGTCCCTCGCCACTCTCCAGAATTCAGAGGGGGTCCTCTCTCCACAGGTGACCTGCCGAGCCATTGGGATTGGGGCCTACTTGGTGAGGCTGGGCCAGCGAGTGATCCAGGTGGAGAACTCCCACATCATCCTCACAGGAGCAAGTGCTCTCAACAAGGTGACCAAAAAGGGGCCTGTGCAGAGTGGATCCTTGGGGGCCAGGAGTCATTTTAACATTCCCATTGGTCTCTGGTGGGGGATTTTTCTCAATATGAAGCCAGTTTCATTCCTACTGATACAAGAGCTCTTTTTTTCCAATTTGCAGCTATCTGGGTCCTTATGAGAAAAAAAAAATTAGTTTTAGGCAATTCTGGTCGATCTAACTCCCTGTATTACTGACATTTTAAAACAAATTATTGAAGTGCCATTACACATTGCAGAAAAATTAGAAAAGGAACCCCCCAAAAAAGTAATTTTGCAGCTTCTATCATTCTGGTATGGTTCCCTCTCATCTTCTGTCTTTATGTGGTTAATTTATAGTGAATATGCAGTTTTGTATTCTACTTTTTTCACTGTATTAAAACATTTTCCTTGTTGAAAAGTCTCTATACTTAATGTCTGCTCAAATCCCAGCCAAAGTCTCAAAGCCTGGTTCTTGAACCAACAGCATCAGCATCAGATGGGAACTTGTTAGAAATGCACATCCTCAAGCCCTGCTGCAGACCTGCTGAATCAGAAACACTAGCTAGGGTTTTGCTTTTGAGATGGTCAAGGTAGAAGTCAGCTGCATCACCAGTTCTCAAATTGGCCTGCATATTGGAATTATCTAGAAACTAAAAAACAAACAAAACACAAAAACTAATTCCTCGAAGATTCTGATATAATTGGTCTGGATGTAGCCTGAGCATCAGGATTTGTGAAATCTCCTGGGTGATTCTAATGTGTAGCCAGGATTGAGAAGCACTGAGATGATTTCCAAACAGGTGGTAGAGCCCTGCACCGTGCAGGACATTGCTAACCATGTTGTGTCAAAGCAGGTCCTGGGAAGAGAGGTCTACACATCCAACAACCAGCTGGGTGGCGTTCAGATCATGCATTACAATGGTGTCTCCCACATCACCGTGCCAGATGACTTTGAGGGGGTTTATACCATCCTGGAGTGGCTGTCCTATATGCCAAAGGTGCAGTACTCCCCCTGCAGCTTAGAACCTGGAAGACTCTTATTAAGCTCATTGGCTAATTGTGTCCCTGTCACCTCCTGGGTGGTGTGGGAGGCTGAGGAGCAGGAAGCACTGCACATGTGGCTGGGGTTGATTTTTCTTACTCCTTCTTCCTTCTCTGATGCCCAGCCCTGTACTAGGTGTCCTTTGCTCTTTTGGTGGCACTAATGCCATTGTAAGGATGCTATCTGTTAATCCTTTAGAAAGAGGTAGTATTGCCTCTTGACAAGAGGCAGCATTGGACAATACTGAGTCTTTAAGCTTTACAGTCAGGCTGGATTTGATTCCTGCCTTCCTCCTCAGTAGCTGTAAGACACTGGGAGAGTCCCTAAGTTTTTCTGAGCCTGTTTCCTCATCTGTGAAATGAGAATAATAATAGCACCTAACTCATGGTGTTATCATGATGATTAAGTGAAGTGATATTTAAAGCACAACGTTTGGTAGGTCCTCACCAAAGTAAGAAGGGGGCAATCGTGGGCACAGTTCTTGGTTAACTGTAACATTCCTTACAAATGAGTGAGGTTGTCATTCTTCATTATAACCATTTCTGAGAGGTTGGGTTTACAGAGTTCAGGTCATTCCAGATCTTCTGCCAAGAACCCCAAGTCACAAATGTCAGTTTGTATTCCCAAGTGCCCCTTTTCCCCATCTGCATGCCATCTGTTACCATTCTCTGCAACCAATCTCTTTTTCTTTCTTTTAAGTTGTTTTTCCTCCTATCTGACCATATATAGCAGTAGCAACCCTTTCCTGCGTTTCTGTAACTTCCCAGCATCAGTGACACCATCTGAACCGGGAAGCACACTCAGGAGTTCATAAACTAGATTTCAGAAGAATCCATGGGATGGCCAGTCCTTATCCGGCATTTTCCAATCAGAGCAGTGGCTTCAGGAGCCCTAGGGAGGGGATATTGCTGCATAACCAGGCATAATCATAGTCAGAGGAGCGAAGTGCTGATCAGAGGTATTATTGACAAGCACCACAGACTGAGTCAGAGACTTGGCTTTCTTTTTTAGGATAATCACAGCCCTGTCCCTATCATCACACCCACTGACCCCATTGACAGAGAAATTGAATTCCTCCCATCCAGAGCTCCCTACGACCCCCGGTGGATGCTTGCAGGAAGGCCTCACCCAAGTAAGTTCTAAAGTATTTTGCCTAGGACCTGGTCTCGGGTTTCTTTCTAGGGCTTGAGACAAAGGAGCACTTAGGTAGAAGCCTTGATATTCGTTCTCATATCCCAGAGAGGTACACCTGAAATCAAATGCAGGGAAAGTAGAGAAATGGAGATTTTACTCTAGGCTTTTCCTGAGCCATTGACCAAGAAGGGGTGGAAACAGCCTCCAGTTTCTGGAGCTAATAGATGGAGGTGGGGTGCAATGGTGGTCCTGGTGTCCCTCCCTCCCCTGATGCTCCATGCTCTGTGGTCTCTAACTGCCCCACTGTCTCATCAGTAGAAAATTCAGTGCTGAAACATCAGAGTTTCAAAGAGAAGACTGCATCTTTCTCTCTTTCTTTCTCTCTTACAAAGGAACTCTGAACTCTGTGAGCTTACACAGGATAGGCAATCTGGTCTCCTCTTCTTTTTTTTTTTTTTTTTTTTTTTTGAGACAGTGTTGCTCTGTTGCCCAGGCTGAAGTGCAGTGGCGCAATCTTGGCTTACTGCAATCTCTGCCTCCTGGGTTCAAGTGATTCTCCTGACTCAGTCTACCGAGTAGCTGGGATTACAGGTGCCTGCCACCACACCCAGCTAATTTTTGTATTTTTATTAGAGGCGGAGTTTCACCATGTTGGCCAGGCTGGTCTTGAACACGTGACCTCAAGTGATCTGCCTGCCTCAGTCTCCCAAAGTGCTGGAATTACAGACATGAGCCACCATGCCTGGCCAATTTTACCTCTTCTATACCTACACACACACACACACGCACATGGACACGTGAACACACATGCACATGCACACACATTTTTGCACACACACATTCTCTCTCTTTCTCTGAAAGGGATGAGTTTCTCTCTTGGAGGTATATTATTTCATTCTGAGCAACCAGAACACAACAGGAAAGTTGAGCTGCTCCCGTCACTATATCCCAAATCTAGAATTTCACATGCTGCTACCTTTAGACTTGGCTGCTCCTCGGCTGTGCAGTGCAGGAGAGGTGACCCTCGGGAGCGTGCTAGACTCCAGCCAGTGCAAGGAGCCCTGTGGCTTCCTTCTCTTGCTTTTCATTTCTCTTGGGCTTTCTGGCCTGTAAACACTGAGGGGGCTGCTTATCTCAATTAAAAAATGTTCGGCTTCTCACTGTCAGGCCAGTCCTCGGCAGATGCTGAAGCTGTGCTGTTGCATGCCTGGGAGCCGGGCCTCCCATGCCTGAGATGCCTCTTACTCTGGCTGCCCCCTCCTGGTCAGAGCCACAGCCATTTACACTGTTGCATGGATTTAAGTCATCATTTCTTCCCCACCAATGGCTGTCATTGACATCATCATATTCTCTCTCTGTCTCTCTGGGAAATTGAAACTTTTTTCCCAATTAAGTGGTTATGAAGCTGCAGCCAGCAGCTAGCAGGTGAGGGATGAGTTTTTCAGGAAAGGTGGTCCCTTCCTAAAATCCCACCTTCTGGAGGTGTCTGTCCACTCTCTGCGTCTTAGGAAGAGAAGGCAGAGACCGTGATTAGAATCTATGTGTTTGGAGTTGGCTGGCTGTTGATGGTAGTCACATATTCCATACAGACTGAATTCTTGACTTGGTGTATTTATTGCAGCCCTGTTTGTCTTTTGAGGCATTTTGGGAAGGGGGGAAAGGGTTGGGCTGTGTGGTTTTAGGTAGAAAGGGGTATCTGGGCTATGAGGTTAAAGCCAGGCTGTCCTTAGGGAGATTTTGCACAGCCAGGAGTGTCCTGGGGGCCCCCAGCCACCTGGCCCTCCAGCCTGGGCTTCTGCCCTTCTGTCCACAGCTCTGAAGGGAACGTGGCAGAGCGGATTCTTTGACCACGGCAGTTTCAAGGAAATCATGGCACCCTGGGCGCAGACCGTGGTGACAGGACGAGCAAGGTAATCATGAAGACGGGAGCAGGCTGCCCATGTCTGACTCACCAGGCATTGGGGTCCCCAGGTGTGAGGCCAGGGACCTCCAGGGGCAATTTTCTTCTTGGCCTCAGGATTTTCTAAAAGAAAAAACCAATTTGGGGAATGGTTTCTGGAGTGTCTGTGTGTGCCCTTAGAAGGTATCTCAGCCAGCCTCCTCCTGAGGCCTGGGACCCTGTAGTCAGTCCCCAGGCCACAAGGGCTAACAACCCCTTTGGGCATCAGAAGGTGGCCTTGGGTGCTCTCCCCAGAAAACTTCACAGACACTGGCACTCTGAATTCCATCTTAGGAGAGCCATGGACAGGAGCCCTGTTGTATGCCACTGTTGGTGGGAGGCTGAAATGCTTGCATGCTTTCCAAGCTGGGCAGCTCACCCTTCAGCCTTGTAGCTTTCATCTCTTTCGACAGCTCCACCTGCCTGAAAGTTCCTCCTTATAATGAGCCCTGAGCTGCCTCCTCATCATTGACCACTTATTCCTGGTATGATGTCGCAGCTATAAGTCCAGGCTCTGCATTAGACCTGAGGCCAAGCCCCATCTCCATCACTCACCCTCTCTGGTCCTTCACATCTGTAAAATAGGGATAATAATTCTACCCCAAAGGATTATTGTGATGATTAGATGCAATAACATGTGTGAAATACTTAAAATTGACATACTCCGTAAGTGGGAATGGCTGCTATCATTTACATCTTCGGCAATAAATACTAAAGTGCAGCCAGGGCCGGGCGTGGCAGCTCACACCTGTAATCCCAGCACGTTGGGAGGCCAAGGCGGGTGGATCACCTGTAGTCAGGAGTTCGAGACCAGCCTGGCCAACATGGCGAAACCCCGTCTCTACTGAAAATACAAAAATTAGCTGGGCGTGGTGGCAGGCACCTGTAATCCCAGCTACTCGGGAGGCTGAAGCAGCAGAATTGCTTGAACCCAGAAGGTGGAGGTTGCAGTGAGCCAAGATTGCGCCATTGCACTCCAGCCTGGGTGACAGAGCGAGACTCCATCTTCAAAATAAATAAAATAAAATAAAATAAATTATATTTTTAAAAGCAAAAAATAAAAAAAAAATCCACTCCCTGTTCCATGTGAAAACACTTTGATTTGAAGACTGCTCTCCCCCACCCCTGCCTCATAGGGTAAACGAGAACCATGTAGTGATGCATAGTTCAGTAGCAAGTAACTGATGTCATGGCACCCCCTGAGCTGAGTCTCTGTCCAGTTCAATATCCCTCAGCCCTTTCCAAGTGCAACTTGATGTCTAGACCAGTGTAGTAGCTGCTGGCTACATGTGATGCTTTAGTTTCATTATTATTATTATTATTATTTTGAGACAAGGTCTTGCTCTGTCACCCAGGCTGGAGTGCAGAGGCATGATCACTGTTCACTGCAGCCTTGACCTCCTGGGCTCAAGCAATCCTCCCACCTCAGCCTCCCAAGTAGCTGAGACTAGAGGTGTGCGCCACCACACCTAGCCAGTTTTTTTATTTTTTGCAGATACAGGGTCTCACTATGCTGTCCAGGCTGGTCTCAAACTCCTGGACTCAAGCAATCCTCCTGCCTCAGACTCTCAAAGTGCTGGGATTACAGGCATAAGCCACCATGCCCGGCTCCTTCAGTTTAAATTGAACTAAGTCAAAGTGACAGAGGATGACCTGTTCCATTCCTCACACTTGCCACGTTCCACATGCAGCCCACAGCTCCTGTATTGCACAGTGCAGATGGAGAACGTGGCCCTCGTCAAGAAAGTTCTAGTGGTTCATGCTGCTCCAGGCCCTATACCATCCCAGCCCTCCTCTGATGGTTCTTGCCTCAAAAAGGGCACCAATAGGTCTGCTACCTTTCGAGGCTCTTACCATTTTGGAGCTTTTTCTTTGCCTTCCAATAAAATAATCCGCCAGATTAAAAAGAGCATTCTCCTCCACGTGCCCTCACCCCCACACCCAGAGGTCCCCAAATGCGCCTGGGGTGCTGCCCAGGGCCTGGCTCACTGGTGCTCATTTTCCAGGCTTGGGGGAATTCCCGTGGGAGTGATTGCTGTGGAGACACGGACTGTGGAGGTGGCAGTCCCTGCAGACCCTGCCAACCTGGATTCTGAGGCCAAGGTGAGGGGGCCGGGAGATGTGGCTGCTGGTTCAGCCAGCGGTACTGTCTTGAGAGTGGGTCCTGGGCGTGGGGGTCCCATCCCTTCCCTGCCAACTTAGGTGGAGAAGCAGGGGACCCAGTGCAGTCCCTGGCCCTGGGGGGCTCAGTGCCTGTTTCTCTGACACTTTCTCTATGGGTTGCATAAATGGCTGCACCATCTTGCTTCTTCCTCAGCAGATGATAAAGGTCCCTAGAAACCCCTCCCACCTCCTGCCCTGCCTCTGTTGCTGTTTCTGCGTTAGGCCAGGGCACAGACTGAGAAGAGCTCAGGAGTCAAGAGGGCTGGGTTCCAGGGCCGGCTTTACCCCAACTTAGTGTGACCTTGACGAGCTCGGCACCCCTCGGAGCCTGTAAACGAGGGCAACAGGAACCTTGCTGGGCTGCAATGGGAGGGTCAGCCTGGTCCTGAGCGGAGGAGATGGAGCTTCCATCCTTCTGAGCCCTGGCTCTGGTGCTGGGGCCAGCCCAGATCAGATCGCCTGCCATCCAGAGCGAGGTTCTGGCAGCCGTCCCTGTGTCCTGGGTTGTGGTTGTGCAGAGACATCTGATCCCCGCAGCTCTGTGTTCCAGATAATTCAGCAGGCAGGACAGGTGTGGTTCCCAGACTCAGCCTACAAAACCGCCCAGGCCATCAAGGACTTCAACCGGGAGAAGTTGCCCCTGATGATCTTTGCCAACTGGAGGGGGTTCTCTGGTGGCATGAAAGGTAAGCCCCTCCCTGCCTATGGTTACCCCAAAGCCTTGGGGTCAGCCTGGGGTCAGCACCCAGGACAGCACCCTCTGGGTGGTGATGCTAATGTCCTAGTCTGTGCCCATCATCATCTTAGCTGTGTCTCCCAACAACCCTGAGGAGAAAATATTGTTCAGGTGCCCCACCACCCCGTTTTAAAGATGAGGAACTGCTGGGCACGGTGGCAGACACCTGTAATCCCGGTGCTTTGGGAGGCCAAGGCAGAAGGATCATTTGAGGCCAGGAGTTTGAGACCAGCCTGGGGCAGTATAGCAAGACCCTGTCTCTACAAAAAAAACAAAATAAATGTTTAAAAAATTAGCTGGGCATGGTGGCACATGCCTGTTGTCCCAGCTATTTGGGAGGCTGAGGTGGGAAGATTGCTTGAGCCCAGGCGGTTGAGGCTGTACTCCAGCCTGGGCAACGGAGTGAGACCCCCATCTCAAAAACAAAAACAAAAAAAAAAAACAATGAGGAACTGAGGGTTGGAGGCAAAGTGTCACTTTCTAGAGGTCACACCATGAGGTGCAGGTCAGGGAGGGGCAGCCCCAGGAGCTGCCGGGTGACCTGGGCAGGCACCTCCCCATTTGGCAAGGTGAGGAGGATGTTTGTCCACCCTTCCCTCTGCAGAAAGCTGCTCTGAGCCTCATGTGACCTTACAATTGTGTGAAGGCTTTTTAAGCCACCAAGCATGTTTTGGGAGAGAGTGGCTGTTGGATCACTGGGGTGTTGAGGACAGAGCTGGATGGGAGGCAGACAGACCTGCTGTGAGTCCTTGTTAGCTGGGTGACATCACTGAGCCTCAGTTTCCCTCCTTTGTAAAAGGGGATTAAGAACAGGACCAACCTCAGAGGGCCGAGGTAAGGGTCTGATGAGCTCATTGCTGACATGCAGTGTGATTGTCAGTGCTGTTATTATTGCATTCTTGTTTTCATGTAGGGCGCCTGGGGACCTGGAGAGATGTGTCTTGGTGGAAGATAAGGGCCATGTTGCCCATGCACATTGGGGAAGGATCAGTGTGACTGTTAGCGAGGGTTTTCTTTGCTGGAAATGGTGGGGCAGGGCAGGGACAGTCATGGGTGAGGGCATTTCAATTCCAGTTGGAAAGAATCCTACAGATTGGTTTTTCCCTGTGCCTTCACAGATGAGGCCACTGAGGCCCATGCTGGGTGAATGACCTGTTCGAGGTCACACAGCCACTTAGAGAGCGATCAGTGCTCTCGAATCCCAGCCCAGTGCTCTCCAAGCCTCCCAGCTGGGCTCACTCTCCCAGGACCCCCGGGACAACTAGGGCAGTGGGTTTCATGTGTGGATGAGTGAGGTCCCTGAACTGGGAGGCTGCTTTGCTTTTCAGACATGTATGACCAGGTGCTGAAGTTTGGAGCCTACATCGTGGACGGCCTTAGACAATACAAACAGCCCATCCTGATCTATATCCCGCCCTATGCGGAGCTCCGGGGAGGCTCCTGGGTGGTCATAGATGCCACCATCAACCCGCTGTGCATAGAAATGTATGCAGACAAAGAGAGCAGGTGGGTGTGTTGCCCTTAGCCTGGCTTAGCCTTTTCTTGTTCTCCCAGCCTTGAGAGCCCATGACCTTGGGAGATCATGGAGGGATGCAGTGGCTGGAACCTGTAAGTGGTGGAGAAATGTTGTCTCTTCTTTCATGGTTTCTACTCCCCCTTCCCAAGGAAGTTTGCAAGCAAAAAATAAAAAGGAAAGACCAAAAGCACTTGAACTTCCTGGCAGCCAGGATGAAAAGGGAAATATGATGAGCCATGTATCTCTCATTAGACTCTGAGCTTCTCCCAAAGCTATGAGTTCCTATAGGAAATGTTTTATTCAGTTTTATATCCCAGGGTCTAGCACAGTGCCTTACTCCTGGTAGGTGGTCAGAAAATACTGGCTAAACAAATGACTGAATGAATACTTGCATGAGAGGATACCGGTTCTTGGCGGGAGAGGTAACCTCCTTGGCACTTTACTTAGGAGGAATTTATTCCAGAGATTCTTACAGAAAGGATGATGATAATAATGTTCACAGCACAGTGACTGATGACTTTGAAGTGAAAACTACATGCTACACAGGATGTCAAGGCCTCAAGAGTCATTCTACTCCAAATATAGGCACGGCATTCCTGTGTTCACTCCCTCATTCATTTGCTAATTCAATGAATATCCATTGATTACCTCACTGTATGCCAGCCATTCTGCTAGACATTATGATGTGGTGGCAAATGGGCCAAGCTTGTCCTGCATTCAGGGCACTTAGACCCTTGTCAGGGACTGCTGAGGTCAGTCCTCCAGGAAGACTCAGGATACTGAGCAGCACTTGAATGGAGTCATTGCTAACTTTTCATGCTGGCCACCAGGAAGCTCAGAGCTACTGATAGCATTCTTCAGGCTTCTAAGCTGTCAAAAGCAAAAGGGGGCAGGGGGAGAATGAGGGGTAAATAAAAATGTTGGAAATGAGGCCAGGCGTGGTGGCTCACGCCTGTAATCCCAGCACTTTGGGAGGCTAAGGGGGTCAGATCACTTGAGGCCAGGAGTTCAAGACCAGCCTGGCCAACGCAGTGAAACCCCGTCTCTACTAAAAATACAAAAATTAGCTGGGCATGGTGGTACACGCCTGTAATCCAAGCTGCTCGGGGGGCTGAGGCAGGAGAATCACTTGAACCCGGGAGGCAGAGATTGCAGTGAACCGAGATAGTGCCACTGCACTCCAGCCTGGGTGACAGAGTGAGACCCTGTCTAAAAACAAAAAAAAAACAAAAAAAAGAAAGAAAAGAAAATGTATGTTGGAAATGGGAGGACAGCTCACACAAGACTACGCTGGGCTCTCAAGGTGCTTTTGTGAGATTTAAAGCGATCAGAAACAGTGCCCCTCCTCTAGGAGGGCAGAAATTAGCAAAGTTAGAGAGGACTCTGGCTGGAGAGCAGGAGGGGTATGCTGCCATGGAAAAAGTCGTACACTCTTAGACGTGAAAGGGGCCCTCCAGAGTTCAGAAAGCATTATTTTAAACAGTTGGCTCAGTCTTTCCATCTGTGGGTAAAGATACAGAGGCCCAGAGAGGGAAAGTGACTTGCCTAAGGGCACACAGCATGTGTGGGGGTGAAAGAGCTGAGGACTGACACCCAGATCTTCTGGCTCTCTTCCCTCCAGCTCCCCCCACATCCATTAGCCGTTGCTTGCTGGGCAATGCCTCATATACCCCCATCCCTGCCTCTTCTCTTTTAAGGGGTGGTGTTCTGGAACCAGAGGGGACAGTGGAGATTAAGTTCCGAAAGAAAGATCTGATAAAGTCCATGAGAAGGATCGATCCAGCTTACAAGAAGCTCATGGAACAGCTAGGTAAGGGGGTCCCAAAGGCTTCATCTCTCAGAGGTCAAGAGAGGCCCAGCCGGCCCACTGCTGGGGGTTTCTAGGATGTTAAAAATAAAATGAAAAAATACCAAAATACAGCTATAATAACTGGGGTTTTTTAAGATATTAACATTTGTATGTTTGTTTTGTTTTGTTTTTTTGAGGTCTGGCTCTATTGCCTAGGCTGGAGTGCAGGGTGCAATCTCAGCTCACCGCAACCTCTGCCTCCCAGGCATAAGCCATCCTCCCATCTCAGCCTGAGTAGCTGGGACTACAAGTACGCAACACCATGCCTAGCTAATTTTTGTATTTTTGTAGATGTGGGGTTTCGCCATGTTGCCCAGGCTGTTCTCAAACTCCTGGGCTCAAGCAATCCACCTACCTCAGCCTCCCAAAATGCTGGGGTTACAGGCATGAGCTACCATGATTGGAGGACATTCACATGTCTAAATCAACCTTTTTAACATTATATATATATATTGCCATCGTGAATTTATTTCTCAGCATACACAAAAGATAGCAATTGAAGTATTTGGGGCTGATGGGGAATATCAGAATTTTGGGGGCAAAATGTTCCTTTAGAATTCCCAATCAGACATAAGATATTTTACTAATTTTGTTTGAATGACAGCTTTGTTTTACTTGTCATCTTTAGATGTAATTATCTTTATTTATTTATTTGTTTATTTTTGAGACAGAGTCTTGCTCTGTTGCCCAGGCTGGAGTGCAGTGGCGCAATCTCAGCTCACTGCAACCTCTGCCTCCCAGGTTCAAGTGATTCTCATGCCTCAGCCTCTCAAGTAGCAAGAATTACAGGTGTGTGCCACCACACCTGGCTAATATTTGTGTTTTTAGTAGAGACAGGGTTTCACCATGTTGGCCAGGCTGGTCTTGAACTCCTGGCCTCAAGTGATTTGGCCTGCGTCAGCCTCCCAAAGTGCTGGGATTACAGGCATGAGCCACTAAGTCTGGCCACAAGATGATATTTAAATATCCATTTTAAGTGTCAGTGTCTTTATAACTGTGCTATTCACAAGATTTTTTACACTGTGTGCATGTAATTTCTTTGGCTGGTATCAGGGTAATGCTGATCTCATAGAATGAGTTGAAGTGTTCGCTCCTATTTTCTGAGTTTGTGCAGAATTGGCATTATTTCTTTATGTTTTTGATAGAGGTTTTTACCTATAAATTCAACTTCTTTGTTATATATAGGACTATTTGTGTTATCTGTTTCCTCCTAGGTGAGCTTTGGTGGTTTGTGTGTTTCAAGGAATTTGTCTATTTCATCTTAAGTTGTCAATTTGGCATAGAGTTGCTTATAATATTCCCTTATCATATTTTACAATGTGTACTAAAAATCATTGATATAGTATCCTACAAGCACAGTGGGTCTGAGGGAAGGGGAAAATGTAGAGTTGCATGTTGAATGCTGTCTTGCAATTGTGAGTGCATTTCTGAGACTGTACTAGCTATTTGATCTGAGACAAAGGGGGCCATCAAGATGGGCCTGGGGTGGGGGCCAGGCCAGTGGACTCTGGGGGACCTAGGGGGCTGAGGGCAGCCTGTGTAGCAGCAGGGGTAATATCAGAGTTGAAGCTCAGATCTCTCACAAGGCAAGGCCTGTCCTGCAAATCCTGATTTGTGCCTTCTTCAAAAAAAAAAAAAATCTCCACCCCACCACATATGACCAGCTTCCATGGCTTGACTGGCCTTTCTGCTCACCTGCAGGGGAACCTGATCTCTCGGACAAGGACCACAAGGACCTGGAGGGCCGGCTGAAGGCTCGCGAGGACCTGCTGCTCCCCATCTACCACCAGGTGGCAGTGCAGTTCGCCGACTTCCACGACACACCTGGCCGGATGCTGGAGAAGGGCGTCATATCTGTGAGAGCCACAGCTACCGTGTAGGGTGCAAAGAGCCCACCCTGTTTTCCAAAACATGGAGGACATTTGGGCTTGGGGGCGGGGAGGGCGGTGGTGGTTGGGATGGGTCAAATGCCGCAGGAGGTGGGAGTCACCTGGGAACTTTAAAATAATCCCGATCCCCAGGTGGCACTGCAGACCAGTGAAATCCAAACACCTGGATGGAAGCCAGGCAGTCGTATTTTTTAAAGATCCCCAAGAGATTCTAATAAGCAGCAAAGTTCAGGGACCACTAGTCTGATGGCTCGGTCAGTTTGGACCTGCACCAGGGGTAGAAACCATTGTTCCTGTCCAGCATTCACCCCACCCCTCACCATTGCAAGGACTCCCACAGTCACCTCCTACCCATGTCCAGTGCTCATTGGTTCTCTTGCTGCATTGTTCTCCCTCCCAGCTGACTCATGCCTCACACGAGCCTGTGTTTGTGTCGGTTGAGGTAGAAGTGGGTGCCGGGTTTTTATGGGGGACATTTTTTCACCTATGGCCAGTCTGGAGTCCTGGTGACGTTCTGGCTCTGAGCAGGTGCCTTCTCCTCCCTGAGCCTCAGCTTGCTTGCCTGGGATGATCTGGGAATGATCTCAGAGCCTGGGCCCAGCCCCGGGCAGCCACCGTCATGGGTGTGGTCAGAGCCAGTGTCCCGTCTCCTCCTTCCCTTTCCGGGGAACAAGCCTGGCTCGTCCACAGGACATCCTGGAGTGGAAGACCGCACGCACCTTCCTGTATTGGCGTCTGCGCCGCCTCCTCCTGGAGGACCAGGTCAAGCAGGAGATCCTGCAGGCCAGCGGGGAGCTGAGTCACGTGCATATCCAGTCCATGCTGCGCCGCTGGTTCGTGGAGACGGAGGGGGCTGTCAAGGTGGGCCTGGGGTGAGAACGAGGCCGGTGGGCACAGGGGGTGCTGGGGGCTGAGGCAGCCGGCCCACAGCTGGGTCCCTCTCTGAGGCATCCTCTGCCCCCTCCCCAGGCCTACTTGTGGGACAACAACCAGGTGGTTGTGCAGTGGCTGGAACAGCACTGGCAGGCGGGGGATGGCCCGCGCTCCACCATCCGTGAGAACATCACGTACCTGAAGCACGACTCTGTCCTCAAGACCATCCGAGGGTGAGTGGCCACCGCACCTGCTTCCCAGCCTCCTGGCAAGGACCCGAGCCTGAATTGACCCCTAGCTACCCGACTCCTATGCAGCCACTTGAACCCGCCACCCTGTGCAGTCTGGGGTTGTCCCCGCCCCCTCCCCGCTCCCCAGCAAAGAGACCACACTCCCTAATGCCTGGTCTCCCAGCACAGTGGCTGGGGTGGGACAGAGAGCCTAGAGGTACTCTGAAGGCCGTGTGAGATGCTTCCAACTCATGAACCTTGCTGGAATATGGACTTGTCCAAAGTCACAGCTGGAGCAGGGTTGGTCACAGAACCCACATTTGGAACCGCTAGCCTTCAGGCTGCTGGCTTCCACGCCAGTGTTGACCTTTCCAGAGGGTCCCCTCCCCCAGTTGCCATGGGGTCACCCCGTGAAGGAGGGAGTCGAGCACAGGGGACCCCATTTTGGGGATGAAGCTGAGACTCAAGGCAGTGTCTTGTCTCAGGTCATGTCACACAGCAGTGACCAGTAGGGATGGTGGTGCCTCAAGGCATTCTGAACTTCAGGTCACAGCCCCTCCTGCTTTACAGGACCATCACCCCCATGGGGACCACAGCAGGGACTCAGGAGCTCTGGGTTCTGGGGTGTGGCCCCACACAAGGACTCTGCCACTGAAAAAGTGGCTGGAGTGATCCCAGCCCTCCTCTCACCTCCCCCACAGCCTGGTTGAAGAAAACCCCGAGGTGGCCGTGGACTGTGTGATATACCTGAGCCAGCACATCAGCCCAGCTGAGCGGGCGCAGGTCGTTCACCTGCTGTCTACCATGGACAGCCCGGCCTCCACCTGACCCTGGCCCGCCCGGCCACTCCCGGGACCACGGCAAAAGGAACCACCCAGACCCACCACCCGTACACCCTCAGCAGACCCTGAAGACTTGCTTTTAAACAAAGAAAATCCTGGGCACTTCTGCAGGGCCGCTGGTTCCGAGCTGACACCCGTCTCAATAAAAGGCCCAGGAGTGCCTCTTCCAAACAAAAACAGCCTCCTCTCCGTAGCTGGGAAGTTTGTTTTGTTTTGTCTCTGAAGACAGCAGTTTTATTGCATCACTAAATCTAATCAAGCTAAAACATCCCTGTTTCCTTTCGCAAAACAGTGCCTGGCATGTGGGATCCAGGCGTTCTTTAGGATCCTTGGATACCACATCATGAAATCTTTTATTTTTTTACTCTGAGACCAGCACCAGATGTAAGTAAGCATCTCATGTATTTCAGCCAAATAAATGGGCCAAGGGAAAAATATATATATATATATATAGACAGGACTAGAGAAAACCTATTTTTGTAATGATGTTTCTTTGGATACTGTCTAGTCACCCAGGAAAATGTATGGATGAATTTTTTTTTTTTTTTTTTTTGAGACAAAGTCTCACTGTGTCATGCAGGCTGGAGTGCAGTGGCATGATCTCACTGCAACCTCCATCTCCTGTCTCAGCCTCCTAGATAACTGGGATTACAGGTGCCCACGACCATGCCCGGCTAATTTTTGTATTTTTGGTAGAGACAGAGTTTCACCATGTTGGTCAGGCTGGTCTCAAACTCTTGACTTCAGGTAATCCACCCACCTTGGCCTCCCAAAGTGCTGGGATTACAGGCATGAGCCACCATCTTCAGCGAGATGATTTTTTTATTGAGAGAGTGAAATGCTATTTTGTTCCCCAAATGGCGCTAGTGAATCACTAGGAGGGTCCCACTGATAGGCCATGTTTAGCACTGGTTGCCAGGGATTCTCTTTTTGAGAGAGGGAAAGCAAAATGAATGGAAGTGCCCAGCTGGAGGTTTCAGGGCTTCTGGAGGATGCTCTCACATAGCTCGAGGTCCTCTGCCCACCTCTTCCCTCCAAGGAAAATGAGGACTGCCCCTTCCCCCTGCAGGATTGGCCCCAAGCCTGCGCATGCACCCTCCTCTTGCCCAAGTGGGGAGCACAGAGGCGGAGAGGAATCCCTTACCACACCCACGGCCCAGCTTGCTCACGAGTGTCACCTCTGTGACGGTCACCACTGCTCCCTTGGAGGGCCACTTGAGTCACTGTTGCTCCCTCGCCTGCTGGCTTGATGAGCACCAATGGTGGGATCTGACCCCGAGGGGCAGAGCTGTCAGTGACTAAGGACTGGACTGTGGTGACCATGCCGATTTGCTCAGGGAGGACGTTGCAATGCACCCAGCAGCTCCTGGCTCTGCAGGCGGCACAGCCTGGGGCCCTGTGATCCTCTGGTTTCTTCCATTGGGGCGGAGTCGGGGGTGGAGGGAGCTGGCCACAACCCACTGCTCTGATGGGTGGTTTGTCCAAGGATGCTGAATGTAATGCCTGGTCAATGTGGAAGCCCATGAGGTTGCCTAGGGAAGCCTCCAAAAGCTGGGATGCTTGAGGGTATCCAAGTTGAAAAAGACAAAATCTGACCATCAGCCAGTGACAGTCCTGGCAAATGAAGGTGGGGCGGGGCAGTGAGGGGTGGGAGAAGGTGAATGATTCATTATTCCACCCCGAGGTTTGCTGGGGTGAGGGGAAGAATCGATGCTGCTTTGGGAACTGAAGGTTTTTCTGTTGGGAAGGCCCTCTTGGTTTTGGAGAGAAAGACAAGTTATGAGTAGCTGCTACCCTGGAACGGTGGGCAGAGAGCCTACTAGGAAATGTGCAGAATAAACTATTTTTTGAAGGAAACACTTTGGCCTTGACTTTATTATCTGGATTGGAGAAGGCAGGTTGCCTCCAGGGGCAAAGGTAGGTGTTCACCTTTGCACCCTCCATTCCTGACACCACAGCTGAGACCTTGAGTGAGTTCCCATCACAGGGGCAGACGGGGATGCAGTGAAGGGAGCTGAAGGCTGGACTGAAATGGACAAAGTCATCCCTTTTTGAAAGCACTGGGGAAAAAATGTTTTAGAAAATTATACGCAAGCCTAGTCTATACCACAGGCAAAAACGGAGCTTCTCTGGAAGAAGGGGTTGGGGGTTTGCCCAGGCACTTCACGTGCGAGTTCCATTCCTTTCCACCACCTTGATCCATCCCTGTTGTGCAGATGAGGAAGCTGAGGCACAGAGAGGTGAAGGCATTTGTCCATGGTTATGCAGAGACGGAATCAAGTCTGCTTGGCTCCAGAACCCAGCCCTTTCCTTTTATGACCTAGGTCCTTGGTGGGCAGGCTTAAGCCACACTTAGGAGTTGGTTGTACATGGACCCAAACTGCAGAAGAACCCCCTACCCGCCCCCCACCGTGGCTTCTCAGCACACAGTGACTATTCAATTTTGTCTCCAAAACACGTAACAACAACTGTTACCTTGATTCTGCCTGACACCTTTTCCAGGCAATTCCCCGTCACCAGGGATGGGCCAATCAGAGTTCTCCATTCCCCCTGACAGTGACTGACGCAGGTATGGGCGTGTATCCCCAGTAGAGCCGATCAGAATTCTTTAGGGATGGCTGACAGTGCTGATGTGGAGAGAACCTACCAATGCAGGGGGAAGCCAAGCCCAGAGATAGAGGGGGAGATCCAGTCCTGTTGGTGGTACTTGGATGCCTGGATCAAGCCATGCCTGAAGTCAGTAGCCCAGTCCCAGGAACCTATCCATGGTTTTTGTTTGTTTGTTTTAATGTTTGCACTAGTTTGAGTTGGAGCTCTATCCTTAGCCCTGGAGATGGCCCAGTTAGCCCAGAAGACAGCAGTTAATTTCCACCCACAGCAGCACCTAATGGTGGTCTGTATCAGCAGACCCTCCAGGCAGGGAGGCGAGGACCTGAGAACAAGCTGAAATGCAGCCCTCTGGGATGGGGAGGAGGAAGCTCTGATTTGGTTTTGCATCCTGAAGACTACAGGTCAATTGTTTGTTTTCATCCGGATTTGAAACCCGGACACAAGTTGCTATCTGCTGCTAAGGATGCTGGAGTTTACTCTGTGGACATCAGCTGAAAGTGCTTTCTCTGACAAGGCTAACTTTTCTCCCTTGAAGGACTTAGTGTAGCCAGTCACAAGGAGAAGGGAGAAAGGATCAGACCACTGAGTGTGGACAGAGGTCTTGTTGGGCAGGTTGGGTGCTAACTGAACACTCCCCACGATGGCCACTGGTCACGTGCCAGGTTCTGGCCTCTTTCCACACAATCCTCGTGACCCTTGGAGGTGGCTGCTACATACACTCTATCCTCATTTTTTTTTTTTATGAGACAGGGTCTCGCTCTGTTGCCCAGGCTGGAGTCCAGTGATGTGATTTCAGCTCACTGCAGCCTCAACCTCCCGGGCACAAATAATCCTCCCACCTCAGCCTCCCGAGTAGCTGGGACTACAGGCATGCACCACCATGCCCAGCTAGCTTTTTTGGTTTTTGTAGAGACAGGGTCTATCTATGTTGTCCAGGCTGGTCTCAAACTCCTGGCTTCAAGCGATCCTCCCACTTCAGCATCCTGGAGTGCTAGAATTACAGGTGTGAGCCGCTATACCCAGCTTCTATCCTCATTTTTATAGAAGAGAAAACCCAGGCTCAGAGATGAGCAGACTTCTCCAAGTGCACATAGCAGGTAAAAGGAGGGGCCAGGCCAGGAACCCAGGCTGGCTCAGACCCAATCCCCCTGGGCTTAATGCCTTTCTGTAAATCCTGAACCTTTGCAAGGGTTAGATCCCAAAACATGAGAGCATCCTGTAGACCAAGCTCCACTCCTCCTGCCTCCCTGACTTCCTGGCTAATTCAGCCAATGGCATCATTCAGATCCTCATCAAAAGCTTCATGCTCTCCATGCCAAGAGCCCATACTAGGGTGGGCTGCCCTCTTTCCTGATTGGCAGATTTTTCAGCCCTTGATTGGCAGATTCTGTAGCCCCTAAACCACTCAGAGGAACCTCACATTTCTGCATGCACAGTGGGCTCCTCCACATCACAAATGTAAATGTGGACTGGGTTATCCCCATTTCTGCTCCTTTCTTTGGCCTCCCCAATTCATTATTTTATTTATTATCTTGTTATTTTGCCTTCCTCTGCTCCAAAAGTCAGTTGGCCTTTTTTCTCAGGGTCATTCTTTTCCCCTAACATTTTACTATGAAAATTTCCAAATGCCAAAAAGTCAAAATATTTCATAGCACTCACCCCAACCCACCATCTTGATGCCACCATTGACATCTGACTGTGCTTGTACCTTCTTTAACACCATTCTCTCCATCTGTCCATCTCTCTGTGAATGCATGTTATTATTTTGTCACATTTCAGAGTAAATTGCAGACATTAATACATTTCTCCAGAGTTATTTTTGCATTTCAAAACCAGTTGTTTGTTTTGTAAATCACTTCCTGAGCTTTTTTGCAGCTGAGAGCACATCCAGATCAACAGAGCTGTGTTGAGATGAAGCAGCCAGCCGCGTGGCCAGAGAGGGAGCTCCAGTTCTCACAGTGCACACAGCACCAGAAAAATGCTTTTTTCCCATTATTTTATGAGCATATGCCACAGGCTGAGCACTGTGAGAAGGTGCTGCCATGAGCAAGGCAAGCCACTCCTGCCCTTGGGGACTGATATCCTGGGGTTCCCAACAGGTAGAAATTGCAAGTGGCTAACCATAAGGAGATGTTTAGGGTCACGACTAGTCAAAACAGTGACTGTTAAATCCAGAAATGTCCAGGGTCCACTTTTCAGAGTTCTTGTGACAGGAACGTGATAGAGAAGAGAACAAGGACCATCCACACAGGCCACAGAAAGGTTCTGAATGACCACCACGCACAGCAAAGCCTCCCTATGGCTTCTGCTAACTCAACCAGTGTGGACAAATCAGCCCTCTTCTGGGCACTGGCCGTGCAGCCGATGCACCGAGCCACGCTGCTTGACGTCCAGACAGATCTGCCGAAAATGCCACTTCCCTGTACTAAGTGCCCTTGGGACAAAAGTATCACTCAATCCCATAAGACATGGCATGAGTCCTGGGGCCCAACTTCAGCTATGCGAGAGCATCTTGTTACTACCGTGAACCAACCAGTCTAAACTGTCAGTTCACCTCCAGGTGAGCACTGGCTGTTTCTCCTGGGGAACCTCTTCCCCCTTGGCCTTTGTCTGGCTGACTCCTACTCATCCCTCAAAACCCAACTCAAATGGCACTTCCCCCAGGCAGCCTTCTTTGACCACCTCTCCCATGGGTTGGGAGCCCTCCTCTGTGCTCTGACAGCCCCTGTTCTCTCTCTTTTGTGCAACATATGTGAAACAGATTTCTAACTAAAACACACAGCTAGGGATCCCTAGGTGTTTCCGGTTGCTGAACCAGGGCTGGATTTTGGAGAACAGTCTGCTGACAGAGAGGTGGTCCTCTCCTGGGAGGGGAGGTGAGAGGATGCTCCTGAGGATGTTCTGTATTTTGTAATACCCTGACCAATGCGGTATGTCTCTGGATGGAATACTGTGTAGGAAACACAGGCAAAGAGCCTACATGTTTTTTTGTTTTTGTTTTTTTGGGACAGAGTCTTGCTCTGTCGCCCAGGCTGGAGTTCAGTGGTGCAATCTTAGCACACCGCAATCTCTGCCACCTGGGTTCAAGCGATTCTCCTCCCTCAGCCTCCCAAGTAGCTGGGATTACAGGCACATGCCACCATGCCTAGCTAACTTTTGTATTTTTAGTAGAGACGGGGTTTTGCCCTGTTGGCCAGGCTGGTCTTGAACCCCTGACCTCAAGTGATCCACCTACCTCCACCTCCCAAAGTGCTGGGATTACAGGTGTGAGCCACCACACCTGGTCTAGTATTTTGTATTTTGTATATTTTTATTGTGGTAAAATATACATAACAAAATCTTAACCATTTTTAAGCATATAGTTCAGTAGTGTTAAGCGCATCCACACTGCTGTGCAATCCATCTCCAGAATGCTTTTCATCTTGCAAGAGTGAAGCTCTGTACCCATTAAACACTAACTCCCCACTCCCCTCCCCTCCCAGCCCCTGGCAACCACCATTCTACTTTCTGTGTCTATGAATTTGACTACTCTAGGTACCTCATGTAAGTGGAATCATATAGTATTTGTCCTCTTTGTGACTGGCTTATCCCGCTTAGCATAATGTCCTTAGGGTTCATCCATGTTTAGCATGGGTCAGAATTTCCTTCCTTTTTAAGGCTGAATAATACTCCATTGCATGGCTAGAGCACAGTTTATGTATCCACGCATCCATCAGTGAATTACTTGGTGGCTTCCACCTTTTGGTGGTTGTGAATACTGCTGCTATGAAAATGGGGGTACAGAGTCAGGTGCAGTGGCTCGCGCCTATAATCCCAGCACTTTAGGAGGCTGAGGCGGGTGGATCACCTGAGGTCAGGAGTTTGAGACCAGCCTGGCTAACAAGGTGAAACCCCATTTCTACAAAAAATACAAAAATTAGCCAGGTGTGGTGGTACGCACCTGTAGTCCCAGCTACTCAGGAGTCTGGGGCAGGAGAATGGCTTGAACCTGGGAGGCAGAGGTTGCAGTGAGCTGAGATCGCACCACTCACTCCAGCCTGGGCAACAGAGCGAGACTGCATCTCAGAGAAAAAAAAAAAAAAGCAAACAGGATTGCTGGACCTGGTGGTAATTCTTTTTAATTCTTTGCACAATCAGCATACTGTTTTTCCAATGCTGCTGTGCCATTTTACATTCCCACCAACAATGCACAAACTTCCCTAATTTCTCCACATCCTTGCCCATACTATTTGTTTTCCTCTTTTTGTTTTTGGTTTTTATGTGTTTGTTTGATAATAGCCATCTAAGGGGTGGAGTCTAGAAGCAATTGAACTCAAAAGTCATTGCACCTTTTTACTTGCATGCCTCGATCGTCACGGACGGGATATATAGACCCCACCTGTGACCCGGACATCCAATTCCTCTGCCTCTTGCTTCCCTCGCTCACCCAGCTGGCCCCGCCCCGCTGCAGCCACGCCTCCCTCTCTTCTCTCCCACCTGCTCCCCATTCTGCGATGATGCTGAAATCCAGACGCCCGCAGACCCAGGCGGTGGCAGAACTCCTGGGGGCCCGTGGAGAAGGAAGCAGCTGGCCAGCCAGGCTCATTCTCCGTGAGGCGGCACCCAAGGTACTTTGTTCATCTTTCCCCATCTCACTCCCACTGCCTGAACCTTTCTGGGAGCCTCCTCTTCCCTTTAGTTGCCGCCAGGGTCACCTGCAGGCCGCACAAGTGTAAGGCCTTTCTCAGTTCAAGTCAGAGGAATGTTCCGTGTCCCTAGCCCTCGGGTCTGCCTTATCTCAGTTCACAGGCCCACCCTGCGATCCGCTCCTCACTCTGTCTTAGAATCTTCTCACCCTTCCCCTCACCAGCTCCCAAGCGTAGCAGGGGTGCTTGTTTAAAAAGCTCAGATTGACTCTGGCCCTGCCTCAGTCTCTCTCTCTCTCTCTCTTTTTTTTTTTTTTTTTTTTTTTTTGAGATGGAGTTTCACTCTGTCACCCAGGCTGGAGCACAGTGGCATGATCTCAGCTCACTGCAACCTCCGCCTACTGGGTTCAAGCGATTCTCCTGCCTCAGCCTCCTGAGTAGCTGGGATTACAGATGTGCACCACCACACACAGCTAATTTTTGTATTTTTAGTAGAGACGGGGTTTCATCATGTTGGCCACGCTGGTCTCAAACTCCTGACCTTAAGTGATCCCGTCAACTTGGCCTCCCAAAGTGCTGGGATTACAGGTGTAAGCCACCGTGTCCGGCCATGCCTCAGAATCCCAGATGGATCTGGAGAGCTAGATCTTTTTTTTTTCCTTTGAGATGGGGGTCTCATTATGTTGCCCAGGCTGGAGTGCAGTGGCACTATCACAGTTCACTGTAGCTTCAACCTCCCAGGCTCAAGCTATCCTCCCACCTCAGCCTCCCCAGTAGCTGGAACTACAGGTACACACCACCATGACCACCTAATTTTCTAATTTATTATTTGTAGAGATGGGGTCTTGCTATGTCTCTTAGGGTGGTCTCCAACTCCTGGGCTCAAGCTATCCTCCTGCCTTGGCCTCCCAAAGTGCTGGGATTACAGGTATGAGCCACTGCACCTGGCCAAGATGGGGTCTTGCTATGTTGCCCAGGCTGAGATCTAGATCTTAAAAGGCCCCAGGAGATGTTGGTAGTCTGCAAGTTTGACCACATTTCTGTGGTTACCAGAGACGCTAGTCAATGATGGAAGGTGGGAAGCACCCCCCTAGAGAAGATCAGAGATGCTTCCACCCGTTGGGGGGCACTTACCCCACAGGAGGAAGCCTGGGCAGACTTGGGGTCAGAGGATGTGGGTCCTAGAGATGAGCCCGGTTGTCCCTCTCCTGGGAGTGTTTGCTTCTGTCCCGTGGCAACCTGTGAGTGACTGTGGAAGAGCTGGACAGGTTCTTGTGGACTGGAGACCCCTTGGGGATGGCCTGGCCTGGCTCTTTGGCTGCTGTTGGATTTGCCCACATTTCAGCCGCCAGTGAGATCTCTGTTCTGCTTCGACTCTTGAGGGTTTTGATTCCAGAGATCAGAGGTCCAGCATCTATACCCACAGGATCAACAGTCAACACAACCAGCATCCTCCAAAGGAGGTGATGCTTAGCTCCAGCACCTCATCTCCTACTTCTGATCCATCTTATTCCTTTCCCTGAACTTCCCACTGACCACTCTTTAGGAGCCTACACTAGGTCATTACAGTGCCATGGAGGGGTGAGGAGACCTGCAGACTTGGGGTTAAATCCCAGTCACGTAACCTCAGAGAGTTTTTGTTCCTATGTAAACCAGCAAACAGATGGTGTCAGCTGAGGTCTCTGAGATGTGATAAAAGACCGTGGGGAAGCACAGTGTCATTTGAATCCCATCTCTACCCTTTACTAATTATACCTAAGCTACCTAGCCTCTCTGAGCCTCAGTTTTCTCTTCTGTAAAATGGGGATGTATTTATTGTCTATGGCTGCTGTAAGAATCCCCACAAATTTAGTGGCTTAAAACAATATAAATTTATCATCCTACAGTTCTGGAGGTCAGAAGTCCAACATGTGTCTCCCTGGGCTAAAATCAAGGTTTCAGTGGGGCTGCGGTCCTTCTGGAAGCTCTAGGGGAGAGAATCCATTCTCTTGCCTTTTCCAGCGTCCAGAGGCTCCATTCCATTCTCACAGCATCTTTAAATCTGACACTGACTCTCCTGCCTCCCTCCTTTACCCATAGGACCCTTATGATTACATTGGCCTACCTTGATAATCTGGGGTAATCTTCCACCATTTTTTTTTTTTTTTTTTTTTTTGAGACAGTGTCTTGCTCTGTCACCCAGCCTAGAGTGTGGTGGTGCAATCACAGCTCGCTGCAGGCTCGATCTCCTGGACTCAAGTGATTCTCCTGCCTCAGCCTCCTGAGTAGCTGAGACTACAGGTGTGCACCACCCTGCTTGGCTAATCCTTTGTTTATTTATTATTTTTTTTTTTGTAAAGATGGAGTCTTAGTATGTTGCCCAGGCTGGCCTCAAACTCCTGGGCTCAGGCAATCCCTCTGCCTCCCAAACTGCTGGGATTACAGGTGTGAGCCACCACACCCGGCAATTCGCCCTATTTTAAGGCCCCTGATTAGCAAACATAATTCCATCTGTATCTTTTATTCCCACTTGCCTGGTAATAACATATTCGCAGGTTCCAGGGATTAGGACCAGGGAGGAAAATAAGGATAGATTGTGTCCTGGTATACACTGCAGGGAATAAGCTCCCTATACATGCTAGTGAATGCTGTTACTATTTTTGTTGTTAGAATGTGGGTGATTTCTCATAGAAGGGGAAGAAAAGCTTTAGAAACATGATCTCTGAGCCTCAGTTTCCTCATCTGGGAAATGGGAACATCCCACTGGTTGTGCAGGCTGTGGTGCGGTTCCGGGGAGATGCTGCCTGACTAGTGTTGAACTCTGTGCAGCACACGGCAGGTGCTTACATGACGGCAATTTGCGTTTTTTCTCCCATTAGTTGCTCAACCCCAGAAGGAGTCTCATTCCCCCCATGTCTCCTGTATGCTTTCTTCTGGTGTCATCATGGCCAGCTGGCACTCTGGCTGTGAGCAGAGCTCTGCCTAGAGCTTGTGACCCTGGCATTTTTGCCTGGACTCTGCACACCTGACTCCCCCTTGCCCATGGCCAGGAACAGAAGTCAGACTCAACTGTGGCTCCCAGCCCTTTCCTGGTGGTGACCCAGTGGCTGGGCTCCATTCTTCCAGCTGAGCACTCCAGGATATGGAGGGTGCCCCTGTACCCTAGCTCCTGCAAAGTCCCTGGGGTATGCTCATTGGCTGTGAACACTGTGGCCTAGGTCACTTGTTCCCCACTGCAGCCAATTTCAGAGGGTGGCTGGGGGCTGCAATGCTCTTTTTGGCCAGGCTGGGTTCACAGGGTCATTTAGGAGCCAAGCCAAGAGAGGATGTTACAGGTGCTGGGCAGAGAAAGCCAGGCTGCTGCAGGCACCCTCTCCCTACCCCATGCCTGGCCTCCACCAAGCACTTCCTGACACCACCCATAGCCCATCCTCCCAGACAAACTTCCTCACTCATGAAACGTTGCATGTGCACGAATCTGGTCTCCCCTGAGGCTGCAGGCCACTTCCTGGGTGGGCTTAAGAGTTAGACTCCTGCCTGTAATCCCAGCACTTTGGGAGGCCGAGGCGGGCGCATCACGAGGTCAAGCGATCGAGACCATCCTGGCCAACAGGATGAAACCCTGTCTCTACTAAAAATACAAAAATTAGCTGGGCATGGTGGTGTTGCCTGTAGTCCCAGCTACTCGGGAGGCTGAGCCAGGAGAATTGCTTGAACCTGGGAGGCAGAGGTCGCAGTGAGCCAAGATCGCACCACTGCACTCCAGCCTGGCGACAGAGCGAGACTCCATCTCAAAAAATAAAAAAAAGTTAGACTCCTAATTAACACATCCTTTGCCTGTTATATCTTGGACAGCAAGTCACCTGCTTTATTCCCCTGAGCCTCAGTTTCTTCATCTGTGAAATGGGTGTAGTAACAAATCAGACATGCTTCCTAGGGCTGTTATGAGGACCAAATGAGCTAATTTACAGCAGTGACTAGTGCAGGGCCTGGCATATAGCAGGTGCTGGAAGGGGTGTGTCTCTTTCCATCTTGTCTTTTCTGACATGAGGTACACACCTGAGCTGTGCCACTGAGCTCCAGGACACACACTCAGCCAACCCTACCTCTCCAAGCCTCTGCTCTGAGTGGTAAATGGCGTTCACGATCCCTGCCTGAAATGATGCCTGTCAAGCAGCAGGTCTCAGGGACAGTAAATGGAGGCGGTGCTCATTGTAACTTTCATGAAAAACTTCCCCCAGCTTCTGGTGCGATGGGAACTTGGTGTCAGAATGCCTGGGTCTGAGTGGTGTCACCTCTCTGGGCCTCAATTTCCCCATCTATAAATGGGATCTCACCTGTAAGGGGTGAGTGAGTGATGTCATTATCCTTTATCTCCCTTTGACCTTCTCACGAGCCACAGAGCTGCCATTCAGCCTTTATTGATAGAAGACAGTTGCTCAATTCTACACTTACAGTCTTGATGTTGCCCAAACACGGAGTCTTTGTGAATAACAGTTTCAACATCTTATCAGGGGTCATGTTACACAAAGCAGATGAGCAGTGCAGGTCAGACGGGTAGCACTGGGATTGTGTCTAAGGGTGGTGGATACTCGGTAGAAAGTTCCAGAACTGGGAAAAACTTAAAGCTCGCCCTTCAAGGCGGGGCTTAATGCCAAAACTCCCAGGCAGCTGGCTGAGCTGTTGATTAAACAGAACATCCTGGTTCTAGGGTTCGGGAACTCCCAGACACCGAGTCAACATCCATCTGGTGGAAAGAGGGGGATGGTGCGTGAGGCTGCAGCTTCTCCAATTTTGTCTCAGCTTTGCTGGGAGAGCATTTTTCACATTTGACTAGCTCACTCCCCTGTCTCTCTTCTAACCCAGCTATCTGCGGAACTTGCCACTTGGGGAGTCAGTAATTAGCAAGGAGAGAAAAAGAAGCATAAAAACAGCTGCAGGGCAAAGGGAGGTGAGGAAGTGCCAATAAATATCATGCGTTGAAGTTTTGTCCACCACTTGCCACGTGGTTCGAGCTTTACGTGGTTCAGTTGGCTTTCATTCCATCAGGGGTGTCTTAAATCCCAGTACAAAAGCACCCCTCCAGTTCCTCCCTCTCCCATCGCATTTTCCCCTTTGAAAGTCCCCCAAGCCCCCCAAACAATGGCACCGCCCCTCTTAGGTACATGCAAGAAGAGATGTGAATCATGAACAGGTAGAAAAATATCTGGTCTCTAATACGGAAAAAATGGGATGTTTCACAGTATCAACAGTGCTTGCTGGTTCTAAAAAGTAGCCCCAGGCTGCCAAGGGATTACGAGCCAGTTAGAGATGTCATTCTCTGGCCTGTAGGAGTTAGGATGGCTGGGAGGTAGGGAGGGAGAAGGAGTCCCATTCCAGAGGCCTCGGGATGGGTTTGCAGAAGTGGGGTGGATGGGCCACAATAAATATAAATAAATTTACACAAGGTCACGGTACCCGGCATGGCCCAGGAATCTGCGCTAATAAAATTCTAACAGACTATCGGAAAGGTGGGGCTGAAGGCCACCTGGACCGGCTCCCATTTCAGAGTTCAGCTTGTCCTGTCCAAGAGAGAGGCTCAAGCTTCTCCGGCTCCATTTCCCGCCCTGGGCCTGTCCCCCGGAGGCTGCGGCTGAGGTTTGATCCACTCAGCCATTTCCCATGAGGATGAATTCAAGGGCTTTCACCCCAGGGTGTTTCCTTAATGCACGAAGGTGTCCCAAAATGGGGTGCAGGTCATTGAGGTCACGCAGCCAGGATCCAGGATGGAGAAGTCTCACTCAACACGGCCAGGCATTGCGGCTCAGGCCTCGGAGGAGTGTCAAGGAGTCGGGGGATGCTGGGTTGCTTGTCCACCTTCCTCCGTCCTTCTGACTTGGAAGAGCCCCCAGAAACTGCTCCGGAAGCTCCAGGGGGAGGCACGAGAAGGAGAGGGGCTGCTGAGGGGAACCGCTTCCCTGTCCAGCCGGCAACTTCGCCACAGGTCCAGGAGAGGCTTCAGGGACAATGAGGGACCTGCCTTCTGGGAACACCCTGTTCTAGTCAGTTCTCTGCCCAAGCCGGGTGCCGGGGTTCCAGGGCAGGTGAGGCTGACAGCTCAAAGCAGGGCTATAGGCTTGTTCCCCTGTGCACCCAGGTACTGGGAGGAGGAGCTGGTGCCCGATGCAGCCACACTGTCCGGAGTGGAGTACGCTGTGTAGAGACCCGTCACCTGCAAGTCTGGGAAGGACTGGTCGCTGCCACCCGAGGCAGGGGTCAGGCCTGAGGCCCCCAGGTCACAGCCAAGCGGGGAGTCTCCAAAGGCGCCCAGTGTGTCCAAGCTGAATCCCTCATCCTTCATCTCCTCCCACAGGTTCCCTTTCAAAGACAAAAGCATTAGGGTGAGCTGGCTTCCCATCAAATGACCTGAGTTCGAATCCCCCATCTTAGGGAAGAGGCAGAGACCATGCGTGGTGTCTAAGTCATGTGTTGTAGAAAAAGGGCATGGGGCCGGGCCTGGTGGCTCAAGCCTGCAATCCCAGCACTTTGGGAGGCCGAGGTGGGTGGATCACTTGAGGCCAGGAGTTCGACGCCAGCCTGGCCAACATGGCAAAACCCCATCTCTACTAAAAATACAAAAATTAGCCTGGCCTGGTAGCGCACACCTGTAATCCCAGCTACTTGGGAGGCTGAGGCACAAGAATCACTTGAACCCAGGAGTTGGAGGTTGCAGTGAGCAGAGATTGTGCCACTGAGCTACAGCCTGGGTGACAGAGTGAGACTCCACCTCAAAAAAAAAAAAAAAAAAAAAAAAAAAAAAAAGCATGGAAGGGCCAGAGTCGCAGCAGCCCCGGGCCCTCACCTTCCCACTGAATGTCCTTGGGAAAGTCACTTCCATCTCAGAACCTCAGAATAAGATGGAAATGATCAGTGAACCCAGCTCCTAAGGCTGTGGCACGGGTTAAACAAGACGACTTGTGAAAAGCATTTAGTTCTCATGGTATCATTATGGTCAAAGCCAGGGGGACAAGACAATGTTTCTCTTTCTTCAGCACGTTGAACTACACAACAATCCAGGGGGAAAGAGGCAGGGAGGTGCAAATATACCCACTTCACAGCTGCAGCTGACTTGCCACTTGTCCATTTCCCTCGCTAGAGACAGAACTCAGGGCAGAGGCTGTCTCCACCCTTGGCTGGAACATAAGAGCTGCACCTGTGCTAGTGAATGGATGAAGTCTGAGCCTTCACTGAAACCTGAAATTCCCTTGTTCGTTCATTCATCACGTCCCATTTATTGGAGATGATCATGCGGCAAGGCAGCAGGTCAGAGTGTGACCTGGCATGGGGCTGGCACATGTGAGTTGAAGCAGTTACTGATGAAAACTTTGGGGTCAGAGCGAGGTTTAACTCCAGACTCTGCCACTTACTAGCCAGGTGACCTTGGGTGAGTGACTTCACTTCTCTCTGCCTCAGTTTCCTCATTGGCAGAACAGGGATGTGGAATGGTGGTGACCTCAGGTGATGCCTATGGAATGCTTTGGCCCGGTATACAGCAAATGCTCATTCCCTGTTGGCTGCCATTGGCTATAACAGGTTGAACATCCCTAATCCAACCAAACATCTGAAATCTGAACTGCTCCAACGAGCATGACATTTGAGTGTCTTGTCGGAGCTCAAAATTTTTTGGATTTTGGAGCATTTTGGATTTCCGGATTAGGGATGTTCAACTTGTAAAGGTTGTTGCTATGGGAACAAGACTGTGGGGCAAATGCAGGCAGTACAGTCCTCTCCCTCACTCCCTTTGGCCCCCGGGCCTCTCCCCTCCCCATTCCATTCCCATCACTCCATTCCTCCAGCCTCACCCTGCAGAGCGAAGTCCATGATGCTCGGGTCGAGGGCATCCACCTCAGTGTTCATGTCGGTGCTGATGTTGATGAAGTCTACAGGAGCCCTTCCCATGGCGGGGTGGGGGAGCGGGCTGGGGCTGAGGTCCGGCAGGGCGTGCAGTGGCGGGGTCTGGGCTGGTGCTGGAGAGTCTGGAGCAAGATGTGCCTGGGGCTGGACCTGGTGGTGCAGGGGGACTGACTGCAGGGACAGGGTCATCAGTGGCTGGGGTGGGAGCTGGGAGACAGCCAGGCAGCCATGCGCCACGGCCACTGTGGTGGCGTGAGTCAGCACGGGGGCCTCTGGTTCCCCCGGTTTGCCGGGGCGCCGGCAGCTTTCAGGCCGGTCGGAGATCAGCTTGTCCAACTCCTCTGCAGGCAAGTGGGAGAGGTCACTCAGAACCCACCCAGCAGTTACCGGGCCCCAGCCCAGGCCTGGGTTCAAATTCCAGTGTCACCACCTGTGTGACCTTAGCAAGCCTCTTGGACACTCAGAACCTCTGTCTCCTCACCTATGAAATGACACAGGCATCATCTCATCTCACAACTTACATTGCCACCCATTGTAAATGAAGGTGTCTATTAAATACTTCTCTGTGTCCTAGCCCATGCTGGGTGTCAATATTTTATTATTTTAAACATCTCTGCCCATCTAGCAAAACATCATACCCTCTGCACACGGTTGTTGTGGAAATGTAACAAAATCACAAACTGTGCAGAATCTTTGAGGAATAAGAGACAACATCAAAGGCTGGGCTCATGCAATCTCAGTGCTTTGGGAGGCTGAAGCAGGAGGACAGCTTGAGGCCAGGAGTTCAAGATTAGCCTGAACAACATAGTGAGCTACCATCTCTACAAAAAATAAAAAATATGAGCTGGGCTTGGTGGTGTGTGCCTGTAGTACCAGCTACTTGGGAGGCTGAGGTGGGGGGATCACTTGAGCCCAGGAGGTTGAGGCTGCAGTAAGACATGATTGCACTACTGTACTCCAGCCTGGGTGATAGAGCAAGACCCTGCCTTTAAAAAAAAATGTCATCAGATAATAACACTAGCCCCTTTCATCGGGACAGTGCCTTACAGGACAGCCCTGTAACCCTAGGGCTTCACTTAACTCTCATAACAGCCCTGCAAGAAGGAGGTAAGGCCGCGATTACAAATCCCATAAGACTGGGACAAAATGTATTAACATGCAAGGGGCCCTAGCCACTCCCTGCTACTAAAGAGACATTAAGAAGTGTTGCTGTGGGTTAAAAATCCTTAATACTCTTGGATATAAACAAGTAAAGACAAATTACTCTCATATTATTTTTGGTTAATGGCTATGTCTTGTTGAGTGCAACACAGGGTTGATAGTAGACTGGTAGGGTCCCCAGATCTATTTGGGTTGTACCCATTTGAGAAATGAGAGCGCTTGGAATGTAGAAGGCAAAATAACTTGCCCAAGACTTCACTCCAAATATGTGTCAGTACTGGCCCTGGGTCTCAAGCCAGACCCCAGAGCTCTCGGTGGGGTGGGCGCGATGTCATACCCCCTCAACTGAGGGACCATTGGCTCCTGCTATAGCCCTTCTCCCTGCCTTGAGTTGTTCATCCCCAAGCCACACTGCTAGCCCCATTCCTACACCGCACGGTGATACCCAACAGACTCTGGCCATACTCCGAAGGCTGGGGCACAATTAGCCTCCACGTCACAGTCCCCATGCATATGTCCCTTGGATGGCCCCTCCTCAAATCCATTAATTTTTTTTTAAAAGCAGATGCAATCCTTTTTCTAATTAGGAACAGGATAGAAGTTTTGGAAAATACAGAAATATGTGAAAAATATAAAAGTTATCAATGGTCTCTCCATTCACAGTAAAGATTTTGGTGTATTTCTTCCCAAACACACAAGCATATTTATTCTCATTCTCTCGCTCGCTCTCTCTCAGATACATACATTTTTGCGAGGGAAGTGAATATGGATATATATGTATTTTAAAATATGATCTTGCTGTGGATATTGATTATAACCTGCCCCTTTTCACTTATTGTTTGAGAACTTTTTTTTTTTTTTGAGATGGAGTCTTGCTGTGTCACCCAGGCTGGAGTACAGTGGCTTGATCTCGGGTCACTGCAACCTCCGCCTCCTGGGTTCAAGTGATTCTCCTGCCTCAGCCTCCTAAGTAGCTGGGATTACAGGCACCTGCCACCATGCCTGGCTAATTTTTGTATTTTTAGTAGAGATGGGGTTTCACCATGTTGGCCAGGCTGGTCTTGAACTCCTGACCTCAGGTGATCCACCCGCCTTGGCCTCCCAAAGTGCTGGGATTACGGGCATGAGCCACCGCACCCGGCCTAACATTTATTTATATTCCAAAAATATTTTAAAATATTTCTCATTTCTAATACTTGCATGGTATGCCATTCTATTTATTTAACCAACCCCTATTGTGAGATGTCTGGACTGCTTTCTGTGTTTCACTCTTAGAAATAATTTTGTGATGGATAACTTTGTTCACAAACCTTCTGCTCAAATCTTTGCTCTTCACAGTACACATCATCAGAAGTAGAATAATTGGACCAATCCATGGGTACCATTTGCAGGTGTTTGATATATTAGCTTTCCCTCAAAAAGTTTAACAGCTTAAATTCCTATCCATTATATACGAAGCTCTCTATTGTTCCACATCCTAGCCCACACTGAGTGTTACTATTTTAAACATCTCTGACAATGTGGTAGGAAAGCAATGTGTAACCCATGGTTGTGTAGTTTGGCATTTCTGGGCAAGAAACTATGGATGACAAGTGAGATCCAACAGCTTTTCCTGTTTTTGATCAGGCCCCTCTACTACTCCTGCCACTGGATAGGGTTGGGGAGGGGGAGGCCTATTTCATAGGAGGGGAGGGAGGTTTGCCAGACGCCTGTCTTCCCATCATCCTGGCTGAGAAGTGTTGCAGACTGGGTAGGGCATAGGCAGAGCTGGGGCTGGGCTGGGAGGAGGGGCGCGTGGTGTGTGTGTGCATGCATATGTGTGCGTGCATGTGTGCGTGTGCGCACACACTAGGGGCTGCCCGGGCCTCTTGGCCATGCTCTGGTGGATGGTGGCCAGGTCCTTCCTCTTCCACTTGTGTGTGCGCACGTGTGTGCATGCGTGTGTGTGTGTGTGCGCGCTGTGGGCTGTCTGGGCCTCACCAGAGTTGGCCATGCTCTAGTAGATGGTGGCTAGGTCCTTCCTCTTCCACGTGTGTGTGCGCACATGTGTGTGTGTGCATCCAGGCCTCACCGGGGTTGGCCATGCTCCGGTGGATGGCGGCCAGGTCCTTCCTCTTCTGTGTGTGTGTGTGTTTGTGCATGTGTGTGCATTTGTGTGTGTGCGCACATGCTGTGGGCTATCTGGGCCTCACTGGGGTTGGCCATGCTCCAGTGGATGCCAGCCAGGTCCTTCCTCTTCTGCGTGTGTGCACGCACGTGTGTATTGGTCTGTGTGTGCATTTGTGTGTGTGTGCGTGCTGCAAGCTGTCTGGGCCTCACCGGGATTGGCCATGCTCCAGTGGATGGCAGCCAGGTCCTTCCTCTTCTGCGTGTGTGCGTGCATTTGTGTGTGTGCGCGCATGTGTGCATCTGGGCCTCACTGGGGTTGCCCATGCTCCGGTGGATGGCAGCCAGGTCCTTCCTCTTCTGTGTGCGTGTGCGTGTATTTGTGTGTGTGCGCATATTTGTGTGTGCGCGCGTGCGTATGCATCGGCTTCACCAGGGTTGGCCATGCTCTGGTGGATGTCGGCCAGGTCCTTCCTCTTCCGTGTGTGTGTGTGTGTGTGTGTGTGTGTGTGTGTGTGTGTGCGCGCGCGCGCGCGCGCGCACTGCGGGCTGTCCGGCCCTCACCAGGGTTGGCCATACTCCGGTGGATGGCGGCCAGGTCCTTCCTCTTCCACTTGTGCATCTCCTCCTCCATCTTGTCGATGCGGGCCAGGTTCAGAGCCCACAGGCAGCCCTTGCGGGAGGAGCCGCTCATCTTGTTCTCCACCTTCTCGAAGCACTTGTTAAGAGACAGGTTGTGCCGCACCGAGTTCTTCCACCCGTCGGGGGCCGTCTATGAAGACACATGGGCATTCAGAGGCCTCCCTGTAAGCCCTTCCCCCTACCCCGGGGATCTCAGGCCTATAGGGGCAGGACACCGCGGTGGCAGGAGTAATTTGACAGTGCCTGACACTCAGCTTCAAGTTGGAGAGACAAGAGAGAGTGCTGGGGACTGAGGCCAACTGGTGTGGCCATGCCCTGATGAGAGGGGAACTGCAGTTCAGCTCTGGCCAACTGTTACTATAGGAGGATGCAGCCTGGCCTGCTGGATCTTCCATATTCTCTCTCCCATTCAGGAAGCAAGCAAGGAAGAATGATGCCAATAAATGGATAACTGATCGAGTGTATTCAATGCAAATTTACTTTTTTTTTTTTTTGCGACAGGGTCTTGTTCCATCACCCAGGCTGGAGTACAGTGGTATGATCACGGCTCACTGCAACCTCAACCTCCTGGGATCAAACAGTCTTCCCACCTCAGCCCCCCAAGTAGCTGGGACTACAGTCGTGCACCACCAGCAAATTATTTTTAAATGCTAGATAACCAGATATCACAATGCATCTCACACCACATGTGTACATGTGTGCACACACACTGTACTGCAGTATTTTTGCTAAGGACACTGTCCAGTCCAGGGACCCCACAGCTTGGTGTACCCTCTAACTTCCTGCTCCACTTTTTGCTTTGATGCTAACAAGGATAATGCTACTAGTGGCCAAACCTATGCTGGAAGCTGCCAGGCCCTTTATCTGCAGGATCCTCACTGACCCTGCCAGCTTGGGATGATTCTCCACCCCTGACAGATGAGGATACTGAGGCTCAGAGGTGAAGGCTTTTGCCAATTCTGTTGTTTTGCATCATTATGTTGTACTGAATCTGTGCTGAGTACCTAGTCTGGTGCCTCTACCCTTTTCTCCTTGGGATGCCTAATGAACTCCTCTTCATCTGTCAGAGCCCAGTTCAAATGCCCCCCTCTCTTTCTGACTTTCTTCTGTGTGAGTGTGTGTGCACATGTCCTAACCACCAGATGTACAGACATAACTGGGAACCAAAGAGGGTTGGCCCAGGGCCAGCCCTGGATTCTGGCAGCACCAGGAAGAGACCAGGGCAGCTCCAGCACCCCTACCCGAGCTTGGGACCCCTCACCTTGAAGTAGGGGAAGTGCTCCTTCATGAAGCTGTAGATCTCGCTCACAGGCAGGCTGCCTGTCTTGCTGTTCTTCAGGGCCATGGCGATCAGACAGCTGGGGGCAGGAGGTGGGGCGGGGCGGGGCAGGGCAGGGCAGGGCAGGGCAGGCCAGGGCAGGCCAGGCATGAAAGGGTCTCAGGCTGACAGCCCAATGCCGCCTCTGCCAGGAAGCCTGCCCTGCTTGACCCTACACACTCACACACAGTGAGCTCTCAATATCTTTTCATGGCCCGATGTCTTTCCCACCCTTTGCCCTTTCTCCTTGACCTGGGCACAACAATTGGTACTGACTTGAGAAATCTTACCCTTTCCCCTCTTTATTGCATCCCCATAATTTTAATGGCTATGAGCCTTTAGACTTTACCTAGGTTGTTTCCCCCTCCCCAAACTCCCACGAGGTATACAATACTATTATTTTGATGACTTTTTACATTTGGGGAAATCGAGGCTCAGAGAGGTCATCCCACTTCCCCAAGGCCACGTGGCTTGTGAATGAAGTGAACTGTGGCACTGGACTCAGGTCTGCAGTGGGCTCTTGACCTGGGGGACCCTATGATGCGCCTTCCTGAGAACAAGTCCCACCTGGGGGTTCCCCACTCCCCAAAACCTCCCCCTTGGAAGTCTGGGCTGCCACACTAGCTGTCTGAGATGCCCTGAGGGCAGCCTCATCCCTCTCCTCCCGGAGCCGCCCTTGGCCCTGACCCGGCCCACCCTGGACCTCACCTGTACGAGTAGATGGGCTTGGGGTAGTGTTTGGGGTGCAGTTCTTGAGACGAATGCACAGCCACGTGGGGCTGGGGGTAGGGGGGCCGCACCCCAAATGGGGAGCCATAGAGGCCCACAGGAGGGCACTTCCCACAGGCAGGGGCAGGGAGAAAGTGGCAGAGAAAGAAGGTGAGAAATAACATACGTCACTCACAGTAACACTGTCCCCACCCCAGTTTCAAAACACCTTGTGTGGGGATTCACAACCGTCCAGGAAACAATCTTGTCTCCACTCAGGGCAGGAGTTTTGGGGGAACGGAATGAATGACCCCATGACATGAGCATGGAGGGAATGTTATCCCCATGTGCTGGGTGAGTAAACTGAGGCTCAGAGGGGTCCCCGGCCAGCCCAAGGCAGGGTGTCTGCTGCTCAGTCCAGGGCTCCCCTGAGCCCTTGGTACCTGCTGGGCACCCGGGGGGAGCGGGAACTGTGGTTGGGTGGCAGGTGAGTACAGATGCGGCGGGTCCTGCAGGCCAGATGAGGGCTGGCCCCCCACGGGGAACTGGCTCATCTGCTGGGCAGGAAGAGGAGGAGACAGAGGGTCATGGTGGGGGTAGACACCCAGTCTGGAGGGCACTACCCGCCCTCCGCAGTCCATGCAGTGCCACTTACGCTGTCTCTGTGGCCAGTTATGGGGCCCAGACCTGGCATGCCTCGGGGGGCCATGCCTGCTGGGCCATGGAGAAGGGGACTTGGAGTGGCTCCCACATGCAGGTCGGCCACCCCAGCCAAGGCACCTGCCGGAGAGAAGCACAGAGACGCTGCTGGGCTGGAGGAATGGTGGCTGCCACCAGGAACAGCCCAGTGCCCAGGTGTCTCCAGAGAACGGAGCCAGCCCCTTTCCTCGGACCAGGCACATAGTAGGTGCTTGGCAAATCACTTCCCTGGTGTGTAGTGAAAAGTAGGTTCTTACCAGCTGTATAACCTTAGGTCAGCCTCAGTTTTCCCATTTGTACTTGACCTACTGATACCCCTAACTATAAATCTGCTGTGAGGGTTAAATGAGATAATGTCTATCAAGTGCTTAGCACACTGCTGGGCACATGATAATATCTCAATAAACATGAGTCAATAATAAATGATAATCGATTATGTAATACCTTAGTTCCTGTCCTTCATGAAGCTAAAACACCAATTCACGGTTCATTTCTTTTCCTCAAAAACATGCCATGGCTCCCGAGTGCCTCTAGGTTTAGGTCCAAAGTACCTTTGTGCCTCCTCTCCCCTTTGCCAAGCCCTGCTGCTCCACACAGGATGAGAATAGCAGACATACTTCCCCCATCTTGTGCTGGGCTTGTGACAGACATTGCTAATCTATCACAGATTCTTACTGCTCTAGCCTGATTTTAGGCAGCCACCTCCAATCAAGCAAAGTTGACCTGCAGGATGGTCTTGCCCTAGGGCCACCTCTTCCAGGAAGCCCTCTGGGTCCTTCAGCTCTCTTCTGAGTTCTGGCTGCCACTGTCCCTAGATCTGTTTGTCTTGTCCTTCTCTCTCTGACCAGATCATCAGCTTCCTAAGAACTGGGACCACAACTTATATCATTCATTGCTCCAAATGGCTGGCACAGTAACAGGCCCACAGAAAGTACCCAGCAGCCACAGTGGGGAAAGAAGAGGAGAGGCGTCCTTATTTCACCATTTGTTAAACACCTCCGTATTCAAGGCACTTTCTGCATTGAATCCTCACAATGTCTCATGCAGGCAGTTCTGTTACACTTTTGCTGCAGATGTGGAAACCAGTCAGGGCAGAAAGCACTTGGCTGAGATCACACAGCTGTCCCCTGGGCGTTCTAGATCAGGGGTTGGCAAACTGGCAGCCAAACTCTGTTTTTGTAAATAAAGTTTTATTGGCACAGAGTTGCATTGATTCATTTACATATTGGCTGTGGCTGGTTTTGTGTTACGATGGCAAAGTTGAATTGTTTTGACAGATCAGTTGACCTACAAAATCTAAAATATTTACTACCTGGCCCTTGACAGAAAATTTGCTGACCCCTGCTGTACATGCTTTGCCCAAGAACGATTTGCCCAATGAAATAAATAATCCTAGACAAGTATTTTTCAACCACTGGTACTTTTAATATACTGTTGTTTAGTGTTTTGTCACTGTTTTGCTTTTCTTCAATACTTTCTGTGTCTCTAAGCATTTTATCCATTTGCTGTGATTGCACCTAACTGCCACTAGCTGCCTTTTATTGAGCATCTACTGTGTGCCAGCCCCTACACTCAGCACTTTCCACACATTATCTCTTGGAATCCTCTTGATCAGGGGGCAGCAAACTTCTTTTGTGAAGGGCCAGATGGCAAATATTTCAGGCTTTGCCAGCCAGATGGTCTCTGTGTTTTTACAACCCTTGGAAAACGTAAAATCCATTCCTAACACAAAGGCTGTACAAAAACAGGTCGTAGGCTGCATTTGGCCCACGGGCTGTAGTTTGCCAACTGCCCTAGAGGTTCAAGATGCACCAGTGTGGCAGCAGGACTCTATTCACAGAAACCTTAGCTCACCCAGGGCCTGGCGCACAGTTAAGCAAATGATAAACCACATCTCTCTAAGGAAGGGAGCATTTGTCCCATTTTACAGATGCAGAAAGAGAGGCCCAGAGAGACTGGGAGACCGGGTCATGGCTGCACAGTGGGTGGGTGGCAGGGCTGGGAATCACCCCTCTCCTATATCACCCTCCTCCCTGCCTACCTTGTCCCTGAGCCTACCTGGGTGTGGATGTGGCACGCAGGGGCCACCCAGGTCCACGCGGCCACTTGCCATCTGCTGCAGCCGAGGCACATCCACCGCCGTGAGCCACGACAGCGACTGCAGGTCCCCGGGAAGGTCATCATCGCTGGTGGTGGCTAGAAGCCTGCAAAGAGGAACAGAGAACTCGGGCGGGAGGGGGAGCTTAGGCCAGCTCCTGGGGGTGCGTCCTGACCTCTGGAAGCACCCGCTTAATGTGCCTCATCTCCCCAAGCCACGCCAGCCCTCCAACCTGCCCGTCCCCAGGACTGGACACGGGAACCTGGTCCCAGATCCCTTTCGGCAGCCAGATCTTTCATCCTCATCATTCCTTCCTTAGCCCACTTAACGCATCCTACTTAGCACCTACCACATAAACAATGCACACGAATATTTGTTGAGGACTTGACCGGTGCCAGACACCGGTCAAGCCTTTTTACACTCCCAGTCACCCTATGAGGCAGGTGTTATTATTCCTATTTTACAGATGGGGAAACCGAGGCACAGTTGGAGCTCACCTACTATGGGACACTACAGCACAGAGCACTCAGGGCCTGTGGTCAGGGTCCCACCTGCTATGACAAGATCAGTCACCTGACTCCATGTCCAGGGCAGTTTCCTGCTGTACTGTAGCTGTGAGGAACATGGAACTTGGGAACGGTCTGCGTGGATGATCCTGCCATGTGCTGAGGCAGCTGAGTGCCTGCTACCTGCCAGGCCCTGGACTCAGCATTCAACAAGCGCTGTCCTGCACAATCCCCACAGCTGCTGTGAGATGTAGGGTGGGCCCATACTCCCCTTGTACAGATGAAAAAACTGAGGCTTGGAGCACCGAGTCACCTGCCCAAGGCGACACAGAACAGGAGGTGGTGGGGCTGAGACCCAGTCAGTGCCTCCTGAAGCCTGAGCCCTTCAATTCGACCTCTGGTGGTCCCAAGAGGCTCCAGTTAGGACCCACACCCACCAGCCGCAACAGATTCATGGGCAAAACATCGGTTGTAGTGGATGTAGGATAGCTGCCCATGGAGGTGCCAGACAGGTCGGTGATTTGGGATAGCCATGTCACTCCCCAGTGCCCTGAAGTCACACTTGCCACGCGACTCCGAGAGCATCAGGTCTTACACCACCATCCGGGCCCTGTCGTGATGGTGCAGACCAGCCCAGGAGCACACGCCTGACTCCACCACATCTGCCACCCCTGTAGCCAGGGGCTTTCTGTGTCACCACCAAGAGGCCCACAGTCTAAATTCTAAGTTCCATGTTTCAAAAATAGCCTCATAGATTGAGGGGCAGAGAGAGGCGGGACACCGACCCATCCTGCCCTGGTTTTCTGCGCCTCTCGGAGGCTCCAGCAAAGCCCGGCCCCTTCCCTCCCTCCATCTGCTTGGCCAGCTCTGCCTCACGTTCTCCCTCTCCCTCCTCCTCCCTGTCTCTCTCTCTGCTCCTCCCCATCTCTCCCCTCTTGTGTTTTAGGGCCACAATTAGCGTTACCATGGCCACACTGCTCAGTTGTCACAGGGCCGGGCCCTGGGCCCACAAAGCTGGCATCAGGTGACTGCCTGGCTGCCCCCGCGATTGGCTGCCTCATAGGGAAACAGGGCCTGGAAACGATTTGAAAACGCGGCCGGCCGTGTCAGTGGCAGCAGTTGGCCCGGCTGCTGTCCCCCGGCATCCCATTGTGTGACAAACGACTGTTGCCCCTGTGGCACGTGGCCCCCATTGTCCCAGGGTCTCAGTGCAATTGTTTCTGCAGCCCCCCGGCTGCCACCCCTCCGGCCTGCTCGTAACTCATCTGGCCAAGTGACAGCCACGGCCCCGGGCCTGGGCGATACCATCTGTCCCCTCAGGCCCTGGGAGACCACGGGGTGAGGTGCAGGGGCAGGGCCTGCTATGCCACCCGCTGTTGGGGGTGCTGGCCAGTCCTCACCCTCCCTTCCTCACCCACTGGCCAGACAACCTCCCGGCGCCTGGTGGTGCCAGCCATGCTCCTGTTCAGTAACCTGCTGTGACTCCCCACTGCCCTGGCTGCTCTGCTTGGCACTGCGGTAACAAGGAGAAGTGGAGATGGGTCCCTGCTGGCAGGTTTGGTAAGGTGGCTGCCCTCCAAAGCTCCCTGAGTAGTCGGGGGAAGGGGCTATAAATAAACCAGGTTCCTAAGTGCCACTGTGGGGCAGGATCTCTGGCAGCAGGTAAACCTAACAGGCAGTACCCGTGGTGGTTAAATGCTTGGGCTCCGGATTCTAATCCTGGTTTCCACTTGCCTGTGTGCCCTTGGGCCACTGGCTTAACCTCTCTGAGCCTCAGTTTCTTATCTGTATAATGGGGATAACAATAGCTGTTATCTCATAGGATGTCATAAGAAATATGTAATTGCATGTAAAGCACTTGGAACAGTGGCTCACGGTCAATGTAATATGAATATTTAGCTGCTATTAATATTAATACCAACATTAATGCTCATATTAATATCCACCAGGTCGCCAGGGGGGCTGGAAGTACACTGAAGCTTTGGGGTCTGGGGGTCACACCGACATGCCCCGGCCACTGCTACCACTAAACACTCCCATGTAATGAGCACTGCCTGCGTGCCAGACCCTGGGTTTTACACTGGCCCCATTTTACAGATGAAGAAACTCAGGACTGAGTGGTCACTTCAATGCTGTCAGCCTGTTTCCCTATAGAGTGAGGATTACACGAAGTCACGTATAAAGGGCTGAGCACAAGGCTGAGCATCTAGTTGGGCTGAGTCAATGGCACTATCCTGATTCTTCTCTTTCCTGCTACCCGTGAGCCCCTCTGGCTCCCCCTTCCTGCAGCCCCACTCCTTCTGCAGCCCCCCGCAGGCCCAGGCAGGGCTCACCTCCACGCCTTTGCATTTGCCGTTCCCCTTGCAGGAATGATGCCCTTTCTGCTCCCTCCCCTGCACCCATGCCCACCCCTGGAGGCTCACTGCAAAGTCTGACTTCTGGCCTCTTCACCCCAGACATCCTGCAGACATCACTGGACCCCACCTCTTACTTTACCTCTGGAAAGCAGAGACTGGTTTGCTCCCAATCTCACAGTCTGGAAAAGGACCAGGGTTGGGGTCCTGACTCCCTGTGCAGGTTCCTGCTACCCCGAGAGCAGCACCTCCGCTGGGAAGCCTTTGCTACCCAGACCCCAAGCACAGGGACCCACTCTGCACCCTGACTGCTCTCTACACTTCGCCAGGACCAGCCAGTCCTGCACTGTCTAGGTCTCTGCCCCATCACTCTGCCTTCTGGCTCATTGAGTGTTGGCTCCAAACCCCATATTGCCCCATGTCCTTGCACACAGTGGGTGCCTTTGTTTGTTTTTTGAGACAGAGTCTCGCTCTGTCACCCAGGCTAGAATGTAGTGGCACGATCTCGGCTCACTGCAACCTCCGCCTCCTGAGTTCAAGCGATTCTCCTGCCTCAGCCTCCTGAGTAGCTGGAAGTACAGGCACACGCCACCACACTGGGCTAATTTTTGTATTTTTATTAGATATGGGGTTTCACCATGTTGGTCAGGCTGGTGCTGAACTTCTGACCTTGTGATCCGCCCATCTTGGCCTCCCAAAGTGGGTGCCCTTTAAATGCCTGCTTGGCTGGTTGAAATAGGCTGACCGCAGGCCACCAGCGCTGAGAGTTGGTGTGACAGTGACGGTCACATCTAGCTCTTTTGAACTGACAGAGCTGTCTTCCACCTCCTCAGGTCCTTGCCACAGCCCCAGGACAGGGACAGAGAGTAGGCAGCCCCACTTCACAGAGGGGGAAGCTGAGGCCAGCCCAGTAAAAGCAAAATCCCTTTGTTTATAAGCGAGGCAGTCAGAACTCAAACCCGGGTCTGTCTGCCTCCCTCAGGTGGTTCCTGTGGCACTACAGGTGGAGATCAGACGTCTTCCGGGGGAGATGCCCCACCCTCGGTCCCAGGCTCTCACTTGGGGCTGCGCAGACCGGCATCTCCCAGAGAGCCAGTTAAAATGCAGAGTTGGGGCCCCAGCTCAGACCCTGAAGCCCCACCCTTGGGACTTCCGGCTATGCTCTGGGGGAAGGACAGCCCACAGGGGACACGGCCAAAGCTCAGGCTTTGACTGGACAGATCTAGGTTCAAGTCCTTGTAACCCCTGGGCTGCGTGACCTTGGACAAGTCACTGCAGGTCCCTGGGGCTCCAACCCCTGGCTGTCGTAGGATCAGGTGAGCCACTGTGTGACTGACTTTTGGCATGTGCAGTCCCCATCTCCCTTCTCGGGGGTTTGCTGTACATGCTCGGGGTCGATGGCCAGGCCCCTGCTTCCCCACTACTCCAGGCATCCCAAAGGTGGTCTGGTCCTCTCTTGTGCCCACTGCCCATGCCAGAATGTCCACCTCAGTGCACCTGACAGGTGGCCCCAGCCAGCACCCTGGACACCTGCAGTGGCTGTGGGCACCAGGAGCACTGTGGTGGGAGTCCACTGGCTCCGAAGCCTGGCTAACTTCCTGCTGTCTCTTAGGGTCTCTCTGGCATTCAGGCATGTCTTCTGCGTGCACGGCAAGGGCCAGGGGCTGATGCACCAGGGCCTACATGAGAATGTCTCATCCCCCAACCCCCTGCCCACACTGACCTCTGTCCCCTGCAGAAAGGTCAGCACGTGCCCCTCTCCACAGTGGCACGTGAAGCCCCCTCCACACCTCTCCCTCATCAGTGCCTGAAGTTCCCTCATTAAAGGCGTCCCCATGCGCCCTCGCCTCTCCTGGTGCCTCATTTGAGATGTTGTAAACTACAGGGCTCACAGCAGCTGTAACTCAGGAAAGACTCCTTGGTTCTGGAACCACCCATTCTGGCTTCTCAGCCATAGGCCCTGGGGAGGGCACTTAATCGCCAGCCTCAGTTTCCCACCTGTAAAATGGGCATGAGTGATAATAATAATAATAGTAATAGCCGCAATACCTCATACCCCCCAGGCTGGCACACTGGTGTGGAGGCGGAGTGGCTTTGTGATCCACCCTGCCATCTTAGAGGGTTTGGGAATATTCCCTGGTGTGTGTGTAACAGAGAGAGCCACACAGAGAGAGACCCTAAATCAACCTCCTAAGTTTCTCCTCTACTGGAAAATGACAGGACATTTTTAATTCAAAGAAAAAGGCACATTCTAGCCCCACTGCCCTGGGCTCTCCTCCCAAGGCCTGTTCTGCTCCCCATCTGGGTGTGTCACTTCAGTTCCTGGGCGAGAGGAAAATTCAGCCCTGCTAACCCTGAGTCCCCCATGTCACTGATGCCTGCCTGCCTAGGGTCACCTCCAGAGGAGGCTTTGAGAAGAATCAACTGCAAAGACCCAACTCTGGCCGGGTGTGGTGGCTCATGCCTGTAATCCCAGCACTTTGGGAGGCCAAGCCAGGCAGATCACCTGAGGTCAGGAGTTTGAGACCAGCCTGGCCAACATGGCGAAACTCTGTCTCTACTAAAAATACAAAAAGTAGCTGGGCACGGCGGCGTGCGCCTGTAATCCCAGCTACTCGGGAGGCTGAGGCAGGAGAATTGCTTGAACCTAGGAGGCGGAGGTTGCAGTGAGCCAAGATCATGCCACTGCACTCCAGCCTGGGCGACAGAGCAAGATACTGTCTCAAAAAGAAAAAGAAGACCCAACTCCTTCCACCCGCTTCCTCCACTCTCCCTCCATCTCTGACTCCCCTTCTCTTCTTCTGTGTCTGTCACTGTAACTGAGGGGCCCTAGAAGGAAGTCCCAGCCCTGCCCTTCAGGTTTGGTGGCATCTGATGTGCTTCCTAACCTTCCTGAGCCTCAGTTTCCTCATCTGCAGAATGGGAGCAACAATGATGAAGGCAGAGCACCCACAAGAGCTCTGATAAGTGCCTATCCTCTCCTCTTCCCCCTTCTCTGACATGGCGTCCAGGGTCCCCGATCTCCCATGGACCTGTCTCCACCCCACTCACCCACAGTCCCCTGCATGGTAGCAGCCCTGCTGCTGGGTCACCCAGAGGCACTGAGCCAGGCTTTCTGGGGAAGAGGCCGGGTACCTGCAACTAACGCATCCCCCAGCCTCAGGTGGTTCCTGCGCACCCCGTGCTGGGGAGCTGTGGCCCCACCCCGCCCTCCAACCTGTTCAGGTGACCCCCGTGCTCTCACTCAGGTGTGGTGTGTGACAAGCCTCCGTTGCACTGAAGATCCCGGCTGGGGCCAAATGTCCTTCCCCCCTTCTCTGTGTGCCTTCCTCTGTGTCTCCGCGCCTTCTGTTCCCTCACAAAGGATGCCTTTCCTTCTCCCTCTCTGCACCTTTCAGTGTCTCCCCATTGGATTCCCGATTTCTCTGAGCCCCAGGGAGCGCTCTAGTTGGTCACAATTTTCTTCTGAGCCCAACTGGTGGCCCCAGGGAGGGCAGGGGCTACACCTTCAGGTCTTGAGGGTCCCTAAGGGTCTGGCAGGGAGGAGACAGGACAGGACAGGGGTTGAGTCCCCTGCTGGGTGCAGGCAGCCCCCAGAGACCCTGATGCTGAAGCAAGGACCCTCATGCCCCCAGGGGAGGAGCCAAACTCCCAGTGCCCAGCACAGGGCCAGGCACACAAAGGCTGCTCCACAAGTACCCACAGATGAACACAGATGAGCAAACAGACCCAGCATTCTGGTTGCTCCACCCACACTCCCCTGGGGTCAGCTGTCCCCCCATGGATGTGGCATGGGGTGGACAAGCCCCCGGTGTGCGCCCAGCCCTGAGCTAAAGCCACTTTCTCACTGGATCTCACATCATCCTTGCAAGAGCCTGATCAGGCAGGGATTGTTATCGTCACCACCTTCCCATTTGCCAGACGAGAACACTGAGGCCAGAGAGGAACAGGCCTGTCTAGGGTCACCCAGCCAGGGAGCGGTGGAACCAGGACATCCACCTCCAGAGACTGGGTTGGCCACAACAACCCTGTCCTTTTCTCCCTGGCTGAAGAAGTGTGCTCTATTACAGAGGTCAACAACCTCCAGGCTGAGGACCAGTACTGGTCCGTGGCCTGTTACGAACCGGGCTGCACAGAAGGAGGTGAGTAGCAGGTGCCTGAGCTCCACCTCCTGTCAGATCAGCAGCGGCATTAGATTCTCACGGGAGAGTAAACCCTATTGTGAACTGCACATGCAAGAGATTTAGGTTGTCCACTCCTTATGAGAATCTTTTTGTTTTGTTTTATTTTGTTTTCTTGAGACAGGGGCTTGCTCTTGTCGCCCAGGCTGGAGTGCAGTGGCATGATCTTGGCTCACTGCAACCTTCACCTCCTGGGTTCAAGTGATTCTCCTGTCTCAGACTCCCAAGTAACTGGGATTACAGGCGCCACCATGCCCAGCTCAGTCTTTGCATTTTTAGTAGAGATGGGGTTTCACCACATTGGCCTGGCTGGCCTTGAACTCCTGACCTCAAGTCATCCACCCACCTTGGCCTCCCAAAGTGCTGGGATTACAGGCGTGAGCCACGGTGCCCAGCCTCCTTATGAGAATCTAATGTCGGATGATATGAGGTGAAACAGTTTCATCCCGAAACCATCCCCCTTCCTTCACCCGGTCCATGGAAAAATTCTCTTTCACAAAACCAATCCCTGGTGCCAAAAAGGCTGAGACTGCTGCTCTATGATGTCTAGAAAATCCTCGCAGTGTCTCCCCAATAGGCAGGCACAAGCAGCTATTTACATTTAAATTCATTGAAATAAAATCAAATGTACAGATTTGGTTCCTTGGCCCATCAGCCACGTTTGAAGTGCTGAATGGTCACACATGGCCAGTGCAGATATGAAATATCTCCATCAGTGGAGAAAGTTCTAGGTGGCAGTGATCTGAAACAATCTTTTCCATCTTGATGGAAAAAATCTGTGGTGTTCTTACATTGCCTTAAAACAACTAGAAATTTGATTTAGATCTGGAAATTTAAGGAGATGATTCCATGGAATTTTGAGTTTTAGTATGTTTCATTATAAAAGGAGTCCCCCATCGCCATCCCCACCACCAGCAAGGAGGTTGCAGGGAAGAGCTCTGTAAACAGGAGCTGTGCATTAGGGCAACTCACAAAGTTGTGAGCCCCCCGTCCCAGACCTGTCCAAGCAGTAGCCGAGGGGATGAACTGCCAGGCCCCTGCTGGATGAAAGATGAGCCCAAGCAACCTGTACGGTTCCTTTTGTTTCAGGTTTTTTTTTTTTTTTTTTTTGCTTTGTTTTGTTTTGTTTTTGTTTTTGACATGGAGTTTCGCTCTTCTCCAATGGAGTGCAATGGCATGATCTCGGCTCACTGCAACCTCCGCCTCCCGGGTTCAAGGAATTCTCCTGTCTCGGTCTCCTGAGTAGTTGGAATTACAGGCACCCACCACTACATCCAGCTAATTTTTGGCATTTTTAGTAGAGAGAGAGTTTCACCACGTTGGCCAGGCTGGTCTCGAATTCCTGACCTTAGCTGATCCGCCCACCTCGGCCTCCCAAAGTGCTGGGATTACAGGTGTGAGCCACCACGCCCAGCCCTTCTAAGGTTGCTTTTGATGCAAAGACCCCGACATTTGGGTTCCTTTTGATGCAAAGACCCCGACATTTGTGGGAGAAACCTGCAGGTGAACCCCCTGGGAGCATTTCCAAAGTTCCATCATCTTGGGCAAGCACCTTTCCTTCTCCAGACCTCAATTTCCCCAACTATAAAGCAGCAGCAACAGAGTAGAGGGTCCCTCAGGGCCACAGGTGTGAGCTCCTCCTGGCTGCGTGACCTGGGGCTGGTGACTTATCTGCCCTGGGCCTCAGTTTCACTGTGTAGACAGTGGGAATAATAATAGCAGCTACCCTAAGGGAGTTGCCTGAGAGAAAATGACAACAGTTCATCAATAATTTATTTAAGCATCAGATCAGATGAGGCATCTGGTCTGCTGAAAAGGGAGGCAGAACTATTAGTTCAGGGGTCCCCAGGGTGACTCCTGACAATGTGTCTTTCTCAAACTACGTGGGTGATCTGTCACCCACAGGGAGTCCTCATTGGTGAGCAGAGAGCTTTTTGGGCAAAAAGAACATAAAAGACCTATCTGGTGCTCCAGAGTCTCCCCGAATTCAATAGTTCACCAGCAACTTCCCCCGCCCCCAAGGACGCTTCTTGCTTTTCAAAGCTCAGCCTTTTGCAGATGCATATTTTTCCTTATCAAAACGCATATGCACACAGACACACACACGCACGCATGCACACTACGCACACGGATGCACACATATGTGTGCACACACCACACGTGCACACGCACAACACACATATGCACACACAACACACACGTGCATGTAAACGCACACATGCACATGCCCACAGACCCTAGAGGCTTCATCACCCCCTTTAACAGATAGGAAAGGTGAGGTCAAGCCAGGTGACCTCGCCAAATCCCCAAGTTTCAGCAGCCCCCGGTAGCTGCTTCAGCACCTCCCTCCTTGGGCCTCGATTTCCTCATCTGGGATGCCACTAGAGCCCCTTTAGGCAGTCCCCCCTCTGCCAGGAAGTAGGGGGATGCTGAAGGGTTGGGTCCCCTTTTGAAGGGACGGAATACATGGAGCATTCAAGGTCTGAGACAGATCCGGGCAAGGATTGAGGTGGCACCCTGGGAACATCAATGTCAGAATAACACTCTATCATTGGTGTAATCCATTTCCCAAGTACCTACTATGTGCTTATTACTTCACGGGTGTTACCTGTGTGCCCTTGTGAGTTCTGCAATGCCACATCCTAAGCCCATCCCAGCGGGGCAGCCCAGCCCCGGGTCCCCCTTTGCTCTCTCTGTGGCACTGCAGTGGAGTGGTCACCCAGGTAGGCTTTGGGGTCAGCCAGGCCTAGATCTGGCCACTTAGCAGCTGTGAGAATTGTCTGCAGCTGTCTGCCTCTCTGAGCCTCAGTTTGCACATCTGTAAAATGGGAGTGCTCATCCATCTCACGAGGAATGGTGAGGATTGAAGGAAGGCACACAGGTAGGCCGCTCACCCCAGTGGTGGTGGTCCCATTATAGTAAACATCTCCTGAAGAGTATGGAGAAATAGGCCCCGTGAAGACAGCCAACAGCAGGGTGTCCGGCACTCGGGAAGTGTCTGCTTTATTCCACAGCATTTCTTGAACTCTCACTTGCCAGGCACTGTTCTGGCAAGCAGAAGCAACTGTCCGCATCCAAGGAGATAACTTTCTGATTGACGCCAGAATGCACAGGAGAGACCCCTGCATGGGATGCCACCTTCCTGCCAACCCCCTAGGTCCAAAACTCTCCAGTCTCCCAAGAGCCTGTGGGGACAGCTACCTGTCATCCTCATTTCACGGATGGGATGGCTGAGGCCCAGAGAGATGAGTGACATGTCTCAGCCACATAGCATATCTGCAAAGGAGCTGGGATTTGAACCAGGGACGCACTCAGAGCCTGGAGCCTCTTCACTCAGCTGCTCTACCAGTTTGGTTGAAATGCAGGAAGGGCAAACCCTCATCATATCATTTATTTAAAAAATCAGGGTGTGTCCAGGCATGATGGCTCATGCTTGTAATCCCAGCACTTTGGGAGGCTGACGCAGGAGGATCACTTGAGGCCAGGAGTTCAAGACCAGCCTGGACAACGTACTGACACCTTGCCTCTACAAACATTTTTTAAATTAGCCAGGCATGGTGATGCATGCCTATGGTCCCAGCTACTTAGGAGGCTGAGGCAGGAGGATTGTTTGAGCCCACAAGTTTGAGGCTGCAGTGAGTTATGATTACGCTGCTGCACTCCAGCCTGGGAGACAGAGCAAGACCCTGTCTCTAAAAAAATAAAAATAAAAAATAGAAAATAAAAAAATCCAGCTGCCAGGTATCCCCATGGTGTCACAGTCACTTGTCAGGGGACCCTGTGGTAGCTCTGGGCAAGGCAAGACACCACTGGAATCCATGGCTTCCATCCTACGCTGACTGGGAGATCAACCCAACCCACTTTAATGGACAATGTCCTTAATCAGTTGTGTTGCTGGAGGGAGGAAAGAAACCGGCAGGGAACAGGAGGACAGGGACCAGGGAGACCTGCATTCCAGTCCAGCTCCACTCTTAATGGGGAAGTCTTGGGCAGATAACTCAATGCCCTTTGAACCCCAGCATCCTCGTGTGCCGAACAGAGGTGAGAACAGAGCCTGACTCTTAGTTCGGGGTAGGCAAACCATAGGTGCCATGTTTGGCTCCAGGTAGGCACTGGAGAACCGTTTGTGGAATGGATTTAACACCCAGCAGCCAAAGTGACCTCTTACAAGGGACATTGGAACCTGTCATTGTCCTTAAAACCCACCAAGGGAGTGAGAGTCAAGCTCCTCACCTTGACCTGGCACTCGGCCATCTCCTTCCCCACCTCTCTCCTTCCATCCTCTCTGCTCTACCAACCTGTCCATCTCCCAGTTCCTCAAACATTCTAATTCTCACTCATCTTAAGATCACTGTACACACTGTTCCCTCTGCCTGGAATGCTGTTCCATGCACTCATTTATAGCTGGCTCTTTCTCAGCCTAAATGATCTCTCCTGCAAGAGGCCCTCCCAGGCCCTCCCTATCTCTTCCTGTGTGTGTCCACAGAATACTTATTTTGCAATGAGATATTTACTTATACATGTTTCCAGTCTTTCTGCCATAGGATGGCAAGGACCAGGAGGCCCTCTATTTTGTTTAGCACCTGGCATAGGACCTGACACCCTGTGGGCATCTATTACATACTCTCAAGTATGAAAGCTAGAGTCAGAAAGGGAGGAAGAGTCCTCAGCCCAGCCCAGCCCCAACATATCTTGCATTCTTCAATCTCCATTCATTTCCTGCCCAGCTTAAATACACCTCCTCCAGGAAGCCCTCCCAGACCAGTTCAGCATCTCCCAGTTTTCCCTTCTCCTGAAATGGTTAGTGCTGTCAGTATCTACACGTAGCACAGACCACTCATGATCACCCACTAATGTAACCCAGGCATCTGTTCTTACCCACTCCTCCCTTCTAGATACTAAATGCCAAGAGGACAAAGAGGGATGTGTCTTACACCTCATTACAAGACCCATAGCAGCCAGCTCTGAGCCTTTCATTTGACAAATATTTGTCCCCCCAATGTGAACTGGACCCCCACGGCCACTGTCCCGTGATTGTTGCCATAAAGGTGAAATGCAATGAACTTGCCATAGAGCCTGGCAGGTGCCCACACAGGGTCACACATATTTATGGATGGATTATGGTTTCTGTGGAAATCCTTGCCTACATAGCTGAAGTCCAGAGACCACAATTAACTCTTTACTTCCTACCTTGGGATTCCTTAGGTTGATACAGCAATTGTACAGAGGAAAGAATATCCATCTTGAGTTTAGTTGAAATCCCATCTCAACCCCTTCATAGCTGTGTGATTTGGGGGAAGTCACTTCACCTCTCTGTGCTGCAGTTTCCTCATAAGTAAAATGGAATAATAATAATTCTCACCACAGGGGGCAGATGTGAGGATAAGATCAGGTAACCTCTAAGACAAAGCCAGACACATAGTAGTAGGTGCTCAGGCCACATTTCTCTCTTCCCACTTCATTCTCTCCTCTGCGTTGTCATTTAGGAGGGGTCTGCCTGACAAATATTGCCTGGGGGTGGGGGTTAGGTCACCATTCCAGAGATTCAGAGACATGTCCCGCCCTACCTGGGCGGCAACTCCGCCCTGATTACAACAAGGTTTTGCCTGCCTTCTTGAGATGTGGTGGGTAAGAAACTGTTACATCACTGAAAGCTGTTCTTGTTCCCAATCCAACCATTACACAAAAAGGGATTAAGCATTTCATGGAGGTGTTTATTTAGCTAACACATCTTTTGTAACCATGTGCAGGAAAAAGAAAATCAAATACAATTTAGCAAGCTCAGAAATTCCCAGCTTGGCCAAGGGTCAGTGTAGTGTGAAATGATTTGATTAGGAATTTGGATAAAAGAATCTTTCCTTTCTAGAACAAGTGTTGGCTTGGGACTTAGAATGTGCATGTGTGTGTGAGTGCATGCACACATGTGTTTTTTAGGGATGAAACTGCAAGACCGGGAAAGAGTCGGACCACAGAGAGGCTACCTCTCTTCCTTGCCCATAAGGTCACCTGAGGAGCTGTTCTCTCCACCCTGAGGGTGAAGGGATGGGAAGACATCGGGATGGTTACTGCCCCTGAGAAACGGAGCCCCTTCCAAGGAGATCACAACTGATGGGTGAAGCCACCTGATATGGGTTAAACTATCCCCACACGCAGTGTGGGTTCAAGAGAAATTTATCATCCCTTGAGCATGAAGCCTCCCTGTATTTCCATGGATGTGTTATTTTCATGTGATATTTGTCCATTCATCCATCTATCCAGTACATATGTATTAACTTTTATCTACTGTGTGCCCAGCATTGCAGTCCACAGATAAGAGAACCACCATCCAGAGAGAGGAAGGGCTTTCCCCCAAGGTCGCCTCATTTCTTAAAGCAGGGACTGAGATTTTGGGAAGTGAACATCCAGCACGAGGATCCAGAAGGAGGACCACTGAGCCTTGTGGCCCTGGGAGAAGGTGAGGGTCCAAGAAGCCAGAAGCCTGCCTTCCGTCATCTCACTGGGCCTCAGTTTCCCAATCTGTAAAAGGAGCTTGTTGGACCTGACCTCTAGAATAAATTCTAAAAGGTGGGGGCAGGTGATTAATAATATAAGTTCTGCCCCTTCATAAATGTGTGCCTTTGAGCAAGTCATGTCTCTTGGCCTCAGTATCCTTACCTGTAGATTGGGATAATGTCAGTACCTGTCTCATGGTTGTTACTATAAAAAAGTGGCACGCCTGTAATCCCAGCACTTTGGGAGGCTGAGGCAGGCGGATCACTTAAGATCAGGTGTTGAAGACCAGCCTGGACAACCTGGTGAAACCCCATCTCTACTAAAAATACAAAAATTAGCTGGGCGTGGTGATGGGCGTCTGTAATCCCAGCTACTCAGGAGGCTGAGGCAGGAGAATTGCTGGAACCCAGGAAGTGGAAGTTGCAGTGAGCTGAGGTCGCGCCACTGCACTCCAGCCTGGACGATAGAGCCAGACTCCGTCAAAAAAAAAAAAAAAGAAAGAAAAGAAAAGAAAGAGAAAGAAAAAGAAAGAAAGAAAGAAAGAGAAAGAAAGAAGGAAAGAAAGAAAGAAATAAAAAGATGAAATGGGATGCTGCCCTTGCTAAGATGTTTTGCAGGTGCCTGGCACACAGTAGATACTTAATAACTGTTTTAGCACCTCTAAGGGTGGACTTTCCTCCCACCCCCTGAGCTAGAGAGAAATCCAGCTAACCCACATTGAGCATGAGCCCTGTTTACCGTTGCCCAAGAGGTCAGGACCACCCCCGGTCCCCTGCCCCTTCATCAGCAGCAGGGCTGAGAGGCTGCTGCCAATTTGCTGTCTAGGCCCCGCCACTGACTCCTGACAGCTCCCCAGGGACAGGGCAGCCGCCTCTAGCTGCTGCCCCCGCCCTCCTGCACACAGCCATTGAAAATTAACGGCCAAACTCAGCCCCAGGGGGATGGAGAGCCAGGCGGCTGCATGAGAGGCTGGACCCACAGCCTAAGTGGTCCTTGGAGTCCTTCTCTGGGATGTGGGAGGGCGAATGAGAAGCCCATAAACTTTTCCTGGGCTACTATTTGGGGAGAAAAATGGGAGTGGTTGGAAGTGGGAAGTCACTGTGTAATCATAAAACCCCCTCTGCAAGAAAGCACTCTCTCCCAGGCCCCTCTGAGTGCCTTGACCCATTCGAAGTGCAGAATCCTCCCAGCAAACCTGCAAATTGGGTGGCTCCATTTCACTGATGAAGAACCTGAGGCTCAGAGAGAGGCAGTGACTACTCCAGGGTCACACTGAGGTGAGGTGATGCAGCAGCTTATTCTGTTCCAACACCCGTGCTCATGGCCAGTGGGACTTTGGGCCAGTGGTCACAAATGGTGGTTACAAATACTCTCAGGGTGCAACCACTTTGGGGCCAAGTCTCCACTGTACCCATGATGAGCTGTGCCATCTTGTTAAGCCATTTAAACAGGCTCAGCCTTGGTTTCCTCATTCACCAAATGGGCCCAAGAGTTCTACCCTCATGGGGTGGTTTTGGGGATTTGATGGGATTTGATGGGGATTTATGCCAAAAGCCAAGAGCACAGGGAAGGCAGGCAGTAAAAGGTTAAGAAACCACGAGCTGCTATTATTATTGTTGTTATTATTATTATTATGTTATTTTGCCTTCTGGATACTCTGGCTGTTGGATATAAGAAAACACTGCTGGGCACGGTGGCTCACGCCTATAATCCCAGCACTTTGGAGGGACGTCGAGGCAAGTGGATCACTTGAGGTCAGGAGTTTGAGACCAGCCTGACCAACATGGCAAAACCCTGTCTCTACTAAAAATAAAAAATTAGCCAGGCACGGTTGCTCTCGCCTGTAATCCCACCTATTAGGGAGGCTGAGGCAGGAGAATTGCTTGAGCCCAGGAGGCGGAGGTTGCAGTGAACTGAGTTCACACCACTGCACTCCAGCCTAGGTGACAGAGTGACTCACACACACACAAAAAAAACAAGTAAAAAAACCAAAAACAAACAAACAAAACAAAAACCAGCCTTGAATCCATGTGAATAGGAAAGGCTTGTGCCAGACCAGGAGCCTGGGCACCTCTGGATCCAGTGCTGATGGGAACAGGCCTGCTTCCCCTCCCCACTCCCCAACTCCTGACCCCTGCTAGCTCGGCAGTGGACTGGCTAGGCATTGCCAGGCCCCCAAGAAGTTCTCTGCTTGCCCCACCCTGTTTTTGGAGAAGGGCAGTTGCTTAGTGCCCCCAGACAGTTTGTCAGCTGGGTGGCCCAGATGAACGAGGTCAAGACTCCGGGGCTGAGTCTGATGGGAGCCCCTCCTGGGCAGCACCTGGGCACCTGGATTCAGGGTTTCTCCCACCCTCCAAGTTCCTCCCCACTTCCCACCGTGAGAGCCCTCCATAGACGCGTCTCTTGCGGGAAGCTGGACTCTCTAATGTAACTAAGTGGTAACAGCAACAGCAACTACTGATTATGTGTTTCTTGCTCTACAAGCTTTATTTACTTAATCCTCCCAGCAACTGCATGAGGGAAGAGCTGTGATCATGCCCATTTTAAAGATGAGAAACGAAAGCAAGTCACCGGCCCTGCCTAAAGCTGGGCTTTGAACCTGCACATGTCTGAATCCTAGCAATTGTTCTCACTCTCTGACTCCCCTATCTCCAGTGCTTTTAAGGGGTGCTTTTAGGCAACAGTAAGATTCAATGTCTTTGAGCTCTTAAAGCCAACCTGGAGGAAGGATGCGCTCGCCCAGGCTTGCAGCTAGGAGGGCAGAAGTAGATTCACCCTGGATATATTCAGTGCCTGCTGGGTGTCAGGTGCCTTCATAGATAATACGATACATATATCATTTAACCCTCCAGAGCTAGCTTTTACTATCCCCATTGTACAAAACTATGAAAGTTCACAGGTGAATCTGCTCATAATTGGTGAATGGCAGAGCCAAAAATGATTACTAAATTGTCATAACAACTCCATGCAGTGGGTATTATTTCTATCCCCATTCTACAGATGAAGAAGCTGAGGCTCAGAGAGCTCCACGTAGCCAGAGAAGTTGGGATTATAATGGACTTGAGAGCCTAAGCTGCTAACCCTTACACTGCCACTAAATCACTTGGCATTATTTAAACCCTGAGAGTGCTGGAAGGAAGCCTAGAGGCCCTTGGCTGTGTGATCTTGGGAGAAGCCATTTCATTTTTCTAAGCCTCAGTTTCCTCACCTATACAACAGGGCTCATCAGAGCAACCTCCCGAGATGAGGTGAGTGATGGGGGATGGCACACAGTAGGTGCTTGCAAACTGCCACGTACCTGGCCCCAGCTCTGCACACAGCAGGCTCTCTGCAAATATCTGTTTGAATCTGTGTCCTCGTTTGGATCTCAGAAGGCAGCTTCCAGGCCCACAGCCCTCAGGAAGCAGCCTCCCTCTAATTGCGGGCTGCGGTCTGTCCCAGCAGGCACTCCTGGTGAGTTGCAGTGACCCCGGGGGGGCCAGACAAACCCTGGGTAAACAGGGCTGATAGGAGGTGACAGCCTGCTCTTCCCAGGCCAGCCCCTGGTCCTGTCCCCATTCCGTAATCTGGACTGTGCCCCCTCAGCCTACAGACATGTTGCTTGCTCTGTCGGGGGAGCCCTGGAAACGAGGTCAGGGCTCCCTGGCCTCAAGGGGAAAGAGGCCGGGAGGGGACTCCAGGTCCTTCCTTTTCCTCCTTTTCCCTCCTGGAGACCTCGGACAAGCCCTTTCGCCTTTCTTGGCCTCAGTTTCCCCAACTGTAAAAAAAATAGGGGGTGCGCAGACTGGTTGACCTCCTAAAGGCCTTTTCGGCTATGAGGTTTGAAGACAAAAAAAGACAGAAGGGCTCTGAAGGCTTCCATGCATCCTCTCAGTTATACCTTGCTTCACCCTGTTTCAAGGCCTCAGTTTCCATCTAATTTACTCTTCAAACACATGAGGCCTAGAAGAAACCTTAAGATCATCTACTTCAACAAGATCAATTAAATGATGAGGAAGTGAGGCCCAGGGCAAAGGACTTGCTGAATGTCACACAGCCTGGCTGAGAACTTAGCATATCTGACTACTTTCTTAACATCCGTGGAGGATAGAACCCAATTCCTCCCAGAAGGTTTTTTTTGGCAGGGGGTGGGGGAGCATTTCCCACAGCCCCCATTAAGGCCACTGGAGGGGAAGCAGTAGCTGCTATTGTCATCTTAACATTCACCAGGATGCCCAAACAGTATCAAATGCAGAAACGGACCTCTTTTGGAGGGGACAAGAGACAGCAGGCATTTCGTGGTCCCACTGGGCCAGGTTGTGGCCCAGACACCCTTAGCAAGACCAACATTGAAATCAAGACTTTCCAGCTCTCCCGCAAAAATCACAGAATTGAACATAACAATAGTTCTTGGGCAGTTTCAGAAACCATAAACAGCATACAAACACTTTGAGCAATTAAAAAATATATAGTTTGTTATTGTTGGAGCCCTCACCTGTATTCCTGCGGAGAGGGGTGGTGATTTTGCCCTGAGTTTCGAATAATTCCTGACATTATGGATGAGGTGTCACTTTCTATCATCTCCTTGGGAAAAGACAAGCAGAAAACAAAGCTCCCATCAGCGACGATATGGACAGGGCAGAAACCCACAGTTTTCCCGCAATTCAGAAAGATGGAGCACAATCAACTCACAGAACACTTTTTTTTTCTTTAAAGAAAAAAGTTCTAGAGGATTCCTGGGCATCTCAGGTCACTTTCCCAGGGCAATTCTACAGCGTTTTAGAAACAAATGAAGAGAATGAAATGAAATTCCCGGTTCTTTCGAATTAATGGGGGAAGATCAAGGGAAGCTCTAGAATCCAAATGTCAAACCTGGAAAATGTGGACTCACAAAATAGGAATCAGAAAAACGATTTCCTTCCAAGCCTTATATTTTCAACCTCAGTTTGGTTATGATCACTTTGAAAATAAAGGGCAGCTGGATGTGACATGTGTATTTCTCTGGGGGAACAAATTCCCACTTGCAAAGGGAATAATCCTCGCAAGCTCCTGCCCTGAAATGCCTTCAGAAATGCCACAAGCCCTTACTGGAAAACCAATCCAACCACCCACATCCCCGCAACACACAAACACTGCCTTAAAAAAATAATAAAAATATTTGAGTTCCCTAAGTTTCTCAAACTCCAAGCCTGAACCAACATAAAAGCCCACCAAAGGCTCAGTTCCGCCCCCAAAGCCATCGAAGGATTCCTAGGAAGGAGGAAAAGGGAGCAGAGGGAGGCGGCCCCGCAGCCCCTGCGCCCGGGTCTCTACCCTGGAAATGCAATGCCCGGCATTGCCCGGGAGGAGGGAGCAAAGCCGACCCTGCAAGGCGGTACCTGGAGCCGATCCTCGCGGGGCCGCCGCTGCCGGCGCTCCGGGGGTGGGCAGGGGTTCCGGAGGGGGGCTCCCTCGCGCTCGCCCCTCGCGTTCCGCAATTTGGCCGCCGTCGCAGCTCGAACCGTTTTTAAATTTCCCTCTCTGGAGCTGTCCAGCTCAGAGCATGCGCAGTAGCCGTGCGGGGGACTTTTCCCCAAGGGTCAGTTACAGGGCAGGGTCAAGGGGATTGTAGCGGGCGTTTCCCAGCAGCCGCGAGCCTTGCACGCCCCGGGGTTCTAGGGGGGTGTGTGTGAGGGGGGCGGGGCGGAGGAGTGCAGGGGTAGGGACCCCTCTTCAAACTTTGCCAACAGTGACAACAACTGCATGCCCGAGAGCATGCGTTGAGGAGCAGTGGGAGGGTGATTTCGGCCAAGGGAATTAAGTTGCAAAAGGAGGCTGGGTGCATTAAAACTTGCAATCCCGCCTGGGGCAAAAGACGTGGGCGGGCGGAGAGATCTGTTGCAACCCCCTCTCTCCCCCAAAGTGGAGGACGGGCCGGGAGGCAGAGACGGGGCCCCAGGTGGACGCGGATTCGGGCCACCTGTCCCTTTAAGAAAGTTGCGCCCGCGCGGGCTGGCGCGCAGCGGGAGGGGGCTGCGGAGCGGGGCGCGGGGCGCCTCCACCTGCTGGGGCCGCGAGGGGGGGCCCGGGCCCAGCGCGGCGGCGAGGCGAGGAGGGTTCCCCGGGACTGCGCGCTGCGCCCCCCTGTCCCGCGAGGAGGGTGAGCCCGCCCGGAGCGAGTGCGGCGGGGCTCGGCGGCCCCGGGAGCCGCGACGGCGGTGGCGGTGGCGGTGGCGGCGGAGGCGGAGGCTGCGGCGTTCGGGGTACGGCGCCGCGAGCCCAGCGCAGCCGTTGGGGGCAGTGGCCCGCGAGTGCAACCGCGCTCCCTCCCTTCCCCGCCGCCCGGCCCGCGCCGCCGCTGCCCCGCCCCGCCTGGAGCCAGCCGCGGGAAAGGTGGCGCGGACCGCGGAAGGCGGCGGGGCCCAGAGCGGGCAGAGGTCTCCACAGGCCCCTTAGGAGGCTTGGATGAGTTTGGTCCCTTGGAAAGTTTGCGTTTCTGGCGCCCTAACTCTCAAGCCTCCGTTGCAGTAATTGCCACGGCAGCGACGATATTAGGCACGGCCACCCCTATTCTTTCGTTACTTATTGACGCCTGCTTCTGGGTTCTTCTTCGCATCAGCCCTTGATGACATAGCATGGTCCTCCTTTTGCATGGGGGGAACCCGAAGCCCCGAGCGGCAGTGAGTGGGTCGGCGGCGCACGGGCAGTGCGCGGGCTCCCGCACCTCCCCAGCTCGCGTACTGCACGTGGACCTCTGCGCCGCCCCCACCGAGTGAGGCTCAGGCACCCGAAGCGTCTGGAGTTGTTTTGAGGCTGTCCTCGCGTTATCTACTTCGCAGCAGGCAGGGGACCAGTGTCCCCGCACCTGTGACTGTTAAGTTTTGTTTTTTTTTTTAAACCCAGTGTTTAAGTTCAGGAAGAACTCAGGGCTCCCCTGGACTGGGTGTGCCTGGATTTCAAGTTCTATTCAGGTGGGCTGTGACCTTGGCACTGGTCCATGTCCTCACAAATGGTTTTCTGGTAGCACCTGGACGTCCTTCCTCCTTTCTTCTCTGCCAGGAGTAAATAGATCAGCTTTCATTCTCTAGGGAGGAAAAAGATGTAGTTTACAGATGTTAGTTGAGGTCACAGTCATGAAACTTTCTCAGTTTTCATCTCCCCCGACCAGCATGTATTTAAAATGTGTGTTTTGACCGGTTAGGAAAGTGGTTTACATAGTTTATGTTGCTTTGAATGTCCCTGAATGACATAATTAATTCACCAGTAAAGTTGTAAGCATTCAAAGCATTTAGGTTTATTTCTGTTAATCCTTCTTGGAGTTGTAAGGAAACGTGGGTGACTTGACAACCTCCTTTTGAGGTCACAGTCCTTTTCATTAAGGTATAATTTTATATCTTCAGAATGGTTTGGAAAGAAATTGTCTCTTCTGAAAGCTGATGGATTCAGTAAAGTTTTTAAAATAAAAGGCATCCAGTCTGTGAGTTCTGTAGACTCATGAAATATGGAAAAGAAAAGCAAGAATCCTTCACTAAAAGACAGCCCCTCCCACTAAAAAGGAGTGGGGTGGGAGGTTGAGGGTGTTTGGGGAGGTTATTTAATTAAAAAATTGAGATTTTTGAGTTCACTGCTTCAGGCCTGGTTGGTAAAAATATTGCCACTAAAACACCTACTGCTACAAAACCCAGGGAACTTAACAGAAACACTGCTTTCGCTTTGTTAGATCAATCTGTTTTTCCCTTATATAAATACATGGCATTTTTCAATTGTAGTAGGTCACCTGGGGTGAAATCAGAACCATAAAATGCAAGGCTTAGGAATCTTTATTTTTTAACAAGTGCCTCAGGTGATTTTATGGTCAAGCAAATGAGGACACCTGTACTAGGTGATGCTTTCACTGAGCTAAAGGCGGCCAATACCCACCTTTTTTGTTTTGTTTTGTTTAAATGAAAGAATGTGAAATTCACCTGCGTCCATAGCTTCATTACACATTATCATTTGCTCCGGTGTAGGGAGAGGATCCCAGGCCTTATATTGGTCCTCATTTCTTCAGATTCCCTATTAGCACGATTTCTACGAGGCCCAACACAAACCCAGTTTACCAGACCTCCGATTATACAGGAAATCTTGCAGAAGAAAGAAAAAGCAATAGGTATGTGGCTTTGGCTTTCCTTTCCAGTTCTATGCAGTGGAAAATGCTCTAATCTGCGTCTTGGTTGCTTAGGTTTGATAGTTAAGCAGTGTAGTTATCTGCCTGATGTGTTATCTGCATGGTCTGTTCAAAGCTAAGATGCCCATGGCTATGTAAGAAATATTTGTTCATGATGCTGATAAGCTTATAAATCAACTCACATAACTGGGAACACCAGTCCTCACATGCAATGTGTAGAAACAGTGTTTATACTGAAGGATTAAGAATATTAACTCACTTGGCAAGCTGAAAGCAGGTTTTATTTGATCAAGAAGTTCAGTTTTTTTGTTTTTTGTTTGTTTGTTTTGAGATGGAGTCTCGCTCTGTCATCTAGGCTGGAGTGCAGTGGCATGATCTCGGCTCACTGCAAGCGCCACCTCCCGGGTTCACGCCATTCTCCTGCCTCAGCCTCCCGAGTAGCTGGGACTACAGGCGCCCGCCACCACGTCCAGCTAATTTTTTGTTTTTTTGTTTTTTTAAGTAGAGACGGGGTTTCACTGTGTTAGCCAAGATGGTCTCAATCTCCTGACCTCGTGATCTGCCCGCCTCAGTCTCCCAAAGTGCTGGGATTACAGGCGTGAGCCACCACGGCCCGGCCTAGAAGTTCAGTTTTATTATCAGGTCATGACCATTTCTTCTCCTTTTTCCCAAGTCCTTGGCTTTTGCTTTGCTTATTGGTCTAGTTTTCCAATGGTGAGGAGGAAAAAGGAGTGAGGTCTGGAATATGTGATTTGTAGTAATGATCAGGTCTTTTTCTTTGACCCTGACCGCTGGCTTGGTCTAGTGAACTGCAGGGCATGTCTATGAAGCAGAAATACCAAGGTTTTTTTTGTTTTTTGTTTGTTTGTTTGTTTAACGTGAACCATTAAACTAGAACCCTCCAGGGCCATGGCACCCTGGGCTGTGTCTGGCACATAGTAAGTACCCTGCAGATTTATAGGCACTTTTTTCCCTTGCTTTGTCAATTCCTAAAAGCTAGGTGATATTTTCTTATAAGAAAGTTCTCAATGGAGGCTGGGTGTGGTGGCTCAGGGCTGTAATCCCTGCACTTTGGGAGGCCGAGGCGGGTGGATGCTTGAGCTCAGGAGTTCGAGACCAGCCTGAGCAACATGGTGAGACTTTGTCTCTACAAAAAAAATTAACAAAAAATTAGCCAGGCATGGTGGTGCATGCTTGTAGTCCCAGCTACTTGGGAGGCTGAGATGGAAGGATTGCTTTGAGCCCCTGGAGGTTGAGGCTGCAGTGAGTTAAGATTGCACTACTGTACTCCAGCCTGGGCAACAGAGTGAGAACCTGTCTCAAACAAACAAACAAAAAAAAACCCCACAAGTTCTCACAGGAGAGTTTATCCAGTGTCCCCTCTCCAAGGTGCATGCCAGTAATTTCGAATTCTGGTTTCCTAAGATGTACAGTTCCGTAGCACTGTGGAGCCGCCATTTAATGTCCAACAACAACTTCGGAAGATGGGAGCACAGATTATTTTTTTCCCCTTTAGGAGACCATGAAAATACACTGGTCATTGATCTCCGCTGCTGTTAGCATGACTGATATGTGTATGATCGTTCTTTGGGAGTGCAACTGCAGAAGAAATGCTTATTGTTGTCATATGTCTTATTTAATAAGAGGATGCTAAACCCTTGGATGTTTCCAGGAAGGGAATGCTCTAATGTCTTTGCACATTTGTGATATCATCCTACAACCTCAGCCCAGATCCAGGTTCATCACTGTTCTGTTCTACTTCCCAGAAAAGTGGACATAGCAGCTAACGAAATCAAGCCTGTTATTGACTATGATCCACAAATGTGCACTGGGCAAGTTGCAAGAGCATTTTTTTTTAATTCTTTTCCATCCTTTTATAATAACCTCATTTAATTTTGTGATGGTTTTAGTCAATATGTCCAGGCATTCCTTTATGAAAAGTGTTTTCTTTGGAGTTTTTTGTTTCTCGTTTTTTTAGACGGAGTTTCGCTCTTTTTCCCCAGTCTGGAGTGCAGTGGTGGGATCTTGGCTCAGTGCAACCTCTGCCTCCCCGGTTCAAGTGATTCTTCTGCCTCAGGCTCCTGAGTAGCTGGGATTACAGGCGCGCACCACCATGCCTGGCTAATTTTTGTATTTTTAGTAGACACGGGGTTTTACCATATTGCCTAGACTGGTCTAGAACTCCTGACTTCAAGTGGTCTGCTCGCCTTGACCTCCCAAAATGCTGGGATTACAGGCGTGAGCCACCATGCCTGGCCTTTTTTACTTTTTTTCTTTTTTCTTTGTCTTTTTTTTTTTTTTAAGCTTTTTTAAAAAAAAAATCTGGGCTGTCTCTTGGCTGGTATTACTGAATATCTGTCTCCATTGTTATGCTGCTCATTGATACTCACCAGGCCCTGGAAAATTCTGAGCTACCTTCTGAATCATCAAAGACATAACAAATTGGCATCATTTTAACCTTAAGCATGTTTTATTGTTGGCTAGTGAATAATCCATGATATATTAACACAGTGATTCCATATGAATTAGAATATTTGCTCAAAACCACCCATTCCCTGCTGCTAGCAGGCTCTTTCCATAGGGTGACAGCCCTCTAGGAAAAGGGCTTCATGATGGCTCCGCTGTGAGGCAGACCAGGTTCAAGTCTCAAAGCTGTCCCTCCCCTAGTCCCCCTGGCTGAGTGTTTCTGGACAAGTTATTCCCTGCACCCTCACTTCCCCATCTCTCAAAAAGGAATACCACCACTCATCTTTCAGGGCTCTGAGAGGCTTAAAGACAGCACTTGATGCTAGAAGGTGCTCAACAGGCAACAGCTATGTTTCCAGGTGATTGTTTCTAAAGGCGCTTCTCCTTGTTCTGTAGCTACATTGGCCCAGAAAAAGTAAAGAATAATCAAGTTGGCTGGGCTCACACCTGTAATCCCAGCACTTTGGGAGATTGAGGTCAGCAGATCACTTGAGCCCAGGAATTCGAGACCAGCTTGGGCCACATGGTAAAACCCCATCTCTACAAAAAAAATACAAAAATTAGCCAGCTGTGGTGACGTGCGTCTGTAGCTCCAGCTACTCAGGAGGCTGAGGTAGGAGGATCGCTTGAGCCCAGAAGGCAGAGGCTGCAGTGAGCCATGATCGCGCCACTGCACTCCAGCCTGGGCTACAAACCAAGACCCTGTCTCAAAAATAAAATAAAAAATATTCAGGGCACTTGTCTTCTGCCCTGAATCCATTACCTCACCCAATTTAAGATCTTGCCTTCATTTTCCATCAGGAAATTCCATTCACCAATCACCAATCAAGGAAAAGCTGTCTTGCCTCTGAATTCTATAGCTGATTGAATTTGGCCACTTTGTGTATTTCTTTTAGTGTTATTTTCTCATATCGTGCAGGATTATTGCTCTAGCCATTGGACCTATGTTATAGGTGCATTTATATATAATTCCATATCTAATCTGGGTCTACATTATTAGTCTGGGACTATTACTCTATTCTGTATTCTATTTTCTTTGTATGTGATTTTCTTTTTTTTTCAAATCAGGGATCCTGAGCCAGGGATCTACAGGCCACATTCAGCCACAGACAGGCTTTGTTTGGCTCACAGGTTTTCTTTTAAAAATTTTGAATTAGATGCCAGAATTTTTAAATTCTACACGTTGGGGTTTTTTCTTTAAAAATCGAAAAGTTGGCCACACTAGGCCCACGATCCCTCAAGATAGCTATCAGCTGGGACCAAGTGCAGCTTGCCTCCTGTTACAGGGCTGGTCCCAGGGTTTTCAGTATGCCCCAGACCCTACCAGTCCTTATCACCCAATCCCAAGACTTGGGCCTTTGCCATTTTTCTTGGAACATGTCTTTCTTTGGTCTTATAATACAGTGAAGACAAAAATAAAATATCTTCTGTGTCTGTGTTGCTATCAAAATTTCAAAAATTGTCAGTAGCTAATACAAAGAATGAGTTATCCTCTCAAACAGCTTACTCTGCCCAACGAGGTGCTAAGTTCTGTACATCTCGTTCTGACTTCCTGATGATGCTGTGAGGTGGGTGTTTGGTGCTCTTGCTTTCTTTAGGTTTGATTTCAAATAAATATATTCTTCTGTGTAATATATTTTGAAATTCATGGTAACTCTTGATTAGAATAATATCTTTCATGGAATAAACTAAGACAAAAATAAGAGTGTTACATGAAAATGCATAATTCCTCTGCATGCTTCAAGCCACCTCTTTTTTATGTCACAGATTGATTTGGGTGGGTGGGGGGGAGCTCTTCCTTTGTCCACAAAAGGGCCTTTTTAAATAGTTCGTTGCTCAACTGAGAATCCAAACTTGTACTTTTCACTGCAAACAGCTTTATCCTGCAAACACCCAGCAACCGTGAGTGGTTTTAAAGAACTGCTTAGAGAACTTTCTTTCAGTCTTACTACTATTGTGTGTTCGGATCATGCTCCCCAGTAACAAAAAGCGGCGTGTTCACTCACCAACAGCCCATTCCCAAGATTCTAGATGGGGCCTTTCCCATCTCTTCCCATTTGTGTCTAAAGTGAGGTGAACGTGAAACCAGGGCGTATAAACTTGTTCCAATATAGCACTCCCCAGATACTTGCCTCATAACAATCCTGGCTGTTTGTTTTAGAAATGGTAATGTATCATTGTAACAAATTATACTTAAAAATCATTTAGTGTGAAATTGCAGATTAATCCCATAGGGATGGGGTATTAACAATCCCCCAGCCTTTTGGAGCATACAGATGGTGAATCTAGGATTTACAATAGGAACAATCGCTGATTACATGCATGGGTGTAACGGACAAAAAGACCCCCACAACTTGGGCCTGGAGAATACGGTGGAGGTCCTAGCGCCTGACTTGTTTGGGACCCTCGGGTCCCTAAGAATGTGTTTCATCATCTTGCATATGTGAAATTCTGCAGTCTGTTCTGTGAGCTTTGAAACCTACCAAGTGCATATATAGAAATGTTCTTTCAGTGTGCTTAGCTTTTGTGCTTAGATTCCATTTGAATTTGTTTAAAGAGCAACTGCACAGTGGAGGAGGCAGTGAGGGTTTGGTAGATGTGCTTTGCCGATAGTTCATTATCAAAACCATACCTGCAGATTCACTAATCATCAGGAAGGAAGTTGTCATGCATTGCATGAGCTGGGATGTGTTGATTGCCTCAAAAATTAATCTGCCCTTGAGATGAAAAGGACTGACTCTGAAATACAATTCTCCTGATTTTGAAACTGTCACTTGCCTGACTCACTGTAAACTCCATGACATGCTTGATGTTGAGAATGAAAATGGCACACTTATACACACAATCTTGAATGCAGATCACTTTACAGTAGTGGCCAGCCAGTATGTGCTGGAGACTGAAATAACCAAGTAGTAAGTCTGTTTCTATTTAAATAATTTAATTTTTTAGAGAAACAGTGTCTCATTACCCAATTGTTCACTAAAAATTTAAATCAGAGAGTAACCATTTCGATAGTAATTTAAGTTCAAGTAAGTTCTCCTAATCTCTATTTGATTTCAGATGCAAAGATGAGAAATAACTTTGCAGTCAGGAGAATATATTCTCAGAGAAAAATACACTTCCCCTGGCCTTTTTCAGGGCTTCTCAAGAAACCCTTTATTCCAATGAACTGTTGTTTATCCCAAGTATTATTTTTCCACCCACCTTTTTGATGTAGGGCTCACAGCAAAATAAAAGTACAGGCAATGTTGCACCTGAATGTCTGTGTCTGGCTGAAGACAGAGCTTTGTTTCCTTTTAGGGATACAGCCTCCACTCTGGTTTTAAGGCTTATCCCTGAACCCAGCCAGGGATTTGGGACAGCGTTGGACCAGCTGAGTATTAATGACAATGTCCTCTCTATTGGACCAAGTAATTACCCTCCCAGAAGGGCTTTACAGCTCTGTCTTGAGAGGATGCTTGTAAGCTTCTCAGGGTAATTCTAGAGGTGCTGTGCAACTGGTCCTCATTTCAACTGTGTCTCTCAGGCACTGGGTCTGGATAACATCTTGTTCAGAATGACCAGGGTAGCCTTTGTCGTCATGGTTATCAATGACATTTATGACATTATGCAGCAAGATTTATTCCCTGGAAAAAGTCTGTTCTGTCAGGTTTAAAACGTACATTAAAGTATCGAACAAAACATATAGTTGTTGGTACATAGCTTAAAAAAGCAAGGAGTGGTCAAAGCTGAACAAATTTAGGTTATAACCCAAAGTATAAAACAAGTATCTGTGAGTAAATGCTGATTAAAGAAATATTTACATGGAGGAGAAGTAACAAATATTTCTTAGAATCCCAATGTAACCATATTTCTTATGCTACATTAGAACAAGTTTATATTTATTATAAAATAAATATTTCTTAGAAAAGAATTTATAAATATTCCTTATAAATGTAGGTGCTCCTTCCCCTAGGAGGTAGAGGCTAATTTTCCCTTCACTCCTTCCCTTCACTGTTTGGCTGTTCTTGGTGATTGGCCTCCAAATAACAGAGTATGGAGAGGAATAAAAAGTAGCTTTGCAGTGGAGCAGGTTGGCACACATGACCTTGACCAAGCGATAAAAGTTAAGGTCAGCAGCACTGTCAGTGGCTCTCATGCTTCCCCGATAAATGATGAAGGCACAGAGGTGCTTCACCTCCATGCTATTCTTCCCAAAAATCTATAACCCCAGTCAACTCATGAGGAAAAACATCAGACAACCCCAAGTTGAGGCACATTCTACAATAGACTGGACCAACACACTCCAAAATTGTCAAGGTCATGAAAAACAAGGAAGCAGGAGACACTGTCCCAGACCAGAAGCGACTGGGTGGGCATGACAATGAAATGCAGTGTGGTGCCCTGGGTTGGATCCTGCAGCAGGAAGAGAACATTTCTGGGGAAGGTGGTAAAGTCCAAATCAAGTCTTGAGTTTACATAGGAATGTGCCAAAGTGGATGTCTTACTTGTGAGAAATGTACCATGGTAATGTGAAATGATGGGCGGGAGTGAGGGGAGGGGAAATCAGGTGCAAGGCATTTGGGAACTCTCTGCGTTTTTTTTTTGTTTTGTTTTTTTTTTTGCAACTTTTCTGTCATTCTAAAATCATTCAAAACCAAAAAGTGTATTTAATCAAGAAAATGATACATCCATGTTCTAAGCGTATACCCAAAACAATGGAAAGCAGGATCTCAAAGAGATATTTGCATACTCATGTTCATAGTGGCATTATTCACAATAACCAAAAGGTGGAAGCAACCCAACAACCCAACTGCCCATCAACAGATGAATGGATAAACACAACGTGGCTTCTCCATGCAATGGAATATTCAGTCTTAACAAGGAAATTCAGGCACATGCAAGAGCATGGATGAACTTTGAAGATGTTACACTAAGGGAAATAAGCTAGTCACAAAAAAGGCAGACTGCATTATTCTACTTATATGAGATACACAGAGTAGTCAGACTCGGAAACAAATTAGAATGGTAGTTGTCAGGGGGTTGGGGGAAGGGAAAAAATGGGAGTGCTTGTTTAATAGATATAGAGTTTCTGATTTTCAAGATGGAAAAACTTCTGGAGATCTGGTGCACAAGGTGAATGTAACACTAATGAACTGTACACTTAGAATGGGTTAGTTGGTAAACAATGTTAGGTGGTGGTGGTGGTGGTATTTTTTTACCACAGTTAAATCAAGGAAATGAGTATAACAATTATGCAAGTTAGGAAAACCTTTGCTTGCCATGAGAAAGGTCTATGGCAAAGTTCTCAGTCTTGGTGTTAAAGACATTTGGGGCTGGATGATTTTTTGTTTGGGGGCACTTTCTGGGTGTTGTAGGATATTTAGTGGCTCCCTGGATTCTAGCCACTAGGTGTTAGATGTTGCCCACATCATAACGAGCAAAACTACCTCCAGATAATGATAAATGTTCCTTGGGGCTCAGGAGCAAAATTGCCCCCAGCTTAGAACCACTGGCCTTAGAAGACTGGAGAGGAAACAGAACAGATTGTTTTTGTTTTGTTTTGTTTTGTTTTGTTTTGAATTACTAAATTGGCTAGACTTTCATTGTCTAATATGGTAGCCATGAACCATAGGGGGCTATGTAAATTTAAAATAAAATTTATTGGCCAGGCATAGTGGTTTATGCCTGTAATCCCAGTGCTTTAGGAGACTGAGGTGGGAAGATCACTTGAGCCCAGGAGTTTGAGACCAGCCTGGGCAACTGAGAGATTGTCTCTACAAAAAATAAAAATTAAAAATAGCTGGGCATGGTGGGAGGTTCCTGTAGTCCCAGCTGCTTGAGAAGCAGAGGTAGGAGGATCACTTGAGCCCAGGAGTCTGAGGCTGCAGAGAGCTATTATTGTTCCACTGCACTCCAGACTGGGTGACAGAGCAAGACCCTGTCTCAAAAGAAAAAAACGGGCCAGACGTGGTGGCTCACACCTGTAATCCCAACACTTTGGGAGGCCAAGGTGGGGGGATCACTTGAGGACAGGAGTTCCAGACTACCCTGGCCAACATGATGAAACCCCATCTCTATTAAAAATACCAAAAAAAAAAAAAAAAAAAGCCAGGTGTGGTGGCATGTGCCTGTAATCTCAGCTATTTGGGAGGCTGAGGCAGGAGAATCACTTGAACCCAGGAGGCAGAGGTTGCAGTGAGCTGAGATCGCACCACTGCACTCCAGCCTGGGCAACAGAGCATGACTCTGTCTCAAAAAAAAAGAATTGCTTTTGTATGTGAAGAAAAGTAAGCTGAGTTATTGCCTCATCTCATATACAAAGGTAAATGCTAGAAGGGTTTAGAAGACAAACTGTAAAAGGATTAATATCAATCTGAAACAATATATAGGAGAATATTGGGAAGGACTTGTTAAAGAAGATCCTCGGCCGGGCGTGGTGGCTCATGCCTGTAATCCCAGCACTTTGAGAGGCCGAGGCGGGTGGATCACAAGGTCAAGAGATCAAGACCATCCTGGCCAACGTGGTGAAACCCCATCTCTACCAAAAATAACAAAATTAGCTGGGCATGGCGGCGGGTACCTGTAATCCCAGCTACTTGGGAGGCTGAGGCAGGAGAATTGCTTGAACCCAGGAGGCAGAGGTTGCAGTGAGCCAAGATCGTGCCACTGCACTCCAGCCTGGGCGACAGAGCAATACTCCATCTTAAAAGCCCTCAAAAACACAAATTAAGGGCATAAGTGGGTAAATCTGCCTGCATAAAAATTAAAGACTTATGTTCAACTAAGAATACCACACACAATAGACAGGTGACAGACTCAAAGATCTTTGCAATGTCTAAACCAGCCAGGGATTCTGCTCTAGACCTAGAATACAAATGGAAATACTGAGGCCAGGCATGGTGGCTCACGCCTGTAATCCAGCACTGGGAGGCTGAGGCAAGCAGATCACTTGAGGTCAGGAGTTCGAGACCAGCCTGGCCAATATGGTGAAACCCCCTTGTCTCTACTAAAAGCACAAAAATTAGCCGAGTGTGGTGACGGGCGCCTGTAATCCCAGCTACTTAGGAGGCTGAGGCAGGAGAATCGCTTAAACCCAGGAGGTGGAGGTTGCAGTGAGCCGAGATTGTGCCACTGCTCTCCAGCCTGGGCAATAGAGCGAGATCCCTCTCAAAAAAAAAGGAAACACTGCAAATCAATGGAAAAGATAGGAAACTCATAGAAAAGGTCAGGTGTTCGTATGACTGGACCATTTCCAGAATGAGAAGCTTACTGGCTAATAAACATTTGTGGTTAATCACTCTTCTATAAGCTCATCAAAAAATCAGATTAATACAAAATTAAACAACAGAATACCACTTTATACCCATCAAACTGGCAAAGATTGTACAGCCTGATAATACCACCTAATGGCAATGATACAGAGAAATAGACATACAGGGAAAATTGTAATGCACTTTTGAGGGACTGATGACTACAACCATTCCAGAAAAGAGTTTTGCAGAACACGATGTAATTACGCATGCAATGCCCTTATGACCACTCTCACCTCTGGCCATATACCCCCAAGAAATTGTACACAGGTCCCAAAGGGAGCACATCTGAAGGTGTTCATCATGCTGTTGTCTGAGGCAGTGATGAGTTAGAATTGACCTAAATATCCTTGGGGAAGTGGATGGGTTAGGCAAGGTGGATCAAGCAGAGAGCCAGATATGAGCTGGCTCTCTTTATGGTCTTTAAGACCATAAAGATGTTTACTGCTATATGAAACACTTGCATATAAATTGGATCTGTCTTCTTTATAAAGATCTCCTGGAAGCCCCACCTAAACACTCCTCCATTAATCTTTGCCTGGAGCTGAAACTGGTTGCCTCTCCTAGCTCCAAGAGAGCCTCGAACGTCCAACACTTTACATTTCCAGCCTTTCAGAGACAAAGAACGAAGGGGTCCCTGCCTGGCCTCTGAGTCACCAGTCTGTAGTATCTACAATGCATTTCAAAATACTCAAAATATTAAGTATTTTAATGTAACCGTATTAATGCATATTGATTTATACATATTTTCAGTGGGGTCACAGTTACTGCTTTTTGTTTGTTTGTTTGTTTTAGGATGTGGGACAAAGCCAAGTAATGTTCTTGCTTTAACTACACCTATAAGGCCAGGCATGGTGGCTCACGCCTGTAATCCCAGTACTTTGGGAGGCTGAGGCAGGTGGATCATGAGGTCCAGGAGTTCAAGACCAGCCTGACCAATATGGTGAAACCCTGTCTCTACTAAAATTACAAAAATTAGCTGAGTGTGGTGGCAGGCACCTGTAATCCCAGCTACTTGGGAGGCTGAGGCAGAAGAATTGCTTGAACTTGGGAGGCGGAGGTTCTAGTGAGCCAATATCACGCCACTGTACTCCAGCCTGGATGGCAGAGGGAGACTCTGTCTCAAAAAAAAAAAAAAAAAAAAAATCACCCCTGTAATCCCAGCACTTTAGGAGGCCGAGGCAGGCAGATCACGAGGTCAGGAGATCGAGACCATCCTGGCCAACATGGTGAAACCCCATCTCTACTAAAAATACAAAAATTAGCTGGGCATGGTGTTGTGCGCCTGTGGTCCCAGCTACTTGGGAGGCTGAGGCAGGAGAATCGCTTGAACCCGGGAGGCGGAGGTTGCAGTGAACTGAGATCACGCCACTGCACTCCAACCTGGGCGACAGAGTGAGACTGTCTCAAAAACAAAAAACAATACCCATAATGAAATGTCTGTAATTCCTAGGGTCAGTTTCTTTATTGTGGAATGGGGACTTAACACGTGCAAAGCAATCTGAGTACAGAATACCTTCTAGGTTTTTATCCTAGATCTTTTACAGTTTTCTCCCCTTACCAAATTTAATGGAAATTAACCCACAGGCTACATTCTCTTTGTAATACACATTGAAAGATGTCTATGCACTCGGGTTCCATTGGTTTGTCTGATGTTGAAATGAATTAATTAAAATAGCAAGTGTCATGGGCACAAAAACAGAACATCCTTGCATTTCTGTTCCCACCAGCTGAGTTGAATTCTTATGAGTCACCTGTGTTTGTTGGTGGGAACAGAAATGCACGGATGTTCTAGAGAGCCCTGTTTCTCAAACTTGCCAGCCTCACTTAGGTCCCTTGAGGATCTTACTAAAAAGCAGATTCTGATTCAGTTAAGTCTGGGAGAGGATCTGGGATTTTTCATTTCTAAGTGCTCCCAGAGGGTACTGATGCTGCTGGCCCCAGACCTAAGGTAAGAAGGTTCTAGAAGGTCTGCTGTTTTTGACAGTTCAGCATGCCTGGTAGCATCAATGTGTCCAACAGGGTATGGAAAGCAGTAACGAGTCGGGGTTTGATTCATAGAGGTCAGTTAAGAACGTCTATTCCTTATTGCTTCAGTTACTCCTGGGGAGTAATAAACCACCCCAAATTTAGTGACATAAAATCACCCTTTTATTCTCACCAACTTGGTGAGCAAGGAATTCAGAAAGTGTATAATGGTTGGTCAGATGTGGTAGGGCTAATGCTTGTAATCCCAACATTTGGGAAGCTGAGGCGGGAGGATTCCTTGGGCCTGAGTTTGAAATTAGTCTGGGAAACATAGTGAGACCCTGACTCAAGAAAAAAAAAAAAAAAAAAAAAGTGTTCAACAGAGCTGGCTTGTCTTTGGTCTTCAATGTCTGGGACCTCAGCTAGGAAGACCCCAAGGCTGGGGTGGGAGTGACTTGATAGTTGATCTCAAGTCATACTAAGACTCACTCTCATGCCTGGCTCCTGGACTCGGGGCACTAAAGGATGAGGTCAACTGACCAGAATGCCTACAGGTGGCCTTTCCATGCGCTGGGCTTTCTTACAGCTTGGCGGCCTCAGGGGGCCACATGCTGCAATGGAAGCTCTGTCTTTAATCTAGCCCCAGAAGCCACACAGTGTCCCTTCTGCCACATTCTGTTGGTTACAAGTGAGTCACAAGCCACCTAGATTCAAGGGAGAGAGTTACGCTCTACCTTTTGATAGGGGAGTGGCAAGATGTAGAACAAGTGGGATGGGAGATACTGTTGTGAATGTCTTTGGAAAATCTAATCTGCCAAACTTATTTTATAAGCTTCCCCCTGCCATGATTAAGATGCTTTTGACAAAACACCACACCTCTTCAATGTGTCTCTTAGGTATTAAAATTGTGTAATTGATATTAGGGTCTAAAATTCTGCTCAGGGAGCCAAGAGTGAAGATAATGGGTGAACACTGATTTCTTTCTAGATTTGTTACCTTATCTGAGAAAGAAAGTCTCAGTTCTCATTTCTTTTTCTTTTTCTTTTCTTTTTTTTTTTTTTTTAAATTTTACTTTAAGTTCCAGGATACGTTTGCAGAATGTGCAGGTTTGTTAAATAGGTATACATGTGCCATGGTGGTTTGCTGCACTATCCAACCCATCATCTAGGTTTTAAGCCCTGCATGTATTAGATATTTGGCCTAATGCTCTCCCTGTCCTTTTCCCCTACCCTCCAACAGGCCCTGGTGTATGATGTTCCCCTCCCTGTGTCCCTGTGTTCTTATCGTTCAACTCCCATTTATGAGTGAGAACAAGTGGTGGTTGGTTTTCTGTTCCTGTGTTAGTTTGCTGAGAATGATGACTTCCAGCCTCATCCATGTCCCTGCAAAGGACATGATCTCATTCTTTTTATGGCTGCATGGTATTCCATGGTGTATATGTACCACATTTTCTTTATCTAGTCTATCATTGCTGGGCATTTGGGTTGGTTCCAAGTCATTGCTATTGTAAATAGTGCTGCAATAAACATACATGTGCATGTGTCTTTATAGTAGAATGATTTATAATCCTTTGGGTATATACCCAGTAATGGGATTGCTGGATCAAATGGTATTTCTGGTTCTAGATCCTTGAGGAATTGCCACACTGGCTTCTACAATGGTTGAACTAGAACAAGCAATGGGGAAAGGATTCCCTATTTAATAAATGGTGCTGGGAAAACTGGCTAGCCATATGCAGAAAACTGAAACTGGAACCCTTCCTAAAAATATCTTATACAAAAATTAAGATGATTAAAGACTTAAGTGTAAAACCCAAAACCATAAAAACCCTGAAAGAAAACCTAGGCAATACCATTCAGGACATACGCGTAGGCAAAGACTTCATGACTAAAACACCAAAAGCAATTTCAACAAAAGGCAAAATTGACAAATGGGATCTAATTAAAGAGCTTTTGCACAGCAAAAAAAGCTAGCATCAGAGTAAACAGGCAACCTACACAATGGGAGAAAAATTCTGCAATCTATCCATCTGACAAAGGGCTAATATCCAGAATCTACAAGGAATTTAAACAAATTTACAAGAAAAACCCATCAAAAAGTGGGCAAAGGATATGAAGAGACCCTTCTCAAAAGAAGACATTTATGCGGCCAAGAAAACATGAAAAATAGCTCATCATCACTGATCATTAGAGAAATGCAAATCAAAACCACAATGAGATACCATCTCACGCCAGTCAGAATGTCGATTATTAAAAAGTCAGGAAACAACCAATGTTGGCAAGGCTGTGGAGAAATAGGAATGCTTTTACACTGTTGGTGGGAGTGTAAATTAGTTCTCATTCTTTAAGGCTTACACAAGACCATCCCTGATAGCAGTTCTTCGGTATTGGGTAAAGGCCCTGTCTAGAAAGTATTTTCTGTGGTCCAAGGAGACTGCTATCTGAGGCCCTGTCAGTATGCAGCAGTGCTTACCTGAAGAGGTGAATCAGACTTCTCGGGCACAACCTGCTGGCCTGCCGGTGCCTGTCCAGGCATCCTCCTCATCCACCAGATGAATGATTCCATCACTGTCCAGTTGCCCAGGGCCCCAGAAGTTTGTTTGTTTCTAGATCACTTCCTGCTGCATCCTCTCTCCCTACTTCCATGCTGTCTGTCATCCCTTCTTGGTCTTTCTTCTCCCATTCCCAGGCTAGTGGGTCTTGGGAACACACCATTCCTCCACATGGGGGATGAGGAAGGAATTCTTCATCCATGCTACCCCACATTCTGTTGGTTACAAGTGAGTAACAAGCCACCTAGATTCAAGGGAGGGAATTAGACTCTACCTTTTTTTTATTTTTTATTTTATTTTATTTTATTTTATTTTTTGAGACAGCATCTCACTCTGTTGTTCAGTCTGAAGTGCAGTGGCACAATCTTGGCTCACTGCAACCTCTGCCTCCTGGGTTCAAGCAATTCTCCTGCCTCAGCCTCCTGAGTAGCCGGGATTACAGGCATGCCACCGTGCCCGGCTAATTTTTGTATTTTTAGTAGACATGGGGTTTCGCCACGTTGCCCAGGCTGGTCTCAAATCCCTGGCTTCAAGCAATTCATCCACCTCGGCCTCCCAAAGTGCTGGGATTACAGGCATGTGCCACCATACCCGGCCTAGACTCTACCTTTTGATGGGGGAATGGGCAAGGTTTAGAAGAGCAAGTGGGATGGGAGGCACTATTGTGACCATCTTTGGAAAATCTATTCTGCCAAACTTATAAACTTTCCCCTCACTCTATGAATAAGATACCTTGGACAAAATACACCTCTTCAATACATCTCTTAGATATTAACACTGTTATTACATTAGAGTTAAAAATTTTGCTCATGGAGCAAGGAGGAGGAGGGAACTCTTCCTTTATGCTACAGTAGAATGTGTCCCCAGCTTCTGTAGTTATTCAATTTTTCTTTTCTTTTTCTTTTTCTTTTTTTTTTTTTGAGACAGAGTCTCCCTCTGTCACCCAGGCTGGAGTACAGTGGCTCAATCTCAGCTCCCTGCAACCTCTGCCTCCTCGGTTCAAGCAATTCTCTGCCTCAGCCTCCCAAGTAGCTGGGATTATGGGCACCCACCACCATGCCTGGCTAATTTTTTTTGTATTTTTAGTAGAGATGGGGTTTTACCATCTTGGCCAGGCTGGTCTTGAACTCCTGACCTTGTGATCCACCTGCCTTGGCCACTCAAAGTGCTGGGATTACAGGCGTGAGCCACCGTGCCTGGCCTTCTGTAGTTATTTTAAAAAGGAAGAAAAAGTGCTGGCTGGGTGCGACGGCTCACGCCTGTAATAACTGCACTTTGGGAGGCCGAGGGTGGATCACTGAGGTCAGGAGTTTGAGACCAACCTGGCTAACATGGCAAAACCCTGTCTCTACTAAAAATATAAAAATTAGCCAGGTGTGGTGGCAAGTGCCTGTGATCCCAGCTACTCGGGAGGCTGAAGCAGGAGAATCACTTGAACCCAGGAGGCAGAGGTTGCAGTGAGCAGAGATCGTGCCACTGCATTCCAGCCTGAAAGAGCAAAACTGTCTCAAAAAAAAAAAAAAGAAAGAAAAAAAAGAAAAAGTGCCTCTTCTGCCTGATGTAGTGTCTCCAAAGTGCTTTCTTCTAGAATTCAATTCAACCTAAAAATATTCTGGTCACTTGTAACTTAACAATAGCATAATAATAACTAGCATTTATTGACTGTTTGCTCAGTGCTGGGTCCTGTCCCAAATGCTTTCTATGCATCAACTCTTTTTAGACTCCAAAAGTATTTTAGGCTGATTGCATTGTTTGATATACCACTTAGAATTATTTAAAACTCAGAAGAAGGATGGTGATAGCTAAAAAGTCCCATCGTAGCTGCTTCACTATTGTCAAGATGTTTTGGTCTCTGAGTAAAATTCTGAGAATAATCATTGGGGATCATAACACACACACACACACACACGCATATATATATATATGCGTGTGTGTGTGTGATGCCTATGTGATTTACCTTAGTTTTTTTAAATTGGGGTGAAATTCTCATTACTGTAAAATTAGGTATTACCAAGTGAACAATTCAGTGGCATTTGGTACATTCACGATGTTGTGCAAGCAACATGCATTAATTCTTAATCCTTAGAACAAGCCTATGAGAGAGATGCTATCAGTACTCCTTTTATTTTATCTTATTTTTTAAGAGATGGGGGTCTTGCTTATGTTGCCCAAACTGGTCTTGAACTCCTGGGCTCAAGCGGTCCTCCCACCTCAGCCTCCCAAAGTGCTGGGATTACTGGTTTGAGCTTTTACACCTGGCTTTAGTATCCCTTTTAAACTGATGAGACAACTGAGACACTGTGCAGTTACAGAATAGGTCACAGAGCTAGGCTGTGATAATGCTGGCTCTGAACTTTTTGTTCCTTTCCCCTTCTGCATTTCATGCATTTTAATAAATCCAAAATAACATTGAAATTATAAAAAGAACATCTCTAAAAATGGATTTTCTTCTAATGTCGTTTTTTCCTGTTTTGCAGAGACATATCTTTTTACCTATATTTTCGCTAAATATTGTATCACAAGTATTTTCTTTTTTCCAGCTGTATTTGAGGTATTATTGACACATAAAATTGTATATATTTAAGGTGTACAATGTGATGTTTTGATATACAAATATCTTGTGGAATGATTAGCATGATCAAGCTAGTTAACACATTCTTGAAATTCGCTGAGAGAGTAGACCTTAAATGTTCTCAGCACACATAAAAAGTGGTAACTGTGTAAAGTGATGAGACTTTTGTTCCTAACAGTTATGGTACATCAGCTCCCAGTAAAATAAAATCAGTTTTCTTTTTTCTTCTTCTTTTTTTTTTTTTTTGCAAATCTGTCTATGTTTTTAGGAACCTCCTTTCTTTATATGCACAAACTCTGTTAATTGGATGGTATTTTCAGTTTTGTACCTGATCTTCTGTTCCACGTGTTTATTGTATATATCTGTGTAGTTTATATGGGCGAGTATGCCCTAGATTGAAAAACAGCCTGTGACCCACTGCTTGTTTTTATAAGTAAAGTTTTATTGTACAGCCGTGTTCATTAGTGTACAATATTGTCCACGGCTGCTTTTCAGCCACAAGAGGAGAGTTGAATAGTTGTAACAGAGCCCTTTATGACCTGGAAAGCCTAAAATATTTCCTGTCTAACTCTTCCCAGAAAAATTCTGCTGAACCTTGCCTTAGGTAGGGTTGCTTTCTCTCTCTTGGGCTTAGGAAGGTGAACAGAGAGGGAGAGAATCTTTCCAAGGGAGGCTCTGGAAAGAACAGATTAACCAGTCATCCTCAATTGGTGCTGAGATGAATTTTTGACTACTCGGGGATTGTGAGCTAGCCTTTTGTTACTTCTTATGCTAGAAAATGATTCAAAGAAGGCTTAAATGCAGGTGGTTGAAATAGCTCATAAACCAGGAGCTGTCTGTAGATCTTTTGGTTCCTGCCTTCCCTGAATAATGGCTTTTCCTTTCACTTATTCAACTAATAATAATTAACCACCTGCCAGTGCGTGTTCTTACCATGATGCTGTGCTCCTTAAAAACAATTCAACCTCATACATCATGTGCCAATTATATGCCAGTGATTATGCCGAGGCCTTGACAATAGAACCTCCTACACACTTGGACGATAGTATGCATTTGTTCCTAGAATTCCACGTTGTGATCAAGGCTAAGCACTGGGGGTACAGCTGTGGATAGGACAGCTGTAGTCTCTGCTTTCAAGGAATTTATGGGGGAGGAGGCAGATGATGAGTAAGTAAACAAGTGAATGGCAAGATAATTTCGGGCAGCATGGTGGTGAACCGGACTGGGGACCTGGGACAGAAAACAAACATTTGTGGCAAAACTGGTGAAATCTGAATCAAATCGGGAGTCTAGTTAATGGTAATGTTAATTTCATTTCTTAGTTGTTCCCAGTGTACCAGGTTAGGTGAGATGCTAACATTAGGGGAAACTGAGAGAGGGTATATGGAACTGCCTGCACTGTGTTTGCAACCTCTCTGTAAGTCTAAAATTATTCCAAATAAAGTGTGTGTGTGTAGATACGTGGATGAAAACATGCACACACACACATACATATATACATACACACATGAAGCTGGCTATACTTTTTCAGTATTTTTAAAGCAATTACTTAAATGATACTGTCGTTATTATAAAATTTTTAATAGCAACAGACATACCACTTGGCTAACGATGTATATCTGAATGTGCCTGATGGACACTTGTCTCGCAAGGTTACTCCTGTGCTTTGGAAGCTAAGGAACTTCCCACTTCCTCATTTAATAACTGGATTCGTAAGGACTTCGTAAGCTTGAGTGACCCATGCTTTGTTGCCAGGTCTATTCCAGTGACCCCTACCAAGACCCCTGTCCCAATTCGTATATCAGAGAAAAATGAATCTATTTCAGGAACCATCAGTCCTCATTATCTCTAATTGGGTCTGGCGGCTGGAGACAGGCCTCATTATTTTTAATTGGGACCCATAGTTCTAGAACGAAACACCACCCAGTTTCATGCAGATCATGCCTGGATATTTGCTTGCAAGTTCAAAGTGAAATTGCATTGTGGGATTTCCAGGAAATCACACTATTTTTCTGCCCCTTTTTTCCCCCAGCTAACTTTACAGTTGTCGTCTTGTGTCGTCAGACTACAAATAATATTTGAATGGGGACTGTGCGTGTTTATGTCGGAGGGGTTTTTAGCATCTGGGTGGTGGTCATGTAGATTTTTCTTTCAAAATTAATGAATATGATAATACGCAGCAATTTGACAGATTGCTCACTTAAGTATCATTTACATACTGCTTTGGGCATGGCGTTATGCCACGGATAAATTTCCCTTGCTCAAAGACACTCATTTTTGCTCATTTTTCTAATTTACTATAGAGCAGGCAATCCTTCACAAATATATATGCTTTCCTGTTTTTTCATCATTATCCTGATGTTGCTAAAATCAGTCAGCACCTGACGCAGGAAATTCATTTTAGAAAATCCATAGCAGAGTCTGTCTTCACTCACTCTTGATTAGAGTTTTTAGTTGTCCCAGCTCTCCTAATATTTTAACACTCCAAGGCAGCAACACATTCTGTTTTTAATTTTTAACATGCTCTTCATCCCACCACATAGACACTGACCTTTCTTTAACAAGCTTGAATGCTTTCCAAGGCCTTTTGGGGACTTGCTTCCACTCAAGGTAGAAGTTCTGAGATTTGGCATGGGCCGTATCCCTTGAGAGAGTAGGAACAGACTGGGGTGCGGTGGGGCGGGGGTGGGGTGCTGAGAGCCTGAGACATTTTGCCAAACATTCAGACACAAAGTCTGGGCCCTCCTCGGAGCCAAGAGCTTCTTGTAAGAAAAGAAGACCACCCTGGAAGGAGGACTTCGGGAGCGGTATCTTTCACTCTTTGCTTCCTCAGGGACACTTTTTAGACCTTTCAGGAAAGAGAAAAAGGCTGGGGCAGTCATTCCAGGGAAAGTGAAAAGATGGATGGGGCAGTGGTCCATCCCTGCAGTTCTCCCGTGCAATTACTCTCCCTCCTGCAAACAGCTTGAAAATGTAGCTCCTGCATGACAGCTGGAGATAAGCTGCTTTTGTCTAATTTGTAATGCTTTTGCATTTAGTGCAATTCTGCCGTGTGTATACAGCCTAACCCTCTCATGTTTGAGATCCTCTTGAAATCTCTTTTTGTCTCCAGTACAAAGATGAGATTTTGGTGCTGTGTGCCTTTGGGTAAGTTATTTAACTCCTCTATGCTTTCATTTCCTTAATTTGAGCACGGGAATAATGTTATAACACAATCTGTCTCATGGGGTGTCGTAAGGAGCAAATGATTTAAAATGTATAAAATATTCAGCACAGTGTCTGGCAGAGAGCAAGTGCTGTACTGGAATTTGCTATTTACCAGAGAGCAGTAGGATTTTCATGAACCTCAGTCCATTTTAAGCCAACTCCCAAGCTTAAGTTAGAATTGGTCTGCTTACTTGGAAAACAATGTAGTATTTGGAAATTGCAGAAGTTCTAAAGTTAAAGGTGATATGTCTGCCAGACAGCTAGAATCCTCCAATAGTGGTCAGAGCCCAGAAACAGGAGATGGGAAGATGAGCCCTTCTCTCCTGCCCTTTTCCCCAGGACCAGTTTTGTTTCATCCCGGGCTTGTGGCATTTTGGATGAAGGGGGCCTGCCTTCAGACACAAGCTCTTCTGGCCCTTCCTCGGGGCAGACATCCTCATGTAGGGCTCAGGCCTAAGGCTGGAGACCAAGAGCTCCTTGTGGCCACAGACCAAGTGCCCTTGTGGCCGTTCCTGTCAAGGTCATCCATCTGCAACTGCATTGTGCCCTGGTGCAGCTTTTCATTTTCATTTTTATTTTCTTAGAGGCCAGGGTCTCGCTCTGTTGCCCACGCTGGAGTGCAGTGGTGCAATCCTAGCACACTGCAGCCTCAAACTCCTGGGCTCAGGTGATCCTCTTGCCTCAGCTTCCTGAGTAGCTGAGACTACAGGCACATGCCACCACACCTGGCTAATAATTAAAAATTTTATTGTAGAGATGGGGGTCTCACTATGTTGCCCAAAACTGGTCTCAAAGTCTGGGACTTAAGCAGTCCTCCTGCCTTTCTTCCCAAGGTGCTAGGATTACAGGCGTGAGCCACCGTGCCCAGCCTGGTGCAGATCTTAATGCACATTTTTCTACACAAATGTTCCCCAAAGGCCAAATTTGGTGCCAGGTTTTATATGCAGGTCGACATAATTTGTATTATGACCGCAATTCTATGAAGGTTTTCTTTGGACTTGTTCATTTAAAAAACAATGTAAAAACGCCGGGTGCCATGGCTCACACCTGTAATCCCAGCACTTTGGGAGGCTGAGGTGGGTGGATCACCTGAGGTCAGGAGTTTGAGACCAGCCTGGCCAACATGGTGAAACCCCGTTTCTTTTAAAAATACAAAAATTAGCCAGGCGTGGTGGCAGGTGCCTGTAATCCCAGCTACATGGGAGGTTGAGGCAGGAGAATCCCTTGAACCTGGGAGGCAGAGGTTGCAGTGAGCTGAGACCGCACCATCGCACTCTAGCCTTGGAGACAGGAGTGAAACTCTGTCTCAAAAAAAAAAAAAAAAAAAAAAAAAAAAGTTCAGATGTTACCTAGAGGCCTGAGGGAGCTTATGTTGCATCGTGTCCTCTCTGAGGACTCATGGTGCATGGATCATCCATTGCCTTCTCTTGCTTGTTTGTGCATTTGCTGGTTTTCTCTCCTTCTCCATAGGCACCAGTCTCCTCTAAGGTTCTTTCTCTCTCCATCTTTGCCTTTTCAGTCTAGTCCCTGATGCCTTATTTGTCTCTAAGAGATGAACTGAGACTGCAACCAGAAGCACACAGGAACACGTGACTGTGGCCAGCATGAGGAGGGGTCCAAAGTGTGTGCCAGGGCCTGGAGACAGATGGTTCCTGACTTGCGATCCTTCAACTTAGGATCGTCTGACTTTACAATGACGCAAAAGCAATACACACTCAAGCATGCTCCTCAATTTATGATGCGGGTACATCTGGATGAATCCATCCTAAATTGAAAATATCAAGTGGAAAATGCACTTTGGACTTAGAATGTTTTCAGGTTATGATGGGTTTATCAGGATGTAACCCCATTGTTAAGGGGCACCTGTAGAAGTCACCTCATGAACCCTCCTACCAACCCAGGGAAATTTCATTGATTCATTTTATTTAGTTAGTTTATTTATTTTAAATTTTATTTATTACTTATATATTTACTTATTATTTATTTGCTTATTTACTTGTTTATGTACTCATTATTTATTTGTTTACTTTTTTTTTGAGACAGAGTCTCACTTTGTCGCCGAGGCCGGAGTACAATGATGCAATCTCGGCCCACTGCAACCTCCACCTCCTGGGTTCAAGCGATTCTCCTGCCTCAGCCTCCTGAGTAGCTGGGATTACAGGCACACACTACCACGCCCAGCTAATTTTTGTATTTTTTAAGTAGAGATGGGGTTTCGCCGTGTTGGCCAGGCTGGTCTCAAACTCCTGACCTCAGGTGATCTCCCTGCCCCAGTCTCCCAAAGTGACTGGCATTACAGGCATGAGCCACCATGCCCAGCCCTACTTATTTGTTTACTTATTTATATGTTGGTTGGTTGATTGACAGGGGTCTTGCTATGTTGCTCAGGCTGGTCTTGAACTCCTGGCCTCATGCAGTCCTTCTGCCTCAGCCTCTCAAATAGCTGGGATTACAGGTGTGAGGCACCAGGCCCAGCAAGGAAATAGATATTATTATCCACATTGTTGTAGATGAGAAAATAAGGCTCAAAAAGGTTAAGCATCTAGGAAAGCCAGGACCAGATCCATTGAAATTGCCTGCTAAAGCTAGTACAATTCTCACAAGCTCAAGTTTCCTTCTCCTTTTTAGCAGGGTATTTTTCTTGGCTATGTATCTCGAAGCCTTTGTTTTACTTACAGATATTTTCCCTCTTCTTATATTTAGCATTCCTATAAGTTCTGTGATCAGTTTTTTCTTCTGGCTTGTTATTTGTGTTGCTTTTAAAATAAAAGCTTTATTGAGAGAGAATTCACATACCATAAAACTTGCCCTTTTAAAATGTACAATAGGTTGTAAAAGGGTAGTAGGTTTTAGTATATTCACAAAGTTATGAACTGTCACCACTATTTGAGAACATTTCTCTTCCCCCGAAAAGAAACCCTGTACCCATTAGCAGTCTCTCCCTTTTCCCCTCAGTCCCTGGCAACCAAGTAATCTATTCTGTCTCTACAGATTTTTGTTTCCATGGATTTGTTTATTCTGGAAATTTTATATAAGTGGCTTCTTTAGCATAATATCTTTAAGGTTCATCCATGTTGTAGCATGTAGCGATACTTCGCCCCTTTTCGTGGCTGTATAATAGTCCATTATAATAATATGTCACATTTTATTTATCCGTTTGTCAGTTGATGAAAATCTGAGTGGTTTCTGATTTGGGGCTATTATGAATAATGCTGCTGTGAATATTGATGTTTCTGGGGAGGCCTCAGGGAACTTACAATCATGGCAGAAGGCAAAGGGGAAACTAGCGCTTCACATGGCCAGAGCAGGGAGCAGGTGTGGGGGGGTGCCATATACTTTGAAACAACTAGAGCTCGTGAGAACTATTGTGATGACAGCACCAAGGGGGATGTTGTTAAACTATAAGAAATTGCTCCCATGATTCAACCATCTCCCACCAGGCCCCACCCCCAGCATTGGGGATTACATTTCAACATGAAATTTGGGTGGGGACACCAGTTCAAACCCTATCCCCCGTCAATCATACTCTTTATTTTTAGCTATTACAATCTGTTTCTTCTTTTGTAAAAAAAAAAAAACAAAAAAAACTAATATTTTGCCAGTTTTCAAAAATGCATTGACCTGTGAATTGGAATTGCATTAAATATATGTAAAATTATTTGGGGGATGATTGACATTTTTTATAATATTCAGTCTCTTCACCAGGAATGCTGAAGCCATCTTTTATCTCTCTTAGTAAAGTTTTATAGTTTTCTTTATAAGGCTCCTATGCATTTCTTTCCAATATTAGTGCCAGATATTTTATTGGCTATGTAGATGACATTTTCTTCCCATTTTCTGTTAATAAATCAATAGGCAATTTAAAAAATGTGTTTGTCTTATATTCAGCCACTTTGCTGAGTTTTCTCATTAATTCTAGGGACTTTTGCATGGTTTCCATTAGATTGTCTAAGCACATCATCCTTTCATCTTCAATCCTCTCCTTTTTCTTTTTTTTGTGACAGAGTCTTGCTCTGTTGCCCAGGCTGAAGTGCAGTGGCACAATCATGGCTCACTGCATCCTCAAACCCCTGGGCTCAAGCAATCTCAATCCTCTTAATTTTTAAAACCTTCAAGTGACACAGCAGTCAATGTTCCCTGACTCTTATATGAATCCATTTTGCTGTCCTTTGATGTTGTCTCTCAGGTCTCTTATTTCTACTTCTCCTTGTTCTTCCCAAGCCCTAAGACTCTCCTCCAGTCATAGACCTTTCCCTATTTAGCCCATTCCTTCTTCCTCACTTTTCAATCCACCTTGACAACTTCATTGCCTTCTAACCCCTGTTACCACCACATCTTCTGCAATCATGTCTGTATTCATTTAGAATGTTAGGGGAGAGAGAGAAGAAAAAGAAAAAAATTCAACTCAAACTGCTTGAGTATTAGACTGCACTTCTGAAAACACTTGGCTGGATCACGGGGTTCAATACTGACATCAGCACTTGGTCTTGTGCTCTCTCTCAGCTCTGTTTTTCCCTTGGTGGTTATTCTTAGGCAGATTCTCTCCTTAAGGTGGTCTCCACGTACTATAGGCTAAGTACCAACAGTTTAGCAATTTCAGTAGAAAAAAATAAGGACTTTTCTCTCTCAGATATTAAAAGAAAAAATCCAGAATGAACTGTTGTCAGAGTGCCTTGAGGCTCTAGTTAGTTAGTTAATTCCTGAACAATCCACTCTGGTTAAGAGGTGATACAGAACTCTGATTGGCCGGGCCTGGGTCACATGCCCAGTCCCCCACCAATTACTATGGTCAGAGATGGTGCAGAACTCTGACCAAGCCTGGGTCACATGCCCATTCCCGAACCAATTGCCATTGTCATAGGTGATAGAGTGCCCTGGGTCATGGTGCTTCTTTGAAGCATGGAGTTGTCTAACATGGGCCAAACATGGAGTTGGAGGCCTGGAGTCAAGGCAAAGGAAAACACACTTACTAGAAGGAGGGAGGCTGATGGGCAGAAAAAAACAGGAACCCACTACCCCATCCCAAAACTAAGACACTTCTAGAACCTCTCTTCCACCTTCCAGCTGGAACACAGTCGTTTGAGGGAAGGAAGGAAGCACAGAGATAAATGACAATGACTATGATACATTGTAACTTTTCATGTCCATTTTTGCTTCCAGGGGTTAAGAAACCTGAAAGCATTTTTTCCTGTGATTTCCAGAGAGGTTTTTTTCCCCTTTCTACTCTCAAAGAATTGAAACGTTTGAAAGATATTAGCTTCATATATTCTTATAATTCAAATATGAGGAAGACCATAACTGTAGTAATGGCATGCCCACTCCCGGGGAACCATGCAGAGAACTATCAGTGATAAATGTGAATCCCACCTCGATAGGGTGTGTTAGTCTGTTCTCATGCTGCTAATAAAGACATAATGCAAGGCTGGGTAATTTATAAAGAAAAGAGGTTTAATTGACTCACAGTTCCACATGGCTGGGGAGGCCTCACAATAGGGGTGGAAACTGAAGGGGAAGCAAGACACGTCATACATGGCAGCAGGCAAGAGATCATGTGCAGGGGAACTCCGCTTTATAAAACCATCAGATCTAGTGAGACTTATTCCCTATCACAAGAACAGCATGGGAAAGACCTGCCCCCATGATTCAATTACCTCCCACAGGGTCCCTCCCATCACACGTGGGGATTATGGGAGCTACAATTCAAGATGAGATTTGGGTGGGGACACAGCCAAACCATATCATAGGGGTTTGACTTCTGGAACCCTGCTTTTGGGAGGAGTGAAACCTGTTATGTACTCATTTGTGATCACAGAAGTTTTAATCTGAGGGTAGTACAATATGCACAAACCTAGCTGATCAAACCGTGAATTTTCCAACTCAGTAGACAGTTGGGATGTTTGGCAACGATTTTCTGAGATCTTTGTGAATGTATATGTGGATCTCTACATAGGTACAAAAAGCTCCCCAGACTTCAGCAAGGGTTTAGTTTAGGGGTTGTCTGTATCAGAAACTGGAAAGCTAAGAAAAAAAGGGGAAATGTCTCCCAAATGCTTCAAATCATTTATTTGATGGATTTTTCGTTTTTGAGACGGTCTTGTTCTGTTGCCCAGGCTGGAGTGTGGTGGCGCCATTATGGCTCACTGCAGCCTTGAACTCCTGAGCTCAAGCGATCCTCCTGCTTTGACCTCCCAAAGTGTTGGGAATATAAGTGTGAGCCACTGCACTCAGCCTTTAAAACCATTTAGAATACCAACCCCTCATCAGACGAGACACTTTCAAGCATTGTACTTTAACAACCTAGAAAAAAGAAGCCATAGGCCCAGTATTTCTCTTTCAACTAAAACTGTGTAGCTTGAATGGATGGCAACTCACAGGGCAAAAACAGATGTCTGAGGGCTGGCTTCTGACCACCCCTGTCTCTCCAAGGTCACATTTCCAGTCTGACCTCTCTTGGGTGTCTTGATCACATCTAAAGTTAATTTTCTGGCCAGGCATGGTGGCTCACACCTGTAATCCCAGCACTTTGGAGGGCCAAGAAGGGCAGATCACTTGAGGTCAGGAGTTAGAGAGCAGCCTGGCCAACATGGTGAAACCTTGTTTCTACTAAAAATACAAAAATCAGCCAGGTGTGATGGCACGCGCCTCTTATCCCAGCTACTCGGGAGGCTGAAGCAGGAGAATCGCTTGAATCGGAGGTGGAGGTTGCAGCGAGCTGAGATTGTGCCACTGCACTCCAGCCTGGGTGACAGAGCAAGACTCCATCTCAAAAAAAAAAAAAATCATTTTCCTTGCTTTCTGCTTCATTTTCTGCTTCACACCCATCTTGTTAGTTTCCAGAATTTTTAGGCCTCTGACCCTACATCCTGCCCTTATTTCTTGAAGTGAATTGATAAAGTCTTGTCCTTTTGCTGGGAAGCAATAGAGTTCCTGTTACGATGCTCAAGCTTACAGGAGGTTTTCAAAATCTTTATATTTTTCCATAAGAGAATAGTTTGTTCATAACACTGTATTGCTTCATATGTAAATTTTCAGGAGGAAAGAAGTGCTTCTCATTAAAAAATTAACATTTCTGGCCAGGTGCAGTGGCTCATGCCTGTAATCCCAGCACTTTGGGAGGCCAAAGTGGGTGGATCACTTGAGATCAAGAGTTGGAGACCAGCCTGGCCAACATGGTGAAACACTGTCTCTACTAAAATTACAAAAATTAGCCAGAAGTGGTGGCAGGCACCTGTAATCCCAGCTATGCAGGAGACTGAGGCAGGAGAATTGCTTGAATGCGGAAGGCAGAGGTTGCAATGAGCCAAGATAGCACCATTGCACTGCACTGCAGCCTGGGCAACAGAGCGAGCCTACTCCTCAAAAAAATAAAAATAAGTTAACATTTCCACTTTTAAGCTATTGTTATGCTTAAAAGACTACAGAGAATATTTGGAGTGGCAGAGTCCTTGATGAACAAAATTCTAACCTAGAAACCATTAAGAAAAAACTTCTGACAAAATTTATGTACAAATTGAAAACAAATTTTGAAAAATCCTAAATAATGTCGAAGGGCAAGAAACAAACTGAGATGATTATTTGCAGCACATGACAAACGACTAATTGCCTTAAGATATATAGAGCTCTTGCAAATAAATTAGAAAAGGACCAACAATCCAAAAATGTTGGGAAGAAGAGAGAAGACAAAAGCAGGGAGAGGAAGCCTTAAAGATAAATTCAGATGGCTTTGAAGCATAGGAAAAGAGGATCAGCCTTCCTTACCATTATGAAAATCCTGAAATAGGCAACAATCAAAACTTGATAATACAAAGTGATAGCCAGAGTATAGAAGACAAGTATCTTTGTGCACTGCTGGGAATGTCAATTCATTCATCTTTGATGTAAGGCATTATGACAGTGTTTAGCAAAATAATAAATGTCATGTAAACCTCGACTCAGTAATTCAACTTATAGGAACTCCATATCCTACTGTTTTCCATATATGTATGTCTTAGAGTCAGATTACAGCATTGTTTATAGTATTAATAGCAAAACTTGAAACAATTTAAACACTAACCTCTGGGACCTAGTTCAATCTTCTATGGAGAATCCACACAATATCCATTTAAAAGTACATTAGGCAATACGGTGGCATACCTACAGTATCACACACCTGTAAGAGTTCATTTTTTTAATTTATTTATTTTAGATGGAATCTTGCTCTGTTGCCCAGGCTGGAGTGCAGTGAGTGGCATGATTCTCAGCTCACTGCAACCTCTGCCATCCCAGTTCAAGCGATTCTCCTGCCTCAGCCTCCCGAGTAGCTGGGATTACAGGCGCCCGGCTAATTTTTGTATTTTTAATAGAGATAGGGGTTCACCATGTTGGCCAGGCTGGTCTTGAACTCCTGACCTTAGGTGATCCACCTGCCTTGTCCTCCCAAACTGCTGAGATTACAGGCATGAGCCAGGTGCCTAGCAAGAGGTCATTTTTAACACCCCCCTGTTCTCTACAACAAAATTATTTTCAGCAATAGTCATGAAATGAAACAAGTAACACTAATAGCCAGAAAAGAAGTAGAGACAGTGAGATATTTCATTGAACTTTGGATATATAAAATCATACAGTAAAAGAAACAAATTCAAAATTAAATATTGCAGTACAAAATGGGAGAAGTAGTAATGGATTAGTCTTTTTAAATTACATTCATGTATTTTTTGACAAAAGATTAGAAGGTTATATCTACATATTTGTCATTAGTTTCTGTTTTCAACTCTGGCAAATCTGTCTATGATTTTTATCAATATTGATCCTTTTTGCATATGCATGTTCAATAGATAGAAAGCAAGAGGTATATAAATGGTTGGGGAAAGTCTTAAGGATAAGGTTGGTAGAGATTCATAAAAATTCCTTTTCATGGCCAGGCTCAGTGGCTCATGCCAGTAATCCCAGCACTTTGGGAGGCTGTGGTGGGCAGATCACTTGAGGTCAGGAGTTCAAGACCAGCCTGGACAACATGGCAAAATTCCATCTCTACCAAAAATACAAAAAATTAGCCATGTGTGGTGGCGGGCACCTGTAATCCCAGCTACTCAGGAGGCTGAGGCAGGAGAATTGCTTGAATCTGGGAGGTGGAGGTTGCAGTGAGCTGAGATTGTGCCACTTGCACTCTAGCCTGGGTGACAGAGCGAGACTCCATCTCGAAAAAAAAAAAGCCAGATTTCAGCGTTCCATCTCAAAAAAAAAAAATCATTTTCACAGCACATTCCAGAAATGGTAATATTGTCTATGTCTGTTTCTTCAGATTAATTCTTGCAGTTTTCACATGCCTCCATTGTTGAAAATTTTCCACTTCACTACAGAATTCATCATACATTTCTATTATATTTGCTAAGAATTTCTGCAAAAAATCAGATAAAATGGCTGAACGATAGCAATTGTGGAAATAAATGAAGACCAACAAAATGAGAATAAGCAAATATTCAGAGTTTGCTATAGCAAGGGAGTGAGCCACCATCACATGCATTTGTGGCAGAGACTCAATGGCAGGCAGAAGAGTAGGAAAGTTTCATATTGGGGAAAAGGAGGATGACTTCAGGTGTGCCCTGGTTGGAGGCTGTTTGCAGGGAGAAAGCTGCAGGTGGGCTAGCCAGAAGCAGAGCATCCTCTGTGATGGGTTAGGGGTGCATATTTGGGCTACTCTAGTTGGTCCTAAGTAGAAAGCAGGGATAAAACTTAAGGAAGTTGTCAGTGATGAATCAAGTACTGGCTACCTTGGGCTGATTGTTCTAAGGCTTATTGTTTGACTCCCTGGGTTATTACTAGAGTTAGTGGTCTGATTTCTTACAAGTGTGATGTGTAGTCTGCTGGCTTCCTGGACTGGTTACTGTAGAAAACAGGCTGGCTTTCTGGGTAGGTTGCTGCAGGCTGTGGGTCAGATTTCAGGTTTTATATATGGCCTGGTCATTGATAATCTGTATATTCAGTCTTTCATGGCATTAATATTATTTTGTTCTTTGTTTCAGAACATGTTTCAGAAATGATCAAAGCATTTAAATATTTATTTCATTTCTTTCAGTAAAATCAGTACGTTTTGTTGTTTTTCTGCCACACTGCTTTAAAATTTGATTCTTTTTTTTTTTTTTTTTTGAGACAGAGTCTCAAAAAATCTCCATCTGGATGACTCTGTAACCCAGGCTGGAGTGCAGTGGCACTCTCTTGGCTCACTGCAACCTCCACCTCCTGGGTTCAAGCAGTTCTCCTGCCTCAGCCTCCCAAGTAGCTAGGACTACAGGCATGCGCCACCGCGCTCAGCCAATTTTTGTATTTTTAGTAGAGATGGGGTTTCACCATGTTGTCTAGGCTGGTCTCGAACTCCTGACCTCAAGTGATCTGCCCACCTTGGCCTCCCGAAGTGTTGGGATTACAGGCATGAGCCACTGCATCCAGTCCTGATTTTTTTTTAATGTATATATTCATTTCCTTTTATTTTTCTGTTGCGTGGTTTATGGTTTTCTGTACAATTTCTGTGTGAGCATCTTCAGGAGACTTTTTTTTTTTTTTGAGACAGCGTCATGCTCTGTCGCACAGGCTGGAGTGCAGTGGTGTGAACATGGCTCACTGCAGCCTTGATCTCCTGTGTTCAAGTGATCCTCCCACCTCAGCCTTCCAAGTATCTGGGACCACAGGTGCACACCACCATGTCTGGCTAATTTTTAAATTTTTTGTAGAGACAGGGCCTCCCCGTGTTGCCCATGCTGGTCTCGAACTCCTGGCTTCAAGTGATCCTCCCACCTTGGCCTCTGAAAGTGCTGAGATTATAGGTGTGAGCCAGTGTACCTGGCCCAGAGATAATTTCAAAGCTTGGTGTTTAGGCTAATTCTGCCTCTTCCCAAATATTTTTATGACTGATTAACCTCATTTAAAACATCACATAAGGGCCAGGCACAATGGCTCACACTTGTTATCCCAGCACTTTGGGAGGCCAAGGTGGGGAGGGTCACTTGAAGCCAGGAGTTCAAGACCAGTCTGAGCCACAAAGCAAGATCCCATCTCTTTAAAAAGTAATAATAACATAAGCAAAAATTAACTCTGAAAAAGAAAAAAAATTGCATTTAGCTATCATGATTTATTTCTAGTCTAGTGTATAAAGTCAAAAATATGTAGTATCACAGGGACTAGAAACACAAATAGTGCCTGAAGTAAGCTCAAACAATGTGAATTTGATAAGATCTTGCTCAAAGTGAACACACATAGGTAAGTTTGTATGTGCCAGGGGATGTTAGCATAACTAGAAATTCTCCAGATAAACTTCTGTGTAGAATGCAATTTAAGGGATAATCAACAAAACGAAATCATGTGAATTTTCTATGTCCATTATTATAACTCAACAGAAACCACAGCAATCATTTAATACTTGGGTCAACAAAAAAATTCCTTTTAGGGAGGAATATTTTTATCACTGACATTGCTTAGAATTGCTAATTTTTGGTGATAATAAAAAGCAGGCTGACTTAATTGTTTTATTATTATTTGTAAATTTTCTACAGACACCTAGGTACTCCTGCTATCCCCAACCCCCAACCCATATGCCACTGGAGATACTTTAACAGAATCGAACAATCACAATGAGAGAGTAAGGAAAAAATTCAAAAGCAAGGACTAGAGTGTGTGTATATTACATGCTCCCACTTGCATGTGTTTTAAGCAATAAATGTACTTATACATATTGATGAATGGAATGACTGAAAGAACATAGAAGACATTATTGAAGTGGTCACTTTTCAAGAGGAAGTCTGGGAAACAGGAGTGGGATGGGAGCTAGTCTCTGTCCTAGCTGACTCTCTGGGGACTTCTGTTCATTGCGCAATGTACAAGGCATTGCACTAGGTGTATTGCATAAGCTATTTCTTTAGTTTTTACCTAATGTCCTTTTTCTATTCCATGATCCCATACAAGGTACATTCCATTTAGTCATCATGTCTCCTTTGGCTTCTCTTGGCTGTGAGAGTTTCTCAGACTTTCCTTGTTATGGATGACCTTGACAATTTTGAGGAGTACAAAGCAGGCATTTTGTAGGTTGCCCCAATATTTAAATTTGTCTGATATTCTTCTCATCATTATATTGGTGTTAGGGGTTATTGGGAAGACCACAGAAGCAGGGTGTTATTTTCATCACATCACATTAAGGGCACATACTATCCACATGATATAACAGTTGATGTTGACCTGACCTCTTTTTAAACTCAAAAATATATTATGACACCAAGAAAACTGTTACAGCTAATAAATGATTTCAGCAAGGTTGCAGGATACAAGATCAATACACAAAAGTCAATTATATTTTTGTATGCTGGCAATGAACAATCTGAAAATGAAATAAATAAATCTTACAAAAACATCAAGAAGAATAAAATACTTAGGAATAAAGTTAGCAAAAGAAGTGTAAGACTTGAATGCTGAAAACTATAAAGTGTCATTGAAAGAAATTGAAGAAGACCTAAATAAATGGAAAGATATCCTATGCTCACATATTGGAAGACTTAATATCATTAAGATGTCAATGCTCCCCAAATTGACCTACACATTCAATGCCATCCCTATCAAAATACTATCTGGCTTATTTGCAGAAATTGATAGACTGACCCTAAAATTTGTGGAAATGCAAGGGACCCAGAATGGCCAAAACTATCTTTAAAAAGGGAAATGAAATTGGATGTTTTACATTTCCTGATTTTTAAACTGACTACAAAGCTACAAAGACTGTGTGGTACGGCCATAAAGACAGACATGTAGATCAATGGAATAGAATTAAAAGTTCAGGTGTAAACTACTATGTTTATGGTCAATTGATTTTCAACAAGGGAGCCAAGATGATTCAATGGGGGAAAGAATAATTTTTCAACAAATGATGCTGGAGCAACATGCCACATGCAATGTTATAAAGTTAGATGTCTCCTTCACATAATACACAAAAACTTACTCAAAATGAATTAACTATAAAACTATTAGAAGAAAACACAGGTGTACATCTTTGTGACCTTGAATTATGCAATGGTTTCTTAGACATTATACTGAAAACACAAGAAACCAAAGGGAAAAAATAGATAAATTAGGCTTCATCAAAGTTTAAGTCTCTTGTGTTTCAAAGGATACTATCAAGAAAGTGAAAAGACAACCTACAGAATGAGAAAATATTTGCAAATCATATACAGTGTCAGATAAAGTTCTAGTATCCAGAATATATAAGGAGCTTCTACAACTCAACAACAAAAAAGACAACCCATCTTGAAAATGGGCAAAGGATTTGCATAGACAGTTCTCCAGAAAAGGTATAGAAATGGCAAACACACATGAAAAGATGCTTAGCATCGTTAGTCATCAGTGAAATGTAAATCAAAACCACAATGAGATACCACTGCACATCAACTAGCTTGGCTAGAATAAAAAAGGTGAACAACAATAACAGGTGTTGGCAAGAATTCGGAGAAAATGGAAACCTCATACATTCTTGGTGGGAATGTAAAATGACGTGGCCAGTTTAGAAAACAGTTTGGCAGGTCCTTAAAAAGTTAAACATAGAGTTAACACATAACCCAGCAATTCCACTCCTAGGTATATACCCAAGAGAAATGAAAACAAGTCCACACAAAAATTTGCACGTGAATGTTGATAGCATTATTTGCAATAGCCAAAAAGTGGAAAAAACCCAAATGTGCGTCAACTGATGGATAAACAAAATGTGGTATATCCATACCAGAGGCATTATGTGGCAATAAAAAGGAAGTGTACTGGTTCATGCTAAAACATGGATGAAACTTGAAGACACAATGCTAAGTGAAAGAAGCCAGTCATGAAAGGTCACATATTGTATGATTGTGTTCATATGAAACGTCCATGATAGGCCAAATGTATAGAGACAGCAGATTAGGGGTTTCCAGGTGCTAGGGTGGGGAAAAGGGAGATCATAGATAATGGATATAGGATTTCTTTTGGGGGTCATGAAAATGTTCTTGAATTAAATAGTGATGATGATTGCACAACATTGTGAATCTATAATAGTCCCTCCATATTTATGGGTTCCAGTTCCATGAATTCAACCAACCTTGGATCAAAAGTATTCAGGGAAAAATTTTCATCTGTATGAAGATGTACAGATGCTTTTTTGTCATTGTTGCCTAGACAATATAGTATAACTATTTACATGGCATTTACATTCTATTAGGTATTATAAGTAATCTGACAATTTAAAGTGTACAGGAGGATGTGCATAGGTTATATGCAAATACTATGCCATGCCATTTTATATCAGGCAATTGAGCATCCATGGATTTTTGAAGGTCCTGGAACCAATCCCCCACAGATACTGAGGTACAATTGTACTTAAAAAACAATGAATTGTATAAATAAGTGAATGTTATACGTGATTTATATTTCAATTAAAAATATATTTCAGATATGCAAAAATGTATAAAGAATCATATAGGCCAGGCGCGATGGCCCACACCTGTAATTCCAGCACTTTGGGAGGCTGAGGCAGGTGGATCACTTGAAGTCAGGAGTTTGAGACCAGCCTGGTCAACGTGGTGAAACCTTATCTCTACTAAAAGTACAAAAGTTAGCTGGGCATTGTGGCAGGTGCCTTGTAATCCCAGCTACTCAGGAGGCTGAGGCAGGAGAATCACTTGAACCTGGGAGGCGGAGGTTGCAGTGAGCTGAGATCCTGCCATTGTGCTCCAGCCTGGGCGACAGAGCAAGGATCCATCTCAAGAAAAAAATAAATTATATTTTAAAATTAAAATATATGTCTGTAAAATTATATATTTTTAAAAAACATTTTTAGTATACTATTTCTGGTTGTCCCTTTGTAATCAAATCAAGGATATGTTATATTACTATTCAATTACAAAAATGGAATCATTTCTTTAAAAAAGTCAATTGATCAAAAATTGGAGTGTCCAAAGAATTATTAGCATATTTTTGCTCTTGTCAGGGCTTGTGTTAGGGGTTCTCCAATAGGATATATATACAGAGAGAGAGATACATGAAATGGAATTAATAAATCAAATCCTGAGGTCAGTCGCTGGCCCCCACAGTCCTCCATCCAACAGGGGGTGCTGTTTAGGTTCGAATTAACCCCCCACCGAATCCACTGTCCATACTCTTAGCCATGATCCTGTTGCAGCAGCAGGCTCAAGTTTGGGGGCCCGAGGCATACAATGTGGTGGGTGATGGGTGGGGTTGTCTGAAAGAACAAGAATAGAACTTTATAAATATACGATGAGGCCCAGACCAGGAAGGGGTGAACTCTGAGCTTCACGGTAAACCCATCTGTAACTGAACAGCCTCCAATATCAGCAACCTTGTGATTTTTTATGAGATGATAGTGCCCCTGCATCACTTCAGCATCTGAAAATAATAATAAAATGAAAGTAAAGTCCTGAGTCTCTGTATTATGAAACCTTGAAGTTACCCAATCAACTTGATTCCCTGAAGTTTAAGGATGTAAAGTTTTTCAAACAGAGCCAACAGGTACTTCCAGCAGGAGTTCCCTGGAGCTGGATCCTAGGCTAAGAGATTGGGAGAATTTTCTTTTCTTTCTTTTTTTCTTTTTTTTAAGCATAGCTCACCGAGGGTCCTGCCATTATTTCAATAGTCAGCGACTGGTCAGGAACATAAGCAACTAATCAAAGATCAGCAGTGTCTGTAACGTAAACTCAAGGGAGGTCGGATTTCCAGTTCTTATCTCCCTGGAGCAGCCCGGTGTGCCTACATGTAGACGGCCATAAGATGCAGTTTCTGCCTCCTACCGTAAATTATTAACTTAGCTCCACCCCGCAAGCTAGAATCGCCTCATACCTTGTTGCTGGGTTGTCAGGCATCACAGAATCATAAGTCAGTGGGAAGCAACTTTTGAATGGCTCAAGAGGAATAGTTGTTAACAACCTGCTCATCCTCTGTGCGTGATGGAATCCAAGGTAATGTGACTTGAACACTAGAAGGTGGTTACACCTGGTGACCTCTTTTCTACCAAGAACTTTCCAAATGACTATAATGCTGGGCCTCCACTAGGCCTGGAGAGAGAACTGGGCATGTGAATAAGATTCTGAATTTATTTGATGAAAAATTCTATGTTAAGATGATCATGTAGATATCTCCCTTCTGTTGGTGGGGGCAAGTATGATGATTTAGAACCAAAGCATGGGAGAGTTACCGATTCATTTCACATTGGTCTAGAACAGCGTGCTGTGCGATAAAGACAGAAATGGTCTCTGTTAGCACTGCCTAATGCAAGAGCTATTGACTATGTGTGACTACTGAGTGGTTAAACTGTGGCCAGTGCCTGGGGAACTGAATTGTAAATTTGACTGAATTTTCATTAATTTAAATAGCCACATGTGGCTAGTGGCTACTGTGTTAGCATGGTTGGGTCTTAAATAATAGATGGTGACCTCATGTTGAAGGAAATTGTAGGTAATAATTGGCCTTACATGTAAGGCTATTGGTACATTTTCTTCGTTACTCTAGATACCTTGTGTTTCCTTTTAAATGCGATAAGCCCAACTTGTCCCAGGTAATGATCATTTTAAGAAGCTAAAACGGCTGTTTTTATTATCAGGTAGACAATGGTAAAGCTCTCCTGGGAAGATGGAAGACAGAACTTGAGTGTCAAACCTATTGCCTCTTTCCAGGAGTTAATTCTAAGCATAAAGGCTTCCAAGGACAGGTTTTCTGGGTTTTGATAGCATAATCATCTCATGTGTTCTCTGTTTAGAAAACATTATCTGCTGAAGGATTGTTTCTTTTCTTGCCTAGACAGCCAAAAAGCTTTCAGAAATATTTATGGATGTAGTTAGAATAATTTAGTAGCTGTTCACAGAAGCCTCAGGCACCATGAAGAAACCCTAGCTACAGCTTGTCATTGATCCATTCAGTCAATTACCCATTTCTATAGCACTGAATACTGTCACCTTGGCAACTGGTAACTCAAAATGGCACTGTCCTTGACCGCAAATGTATCTGAATGCCCATAACAAAGTCCTGGTTTTAGATGCCATTCTTGCACGATATCTCAAAGTGGTAACTCTAGGAAGCATGATTCATTGGGAGAAAATAATTTAGTTGATGGACAGAGAGGAGTATTTGCTGTAGGTCTTGCAGTGAAAGACGACAGATAGGTCTGTCCTCAAGGTCGCATGTGCCTTTTTTTTTAATTGTCATGGCTTTACAAAATGCATGTAGAAGTAACCATGCAGATTGACTTATACATAGTTACCCTTTTTTGAAAAATGGAGGAAGCTCTTCCTTCTTATGAATTAATTCCCAGATTCCTTTGGTAAAACATTATTTGGATAGAGTTTACTCCAGATTTAAAAAAGAACAAACTGGGCTGGGCATGGTGGCTTGTGCCTATAATCCCAGCACTTTGGAAGGCCAAGGTGGGAGGATCCCTTGAGACTAGGAGCTTGAGACCAGCCTGAGCAACATAGTGTGACCCTCCCCCCAACAAAAAAATTAAAAAGTAGCTGGATATGGTGGCACATGCCTGTGGTCCCAGCTACTCCAGAGGCTAAAGTGGGAGGATCGCTTGAGCTAGGGTGATCAAGGCTGCAGTGAACTGTGATCATGCCATGTACTCAGCCTGGGTGACAGTCTGAAACCCTGTCTCAAAAAAAAAAAAAAAAAAGAGGCCGGGTGCGGTGGCTCATGCCTGTAATCCCAGCACTTTGGGAGGCCGAGGCAGGCAGATCACGAGGTCAGGAGATCGAGACCATCCTGGCTAACACGGTGAAACCCCGTCTCTACTAAAAATACAAAAAAATTAGCCGGGCGTGGTAGGGGGTGCCTATAGTCCCAGCTACTCGGGAGGCTGAGGCAGGAGAATGGCGTGAACCCAGGAGGCAGAGCTTGCAGTGAGCGGAGATCACGCCACTGCACTCCAGCCTGGGCAACAGAGCAAGACTCCGTCTGGAAAAAAAAAAAGTTATTATTATATTATTTTATATTATATTAAATATTAGAGATGGAACCATTCAGAAATGACCTCAGAAGGAGCTGAGTTTGATAAACAAAGCAAAATGAAGAACTGAAGCACCATGAATAACAATGCTGATTTTAGCGAGCATTTGCTTCGTGCCGTTGATTGCCATTGTCCAAATGGTAGCATATTTAGTTCGCAGGTGATCCATTCAAAAGCTCACTTTATGCAAATCATCTGGGCAGTTGCCTCTTCTCTCCAAGTTAGTTGGGTTGTAGGGAATCCATAAACTCCTGATATGGTTTGGCTGTGTCCCCACCCAAATCTCATCTTGAATTGTGGCTCCCATAATTCCCTCGTGTTGTGGGAGGGACCCGGTGGGAGATTATTGAATCATGGGGGCAGTTTCCCCCATACTGTTCTCGTGGTAGTGAATAAGTCTCATGAGATCTGATGGTCTTATAAGGGGAAACCCCCTTCACTTGGCTCTCATTCTCTTCTCTGCCGCCACGTGAGGCATGGCTTTCACCTTCCACCGAGGTTGTAAGGCCTCCCCAGCCACGTGGAACTGTGAGTCCATGGAACCTCTTTCCTTTGTAAATTGCCCAGTCTCAAGTATGTCTTTATTAGCAGCGTGAAAACAAACTAATAAAGCTCCCTGTCAGATAATGAGGAAGAGACTCATGGCTTATATCCATGTTCATTCAATGTTTATAGAAGGTGCCTTCTACTGTTTCAGATGAGCAGTTTTCCATGGTTCAAATATGTTTTCCTGACTTTATAACACATCAAAGAATCAAAGTGATATAGGTAATTTTAAAAAGATTTTTATTTTAAAATAATGATAGACTCACAAGAAGTAACAAAAATAATACAGAGAGGTCTCAAATATCCCTCAATCGTTACATCTTACATAATTAGAGCACAATATCTAAACCAGGACAAATAATGCTGGTACAATGTGCATATACAGTTACATGCCATTTTGTTACATCTGTAGATTTATGGAACAACCACAATCAGTAATTATTTTTACCCTGAGTGTCATAAGTGCTAATTAATTAAGCTCATTAAGCCTTGAATAGACTCATTCTCATGTTCCATTAGTAGGCAGGTTCACTAGAAGATGGGTGAAGTGGTGTACAAGTAATATGTTGGGTTCAGCACATAACTGGGTTAGATAAATTGCTTCCTGGACCTTATTTCAGGGACCTTTATTTTTAATTTTGCAACTGATCTTACTATCACTGATTTTCACATCAAAGCTTGAATTTAAACCTGGCCAGGATGTTTTTATATTATTGCTGTAAAGACTCTTATGCCAGGTAAAAATATGAACACTTTCCTCCCATCAGCCTCTACTATCTTACCTTATCTTTTGACTAACAAAATAAACATTTTATATCAAAACCGTGGGGGGAAAAAGCCAAATCACACAGTTTCACCGCAGACACTTATGACAATATTTTAAGTAACTTCCTAATTAACCATCTTTTTATTGGTATCTGTTTAAAAGCCATCTAAAAGATTAGACATGGTGTCCAGAACTGGTGCCTTGTTCACTGCTCCTGTAATTGCATTATATTTCTAAAGAGATTGTAAATTCCTGGGGACCAGGTACCTTCTATAATGCCTTGCACACAGTAGATGCTCAGAAAATATTTGCTGATTGGTTGTTCAGCTGCTGGGTTCACTTGAAAAATAAGAAGAAAGCCCCCATGGCTAGGATGATTGCAATCACATTCATGTCCCTGTTAGAGTCACTCAAATTTCCAGTGTCACCATTTGCTTCTTAAGCTGAAAACACGGATTCTGGAGTAAATGTTTCTAATAGTAGTTTTTGCAGATGCCACAAAATTATTTCATTTAGTCTCTGCTTGGTAAAAGCACCATCTAATGTGGAAGATTCCACGGTGGTTGGAGATGCTGCTTCAAATTACTGCATGCTTTTACTCATCGCTGTCATATGTAGAAAAGGAAACTCTATTTTCCCTTCCACGCTGTTTTCTAGACATTCAGGATTCCATAAGATATGCTTTGCTCTCTTTGCTTCAGAATGTAACTTTTACTAGTGAGTGGGACAAGAAGTTTCTCTCAATACAGTCCAGAAGATGAAGCCTTTTTTCTCTTTCGGGGAATGGATTCCTTGTCGTCACATAAGCCTGGCTCTGTTCATAATACCACTTTTTTTTTTTCCATAAAAATAGCTTTTTAATTACATAAATGATAAATGACCATTGTAGAAAGGATCTTTTAAACGGTATAGGAAATTGTAAGAAAATGACAATGATCTGAAATTCTGCCAGCCCTGGCTAACAACGGCATGTTGAGGCCCATGCATCTTGCATTTCTTCGTGTGCATGAGCATATTCAGCCCTCATCTCTCACCTCCCACTCTCCACCTCCTTCCCCCAGGGTCTTTATGTAATTGTCTCCATGGTCATAGAAACATATGGGGCTATTTGGGTAGCTACCCACATACATACATGAATGTATTTTCATCATTGTTGATTCTACAAAACTAGAATCCTTATTACATACACTTTTGCTACATCTTGCATGTCTCGTTATAGACATCTCTTGAGCCTTTTAGCATAGATCTAACAGATTATTTTTCTCCCCGACATGTATGATGAAGCGTGTTAAACATACAGAAAAGAAGAAATTGTACAGAAAACACCCACTACCTAGATTCTACCATTAACCTATTACTTATGCTTATTTTTCATCTATCTATCCCTGTAACCACTAATGTATCTTATTTTGGGGGGATAGATTTCAAAGAAAGTTGCAGACATCAGCATACTTCCCCTAAATGCTTTGCACACCTGCCATTAGCTCTTGTTCAGTGTTTTTTCTTTCGAGGTAAATAGTATATACAATCTAAAGCACTAACCTTGGATATATCATTTGGTAAGTTTTGATGAAGGTATATACCTGTGTGACCCAAATCCCTATTGAGACACAGAGCGCCACTATTACCTCAAAAGGTGTTCTCATGCCCCCACCCAATATAATACCAGTTTTAGTAGAGTCTTCAAGTGGTAACATTTGTTGATGAAAATAATTTTAGTCCTTAATATTAATACTATAATCAAGGGTACTTGCCCCAAATACTCATAAACAATATTATTGTGAGGCTGGGCACAGTGGCTCATGCCTGTAATCCCAGCATTTTGGGAGGCCGAAGTGGATGGATCACCTGAGGTCAGGAGTTTGAGACCAGCCTGGCCAACACGGTGAAACTCCATCACTACTAAAGACAAAAATTAGCCGGGTATGGTGGTACACACCTGTAATCCCAGCTACTCAGGAGGCTGAGGCAGGAAAATCGCTTGAACCCGGGAGGCGGAGGTTGCAGTGAGCCGATATTGCGCCATTGCACTCCAGCCTGGGCGACAGAGCAAGACGCCATCTCAATAAATAAATAAATTAATTAATTTTTAAAAAATTGTGGTTATAGAACTTACCGGGAAATAAACTGTTGCTTGAATTTTGATTCCTAAACTTGTAATTCTAGATGTTTCAAATCTAAATGATGTGATATTTGAAATATATTTAGGTGTGTCGTTCTTAATTTATAAAGATGAATCACGTTATTTTTAAAATGATCTAAAACCATATATAAAATGTTATCCGAGTATTATTTATACACCCACACACATGCACAGGGGTGGGGAGAACTAGAAGGAATATTCCACAATAAGCAGTCTTGCTCTGTCACCCAGGCTGGAGTGCAGTGGCACGATCTCGGCTCACTGCAACCCCCGCCTCCCAGGTTCAAGTGCTTCTCCTGCCTCAGCCTCCTAAGTAGCTGGTATTACAGGCACCCACCACCACACTTGGCTAATTTTTTTTATTTTTAGTAGAAACGGGGTTTCACCATGTCGGCCAGGCTGGTCTCTCAAAACTCCTGACCTCAGGTGATCTGCCCGCCTCAGCCCCCAAAGTGCTGGGATTCAGGCGTTAGCCACCGCGCCTGGCCAGCAGTGGTAATTTCTGAGCAGTGGGATTATGAATGATTTTTATTCTCTTTGTTGCATTTTTTCCAGAATGTCTAAAATAAAGGTGTAATTCTTCTGTAATCAAACAAAAAGATCCCATTTTAAAGAGTTTTAGGGGCTTTTAATAACTGTTTATTTAATAAGTGTATTTTTCATCCCCATCTGTCTTATCACAAATCATTCAGTGCAATAGCAAAATTCAGAAAAGTAAAATTGTAAGAATTGTACACATTTATCTTTATTTCTTGCATATTTGTCACACAAGGGGTGACTGTGTATGCTCTTTCTTCTTCTTTTACTCTCCGTCTCCTCCCTTGCCATAATAAGCTATAAAAATCCCAGCCTGAAGCCAGGCACAGTGGCTCAAGCCTGTAATCCCAGCACTTTGGGAGGCTAAGGCGGGCAGATCACGAAGTCAGGAGATCGAGACCATCCTGGCTAACACAGTGAAATCTCTTGTCTCTACAAAAAAAAAAAAAAAAAAAGAAAAGAAAAAAATACAAAAGATTAGCCGAGTGTGGTGGCACGCGCCTGTAGTCTGAGCTACTCAGGAGGCTGAGGCAGGAGAATCGCTTTAACCCAGGAAGTGGAGATTGCAGTGAGCCGAGATCACGCCACTGCACTCCAGCCTGGGTGACAGAGCGAGACTCTGTCTAAAAAAAAAAAAAAAAAAAAAAAAAGAAAAAAAAGAAAAGAAAAATCCCAGCCTGCAATTCCCAGGTTACCACATGCCCAGGATAAGTGCCCAAGATGTCTGCCCTTTAGGGAATGAATGTTTCCAGTAAACATAGCCAGTTTCTGGCTAAAGAGCTTGTATATTTTGCTTTTTATTTAAAAATTGGGACAGAAAAAAATATGTTTCTTCAAGAAGAGGAATCTTAGGGACTAGCAGTATCTTTTTGGTTTCAGTGTCTGCCTAGCCTTTACTTTTACACATTTGAGATTAGACCTTTTTGGCCCAACTCTCCAGAAGGAAGAGAAGAGAATAGGGGGCCTGTCCTCCTTGGCAAGTTTAGTATTACAAACGAGAAATAGCCTGACTTGCATTTGGTATGGAGGAAAAGGGGTTGGAAAAATTCTAATAAGGTCTAGTTGTGGGAAAAGAAGGAAAAGCTGGCCTTGCCATCCGCACAGTCAACAGGCCCTGAGTTCCTGGTAGCCGGAGCTGGCAGAAGTCTATCCTGGTGGTCTTGGTTCCTTCCTCCCTCCTCTGTGAGCCCCCTTTTCTACCCCACAGTGTTTGGTGGAGTTTTCTGTCTCTGGTGGTCTTCAATATGAATGTTTCTGTATTCACATGACTTCAGGGGAATAACAATTCTCCTTACGTGCAATCTTCCTTAACTTAATCTTTAAATTTTCCCTAGATCACTGGGGAAACGTACGACTGGGTCATATTCACACCCATGTAATTTAAACAGCAAAGTGCACCTGAATCACCTCAGGGAACTTGTTAAAATGCAGATTCTGACTCAAGCAGGACCTGAGGTTTTGTTCTGTGGATGCTCGAACTGCATCCATGGACCACAATTTAAGGGCTTATAGCTATGGGCCTGGGATATACCCTTATAGAAATTATCTACGATACCTGTCGAGCATGCAGCTTCCTGAGCCCTCCTCTTGTGGGTTTTCTAGATCCACCAGGATGCTAAAGTTTGCATCCTGCATGTAAAATTCCTGCATGCTGAGGTTTGAGGACCACAGCCTTAGGTTTTTGTTTTTTGGGTTTGTTTTTGTTTTGTTTTGTTTTGTTTTTCTTTGTTTGTTTTTTGGTTTTTCTTTTTTTTTTTTTTTGGAGATGAAGTCTCTGTCACCCAGGCTGGAGTGCAGTGGCCTGATCTTGGCTCACTGCAACCTCTGACTCCTGCCTCAGCCTCCCAAGTAGCTGGGATTACAAGTGTGTGCTGCCACGCCCAGCAAATTTTTTTTTTTTTTTTTTTTTTTTGGTATTTTTAGTAGAGATAGGGTTTCATCATGTTGACCAGGCTGATCTTAAACTCCTGACCTCAAGTGATCTGCCCGTCCTGGCCTCCCAAAGTGCTCGGATTACAGGCGTGAGCCACCACACCTGGCCACAGCCTTAGCTTTAAGTGGTTTCTAAATGTACCTCAAGTCACAACCACTTTTAACCAAGTATTATTTAAACACCCCTTTTTGGGTGATGAATAATTTAAAAGCCATGTTGAAAGCTGTCTACTGTGTGAAGTCTACTAATTTTCTTACTAACCCAAGGGACTCAGACTGAGATGAAAAAACAAAACCCTGAAAAAAATTTGCATTTGATGGTCCAAACAGGTTTTAACATAATCCATTGTCAATATCCAATTTCTACTGAGTGTTTGCAAGGCTCCCAGACCATGAAATATCTTTTGTTCCAGAGAAAGATAGCTGTGGATACCAGGAGGATTCTCCTTAAGGCAAGAAAAGCCCTTTCTGTTTGTTTTTGTTTTTTTGTTTTTTTACAAGATCAGCTACAAATTCTTTTAGGTAAACAACTTCAAAGAACCTCATGGGCTCTGGGAAAGCTTAAATGTGATCAGAATATATATCCTCTATTTAAAACTGCTATAAACTTCCAACAATTTTTTTTTCTAACATTTATCAGTAGGAAGTAGTGCAAGAAGACTAGGCTTTGCATTTAATGTTTTTTAACCCTCTATTTATGCTGAAAAAGATGGTCATGTAATGGCATTTTTTTCCCCTCCACCTCTAACTCCCATGGGCCAATTTAAGACTATGAACTGCTCTCATTTTTACTAGGAGACTAATCTCTAAGGTAATTTAGAAGCACTATTCTGTTTGCTGATATTCATAATTATACGCATTCAGTGGTGATTAAGAGGCTGCAGCTGGATAATAAAACACCAACAGTCCCCTTGTTGTTAGATAAAAAGATAATCCTTCATTTCAACTATAGAGCTGTCAGTGTTGGGTAAATCAAACACATAAAAACTTGCAATATTATCATTCTCAGATTTGATCCTTGTAAATTCCATAGCTAAGACCCCTTGAATCAAAGCATCAGACCGTGCTTCTTTCTTGATGTGTGTTTGGTTTACATTTTAGCTGCCACTGAATATTATTCCAAATTGGGGACAGCACCTTCTGAGGGGCTTCCTAGAGAGCAGCCCTCTCCATCTGGTCATTGAACAAAAATGCATTCAGTTCTATGAGGAAACTACTGCCTGCTCTTTGCAGCATTAATTTCTGGTTCGTGTTTAGTGAGCCAGGAAGCAATCATGGGTTTGGAAAGGTGATGTCTCAACTCGGGTTTTAAATAGCATTCTTTTTCAACACTGTTAGGTGCTGTGAACACAGAGCTGCTGGGAATAAAAAAAGGTCCTAATTTAGAAGTATCCCAACTTGAGGGATGTATTACAAACCATTAAACATTGATTGGAAAAGGGTTATATTTGAAATTCCACTTTGCTTCTCTTGGTGTGTGCAGTTTTAAAATACCATTGATTCAGAAATATGGTGCCTAAGGAAAGAAGGATGTGTGCTAAACGGGACATTGAACAGGGTTGGCAAACTTTTTCTGTAAAGGGCCAGATAGTAAGTATCTTAGGCTCACCTCTTTGTAGCATAAAAGCAGCCACAGGCAAACATAAATGTGTCTGTGTTCCAATAAAACTTTATTTATGAATACTGAAATTTGAATTTCATATAATTTTCTCATGCCATGAAATACTATTCTCTTGATTTTTTTTCTCCCAACCATTTCTCATGCCATGAAATACTATTCTCTTGATTTTTTTCTCCCAACCATTTAAAAATGTAAAAGCCATTCTTAGCTCGTGTCATTCTAAAACAGGCAGTGGGCTGGACTGGGGCCATGGGCCATCATTTGCTGATTTTTCATGCAGAGCAGCAAAACTGTTCTTGCTTTTTGAATTTCCTTGACCACTCACTGAGTTTCTACAGTTGGCATCATTATGAATATTGCTTTCTACTTAAGCATCCACTGATATCTAGTATGTTCTTAGGTTTGGCTCAATGACCAGAGGCAGTTTTCAATAACGCATCATGACAATTACCAGAAGCAAATGTAATGTGCAAATATCAGGATTGCTGTCATAAGAAAAATAACACAGTGACACAAGTCATTTTTTTAGAAATGTAAAAAGGTATACAAGACTGTAAACCTGAAGTCCTGGTTGGTTTTTAAGCCTTAGACATAAGGCAACCACAGGATTCCGTCTTAGGGGAGAAATAGAAACAATAATCTACCCTTTTTGACGGTATAATCAAGTTGATCTCTTTTGGTTCTGCTATTTCCCTGCTATCTCCACAAGGCTAACTAATTTTCCAGATAAAACAGGGCTTCTCACCCACTTAGCTTCCCTAACTGTAATTTTATAAAGAGTAAGTTGAAAATGAAAGTGTGGACTTCGTCTCCGGGACTGTTGTCCTAATTCTTTTCTTTGAGGGAAAATACAACAGAATTTTGCCATGCAATGTTTTCGAAAGGCTTTTTATGAAAGCCAGTTCCTATTCTGACTCACTGGTTTCCTCTCAGTGCATTCTGCAAGCATCACGAGATAGTGTGTTCTCTGCAGTATGCAGAGTAAAAGCGATACCATGAGCGTTTTAGGTCTGTACATATTCCTTTATGATTAGTTACATCAGATAATCTGGCGAGGCTTTAAGATTTTTTTTTTTTTTTCCTCCACCACTTCTGGGGGAAGCATCCTGTGGTGTTTAAAAAAAAAAAAAAAGGCTCTAAGATAAATATTTCCCAACCTTTCCAATAGGGTTTTGGGCCTTTGGGTATGAGTTTTTAGTAAAATTTTTAAACACAGGCATTCAAGGAATATACACCCAGCCCATCAGGAGTTGGCATGTGGTCCTTTGCTGATGTATAGCAAGTGTTTCAAACTCTTGTTAGCAAAGATGGTTTTCGGTGTCTGTGCCCGGGAGATGGCCTTCCGCTACGGGAGGGCAGGGGGTGGCCGGGGAGCTGTCCCCGCTCACTAACCTAACCGTGGTTCGGATTTCTGGCCTAAACCCAGACATTTGAGCGCCTCATAGCTCATGGGGAACCTGACAGGCAATTGTATTATGAAAGCTGACATGCTGAATGGACCCTTCTTAACGATATTCTTTACCTGTCTCTTTGTGTTAAAGTGGGGACAAGCAAAGTAGCAGAGGAGAGAGTCGACCGAGGCGGGAGGGAGGTGGCAGGTGGAATGAAATATCGGGCAGTTTCATGTGCGGAGCTGATGTCGCCGGCATAACAAGAAAGGGTTGCACAGAACAAATCTCTATTGTTCCCTGTCATCTTTAAATGAGTGTCAAAGTAGGCAGGGGGGCTTTGACCGTTAACCGCACAATTTAGCCTGCCTGTTGTGTCCCGCGGGCCCCACCTCCTTGGAGTTTCTCAGATTAGAAAAGAAGGCCCCAGCCCCTTATAAATGGGCCATCTCTTGTTCTTTGTGTCCGGACTGCCTAGTGTGAAATCCACAGTGACGTTAAATGTTTTCTAATGAATAATTACTGAAAGGAAATGGAGGGCTATATGTGTAATGGATTGTAGCGCATTAAAATGTTTTATTTTGCGCACAAAAATGTTGTCCTTCACAAGCACCATGATTGTTGCGAAAAGGCCTTTGTGCGGACCTGTTTCAATGGATTATCTGCAAGCGTTTCCATCCCAAATGGGAATCAAAGGGCGTCTTTGGCAAACTAATGTTTTCCAAGATGGCAGCCATGAAACGCAGTTAGTATTTAAAGTTGTGGAGTTTAAAGGAATGTTTGAACTCGGGAGATTTTCTCACTTACTTTCCCCTCTTTTGATTTGGGAAAGTAAAGCGACTCCCCGCGACCTCTGTCCTGTTCCGGCGGCCGGACGGTCAGCCCTTTACAAGATTCTTGGAGCCTATTTCTTAGGAACAAGCAAGAGGTCCCAGGAATGGGTAGCTGGCACTTTGTCTTGGCTACCCTTCTTTTTTCTTCTTTCTTTTTTTTTTTTATTTCCTGGATGTATGTGGATAAATATGAGACTGCAGGGAATTTCAAATGTCACCTCGTTGTGAACTTATTCAGAGTTTCCCAGTGGGTTTTACTGGGGAAAGTATTGGGATTTGGGTGGCTATTCATTGTCTGTCTAAATACTGAGACCCTTGAGTTTGTGTACCAGCTCTAATCGGTTTATGACAAAATTAATGGGAGTTTCTGGTGCCTCGTGAATCAATGCAGAGATGTGAACTTCAGAGTTTCAACGATGCTTTGTTGCCAATTAGGCGACCACCATAGCCAGGGTCTAGCCTGCCCCATCTCTCTTCTCTGTCTCTGTCTCTCTCTCTCTCTTCACTAATAATATTGAGGACTGAAGACAAGAATAGCTGTTGTTTTCTGATGACTGTAGGCTAAATGTTTTGTGAAACACATAGTTTTCTAACTTCTCAAGCATCTGCCTTCATGAGGGTAGAGAGTAGGTGTGTTTGTTCCATGGAAAATATTTCCTTGGTCCTTATGGAAGATGTGTGAACTGGAGTCAAAAAAATCTATAGTCTTGCTCTTTCTCCATGAGAATAATCATACTGAACCCCATAAAGAAAAAAACAAATGAGCATTTCTCAATTGTGAATTAGAGAGGTTAACAGAAATAGGTCTTGTTTACAAGACTGCCTAAAATCTTGGTTGGTTTTTACGTTTTAGACATGAGACAACCACAGGATTCTATGTTAGGGGAGAAATAGAAACAATAATCTACACTTTTTGAAGGTATAACGGAGTACTGATAGAGTCTCCTTCCCAACCTATGAACACAACTCACGTCTGTCAAGTTGTTCTCTTTTCCTTTTGCTATTTCCCTGCTATCTCCACAAGTCTAATTTTCCAGATAAAATAAGGCTTCTCACCTACTTGGCTTCCCCACCTGTAATTTTATAAAGAATAAGTGAAAAATCAAAGTGTGGCCTTTCTCTGACCATTGGAACTGTTGTCCCAATTCTTTTCTTGGAAGGAAAATACAACAGAATTTTGCCATGCAATGTTTTTAAAAGGCTTATTATTGTAGGACATAACCCACACACTGAAAAGTGCATAAAATAAATGTGCAACTTAATAAATTATAAAGTGTACACCCATGTAGTAACCATCCAGGTAAAGACATAGAAGGTTCTAGCACCCCAGAAGCCCCTCATATACCTCCTCCACTTAACTCCCTTCATACCCACTAAAGATAACCACTATTTGGATTTTCGTGACTCGTTTTTGAGTCATTTGCTGAGGACTTACCCCCCAAAAAAACTTTAAAAAATCAAACTAGTTTCACAAAGTGAAAGCATCTAGATGATTCTAACTGGCATAGAGATGAGCACAATTATGTCTTAATATGTGTCATGAAAACTAGCAGTCCAGGTGCAGTGGCTCATGCCTGTAATCCCAGCACTTTGGGAGGCCGAGGCAGGCAGATCACTTGAGCTCGAGTTCATGACCAGCTTGGCCAACATGGCAAAACCCTGTCTCTATGAAAATTTTTTTTAAATTAGCCAGGTGAGGTGGGACGTGCCTGCATGGTCCCAGCTACTTGGAGGCTGAGGCAGGAGGATCACTTGAGCTCAGGAGGTCGAGGTTGCAGTGAGCTGTGATTGTGCCACTGCACTCCAGCAGCCTGGGTGACAGAGCAAGACCTTGTCTCACAAAAAAAAAAAAAAAAAAAAAAAAAAAAAAAGAAGAACCACTAACCAGCAAACCCAATGCTTTGCTGTGCAACACTATTACATAGAACAAGATGAAGAGAGGCCCTGTTGTTGTTAATCTTGCATCAATGCAAAGAAAACAATTGAGTCAGTAACAGAAAAGATGAGATTTGGACAGGGCAAAAATCACAACTGAATCACGCAGCCATGGGAGTCATTAATAATTGTCTTTGGATTGGGGCAGATTGCCTTCTGTTTAAGTTTGGAAAAAGAAAGCAGATAGACAATATCATTTATTGCTCAGCCACCCAAAGGCTTAGTAATTCTGTCAGCAAAAATGAGAGCTCTTCCCTATAAACCACAAGTCACCAAACAATTGTTGGGTGACATAAACATGAGCTGTGTGTCCTTGATTATTTTATTGAGAGAAGGCAGGACTCCGTTGACTGTGAGATGTATTGAAAGGACATCTTTCTGTATTCAGCCTTCTAGTTTTGATGTGAAGTCTGGTTTGAGCCAAAAGAGAATCTGTTTTTCTTCTGCATTTAAATATTATTATTGAAAATTATGTCATCCACTATGTTTTGTTTTGTAGGGGAGAAAAGGTACTATCTTTTTTAACTTTGCAGGTTCATGACTGAGAAACCAATTACAAAAGACAGATTAACAAGAGAAAAGTATATAAATTTATTGAATTTGTTTAACACATCACAGGAGCCTTCAGAAATGAAGACCCACAGAAAACTGTATATTTGTGCTTGGGTTTGATGAAGAGGGGACAGTCATGTAGAAGTAGGATTGGACAAAAGAGGATGGGTTTGATCTAACGGTAATAAACCAGGAGAAACTTAGCAAGGCCTGTTTGTCCACATTCTTCTTGGTATTTCCGTGTCTTCACAGATGAGGACATTCCTTTCCTCTATGTATACTAAAGACCCCTCTGGAATGAGGGTCTTAATCACCTACTTTTTAAGGCAAAGTCACCCAGTTTCTATGGCCTGCTTTGGCTCCTCTTTCAAGTGCCAATGTGCCATATTTTGCCATAGCATATCTTGCAGTCCATCAGTTTCATTGGTTGCAAGCAATAGAAACAACCTAAATTATGCCAAGAAAGAATAAGTTGTTTTCTTTTGGCCTTAGATGCAGGGAGTGAAGTTGGAGAGTCCCTCGTTCATAGCACACAACTGTTTTGCTCTTTCCAAAGCCTCTCTCCCAATTTCTTTTCCTTCTTTCATCTCCCTCATAGTTATCTCCGCAATTAGGTACTTCCTTCCTCACCAGCACATTTGATATGCATCCTTTAATATGCCCATATCGGCATGCAGCATGTTGCTTTGTTTGGCACAAAAAAAATTACATGCTAGTTAAATGGTAAATTGTTTCTTTTTTCTTCATAATACATTTAGTATCTTTCCTAGATGTTGTGAGTACATTTCGTTTGTTGCCCCTGACCAAGGAGAGTATTCCCTAGGGTGCTTCTCCCACTTACCCAGTCCTGGTGGTAGATATCTTCTTTCTCCATGCCCCTGAAATGCAGATCTAGGCTCCTGAAGAGAGGAATCCAGAAGTCTAGCTGTGTCTTCCACCTTCCTCGTGGCTACATAAGAGGGAGCGTCGGCCGGGCGCGGTGGCTCACGCCTGTAATCCAGCACTTTGGGAGGCCGAGACGAGTGGATCACTTAAGGTCAAGAGTTTGAGACCAGCCTGGCCAACATGGTGAAACCCCAGCTCTACTAAAAATACAAAATTAGCCACGTACGGTGGTGCATGCCTGTAATCCCAGCTACTCAGGAGGCTGAGGCAGGAGAATCGCTTGAACCCAGGAGGCAGAGGTTGCAGAAAGCTGAGATCACGCCATTGCACTCCAGCCTGGGCAATAAGAGAGAAACTCCGTCTCAAAAAAAAAGAAGAAGGCGTGTCTTGCTGGCCAGTCCCACCTGCGAGAAGATGTACCTCTGGGAGAAGTCAGAGGAGGAGGCATAGATGCTGGTGGAGGAAAAACAGATAGGGTAACATAGCAAGACGAAAAAGAAATAAAATACTCTTGGACCCCGTGTCTGACAAGTCAGTGGGGAAAACAGACAGACATCAGAAGTGGGTCAGGCTGGGCACAGTGGCTCAAGCCTGTAATCCCAGCACTTTGGGAGGCTGAGGTGGGTGGATCACTTGAGGTTTGGAGTTTGAGACCAGCTTTACCAACATGGTGAAACCCCATCTCTACCAAAAAATACAAAAAATATGTTAGCCGGGAAGTCTGAGGCAGGAGAATTGTTTGAACCTGGGAGGCAGAGGTTGCAGTGAGCCAAGATCATGCCACTGCACTCCAGACTGGGCAACAGAGAGAGACCATGTCTTTAAAAAAAAAAAAAAAAGAAGTGGGAACAGCATGGGCAATCCAGTACCTGTACCTCCTGCCTCATGTAACTGTCTGTCCAGTCCAGTCTGTGTGGATAAGCATACACATACATACATATTTAATAATCATAGTGTCCATATACATTGTATTCTGCTGTTCTTTTTGAGCAGGGTCTCACTTTTTTGCCCAGGCCTGGGGTGTGGTGGCGTGAACACTGCTCACTGCAGCCTCAAACTCGGGGGCTCAATCCTCCCACCTCAGGTCCCCAGTACCTGAGACTACTGGGCATGCACCACTATGCCAGGCTAATTTTTGTATTTTTTGTAGAGATGGGGTTTCTCCATATTGCCCAGGCTAGGCTTGAGCTCCTGAGCTCAACCGATCCACCTGCCTCGGCTTCCCACGTTCTTTTTTAAAAGGCAGAAAATATCGGTTACATAATGTTCATAGGCATTACTATTATGTCTTATTGTTGTAAATTTAATGTAAATCACCATTTTAGATAACACCACAGAAACACAGATAATTTTTGTAATTGCTTAAAATATTTCCCTAGTCAAAGTCCTAAGGAATAGCAATACATTTTTTTTCCATATGATAATGTTACCTTTCAAAGGGATAATCAAAATTTACAATGCTACCTCCAGTGTGTTTGGGTTATAATTTCACTTCAACCTTGTCAGAATTAATACACAAGTATTATTCTTTCCCTTATTTGTCACCTTATGGTAATAACTTGGTACTGCTGATTTAATTTGCATACATTTAATTATTACTGATGTTGAGCATCAAAAGGCAATCTTCAGGCAGGGCGTGGTGGTTCACAACTGTAATCCCAGTGATTTGGAAGGCTGAGGCGGGAGGATCGCTTGAGGCTAGGAGACCAAGTCCAGCCTGGGCAACATAGTAAGACATTGTCTCTACAAAAAATTAAAAACAAGACTTAGCTTGATGTGGTAGTGTGTGCTTGTAGTCCCAGCTACTTGAGAGGCTGAGGCAGGAGGATCACTTGAATCCCAGAGTTCAAGGCTGCAGTGAGCTAAGATTGTGCCACTACACTCCAGCCTGGGCAACAGAGCAAGACCCTGTCTCTTAAAATAAATAAATAAACAAGGTAATCTTTAAACAGGAACCAGCAACTGAACTAACAGTAACATAGCTCAGCATGGGCCAATTCCATTTCCGTCATGAAACTGAAAATACTTCCCAGGCAGATGGCTGTATCTAGGCAAAACTGAAGTAGATCAAGCGTCTATTTAGAATTATGGCTTTGGGGCTTTCTTCTCAGTCTCTTTCTTCTGGTACTTTTCCCCTCCCTCGGACACTTGGAGCCTCAGTGGAGGTGGTGAGCTTGGTTGGAGGCTGGTTGGGAGCACAGGCTCTGGAGTTCAGCTGTTGATTTTGAATCCTGCCTTCCTTGCTTACCATCTGTGGGTCTTAGATAGTTGAGCCTTAGTTTGCTCTTTTGAAAAATCAAGATGATAATACCTATTTCACAGGGGGGTTGTGAGGATTAAATAAGATGATGAGATGACCAATGTGAGACCATGGCCCAGAGCCAACATGCAGGCTGCATAATGGAACGGGAGGCCTAGATGCTTCTGTGAGCTCCTACCATTTAGACCAGGGGTACCCAACCCCTGGGCAGTGGACTGGTACCGGTCCGTGGCCTGTTAGGAACCGGGCCGCACAGCAGGAGATGAGTGGTGGGTGAGCTAGCATCACTGCCGACGCTCCGCCTCCTGTTAGATCCGTGGCAGCATTAGACTCTCACAGGATTGTGAAGCCTGTTGTGAACTGCACGCGTGAAGGATCTAGGTTGAACACTCCTTATGAGGATCTAACGCCTGGTGATCTCAGGTGGAGCAGGAGTTTCATCCTGAAACCATTCCCTCCCTCTTCTCTCGTCCATGGAAAAATTGTCTTCCACGAAACCAGTCCCTGGCGACAAAAAGGTTGGGGACCACTGACCGCTGTCCTAGACCACCCAGATGTGCCTTCTTCAGAACTTATGCCTTTTCTTTCCAATCACTTCTTTTTGCAAAATGTCCCAAACCAGGGTTCCATCAACTTTAATCTGTGTACCAATGTCCCATTAACTTCAATCTAAGTCCTGTCAACTTCAGTCTGTGTACCAATGGCCCATCAACTTTAAGTGCCTGAAGTAAAGGGATCCAGGGGTGAATTGTTAGCCAATGCTATAGTTTATTCAAGGTGGGGGCAGGCTTGGAGAAGTCAGGGGCCTCTCAGTACCCCTCAAGGCTAACCATGTAAGAATCCTTGAAACAAATGTGGAACTGGCTTGAGACCGTATAGCTGTGGGGTTTGTTTCACGGTTTAAGAGGACAAGAAACCGTACTCAGGTGCCTCTTTCTGAACTTCCAGAACAATCTCCTTGCCAAAGAACGGGAAGCTCCCTGTGCCAGACTAATCAGTGACTCTCCCTCAGATGCAGAAAAACTTAATTATAAATGCAAAGCAACAAAGTGCAAAATTGAGCAGTGAACAGATGTAGATAGAACATTTGCATTTGATATATAAAAGGTCAAACTGAGTAGAGGCAAGAAGGATGAGCAAGAAGCATGATGGATGTGGGTTGAATCTCAGCTCTGCCACTTACCAGCTGTAGAAACATTGTCACTTATTATTACAGATTGAACTTCCCAGATCCAAAAATGCAAAATGCCCGCAAATCCGAAACTTTATGAGTGCCCACTTGATGCTCAAAGGAAACGGTCATTGGAGAATTTTGGATTTCAGATTTTCAGATGTGAGATGCTCAACCTGCAAGCATAATGCAAATATTCCAAAATCAGAAGAAAGTTCAAAATCTCATGTATTTCTTGTCCCAAGCAGTTCAAATAAGGGATACTCAACCTGTATGTCAATTGTTATTTTATCATCTGCTACTTCCAGGGGAGGAAAAACTCACTTTTACATAGTTACCTTCATCAGATATTTCTCTGCAGGAAAAGTTTCATAAGCAAAGTCAAAAGAAAAATGGGAAAATGGGGAAAAATATTCACAGTGCATAGGAAAAGGCTAATTTCCTAACTTTACAAAGAGACCATACAAATGAAAGACAAAAATAAGTTCTCCTTAGACCCTTAGGAAGGATATGAGTAGGTGGATCATAGAAAAAGAGATACAAAAGCCCGTCACCGGTACAAAAATATGTTCTCTCTCGCTTGCAGTTCAGGGAATGCTTCCATCTCCAGCTACGTTGCTGGAGAAAATTTTTTAAAAGACCCATGACACAAGTACTAAAGAGATTTGGGGGAAAACTGCATTTTCATACCCAGTTTGTGGAAGGGGAAGTTGCGGCAACCTTTTATATTTATTTATTATTCATGTATTTATTTATTTATTTATTTATTTTGAGACAGAGTCTTGCTCTGTCATCCAGGCTGGAGTATAATGACACTATCTCGGCTCACTGCAAGCTCCACTTCCCAGGTTCACCCCATTCTCCTGCCTCAGCCTCCCGAGTAGCTGGGACTACAGGCGCCCGCCACCACACCCGGCTAATTTTTTGTATTTTTAGTAGAGATGGGGTTTCACCGTGTTAGCCAGGATGGTCTCGATCTCCTGACCTCATGATCCGCCCGCCTCCGCCTCCCAAAGTGCTGGGATTACAGGCGTGAGCTACCATGCCTGGCCTATTTTTAAATTAGTTTTTAAAGACAAGGTCTCGCTTTGTCACCCAGGCTGGAGTGCAGTGGCACAATCATGGCTCACTGCAACCTCAAACTCCTGGGCTCATATGATGCTCCCGCTTCAGCCTCCTGAGTTGCTGGGACTACAGGTGTTGCACCACCACTCATGGCCAGCAGCAATCTTTTTGATGAATATTTGCTAAGTAAGCTCTCCAAATTGTCTTGACCTAGCAATTCCTCCTCTGCAAGTATCTCCTACTGGTTCTCTCAAAGAAGAGGCCAAATTATAAGCAGGAAGATGCCCATTACAAGATGGTTTGTGACATGCAAAACTAAAAACAAAGTTAGTTTATAGGACTGTCCGCTCCTCAAGGACAGGAATATCTTTCTGGCTTGTTCACTGAAATATCCCAAGCAAGTGCCTAAAGCAGGGCTTGAGATGTAAAAAGAGCTCAATAGATGTTTGGCAGATAATTGAAGGTAATAAACAATGGGACAACTTACAGTCATTAAAAAGAATAAGATAGGCTGGGCACAGTGGCTCATGCCTGTAATCCCAGCACTTTGGGAGGCCGAGGCAGGCGGATCACCTGAGGTCAGGAGTTTGAGACCATCCTGGGCAACGTGGTGAAACCCAACCTCTACTAAAAATATAAAAATTAGCCAGGTGCAGTGGCACACACCTTTAATCCCAGCTACTCGGGAGGCTGAGGCAGGAGAATTGCTTGAACCCGAGAGGTGGAGGTTGCAGTGAGCTGAGATCAGCCTGGGCAACAAAGCAAGACTCCATCTTAAAAAAAAAAAAAAAAAAAAAAGGGTTCTTGCTGATAGGAAAAGATGTTAAGGATATATTGGGGTTTTTCCAACTTTTATTTTAGATTCAGGGGTACATGTGCAGGTTTGTTACCTGGGTTTATTGTGTGATGCTCAGTACCCAATAGTTAGTTTTTCAACCCTTTCCCCCTCTCTTCCTTCCCCCTCCAGCAGTCCTCAGTTTCTGTTGTTGCCATCTTCATGTCCATGAGTACCCAGCGTTTAGCTCCCACTTGTGAGAACATGCCATAATTGGTTTTCTGTTCCTGCATTAATTAACTTAGGGTAATGGCCGGTAGCTGCATCCATGTTGCTGCAAAGGACATGATTTCTTTCTCTTTTTTTTTTTTTTTTTTGAGACTGAGTTTCACTGTTGTCACCCAGGCTGGAGTGTAGTGGTGTGATCTCGGCTCACTGCAAATTCTGCCTCCTGGGTTCAAGCAATTCTCCTGCCTCAGCCTCCCGAGTAGCTGGGATTACAGGCATGTGCCACCACACCTTGCTAATTTTTGTACTTTTACTAGAGAAAGGGTTTCACCATGTTGGCCAGGTTAGTCTCAAACTCCTGACCTCAGGTGATCCAAATGAGCCACGATGCCTGGCTCATTCTTTTCATGGCTGCACAGTATTCCATGGTGTATATGTACCAAATTTTCGCTATCCAAGAGAATATATTGCTAAGGAAGAAAAAAGCAAAATGCAGCATGCTGCATCTTATGTGATTTTGTCTGGATAAATACAAAAACCAAATGATATCGAGGCATAAATTTTCAGGAAGGATGCACAAGGAAGAGTGGTAAACCTCTGGGGAGAGACTGAGGTTCAAAGAGATGAGAGTGGCTTTTGCTTTTCAGACTGTTTGACGCTTAAAAATTGGATGGGTATTAATGATAATATTTAAAAATCTCTCTCACACACACACCCCCATAGACATGCATGTACATGTGTGCCATGTTACAGGACATATGGCCAGATATCATGGGAACCAAGAAGTTACCAGGTTGTAAGAGTCTGTGTCTGTCTTTCTATCTTTGGGATTGCAAATTGATGTATTTGCCTATGCATTGGCCAGTATGGTCAGCAGCATAGGTCGTCATAACCCTGTAATTCACTTCTCCATGACAAAATGAGTTAAGCCTCATAGGCTCCCCTGTATTAGTCCATTTTCATGCTGCTGATAAAGACATACCTCAGTTGGGGTAATTTATAATTATAAAGAAAAAGAGGTTTAACGGACTCACAGTTCCACATGGCTGGGGAGGCCTCACAATCATGACAGAAGGCGAAAGGCACGTCTTACATGGCAGCAGAAAATAGAGAACTTGTACAGGGAAACTCCCCTTTATAAAACTATCAGATCTTGTGAGACTTGTTCACTGTCATGAGAACAGCACAGGGAAGACCCACCCCCGTGATTCAATTACCTCCCACCATGTCCCTCCCATGACACATGGGAATTGTGGGAGCTACAACTCAAGATGAGATTTGGGTGGGGACACAGCCAAACCATATCACTCCCTAACCCAGATTCCCAGGCCCATTTCTGTCTTGCCAATGTAGGTCTATTCCCCTCCCTGGCTGAAGCCAGGGTAGTGCCATGCCCTTGTCTACATGTGACCAGCTCAGCTCACCCCTTCAACAGGACTGAGCGGGGGAAGGATTGTCTTGGAAGAGGATGTAGTTGGGAAGGTAGTTCCTGACATCTCTATCATGCCAAGGTCCAAAGGAGGCAGTGACATTGGTCAAAGTCACATGTCTACCCAGCAGTGGGATGAGGCTGAAATTCTGATCCCTTCCACAGCCTCCCCCATCACTTAGCTTCCCTGTTTATACTTTCACAAAGAGGAAAATACCATCTGGCTATGGAGTTGTTGTGGGTAATACATGAGACAGAGATTTGTAAACTGCCCAGTTACTGGGCTCTGTGCACAGTAAAAACTCAATAAATAGAAAGGGCTACTACCCATTTTAATATTACATTTTATTGGCAGGGAGGTACATTTGGGTAAATCAATGTTGATTTTCCTTCTTTAACCTGTGCTCACTCTCAGACCAGTGGCTTTAGTTAGAATGCTTCCTCTTTGAATTCTCTAGATTATTTCAAATCTATACATGGCACAGAATTTATTCACTCATTTGACAAATCTGCTGAGCACCAATTATGTAGCAAGACTTGAGCTAGAAGCTGGGGACACACAATGAAAAAGACTTACCCCTGAGAGGCTTCTAGAAGGGCTCAGCCTAAGATCAAGGAATCAAGTAATTAGAATCACTGTCAGCTGCAGTTATTAGGATAATGGCAATTTCATAACTGTAAGTTGTACAAAATGCTATAAAGAAATAGGGTGAAGAGATAATAATAGAGGAATTTGCTTATTTTATAAATGTTTCAAATACAAGTTACAAAATTTAGAAAGAGCTAACAGGTATATATAACAAAGTTTAAGCCTTCTTTTCCAGAAGCAACTACGGTTTTCAATTCCTTGGGCATGCTTTTAGGGAGATGTTGTGACTTTATAAGCATCTATGTATGCACACGTACATTGGTTTTCTTTTTTTTCTTTCTTTTTTTTTTTTTTTGAAATAGGGTCTCACTCTGCTACCCAGGCTGGAGTACAGTGGTGCAGTTATGACTCACTGCAGCCTCTACCTCCCCGGGCTCAGATGATCTTCCTACCTTGGCCTCCTAAGTAGCTGGGACTTCAGGTGTGTGCCATCGCACCTGGCTCATTTTTGTATTTTTCTGTAGACATGGGGTTTGGCCATGTTGCCCAGGCTGGTCTCAAACTCCTGAGCTAAAGCAATCTGCCTGCCTACGCCTTCCAAAGCTCTGGGATTACAGGTGTGAGCCACCATGCCCAGCCTTGTTTTTCTTACAAATGGTAGCATTCTATTTAGGAGATTCTATAGCTCTATGGTCTTTCATTGGATGCATGAACCATAATTTAATTTACCTGTTTCCTATTGATGGATATTGAGGTTGCTTATTATTTTGTTCACATGAGAGCATATCTAGAGGATAAATATCTACAAATGAAATTATTGTGTCAAAGAATATATGCCTAATTTTTGAAATATACTTTCAAATTACATTTCATAAAGATTCTATAATATATATACCTTCTCACTTGTAATAGATGCTAGTAATTCCTTTCCACACTTACTAAGAGTATGTTCTCAAACTTAGCTATCAGAGTGCCAAAAATGAAAATCGTATCTCAGTATATTTGAATAGCATTTTTCTTTTGCGTGAAATGGAGTATCTTCTACATATATTTAAAAGACAAAGTTGTATTTTCTGTGAATTGTTGTTTACATCCTTCATTTTTGGTGTATTTGTGTGGGGTGTTGGACTTTTATTGATTTATGGAAGCTTTTTATATATTAAGAAACCTAATGATTTATCTGAGCTATAAATTGTAAATATTTTTCCTAGAATTGATTTGTCTTTTAACTCTGCTTATAATGTTTTTTTCTAGGGAGAAATATTTTCTACGTAGTTGAATGAACAGTCTGTTCTTTTGTGGATTCTGGTTGTTTTTAGTCATACTTAGGCATGTCTTCCTTCATTCATATTTTCTTCTAGTACTTTCCTTTCATTATTTTATTTTTTAGTGTTTAAATCTTTGATCCTTCCAGAATTGTTTTGGTGTAAAATATGACATAGATGTCCAGCCTTCCTTTTATAGAACTATCCAGTGTTTCCAACATTAATTTTGAAAATTAGGTTGATAAATGTATAAGTTACATTCAGTAAAATTCACACTTTTTAGATGACATTTCTCTGAGTTTTTACAATTGCATAATGCCATTTATTGAATAACTCATTTTCTTACCATGAATTTGAAATACTACCTTGACCATTTAATAAATCCACCTGTATGTTTGGGATAAATTCTATTCTTTCCATTTAGCAATATTGAATTGCTTGTCAATTCATGTTCAAGGATATGTTATTGAATTTATGTCTTAATTAAAGACATATGTCATCATGTCTTAATTTATGTCTTAACATTGAATTTATGTCTTAATACCTGCTAAGGCTGGTACCTTCTCATTAATCTTTTTGTTTCTTTCAGAAATTTCCTGGATATTCTTACTTATTTTTCTATATGAGCTTTAGACTCAATTTGTTTAGCATGCAATAAATCTTGGCAGTATTTTAAATGGGACTTTATAGTTGAACTTAGGTAAATTAATAACTATATGATATTGAATCTCCCTATCCAAGAACATAGTATATCTTTCCATTTGTTTAAATTTTTTGTGTGTTCCTCAAGAGTGTGTTAAAATTATTTTTATAGAAATCTGGCACATTTGGTGATAAACTTACTCTATATTTTATCTCTTTAGTCAATATCTTAAGGGGAGTTATTTCTACCATTGCATATTCTAACTAATAATTATTTGGTTACATTAGAGCTATTGATTTTTGTTTATTAACTTTGTATATGGCCTGAATTTACATATCATATATAATGTTTGGATTTTCCTTGGAAATAGTAATCAGCAGATGCTTTTCTTCTCCAATGTTTCTATTTTGATTTCCTCCTCTTATCTAATTGCATTGGCCAGTACTTCGAATTAGGACGATAAAGAAAACTTACGTCTTTTTCTTGACTTTAAGAGGCATGCTTTTATGTTTATTAAGTATGGTGCTAGCTTTTGAGACATAGCTGTATTTTTATAATGTTAAATAAGTGTCTACTGTTTTTGTAATTATCAAGAATGTAATATAATTATAATTATCAAGAATGAAAATTGAGTTGATCGAATGCTTTTTTAAAACTTAGATGTATAATTTTTCACATGATCTATTGATTTGGTAAATCTATTATTAACAGGTTTTCTAATATTGTATTCTTAGAATAATCTATTTTATTACTAGATTTTCTGATATAACATTCCTGGAATAAATCCCATTTGGTCATGTTTTACTATTTCTTTATGTTTTGTTGAATTCAACTTGCTAATCACTTATTGAGGAATTTGGTTTTGACATTCCTAAGATGAGCTTGGTCTACTTTCTTTTATATTTTTATTACAAAATATCACACACAGAAGAGTATATATAAATATGTATAACTTAAAGAATAACAAACACTCATATGCCTCCACCCAGTGAAAGATACAAAACCCACCCTTGGTTTTCTTTGTTGTTTTACCACCTGTAAAAGTATTCTCTAGCCAGAGTGGTGGCACATACCTGTAATCCCAGCTACTCGGGAGGCTGAGGCAGGAGAATCACTTGAACCTGGGAGGTGGAGGCTGCAGTGAGCTGAGATCACACCACTGCACTCCAGCCTGGGCGACAGAGTGAGACTCTGTCTCAAAGAAAGCAATAGATTGCTTAATTTTGCTTATTTGGGGCCCTTGTTATAATAGAATTAAACTACATATACTCTTATGTGACTGGCTTTCTTTGAACAATGCTGTTCTTTGAGATTGAACCACGTTGATCAGCATGTGATGGATTCACTTCCACAGTTGTACACAGCATGACTGAATTAAACATTTTTGTTGAATCTATCCTGAATTGGCCTGTTTTTCCATTTCTATAAGTCATCTTTTGTGTCCTTCTGGAGTGTGTTAAAAAGAATATGGATTCTGGAGTCAGGCTGTTTAGTGTCCATCTCAGTTGACATGTACTAGCTATGTGGCAAGTTATTTAACCCCTCTGTGTCTCAGTTTCCCCATCTGTAAAATGGGAGCTAAAATACCTACTACCTCATAGGGTTATTGAAAGGTTTCAAATGAATTCATATATAAGAAGCACTTGGGGCAGTGCCTGGCATACTGTAAGTTCTATATAATTGTTTGTGGTATGACTATACCACTGTGCAATCATAATAGTAACATGTTCTTTTATTGGTGGAAGTTGAGTGTGTTTCTTGTTTTGGAGTTGTTATAAATAACGCTGCCATGTACCTTCCTATGCTTGTCCCCCACAGCACATAAACAAGAGGAATTAAGTGGCTTGGTCAGAGGATATGTGTCTTCAACTTTTCTAGGCTATACTAAATTGTTTTCCAAAGTAATTGTACCAATTTACATTCCCATCCATATAGTATAAGAGTTTCTCTTGCTCTACATCCTTCCCAGCTTGTCTTGTTAGGCTTTAAAATTTTTGTCAGTTTGGTAAGTATAAAATTATATTACGGTGCATATTAATTTGCACATTTCATATTTGTATTGGCCATTTGATTTTTTTTTTTTTCAAGACGAAGTCTGGCTCTGTTGCCCAGGCTGGAGTGTAGTGGCATGATCTCGGCTCACTGCATCCTCCACCTCCTGGGTTCAAGCAATTCTCCTGCCTCAGCCTCCTGAGTAGCTGGGATTACACGTGCCTGCCACTGTGCCCAGTGAATTTTTGTATTTTTAGTAGAGACAGGGTTTCGCCATGTTGGCCAGGCTGGTCTCAAACTCCTGACCTAAGGTGATCCACCTGCCTTGGCCTCCCAAAGTGCTGGGATTACAGGCGTAAGCCACCATGCCCGGCGGATTTTTTTTTTTTTTTTGACAAGGTCTGGCTCTATTGCCCAGGCTGGAGTGCAGTGGCACAATCTTTGCTCACTGCAGCCTCCACCTCCCAGGCTCAAGCCACCCTCCCACCTCAGCCTCCTGAGTTGCTGGGGCTACAGGCATGTACCACCACATGCAGCTAATTTTCATATTTTTTGTAGAGATGGGGTTTTGCCATGTTGCCCACACTGGTCTCAAACTCATGGCCTCAAGCGATCTGCCCACCTCGGCCTCCCAAAATGTTAAGATTACAGGTGGGAGCCACCACACCCGGCCAGCCATTCAATTTTATATAAAATGCCTGTTTGCCACCATCCTAATTTTAGAATGAACTGTTTGATTTTTCTTATTCATTTCTAGATCCTTTTTATGTATTGGAAATAGCTTCCCCAACTCTATAGCTTTGCGCTTCACTCTTTTTATATCTTTTAATAAACAAAATGTATTGATTTTAATGTAATCAAGATTGTACATCATTCCCTTTATGGTTGATGCTTTTTCATGTGAATTATGAAGAAATCCTGGCTAGGCATAGTGGCTCACACCTGTAATCCCAGCACTTTGGAAGGCCAAGGCAGATGGATCACTTGAGCCTAGGAGTTTGAGACAAGCCTGGGCAATATGGCAAAACCCTTTCTCTATAAAAAAATACAAAAATTAGCAGGGTGTGGTGATGAGTGCCTGTGGTCTCAACTACTTGGGAAGCTAAGGCAAGAGGATCATTTGAGCCCAGAAGTTTGAGGCTACAGTAATCTATAGTAGCACCACTACACTTCGGCGTGGGCAACAGAGCAAGACCCTGTCTCAATCAATCAATCAATGGAAAGAAATAAATTATTTCCTACCCCAAGGCCATGAAGATATCTTCTATAGTCTCTTCTAAAGCTTTATAGTTTTGCCTTTCACATTTAGATTTTTTTTGGTAACCATCTTACTGAAATACAATTCATACACCATACAATTTAGAGTAGATACCTCAAGGTTTTCAGTTTATTCACAGAGTTACACAACCGTCAACACAATCAATTTTAGAACATTTCAACACCTTGAAAAGAAATCTCATGCCCTTTAGCAGTCACCTCAAACTGCCTAGCACTTGGTAACTACTGATCCACTTTCCATGTCTATATATTTCACTGTTCTGGATATTTCATATAAATGAAGTCATATAGTAGTTGTCCTTTTGTAACTGCTTCTTTCACCTAGCATAATGTTTTCAAGGTTCATCCACGTTGTAACATGTATCAGTACTCCTTTCTTTTTGTTGCCACATATAGGTCTTTAATCCACTGAAAATTACTTTTCTGTGTGGTATGGGGTAGGCATACAGTTTTTTTGCACACACCTCCCAGTGTCCCAGGATGATATTTGGAAAAGGCTGCCCTTTTCTCACTGCTTTGTTCTGCTACCTTTGTCAACATAAAGTGTTCATTTATTTGTAGGTCTGATCCTGGGCTCTCTAGTCTGTTACACTGGTGTCTTTGTATCCCCATGCCAATATCATACTATCTGGATTAATGTAGTTTTACAGTATGGCTTGGTAACTAGTAGAGCAAGTCATCAGACAACAATAAGCTGTTCTGTATACAGATTATCTTGGCTATTCTTGGTCCTTTGCAATTTCACAAAAATTTCAGAAACAGCTTGTCAAGTTTTACTTAAACTTCTTGGGATTTTGATTGTGATAGTATTGAATCTAAGGACCAGTGTGGGAGAACATAACATCTTTAGAATACTCAGTCTTTCCATTCATGAATATGGTATACCCTTTTATTGTTCTTTAATTTCTTCTAATTGTTTTCCTTTAAAATGTATTGAGGTGAAATTCACATAATGTAAAATTAGCTGTTTTAAAGTAATCAGATTCAGTGGCATTTTGTAAACTCACAATATTGTGCAGCCGCCACTTCTTTATAGTTTCAAAACATTTCCATCACTCCAAAGTAAAATATCTTCCCATTAAGCAGTTTCCACTCATGTTCCCTCCCACCATCTCTTGCTGTCTTAGTCCATTTTGTGTTGCTATAAAGGAATACTTGAGGCTGAATAGTTTATAAAGAAAGAAAGGTTTATTTGGCTTATAATTCTGATGGCTGGAAAGTTCAAGATTGGGCATCTGCACGTGGTGAGGGCCTCATAGTGGAAGATAAAGGGAAACTAGCATGTGCAGAGATCACATGGTGAGTGAGGAAGCAAGAGAGAGGAGGTGGAGGTATCACCTGATGGGCTCTTTTTAAATAACCAGCTCTTTCAGGAACAAATAGAGTGAAAACTCACTCACCCTGAGGGAGGGCATTAATTTATTCATGAGGGATCCATGGGATGGAGCCTATGACCCAAGCACCTCCTAGAAGGCCCCACCTCCAACACTGGGGATCAGGTTTCAACATGAGACTTGGTGGGAACAAACCATACCCAAACCAAAGCATTTGGCAACCACCAATCTGCATTCTGCCTCTATGGCTTTATCAGTTCTGTTTATCCAATAATGTCTTATCATTTTCTCCTATAGCAGTCTTATATATCTTCTATTAGATTTATTCCTAAAGAATCTTTAACTTTATTGTGAAATGTTTTAAATAAGTATTATGAAAAATAAACATTCTATAAGTCATGCAACCGATAAGCTTTGTATAAAAGTAGAAAGAATAGTATAATGAATCTCCTAGTAACTCTCACCACCAGAATAATAATCTCATGGCCAGTGATGTCTTACCTCCTTCCCCATTTGTTTCCCATAGCCAGGTTACTCTGATACAGTTCCAGACACAATGTCATTTCCTCCGTATTTCAGTATTTATTTCTAAGTGATACAGAATCTTTTAAAAACATAACCACTATGCCATACGTTGTGACTATTGATAACTCTTTTTCATCTCTTTTTTAAAATAACAGCTTTATTGAGATCTAATTCATATGCCATACAATTAATCTATTTAAAGTGTACAGTTCACTTGTTTTTAGTATATTTGCAGAGTTGTGCAGTCATCACCACACCATGGACATGTTTCCGTTTCTCTTGGGTAGATACCTAAGAGTGGAACTGCTGGGTCATATGGTAGCTCTGTTTAATCTTTGGAGGAACTACCAGAATGTTTTCCAAAGTGGCTGCACCATTTTCTTTTTCTTTTTTTTTCTTTTTCCTTTTTATTTTTTTTTTTTGAGATAAGGTCTCACTCTTTTGCCCAGGCTGGAGTCCAGTGGTGTGATCACGGCTTACTGCAGCCTTGACCTCCCAGACTTAAGCAATCCTCCCACCTCAGCCTCCCAAATAGATGGTACCACAGGTGTGCACCACCATACCCAGCTAATTTTTTTTTTCATTTTTGTAGAGATGGGGTCTCACTGTGCTACCCAGGCTAGTCTCAAACTCCTGAGCTCAAGCCCCCATCTGGGCCTCCCAAAAGGCTGGGATTGCAGGCATGCGCCACTGTGCCCGACCTGCACCATTTTATATTCCCACCAACAATGGATGAGGGTTCTAAATTTTTTACTTCCTTGCCAACACTTATTATCTGATATTTTCCCTGGTGAGGGCCTCAGGCTACTCGTAGTGGAAGGTAAAAGGAAGCTAGCACGTAGAGAGATTACATGGTGTGAGAGGAAGCAAGACAGAGAGGGAGGGAGGGATAGGGGTGGGTGTGAAGTGGTATCTCATTGTGGTTTTGAGTTGTATTTTCTACTTTTTTCTCTTTTAAAATATAGGTTCCCTTGTAGTTTCCTTCAACAAATGTTGAAGAAAGTAACTAGATTTTCCTGTAGCGTCTCCCACTCTGGATTTAGGTGATGGTATACTACAGCATTGTTTAATGTCTTCCATTCCTTACTGTCCTTTGAATTGGAAGTTAGATCTAAACCTGTGCTCCCTGAGTACTAGGCACTGGTCACCTATGGCTATGTAAATTTAAATAAATCAAAATTAAATACAAATTTCAGTTCCTCAGCCTCACCACATTTCAAGTGCTAAAAGGCCACACATGTGGCTAGTGGCTGCTGTACTGAACAGTGAAGCTATCAAATATTTTCATCATGTCAGAAGATTCTATTTGACAGCGCTGACTTAGGGGTTAGATCAGATTCAGCTCTGTAGGATTTCAATCTTTTGAAACTTGAGATTTACTTTATGGCTTGGAATAATGTCCATTTTTAAAAAGTTCTATGTGCTTTTGAACTAAAATGTATATGCTCCAGTTGTTGGGTGCAACGGTCTACATGTGTTAGTTGATTGTGGTGTTTGATTTTCTATGTGCTATTGAGGGTTTTTTGCTATTGGTTTCTGTCAGTTTCTATCAGAGAGAGGCTAGTTATGATCCCTCACTATGGGATTGTTTTAGTAAACTGCAATATAGTAAGCACAAATAGTGAAATACTTTGCAGTTCTAAAAAATAATGAGGAATATCTCTCTAAACAACTCCCAAATGAGCTCCAAAAAAGACAAGATTGAAAAATAGCATATATAGTTTGCAAACATTAGCCTAAGAAAAGAGGAAAACAAATCTACATGTAAATTGCTTATATTTAAAAAAGAAACTGTTTTAGCAATTTTAACTTTTTTTTTTTTTTTTTTTTGAGATGGAGTCTCACTCTGTCGCCAGGCTGGAGTGCAGTGGAGCAATCTCAGCTCACTGCAACCTCCGCTTCCCAGGTTCAAGCCATTCTTTTGCCTCAGCCTCCCAAGTAGCTGAGACTACAGGCACTCACCACCATACCTAGCTAATTTTTGTATTTTCAGTACAGATGGAGTTTCACCATGTTGGCCAGCATGGTGTCGATGTCTTAACCTCGTGATCCACCCACCTCAGCCTCCCAAAGTGCTGGGATTACAGGCATAAGCCACCACGCCCGGCCAGCAATTTTAACTTTTTAAAATTTTTATTTCATTTTTTACTTTTTGTAGAGATACGGTCTCGCTTTGTTGCCCACGCTGGTTTCAAACTCCTGGCCTCGAGTGATCCTCCTGCCTCAGCCTCCCAAAGTGCTGGGATTACACATGAGAGCCACCGCACCCAGACCAATTTTAACATTTAAAAAATAGTTGTTTACAGGAGGAGGATGAGAGTGCAGAGGAAAGGGTAAGAACAGGAGCTAGGTCTCTGAATATGCCCTAATTTATTCCTTGGCATCATTAAATATTTTACATACTTATAAAACAAAATTAAATTTAAAAATCAATCCCCTGACATAAATGGTAAAATGAAAAAAAAAAATGTACATCTGGTTGCTAGCATAGAAAGAGAGATTGACTATTTCAAGGGAACCTAAAAAACACAGTAATGTGTCTCTACAATTCCAGTGAGGTTTACCCTGAGGACAAAGAATTCAAAAAGTTTTAGATGGTTTTCAGTAATCCCACTGGTGACAGTGTTGGTATTATTATTTTGAGACTGTTGTGTGTATATTGTTAATAAAGCCAATGAAATACTGCTCATGTCATTGAACTAGAATTTTTGGATGGGAGAAAAGAGAAGAGTTAGAAAACTAAGGTTAAGGCTGGGTGTGATGGTTCACACTGGTAATTCCAGAATTTGGAAGGCCAAGTTGGGCAGATCACTTCAGGTCAGGAGTTCGAGACCAGCCTGGCCAACATGGTGAAACCCCATCTTTACTAAAAATACAAAAATTAGCCAGGCATGGTGGCCCGCACCAGTAGTCCCAACTACTCAGGAGGCTGAGGCAGGAGAATCACTTGAACCCGGGAGGCAGAGGTTGCAGAGAGGTGAGATCACGTCATTGCACTCCAGCCTGGGTAACAGAGCGAGACTCTTGTCTCAGAAAACTAAGGTTAAGTTCAAACCTCTTCATTCTATATTAAATTGATAGAATCAGAATAAACTCATAATATATTTTATTTTTAAAATGCTTTCTTCTGCTATTGAAAAGGTCTAGAAACAATGATTAACCCTGCAGCAATGACCACTCCTAGGGTATGAACGTGGCAGCTACCATCTACCCACTCAAATAAACCAGAGTTCATTGGAGAAAAGACAGATTCAAGGTCTAGGTTGAAAATAAATAAGCTTTGAAACAACTCAGCATCCTCATAAGCAAGAAAGCTCATAAAGACAAGGCCATGTCAGAAGGACTCGAATCACTCAGGTATGACAGCTATAACTGCACTACCGCAGTCCAGGCTGGATGACAGAGTAAAAATCCTATCTCCAAAATAACAATAATAAATTAATTAAACTAAAAATTACTCAAGAGCCTACTTGATAGATTCCCACTGGCCAAATTTGGGATAAATTGGGCATCAATAAGGTTAACTGTTGGCTGGGCGCAGTGGCTCATACCTGTAGTCCCAGCACTTTGGGAGGCCAAGGTGGGTGGATCACTTGAGGTCAGGAGTTCGAGACCAGCCTGGCCAACATGGTGAAACCCCGTCTCTACTAAAAATACAAAATCTTAGTTGGGTGTGGTGGTGCATGCCTATAATCCCAGATACTTGGTTCATGCCTATGATCCCAGCTACTCTGAGGGACAAGAATTGCTTTAACCCAGAAGGCGGAGGTTGCAGTGAGTCAATATCACACCACTGCACTCCATCCTGGGCAACAGAGCAAGACTCTGTCTTAAAAAAAAAAAAAAAGTTAACTATCATGGCATGAAACATAATCAATACATATAAACCTTTAATTTGTAATGATATTAAAAACTCATTGTCACCTTGGGAGGATGCAGTGGAACCAACTCATTATTCTGAAAACTAGCAAATCAAACATTTATCCTGCCTTTCCCTTGCAAACTGTACCACAGGGCAACCAAACAGTTAATAAGGGAGATTTCTCTTTATAGAACAGTCTCATCTAATAAATGAAGAAGGTTTGATAGAACTGGAATATCAAACTCCTAAGAAAATGTGGATTTGGGTAGTGTGTATCAGAAAACACTGACATCCTGAAAAGACAGCCAGCCCTCATGTGTCTCCTTCTGGAAGTATAATATGCTGCCTATGAAGTCTTTTTTTTTGGCAAAACCAATCAATCTTGTATCTGATTGGACCTCTAATTCAAACAGCCAGTTTTCAGGAAATGCAGGAGAAAGACAGACGTGTTAAATGACTCCTTAAGAATGCAATTAACAAAACCTAGAATGTGAGAAATTCTACAAGACAGATTGTCCAATTTTCTCTATGAATAAATTGCAAGAAAGAAATGGAGGGAACCTATAGAACAACAGAGACTTGAGAGACACATTGGCTACATGCAACGTGTGGGCCTTGTTTGCATCCTGATTTGAGCAAACCAATTGTAAAATATAGATATAATTAGAGAAATTTGAACATTAGGTATTATAATTAGTATTAAGGAATTATTATGGTATTCTTTATGATAATGGTGTTGTGATGACCTATAGGTATATAAGTGCATGTATAGTTTTAGAGTTCCTATGTTTTAGAGATACCTATTAAAATATTTATACGTAAAGCGATATAATGTTTTGTGATTTACCTCTAAATAATCCAGTGCTGGGGGAGTAGTGAAACACGGCTGGAATAGGGGAAGGCATACGTTCATCGTTGAAGCTGTGTATATTGAGTTTGTTGTACTTTTGTTAGTTTTGTGTATGAGAACTTTTCAAAATATCTTTATATATATATATTTACAGGAAAAATATATTTTAAAAATATGAATTAAAATAATATGTATAAATAAATATATAAATATATAAAAAATAAATATAAAGAAAAGATGAAGTAAAAAATAGTACTGGCAGTACACAGACAATGACAATACATGAGAAGGAAGTGCTCAAATGATGGTGCTTGGGCAATAAAGGCTCGGGGGCTATGCAGTGGTTTGCAAACTCTCCTCTGCCCTAGGCTTTCCCCAGAACCTCTCCCATGTTTCTGTGGGGCAACCCAGTGAAACTCTCACCCCCTACTTCAATCAGAAAGGTCTGCTTTCCTCAATTTTACATATTAAGGTTTCTTATAACATTTCCCTTGAACAAAGGATTTTGACATTTCAAATAAAATTCAAAAATGACAGCTTCAAGGCTTATCATCTACCCTCTTCTCCCCTTAAAAAATAGCCCTTACTCTTCCTCCAGAACTTTAGGGTAGTAGCCAAAACAGCTGGCCAAGTTTAACATGCGAGAACTGTGGCTCACATTCAAACTGCTGTCCTCCCAGTGGAAAAGTTCTGTTCCGCATGTGTATTAGTCAGGATAAGCAGTCTTCAGCTACAATAACAAACAGCCCCAAAACTCAGAAGTTTCCCATAACAGGAGTTTATTTCTTACGTACACAAAGTCTACTGTGGGTGTGGATGACTCTTCAAGACATCTCTCCTCCATGTGATGGCTCAGGAATCCAGGCTGTTTTGATCTTGTGGCTTGTCCATTCAGCAAAAGAAATTCTCAGTCATTGCAGTATCAAAGAAGTTCTAATAACACTGGAAGGGTCTTACACAAATGTCACTTCTATTTACAGCCAGTTGGCCGGAAGTAGTCAAGCAACTCCACCTAACTGCAAGGGAGTTTGTAAATGTGGGGAAGTCCACGGAATAGCTGGCAGGCATTTCTGCCTCTACCATGGCATCTCACCACCTTTCCACATACTGTGGCCTCCCTGTCATCTCCCCACCCCGACTCCACATACTGGGTCAAGCATTAGATTATGTAGAAGATGATCAGATCATCACTGAGTACATGATACTTCCAAAATGATGGTTCTGGTTTGAGTGTTTCCTTGAATCCCTTGCTTTTAGATGAGCAACAGGTCTAAACCATCCAAGACAAAGAGTGGCTTGCTGCAGAGGCTGCAAAATAATGTCCTGCAAGGGTAAATTGTATGACAGGACTGGGTGTGTAATTCCGAACTTCTGACTTAAATAATCGGAAGTTCTGGCAACACAGGCCCTATATTTGTGCCTGATGTCAACCAGCTGGAGCCAGACAGTAGCTACACACCAGAGATGGCCATTCATTCCCGAGTCTAACCCAGTCCCCGTCACCTGGCAGCTTGACTCAGTCATGGTACCTGCTGGAACCCTGTAACAGGCAGAATCTGTGATCCCTGCACCATGGTTATGCACAGTTAGGATCCTCCACAGTTTTATCACCCCAAAGATGGAGTTCTTTCTTAGATGTAACTTAATTTGATTTAATTTAATTTTCTTAGGTGTAATTGAAGATCTCTTTAATTTCCTCCCTCTTATTTAATCTGGATTTAATGCTCTCTTTATAAGTCTCTTAGTCATCTTTTTGGTCAAGGCTGAATCACTCCAACTTCTTGATTACCCTTCTCCCTTATGTCCCAATATTCATCCCTTTGACGGTCCATGTCACTGTTATTGGGACACTCTCGTTTTCTCACACCCTTTAAAAGATAACTGGAAATCAACAAAGGAATCGAGGTGTCAGAACTGAAATATTGCAATAAACAAAACTCTAGTCTGAAGTGAATGGAGTGTGCTTTGACCCTTGCAAGTTAAAAATCATTGTCATGTTCCTTAATCTACAAGGTTTTGTCAAATTTCTTTGGGCTTCAAGTCACATCAGTTCCTAGGCTGACTGCAGGAGTACCCCACCCTCCCATCCTTAGGAGCAGGCTAAGAGAGAAACTTGGTTAATCTCTGCATCCTCCACCTGCAGCAACCTGACTGCAGTAATATTTCTGGGTGCAGCTCCAGACATTATTTCAGACACCAACCCACCTCCAATTTAATAGAGGCTCATTGACTCCTAATCAGCAGACTTGCTTTACTGTGTTTCTATTTCTAATAATCGTGATTATTGATACTAATGATGACAAAAGCAAGCACTTACTGAATTTAAATTGTGCCTGGCAGGGTTCCATGTGCTTTACATGGTTCTGGTGAAACTGACAACCCTATGAGGTAAGTACAATTATAATTCCGTTTTATAGAGATGAAACAAGAGACTTGGGACTCTCCCAAGATTATACTGCCAGGAAGCAACAGAGATGGGATTTGAACTTGGAAATGCTCGTGTTCCAACGTCTTAATCATTATGCTATGCTATATGTGGTACAGCATGGAAATATTTGGGATTACTAAAATGTTTCTTTCTTTCTTTTCTTTTTCTTTTTTTTTTTTTTTAAGACTGTCTCACTCTGTTGCCTAGGCTGGAGTGTAGCAGTGCAATCATGGCTCATTGCAGCCTCAGCCTTCTGAGGTTCATGCGATCCTCCCACTTCAGCCTCATGAGCAGCTGGGACTACAGGCACGCACCGCCACACCCAGCTAGTTTTCGTATTTTTAGTAGAGACAGAGTTTCAACATGTTACTCAGGCTGGTTTCAAACTCCTGGGCTCAAGTGATCCGCCTGCCTTGGCCTCCCAAAGTGCCAGGATTACAAACACGAGCTACCACGCCCAGCCTGAAATCACTAAAATATTGTTTGATCTAAATGCATTGTTTTGAATGTTAGGTTGCTAGTGATTAAGGCTCTTCTAGCTCCATTTGGCTAGTGTAGGGAGACATCTGGTGGCCATTCTGTTTTTTAAAACTTTTTTTATGGAAAACTTCAAATTTATGCAAAGTAAACAGAATAGTGTCATAAATCCCCCTCTACCCACCACCTAGCTTTAACAATTAACATTCTGCCATTCCGTTTATATTCACACCTCCAGCCAATCCCTACCTCTTCCCCACTTATTTTTTACGGTTGTTTTTCAAAAATAAAATTTACATATAGTGAAATGCACACAATTTTAACAGTTTATCTTGACCGACAGATATACTCATGTAACCCACAGCCCTATCATGATATGGAATGTTTTCATCACTCCAAAAATGTCATTTGCCTGACAACTCCTCAACTAGGCAACAATTGTTCTGATTTTTCACTGTGGATTAGTTTTGCTTGTCCCAGTGTGCCATATCAATGGAATCCTACAGTACGACTCTTGTGTCTGGGCTCTTTCACTCAGCATAATGTCTGTGAGAGTCATCCATGCTCTTGCGTGTACCCGTTATTTCTCTTTTATTGCTGTCCTCCTTCTATTGTACAGATGGGCCACAGCCATTCTCCAGTTGATGGGGATTTGGATTGTTTCCAGTTAGGGGCCGTTCTGAATAAAGTTGAGCATGAGTTGAACTTCATGTTCAAGTCTTTTTGTAGACATATGTTTACATTTCTCTTGTGTAAATACTTAGGAGTGGAATCGCTGGATCAAAGAATAGAGGCATGGTTAACTTCATTAGAAACTGCCAGATCTTTTTCCCAAAGTGATTCTCTTTGCATTCCTACCAGAAGTGCGAGAGAATTCTGTCTGCTCCGCGTCCTCACCAGTATTTGGTGTTGTCAGTGTTTTTAATTTTAACTATTGTGGTGGTATCTCATTGTGGTTTTAATTTGTGTTTCCCTGATGACTAACAATGTTGACCATTTTTCTATGTGTGTATTGCCAATTTGTCTATCTTCCCTTGTGAAGTGTCTATTCAAGTCTTTTGCCAAATTTTCATTGGGTTTGTCTTTTTATTATTGGACTGTAGGTGTCTTTTATTCTGGATACAAATTCTTTGCGTCTGTATAATTTAGGAATATTTTCTGCTGTTCTGTGACTTGCCTATTTTCTTAACAGTGTCTTCTAATGAGAAGCTTTATATTTGGTGAAGTCTGATTTCTTATTTTGTGTCTTTTATTATTATTTCTTCCTGGCTCTCATCTAAGAAAACTTTGCCTTCCCCTGGTTACAAAGATGGTCCCCTTGTTTACTTCCAGTAGCTTTATATAGATTTTAAATTTGCATTTAGGTCTAAGATGCATCTCAAGTTCGTGTGTGTGTGTGTGTGTGTGTGTGTGTGTGTGTAGTGTAGTGTAATGTAATATAGGGACTGAAATGCATTTTTACTTTCTTTTTCTATTTATATATTTTTAAGTAGAGATGGGAATCTCCCTGTGTTGCCCAGGCTGGTCTCCAACTCCTGGCCTTAGACAATCCTCCTGCCTCAGCATCCCAGTGTGCTGGGATCACAGCTGTGAGCCACCACACACAACTGCAATTTTTTTTCTTTATAAATATCTAGTTGTTCCTGCACCATTGGACGGAAATGTTTTCCATTTCTGTGCTGAATTGTTTTGGGACCTCTAGTGAAAATCAATTGAGACGCAGTCTTATTAAACACAGTCTTATTCTAGCTTTGTTTTTCTTTTGCAGGGTTAATTTGGCTATGCTAGGACCTTTGCATATCCATATGTACCAGTTGTCAATTTATTGCCTCTCAGATCCAAATTCACCCTTCATTACCTGCTGAGCAATAAGAAACTGCACGCTTTAGGCATTTCTCCTTAAAGTGAACACAATGTCATTTTTGTCACTAGAGGGCACTGGAGGGACATTGCAAAGGCAGGCGGCTTCTCTTCCTGATGTCCTTTGCTATGTTTTGCTTTTTCTTGTTTTCAGACTGTACATTCTGCTGCACGTGGTATGTGGGGGGGACACACACTAACTGTGTGCCCAGAGCACATAGTCTCTCAGTGACCTCACAGCTCTGGCCAAGGGCCTGGTGACCACTTTGTCACAGCCCTCCTGATGCAGACATTACACACTCCAGGCTTCATACCTACTCCTGTTCCCTCTCCCAACACACACCTGCCCTCTGGCCGCAGCTTGCCTGAGCCCTGGAAGGTTGATTTCCTTGGCCCCCTCCATGGTCTCCCATCCAGCAGCGCGGGTGCTCAGGAAGGTCATGCCTGGTGCCTGCCCAGTGACCGAACCAGCTCTGGCCCTGGTATCCTGGTGAGATTCTTTGCCATCCAATGGGCTGTAGCCACACCTTCTCCAGTGACGTCTGAAGCCCATCCTTGGAGAGGAACACTCCAAGTTTGTCCTTCCTTAAATATTCCTCTGTAGCAAGAATTTCCCTTTCTGGCCCAAACTCCTCACCACCCATGTGAGAATTACAAAGTGAGTTTACACAATTAACACTTACTGAAATAAAGAAAAATTAATTTAAAAAAAAGAAAAAATTCAAGCTTGACTAATCAACATAAAGGAAACATTAATTTTAAAAAAACATTTATTGAGTACATGGTTGTCAGGAAAGCAAGTCTGGGTATGTTGTCTAGGTTCATTTTCTGGCTGCGTCTTTTGGCAGATTTTGGGCGTGGCTTATGACATTCCTATGCCTCAGTTTTCTCATCTGTAGAATGGGCATCATAATAGTATTTCATAGGGTCAGAATGAAGATCAAATGAAACAGTGTAAGTCAAGTGTTTAGAATAGTACCTAACAGTAAATACTTGGTTCCTATCAGCTGCTGCTATTCCTATTTTTTATGATTATGATCTTGTATCCCCAACCATATTGTAAACTCTAAGTGAAGACGGCATAATTTAATGCTGGCTCTCTACTATCCCAGGGTTTAGCATCTTGTTATTTCCATGCATTAGACGTGTAATAGATATTACCAAATAGATGAGCTGCTGAAGAATGTTCTATTTCCCGTAGAAAGAAGACGTGAGGAGGAAACACATCCGTCTGCACATGGAAGGGGCGCTGACTGCCCGGGACAAGGTCGGGGTTCAGGATTTTGTGCTATTGGACGCGTACACCAGCGAATCTGCCTTTGTCGACAACCTCCGCAAGCGTTTCAGCAAGAACCTCATATACGTAACGTGACCCACTTCTCAGCTGTTTTTCTAGGGTGGTTGTTCCCTTCTTGCCTTCACGACTTTGATGAGTGCGAATAATAGCACTCTATTAGGTTAGACATTAAAGGGAGATACTGAGGCGCCACTCTTAGATGCACTTCGATCCTTTGTGCTAAGACGTTTATGGCTGCCCGTGACAGAGACCCAACTTACACCAGCCTAAGTCACTAAAAGGAATCAGTCCATGTCTGTTACTGTAGGTCCCGGGACTAGATCTAGGGTTTCAGACAATGTCTGGCGACTCCTTCTCAATCTCTGCTCTGCTTTCTTAGGCATCCATTTCTGTCTCAAGTGCATGGCAGCAAGATGGCTGCCCTCAGATCCAGGCTGTCATTTTATCAGCTTAGGGTTGCTGCCGAGAAGCGAGCCAATACTCTGGGGATAAGCTCTAGTAAATGGCCCAAGTTGACATTGATCAGCTCTGATTGGCCCACTTTCGGTCATGTGCCTGTCTCTGAACCAATCTCATGGCTAGAAATGAAGACTATTCTGATTGGCCAGGCTCTTACCAGGCCTGCCCCTGAAGGTGAGGGGTGGAGTTGGAGCCCTGGACGGTATAGGCAGAGAGCTGGGGAAGAGGGTTCCCCAAAGGACTCTGTTGGGAGAAAGGGGCAGAGATACCAAGCAGGCAAAAATAAGAGCTGTCCACCACACCCCACGAATGGTCAAGGGTCGAGAATGCAGCACTTACCAAACTTCTCAGATTGATCTTGTCACATCTAGTTTTTATTCAAAAGCTAGTTTTCGTTAAATTCCCATTTATCACCACACTCTGATTTGAGGGTCGTTTTTCAGGTAAATTCCTCTAGGGTAAACTTCATAGTGTCCCTGTGTATGTCGTGGGTGTTATTAAAATTATTTAATTTTTTGAGATTTTATTAGCTTTTTGCCAAGAGTAAATTAGACAGAAGTGGTTTAAAAATAATTGTCTTATAGCTATTTTGTTTGTAATGCTGCCCGTGACTTAATCTATATGTTGAAACCAAGGATACCAGAAGAAGTAAACAAGGTGTTTCTTAGAGTACATATCCTAGAGCCTAACTTTCATAATTATCACCCTTAATTGTAGAAATAGAAAAACTAATTTTATGTACAGGAAAAGGAAAAAATAGCATGGTACAGAGAAGTACAAATGGCATGACAGGATCATTGCGATTAAGCTAAATGTTTCTGATTTGAACGGATACATTTCAGAAACTGTCTTCCACCCTGAATTTCTACTGATTGAAGTAATATGGTGTTTTAGTGAAACTTCTCTGCTTTGGTTCTCTGTTTGATTTTTGTCCTGGAGATTGGAGAACGATTTTAGCGTAATCTTTTTTTTTTTTTTTTTTTTTTTGAGTTGGGTCTTGCTAAGTTGCCCAGGCTAGTCTTGAACTCCTGGGTTCAAGCACTCCTCCTGCCTCAGCCTCCCACGTAGCTGGGATTACAGGCACACACCACCACACCCAGCTATTTTAGCATAATCTTAATATATACTTTAGTGCATCCTGTATTTGAAACAGCTACACACTGAGAATCTGAGAATACCAGATGTATTTTCCAAGGAGTATATTAATTTTTTTTCTATATAAGAGCTTGGAGCTCTTTGTTTATTCATAATTGTATTTCAAAAGCCTTATGTTAGTGGTTATATTATAAATATAAGTAAGTACTTGAAAAACTTGAATATGAGTAGAATTTAATGTTGAAATCTAGGAATATAAGTGCCAGTAGCGGGAGTGTTTTGCCCAATTTTAGGAGGTTTGTAGGTATACCCATCCTGTTTTCTTGTTTGTTTGGTTTTTTTCTTTTTCATATGGAGTCTCACTCTGTCGCCCAGGCTGGGGTGCAGTGGCCCCGATCTTGGCTCACTGCAACCTCCGCCACCCGGGTTCAAGCAATTCTCCTGCCTCAGCCTCCCAAGTAGCTGGGATTACAGGCATCCGCCACCACGCCTGGCTAATTTTTTTGTATTTTTAGTAGAGATGGGGTTTCATCATGTTGGCCAGGCTGGTCTCAAACTCCTGACCTTGGGTGATCCACCTGCCTCAGCCTCCCAGAGTCCTGGGATTACTGTGCCCGGCCCACCCATCCTACTTTCACTCAATGCCAGAGAGACCTTTAAGAACCATAAATCAGGTTACGTGCTCCCCTCTTAAAGTTGTCCATTCATGTGTAATAGTTTAGGGAGGTATTTCTCTTTTTTTGTATCTTCAACTTTTAACTTCAGGGGTACATGTGCAGGATGTGCAGGTTTGTTACATAGGTAAACGTGCTGTGGTGGTTTGCTGCACAGATCAACCCATCACCAAGGTATTAAGACCAGCATGCATTAGCTATTCTTCCTGATGCTCTCTGTCCCCCGCAACAAGCCCCAGTGGGTGTTGTTCCCCCCTCCCCCACAAATGTGTCCATGTGTCCTCATCATTTAGTTCCCACTTATTAGCAAGAACACGCAGTGTTTGGTTTTCTGTTCCTGCATTAGTTTGCTGAGGATAATGGCTTCTAGCTACTTCCATGTCCCAGCAAAGGACATGATCTCGTTCCTTTTTATGGCTACATAGTATTCCATAGTGTATATGCACTATATTTTCTTTATTCAGTCTATCATTGATGGGCATTTGGGTTCATTCCATGTCTTTGATGTTGTGAATAGTGCCGCAGTGAACACACGTGTACATGTATCTTTATAATAGAATGATTTATATTTCTTTGGGATTGCTGGGTCAAATGGTATTTCTGCCTCTAGATCTTTGAGGAATCGCCACACTGTTTTCCACAATGGTTGAACTAATTTACACTCCCACCAACAGTGTAAAAGCCTTCCTTTTTCTCCACTGCCTTGCCAGCATCTGTTATTTTTTTACTTTTTAATAATCGCCATTCTGACTGGTGTGAGATGATATCTCATTGTGGTTTGGATTTGCATTTCTGGAATGATCGGTGGTGTTGAGCTTTTTTTCATATGATTGTTGGCTGCATGTATGTCTTCTTTTTGCGAAGTGTCTGTTTATTTTCCTTTGCCCACTTTTTAATGGGATTGTTTTTTCTTGTAAGTTTGTTTAAATTCCTTGTAGACTGGATATTAGACCTTTGTCAGGTGGATAGGTTGTAGAACTTTTCTCCCTTTCTGTAGGTTGCCTGTTCACTCTGGTGATAGTTTCTTTGGCTGTGCAGAAGCTCTTTAGTTTAATTAGATCCCATTTGTCAATTTTTGCTTTTGTTACAATTGCTTTTGGCATTTTCATCATGAAATCTTTGTAGGGCAGGTATTTTATTTCAATAGGGGAGTGTGGTATCTCTGCCATCCACTGCATTTAGAATAAAACCCCAATTCCTCATGGGAGCCCACGGAGCCTGTATGATCTGAGCCTGCTCCATCTTCGACATCCTCTCTTGCTAGTCTCCATTCTGCCCTCACTCGGGCTTCAACCACAATGGCCTCTCATGCCCCTAGCCTGCCTCATGTATCCCTTCAGCCTGAAATGCCCTTCCTGCCTACTTTGTTTACAGCTGGCTCCTTCAAGCTCTGCTCAGGTGTCACCTCCTTAAAGAAGTCTTCCCGGCCAGGCGCGGTGGCTCACACCTGTAATCCCAGCACTTTGGGAGGCCGAGGCAGGCAGATCGCCTGAGGTCAGGAGTTCAAGACCAGCCTGGCCAACATGGTGAAACTGCATCTCTACTAAAAATACAAAATTAGCTGGGGGTGGTGGCGCATGCCTGTAATCCCAGCTATGGGAGGCTGAGGAGAATCACTTGAACCTGGGAGGCAGAGGTTGCAATGAGCCGAGATCAAGCCACTGCACTCCAGCCTGGGCAGCAAAGTGAGACTCTGTCTCAAAAAAAGAAGAAGAAGAAGACTTCCCCATGCCTGCTAATATGGCCTGCTTTTATTGTTTGTACCCTCGTTATGCTATGTATACCTTTCTTTTTATTTATTTATTTAGTTAGTTTTTTGAGTCGGAGTCTCACTCTGTCACCCAGGCTGGAGTGCAGTGGCTGATCTCGGCTCACTGCAACCTCCGCCTCCTGGGTTCAAGAGATTCTCCTGCCTCCGCCTCCCGAGTAACTGGGACTACAGGCATGCACCATCACACCTGGCTAATTTTTTGTATTTTTAGTAGAGATGGGGTTTTACCATGTTAGCCAGGATGGTCTCGATCTCCTGACCTGTGATCCACCCGCCTCGGCCTCCCAAAGTGCTGGGATTACAGGCATGATCCACCGCGCCCGGCCATGTACACCTTTCTTAACACTGATCTCTTCCTGCAGCTGTCTTCATTCCTCAGCTGTTTGTCTGCTGTCTCCCTCATACACCTGCCATGTAAGCTCCCAGCAGAGACCCCGCCTGATTTATCATTTTAAATCCTCCATGTGGAATGAACACATGGGGATCATCATGTGTGACAGTCTTTTGCACCCCAGAATTCCTCACTTGTGCTTTGGTCCATTTCTCTAGACATATATTGGCACCCTCCTCGTGTCTGTGAATCCATACCAGGAGCTCGGAATCTACACTGTGAGCCAGATGGAACTTTATCAAGGGGTCAATTTCTTTGAACTGCCACCACATGTGTAAGTAGCATCCACAGGATCATCACTAGGAGGATTTTTCTTTTTCCCCTTCCTCTCTCTCCTTCCTTCTCACCACGCATCTGTCCATCCATTCATCCATCCATCCATCCATCCGCCCACCCATCCATTCATCCACCTATCCATCCACCTATCTATCCATCCATCCACATATCCATCCATCCGCCTATCCATCCATCCATTTACCTATCCATCCACCTACCTATCCATCGATACATCCATCCATCCATCCATCTAAATCCTTGATGCATGTTTATTAGGTTCTGTACCTCATTTAAGCCCTTGCCTTCTTGTGAAGTAAGTATTCCAAAGTAGTAGAAAACTTTAGAGGGTCTTTATGGAATCTCAGCTTAAATATGAAAAGAGGTGCAACCTGTGTGTAACTGCTGAGAAATTTAAGTGTGGCTGGAGAGATGTCTTCTCCGGGAAGAGGGTTGCTATAGTGCCATCTACTGGTGCCTGAGTGTCACAGCGGCTAAGAGGACTGCTCGTTGGTAGAAACTTCCCAGGGCTGTGGAAGCTTAAGAGGTGCAAATTTCTTCATTCCTCTCCCCTATGTATAACCTATGGTAATAATAATTTGTAGATGGTGATTATATTTTTAGTACACAACATTTTATTCTGTTTTATGCAAGTTTTTGAAAATACATACTCGCCTGCAGTATGGCCAGAATTTGTTTTTATGTAACACTATAAGCTGACAGGGTAGAATTATTCACCTGAACTCAGATCTCTTGTCTCCAAACACCATGTTTCCTTCTTAACATGTAACTGACTCTGTAAAAACAATCTGTTTAGATTTCTCATTTAATTCAGAAGTTAATTAAAAGGGACTGAAATAAAAATTTGCATGTAGTTAGAGATTACTGGTTAGTTACACATTAATTCAGAGTTTCTAGAGCCATTTCACAGAAGCTAGAAAATATAACCACTTTGATATCAGTTTTCACAAACTTGAGTACATTTTTAGGCCTTAAAACCTTACCATTTTAAATAATTTCCCTTGTATTTGAAAATAACGTATAACCCATATTTTCTGCTAAATAATGCCATTTGTTTATCACTATGCCTGATTGGTCAAATGTTCTAATAGTTATTTAACATTCAAAACAATGACTACCAAAAAAAAAAAAAAAAAGGAAAGTTGAGCAATTTTTTCTTGCCCAGGCTTTGCTGAATTTTCTAGTTTTTCTCCCTCTTGACTTCTAGGCTAATATTTAGATTCTGCCTCTGTTGTCTTGGTGACTCAGCTATTCCACTTTCTAAGGCACTTATAAGCCTTTCTGCATCACCACCATATATATGTTGAGACAGGGTCTCGCTTTATCACCCAGACTGGAGAGCAGTGACACAGTAATGGATCACTGCAGCCTCCACCTCCCAGAGCTCAGGTGATCCTCCAGCCTCAGCCTCCTAAGTAGCCAGGACTACAGGCACACACCACCACCCTGGCTAATTTTTGTAATTTTTATAGAGACAGGGTCTCAGTGTGTTGCCCATGCTGGTCTCGAACTCCTGGGGCTCTAGCGATCTGCCTGCCTCAGCCTCCGAAAGTGCTGGGATTACAGGGTGTGAGCCACCATGCCCAGCCACCACCATGTATTAAAAGCCGAAATGGCTTTGGAACTCTGCCTGGTATTCAGGTTATATTCCTGGGATACCTTCATGCTTTGGTGTCTGATCTTGAAGATAAAACGCTTCTCATAGTTTTACCTCTTGTCCTAAAGATATCACTGAAGTTTGTTAATCTCTTTGGTTTCCTGCCACTCCATTTTTAGTATTCTAGGTTTTGAGGGAAAAAATACATGAGATCTTACTCTATTTATTGAATTGAATTATTTAGTATTTAGACAAGATTGTTATTTTCACCTAGAGTTAATAGAACGTCTCTTGGAGATGTAACTTAGTAGCTGGCTTATTCTTATAAAACATGTTGATGGATTAAAAACATAAATTTGGTGAACTTTAAAAAATATTTTCAGGCCAGGCGCGGTGGCTCACACCTGTAATCCCAGCACTTTGGGAGGCTGAGGCAGGTGGATCACGAGGTCAGGAGTTCCAGACCAGCCTGATCAACATGGTGAAACCCCGTCTCTACTAAAAATAAAAAAATTAGCCAGGCGTGGTAGTGCGCACTTATAATCCCAGCTACTCGGGAGACTGTGGCATGAGAATCGCTTGAACTTGGGAGGCAGAGGTTGCAATGAGCTCAGATCGTGCTACTGCACTCTGGCCTGGGCGACAGAGCGAGACTCCATCTCAAAAAAAAAAAAAAATTCTCAAATTCTTCCTTTTAGCTCTTCTACTATTTGAGTTTTGATATCTAGTACACTCTATATCTGATTAGTCAGTGGGTCGTGGTAGAGGATTTTTTGTTTTTTTGTTTTTCGGGTTTGGGTTTTTTGGTTTTGTTTTTTGTTGGTTTGTGTTGTTGTTGTTGTTGTTGTTGTTGTTTTTGAGACAGAGTCTTGCTCTGTTGCCCAGCCTGGAGTGCAATGGCGTAATCTTGGCTCACTGCAACTTCTGCCTCCCGGGTTCAAGCAATTCTCCTGCCTCAGCCTCCCGAGTAGCTGGGATTACAAGCGTGCACCACCATACCTGGCTAATTTTTGTATCTTTTTTTTAGTACAGAAGGGGTTTCATCATGTTGGCCAGGCTAGTCTCGAACTCCTGACCTCAAGTGATCCACCCGCCTCAGCTTCCCAGAGTGCTGGGATTACAAGCATGAGCCACTGTGCCCCACCTATGGAAAGGGTTTGATATGTGTTTGAGCTCATTGTCCTTGTACCACAGTCTGGATGTGGCTTCCTGGAGATGGAGCACCTCATTTTTCTTCTTTGGTGGGTGTCAGAGTCAAGGGAAGTACCATTAAAACCAATTTGTTTCCGTCTCACTCCTCCTCCAGCTACGCTATAGCCGACAACGCTTACCGAATGATGTGTGCTGAACTAAATAACCATTTCATCCTCATTTCTGGAGAGAGTGGGGCAGGGAAAACAGAGGCCTCCAAGAAAATTCTTGAGTATTTTGCAGTGACCTGCCCAATGACCCAGTCACTACAAATAGCCCGTGACAGACTGCTGTTCTCCAACCCAGTGCTGGAGGTAAGCGATCTCTGGGGACCAGTCGAAGGGAGTTCAGGGAGGTCACTAAGTGAGACAAATCCTGTCTGGGCAGGTCAGTCAAAATGGGCAGGTCACTGTTAAGAAAAGAGGTCACACAGATAGTGTCACAGTAAAGGGTGTGACCTGGAACTAAGCCCATTTCCCCATTTGTTGAATGGGTCTGCTTATAGTACCTACCTTTTAAGACATTTGGTTTTTGTTTTGTTTTCGTTGTTTTTTTTTTTTTTTTTTTTCGAGACGGAGTCTCTCTCCGTCACCCAGGCCTGGAGTACAGTGGCACAATCTCGGCTCACAGAAACCTCCGCCTCCTGAGTTTAAGCAATTCTCCTGCTTCAGCTTCCCAAGTAGCTGTACTTGGGATGTACTTGGGATGATAGGCATGTACCATCATTCCCAGCTAATTTTTGCATTTTTAGTAGAGACGGGGTTTCGCCATGTTGGTCAGGCTGATCTGGAACTCCTGACCTCAGGTGACCTTCCCTGCATCAGCCTCCCAAAGTGCTGTAATTACAGGCGTGAGCCACCACACCCAGCCTAAGAAGTTTTGAGGCTTAAGTGAAACAGATGCACAAAAAACACACAGCAGAATTAGGAAGCACCAAAAATAATGTATTATTTATTAATAGTTTTCTTATTATTGAGTTAAAATTATTTTGGTTATGATTACTTCCACTATTGCAATTCACTGACTTGCTGAACAAGTCATTTTCTCCTGTGTTTTTGTGGCCCTTTCTATAAATGAAGATGTTTATAGTTGAAGGAATTTTCCCAGTGGACCCTTTGAGCAGAGCAACGTGGTATAAAAAGGGGTCTGGCGATGGGGGCTGTCCACTGTACCTTCTAGAACAGCATGGGGCTAGGGTTCTATGTACCCCTCCTGAGACCATTTCCAATATATTCCTAATTGGATTCTAGGAAGAAGATATTGTTCCCCTTTTCTCCCCGGGTCCAGATCTAGTGTTTGGCATTAAATTCTCTGTAGTTAGCGATTCCTTCTTAGAAGATAAAGCATGCCTTTCCTCCCTGGCTCCTTCCGCTCTCTCTCCTCCATTTTTGTAATAAGTGTATTATTTGGGGTCAGAAATTTGACACGCATGGTGAGCTTAAATGACAGTGAATGACACTTTGTATTCCAAGGCTTTTGGAAATGCCAGAACGCTCCGGAATGACAACTCCAGCAGATTTGGGAAATACATGGATATACAATTTGATTTTCAGGTACACTGAAGCTCCTATTACTGGTTCATGGGGACCCCTTATTTTGCCAGTGACGGAACCCAAGCCAAGGCCCCTTAAGGGGAGAACAGCATTTTTTGGCTCAAGCTATTTAAAAAAATATCCAGGGTTAGTGCTTGTTTTAGGAAATGCAAATAAAGACCACAATGAGATAACATTTTATACCATCTGGATGGGCAAAAACTAAAAAGTCTGATCTATACCAGGTGTTGATGAAGATATGGATCATAAGGAATTCTTACACATTGCTGGTGGGGTGTAAAATATTGGAAAATTATTGGAAAATGGGTTGTACCAGAGATATGATGCTATCTTAAGAAGCTGAAAAAACATAATCTAAGGTGCAACCATCCCGCTCCCAGAGATATCTCTACAGATGCGTAAGCATGTCCATAAGAGCACTGCTCATCATCATGAGCAAGTAAACGGACTGAACAGCACCAACACATCTGGAGAGAACTGAAATGTCCATCGACAGGAGAATGACTACACTGTGGTGTGTTCACACCAACAGGCATTACACTGCAGAGAGCAAACGAACCACAGCTACACCTCATGTGGATGGGTCTTGGGAACATACTGTATGCCAGCATGATATCATTTTTTCCATTAAGCTTAAAAACAAATCACAAGGGCCGGATGCAGTGGCTCATGCCTGTAATCCCAGCAATTTGAGAGGCCAAGGTGGGTGGATTACCTGAGCTCAGGAGTTCAAGACCAGCCTGGTCAACATTGTGAAACCCCATCTCTAAAAAAAAAAATACAAAAAATTAGCCATTCATGGTGGTGTGTGCCTGTAATCCCAGCTACTCAGAAGGCTGAGGCAGGAGAATTGCTTGAACCTGGGAGGTGGAGGTTGCAGTTGGCACCACTGCACTCCAGCCCGGGCAACAAGAGCGAAACTTCCTCTCAAAAAAAAAAAAAAAAAAAAAAAGACACAAGTAAACAATATATTGTTTAGGCATGCCTGCTTACCTGGCAGGGGCCAGCACTCTTTTTCGGATACAGCCAGATAGTAAGTATTTTAGGCTTTGTGAGCCATTCAGCCATACAGTCGCAATGACCCAAGTCCACTCTTGTAGCATGAAAGCAGCCATGGACAATGTGTAGGTGAATGAGCGTAGCTGTGTTAGACACAGAAGTGGGGCTAAGGCAAGCAGGAAAGGAAGGCAGAATTCTCAAGGGCTCATAATTCCAAGTGGTAAAATGACACATGGGGGAGCAGCAGCTGTATGAGCACGGAGCTCAATGTTGAGGACAAACTGGCTCAAGGATTTCCCAGAGGCTGGGATGTGGGCCTCTGGTGGAGTAGATTTGGAAAGAAATTTAATAGCTATGCATATTTGAAAATTTTTTTGAAACTTCAACACATATACTGAAAAGGCCGTAAAACATGAGGATAGCCCAGTGAATTTTTATGTATGTGTCCACCTCTGTAACCACCACCCAGATCAAGACATAAAAATTTCTAGCATCCAGGCCAGGCCTGGTGGCTCACACCTGTAATCCCAGCCCTTTGGGAGACCGAGGTGGGCAGATCACCCAAGGTCAGGAGTTCGAGACCAGCCTGGCCAACATGGTGAAACCCTGTCTCTAATAAAAATATGAAAATTAGCCGAGTGTGGTGGCGCACACCTGTAGTCCCAGCTACTCAGGAGGCTGAGGCATGAGAAACACTTGAACTTGGGAGGCAGAGGTTGCAGTGAGCCCAGATTGTGCCACTGCACTCCAGCCTGAGCAAGAGAGTGAGACTCTGTCTCAAAAAAAAAAAAAAAAAAAAAAAAAAAGCTAGCATCTGAAGGCCAGGCATGGTGACTCACACCTGTAATCCCAGCACTTTGGGAGGTCGAGGTGGGAGGATTGCTTGAGTCTAGGAGTTCAAGACCAGCCTGGGCAACATAGTGAGACCCCCGTCTTTACAAAAAACAAAAACAAAATAGTAAGGCACAGTGGTGCATGCCTATAGTCCCAGTTACTTGGGAGGCTGAGGTGGGAGAATTGCTTGAGCCCAGGCATTTGAGGTTATAGTGAGCCATGATCAGGCCACAGCACTCCAGCCTGGGCAACAGAGCAAGACCCTATCTCTTAAAAATTCTAACATCCAAAAGCTTTTCCTGCCCTTCCCCAACACACTCCCCCTTCCCACTGCCCACTGTTCTGACCTCTGTGATCACAGGTTCATTTCACTGGTCATTGAAGTGCATATGAATGAAATTACACAGTATGTTCTATTTTGTGCCTGGCTTCTTTCAATCAACGTATCTGTCAGATTCATCCATGTCCTTGCATGTAGCAGTTGTTCACTTTTTGATTATATGACTATGTCACAACTTATCTGTTCTACTTTTGATGGACATTTGGGCTGTTTGCAATTTAGGACCGTGACATATAGCACTTTGAACATCCTTGCACATGCCCTTTAGTAGATTTACATTGGATTAAAGAAGTGGAATTGTGGGGTTCTTACCAGCAAAGCAGTGTTAGGATAATTAATGATGGTTCCGGTTGCTCCATACCCTTGCCAACATTTATATTGTTCATCCTTTTGAGAAATTCTGGTGGGATATAGTGGTTTTTCACTGTGATTTAAGTTTGTATCTCCCTGGTGATTAATGACATTTTGCTTCTTGGCCACTTAAAGGCTTTCTTTTTCATTCAAGTCTTTTGCCCGTTTTTAATTGGGTTGTCAATTCTTTCCTATTGATTTGCAAGAATCTTTATATATACTGGAATAAAAATCCTTTATTGGATATATTATTGAAAATATTAATTAAGACAGTGTGATATTGACACAAGGATAGATAAAGAAGACAATGGATCAGAATAAAGTCCAGAAAGGATAGAGTTCACATGTACAGTCAGCTGATTTACAACGAAACCATCACTATGATTCAGTAGAGAAAAGATCATCTTCCAATAAATGGCACAGATCAACTGGATATCAACATGAATAAAAAGACCTTTGACCACTACCCCTCTGCATATACAAAAATTAAATAGTGAGGGATCATTATCCTAAACAATCATGCTTCTAGAAAAAGACATAGAAACTATCTTCATGATAGTTTCTTGGGGTAAGCAAAAATTTTTGTAAACAGAACCCAGGAAATACTAATGACAGAAGATTGATATGTCCAAAAAAAAGAAAGAAGATTGATCAGATCAGACTTCATTCAAACTTAGAACTTCGGGCCATCAGGAGATGCCAGGAAGAGAGTGGTTTGATTGTTGTCACTGCTGCAATTTTTGTTCTGTTTTGAAGGGCATTCCCGTAGGTGGGCATATCATCAGTTACTTGATAGAGAAGTCCCGAGTTGTCTACCAAAACGAAGGCGAGCGGAATTTCCACATCTTCTACCAGCTGCTGGCAGGTGGCGAAGAGGAGCGCCTGTCTTACCTGGGACTCAAGCGAGACCCCCAGCTGTATAAATACCTCTCACAGGTGGGAAGGACCAGCGCCTGGCTTTGGTGACTCTTTGGAGCAGGGGATCAGAGGTGTTTCTACGTGCTCCTGTAGGATGTTTGAGACATTCTATTACCATCCTGCTATGTGTCCTATTGGCTGATTTCTCCATATATATATATCACAAGCAATCTAATCCATCTCCTCTTATGCCTGGCAGCTATATCACCTTGGTAAAGTAACCAATGTCTAGGTAAGTGGTTCTCATCCCTGGCTGAAACTAGAATCACCTGAAGAGCCCTTTAAAAACACAAATGCCTGGGCCATACCCTCCAGAGATTCAGATTTCATTGGTCTGGGTAGGACCTGGGCATCAGAATTATTTTAAATGTCCTCCTGGTGATTTAGCGTACAGCCAAAGTGAGGAGCGCTGATCTGGATGTGATAGAAACTCACTGTCCAACTATGTCCCAAACCTATGCTATCTCATTCTGCTTTCAAACTACCTTTTTTTTTTTTCTTTTTCTGGGACAGGTTCTCACTCTGTCCTCCAGGCTGGAGTGCAGTAGCATAATAATGGCTCATTGCAGCCTTGACCTCCTGGGCTCAAGCGATCCTCCCATCTCAGCCTCCCAAGTAGCTAGGACTACAGGCATGTGAGGTACCATGCCTCGCTAATTTTTGTAGTTTTTGTAGAGACAGTGTTTCTCCATGTTGTCCAGGCTGGTCTCAAACTCCTGAGCTCGAGAGATCCGCCTGCCTCAGCCTCCCAAAGTGCTGAGTTTACAGGCACGAGCCACTGTGAACTACTTTTGAAAAGATCTTTTCCCGCATTCCTGCCTTCCACCTTGACAAATGTTTGCTGCCAAATGAACACACCACCTTACAGAAATAGTTCAAGCTATTCCTATAAACAAGCCTAGAGTCTAGTGTTATAAAATGGACTGTCAGAATATAACCCTGCAATACTTGTTTTTCTGCAGCCTGCACTAGCGTCCTACAATGCCCAGATTGTAAGGCACGTCTCAGCATTTGATGTCATTAACACCTTTTTAGTCCCAACATTTTTTTATTTTTCTCTTCTCACTTGGCCTGGCTTTGAATGGAGGCCACCTTGTAGAATGTAGATGAAGGCATCATTTAAGAGAGAAAATGAGGTCTTATAAAATGAATCTCATAAAACGAGGATCAACACTTTCTAGAAATCATGGAAGAAAAGAAGCCTTGATAAAAGTTCACCTTGAAAAATGAAGGCAGGCTGGGGCACGGTGGCTCACACCTGTATCCCAACACTTTGGGAGGCCAAGGCAGGAGGATCGCTTGAGTCCAGGAGTTTAAGACCGGCCTGGGCAATGTAGCAAGACCCCATCTCTAAATGTATTTTAAAAATAGAAATAAGAAAAATGAAGGTAAATAATGAAAAGAATCTCATAATCTAATTTTATACTAAGCAAACTCAACTAATTACTAGAACAAAGAATAAATCAAATGTGATGTTTTTTTCTTTTTGGAGGGCTTAATTTTCCCAACCAAGTTGTATGGTCGCATCATGATTGTATTCCCATAGCATGACCAGAAAGGGTCAATTTGTAAAAATATTTGAGGCCTCATCCATTTTCCCAAGGGCTTCTCTAACCCTTTGATAAATCCTTCTCTTTCAGAATATATCGTGTCTTTATTCCTGTAGATTTTTTTATGGCCACATTAATTCAACTAGATCTTTATACATCAGGGGCTTTGGAAATGGGTCTAGCAATTTGCCACTATTATTTTAAAACCAATTTCATGATCTCTCATGACTTTGGTAAACTTTATGGCTTCACTTTGCAGTATATTTGCACTGCTTTCAAACCAACAGGTTTTGGAGAGGGACTGATTTGCATAGACCCATCCCTTCAGGGGCAGGAGCAGATGTTGCTGGTTGTGCGGGAAGGTTTGTGAGGCTGCAAATTTTATATCGGCCACTTTAAGTTTTAGGGTACATGTGCACAACGTGCAGGTTAGTTACATATGTAAAAAAAAAATTTTATATCAGTCACTTCACTAGGAAATATTTTCATGGTATGACACATCTGATTTCCCCTATGCAATGAAGAAATCTTTTAAGAAAACAGATCTTCAGATAATTAGGAAACTAGGAACACCCTGTACCACAAAAGCAAAATAATACAAAACATTTGTCTAGAATGTTTTCTCTTTAAATCAGTCTGTTATTTAAAAGACAACTTCTGGAGTTCATGGGGAAAATCTCTGCTTGTGATCATTTTCACAAAACCTCTGTTTCTCTAAATGCTAACCTTTTGTTTCCTTGCGGGAAAGGCTTCTTTCGTCTAGTCCTGCAGTGAAATTTTTGTTGGCAATCTCTAAGTGAGTCAGGAGTTTCTGATTTTAAGCACTTTAATATTCCTGCATATTTCAGCAGATATTTCTTGAGACAAACAGCTTCAATTTATTTAGCAAAAATGATAAGAAAACTATGTTTAAAAACACATACAAAAAGATATACCACTTACATGTAACTTGGAATGTTTTCCCAGAACAGAGATTTTTAAACAAAATTCCAAATAAATTTGAAAAAAAGCAACAGTTGTCAGATCATTACATGCTAGACAATTAGAGTAAAACCTATTTTTGATTCGCAATTCAGTACATTATATAGGACTAGCTTTTGCATCTTCAGAGAGGAATAGACATGCTTAATTGCCCCTATAAAAATGACATTAAGTGACTCAAACTTTTTGTCAACAGGGTCATTGTGCCAAAGAGTCATCCATTAGTGACAAGAATGACTGGAAAACTGTTTCCAACGCCTTTTCTGTCATTGATTTTACGGAAGCTGACCTCGAGGTATGTGCTTTTGCAGCAGAACTGATAGTTCCCCCTGGGACTGAGGAAACATTCCTAATTTCTTGGTGTTTGCAGAATACAGTGGCCAGATTCAACAGATAAAAATACAGGATGCAGCTGGGTGTGGTGGCGCACACCTGTAATTCCAGCATTTTGGGAGGACAAGGCGGGCGGATCACTTGAGGTCAGGTGTTTAAGACCAGCCTGGCCAACATGGTGAAACCCTGTCTCTACTAAAAAAAGTACAAAAATTAACCAGGCGCGGTGGCAGGCACCTGTAATCCCAGCTGCTCCGGAGACGGAGGCAGGAGAATCGCTTGAATCCGGGAGGCGGAGGTTGCAGTGAGCCGAGATTGTGCCACTGCACTCCAGCCTGGGTGACAGAGTGAGACTGCATCTCAAAAAAACAAAAACAAAAGCAAAAATACAGGATGCCCAGTTACATATGAATTTCAGATAAACAGTGAAGAATCTTTTAGTATAATCATGTTCCAATTATTGCATGTGGGCAAACTTATACTAAAAAATTAATGTAAGTTTGAAATTCAAATATTAACTGTGGGTTCTTTTATCTGGCAACTCTAAGTTTTCCTAATATTGTGTGCAAGGAGGAAGAGTCAGTTTTTTTCCTCCTGTAAAGTAAGTCCAGTCTCAACAATTTAGATGCCATAGAATTACAAGATTCTCATTTATTGAGGCTTCTGTTTTGGTACGAACTAGAACAAATTGTAGAATTTATAAACACTTCGTTTTTACATCTTTTTGTCTTTTTTTTTTTTCATTTTGATTGTTAAACTATCAGTCTTTCAAGGGCCAGAATGTAATTTAAAAACATCTATATTTGAAGCCAGGTGCAGTGGCTCACACCTGTAATCCTGATGCTTTGGGAGGCTGAGGTGGAGAAATCACTTGAGACTAGCAGTTTGAGACTAGCCTGGGGAACATAGTGAGACCCTGCCTCTACGAAAAAATTTTAAAAATTAGCTAGGCATGGTGGTGCATGCCTGTAGTCCCAGCCACTCAGGAGGCTGACGTGGGAGGATCGCTTGAGCCCAGGAGGTTGAGGCTGTAGTGAGCTATGATGGCACCATTGCATTCCAGCCTGGGTGACAGAGCAAGACCCTGTCTCTTAAAAAAAAGGATAGATGGATGGATAGATAGATAGATAATGTTATTTGAAAATTAAGTGGGTTCATTAGTGAGGTTTATTTTAGAAAGTATTTTATAAATTTTTTTTTTTCCTCTTTTGAGACAGTCTTGCTCTGTCGCCAGGCAGGAGTGCAATGGCGCTATCTTGGCTCACTGCAACCTCCGCCTCCCGGGTTCAAGCAATTCTACTGCCTCAGTCTCCCAAGTAGCTGGGACTACAGGCACATGCCACCACGCCCAGCTAATTTTTGTGTTTTTAGTAGAGATGGGGTTTCACCATGTTGGCCAGATGGTCTCGATCTCTTGACTTCAGGTGATCTGCCCACCTCGGCCTCCCAAAGTGCTGGGATTACAGGCGTGAGCCACCGCGCCCGGCCATAAAATATTTTATAAAAGTGGTTTATTTTATGAAAAATCCATTTATGTATTTGTTGTTGTTATATGAAAATAAAGTGTTTCGTGCTGGACACTGAGTGAGGCTGTTTCCCTCTTCCCTTAGCACCTGAAGTGAATAACAGGGCTGATTTCTGAGGAAGGAGGAGGGCTTGGTTCTGTGAGCTCAGGTGTGGAATTGGGACAGGGCATTTTTCCTTCAGGTGTCTCCACTAATGACATGTATCAATTAGGCAGTCACCGTTCTGTTTCCCTGTCCTGATCTCCTGTCTCTGAACACTTCCCATGTTCCCAGAATCTCTTTGGAATTATTGCCAGTGTCTTACACCTGGGGAACATTGGTTTTGAAGAAGACGACCAAGGCTGTGCCACTATCCCAGACACCCACGAGATCAAGTGGATAGCCAAGGTGATGTTCCTCTTTTGGAGAGGACAGAAGGAGGGGGAGGGGTGGGAGAGAAGAGTGAGGCAGCTGGGTGCCCACAGTTAGGCCCAAATATCTGGTGCCATGCTGTTTTGGCTGATACTGGTTAGGAGGTTTAAAGAGTGGGGGTTTGAAGGAGAGGGCGGGAGTAAAAGCCAGTTGGTTGAGGGAGCTATTGTGGCCTGTTTTGTAATAACGCACAATGATCAGTCTGGGCAGATAACCCTGGGCCTGGATACTCTATGAACTCTTTATAAGTTAGTGAGTAGGCCGGGCGCAATGGCTCATGCCTGTGATCCCAGTGCTTTGGGAGGCCAAGGCAGGAGGATCGCTTGAGGCCAGAAATTCAAGGCTGCAGTGAGCCATGATCATGCCACTGCACTCCAGCCTGGGCAATGTAGTGAGACCCTATCTCTAAAAAAAAAAAAAAAAAAAAAAAAATTAGCTATGAATGGTGGCACACACCTGTAGTCCCAGCTACTCAGGAGGCTAAGGTGGGAGGATCACTTCAGCCCGGGAGGTGGAGGTTGCAGTGAGCTGAGATCGTGCCACTGCACTCCAGCCTGGGTGACAGAGTGAGACCTTGTCTGAAAAAAAGTTACAATGAGCTATGATTGTGCCACCACATTCCCACCTGGGCAACAGAGCCATACCTTGTCTCTCAAAAAATAATAAAAAGCAAGTAAAACTGCATCACTGAATAGCATTTTGGATTTCTTTTACATGCAGCTCCTGGGGGTCCACCCATCAGTCCTTCTGGAAGCTCTCACCCACAGAAAAATTGAAGCCAAAACTGAGGAGGTAAAAATGGCTCTAGGTGGAAATGTGCCAGCCCTCCCTGCTGCTGCTGCCTCCCTCGATAACAGCAGGGTGGTGGCCTCAGGGGAGGCCAAACCTTTGATCCTAGCTCACCAGGCCCTGCGTGGTCCAGATCCTGTGGGGTGTCCTGCCTCATCTTCCCCCATCACCATCACCACCACCACACCAATGCTAGCAATCCACGCCTCATACTGTCTATGTCCTCCCTCCACAGGAGTCTTTGCACATGCTATTCCTTCTGCTGGAACACTGTTCCCGATGCTTTATCTAGTTAACTCCTCTTCATCCTTCATTTCCTGGGGGTCACTTCCTCAAGGAGCCTTCTCTGATCCTCCCACCTCTACCTCAAAGCACCATATGTATCTCCTTGTAGCCCTTTCAACATGACTGTGATTCTTTGAATGTCTCTCCATCCCTCCCTACCCTCAAATGAACTGTGTGCCCATGAAGGTCAGGACTGTGTGTCTGGGTTACAGCTGTATCTCGGCAGCCCAGCACAGTGCCTGGCACACATGGGCACTCAAGAAAGAGCCATCATATGAACCAAAGACAAGAGTAGCATCTTCCCAGCATGTATCCTTTGCCAGTCATCATTAAACACTAGTTCAAGACTGTGTGTGGTGGCTTATACCTGTAATCACTTTAGGAGGCTGCAGTGGGAGGATTGCTTGAGCCCAGGAGTTCAAGACCAGCCTGGGCAACATGGCTAGACCACATTTCTACAAAAAAAAAAAAAAACGAGGCATGGTGGTGGGCACCTGTAGTCCCAGCTACTGCATTCCAGGCTGGGCAGCAGAGCGAGACCCTGTCTCATTATTTTATTTTTTTTAAGAAAAAAAGACTTCTTTGAACACTCTGGGGGCTTCTTTTTTCCACCTATAATGATGCACCTTGTCATTCTTTTCAGGTGATCTGCCCGTTGACACTAGAACTCTCTGTCTACGCTAGAGATGCAATGGCAAAGGCTGTTTATGGACGAACGTTTACTTGGCTGGTCAACAAAATCAATTCCTCCTTAGTTAACAAGGTTGGTCAACGCATTTTGGATCCCTTGCTCTCGCTCACATGGTGATGTTTTATAATCATCATCGTTTCTTTAAAGAATTTGGGAGGGAGAATGAACTGTGGGCGCCTCATGGGCAGAGATGGTGTCTTTCCCTATTCACATTTCCCGTGTCTAGCATACAGTATGAATGCATGCCGAATGACTTATACAATGTGTCCCAAAGCGTGCTGTGCATAGTGCTTGTGGTATGCCAGATAGCTTCAAGTGTACACAGAAACTTTTTATTTTTTATTTTTATTTTTAGAGACAAGATCTTGCTCTGTCACTCAGGCTGGAGTGCAGTGGTGCAATCATAACTTGCAACTTCCAGCTTCTGGGCTTAAGCAATTCTCCTACCTCAGCCTCCCAAATAGCTGGAACTACAGTTGCATACCACCATGCCCTGCTAATTTAAAAAAAAAATTTTGTAGAGATGAGGTCTTGCTATGTTGTCCAGGCTGGTCTCAAACTCCCAGGCTCAAGCCATCTTCCCACTGCTGCCTTCCTAAGTGCTGGGATTACAGGCATGAACCACCACAAATCTTTAAATTTCAACAGTAATATATTCACCTGACATTTTAAAAATTTCAACAGAAGCATATTTTAACATATTTAAGAAAAAATATAGCCCTTGAAACTCATGCTTCAGTCACGTTTCCTTTTCAAGTGGAATTATTTAAATAAAAAAGGGATTTAATAATCCAAGCTAAAAATTAAGAAATGATACATGGATGGGGAGGGGATATGTGGATGTGACAAAATTCATGGAGGTAGGACACAAAAGATGATTTTGGAGGCAGTGACTTAGGACACTCATACAGAGTATTTAATTGTGTCCCTTTAAAACTAAATAAATAAATTATCTCTTTTTTTTTTTTTTTTTGAGATGGAGTCCCACTTTGTCGTTCAGGCTGAAGTGCAGTGGCACAATCTTGGCTCACTGCAGCCTCCACCTCTGGGGTTCAAGCGATTCTTGTGCCTCAACCTCCCAAGTAGTGGGATTACAGGTGCATGCCACCATGCCTGGCTAATTTTTGTAATTTTTTAGTAGAAATGGGGTTTCGCCATGTTGGCCAGGCTGGTCTCAAACTCCTGGCCACAAGTGATCCGCCAGCCTCAGCCTCCCAAAGTGCTGGGATTGCAGGCGTGAGCCACCACACCTGGCCTGAAATAAATACATCATCTTTAAATACCCACCCTGGCCTGAGGGTACCTGGTCCTCTTACTTGGATAGGCATCTTCTTGTCTGTCTATAGGTCCTTTTCTCCTCCTCCTCCTCCTCCTCCTCCTCCTCCTCCTCCTCCTCCTCCTCCTCCTCCTCCTCCTCCTCCTCCTCCTCCTCCTCCTCCTCCTCCTCCTCCTCCTCCTCCTCCTCCTCCTCCTCCTCCTCCTCCTCCTCCTCCTCCTCCTCCTCCTCCTCCTCCTCCTCCTCCTCCTCCTCCTCCTCCTCCTCCTCCTCCTCCTCCTCCTCCTCCTCCTCCTCCTCCTCCTCCTCCTCCTCCTCCTCCTCCTCCTCCTCCTCCTCCTCCTCCTCCTCCTCCTCCTCCTCCTCCTCCTCCTCCTCCTCCTCCTCCTCCTCCTCCTCCTCCTCCTCCTCCTCCTCCTCCTCCTCCTCCTCCTCCTCCTCCTCCTCCTCCTCCTCCTCCTCCTCCTCCTCCTCCTCCTCCTCCTCCTCCTCCTCCTCCTCCTCCTCCTCCTCCTCCTCCTCCTCCTCCTCCTCCTCCTCCTCCTCCTCCTCCTCCTCCTCCTCCTCCTCCTCCTCCTCCTCCTCCTCCTCCTCCTCCTCCTCCTCCTCCTCCTCCTCCTCCTCCTCCTCCTCCTCCTCCTCCTCCTCCTCCTCCTCCTCCTCCTCCTCCTCCTCCTCCTCCTCCTCCTCCTCCTCCTCCTCCTCCTCCTCCTCCTCCTCCTCCTCCTCCTCCTCCTCCTCCTCCTCCTCCTCCTCCTCCTCCTCCTCCTCCTCCTCCTCCTCCTCCTCCTCCTCCTCCTCCTCCTCCTCCTCCTCCTCCTCCTCCTCCTCCTCCTCCTCCTCCTCCTCCTCCTCCTCCTCCCCCTCCTCCTCCTCCTCCTCCTCTCCCCCCTTCTCCTCCTCCTCTCCCCCCCCTTCTCCTCCTCCTCCTCCTTCTTCTTTTTTTGATTGTACACGGGCTTGGGAGGCTGAGGACACCTGAAGCAAAGAAGTGAATCCGAAGGGGAAGGTCTGACTACACAGGTGATGGCTATGGAAGCTGCAGTGGGATCTGAGCAGGCAGGAGCAGCAGGCTGGGGAAATTACTTCCACCCAAAGATTTTCCGCATTGTTGGAGACAGAGGACATATGAGCTTTAGCGCCAAGTCCCAGTTTAGGGGAGCAGCAACAGTTCTGAGTAGCACAAAGGAAAAGACCTAACTATGAATGGGGTGTGTTATTTTGACCAGGATTTCACCGGGAAAACTGTAATTGGATTACTGGACATCTATGGGTTTGAAGTCTTTGACAAGAATGGGTATGTTTTGTCATTACCTACCTACCTGTCTTTTGCCCTTTTTTAAGATTTCAGTCGAGATTTAAATCTTTCGCTAATGTTACTAGATTGATTTCCCTGTCCCCAGAAAGTCTCTAGATTTACATAGTTTCTAACTCACAGACCATCCTAGATGTGGACTAACCATAAAAATGCAAATATATTTTCACTTGACTCTTATGATCTGTTTAGTAAATTATTTTATTAATGAGGACTTTGCTTTTTCTTTATTAAAAAGCATCCCTAAAAAGAATATAATTTGTTTAAAAAAATTGTTCTCTTCATATAACTTTAGTTACTTAAATCTTTTGTATCTCTAGTTTTGAACAGTTCTGTATAAATTACTGCAATGAGAAACTCCAGCAACTGTTAATTGAGAGGACTCTAAAAGCAGAACAGGCAGAATATGAAATGGAAGGCATAGAGGTAAACATTTTGATGTTTTCTTCTCATCTGATTTCTTAATCTAGCTAAAGATTTCTTTTTTTAATTTAATTAATTTTTTTTTTTTTTTGAGACAAGATCTCACTCTGTCACCCAGGCCAGAGTGCAGTGGCACAATCATGGCTGGTTGCAACCTCCACCTCCTGGGCTCGAGTGATCCTCCTGCCTCAGCCTCCTAAGTAGCTGGGATCACAGGCACATGCCACCATGCCTGGCTAATTGTTTTATTTTTTGTAGAGACAGGGTCTCTCTATGTTGCCCAGGCTGGTCTCGAACTCCTGGACTCAAGTGATCTTCCTGCCTCAACCTCCCAAAGTACTGGGATTACAGGTGTGAGCCACTGTGCCCAACCACTAAAGACATTTAACTGAAGTATTATTTCATTGGAGATTTTCCTGATTAGTACTGAGGAATAATTTTTAGGCCTTCTCTGCTTATTTCCTGGGAAATTATTTTGATATTCAGAAAATATAATTTGTTTAAGGTTGAATATAAAAACTAGATTTTGAAAAAAGATGTTTTAGAAAACCAATTTAAAACCAACTTTGATGCTCATCTAAATATTTCTTGGAGAATTCATTCCTCTTTGTCATTTTAGTGGGAGCCAATTAAATATTTCAACAACAAGATCATCTGTGATTTGGTAGAAGAGAGACATAAAGGAATCATATCCATTCTGGTGAGAAAAATGAATGTTGCATTAGAGCTATTCACCCGGCACTTACAACTCTTGGAAGAACTTTTTCCCAGGCTTAAAAAGGGTTGAGCCAGGCCAGGCACGGTGGCTCACGCCTGTAATCCCAACACTTTGGGAGGCCGAGGTGGGTGGATCACCTGAGGTCAGGAGTTAGAAAGCAGCCTGAACAATATGGTGTAACCCTGTCTCTACTAAAAATACAAAAATTAGCTGGGCATGATGGCATGCGCCTGTAGTCCCAGCTACTTGGGAGGCTGAAACAGGAGAATTGCTTGAACCCTGGAGGCAGAGGTTGCAGTGAGCTGAGATCACACCACTGCGCTCCAGCCTGGGCGACAGAGGGAGACTCCATCTCAAAAAATAAAAATAAAAATAAAAAAAGGGTTGAGCCAGGGTGGTCTCTAACTCCTGGGCTCAAGCAGTCCTCCCACATCAGCCTCCTGAGTAGCTGGGACTACAAAGGTATACCACCACACCTGGCTAAATTTTAAAAATTTTGTAGAGACAGGGTTTCACCATGTGCCTGTGCTGGTCTCGAACTCCTGGGCTCAAGACATCCTCCCACCTTGGCCTATCAAAATGCCAGGATTATAGGTGTGAACCACTTCACCCAACCACACCTGTAATTTTTAAGATGCCAACTAAATGGTATCATTCTTGAGGACGAAAAATAGGAAATAGAAAAATGAACTTAAGAAATATAAAAGCTTCGACTTAACTGGTTTTATACCTTTCTTTCCATGAGGGCTTTTCTTCTACAACAAGAGTCTGTACACATGGTAATCATGGTCAGTGATGACTGGTTTAGAGAAAACGAGGTTGGCATTAAGCTGGTCATAGTAGCTGTGGAGTATCCTTGGGAAGACTTTGAGTCAGATGGTCGGAGTGTTGCCTTTTCATGGGATATTCAGGCCCTCTGGTTTCATGGTCCCCTTATCAAATCTTAGAAGCCAAACACATGGATTAAGCCCCTTTCTTCCCCCAGAATGTTCACCTGCGCTTACATGAATTGACAGTCTTTTAGTCCAGTACTTTCTGTTCCAGCTGGTGAAAGCATTTAAACTTGGCATTGATGGAGTGTGGTGCTGTGGATTGAGGCTTCTCTTTTTCTTTTGAAGGATGAAGAATGCATTCGGCCTGGTCCTGCTACAGACTTGAGTTTCCTGGAGAAATTGGAAGAGAAAGTGGGCAAACATGCACACTTCGAAACGTACGTACTTGATTTGACCAGATTTTGCATGGGGGAAGATGATTGTGTCTCCATTTTCTTTAGTATTTGGATAATGTTCTTCAAGAGAACAACTACTTCATACATAAAAATATCTTTATGTATACCACTCATAGATGTGCCAGCCCTTTGTTAGTAGAAATTAAACCTAAATGAATTATAATTTTTTCTGAGACATGGTCTCAGTCTGTCACCTAGCCTGGAGTGCAGTGACGTGATCACAGCTCACTGCAGCCTCAACCTCCCAGGCTCAAGTGATCCTCCAACCTCAGCCTCCCAAGAAGCCAGGACTACAAACATACACCACAATGCCTAGCTAATTTTTATATTTTTTGTAAAGACAGGGTTTCACCCTGTTGCCCAGGCTGGTCTGGAACTCCTGGCTTCAAGCGATCCACCCATCTTGGCCTCCCAAAGTGCTGGGATTACTGCTGTGAGCCATCGTGCCCAGACACAAGTATGATTTTTAAAAAAGATTTTATATCTTCCTTTATTCAGTGATCATTATATTTTGGACATGTCTATGTACATGAAATAATCTTTTCAAAAATTCAGGTATAAAATACAGTGATATGTGTAGATCTGAAATGTACAACCTGATAAATTTTTGTATTTGTATGTGCCTGTGTAACCACCATGCGGATCAGTTGTAGAGTACCACATCCCACAAGATCAACTAGACATTTAACTTAGTCTTTGAGGTAAGGAGGAGAGAATTTAAGAGCATATGCTGGAGTCATTAAGACCTGGTTTGTTTGCTTGTTTCTTTTTTGTTTTTTGGTTTTGTTTTGTTTGAAATGGAGTCTCACTCTGTTGCCCAGGCTGGAGTGCAGTTGTGCAATCTCTGCTCACTACAACCTCCGCCTCCTGGGTTCAAACGATTCTCCTGCCTCAGCCTCCCAAGTAGCTGGGATTACAAGCACTTGCCACCACGCCCGGCTAATTTTTTTATTGTTGTTGTTGTTGTTGTTATTATTATTATTATTTGAGACAGAGTCTTGCTCTGTTGTTGTTGTTGTTGTTGTTATTATTATTATTATTATTATTATTATTATTATTTGAGACAGAGTCTTGCTCTGTTGCCCAGGCTGAGTGTAGTAGGGCGATCTCGGCTCACTGCAACCTCCACCTCCCGGGTTCAAGTGATTCTGCTTCAGCCTCACAAGTAGCTGGGACTACAGGCATGCGCCATCATGCCTGGCTATTTTTTTGTATTTTTAGTAGAGATGGGGTTTCACCATGTTAGCCAGCCTGGTCTCGAACTCCTGACCTCAAGTGATCTGCCCACCTCAGTCTCCCAAAGTGCTGGGATTACAGAAATGAGCCACCGTGCCTGGCCCCAAGACCAAATGAATGCTCCTGCATTTGTGTTTTCCCTGCTACAAGATGGGGTTATTAACATACCTACCATCCAATTTTGTAAATGATGCCATAAATTGCCTAGTGCAATCTCTGGCCATGGTAAAGACTTAGTAAATGGTGGTGGCTTTCTCAGACCTGCTGTAGAATACTGAAAGGATAAGTAAATGAAATTGCAAAGGATAAGTACATGAAATTGCATAGTGAATCAAGAATGGAAAAATAAATTGGGGTACATTCACAAATGGAATAATATATCACTGTGCAATGAATAATCTATAACTGCATGCAATGATGTAAGTAAATTACACAAATGAGTACATACTGTGTCAGACACAAAAGAGTACATACTGTGGCTGAGCGTGCTGGTTCATGCCTATAATCCCAGCACTTTGAGAGGCCGAGGCGGGTGGATCACCTGAGGTCAAGAGTTCAAGACCAGCCTGACCAACATGGTGAAACCTTGTCTCTACTAAAAATACAAAAATTAGCCAGGCATGGTGGTACACACCTGTAGTTCCAGCTACTCAGGAGGCTGAGGCAGGAGAATCGCTTGAACCTGGGAGGTAGAGGTTGCAGTGAGCCGAGATTGTGCCACTGCACTCCAGCCTGGGCAACAGAGCAAGACTCCATCTCAAAGAGAAAAAAAAGGACTACATTCTATATAATTCCATTGCAATGCAATGCATACGACTGGGTAAAAATTCACTCATGCTGCTACATGTCTGGTTGCGACTGGAAAGGGCTCAAAGTGGGGGTTCTCAGGGACTGGTAATGAATGCTCTGCTTCTTAATCTGGGTGCTGGTTGCACAGGCATATTGTTTTCAAAAATTCATTGAGCCGTACGCTTAGAATATATGTGTGCTGTCAATATATATGACAGATTTAAGTAAAAGTCATTTTTAAAAATCAAGAATCTGGCCAGGCACAGTGGCTCACACCTGTATTCCCAGCTGTTTGGGAGACCAAGACGGGTGGATAATCTGAGGTCAGGAGTTCAAGACCAGCCTGGCCAACATGGTGAAACCCCATCTCCACTAAAAAATCCAAAAAATTAGCCAGGTGTGGTGGCTTATGCCTGTAATCCCAGCTACTGGGGAGGCTGAGGCAGGAGAATCGTTTGAACTCAGGAGGTGGAGGTTGCAGTAAGCCGAGATCACACCACTGCACTCCCACCTGGGAGACAGAGTGAGACTCCATCTCAAAAAAAAGAAAAAAAGAAAAAAAAATCAAGAATCTGTAGAAACTGAAAACTGATGTTTTATGAGTATTTTAGTCTCTCAACATCATAAAAATGTAAGATATAAAATTGTTCTTTGTTACATCACCTAGAAAAACAAAAGTTAATTTATTATGCAAATACATGTGTTTCTGTGGCTCAGTTCTATACTTTTATTTCTCAGCATTTATGGGAAGAAAGGATCTAATTTTATTTTTTTATTTTTTGAGACAAGGTCTCACTCTGTTGCACAGGCTGGAGTCTAGTGGTATAATTATAGCTCACTGCAGCCTCAAATTCCTGGGCTCAAGCAATCCTCCCACCTCAGCCTCCTGAGTAGCTGGGACTACAAGGCACATGCTACCACTCCCAGCTAATTTTTTGTATTTTTTTTTTAAAGACAGGGTCTTGCTGTGTTGCCCAGACTAATCTCAAACTCCTGGCCTTAAACGATCCTCCTGCCTCAGGCTCCCAAAGTGCTAGGATTATAGGTGTGAGCCACCATGCCCGGCCAAAGGATCTAATTTTAAAGAAATCTTGGTCTATGGCCAGAAAATAAGTAACAAAACTTCCTGGGAGCCTCCCTGTGTGGTGGCTTTCAATGTGGACCTAACTGATTGAAGACGTCTCTCTCTCACTCTTTGCTTCAGTTATTGGTGCCATTTTGTCTCAGTGAAGTAGAAAGTTCAACTCATGGGCCAGGCACGGTGGCTTAGGCCTGTAATCCCAGCACTTTGGTAGGCTGAGGCAGGCAGATCACGAGGTCAGGAGTTCGAGACCAGCCTGACCAACATGGTGAAACTCCATCTCTACTAAAAATACAAAAATTAGCCGGGTGTGGTGGCACCTGCCTGTAATCTCAGCTACTCCAGAGGCTGAGGCAGGAGAATCGCTTAAACCCAGGGGGTCGGAGGTTGTGGTGAGCCAAGATTGTGCCACTGCACTCCAGCTTGGGCAACAGAGCAAGACGCCATCTCAAAAAAGAAAAGAAAGTTCAACTCGTGTCTATTTCTGTCTCGTAGCCGTAAGCTGGCTGGTCCAAAGGGCCGAAAGAGGATTGGCTGGATGGAGTTCCGACTCCTCCACTATGCAGGAGAGGTCACATACTGCACCAAGGGTGAGTGGCCGTGGGGTACAGGTGACAGCCATGTATGTGCCCAGCCTGGTGTCTTACAATAAGCTCCGAGTCCATGCAGGAAATGGTGCACAGCCATCCCAAATGTTCCCTAACCTCGCGTTCAAGCCATTTGAAAAAGTCTTTCTAATTGTATTGTATTTATTATTTTTGTAAATAACCACTTTATTGAGATGCAATTCACATATCATCCATTTACCCCATTTTAAAATGTACAATTCAGTTGTTTTTAGTATTAATATATTCAGAGTTGTGAAAACATTACCACCATTCATTTTATTTTATTTTATTTTATTTTATTTATTTTGAGAGAGAGTCTCGCTCTGTTGCCCAGGCTGGAGTGCAGTGGCTCAATCTCAGCTCACTGCAACCTCCGCCTCCCAGGTTCAAGCCATTCTCCTGCCTCAGCCTCCCAAGTAACTGGGATTACAGGTGCCCACCACCACGACCAGCTAATTTTTTTGTTTGTTCGTTTTTGCCATGTTGGCCAGGCTGGTCTGGAACTCCTGAGGCCCACCTCAGCCTCCCAAAGTGCTGGGATTACAGGTGTGAGCCACCATGCCTGGCTACCACCATTCATTTTAGAACATTTTATCACCCCCAAATCCTGTACCCATTAGCAGGCACTCTCTGTTTCCCTCTAACCCCACCCCTTCCCCTATAGCTCAAGGCAACTAGCTGATCTACCTTCCCTCTCTATAGATTTGACTGTTGTTGTTGTTGTTGTTGTTGTTTGACATTTTTTATAACTGGAATCATGCAACGTGTGACCTTTTGTGTCTGGTTTCTTTCACTTAATTTTGTCAGGGTTCATCCATGCTTTCATTCCTTTTTATTGCCAAATAATATCCCATGATGTGGATATGCCACATTTTGTTCATGCATTCATCAATAACTCATGGTAGGCACTTGGGTTGTTTATACCTTCTAACTATTATAAAGCTACCATGAATATGTCGGTATGAGTTTTAGTATGGGCATAAGTTTTCATTTTTCTTATATATATACCTAGGAATGGAATTATTAGATTAGATATGGTAACTCAGCCGGGTGTGATGGCTCACGCCTGTAATCCAGCACTTTGGGAAGCCAAGGGGAGCAGATCACCTGAGGTCAGGAGTTTGAGACCAGCCTGGCCAAGATAGTGAAGGCCCATCTCTACTAAAAATACAAAAATTATGTTAAAAATACAAAATTAGCCGGGCGTGGTGGCACATGCCTGTAATCCCAGCTACTAGGGAGGGTGAGGCAGGAGAATCGCTTGAACCTGGGAGGCAGAGGTTGCGGTGAGTTGAGATCGCACCATTGCACTCCAGCCTGGGCAACAAGAGCAAAACTCCATCTCAAAAAAAAAAATTTAGCCGGGCGTGGTGGTGGACGCCTGTAGTCCCAGCTACTTGGGGGGCCGAGGCAGGAGAATTGCTTGAACCCGGGAGGCAGAGGTTGCAGTGAGCTGAGATTGTGCTGCTGCATTCCAGCCTGGGTGACAGAGCAAGACTTCATCTCAAAATAAAAAATATATATGTTAACTCTATGCTTAACCTTTTGAGGAATTGCCAGGTCATTTTCCAAAGCAGCTGCACCATTTTACATTTCCACCAGCAGTATATGAGGGGTTCCAATATCTCCACAGCCTCACCCACACTTGCGTTATATCATTCTATATATCTGTTATGTTCTATATGTGATGTTCTGCTCTGTCTCCCAGGCTGGAGTGCAGTGGCATGATCTCGGCTCACTGCAAGCTCCGCCTCCTGGGTTCACGCCATTCTCCTGCCTCAGCCTCCCAAGTATCTGCAACTACAGGCACCCGCAACCACACCTGGATAATTTTTTGCATTTTTAGTAGAGACGGGGTTTCACCGTGTTAGCCAGGATGGTCTCGATCTACCGACCTCGTGATGCACCCACCTTGGCCTCCCAAAGTGCTGGGATTACAGGCATGAGCCACCATGCCCCGCCTATATGTGATGTTCTTCCAACCGTATTAGTGGGTGTGAAGTGGTATCTCATTGTGCTTTTGATTTGCATTTCTCTAATGACCTATGATATTAAACATGTTTTCACGTGCTTATTGGCTGTTTCTCTTCCTTGGAGAAATGTCTACGCAGATCTTTTGCCCATGTTTTAAGATTGGGTTTTTTTGTTTTGTTTTGTTTTGTTTTGTTTTTTGAGACGGAGTCTCGCTCTGTCGCCCAGACTGCAGTCCGGTGGCACGATCTCGGCTCACTGCAAGCTCCGCCTCCTGGATTCATGCCATTCTCCTGCCTCAGCCTCCCGAGTAGCTGGGACTACAGGCACCCGCCACCACGCCCAGCTAATTTTTTCTATTTTGTAGTAGAGACAGGGTTTCACCTTGTTAGCCAGGATGGTCTCGATCTCCTGACCTCATGATCCACCCACCTCGGCCTCCCAAAGTGCTGGGATTACAGGTGTGAGCCACCGCGCCCGGCCTAAGATTGGGTTGTTTTTCATTATTGAGTTGTAAGAATTGTTTATATATCCTAGATACTAGATCCTGATCAGATATACAATTTGCAAATATTTTCTCCAATTCTATGAGTTGTCTTTTCATTTTTGTGATGGTGTCCTTTGAAGCACAGAAGTTTTTAGTTTTGATGAAGTCTAATTGTTCTTCATTTTCTTTAGTCACTTTTACTTTTGGTTTGAAATTAGTTTTACTTTTTTCTTTCTTTCTTTCTTTCTTTTGAGACAAGGTCTTGCTTCGTTACCCAGGCTAAAGTGCAGTGGCGTGATCTTGACCCACTGCAACCTCTGCCTCCCGGGGTTCAAGTGATTCTCCTGCCTCAGCCTCCCGAGTAGCTGGGATTATAGATGTCCGCCACCACGCCCAACTAATTTTTGTATTTTTAGTAGAGACAGGGTTTTGTTTTGTTTTGTTTTGTTTTTTACACGGAGTCTCGCCTGTGGCCCAGGCTGGAGTGCAATGGCAAGATCTCGGCTCACTGCAAGCTCCGCCTCCTGGGTTTGCGCCATTCTCCTGCCTCAGCCTCCCTAGTAGCTGGGACTACAGGCACCCACCACCACGCCCGGCTAGTTTTTTGTATTTTTTAGTAGAGACGGGGTTTCACCATGTTGGCCAGGATGGTCTCGATCTCCTGACCTCGTGATCCACCCGCCTCAGCCTCTCAAAGTGCTGGGATTACAGGCGTGAGCCACCGCACCCAGCATTATTTTTACTTTTAAATAAGAGTATATTTCTAAGAATCTTTTAAAAAGTAATAACACGATTAGGGTTTTTTTTTTCTTTCAATGCAAAGTGACAAAAAGAAAAAATTTTTAAAAAGGATGAGTCTCTTTGTGCAGATAATCCCTTTATTTTTGTTTAAAGAATAAAGATAATACACATGTAGAGCTATAAACTGCTGACAGCACAGAAAGGAACAAAAGGAAAACTCAAATGCCTTTTACTCTCAGTGTCTCCTTCAGGGGGGACCACAAGAATAAACAGTTTCTTGTAACTACTTCCAGGAAAATAGAAATGTTTTCTGCATATACCTATGTGAGGATACACACACACTCATTCACTCTACCTTGATCTCACTTTTTTCCATGTGTTGGTGGGGAGTTTTCCATGTGCTGGGTGCTAGGCAGATGTGGTGGGGCGGGGGCATCGTGGATATGGAAATCTGATTCTCTTACCATCTGCTCTGAGTTTTTCTACTTCTCTGTAGCACCAGGAATTATGTCATCCTCATATTTGGGTTCTGGGATATTTCTGGTAATAATCTCATGGTATATTATTTGATTTTGGCTTTCTGTGGGGGGAGTGAAGCCAGCTTGCTTCTATGCCATCATTTTTTTTCTTAAACACTTTTGATTCATGCCTTTTTAAAATTTTTATTTAATCATTTTTCTGGAAACAGGGTTTCACTTTGTTGCCTAGACTGGAGTACAGTGCGCAATCGTGGCTCACTGCAGTCTTGACTTCCTGGGCTCAAGCAATCCTCCTACCTCAGCTCCCCAAGTAGCTGGGACTACAGGCATGCACCACCACATGCAGCTAAGTTTTTAAAAATATTTGTGTAGAGACAGGCTAGTCTCAGACTCACTATGTTGCCCAGGCTAGTCTCAAACTCCTAGGCTCGAGAGATCCTCCCACCTCAGCCTTCCAAAGTGCTGGGATTACAGGCATGAGACAACATACTTGGCTGCTCCCCCAACTTAAAAAAAAAAAAAAATCTGGTTTTGCCTTTATAATGCCATTTACTTTCTAATGTAATTATTAACTGATTAAGTTTTAGGTAGACAGATAAGCCAAGTTTTAAACCTGGAGATGACATGTCTGTCTTTGCCTGAAGATGCTGTTGGGTACCACCAGCCATGGTGCTTGAGTTTGTTTTTTCTCAGTCGTGGGGAATTTTCTCATCTATTTAGAGTCCCAGCTGGCTGTCCTTGAGGTTCAGTGTCCCCTCTGTTTCTGCATATTCAGTGTATGTGTGTTTCTTTGCTATTGGACTAGGGCAAGTGTGCAATACTTAGTGTAAAGACTATGCATATTTATACGACAGCTCATCAGAATTGAGTATAGCATTTGTGCCATGAGTTCAGTTCTGAGGACCTGGTTCTCAATGAGGGACATGTTACCCGCCCCCCACAGGGATATGTGGCAATGTCTAGCATATTAGTCCATTCTCACATTGCAATAAAGAACTACCTGAGATTGGGTAATTTATAAAGAAAAGAGGTTTAATTAACTCAAAGTTCATCAGGCTGTGCAGGAAGCATGGCTGGGGTGGCCTCAGGAAACTTACAATCATGGTGGAAGGTGAAGGGGAAGCAGGCATGTCTAACATGCCCGGAGGAGGAGGAATAGAGTGAAGGGGGAAGTGCTACAAACTTTTAAACAACCAGATCTCCTGAGAACTATCATGAGAACAGCGAGGGGGACATCTGTCCCCATGATCCAATCACCCCCTACCAGGCCCCTCTTCCAACATTGGGGATTGCAATTTGACTTGAGATTTGGGCGAGGGCACAGACCCAAACCATACAATCTAGAAATATATTTGGTTGTCACAACTGGGGAGAGTGTTACTGGGATCTAGTGTGAATAGAGGCCAGAGATGCTTCTCAACATCCCACAATGCATGGGACAGCCCCCACCACAAAGAACGACCCAGCCCCAAATACCCATAGTGCCAAGGTTGAGAAACTATGAGCTAATCCTAAGAAATTCTTTTTCAGAATTTCCCTTTGCAATGAGTTGGGATGGAATTGTATTTTTAGGCAGAGATATTGATTCAAAAAATTTTTATTCAATGTTTTACAGGATTCTTGGAAAAAAACAATGATCTTCTTTACAGACATCTGAAAGAAGTAAGTCTGACACTTAACTGTATGTGTTTCTGATTATTTTGAAATATTACCCATGATAGTGATTTTGGTAGAATTCGCCTTCTGGATTTTTTTTTTCCATGCATCGTATTAGAACTCCAGCATGTCATGGCCAGAACAGACATTCAGGATCATCTGTGTGGACACTTCACTCAACAAACCATTCAAATGTGTATGATGCCCCCCTGGGCACCAGCTCTGGAGGTCATCAGTGAACAAGATGGAGCTCTTGTTCTTGTGGGGCTTACGGTCAGGAGTTGGGGAAGCAGATAATAAATATATACACAAATAAGTTATCCATTAGTGAGAAGTGCTGCAAAGAGAATAAACAAGGAACTGTGATTGAAGGGGACATTTTTAATTTAGGTGATTAGAGAAAACACCCCTTGGAGGTGACTTTGAACTAAAACCTGAATGAGAATGATTTGGGCCATAGAAGGATCAGAAGTTATTCCAGGTAGAGAGACCAGCATGTGCAAAGGTCCTGTGGTCTGGACAAGGGGAAACGTTAGGAGAGGCGGCTGAGAGCTTAGCAGGGGCAGGTCCACAGGGGAAGTAGAGATTTCATTCTGGTGTTATGAGAATATACTGGGGTGACATGATCTGAGGACGAGGAAGCTGAGACCCAGACAGGTCACAGCTTGCACAAGGCCACATCATGAGGTGGGGGCTGGAGATGGTATTAGCCCCCAGGGTTGCCGACGAAATTCCCAATCTCTTTGCCTTTCCATATATCTCATCAATCTGAGAAGTGTTGCTGCTGCTGCTGCTGCTGTTGTTTTTGAGACAGGGTCTCGCTCTGTCACCCAGGCTGGAGTGCAGTGACGTCATCATTGCCCACTGCAGCCTCAACCTCCTGGGCTCAAGTGATCCTCCTGCCTCAGTCTGAGTAGCTAGGACTTCAGACACACACCACCACACCCAACTAATTTTTTTGTTTGTAGAGACAGGATCTTGCTATGACGCCTAGGCTGGTCTCGAACTCCTGGCCTCAAGTGATCCTCCCACCTCACTCTCCCAAAGCTGGGATTGCAGGCATGAGCCACTGCGCCATGCCTAAAACCTTGAGTTTTTAAGGCCCTTATTTTGTATTAAAATAGTTAACTGTTTGTGCAAAATTAGATTTTATTAGCTTGGTTTATTAAAAGCTTAACCCTAAAGGTAACATTTTTGGAGTGAGCAGGTGAACAGTCACCTCAGGAGAGTTTTTTCTGCCTTCCCAAACTTTCTCTGCCACTTCTGGGACTGCTTGTCTCAACCTTTTTGGACTCAAGGTAGACGAGCAACTCCTAACTTTGGCTCCACCAGACAGTCGCTCTCTGGGTCTGAGTCCCAGCCCAGCCCCTTCCATGCTGGGGACCGTGTGGCAGGTTTCCCGTCAGCGAAGTGGGGCTGCTGCTGTCCGCCTCATGGAGTAGCTGTGGAGAACACGGGAGTGGACGTGTCTGGTTAACAAATGGGCGACAGCGTTTCTCTAACAGCTTCCCCTCTGGGGTCATGGCCGTCAGCTTCACAAACCAATCCACGGAGAGGACATCACATAGCAAAGAAGTCTCCAAATCTCTCCCTTCACCCACCAGGGCTGAAGCTCCCTGAACTTTTTGACTTCAGGACGGAACACTTCTCATTTGTTTCTGTACTATTGGCAGATTACTCTTCCATATCACTGTAGGTTTAGAACTGCAATGGATTAAACAACAAAAAAAATTTCAATTAAAAAAATTGGGGGGCCAGGCACAGTGGCTCATGCCTGTAATCCCAGCACTTTGAAAGTCCGAGGTGGGCGGATCGCTTGAGCCCAGGAACTTGAACCCAGCCTGGACAACATGGTGAAACCCCATCCTTACCAAAAAAAATAAAATTAGATTAAAAAATTAGCTGGGTGTGGTGGCACACCCCTGTGGTTCTAGCTACTTGCGAGGCTGAGGTAGGGGGATTGCTTGAGCCCAGGAGGTAGAGGTTGCAGTGAGCTGTGACCGTGTCATTCATTGCACTCCAGCCTGGATGACAGAGTGAGACCCTGTCTTGAAAAAAAAGAAAAAAAAATTTTTTTTGAGATGTGGTAAACATACATAACAAAATTTAGCATTTTAATCATTTTATTTATTTATTATTTTTGAGACAGAGTCTCACTCTGTCACCCAGGCTAGAGTACAGTGGCATGATCTCAACTCACTGCAACCTCTGCCTCTGGGGTTCAAGCAATTCTCCTGCCTCAGCCTCCCGAGTAGCTGGGATTACAGGCATATGCCACCACACCAGGCTAATTTTTTTTTGTATTTTTAGTAAAGACGGTGTTTCACCTTGTTGGTCAGGCTGGTCTTGAACTCCTGGCCTCAGGTGATCCATCCGCCTTGGTCTCCCAATGTGCTGGGATTACAGGCGTGAGCGACCATGCTCGGCCACATTTTAATCATTTTAAAGTGTACAATTCAATAGTGTTGAGTAGATTTACATTGTTGTGCAGTTGATCTCCTGAACTCTTTTCATCTTGCAGAACTGAAACTCAGTCTCCACTAAACAACTGCTCTCTGTTCCCCCTCCCAGCAGCCACTGGAAATACTGTCTACTTTCTATGAACTTCACTCCTCTAGGGACCTTATATGAGTGGAATCAGACAGTGTTTTTCTTTTTGCAACTGGCTTATTTCACTTAGCTTATTCCACTTAGCATAGTGAGCATAATACTTATTTCACTTAGCATGGGTTTACTCGTGTTGTGGAATATGTCAGAATCATGCTTTTGAAGATGGAATAATATTCCATGTTACCTATGTAGGGAAAATATTTTTCTGGTAAAGAATTAAATATTTTAAAAAATTAAGGACTTTTGGTGATATAGATTATTTAAAAAATACACGCACAGGGGCGAAAGTCAAACAGTCCAAAAGCTAGTGCCCTGGGTCCCATGTCAGCAAGTCTGTCACCCGAGAGCCAACTGCTCTCACCTTTGTATTGTGTGTCCTTCCAGGGATCACACAGGATGTGTGTATGTGTATCTCTTTCTTTCTTTTTATTTCTCTTTGCACAATAATAGCACACTGTATGTGTGGTTTTGCGTCTTGCTTTTTTCACTTAACACCATTATCTTGGAGATCATTCTTTTTTTTCTTTTTGAGACAGGTTCTCAGTCTGTCACTCAGGCTGGAGTGCAGTGGTGCAATCAGAGTTCACTGCAGCCTCGACTTCGTGGGCTCAAGTGATCCTCCTACCTCAGCCTCCTGAGTAACTGGGACCATGGGTGCACACCACAACACCTGGCTAACTTCTTTGTAAAGATGAGGTTTTGCCATGTTGCCCAGGCTGGTCTCAAACTCTTGGGCTCAAGCCATCTTCCTGCCTTGGCCTCCCCAAGTACTGGGATTACAAGCCTGAGCCCCACCATTCCTGGCCTGGGATCATTTCTTAAAGAGCCAGTTTATTCTGAAGCAGCTGCACTGAACCAGGGACAATGTCTGAGAAAAAACATCTGGCTTCAGCAAGCAGAGAAAGCAGTGGATGTAGAATGTGAACATGGCCTTCCATATTTAACTGTGTTGTTCCCCTTTCTTTACATTAGGAACATCTTCAAGCATTCAAGAAGCAGATGGCTCTGTTGCTTCATACACACTCTGTGAGCCGTCCTGACAGCCCTGTAGTGATTTCTGAAACAGCGAACGTGGTACTCATTTCTCTTCACTTACAGGTGCTGTGCAAGTCCAAGAACATTATCCTGAGGGAATGCTTCCTGCTGGCCGAGTTAGAAAACCGGAGGAGGCCCCCAACAGTGAGTGGGAAAAACACCCATGCAAAATTGGATCTCACCAGAGGGTGAGATGACCACCAACTACCTACGCTTTTTAAGCCACCTTCCCCTTTTCTGGAAGTATTACTCTCTAACAGATTCTACTAAATATATGCACCTGTAATCTCACACCTGTAATCCCAGCACTTTGGGAGCCTCACATCTGTAATCCCAGCACTTTGGGAGGCCCACGTGGGAGAATCGCTTGAGGCCAGGAGTTCAAGACCAGACTGGGTAACATAATGAGACCCTGTCTCTACAAAAATAAAAATAAAAATAAAAACAAATCAGTCAGACAAAACTTGGGTGCATTAAAAACATAAAGAAAGAAAAAATCAATTAGCCATGTGCAGTGGTGTGCATCCATAGTCCCAGCTACTTTCGGAGGCTGAGGCAGGAGGATCCTTGAACCCAGGAGTTTGAAGTTACAATGAGCCATGATTATGCCACTGCACTCCAGACTAGGTGACAGAGCAAGACCCTGTGTCTTAAAAAATCACTTGGAACGTGGCTTATGATCTATACATTAACTTAGAATGTGATATTCATGTTCCAAGTTTAGTCCCAGTTTGTTCATTTGCAGGCATTCATTGAGCAGCACCTACTATGTATATGTGGCAGGCACTGTGCCAGGCACAGGGATTCAGCAATAACAAGCCAGATGAGGTCCCTGCCCTCAAGGGACTTACAATCTAGTGGGAGAGAGTATAAGAAAATACCATCAAATAAAGAAGTTATAATAATACCAGCATCATGAAGGACGCATGTCAACAAAGAAACACAAAGGAAGGTGGAAGAGAATGACAGGCCTGGGGCAGAACTGATTCCTGCTAGGCACTCACCACGTCTTTGCTGAGCAAGTGAGGCATCCTAGACAGATGCTTGTCCAGCTTCCACGTGACCAGACCAAGATTGGCCTTCTCAGGTCAGGACATCCAAAGCCACCTCTTAATGGGCCAGATGGCCACTAGGAAGACAATCTGTCAATAGTTCAGCTCTATAGGGCTGACACCTTGAGCCCTGGCCGGTCTTTTTGTATTCGTTGGAAGCAGCAGTATCTCTCTGACTCGTTCTCTCTCTCTCTCTCTCTCTCTGCAGGTGGGGACTCAGTTTAAAAACAGTCTGAGCAGCCTTCTAGAAATCCTCATCTCTAAGGAGCCCTCCTACATCCGTTGCATCAAGCCCAACGACAGGAAAGAACCCAGTGAGTTGTGGATCATTATGAACTGGGTTCAGGGAAAGGAGGCTGGGAGGCAAAGCAAGGGTGGCAGTGGGTTGGGATCCTAAACACCACCGCAAGCTTGCTCAATGTCCTCTGGATGTGAATCATTTTCCTTTCTAAATGATAGAAGTTGGCCAGATGTTACAGGCTTATGCCTGTAATCCCAGCCCTTTGGGAGGTTGAGGCAGGTGGATCACTTGAACCCAGGAAGTGGAAACCAGTTTGGGCAACATGGCAAAACCCCGTCTCTACAAAAAATGCGAAAATTAGCCAGGCATGGTGGCGTGTCTCTACTAAAAATACAAACACTAGCTGGGTGTGGTGGCACATGCCTGTAGTCCCATCTACTTGGGAGGCTGAGGTGGGAGGATCAATTGATCCCAGGAGTTCAAGGCTGCAGTGAGCCATGACTGTGCCACTGCACTCCAGTATGGGTGACAGAGTGAGACCCTATCTCAAAAAATAATAATAATAGAAGGTAAATGAATGCCTTTGGTGGTTCAGAGTGAGCATTGCTCAGAGGTTGTTCAGTTTCAGGAGCAACACAGCTGAGTCAGGCAGGTGTCAGAGGTGAGGGGACTCAACGTCACTCTTTTCTAGCCAAGGAACAGTCTTCAAAAATGATCTATGACTTGGGTAGTTTCTAAGCTCTTGCCATGGTCTATAATGTAGTCATTAGGAACCATTATAATGAACTATAATGGACCATCAGAGGCTCACAGAGGCTAGGCAGGAAAAGCAAATGAGTGAAGCAGACAGGTTGAAAGGCAATAGGCAGTGGGGAGGACTGTGGCAAACTGGAGAAGGCACATTCTGTCTAAAGAGGCAGCAGCGCTACTCCTCTCCTGCCAGCTGTTGCCATGTGGGACTCTGGCCTCAGGATAGCCAGATCTCAGGACTTTTCAGAGGAACCAGAAATTTAATTTTTTCCTATAAAATTCCCCCATTTAAAAAACACAATTGGGCTGGGCATATGGTGGCTCATGCCTGTAATCCCAGCATTTTGGGAGGCCGAGGCGGGTGGATCACCTAAGGTCAAGAGTTCGAGACCAGCCTTGCCAACACGGTGAAACCACGTCTCTACTAAAAATACAAAAATTAGCCAGGCATGGTGGTGTGCACCTGTAATCCCCGCTACTCGGGAGGCTGAGGCAGGAGAATCACTTGAACCCAGGAGGCAGAGGTTGCAGTGAGCCGAGATTGTGCCACTGCACTCCAGCCTGGGCAAAAAGAATGAAACCCCGTCTCAAAAAAAAAAAAAAAAATTAAGACCTCACGAAATGAGTCTGGGGCCAGACCCAGCCCACTGAACTTCAGCTTGCAGCCTGTGATCTGCCTTGGTTGAAATGAAGCCATGGGATCCTTTCCTGTCATTCTCTGTTCTATTTCTCCAAAGGCAAATTTGATGACTTCCTCATAAGGCATCAGATCAAATACCTGGGGCTGATGGAGCACCTGCGGGTGAGACGGGCTGGCTTTGCATACCGAAGGAAATACGAGCATTTCTTGCAAAGGTAAAATGTGCTTTATTGATCTGAAGCCAATAGTCATGTGCCTACTACGTGAGAATCTCTGGGGTTTAGTGGTAAATAAAATGGCATCCCTTAGGAAGGCTCAGTTTGGTTGTTAACTGCTGTAGTTATGACAGCTAAAAACACTAACATTTGGGAGAACATAAAAACCCAACTCTGGCTGGGCGCGGTGGCTCATGCCTGTAATCCCAGCATTTTGGGAGGCCGAGGTGGGAGGACTGTTTGAGGCCAGGAGTTCGAGACCATCCTGGGCAGCATGGCAAAACCCAATCTCTACAAAAAAAAAGAAAAAAAAAAAAATATATATATATATATACACACACATATATATACACACATATATATACATACATATACACACATATATACACACATATATACATACATATATATACACATACATATATATATATATATTTTAGCTGGGTGTGGTGGTGCACACCTGTAGTCCCAGCTACTCGGAAGGCTGAGGTGGGAGGATCACCTGAGCCTGGGAGGTTGAGGCTGCGGTGAACTTGAGATCGTACCACTGCACTCCAGCCTGGGTGACAGAATGAGAACCATCTCAAAAACAAAACAAAACAACAACAACAAAAAAACTCACAAAAATTCAGTTTACCATCTTCTGTTCATTTCACTAATCCCTGACTGTTTACAGTTAAGGACAAGGCCAAGTGCATAGATCTGCCACGAGGGGACAGCCGTGGGCAGTGCCCCACAGGCCTCTGAATTAGCAGGGGAAGCTAAGTCTATTTGTGACCATAGGGCCTGGTTTAGTGCCTTAGCCCAACGGGCTGTCAAGAGCAGCAGGTTAGCGGTGGGGACATGGGTTTTCAAACCACATGAACTTGGATCATAATCCTCATTCTCTTATAGCTGTGACCTGTCATTTCCCTTATCTGTAGGATTAAATTGTCTAGGCTCAGGGAGTTTGTAAAGATTTAATGAACTATTTCTACGCCTACTCTCACCATCCCCCAAATTGCTTATACACCAACACTTCTTCAATGATGGGCTGTGTGTGAATTTATGCTACCAAAATAGCAACACACTCTCAAGCATAATAAATGGTCACTTTGTTGGTTCAGAATGGTTGAATAGCAGAAATTTCATGTGGTTCAACCAATATTTTGAGTGTAGTCATTTGAGACTCTTTGCCTTTATTTTTCCTGGATGTACCTCCTTTGCCCACCATTTTTGCCCATCAGCTACTTATTCATTCATCTTCATCCCATATCTGACTTCCGCGGCAGATGGCAGGACAACAGCCACTGCCCACCTCACCCCCCAAACACATACACACTTGATGTTCCCATCTACCTGTGTTTTTTTGAACTTCATATATCTCTTGTCTATTTTTGCTGCTGTCTGAGGCTCATTCATTCTTTCCATAAAAACTAGTGAGCAGGCCGGGCATGTTGCCTCACACCTGTAATTCCAGCACTTGGGGAGGCCAAGGTGGGCAGATCACTTGAGGTCAGAAGTTCAAGACCAGCCTGACCAACATGGTGAAATCCTGTCTGCTAAAAACACAAAAATCAGCCAGGCATAGTGGTGCATGCCTGTAATTCCAGCTACTCAGGAGGCTGAGGCATGAGAATCATTTGAACCCGGGAGGCAGAGGTTGCGGTGAGCTGAAACCACACCACTGCACTCCAGCCTGGGTGATAGAATGAGACTCTGTATCAAAACAAACAAACAAAAACTGGTGAGTAGCTATCTGAGCTAGCACTGTCCTAGGTGCTGGGGTGATGTCAGAAAACAGAACAGACCCCATCCCTGTCCTCATGGAATTTACTTTCTATGGGGGAGACCAACAATAACAAAGATGTAAAGTTGGCCCTCCACACCCGCGGGTTCCACATCTGAGGATTCACCCAACTATGGATTCAAAATGCTTTTAAAAATACAATAAAAATAACAGTACAACAATAATAATACAAATTAAAAAGCAATACAGTCTAATATCTATGTAGCATTTACATAGTATTAGGTATAATAAGTAATTTAGAGATGATTTAAAGTGTACAGGAGGATGTACTCAGGTTATATGCAAACACTATGCCATTTTTTATTAGAGACTTGAACATCCGTGGATTTTGTATCCATGGGGGTCCTGGAACCAATTCCCCACATATGCTGAGGGGTGACTGCATAAGGCCAGGCAGGGATATGTTATTTGAAGAAAAGTGAATCCAGGTAAGGGGAAAGAGTGGCCAGGCTCCCTCCTTAGGTAAGGGGGTCACTCTCTGAGTGAGGAAGTGGGCCATGAGGACATTTGGTGTCTTAGTCTGTTTGGGCTGCTGTAACGAAACATTAGACTGGGTGGCTTCTAACCAACGGAGACTTTTCACAATTCTGGAGGATGGGAAGTCCAAGATCAAGGCACTGGCAGACTCAGTGTCTGGTGAGGGCCAGCTTCCTTGTTTGTAGATGGTGCCTTCTCGCTGTGTCTTCACATAGTTGATGATGTGGTCATAAGGGCACTAATCTCATTTATGAGTGCTCCACCCTTGTGACCTAATCACCTGTCAGAGGCCCTGCCTCCTAACACCATCACATTGGGAGTTAGATTTCATCATATGAATTTTGTGGGGACACAGACGATCAGTCCATAGCATTCAGGGAACATCAATCAAGGCAGGAAAGCCTGGAGGTGGGAGCAGGCTCTAGGGCAAGCTGAGAGGCCAGCATGGCAGCTGGTCAGTGGCTGGGGACAGAGAGGCAGGGGGAGATTCACGGGATCGAGCTGGAGATAGCCAAACCCTGTGCACCTGCCTAGCACCACTTCACTTGATCAGGGAGCAACCATATCATAGAGTTGAAGACAGAAGGTACTAGTCCCTCCAACCTGCAGGTATTTAGGGCCTCTCCCCAGCCCCTCCATATCTGTCTAGCTTTGGCGGTGCGTGCTGGTATTGCACAAGGTCTGCATGGATGAAAGCAGGGCCTGAGGCTGTGCTGTGTCCCCTGGGGGTGGTGGAGACCCTGTCTTCTCCAGCTTTCACTGGAGTTCAGGAAGCACACATCCTGCACCTTTGTGTAGGTGGCTGAACAGAGGAAGAACATGGGACACTCGATACCCTTAAAGAACATGCTCATAAATTCCAGGAAAATAAAAATATTTTTCACTGGACATGGTAGCTCATGCCTATAATCCCAGCACTTTGGGAGGCCGAAAAGTGATCACCTGAGGTGAGGAGCTTGAAACCAGCCTGGCCAACGTGGAGAAACCCCGTCTCTACTAAAAATACAAAAAATTAGCCGGGCGTGGTAGCGGGCGCCTGTAGTCCCAGCTACTCGGGAGGCTGAGGCAGGAGAATCGCTTGAACCCAGGAGGCAGAGGTTGCAGTGAGCTGATATCGCACCACTGCACTCCAGTCTGGGTGACAGAGTGAGCTCTGTATCAAAAATATATATACATGTATTTTTTTAACAGTTTAAAATCGGATTTTAGAACCTGGGAGGTAGAGCTTGCAGTGAGCCGAGATCGTGCCACTGCACTCCAGCCTGGGAGACAGAGCGAGACTCCATCTCAAAAAAAAAAAAAAAAAAAAAATCTGATTGTAAAATAAACATAATATGAGGCCAGGCACGGTGGCTCACACCTGTAATCCCAGCGCTTTGGGAGGCCGAAGTGGGCGGATCACGAGGCCAGGAGATCGAGACCGTCCTGGCTAACACAATGAAACTCCGTCTCTACTAAAAAATACAAAAAATTAGCCGGGTGTGGTGGCGGGCACCTGTAGTCCCAGCTACTCGGGAGGCTGAGGCAGGAGAATGGCGTGAACCTGGGAGGTGGAGCTTGCAGTGAGTGGAGATTGTGCCACTGCACTCCAGCCTGGGTGACAGAGCAAGACTCCATCTCAAAAATAAATAAATAAATAAATAACATAAACATAATATGAAAGGAAGGAGCATATTGGGAACACCACTGCTAGCACTCATTGAGTCTTGGACTGGGACTAAATACCTAGTGTGTATTATCTCGTTTAAACCTCATGAGAACCCCATGAGGAAGGTCCTGTTACTGTTCATGTCACACAGGTGAGGCGGCGACTCCTCCCGCTCCGGAGCTGGGCTGGAACCCAGGCATTCTGTTTCTACGCCAGTGGCTCCGGTTGTGCTGCTTCCAGCCTTGATCCATCTGCACTTCTGAATTCTGCGTTCACTTGTTTCATTATACTACAGACATCACGGTTCTCTTTCTAGGGACTGCAGGGTAGAAGGGAACTGCATGCTGGAATCAGGTTCTTAACACTGGAGCCAAAATTACCCCTCGGGGCGGGGGAAGCCCTCATCACTTCCCAAGCATGGAACCCTTTCTTTCTCTTCTCTACTCTTTCTTGAGACAGGGTCTCTGTTACCCAGGCTGGAGTGCTCCCTGAAGCCTCAACCTCCTGGACTCAAGCGATCCTCCTGCCTCAGCCTCCTGAGTAGCTGGGACTCCAGCCGCACACTGCCACACCTGGCTAAAAAAATTTTTTTTTTTTTTTTTTTTTTTTTTGAGACGGGGTCTTGCTCTGTCGCCCAGGCTGGAGTACAGTGGCGCAATCTCGGCTTACTGCAAGCTTTGCCTCCCAGGTTCACACTATTCTCCTTCCTCAGCCTCCCCAGTAGCTGGGACTACAGGTGCCCGCCACCATGCCTGGCTAATTTTGTTTTGTATTTTTAGTAGAGACAGAGTTTCACCATGTTAGCCAGGATGGTCTCGATCTCCTGACCTCGTGACCCGCCCGCCTCAGCCTCCCAAAGTGCTGGGATTACAGGCTTGAGCCACTGCGCCCGACCTTTTTTTAAGTAGAGACGGGGTCTGCCCAGGCTGGTCTCAAATGCCTGGCCTCAAGTGATCCTCCTGCCTTGGCCTCCCAAATTGCTGGGATCACAGGCATGAGGCACCATACCTGGTCTCAAGCATAGATCTTTTTCTTCTGGTACTAGACTACGTTTGTTTGTCTGTTGAGTTTTCTGTTGATGGACATCTGGGTTGTTTCCACCTTTTGGCTATTATGAATCATAGCACCATGCACTGCTACACCCAATGGCTGCTATGAACATTCAGGTATGAATGTTCGGACACCTTTTCATTTCTCTTGGACAGATACCTAGGAGTGGAATTGAGTCACTGGGTTGAGCATCTGATGATGTCATTGTTCTACAAAGACAGGTCAAACTCCCTACTATATTGAAACAGTTTCTCTCTTCTTTCTTTCTTGCAAAGTACCCATCTTTGAATTCGAGAAAGTTCGTGTAATGGGACTACTAGATACACGGAGTGGCTGACATGCCACAGCAGTGCTCAGCAGGCCTCTGGGGCCGGGGATGTGGGGGAGGGCTAGAGGAAGGTACGGTCACAGCTTCTCCATGTCCATCTCCTCTCCTAGGTACAAGTCCTTATGCCCAGACACCTGGCCGCACTGGCACGGGCCTCCAGCAGAGGGCGTGGAACGTCTGATCAAGTACATCGGCTACAAACCCGAGGAATACAAGTTAGGCAAGTAAGTGACCAGAAGACCACCAAATGGTCTCTTCCCTTGACATCAAAGGGTTTTGTGCATTGATCCGTATCCATCTAGAGCCTGGAGACTCGATTCCTAGGGATTTATGGAGATTTGCAAGATTTACGCTTCATCTACTCAATGTAAATGCAGCTCTTAATTCTTTAGAAGAGCTATGGTGCTGCCGGTGGGAGGAAATGAAGTTATAAAGGAAACTTCCGCACTAAACTGATTTAGCAGATGGGCCTCCTTGCTAGCAAAACAAAGAGGGAACCAGAGGGGCCACCTAACGTCTGTGTGCCTGGATTCTTTCACTGTTCCCATGTACGCATGACCTGCCAGAGGAGCCACTGGGACCTAGACGATGTGAGATCATCTGTAGCATCTCAGAAATGGTGTGCTGGAACTCTTAACTGTAGAGTTGTAGTTATCCATGAGCAGAGACTTTCGTACACATTGAAAGCTTTCAGGCACAACTCAAGGGACATGAATCGGGAAGATCCGAGTCCATCTTGTGAGTCATTTTGGTCAGGGTTAATGAGGTTGCAGGGAAAGGTGTCTCAGCATGAAGATCTATTCCCTGACAGCAGGGCTTCCCCACTCCAGAGATCTCTGCCTGTGATCCTGTTCATGGGCTTTCCCCGCTGACTCCTAACTCCCACTTATACATGGTCGTCTGGGCCGCCTTGGCCTCTCTCCATCTGTAGGCTCCTATTCTGGGCCTGTTCCAAGGATCAGTTACTTATTCAGTCCAGATCTCCAAGGGGATTCTGCAAGGCTCAGCACATCCTGAGGGAGGCAGGGCATGGAGGTCAGAGGTGGGATCCGTCTGTTCCCTGTTCCATAAATTGAAACAGGGACAAGGGAGAGTGAGATCACCAGGTACCACCCACTGCTGTCCCCAGTGGCTGCCCTGGGAACTTTCCCTCACCAGGCCTGGGGTCGGGCAGGCAATGTGAGGTCAGTATTTGTAACTTCTCTCTGCTGGCTAATGTGATCTTCTTTTCATTTTTTATTTTTTTATTTTTTGAGACAGAGTCTTGCTCTGTCACCCAGGCTGCAGTGGCATGATCTCGGCTCACTGTAACCTCCGCTTCCTGGGTTCAAGCGATTCTCCTGCCTTAGCCTCTCGAGTAGCTGGGATTACAGGTGCACACTACCACACTGGGCTAATTTTTGTATTTTTAGTAGAGACAGGGTTTCACCACGTTGGTCAGGCTGGTCTCAAACTCCTGACCTCAGGTGATTCACCTGCCTCGGCCTCCCAAAGTGCTGGGATTACAGGCGTGAGCCACCACGCCCAGCGTGATCTTCTTTTAAGCTTAGATCCACATTATTTGGCTGGCTGGGCGTGGTGGCTGGTGCCTGTAATCCCAGCTACTCGGGAGTCTGAGGCATGAGAATCACTTGAACCTGGGAGATGGGGGTTGCAGTGAGCCGAGATTGCACCACTGCACTCCAGCCTGGGCAACAAACTGAGACTCTGTTTCAAAACAAAAACAAACAAAAACACCCATATTCTTTGTCATCACTCTTTAAAGCCTAGCAACATAACTTGAAGCAACTTCAGGTTACGATGGTTTATTCATTTCCTGGGACTGCGTAACAGATGATCACAAAGTGGCTGATTTAAAACAAATCTATTCTCTCCTAGTTGTGGAGGCCAGAAATCCAAAAATCAAGAGTTGGCAGGGCCACATTCCTGCGGGAGCCTCTTCCAGCTCTGGTGGCTCCTGGCATTGCTTAGCTGTAGCCGTGTCCCTCCAATCTCTGCCTCCGTCCTCACGTGGGCTCCTCCCTGTGTCTTTCTGTGTGTATAGAGACACTCTCAATGGATTTAGGGCCCACCCTATTCCAGGATGATCTCATTTCTATCCTTACCTCAATCACATCTGCAAACACTATTTCCAAATAAGATGGTATTCTGAGGTTCTGAGTGGAAATGAATTTTTGAAGGGGGTTCAACCCACTAGATGGTAAACTGACCAATTAATAACAAAAACATTTCTTTTCACTTCTAGAACCAAAATATTCATTCGTTTCCCCAGAACTCTGTTTGCTACCGAAGATGCCTTTGAATTTAGTAAACATCAACTAGGTATGATTTCTTTTTCTGTCCTGATTTCAATAGAATATGAAATGAACAAGTAGAGCTTGCGGGTAAATCTTAAACACGGGTGTTTGATATAATGTTAGAAGCATTCGCTTTGGAAACTAGGAACGAGATATGGGATTATGATAAGATCCCTGTGAATTTCTGCTTTAATGAGTGCTTGGAGGTCAGTCACAGATGCAGGCAGATATATAAACGTTGTTCCGCCGTTTCAGTTCTCGTTTGGATCAGATTCTGTTGTTTACTACTAGGGTGTAAAACCGTGAGAGACCAGCCCCTTTAAATTAAAGTTTCCAAAACTTCACTTGCCTGCGTGTCTGATGTTGGAAAGTTTAGCTTCAAAGCCTGCAGCCTGGGTGTTTGCTGGGAATGGTCAATGAGAAAAGTTAGATGGGGAAATGCAAAAAGTAAAAAATCAAAACTGCGGGGGGAGGGAGCGTCTCCTTTGAAATGTAACCGGTCTGTCAAGAACTACACTTGAGTCATTTGAGGGCCTGCTGTGCGCCAGGTGAACACTAAGTCCTTTAAACTGTGGTCTCATTCTGTTCTGAGAACAGACCTGTAAGGGAGGTGACATAGGTGCTATCGTCTCCGCTTTCTATGCAGGGAAACTGAGGCACGGAGGTGTTGGTAACTTGTTGAAGGCTACACAGCAAGTAAGCGGCCTAGCTGCGGTTTGAACCTGGGTCTGTCTGGCTTCAAGGCTTGGTGGTCTCATTTTCTGACCTCCATAGCAGTGGGCATCAATGGCTGGGGATCTGGTTGAAGGGCCACAGTTAGGCCAGTGGGGCCTGAGCCAGCATCTCTAACCAGCTCGTGGGGAATAGGACGTGGCTGCTCTGCAAGGCTCTTGATGAGCTTGGCCTCTGATAGGACCTAAATTGCTGTGTGGAGGGGGTGGATGCAGGATGTAGAAGCCGAGGGAGAGTGTTCTCTGATCCGACCTGGATTCATGCTCCTCCTTAGCTGTGTTGCCCGGCAAGCGTCTTCACCATCTGTCTGAGCCTGCGTGCCCATTTATAAAACATGCTGATGATGCCTGCCTTGTGGGGTGGCGTATGAGAATGAAATCTAATGCCTGACATGGAACTGGGGGGCTTGTAGCACTAGGTCTGTTCCTTGCCCTGGGAAAAGGAAAGGCAGGAAGGAAACTCCAGTTCCCGGGCAGCATCTGGGAGCCAGGCGTCATGTAACCAGCCAGCTCTCAGGTCTGCAGTGCTGAAATAGCTTCCTGAAACATCACTACACCACAGGCCTTTGATGCCCCCTTCCATCGGCCCCCCAAACACCCCCGGAGGTCACAACCACAAAGAGGCACAAATGCAAAGCCATTTCACCAAAACGTCTGTTTTATTTTAAGTTGCAAGAATCCAAGCCACTTACAAACGCTGCCTAGGAAGGAGAGAATACGTGAAAAAAAGACAAGCAGGTAAGAATTAAATAGAAACAAAGAAGTTTGCTCCCTTTCTCATCTGCTTGGCACCTGGGGGCACATTTGTGAGTTCTCTCCCCCTGCTCATCCTTAAAACCTTGTGTGGTGCTATCTTGGGGTCCAGTTCTGGGGCCTCTTCTCATTTTTACCTTATTGATTGGAGATTATAACATAGTGGCCTGTATGTGTTCCACAGGCATGTTTTATTAGTCCTACAATATGTGTACATTTAAAGAATAATTTTGTGGGCCAGTCGCGGTGGCTCATACCTATAATCCTAGCACTTTGGGAGGCTGAGGCGCGTGGATTACTTGAGCTCAAGAGTTCAAGACCAGCCTTGGCAACATGGTGAAACCCTGTCTCTACCAAAACAAAACAAAACAAAACAAAACAAAACACCCAAAAATTAGCTAGGCATGGTGGTTAATGCCTGTAGTCCCAGCTACTTGGAGGGCTGATGCAGGAGGACTGTTTGAGCCCAGGAGGTGGAGGTTGCAGTGAGCCACGATGGAACCACTGCACTCCAGCCTGGGTGACAAAGTGAGACCCTGTCTCAAAAAAATAAAAGAATAATTTTTGAAAAAGTTTCAAACATACAAGTACCCTTGAAGCCCTTCCATTTTTTTGTCCCTCCCCAGTCATGTTCTCAAACAACACTCCCACCCACACGCATACATTTCTTGAGAGTAACCACTCTCTTGAATTTTGCATTAATCAGTCTCTTGTTTTTCTTCAATAGTTTCACTATCTATGGGTGTATCTCTAAATAATCTATTTATAATTTAGCATGTTTTAAACTTAACTATACTCTTGGTATTTTGGGTGACATTTTTGCACTCCAAATTGATTTTGAAATTCAACCAGGAGATGTGCATAGATTTAGTTATTCATTTGCTGATAGCTACATAGTATTCCACTATAGCAGCAGAGGTCAGCATTATAGGAAGTATTTTAGACTTGGGAGTCTTATGGTCTCCGTCGCAGTAACTCAAGTCTGCCATGGTAGCAGGAAAGTAGCTTTAGATAATATGTAAATGAATGGACAGGGCTGTGTAGAGATAAAACTTTATTTACATAAACAAGTGGCAGGCTGTAGTGGGCCAGCCTCTGAGCTATGAGTATGCCACAACTTAGCTGTTCTGTTGATGGATGTTTGGGTTGATTCAAGTTGCTTGTCTTTGTAATAGAAACAATGCTGTTCTGAGGATTCGAAGAAAAGCGTTTAAAAAATCTGAAGAGCATTTAAAAATTGGGAAACAGGCCAGGCATGGTGGCTCACACCTGTAATTTCAGCACTTTGGGAGGCTGACGTGGGCAGATAACCTGAGGTCAGGAGTTCGAGATCAGCCTGCCCAACATGGCGAAACCCCGTCTCTACTAAAAATACAAAAAAAATTAGGCGTGGTGGTGCACACCTGTAATCCCAGCTACTGGGGAGGCTGAGGTGGGAGAATTGCTTGAACCCAGGCAGCAGAGGTTGCAGTGAACCAAGATCACACCATTGCACTCCAGCTTGGGTGACAGAGCAAGGCTCTGTCTAAAAAAAAAAAAAAAAAAAATTGGGAAATAAGCCAGAACCTAAGTTTTATGTGCCCTAGTTTGCTTGTGTACCCCAATTTTTAAATGTAGACACTAAAAGTAAACCCCAGTGAGACTAAACATGGTGGTAAGACTAATCTGTACCATCACAAGTGCCATTGCTGTGGCTGAAAAAGACCCTGGGAAAATGACTCCCTCATGTAATTTCAGGGCTTCCCTAGAAACCTTCCATAGCCCCCTCTGTTCTGTCTCCCCCTGGTTCAGTTGTTGCCTGAGTACTCCCAGGTAAGAACTGATGACATTCATCCGACCTTCCATCTCTGAGGCTAACAGAGTGCTGCGGTGGGCGTCCAGATGTTTGTTGAATGGACAAAGCCTTCTGGAAAAGCCTTCTGTATTTCCATACGATTGTGCTCACCTTCTAATGCCAGCAGTGAACTCTTTCAGCCATCAAACTGGAAGCCCACTGGCGTGGGGCCCTGGCTCGGAAGGCAATCCAAAGGAGAAAGTGGGCCGTGCGGATTATCAGAAAGTAAGTTCTCAGGTACAACGGAGAGGACAGGTCACTAAACGCTGGTACCCTGCAGGGATGGTCATGGAGGTAGATGAGTTCTTTGTGATTTTTTGATTTGTGCAGAAAGGAAAAACTCCCTTCAGAATGCCATTAGGAATTCAGGTCCATCCCTTTGCTCTGAGCTGAATTTGATGGTGATCACAACTCAATGTATTTGGAATTTCTCTTAGCCTGGCTCAAAAGTCACAAAGTCAAATGCCTTCTGATGCCAGGCAGGTAAAGTGAGTGAGTCTCATGGGCTGGGATAAGACAACAGGGCATGGTGGAGACTGCAGCAAACTGGAACGCTCAGTCTACCTCAAGGTGGGGCGGTAACTAGCCCATTCCAGTTTACTGCTGCTGTGGGGAAATATAGCCAGATGGCTTGAATTTTCAAGGAACGCTGAAATCTGGCTTTTGGGGTTTTGTTGTTGTTGTTTGTTTTTTTGTTTGAGATGGAGTCTCACTCTGTCGCCCAGGCTGGAGTACAATGGTGTGATCTCGGCTCACTGCAACCTCCGCCTTCTGGGTTCAAGCGATTCTCCTGCCTCAGCCTTCCAAGTAGCTGAGATTACAGGCACACACCACCACACCCAGCTAAATTTTTTGTATTTTTAGTAGAGACAGGGTTTCACCATGTTGGTCAGGCTAGTCTCGAATTCTTGACCTCAAATGATCCGCCTGCCTCAGCCTGCCAAAGTGCTGGGATTACAGGCATGAGCCACCATGCCCAGCCTTGAAATCTGGCTTTTATGCCCTGCTTCCTAACTTTTTAAAATTGGCAGCTACTTAAAGCTCCTCAAAACAAAACAAAAGGCCGTGTGGGTGAAATCGAACATATATGTGGGGCAGATTTGGCCTGTGGCCTACATTCCAGGCCTCTGGCCTATGTGGTCATCTCCACAGCCTCTACTACTTTGGCCGCCTCTGAATCAAAGAAGGGGGAAGAGAATGTAAATCTCGGTGAAGAAATGGTCCAGAAAAGTAAGAAAACATTTTCCTTTTTAGGTTCATTAAAGGATTCATCAGTCGCAACAAACCCCTCTGTCCTGACAACGAGGAATTTATCGTGTTTGTGCGGAAGAGTTACATCTTGAATCTCCGGTATCACCTTCCAAAGACTGTCCTGGACAAGAGCTGGCTGAGGCCTCCTGGCATCTTGGAAAACGTAAGGACTAATCTGGGATTTCCAGTGTTGTAAGTAACACGGGCACTGACGAAGCTTAACTCTTGTATGTCTTTGTGCTGCCTCCCTTTGGCTTGAAAGGGCTGCCCTGGCAAAGCCCTTCTTCCCAAGGATGCTGCACAAGAAATTGAACTCCTCAGAATTTGCGATGTCCTTAGTAGCATTATAAAGCCACTGGAGTGTCCTTAGTAGCATTATAAAGCCACTGGAGGTTGTTTAAACGAGCACTTCTTTTTTTTTTTTTGAGATGGAGTCTTGCTCTGTCACCCAGGCTAGAGTGCAGTGGCGCGATCTTGGCTCACTGCAACCTCCGCCTCCTAGGCTCAAGTGATTCTGGTGTGTCAGCCCCCCTGAATAACTGGGATTACAGGCGCCCGCCATCATGCCTGGCTAATTTTTGTATTTTTAGTAGAGACGGGGTTTTGCCATGTTGGCCAGGTTAGTCTCGAACTCCTGACCTCAAATGATCTGTCCGCCTCAGCCTCCCAAAGTGCTGGGATTACAGGTGCGAGTCACCATGTCCAGCCAACAGAGTACTTTCGAATCATTTCTATTCCTGACGTAGCCTTCCTAGAATAGCATCCCTCAAGAGATGGTCTGAGGACCCTGTGTGTCTGGAACTTAGAGGCGGGGCTGTTGTAAGAGTCCCGGGCTCCACTTTGGACCCAGTGAGTCAGAATCTCCAGGAATCTCATTATAGCCAGTTCTGCAGGTGAGTCATAAACATATTCAAGTTTGAGAATCATTCGTTAAGCAATAGCAAAAAGTTGGGAGAGGATCAGGTTAGCTGCTGTGACTATAAAATATAAAATATTAACACTGTGCTTGAAATCAAACTGAATTCAGCAGTGTTTTTTTAAAGCTTCATTTTGATCGCCACAGCCCCAGACAGGGAGTGAGTGAGGCAAGTGGAAAGAAGTGTGTTCTCCACACAGGCATCAGATCTGCTCAGGAAAATGTGCGTGAGGAACCTGGTGCAGAAGTACTGCCGCGGGATCACAGCTGAGCGGAAAGCGATGGTAGGGACATGATGTCTGCCGTGGCCGGTGGTGGGGGTGGGTGTAAGAGTGGGTCCTGAGTGTCAGTCCTCCTCATCCACCATTTCACCTATAAGTGGGGGTCATGCTAGTCCCATGCTTTGAAATGTTCAAGATAATTGCAGGTAGACCCGTAGAGAGCCCTGGATGAATGCCAGCTGTTACTGTAATCAGCATGGCTCCCTTTGTTACCATGGGAACACAATCGCAACGGCTCCTGCCATCCATCCTCCGGAGCAGAGAATGTAGACCCCTTTCTGCTGGAGATCTGTTTTTCACCGTGCTAACCTGCAGGTCTTTTGTGTAAAGGGCTAGAAGAGTAACTATTTCAGGGTTTGTGGCCTTTCTCTGTTGGAATTACTCAACTCTGCTGCTACAGTGAGAAAGCAGCCATGGACAACGTGTGCATGAATGGCATGGCTCTGTCCCAATAGAACGTTACTTACAAAAAGGGACAGCAGGCTGAGTTTGGCCTGCAGGCTGTGGTTTCCCAATCCCTGATCTACAAGAAACTGCTCTGGGAACTCTGGAAAATCCACTTTCAGGAAGGTAGTAAGGGAACGAGCAGAAATGTCAACCCAGTCTCTACCAATATGACTTTCAGGGCATTTTGGCCAAAGCCAGGAAGGTGTTCTGACTTGGATGCTCCAGGGTAACAAGGCTCCCACAGTTTATCCAGCAAAGGATGTGACCTCAATGGGTCTAGAGCTCTTCTATCCCAAAGAAGCCTGTGGCTACCATTTTTATACTTTCAATTGTGTATTACCAGATGCAGCAAAAGGTAGTTACAAGTGAAATCTTCAGGGGAAGGAAAGACGGCTACACAGAAAGTTTAAATCAACCCTTTGTCAACAGTCGGATAGGTAAGTACATTTTCCAGCCTATGTACTTGGCTTTCCAATTCTAAAAGGAGTTAAAGGGTGGGGTGCGGTGGCTCATGCCCATAATCTCAGCACTTTGGGAGGCCGAGGTGGGCGGATTGCCTGAGCTCAGGAGTTCGAGACCAGCCTGGCCAACATGGCGAAACCCCATCTCAACTAAAATACAAAATATTAGCAGGGCGTGGTGGTGTCCACCTGTAGTCCCAACTACTTGGGAGGCAGAGGCAGGAGAATGGCTTGAACCCAGGAGGCGGAGGATGCAGTGAGCCGAGATCATGCCACTGCACTCCAGCCTGGGAGACAGAGTGAGACTCTGTCTCCAAAAAAATAAGTCAAAGGCAGATGCTCAACTCTGCAGCATTTCCTGATGGCTATTTCCCCAGCTGAGATCTTAGCACAGAGATGCATAACAAAACTAGCAGATACCAATGACTTTTCCACAAGATTGGTACTTTAGTGATGATTCATGGCCTTCTGGTTCCCTCTCTAGATGAAGGAGACATTAATCCGAAAGTGCTTCAGCTAATTAGCCATGAGAAAATCCAGGTAAGGCGATGTGTGTCCTCAGTCTCAAACAGGATTCCCTCATCGAGTCTAAGAGCAGGGTCCCCTTTCTCCATAAAGGGCACACTATTTAAATGCAGGGGTGCAGCTGGGCAGCCGGGGCTCTCAACTGTGATGCTTTGGGTATTAACTAAGATGATGGGGAACAAATGATGATTAGATAATGGTTGCTGTTCTCATGATCCCTCCGTCACCCTAGAAACTGTCTTGGTTTGCTTTCCTACAAAATTGAATGAAGTGTAGCCATGAACTTAATCACGAAACACCCCCTTATTGGTGAGAGGCAGTGTGGCATAGTGCCTGGGCACTGACACTTGCTTTGAACGTAGCAGCCGTGAGATCCTGGGCAGGTCACTTAAGCTCTTGGTGCCTCTGATCTTCTGTGAATGAGGATGATGGGTTTACTGAGAGGATGGAATGAGTCGGTGGGCGAGAGGTGCTCAGGCTGCTGCCTGGCACACAGCAGCAGGTGAAGCCCTGGTGATCGTGTGTGCCAGTGTCTGCTCTGCCCTTTTTTTTTTTTTTTTTTTTGGTTCCCTGGGGAATAGAAGCCACTTTGACTGGATTGGATTACACTGTGGCTGTGAGAGTTTTCATCTCTGACCATCAGAGCAGACCTGCAAGGCAGGTAGCCATAGCCTTGACTTCCTCAGAGGGCAACGCAGGTAGGCAGAGCTAGGGATCCAAATCCCCATCATGCAGAGAGCCAGGAAAAATATATATGTGTGTGTGTGCGTGTGTGTATACACATATATATGTGTATATATATGTGTACATATGTATGTGTGTATATATATATACACACACACACACAGAAACACACACACATATATATACACGCAAAATCTGTTTGAGCTTTTCTAAATGCTTGACATCACTTTACCGGGGTCTGAGTAGCAAGAAACTCGGTACTCTGCCCCACCTTCCCCGGCGAACTCACCTTCCCCTTGCAGTATGGTGTCCCAGTCATTAAATATGACAGAAAAGGCTTCAAAGCACGGCAGCGGCAACTCATTCTTACTCAGAAAGCAGCTTACGTGGTGGAACTTGCCAAAATCAAGCAGAAAATAGAGTACTCAGCTCTCAAAGGTAAGAAGTGGGCAATCTTAAAACAATGCACTGAGTTGACTCAACTACTGGAAAGCCCAGTAATGAAGCTCCCAAATGGGAAACACAAGTGTAGGGTGCCCATAAACCCCGGGGTAGTGATGCACACCTGTAGTCTCAGCTACTCGGAAGGCTGAGGCAGGAGGATCACTTGAGCCTGGGAATTTGAAGCTGCAGTGAGCTATGATTGTGCCACACACTCCAGCCTGGGCGGCAAAGTGAGACTCTGGCTCAAAAAAAAAAACAAAAAACAAAAAACAAAACCATCTGCCCTCCTCCCCTAGCATTGCCCAGCCTGGACTGCACTCTTATTCTGGCATAAATATTAATAGCACCACTTTACTCAAGTACCCAGGTTGGGCAATAGTCTGCTTCCACGGTGATCAGAGCCCACTAGCAGGCTAAGATTTCTAAAGTATGCCCTTCATCCTTCTGGGCCCAGCTAGGAGAATGAAGTGTGGTGTTGGGCAGCCCCTGGGTGTATCTCTTCTTCCTCTGTACTAATGTCAAGCTCTCTAGTTCTTGGCTCCTAACTCTGGATCTGTCTTAAGGTGTCTCCACTAGCAATCTGAGTGATGGAATCTTAGTCATTCATGTTTCACCAGAGGACAGCAAGCAAAAGGTAATTGACAGCCACCAGTCTCTACTAAAAGACAGAAACAATACACTGCCAAAATGTTAAGTTGACCACCATGAAACTTCTCTATTGGAGTGTCTGTTTCTTTAAGCTGTGAATACTGAAATTATGCCTTGTCTCCTCCCCACCCCAGGGGGATGCCGTTTTGCAGTGTGGACACGTGTTTGAAGCAGTTACTAAACTCGTCATGCTGGTTAAGAAGGAGAACATTGTCAATGTTGTTCAAGGAAGGTAGGTGGCTTCATCTTCAGCTCAGGAAGTAATTCAATGTTAAAATGTTTATTAAGGCCGAGCGTGGTGGCTCATGCCTATAATCCCAGCACTTTGGGAGGCTGAGGTGAGCAGATAACTTGAGGCTAGGAGTTCAAGACCAGCCTGGCCAAAATGGTGAAACCCCGTTTCTACTAAGAATACAAAGATTAGCCGGGTTTGGTGGTGCACACTTGTAATCCCAGCTACTTGGGAGGCCTGAGGCACGAGAATCCCTTGAACCCAGGAAGCGGAGGTTGCAATGAGCCAAGATCACACCACTGCACTCCAGCCTGGGCAACAGAGATAGACAATGTCTCAAAAAAAAAAAAAAAAAATTACAGATCAGGGAAGATGCAAATATTGTTTTCACTCCTGCTTGCCTCCTGCTTCCAAACATAATCAAGCACCATCTCTACCAGTAAGGGGTGAGAAGCCTCTAGTGTTACATCTTCGCCCCTTCCCATAAGTAACTTTTTTCCGTCTTCATCCCTGGGATCTTGGCCTTCAGAGAAATGAAGTCAGTGAAGGCAGGATATCCTGGAGAGCTGTTTCTTTTCCCTCATCCTGTGCTGTTCCAAGTTTTAACAACCAGAGCACATTTGTAGGTGGAATAAGGAGAGAGAGTTGAGTGCTTTGAAATGTGTTGTCATTGTGTTGCTGTACATGAGGGAATACTCAGCCCCTCAGAGTTTCAGTGTGATATGGAAGTAGTTCCATAGACATCAACTGGCCCTTTGAAGAACTGAATGTGCTCATTTGATCTCACGGTAACTACAGAAACATGTAAGTTGCCCAGCTGTGGCAACAGCATTCTTCCTTTCCTCAAATATGCAATAAAATACTGTAATAAAACAGGAATTTGATCTTGAAACTAGTAGAATTTAATAAGTGAATTTCTTCTGCAGACCAAAGGTTGAGAGAAGAAAATACAGTATGTCAGTAATGTGTCACTTTGTGTATTTTAAGTTTACAGTTTTTTATTAGTCCGGGAAAAGAAGGCACAATAGTTTTCGACACCGGACCGGAAGAACAAGTCTATAAAAATAAAAATGGACAATTAACAGTGGTGAGTGGCCGTCTCTGGGAGGGAAGTAAGCCGTTTTAAATGACAATATAAGTTAAAGTTCTACCAATTTCAGTCCTGTAGATTGACTGGAATCATAAGCTATTAATAGTTCATTTCTGCCCTCTATTCCTAATTCTACATCTGTAAGACAGGAAGAAATTGATATACACATCTAAACACTGAATGAGAAAAGAAAAAAGCTTACCATCCTTGTCAGTGAACCAGAAGCTGACATGAGACACTTCCCAAATAGCAGAGTCTAACTTTTCACTGGATAAAGGCTTTACGCTTATTACAGTTATCCATAACTATCCATAACTTCCCTCCACGTGGAAATCAATGCGCTTGTGTCCCACCCAGATACTGAGACTTAATTGGTTGGAGGTGTGGCTTAGGCTTCAGGATGCAAGAAAATATAAACGTAAGAAAAATATGTAAGAAATGTGTAAAAAATATGTAAGAAAATATAAAGTTGCTTTTTGGAATACATGTGTCAAAGGCTGCCCATGTTAATACCTTTGGTATAAAACGGATCTAACAAGCACAGAGGTTTGGGAACCATGGCTACGTTAGGGAGAAGTCTAGCCTGAGCACACAAGTACGCTGCCTTCCCTGACTGTGCCCATGCTGGGCTGAGGGTCCCAGTGGTCCTCGCTGGCTGCTAGTACACGGAGCTTGTTTTGATCCAGTTTTGCTGAAAAACAACATGTTAAATGCAGAGGGAGCTGAATCTTTAAAATGTATCTTGTATTATAGGAAGAATTTTGATACAAATTAATTAAAAAATGGTCTGTGAACATGGAGTGTCTCATACACATTTAAGTGGATTTACCTATAAAGTCATTTTGCAGGCCCGGCGCGGTGGCTCACGCCTATAATCCCAGCACTTTGGGAGGCCGAGATGGGCAGATCACCTGAGGTCAGGAGTTCGAGACCAGTCTGGCCAACATGGTGAAATCCGTCTCTACTAAAAATACAAAAATTAGTTGAGCATGGTGGCACATGCCTATAGTTCCAGATACTCAGGGAGGCTGAGGCAGGAGAATTGCTTGAACGCAGGAGGCGGAGGTTGCAGTGAGCTGAGGTCGCACCACTACACTCCAGCCTGGGCGATAGAGTGAGACTCCCGTCTCAAAAAAATAAAATCATTTTGTAGATACAAAATAATTGCCTCTAGACACAATGAACTCCTTTGGGGACAAGTTAAAATAAGGATCATTTTGGACGAAGACTATAAGGTGTCTTTTTAGTTTACACGCTGTCTTAAAAGTGACACCCCAGAGACTGTGTCTCTCTCCTCTGGAGTCACACGGAGTCCATCTTCCTCCCTGACTGGTTCTGGCTGAAGAGGCTGACAGGCCTCGATGAGCCAGTTTCTAAGTCTGGCTTGTCTCACGGGAGGTGGCGCTGGCTTCTCACAGGCCCTCCACACCCACCTTGCTAATGGTGACAGTTGAGGTGATAACTGTTTCCTTTTGCGCAAAGGGAGCGGGGAAGGGCTGTAAACCAAAGTGTGACTCTCTCCCAGGTGTCAGTCCGGAGGAAGTCCTGATAGAGGATGACGTCTGACCTCTACCATCGCCATTTTTGCTCCAACTGTGGAAACTACAGGGGAAGTGGGGATTGGATCCAGTTAGCTACCTCTTCAAGGTACCAGGCCCGCAGCACTAACAGATCACATCTGAAGAAACTGAGGGGCGTTAGGCTTAAGCCTAATCCCAGCTCCTCAGCTGCCCCGTGGCACCTTATTTAAAATGTCACCTTCTGGAAGCAGACCCCAGGTCACCCGAAGGCGTAATTCTAAACACCCTCAACAGGATCTATGTTCAGTGCGCAGTCCAACGTGTCATTAGAGGGTGGGCAAGATTCTCTACCGTCAAGTTGCCCTGAGACATGATGAAATACTGTGTACAGCAAGTTCTCAAATAACATTTCATTATATGTTGATAAGACATCCGATTCCTGGGCAGGGCCACTGTCTGGGTGGAGTCTGTATGTTCTCCCCATGTCTCTGGGTTTCTTCTGGGTGCTCTGGTTTCCTCCCACTTCCCCAAGGTGTGTGTGTCAGGTGCACTGGCATGTCTATGCGGTCCCAGTCTGAGTGAGTGTGGGTGCGTGAGCCCCGTGAGACGAGGACATCCTGTCCAGGGTGGGTCCCGCCTTCTGCCCTGAGCTGCTGGGATTGGGCTCTGGCCATCTGCAACCCTGAACGTGCAGGCTGGAGAACGAATGAATACAAATTTTATTGTAAAATAAAAATGTATATAAAGCATATGAGCACACAGATGGACAGTAAATGCCACAGCGCAAAAGCGTGTAGCGAGCCTGCCACGCTTGTGACTGGGGAAGGACTCCTTACACTTTCACCTTTGCAAGCGTTTATTCACTGATTTATGCGGCCACCACTGTGACCACCATCACTTACCGATTCACCAAAACTTAGGTAATACGATCTTATTTTTGATTTAATTAAATATACGTGTAGCTCATGTATTTCACAGTTTAATATGAGAAGTGCTTTGGTCTTTATTTAGAAATTGGGTGATGTTTTTGTGCCCAGCAACATGCTGTAGGAATTTAACTCTTGTTTACATCCATTAGCCTCATGGTTTTGCTTCAAGTCTCAGCTTCCAAGAACCTATCAATGACTTACTGTGCATGGTCTGAGACTAAGTAAAGGAAATTTCCTAAAGCTGTGAAATTTGAATTTTGCTTTAAATAAATGGAACTCACATGTGTCAAGGGATTGGGTTTGGTGAACTGAAGCCCTCTGCCCCATAATAGCAAATCAGTGGTAACACCAGCTGATTCACTTTTTCATGAGCCAGGCAGCCTTTGACCCCAAGACTTCCTTTTGGTGTTTGAATTCAAACAAACACTACAGAAACATGACTCGTCTTTTCCCTTCCACCTGGAGCGACTTTAAGGGGCTGAGGCAGAACGTGGGGGCCCTGCCTTTGTTGTAAACCGATTTTAGCGGCCTGGTTATGCCGGGCATGCCTGAAAAGAGCCAGAAAACAGAAGCATTTTATGACTTTTATTTTACATGTCGACAGATGTTTGCACAACATACAGTGGCTACATCTAAAACTTTGAGCATTTTTTTATGGCGCAAAGAGACAGAAAGGTTAATGACACACTTAACTGCTACAGTGACTTTGGGTAGAGCCCTAAAGACAGCACACGCTCCAGAGGGTGGGCTGAGTGTTGTTCACACTTGGGTCCTGAATCGCTGTTGTAAGGTACAGAGACACACTTTAACTGGGGAATGGGGTCCCCGCACAGTGATCGCCCCACGGGAGGGTGACAGAATATGCCAGGAATTGTCTTGGACATGGGCCCCAGTCACCACAATCAGATGGCTTATTTGAAACAAACAAAAAAAAACCCCTTGATTACGACACACCAAAGCTGTTCCAATTTGTAAAAAATTGTAGTTATTACATTGCAATGAAATCTGACTCTTTACCAAATCTTGGGCCAATGTTTTACTTGGATAGTGCTTACATTATAAATATTGGTTTTTGCCCTTAGTGCTAACATAAGAAAAATCAGTTCCTTGTATACTCAATAACAGAGCTTGGACCAGCCAATGCTGTCTACTCACTCATGGCTATAATGCAGCCGACAGAATTGTTCACCATGGAATGTTTTATAAACCTGTTCATATTCCAGAGAGACAAAGACTCAAAACTACAAGTGCAAAGTTGGAGAAAAAGTGAGGGTAGAGAGAGCTGCCAGAAACACTAGCTCATTAGGCATAGAGGCCACAGCAAATCAAATTGTTCCACAAACTCATTCTTCACACAAACATTTAAAACACTATGCAGCCAGGCGTGGTGACTCACACCTGTAATCCCAGCACTTTGGGAGGCCAAGGTGGTCGGATCACAAGGTCAGGAGTTCAAGACCAGCCTGGCCAACATGGTGAAACCCCATCTCTACTAAAAATACAAAATTAGCTGGGCATGGGCTGATGGGTGCCTGCAATCCCAGCTACTCGGGAGGCTGAGGCAGCAGAATCGCTTGAACCCAGGAGGCACAAGTTGTGGTAAGTGGAGATGGTGCCACTACACTCCAGCCTGGCCAATAGAGCAAGACTCCGCCTCAAAAAAAAAATTTATACAATGGCTTTTCCATTTTCCTGGCCAACATTCACTTCGACTTTCTAAAAAAGCTCAACCCAAAAGACAGGGTTGGTGTTTAACACTTAAACAAACAGTATAAAATATTTACGAAACATTATTTTGTAAGCCCTCTTTCCTTAGCACTTAATAAAATCCAAATGGCCTAATATAAAAGTTTCTCACACGACAGTTTAAAAAGCATCTGCCCAATACACGATTTTGACATTCAGTCATGATTGTTTTAAAGTTTTATTGTAGACTTTGCTGTTGGATACAAAATGAAGGCATACAACTGTCACAGGCAGGGCAGTAAGTACAAAGTCTAAGCTGTAAAAACCGTTTGAAAATATAAACTCGTTTTTGGAATACATGTGTCAAAGGCTGCCCATGTTAATACCTTTGGTATAAAACGGTAACGATTCCCTTGACAAACCCATCCATCACCTGACGCACATTCACATCTCCTGGTAACTACTCTACCTAGTCTAGTCTCAACCACCCCTGTCAGTCACAACTCACTCCTGTTCCTTTGCAGGCGCAGAGGAGCCTGGGAGGTAGGTCACTGAGAACACCCGTCCTACATAGGCGCTGCGCCCAGCCGGGCTCCAGCAGGGGCCACCTGTGCCCCACAAGCGCACGTCCCCACCCACAGTCACACATATCCCTTAAACAAACATGAACACAGACACAAACCAGACCCAAAGTTATCTATCTACCCGCACATCCTCAACCTGTTCACTGCTGGCCACTCTACACTGTGTAAAAATCAGAGGCAAAGACAAGAGGGTCTGTGTTTATAGCAGGGAAGCTCCCTGGGGTTGGTGGTGTGAGGGTGTCCCTGCCTGGATGCCAGGCTGGGAGGACAAAGGGTATGGGCCACACTGAATTTCTAAGCAAAATGACTTAGAAAGTTAGCCCAGCTTCATGGGGAAGGAGGCTGAAGAGGAGCGGGATCCCAGGGAGGGGTAGTTTATGAGCTATGCCTGTCACAGGGTCAGATGGCCTTCCTGGAGTGGAGTCGGGTCAATCAGGAGAACAACTGGAAGGGGCTGGAGTTGGGGAAAGAACCAGAAACAGAGCTGGACACTTACTGCCATGGAAAGTTCTGCTCCTACGCAGACATGTGGGGTCCCAGTGAGCACCAGGCCAAAGACCAGCCCAAGGTGGCAAAAGGCTTGCTCCCTAAACAAAGCCTTGCACCCAAAGTTGCACTGGTCTCAACGATTTAGACGCTCATTCAGCCACATTTCCACTGCCACAAGCTGCAATTATCAACAAGCTATAGGCCCAAAGCCACATGGCAGAAAGCACATCTAGCAAAGCAGTGGGGATTGTGCCCAGGCCAAACACATAGGAACCAGGAGTGGACCTGCTGGGGCTGGAGGATTATGAAATAAGAAGCAGGGAGCTCAGATACCTCTGGTGGCCTCCAACTGCAGGACAACTCTCAGAATTGGCAAACTGAACCCTTAAGGGAGTGTCACCCAAAAAGCCCATATAGGAAGTCGACACCCACAAAAATAAATATTGCAAACAAAAGTTCTCACATACACTTCACACTCATTCATACTTTTCCTCTGAGAACCGAGAAAGCCTGGCTCCAAAGAGTCTCAGATTCTCATGAAAAGTAGAGATCTTAGACACAGCTTGTTCAACGACAGGGGTCATACGCCTGGGTCAAGACAATCAATTTGTTTTGTCAAGCAATACCAAAATAATCATCTGGCTTGTTACAAAAGTATCTCCAGGCTCCAAGGGAAGCAGAAGGGGCCCGGCAGCCTGCACAGGATCTGGGTGTAGCACGGCAGGGAGTGGGGGGCGGTGAGAGGAGGGCGGCTCGGTCTCTTGCCTGCTCACTGGTGGAGGTGGGCCCGGTCATCGGGGCGCTTGATGTGGATCCTCCGCACGCGCTCGATCCGCTCCCGCTCCCGCTCCTCGTCCTCGTCCAGGTGGTGGGAGCGCCCTGCCGCCCCGCCTGTGGCCTCCAGGAGCGCATTGTCAGGTCCCCGGCCATCCTGGGCCTCATACAGCAAAATGTTCAGAGTCTCCTCATAAATCCGGGCTTCGGGAAACTCCACCTGTGTTCCCACAATATACAGGGCAGGTAAGTTATGGCCCACCCCCTCTGCCAACACCTGGACTTTAAGCAGGGCCGCCAGGCTAAATCAGGCCCCTGGGATTCTGCTGAAGGCCACCGGTATTATTTTTAAATAAACTGATATTTTCAATGGCAACACTTACATGTGGTGCTAAATGCACAGAAAATCAAGGGGATGCAGAGAAACAGGTCTCCCTGCCCCTAGTTTCCCTTCTTAAAGGTACAGTTTCTCATCATTTTACCCTCTCAAAGATTCTGTGCATGTAAATATGTTAATACATATATTTATTCACACACTTCAAAAAACACACAAGGTGGCCCACCACACAGAGTTGTACATGTCTTCCTCTTGTGCCTAACTTAACCTAGAGATCATTCTGTATCAAGGAATTATAAATACGACAATGCAATTAACCATACTTGGATGGCCATTTAGGTCAGTGCTAATATGCTTCTCCTAACAGAGCTGCAACCTTGCACAGAAGTCCTTCCACACCTTAAAGCAGTCTCTAAAGCAGTTTTTTGTACATGGTCCAGCTGGGGACTCCCACGAAATGGGCATGAGCCCTTCTGCTGTTTGGCAAATCATTGTGTTTGCTCATTGCCCTTCAGGGTTAAGGTGTGATGAACAGGAAGAGGGCCACATAAGCAGGTCCCACACATTTGATCAGACTAGACTCCACTTTCAGGGTGGAATTCAGAGGTTCCGGTTCTGGGAAAAATGGAGCAGGCACACTCTACCCCGTCTTCCTCAGTGACACTACAAAGCCAGAATGGGATGTACACAGCAGCTAACTGTGGACTCAGAAGTAAATCATGGCAGGCAGATGGGGGAAACAACAGAATTTGGAGTAATGCCCAACAGTGAGTTTACTGTTTGCTGCGGCCAGCACTGATGCAGCCTGAAACCCTGAAATGGCACCAGGACAGACCTCCAGAAGGTCTCTAGTGGCCAGGGAGGCCAACAGAGTCTAACACGCAGAGAGGCTGGGAGGAAATCCTGGTTTTCTTTCCTTTTTTTTTTTTTAAAGATATGGGATCTGGCTAATTAAGCTTTAAAATTTTAAGACTTCTCATTTTTAGAGCTTAATAAGGAGCAAGGGGATTTAGAGACCACGTGGTCTGATCCCAACTGTTTCTTGATTCACAGACCAGGTTCAGGAGTGGCGTGTTCTTGTGTTTGTGAAGCTGGTTAGGGGCAGAGCCAGGATGGGAGTCCAAGGGCCTCTTTCTTTTCTCTTTTTTGTTTTGAGAGGGCGTGTTGCTCTGTCACCCAGGCTGGAGTGCAGTGGCACCATCATAGCTCACTGCAGCCTTGAACGCCTAGGCTCAAATGATTCTCCCACCTCAGCCTCCCCAAGTAGTTGAGACTATAGGCATGCATCACCATGCCCAACTAACTTTTTTGTAGAGATGAGTGTGTTGCTATGTTGCCCAGGCTGGTCTTGAACTACTGGGCTTAAATGATTCTCCCACCTCAGCCTCCCAAGTAGTTTAGACTACAGGCACACACCACCATGCCCAGCTATTTTTTTAAAAATTTTTTGTAGAGACAGGGGTGTTGCTATGTTGCCCAGGCTGGTCTTAAACTCCTGGACTCAAGCAATCCTTCTGCTTTGGCCTCCCAAAGTGCGGGATTACAGGTGTGAGCCACCATGCTCAGTCCTTTTATTTTCTTGCACCCAGACCTGAGCATTCCTGTGGCAGCAACCAGAGACTGCAGGAGTCAAAACTCTGAGGGAAGGAACCTTCTTTTCTGATGAGAAGAGCTGTGGTCTCAGCAGGATTGGGAGAATCTGGCTGCTTTTTCTATCTTCATGCTCCTGGGCCCAAAATACAGGCATGGTTACAGAAAGTGGGTGGCAAAGGGGGAATAACCAAACCCCCAGCTTTCTGGCTGGCCGATCAGAGAAGAGGACTCCAGGGAAGCTTAGAGAACTGCGGAGAAGAGGAGCTTGAGAAAGCAGCCTGTGAAGTTGTATATGAACTCCTAGACCCACACCCAGCTGCAAGATCTACCCCTAAACCGCATACGCAGACTGAAAGAACTGAATGCTGCAAGAGATACTGCCCAGGACAGACGGGCCACAGCATGGCACACAGCTGGGACAGATTTGAAGGCTATGAAAATCAAACTGTCACCGCAACTACAAACTACAGAAGGCTGGTTAGAGCTTGCAGCCTGAGCCCAACTGGGTCAATTGCCTGCTAAAACAAAAACATCAATGTTCTCCCTAGGATTTAAACAAGGCCTGGAGTCCTTTAACAATATTCAAAATGTTTAGGATACAATCAAAATTTCTCAATACACAAGAACCAAGAAATTCTCAACTCCTGTGGGAAATAACTCACAGATGCTAGTGCCAAGGTGACACAAGGTTTTGGAATTACCTGACAGAGACCTGGCAGCAGCTATTATTAACCTGTTCCAGTAAGTAAGGGCCAATGCTCTTAGAGCAAATGGAAACATAGGGAGTCTCAGCAAGGAGACAGAAAAACCAAATGAGCACTTGAGAACTGACAAATACAATAACCAACAACCCCAAACAAAAACACAACTTACCAGCAGGGCTCAATAACAGAGTGGAGATGAGAGAGGAGAGGAGAGTGATATGGGCTGGGTGCAGTGGCTCATGCCTGTAATCCCAACACTTTGGGAGGCCAAGGTAGAAGGATCACTTGAGGCCAGGAGGTCGAGACCAGCCTGGGCAACATAGTGAAACCCAGTCCCTACAAAAATAAATAAAATGAGCCAGGTGTGATAGCATGCACCTGTGGACTCAGCTACTCAGGAGGCTGAGGCAGGAGGATCCCTTGAGCCCAGGAGTTCAAGGCTGCATTGAGCTATGATTGTGTCACTGTACTCAAGCCTGGGTGACAGAGCAACACTCTCTCTCAAAACAAAGAGAAAAGAAAGAGGCCCTTGGCTTCCCATCCTGGCTCTGCCACTAACTAGCTTTACAAACACAAGAACATGCCACTCCTGAACCTGTCTGCTAATCTAGAAACAGCTGGGATCAGACCACGTGGTCTCTAAATCCCCTTGTTCCTTATTAAGCTCTAAAAATGAGAAGTCTTAATCTTTTAAAGCTTAATCAATATGGTGACTCTCCTCTTACTACCCAAGGGCAGAGGCAGCCCAGGTATATTTTTAAAAAATCAAACCATGACAGAATGGGGGTCTAATTACAGGAAGAATTCACAGCCCTGAAAAAAAAAAAATAGTTCACAGGAGAAAAGGGGCATGATGTCTTGCCAATGTGGAGAGAGAGGCAGATGATTCTGGTTCACCCCCTGCCCCTGGGATCTTTGAAAGCAAAAAGAACCTCAGTGTTTAGCACTTCTTGGCTACCTTAAGAACAATATCTATTCTTTTAGGATAGATTTTTGAATGCTTAGGAATAAAATATGTTGTCAAATTCATCCTGTGAGTGCTGGGGAGGAGGAGTAGATACAGACTGAGTGAGAGTGCCCGAGCTGATGGCCCTTGACGTGGCGTGATGGCACAGGGGAAATCACCGCACTATAATTCTGTGTATGGCTTCAATTTTCAATAATAAGTTAAAAAAAAAAAGAGACTCTGGTTTCTACTTTGTGATGTGATGATTTCTTCTCATTTGCTTTTTGTTCGAGGTCAGCTGCAGAATCATGCAGAACTGTGTGCCCCAAAAGCTGCAGGGACAATAGTAACCTGGGTAAGTGACCTACAGGCTCAGGCTCTTAAGACTCCTGTGCAAGGGTGACAAGAGGCATGACCGTCGGCCCACAGCAGACCTGCTGCATGTCACTGGATAGCCAGATTTCCCTTAGACACGTTAAAGAAATGACAGTGTATAGTGTGAATTAAAAGTTTAAAAAGACAGAAAACCCAATTGCAGAGCCCCAAAAGGGCAGGCAAATTCAATTAAGGGGGGGGCCAGATCTCTAGCAGCACTGTGCAGAGCAATCCAGCTTTGTGGAATGGCACGGTGGGAGAAGTCAAAGGATAGGTCAAGCCTACTGGTTTGGAGAGGATGATATAAAAACACATCCCCAGAGTCCAGCCCAGTCAGGGAGTCAAGCGTGCTTGGAAGGAAGCCAGCAAGGTAGGGAGCTAAAGGAATGCCAGATGAACCCTACATTTGGCTCCTTGCAGGGCCTAAAAGATAAATATTTTAAGGATGAGCAATCACAAGGCAAGCAAAGCATTTTAAAAGCATTTCCCTCTGTATTGGGCTCAAGTGAAAGGAAGTTCTATAGGCGTGTGTTTCAGAACAGCCACTCCAAACTGTCCTCTCGAGGCTCTTACCTTGGTCTGTTTCTTCTCAGTGGCATAGACGATGGAGGTACAACAGACTTCAGCAATCTTCCGGCCCTGACCATAAAAGGACCAGCAGCAGATTTCATCCCCAATGACATCCTTTATGAACAGGACCCTTCCGTTAAAGCGCAGAGACAGCTTATCAAACAGTTCAATGTTTTTCAACATATTGTCGTCAGAATTGCTGCAAAAGAGCATTTGATATGGTGACCACAAGCTGGTAAAAACTGCCATCATTTGCTGGGCCCTTCTACACGCAGGGCCCTACTGAGCCCACTTTCTCCACTACCTCATTTCAACCTCACAATAATCCCATGACAAAGGCACTCCAATCTCCATCACTCAAGAAGGAAAGTGAGGATCAGAGAAATTAGGTAATTGCTCAAGGCTGAACCTAATAAATGGCAGACACGCCCCCCAAAAGACAGCCCTGGCCCCTAAGCCTGAGTGCTCCTAACCATCGTGCTTGAGTGACAGCCTCTGGGCACAGGCACCAGGTGGAGGAGAGCGCCTCACCGAGCCCCAAGAGGAGCAGAATGGCACTGCCCAAGAGAGACTCTATATCCTAGGTCTTTTTAAAGATCTTGAGTAACCTCATTAAATCCTCCCTGCATCCCTCAAGTTCCTGAGTCAGAGCCACATGTTTTCAAGGGCCAAATGGCATTCTAGAAACCTGCATATATTGCTGGTGGGAATGTAAAATGGTGCAGCCACTTTAGAAAACAGTTTGGCAGGTCCTCGAATGATTAAACATAGAATTACCACATGACCCAGCAATTCTGTTCCTAGAGAAATGAAAACATAAGTCCACATAGAGACTTTGCATGAATGTTCATAACAGCATTACACACAATAGCCAAAAAGTGCAAACAACCCAAATGTCCATCAACTGATGAATGGGTAAAGAAAATGTGGTCTACACTGTGGAATATTATTCTGCCATAAAAAGGAATGAAGTATTGATTCATGCTACAACACGGATAAACCTTGAAAATCTCTTAGGTAATCTCATTATGCTGAGTGAAGGAATCTGGTCACAAAAGGCCATATATTATGCAATTCCGTTCATATAAAAATGTCCAGAACAGGCAAATTCATCAAGACAGAAAACAGACTAGTGGTTACCTAGGGCTGTGGGGTTGGGGAAGCGATGGTTGAGAGAAAATGGGGAGTGACTGCTAACGAATAGAGAGTTTCTTTTCAGGCAGTGAAAAAGTTCTAAAATTAGATAGTGGTTATGGCCTCACAACTTGTGAATATATAAAAACCACATATTGTGAATATAATAATAACTGTACACTCTAGAAAGATGACTTTTATGATATGTGTGAATTATAGCTCAGAGTTATACCCCTGTATCCATCTGTCTACTTATCTATCCAGGCAGAGAGGTACAGAGGGGTCATCCTCATCTGAAGGTATGAAGAAGAGCTGGGCCTGGCTGATGTGAGTGGAGGTTTTCCTAGTAAATGGAGCTGTCTTTCCTGGCTGACGCCTTACCTGGTATATGAGTATTTGTTGTTACTTCTGTTGTAGAGCAACTTCACGGCTGGCTGTGGGTTGTTTTAAAAGAAGAAGAAGATAGTTACTTGGCAGGCAGATGCAATGAACTACTGGCTTCCCATAGGGCTGGGGCCCTGCCCTGCATCAGAAGAGGCAGACAAGCATAGCTTGCTGGCTGGAGAGGGGGACCACATGACCCAATAGCAGGGGCACAAAAGATGACCTGTAGCTTCCCACTGTGAACCCATTCTCAGGCCTCACTCAGGCAATTATACATGTTTTTATTTCAAAAGTTATTCAGAAGAACCTCCATCATTTCTGGGAGCAAAAGAAATTCCACAAGGGTGCCTCCAACATACCTTATTCGAAGTCGCTATAAGTTTTTGTTCTTCCTTGGATGAGGTGATCACAGGGACCTTGCAGAAAGGCTCATAAGTATCTTTGTTCTGCTGGAACAAAACATGCTTTCAGCCTAGGAGGACTGCCTAGCACTGCATTTTTAAAGTTGACCGGCTGGACAGGCTCTGGCGAGGGGAGATGGGGCAGTCATGGCTGGGAAGAGAGGAGGATTCTCACCACCAATGAACTAGATGGGGGAAGACAGGGAGTTGAATTTCCCAGTAAGTCTGCTCTTTGGCTATGACCATGATAGGCCAGGATGCTGAGTAAGTACTAACAATGATGACACATTTTCCACAGCCCAGGAAGCCACTCAAAAATAAACCCTCGACGTGGCAGCAGAAACGTGTTTTAATCAAAAGCTCCTAAAACCCCACTACCATGACTGCAGAGGAATTAAAAAAAAAAAGCATAAACCCACAAGGGGAAAAAGAATGGGAGAAGTGAGGTCAGCAGACCAGAAAAAAAAAAAGTCAAAAATTTGAGGGTAGAAAGGTCACAGGTGAGCATTAACCAAGGAGAGGGGGAAAGCTGAAACCAGTGGGCGGAAGCACTGGGAAGATCCCCAAATCCATCTCCGTCCCCATGCAGGCAGAAGAAAGGGCCATCTTCCTGCAGTGGTTTGCACGGTAGAGGACAGGGCTGAGCTGCGATTCTGAAAACGGGGGGAGAAGTGAACATCACACTAAGTGATGAGCAACCCCAGCTCCTTCCCCTTCCAGATCCCCAAAGGCAGCCGGCCAGGCCTAGACCCGTCAGGCAGGAGGAGAGTAGAGGATTCCTCTTCAGGAACACCACCTGCTTCCCCCAAAATGGCTTACAGATTCTGACAGTTGGGGGTCCCGCTGAAAAAGTCTGCCTTATCACCCACAATGCAGCCCAGTGGACAACAAGGACCTTCCATGCACAAACAGCTTTCAGAGTCTCATTCCTTCAACAGACAGCCAAGCATCATCAGATTACATGTGAAAAGCCTCTTTAACATGAGAACAAAACCAAAACAAAGACAGGAAAAGAGGAGGAGTCAGATAATGAAGGGAGAAGAAAGAAAACCAACAGAATCATCAGACAGTTGAGAGCAGATACGGCCTCCTAGGAAACAAGATGAGCACGCTATGGAAAGCAGGGCATTCGGAGAGCAAGGAAAGGCTCCTGGAAGTTAGAAAGACGAAGCAGAAATGAAAATTTTGATAGAAGGGTTGAAAAGGTGAAAAATAAAACTTCTGAAAAAGTAGAACAAAAGGATAAAGCCAGAGACACTAAGAGGAAAGAATTAGGAGGTCAGTCCTGGAGGTCTAACCTCAGACTAACAGAAACGAGACCCAGGGGCATGTCTCCAAGACAAAGATGAAACAGAACCTCTGATGTGTCTGAACACACCACTATGAGACCGCTGAGAACGTGGGGCTGAAGTAGGAACATATATTTAGAAAACCAAGTGAACAAAACGATGAGGCAATCCCTAACTCTGGCAAACTTAAAGTTATAGAAGAAAGAAAATAATCACTGTACACTCTGTGGCTTAACTGTCAGCCGTATTTACACGTCATGACGTAAACTCTGAATTTAACCAAAACTGTGATGAACTGTACTGGGAGAATGGGAGAAGGAAAAGTATGCCTAAGCTTGGTGGGGGTAGAGGTAGGGGCAGTGCGTGAGCTAAATTCTAGTTTCTATAGTCATGCCAGTAGATAATGTCAAAAACTGGGAATTCAATAAAGAGCAGCACAGGCGAATTATGTGGAAACATAAATATGAACAGAAAAAACTGCTGAAAGAATTCACAGAGGTTACTGCAAGGGTGAAGGAGAGTAGGAGGGGTATGGTGGTGTTTTTGATGTTAACCTTGCAGCACTATTTGACTTCTTGAAGGATGCATGTGCATCACTTTTAACAATGTAGTAATAATAAAAAAGTAAATGCTGCAACATTCAGTTAGACCTGCAGTGAGTTCAGACTCTCAGAGTAGAGGTGGTGTGCAGCATTATGGGTACTGGTCTGGTGCGGGGCCAGACACAGACATGTGGTGTGGGGGAGGCCCAAACAAGGGCCTCATGCACACAGACCAGATTCCTACGAAAACCCAAAGGGATGCTTCTGATGCTCTGCCACGTTGCAACTTTGTTTGAAATAAAGGGGTGTTGGCCATGTCTAGAAGCATTTTGGTTTTGTGGGATTTTACTGTCACCAGACCTGACTCCAGTGGTCCTGCTCTGTCTAGCTAAGGAGTGAGGGGTGTCTGTCTGTAGAGATTATGCTGAGCTCCCAACAATGACTTGTGGGACTAGAGTAAGCCCTAAGATTGGTCCCGAACACCGACCAAGTTTCACACCGCGGGGTTCTCTGCTGAAGGGTTGAGATGTACACATGAGAAGATCCAACAGCATGGGGCTGCAAGGAGTGACACAGTAGTTAGGTGGCCTGCTGTTCCAGGGAGGCCTCTCAGGGGTCACTCCAACCGAAGGAATCGGGCTCCAGGGCAAACTCATTAACTCTCACAACATCTCAGTCAGACAGAAACTGCCCCCATTTTGCAGAGAGGGAAAATGAGGAAGGCAGGTAGGCTTGGTGCCTCTCCACCCATATGGGAAGAAAGGGTGATGCCTACTTGTAGGGCCGCCTGGCACTCTTCCACCAGGCCTTGGACTAGGTAGTACTTGGCTTCTGCTAGCAGCTCCTCGATCTCCCGGCGGCTCTCGGGTAAAGGCACCGCCCCGTCTCGAAGGTAGTTGAGTATCGTACCAAAGTGCTTCCCACAGCGGTCAATGAGGATCCAGCCTGCAGAGGGAGGAGGCAGGGGCTGGTTACATGGGCCCTCCTCTTGTGGGAGGCCCTGAGCAGAGCTCGGGTGTCTCTCGGCTCCCTCTACCTCCCAGCGGAGAGCGGGACTGCCTGGAGAGTGGCAGCCTCACCTGCCTACCTGCCCACTAAGGGCTGAGGAAGCCCCCATAGCCTCCAGGCCCTGCTGGCTGGACACAACCATAACCCCAGGTGACCCTGGTCTGAGGCTCTGTTAGACATCCCGACTCTTGAGGCCCAAAAGTACACTTCTGAAGTACCCTCAAATATCCCTTACACAAGGACATCCAACAGGGGCCTCGTGTACCACACCTGGGTAAAACAGGCCCAAATGGCCACATACCAAGGATAGAAGAAAGACTTCTGGGTAAAAAATATCTACTTCCTCTTTCTACAAAGCTTCCTTCAAACTGTCACATTAACAGAGCCATTTCTAAGAATGCACAAGTCTCACCCTCGCAGACTGTGACCTCTGACTCCCAAGGCTGAGCCCTAGACACTGACCAGCACCAACACAGGAAGTCCTATCCCACAACTTCCTGCAACAAGCACTTAGTGGCTAGTGAATGACCAAGACAGACCCCACCCTCAGGCAGCTCGGTAAACATGGGGAGACAGAATCAGCTTTTATTGGATATGGAAAAAGGTCCCAAAGCTGACCAAATCCAGGCACTGTGAAACATTCTTGGGGGTGGGGGCCAGGAAGACTCCCTACTCTGCTGCTCAATGTCCTTTCTAATCTTGTCACTGAGCTGACATTCCTCCACCAGAGATCCTGAGGGTTTTCAGAACTCCTCTACTGAAATGCAGTGTCTCTGGGAGTGGTATTTGTAGAAGACAGGACTGGAGCCTAGGAGGAGGAGGTACCAAAAAGGAAGGCAGGAATGGAGCAAAGTCCAAGTATCTCCCAACAGCAAATGTGAAGCTCTAAAAAGAAGCCAGACAGATGAGAGGGTGAAGTCGAGGCCTTCTGACAAGCAGGGTGACCTCAGGCAAGGGGCGTCCCCACGGCTCCTGCCACGCATTACAGGTGGAAAATGCCAGTGCGCAGGGCCGTGAGAAGGCTTCACTAGGAATCGGTCACTTTATGCTACCACCTTCCTCCCCACTTTGGGAGAAGGGCCAACATTTCCACTCCTAACAACGCTGTGCCCTGTTCCACGTCCTCCTCAGACTGGGCCCTACTGATCCTGGGCCTTGGATCAGTGGCAGAGGCCAGCAAAAGTTGAGAGCAGCAAACGCATCTTTTTCACAATCCAGAGTCTTAAGTCTGCCCGCTTTCCCCTACCCCTTACCTGGCAGGTCCAGTCCCTGCCAAGTGCCCTCTCATGGTTTTAGGGCATAGTTTGGTATTCTTTGCATGAATTGCCAGGAAAGTTTGATAACAGGGCCGTTTCCAGGTTCCCCTGATGAAACAGCTCAGCCTAAAGTTCCTGGGCCTTTTGTTAAAAGAACGGTCTCCACCCTCCAGCGGCTTCCACTTCCTACTTCCACACTGTTCCGATTTCCTGAGTAGGTGGGGAGAATACCCCAAGTGGGGGGAAATGCAATACACATGTATAGCCCTGAGTCAACTCCTGGTTTCAGGGAAGAAAGAGGCCTTCCCAGGCATGGTAAATCACATCACCCTGACAGTGACCTGCAAATGTGATCCCACCCCACTTCTTTCTACATCTGAGAAAACAAAATATGGAATTAATATCTTATGCAACCCAGATGCCTCCAGGGCCAGTAAGCACAATAAATGAGTGCAGCTGGGTAGGGCTGAGGCTGGGGCTGACAGGACAGCATCTGCCCTGCCCCCAAGAGAGGCAGGCTCTTCCCACTCCAGCCAAGATTGGCCAGGCAGGAATGTGGGCCCAAGAGCTGTGAGCTCTGATGTTCCATGCAATGCCAGAAACCCAGATTTTTCTGTGAATTCCCTGATTTTTAAAGGACGGTAAACTAATTAAAACAAAACAAAACTGTCATCAACCCACCACAAGGCAAACAAAACACATCTGCAGTTGAACTGGGCCTGCAAGCTACCAGCTTGAGGCCTCTGTGCTACCCTACACCAAGTAATTTTTTCTCAGAAGGCTGACAAGGCAGGGAAAGACCGTATTATCTTTCTACCAGTTCTTTTTTGAGGGGAGCTCATTCCCTTGCATTTTCTACAGATAAAACAGAGGCTCAGAGAGGTGCAGTGCCATTCCCAAGCAGAGGCAGCAGGACTAGACCACAAAGAAAAAGTAAGGCACTCATAGGAAAACTCCTTTCACCAGAATTGAAAAGATAAATAGAATTCAACTCAGCTGCGCAGGGAAGGAACCTTCCACGTTCTGCCTTTGATGTCTGCAGAACTCAGCTGCTTGGGAAGACCCAGGGCCCTGAAATCAATTATCCAAATGACAGCCCAGAGTTCCCATAAATGAACAGGCAGACCGTGACACTGGGCTCCGGCTCAAGAATGCCGTCAGGAAATGCTTGTGGCGAAAGAATCATACTTTGGACAAATAAGGGCAAGGGAGCCAGGCACACTCTCCAGGAGGTTTCAATCAGCGTTTTGACTTTAAGATACTGTGGTTGCTTTCAAAGCAGGAAGTGATCCCTTTGAAAGTCAGCTCAAATGCCTAGCACGTAGAAAGACAAATGGAAGTCAAGCAGCTCCTCGCATGTGGGGGGTCTCTCTCCTGCTGCCACGGGGCACGAGAGCTATTTAGGAAGGCTGTCCAAAGTCAGGGCAGCCTGGGATCCCAGACCCATTAGGCAAGGCTGGAGAGCAGAACTGACCGGGACCACACTGGGCAGCACTGGACTTGGGCTCCAGGACGTCCTCAGCACAGCACAGCAGTTAAGTGTTGGAAACCCAGCTCTGATACCTTCTTGCTGGATGACATTGGTGCTTCAATTAACCTCTGTCTAGCAGTTTTCTCTTCTACAAACGATCTCACAGGGTTGACATAAAAATATGATGAAAGAACGTACAGAAGGCACACAGCACAATGCTGGGTCTACCGACAGCACTCAAAAGCAGCTATGGGTCTTTAACAATCTCATCTTTCATCATTATTGCTGGAAGCAGAGCAGCAGCGTCCAGAGGCAGCAAGTTCCAGCCCCCGGGATGGAGTTGGTGTTGCTTTCAGGGACCCAAGGGAGGAGAAGGCTGCTCTGGGGGTCAGGAGGATTGGGCCACTAGGCTCCCCTCCTCCCCATCCCGTGAGCATACCATGTGCTTCCTCTCTCCCTGGATGTCTGACCTCTCCTTTCCCCTCTCCCACCACCTCCAGGGAACCTTCACTGACCTCTCTTTGCCATCCTAAGGTATTTATACTCTATATTTTTGTGGTTCCCAAACACCCCTGATCATAAATGCTACCCAAGGTACTTGTGAAAAATTCAGATTCTAGGAACCTGCCTCATTCCTGATCAGAATCCCTAGGGCAGGGTCTCCAACCTGAGCACTTTGACATTTTGGACCAGATAATTCTTAGTTGTAAGAGGCTGCCCCGTACGTTGTAGGGTATTTAGTTGCATCCCTGGCCTCTACTCACTTGACGCCAGGAGCACCATCATCCCCAAGAAACAACAAAAATGTCTCTGGACATTGCTAAATATCCCAAAAAATCACCCATTGGTTTGGGCATCACTGAGGTAGATCAAGGACCTAAGTGTAAAAAAGCGATTTAAACTCTGAGGTTTCCAAAAGCCCCATTAAAAAAGCTCAGACAAGTCAGACTGGGAGAAGATATTTGCAGCACTGGACCCCAAAGAAATAGGATCCAGTATATGAACTTTTGCAAAGTAATAAGAAAAAGGCAAATGTGTAAGTAAGATGCAATCAAGCAGTTAAAAGATTAAACTCAAAAGACCAATACACATAAAAACATGCTCAACGTACCAGACATTAGGAAATACTGAATAAAACAAGGTACCATATCATACTCACCAGATTTCCAATAATTAAAAGGTTGGACAGTGCCAAGGGTTGGCAAAAATCCAGACTTCTGCAGGGAGTAGAAGTTGCCATAACCACTCCAGAAGGGACTCCTGCAATATCTAAGGAAGTAGAAGATGCTGTCCCAATTCCCCTCCTGGGAATAAACTCTAGGGCTGAGCTCCCAACAGTGGGTAAGATCTTAAAGCCATAGCCCTTGAGATGGCTGGGTGGGATCTAGGGAGTCCAGAGCCCCCTCATTTGCCAAAGTGAAAATATGATTGTCTACATGCCCCATGATGTGGCAAAGGCTGGGCAGCATCGCACAGAGAAACTCCCACGCACGGGGAAAGTGTTCAAGGATGTTCACATTCCTAACAGTGAACACCGCAAACCCTCTACATGATCATCAACAGAATATGGCTCCGGCAGCGGCTGTATGCTTCTAGAATGGACACTGTACCACCGGAAAATGTCTGAACGAGAGCTATTTAGTTGTGGATTGATCTCACAAGCATAATGCTACGTAAGCAAAAGCAAAACATACAAACTGTACAGCACCATTTACATCACGTTTAAAAACACACCAACAGCGCCTTGTTTAGGGACATGCACAGCTATAGTAAGAGTAATACCTGGAAAGATGGACACTTGTGGTTCTCAATGCTGGTTGCACACTAGAATCACCCAGAGAGCTCTTCAAAGTCCTACTGCCCGGGCCACACCCTGGCTGGGACCCAGGCACCAGTACTGACCTCCTCAGGTGACTCCCTCTGTAGCCAAGCTTGAGATCCACCTGGTGACCCCAAATGCTTACCTTTGGAAGGGAGAGGAACAAACAGAGAAGGCACAAAGGGGCCCCACAGGTACAGCTCATACTTTATGCCTGGGCTGAGCCTGGTGGCACAGGTGAGTTTGTTGTATTATTCACAATTTAAAAGCTCTCAGGTACTTCAGAATTTTACCAAAGAGCATCGTCATGGAAGGCAGAAGGGCTGGAGATCTCAGGGAAACCCCCAGGAACTGCAGTTTTCCCGTGGATCAGACTGGACTTCCCAGTTTTCTAGGGGAATGTGCGATCACAAAGTGAATGACTCTTCAATCTAGTGTACGCACTAATTCCAAAATACATTAGCAAGACATCAGAAAACCTACAACAGAAGGAAGTATTGTACAAAGCAACAGGGATGAAACAGACCACTACAGGCAAATGCTGAACAGAATGCATTGTGAAAGGTGCTACCTACATCCGTGGACCAATGGCAATGCTGACAAGGAGTCAGGTGAAAATTCTAGCATTGTGGGAACTGAACCTTTCCAGGAAGAGTCTGGAAAGGGCATGCTCACTGCCGCAGTGTCCTTGTCTTCTCAGAAAAGCCATCCCTTGGGGGTAGTGTGGAACTGCAGCACACTCATCCCTGAAGGCCAAGGCAGGCAGCCTCTCCCGACATGCTGCTAAGACCTGCTTCTCTGTAGCCCCTCAGCAACACTCATCCCCCCAACATTTACACTCAGAACAAAAGCCATAATTGACAGTTCCCATGTACTGAGTTCTCCCAACATCTCAGGCCCTGTGGCAAGCGCTTTCTCATGTCCTCACTCAATCCCCAACTCTGCAAAACATTATCATTCATAACTGGGGAAAGAGGAAAGAGGTTCAGAGAAAAAGCCACTTGTCCAATGTCACATGACCAGTAAATGGCAAATAGGCCAAAATTAGCACAACATGTAGACAGAGCTCCATAAATGTCGGCTGTGACTGTGACATGCAGCAGAGCCAGGTCTTGAACCCAGGCCTGGCTAACATCAACATCCAAGTTCTTCTTGGTTTAGGAGTTACTTGCACACAGTACAAAACTCAATCAGGTAGAAGGGCCCAGAGCAAAAAGGAGACTATTACCCCCATGCTGGATGCCAGGTCCCCTCTCCTGAAGCAATCACTTTCTTGGGCAACATGACACATCCCCTGTTCAGGACCTTCAAAGCCCCTGTCCTTTAACCAGCAAGCTGTACTGCTGGATTCACTGCCTGGCTGAGCTGCACTTGGCATTTCTGCCTATTTGTAGCAAACTTCATTGCAGCTGACAGGCTTCCAGCCTGTAGGCCAGGGTAGAGCTGCAGGATGTAGGGAGTCTATCCCAGTTTGTAGACCCAAGGGTGCATCTGAGGCAACATGCAGGCCATGGGTCAGGCTATGCAGTGCTCTCTCCAAGGACCAACAGGATCGCTCTGCCAGACACAGACAACAGCTGGAAGGCCAGATACCCAGCCTACCAGCCCAGGCCTTCACGAGGGCCCCCACCAGAGGGCTTTAGCACAAAGACAGCAGTTAAACCATAAGGATGCCACACTCAAATGATCTGGCCTTGGACCAGGCCCACAACTAGCCATGGACAGCAGGCAGTAAGAGGCAGCAAGTCCTGGGTTCAGCAGCTTCACCTTTTCTAGTCCCATCAGCTTTTGAAAAAGCATTTCACCTCTGAAATGGGGACTCCTCACTTGGAATGGCAACAACAGTATCCACCCCTCGAAGGGTTATGGTGAGGATTAAATGAAACAATACCCATCGGCTGTGCGTGGTGGCTCACGCCTGTAATCCCAGCACTTTGGGAGGCTGAGGTGAGAGGATGGCTTGAGCCCAGGAGTTCGAGGCCAGCCTGGGCAACATAGTGAGGCCCCATCTCCAGAAAAAAATTCTAAAAATTAGCTGTGTTTGGTGGTGCATGCCTGTATTCCCAGCTACACAGAAGGCTGAGGCAGGAGGATTGCTTGAACCCAGGAGATGGAGGCTGCAGTGAGCTATGATGGCACTAGTGCACTTCAGCCTGGGTGACAGAGAAAGACCCTGTCTCAAAAAAAGAGAAAAGAATGCCCCATAAAATGCCATACCATTAGCTTTTCATAATGATATGAAGCAGGGGCTGAGCTCCGGTGACATGAAACAAGTCACAGTTTGCAGTGTCAAAATGACACTGTGTCCCCCGAGAACCTGTGTTTTCCAGGCAGCACCAGGAGAAAAACATCTCATAGCAGGGATTTAGAAGGTGAGCAGTCCTGCCAGTACCACTCATATGCTCTGTCCAGTCGGGGACAGGGGGACAGAGGAGTCCGTTTCTTTTTTGATATGGCATCAGGCCACCAAGGCGAGGCCTTTCGAGGAGAAGAGCCTCAGCTTTCGAGGCAACTCAGCAGCCTTTCCTGAGCCCCTCCAGAGAGTGGGTAGGGTATGAGAAAAACCACAACAATCCTGGTTCTCAGATAATGCCTGCTTCCTCCAGCAGCGGGGGTGCTATTGTCTTGATTTCCACAGATACTCTCGGGCCATGTGGGGTGTGGCACAGCAAAGAGGATCCTCCCACTCATAAAAAGCTAAGTGTGAGATGGCAGCTTTGGGGCTCCAACCTCAGTTCGCTGCTGCCTGAACAGAAATCGGAGTTCACAGGAAGCAGAACCTCCAGCCCCACACCCTGGCCTTCCCCAGGACACAGAGAGAAATGTCCTCACCAGTGGGTAGCCCAAGCCTCAGCCCTCTTAGGATCAGAGAATTAACTGTGGGACACCAGGCTTAGGTCCCCCAATCCCACCCGCTTATGTGAAAACTCACCCACCCTCCCAAGTCAATGTCCCTGGAAAGGTAGGGCAGCAGCACAGAAGACCAGTCTCAGAAACAGGAAGGCGGGGTCAAGGTCAAGCCAGGCTGTGCCCTGGCCTGGTCTTAAGCAATCTCAGGCCAAGGAATGAAGGATGGTGCTATTTTTAAACCTCATGTGACCTGCACGTAAACCCAGCCAGGTAAGGATGGAGCCCTGTTGTCAGGGGCTCTTTGATCATTCCAGATGAGTAGGAAGTAGTTATGACAATGCCCCTCTCAACAATTCTTTGCCTTTTTTTTTTTTTTTTTTTTTGAGACGGAGTCTCGCTCTGTCGCCCAGGCTGGAGTGCAGTGGCGCGATCTCAGCTCACTGCAAGCTCCGCCTCCCGAGTTCACGTCATTCTCCTGCCTCAGCCTCCCAAGTAGCTGGGACTACAGGCGCCCACCACCACGCCCGGCTAATTTTTTGTATTTTTAGTAGAGATGGGGTTTCACCGTGTTAGCCAGGATGGTCTCGATCTCCTGACCTCGTGATCCGCCCGCCTCAGCTTCCCAAAGTGCTGGGATTACAGGCGTGAGCCACTGTGCCCAGCCGATTCTTTGCCTTTTAATAACATGACTTTCCACAAAAAAAAGAAAAACGTGTGTGTGTGTGTGTGTATCTATCTATCTATCTACACACACACATATACACACATGCACTGAATACTGACTATGTGCCAATGGCCCCACGGGGGAGGGTATTGTCATGCCCATTTCACCAGAGGAAGAAAAGGAGACCAAAAGCTTCAGCCACTTGGTTAGGATCACCAGATACTAATGGGGAGCTGACACTCAAACCCAGGTTGGCAAGTCTTTGTCAAGACCCCATCTTGGGAGGACAAGGGTCCAGCGAAGATACCTCTCTCTCTCCCAGGCTTGAGTTTCACTCTGAAGTCACAGAAGCATGGCAGAGATAAGCAAGCTAAGGCCTGGGTGAGGAAGTGACTTTCTCAAAGTAACATAGCAAATCAACGACCAAGTCAAGATGGTGGGAGTCCCCAACAAGCTGCCTCCAACACATCTTCAGGTCTCGACTTAAATGTCACTTCTTCAGGGAAGCCCTCCTTGACCACATAACACATGGCCAGAGGCAGGCACGTGGCGGGTGAGCTTACCTTCACTGTCGGTGAGCACTTCCATGCGCCCGCTGAACATGGCCTTCAGCATGGTGTCCTGCTTGGTCAGCGTCTGCATGGTGGTATAGTAGAGGGCTCCACCCACATTCAGCTTCACGTATTTGGAGCTGGGGCTCGTGCCCTTGAAGGAAGTGGTGCGGGTAGCAGCCGCTGGCACCGCTGAGCTCACCACACTTTCTCCTGACATCTCTTCCTGCCAGTGGAGAGGATACAGGGTCATGACATCAGGCCTGGTTGACTGCTTTCAGCCTGTGGATTCAATCTGGCCTCCAGATGTGTTTTGCTTGGGCCACGCATACACAGCATTTAAAAGTTTGCTTCCAATGTGGACAACTAAGGAGAGCTCACAGAAAAATCTGGACTTCTGGCTTCTCCTAAAATCAGAGGCCAACTGGGCTAGCAGGGGAACAACTGGTCGGAGCTGGGGTATTGGATGACCCCTAGAGAAGGCCATGCATCCCCTAGTTTGTCCCAAAACCCACCCAAATAGCCTCATACACTGACCGTGCCTGTCGACCCTGCAGGCACAAGTGTGCCCCTAACTCTTGTGTTATAAGCACTTCCTTTCTGCCTAGCACCTGTATACATGAACACCCTGGCTGCACCCTAAAACAGCCTAAAGCACTGCCCAGGTCTCTTTACATTTCCTTATTGCCATGTACCACTCAATAGCTAGCTAAGTGTCATTTTTCAGCTGCATCACAGATGAAGTAAGCTTTATGAAGCTGAATGGGATTCCAGCTCGCACTCCTATCACTTCCTGTAGGGAGAAGTTGTTTCTGAGGACTAAACAACAGACATGGAAACTTTTGGAACCAAGTTATTGCAAAATTAGACCTCCTAGACTAGTGCTGCCCAAAAGAGCAAGATCCCACTACCATCTCCCTGATAGCATGGCTGACTCTCTGTACATCTCAAAGAAATGGATACAGTGGCTGATTTACGCAGGCCTGGAAAGTGAGATTGGTATCCGGCACATGTGTACTCAGAGCAAACATGTCTGAAATGAACAGGTAAAACTGTAGAGGTGGAGATGTGCAAGGGTGGGCAGAATCTTTGCTGAATCTGGGGTAGCCCCCACAGCTGGCCCTACCATTCCCATTGAACATCAACAGTTTTTCACAGCACATCACCCTCAGACAAGGCCACTCTGTGCCCTTGCGACAATACAAAAACAGGACCATTCAGTCATCATGTCCGGACACAGACAAAAACATAAACATTATCCATAATACAAAAATGACCAAAGATCCCCTATCCTGGCTAATACGAGTTACAGCTGCTGCTTTACCAATGAGAGGTTTAGCCTCCTTCCATTCTTCCTGCTTTCAAGTCAGGAATCACTGAGACCCAATCACAGAATTAGCCCTGCTTCCCAGCAGCATCCAACACAGAGCAAAGCCCCACTTCTCTGAACTGTCTCTCAAATCACCCAACACAAGCCCACAGCCCTTCTCTGAGATGTCCCACAGTTCTTCCCCACCCCAATGCAACAAGGAAATAAACCCAACTTTGCTTGACTACAGGTATGCTCCTCGTGGTTTTTGGCTGCAGGGCACTGACAGCACATAACTTGTTTGAACTATTCCCTGAAACTGAAAAAGAATTGTCTAGCTTTTCCAGATTTTCTATAATGAATGGGTACTACAACTATAACTGGTAAAACACAAGCGTTATTTTTGTAAATGGGACTGGGAGTAAAGGGTGGCAGCTTGCAATAGCAGAAGCAACGCGACAGTCATGGACAATATTCAATTCAAGGTTATCCAACTCTTCTGGCCAACTCTCCCCAACTCCATGGCACCCAACAGTGGCCTGGATATCACCTGCCATGTCAGGGCCCTGCAGAGTGAAACAGAGAAAGAACGGCCTCCTGGAAAGAAATGTTTACTCAAGAAACAGTTCCTTTTTCATCAAGAAAAGTCACAAGAAAATATGTTTTCAAAAGCTCAGGCTTAGCTCACCTGGGGTCTTTGCTGCCCGATGCCAAACACAAAAGAGGTCCAGAGGAAGCAGTTACCCCTCCTTTCTAGCTGTCCTCTGAAATCAGTCCCCAGAGACCTCACACTAACAGTTATGACCAGCCACCTCCCTCAGAAAAATCCTTTCTCCATGGGATGACAGGAGTAGCTTATGGAAATACAAGTTTCCAAAAACTGTGAAGACCTCGAAGCGGGGGAAAAAAAGGCTTACAGTCATAGGTAAGGGTGTGTGTTGAGGAAATTTGCCCCAAAATGCAAATACTTTTTAAGCACCCCTTTCAGATCTAATTTTATATAATAAATGCTTGTTATGGGAAACGATCTAGCATTTTGGAAGGTGCCTATCATGAAACAGACAAAAAAGTACATAAAGTATACTTCATGTAAAGTCAAAGCACAGTAAATATGTGATATGAAGGATTTTTTCTAATGGTATACTTGTATAGGACACTTACCATGAATGGAGTGTGTAGGCCTGGAAATTGCTCTGGGTGAGCAAGTGGTGAGTAAATGTGAAGGTCTAGGACATTACTGTACACTACTGTAGCTTTATCAACACTGCGCAGGGAGGCCACACTACATTTATTTAAAATATTTTTTCTTTCCATAATAAATTAACCTTTGCTTACTGTAACTTTTTACTTTAAAAACTTTTTAATTTTTTTTTTTAACTTTTGGACCCTTTTGTAATAACATAGCTTAAAACACATATTGCACAGCTGTACAAAAATATTTTCTTTCTTTATATCCTTATTCTATAAGCTTTTTTCTTTTTTTTTTACTTTTTAAACTTTTTTATCCAAAACTACAAAATACACACACATTAGCCTAGCCTACACAGGGTCAGGATTATCAGTATCACTGTCCTCCACATCCTGTCCCACTAGAAGGTCTTCAGGGACAGTAACACGCATGGAACTGTCATCTCCCGTAACAATCCCTTCTTCTGGAATACCTCCAGAAGCACCTGCCTGAGGCTGTTTTACAGTTTTCACTTTAAAAAAAAAAAAAGGCAAGTAGGAGTATATTCTAAAATAACCATTAATAGTAAATACATTAACCAGTGATATATCAAGTTCATTACTATTATCGACTATTATGTACTGTACATAATTGTGTGTGCTAGACTTATACAACTGGCAGCCAAGTAGTTCTGTTTACACCAGCATCACCACGAACACGTAATATGTTGTGCTACCACTGAAATGACAGCTACACTATCACTAGGCTATAGGAATTTTTCAGTTCCATTATAATCTTAAGGGACTGTTATATACGCAGTCTGTCACTAACCAAACTGTCATTATTTGCACATGACTGTACCTTTTTTGGCTTTCCAATACCTTTTTAAAGATAATTTGCACATAATGAAGTATACTTTAAGTGTACAGTTTGATGTGTTTTGGTCAATACTTGCACCTGTGTAGCCCCCACTCCAATCAAGCTGTCTTGGAACACTTCCATGCCTCCAGAAAGCCCCTCGGTGTCCCTTGACCACTGCATTTCTACCACCACATGCCTTTTACGAATCCAAACAATGCTGGAAGACAGCTATAGTTATTTCCATTTTGTGGATTTGGATGCCACAGCCCCAACAGGGTCAGTCACTCTCAAGCTGGGAGTTGAGTCAGTGACGGGGCCAGTGAAGGACATGGGCAAGTGGTGGCTGGCCCAGAGACCATCACACCTAGTAGATTGAGAGCTATGATACATAAGCTGAGAAAAGCCAGCCTCACCTCCCTTCTTTTAAAAAGTGCAAAAAGCCCTGAAAATAGTTGCGAGGTAAAGTGTGGCTAAAGGTTTGGAGTTAGACCTGTGCGTAAGGCCCCAGCCCTACCACTTAGTAGCTGTGTCCAGGGCCAACAGCCTCACCTCCCTCACAGGGCTCCCTAGCTCTGAGTAAACACTCCAAACACTCAAATTATGATGATTTGAGAATGCTCCCGAAGTCTCAAACTATCTTCTCTTTGGAAACTGTTTCCAGCTCTAATGGCAGACGGCATGACTAAGAGATAAAGGCAGGAACCATCCTGATCTAGAATGAGACTACAGATTAGGCAACAAAAGCTCTAAACCTTTTCAGAGCTCACCCCCTCCAAAGGTCAGTCAACCTAATAGTAGGCAAGGCCCTTGGGGGAATAGTTTTGGCAGCATTCGTGTCCTTGAGCCCAAGTTACAGTGAACTTTTAGGACACGAGGCAGTGGACCAGAAACCCCCACCATAGCAAACCTCTCTAGGGAGGACTCTCTCCACTGTTGCTACTGGAATCCTGCTTTTTTTTTTTTTTTTTGAGACGGAGTTTTGCTCTTATTGCCCAGGCTACAATACAACGGCACGATCTCAGCTCACCGCAACGTCTGCCTCCCAGGTTCAAGCAATTCTCCTGCCTCACCCTCCCGAGTAGCTGGGATTACAGGCATGCACCACCACACCTGGCTAATTTTATATTGTTAGTAGAGATGGGGTTTCACCATGTTGGTCAGGCTGGTCTCAAACTCCTGACCTCAGGTGATCCTTCTGCCTCGGCCTCCCAAAGTGCTCGGATTACAGGTGTGAGCCACCGCGCCTGGCTAATTTTGTATTTTTAGTACAGACGGGATTTCTCCACATTGGTCAGGCTGGTCTCAAACTCCCGACCTCAAGTGATCCATCTGCCTCGGCCTCCCAAAGCGCTGAGATTACAGGCATGAGCCACCGTGCCTGGCCAGGATCCTGCTTTTTGACTTGTTTCAAAGGTTTGATTTCATTACTAATGAAGCTGGGGAGGTGAAGCAGGAGACAGCAAAATTGGTTACATGAAACAGAGAGGCAATGAATACTTGAGATACTGGCTACGGATCTGATTCAATCAGAAGTTTATTCCAGTTCAATGGTCAGTCTCTCTTCTCTCCATCTCCCCTGAATATAATGTTGCTGATTCTAAACAGTGGCTCTCCAGTTGGTGACAATCGAAATCAGCTGGGAGCTCAAAACTCCTGACACCTAGGTCCTACCATGAAAATTCTGATGTAATTGGTCTGGGATGTGGACTAGGCAACAGAATTTTTAAAACTCCCTCAGGAGATTTTAAAGCCCACCAAGATTAGAGCCCACTATTCTAGAAAGCACTGTACCCCTTATTTAAGCTACCATTAACTCCACGGTCTTGGCCCAGTGAATTCCTGACCTGACACATTAAAAACAAACCAAAACACCATAAACCAAAGCCAGCCCCCACTTCACAGCTTCAGAGCCACAGGGAGGAAGTAACTGTATGCATGCATGAAAATACAAAAATCAGCTGAAGGGGGAAAATCATCGACTGAAAAGGAGGCTCAGGCAAGTACAGTAGGAAAAAACACACCAAATCCCTGACCCCACGTTTTCTATATGCTTCTCTGTAGAAGTCTTGTGTGCCTGTGTGTGTGTTAAGGAAAACTGGATAGTCTTGGCAAACCTGGATTGCAATCCAGTTCCACCATTTCCTTCGTGAAATTCAAGGAATTTAACCCAAGTCTCAGTTTTCTAACTTGTAAAATGGAGTGTTAAAGCCATAATCTTCAAAACCCTCAGAGAATGAATGTTAAAGTATTTGGCACCTAGTCCTTTGTGTAGTTTCCTTTGGGCGTCTCAAACATTGGGATCAGTGGTTCCCAACCCTGGCTACTAGAATCACCTGCGTGTGCTTAAAAAACATGGTGCTAGGCCAGGCACAGTGGCTCACACCCATTATCCCAGCACTTTGGGAGGCTGAGGCGGGAGGATTGCTTGAGCCCAGGAATTCGAGACCAGCCTGAGCAACATAAGACCTAATCTCCACAAAAAAATTTTAAAAAAAATTAACCGGTCATGGTGGCACACACCTGTAGTCCCAGCTACTCGGGAGACTGCGGTGGGAGGATTGCTTGAGGCAGGGAAGGTGAGGCCTTAGTGAGCCAAGATAATACCAGCGCACTCTCCAGCCTGGGCGACAGAGCAAGACCCTGTCTCAAAAAAACAAAAACAAACTCACACACACCTGTGCTTGCCTGGGCTACACCCCAGATCAATTAATCAGTATCTCAGAGATGCGGAGGGGTGGCTGATCAGTCACTAGTGTTTAAAAAGCTCTTTGGGGGATTCGGATGTGGGACCAGGGCTTACTGCCACCTAGCTAAGGTATTTAACCAGCTTTATCTAAGAGTTGCCAGGGATGTGAGGCAAAGCATCACCTCAGGGGATTCCTACAGCAAAGAAGTTTAAGAAACACTGTATTGAGGCTTGTATAAAACCTTCCCAAACTGAGGGCATTTCTACAACTCAGAAAAGTCTGCTGTTACATTTCAACTAAACTAAGTCACATAATTGCAGCATTTTACATCCAAAATTTGCTTATAAGACAGCTACCGCCAATTTCAACTGTTCCATCAAATGACATTCTCTCCCTGTGTTTAATACACAAACTCTTGGTCTATTTCTCTCAATGTTCTAGTGAGAAAGATGTTTACCATCAACCCCACTTTTTTGGGGAGAAAACTAGGAATCACACCTATAAGAGCCCTCTGACTCCCAACTCCTTTGCCCCTTTCATTACACAGTCCAAATCAAGAAATCATTAGTCTAATCCCTTGCAGGGCTTGTTAAAACCGATAGGTGGGCTCCACCCCAAGAATGTCTGATTCAGTAGTCTCTGATAGGGCTTGAAATTTCAGCCATTTTGAATAAGTTACCAGGTGTTGCTGCTGGTGGGACCAGAGTTTGAGAACCACTGGTTTATGCTGCCTTCTTCCCATCCGCTGGTCCTTATTTTGCACAAAATGGAGCGGACTAGTCAACGTCAGCTACAGGATAACTGACTTTTCTTAGCAGCGTCACTGGGACTGATTTTCCCTTAAGACTGCACTTTCCAGGGACGTGACAAACAAGCAAGCAAGTAGAAAGAAGATCTGGGCCAATCTTTGGTCATCTCTACCCAGGGACAATGAGCTACTCAGGGAACAGACCCTTGAGGATCCCAAGCAGACAAACCCCACAGCTGAGAGACAGATCTTGAAACATCCTCCGCTCCTTAGGCGTGGTCACCTCTGGCCTCAATGGAAGTTACAGATAGGTACCCAAGCGCCAGCTGAGGCACTGAACTCCGTGGCGCAGGTATCCTAACCTCAGGCCCCTGGCATCTCTCCCCAGGATTCCAAGCACTGAACGCACATCAGCCTGCTGGGCTCTCTCGATTTCTTTCCCTCACTGGCCCGTGTGTTCAGACGCACCTGGGAGCCCCTTCCCCACTTCCTGGAAACTCAGCGACTCCAGCCACAACCTCCAAAACGCCAAACGCTCCGCCCCAAGGAATCTTACCTCACCTTCTCATAACCTGCCCATTCTCCTTCATAATCCTCCAAATCATTTTCCACCCCCAAATGTCCGTTTTCAATTGATATCTCTTTGTTCTCCTCGCAATCACCAACTCCCATCTCCAACCAGCACTCAGGACTCACTCGGAGACACCCCTTCCTCACGCACACACGTATCTACTCCGCAAGCCCAAATGTGCTTCCCGGATTCCTAACCGCCAGGGAGCCTCCCCACCACCACCCCCGCCCCTAATTCTCCACCCAAAGCCCTTCCCCCACCCCGGGCCTTTCCCCTAACCAATCCCCCAAATGCCTCTCCACTATCGTGACTGCCCCTCATCGCACCCCCTCCTCTCGGTCCCTTCTTATACTCTGCTGCTGCCCAGCTCCCTCGGCCGCCCTCAACCCCTAGTCCATGGGCACCGCCCTCCCTACCATGAAAAGTCAGAGGACGCAGGAGTCTCCAAACCCGGACTGAGAGAGGCAGGAAACACCCAGCTCACGCCAGCCGGGGGCGGAGGCGGGGCCGGAGCGATAACTTCCGCTGTCCGCACCCCACTTCCGCCCCGCAGAGGGCAACGTCTTAAGCCGTCCGTTGTGCGCCTAGGGGCCAGTTTTCTTTCCAGCCTCCCCGGCCGGAGTGGGTTCCAGCTTTTCTCGGCTGGGGAGGGCATTTATCCCACCTCCGCTATTTCAGCTGCCAGAGGGGAGGCAAGGTGTGGGGAAGTTTTCCTTCCCGGGCGAAGAAGCTCTGCGGAACTGTCATTTTCCGGAACTGGATGCTTGCTTCCTGGCGGGGTTCTGAAAGCGAACACCGCGGGGCAAGATGGCGGTAGTGCGTCGGCTGCTGCCCCGGGTCTGGCAGAACTCGGGTGTTTTGGGCTGAGACAGTGGCAGCTGCGGCCCCGACCCCAAGTGCGGGGACCTCCGGCGAATAAAGGTCGGCCTGCGGGTAGGCCGGTAGGGCCTGCGGTCCGGCCTGCGGGAGAACTGGGTCGTCAGTTCTCCGAGTGGTGGGGCTGGGGACTTTGAGGGAGGTGGCTCTAGGGCACAGTCCCTGCCTGGCCAGGTCGGAGGAACAAGTGCTGGGATCTGGCTTGTGTGCTCCAGGGGCTCTTTCCGCGGCCCTTTCCACCTCTTTTCACTTTGGGGACGGTAGGCCTTTATAAACGGACTAATGCTGGGTGATTTGTTCCTGTGGTTGTTGATGCCGAGGAAAGACGCTGGGCCCCAGGACTCACCTAAACTGGAGTTCGAATACTGTTCGCTCGCTGTGTGACCTTGGGTGAGTTCCCTCACCTCTCTGAGCCTCAGTTTCCTTCTGTGTAAATGGAGTAATTAGCAGGTTTCACAGAGGGTGTGAATACGTTTTAGTACCGTGCCTGACACCTAGTTCTGAATAAAGAAAAACTTGATCGTAATTTGACTCCAGCTTAGCCCCCACAGGCAATCTTGCACTCTCAACCTCTCTTTGCTTGGTCATTCTGTGAACGGGGGAGCCCTGGATCTTGTTTGTTTTACTTAGTGGTAAATAACTGCTTTGGATATACATGGATTCAGATTCAAAAGCATCCACCTAGATAGGCTGTAGCTTTCAATAAATAGTAGCTGTTAATATGAATAGTCTCTTTAAGTCGTGTTTCCTATTCTTTAAATAAAAATTAGATTATTGAGGCTGGCCACGGTGGCTCACGCCTGTAATCCTAGCACTTTGGGAGGCCGAGGCGGGCGGATCACATGAGGTCAGAAGTTCAAGACCAGCGTGGCCAACATGGTGAAACCGCATCTCTACTAAAAATACAAAAATTAGCCGGGCGTGGTGGCGGGCGCATTTAATCCCAGCGACTTGGGAGGCTGAAGCAGGAGAATCACTTGAACCTGGGAGGCGGAGGTTGCAGTGAGCAGAGTTCGCGCCGCTGCACTCCAGCCTGGGCAACAAAGTGAGACTCCGTCTCAAAAAAACAAAGATTATCGAGACCTGATAGAGCTGTTGAAAAGACAAGTTGGTTAAATATCTGTGCAGTGTCTGATACACCGTCTGCCCAGAACAAGTGGTGGTGGTCATTAAACCTGGTGGCCCAGCTTTTCCTACTGCACAGGGACAATCCTCTTGGCTTAGTCAGCAGTTGATATTTATGATGCTTCAGCTTTGGAAATATAGAGGTAAGACAAGAGTCTGAATCCTGCCTCTTAGTTATTACAGCCTTGACTCTGCCACATACTAATGGTCTAGACTGGAGTAGATGAGATCATGAATGATCTTCTCATAGGACTCCTCTCCTTATTAGATGAGATCACTTATAAAGGACTTGACACATAATGGGCACTCATTTACTTTTTTAAATGATCTTGGTTATCACCAACCTCTTATTTTCTAATCTTTCTACCTATATGATTCTTGTTTCCCTAACTAGATTGCAAGCTTCTTAAGGACAATACGATAAAGCTCACTTACATGCTACATGCTTTTAGATAGCCTATATTAATATTTTCCCATTTAATCCTAATCACAATGTTGTGATGACTAAATTGAGGTACAAGAAAGATAAATGTTGCATTTAATCCTTTCAGCAACCCTAGGACATAGACACTATTATTACCCTCGATTTACACATAAGGAAACTGAGGCGTAGAGAGGATAAGTAACTTGGCCAAATGTCAGATAGAATGAGTACTAAAAAGAACCAAGGCCCGCTTTCTCTGATGCAAGACTTTTTCTGCTGCGCACAGCCTTTTCTTTGGTTCTCCATGGCATTTAGCAAAATAGGTACTTAATAAACACTTGATTGTGTGTTTTATTAATTGACGAACTATAGTATACACTGTGCAGGTGGAGAAGGTATATAGGAAAGGATGAGAAAAGCTGTAAAGTGTAGGCTATTATATGATATGAACAGAAATCAACCAATAACATTGCTGAAGGGATAATAATCTCAAGGAAGGGGATAAGAGTAATTTCTTATTCTGGGAGGCCCCCTGGGAGAGGTGAAAGTTTTAAGATCGTCTTACAGTGCTTAGGTACAGTTTGCATGCAACTTTGTTTTTCTTTTGGGAAGAGGCTCCCTCTTCCCCTTCTAATTCCATGGACCCTCTGCCATTGAGGCATTGTCTGCATGTCATGGAGGGAGCATATCATTGTGCTCGTGGCTTGGGCCCTGCTCTTTTGCAGTCCTGAGGAGCTTGAATCTGTTACTCACTCTGAACAACAGGGCCAGGAGTTCATAGCCCAAGGGACAGGACTGGTGAATCTTAGTGCATTTACGATAGGAAAAAAGTTAATGGGTGAGAAATGTCAGACTGCCAGCATTATTTCCTACCCAGAGAACCTTAGTAACTGTCCAGGTGGGAGACTCTGCTGAAGAGTTTTTTTTTTTTTTAATCCTTGTGTCTATAAAAATAATACACCAGTTAGACTTCCTGACTATACACTCTACAATGTGCACTCAAGTACCTCCATAGGTACCTGATAAGCATCATCACATTTAGTCCTCATTATCAACCTCTAAGCCAATTAATAGATGAAGATGGAAAGACTCAGGGCCCAGTGCGGTGGCTCATACCTGTAATCCTAACATTTTGGGAGGCCAAGGCAGGAGGATCTCTTGAGCCCAGGAGTTTGAGACCACCAACCTGGGCAATATAGCGAGACCCCACCTCTACAAAAAATTTAAAAACTAGCCAGATGTGGTGGTATGTACCTGTGGTCCCAGCTACTTGAGAAGCTGAGGTGGGAGAATCGCTTGAGCCTGGGAGGTAGAAGCTGCAATGAACCATGATTGCACCACTGCACTCCAGCTTGGATGACAGAGTGAGACCCTGCCTTAAAAAAAAAAAAAAAAAAAAAGACTTAGACATTCTCCCTATAGTATGTGGCAGAGCTAGGGACTGGCTCCAACTCTGTGTGACTCCCAAAGCCCGTGTGCCCCTCACTGTGCAGTGCTGCTTCACCATGTGCATGCTGTGGAAAATTTAGAAAATACAGACCAATTAAGAAAAATTTCCCGCAATTTCAGTACCTCAAAACAGCCACTGGTAACATGTTGGTATAGTTCATGCTAGTTTTGTATCTGTGTGTGTGTGCATTTTTCTTTAGGTAATTGGGGTCTTATTGGTCCACAGGCAGCCCTTTATTCACTTCTAAGGCATAAACGTTTTTCCATTATCATTAAAAATGTCAAACACGCTGAGGCAGGAGAATGGCATGAACCCGGCAGGCGGAGCTTGCAGTGAGCCAATATCGCGCCACTGCACTCCAGCCTGGGCGACAGAGCAAGACTCCGTCTCAAAAAAAAAAAAAATGTCAAACATGGCCGGGCACAGTGGCTCACACCTGTAACCCCAACTGAGATAGGGTATGGTGGCACACACCTGTAATCCCAGCTACTTGGGAGGCTGAAGCAGGAGAATCGCTTGAACCTGGGAGTAGAAGTTATAGTGAGCTGAAATTATGCCGCTGCACTCCAACCTCAGCGACAGAGTGAGACTATCTCAAAAAAAAGGAAAATGTCAAATATAATTTTCAGTAGCTCTTTAACATTCCATGACCTCTAAGTTATTTTGCTTCCCATCACAGCTGTAATTCAACAACAACTTTGGGATTTATTTTCAACATATTCCCTTTAAACTGTGAGGATTGAAGAGATACAGTATAACATTTAGATGAGACATTAAATAAAGAGGACCCAGTGGTGTTTTTAAAAAACCATTGGCATTGTAGTTACTACTTTTACTCAGTGAGGAAGATGTATGATACCACACCTATAAAATTTAACCCTAAGTCTGGATTTTTTTCTTCTGCTTCTGCCAGAAAAAATAACAAGCTTTTCTGAAGTGAGAAGCTGTTCTCAGCCACGAGTCCTGTGCAAGATCACTAATGATTACCTGGCATTTCTGGAACACAGGCAGGTCCTCAGGTGAGATCTCCAGACTTTACTGCTGGGGCAAGAAGCGTAAATGATTCAGAAGATGGCTACCGTTTCTCTCCAAGCCTTTTATAAGTTGGTGCAAAAGTAATTACGACTTAGTGTTTTTTTAAAAAAGTTGAAACCCACAATTACTTTTGTACCAACCTAATACCTTCCCTCCTGTGGTCAAGTGGGCACTGTTAGTTTGTTTCAAGGATTACTGATGATGTTTGACAGATCACTGTTGAGAAGGGGTCACAGAGGTCCCTTGATATGTTCATGTGGTGGGAGGCTTGCACCAACTTTTTTTTGGTTATAAAAGGGTATTATTTTATTGTCCTTATTAATACTAATAATAGAGCACACTTATTAAATGCCTTTCAATAACACGTAATTAATTTAATACCTCTAGGAGATAATACTGTTAAGTCCAATGTTTATTTTAATAATTTTTAAATTTCTTTGTATGGATGTAGGGGGTACAGGTTTCTTATATGCATATATTGTGTAATGGTGGAGTCTGGGCTTTTAGTGCACCCATCACCCGAATGGTGAACGTTGTACCAATAAATAATTGTTCAATCCTTACCCCTGTCCCATCTCCCACCTTTTGGAGTCTCCATTATCTTATTCCACTCTGTTTGTCCATGTGGGCCCATTGTTTTGCTCCCACTTCTAAGTGAGGTCATGCAGTATTTGCCTTTCAGTTTCAGAGTTATTTCACTTAGGATAGATGGCCCCTAGTTCTAGCCATCCGACTTTTTACTCTGGATGATATTTTCATGTGGGTGCTACTTCGAGTAAAGTAGCCTGGTAGAGAGATTGTTTTCTGGAAGTCTGGATTTCTGAATAATTCATTTCAGTGTTTTTAACTGGGCTGATTGTGCATTTTGTATAGAATGGCAATGTCATCAAGCATCTAAAGAAATCATCTCAATATGGGAGCCTCCGGGGGTCAGTGCTGTGTGCTTTAGGCTGCTAGCAAAAGCTGTTCCTTTAGGAAAAAACAGTTACTGGTGATTTAGATAAAAACTTAGTATATAATTTAGAGCTGCTCTTCAGAAAAGCACCCGTTAGTGGACAGGACCAGTTCTGCAGTAAAGTCTTCACTGGTCCTTGGCAGGATGGTAATTTTAAGGACAATGGAATAAGCTATACATAAAACCAAATATCTTCAATATAATGGACTGTCTTGCATTGTGAAGTGTGTACCTTTTGCTTTGTTAATGTTGAAATGGCCCTTTCTTTTTTGTGTGCTGTCACAAAGCATGCACTGGTAAATATTTGTTTAGTGAATGGATGAATACAATGATGATGACAGCAAATAATCATGTTGGATTTTTCTCTCGAGTCCTTACTTGGCAAAATAAAAGCTGACCTCTCAGTTTTGGTTTCCCAAATACTGTGGACTACTCCAGAAAATTCAAATATCTGGGAATCTTTGATCTATAGGATACCTGGTTTGAATTAGAGCTTTATGGGTGGGACTGATTCATTCTTTGTTCATTCGTAAAGCTGGGCCTGCCCTTATCCTATGCCAGGTGCTGTGCTCTTTCCCTTAAGAAGATGTGATTATTTAATATAGGATGTAGCATCCCTGGTCTTGGTGAGTTGCATGAAAGAGCCTATAGGAGGTGGGGACTTGTGCTGGAGAGCTGTTAGCGCTTTGGAGGGTGTTGACAGGTCCTGAGTATCTCTGCTGCCCAGGTCCCTGCCCACCCTCTGCTCTTGAGCCCCTTTCTGTGTGTGTTTTTCACACAACAATCTACAACACCCACTTGCCCATTTTCCTTGCAGGGTTTGTGCAAGTTTGCAAACATGTTCACCCTGTCTCAGACCTCGAGAGCATGGTTCATCGATAGAGCCCGTCAGGCACGAGAAGAAAGGCTTGTGCAGAAGGAGCGGGAGCGGGCAGCTGTTGTGATCCAGGCCCATGTCCGGAGTTTTCTCTGTCGGAGTCGACTGCAGAGAGATATCAGGTAAGGGCTAGGATCTCCCTAGCACCTGATTCTCTGGCTCCCAATTAATAGCAGATAAATGAGTTTTTTCTCATAAAGTGCTTGAAAAGCCTTCCAGGTGCTACAAGCTCTTAATTTAAAATGTCTTTTTTTGCACTTTCTTTTCTAGGAGAGAGATTGATGACTTTTTTAAAGCAGATGACCCTGAGTCCACTAAAAGAAGTGCACTTTGTATTTTTAAGATTGCCAGGAAACTGCTGTTCCTATTCAGAATCAAAGAGGATAATGAGGTAAAACGATAATAGCAAACATGTATAATACTTCCATATGTCAGATCTTTTGTAATTATTGATATTAACTCAGTTCTTATAGCAGCTTTATGAGGTAATTACTGTCACCCTCACATCCTGTCCCTTTTGTTTTCTTGGGACCTGTTTTGGAGGGATTATGCCCAGTGCTTTTAGGAATCTTTTCACATTGACCATTATAAGCACAAGTTGAACTCAGATGCATGCAAGAGTCAGGAAGTTTAGGTAAATGAGTAAAAAAAAAACATAAATGAGATAAAACATAATACAAAATACAAATCATATTAAACGGTAACTGACAGGCAGCAGTGGTAAGGACATCAAAGGGAGTAGCAGGGTCTGTGACCTGCCCCATCCACGGGGAGCAGCTACTACACACCTCGGTGGTGGACTCATACTCTGATTTTTTTTTGAGATGAAGTCTTGCTCTGTCGCCAGGCTGGTGTGCAGTGGCGCGATCTTGGCTCACTGCCAGTCTTCACCTCCCGGGTTCAAGCAATTCTCCGGCCTCAGCCTCCCTAGTAGCTGGAACTATAGGCTCGTGCCACCACGCCCAGCTAATTTTTGTATTTTTAGTAGAGATGGGGTTTCACCATGTTGGCCAGGATGGTCTCGATCTCTTAGCCTTGTGATCTGCCCGCCTAAGCCTCCCAGAGTGCTGGGATTACAGGCGTGAGCCACTGTACCCAGCCTCTGATTTTTTTTTTTTTTAAGAGATGCCAAAGATCTGAGTTTTTATGCTCAATGTTCATTCATTCATTCTTTCATTTTCTGAAACAGGATCTCACTGTCGCCCAGGCTGGAGTGCAGTAGCACTATCACAGCTCACTATAGTCTTGGCCTCCCAAGTCTCAAACGATTCTTCTGCCTCAGCCTCCTGAGTAGCTGGGACTGCAGGTGTGTGCCACCATGCACAGCAAGTTTTTGTATTTTTTGTAGAGATAGGGTTTTACCATATTGCCCAGGCTTGTCTCAAACTCCTGGGCTCAAGTGATCCACCTGCCTCAGCCTCCCAAAGTGCTGGGATTACAGGCGTGAGCCACCATCAATGTTCTAATTTGTAAATCTTGGCAATTAATTTGAAATTTTTTAAATATCCTGCAAATCATACAAAAGGTGCCAGTTTGTACCTTAGGAATTAGAATGATCAGCCTGAAAAGTGTAATCCCAGAAAAGCAGCTAGTTATCTGTAATAGTACTAACAATGCCACTGAGGCGTGTCTCCAAGTTACCAGCTGTTAGGCTGTTAGGCATTCCTATTGCTAAGCTTCACATTGTGCCAACCCTCTCTAGGCACTGGGCCCTTGGGAGGAAACAGGACGGGCAAGATCTCTACGCTCATGGAGCTCATAGCCCAGCAAGAGAGGGAGGACTATGCAGGCAGTGAACACATGATTACGTAGATGAGGACAGATAAGCTGGAGGAGGTGAACCTCATCTTACAGAGAAGGAAACTGCAGCTCAGGGTGGTAGGGCAGCCTGCCCAATATCACATGGTTTAAGGGCGGATCCAGGATTGGTATAGCCAAAATGGAACCTGTTTTCTAGTTTCCACTTTTCTTCCTTTTGCATTACAGGATAAAAGTGATGATACAGCAGCCTTTGGCTACTGGCTGTGAGGCAAAAGTCAGTATCCATGGTGCTTAAGAAAAGGTAAACTGGAGAGCACAGTTGAGACAGCAGCAGGCCTGCAGGAATCCAAATCCAGTTTGCCAGATTGATATTGTTTTTTGAAAGAAGCCTCAATTTGGGTTTTTATGTGAAGTATACCAGTTTCTAAAACATTTCTATAGGGTTCCTCCAGCTCTTGGGCCACCAGTTGGAGAACCCTTTAGTCTTTATGATCTTCAGTGTCCTCATCTGTAGGAAGGAACTGCATGTGATTATGTGTGAATCACCTGGCATAATACCTGCACGTGCCAGGTACCCGCTGAAGGCTTGTTTTCTTTGTTTTCACTTTTTGATGGATTGTGGGAATGTATAACCCCCAGTGTGTCTCTTTGCAGAGATTTGAGAAGTTGTGTCGCAGCATCCTGAGCAGCATGGATGCTGAGAATGAGCCTAAGGTAAGTGGACGGGAGCCGCAGTGTCTCCCACAAGCTCTTAAGGGCCAGCCTACTGGGCTCTGAAAGTTCCTGTTGAATGTTAGGACCAATTCACACACAAATGCAAATAAGTAGTGGATGGAAAACATTACCAAAGTACAAATGATTCCTTAGTTTCTTCATGATCCAGGTAGCTACGTTCTGCTCTTGCCACAACACAGGATAGTAAATTTTCTTACTAGGCTATTTTGTCTTTGCGTTTAGTGTTAAAATAAGTCCTGTTTACAGCTTATTTGTCCATTCAGGTCCACTGCTTTATCTGGCACTGGACCTAACTAATAGGTCCAGTTCCAACAGTTAGAGCACATGTGATATGATCTCTATAACAGCCCATGACATTCCTCTTTTTCCTACCTATAGGTGTGGTATGTGTCCCTGGCTTGTTCTAAGGACCTCACCCTCCTTTGGATTAAACAGATCAAGAGTATTTTGTGGTACTGCTGTGATTTTCTCAAGCAGCTCAAGGTAAAAAAAAAAAAAAAAAAAAAGCAAAACCAGAAACAGTACGTATGTCATTTTCACCTGTAGACTTTAGTCTGTATTTTCAGAGTCCCTATCAACGAGAGTTGCTAGTTGAGCCACTGTTCTGGAAGAGCGGAATTTTGATGCTGTTATCAATATGAGCCCTCCTTTGGTGTGTGTTGGACCCTTAACCTGCTTGCCACGCCACAGCCTCCATGGCAGGGAATCTGTCACTTTCCTTCCCATTCATTTAATGTAATCAGTACTTTATGATCTACATTATTATACTAGTCAGGCCTCTTGTTAAAAGTACAGAAGCCGAACGTGAGCACAGCTAGTATCACGTACCAGTTAAGCAAGGAAGAGAACGTTGTGCTCTAGAATATATTCAGTAACGTGGCAGCTAGGGTAAGGAGAGCCAGGGGGTTCTGATTCTCCCTCTCATTCTTTTCTCTCATCCCTGCTCCCTTTTGGGGTCACCTCGTCCTTTCCTGCTGTAATCATGGCAACGAGCAGTTTTGACTTTATATTCTCACTCTGTCTTGACTAAAGGGAGGAGAGGCCTCCCGACCAGTTCAAAAATCCAGGTTTCTTGTAGGTCCAGTGGAATCCTGGGTTCATCTCTGAACCAGTCACAGTGGCAAGAGGAATGGGGTACTGCCACTAGCCCAGCCTGGTCCTGTGTTCCCCTACCCCCTTCAGTGTTCTGAAAAGGATGGACAGGGGTGTGAGCAGACATACACAGGAGCCTCTTGCACTTTGCTTATAGGGAGAGAGAGGTTTCAGGGACAGAGGCTTGGCAAGGACACAGATAGCAGCTCAGTAATGGAACGAAAGTCCCCAGACCGCCCCCAACCCCAGTAATAATCCGTTCCCAGCCATCCCTCTTTGGATGCTCAGGAATGGCTCTTGCCACGACTGGCTTGTCAGGTGAGACATGGCTCAGGGCAGGGTTTCCACACTATGTTCCTCGGAGCCCTGGGAGTCCACCAGAATGCCTTAGGGCCAAGTGAGCAGGGTATTTCCCTACCTGCATGCGAGCCAGGCAGATCCTTGTTTATCTGCTCTCTATGTGTACATTCCACAACAGATTGCTCTTTGAGGAGAGGCTCTTCTATTTTGGACAAACAAAAAAAGATTATGCAAAGAAACAGACGTCAGGAGAAAAAGGGCCCTGACTCTGGAGCCAGGAATATGTGAAATTCAGTCCTGATTCTGCTGTTCATTTCCCACGTGGCCTTGAACAAGCTGCTTCCCCTCTCTTACTGTCGATGAGCTTTGAGGTTTGAACTCAGTGGTCTCCAAGGTTGTCTCCGAGGTCCCTTGCAGGTGGACCTGCTATAGGGTCTGTGGGCCTAGAAAGCAGTCAGGCCTTTTGCTTGACTTACACTTGGTGAAACAATGAACTGTCATCAAAATTAGAACAGCAGCCAACATTACATGGAGTTATCTATGTGCCAGACACTGTTCTTAGTGCATCGTACGCATTAATCCATTTATTTCTCACAACAACCCTATGAGGAAAGCAGTGTTAATATTTCTGGTCAACAGATGAGGAAACCGAGGCACAGAGAGGTTAAGAAACTTGCCTAAGCTCACACAGCTAGTAAGTGGTGAAGTCAGAAGGCTGAGCCCAGAGTCCCAGTCATGCTCAATTGCATTTCTGCTCTGTTGCTGCAGAGTTCAGACAGACAGGCAGGCACATGTACATATAGCAAGCCAGCCCTGGTCATCTTGTTTTCTAGGGATTCTCAATTCTCCATTCCCAAGAATAATGGAATCCCATGATTCCATTATCAGGCACTAGAGTGCCACATTCCCTGTTATTTAACTCCTGGAGTGGTCATTGCCCAAGAGAAAAAGAATTAAGACTGACTTATAATCCTGACTCAGTGATTCCAGGCTGAGTGCCCGTAGAGCAGTTGTAAAGTGAACACTTCACTGTCTGGAATCAGAAGACATGTGTCTTAATCTTGCTGTGTTTATTGTTTCCAGCCTGAAATCCTGCAGGACTCCCGACTCATCACCCTGTACCTCACGATGCTTGTCACCTTCACAGACACTTCAACGTGGAAAATTCTTCGGGGAAAAGGTCTGTGGGACTTGCTTCAAAATGTTCTCTAACCAACATTTCCATAGAGAGCTCAGGGACCTTTTTTCCTTTGTAAGAAGCATTTTTGCCACAAGCCTCAGGGAAGGCCCTGAGACCATACAAATGAGGATGCCCTTGGTGCTGACCATCAGACTGCATCGCAGTATCCACAATCCATTCAGCATTGTGTGTTGTACTCGACCCTTCTTTGAATTTACATTTAAAGTCATGGTTCTTCTGATTTTAGTTTTTATAGTTCCCACAGTGCCTTAGCCTCCAAGTGATTACATTCACTTAAGCCTTGTCATTTTACTTGGAAAATCATTAGGTTGTGAATAATTCTATTTTGCCCATAAAATTTGCATTATAAACTGCTTCCTTCCCTGGTAAGTGTCGTTAGCCCCATGTGTTTCATATGGTCATTTCATTCGTCTGTTCAACAAGTAGCCCATACATGCCAGATGCCTCTAGGCGCTGAAGACAGATAAGCAAAACAGAAAGGGGCATTGCCCTCCAGGGACTTTAGGTGCTCCCTTCCTCACAGAACTTAAAGTCCGATGAGGAAAACAGGCATTAAATAGATGTCGCTCATAGATATAAAATGACAATAATGTGGTAAGTGCTTGGAAGGAAGCATACAAGAGAAATGAGAGTGTCCAGTAGGGTGGGGAGGCCTTGCTTGGTCTGGGGCTCTAGCTTTCCTGAAGAAGTGGTGTGTGAGCTGAGAGCTGCAGAGAGAGCTAGGATTCACAGAGTGAAGAGCGGGGATGAAACGGAAAGCAGGGGAAGCTGTATGCAAGGCTCCAGGTCAGCAAGGAGGGCTTATTTCAGGCATGACCCTGGCCTCTTGGGGGGAACCCAAAAATTGTTCAGTTCTGGGCCCTGCTGGGAAGCTCATGTCCCATTGAGGAGAGTAGGCATCCCCCTGGCGAAGACAGTGCTAGGCCCTAGGAGGGAATTAGAAAAGGTGCTACAGGAGCTCAGAGGCCAGAGACGTCACTTCTGGCTAGGGGTGTGAGAGGACCCATCACTCACGAGGTGACACTTGAGCCAGGCCTACCAGGAGAGAGAGAGTTCCAGATACGCATTGCCTTTCTGTGCTCTGGCACCAGGCCTAAGGGAAAAGGGAGGCAAGCCAGGGGGTATCTCATTTCTTAGGGCCTCGGATGTGGGACACAATTTCCTGTCCCACATAAACAGGTCACATTATGGCAAGAGACTTTTGTTCTCACTGTTTTCTTTCTTTAGGTGAAAGTCTTCGACCAGCGATGAACCACATTTGTGCAAATATAATGGGACATCTCAACCAGCATGGATTTTATTCTGTGCTGCAGGTCTGTGACTCCTGCCCCGCCCAGTGTGCGACTTCTCCACTCTCCAACACCTGCACTTGGATTTTTACATTTGCGTTCAGCATACCTGGTGTCCTCCTCAGAAACACTGTTCATAGGAAGAGCTTGATGCCTGCTGTCCTCTTCTTCCTTCCCCTGCCTTGTCTCACTTGTGGGTCAGGTAAAGGGAGGACAGTGGTGCTGGGATCCCTTGAATGCTCTACATTTTTGGCTGCAAGGGTAATCCAGTCTTTTGACATTTAAACTCTGGAAGGAGACCTCAGGGCTTGTTCCCTCAGATTCCTTCTTGGTTGATGTCTAGAATCGTATTTCTAGCTCTGTGTCCTCAAACAGCCCTTTCCACTTTGTACCTTGTTGTGCCAGATCATATCTCTAGGGAATTGTTGAGAAAGCCTGATTGCTGTTTAAAGGTACAATGGAAGTCTTGAGTTTGAGAAGTAATGTTGACTTTGCCCTTCCTTCTCCCTAGTGCTGTGATGGGCTGTTTCCCGATTTGGTTTCATATGCTCCTCACAACAACCCTGTGAGGTGGTCTGTTGGCAGAAGCTGGTATGACTGGCAGTTGTCTTGCTAGAGGAACCTTCTACTTCATACCATAATTAAACGGCTTCTAAAATAATATGATGTCTTTAAATTTTAAGTCTGGCATTATTTGTATTAGCTGTTTTTTTAACTTTATTATTAAAGAATTTCTAACCATAATATTTAGAGAAAGAGTGGTAGAGTTAACCTCGTTACCCAATACTTTCTTCCCTTTCCTTTTATAAAAACACTGCATACGGTTTTTTGTTTTTTTGTTTTTTTGTTTTTTTTTTAAGAGACAGGGTTGCCCTGTCACCCAGGCTGGCCTCAAGGAATCTTCCTGCCTCAGCCTCCTGAGCTGGGACTGTAGGTACAAGCCACCATGCCTGGCTCACAATACAGTTTTTTTATCTGAAGCACTCAGTTTACTTTTTTGCTCTTTTATGTACAAATGAATATAAAGTTGATGTCATCCTCTGACCAATTAAAACATTCTTTTCAGATATTGTTAACCCGTGGCCTGGCAAGACCCCGTCCTTGTCTATCCAAAGGCACTTTAACAGCAGCCTTTTCTCTAGCGTTACGGTGAGTAAGAAACCATAGCTGAGGTGTTGGCATGTTCTTGAATGCTTCCTCCTCTTGGTTTTTCTTTCTCTCGTTACTGGTATTAGGTATAGACTTGCCCATTTTGTCAGAATTTATGGGAAGCATTGTTCTTAATGAAAGTGAGCACATTTGTGACTGCTCAAACTTTTTCTTAATCTTCAGTCTTGAATATTTCTTAATCTTCAGTCCTGAATATTATTGCAGTGTGATCTTTGGAAACTATTCAAAATGAATTTCTTTTATCTAAAAGAGGCCAAGATGCAATCATTTTTCCTTTTGAAGTTTTAATTGACAAAACAAAAAACCTAGGAGCCAGGAGAAGCCCAGCAAAGGGCAGGGTGAGAGGATTAAGGAAATAATGTGAATACGCATGTAAAATGTTAGAATTTGGAGGACCAGAGAAGAGGTGATATTTGCCTTCACTTAGTTTGGAGATGTCAGGTACTGAAGAAGCTAAGTTAATTCCTTATGGAAATTACACCTGCAATTCTGAGAATTGCCAAATGTAAAACACTATGCTTGTTCATAGGTCCAGAACATGTTTAAACTGTCAAGGGGAACACTAGCTTGGGGAGATGTTAATAAAAGATCCTGGAAGGAAGAGTGTCATGGTGGAACCAGCTTGGTGAAAGCTGCCTGCTCTGCCCCCATCTGTGGATCTACAGTACACCTTCATGCTGAGAGCTCTGAGAAGTCCTGCTATGCTAGCAGGACCCCATGGGCTTATTTAACCCGGGGTTGGCCCAAACATATCTGAGCATGGAATACCCCTGCCTTGTTTTTTGGATGCCGTTGATATCCCATGAAATCATTTTCCATGGAAAACCTATTCGGAAAATGATGGGCTAGAGCATGGGTTGGCCAAATTTTCTGGAAAGAGCCGGATAAATATTTCAACTGTATGGGCCATACAGCCTCTGTCACAACCACTCTGCCATTGCATCTTGAAAGCAGTCGTAGATTGTACATACACAAATGAGCATGACTGTGTTCCAGTAAAACTTTATTTACAAAAATAGGCCATAGTTTATAAACACCTGGTCTAGACTGTGCTTTCCACTAACCACTAGCCACAGGGGGCTGTTTAAATGAAAATTCATTTAAGTTAAATAAAATGAAGAATTCACTTCCTCAGTTGCATTAGCCACATTTCAAATGCTCAGCGGCCACATGTAACTAGTGGCAATTGTGTGGGACAGCACAGATATAGAAAACTTCCAGCATCACAGAAAGTTCTGTTGGACAAGGCTGACCTAGAGCAGGTCTGCCCGATGGAAACACAGAGCCACATTTAAAAAGCCAAAAGAGGCCAGGCGCGGTGGCCCATGCCTGTAATCCCAGCACTTTGGGAGACCGAGGTGGGCAGATCATTTTGAGCTCAGGAGTTCAAGACCAGCCTGGGCAACATGGCCCAACCTTGTCTCTACAAAAAATACAAACATTAGCTGGGCATGGTGCCATGTGCCTGTGGTTCCAGCTACTCAGGAGTCTGAGGTGGGAGGATCACTGGAGCCAGGGAAGTCAAGGCTGCAGCGAGCCGTGATTGAGCTTCTCCAGCCTGGATGACAGAGTGATACCTGGTCTCAAAAAAAAAAAAAAGTCAAAAGGGAAATTTAGTATAATGATATGTTTTTATTTAAACTAATATATCCAAAATGTTATTTTTACATGTAATCAATATTTTTAAATTATTTTAATTAAAATTAAATAATGTGTTACATTTTTCTCTTCATGCCAAGTCTTCAAAACTGGTATGTACTTAGAGCACGTCTGAATTTGGACCAGCCGCATTTTTAAGTGCTCAGTAGCCACATATAACCAGTGGCTACCATATTAGACCACATGCCTCTAGAGGCTAGACCCTCACACAGAAGAACAGGATGTAACCGGTTATGCTATCATTAGTTACGGAAGTATAACTAATTATCTAATAAACAATTGTGCCTTCATTTCATACTTCTAGGGAAGTTATGTGAGTTGTATTTAATGAGCCCTAATGTCTAGGTACAAACAGGTTTTCCCAGAAGCCTAAGAAACAGATTCACTGCAACTGTCCCTACCCAAGTCACCTTGTGGGGCAGCTCATTCCAGCAGCATTGCCCACTGTCCTCTGGCAGACACAGTGAAGGTCAGCACACTGAGGCCTGAACTTTCAAGCTCAGGAGCAGCTCTGCCTCCCCCTCCACCTCCAGAGACACAAGCTCTAGGAGCACCTCACCTTTCTTACCTGTCCAGCATCCCTCCCCTGTCCTGGTGTGGTTGTAATTCACATATGATTCACCAACATGCTCACATCCAGTCATTCTACCACACTTAAATTCTCCTTTAAGAATATAACCAGCAGTCATCCTTGTAGTTTTTCTTCTCTGTATGTATTAGATTTCATTGAATCACTTGTTAAGGCCAGGCTACTCTAAAGCCTTTTTCCCAAATAGAACTTTTCCCCTCTGAATGTTTGTATATAATTGAACACAATCAGGACCTTTTAAAGTAAAATATCAGTGGTTTCATCATATAGGAATATAGTGAAAGTCTATAAAATCGTCAGTGGTGTGCCAAGATGTGATCACTAAATCCTGAAATATGAATAGCTAACATTCATGGGCCACACATTGTTCTAAAACTTTTACACATATTAACTGACTCCTCACCACATTCTCTTATCTCCATTTTATTTATTTATTTGTGAGACAAGGTCATGCTTTGCCATCAAGGGTGGAGTGCAGTGGCATGATCAGAGCTCACTGCAGCCTCAAACTCCCGGGCTCAAGCCATCCTCCCACCTCAGCCTTCCATGTAGCTAGGACTACAGGCACATGCCCAGCTAATTTTTTTATTTTTAAAATTTTTGTAGAGACAGGGTCTCACTATATTGCCCAGGCTGGTCTCAAACTCCTGGCCTCAAGCGATCCTCATGCCTCAGCCTCTCAAAAAGTGCTGGAATTATAGGAGTGAGCCACCACACCTGGCTTTTCTCCATTTTATAGATAAGGAAGCTAAGGCCCAGAGAAGTTAAACTGTTTGTTCTTGGTCACACAGCAGGGAGTGGCCAGGCCAGAAATTAAACCCAGGCTATTTAACTCCAGAACTCATATTCTTTCTTCTTCTTCTTTGTACTTGCCTCACATGTTGGACACATTTTTGTATTCTAAGAATAATATATATTTTTTTAGTAAATAGCACTTGAGAACCTTCCCAAACTTGCCCTGTTCCTCACACTGCCGTGGCATTGATTATCTGGACCCCTAGTTTGCCCAGGCACTTAGTCATGTAACCACTAGCCGTGGCTTCTGTTTTTCCCCATATGCCTGCCCAGCTCCCTGGTTGTACTCTGAGCTCTCTGTTAGCAGGGACTGTGCATCAGTCATACCTCTTTTGTTTATCCTTCTCCTCAACCCCCCACCATGTCTGGCCCTGTTAAACAATCAAGTAAGCAGTGCACTTATAGACTTTGTCACCCAGGGGTACTTAAATGCAACAGCTACAGGTAGGCTAAAGAAGGATTCTGTTGACCTCATGCTGGGGAAATTGGTAATAAGAAATTGAAGGAGTTGTAGGAGTGTTTGCAGTGTGTGTGGTTTTTTGAGTCTGGCCTCATGCAGACTAAAAGGATCACACCCCTCCAAACATTGAGGCAGCCCTGCAGTCCTATAATGCTTCCACTGATACATCGCTCCCAGTCAGTCAGGCAGGCCAAGTTACTTAGGGATATGGCCCAGGATGGAATCCATAGGTTTCTGTGAGAACCCCTAGAGAATGCCACAGCCCTTTGTACCCTTAAAACAATGCAGTCCTTTCCTTGCAAATGCGAAGTGACTGGTTGTAGTTTTAGCAGCTTTCTCTGTGATTTGCTTTTCTTCTATTTAGGGAATTGTGCTCTTCTGTTTTAAACTTCTTTCTAACCTGCAGAAAAGAACACGGTTCTCTTTTCATGTGCCCCACTCAGATCAGAGAGGTTAGCTCAGTTGGTTAGCCTCACCTAGACAAGTGGTGAACATAGGTACTGATATTTTCAGCATTTCAGCCTCATAAAACATCCTTGTCCCAAAAATGGTACTCTTGAAAGTGAAAGTATATAGTGTGAATTCTGAGAGCCTAAATACCACTAACACCTCTGCTCATTGCTATTGGAGCACATTAGCTAGAAGAAACCTTTTTTTTCCCCTCTGTAAGTTGTTCTCTTACCTTTTTTTCTGCATGACCTCTGAGTGATTTTTTAAAATAACTTTATTGAAGTCTAATTCACATCTTATACACTTTATTCATTTAAAGCATACCATTCCCTGGCATTTAGTATGTTCACAGAGTTGTGCAACCATCACCTGCTGAGACCAGCTTGGTCGGGGAGACCCTAACCCAGCGGCACTAGAGGAATTAAAGACACACACACAGAAATATAGAGGTGTGGAGTAGGAAATCAGGGGTCTCACAGCCTTCAGAGCTGAGAGCCTCGAACAGAGATTTACCCACATATTTATTGACAGCAAGCCAGTGATAAGCATTGTTTCTATAGATTATAGATTAACTAAAAGTATTCCTTATGGGGAAACAAAGGGATGGGCCGAAATAAAGGGATGGGCTCTGGCTAGTTATCTGCAGCAGGAGCAAGTCCTTAAGGCACAGATTGCTCATGCTATTGTTTGTGGTTTAAGAACGCCTTTAAGCAGTTTTCCGCCCTGGGTGGGCCAGGTGTTCCTTGCCCTCTTTCCAGTAAACCTACAACCTTCTGGCCGTGGGCATCACGGCCATCACGAACATGTCACAATGCTGCAGAGATTTTGTTTATGGCCAGTTTTGGGGCCAGTTTATGGCCAGATTTTGGGGGCCTATTCCCAAAAATCACCACAATCTAATTCCATAATATTTTATCACCCTGAAAAGAAACCTAATACCCATTAGCAGTCACTCCCTTTTCCCCTCTCCCCAGAACCCCTGGCAACAACTAATCTACTTTCTATCTCTTTGGATTTGCCTGTTGTGGACATCTCACATAAATGGAATCACATCATATGTGGTCTTTTGCTACTGGCTTTTTTCACTTTGCATAATATAATCAGAGTTCATCCATGTTGTAGCATGGATCAGTACTTCATGCATTTTATGGCCAAATAATATTCCATTATATGGATATACGACATTTGAGTTGTTTCTACTTTTTGGCTATTATAAATAGTGCTGCTGTGAACATTTATGTACAAGTTTTTGTGTAGACATATGTTTTCATTTCTCTTGGGCATATTCCTGGGAGTAGACTTCCCTGGGTCATGTGGTAACTCCATGCTTAACCTTTTGAAGAATTGCCAAATTATTTTCCAGAGTGCCTGTGCTATTTTACCTTCCCAGGAGTAGTGTTGTGTGAGGTCTCCAGTTTCTCCACATCCTTGCCAACACTTGTTATCTGTCTTTTTTATTTAGCCATCCCAGTAGGTGTACAGGGGTATCTCACTGTTGTTTTGATTTACAATTCCCTGGTAGTTAGTGATGTTGAACATCTTTTCATGTGCTTATTAACCATTTGTGTATCTTCTTTGGAGAAATGTATGTTTAGATCCTTCGTCTACTTTTTAATTGGATGTTTCATCTTTTATGAGAGTTGTGAGTTCTTTATATGCTCTAGATACAAGTCCCTTTTCAGACAAGTGATCTCCAGGTGTTTCCTTCTGTTCCATGGGTTGTCTTTTCACTTTCTTGATAGTGTCTTTTGAATCACAAAAGTTTTAAACTTTGAAGAAGCGCAACTTACCTGTTTTTTACTTTTGACTCTTGTGCTTTTAGTGTGATAACCTCAGAAATCATTGCCTAACCTGAAATCTCAAAGCTTTACTCCTGTGTTTTCTTCTAAGAATTTTATAGTTTTAGTTATAAAACTAGCATTTAGGTCTGTGGCTCATTTCATTATTTTTTATATATGGTGTGGGATAGGGACCATTATTTTATCTAATATTATTTATCTTTTTTTGATTATGGAAGCAATACATGCTTATTGTAGAAAACCTAGATAAAGCAGAAAAACATAAAAAAGAAAAAAATTTCTCATGATTCTACAACCAGAGATACATTGTTAACTTTATCTGTCCTCAATCTTTTAAAAATGTATCTATATTTGTGTTTATATTTCAAAACATTATACAATATATATACTTATATATAGTATACATACTATAGGTACACTATATATGTATATATTGTATATCTATTGTGTATATATACTTTTAAATAAACTGCTTAACTGAATTATGAGTTATTGGTGAGTTACCACAGAGTGAACACACCTGGGTAAACACCACCCAATAGAGAAATCGATTATACCAGCACTCCAAAACCCCCTTTTTTCCCTCCCTCCCCATCACAAACTCCTTCCTCTTCCATGTATATAGTTTTTCATGTTGCCTTTTTTTAAAGTTCATTGTAGCATGAGCATTCTCTCATGTCAGTAAAATTTCAAAACTGGTTTTTCATAGCTGCACAGTATGGCATCAGCAACTGGACCATCACTGACTTGTCCATTTCCCTAGTGTACGTCCCCAATTTCAGCCTTCAGTTTTCTCAGAAATCCCATGCAGAATAATTTCTAGGAATTTGAGCACGTTGGTGGGGTTGTGCTTTTGTTCTGGATGCACATGGAGACCTGTCTGAATGAGTGAATCTATCTGTGTCTAGCCCTGTGATTGCTGCACAGTTCTCAGACAATCTGATTCGGCCATTCCTCATCCACATCATGTCTGTGCCTGCTCTGGTGACTCATCTCAGCACAGTGACCCCTGAGGTAAGCAGGCTCTATGAGTTCCCCGCGGAAACCCAATTGTGTTTTTCTTTTCTTCTTAAACATTAGAAAGTAAAATGGCTTCTCTGCTTATTTCCACACCTCCCTTTAATTGTTCTTTGGGACCAGTGGCCGTGATAGACACACTTGTGTTAGTAGCCCAAAGAAGTGGGTTCTTGTCTGTCCATTTTCTTCTTGGTGTTTGCTAGCACATCCTGCATAACCACGGGTGATCTGCAAGTGATCAAGTTCACTCTCTACAGGAAACTGTTCCTGGCAGTTTCTGATTTAACGGTCTGCCATTCTTTGCAGCGCCTCACTGTTTTAGAATCCCATGACATGCTTCGTAAATTCATCATATTTTTAAGAGACCAAGATCGATGCCGTGATGTATGTGAAAGTTTAGAAGGATGCCATACGCTTTGTCTAATGGGTAAGTATCCGTGGCTGGAACTTGATTGTGTCCTGGCCATCAGGGAAAGCCCAAGTGTTTTGCCTGTCACTATTCTAGAGATTTGGTTGTTTTCTGTAACAATTGGAAGTGCTTACAATAAAAAACACGTATTTAGATAGACAGTTAAAATAGACATGTAAATAAAAATCACATGGAAAATATTCCAGCCTGGCAAACTAGTTAAGTGACTGTTAATGAACATTAGATGTCAGCCTTTAGCTTCCTGGCAGTCAAGGAAAAAGTGAAAATGTGGTGAATTGCCTGGATAATTCCCATCTCAAGAGAGAAGGGAGGGAGTAGTTAGGTGGGGCTTATATGAGAGCAGCGCCTGCTTTACCTATTTTACAGTGTTTTCATTGTAGATGGAAGAAAGGGTTTGTGAATAGAAGCATTTGAGGCAGAGGCACAGAATTCTCCTTGCCTAAATTTATTTTAGATAGGAAATTTTTTTTTTTTTTTTTTTTGAAGACAGGGTCTCACTTTGTCACCCAGGCTGGACTGCAGTGGCACAGTCATGGCTCACTGCATCCTCTACCTCCTGGGCTTAGGTGATCCTCCCACCTCAGCCTCCTGAGTAGCTGGGACTACAAGCGCACACTACCACGGCCAACTAATATTTGTATTTTTAGTGGAGACGGGGTTTTTCACCATGTTGCCCAGTCTAGTCTCCTTGGGCTCGAACAATCCACACGCCTCAGCCTGCGAGATTACAGACTTGAGATAAAAACTTCCCTGGGGCCACATTTCATGAGGAGTTTATGGTGCGAATGTTCACACGAGTGACGTTGACTAACTGGTGAATGTTGAATAACAGCGACTTCCCACGACACTCAGATACTCTTCAAAGACCATTTCTTATGTTGACCCTTGATTTTTAAGCATTAATATAATATTAAAATGTAACACTAACTAAATATCACCTACCTCTGTGTGCCTAACATTTTACCTGCCACTTCATCCTCATATGGAGAGTAGGGATCATCATTCCAATCTTACAAATGAAGAAACAAGTTTGAGAAATGGGTTGACGGCCACGGCTCACCTTGTCTGTGGCATAGCCAGGATTTGAAGTCAGCTCGGCCCATTTCTTACCTTTGCACCACACAGGAGCCTCCGGCATTGACAGGTGCCCCTTATGTGGAAATTTCTTGCTGCACATGGGATGTGGCCGCCTGAGCCACAGGCAGGGAGCAGGGCCGGGAGGCACCAAAGTGTTTGTCTGGACCCATCACACTCAGCTTTCTCTCTCTGTAGGCAACCTCCTACACTTGGGCTCCCTCAGCCCCAGAGTGTTAGAGGAGGAGACAGATGGGTTCGTGAGTTTGCTCACCCAGATGCTGTGCTACTGTCAGAAGTACGTGTCTCAGAAGAAGTCCAACCTGACCCACTGGCATCCTGTCCTTGGCTGGTTCTCCCAATCTGTGGATTATGGGTGAGTCCCAGATGCAAATCACTGTCTTTCCTGCCTCTCTCCCACCATCTTCTTCTTCCTTCTTTCTTTCTTCCAGCTTGTGGTGTTTTGTTTCTTATTATAAAAATAATATGTATTCATTATATATTAATAAATTGTGAGTAAGAACAAAAGAGGATAAAAACCAGCCCATTATCCTGTAAACCAAAGATAACTTGAGTGAACATCCTGTCAGTTTTCCTATCTAGAAATACTGATCCTTTTTTACAAAATTGAAATCCTATTATTTTGTATTTTGTTCCTTCCATTCAGTTATGGACCTTATCAATGTTTTTTCTTCTTCACTGTCACTTTTTGACTAGACTGCCATATTTTGGAGATGCTAAAACAAGACAAATGATTCAAAGGGAATAGAAATCACTCAAAATCCTTTTCAAGAGGTGGAATATAAATTTTTAAAAGTGTAATTACGAACTTAAAAACATGAGAAACACTAGACTAGAAGAAGGGAGATCAAGTAAGGCGCAGCTTCATGAATTTGAAATATCTACCTGAGCTGAGATAAAGTGGTTTCTGGAGAGGAACCAGCTCTGCTGCCCAGCTGTTTTCTTGTTCACATATCTGCTCGAGGCATGGGGTCCCTGGCAGTTACCCTCGCAGCAGAAAACTAAAGGCCTGGGGAGGAAATCCCCAAATCTTTCTTTTGTTGTACCTGAGTGACATCCCTGGGTCCTATCTAGTTAAAAAGACTCATTGCTAGGGAACAGCCTGCCCCAGCGTGACACCTCAGCCTGAGGAGGATGGGGCGGAGGTGCTGAGAGTCAGGAGGCTGTGGGAGGTAAGTGAAGGAGAGCAGCACCTCCGCAGACAGCCTGCTTCTCTGCTCCACTTCCTCTTCTTGGAGGGACTTGGACGACTTGTTTTGCTTTGCTTTCCTCATCTGAAACCTGGGGATAATTTTCACCCTCCCTTTGATAGGGCTTTCTAGAAAGATTGAATGAGATAATGCATGTGAAGCACCTACCAGCAGGCAGGCCTGGCCGTGCTCAGGGGTGGCGGCTATTAACAATATGATGATCAATGTGGGAACCACTAGGAGTCTCACCTCACCTTCTTGAGCAGGAAGGTGACAGCAGATTCCAGGAATCTGAGGGATGCTGAGTGCAGTGTGGAGTCAGGCAAGGAACCCCTGGAATGCAAGGAAACACTGAGGAGGCTGCTGAGTCATCTAGATTTGGCCCCCCACCACCTGCAAGCCAGCTGTGAGGAGGGAGGCAGTGCAGTGGGTACAAGATTGTTTTTGTCACCTGGGTGGTAGCAAGTATCTTCGAGAAGAGTGTGACTCATGGAGCGTGGGGACCTGGGGAAAGCAGACAAGATGAAGAGTCAATGCCCTTGACGTACCAGCCCCTCAGCAATGATTTGTTAGTTCCACTTTTCATTTTTGTAATCTTCTTTGCCATGTTGAGTGCCAGGTCCTAGCTACAGCTCCCAGTGGAAGGCCATTAGGAACTGTGTGGGCTGGCCCTGGCCCTGCATCAGATGGAACTGACAGACCAGGTCTCCTCTGCTCTCTCCTAGCCTTAACGAGTCAATGCACTTGATCACCAAACAGCTGCAGTTCCTGTGGGGGGTGCCTCTGATCCGGATCTTCTTCTGTGACATCCTGAGCAAGAAGCTACTGGAGAGCCAGGAGCCAGCCCACGCACAGCCAGCATCCCCTCAGAATGTGCTCCCAGTGAAGAGTGAGTGGCGGGAGCAGGCCCAACCCTGTAGCTCCACTTGGCTGAAGTACAGCTCCTGTTTCTTCCTGTATGGATGTTCCGCTGTGTTTATGGGATGCTCTAACTTTGTTTTTGTTGTTATCGTTCTTGTTGTTAGAGACAGAGTCTCACTGTATTGCCCAGGCTACAGTGCAGTGGCACGATCATAGCTTACTACAGCCTCTAACTCCTAGGCTCAGGTGATCCTCCCACGTCAGCCTCCCAAGTATAATAGCTGGGACTATAGGCGTGTACTGCCATGCCTGGCTAATTTTTTTTTTTTTTTTAATTTTTGTAGAGATGGGGGCCTTACCTTATTGGCCAGGTTTGTTTCCAATTCCTGACCTCAAGTGATCCTCCTACCTCAGCCTCCCAAAGTGCTGGGGTGACATATATGAGCCACCATACCTGGCCTCCAGCTTGTTCCACAACAATTTTGAGGCTTGTTAGGTCACTAAGTTCATATATAGCAAAACAAAAAATCCATAAGAATAGAAAACAAGGATTGGGGAAATAGAAATAGGTGAACACAATCAAGATTGGGTCATAAAAGCATGTCCACACACATATGTTACATTAGGGCCACTGTGGCTACCTGTGAACTTCAGTTTGGCTGTGAACCAACATGAAATGTTTCAGAAACCAACATGAAAAGGGGTCTGTGGATGCTTTCTTCTAATTTCTTAGAAGTAGAGCTTTTCTGAGTTCTTAAGAAAATAAATCTCCCATGTGGGACTCCTTATAAAGGAGCCACTCACTGAACCACAGGCGGGGCTAGCGCTTCAGTGTCTTTCCTATCGCAGGGTCAGTAATGGGTTCCATGGGAAGGTTCTCGTTGCACACTCTTATTAAAAGTTATGGAAAGGCTACTAATGCATAATTTGACAGAGTTACCTGCCTGTGGTGGGTTTTCAGGTTCAGGGTGTCTGTTCTTCTACTGAGTGTGTTGCAAAACTCTGTCTCATAGCTAGCAGTAAGCATGGGCTCAGCAAATGTAACTCCAGCAGGATATCAATGGGAAGGTTGAAAACAAAGGTAGAATATCATTCAAAACCAGGTGTCAGAACTAGAGGTTGTCACGCCTTACTTCCCTCTAAAGGCACAGAAAATAGAGATGTAGCCAGGGCCCCTGCCTTTGCCCCTCTTTCCCTAATATAGTCCTCTGAATTTTTACCATTGTGGGTTTTGAAATTTGGTGATTTCCAGTATAAGAATCCCATGTAAGATTTGAATATGCCTGGCTTATTCTGAGAAATATTTGGGTATTCTGAAGAGATCTTTGGGTTGTACCTAAAAACCTGTTGTTAATGTTTTTCTAATTTATCCCAAAGAAATGCCTTGAATTGAGTGAGTTGCCCCACTGTCTGGCCTGGCTGTGCATTTAGAGCTTTACTGAAATGCTCTTCCTTTTCCAGGGTGGGATTTGGCAGCTGGCTGAGCTGCTGCTCACATGTCTTCTTTTCTCCATGCCAGGTCTCCTAAAGCGTGCTTTTCAAAAGTCGGCATCAGTCCGGAATATTCTCAGGCCTGTCGGGGGTAAACGGGTCGACTCTGCAGAAGTCCAGAAGGTTTGCAACATCTGTGTCCTCTACCAGACCTCGCTGACAACTCTCACACAGATTCGGCTGCAGATACTCACAGGTTCGCAGTCCCCAGGGCATCTTCTTCACCTCTCACATTTGGCAGACAGTTTGTCTTAGCAAAAGTCAATGTTTTTTTCTGGCTTCTTTGACTCTGAAAATAGATTCTGAAGGAGGGCATTTTTGAGCTGTTCCTCTTAGAGATTGGTCCACCTCAGTTACATTGCTCATGCTTACCTCAATCATAAGCGCTTGCATCTCATTCCTGTTTTGTGACTCTTACTTTAATTATGAAGTAGAATTTACTTTTAAAAAGTTTTTGTTTTCTGAGTAAAGAAGCAAAAAAGATAGGGTTGCAAAAAAAAAAAAGAAAAAAGAAAACCACTTTTAATTCCATAATCCAAAAACAATCAACTGTGCCTGAGTGTACTGCACATATAAAATAAATATATTTAAATTGAAATATACAGCACTATGCTTTCCTTTCCAATAATCATTTTACCATGTCACAAATTCTTTGAAAACCTTATCTTTATTGGCTACATAGTATCTCATCACATGGATATGCCCAACATTTTCCTTTTTAGCTTAACATGGAGGAAAGTCCCCTCTGTGAGCACAGAATTGGGTATCACAGGCTTTTAGGTTGTAGCACAGTTGTTGTTATGAATTGGTCTTACGAGTACAAAAGGCCTTTGTAAACCGTGGAAGCCTTTTATTACATGAAGGATTAAGAGCTTTTCTGCTGCATTTTACATTTTTTAACATCATAAATCACTGCTTCTCTTTCACACTTATTTATCCATTCTTCAAATATTTATTGAGCACCCCTGTGTGCCAGGCACTGAGGATACAGAGGTGAAAGAGAGCCAAGTTCTTCGTTCTCAAGGGGATTGTATTCTAGTAGTGGGGAGACCGAAAATAAGCAAGTAAAAAGTAGGGCTCATGTAATGATGGGCACTGTGAGAATGAAAATGCTGAGAGATGATGTTGGCCTGGGCTACAGCAGGATTTCTCAGCCTTAGCATTATGGATGTCTTGGGCTGGCCCATTCTTTGTCATGAGGGGCTGTCTTGTGTGTTTTGGGTTGTTTAGCAGCCCTGGTCCCTACTCATAGATGCCAGTAGCACCTTCCCAACCAGCGTGACAGCCAAACATATCTTCAAATTTGACATTCAGCCAAATGCCCCCTGGGAGGCAAAATCATTCCTGGTTGAAAGCCACTGGCCTAGTTTAGTAGCAATGGAGATTAAGGCAGGAGGATTTAGATTTGTTTTAGAGGTAGAAGATATGGGTCTTCCTGGTAGCTTGGATTTGGGAGCATGAGGACTGAGGGTTTTAAAGAAGATACCAGGTTGTTGGCCCAACCACCTGTGTGGATGGTAGCACTGTTTGCTGAGCTGGGGAAGACCGGGGGCAGGGCCTGTGGGGAGTCTGTTGTGTTGTGGCTGTGACAAGGGAAAGGGGCCTGCCGGGCATGCTGGCAGAGGTGACACTCTGGGAGCATCAGCTGAGGGATGGAGTGTAAAGCCATGGGCTTTCAGCCTAGGGCAGGTTTCCCAAAGATGAGCAGAGGGAGGAGAGAAGGGGCAAGACCATACCTGGGGTACCCCAGCGCCTGAGAGTTTGAGCCAGCATCTTGAGTGAGAGGAGTTTGGGGTTGTGGTTTGTGTCCAGCTTTTTTTTTTTTTTTTTCGAGATGGAGTCTCACTCTGTCGCCCAGGCTGTAGTGCAGTAGCGCAATCTCGGCTCAACTGCAGGCTCCGCCTCCCGGGTTCACGCCATTCTCCTGCCTCAGCCTCCTGAGTAGCTGGGATTACAGGCGCCTGCCACCATGCCCGGCTAATTTTTTTTTTGTATTTTTAGTAGAGACGGGGTTTCACTGTGTTAGCCAGGATGGTCTCGATCTCCTGTGTGTCCAGCTTTTTAAATGAGCTCACATTGAAGCTCATTTTCCCAAGTGAGAGAATCCAAATATAGGTGTTTTAGTCAACTTGAAAATATACACTTTAAGGATAAAGATAAACTAGTCTAAAGTGTATGTTTGATATTCAGTCTATTTAGCAACTTAGATTATAGAAAATAACACTTGTTTTTAAAATACTTCTGTTTTTCTACTGACAACTTAGGAAGTGTCTGTTTGTGCTCCACACACACATCTGATAGCACTGGCACTGCTGCTGGTCTGTCTGCCATTGCTCTGCCAGGCCCAGTGTCTCCATCTCTGTCTAAATGGCTAGATATGCAGCCCTTGTTGAATCAGTGTGTGATGCTATGAGCATTCTAGTCTATGCTACATGAGTCCTTTACACAGAACTCGAGGACACTTGCTTTTCTTCTTTTATCCTATAGGAGTATATTTGTGATCTCCACAGTGTTAACTGTTTCCTCTGTTTCTATTTTAACCTGTTTTTGAATTGTGAGAGTTCCACATTCTTGGGTGTGTTTGATATAACATGGACAGTTGAAAGACTAGTTATGAGTGGGGCACCTATGTCATCACCAACAGATCAAGAAAGTCTTGCTTCTAAAGGCTTCTTTATAACCACATCCTCCTACCCTTGAAAATGTGAGGTCTAAGCTCTAGGCAAAATCACTAAATTGACACAATTCTTGGCCTCCTTTAGAATTCCTTCAGTTCACCCTCTAAGTATCCTTCAGTAGCTCTGATGGAGTTCCCCCAACTCCCACTGCTGGCTAATATACCTTCCCCAAACAGTTCTTTATTCAAAACTAAATAATTCAGAGAGTACCCTATAAGATGAGAGGTATTGTAAGGGCTCGTATACAAGGTGACTGTGCTTTTCTGAGGAACACACCTTACTGTATATTCAGTGACACATGGCATTTCAGATCCAGCCTTTCTAAGTCAAGAGATGTGTTATTAGATGTAAACTATACCCGTGATGTGGCCTGTGTGTCTAAGGCCTTGTAGCCATCAGGAAACAAATTTAGAATGTCCTCTGTGTCCCCTTTTGCTTCCTCAGGCTTCCATTTTTGTATAGTTCAGAGCATCCTACCACAGTCATTGACTGCATTTCCACTTTTAACATAATAGAATAATAGAGGTAAATGTGGGAAAGCTTTGCCAAAGGTGGCGAGCCTGCAAGATGGTTTAAGGCAAGGGTCAGCAGACTACTGTGTGTGGGCCAAATCCAGCCCACTACTTGTTTTTGTCAATAAATTTTTACTAGAACAGACCCAAATCTGTTTTTTTTGTTGTTTTTTTTTTTTTTTTGGAGACAGAGTTTCGCTCTTGTCGCCCAGGCTAGAGTGCAGTGGTGCGATCTCGGCTCACTGCAACCTGTGCCTCCCAGGTTCAAGCGATTCTCCTGCCTTAGCCTCCCGAGCAGCTGGGATTACAGGTGCTGGCCACCACGCCCGGCTGATTTTGTATTTTTTAGTAGAGACAGTGTTTCTCATCATGTTGGCCAGGCTGGTCTCAAACTCCTGACCTCAGATGATCCACCCGCCTCAGCCTCCCAGAGTGCTGGGATTACAGGCGTGAGCCACAGCACCGGGCTGCCAAATCTGTTTCTTTACACATTGTCTGTGGCCGCTTTTGTGCTGTAGTGGTAGCACTGAGTAGTTGTAACAGTGTTAGACTAAATTTGGCCTGAGGATGCCTCCCTATTTTGAGTCCTTAAGGAAGGAACTGCAGCCTAACTTAGTATGTAAACTGACTAGAAGTCTAACTTAGGACTATTCAGTATTTTTGTAACAAATAGCTGCCAATCACAGCAGCCTAGCTTCAATCAGTCACAGGTGGCCATCTGATTAGACCACGTTCAAATAAGGCAAAGCCGAGGTGTAACCAGTCAAGCTGTCTCTGTACCTCACTTCAGTTTTGCCCCTAAATGTTGCCTGCCCAGAATGTGGACTGGAGCTGTCTGAACCTCGTCTGGTTCTGAGGGCTGCCTGATGGATGAATTGTTTTTTGCTCAGACTTGGCTAGATTTAATTTAACAGCAGAGACCTTCTGGCCCACAGTGCCTAAAAATATTTACTCTTTGGCTGTTTCCTGAAACAAATTGCTGATCCCTGATTTAAAGCATAAATGCTAAGTCAGACCTGAGTTCTATTCCTGGCTCTGACATACAGGCTGTGTGATTTGGGGCCAATTATTTAACCTTTCTGTGCTTCAGTTTCCTCCTGTATAAGATGGGGATAACACTGGGCTTCAGAAAATGGAAAGCAAACAATACATACGGAGTGCTTAGAATGGTGCCTGGCACATAGTCAGCACCCGCTGACTACTGGCTCTTATCATTGTTACTCTCGTGGTGATAATGCTTTTCTCCATAATCCCACCTTCTTTTCACGTACATTAAATGTTCATGGATAGGTTTAAGTGTTTTGTTTCCCCACTGGATAGGAGAAATAACAGACCAGGTGGAGTCTCCACCTGAAGCTTGGGTTTCTCTGTGTTTTTTCCAGGTCTCACTTACCTTGATGACCTGCTTCCCAAACTGTGGGCATTTATCTGTGAGCTCGGGCCCCACGGAGGGTTAAAGCTCTTCTTGGAATGCCTGAACAATGACACTGAAGAGTCCAAGCAACTCTTGGCCATGCTGATGCTGTTCTGTGACTGTTCGCGGCACCTCATCACGTAGGTTGACTGCTGTGGGACTGAATTCCTTTCCTAGAATATGGAGAGACCAAAATACAGTGTCAGTAAGGAAGTAATTGCTAATGTGATTACTGCAAACATTTGGACCTGTGTGGCAGGGCATTGTAAGAACTAGCCATTTACCAAGTGAGCAGTGTGCAGTAAATGTTCAGCAGTTGTTAGGGTGGGGCCTGGGAGTTAAAAGTTCCCATCCTTTCAAGGAAGCTGATCAGTACCACTGACTGTGGCTTGGGGTCTCCTGGAGATGGGTTTAGATCATGGCTCAGCCATTTATTCACTGTGCTAGCTAGATTCCTGGAAAATTCCAAAGTCAGAGCCAGGGTGCAGATCCTTGCTAAGCAGATCTTGAGACACCCTGGGCAAGGGATCATGGATTCAACCTCTCTGAGACTCAGTTGACTCATCTGTAAATGGGAATGACAATAGCACGTACCTTTTAGGCACATGGTAGGGATTAAAAGACATAATTATTGCAAAGTGCTTATCACAGTCCCTGGCACATAGGATGAGTTCAGTACTTGTTGGCTCTTATTATTATCAAGCCGACCCTGAGCAAGTTTCTTAACCTCTTTGAGTCTCTATTTCCTCATTAGAATGAAGAGAATATTACCAGTTCAATAGAGGGTAAGTGAAAAAAGCAGCGTCAAATACTTAGTGCAGTGCCTGGCACAGAGTGGGAAATTAACAAACATTAGTCCCATTTAGTTCCTTTGGTTTTTAAGCTTATGCATCTTGTGTGTTTGGTATTCTTTTCATTCCACCTTTTCCCAAAAGGTTGGTGAAGAATTATAAGATACAATGGACCTCAGGCAGTTATGTTCAGGCTGGAAGACTTTAGCCAGAGAGGATCAGGGACATGTAGGTGGCAGATTGGGTGAGGATCATGGAAGAACTCACTGAACAGTTGGAGGCAAGAGCAGGGGTCTAGCTGCTGGTGAAGACATCCTTAATCACTGGATAGGGGTAAGCCAAGAGTGAATCTTATTCTAGTGTATGGAGCAGTGTTAGGAAATGTTCAGATAGAGCTGTGTCTTAAATGGCTCATTTATTCATATGTTCTTTCAAACATTTATTCATTTACTCACAAATGCTTACTAAGTACCTGCTAAGTGTCACTAGTATGTGTCTTAGATATCGAAAAGATTCTGCAGCTTTCCTCAGTAAACATCGACTCTCAGTCAGCGTTCCTTGATATGCAGACATGAATAAGGAAGGCGTGAATTGAGGTGTGAATTAAGAAAGTGTCACAGTCAGATCCTTATGAATAAGAAAAATATAGAGTACAGATTTTTTCTTAATTGTATTTTTTAACTTTTTACTATGGTCGATTTCAAATTAATAGAAAGTAGAAAGGATAATATAATGAACCTCATGTGCCCATTATCAGCTTCAACAGTACCAACTCACAGCCAGTTTTGCTTCATCCAAATGCCCACCTGCTTTTCTCTCCCACATTATTTTGAAGCAAATCCTAGACATCATATCATTTTTTTTTCATTTTATTTTTATTTTATTTTACTTTAAGTTCTGGGATACATGTGCTGAAAGTGCAGGTTTGTTACATAGGTATACATGTGCTGTGGTGGTTTGCTGCACCTGTCACCCCGTCATCTAGGTTTTAAGCTCTACATGCATTAGGTATTTGTCCTAAGGCTCTCCCTCCCCTTTCCCCCTACCCCTGATGATATCATATCATTTTATCTGTAGATTTTACAGTAAGTATCTCTACAAGATAAAGCTTATTTCTCAACCTCGTTTATTGTCTATTAAGCAGTACAGATTTTTTTTCTCTTCGCCTTTTTTCAGTGTGGAATTCTGGGTAATTTTCTCTCTGATTTAGAATCCTTGATGACATTGAAGTTTATGAAGAACAGATTTCATTCAAACTGGAAGAGCTGGTCACTATCTCCTCTTTCCTGAATTCCTTTGTGTTTAAGATGATCTGGGATGGAATTGTAGGTAAGAGAAAAGGTGTCTGCTGTTGTTTGGTTGATGCTGCACCCAGGGAGGCCGAAGAGTCTATGGCATCAACTGATTCTTAGCTTTATTGTCTCTCCAAGTTAATAGAAGGTGCACATTTATTCCCACAATTGGAAATTTTCTTTCTTCACTCTCTGTGACTTCTTAAGATAGTGGTGTGGTTATAGAAGTCTTGCTCTCCCAGGCTCCCTTCAGGATTTGCATGTATGTGTCGAGGATTATTAATGATGATTAATTTTGCCCTGAATCTCCTGTTGATTCTTCCATTTGATTTCCATGAAGATAAAACATGTGCCAGTGCACACTTGAGATGAGAGTCCACCTCCCGAAGTGTCTCCAATTGCTCAGGACAAAGCTCCTTAGATTTAAAAGGCCCTTCGGATGACACGCTAGTGGGAGGCAGCATGAGTGATTTTGTCTGAGAGGTACTCAGGCCCTGCAGACACTTAGCACTTACCCAGGGTGCCTTTTAATTCTGTTGGTTCCACATATAATTCAGAGCGAGGGAGATCAAGGACTTGATGACAACTGCAGAAGACAAGAGCTGTCCTCCCCTTGCTCTCTGGCTCTGACTCTTCCTCTGACTTTCCTGTTTGTTTGTCCCACAGAGAACGCCAAGGGTGAGACCTTGGAGCTGTTCCAGTCTGTCCACGGGTGGCTTATGGTGCTGTACGAGCGGGACTGCCGGCGGCGCTTCACCCCCGAGGACCACTGGCTGCGAAAGTGAGCTCCAGGGGTGAGGAGGGCTCCATGGAAGCCAGCCTGCTCCGGCACGCTGCCCGAGCACTCAGCTCTCATGTTCTAGGGCAGAGAGGACTTTTTCCCTCTGCTTCATTTTGTCTGTTCATTTGTGTAAAGAGAGCTGCTGTCCCTGTGAAGCACCTGTCAGGACGCTTCTGTTAAGAGATGTTTACACCAAATATGATAGGGTTAATTAATGGCAACAGAGCCAGATTATATTTAGCATACATTTCTCATCCAAACTAGGAAGAGGTCTTTTAGCTGAGCTGAGCAACAGAGCATGAGAGTTAAAAGGCAGTTTTTATTAGCAGAATTACTAGAGTAAAAACTGCTTTTAGGTTTTTTGGAGAGTCATGGGGTGGGGGAAATCCTCCTATCACAACTGAACATAGGCATGTATCTGCATTTTTATCAATGAGTTCAAGCTTTATGGCAACTGCTGAAGCTGTGGCACTAGAGCAGGGACTGGCAAACTTCTGTAAAGGGCCAGATGACTTTAGGCTTTGTGGACCAGACAGTCTCTGTTGTAGCTACTCAACTCTGCTCTTGTAGCACAAAAGCTGCCATAGGCTATACATGTATGAATGAGTATGGTCATGTTCCCATCAGACTCTTGAGAAACAGACAGCACCCTGCATGTGGCCCACATGGTGTCATTTCCCAGCCTCACACTAGAGGATGGTTTCCTTCTTTTAATTCTCCCAAACCCATGTCTTTCTTCTCAAGGGATCTCAAACCTAGCGTGCTCTTCCAAGAACTCGACAGGGACAGAAAACGGGCACAGTTGATCCTGCAGTACATCCCACATGTCATCCCTCACAAAAACGTGAGTTGCACTCAGAGCTGGGCCCCGATGTGTCTTTCTGTTCCCCCACGTGGTTCCTGCCTTTCCATCCTTGCTACGGCAATTGGAGGTGACTAAGTGGGATCATTCATTCAGCACAAGGAAACGGTGGTTGCTATTACTCTGGTGAGGTTACACCCAGTGCTGGGGTACAGAGCTGGAGAAGACAGTGTGAACTGGCGATGCTGGTGGAGTGGCAGCCCAGGTACGGAGACCTGACCAGCTGGAGGGAGGGAAAGGGGACAGGAAAGGGTCCCACAGGCAAAAGTGGACAGTGTTGAAAGGCTGAGTTAGAAAGGATGAGGTGCTTTTGGAGAGTCAAATGTGCAGTGTGGCTGGAGAGAATAGAAAGGATGGGGTCAAGAGGAAGCCGAGGAGGGTAGTAGGAACTAGAGCAAGACAGCCTTAGAAACCAAGGCTGGGAGCAAGGGCTTTCTGCAAAGCCACCGGAGGGCTGGAAGCTTAGGAGGCACCTGGTCAGAGCCATACTTCAGGAAGGTCATCTTGGCTGCAGCGTGGAGGGCTGGCTAGAGGCAGGGGTGTTAAAGCAAGCTGTCCTGCACTAGGGTGGGCCCTGGGAGTCAAAAGATGAGCAAGTCAAGAGATTTTTAAGGAGGCCTCGGAGAATGGTCACATCCCAAGGGGAAAGAAAGGAAGAATTCAGGTGATGCTCGGGTGTCTGGCCTGGGTACTTGGGGGGTGTTTTCCTGAGGTGGAAGAGCAGGACTGGGACATGGCGGCGAGTTCAGCATCGAGCAGGTAGGATGTGAGATGTCTCTGGCTCCTGGAAGCCATTGGACAGGGGGTCTGGCATTCAGGAGGGAGGAGCCTGTGTGGGGAGAGCACCCAAATCTCCTGACTGCCCCCATGGACTGGGTGAGGTAGTCAGGGAATCAGACAGCACCCAAGTCTGCTGACTCCCCCCATAGCCTGGGCGAGGTGGTTGGGGAGTCAGACGGAGTGAGAAGTCCAGGGCACTGAGGCAGAGCCCTGCAGGACCCGTCCCACAGAGGGCCAGCACGAGGAGGGAAGGAGGGAAACCAGGAGAGTGCCACACACCCGGGGGATGAGAGAGACTTGGGGAGGATTGGGCTGTGGCAGAAGCATCCAGGAAATGAGGGTAGCAAGCATGGCTCACGTCCCTGGTGAGTGGCAGGCACTCTGGAAATGTCCGATGCTGCGACAACACTCAGCTCCTCTTAGAAGAGTCTTCTAGGAGTCTAGGTTGTGTCCTTTATTTTTCTCCTGTTCTGTTTTCTTTTTATTTTTTTAACAAAGTAGACATATTTTTAGAAAAGAGCATAAATCATATTTTTGTAAATTAAATCTCATTTTTCAGAGGTATTTCATCCTCACTGCTGTCTGATACTGTTCTGTCCTTGACTTTAATACTTATGGTTGCTATTCTTTCCCCTCAAGCAGTGATGTGCAAACAATGTGGCTGTTTAAATTCTTACTGCACTTGGCAAACTCTCAGAAGTGAAGGGCCTTATGGCAATTACTTAATCAAATGTGCCTTCCTTGAGGGAGCCCCTGCTATGATGTCCCTGACCTTGCTTCCAATAGAAAATGCACAGCTTTGCAAAACAGGCTGTTCTGTGGCTTTACTTTTCCAAAAGATAGAACATTCTTCCTCATCATGAACTGTGCTTCTCTGTAACTTCTACCCTTTGGTCCTTGAACAACCCCTAAAAGTGGCTTCTTTTATCTTCTGTGATCTGTTGGCAGCTCCCGTTTGCATCTGGGGCTTGTGTTTTCCAAGTGTAGTATCCTTAGCCTCTCCACCTTGTCTTTGTTTGAAATAGGCTCCAGCCTTCATCTCCTGGGCCTCATCTGGTTTGGTGGTGTCTGGTTTAAAATGCAGCCCCTCCTCCTGGACCCGCGTGTCTGTGAAATCAGCCTCTGACCATTGCATTCCCATAACACATCGTCTAGACCCTCCGCTCTGTTTCTCTGTGGTTCACGTGTGCTGTGGCCACTGGAGGTGCTGCACGATATTTTAAATTTCTGAGGGGAACACAGTGAGACACCACATGAACTGCTAGTTCAGAGTAGTTCGTGGTTTCAACATGAGATTGCACTACATTCTTTTTAATGATGTTTGCAAAGCTGGCTTGTAAGAACAAAATAAAAATATTTTATATTTCAAAGTATGTGCATTTGTAAAATACAGCAACTGAGGTCTTAGGACATAAATATTTGGGACCTAACTACCTAGTAAACAGGACTGCTAGGGATTTCTTTTGGCCTAGGAGTACCATGAAAAAAGTTACTGCAGTGATAGAGGTGCTGTGAATAAGAAAGTTTGGGAACCGCTGAGATAAATTGGAATGACTTTTAAGTCCAGGGTATATAGTAATCCCCCATATTTTTTTTTTCTTTTGGGAATTTTGCTTAAATATGTCATCAAGGTTGTTTGTCCTTAGTTCATAAAATGTCCTCCCTCAGGAAAATGGGGCCCTCGTCATCTCCTGCCCCTTCCTGCTCCGTGATTGCAGGTCCTGGGGGAGTATCTAAGGCTTGGTGTTTTCAGAGCAGATGGGCTGTCTTGTTGCCCCTCCGCCCATCTCAAGCTTCAAGCTCCACTTAGTGGCATGTCTGCTGCCCTCTGCCATTGAAATATTCTTGCTGGAGTACACAGGAGGGTAATAGGCTCTCTCTGCTCTGTTACCGTTATACCATCTGCCCTAAATGTTGAACCTCTCCCTTGTTCTCGATTTCACTATAATGCCTTTCTTGTTTTCCTTAACATTTGTTAAAGCCTCAGCTCTGCCTGGCTCACGTGCACAGCACTTCATTTTCTGCACCCTCTTACATCGCTTTTACCTGTTTATGTGTGACTCATCCCCTGGCTGGCCCTTAAGTCCTCTCTGCCTTTTGTGTTTACCCAGAAGGCCTAAGAGGTGTGGAGTGGGCAGAGGCTTTGTAGTATGGGGGCTGTGTCTGGGCTTTGGATTTCATTCCATCCCCCTGCCCACCAACTGTGTAGCCTTGGGTGAGTAAGGTCTTCATCTGTAGAATGGGGAGAATGATCCGTACCCAACTGTCCACTGCAGTCGCTGAAGTTGCCCAGCCCTTGCAGCCTGGATAAGCTTGCCTCAGACTTTCTTCCATGCCCCATAGAAATCCAGAGCCCTGTCCAGGCTTTCTGTGGTCACTTCTGTCTCTTTAGTTCTGTTTCTGTGTCTTCTGCTATCTCCACCCCATACTGGATTGACCCAGATGTAACTCGCCTTCCGCCTGTGTATCACCAAACAGCACCCCTTCAGGTGGTCATGCCAAAGATTTGGGGTCATAGGAAGTAGTTGTGTCACAAACTACACGACTCCACATGACGGACACCTGTTCTCAAAAGTCCTACAGTTCCCCTGCCATGGAGGGGAGAGGTAGGAGCACCCTTCATTCCTATCACCAGCCTCCCTCCCTGTCTCCCCAATCTGTCCCCTCTCTTCTGCATGGCCCTGGAACCTCTCAGGGCTTTTGGTTCTACTCAGAGCACGTCAGTCCTGTCAGGTCTAGATCTGTCAACCAGCCTCAGTGAGATGCTTCACTGAACAGTAGTTCCTCCACTCAGTACCATCCCCTTTCTTCTTCTTTTTTTTTTTTTTATTAAGACAGAGTCTCGCTCTGTCGCCCAGGCTGGAGTGCAGTGGCGCGATCTCAGCTCACTGCAAGCTCCACCTACCGGGTTCACGCCATTCTCCTGCCTCAGCCTCCCGAGTAGCTGGGACTACAGGCGTTCGCCACCACGCCCAGCTAATTTTTTGTATTTTTAGTGGAGACGGGGTTTCACCGTGTTAGCCAGGATGGTCTCGATCTCCTGACCTCATGATCCGCCCGCCTCGGCCTCCCAAAGTGCTGGGATTACAGGCGTGAGCCACCGCGCCTGGCCCATCCCCTTTCTTCTTAAGGGGCTGTTGGTCATTGCTTTTTTTGTTACAATCATATTTGCCTAATAGAGTTAACATAATAATTAAATGAAAATGTACTAGCACCCACTGGTATATAGTATTTCCTGTTGTTGTTACTATTATTACTGTTTTTTTTGTTGTTGTTGTTGTTTTGAGACAGAGTTTCACTCTTGTTGCCCAGGCTGGAGTGTGATGGTACGATCTTGGCTCACCACAACCTGCACCTCCCACGTTCAAGCGATTCTCCTGCCTCAGCCTCCCGAGTAGCTGGGATTACAGGCATGTGCCACCACGCCCAGCTAATTTTGTATTTTTAGTAGAGTTGGGGTTTCTCCCTGTTGGTCAGGCTGGTCTCGAACTCCCGACCTCAGGTGATCCGCCTGCCTCGGCCTCTCAAAGTGCTGGGATTACAGGCGTGAGCCACTGTGCCCAGCTGTTACTGTTCTTATTTGTATTTAATAAAGTTCTTGACTTTGGGGGAGATTCCCATTTTTAAAAAAACAGCCGTGGTTGGATTTATGTATTCATTCAGCTGACTTGATTTAAATGGTATTAGGGTGCTGATTCTTGAGCCCAGGATGGGGCAAAGAGTCATGCTCTTTCTAAATAGGTTTAGCAGAATCTTAAGAATAAGGAGAGAGGGTTCCTTTCAAGCAGTAATTGAGAAATATTACTGGTGGGACTGTGGTGGGCTTGAAGGCACAGAGGAGGCAGGTTGAAAGGTCAGGGAGCTTTATACTGTAGGGTCATTTTTAAATTTTCTGACAGTAGGAAAAGTTATCTTTGAATTATTTTTGTTCTTAGGATTCATAATATTGATTTTCCTTAAAGCAGGCACAGCTAGATAAAGAAGGCTCTGTAACTTGTTCTGCCACCAAGTTTTTATAGTGGATTATTGACTGAATGAGGAGGATTTTCTTTTTTCTTTTTTTTCTTTTTTTTTTTTTTTTTTTGAGACAGAGTCTCACTCTGTCCCCCAGGCTGGAGTGCAGTGGCACGATCTTGGCTCACTGTAACCTCTGCCTCCTGGGTTCAAGTGATTCTCCTGCCTCAACCTCCCAAGTAGCTAGGATTACAGGTGCATGCCACCACACCCAGCTAATTTTTGTATTTTGTATTTAGTAGAGACGAGGTTTCACCATGTTGGCCAGGCTGGTTTTGAACTCCCGACCTCAGGTAATCCGCCCACCTGGGCCTCCCAGAGTGCTGGGATTACAGGCGTGAGCCCCCACGCCCAGCCTTGAGGAGGATTTTCTCGTGGGCCATTCCTAGCTGGACCCTAGCTGCAGCCAGACCACTCTTTCCGGAACGTTTTTTGCTTGTGTATTCAACAATATTTCTAATTCCCACAAGTGTTCCAGGGAATGCTTCTGTTCTCACAAGACACTTCTAACTGGTAGCACATGTTAAGGCATCCCATTCTGCTTGCATCTCATCTAACTTCAGTTTCAGTCATTTTTGCAGAGTGTTTTTATGGAATCGTCAGTTTGCTGACCCTGTTTTCTGATCCCGCCTTTGTTCATTTTAGAGAGTTCTACTGTTTCGAACCATGGTTACCAAGGAGAAGGAGAAACTGGGGCTGGTGGAAACCAGCTCTGCCTCCCCGCATGTCACTCACATCACCATCCGCCGGTCCAGGATGCTGGAGGTGAGTGTGAAGCCTATGGAATCCTACCACAAGGAAGTGGGCCCTGCAACATGGAAGCTCTTTAGTGGACGGTCTCTGGCTTTTGAACTGTTCCTGTTACTCCTTGATCTGAAATTAAGGCTCTGGGAGCAGGAAAGGGGTCATTTGTCCTGTTGACTGCTCTGAACAGCTGCTTGGTTAAACATGTTCTCATTGCTGGAGACCCAGCAGTGTCTTCCTTTACCCCATGAGAGCTAGAGTATCCTGGGCTAGAGCATCCACCTCTTCATGTCCCTTTGAAATGAGGACAGGAGCTGCCAGTCACAGCGGCTGCACTAACACTCTCAGGTCTGTGCAAACTCCGTTTGTCCCAGCAGGCACTTTGCTGAGACTCTCAACTGTGATTGTAGTATATAAGTGGAGTGGAGGTGTTACATTTACTGAGTTATGTAGAGAAATACTTTTATCACAGAGCCAGAAGTTCTTTGTAGACAGAAACTTACAAGATACCACTGAAGTGACCCACCTGAGCTAAATCCGTTGTCTGGAACTACCACTATACGGTGACTCCATGTAAATTAGAGATAGGTACCCAGTCCTCATATGTCAGAAAATTGTCATAATACATTGGTTTTGTTGGTACAAGACCGTGCCTCCAATCTGCTGGAACATGGTTGTCATAAACTTAACTACCTACGATGTCTGTGTTATCCATGCCACAGCCTCCCCTGGGCTTGTATAGTGCACAGCCTACCCATACATGCTCATCCTGCCAGCGATAGAATTGGTGACTGAGCCACAGTCCCCATTCCCTGGAGAGGCTTGGCTTCATTTATTTGCCATGTTTGCACTTCAGACCTTTTTATCACACTCCAGCTGCAGTTCCCCATGAGCCTGTCCTGTAGTGTAGGACAGTCACGGGATCCCCTGAAGTATGTGGCCAGATAGCCACCCCCACCAGCAGATGGCTTCTGGCAGCAGCTGTTCCTCCTCACGTGTCTTCATTTTCTCCCTCGGTGCATCGTACCTTGTTTGTGTCACTCCTTACTGGAGAGCTTGTTTGAGTGCCCCTGGCCACTGGTGATCAATGCCGAGAGCTGCTAGGAAGGCAGTGTGTGCTGAACAGTGGATGTTTCTGACATTCTTCAAGGTAGGCATAAGGAATTGAAGGGCCCACTGGGCCCTGCAGGCCATGTGAAGGAGTAAAGCTGGCTGAGTGGGTCTCATTACAGGAGCATTCTGTTTGCGTGCTAGACATATAGAAATAATCTCCACTTCTGCGCCCTCCTGTTCTTGAAACAGCCCTCTTGGTCTGTGTAGCTCTACTTGAGAAAAATAGCCCCCACGGGTGAGTTGATAAATGGCAACTGACACCCAGCCTCAGTGTTGGGGAGCAGTTGGAAGCACGTGCCTCCCCAGAAGAGGCCACCGCCACTCAGCTCCTCCAGACCTGCCATGTGACGAGGTGGGCTCCATAACACTCTGAGTTTTTAAGAGAAGGCCAAAATTCAGATCTTCCATGTTGTGAACTAACTGAACTCTGTAAAGTGCCTAGAAAGTCAGATAACACCTGTCTTTCCACCAAATTCAACCTGTGGGCCACCCATTTGCAACCTCTGCTTTTGATTCAGAAAAAGCCCAATTGTGTGGTAGAGACTCCCTTTCTAGCACTTTCCTCTGCAGACCCAGATGCATCTCCCTTGTCTCTAGAAATCCTCAGCCCCACTACCCATCACGCCTACCCAGACGTGGCCAGCACCCACCCATGGGAAGAGTCTGGGGTGGTATAGATTGCAGTATCTCCTGAGAGTGGCAGAATCCACCGACTCCCTTCACAAATATCATTGCTTATTGGAAATTCACTTGACATCCCAGTTACTCTGGCCCTACTTTTTAAAGCATATCCCTCAGGGATGGCAAAAGAGATGTCTGTCTTAGGCTTTAGGCAAAGTCCCTTTTCCTCTTTACTTTCCACTGGAGAAGGGGAGAGGGTTGTTCATTGTTATCCCAGTTGTCGTAATCTGGTGGCTTGGTTATTAGAATATGAGAGCCCAGGGGCCTTTGCTGGATTTGGACACAAGGGGGTGTCAGTAAGCTGATCTCAGACTCATGCTCTCCTGGGCATTGTTTCCTTTTTTTATGGTTAGTATTGAGGGCTATGCTTCTCTATTAGGCTTCCAGATATTAAAGTCCTGTAGGAAGGCTCTTCTTCCCAGAGGGTGAGTTTGGGCTGGAACTCTAGTATTCAGAACCGGAAGGATCCTCAAACATACTCTTACCCAGTCCTTTCCCCTGTCTCTGTCAAAGGCAGAACTGAGGCCAGAGAACTTCAGTCAAGGTCTCTTGGATATCAGTGATAGAGCTGGGCCTGGAAGCCAGGCATCCCTTTTCTAGCTCAGTATTCCCTGTGTGTGCATGTTGAGATGCAGTGAAGAAGAGGAACGCTGACTCACATTCACCTCCCAAGAGGCATGGATATAATCCTCGCACATCCACGCCAGTTCCCAGAAGGCAGGAAATGTATCACAAGAGGCAGTCCCCTCTAAACGTTTAAACGAAGAGGCTGGTGTGGAGCTGATCAAGCAAGACTGAGATTTGAATCCAGTAAACGCTCCTTGAGCTAGGCCATGTGCCACGTGCTTTCACATGTACCATCCCATTTCATCCACATAACCACAAACGCATCTACTAACGCGTGTGAAGGCTGGGGAGGCATAATTTTAAAGCAGGTTGGAGGAACTCCTGCAGGCAGACAGGAACTTGTTGGAATTCTCCATCCGTTCTCTTCTCAGTGCCAAGATAATTATCTTAAATTTAGGCAGAATGGTTTAAATGCTGTTACAGCTGCCTGGTGACTTCCTGTTTCTCCCTTTTGTCATCTAACTTAATGATTCTCAAACTTTATGTACATAAAAAGTCCTTCTCAGGTTTGCCTCCACAAAACTGCGCTCCTGTTCCCACATGTGACTTAGGGGTCTTGAGAGGTAATTTTCCCTTGCCCACGAACTTTGAAGCCTAACCCCTGAATAAGATTCAGGGGCACCATAGGATAGTCCTTTGGGGATCACTGGGTGAACATGGCAGGAAGGCAGCAAGGGTTCCCCAAAACAGGTCTCGCCACACTGGCATACTGCTCGTTTGCTTTGTGATGAGGGGACCAGACGGCAGCCGAGTGGATGCTGTGGAGACAGCCTGTCTAACCTGCGAAGCATGTGACAGTGTTACAGTTGTAGCTGAAAGGGAGAAATGTGGCATGGCCTTCATAGGACAGCAGGGTTGATTGGTCACTTGTTCCATCACAGTGTCTGAAGACATCAGTTTCACCTGGTGATGGGGCCTCTCAAGTCGGGCCAACAGACTCTTCCCTGGGCCCTGTGCTGTTCAGCACTGTTTTTATAGTCACTGCTCTGAAATAAAAACCTCAGCACCCCAAGTACTAGGAATGCATTAGATGATGGAACCAGAAGCCAGGAAGGCCTCAACAGATTAGAATCAAGAGACAAACTAAACAGATGATTTAGTAGGAGAACTCCAAAGTTGTGGTTCTGGGGCTGTGCATGTTGAGGTCTGGATGGAGTAGATGTGCTGAATGGCTGTGTCCTAACAGAGCTGACCACCAGCCAGAAGTCCAGGCCCAGCACCACCCCCACATCTCGGTCTCTGCTCCCTGCGTTGGTCCCTGCCATCCACCTGCTCTGCTGCCAATAGAAAGATCTGACAGAAAGTCAGCCCTGTTACTCTTTGCCTAAAACCTTCTGCAGCTCCCATTACCTTCAGGATGTCCCCTAAATTCCTCAGCATGACTTGCAGGCACTTCATGATTGGGAAGGCAGCGGGAGATGAGGGGTGATGGGTAATTCTTTTCATTTTACAGTGTTCTGTAGGTTTGATTTTTTTTTCTTTTTTCTTTTTTTTACCATGAGCTAAAGATACTCTTAGCATTGAGAGAGAGAGAAATGTATCTTGTCCCGGTTTCTTTCATCCTTTGTCTGATGGCCAGGAGCTTGTCATGACTCATTTTGTCTAACTTCCCCATCTCACTGCTCTGTCCCCTTGAGGTCAGTCTCCCCTTGCCAAGGAGTGATACTGTCACATCCCCAAATGAATCTTTGCTTTTAATCAGCGCTCCTTCAAAAGCAGGTGAGAACGGCTCCTGTCATGCATCCACGTTTCATAATTTGCACATTTGGTAATGATGCTGGGAGAGCTTCGCACAGAGGAGAGGGAACCCCGAATTGTGTGCATAAGGCTTTGGGCTTCCTAATGGGCTGTAATTCTGCTCTTGGCAGGACGGCTACGAGCAGCTTAGGCAGCTCTCCCAGCACGCCATGAAGGGGGTCATCCGTGTGAAGTTTGTCAATGACCTCGGGGTGGACGAAGCAGGGATTGATCAAGATGGTGTTTTTAAGGAGTTCTTGGAAGAGATCATCAAGAGAGTTTTTGACCCAGCACTCAATCTGTTCAAGGTATTTAAGGGGAGCGACAGCAGGGCTGACAGCAGCCAGATTCAAGAAGTGAAGAGCTGGGCTTGCTCCTTGCAAGGCACTTGACCTCTGCCTCTCCCCGTCTTTTTGCCTTGCAGACAACCAGTGGGGATGAGAGGCTGTACCCCTCACCCACATCCTACATCCATGAGAATTACCTGCAGCTCTTCGAGTTTGTGGGGAAGATGCTGGGGAAGGCTGTGTATGAGGTAGGAACGTTAAGAAACAGAGAAATGTAAAATAAAATGTTAACGGTACCATGGGCTTCTTCACATACACATATGTGATCAGGCTTGGCCATGTAAACTGTCACTAGGATACAAGCGAGGACAGGGGCAGGAACCAAGGTTTGTTGTACACCAGTGCTAGGTACTTTGCCTGTGGCATCTCATCTCATCCCATCGACAGCCCTGTGACGGGGCTGCCACTGTCCTGGCTATTTAAGGATGGGAGACCTGAAGCTTTGAGGAGTCACCTGTCCAGAGTTTCGTTGCTAGTTAAGTGGTAGAGGTGGAATTTGAACCCAGGCCGGCCCAAGTCCTAAGGCCAGCCCTCTTCTTTCCTGAGGCATGAGGAGTGATGTGCAGAGCCAGATGGCCACACGGAGGCTGGGTCCCCGTTGTAGGAGGGCAGCATTTTGTGGAGTTTGATAGTTTTAAAATCTTGTGTTGTTTGAGGGAGTGCTTCCCAGCGATGGCAACAGGACAGGACCAGCTGTTCCTAGTCAGCCGTGTGACCATGTGCCTTCAAGTTTCTTTAGTTTTTAAGCCATGTTCTCGCATCAGTAGAGTGGAGATAAGAAAAGCCACATTCCTGGGTTGCCGTTAATGGTAAGTGAGGAGGGCCTCCTACGGTGCCCAGCAGCTGCTCACACCAGGTGGATCGGAGCAGTCATCCTCACCTTACTAAGAGGAAGTGAGTCTGGGTTTCCGCTCTGTGGCCTGATGGGGTCAGGGTGATGTGGCCCACACAGCTCCTGTCCATTGAAACCCCGTCCATTGAAAGCCAAGGTGGGACCACCTTGAGTGGGAAGTCACCGCCTGTTCCTGGGGAGAGTCCTGTTTCCCAGGAGGAAGGAAAGCTGCAGCACAAGCCCAGCCAGTCTGTGTGGCCTTCGCAGTGGGCTCCAGAGCTGCAGGGACCTTGCCTGGGTCTCAGGCTCTGCTGAGCTTCTGGCTCAAGCACGGAGGAAGCGAGCCACCTGGGCAGCACTCCTCGCATACCCCAGGAACCTGGAGAAGCCAGATGCTTTCCAAACAGAAAGAGCCAGCAGCTGGGCCAAGCTGAGAGGGAGGTCTCAGGGCCAAACTCCTTTCACTCTCGAATAATCCATTGTTCTCTCTGTCTGGAAATAGTCTATGTGCACGGGCCTCAGTCCCTGGCCATGATGGAATCAGGTGGCCTATCTGAGCCCCTGCCCAAACACCATCCAGTCTTCCTTGTGCCCTCCAGTGATTTGGGTCCTGGGCCCATTCTCTGTGCCTCTGTTTCCTCATCTGCATAATAGAAACAATTTCTCAGTTGATTTCCATTGAAAAAGTTAAAAATCCCATTAGGACCCACCCGAGCACATGGCATATGTTTTCCTTTAAACACGTTGCTGTGATGACACTCAGAAGAGCCCGGGCCACCTGGAAAGCATGGCCTCCTGGCTTCTCTGAATGTCATGCCATTTCCCAGGCCTCGCCTCTGTGTCCTTTCCCTCCCTCACCTCTGACAGTAATTGTGCTGACGAGAGAAGATGGGACCTGCTAGGCCCTGCTTGAGGAGTGGCATGGATTAACTCATTTACCCCTTACGGTCCTCTGACAGGCGTCATCAAGTCCGAGTGACTGTCCCCTCTCAGCCTCTCCAGTCCACATGTCTCTCTCCACCCTCCTGCCGCTACCCTGGCACAGTCTGTCGGCGTTTTCCCCTGGCAGCATGCCACAGCCGTCTGGCTGTGTCTGCCTCCTGTCTTCCTCTCGCCAGCCCATTCCCCACATAAAAGTGCAGCTCTGTCCCTTCCCTGCTCAGAGCCCTCTGGACAGAATCCAGCCTGCAGCGAGGCTTACGGGCCCTCCCTGACCTGGCCCTGCATCCTCATTGGACATAGCTTCCATTGCTTCCGTGCCCTCCATCCCTGGAGTATGCCTGGGGCCTCGTACCAGTGCCTGGCTGGCTCCTTTAGGCCTCACTTAGCTGGCTTTTCCTCCCGGAAGCTCCCCAACTCTGCCTTTGGGGGAGAGCTTATCCTCTGTGCTCCTCTGGCCCCTGCCAATGCCATGGCTGCCCTGAGAGCTTGGGGGTGCTGGTACTGTGCACGTTCCATCCTCTTAACTGAGAGGCTGGTGCTGCCCCCCACTGACAGGTGAGACAGCTGAGGGCCCCTGGCTTGGCAGCAGCCCAGCTAGGATTTAATCCCTGAGCACTGTAGCTCCAAACCATGTATCCTGACCACTGCGCTGTCCCCAGGAGGCACTCAGTTGTATTTGGTAGAGGATGGGGAGATACTGCCCTCCGGATTGGAAACTTAGGAGGGGCCTGGAAATGCCGATGGCACCCCTGGGCCATGTCTGCACCCTGAGCCACCCCGATCCAAACACTGCATCAGAATCCTGGCTGATGGACAGCTCTGCTTCTCTGCTCTCCCAGGGAATTGTGGTGGACGTGCCATTTGCATCCTTCTTCCTGAGCCAACTGCTTGGGCACCACCACAGCGTCTTCTATAGCTCGGTGGATGAACTGCCTTCTCTGGACTCCGAGTTCTATAAAAACCTCACCTCCATCAAGGTGAGCATGGAATGGTGGGTGAGCTAAGCCGAGCACTGGTGTGAACTCACAGCTTGCGAAGTCCCAGAAGGAGATGGCCTGTCCTCTCTTATTGCTGTTGCTGTAGCTGCTGCAGGCCCCTCACATCCCCCTGTGGGCAGTCCCACTCGGGGCTGATCCTCACAACCTCCTTCCTCAAAGTCACAAATGACTTTCTTTGCGTCAAGCTGTTCAGCAGCCATGGGTGTTCCCAGCACCAAAGCAGCGCCTCAAGGGAGGGTTAAACCTCTAAGCACATAGTGCTCCATGGCCCTAACACTTTCCCCTTCTCTGTTACATTAGCGCTATGATGGGGACATCGCTGACCTGGGCCTGACGCTGTCTTACGACGAGGACGTCATGGGTCAGGTAGGTCCACCCTTTGGCTGAGCTCCCTTTCCACTGCCCCCATGGGCTCCTGAGACCTGCCGTGTTATTTGTTTTCCTCAGAAAGAGCCCCAAGCTGAGGCTCTGTCTGGTCCCTTGTCCTCCCCACCCCTCGCCCATCCTCCTCCCCTCTTGCCAGGAGGGAGGGCCCCCTCCTTTCCTTCCCAGTTGACCTGGCCTTTGAAGCTTCCCGCAGAGACCCTGCTTTCTTATATCGCATTTTAGGGTAATTCCCCATTTGTAACATGGCTTTTCGTTACCATGGTGAGGATTAGCCGTTACAAATGGAGGATTATGTCTTAGAGAAGGGGAAGATGCCACCTGAGAAGCGCCTCAAGCTCAAGCAGAAGCCTGTCCTTGTTCATTCTCAGCATACAGAGCAGAGCAGGGAGCAGAGACCCTGGTCTCAGGGCCGCAGCACGTCTCCTCCCACGGTTCCTTCTGGCTTTTCTCTGTAGCAGCCTCCGCCCCCTTTGACTGTGTCCTGGTGGAGGTCCCTGCATGAGGCTCTGGGAGTGCAGGTCCAAGGGCCGCTCAGGAGAAACCACGCCATGAGCTTCTTAATGCAGAGCCGACTTATTAGACTCGCGCTTGGGCACCTCAGAACCCCCAGTCTCCCTGAGCCACACTTTCCATATCCATTTGCCAGATGCGAGTCCTGGATGGGCCCAGTCTGTAAGCACCGCTGGGAGCCCTGCGTGGCCTGTCCTCCTGAAAGGCCCCTGGGCAGGCTGGCACGTGAAGGCTCTGAGAAGCCTGTAAGGAGGAAACCAAAGTGGAGCTGAGTTAATCTCAAGCTTCCCTAAATCCTGGGACACAGAACTCTTCTTTGAAGGAAGGAAAGAATGCTGTCTCACAGGATCGTTCTCTACAGAATAGCTCACGGGCAGGGTGTTCCTGGAATCAGGGGAAACCTCAGGCTGGCTGATTCTTAAGGGCCCTTTCAGCTTTAAAACCCACTGGTGCCACCTGAGATGCTGACAGCAGTGGGACTGGGATCAGTGTGTTCCTTTCTAGAGCTGTAGGGTTATAGAATCTTCACAGAATTTCTATTAAAATTGGCTTCAAATGATATGTCCTTTGATTTTTAGGTGATCCACGGAAGTGTTCTTGAAGTTGAAAGAAGCAGTTGATTTTACAGAGTTTAAAATAAATCTATAATCAGATGTTGAGGCTTTATCCTGACATAATTTTTCTCCCGACTATAAAGATAATGAAACTTCTAACAAAAAAAAAAATTAGCTCTAATATGAGCAAAAGATGAAAAGATAATGAAACTTCTAACAAAAAAAATTAGCTCTAATATGAGCAAAAGATGAAAACGCAAGCTGCCCGTAATGCCAGTGCCCACAGGGTGCCCGTGATAGTGTGTTACCTGCGTCCTTTGAGACTCTTTCCCGAGTCTCCCTTTCCAGAAATGATGCCATTCTGTGCATATTGTTACATCAGTGGCCTTTTTTCACCTTTTTAGTAAACGCACATTTTCATCATATTGTTTAGTACCTGCACAGTATTCCAGGGTATGGATGTACCAGTGTTTATTTAACCGTCCTACTCTGCTCTGAAATGCCAACACATTCCCCTCCATGACATCCCGAAGTCTTAATACAAATGTTTGAACAAGGATTGGGTGAGAAAAAAACCTTTTGTATTGATCATGCAGGGTCTGCTTGTTGATATTTCAGCCTTGACTTTTTATGAGAAAGGATGGTTCCCAAGCATGTGCCATCTTAATTCCATCATTATCATGGATGTTTGTGCTGGGCCCTCTCATCTCCGGGAAGCTTTATTTCCCCATTAGAGTCCTCCCTATTAATTACTCCCATCTTCTCCCCCAGCTTGTTTGCCATGAACTGATTCCTGGAGGGAAGACCATTCCTGTTACAAATGAAAATAAGTGAGTATAGCAATTAGGTTTTTAAGGTCACCACTTGAAAAGACTTCATTCTGACTCTCTGCGCTTATGTTGAGAATTTATTAAGATAGATTGAAGTAGAAAGAGGCCATAAATATCATAATGGAATTTACTGGTTACAGTTCATAGGCCAGAATTGTATTAAATTCAATTTGCGGCCGGGCACAGTGGCTCATGCCTATAATCCCAGCACTTTGTTAGGCCGAGGCGGGTGGATCACGAGGTCAGGAGTTCGAGACCAGCCTGATCAACATGGTGAAACCCCGTCTCTACTGAAAATACAAAAATTAGCTGGGCATGGTGGCTCATGCCTGTAATCCCAGCTACTCAGGAGGCTGAGGCAGGAGAATCGCTTGAACCTGGGAGGTGGAGGTTGCAGTGAGCCAAGATCGCACCAGCACACTCCAGCCTGGGCGACAGAGTGAGACTCCGTCTCAAAAAAAAAAAAAAAATTGATTTGCAAAATAAGAATTGACCATTTATTTTTTGCAGTAGCACTTCTAAGGTCAGAGGCACCCAGGCCACGGTGTTCTTAGGAGTTTAATAACGGCCCTAGATGCTGACAGATGGATTCTGAGCCATTCAGCACACTGTCCTGAACCCAGAGGGCACAGAGGTGGAAAGACACCTTGGCGGGGAGGGGCAGATCATTTTGGATGATAGCACGTGGCAGTTGTATAAAACAGTGTTCTTGAGAAGACACCGTGATGAATTCAAATGCCACAGACGGAGGTCCTTAGACATGGGAATTGGAGAGACTCTGAGGCCCAGCAACTATTGTCACAGATAAAGGGGTCTGCAGAATCTATCATAAATGTCATCCTTTTTGGTCCCTAGAAGCAAAACCTCTCAGTGCATGGTCTCCACTCGGCCCTATTGTCACCTAATTAAAACAGTGGAGCCTGGCATGAGAAGCAGACATTGGCCCCCTTGTCAGTTTATCAATCTCCCGCCGCCAGGCTCAGTTGAGCATTTGAACTGTTAATTGGAGCATCAGTCTCTTTAGTGACAAGTGAGGGCTCAGTCCCACCTGGTGAGTCATTTGAATCAGATGCACGTCACAGTCCAGTGTTCCCAAGCATCATGTTCCTCTCGGATCAGGTGGTTCAGTCAGTCTGCAAGCTTGGGACTTTTTTATTTAGACTGTCAGAAACGTCAGGAGAACAGACCCTGTTTTCATAATGATTGAAATACACTGGCCTTGCTCCTTGGCCACAGGGCATTAGTTTGAAAACTTAGAAGGAACAAAGTGCAGATTGGGAGGGACTGCCTGGAAGAGTAGAGAGGGCCCAGCCAGGGCCAGAGAGAGAGCATGGTAAGTCCTGCCCCTGCCTGCCATGTAACCTGTAGCCATTCCTTTAGGGGGGTGCTTGTAGGGCAATGTGTATAAAATACCTTCCTGGGTGTCAGGCTCAGAGGAGGGCTTAAATGACAGCAGTGATGTTTACCATCCTCAGATGGGTGACGTGTCACATGGATCCTGCCACCCCCTGAGAGGACACGCATTGCCAGGTGTTGCAGCTTGGGGGTGACGGTAGGTAGTCACTCACTCTCCCCACATAGACACTGGCTGCTAAGTAGAGCGCCCAGAGGAGGTAGGTGGGAGCAGGCTGTGCTGGAGGGAGAGTCCTGTCCTGCTGGGAAACCTCTTATGTGGAAACTTGTTTCACAGATTCTTAGCATTTATAGCATAAAGCCTCAGGTCAGGGTAAGGATACTCAGTTCTGCATACTAACTCAAAAGGCCTAGCAGTGCCAGTTTCTCCCTCTTTAGGGGTGATACTTGATCTTGCACTTTATGAGTGTTGGATGTTTCCCATACTCTCTTCTCTCGTATCTCCCTCTCTCCTTCCCTCCCTCTCACCTCCTCCCTTCCTCTCCCCCTTTCTCAGTAAAGTGGAGCAGTACTCGTCACCTGCTTCAAAGTATACCTGGAAGGAGGAGCAATGATAGGAAAATCATATTTGTATGTATTAATGTACAGGTTTGCTGCTGGAAAATTTTTTTAAACAGGGGTATTTTTGAGATTACTAAAGCTTTAGCATTGTAAAACATTTATTTGGACTCTACTGATTTGGAATTGGTGAGAGTCGTACGTGGGCCGGGCTCAAGTTCTTTGCTAAGAAATCAGTGATGCAAGGCTGGGTGCGTTGGCTCACACCTGTAATCCCAGCACTTTGGGAGGCCAAGGCAGGTGGATCACCTGAGATCAGGAGTTGAAGACCAGCCTAGTCAACATGGTGAAACTCCATCTCTACTAAAAATACAAAAATTAGCTGGGCATGGTGGCAGGCGCTGTAATGTCAGCTCAGGAGACTGAGGCAGGAAAATCACTTGAACCCAGGAGGCAGAGGTTGCAGTGAGCCGAGTCGCGCCATTGCACTCCAGCATGGGCGACAAGAATGAAACTCCATCTCAAAAAAAAAAAAGAAAAGAAAAAGAAAAGGCCAGGCGTGGTGGCTCACATCTGTAATCCCAGCACTTTGGGAGGCCGAGACGGGCAGATCACCTGAGGTCAGGAGTTTGAGACCAGACTGGTCCAATATGGTGAACCCCATCTCTACTAGAAATACAAAAAAATTAACTGGGTGTGGTGGTGCATGCCTGTAGTCCCAGCTACTTGGGAGGCTGAGGCAGGAGAATCGCTTGAACCCGGGAGTCAGAGGTCGCAGTGAGCCGAGATCGCACCACTGCACTCCAGCCTGGGTGACGGAGTGAGACTCTGTCTCAAAACATCAATAAATAAAAAGAAAAAAGAAATTAGCGATGCTAGCAAGCCTGTTGGAATGTATGTAACCTGTTGAGAGGATTATATGCTTTATGCAGTTGTAGTTGAGGGCACTGTGTTCATCAGAGCAGACCCAGAGACCCTCTGCTTGGAACCATTGTAAGTTGCTCTGACTTCCCAGTTGAGTCCACTCCTAGCCCAGCTGCGTGTTTAAAGCATCTGCAGGTCCGCCTTGCCATAGCATTAGACTGTTGATCCAGATTAGCAAGGTTTTGATTAAAGTTTTGACATGAAACAATTTTTTTCTATTTTAAAACTTATTAGAGGACTGAATGGTATCTTAATTGATTTATGTCCAGAAGAATGAGATTAAATGAAAGTCCAAAAAGCACCCTTTGTACTAAGAAGGGCCCCCTTCTTACCTGGGGAATGTCTCCTTGTGATTCCCGACATAGTGGGGGCTTACCCCGAGGTGTGACCTATGGGTTTTGGGGAGGAGTGAATGATGCAGTGCCCTCAAAGGCTTGATGGGTTCACAGTGGCGTATGGTGTGCAGTTCGTGAGTGCTGTCGTCATTGTCGCCATTGTCATTGTTCTGATGAAACACTCTGGTACTATTTGTGTTTTTTGTAAAATGGTTCAGAAATGACTAGACTGTCTTTCAGCCCATTAGTGACAGCCTGCCCCGTCCTGTTAATTGTCATTGTTATCTCTTCCTTGTTGGCAACAGAATTAGCTACATCCATCTGATGGCACATTTTCGAATGCACACTCAAATAAAAAACCAAACAGCTGCCCTCATTAGCGGATTCCGTTCCATTATCAAACCCGAGTGGATCCGAATGTTCTCAACTCCTGAACTGCAGCGTCTCATCTCTGGCGACAATGCTGAGATTGATCTGGAAGATTTAAAGTAAGAGGCGGGTGGGGGGAAGGGTGAAATTCCTTGGCCTCCCAGAAAGCCAGCTGCTCCCTCGCTGGGTTCCTTTTAGAGAGTTGTTTTAGGAGCCTGTCTCCAGAACTCCTTCTCCTCCCTGGACTGGCTAGACTGCTTTGGATTAAAAGCTTGACCACTTGTCTGCCTAGAGATTAAGAAGTGGAAGCAGGCCTGAGGACTGGGGGTTCTCTGAAGCTCTAGGAGATGGGGTCAGAGGATCTGGGGTTGGCCTCTGCTTGGGAACAGCAGGGCCAGCTCTCAAATTCCCCACCCTTTTAGCTTCCCAGGGAGATAGAGTTATTGAGGCATGAACTTCTGGCTTTAAGAGAAATTAGTAGTGTTCCCCAGGCCTGCCAGAGTGGACCGTGCCAGCTGTCTGCATGACCTGCCTGCCTGTCCATAAGTGCCCACGCTAGCACATTGCTGAGCCCAGGTCTGTATTGCTTTCAGGAAGCACACAGTCTACTACGGTGGTTTCCATGGAAGTCACAGAGTCATCATCTGGCTCTGGGATATTCTGGCCTCCGACTTCACACCGGATGAGAGAGCTATGTTTCTGAAGGTATTTTATTTATTACCTATGCATGCATGCATGTATTCTCATAAACCTGGAAGGCCAGTTGATGTGATAATTTACGCTGAAGAAACTGAAATTATCAGGAGGACCTCAGATAGTCAGCACATCCTCTCCCACAGGCAGGCCTCCCGGTAGGCCAAGCAGTAACCAGAGAGGGGCTTGAGGGGCACGGCCGAGCCTGCTGTGTGTCCCTGGCTGCAGGGACAGGCCTCCTGCACAGGTGGGCATACCTGTTGTGCTTGGCACTCCGTCCTCCCCTTCACCTATGCTGGCCTTGATAACATCTTTTTTCTTTATTTCCTTTCATTATAGAAGTAAATGACCCTCTGCTTGGAACCTTACCTTAGGAAAATACAGATAAGCAAAATATTAAACAATTGCTGTTCCTCCAGTATGGAATTGTCAACTCTCTACACTCCTACTCACCAGGGACTATCTCTCTATACCCATTTTCTCAATAGCGTAAGACACACATACACACCCACAGTGTCCCAATAAAACACACACAATTGCTTAGGCTGATATCAAGATGTATTTTTGCAAATAAAGTGGCTGACGTTAACTGGTTCCCCAGTTATGGTGTCTGTAAAAGTTGTAAATGTTCAAAATATTCCCCTAATGCCACTGCATTGTTTTTTGTTACTGACATCAGCAGTGTGTAAGTATTTCCTAGGACGCTGAATGGCACACACGCTTCTCTGTGTATGTGTTATATATGTGTATATTTCTCTAAAAATGGGATCCTATCATTTCCCACCAGCCTTCCTACTTGACAGAATATCAATGAACATTTTGCCATGTTCTGGTGGTAAATTTAGTGCCTTGAAATGTTTTCTTTTGGAGGTTTGGGCTTGAACAATCTCATGTGGCCTCATCTGTTGAGGCAACCTGGACAGTGTCACTGGCAATTAAAATGACAGCTGGTTTCCTCTCTCCTGGGTGGTCATTCTGAGGAGAGTTTATTCCTGTTGAAGAGGCCCTCACGCAGTCCAGCAGATAACACAAATGCCCCACATCCCCACAGGTCTCCGGGGATTTAGGATGGGCAGGCAGACAGAATTCCAGAAGTTGATTCTGGGAGAATCAGTTCAGTTTTCCCAGAAGTGCCTCATGGGCAAAGCAGTTTCTGCCGAGCTATAAAACGGCTCACGCTGGCCCCTCCTACAGAGGAAAACCAGTGTCTCATCATTGTGCAGGTGCTGCCCCACAAAACAGGTGTGTTTGTGTCTTTGGATAACCTGTCACCAAACCTACAGTTCCTTACCATGTGCCTGCCCTTTTGTGCAGCTGCATACAGGCCCCAGAGTCAAGCAGAAGAAATGTAACCCTTGCCCAGGAGTGGATGTGACCACGACCACGCTTCTCTTAAATGTAAAGCAAGCAGAGCATCCAGGGGTTTCCTGTGTCCTCCGCCCCTCCCCGCTCGCAGGAGCGGGAAAGCTTCCCTCCCTCCTTTCACCCACCTGAATTTGCAGCGGGCAGACCTGAGCCGGCCTAAATTGGGATGCACAGATACTTCTGTGTCTGTCCCCTTATTCTTAAAACAAGGACTAACCACAGCCCCGACACACAGCATCCGTAGAGTGATTGGATGAGGTTGCATTCAGGGAATGCTCATCACAGTGTGGAAACACAAAAATGCTTCCTGCATTGATGCTGCTATGGTTTTTATAAATAAAACATGTTAGAATAGGAATAGATCTTGTTAATACTCTTTTTAAAACTTTTTTTGATGCCCGACACACATAAACTGTCTTTGGATGGTCTCAGGAATCTCACAACCATTTATAACAGACCCAAACCCTCAAATTGCCCCTGAGTTTTGGAGGACGGCTTGATGATGTAAGTGACAAGCCCCTGTATCCCCTAGAGAAGGGAGAACATTCTTGGCTACTGTTGAGTTAAAGTGAATGGTTTCTTGGGACACTCCTGTGCAAGTTTATCACTTAGATTTCCAGGCTGGTCAGATGCCTCTCTCCAGGCACGAGCTAGCACATTTGCGGGAATAACGCAGGGGCTGCCGCTTGGAGAACGCCGGGAGTTCCCAGGGGGTAGCAGGGAAGTGTGGCTGGCTGCCCACAGGCCCCACTTGGGCTGCCGGCACCTCAGCCTGCTCTGCAGCCTCACTGGCTCTGGGGCCTCATTTTTGTCAGTGTGCTGAGAGGTTATTAGTCTCTTGCACAGGGTCCCCCGGGGCCCCAGCACATAGACCACTCTAAATCAGCAGGCCCAGGGCTCAGGTGACTGCACCTGTGCAGTCCCCTCTGCATGAATAAGGAGCCGGCAGGATGCCAAGTGCAAGGCCAGTGAGTGCGGGTCTCCCGGGCTCCCTCTGTTGGCACCACGTGCAGTGGGTGCCACCAGCCTCCGCCTCGCCCTCACCGTCTCCCATGTTCTCGTCACGTGGTCTCTGTGGGAGGGTGTCAGCTGCTGCTCTGTTCCTCTTAACAATCCCACAGGAGACCTGCCTCCCGGGGACGCCTCACCAGTGCCCTGGCTGGGCATTTGTGCTGTTCCTACTCTGCAGTCACACGTGCTCTCACAAGTGGCCAGTCGCACCTGTTGGGTATGGGTTTCATGTGTCTTAGTCCCCGAGAGCAGCACCCTTGAGAGAGATGTACGGCGTGTGCCAGTTTTGGGGCCAGATCCACCCCGCCACCCCATACGGCTGGCTAGACAGCAGTTACAACACGGTAACAGACAGAGCAGACACGTGCTACACAGCTGCAAGGGCCTGTCCTGGAAGAGCAGGAGCCTGCCCCGTCCCCACTGACCCTGCTTTGTGTTGCAGTTTGTGACCAGCTGCTCCAGACCCCCGCTCCTGGGATTCGCCTACCTCAAGCCTCCATTCTCCATCCGCTGCGTGGAGGTGTCGGACGATCAGGTACCCCCACGGGGTGGGTGGGGAAGAGCCAGCCTTGGGCAGTGTTCCTTGACTTCCCTCTTGGTGGTTGTCTGCTGTGCCCACTGTGCAAGGCCCTTATCTAGTCCATATCTCAGCAAGGCAGGCAGCTGGACCCCTCAGAGCCAAGTGAGGAGGGCCCCACAGTTCTCACGGCAGGAGAACCAGCCAGCCCCAGAGAGACTGCCCACGGACTCAGCCCTCTCTCGGCAGCCCCTTTCTCTTTCCTTCCTCAGGGAAGGGTACCTGGAGTGGGGGTGGGTACGTGCTGTTTTTAGTGGCGTCTGGCCTCACCGGGGCTCCAGATCTGAGGCAGCATGGGAGAAAGTGAGAGAGTGGGCTCAGGAGGCAGACAGGCGCAGACTCGAATGCTACTCCTACCCCAGCAGGCTGTGCACGTCCAGGCTCGCTGCTTCATTTCCTCATTGGCCAAAGGAGAAGGAAAGCCTTCAGGGTTACGGAGCTCTGTGTGTCTCAAGCCTGGCCCACTGTGGGTGCTCAAATGAGAGTCCTACTCCCCATAAAAACCCAGTGGCCGCCTCTGGGTGTAACTGCCTCTCATGATGCAGTTTGAGCCCGTGATGCCACCTTGTACAGGGAGCTACACAGTCCTCGGCCTCCATGCTTAAGGGAAAGTTGGCCCAAGTCATGGTCTGCCACCGGCCACAGCACCAGTGAGGAGGGAGGAGTGCATTCAGAAATGTTTGGGCACCTAACAGTTTTTACAGCATTCTACTTTTTGACAATTGGTTAACCAGTAATTCGCTGTGAACCGGAAGGCCCCATTTCCAAAAGCTTACTTAGTGCAGGAATTCTCTGTGCAGGCCCCAGGGAGAAGGGGTTCCTTCTCTGGAAGCCAGTCGTCTTGTGTCTGGGGCTTGACCTTGGGTAGTGGTGCCAGGGCAGCGCCCTGCACTCTGCCCAGCATCCAGGGACTGGCCAGATCCCCTCCCTGGGCTCCCTGGCCTTGGCATCTGCCTGGGCTCCCAAACTAGGCCCTTCCCAATTCAAGGCCACGATGTGTGCCTTCAGGACACCGGGGACACTCTGGGCAGCGTCCTCCGGGGCTTCTTCACCATCCGCAAGCGGGAGCCAGGCGGCCGCCTGCCCACCTCCTCCACCTGCTTCAACCTGCTCAAGCTGCCCAACTACAGCAAGAAGAGCGTCCTCCGCGAGAAGCTGCGCTACGCCATCAGCATGAACACGGGCTTCGAACTCTCCTAGCTCCTGTCCCAGCCCTGCCTGCAGGGCTCCTGGGCTGCCAGGGACCTTCAGCTCCCAGAGGCAGTGTGGTCCCTGGGAATGTGACCAACATGCCAGGTGACGTTGGCCCCTAGACCCTCTCTATAGCCATGAGACTCCTTGTGGCCTCAAGAACTTTAGACGCCCACGACAGCACTACACAGCATCTCCAGGTGATGCCCAAGGCACAGGGCTGCAGAAAATAAACCTCCAGATTCCACCAACACGGGTCCATTCTTCCTGGTAATGGCAGAGGGGCTTCTTTTAGCTAGTTTGATCTTTTGGGAGTCTGTCTTTCCTTAGCCGTCTGAGTGAGCTGTGTATGAACAAGTCCCAGGAGTTCCAAGAGTCTAGAGTGGTTTTTGCAGCATGGGTCTGAGTGTACAAAGCCTACTGTGCGTGAGATCCTCTCCTTCCGTTTCTGAAATCTCTTACTCAGGTAAGGCCTCGCCAAGCCTCTATGCACCCCACAAAGTTTCTGCCTCCATGCCGTCCACAGCGCCTCTTCCCAGACAGCCAGGCCCATCTGCTGCCCAGGGAAGCGCAGGCGCCTGCTAGGGACGCTATGGACACCGCGAGTCCAAGGCGCTGCTCCTGCCTTGAAGCCACGCGCTCCACGCTGCGGCCCTCCCACTTTCTGCGTCCTCAGCGGGCTGAGCTGCCAGGGAGCCTTCCCGGACCTGTTCCCGTCCTATGCATTCACATTGGCATCCTGGTTTGGGAGAAGAAAAACAATGGCCCTTAGCAGCAGCCCCGTTTCCAGAACGTGCTGGCTGTTACCCAAAGCCTGCTTCTCCCGCGGAGGACGGCTGCCTTTGACCCTGCTTATTTGTCTCACTGGTTATCTAATGAGGAACAAACACTAACCTAAGGTACACATCCCATCTGGGCGGTGGCTTCACTCCTGAGTCTGCAAAATCCCAGGAAACTTGGGTCTTGCTGCCCATCCTTCCTCAGCACAGGGAACCCGGAAGCCCGTTGCACTGACAGAGGCTCACACCCTCTGGGTTTTTTTTTTTTTTTTAACTTCATTTCTCTTCCAACCCATTGTGTTCCTCTGCCCTCATTCTTTACCTTTGTTGTAAGAACTTTAGCTCCAGGGAACTGAGGCAGAGGCCCTGTTCGTGGTCTGTGTTGACAGCCACCCACCCTCTCCCACCTCATGCTCCTGCACCTACACCACCAAGGTTGATGCCAGATTCGAAGCCAGGAAGGCTCAGTCCCTCCACTGCTCTCCTCAAAGACGCAAAACATTTTCCAACAAGAGCCGTCACAGTGGCAGCAAAGCAGGGGCCACCCGTCTCCACAGTCCTTCAGAGTTTCAGCTGCATCCTGGTGTCCCACCCAGGTCGAGCCCCCAGGCTTCTGGAAAACAGTGTGTGCTCTACTTTGATGGAAACATGGCAAGGAATTTAAAGACAGGAATGTATTAATATTATTGAAGGTGTGTTCGTAACCTCTGATTCTGTGGACTTGCCACTTTCTCCAAACGCTCGGTTCCTTTGAAGATTTCTTCTGAACGTGTGTGCGCACGCTGGGCGGGTTTGTGCATACATGCGGGGACCCCAGACTGTCAGCACAGGGAAGATGGATCCCATCCTAATTTTTATCACCTGAAGGTTGGAACCAGTGAGGGACTGGGAGAGAGTGATTTATAAGCACCAATATCAACTTCATGTGGATTTTTGACAAGGAGGGGTAGTTTGTAATTTCATTTAAATTCTTTTCAGCAGCTGGAAATATTGCACTATCTGAAACACTGAATCTCCTTTTGTAACTGGTGTTCACTGACACCTTGATGGCTCTTGATGGCTCTAAAAAGTTGTAGGATTTTTTGTTTTTGTAGCTAACTTATGGATTGAGATGTGATCAAAGGCTTTATTAAATTTGTACTTCAGCATATGATGGCTGCGTTCTGCATTTCATTCCGCCATATGCCTGGACCGTTCACACTTGGGTATCTGGGCTTAGGGAGCATGTAGGCTTCCACAATGGAGGGAAGATGTGGAGGGGCGCAGAGCACATGTCCTCGCCTCCCCAGCCAGAGTTCAGGGTTGTTGGCAATCTGTCCTATTTGCTTCCAATTGTGTTTCAAGAAGTAACACATTTCAGATGAGCACCCTCTATGGGCCCATCCCTCTCACCCACTTCCCAGAGGCAGCTGTCACCATAGGTTGGGTGTATATCTTTGCAGTCCATGTTTTACACAGTAATATTCTTTTTTTGTTTTTTTGAGATGGGGTTTTGCCATGTCACCCAGACCAGTCGCGAACTCAGGGGCTCAAGTGATCCGCCCACCTTGGCCTCCCAAAGTGCTAAGATTACCGGCATGAGCCACCATGCCCAGCCAGTAGTAACTTTCAAAAGTGATCAACGGATGTTGAACAAACCCAGATAAGTGTCTGGAGTGAAATTTTACAGCTACTTCTGGGTGTGCCAGGCGTTGTTCCCTTAGTGAGGATTGCACTTGCTGTCTCCCCACAGGACACGCAGCCCTTCTCACTGCATTCCCCAGCAGGTTTCCTCGGCACCAGGAGCCCAGGTCAGACCTGCCAGGTGTTTGCCCCGCCTTGGTGCTTCTGTCCTGACCCTCGGCAGCTCTGATGTCCCAGTGGCTTCTCGCTGCTCCCCTGGCCTGGGAAGCCCCTGAGGATCAGAGCACAAACTTGGCTTGTTAGGATCCAGTCAGGAAAGAACCCTGGAGAGGCTTGTGGCCTCTCTGGAAGTCAGATGTCTCAACACCCAAGAAGAATTCATGCATGCAGGCGTCCTCACAAGGAGCGTTCATGTAACTAAAAGAAAAAACAGTGTAACCACCTGCCTCCCCAAAACACACATCGCCAGCCTCCAGTGTGAGGCACACCCACCTAAAACTAAAGCTTTATTCTGTGACATTCTGGCTTTTGTTTTGTTTTTTTGAGATGGAGTCTCGCTGTCGCCCAGGTTGGAGTGCAGTGGCGCGATCTCAGCTCACTGCAGGCTCCGTCTCCCAGGTTCACACCATTCTCCTGCCGCAGTCTCCCACATAGCTGGGACTACAGGTGCCCGCCACCTTGCCTGGCTAATTTTTTGTATTTTTAGGAGAGACAGGGTTTCACTGTGTTAGCCAGGATGGTCTTGATCTGACCTCATGATCCGCCCGCCTCGGCCTCCCAAAGTGCTGGGATTACAGGCGTGAGCCACCGCGCCCGGCCAACATTCTGGCTTTTACTTACAAGTTATCACTACAAAGAGAAAGGATGTCTTTATAACCAGGAAAAATAAGTGAGTTTTTAAAATTATTTAAATGGAAATGTAATTGTAATATGCTGACAGAACTTGCAAGTGCCTAAGAATAATTAGCTGGAACAGAGTTTGAGAAGCGCTGGCCTCCACTCTTCTGACAGCAGCAGAGCCTGTTAGCAGACAAGGCACTGCTGAAAGCCATAGGGTCTGGACAGCTGGGTTCTCGCCAAGCTTGGCGAGTAAATCCAGGACCCCCTTAGGCCTCAGGCTTATCTCCTGGAAACTTATCAAATTGGCCAGAGTGGCCGGAGAACTGTGGAAGTGGTTCCTTCAGTGCTGTTTTCCAAGAAGCAGAGCGTGGGCTCTGGAATCGCAGAGACGTGTGAGCAAACCCCAACCCTCCACTTCCTGCCCCACGTGGAGGGCAGCCTCCCTGTGTGTTCCTTATCTAGAACACAGGAATCTTGATGTCCCCTCCAGAGCACGTGAGGATTAAATGCAGTTACATATAACGCACCCAGCGCAGCACCTGGCACCAAATACGCATCCGTTAGTCCTCTTCCTACATTTCCTCACCTTTCACTTTAAGAAAACAGGGCTGCCCATGACGCTGGAGATCAGGCTCGGATTAAGCTTCCAGAGTGGCTCCTGCTGCTGCTGATGATCCCAGCAGGGTGAGGAGAGGCTGGATGGAGAGCAGTTATCTGTTGCACTTAGGCAAGATCGGAGGAAAGTCACATTCCCTCATCCACACTGCCGCCTCTGAGGAATCGTCTGAGTGGCACAGAACAGAAGCAAAGTGCCTTTCAGCCAGAAGGATCCAGCCAAGGCGTTTCCAGGCCCCTGTGGCCTCAGAGCACCTCACTGTGCCCCCTACACTGCACATACAATCACTTGGACTGTGATTCAGAAGAAGCTGCATGGCCAGGCTCGGTAGCTCATGCCTGTAATCCGAACACTTTGGGAGGCTGAGGCGGGCAGATCCCCTGAGGTCAGGAGTTCCAGACCATCCTGGCCAATACGGCGAAACCCTGTCTGTACTAAAAATACAAAAATTACCTGGGTGTGGTGGCGTACACCTGTAGTCCCAGCTACTCGGGAGGCTGAGGCTGGAGAATTGCTTGAACCCAAGAGGCGGAGGTTGCAATGAGCCAAGATCACCCCACTGCACTCCAGCTTGGGTGAGAGAATGAGACTCCGTCTCAAAAACAAAAAAAACCCACAAAAACAAAACTGCACAGCAGCCTAGGCAGCATTCATAGTTCTCACCACCCTCTGGAGCATGGGGTCAGAATGGCATCCTTTGCTTCACGGCAGTCATCCTAACTGTTACACTTGTTGAGAGCATGTGCACCAGAGCCCCAGCTGAGTGCAGATCTTACGAGGGCATCAGAGAGAGCAAGGGCCTCAGAGCATCCTGCCGCTGGGTGCAAACCCCAGCTCTGCCGCCCACGAGCTGGGAGGCCGGTGGAAAGTTTCCTGGCCCCTCAGACCTGCAGTTTCCTCTTCCATGAAACGAGGATAGCAGCACCCACCATGCAGTCTTGCCGTGAACCACAGAGAAATGGGCTGAAAAGCCCCAGTCTGTGCCATCTATGAGCCATCAATGACTCATGGCTGTGATAACTGTCATTATTTTGTTCCAGGGATCGAATTGACATTCCTTCTGGAGTTTGTTTTTGAAACTCCTTGCAAGACGCTTTGGCTGACATTAACAGGACATCCCGGGGAGCCTCTGCTGGGCTTCGCTCAGCCCCTGGTGTGCAGGCTCCCTGTGTGCCCACACCCCAGCTATTCCCAAGCTTCCATTATGCACTGGGGGCAGCAGCTCCTCCACCCGGGGACCAGCAGTTGCAGTTCCGTCATGCTTTTCTTACCGTGACAGTCCAAGTGTTTTCTGAGCTGTAGGGAGACTCAAAGCCTTGGGCATACTGGGATGGGGTCTGTGTCAGCTTATAGACCTTCCACCGAGAGAGCCAGCCTGCTGGAGCCCACCAGCAACGACAGAGAAACCTCTCTGAAGATGTGCCCTGCCTCCTTGACCCCAGAGAATCCTGCAGAGGAAGCTGAAACGTTCATTCTGCTGCCGAAGTCTTCTGCTCCTTGGCTGCCCCAGGCCCTGAGTCTGCCTAGATGTATGTCCAGGGTTTGGGTGGGGGATTTTTGGTTTTTGTTTGTTTGTTTTTTGAGACAGGGTCTTGCTGTGTTGCCCAGGCTGGATCAAGATTGCCCAGGCGCAATCTTGGTTCACTACAACCTCCGCCTCCGAGGCTCAAGCAATCCTCCCACCTGAGCCTCCCAGGTAGCTGGGACCACAAGTGTGCATCACCACAACCGGCTAGTTTATTTTGTATTTTTTATAGAAACAGGGTTTTGCCATATTGCCCACGCTGGTCTTGAACTCCTGGGCTCAAGCAATCCACCTGCCTTGGTCTCCCAAAGTTCTGGGATTACAGGCATGAGCCATTCACTGCACCGGGCCCCCTATGTGCAGGGTTACCAGTCAGGCTGCCTTCTCCAAATGCTTCTAAATCTGGTTTTTATGGGGCCATGGCAGTGGCCACTGAGTAAAGGAAGACACTTGTCGGAATGGCACATGGATGTTTAAAAAACTCAGTGTTCTGGAAACCCAGTGTCCTTGGCCTTCAGACCACGGGCATGTGAAAGAGAAGCTATTGTGAAGTCATTCTGGCCCTTCCAGGACTGCCCCTCACACAGAGTCCTAAACTAGCCTGACTTATGCTGGGGAGGGACAAGTTATTTTACAACAAGAACATTGTAGCCAGAACTTGCGCTGTTGCAAAGAGCAGAAGCTGGCAGACCAGCTCAGAGCCAGAGCAGGTGGTGAGGAGGTGTGAGAGCGGCTCTGGGACCCACGCAAGAAGTGCGGTGGGCGGGAGCTGAGGTGGTCCTCTCCTCCTCTTGGGCCACATGAGCCCTTCTCTGCACGTCTCTGGCTCCAGCGTCCCCATGAACTGCCTCTGAGTCCACCATCCTTGCAGCTATGCAGCCTTGCGCTCCTGGGGCCTCTAGCCAAACCACTGCTGCATCCCTCAGACCATGTTCCAGCGTGGTCCACCTGCCTGCGGCTGAGTGGCCTTCAGCTAGGGTCCCCTCACTAGTCTGGTCAGCTCTGATGAGACAGGCCAGGATCCTGCGGGCAGCAGGGGCTGTAGACACAGCAGTTCCCAGATAAAGAGGCCGCAGAAGACCAAGCAGTGACCCAGGCCGGTGACAAGGGCAATGTGGACTAGTGGTCAAGGGCACAGGCCTTGACCTTGGACCTGTACTTGAGCTCGGATCACCACACCCACCCTCAGTGACTTGAGAGTAGGCAGCATTTCACTTCTCGGAGATTCATTTTCCCCAGCTGTAAAGTAGTGAATAACAGTTCCTGCCTGCCATGAGGATTAAACGAGGTCACATCTGTTAAGCACCTGGCAAATTATAGTTGCCCAGTAAATGCTATCTCCCCTTCTTCCTTGGCCTTGGGGCCAGGCAGGGTGGAGTATTGGGTCAGAAGGTAACTCTCATTGCTGTTCTAAAACAATTCCATTGGCTCCTATATTGGTTTCCCATGGCTGCAGCAACAAATCACAACAAGCCGGGTGGCTTAAAACAACGGAATGTATTCTCCTCGGACAGTTCTGGCCAGAAGCCTGAAATCAAGGTGCCCACAGGCAGCACTCCCTCTGGAGGCTCTGGGGAGAAGCCTGCCCTGCCTCTTCTAGCTTCTGGTGGCCCCTGTGTGCTTGGCTGTAGCTGTATCACTCCCATCTCTGCCTCCATCCCCATATAGTCTTCCCTCTAGGGCTTCCTCTTTCTCCTTCTCTTAGAAGGACTTGTCCTTGAATTAGGGCCCACCCTCACCCAAGATGATCTCATCTTGTGGTCCTTACCTTAATTACATCTACAAAGACCTGTTTCCAAAAAAGGTCCCATGCACAGGTTCTGGGGGTTAGCACTTGGACAGATTGTTCAGGGGGACACCATTCAACCCACTACAACTGTCTTCCAGAGCAAGTGTGGCAGGAGGTGATTCTTCATGCCATGAACCACCACATGCTCACAGATCCTAAACGATCTCATAGGGTGAGGGGGTGAAAAGGAGAATTGCTTATTCAAGGACGGGAAATATTTGGCGCCCGTGTCATCACTGCCTCCTCCTCACCCATGGCAGACATTACTAATTGATTCCTGCACTGTGTCTTCATGTGCTGCTTTCAGCAGTCCATGGGTATGGGCCTGGGAAGCTAAACCTGTTTGCCATTTCCTGGCTTATGTCTTGTCTCAAAAGTGTAGTAGAAATAATAATAGTCATAATTAACATTTACTCAGGTGCCAGCCACTTTTTCTTGGAATATGTCACCAAATCCTCTCAATAGCTCTGAGATCATACTATTAATCCCATCCTCAAGATGGTATATGGGTTGAATTCTGTCCCAAAAAAGATGCATCCTAACCCCCACTACCTCAGCATGTGGCCTTATTTGGAAATAGGGTTGTTGCAGATGTAACTAGTTCAGATGAGGTCATATAGGAGTAGGGTGGGACCCTAATCCGATGTGACTGGTGTCCTTACAGAAAGAGAGGACTCGGCCATGTAAAGACAGAGGCAGAGACTCAAGTGGGGAACCTTCAGGCCAAGGAACACAGGGATTTCCAGCCATCACCCATAGCCAGGAGAGAGGCTAGGAACAGATTCTCCTTCACAGCCTGGAGAGGAACCAACCCTGTCAATCTCTTGATTTCAGACTTAACAGCTTCTAGAATTGTGAGAGAATGAATGTCTGCTGCTTAAGGCCCAGAGTTTATGGTGCTTTGTTCCGTCAGCCACAGGAAACTAGTATAGATTTTGAGACCAGACAGATTTGTCACACACCCAAGGTCACATGTTCGGAAGAGGTCAAACCAGGATTTGAACTTGGGCTGGTGGGCATCACAGGAACCGGCAGCTGCTGCTCAGCCCCAGCAGCTGGCCGCCCTGCCCAGGCTAGATACCATGTGGCCAGGCTCCCCACTTTTCAAAAGAAGCCACAAATTCCAATGTCTGTGAAATCTCCAGATTTAAAAATTGTTGGCAGATTGAAAATCTGAAACACCACTGTTCAGGCCTCGGGAAATACAGAAGGGCTGCGTGTGCGTGTGGCTTGTCTGAACACTGCAGATGTGTCAGACACTGGAGCCAAACAGTCTCCACAGTGTAGAGTGACAGGTGGAGCTGGACAAGATGATGTTCACTGGAATAATCCACGGACCTGTCACCAGGTGCCAGAAACCAGCCTCATGCAGACAGGCTCCAGGGGAGTGGCTCGGCACGGGGTCAGCGGGCTGGTAACACAGCAGGACTCGGCTGAGGCCCTAACGGTTTGGGGTTGCATTAATTGTGGGAGAGTGTCTAGAGTGAAGGAGGTAATAGTCCTATTCTGTTCTCTGTGGCTCACACCCTACCTGGAATCGATCCTTTGTTTCTCTCCAGGAGCCACACTTTAAGAAGGATGCAGGAGGCTGGGCGCGGTGGCTCACGCCTGTAATCCCAACACTTTCGGAGGCAGATGGATGACTCGAAGTCAGGAGTTCGAGACCAGCCTGGCCAACATGGCGAAACCTCGTCTCTACTAAAAACACAAAAATTAGCCCAGCATGGTGGCAGGCACCTGTAGTCTCAGCTACTCTGGAGGCTGAGGCAGGAGAATCACTTGAACCCGGGCGGCAGAAGGTTGCAGTGAGCTGAGATTGCGCCACTGCACTCCAGCCTGGGTGACAGAGCTAGATTGTCTAATAAAAAAAAAAAAGTGGGGGGTAGCAGGAAAAACTAGCCCGTAGCCAGAGATGGTACCATAAGGAGGGTTGGAGCAGGCCTCTCAAAGCAAGCCTAGCAGTGTACCCAAGCTACATGTAGACGATGGGCCACCCGAGATGTTAGCAGCATCCTGAGGGGGTGTCGGCCTCTGTCTTGGAGGGTGCTGGCTTAAGGGTTGAGCCTCAGACTGCAGGGTGTGTTTGGGAAGCAGCTGCCCACAGCTCTGGTCGTTAAAGAAGAGAGCGAGCTGGTTCTTCTGGCCCCAGCAATAACAACAGAACGACCTGGAGTATGGTCCCTGCAGCCCTTCCCAGACACAGAGTTCTCATTCTCCAAACGTGGACATCCGGAGGGACACACGGCCTTACGTGGCCACCAGCAGGCCATGGACGGACATTGCCCAGCCCACGTTGCTGCCACAGGTGGACACTCAGAGCGAGAGAGAGGGAAGTTGGGGTGCTGGTGGGAATGGGTGTGGACTGGAATGTTCTAGAGGTATGGGGGGCCTGAGACATCTTGTGAAGTGGGGTGGAGGGCGGGGCTCCTCCATGAGGCCAAAGGTGAACAGGCCTCTGGGTGTTTCAGAAGAACTGCCCTGGCAACATGCAAGTACAGTTCTAGCAGAGACGCCAAATCAACTGTCAAAACCGAGCCACTGCCACCCCACAAAGCCAGAAAAAGCTTCTACGTGACAATCTTGGGTAAGTCGGCCCTCAGCCTCTGCATCTCCCACCACAGACCAAGGCTCCCAGATCCCCCCAGCCCATGCACACCATGTGGTCCCCTCTGTGTGCCTGGATACATCGGGACCCTTGGGTGTCACTGGGGATTCCTGCCCTGCCACATGGGGTAAGTTACTGGTAATTACTCAGCTGTGAGAGCTCCTGGTCATCAGCCTTCAAACACAGAAACTCAGGTATTTTTCCCAGCAGACCCTGACCAGCCTCTGTATTTCTCCATAACGCTGGTCGGCTGGGCACAGCGATCTTGGCAACAGATTTTGCGAAATAAACTTGGTCAGTGGATCCCAGTCAACAAAATGTTTTTCCATCTGTTACCCACTTCCTCCTGCCTGTGAAGGGGCAGTGCTCTCTCCTCCTTATAGGTGAGGCTCTGAGAGGTGGAGTGAGTGACTTGCCCAGGGACTCAAAGCCAGGATATGAGGAACTGGGATGTAAGCCCAAGCCTTTGACCAGGAAGGTGACCTCACTCACTCACTTGCCTTCCCTGATCGTCAGAGGCCTGGACAGAAGCCTCCTGTCTCCCAGAGGGGCTAGTCCCACTGACTCTCCTGACCTGCTCCCATCCCACTAGGGACACTGTCCACGGGAGGGAGCACACCCCATGTGGGGCTTGGTGTGAAGTCTGCTGGGTGGCTTTGTCACATTGCAGATGGTGCCAGATGAGCCGGGCCCCGCCCAGGAAGCCAGACTGCCAGGGAGTTCAGACTCAGCCAACAAACAGACCCACAGGGCCTCCTGTGCCCCAGGCTGGGTGCTGAGTTACAGCCGTGCACACGGTGGACATGATCCCTGCCCTACAGAGCTCACTCTCTGGTGGGAAAGAGTCAGAACTAATTCAAGGAGGAGGTGTATGGCCACATCCTGTGATCAGCGTCCCTGGCATCTAGTGCTGTGCTATTCTGATGCCCACTCAAGTGGGGAAAGCTGAGGTCAGGAGCTGGTCATTCCCATGCCCAAGGCCCCAGAGTCAGTTAAGTGGCAGAGCCAGGATTCAAACCCTGGTCTGCCACACTCCAGAGCCCTCACTCGGTTTGAGCAGGCAGAAGAGGGGTGGGAGAACATTCTAGGCAAAGGGCTCAGCTTGAGCCAAGCCCCAGGGGCTGCTCTGTCCCTTATCTGGAGCCCGCTGCCTCCACTGCTTGTCCCACTTACCCTTGCCGGGGATGCTGGAAACTTGACAGACACACCCATTTTGCCAGTGAGTTCCCACAGCATTTTAAAGGACTTCTTCAGGACCCTAGAGCCCTGGTCTCCCCAAGGCTGCAGAGCAGCAGCTGCCCCCCAGGCACAGAGCTGAAAGGCAGAGCTGGATTTCAGGGTGTGCGGAGTAAAGGGCCGATCTACCCTGCACTTTGGAAGCTCACCGGGTAGAGGGAGGCCAGAGGAATTTCAGGGACTCCACGACTTCCTTAGCTTATCATTCATGTCCCAACAGGCTGCAGCCTGTCTCCCTACCAGCTAAGGCAGAGTTGCAAGTGGGACAGAATCAGTGCCCACTCCAAACATGGCTCCTTGGCTGCATCTGGGAACGGGTTCCATTAGGTGGTGTGTGGAGGGTCTCAAACATCTTAACAGTGATGGTGAATGCGCCAGTGCCTCTGCAGCAGGGGCCAGAGTTCCTGTCTCCCCTCCTGGTTTGCTATCACAGGGGCCCCTGGTGAATAGGCTGGGTGGCTCATCCCAGTGAGTGTTCAAACTCAAAAGCTGGATGGCTAGAAACTGCCCACCTGCACCAAACCACCATCAGAAGTGGTCTTTATCAGCCAGGGCAACAGAAGCCAGCTCTGCCTCACTTAGAAAAGAAATGTATTGGGCAGTATTGAGGGCTGGAAGCCCAGGCCACAAGCAGAACGGGAGCCAGGGCAGTTCAGGGGACCTGTGCAGTACAGCCTGAAGCTGGGTCTCTTTAGGATGCTGTGGGCGTGAATGAACCAGCTCCAGCCAGTAACCCATCCTCGCTCAGTGCATGCAGGGGTCTTTAGGGAAATTCAGAGAAAATTCAGGGATTGAAGTAGACTGGGCAAGGCACTGATGTCATTCATTCTTTCATATTCATTTCAATAAATATTTTCGGGCACCTGCTGTGTGCACAGCCTGTTCTAGGCACTGGGATTCAATCTCATTTTGTTGTTCTTGAGACTGAGTCTCATTCTGTTGCCCAAGCTGGCAATGTGGCACGATCTCGGCTCGCTGCAACTTCTGCCTCCTGGGCTCAGGTGATCCTCCCACCTCAGCCTCCCGAGTGGCTGGAACTACAGGTGCACGCCACCACGCCTGGCTAATTTTTGTATTTTTTGTAAAGACAGAGTTTTGCAATGTTGCTCAGGCTGGTGTTGAACTCCTGGGCTCAAGCGATCCTCCTGCCTCAGCCTCCCAAACTGCTGGGATTACAGGTGTGAGACACCACACCCAGCCGGATTCAGAGTATTTTGAGAGAGACAGACACCAAAGGAGAAACCAGTAAGATAATTTCTGGTGTGTTGAAAATGAGACAAAGAGCCCCATGGAGATTGTATCCCATGGGAAGAAGTAAATCCTCAAAAAGAAATTGAAGCAATTGGATGGTGGGTCCCCAAACAGCAAATATCCACAAGAGGTGTCCTGCCCACACTGGCCCCAGGGCAGTGATCAGGATTCAGATTCCAGAACTAGACTAGAATTCAAATCTAGCCTCAGCCACTTTCTCATCACGACCTGGAGCAAGTCACTTCGTCTTTCCAAGCCTGCAAAATTGGGATGATCACTCTTCCCTGGTTGCTGAGATCAAACAAGGTCATACATGCAGTGCTGGCCATGCAGGCATCATCGAGTTCCATCCTGAGAACTCGATCACGTCCTGGGTGCATGTGCACGTACGCGCGCACACACACGTACACACGCACACGCATGCATGCACGGTGGGGCACCCAAGCCGATGCCCGCTCCTCGAGGCTGGGGGCTATGCATGCCTGACCCTCTGGTGTATTCAATTATAGTTTTAGCCACATTCATTCCTCCCTCCTTGTAGGTAAGATTTATTAAAATACCTAATCACAGAAATAGCCCTGCTCCCTGACAGCAGCCAACCCACAGCGAAGCCACGTTTCCTTGAACCCTCCCCCAAACCCCAACACACGCCAAAACCCTATAATAAGTCCTTGCACAGACCCTCTTCCTGAGGCACCCCAGGTTCCCCACGGTGCGCGTGCTCCCTTATTGCAACAAGACAATAAATCTGACTTTGTTCGACTACAGGTGTGTTCTTGGTGGTCTTTGGCTGCAGGGCACTTTAAACCCAAAAATGTCCCCTGTACAAAATATTTGCAGCCACTTCAGGGGAGGGGAGCTGGAACTGGTTTGTCACACAGCTGGGAACAGCACCCCAGGGAACAACGCAATCAAAAGGAGGTGGTTTCCGGAGCTGCAGTCCCTAGCCTGGGGATGGAGTGGGGGTGCGGGATGTCACGCCATTTCTCACTGGCTTTAGTCTTAACTTTTCGTGCTTTAATGTGAAATGTAATTACAGATTCAGAGTTATGGTGGTGAGCTCGTCAGGGCTAATTAATTAGTCAGATTTATAAGTATTTGGTTCTCAGAGATCAATGACCCTGATGGGTCGCCTGAAAGCTCTGAGAAATCCCCTTCCTGCTAGCTAGTTTTCTTGGGGAGCGGTGGGCTTGGGAGAGCTGCTTTTGCTTTGGCGGCTGGTTGAGAGGGACAGCCTGACCACTCTCAAGCAGCCTGGAGACCATAGGTGCCTCTGAAGTCCCCACACCTTTGAGATCTGTGAGGGCTCTGCCCTAGGAATCAGAAATGTCAAATAGAGGCCACTTGCCCCGCTGCCTCTTCCAGAGGCCACGGCAGACATTAGTAATGGATTCCCAAACCCCTCCCTGTTGAATCTGGACCCAGCACAGCCTGCCAGGCAATTACTTGGAATTGGTGTCTCTTTCCTACCCCTGGGATAAGTCCTTCCCTGCTCTCAGCAGAACAGAAGAGAAAGGAAACTGGATTTTGACACCAGAGGCTGGGATTGAGGTGGGTTTTGCCACTTGCTAACTGGCACACTGGGCTCATCACACTACCTATGGGGGTGCCACTTATCCAGGAAGAGTTAGGGTGATAATCCAGGATGAAAATCTCTATGAGATCACAAACATGAAAGTTCTCTGTCTACTCTCAACCCCTGTACAAGATAAAGATGGGGCAACCAACGGAGGAAGAGATGCCAACATCTCAACATAGTGGGGAAAAGCTGGCGCAGCGATCCCCCAGGGGCAGCTCAGTGGAGGCAGGTTCATTTTTCTTTCAACCTCTTTTGCCCTAGAATGGAAGCCAGGCTTCTACATGCAGGCTGGACTCTGCACAGCCAGCTGCCTCCGACAGGGAACACGGTGCACATTCTCCAGGCTTCCAGACTTCGGGGGGCCCTGATGGCTTTGGCTACTGGAGGGTACCCTCCCCACATGAGGGGGCTGGAATGTATCAGGGAGTATCACCCTCTAAGAAGCTTCTCTCTAGTCTCCAGCCATCCCACGGGAGGTAGATGATTTATTTACAGGCAGAGAAACCACTTGTCAGTTTCCTTTCATTCATGTGTATTACACAGTAAGCCTTTTGTCAAATCCAGCCCAAATTCATTGTAGAAAAATTAGAAAATCCAGACAAAATGAAAATGAACATTAAAACCACCCATCTTCCCACCACTGAGAGATACATATTAGTAACACATGCATTTTTCTATGGTATATAAACACATGTATGTTTCTTTTTAGGATTTGGGTCATTCTATATGTAACATTTTGCAATTTAGGTTTCTTTTTTCACTTAATAATAGTGAACGCCCTTTCATAGAATATGTAGACACCATCATTTTCAGTGGCTTTATGGTATTTCTTACAGTCCCTTATTGTTAATATTTTACTTATTTAATTATCCAGCTCCCTATTGTTGGACATTGTCTTCCAATTTTTCACTGTAATGAGCAGCACTTTTCTGCACTGGAAAAAACAAAAACAACAAAAAACTCTTGCAGTTTCACCAGTGTGACTATTTCCTGCACTGAAAAAACAAAAACAAAAAAGCCAAAAAAAAAAAAAAAAAAAAAACTCTTGCAGCTCCACCAATGTGTCTATTTCCTTCACAAAAATTCTCAGACACAGAGTTGCAGGATTGTAAGGTACACACGTCTCTAGGACTTTCATGCACATTGCCAAATTGCCCTCCTGAAAGTTCATACCGATCTCCACTCCCCGCAACCGTGAGAGTCAACATTTCTCTCTCCCCGCTGAAGTCAGCAGGTGGAAAGCCATAGGCTCAGAACTCTTTCCAGCTGCTGGGATCCTGCAGCTGGACCCCCGAGGGCCATAGAAATACAGTTCTCTCTCTTCCACTCCCCAGTCAAAGCACCTTGAGAGAGTCCCTGGCCGGCCCGGGGCAGGGTCCTGAGGCCACCTGGCATGCCCACTCGCAGACCTTACCTCCTCCCTCTCCCTGTGCACGCCTGGATGTCTTTTCTCAAGGCCTGATGCTCACACCTTGTGGCAGGGTAGCAAGCTTTTGAGTTATAGTGAACCTTATTTCCCTCTACAGCTCCCACAGAGTTAACAGATGTACGCACGTCTGAGGCAGTCATGCGGCAAGAGACTTTGGGCCCAATCCTTTCTGTTTTGACAGTGTGTAATCGAGGTGAAGCCATAAATTTTATAAACAAGAATAAACGACCCTTAGCAACATATGTCTGCTTGACCCTTCCAAGGTGATTGTAAATAAAGGCACCTGCTGACCAGTGAGGGCCATCGGCACTGCAGATGGCCAGTGATGAGGGCCGAAGGACCGGTGGCTTGGGAGCTTGCACTGGGAGGCATTTCGGCAGTGAGGGGCGGGGGGAAGAGGTCACCTTGCCCCCCGCTCCGGTCCTGAGTCAGTTAGACGCCTTCATGCTACTTATGCACTCCGTTCTCCAGGGTGCCTTTGCCCCGTGCTGCCTTGAATTGGCATTTGCTTCTTACCCTTCCTTGGAGAGGACACTTGTAGCTGTGGCATCTAAGTTCCTCCTGGGGGTTTGTTTTTGAGACAGGGTCTCGCTTTGTTGCCCAGTCTGGAGTGCAGGGGCACGATCACAGCTCACTCGGCCACAAGCTCCTGGGCTCAAGCGATCTTTTCACCTCAGTCTCGAGTAGCTGGGACTACAGGTGCGCACATCAATCCTGGGCTTTTTTTTTTTTTTGAAGAAACAGGGTCTCACTATGTTGCCCAGGCTGATCTCAAACTCCTGGCCTCAAGTGATCCTCCCGCTTTGGCCTCCTGACATGTCAGGAGTACAGGCAAGAGCCACCGCACCCAGCCTCTTCCAGGTTTTTGGTAGTCCCTTCACTTCCCCAGAGAAGAAGCCCTGACCCACTTGATTGCCAGTCACGCCCTCACTGCCAACTGTGCCAGGGCGGCCACCCCACGGGGACCTGAAGAGTAGGGTCCTTGTCTTGGCTTTGCCGCTGCCCACAGGGAGCATGCTGGAGACAGGCAGATCCGAGTTCAAATCCAAGTTGGACTTCTTCCTCTCTGCGTGACACCAGCCAAGGTGCCGTCTCCCTGTGCCTCGGTTTCTGAGTCTATGACGCAAAGGTACTAACATCCACTTGGTGGGGTTGTTATGGGGAATACATGCCAAGCATGCAAGGAAGGTGCTCTCCAAGGTTAGCTATGCTGAGATGGTTTAAAAAGCTCTGGTGGTAAGGAGAGCTTAGTAAGTGTCAGCTGTTGACAATATCATTATACCCAGTGTCACCCCCGTGGAGACTGTGTGACTTTGAGCAAGTGACTTTACCCTTTGAGCCCCCGTTTCCTCACCTGTGAAATGGGGAGGATAATTGTATGTACCTTGTAGGGTTCTGAGAACTAGAAAGACATGAACACCCTGGCACTGTAGTACAATTGAGCATAGAGCTAGGTGTTGAGGAAATGCCTGTCATGGTGCTTTGAGGCACAGAGCCCTGATTTAAAGCCTGGTTCTGCCTCCTAGCTGTCTGACCTTGAGAAACTCCTATCTCCTCTCTGGGCCTCAGTTTCCTCATCTGTAAGTTGGGGGTGATAATAGTTCCACCTCCATGAGCTCTTGACATAATTAAATGAACTATTGAATGTAAGGTTCTTAGCAAGATGCCTGGACATAATCAGTGCTCTATGTGTGGTCCTTATTAAGATTTACTTATTAAGTTCTCCTCTCTGCTGGGCAAGGTGGCTTACGCCTATAATCTCAGCACTTTGGGAGGCCAAGGCAGGTGGATCACTTGAGGTCAGGAGTTCGAGACCAGCCTGGCTAACATGGCGAAACCTTGTCTCTACTAAAAATACAAAAAAAAATTAGCCAGGCATCGTGATGCATGCCTATAATCCCAGCTACTCAGGAGGCTGAGGCCGGAGAATCACTTGAACCCAGGAGGTGGAGGTTGCAGTTGAGCCGAGATCACGCCATCGCACTCCAGCCTGGGTGACAGAGCGAGACTCGGTCTCAAAAAAAAAAAAAAAAAGGCCGGGCGCAGTGGCTCACACCTGTAATCCCAGCACTTTGGGAGGCCGAGGTGGGCAGATCACCTGAGGTCAGGAGTTTGAGTCCAGCCTGGCCAACATGGTGAAACCCCATCTCTACTAAAGATACAAAAAATTATCTGGGCATGGTAGCATGGGCCTGTAATCCCAGCTACTCAGGAGGCTGAGGCAGGAGAATCGCTTGAACCCGGGAGGTGGAGGTTGCAGTGAGCTGAGATCATGCCATTGCACTCCAGCCTGGGTGGACAGGGTGAGACTCCATCTCAAAAAAAAAAAAAAAAATAGTTCTCCTCTCCAGGCCTCAGTTTCCTCATTTATAAAATGGGAGCAATGATGTCTGAGACCATGTTCAGCTCTCATTGTCCTGCAAGTCACTCTCACTTTCACTTTGGCCCTGTGTTCCTGGAGCCACATCCCCACCTTCTCATCTGATTGTGCCTGGCCACCTCTGGAGGCCACCTGTCTCCCCCACCCACTCGGCAAGCCTGAGGGGCCAGAGGTGCTGCCATGTTGTCCTCAGCGTCACCTGGGGATGAGCTTTTAGAACGTGCTTTGAAAAGGGTCAAATATGATTGAACAACAATAGCTATTTTTTGGAGCTGCTATCATGTCTGGGGCCTGTGGACTTATTTCTGAACTCTTGGAAATTGGTATTATTATCCTATTATAAAAGATAAAGAGGCTTTGAGTGGTTAAACCATTTGCTTAAGGAGATGCTGGAAGTGACAAAGATGGAATCTGAATTCAAATAGTAGTAGTAATAGCAAACAACTGTAATAACAGGAGCTAATATTTGCCAGGGGGCAATATTACTCTTTTAAGTATTACCTCATTAAACAATCCCAGTGACCCATGGGGTGGATGTTATGATTCCCATTCTATAGGTGGAGGAGCAAGACCGACACAGATGGAATGACTTGCCCAGTCACCAAGGCAGGAGGTGACAAAGCTGGCCTTGAACCTGAGCCTGCCTGGGGCCAGTGCCCAAGCCAGCTGTTTGACAGTCCTTCCCTGCACCCCACAACCCTACAAGCATCAAAGGTCACCCAGCAGCCTCTCCCAGCCAGCCCCAAGTGCATCTTCTCACCCTTCCAGGCTGGGGCTATCTGACCCTGAAACAGGCTGCTGAAGGCAGCCTTGGGAATCCTGACTTAGCTCCCGAAGAGGGTCGCACGGGTTCTCTTAGAAAAGGGATTCTTACCGGGAGGTTCCATGGACTTCCTATGACTGGATGCAAACTTGTGAATATGTGTGTGTGCATTCCAAAGGTGACAAACCGCAGCTCGAGAAGTTTCTGATTCTGTGGAATGGGAGAACACGAGGGATGTCCCCAAAGTTTCTAGGTCTCCGCAATCTGCCTGTCCCTGCCTCTGTTGGACTTTAGCACTATCTTCCAGGAGGACTCTGAGAGAAGAAAAGCAATAGGCCAAGGCAAGTTAAAACTGTGCCGCCTTCCTCTAGCTGGACTGACTGCAAAGACGCATTTATTCCAGCTTGTGTCAGTATTGCCAGAAGATTCCCAGGCCCCGCCAGAGGGGAGGGATGAGCCACAAATCCTTCCAGGCACTGATTTATGTAGCATTCATGTGGAATTTATTATACAAAGAATTTTATTCAATTAAACTTGAAATGCATCTGGATTCTTAAAGGTTCAGTAGTGATCACTGGGACAGGGCGATCATAAAACTGAATGGGCTGTCGGAAGGTGTCGAGGCAGCAGCAAGGGTGACATTGCCACTGACGGGGGCTTCCAAACTGGGGACGTTTGTCATTGGGATGTGTTACAAGTTCGGGCTGTGGAAATTACTCGATAAAAAATGCACATTAACGATAGCCATGAAATATTAGTTAAGGGAAACTAGGTTGAGAAATGAGACAGCAGGATCTATCAGAGCCTGGCATTGTAGGCCACAGCCCAGGTAGTGATTAAAACGACTGTCAAGCGGCAGTGGGTGGGAGCTGAGGAGCACGGGGCTGTGAGTGACGAGGCCGCGTCCGGGGCCCACATCTTGGCACTGACTCCCCAGGACAACTCGGTTCCCCACCCAATGCCTCCTTCCAGGGCTGCTATGGGGTTCAAATGAGATAATGTCTGTGGAACACTTGGCTCAGGGCACTGCACATAGCAAGCCCTTCCACAGTGCGGGCTGGTGTCACTGTGACTGTGGGCTTCTCTCTGACGGAAGAGCCAACTGCCAGCTTGTCTCTGGAAATGACACTAAACACCCCATTCCAGGGAGCCTGACCTGGAGGCGGAGGAGGCATTTTCATGGGTGCAAAATGTAAGGAAGTGCCCACAAACTCAGGGATCAAGTAGTATTTGTGTGCAATATTTTCCAAAATCAAATTATGAAAAAAATCTACGATAAGCAAGGGATCACGACTTTAAATAAAAACAGGCTGCTGTTTGTTTCAAAACCCCGTGTTCCCGTGCAATGGGACTGATTGTTTCTGAGAGTTGCCAGTGGTGTGCAAACACTGGGGCAGCGGGGGCTTCGCAGTCACGTTTCCTGACTGTAGGGCTTTCATTAACTTTTCCCACCTGGTTCAAAATATGGGAGGACGTTTGCTCAGTGTACAGAGGGGTACACATCTTTTCTTTTGCCTCGGGCTCTTGATAGAGCTTTTGAAAGGCACTGCAGAAGAGCAAATGTTTTAAACACCCCATCCTTCCAGCCCCCAAAGCAAGCTTTCTCCATTTTTCCCAGGTTGGTAGCACAGGAGAGAAACACCTGCTGAGTGGTGGCATCTGCCCTGCACCCAGGTGGTTTCTCAGAGAAGTGTTTGCTGGTGAACCGGGAGACAGATACAGAGGCGGGGGTCTGAGAACGCGACTGTTAACATCCAGGCTGTGACACCCGGTCCTGGAAGGACAGGACTTGGCAACAGGTGAACCGCCTTGTTTCAAAGATTGTCACTTTAGGATGTTGTTTTACTCAAAAAGCTTTCCTTATCCTTTGGAGGCTGTGCTTTCCCATGGCTAGGCATGCAGGGCTGCTGTGTTATTTTATATATATATATATTCCAGGAAGATTTTGAGATTTTGAGGTGTAGACAGAATTGAGTGATTCGCTGCAAGCTCTTTGAACGTACTCCCTGACCGAGCCTTAGTGATTGCGTTTTCAGGGGGTTTTTTTGTTTTTGTTTTTGTTTTTTTTTGTGACGGAGTCTCACTCTATCGGCCAGGCTGGAGTGTCGTGTCACGATCTTGGCTCACTGCAGCCTCTGCCTCGTAGGTTCAAGTGATTCTCCTGCCTCAGCCTCCTGAATAGCTGGGATTACAGGCACCCGCCACCATGCCCAGCTAATTTTTTTTTTTTTTTTTTTTTTTTTTTTTTTAGCAGAAATGGGGTTTTACCATGTTGACCAGGCTGGTCTCAAACTCCTGACCTCAGGTGATCTGCCTGCCTCGGCCTCCCAAAGTCCGTTTTCAGCTCTGTTTTGCAAACACTGAGCACCGACTCCATACCAGACCTGGTAGTGACTATGGGGGCAGGGAGGCACGGAACAAAGCCACCTCCTGGAAGGCATTCACACACTCCTGGTCATCTGCACCTCACCCACCCTGCCCAAGGCTCAAGAGGGCCATCACAGCCTGTCAGCAATGAAAGGACCCAGAAGACACAAGTGAATATACCTGGCCCTCCTGCAAACTTTGCAGGCAAGGTGGTAAGAATGAAGGCAAAAATATGCACGTGACTGAGAAGGTAATGTTTGCTGACTTGCCAGCAAGAAAGATGGCCGGAAAGACCAGCTGTCCCGAGCCTAGCGCGGTGGCCCATGCTAAACAGCCACTCAGTCAATATGTGATGGCTGAATGGAGTTCGCCAGGCATTTCAGCCCTGAAACTGGACAAGAGCCTGCCCTTCCAAAGTCATTTCCTGCAATTAGCAGCCTGCAGTCTTTAGGTTCTTGGGGCTGCCTCTTCTGCCCTTCATAAATATTGCCTTTCCCAAGGACACTGCTGGCACTGGCAGTGTCGTTTCATAGCAGGAGGGAGCAGCAGTGACAACTGAAATAAATACAGCCGTGGCACGGATCTCATAGGCATAAGCCAGCCAAGTGCAACATCGGAGAAATCATTCTGGTGGATGTCAGCCTTGCTGGAAACTGACAACCTCATTTTCTCAAGCTGAAGATGCTGCACCGCAGACCCTTGACTCAGTCCAACCAGACAGGGAATGTTCACCTTCAAGTGGTAGTGTTGTTCTCATCAGCATCTCCATCCCTTTCAGAGGGGGTCCTCTAAGCTGCACCCCTGTCACACACACTTCAATCTAAGCCAGGAGTTTCTGAGCCTCGCCTGTCAATCTGCAGCTATCCTTCCCCCACACTTTGGCGGTGATGGGTGGCTCAGAGGTGACTAAACTTCCAAATCTTGTCCGCCTTCCCCTTTACAAATGTGACATTTAAAGCCCCTTTGGCACAGGTAAATCACAATTACATTTTCAAGGGCCTCTGGTCCCATTCCAAATCTGTGAACAACCTGAGCTGGCAGTGGGAGGGCTCACACACACACACACACACACACACACACACACACACACACGGCTCCAGCCTTTCCCACTTTTATTCCTTTTCCGCACAGCTCCTTCTCATTGCAGCAATCACTTTACCTGTCTTTCCTGCAATGCCAATTCATTCCCACATCCCTCCAAGACCCAGGAGAGCTTGGGGAAGCAGGGTCAGGGACAGAATCCCCAAAGGGTCACAGTCCCTTGAGGAAGGTGGCAAGAGGTGTAGATCAAAGCTGAGCTGGGACAAAAGGCTGCTTTGAGCCTCTCTGGGTGAGCTCTTCAGGAACCAGGACCCCAGAAGGGCAAGCTCCTCTCTCCACGGCCATCGCCATGGAGGGATCCTCCAAGCTCCCACTTTCTGTGATTTCAGAGTCCCTCAGACTCGGCCGATGGGTCATTTTTCTTGTATATTTTCTCTTGATTCCCCTCCTTCATGGCTGCATATCTGGCTAGCGTGAAGAGATAGTCACTGAGTCTGGAGGGGCAGAGAGAGAGAAGCAAACAGAATGGTTTGAAATGAGAGATCAACGCTAACTGGGTCTTCCCATATCCGCCTACAAGGAGGAGATATAAATGACGCGCTCTGGGCACATTGTGCAGGGAGGGCGGGGGCCCAGCCATCTTGCACTTGATGGATGGCACACGAGGCCAGCTGCTGTGAATGCCAAGGACTCTACTCCAGTGTCAAGGCTGGGGCCATTCCTGCAGGATGAGGCCATTGCCCCGGCCCTACCCCATGGGGCAGATGACTTTGGACTCCTCTCTGAGCCAGTTTTTGCACCTTTGAGTGATCAGGGCTCAGGTGCGTGATCAGTTTGGGCGTTTCCCAAACTACAGTGTGCACAGGCATCACCAGGGGATCTCAGCGACGTGCAGATTCTGACTCAGGAGGGCTGGGCTGGGCTGGGCCCGGGGCTCTGCAGGTCTAGTTCCTGCCCTGGCTGATGCTGACACTGCTGGACTAGGCCCTACTGACATTCTGGATCATTCTGTGTGTTCGGGGCTGTCCTGTGCATCCTGTGCAGTGTAGGATGCTGACAGCACCTTTGGTCTCCACCCACCAGGTGCCAGTGGCACCCCTGCACCCAGTGTGACAACTAGTAATGCCTCCAAACATCGCCAAAGGCACCGGGTGAGAAGCACAGGCTGGAGCACTCTAGAGACCAGAGCCCAGCCCCTTTCCCGCCTCCTCCTTTGAACCAACAGCAATGGTCATCTGTGCATGAGGCCTTCTGCAGGGGCAGCAGTGGAGGGAACTAGAGGACGACGCCACGGGCCCCAGAAGGCGCTTACGCTGTCAGCTCTTCTGCCTTCTGCTGTCCGCACCTTTTGCTGTTTCACTCCCAGCACGAGGCACCACGTTCCTCCCTCTCTCTCTGCCCCAGTCTTGCCCTCAGAGGCCAGCTCCACACCACATCCTCCTGAGTCCTCCCCTGACTCAGGCCCCCTGGGCCCCACGGCTGGCTCTCAGGAAGAGCGAAGGGGAGGTTGTTCAGGGTATTTTACCCCTGGGCCGCATGCTCCTGGAGGGCAGTGGTGTGCCTGTTGCTTGTTGGCTCTGTGAAGCCTCACTGAGGAGATGAAATGGCCTGTCCCGTGCAATGCTATGGGACCGCAGGGTTGCTGCTTTGAAGGTGAAGTAGACCTGCTCCTCACTCCCGGCGAAACCCCACTCCCAGAAGGAAAGGAGCTGCTCAGGACCCGGTCAAAGTGCCATGTCTCTGGGAGGAGTGGCCACAGTCAAGGGCCTGAGGTCACTTTCTAGACACCCAGGACAGCTCCTGGGGTGCAGACCTGCTCCCCCAGCTCTCTACCTGCCCCCAGGCTCTGGCCTTGCCCACACTGATGCCACAGAAGCCAGGGCTGGGGCAGGAACCAGCAGAGCAGGCTTTGGGCCAGGTGTGGCTCCAGCCTCATGGGCCGGCCGCGAGGCAGAGGAAGCCCTCCCTGGGCTAGCCTGGCTCACTGGGGCCTGCATGGGGTCCCCTGAGCGCAGCTTGGCCCGGCTCTCTTGTTGGTTCATGCTGCCCCAGGCCCTCTCGGGGACAGGAAACTGGCTGAGAGAGGGCCTGAAGCCTGGCTCCCTGGTCAGTCACCACCGAGAGGCCTCCCCTGAGCACCCAGCCTCTAAGAACGCCCTTTGCCCCCGCAATGCCACTTTGCACTTAGGTTTTTCTTCCTGGTTTTTACAGCAGCCTCTCCCAATACGATCTAAATCTTATCAGGACAGGCACAGGGCCCACCTTGTTCACCACTGCCTCCCCTGTGCCCGGCGTGGTGCCTGGCACAGAGCAGACGTTCATAAACACTAAGGGAATGAAGGAGGGGGTGCGGGAATGCTGCCCCACACTGCTTCCCGGACCGCTGCACCGCTGCTACTTCCCACAGATGAGCCTCGGCTTTCAGAGAGGAACCCCCAGGTTCCACGCGAGTACCTGTTTAAGAACTTGGCCACGTTCGCATCGGTCTCTCCCATCTGGACAAGAGGCACCACACTAGAAAGGGAGGAGACACTGAGTCACGTGACATTATGGGGCTCAACAGGCTCTGACCTGGGGCCTAAACCTTGAGCAGCATTTCACATCCTCCACCGCTCAACCTGAACCTGCACAGGCTCGGCCGGCAGTGGAGATGACAAATCCATCACAGGTGGCTTTACACAGGCCATCGGCCCCCTTTCCACCAGCACATCGCAGGACGGCCTGGCCAAGGAGGGATCAAGGATGGCTGGTGAGTTGAGGGAGCCACCTGGCCTACACCACACCCCAGCCAGCCAGCTTTTGTACCACTGGACCTGGGTCTGGGTGGGGTGAAGTTGGGGTGGTCTGCCTCTAGCCTTCAAAGGAAGTGGGGGCCTGACCCTTAATTCCCAATGGGCTAAACTCTAAGCCCCTTGTACATCATGACTTAGAACAACTTCACAGGGGAGAAAAAGACCCAGGCAGACCAAGATCCCTATTCCGCAGGATTCTGGATTCCTGGGGTCCATGCCAGTCTATTTGCAGATACATTAGACACTGGACGGCCATCTGCTGGGCACCAGTGTGGTGGCGGGCCCTTGCCGAGCCTTTCCCAGGTATCACCCTGTGGCATACCCCTTGTTGGCAAGCCAGCTACCCAAAGCCCAGCCTCAGGGTTCTCATCCCCACCCAAAGCCATGCACCTGGCTAGCGGCCCAGCAGGGTGTGCACCCAGGCCTGTCACAGAGCTCCAGGCTGTCTCTAGTGGGCACCGCATGCTCAGCGAGGAGCTTCCTCACCCGAGGTGCCCCAGGTGTGTGTCCCCACCTCAGGACAATCTGCACCTTGCCACTGCCATGGCTGCGTAACTCTCTGCTGCATGGAGGACCTATCAGCTGCTCTGCCATGCCTGTTTTTGGGGCCTTTGGGTTGTTTCCAGTTTCTTGCTATTATGAGCACTGCTGATGGATGGCTTTGTACAAATGACAGTTTTTTCTTTTGAAGCCAAAGCTTATTCTGTTACCTGGGATCTCTAAGGAGCTATCTGGGCCCGAGAGCCTTTCATAAAGAACAAAACCTTAGTGGTGTGGGACCGTGGAAGAGCTCAGGCTTGGCCCAGACAGACGTGGACTCCAATCTGGATTCTGCTATCAACCATGTGGGGGACCGTGGCCATGGTGTCATTTCTCTGAGCCACAGCTTCCTGACTCCTGTAAAACAGAGGCCACCACCACCTCTCTCCCAGGGCTATCAACAAGGAGTAAATGAAATTATGAACGTAAAGTGCCGGTCCATTGGATCAAAGTAGGGCTTGCTTTCTCTTCTCTGTAAAGCTGGCTGGCAGCCTGGTCTCTGAGTGGTGTAGATAGAGACTTTGCTCATTTTCTTCTAAAGATTCCTTGAAAAGGCTGTCAGTAGCTTTGGAGGGGGTGGTGGCTAGTCTGCTGACAGCGTCCACCTGGGCTCCCCACAGCCATGCAGGCCTTTCAGGAGCCTTATGCACCCAGCAGCCAGCAGGGTCCTTTCATGTCTACCCCTGTCCCCAAGATGGCTGAGGCTGAGAACCCAGCAATAACTTCCTGCTGTTCTCAGAATACAGGGCTCACAAACAAGGTGCAATTGTGTTGTCTGATAGTCTATTTGGTCACATGTCACTGTCTCCACTCCACAACATGGTGCTCTGAGGACAGGGACTTGGTCTGTCCTGGTCCCCGTCTGGCACAGTGGAGGGGCCCAGACAAGGTCTGTTGATGTGTGGCTGGATGGCTCAGAGATGGCCCTGCTGTACCTGCCTCCTGCCCGCTGTGCAGAGGCCCCTCTCCCTCTCCCCATCTCCATCCTCCTCTCCCTCTCCCTCCTCCCTCCCCCTTCCCCTCCCCCTTGTTCCTCTCCCTCTCCCTCGGGCCCTCTCCCTCTCTCCAGCCCTCTTACCGTCTCTCGGCCCGGCGGCACACGGCCCGGCAGAAATGCAGCGCCGAGCTGATCTTGCCTCCCGACTGAAAGGAGAAAGGGACATTGCCTGAGCAGGGTGGGAAAGGTGTGCCCACCGCAGCCAGGAGCTCCTCTGAAGTCCAGCCCTGCCCCCCAAACCAGGCAGTGTTCTGCCTCCAGGAGCCCTGCCACGGCACACCCACCGGGCACGCTGCTCCAGAGTGGGCAGGGCTGGGAGGGACCGGTGAGGACCTGGAGGGACTTGGGGAACTGGAGGACAGCGTCTGTCACTGTGAAAAGAGGGATTTATTCAGAGCCCATGTGTGTCTGTCACTGAACCTGCCTGCAGCCGCCCCCGGTTAAGCCTGCCCAGTACCTACAGGCAGGATGAAGGCCGTGAGCGGTGGGAGCTGGCTGGTGTACTTGTCGATCCACTGCTCCAGCTCCAGGATGGGCCCCGCCTTGAACGTGGTATACTCTGAGGAGCCAAGGAGCAGAGGGAACTGCCATGAGGCCATCACCCACCAGACCATCGCGGGAACCACCCCCGCCGCCCTTCCACCTGGGTGTCCCGCAGACTGCTTCCACTGGCTCAGAAGGTACCTTCCCTCCCAGGAGCTACGAGCAAGGCTAACTGACCCACCCGTGGGTCCCTGGGGGCCTGGGATCCCAGATGGTGACCCTAGGAGAGTCCCCTGACCCTAGGGCCCTCTGAACACCCACAGGAGTTTGAGAATTACTTAAGTGAGCCTCCCGGGCCGAGGAGCGTGGTGTCGCCAGGGCCGAGCCGACGTCCTGCAATGTGCACTGGATCTGGGGGGCGACAGAAAGTGACAGTCAAGATCTATGTGAGATGGGCTGGACAGAGACAATGTGCAGAGGCACCACCTAATACGCCGGCAAAGCCTGTGCGAGCTAGCTCATGAAGGGCTGTGATATGGTTTGGCAATGTGTCCCCATCCAAATCTCATGTTAAATTGTGATCCCCAGAGTTGGAGGTGGGGCCTGGTGGGAGGTGATTGGATCATTGGGGTAGTTTTGAATGGTTTAGCACCAGCCCCCTAGTGCTGTCTTGTGATAGAGTTCTCATGAGATGTGGTTGTTTGAAAGTGTGTAGCACCTCCCTCTTCACACTCTCTCTCTCCTATCAGCCATGTGAAGATGTACCTGCTTCCCCTTTGCCTTCCGCCATGACTGTAGGTTTCCTGAGGCCTCCCCAGAAGCAGAAGCCTGTACAGCCCGCAAAACCATGTGCAGATTAAACTTCTTTTCTTTATAAATTATCCGGTCTCAGGTAGTTCTTTATAGCAGTGCGAGAACGGACTAATACAGGCTATCAGACCTTGAATTGGCTGACATTTGAAGGCAAACTCTGAACTTTCAGCACAACATCTTCATTGGACACCCAGCCCTGCTGAGGGGGACCTGGTGTGGCTCTTTTGCAGTCTGAGGGAGGAAAAGGCTCCCATGGGGGCAGCAGCTGGGTTAAGCAGATGACACGCATCACACACCCAGGGACAGTCAAGAGGAACCGTCTGGGCTCTGTCCACGTCTCCTGTGCACCTAGGCCCTGTGAGGTTTTCTTCTTTTCTCAACATTTGACAGCTTTGGTTTTCTAACCTGTAACAGCTGGGCCAAGAGGTCAAATGTGACAGTGCTTTCTAAACTCTAAAGGACAAGGAGCTTGGAGAATGTAGTCAGCTGAGGCGTGTGGGGATTCTGGGAGCAGGAAGCCTGGCTGGGTGAGGCCTGTGCTCTGTCCAGGTGGGGAGTGGGTTTGCTTGGAACAGAAGTGGTCTGTTAAGGTCTGCTGCAGGACTCCAGGCCCCTGCATGACAAATGTCCAACAGCTCTCATGCATGTGAAGACCACAAGTACCACCTCTGACTTTGTGCCCAGCCAGGGTCCACTCAAGCTGGATGGTGGGCTACCAGGAGGGTGAAGGTCTGCGACTTCTGACCTCTCCTAAGATGGCCACTGTGACAGCATTCAAGAAGCAGGCCATGGTGTGTGAGAGCAGAGGCTGCCCATCCAGCACTGGGCTGGAACCTTCCCAGGGCTTCTGACCAGCAGACCTTGGGCAAGCTGCTTCCCTGCTTGGGGTCTCTGCACTTTCACAGTCAAAGCGGGAGTGATAATACTACCCACTTGGTTGGCCACGTGCAGCATGTACCCCAAGGGCTGGGGAGAAATGGCACCAGTTTGGGAATCAGATTCCAGCTCTACTGATGCCTGGCTGTGGGGGCTGGACAAGTCAGCCTTTCTGAGGCTCAGTTTGGCTCCCTATAAGCTGTGGACATTAATTTCCACCTCACGGGTGTCTGTGAGGGTGAAATGGGTGATATGAGGAGAGCAGTGGCATTGCTGCCCGGCCTCATCCACAGGCCCTGCGAGCGGCTACCAGGCCAGGCGGGGCTCCCAGGTGAACCAGACACTGTCCCCGCCCTCACAGTGCCAAGGCTGGGTGGGAGGCGGATGGGTGAACAGGTTAACACCCCTTGTGATGCCTGTGGTTAGAGGATGTGGAAATCCAGGAGCAGTGCCTAACCCAGCTGGAGATTAGGTGGCCAGGGAAGGCCCTTGAGGAGGTGACGTGACAGCTGCGACCCAACGCGTACAGCAGACAGAAATGACCGCTGCTACCGCGGCTCCTCAGGAGGTTGAAAGCCTTCCTCCACCACACAGAATGTTCTGGCAGCTGAGGCTTCCTCCTGCAGCCACAGCCTGTGGCAGCCCCACCTACTCCCCTCCGTCTGCTCCCAGGGGCCTGAGCAGGCTCCAGCCTGGGCTTCAGAACGGAAGTGGGAAGGGCTGACCCTGCGGGGAGCGGTTTCTGGGGACCTGGGTCTGTGTGGAGGTGGAAAGTGCGGCACCCTGGGCATTCTGGGGTGGTGACCCTGTCTCCGTGCTTGAAGTTCTCTGCGTGGGTCAGAGGCCCCCTCCTTCTTAGGGAACAGAACAGTGACACTGTGACACGTGAGTCCCACGGGCTGAGGGCTCACTGCAGCTAGGCTTCCCAGGTTCCCTCTGCATCGGGCACAAGCGAGGCACTTCACACCGGCTTTCTCAGCCTCGGTGCTATTGCCATTCAAGGCCGGGTCATTCTTCGTTGACGGGGGCTGTCCCCTGCATTGCAGGATATTTACATGCCAGCAACACCCCCCACACCCAGATGTGGCAACCAAAAATGTCTCCAGATATTGCTCCGCGGGCCCTGAGGGGCAGAATGGCCCTGGGTTGAGAACCGTTGCATTTTAAATTCCCTCATTTAGTACAATCCTCCCCACTCGCCTGTGAAGGAAGATTATATGTCTCCAGTTGTTTTGGAGACAGAGGTTTTTTTTTTTTTTTTTTTTAAAGACAGGATCCCACTCTGTTGCCCAGGCTACAGTGCAGTGGTGTAATCACATCTCACTGCAGCCTCAACCTCTAAGACTCAAGCGATTCTCCCACCTCAGCCTTGTAAGTTGCTGGGACTATGGGTGCATGCCACCATACTTGGCTAATTTTTAATTTTTTTTTTTTTTTTTTTTTTTGTAGAGACAGGGTCTCCCTAAGTTGCCCAGGCTGGTCTTGAACTCCTGGCTCGAAGTGATGCTCCCACCTTGGCCTCCCAAAGTGCTGGGATTACAGGCTTGATTGAACCATGGTGCTCGGCCTGAGACAGGGTCTCAATCTCTTGCCCAGGCAGGAGTGCAGTGGCATGATCACAGCTCACTGCAGCCTTGACCTCCTGGGCTCAAGAGATCCTCCTACCTCAGTTTCCTGAGTAGCTAAGGCTACAGGCATTCACCACTATGCCTGGCTAATTTTCAAATATTTTGTAGAGTCAGGGTCTTATTATGTTACCCAGGCTCCTGGCCTCAAGTGATATTCCTGCCTCAGTCTCCCAAGTAGCTGAGATTGCAGGTGTGAGCCACCATACCTGGCCTGTCCGCATTTTACAGATGAAGAAATGGAGCTCACAGAGGGAGAGTGACTAGCCCCAGGTGACACAAAGAGGAACTGGTGGCTGGATGCTGAGTCCCGTGATGGCCACCAGGGATGAAGATTCCCAGCTTGGGTGAGATGGTGTTACTCACTTTCTGAAGCTCTTCGGCAAATGTGTGGCCCTTTTCTGTGACTAATTCCAGAGCAAACCTATGAAGAAAAAGGAAATAGAATTTGCCTGTAACGTAATGTCCCTAGGCCCTGTCTTGCCATAAACAATAGATTCTCAGGTGGCAGGCCATTTAGTTAATTTAGCTATAATAGCCATGTTATTTTTCTTGCTAACAATAAGAACATTATAGCCTTCCATTTGGGGGGGCGGTGGTATTTGTTTCTTGAAATGCCTTTTCGGATGCTCATTATTTCCAGTCAAGAATTCCTTTTGAACAGCTACTCTGGCCAGGCCCAGGAGAGTCAGTGGTGAACAGAAGCTGACCCAGGCTCTCTCCAGCAAGTTGGTGACAGGGTGAGCAGTGACAGTCTCAAGTGCTGGATCCTGAGCTCTGACCCGCAGCCCTGTGGTGATAGGTGAGTGGGAACCAGACAGACCCAGGTGCAAATTCTGCACCGCTGCTGAGTGTCTCTGGGACTTCAGGCATACCTTACACCTTCATGTTCAGGAGCGTGATATTCAGGAGTGTGATAGGTAATCAGATTAGACATACTCCTGAATGTGAAGGTGCAAACTGAGATCAGTGCTCTGAAGGAAAGAGCAATAGAAGCCTAATCTGACCTTGGCTAGAGAGGCAGGGAGGGCTTCCTGGAGGAGGTGATGCTGGAGGGGAGACTTTGAAGGCTGGGGAGGACTTCCCTCATAAGGCGGAGAAAACGAACTGCCCCCCGACACAGGTCAGGACCCTGGCTCTGCCTCCCTCAGAACCCTGCACTTCCCTCCTGCACCAGTCAGTGCCCCAGCAGGAGACAGTGGCGCGCTGCAGGGATTCCTGGAGGAGGGCTTTGGGAAGGGACAATTCACAGAGGTATGGGCAGAGTTTCAGGGAAATGCAGGAGCCTGAAGGGCAAGGGTCGGGGAAGGTACAACTCACCCTGGAGGGAGCTGAATTCTGGAGTCACTCAGCAGGAAGGGAGTTAGGTAGGGAGCCCAGCTGCCACCAGAGCCATGCACCACTGGGGAACAGGGTCACACACACTCATGAGCTCTCTGCACTCACTCTCCTATCACCTACTGGTGCCTCCCACTGGCTGGACCCACCTGAATGCCAGAAGACCAACGAATCGAGGTGGCACAGCCACCAGGTGATAAGGTCAGCCTCCCATGCATAAAGAGAAGGTGAAGAGAAGGGATTTGAAAGGGCCAATGGAGAATATCCAGCCCATCTTCCTGGCACATCTTACAGTTAGAACTAAACATACCAGTATGTGATTCCCGTCTGGTGTGTCTTCCCCTCTGGACCAAAGGGAGGGCTGTGCAGGCTGGGACACAGTCTGTCTCCATCATAGCGGATGCCCCATGCCTGCCTCACAGGAGGTGTGCAGAAGTACCTGCTTGCCGAGGGACGCCCCGTGACCAGGCCAGTGGCAGGCCCCACCCTGGGCACTTGCCCCAAGCCTGCTCCCACCCTCGTAGCTGCCCAGTGAGTGCTGCCTGCTCCCTGCACTCTGCAGCTCAGGAAGGCGGGGCTAAGGTTCTTTTCCCTGCACTCTGCAGCTCAGGAAGGCGGGGCTAAGGTTCTGCTCCCTGCACTCTGCAGCTCAGGAAGGCGGGGCTGAGGTTCTCTGTTGAGCAGCGCCTCGCACTGCAGATGCTTGGTCAATATCTGACCAAGGAAGAATCCACAACTGAGGTTTCTCCGACCTCCCGCTCCTCCTCAACTGAGAGACGATGGCTCGTGTTTTAGAGCTCATTAGAATAGCTGATGCGAGAACTGGCCTTTTCTCTCTTTGCCCACTTGGTCTTGTGTCTGCCCTCTTCTGGACCCCCTCCCACACACACCAAGGGGTTTGTTTGCCTTCTCTACCCGGCTGGCTGACTATCTGTACCTCCCATTATCTGTCCCGAAAATCTTACCTAGTCAGGCCCGCCATGGAGAAATGGTAGCTAGGAACAGGTAAGTGTTAAGAATAGTAATAATGAGGAGACTCGCTTGAACCCGGGAGGCAGAGGTTGCAGTGAGCCGAGATCACGCCATTGCACTCCAGTCTGGGCAACAAGAGCGAAACTCCGTCTCGAAAAAAAAAAAAAAGAAGAAGAATAGCTAACATTATTTTTACTTGTGCTAGGCACTGTCCTCAGGGTGAAACATGGAATCATCTCATTCAAGCCCCATAAGAACACAGTGACATGGGAATTATCATGATGACTACTTGACAGAACCGTAAACTGAGGCTCACAGAGGCCACGTGATTTACCTGACGTCCCAGAGACAATCAGCAGCGGTGCTGAATTTGCAGCTGGGTCTGTCTGGCTCCCACGCACCTATAACCCCAGGGACCCGGGGTCAGGTTTCAGGATCCAGCACTTGAGACTGTTGCTGCTCCTCCTGTCACCAGCCTGTAGGGCATGCTGGGCAGACTGTGCTCCTGCCTGCAAATATTTGCTGCCCCTCCTACCCCGCTGATGTCAGGCACGTGCACGTGACAGGCTCTGGCCGCTGAAATGTGAATAAATGGAAGGCATCATTCCCAAGAAAGGTTTGTCTTTTGGAGACAGAGTCGTACTCTGTCGCCCAGACTGAAGTGGAGTGGCGCAATCATGGCTCACTGCAGCCTCAACCTCCCAGACTCAAGTGATCCTCCTGCCTCAGCTTTCTGAGTAGCTGGGACTACAGGTGTGCACCACCACGCCTGGCGAATTTTTTAATTTTTCTTTTTAGTAGAGATGAAGTCTTGCTGTGTTGCTCAGGCTGGTCTCAAACTCCTGAGCTCAAGTGATTCTCCCACCTCGGCCTCCCAAAGCGCTGGGATTAGACATGTGAGCCACTGCACCTAGTCATTTTTTTTTCAACTTTTATTTACCAACAAAGTTTAGTCTCCATAAAGACTGTCAAAAACTGCCAATGTTGACTATATTTCAAGTCATCATGGTGGGGTAGTGGGAAAAGTTTTCAATCAGCAATAATCACATCTTGGGTAAACCTCACTGGCGAGAACACTGACACTGCACAATCCCCTGGCAGTGTCAGGAGCCACTGTGAGCTTCACCATGACCTCTTTTCCCTCTGCCACAATGACTGATAATTGCCCCAGGCAGCAGCTGTACTAGCAGCCTGTGTCCCAGAATGAAGGCCACATGGAGCCAAAGAACCCTGTGATGGGTGTGAAGTGGGAGCAGCAAGTCCATCTTTGGTGTCATAAGTCAGGAGATTTTGGGGTTGTCTGTGATCATAGCATGACCTAGCCCATCCTGATCTGGTCCATCCTTGAGTCCACCTTCTAAACTTTGGCTTATGTAAAAAACAACATTCACAAAAGGGATCACATTGGATGTACTGTGCATTATACTAACTCACCTCTTTCACTCAGTATACTAACCTCAGTGGCACACACAGGCTCACCTGAAAAGTGAGGGATGAGAGGGAGGCAGCTTCACATGGCATGGGCCAGAGGCCAGCGCAGGCACAGGCAGGGCCAGAAGGGAAAGGAGTCTGCAGCCCCACAGCCTTGTGGAGCTGACCAGCCTGTGCTTCAGGGCTGAGGAAAGTTCAATAAGGGCTGACAACCTGCGAGGCTGCTGCCCAGCATGCGTGAGAGCTTCACATTCATTACGTTTACTCATACTCGACTCAAACACAACCTCAAGGCCAATCCTGTCCCTCTTACCCAATAGCTGAACTTAATTCATCTGTAGTTCCCACAGCTTCAAACACTTGGTCATCTTTGGGTCTCCTTTCTCCTGTGAAGGTACTAGAAAACCCTGTGGAAAAAAATGTTTAGCCACCCAAATTAAGATTCTGTTTTCCTGATATGCTGTTTTTTTTTTTAAACTTTCAAAGATTTTAAAGAACTTTCTCTTTTTTGAACAGTCACTCTGTCATCCAGGCTGGAGTACAGCGGCGTGATCTTGGCTCACTGCAGCCTCCGCCTCCCAGGTTCAAGTGATTCTCGTGCCTCAGTCTCCCAAGTAGCTGTGATTACAAGCGTGTAACACCATGCCCGGCTAGTTTTTGTATTTTTAGTAGAGAGGGGTTTTCGCCCATGTTGGCCAAGCTAGTCTTGAACTCCTGGTCTCAAGTGATTCACCCGCCTCAGCCTCCCAAAGTGCTGAGATTACAGGCATGAGCCACCGTACCACCCCTTAAAGAACTTTCAACTTGAAATATAGCATATACACAGAAAAGTGCTCAAATCGTAAGTGTGCAAGTTGGTGAATTACTACTAACTGAATATACCTCCTTGATCAGCACCTAGCTTCATAAACAGAACATGACCAACACCCTGGAAGCCCCCATGTAACCCCTTTTAGTTGCCACTCCCCAAGGGTCAGCCACTATGCTCACTTCTTTCCTGATGTGCTTTTCAACTTAAAAACCACATACTAACCATCCTGATAAAGAAATACAACATGTTCTGTATTTTATATCATATATACATTACCATTATATTTCACATGAAGTCAAAGTCCTCTGTGCCTCTGCCTCGCTCACAGTCCCTGCCTTTCTCCCCCAACCTCTGAGAAAGTGAAAACTGCCTCTGACAGTTTGGAGCTGGCTTTCGCTATCAGGCAGGGTTTGGGGTTGCCAGGTGCCGGCCTGGCACTCACAGGTAGACTGTGGTGTTCTGCTGAACACAAACCATTTCACAGAAAACCGTCAGACAGGCCACTCTATGACTATGACGGTTCGAGACCAAGACAAGGCCACTGTGGAAGAACGTCTGAGCACAGACGACTGTGTCCAAACTCCAAAAGATGACCAAACCTCCCCCTTCCCTGGCTAATGTGAGTGACTGCTGCATCTTTATCCATTACAGCGTTAGCACCTCTTTGTCCCTTCTGTCTTCTAGAAACAAATTATTAACATACCCAATTACAGGCCAGGTGCAGTGGCTCACACTGTAATCCCAGGACTTTGGGAGGCCATGGTGGGCAGATCACTTGAGGCCAGAAGTTCGAGACTAGACTGGCCAACATGGCAAAACCCCGTCTCTACTAAAAACAGAAAAAGTTAGTTGGGCATGGTGGTGCATGCCTGTAGTCCCAGCTGTTCGCGAGGCTGAGGCATAAGAATTGCTTGAACCCGGGAGGTTGCAGTGAGCTGAGATTGTGCCACTGCACTCCAGCCTGGGCAACAGAACTAGACCCTGTCTCAAAAAACAAAAAAAGATACCCAGTGACAGAAACAGCCCTGCTTCCTAATAGGATTTAATCCAGAACAAAGCCCCACTTCCTTGTAACCACCCAACACAAGCCCAACCCTACAATAAGTCCTTTCCAACATCCTCTTCCTTCTTTTTAATTGTGGTAACAGATGATACATAACAGAAATTTTACCATTTTGACCCTTCTTAAGTTTACCATTCAGTGGCATTGAGTATGTCCTGTACATGCTTTTATACTTTTACTATACAAGTATATATCCAAAAAACAATACATACTAGTGGTCTGCATGTTTTTGTACTACAAAAAATGGTATACTGGCTTGGTGCGGTAGCTCATGCCTCCTGTAATCCCAGCATTTTGGGAGGCTGAGCTGGGAGGATACCTTGAGCCTAGTAGTTCAAGACCAGCCTGGGCAACACAGCAAGACCTCATCTCTACAAAAAAAATTAAAAAGTATTAGCCAGGTATGGCGATGTGTGCCTGTTGTCCCAGATACTCAGAAGGCTGAGGTGGGAGGATTGCTTGAGTCTGAAAGGTGGAGGCTGTTGTGAGCCATGACTGAGCCACTGCACTCCAGCCTGGGTGACAGAGTAAAACCCTGTATCAAAAAAAAAAAAAAAAGAATCATAGCAACACATTCTTCTGCATCTTACTTTTTTCTATATAACATGTTCTAGCATTTTAAAAACTATTAAAGTAATATATACTCATTATAAAAAATAATAAAATAGAATAAAAGTATGTAAATAGTGAAAGTCCTTCTGTTTGTTCCCCTCTCACAACTTAATCTCTCTCCCAGAACAGTCCCAGGTGTAACGTTTCAGACTATTCTACACACACCTGAACACACATATATGTACATGCTTATCCAGACAGATTCAGGCTTTTGTCATTTAATATCTCTTGGGTGTTTTTCATTTCACATTACATTTTTGTAATGTATTTTGAGATCTGTCAAATATCATACTTTTTTTTTCTGAGACTTTTTTTTTTTTTCTGAGATGGAGTCTTGCTCTGTCACCCAGGCTGGAGTGCAGTGGCATGATCTTGGCTCACTGCAACCTCTGCCTCCCGAGTCCAAGCAATTCTCCTGCCTCAGCCTCCCAAGTAGCTGCTGGGGTTACAGGCATGGACCACCATACTCAGCTAATTTTTGTATTTTTAGTAGAGATGGGGTTTCACCACATTGGCCAGGCTAGTCTCAAATTCCTGGCCTCAGATGATTAGCCCAACAGGGCCTCCCAAAGTGCCGGGATTACAGGCATGAGCCACCGTGCCTGGTATATTATACTTTAAAGTGGCTGCAAAGAATTTGGAAGAACTTTAAAATGGTGTATGCCATGAGTATTTCTTTGCATTTTTCACCTGTCCCCACCCTACCTTTGTCTCCCGTTTTGGTGTAAATCTTGGGGATCCTGGGTGTCTTCGAGGAAGGCTGTGGCCTAATGAGAAATAAACATCAGTATCTGGTGAGTGGGGATGGCTTACACAGAGGGTCAGCTCCTTCAGAGGGTCCCAGCTTGCTGCTTGTAACCTCAGAGGCAGCACTTACCCCTTACTGCTTAGATGGTCATCTCTTGTTGATTTCTTTCCCCTAGATCCTTTCTAATAGCAAACATTTTGTGGGCAAGACCAGAGCTGGATGACAGAGTGTGTAGAGTAGCTGATGTAATGCCTTGCTCAACAAAGATGCTCAATAAATATTTGCTGAAGGACTTGATTGATCCTTTGCCATTGTCCCTGCACTGTGCCAAGTAGTTTACAGGCATTATCTTCTGGAATTATCCTGGAATCTTTCCACAACCCCAAAGGTAGCCACCACCTATTCTCTTCATTTTACTGAGGAGGAAACTATGGCTCAGATGAGACACCTTCCTAGACCATCCAAGAAGAGGCAGGAGTGGGATGCCCAAAAATGTCCTAGACCAGAGCACAAACTGTAACTTCTATCCTACCGAAATTATTTATTTATTTATTATTATTATTATTATTTTGAGATGGGGTCTCACTCTGTCACCCAGGCTGAAATGCAGTTGCACGATCTAGGCTCACTGCAACCTCTGCCTCCCGGGCTCAAGCAATCCTCCCACCTCAGCCTCCCGAGCAGCTGGGAGCACGGGTGTATACCACCACACCCAGCTAATTTTTTTTTTTTTTGGTAGAGACGGGTTTCACCATGTTGCTCAGGCTGGTTTTGAACTCCTGAGCTCAAGCAATACGTATTGCCTGCCTCAAACTCCCAAAGTGTTGTGATTACAGGCGTGAGCCACCGTATCTGGCCTATGATTATTTTGTTCACAGACAGGGTCTTGCTCTGTTGCCTAAGCTGGAATGCAGTGCAGTGGCATGATCATAGCTCACTGCAGCCTTGAACTCCTGGGCTCAGGTGATCCTCTGCCTCAGCCTCCCAAGTAGCTAGGACTCTTAACTCTATCCTACCCAAATTCTTATCTTATACTCCAACTCAGGGCCTCTTGCAGGAAAAGAAACCTGAGCCACTTCCATACTATGAGGCTTCGAGTGTACTCAGAGATGAAGAATTGCCAAAATACAGCTCAAAAAGTGGCATTTTCAAATAACAATGTAAACAACTCAAGGACATAGCTCAAAATTAAAATGTGACATTACAAGCCCATTCGAAGGTTAATTTCCTGGATCTGTGAACTAAATTAATGCATTATTAATCCACGGTACTCTAGAGGTTCTGAGGTCTGGGTTGGGGTGCAAGTTTCAAGGAATATGAGGAAAGCCATCTTTAGAAGGTGCTGGTGTATCTGGGACCTGGGGGATAAACTGCTTTGGAGATTGGTCACAATCTGAGTCGAGAGCCCTCCTGGCCCACATGGGATATGCCCTGCCCTGCCCGATGATAGCGGGGCTTCATTGGGACTTAGGCAAAGACTACCTGGTCTCTGGCGCCCACGTGGCCCACGTTGCCATGGTGACGTCAGAACAGCGTGGGACGTCACCTGACGGTTGCCGCGGTGACCTCACGGCGGTGTGACGTACCCATGGCGACGACACCACGATTCACGGCAGGTGTTCGAGTTACCCTTCCCGCCAGCCACTCACCTGTCCCCGTCTTCCACGCCCTGAGGGCCGCGGCTCTGGAAACGGGGATACAGGAGCCTGGCGGCGCCGAAGCACCCGCGCAGGCCAAGACGGCTCCCCAGGCCCCACACAGCCATGAGCCAGGCTGCTTGACGGGAGCTGACCCCGCCAGGTTCCCGTCCAGTCCCCGGGGTGACTCCACCCACAGCTGGCCGCGCCACCGCTCAGCTTTCAATTTTTATTGGTTCGCAGTTCTCACCCCAGGGCGGGACACTCCCAGGGACTTGTTTCCCATTGGTTTAACGGAAGGAGCGGGGCGGGAAAACCCGTGTCGGCTTGGCTGCAACATCTATTGACCAATGTTTAAGCCTATTGGTAAAGGTATTCCGGGCTCGCGCGCTCTGATTGGCTGGCCTGAAGTACAAAGCCTCCTCCCCTTGAGGCACGGGCGCTCTGGGTTGTGGGAGTTGGGGAGGTGCTCCGGCTTCGGCACGGAGGGGCGGCGGCCGGGGAGGCGGCGGCGGCAGGTGAGAGGCCGGGGTCGGGCGGCCGGGTAGCGCGAGGTCCTAGACCCAGGACGACGCTGAGCCAGGCGTCCAGCTTCTGTGGCTCAGTTTCTCCAGCTCTGAGAGTCTTGCCCCGAGGGGTCGGCGACCTCAATCTGACAGTCGTGATTTTGAGCTTGACAAGCAAGGGGATTCCCCGCTCTGAGCCTCAGTTTTTCTAAGAAATGGGGATCACGATAGTCTTAGCTCATAGTACACCTGAATCTTAGCGTAAGGTAATCTACGTAAAGCCTTAAGAGGAGGATAATTTTGCGTTATTTATAAAAGTGTAAATTGCACACACCTATAGACCCTGCAAGCTCCTTTCTAGGACTCTGTCCTGCAGAAATACTCATTTAAGTGTGCAAAACGAGGCGTACTGGGTGTTTTCTGCAGCCTTGTTTATAATTGTGACACATTGGAAACAGCCTAAATGTCCAGCAAAGAGTTCTTTCTGCTCCATGATTTCATGTAAATTTCTACCTTTAATAGTAGTAGTTGTAAAAGCTGAAACGAAGAACAGGGCCAGTAATAAGTAGCTCTCAGTAATTGAATGATTAGTAGGTGCCAGACACCGCCAAGTGTTTCCCTTGCGTTAATTTAACCTTCCTAACATCCACCGAGGTAGGTACGGTTATTTTCTCTCCATATAACGTGTGGGGAAACCGAGGTTCTTAGCCATTTAAGTGAGTTAACTAAGATGACATCACTGGGGAGTGGAAGAGCTGGCATTTGAACCCAGATCTGTTGGATGTGTCCAGTTGACTCCTGCATTGCCTTTCTGGTACGTAGCAAGTGCTGGACGGTAACTACCTTTTTTGTTATTATGATGGGCTTGAACTAGGTGTTCTAAGATCTCTTCCTGCTGGTTCTGACATCTAGAGATCTTTGCTCTTCTCATTGGCTTTCCCTTTTAGGATTCCCAGGAGCCATGTTGTCAGAAGTCCTACTGGTGTCTGCTCCGGGGAAAGTCATCCTTCATGGAGAACATGCCGTGGTACATGGCAAGGTACAAAGCCGTTAGAGCCTTTAAGGATTGGGTACCCCTTCTCCCTGATGCTAATTTTTTAAGAAGGTAAAAGGACACCCCTAGGCACAGCTTGGGAGCAGATCAGAGAGATCAGGTTCTCCCCAGCCAGGCAAGGAAAAGATTTCTTATGCCCACTGAAGGGATTCTTGGGCCTCGCTCGGTATGATAGCAAAAAGATGATTATAATATAAAGCCCTGTGAGTGGAATGAGATCACCTAGGAGTGAGCTTTGATGCAGAAGGAAAGAGGTTTGAGAACTGAGCTCCGGGGCACTAAGACATTTAGAAGTTGGAAGGATGATCTGGCAAAGGAGTTGAAAACATCCATTATCTCATTTTACCCTTACAACTACCCCCAAGGCATACCCTTTTATTATCCTATTTTACAAATGTGCAAACTGAGGCTTAGGAGAGAAGTGGTAACTTGATCCAAGTCCTATATACCTTGGTAGAGCTTGGTGTGAACCTAAGTCTGTCTGAAACCACCTCTGCTGCACTCTGCTTTTTTTTTTTTTTTTCCTGAGACAGTCTTGCTCTGTCACCGGAGTGCAATCTTGCGATCATGGCTCACTGCAGCCTCCAACCTCAGCCTCCCAAGTAGCTGGGACCACAGGTGTGTACCACCATGCCCCACTAATTTTTTTCTTTTATTTTTCTGTAGAGACGTGGTCTGACACCACGCTGGTCTCGAACTCCTGGGCTCAAGTGATCCTCTTGCCTTGGCCTCCCAAAGTGCTGGGATTACAGATATGAGCCACCACACCTGGCTTCTCACTGCTATTCTTTATGTTCTTATATTTCTCATTGAAAACATGGTGATTATGGGGAAGTGATTCCTTGGTGTTGAGAACCTCTGAAATTTTGCAGGCAGAAGGCAAAGTGGATTTTAACTTTTAGCTGATCGATGGTGGCTGTGCCCAGGCTTAGTGGGAGAGCATGCCAAGGTTGATTAGCAGTGTCTGGCAAGGGCATGGCTAGGAGTGGCCTCTGTGCTTATGTTTGCTCTCTTCTTAGCACGTGGGTCCTGGCCCCTTTGCCACTCACCCTCAGGCTTATTGCTTTTGTCATTTATTCTATAGGTAGCACTGGCTGTATCCTTGAACTTGAGAACATTCCTCCGGCTTCAACCCCACAGCAATGGGAAAGTGGACCTCAGCTTACCCAACATTGGTATCAAGCGGGCCTGGGATGTGGCCAGGCTTCAGTCACTGGACGCAAGCTTTCTGGGTGAGTGCAAGGAGGAGAAACCAGGTGTGGTAAGAGCCTACAGAGAGGGCAGCTGGCCAGGTATTCTGGGCTGTCCCCAAGGGAGCCAGGGGCCAGCTATTTCCCGGGTGTTTTCTACCCTGACCTCATAAAATTAGCTTCACTCATTTTATTTTTTTAAAATTTATAAGTGTAAAACAATGCATTGGATCTCTGTGGGCTGTTGTGGACAGATCATCAAGGCCTATTGTTGAGTGAAAAAAATGCAAAACAGCAAACATACGTATTTAAGTATAAATATGTGTATAAATGATAGAAAAGGTCTCGGGGGCATAGACATCAGATTGGCAGTGGTGATTAGTTCTCCTGGGAGAGACCTAGGGCCAGAGAGTAGACAAAGTGACACGTTTTAAGTAAGGAGAATATATTGGCATTTTGTATAATTAAAAATTGATAAAAGTAGGCCAGGCACAGTGGCTCATGCCTGTAATTCCAGCACTTTGGGAGGCCAAGGCGGGCGGATCATCTGAGGTCAGGAGTTCGAGACCAGCCTGGCCAACATGTCGAAACCCTGTCTCTACTAAAAATACAAAAATTAGCTGGGTGTGGTGGCACACACCTGTAATCTCAGCTACTCAGGAGGCTGAGGTAGGAGAATCGCTTGAACCTGGGAGGCAGAGGTTGCAGTGAGCCAAGATTGCGCCATTGCACTCCAGCCTAGGGGACAGGGCAAGACTCCTTCTCAAAAAAAAAAAAAATTTAATAAAAGTACAAGTTACCTATGCTTATTATTGGAAAATATAGTCAATACTGGGACATTGTAATTTTAAAAATCACCTATTATTTCCCTTCTCCTTTCCCTGACCCCAGTAATGACTCCAAGCATTTAGGCATTAATCTTTCTGGGTGATTTTCTGTAGATTGATAGAAAAATTGATAGAGACAGGGAGATATCTTGGTTTTTTAACCAAAATTGGGTCAGGCCATATAAACCATTCAGAAGTGCCGATTTTTTCTTTGTGTGTCAGGTGTGTGTGCTGATTTTTGACAGCACTGTGAAGATTTCATCCACTCATAAGCAGGCCAGCTTTTTCCATCAGTGGAGTCCCCTGCACCTGCCCCAGAGCTGACATGTGTTTTCTCTGTTGTCAGTTTACTGTCTGCTCCCTGGGCTGAATGAAGCCTTGCTCTTTGGAACAGTGTTTCTCAGCCAGGATGGGGTAAATGAGAATCTTTTTGGGTTTTTTCCTTACACTGCACCTGAACCCTTGACACCTGCTTCCCATTCCCCACGAGAAACCACAGTCACTCCCATATGCCGTATGGGGATGGAGGAAGAGTTGAAAATTCTCATTTCACTTGTTGAGATGGGGTCTCGCTGTGTTGCCCAGGCTGGTCTGGAACTCCTGGGCTCAAGCAGTTTTCCACTTTCCCACCTTGGGCTCCCAAAGTGCTGGGGTTACAGGTGAGAGCCACTGTGCCCAGCCAAAATCCTCATTTTAGAGCAGCCCTTTTTAACTTCATCATATCTTGGAATCACCCAGGAGTTTTTTGTGATGGTGGTGGTGGTTTTTTTTAACCAATACAGATGGATGGGCTCCTGGCTCCGCCCCTCTCTTATTGGGAGTTGGTAGTGGTGGTAGGAGTTTTTGAAAGGGGTTCCTTGGGTGATTCTGGGGACACCTCAGTTAAAAGCCACTCCTTTGGAGCGTGCATCTGAAAACAACCAGCCAGAGCACATGGAACTTGCTTTCCAAGGTGCACAGGGCCACCCAGCCAGACCAGAAATGTCTCCTGAGAACCAGCTGCAACTTGCGTATGTCAGTAGCTTGGGGTGGAAGCAGCCAGGTATGGGGGAACATGTCTCAGACCACTCCAACTCCCTCAGTGAACCTGGGGCAGGTCACTTCATCCTCTGGGCCTCGGAGCAGAGACATGTTTCCTGACTGAGGGCTGCCGTGAGGATCCGACGACACTGGAGGCAGGCATTAGGGGTGCGACACAGAGTGCATTATGTAGGGAAGGGCTTGTTAGTTTTGGAGCTCTGGGAGACATACTATCTTCTAGGTTGCAAAGATCTACCATCTTTCTTTCAGTGTCCTTTTGCTCCCTCCTGATAGTAATAAACATTGAACTTTTTTTTTTTTTTGAGAGGCAGGGTCTTACTATGTTGCCCAGGCTGGTCCCAAATTCCTGGGCTCAAGTGTTCTTCTGCCTTAGCCTCCCGAGTAGCTGCACATACCACTGCACCGTGCTACTACAGTGAACACTTACTGGGCACTTACGTGTGCCAGGCACTAAGTGTGTTCACATATGTTAGCACTCTTAGAATTTGCCAGCATTCCCTGGAAGTAGGTGGTGGTATTCATCCCCATTGTACAGATCTGAAAATTAAAGTTCAGAGGTCAAGTGGCTCAGGTTACACTTGTTGGTGACACTGAAAGGATTCAGACCCAGGTTTCTCCTAGCCCCAAAGTCCAGGCTCTTAACAGCTGTTCCATCTCGATTACAAAGCTCTGAAATACCTGGGTTCTCAATGATGCCATGACTTGGCCATTTGAGTGTATCATTAATCCATTCAACACATATTTACCCAGTACTTAACCGGTGCCCGAAGTTTCCTAACACACGCATGCCCAATTCCATTTCCCAGTCCCTTGAGAATGTGACCTGAGGCTCAGCGAGTGATTTGTAAAGGTGAGCTGGCCAGAAAGGCTCTGCCTTCTCAGTGTCTCAGAGGAAAGTGGCCCAGGTTCCTGTACATCCCTGGGAACAACCTGCCTCACCTTCCCCTTCTGCCCAGGCACCGCCTCGCATTTACACTGTCCTATTCCTGATGATTATCTTTTGGAGGAGGGAAATATTTTGGGGGTTAACTTAACACTCTTTTGATTTTGGTTTTATACAATGGAAGGTGAAACCTAGGCCCTTGTGCGATTGAGCCAGCATTCTCTGTGTGTGTCTGTGTGTCTGTGTGTGTTTGTTTTAAGACTACAATTTTTTTTTTTTTTTTGAGACAGGGTCTCACTCTGTTATGCAGCCTGGAGTGCAGTGGTGCGACCACAGCTCACTGTTTCTTCAACCTCCTGGGCTCAAGCGATCCTCCTGCCTCAGCCTTTTGAGTAGCTGGGACCACAGGTGTGCGCCACCATGCCTGGCTAGTTTTTGTACTTTCTGTAGAGTTGGGGTTTCGCCATGTTACCTAGGCTGGTCTCAAACTCCTAGGCACAAGTGATCTGCCCACCTCAGCCTCCCAAAGTACTGGGGTTACAGGCATAAGCGCCTGCACCCAACCTTAAAACTACTGTTAATTAGCACTTACTACATGCCAGGTGCCGTGCTAAAAAGTTTACACCCCTTATTTAACTTTACGTTCCTGACAACCATAAGAAGAGGCACTGTTGTTATCCCTGTTTTACCAAGGTGGGAAACAGGTTCAGGGAGGTTAAGTCACATGGCCAGTAAATGGCACAGTTGGGACTCAAACCCAAGTCTGCCTAAAGCCAATGAACAGACTTGGGTGTGGGGTTCAGACTATAAATTTGTGTCCATCCATGTTCCAATTCCAGTGACTAGTCGATTTTCTGTGTTCTGTTGTTTATAAAGCACCAAAGTCCCTCTCACCCACTTGTGTTTGCTTGTTTGCCTGTGGAACAGAGCAAGGTGATGTCACAACACCCACCTCAGAGCAAGTGGAGAAGCTAAAGGAGGTTGCAGGCTTGCCTGACGACTGTGCTGTCACCGAGCGCCTGGCTGTGCTGGCCTTTCTTTACTTATACCTGTCCATCTGCCGGAAGCAGAGGTGTGTGCGTGGTCTGGGGAAGGAGTCCAGATTCAGCCTCCCATGGAGAAAAAGGAAGAGTTTCTGTCATTGCTGCTGGAGAATGCACATGCTCTCTTCTAGAGCAGCAGCCATTGGCTGTCCTCATCATGTGCCAGGCACCCTGCCAGAACGGTATATATGGCGTGCCTTTTTTTTGAGACAGGGTCTCTGTTGCTCAGGCTGGAACGCAGTGGTATGATCTCAGCTGACTCCAGCCTCGACCTCCCAGGCTCAAGTGATCCTTCCGCCTCAGCCTTCCAAGTAGCTGGGACTACAGGTGCGCACCACCATGCCTGGCTAATTTTTAAATTTTTGTAGAGATGGAGTCTCACTGTGTTGCCCAGGCTGGTCTCAAACTCCTGGGCTCATGTGATCCAACTGCCTTGGCCTCTGAAAGTGCTGGGATTAGAGGCATGAGTGACTGCACCCGGCCCCAGCGTCTCTGTTGTTGTTGTTTTTGTTGTTTTTGTTGTTTTTGTTTTTGTCCAGAACCCAAAGGGAAAACCTCAAGGGGCAGCCATTTCCTTGAGCAGCAGATGCTGGCTCAGTGGCCAGGCTATATGCTGAGGACACATTCGGAAACAGCCTGATACTTGCTGTCCGAAGCAGAATTTCAACTTGAGAGAGACATGTCCCCTTAAGTGGGTGAGGGGCATTCCAGAATCTTCCAGGCTGGGTGGGGTGGGTACGTGGAATTTGAAGACGCACATTATTACAATTTTTCTATTTGGGAAATGGGAAAAGCACTTCGTGGAAATTACCAAACACGAAGTTTGACAGTTCTCGCTTGGGGGAAATACATGTAAGATATAGCGATTCGGACCTTTCTGGTGATCAAAAGCAGACCCGTGTTACACATGGTTGGGGAGCACCGTCTGGCGGGAGAGGCCCCGGTGAACACACAATCCTAGTGTGCGGTGGTGAGGCAGTGGTGGAGGGAGGGAGAGCAGGCGGGGGTCCTAGAAGGGGAGCCAGGAGGGTCTTTGTGGGTAGCTACGGAAAGTGTCACGGTGGAAGCGACATTTGATAAGGCCTTGAGAGATGGGTAGGGATTTCTCTGGGGGATAAGGAGGTGCACGGCTATTGCAGGCAGAGGGGCCAGCCTGTGCTCAGAGCAGGCCCACAGAAAAGCCTAGCATGTGGGCACAGGAAGGAGGTGGGAGAAAGGGGTTGACAGCTTGCCAGGTGCTTCTGGGAAGGGCTCTGGTTGGATGACCCAGGGATTTAAATGAACCTGATACCTGTTTTCTAGTTGTCTGATTCAGCATGAGTTCCTGATGTTCAATAGGGATACATTTGGGGTCAGGAATTCTCCCCCAATTGAGAAAACTGGACCAGATGCTTGGAGTCAGGCCTGGGCCTGGCCCCTGGTTCAGTGCTGGCACCCCACTGCCCTGCGGGAGAGTCACGTTTCACACCCTGGTGTGTTTCAGGGCCCTGCCGAGCCTGGATATCGTAGTGTGGTCGGAGCTGCCCCCCGGGGCGGGCTTGGGCTCCAGCGCCGCCTACTCGGTGTGTCTGGCAGCAGCCCTCCTGACTGTGTGCGAGGAGATCCCAAACCCGCTGAAGGACGGGGATTGCGTCAACAGGTAACCATGGTCCTTACCTGGCCAGTGTCCCTCCCGCACGGCAGGACAGGGACGTGGCTTCTCTCACTGAGACCTCACCACCTCCCTGTGAGGTGAGAGGTGTCATAGTGGCCATTTTAACATGAGGAAGCTGAGCCCCGAGAGGTCAAATGGCTGGCCCAGGGCCACACAGCTAGTGCTGGCAGAGTGGGATTTGAACTCAGAGTCTGAGCTTTTCTCTCCTGCTCTCCACCACCTCTGCTCACCCCCATCTTGGCTCTGTTGGGTTCAAGCGCCCATGGTATGGTAGAAAGAGCTGGAGTCTAGATCTAGAGGGCAGCGGGTTAGATGAACCCTCCCACCTCTGCATTGACTCAGGCTAGGACAGTGTTCTCCTCCGTATGGTAATGACAGTGCCCTAGGGGTGATTGTCCAGTTTTACCACACGGTTATGAAAGAAACTAAGAGTTTGCTGAGAAATCCACATTAGGGGGTGTGCCCATTAGACTAGGGCGTCTCTCCTCCTGCGGGGCCGTCTCCACGGAGGGCATGTCACCTCTCTGCGTTCCTATTGACCACGTGAGTCAGTGAGGCCTGTCCAGACAGGCTTGACCACAGACCATTTCTATCATTAGGAGAATGTTCCTTGAGAAACCACCCAGTGCGCAGAGGTTATGCAGTTTGTCCCAGGACCAGGAGTTGTGGATGAGGCCCCCAAATGCAGAGCTCTGTCCTCTTCCTGGGCTTGTTTTTGTTTTGTTTTGTTTTCTGAGCTTGGTTTTTTTGTTTGTTTGTTTGTTTTTTGAGACGGAGTCTCGCTCTGTCACCCAGGCTGGAGTGCAGTGGTGTGATCTTGGCTCACTGCAACCTCTGCCTCCAGGTTCAAGTGATTTTCCACGGGCCAACGGACTGGCCCTGTCTTTCAAAAGGTGGAGGGTGACTGTGTGTGTGCACTTGCATGTGTGTGTGTTCTTATGCTGCTTCTAACCATTTCTCCCACCTTCCCCTGAAGGCCAGTCATTCCTTCTCAGAGCCCTTAGGGAGAGTAGACCTCCCACCCCACCACACCCCACCCATCATGTGTTTCTGAGTCGGAAAGGACTGGAGCCCAGTCTCCTTTGAAGACTCAAATCTGAGCCCCCTAAAAAACAAACTGTGTAGAGCAGGAGGAAGACTCACATTTGTTGAGAGGGCCAGGCCCTGGGCTAGGTCAGCTGCCTGAGTTACCTTCCCCCGCCTCCATCACTCACTTCATCCCAGGCACGCTGCCACCTGTTGGTCCCTGGGAAGGGCCAGCCAGCTCTGGTGTGGTTTCAGTGCTGCACAAGTGGTGTGTCTGGAATGCACCCCACACACACACCTTGCTCAGCTGGCTCCCCTTGTCCTTCAGGCACCACCACCCTGCCCCAGCCCCCGGCAATTCAGCCCATCGTACTCTTACAGAAACACCTGGTTTGTTTTTGTTTTTGTTTTTTTAACTGTATTATCATTTATTAAATGTAATTAGGTAGCTCTGGATCCTTGGTCTGTTTTTTTTTTCTTTTATTATTATTATACTTTAAGTTTTAGGGTACAAGTGCACAATGTGCAGGTTAGTTACATATGTATACATGTGCCATGCTGGTGTGCTGCACCCATTAGCTCATCATTTAGCATTAGGTATATCTCCTAATGCTATCCTTCCCCTCTCCCCCCATCCCACAACAGTCCCCAGAGTGTGATGTTCCCCTTCCTGTGTCCATGTGTTCTCATTGTTCAATTCCCACCTATGAGTGAGAATATGCGGTGTTTGGTTTTTTGTTCTTGCGATAGTTTACTGAGAATGATGGTTTCCAGCTTCATCCATGTCCCTACAAAGGACATGAAGTCATCATTTTTTATGGCTGCATAGTATTCCATGGTGTATATGTGCCACATTTTCTTAATCCAGTCTATCATTGTTGGACATTTGGGTTGGTTCCAAGTCTTTGCTATTGTGAATAGTGCTGCAATAAACACACGTGTGCATGTGTCTTTATAGCAGCATGATTTATAGTCCTTTGGGTATATACCCAGTAATGGGATGGCTGGGTCAAATGGTATTTCTAGTTCTACATCCTTGAGGAATCGCAACACCAACTTCCACAATGGTTGAACTAGTTTACAGTCCCACCAACAGTGTAAAAGTGTTCCTATTTCTCCACATCCTCTCCAGCACCTGTTGAGAAACACCTGCTTTGAAGTCACATATTGCAGTGTCATGGATTTGTTTGTATTTGAATACTGATCGCTTTCTGACCTTCACTTTCTCCATTAGACTCTAAGCTCCAAGAAGTCAGGGACCTTGTCTGTTTTGCTCCCTACTAGGAGCTTAGTCACAGGCACATAGCAGTTGCTCAATAAATGCTGAATGAATAAGTGAGTGTATCTTGTTGGCACCATTAAGTTAGTAGCTAAGAGCTTGGGCTCCAAGTCAGCAGATGTGGTCCTGACCCAGCAGTGAGTAGCACTGTGATCTCCAGGATGCTGTTTGACCCATCCAAGCCTCAGTTTCCATTTCTGTAAGAAACAGGATAATTATTATACCTTCCCTGTAGGGCACAATTGGGAGGATTATGAACCATTTCTCAATGGTCCATTTCAGAAAGCATTTAGCACAATGTTTGGCACATGCTAATCAATAGTATGTTAACTGATGTTAACTCATTATTAATCATAGTCTCACAGCTACCACGTGAGTTGCCAAGTCCGTAAAAATCCTTATTTGGCAGTCCTTCCAAATCCTTATTTGGAAGAAAGAGACTCAGAGCAGGTAATTGACTTGCTCAGGGCTCACAGCAAGTAAGTGATTGAACCAAGCCCCCAGGCGCTGTGACCCCAGATGGCCTGTTTTGAGGGGAGCACATCCTATCTCCTGGGCATTACACAAAGCACTTGTGTATTTTTTCCATCTCAATATCCTCCGTGAGATAGACACTATTATCCCTGTTTTATGGATGAGAAAACAGGGTTTAAGGTGAAGCAGTTGCTCACAGATGCCCAGTGAGTCAGTGGTAGGATGGGCTCCAAATAGGGCTCACTGGCTGGGCACGGTGGCTCACGCCTGTAATCCCAGCACTTTGGGAGGCTGAGGTAGGCAGATCGCTTCAGGTCAGGAGTTCGAGACCAGCCTGGCCAACACAGCAAAAACCCATCTCTACTAAAAATACAAACATTAGCCAGGCGTGGTGGCAGGCGCCTGTAATCCCAGCTACTCGGGAGGCTGAGGTAGGAGAATCGCTTGAACCCAGGAGGCAGAGGTTGCAGTGAGCTGAGATCGTGCCACAGCACTCCAGCCTGGGGGACAAGAGCGAAACTCCATCTCAAAAAAACAAAACTAGGCTAACTGCTTACTCCATAACTCTGCCGCTGAGCCACATCATTCTCAGAGGTCAGAAAACCACCTTTAGCTTCTGCTGTTTCATGAGGAAGGGAATCTGCAGAAAGGAAACAAAAGCTGAGAGAAAAGAGTGGGGAAGTGGGGTTGATCATTTTGTCTTGTTCCATACTCATGTGTTTTGGGTCTGTTCATTTAAACTGTGTGTGAGCCCACACCTGGTCCATGGAAGGCAGTGAGGCCACGTGCTTGGGAGAGATCCAGACATGGTTGGGATGAGCCTGGCCCCCCCAGGGGTCTCTGGGGCTCCTGGGATTTGAATTCATAATGATCGTGCTTTGGATCTACTTGCAGGGTCCTGGGAAAGAGTCACACCTCTGCCCGTTCTTCTTAAAGGCAGGCTTGGTTCAGGTGTGGACGCTTATGCAGAGGTCTGTTATAGTGGCAGTTGCCACCTGCTGCTTGTGGACATCTTGCCATCATTAGACACACATGCAGCTAGCCTCTGAGGAGGGTGGGGTTCCAATTCTCCAGGGAAGGATAGTGAGGCTCAGAGAGGTTAGATAACAGGCCCAGAGTCACTCAGCTAGTAAGAGGCAAAGTAGGGGCCAGGTGCGGTGGCTCATGCCTGTAATCCCAGCACTTTGGGAGGCCAAAGCGGGCGTTCGAGACCAGCCTGTCCAATATGGTGAAACCCCGTCTCTACTAAAAAATACAAAAATTAGCTGGGCGTGCTGGTGTGCACCTGTTGTCCCAGCTGCTCGGGAGGCTGAGGCAGGAGAATTGCTTGAACCCGGGAGAAAGTGAGCTGAGATTGCACCACTGCACTCCAGCCTGGGTGACAGAGTGAGACTCCGTCTCAAAAAAAAAAAGAAAAAAAAAGAGGCAAAGTAGGACCACGGGAGTCCAAAGCCCAGGCTGTTTTGACTGCGCCAGGTGGGCTTCAGAGGGAAGGGCGCACACTTGGCACGCTCCGTAGCTGGAGAGGTTCGGAGTGGACTTATTCTTTCTGAGCTCAAGGGCCCAAGCTCCTACACCCTTTGGCCTGCCCAGCACAGCCCCAGGTGACCCCTCCCCAGCCCCACTCCTCACTGCCACAGTAAAGATGAACATCTGTGTCTTCAGGTGGACCAAGGAGGATTTGGAGCTAATTAACAAGTGGGCCTTCCAAGGGGAGAGAATGATTCATGGGAACCCCTCCGGAGTGGACAATGCTGTCAGCACCTGGGGTAGGTGTGGCCTCAGGTTTATTTTATTGTTGTTATTTTAAAAATTCTTATTACAGTGGTAGGTGCCCAAGAGTCTGTGCTGGTTTGGGAGGAATCGAATCAATGGATTCTGGAAAAAATAGCATTTTCCTATTTTGGGGGGAATGGGGAGAAAAATCTTGGGGCCCTGTCTCACACCCCCTGAATCAGAATCTCCGGGGGTGGAACTGGGGCCTGGGAAGCTGCAGCTTCCACGAGCTCCCCAAGGGAGTTGTAGGTTCAGGATGCAGAGCCGTTGCCGTGGAGTTTGCACACCATCCAGGTGGCCTCCCCTCTGGCAAGAACTCTTGCTTACAGGGCCCAGATGCTGTGTCCCGGGCCCCACCTTCACCATGTGGCCTGTCGGGGGAAGCTGGACAATCTGGAGGGAGGGGGACCCAGGAATCCAAGGCCTGGCAAGAGCTTCCTGGTGGGGCTTGGAGGACCTTTTGCCCTCCTGCACCTTTTGTAACTGAAGCTGGGCTGACTCATACTTAGCCTCTTTCCTGAATGGGGCAAAATGAACCCAACCCAAAGTTCAACCTCTCTCCCAAGTAGCACAGATATGTTAGCTTTTCCCACAGCTCTGACCCGCTGGTTTTTCTCTTTAGGAGGAGCCCTCCGATACCATCAAGGGAAGATTTCATCCTTAAAGAGGTAACCTGGGGGTGGAGCAGCACATTCAGCCATGGCTGCATCGATGTGTGCAGGGGGCAGAGCTCTGCACCTTTGGGAAGTACCATAGGAGGCAGGTGTCCCTGGCTCTTCATCCCCCAATGTGGCCCTCACAGTCCACTAGCTGCAAGGAAGCAGGGGTGGTGGGGAAGACCTGGTCTTTCCTTCTCCCCTTCAGCTCTTAAATTGCAGAGATATCAGAAAGGGAAAGTCATGCATGGCTGTGCCCGTAGACTCTCAGCTGCTCATTCATTCATTCCTGTATTTGCTTAGTAAACAAGAATCCATTACTTCCTGTGTTCCCGATGATGCTGCACTGGGGCGTAGGAATGGAGAGATGAAGCTTGGGTACAGTTTCCAAGGACTCTCAGTGTGCTTGTGGGGGTGGGGCCAGACACACACAAAAGCCGCCACAGGACAATGTGAGATTCACCATGATGGAGGCACACAGGGCAGAGGCAGGATGGAAGCCGGAGGGAGGTTTGGGAGGAGCTTGGAGCAGAAGTGACATTTGGAGACTCTCAGCCTGTTTTATGTTTCTGTGTCCCTCCCGCTGGAATCATTGGAATCACAAACGTGCATGTGCGATTTCAGCATTCTCTGTTCTGTTTGCGATTTCAGCATCCTCTGTTCTGTTTGCACCCACGGCGGAATTGTCGGGTGCCTGGAATGAAACACATGGCAGAGGGGAGCCAGGTGCCTTTTTGACTGTTCCCTAAGCCCTTGATCAAGTTGTGGGGTGGTGTTTGTCCCAGGGCACTTTGCCACCATGGGCCTTTTCGCATCAGTAAGGGTCCTGGGGCTCTCTCTTCTTTACTCAGGGTGGTCTTCATGGATGAGTGGCAGGTCCTGGCCTGCAGCCCCCGCCAGCTGGGCCACTCCATTAGTGGCTCAGTAACCTGGCCTGCCACAGCGCCACACCTGGGCCCCCAGCTAGTTCTCTGGGATCTTTCTGTCCCAGCTCAGCCACGCCTCCCTTTCCAAGGCCGTACGTCAGGGTTGTCAGCGTTGGCACTATTGAGATTTGGGGCTGGGTTATTCTTTGTGGTGGGGCCGCCCTGTGCATTGTAGCCATCCCCAGCCCCTACCCACTAGATGCCAGTAGCACCTTCGGCGTGGCAATCAAAAACATCTCCAGACATTGCTCAGTGTCCCCTGGGAGGCAGAATCACCCTTGCCGCCGACCTTTGCACTCCGCAGAAGCCAGTAGGAGCGTGGAACAGCTTCCTCGGGTTGCTCCAGCAGTCGTCAGGAGAGCCTCGGGTGCCGAGGTGAAGCTGGTCTGCCACTGCCCCGGATCCATGTGGAACCAGAGCTGGATCATGTGGAGGAGTCTCAAATGCCCGGGCCCCGGCCTGTCTTTAGGAGCCCACGGTCTGATGGGGAAGGCGGTCACTGTAATCGTCAGAGAGAAGACACCTGAAGGGTTGTGAAGCTGCTGTGGGTGACAGTGACAGGCGTCTTAGATCTGGCTGCGAGCCTGGGGAATCATTCATGGAAGTGGTGGCGTTTCATTCCTTCAATGTCTCCTGAGAGCCACTTGTGGCCTAAGCACTGGACTAGGCCCTGGAGCTAGAAAACTTATGAAGACGTGGGCTGGGCACTGAGTGTACGGTCTACTGGGGGCATCAGGAGATGAATGAGGAGGCCTTCCAAGGGGGCCGGGCAGGGGAACGGCCAGGGGAATGGCCAGGCGTTGCTGGTGTGCTGGGCGGAGGCGCTGGGTCCACAGGCCTAGGTTTGAGTCCAGCTCTCCCACTTGCCAGCTGGTGCCCTCGGGTGAGTCACTTCTCCCAGACCTCCAGCTCCTCGTTTACTTAGGGGGATCTTGAACATACAATCAGAAGCGGTGGCTCTGAAGTGCTTACCTGTTTGCTGGCCAAGTTCATTCATCCTTTCCACAAGTATCATTAAGCACCTACTGCGTGCTGAGTACTGGGGCCTCCGCAGGGAACAAAACAAAGCCCCGCCTCCATGGAACTCATACTTTGTTGGGAGAGGAGAAAAAAATCAGTTGTCTGTGAGAGCATATCAGGCAGTCTTAAGCACCTTTAGGAAACAAGGCAGGGTCAGAGGCTACAAAGAGAAGGAGGGGTCCGATTGGATGGGGGGTCGGGGGCTGCTGATGAAGGAACATTGAGCAGAAACCTGAATGAGTTACGCCGCTATGGGGCGGGGCTGGTCCCTGGCAGAGGAAGCGCGGTGCAAAGGTCCTGAGACAAGAGCACGCTGCCTGCCGTGTGACACAGTAGCTGGGAGGTCAGAGTGGCTGAGTGGAGTGAGCAGCCTGGGGAGCGAGGAGGGAAGAAGAGGCTGGGGCAGTGGCCAAGCCCGGATCACAGGAGCACTTACCAGGCTTACCCCCTGCATGGTGGCCACTGGATGGGTATGAGCCCTGGATCTGGTGGGGCTGGTGACAGGCCTGTCTGCAGAGGACTTGTCTAAGAAAGATGAAGATGCAACACCCAAACTCCTCCCGCCTGGCTAGATGGGAGCATGGAGCAAACCAACCTTTGCTGCCTGCTGTGGGGTGCCACGGGAGCAGATGGCGGCTTCACGGAGAAGCTGGGGGCCAGACTCCACGTTAATCCCATGGATGGCTTAAGGAGCTTCCCCCCACCAACCATGCGTGGTGCCTCTCTGTAAAGAAAAAATGCATTGTTTGTGAAGTGGATCAAGATGCGGCCTCCCAGAACGCTGCCCTTTTGAGGAATGGCTTGTCTTAGAAGGGAAGAGAAAAGCCAAATAGAATGTTCATCTTTTGTAAAGTTTAAAAAAAAAAAAAGCCAGCCTCCAAGGCTGAGAATCGATATTAATTTCATGGGCTTATGGGCAGTGAGATAAAGCAGGCTTCTGGCAGCCCTTTCCAGCCCTATTGGATTTTACAATCTTGAACTGTGAAGACAGCGAATAAAGGTATCAAGGGCTCTGCCCGTCTCCAGCTGTCTCGGGCCAGAGCTCATCCAAATCCCCCACCCTCCATCCCGGCCTGCAGCCCTCTGAAAGGCAGGTTGGATGGCAAGAAATGTCAGCTTGAGCCCTCGAAGACGGCTCACTACAAGGACAGTTGGGATTGTGGCTTTAGGAGGGATTTACGCAGCTCCTCCGGGGCAGGTGAGGACCACGGGGTCATGCTAGAGAGTCAGCTCAACGTGGCTGCCTGGGACACGTCTATGTGCCAGAGGGCAGCCAAGGGGATGACTGACTCTACATCTGGTTTTAGACCAGGGCTGCTCATCCGGGCACCATTGAGGTAAGGCAATAATGGGCTCAGCGTGCTGGGGACCATCCTTCTCTGCAACCCTGCCCTCCCTGCATTTACCGAGCCCGTGCATGGCGCTGCCCGCACCAGCTAGCCTGGGCATCTTCCCTCTGTGTGATCCATTTCAGGGCCTGTTGCTTGGTCTTTCTAAAACTCCAGCTTCGTGGGGGTGACCCACACAAGTGAACCTTCGCCCCCTCCTTGTACTCTGCCATAGCCACTTTGAATTTCTCACTGGATGACTGTGCCAGGTTCCGCCACCTCCAGGCTCACACAGGCTGCTCCAACTGCCAGAAATCCTCACCCTTCTAGCTTTGCTTGGTGGCTTCTTACCCTTCCTCAGTTCTCAGTGTCCACGTCATGCCAGGAAAACCTTCTCGGCCCTTCTCCCCTATCCCCTCTCTGGCCCCGGCCCCAAGGCCACGCTGTGCCTAGCATGTTGTAGGTCCCAGTTGAAGTTGAATGAATAAATGAGTGAAAAGCCAAGGGAGAATGGCCACCCAACCGGTGCCTGGGATGGAGGCGCAGCTGTGGCCGGCAGCAGGAGCCCCATGCTCCCCCAATCCAGTGTCACCTCTTGTGCCTCCCTTCTTCCTCCGTATCAGGGTGGGGCGGCTTCCCGGACTGCTTCCAGTCCTGTCCCAGCTCCTCCATCTTGAGTTCAGTGTGGACCTGCCTCCTCTTCACCCTGCAGGTCGCCAGCTCTCCAGATCCTGCTGACCAACACCAAAGTCCCTCGCAATACCAGAGCCCTTGTGGCTGGTGTCAGAAACAGGCTGCTCAAGGTGACTCTTGTTCCCTTCTTGGGTAGGTTTCAGGAAGGCCAGGACACAATTACATCTGGATTTTCGAGGTCTCCCTCTGGCTGATGGGTTATAGGGGGTGTGGTGGGTGGTGGGGGCCCTTAGGGAGGTGGTTTTGGCAGAAAAGAAGGTACCATCCGTGCCCGTAGCCTGGCCAGGAAAGTGACAAGTGGTCGGGCTTGTTAGACACACTGACTTTGCAGCTGGGAAGGCAAAAAAACAGGCTCAGAATAGAGGTGGTTTCCCCAGAGGATGGGCACGGGCTGTGTGAACACCTCCTCCCTCCACCCCACTGCTGGGGCAGCTGTCCTGCATCTGCCTGCCCCCAGGCCTCACCAGCCGTTCCTTCTTTTTTTCTCCAGTTCCCAGAGATCGTGGCCCCCCTCCTGACCTCAATAGATGCCATCTCCCTGGAGTGTGAGCGCGTGCTGGGAGAGATGGGGGAAGCCCCAGCCCCGGAGCAGTACGTTGTGCTGGAAGTAAGAGCCTGTCTGCAGGAACCGGGGTTACTGAGTCCACACCACTGTCCAAGGCAGTGGCTCTGCAATCTGGCTGTGCTCAGAATCCCCCGGAAGCTAGCACACAGAGGTCAGGACCTGCCTCTGGCCTATGCTGTCAGCTGGGCCCAGGTCTGTGTGTGCCATATAAGCGTATCTTATTTTCAGGCCTCTTCCCGGGTGATTCCGAGTAATTGGGAGAGTGCAAGGGAGGCCAGGGCCTGGCTTGTCCTAAGTGCAATGGAACAGGTTTGGGGTCACTTCTAAGGAGCTCCGGCCCACGTAGGTAGATGGGGATGTGGCTGATGCAGAGTGCTCTGTCGGTGCAGGGGTGACTTCTTGGTCACTCTCCTGCTATTGCTAACTTCATGGGTGCATTCAACAACTACTTGTCAACTGCCTGCTTTGGGTCAGACAGATCCTAACATTGTTTTTTCATCATCACAACCCCATCCACTGCCATTTGCATAATTCTAGTGTAGAGGTTGTGACCTCGTACTTTGGGTATGATCAGGCCTGTGTGTGAATCCCAGCTCCACTTCTGCTGGACGTGTGGCCTCGCTAGAGTGTCTTAAGAATGCTCAGATTAGACGGGCGCAGTGGCTCACCTGTAGTATTAGCACTTTGGGAGGCCAAGGCAGGTGGATTGCTTGAGCCCAGGAGTTCGAGACCAGGCTGGGCAATGTGGTGAAACTCTGTCTCTACAAAAAATACAAAAGTTAGCCAGACATGATGGTACGTGTCGGTAGTCCCAGCTACTCGAGAGGCTGAGGCAGGAGGATCACTTGAGCCCAGGAGGTCAAGTTTGTAGCCTGGGCGACAGAATGAGACCTTGTCTCACACACAAAAAAAGAATGCTTGGAGTCTCATGGGTGACAGCAAGCACAATGTCTGGTGTGCTATGAGCTTAGGGAACCAAAGAGCCCAGGCTCCCCCTGGACACAGTCCACTTGGCCTGGTGAATATGGGCTGTTAGCCATCTGGCTGCCCTTGCAGAATGAGAGGATCGGGTGGCCCCTAGCTGCCGTGGCTGTGCAGCAGCCATCAGTGAAGGGACAGGAGAGGGGCTTGCGGTCTCCATGTCACCACAGTCCCTCCCCGCGCCCCGCACTCTGTAGTCATTGCCTGGTGTCTCCCGGTCCCCCTGTGGGCATTCGAGTCTGTAGCCCCTGTGCTGAGTGGAAGCTGCCACTAAAGCAAGCCTTTTACAAATGATTCTTTTCACTTGATCCTCACACCCACCTCCCTGTGAAGTAGGTGTCTTATCCCTATTTTACAGATGTAAAAACTGAGGCCTGAAGAGAGACTTCGCCCAAGGCTATCCAGCTAGTGAGTGGCCGAGCCAGGGGTCCAGCCGACGGACTGGTCTGTCCCTTTATTCAACAGATCTGTCATGAGCACCTACTATGTGCCAGGGCAGAGCCTCCATCGAATTCCTGTGTTTCTGCCCTAATTCCCTCAGTCTTTGTCTTCCTAGCTCTCGATTCCTTCCACGTAGAAAGGAGGGAACACAGTCCCCCCGAGTAGGAAATTAATAATGATAGAATACTGCCTAAAATACACCCTGTCGAGCCCCTGGAGAATGCCACAGAACAGCACGTTGATTATACATTGTGTGTATTTTTGTCTGTGGCAGCCGCTGAAATGTGCAACTCGGCTCCTGGACAGCTTTGCACTCAAACCAGCGAACTGTTCTCCTGTGTCACAACCTGTCATCTGATCCTTGACAGATTTTGGATCAGAATGTGACAGGTGTCTGGAACCTGCCTCGGCAACGTGACACCTGGTGCTCAGGCGCAGAGAGCGGCCCCCAGAAGTCTTCTCTCACATCCAGCCCATCAGGCTGGTGAGAGGCACCCGGGGCTGCCACCAGACCATCATGCCTGTCTGCTCATTTGTCAAAAATGGTGAGCTTGGCGCAGAGCGAGGTATGAGGCAGGCTGTCGGGGAGGGCCACTCCAACCCTGCCCGACCGGCCATCCCCATGCGGGAGAGCTAGGTGGGCCTCCGCAGAGATGCCTCAGTGATTGGCAACTCCTGGTATACAGGCAATCCAGGTGCCCCGGAACAGAGCTTCACACGGAAGTGAGGAATGTCAGGGGGTGCTCTCAGAGGCAGGGTAGACAGGAGCTTCATGTCAGGCAGACCCGCCTTCCAGTGCCAGCTTGGTACCTACTAGCTCAGTGATCGTGGGCAAGTCACTTCTTCTCTGAGCCTCTGTTTCCCCTTTTGTAAAGTGGGGATGATGCTAATGTACCCATAAAAATACTAATAGCACATATCTCGTGCCAGGCATTGAACAGAAAACTCACCTTGTTTTGTCTCAGGGCAAAGAAGCAGATTTTTTTTTTTTTTTTTTTTTGAGACAGAGTCATCTTGCTCTGTCGCCCAGGCTGGAGTGCAGTGGCACAATCTTGGCTCATTGCATCCTCCCAGGTTCAAATGATCCTCGTGCCGCAGCCTCCTGAGTAGCTGGGATTACAGGCACACGCCAACATATGTGGCTGATTTTTGTATATTTAGTAGAGATGGGGTTTCGCCATGTTGGCCAGGCTGGTCTCAAACTCCTGACCTCAAGTGATCCACCCGCCTCGATCTCCCAAAGTGCTGGGATTAAAGACGTGAGCCACCACACCCTGCTGAGGCAGATACTCTTATGACCCCGGTTTACAAGCAGGAGACAGACCCAGTGCAGAAGACCTTGCTCAAGGACACACGACCAAAAAGGGGCAGAGCAGAGACTCGAACACAGGCCTACTTGATTCCAAATCCCGTGGTTTTTACTTCCTGATGGCTGGGACCGTGGCTGGGCACCCATCCTTAGAGCCCCAGCACGTTGTGGGTGTTTGGTAAATGAAATCTAACTACTGGGTGCCTGGGCAGTGGAAGCTATGAGTTTTATTTTTTCATCCATATGCATCTTGTTGGATCCTTAAAGAGCAGGAAGTTTATCCTGCATAACTGAAGAAACCTAGACAAACAGCTGTTTCCCTGCTTATGGCCTTGCTGGAGTTACACCTAGTTCTTATTCTGAAACCAGTCCCCAAGGCAGCTGTAGGGAGGCATGTTATTTGAAAATTTTTCTCTTGCAAATGGCAGAAATCCATTTCAACCAGACTTTTGTAGAAAGGGAATGTATTGGCTCTCAACTGAGAAGACCAGAGGTAAATGGCTTCAGGTATAGCTCGATCCAGGGGCTGAAACAATGTGTCGGGAATCTGTCCATCTGCCACGTAATATCTGATCATGTGGCAAGATAGGTCATCTTGGCGACTTGTGTCTGAAGTTAATTATTTTAGCAGCTCTAGTGGGAAGGGGCAGAGGAAACCCTGGGAGGACTGTGATTGGCCCAGCTTGGACCACATGCCCATCCCTGATCAGTCACCAGTGCCAGAGGCTTCTGTGACCAGCCCTAGGATATGTGCTCACTGCTGTGGTGAAGGTATGCTCAGCTCTACCCAAGCTCCGTGAGAAACGCTGCAGGGCAGAAGGATTCTTTTACAAGTGGAGAGGGCCAGGGTGCCAGGTAGGCAAAGCCGTTGGCTGTCTCCAGCCAACAACTGTCAGATGGACGAGGCAGGCTCAGGGGTGGGCCTAGGACCTTGGCCTCAGGCAGGCCAAGTGGGAACAGATGGAACCTTCTCCCCTAGGAGCTCATTGACATGAACCAGCACCATCTGAATGCCCTCGGCGTGGGCCACGCCTCTCTGGACCAGCTCTGCCAGGTGACCAGGGCCCGCGGACTTCACAGCAAGCTGACTGGCGCAGGCGGTGGTGGCTGTGGCATCACACTCCTCAAGCCAGGTATCCCGGGGGTAGGTGGGCCAGGCTGCCAGCCTGGGCTCCTAAGAGGGGTCCACCTGGAGAATTCCCTTGAAAGGAAAAAGAGACCTGGAAACAGGTCTCAGCTCTGCTGTGTGGCCTTGGGCAAGTTAGTTAACCTCTGGTCTTTGCTTCCTCATTGGTAAAATAAGGATGAGAGTATCTAGCTTGCAAGATCATTGCCCAGATTCAAGCAGGAAAGTGCACCTAGAGAGCCTGGTGCAGGGCTGGGCTGTGGCTGGGGCTCCTGTCATCGGGGCTGTCCCCACAAGCTTGGGAAGTAACCAGGGCATTGTCACTCTCCACGTCTGCCTAACCTTGCCCCACTTGTACCCCTTGATGTGGTCAGGATGCGGTTGATTTTGCTACAAAACGAAAGGGTTTCCTTCCCGTTGGTCTGGGGAAAGAGGAAGACCGAGTAATGGGCTTGGCTTAGGAAGCTCCCTGGTGCCTGGGGGCCTGGCAAGGGGCTTCTGCTAGTGTTTAACCACCTGACACCTACCTCTGCCCTCAGGCTCGCTCCTGGCCTACAGTAGGCACTAACCGGTCCCACCTGCCTCCATTTCCCTCTGTGCTCCTTGTCCCCTCCTTCCTTCCTTCTTTCTCTTTCTGTCTTTATCTCCTCCTCTCTGTTCTTCATCCTTCCTTTCCCCTCTGCTTTGCACTGAGCCCCCTTAGGCTCCAGACATCCCCTCACACTCCATGATGGCTCCCAGGCCTCAGGAGGTGGCCACATCCTCACTCCAGCCAACCCCAACTGTTGGTTCCTAGTTCAGAGCCCATGGCGATGGTGGGACTTGACATTTCTGGAGTGTGCCCGCTGTGCCAGGTGTTGTGCCAGGCACTTTACCTGCGTTATTTCCTTTAAGCCTCCCTGAGGTCTGCACGGGGAGTCATCATTAGCCCCATTCCCAGATGAGGAGACTGAGACTGAGAGAGGGGAAGTCACTTGTCTGAGGCCACACGGCCAGTACAAGGCAAGGCCAAGTCCTGTGACTTGAGAGCCCATGTTTTTAACTCTTGCTCCCTAAACCCCTGGGGGTGCAAGGCTGGGCATTCCAGTGCACGGAGGGGCTGCAGGTAACCTTGGGCTTTATGGCCTGTTGGCTCAGGTGGGTCACAGCCAGGAAGGCACAGCAGGAAGGCCTGGGCTTTTGCCTTGAATATGATGAGCTTCTCCCACGGAGCGGAGAGTTGTCAAGGGTGACCTGCCTTCCCTCCCCGCAGGGCTGGAGCAGCCAGAAGTGGAGGCCACGAAGCAGGCCCTGACCAGCTGTGGCTTTGACTGCTTGGAAACCAGCATCGGTGCCCCCGGCGTCTCCATCCACTCAGCCACCTCCCTGGACAGCCGAGTCCAGCAAGCCCTGGATGGCCTCTGAGAGGAGCCCACGACACTGCAGCCCCACCCAGATGCCCCTTTCTGGATTATTCTGGGGGCTGCAGTTCGACTCTGTGCTGGCCAGCGAGCGCCCAGCTCCTGACACTGCTGGAGAGGCCCCAGCCGCTTGGCGATGCCAGCCGAGCTCTGCAGTCCCAGCGGTGGGACCTAGGGAGGCATGGTCTGCCCTCTGCATCCTCTGGAGCCAGCCGAGCAGGAGGCCTAGGAGGGTCCTCTGAGACTCCAGACCTGAGGCGAGAAGGGCTGCTTCCCTGAAGCTCCCACAGTCCCATCTGCTTCAGGCCCCCGCCTTGGCCTGTGTTCTTCCTGGCCGCCTGGGTCCGATGCTCAGATGCTGGGGCCTGGTTCCCGGAGAAGTGTGCCTTCTCTCTCCTTTTTCAGGGACCGCCCCCTGTCTCTCAGGGCCAGGCCTCTTCCTCCTCCTCCAGGAAGCCTTCCCCTACCCCTTGTCGCCCCTCCCTCCCAGAGCACCTGCTGTCTGGGTGGCTCACTCAGCACTTGGTGTGGCCTTCCCTTCTACCTAACGGGATGGGGCTCCCCAGGGGCTGTCCCGGAGGCGGTGGGCCTGGTTAAATAAGGCAGGGTTTATATGCACTTTCTTCCAATCTGTACCTGAGAGGTTTGTGGAAAAGATGGCAAATGGGGAATAAAAAGATTTTGTGTCAACAGTAGAGACTCCAGGCCACCAGCACCTCCCTCTGTCCCTGTCCCCTCTCCAGCTGTTTCCTCCATGGAGCTCTTCAGCAATGGAGGGAAATAGGGTTTGGGGTCACTTTGTTGTGTGTCTTGGGGATGAGGTGGCTTTTCCCAGATGGCCCTTGCTGGAGAGGGACTGGGACACGGCTCTCAGTCCATCAGCACAACTCCAGGCTGCTGCTGCGGAGGGAGAAGTTGAGCTTCCTAGCTCCAGAATCACAAGCACCCACGAGAGCACAGACCTGTGTAAGACAGGAAAGCAGAACCTGCCATCGCTCCTGGGGCGCGCCTTCCTTTCTGAAATGAACTGGCTGGATAGAGAAAACAGACTCAAATGTTCTGGCCCGGGTGCCTGGCACTCCCCACCCCCACCCCCCACCGGCCCTATTTGAACTTTATATTGCAGTCAGCTTGGTGCTTTCCGAAATGCCATTAGCCATCAGGAAACCCTTGTAGTTGGTGCCTTGCCAGCCAGAACCTCTGGGACCCACGGACCTGCAAAGAGGCCGAGTGGAAAGGTGGGGGCCGGCGCAGGGATTTCAGGATGAGGTGAAAGCGATTCAGTGCGCGTCTGCCCTTGGCCACTAGGGGGCAGCTGGCAGCCTTCCCTGCTGTTGTCTTCCTGCAGGGTGAGAGGAGCAGGAGCCGAGCTCCACCCCCACGCCAGCCTTGGGCCCGGCCTGGGATCACTGCTGGGAACGTGAGAGTGAAGGGAGGACGCCTACCCCAGCTTAACTTGTAGAAATGGCCCCAGATCACTGATGGCTGTTCCCTGCCCCTTCCCTTCAAAACACAACGCATAAAGCAGTAATACTAATTAATACTGAACGCTCACTGTGGACTAGGCGTGTTTACGCATCGCCCCTTCTCATCTCTGCCCCGACCTCGGTGTCATTGCTAGTCTCATCCCCGCTTTACAGACCAGGAAACCAAAGGTCAGAGAGATCGAGTAACTGGTGCAAGTCCACACAGCTCATCAGCATCTGAGGCCGGATTCAAATGGACTCCAGAGCCTGCTCTTAGCCCCTACGCTGGGTGCGGCTCTGTGTGCAGGCTCACTGCGATTTTTTAGCTTTCTGTGCTCAGGCTTGTTTTTCTGGATTCGGATGTATTTGACCGGGGTGGGGCTCGGACCTGCATGTTTTCCTCCCCACGCGATTTTAATGAACAACCAGGCCAGAGGCTGCTGTGCCCTCAGTGATGGCGCTGGCTGACAGCCAGCCTCCAGCCTTTAGGAGGTGGGCCTGGGAGCCTCCCCAGGCTTCCATAGATGTCCGCGGCAGCTGTGAGATGGGTGCAGGGGACAGAGGCTGAGACCCCCAGAGCCCGTCTGCTCCTTGAGGCCCTCTCTCTCTCATTCCCTGTGGACAGGATGTCACTCCTGGGGCAGGGGCCAGTTTAACACTCTTGCTCCAGTGAAGCAGCTGCCGGTGCGCTTTGGCCAGAGCAACCTTTCAACCCAGCCACCCCTGCGGCCACCATATGGGCCTGGTGTCACACTCCTGGCTACCTTGTAGACAGTTGGCACTTGCGGCTGTCACCCCTTCTCATTGCCTATTGCAGTGCTTCTCGCTCTCAGAGCTGCACCTCGGAACCACCTAAGGACCCACGAATTCCTGACTCCACCCCAGATATTCTGAGTTAATCTGTCTCAGCGGTATCTTTTTAAAAAGACATCTTTTAAAAGCTCCCAGGTGATTCTAACGTGTGACCAAGCACCACATGGTGCTGCACACCTGTAGTCCCAGCTACTCAGGACGCTGAGGCAGGAGGATCGCCTGAGCCCAGGAGTTGGAGGCTGCAGTGAGCTATGATGGTGCCCCTGCACTCCAGCCTGGATGACAGAGTGAGACCCCGTCTCAAAAATATTTTTAAAAAATAATAAAATGCAGCCAGGGCTGAAGATACCGAACTGGATGACCCCAGGGTCATCTCTGCACGCCACTGTGGTGGTTGAGCACTTCAGCCCTGCCCACCCCCTGGCCATGTGACCTTGGGCAAGACAGCTTACCTCTGGAGGCCACAGCTTCCTCATCGGGAAAGTGGGACTCACTAATACCCACCTTATGGAGGTTTCGTGGGGATCAATGAGAAAATATACAGAAGGCCCTTGACACAGTGTGTGGCACATGGTAAGTGCTCAATAAATACTCATTATTATAACTGTCTTATGCTGAAAGATAAGGGTGTCTTCCAGAGCCCCAAAACTTCAGAATGGTGCACAGAGCTGGCTCAAGGCGCCCTGCCCAGATGGTCCAAAGCCCCTAGGTTGAGATCCCTTGGGTCGCTGTTGGAGAAACACACCTAATGCCCACCGGCTTTCCCACCTCCCTGCTTCCTCTGCAAAGAGGCAGTCACATAGCACTGACACCCTCTTTGCAAGGGGAACAGCAGTGCCTTTCAGGTCATAAGCTGGAGCCGCTCCCAGGGTCTGCAGCCTGAAGTTCTCAGAGAATTTCCCTGGTTCTGGCAAGGGTCTCACTTTGGGAGGCAGGCAGGAAATACTGTGGTTCTTTCCAGACAGAGTAGCTGCTATGGTTGCACTGATGTCGTCTCTGTCAGTGAGGAGTCCTTTTATTTATTTTTAGACAGTCTCACTCTGTTGCCCAGGCTGGAGTGCAGTGGCGCCATCTTGGCTCGCTGCAACCTCTGCCACCCAGGTTCAGGTGATTCTCCCGCCTCAGCCTCCCAAGTAGCTGGGATTACAGGTGTGTGCCACCACGCCTGGGTAATTTTTGTATTTTTAGTAGAGACAGGGTTTCCGCCACGTTGGCCAGGCTGGTCTCGAACTCCTGACCTCAAATGATCTGCCCACCTCGGCCTCCCAAAGTGCTGGGATTACAGGCATGAGCCACCACACTTGGCCTGGTGAGGAGTCTTTCCTCACCAAGGTTTCTGTGGCCTGCTGGCAGCCAGTCGCGTTGGCAGCTGGCTCCAGGTCAGCAAGCGTGGTGGGGGGCCGGCCCTGCCCTTCGCTTGTGCTTGGCCCAGCCAGCTCCTTTCTCCTCCACGGCTGTTTTCCTCCTTGTTTCCTCAGCTAGCGCCCTTTGGAAGACACCTGGCTCAGGGGCCCGCACCTCGCAGGTGCTTCCTTCCCCAGCCCTTCCTGGTTTCCAGCTAATTTTGGACAAGTTCTTTGGCTGTCTCTTAGCACCTACTGTCTTCTAGGAAGGGGCAGACAGCTGGATTTGAGGCCAGGCGCTCTGGTTCCTAGTCTGAGCTCTTTAGTTCTCAAATTATAATATTTTTACTATTACAGAAACAGTGTAAATACACTGTAGAAAGAAAATACAGATTAGCAAAAATCACATCAAAGGACTGTTTTTACCATACAGAGATTACCCCTATGGACAGCTGCCACCTTTCCCTCTGTGTGTGTGTGTGTGTGTGTGTGTGTGTGTGTGTGTGTGTGTGTGTTCATGCTGTTCGATAAAGTGAGATCATACTGTACATGCTGTTTTGTTACCTACCTTTTTGGTTTCCAGTCACCTTTCTCTGTCAATATGTTTCATCTCTAATGCCCAGGCTATAGTCACATTTCCTCCAGTTGGGCCAGGTGTCCGGCACCCTGTCTAATACCACACACCTGGCTGTTACAGCCCTGGCTTCCCTTTTAATCTAGCACAGCAGCCCTACACACACACACACACACACACACACACACACACACTCACACACTCACACACTCACACCTATTTTTCTCCATGATATGACTTGCTTAAGAGACCCAGCGGATCATCCTGCAGAATGCTGTGTCTTCTACACTGGTCATTCAGAATCCAGCCCTCCACATGGCTTTGGGAGGTCTTGAACCCTTTACTGAGCACCTACGATGTGCTCAGCATGGTGCTAAGTGCTTTGTGTGCTTTATCCCTGTGAATCATTTCAGTACATTGAGCTAATTACCGTGCTTATCCCCATTCTGTTGGTGAGTAAACTGAGGCCCAGAGTAGGGAAGTGACTTGCCCAGGGTCACGTGGCAGAGTGGGATTTGCACGCAGTTCTGTGTAACTTCAGGGCCCTGCTCTTAGCCCGTGTCTAGACTCTCCCCGGGGAGGTGACTGGTGACCTCTCCGAGCTCCCTCTCCCCACCATACCTAATTGACAGAACTGAGTTGTCACATCTGCCCCAGCGGTGCTGGCCCAGCTCACCCCTGCTGCCCGCTTGGCCCTGGCTGTGAACACCTCAGACCCCCAACCTACACAACAAACAGGCAAAGGGAGCAACCTGCCAAAGAACATGATGTGTGGTCTCGCAGCACTGTGCCCGAAGCCCCCACCTCCCCATATCCAAGGAAAACCTGGCACTGGGCCGAACCTCACACCTCACACCTCGTGTCCTCAAAACCGAAACAGACAAGGGCAATGGTCTCCCAATGAATGCATCAGTTGCTTGAATCCAAAAGTGTCAGGGTCAGGAGGACTCTTGGAGATCACACAGTCCATCACCTCGTTTGCTGTGAATGGGGAGACCAAGACTCAGAGAGGGCAAGAGATTGCCTAAGGTCACACAGTCAGCCACCTTGTCCTCTTCCTTGCCATTTGGTTTTCTCCATGCGGCAGGGTTGTCACAGGAAAAGCACTTGCAATCCAGAGACCCGTCTTCGGGCCCAGCTTCTGCACCTGCTGGCTGCGTGACTTCCAGCCGGGACTCCTCTGTACCCCCAACTCGGCCTCAGTTTCCTCAAATGTAACATCCCAGGCAGGGTGCTAAACCCCTCAGGCATCATTCCACTTACTTCCCACAGCAACCCTGCAGACCAGGTACAACAGAACCACAATTCCTTGTCCAAAATCCTGGGGCCAGATGTGATGTGGAATGGAGGATTTTGCAGGTTTTAGGGAGACCCCCTCCCGGCCCATGTTTCATTCCACGTGGCATCTGGGGCAGCACCACCAACCCCTGACTCTATATGAAAGGTACGAAGAGTCCCACTAAGTGGAGTGAAGGCCATAAATAATATGTGAGCCTATGTGGCACTGGCCTTTTTTTTTTTTTTTTTTTTTTTTGAGACAGGGTCTTGCTCTGTTGCCCAGGCTGTACTGCAGTGGCAAGATCACAGCTCACTGCAGCCTCGACCTCCCAAGCTCAAGCAATCCTCCCACCTCAGCCTCCTGAATAGCTGAGACTACAGGCATGCGCCACCACCCCCTGCTTCTTTTTCTACTTTTTGTAGAGATGGGGTTTTGCTATGTTGCCCAGGCTGGTTTCCAGTTCCTGGGCTCAAGCAATCCTCCCACCTCAGCCTCCCAAGGTGCTGGGATTACAGGCATGAGCCACCATGCCCAGCCTGCTGCATTTGCTGACAAATGAATTTTGATGCCAAGGCCCTGGGTTTCAGAGTGTCTTGGGTTGTGGGCCTGAATTATTTCCCCATTTTGCAGAGAAGCAGACAGATGCTCTCAGACAGGCTCAGTGGCTCACCTGAGGGAGTGTGCTCAGGTTTGAACCCTGTCAGTCTAGCTGGACGAGACCTCCTGCACCGCAGGGTCTGACCAGGGTCCTTCTTTGTCGCTCAGGGTGAAAGGGCTCTGTACTGGCCAGTGGGGGGTGAGACGCCGTTCTGCCTGGTGCAGGGTGAGGGCAAGGGGCCCCGGGTCCCAGGTACACTGGCTCAAGCTATTAAGTCAAACCAGAGTCTTCTGTCTTATTTTTTTTCCACCATAAACCTTGTAATGTGACAAACGAGGCTGCAGAAAAGTGGCCAAGTGACAGGTCCGTGACATAGCTGCCGGACTCTCTTGGGGTTTCTGTTTCCTCCCAAAAACCAGGGAAGCAATGAGGGAGCCACAGCCCGAGGGAGAGGGAGGGGGCTCCTTCTCCTCCCAGACCAGCCCCTGCCTCCCTCCAGACCTAGGGAGGGCATGGGGGAGGCCTGAGCGCGTTGATTCTCACCACACTCAGGCTCACAGAGCAGGGAGCCACTTACTTGCACAGAGAGGATAAGAGACGGAATGCCAACTGAGCCTCTTTTACAGGCATCTGAGCCCAAACCTCCATGCTCCCTCACTCAGATTAACAGGGTCTGTTATACGTGGTTTTTCGTTTGTTTTTTAATCTCTCTCTCTCTTTTTTTTTTTTTTTTTAGAGAAAGGGTCTCCCTCTGTCACCCAGACTGGAGTGCAGTGGCGTGATCACAGCTCATTGTAGCCTTGAACTCCTGGGCTCAAGCAATTCTCCCATCTCAGCTTCCTGAGTAGCTAGAACCACAGGCTCATGCCACCATGCCTGGCTATGTGTTTTATTTTTTGTAGAGACAGGGTCTCTATGTTGCCCAGGCTGGCATGTTGTCCTGGGCTCAAGCGATCCTCCCACCTCGGCCTCCCAAAGTGTTGGGATTACAGGCGTGAGCCACTGCACCCAAGCTGTTATACATATTTTAAATCTGATCAGGAAAATATCCATTTTGAGGCATTTGGGTAATGCACTGGCTGAGGCCACGGTGGCCCCCTTGGATGCTGAAGGGGCACCGAAGCTGTCCTAGGCACATGGGCATCCTCCCTGCCCAGAGAAAGAAGCTACCAGACTCCACAGCCACTGCAGGCAGGATCCAGCCCCTTCTTCATGAGCACTATCCATTCAGCAAATGTTAAATGCACACGTTCTATATGCCAGGAACTGGGCCAGGCCCCAGGGAAGTGAGGTGACTGACCAGAGCTGCTCCTGCCCCGCTTCGGCATGCTGGCCGTGGTTCCGGAGGCTTTCATGTCACTTCCTCCGCCCATACTCATGGCGAGCCCAGGAGGAAAGTGTGGTGAACCCCATTTTACATAGCAGGAAACTGAGGCCCAGAGAGGAAGTCCCTGCTCCAAGTCATGCAGTCATCAGGTGCAGAAGCTCGGCCCTGAGACAGGTCTCTAGATTCCAAGCACAGTGCTCTCCTATGTCACCCTGGCTGTCTTGGCCCCAGATGTGGAGGTGAGCATTTGTGGGAGAAGGGAGGTGAGCAGGATGTGGAGAGGGGAAGGCAAGGAGAAAACCAAATGAAAGAGGACAAGGTGGCTTGCTGGGTGACTTTCGGCAGGTCTCTTGCCCTCTCTGGGCCTCATTGTCCCCATCCATTGAAATAATGCTGTCTGTTTACTCTGCCAGAAGCTCCGATGCTCTCATTGAATCCTCCTAGCAATCAGTATTTTGTGGACTCTGGGCTCAGACAGATCTGGCCTTTGATCTGTGGCCTGACTACTTCCAGCTCTGGGGCCTTAGGCAGGTCACATTATTTCTCTGAGCCTCAGGTGCCTCATCAGTAAAGTAGAAATACTAGGAAATAATGCACATCTAAAACGTAGCTCAGGCTGGGCGCGGTGGCTCATGCTGTAATCCCAGCACTTTGGGAGGTCGAGGCGTGCAGATCCCTTGAGCCCAGGAGTTGGAGACCAGCCTGGACAACATGGCAAAACCCCGTCTCTACCAAAAATACAAAAAAATTAGCCGGACATGGTGGCACATGCCTGTAGTCCCAGCTACCTGGAAAGCTGAAGTGGGAGGACTGCTTGAGCCCGGAGGTCAAGGCTGCAGTGAGCTGAGATCGCGCCATTGCACTCCAGCCTGGGCGAAGGAGCGAGACTTCATCTTAAATAAATAAATAAATAAATAAAACGTAGCCTGGCACCTAGTACTTAGACTCAGCACCCGGGGGATAGGAACTATTGTTATTATCAGAGAGGGGGAAACTGAGGCTCAGAGAGGCGACGCGACAGCTCAGAAGTGGCCAAGCCAGGATTTGAATCCAGTAGGACTGACTCTAAAGCCTGGGGCCTCCTCCCCTTTCATCACTAGGCAAGGCTAGGTTTTGCTGACATGTCCTGTCCCCAGAGGGAGATTAGAGGGAAGAGCCACCCCTTTCAGCCCTGAGGGACTTAAGCAACTAGTTGGATCTGGCTGGGCTGCCTGAGACCACAATGTGAGCCAGTGATGATCACAGGTCTGGAAGTTGGAGGACACAACCTTGGAGGAAGAGACTCCCCTCGAACCGAGCACCTGCCTTCTGTTGTCAAGACAGCCACATCTGCTCCATTTCCCCTTTGACTTCACTGGGCAAGGGATGTTTTGTGCACACAGCTGGCCTTGTCCTTGGCAGGCATCAGAGCGGCTCTCACTCGCCCCACGTTACCATCTCCTACCATCTGCCTCAAAGAGACACATCCACCACTTGATGGACGTTGGTCCATCAAGATCATTCCCCGATAGAGCTACAAGGACCTACACTCTGCAGATGAGGAAACTGAGGCACAGAGATGGGTCACGCAGTATGGTTGTGGCAGAGCTGGGACTCAAAACCAGGCTCTGAATGGCTGAGGGTGCTGGGTCAAGGTGGGGCATCCCAAGGTCAGGAAAAAGAGCAAGAGAGCTGCTAACGTGTCCTCACTGGCCCTGGGAGATGCTAGTACCTCTGCTGATGCCAGTAGTCAGTTTTGACCAGAGTTGGCTCCATGGAGGGCTGAGGGCACGTGGATGCAAGAGTCACGGCTTTGACGAGGAGTAGGGTGAAGGTGTGTGGCGAGGCCAGGATCGGGACTCCCCACCTCCCCACCTGCCTTGTGTGGTTGAGGAGAGCACTGTGCAGGGAGCCAGCATTTCTAAATGCTGTGTGACTTAGGTGAGTGGCTTCCCCTTTCTGGATCTCGGTCTCCTTTTCATATCTGAGATGTTATTCCCAGACCCATGAGAAGCCCCCGGGGGCCGTGGCCTGGTCTTGTTCCCCGCCTGCATCTCAGCATCACTCTGATAACCTCTCCCTGCTCAGGGGTCTCAAACTCACAAGCCTCCAGGGACCAGGCAGGCAGCCACCAAGCCAGGCTTGGGGAGGACGCAGCAGGCCCCCGGCCCCAGCTCCAGACAGCTGTTGCCCTGCAGGGTGGTGAACCCACCATCCAAACCTTTCTATTTAATTTTTAAAGAGAATTCAGAAATCTGGAGTTGTGGATAAAATTTGATTTTTAAATACCGTTCAGTAATAAAACCAAATTTTAAACAATAACAAATGATTATGTCAAGCCTGGGTGCAAAATGGAAACCACCCCAGGTTTGAGACCTTCAGAAGCCAGGCCCCCCTGGCTCTGGGGAGTGAGCTGGGGCATGAGGGTCACCCCCAGGGGTGGGGCCCCCCTGGAATCTGATTACCCCTCAGTGCCCCACGAAGCAGCAGGCCTGCGGGTGGCGGGGCGGCGGGGGCACCGGCGGCTGGGTTGCGAGCTCATCCCCGGGAGGCACAGATGGTATTTTTTTTTATCAGTGTCAGCACGGACTTCTTTCTGCTCTGATGACTAGATTCTAAAGAGGCAGTGACATTATTTGAGATAACAGAGGGAGCAGAAAAAGGGTCAGCGATGGAGAGAAAACGGCAGAGCCAGCAGATAAAGGGGAGGCCGGAGGGGGCGGAGCACCCTCGCTGGGGGTGCACCCCCACCATTCTTGTGATTCCTGCTCCCTAAGCCTGGCTCCCTGTGGTGGGGGCTGGAATGCCGCCCGGCCCAGGGCAGCGGAGAGGCCCAGACAGCTGCGCCGAGCCGCCCGCTCTGCTCCCCGGCAGCCCTCCTTGGCTGCCCGGCCGCCCATTCCGCCTTTTCAATTCGATTCAATTAGGCCGCCCCACTCGGAAGCTTGTCTCCTCTGATATCCAGTTTAACTGACAGGGGATTAGTGCTGTTTGTATTACACACACACTCTCTCTCCGGCTGCCAAACTGCTGGCAGGGCCCTGGGACCCGGGTTATTTATGGAGCTGGCTGGCCATACCTTCCCTCTCGGACCTGCTTCCTTTGGAAGCAGGGGGCTGGGGGCCCTGCTCTGTGCTCCCCCTCCATCCCAACCCCACCACTTCCTGATCCAGGGGCCTGAGGGCCTGGGCAATGGAGCAGAAGAGCCCAGATAGAACTGGGTTCGAATCTCAGCTCTGCCACTTGCTGGCTGTGTGACCTTGGGTGAGCAACATTGCCTCTCAGCCTCAGTTTCTTTATGTGGAAAATGGAGACGAGGAACCGGCTTATCAGGTGGTTGTGGGGATAAAGCGAGGAGGAAGGGGCAGGGCACTGAACACAGGGCCTGCGTATTCACTGTGCATGTTCACTCAGCACATGGGACGGGGTGACGATTCTGCACTGGGTGCTGTGCTGAGTCACAGAGGAGGTAGTGGTGGGCCATGCTGATCCAGCCTGCCTTCCAGAAGCCCACACTCAGGTGCAGGAGAGAAAAATGAACATGGAGTCCCTCCCGGTGCTCACACAGGGAGCCCTGGCTAGATGGGAGCATTGATGACAGTGATGATGATGGAGATGGAAACAAGTGCCACCCCAGGCCCTTTGCCTCTGCTGTTCCCTCTGCCTGGAACATCCCCCCGACCCCCCCACCCCCGCCACACACACACACCTCCTCCGCACCCTCACACTTCACCTGGCTGGCATGTGGCCTCAGTTTACCACTCACCTCCTCCAAAAGCCTTCCCTGACCCACCCTCCTCCTAATGCAGTTCTCCCCTCTTGCCCTCCATCTCTCCCTTTGCTTTATGTCCAAATGTGCCATCTGTTGTTGACTTGTTGCATCGCCTGTCTCCTCAGGAAACTGCGCCTTCCTGAGGGCACACATAGGAGCCCACTCACCGGTCCCCCTGAGTCTAGCACAGTGCCTGGCTCATGCTAAGAGCTTGAGTCTTTCTGGATGAATGGATGCATAAAGGAATGAATGAATGAACAGAGAAGTAGACAGACAAAGGCCCCCTTGCCTGCAACATGGCCATCCTGCTCAGCTCAGTACATCTGGCTTCCCTAGGCCACCTGCCCAGCCCTCCAAAGGGGTTTGCTGGGTCTTGGAATAGGTGGAGGTCAGGTGTTGGTCCAAAGCAGGTGTGGATGCTTCTCTTCTTATCCTTGCTTTACTCAAAGGGAAGGAAGGGCCTCTATAGACCTTTCCTCTCAGCATCCAGGGGACTAGTGAGTACTTTGAGGTGATGGGCTGGAAGGCCCCAGGCCTAGGAAATGTCCTTATTTTGGGGAAGGGCCTCATGCTGCCAGGTCCCGTCTGCATCTTCTCCCTCACTCCGTTTCACAGATCTTGGGTGTGGGGGCACTGGCCCTGACATGCAGGTCTGAACATTTCTACAATTCAATGCAGTGAAATAGTAGCCATTACTTACTGCACACACTGGTGCCAGGCTTAACACCCATGACCTCATTTCATTCTCACAAGAGCTCTCCATTCCCCAGAAGAGAAACCTGACAGTCAGAGTTGTGGTGGGGTGTGCCTGACATCACCCAGCCAGGAAGGGGTGAAGCTGGGATCAACCCCAGGACTCTGAGGTTCAATATCTGCTCATTCATCTAACATCTGCTATGTGCCAGACACTTTGGTGTGCGCTGTCTCCCGATGTCCTGAGAAGTAGGTATTCTATGCCCCACTTTGCAGAAGGGAAATTTGAGACTCAGAAAGGTGAAGTGGCTGAAACTCAGTCTCACAGCCTGCTAGGGGCAGAGCTGGCTGGAAACAAGGGTCTGCTTGAGCTCTCATCCAGTTTGTAACCTCTACCCTGTGGTTTCTTCCTCAACTCAAGGCCCTGGCCCTGGGGTGTTTCAGATCGATATAGGGCGTGGGTGGGCAGGGAGGGCACACATCTATCAAGTAGCAGGTGCTGAGTTTCTCAAGAGCCCCTGAAATATGACACAGTCCCTGCTGGTAAGGGAGATGTCATCCAGTTACAAGAATATCAAATAAATATGTAAAGAGTTACAAGAATTCAATGACATATAGGAATGTTGAGTACTCTCCCAGGGTGCATGCGTGACTCACAAGTCTGAGCAGTTGGGCAGGGAAGGCAACCTTGAAAGATACATGGATTTGGAAACAGAAGCCCACAAAATAATCATTACAATTGCAATAAACTGATCATTATGATGATGATAATAATCATTAATAATGACTACAATTCAGCCCCATATTTGTAGGTCTTGCTGTTCCCATTTCACAGACAAAGATAATGAAGCTCAGAGACAGGAAGCAGCATGCCTAAGGCCAGCCAGCAGGTAGATGGGGCTCAAGCCCAGAGCCTTTGATCCCAAAGTCAGTTCTTCTTCTCCAGCCCTGGACTTGCAGAGTGTCACACTCACAGAGTGTCACAAGTAGCAGGTGGTCTGGCCTGGGTCTTGATGGTTGAGCCAGCATTTGTTTCAAGGGCCAGCTTCTTAGCCAAGGGCCAAGTGTGGCTGGGCGGAGCTATCCAGTGGAGGTACTGCCTGAGCTCAGATGAACCCTTCCCTGCCCTCCAGGGCTTACAGGGCAGAGCAAGCTAAGCAAACTGATGATGACAGTGAAGAGCAGTGGATTCTGAGTTACCATGGGAACAGGGAAGAAGAGGGGTGCATATCCTAGCCTGGCATGGGATCAAGGAAGGCTTCCTGGAGGAAGAGGTACCTTGGTGGAATTTTGGCTGGGCTAGAAGGTGAGAGAGGGCATTTGAGGCAGCAAAGGCACTGAAGTGAGCAATACCGTGGTGTGCGCAGAGAATCCAAACGCTGTTCTGTGTTCAGTTGGAACCTACAGTAAGTATGAGGCCAACATAAAGCAAGTTTTATCCTGAGGGCTCTGGGGAGCCAGGGTGGGTGTTAGGCAGGGATGGTGGGGTCATAATGATGCTTTATAAAGTTCTCTGGCTGTGGCATGATAAATGGAGGGGGCAGGGGGAAAGGAGTCAGGTGAGAGGTACAATGGCTGGAGAGGGGCAGTGGCATTAGGGACAGATGGAGAGGAGGTGACAGATGGGAAGATTTGGTAGGTGCCTGGAGCAGCCTTTCAGTTTTGGAGTCCACCTTGTCACTCTGTTCAAGGAGCAGGTATACCCTGCTCCCTTCTTTTGAGACTGGTTCTCACTCTGTCACCCAGGCTGCTGTGTGGTGGCACAATCACAGCTCACTGCAGCCTTGAACTCATGAGCTCAAGCCATCCTCCCACCTCAATATCTCAAGTAGCTGGAACTACAGTCAAGTACTAGTATGCCTGGCTAATTTTTTACTTTTTTTTTTTTTTTGTAGAGATGGGGTTCTTGCTATGTTGCCCAGGGTGGTCTCGAACTTCTGGGCTCAAGCAATCCCCCACCCCTCGGCCTCCCAAAGTGCTGGGATAACAGGCATGAGCCACTGTGCCCGGCCATATACCCCTCTTTTGATAGTCTCCAGCTGGAGGTGGGGCCTCTTTTGCTGATGCCCTAGTTGGCATGGAAGCCCTTTATATCGGTGTTCTAATTAGGGCTCCCATAACAAAGTACCACAAATGTGGTGGCTTAAAACAACAGAGATTTACTCTGTCATGGTTCAGGAGGCCAGAAGTCTAGAATGAAGGTGTCGACAGGACCAGGGACCCTCTGAGACACTGGGTCCTCTGAGAACCCTCCCTTGCCTCTTCCTAGCTTCTGGTGGTGGCTGGCAGTCCTGGGCTTGCGGTTGCATCACTCCAGCCTTGGCTGTTGCTGACACATGGCCTTCTCCCTGTGTGTCTGGCTTCACATGGCATTCCCTCTTATAAGGACAGCAGCCCACCCTCGTGACCTCATCTTAACTTGATTACATCTGCAAAGACCTCATTTTCAAATAAAGTCACATTCATGGGGATCCAGGGTTAGGACTTCAAAATCTCTTTGTGGGGGACACGATTCCACTCCCAATAACCCCTAAGGGGCTGGGCATGGTGGCTCATGTGGGTAATCCTAGCACTTTGGGAGGCTGAGGTGGGAGGATTGCTTGAGCTCATGAGTTTGAGACCAGCCTAGGCAACAGGGTGAAACCCCATCTATACAAAAAATACAAAAATTAGCCAGGCATTGTGGTAAGCGCTTATAGTTCCAGCTACTTGGGAGGCCAAGATGGGAGGATGGCAGGATGGCTCGAGCTCAAGAGTTCAAGACCAGCCTGAGCAACATGTCGAAACCCCATTTCTACAATAAAATACAAAAATTAGCTGGGTGTCGTGGTGAATGCTTGTAGTCCCAGCTATTCGAGAGGCTGAGGTGGGAGGATGGCTTGAGCCCAGGAGGTAGAGGTTACAGTGAGCCGAGATTGCACCACTGCACTCCAGCCTGAGTGACAGAGCCAGACCTTGTCTCAAAAAAACAAAACAAACCCTAAGGGCAGGGGTTTTGCTGGTTGTTTCTGCCTCTGTGGTCTCCAGCCACAGCCTGGCATATGTCTGTGCCAGAGGGGAGTTGTGGATAGAGTCAGAGTGTCCAGTCTCTCCTCGTGGGTGACCGCAGCCCCTGCTGCCAACAGCAGCAGCCACAGCCCGCTTGGCATCTGGGCAAGGCAGGTCTCCCGGGAAGCCCCCTCCCACGGGCTGTTCTCCGAAAGAAGTGGTGTTGATGTCGGCAGGTGCCTGTCACTTCCCTTCCCCAGCAAAGTCTCAAACTGTCAGAATAAGTGAAATAGTCATTGCCTATCTCTGCGTTTGAGATTTTATTGGCAGTTTCATTGTCACCCAAAACAACCTCCTTTTCTCCGTTGGCGTTTTCATCAGATGGGTCTGTGGGCAGGAGGAGGAGGCAGGGCTGGCTCCTAAAAACAGGCCTGGGCAGGTCATGGTGCTGGCTCCACTGGGCTGGAGTCAGCAGGGGCAAAAGACCCCCCCGTGGTGGGCTCTGCCATGCCTTGGCTCCTGCAGAAAGCTGCTGGGCACTCTCTCCAGGGAGCAAAAAGGAAGTGAGAGACGGAAGGTAAAAACACCCTGAGAGCCCCTGGAGATGGTCACAATGGCCAGATGGGGCAGCCCAGACCGCACAGTGGGTCCTCAGGCCCTTCCCCAGTCCTCCCTGGTGGGAATTAGGGAGGCATTATGGTGGTGGGGTAGGAGCATGGGCTGTGGCATCAGACCCACCTGGCGGCAGGCACCTTAGAGCAAGCACTTCTCCCTGCAGAACCTCAACATGCCTGTCTGTCAAATGGGGTGGTAACAGGTACCTTCCATCAGCTGAGGGCTTGATCTGGGCCACACACCCAATTATCCTGTTCAGTCCTCCCCAGAACCGAGGGAGGTGGGTGTGCTCAAGCTCTTCATTTTCTTGATGTGGAAACTGAGGCAGCCCGACCAAGGTTACCACAGCAGGCAAATTGCAGGGGTTGGGTTTGAATCCAGGCTGTGAGACTCCAAGCCTGGTTGTAAATCCACTTCGGAGGGTTAGTGGAAGGAGTGTAGGTGATATTTTTTTTTTTTTTTTTTTGAGACAGGGTCTCACTCTGTTGCCCAGGCCGGAGTTCAGTGGTGCTATCATGGCTCACTGCAGCCTCTACCTCCCAGGCTCAATTGATTCTCCTACCTCAGCCTCCCAAGCAGCTGGGACTACAGGTGTACACCACCACACTCAGCTAAGTTTTAATTTTTCCTAGAGGCGGGATCTCTCTGTTGCTCAGGCTGGCCTCGGACTTCTGGGCTCAAGTGGTCCTCCCACCTTGGCCTCCTGAAGTGCCAGGATTACAGGTGTGAGCCATTGCGCCCGCTGGTAATAAAGTGTCAACAGAGTACTAGGCACATGGGACAAAAAGCCATCTGTTATTGTTGTCTGGGCATGGGGTAGAATCTGGGCCCCTTGGCAGTCACTCTCTGTCCTGGGACTTTCTGGACATCACTGGGTAGTTTCACCCACAGGGTGGCCTAAGGAACCTCCAAGGGAATGGGGTGAGCTCAGGAGTTCTACTAAGTCTGGGGGTCCCTGTGTGGGGTTCAATCCTGCTTCATGCTGTGATCCTGCTGGTGTACTCTGTCCCTGGCCCCCAGCAGGGCTGGGTGCCACTCTACCACATCCAAGCATCACAGAAGGGAATCTGAGGCCCAGAGAGCTGTCCCTTGCTCAGGGCTCCTGAGCCAGGGAGGCGGATACAGTGGTTAGAACCACAGATTCTGGAGTCAGTGAACTCCATGTTTGAGTTCTGGTGTGGCCACCTGCTGGTTGGTTAACAAGTTGCTGAGTCTCAGAGTCTCAGTTGCATCCTCTGCACATTGGGATAATAAAGGATTCCTCTGGAGACTGGGTGCTGTGGCTCTCACCTGTAACCCAGCTACTCAGCAGGGAGGCTGGCTTGAGCAGGGGAGTTCGAACCTGTAACCCCGGTACTACTCAGCAGGGAGGCTTGCTTGAGCCCGGGAGTTTGAGGCTGCAGTGAGCTATGATCACACCACTGCACTCCAGCCTGGGTTACAGAGTGAGACAGTCTCTAAAAAAAATCACATCCCCCTGGTAAGGCCGAGGGGACAAATGATGCTACACAGAAGACATTAGCACACAGAGAAAAGAAGACAGGGTTTTGGCATCTACAGGCTCCTTGAAGATCTCAGACTCCAGCCCATTCTTGGTGCAGAGGAGGAAACTGAGGCCCAGAGATTAAGGAGGGTTTCCACTTAGCCACCCCGCAGAACAGGGGCTTGTTCCTTGGCCCTGTAACTCCTGATACAGAACGTCAGCCACCTCCCCAGCTGGCGTCGTCCCGGGAGTCCCCTCCGCCCCTCACCTGCCCTTCTCCCCGTGTCTCTGCCTTCAAGAGCCCAAGCCTCGGGCCCGCAGTGAGGAATGCCATTCTCCCTCTCCCCGGCACACTGAAGGTTTTGAAAGTTAAAGTATTACCGTCGGCTTTGTTGTTGCCTAACTACGACAGACAAATTGAGAACCAGTTGTCAAAATGTCAGTGCACAACAAATCAACATGCAGAACGAGTCTCAGCGCTCTGCGGTGTATAATTAAACAAAAAATCCCTTTTAGAAATTTCAGCGAGCGTTGGTTCCACTTTATATTTGTCTGTGTGATTAATAAAGGCAGCTAATTTTCAGACTTTAAAAACAGCTAGAAAATAGCTCCTAATTACATATTAGGTTCCTCGCGGCCCCCGCTGCGCTCCGCTGGCATTGGTGGGCCGAAGAATTTGGCAGAGTCTTAATTGCATTCTGAGCATCATCTAATTTTAGTTAAATGTAATGTAATCAGCAGCAGATGTCTGAAATAAAATATGAATTATGAATATGATGAAATTTCATTCTTGAATAAAAAAGTAATTTGCTATTTAGTTCATTAAAGTCATAGAGGTTTATTAGGAGCAGGTATATATGGCCCGATGAGGGTATATATTAAGTGATATCTGGGAGACAGAAACCCCAAAGTGATGGGAAACTTCATCCAGGAGAGTTCAGTTATGATTAATGACTGTGGGGGCTGGAGAGGCTCCTGGGGACCCTGAGTTTACCCAGCCGGAGAATTCCCTCGGGCTCTTTGAGGAAGGCCCTGAGTTTTGGGACAAGAGGACTTAGAGAGGAAAGCCCTGGGTGCTGCCTCTGAGCCCTGTCCCACCCCTGACACCCACCCCCACCTCCTTGCCGCTTCCAAGATGGGCACAGTGGAGAGCTGGCTCCTTGGACATTGCTCTATGCAGGACACTCACCTGGGCCTGGTGACACAGCATGAGGTGGTGATCAGCTTCTTACACACTGAGCAGAGATTGGGGCTCTGCCTCTCGCTGTGTGACCTCAGGCCAGAACCTCAGTTTCCCTTTCTATACAAGGGGACTAATCATAGTACCTATCAGACACTCTGAACAGTACCTGGAATGTGGCAAAGCCCTCGTTTAGCGCTAGCTGCTGGAGTTGCTGTTATTAGCTGTAGAGGTCATATTTTAAATTAGTATTAAAATGCCTTCTTTTGTTTTCAGTGTGTGTGTGTGTGTGTGTGTGTGTGTGTGTGTGTGTGTGATGGAATCTCACTCTGTTGCCCAGGCTGGAGTGCAGTGGCACGATCTTGACTCACTGCAACCTCTGCTTCCCGGGTTCCAGTTATTCTCCTGCCTCAGCCTCCCGAGTAGCTGGGATTACAGGTGTGAGCCACCACACCTGGCTAATTTTTGTATTTTTAGTAGAAATGGGTTTCACCATGTTGGCCAGGCTGGTTTGGGACTCCTGACCTCAGGTGATCCACCTGTCTCGGCCTCCCAAAGTGCCGGGATTACAGGCATGAGCCACCGCACCCGGCATGTTTTCATCTTTTTTGTTTGCTGTTTAGAGATAGGGTCTCACTCTGTCACCCAAGATGGAGTGCAGTGGTACCATCATAGCCCACTGCAGCCTCCCAGCTTTGGGCTCAAGCAATCCTCCTGCCTCAGCCTCCCAAGTAACTGGAACTACAGGGCACACACTACCACACCTGGCTAATTTTGTATTTTTTATTGTTTTGTAGAGGCAGGGTCTCACTATGTTGCCCAGGCTGGTCTTGAACTCCTGGCTTCAAGTGATCCTCCTGACTTGGCCTCCCAAAGTGCTGGGATTATAGGAGTAAGCCATGGCACCTGGTCTGTTTTGTCTTGTAAGCAGCCTGTGATGCAGATCATAAGTTCTAGTCTGTTTTTTTTAGCTGAGGCTGAGGGAGGTTAAATGATGTGTCTGCAGTAGCACAGTGAATAATTGCCAAAGTCGAGATTTGACCCAGAACCGTCCTGCTCCCGGTGTTCCCTGCTACATCCAGAGCAGTGCCAGGACAGCTGGCGGGAGTCCTGGCTGAGGATTCTGGAGGGGGTGGCTCATCAGCCCCAGAAGGAGACAGAGAAGAGTGAGGGACAGGCGGGTAGGATCTGCCAGAAGATGCTCTGGTCAGGTCGGGGACAGAGGCTGCCTCTCCAACCTCCCACTTCACACCAACCAATGATTTCCTGCAATTATCTGGAAAAGATTAATTAGTAAAGTGCACCATATTGACTGAAGGCCGCCCCGGCGATCGATAACTTGGGAAAGTCTCCCAGGTGCCCAGAGAAAAAAACCGAACTGGAAAGTGTGGGAGGAGGCTCAGCTGTGGCGGGTCTGAGACTCATTTTGCAACCCTGGGGTTGTCCACTCGGCTCTCTGGGTCGGGGCCAGCTCTGCGTGACTCCCTCTTGGCTTCAAGCAAGACCTTTTTGCCTCTCTGAACCTGTTTCCCCACATGTAAAGTGGGGGGCTGGACTGACCCCTATCCAGGGATCTTCCTTCTACTGGAGGAAGTTCTGGGAGGAGAGCAGGCCCTCTGGGGGTACTGGGGGCTGATGGGGTGGCTGCTGTGGAGGGAGCCCCCTTCTCTAGGGCTTGACTTTCCGCTGCTGATGTGGAAGACAGCTGGAGGCCAAGGCAGCCTCAGGGACCCATGGTGGCTGCCATCTGAGGGTGAAAGAGAGTGTCTGGTCTAAGGAAGACCAACGTCTGCGGGCTACGGTTTCTGGCAGGGCAAAGAGTCAAGTGTGTGCATCATATGGGTTCAGATGATAAGCCAGGGAGACAGGGGAATAATAACCCCAAGCCCCCACTACCCCAAGCATTGCCCTAAGGGTCTCCTTGCCTCTTTGAACCTCAGTATCCTTCTCTGTAAATAGTACGGTCCTGTTGAGCTGCTGGGAGTCTCCGAAGGGTTGGTGTGAGCCCATGGCCCAGCCCGGTGCCTGCACAGAGCAGGTGCAGGCTCAACAGAAGCTGCTGTCACAGTGAGCTGCTATAGTCTCCCCCAAGCCCCAGTCAGTATCCCAGCAGGACATGGCATTCCACTGGGATGGTACCAGCGAAGAGAGTTTAGTAAAGGGAGTTCTGTAAACAGAGTTGCAAACCAAACAGGGATGGTGAGACCCTCAGGGTCAGGAAACAGCAAGGACCCCCCTTCTCATTTCCAAGGTCTGATGGGGCAGAAACGGAGTTACCAGATCCCACAAGGAGCTGGAGCCATGGAGAGGGGTGCCACCAGGTGAGCAGGAGCCTTCGTCACAAAGGGACAGATTATTGCCAGGAATGCAGCACTTAAGCCAGCTGAGCTGGGCAGAGACACCCCAAACTCTCCCTCTGCCCGCTCCCAGCCTCCCATTGGATGATTCCACCTGAAACTTAGAGGACAAGTCGCCCCCGGATGCTCTCTATGGAGGTCAGCTTCCCAGGGTAAAGAGCCAGGCAGGGAACAGGAGAACGGACCAATGGTAAAAGGGAAAAGCCTACTGCAGCCCTACTTCCCAGAAATTTGGAGAAGTGTTTTATGGGAGGAGTCTTCTGGGTGGCAGTGGGCAAGAGGGGGTCTTCACCAGGCAGAGACTTCACCCCATGTTGCAGACCCTGAGTCCCATGAGGCCTCACCCTGCCCATGAGAAGAATCTCACTTCACGCCCAGCACTCCCGAAACAGAGCTCCTTGGGAGTTGCAAGGATGTCAGACACGCCTGGGTTTGCCAATTTCCAACTTATTTGCTTATGCCCTGGATGTAGCGGCTTCACCTCTCTGAGATGAAATGACACCGCATCAGCAGCGTCCCCAGCACGGTGCTTGATGCGTAGTGGGGGCTCACAAAGCACTCCCTCCCTCCCTTTTCCACCTTCTTTCTAATAAGCCACCCGTACCACCAGCCATTTGTCTAATAGTGATTGGGCTCCTGCCACGTGCCAGGCCTGCACCGGGCCCTGGCCCAAGCTGCTGCAGAACTGAGAATCATTTGTCCTGCAACAAACACTGTCTAAGCATCTCCTCCGAGCCAGACTCTGGGGACACAGCGGCCACAAGACAGCTCTGGCCCCTGCTCCTGTGAGGTCCACAGTGTCTCAGGGAAGCAGTCTGGAAGCTGGTGTTTCGGTGTTTGGGGTTTTAATGGGGTGTTGGGAGGGCCTGGATGCCAGTCAGCAGCATCCATCAAGGAAAGAACCCCTCCAGTATTCTCAGCCTGACATCTGGGAAGGAGTCCTAGATGGGGTTCTCAGTGTGCAAGACCCCAGCACACAAGTCCAAGCAGCCCTCAAATCCTGGGCCTGGAGGGGTCTGGGAGGGCTGGACCACTCAGGTACTTTCCCTCCACTCACCCCCAGGACCACCGCCCACCACCTCACCTCCCACCAGGACCTGAGGGCGCTGGCCTGCTGCCCCCTGGCCACTCCCTGGCCCAGGTCAGCCGCCTGCCCCTGCTCTATTCATCAAGGGCATGACAACTGAAATTCATTTGAAGATGAAGAAAGTGCCCGCTAATCCGTTCTGCAAGACATTGATAGACTAGCAGCTCAGGGAGAATTGCACGGCAGTAATGAAATTAGGCTAAAACTGCTGGCGGATTGCAGATAATTGCCCTTGTCTGTCACTAGGAATAACATCTCCCAAATCCAACACAATGATTGTTCAAGTTGCAGGAATTTCTTTTCTTTTCCTTTTTTTTTTTTTTAAAGGCAGGAGAGGCAAGGCCAATCCGGGTCTTGGAAGCTTTGCCTGGGCAGCAGCCTGGGGTGTGGGAAGTGGGCATCTGTATACTCACCACCTTCCCTGCCCAGCCTCAGCCAGTAGGGATGGGGGTACAGGGCAGGAGGAGGAGGTCAGGACATTTTTCCCTGGATGCCCTCCACTTGCATATTCTAGCCAGTAAGGTCCTGGGTGGAAAGCAGAGAGGGAGCAGGGAATCTTGGGGAGTGGGGCCTAAGCAGTGACAGCTCTGGATTTGTTTTTGTTTTTGTTTTGAGACAGGGTGTCACTCTGTCACCCAGGCTGGAGTGCAGTGGTGCGATCATAGCTCCCAGCAGCCTCGAACTCCTGGGGCCAAAGCGGTCCTCCTGCCTCAGCCTCCCAAGTGGCTGGGACTGCAGACACATGCCACCAGACCGAATTGACAGCTCTGGATTTTTATGAGATTGAGTCTGCCTGGAAGAAGAGTCATAAAGTCCCACTTCCATTATGTTGAGGCAACATCCATTCCGCACATAAGAGAATGGACTGAGGCGGGGCAGCTCAAGCCCCACTAAGCCACTCCCCAAGGCTGCTATGGGGTCTAGATTCTCAGAGAGGAAAGTTCTGAGAAGGGACTCTTTATGGACTCAGTGGTTTCCTAGGCTGTTGGCGTGATTGGCGCATAGCTGGCTGTAGTTAATGCTGCCTGAGTGAATGACGTCAGAGAGCATTCAATGTCAGCAACAGCACGTTTGAATGTCAGCATGATGGGCTTGTCACGTGTTAGCATTATGGCATGTGTGCATGTTATCAGATGATGTCATAGAAGATTTGAATGTCAACATCGTGCTATGTTCCAATGTCAGCAGCCCAGAAAGCTTGACTGTCCTTCTCCTAGGTGGTTGGAGTGTCGACATCATGTTTCAGCACAGGCAGATGATTGACTCAGAGAACGGGGAGCTGTAAGGAGTGCTAGGGATTGGTCCAAACTTCACTTGATAGATGAGGAAATGGAGGCCCAGAGAAGTTAAGTGATTTGCCCAAGGTCACACAGCAAGAAGGATCCTAAATGTAAGCTTCATCAGAGTCACAGTTTGGGCTAGGTCAGCCCTTGGAGAACTTGTAACCCTTTCTCTCCACCAGGTCCCTCTGGTCCCAGTCCCCCTGGGGTGCTGGTTCCTGGTCCTCAGTTCTTGGGAATATGCCCATGCTCTGAAATTGATTGCAGGAATTCCCAGAATCCTTTGGCCTGCTAACCATGGGTTAGTCAATTTCGCTCATCAGCCCCAGCCATGGAAGGAGTCACGCTTTCCCTATCCTCATTCCTTTTGATCAAAAGGAGTCTGTTGAGGGCTTCTTATGTCCAAGGAAGGGTGCTGAGAATGAGATGAGGCCATGAGGAAGATGGCAGAGTGGACTGGAGCCGTAGAGGAGGGAGACGTGATCCCCATTGAGGGCTTATGTTTGGGAAGACTTCAGGAAGAAGTTGACTTTTGAAGGGGGTTTTGAAGGAGCCGAAAGGTTTTCACCTGCAGCCTCAGCCAGAGTTGGAATTGGGAGAGGGGCTAGGTATGGGGATAGAAGGCATTTGCCCCCAAAATGGGGAAGAGGCCCAGATAATGGGGGTAGAGGTGGTGGTACAGTACCCGATGATGTAGGGCCATTTATTATGGTCTTTCTTTTCATCAGATTTCATCCACAGCCTCCAATACCCCTGGCAGCCCTGGAAGAATCAGTGATTGTCAAAGTGTGGTCCACAGACCTCTGCAGGTCCCCAAGACTCTTTCAGGGTTTCTGGGAGGTCAAAACTATTTTCATCATAATGCAAAGATGTCCTTTCATCAAAGTACTTGCCAGGCCTGACCCTACGTAGCTTTGGAGATGCAGACACATTCAGGGTAGCACGGCTACAGATAATACAAAGATATTATTGGCCTTTTTCACCATGTTGACATTTGCACTCAGGGTGCAAAAGTCATGGGTGGCTACAACTGCTGGCTTCGTAGCATCGACCAGAGCAGTGGAACCACACTGGGAGAGAAATCATCTCTTTCTTCATCTTAAATACTCTTGGCGAAAAAGCCAGTTTCACTTAAGAATGCCCTTGATGAAAATTTCAAGGGTCTGGGCGTGGTGGCTCACACCTGTAATTCCAGCACTTTGGGAAGCTGAGGTGGGAGGATCACTTGAAGTCAGGAGTTCGAGACCAGCCTGGTCAACATGGTGAAACCTTGTCTCTACTAAAAACACAGAAATTAGCCGGGTGTGATGGCGGGCGCCTGTAGTCCCAGCTACCTGGGAGGCTGAGGCAGGAGAATCGCTTGAATCCGCGAGGCAGAGTTTGCAGTGAGCCAAGATCATGCTACTGCACTCCAGCCTGGCGATAGAGCAAGACCCTGTCTCAAAAAAAAAGAAAAAAAGAAAATTTAAAGGTATTAATTAAAAAAATCTCAACCTTTGAACATGCCACTTCTAAATATTCTGTGTGACAAAATGGGAAGTATGTACAACAAGAACCCTCTCTCCTGGCTCCGTCGTTGCTTGAGACAAGCACCGTGTGACTGGGTTGCAAGCTGCGCTAGCCACTCTTCATGGAACACCATTTGTACTTGAAAGAACAACCAACCAACAAACTATAGCCTTTCAGACTGGGACATTGGCAGATATTCTCTTAAAAATGAACAAAGTTGCCTGTCAACTGACAGTATTTGTTGCCAATGATAAAATTTGACTTGCAAGCAAAAATTAGAATTTTGGAGAACTTGTGTCTGCCACCGTGGGTTTGACAGCTTCCTACTTAAATACTTTCCCAGAGACTGGTGGTATATTAGTGAATGTGACTTTTTTGGATATTGTATTATGAAATGTGACATCATCTAGAAGAGATGCATAATTCAGTAAACCAGTATTTTTTCCAATGACCAATGCATCATGTTACAAAATGAATAAAAGACCCATTCAAAGTGCAAAGCAGACCAGTGGGTTTTAACAGAGTAGGAAGAGCTCATTGATGTGGTTTCAGATACCATATTGTAACAAACCATTGAGAAACTACCACTTGTGAAGATCTGGTTTAGTATCCAAGAAGGATATCCATAATTATCTGAGAAGGCTATTAAAATACTCTTTCCTTTTTGAGCCAAATATCTGTGTGAAGCCAGATATTCTTCCCACACTTAAACAAAACATGTTGCAACAAGCTGAATGCAGAAGCACATATGAGAATCCAGCTGTGTTCTATTAAGCCAGTCATTACAGAGATTTGCAAAAATGTTAAACAATAAATGAATTCCCATTTTATGGGTGCTGAAACTGGGGCTTAGAAATTGGCAGAGCTGCGCCTTGGATCAAATCCCTTTCTCTGCTGTGCCTCAGTCTCCCCATCTGGTCGCTGACCTAGAAGCTGATGAGCAAAGGTCTTCTCACATCTCCTGCCCAGGCATCAGTGCCAGGCTCTGGCCCCTTGGCCCTCTTCCCCACCTGCTGCCCAAGGTGGGCGGGGTCCAGGCCCTGGGAGGCTGGTGGCCAGCCTCACGTCCCCAGGCCTGGCAAGGAGATGACCAGGGTCGTTTGCAGTAATGAATTGCGGGCGGGTGGCGGCCGGGTGAAGGAGTGCGCCGGCCATGGCCCGTAATGCCTCACACGCCAGGTCTGGCACGGGTAATTTACTGCCACCGACAATAACATATTTCACTTCCCGTCGCCCCGATGAAGATTAGTTGTGTTTGAAAGTGGCTGAGTACACAGTCAATTCCGCTTAAACGTTTACAGTCAACTGAGCACAGATAATGCCCCCTCTGAACATGTGTCTGTGCCTCCTGCAGCTCAGGGAGGGGCTCAGAGCAGAGGAAGGGGGTCCCCGCCCCAGGAAGGGACTGCAGCTGCTGCTGCACCGAGACCCAGGCTGTGTAGTGGGAGGGATTTGGGAGCCGGGGGCTGGGCTGAGATCTATAGCTTCCTTTGATGCCCCCCTCCCCCACCTCTTTTCAGATTGTCCTTTAAAATCATTCATTCAACAAACACTTTGCTAAGGACCTCTGTATAGCCTTTGGGTACAGGGAGAATTCAAAGCCATGATTATATTTGATTCTAGCGACATCCTAGGAGGCATATTTGCTCTCCAGTTTCCAAAAGAAGGGAAGTTAAGGCTCAGGGAGGCTCAATAGCTTTCCCGAGGTCACATAGCTGGTGCCATGCAGAGTCAGGATTTGAACCCAGGCCTGATGGGGTTTCTGAGTCTCATATTATTCCTAGTGGTCCTGATTGTACAAGCTTGAGCCCTGGCCTGGGCTAGATTGTCTGCCCTGTCCAACAATGGCCCCACAGCTGCTAGAGGAACTCTAGATTCATATTCCCTGTGCACCTATATTTGGGTTGACCAGTAGACTCTGGTTTGGAATCCCTGGGTCAGGTAGGGGGTCCTATGGCAGGGCTGGGGTGCTTTGAGCCTGAAGTCATTTAAGCCTGGACAGAGGAGGGAGGCCTGGAATTTTTCTTGTCAGGTGAAGGAGTTTGCTCCTGAGAAGCAGGCTTCTCTTCTTTTTTTTCTCTTTTTCCTTTTTTCTTCTTTTTTTCTTTCTTTCTTTTTTTTTTTTTTTTTTGACAGGGTCTTACTCTATCACCTAGGCTGGAGTGCATTGAGGCAGTCATGGCTCACTGCAGCCTCAACCTCCTGGGCTCAGATGGTCCTCCCACCTCAGCCTCCCAAGTAGTTGGGACCACTGGTGCACACCATCATCCCCAGCTAATTTTTTTTTTCTTTTTGAGATGGAGTCTCACTCTGTTGCCCAGGTTGGAGTGCAGCGGTGCCATCTTGGCTCACTGCAACCTCCGCCTCCTGGGTTCAAGCCATTCTCCTGCCTCAGCCTCCCGAGTAGCTGGGACCACAGGCACCCACCACCATGCCCAGCTAATTTTTGTATTTTTTGTAGAGACTGTGTTTCCCCATGTTGCCCAGGCTGGTCTCGAACTCCTCCTGGACTCAAGCAATCTGCTTACATCAGCCTCCCAAAGTCCTCCCAGGTGTGAGCCACCACGCCTGGCCAACAAACAGGCTTCTTTTTTTTTTTTTTTTTTTTCCTGAGACAAAGTCTCATTCTGTTGCCTAGGCTGGAGTGCAGTGGCACCGTCTCAGCTCACCACAACCTCCGCCTCCCAGGTTCAAGTGATTCTTCTGCCTCAGCCTCTCGAGTAACTGGGATTACAGGTACCCACCACTTACACCCGGCTAATTTTGTATATTTAGTAGAGATGGGGTTTCACCATGTTGGCCAGGATGGTCTCAAACTCCTGACCTCAAGTGATCCACCCACCTTGGCCTCCCAAAGTGCTTTGATTACAGGTGTGAGCCACCGCACCCAGCCCAGACAGGTTTCTTGATGAGGGTTGCCCAGTCCAGTCCTGGGGCCCAGCTCCCCACCAGACCTACCCCTGACACTTGCAGGGTCTAGAGTTGATATGCATGGAGGCCCTGGCCCCAGGCCACCCAGCCCTGTCTTCCCAACATGGTCTGCAGCCAGGACTGGAAAGACCTTGCTTACATATATGTAGATGCCAGCCCACCAGGCCCAGCTCCAGACACACCCACCCCCTGAAACGGCTGCCCCTCGGCCAAGAGGCCTACTCTTACTGGTGGCAGATTTGTCCTGGGAGCATGGACCTTGGATGGGCTTAGGGAAGGGCCCCTCCAGGCCACAGAAGGGGGCTGAGGGCTGTTGGAGGAGGGGATTCCAGGATCTCAGCTTCTGGATTCGGTCAGGAGAGGGGCAGGCTCCCGGTGGGCACGTCCCCTGTGGGAGGGGGCTCAGCTGAGTCCTGTAAGTAGCAAGCAGGTAGTCCAGGTCCAGGGTGATGCCATCTCCAAGCTATCCTTGCTCATGGCCAGGGGGTGTTGGGGAGGCCGAGGGGGTGATCTTGGGCCCCTCCATTCCACACTGCTCCTCATCCAAGGCCAGCCTCTGAAGTCCCTGAGGGGCTTCCATGCCATGGGGACCTCACCGGTACTGCCCGTCCAAGGCCTGCTATGGAGAAGCAGAGACCCGCTGTGCCTCACCCTGAGGCTGGGCCTTCCATCGCCAGAATCCCACTGCAAATGTCAGACTTTCATGTCTCACTGAAGCCCCGTTACCTGGCAGGTGGCCATTCTCTCAGGGAGGAGCTGTGACTCAGAGAAGGGAGGGTACACATGGGGGAGGGAGGGGCCAGGGCCCAACTTCAGGTCTGCGTCCCCAGGGGAGGTCCCGGCCCTCTGCCCTGGACCTGTGGTGGGAGGGAGTGTGTGCGCGCACGTGTGTACGTGTGTGTATGTGCGTGTGCAGGTATATGTGTGTGTCTGTGTGTGTGTCTGGGCATGTGTGCATGTGTATGTGTGTGTGTGTGTGCGTGTGAGTGTGTGGTCCTGGCCGCACATACACATGTGATAGGGTCCCACATTGTGTCACACTATGTCAGGGGCATCATGCCAGCAGATGCCGTGGGACACTGTCTACTGGGGTGACACTGTACCAGACACAATGTGTCTGTCCTTGTCTGCGGACACTGCTGGGTGCCTCTCTTGTCTGTGATGCAGTTTATCTGTGGCGGTGGGACACTGTCCAGTTGACCCTGGCGGGTGGATGGGCATTGCTTACCTGTGTCTGTGCCACTGTCTGCTGCTGCTGTCCTGCAGACACTCTGTTCTCTATCTGTTTGGGACTCCGTGTGTATCTCTGTAACACTGTGGATGTGTCTGCAAGGCACGGTCCAGGTGACCCTGTGAGTGAATGGAGACACTGTCCCAGGACACTGTAAATCAGACTGTGTGTGACACTTCCCCTAGGAGCCTGGACAGTCAATGTGACACTGTCTGTCTCTGTGACATCATCCGGGTGGCCTGTGTGTGTCTCCGTGACACCAGCCAGATGGCCTTGCTGGATACCTGTGGCACTCTCCCCTTGTGACTGTAACTGTGTGCCAAGGCTTGAAACACCCTGCTGGACACTGGCTGCTGGTGACTGCTGGACTCATCCTTGAGTCTCTGAGTCATCCAGGCCACTCCCCTCATCCACCCAGATCCTGAGAAGAGGCCTTGCGACAGCAGAAGTCACCACAGAGACCTTAGTCCTCAGTGACCACAGACCAGGGTGCCCACTGCTGGACGGATCTGACACCCGTGGTCTTGTCCACCCTCCTGCCTCCCCACACGGGTGCATCTGTCACCCTAAGCCCTCTCTGTCCTCAGGGGCAGCAGTGGCAGGGCCTTTCATCCTGGACTGGACCCCGCCCAGCCATTTCCAAATCTGGGAGCCTCTCCGGGGCTCCCAGGACACAGCACCTGTCCACCTATTGAGCCCCTACAATGGGCCGAAACTGTTCGGACACGGGGGTGCAGTCAAGTCCCTGCCCTTGCCAAGTACACCAGGAGCACCCCTCACGAGACCACCCTTGGATGCAGAGCCCCATCCAGCCCCCGCCCACCAGATGCCTAAAGCTCCGCTGAAGCCTCGTGTTCTGGAGGAAAAACAGCCTAGGACAGGAGTCTGTGAACCTGGCTGATGACTCCTTTGCTGTGTGACCCTTAGATATCTTGCTGAACTTCTCTGGGCTAAGACCTGAGATGGCCTAAGGAAGGGCTTTGATGGTTGGGAAGTGCAGTAGAAAAAGCAGAATGCCCTGCACTGGCACAGACTCCTTGGTGCTCAGAGGCCGCTGCTTCTCTTAGAACAGCCTCTGAGTCAAGTGCTGTACATGGCTTGTCTCCTCCGAGCCAAGCCCTGTTTGATTTCCACTTTGCAGATGCGGAAATAGGTTCAGAGACGGCAAATGGCTTGCGTGGAGGCCCCACAGATGACAGAGCTAGGACCAAACCCATACTCAGAATAACCTCTAAGCTCCCAACTGTAGTCTCCAATATGGAGGAGGCATGGCAGAAATTATCTTCCCCTTTTACAGATGGGGGAACTGAGGCTTGGAGAGGGGATGTGATGTTTGGGGGTTTCTGGACTCCCCAGCCAGTGCTCCCCCACCCCTCCCTAATCCCTCTACCATCCTGAGTGCAACGCACAATGATTAGGGTGAGGGGAGGGTTGGGCAGGAGGAGAGAGCCTGTTGGGGACAAAGGATCCCTGTGGCCACACAATGGTGACAATCAAAGCCAGATGACAGACACTGGGCTCAGGAGCAGCTTGGAACCCACCTGCAGCTTCCTCCAGACAATGGGGTGCCTGTGTTCCTGGGAGGGGCACAATAGCCCCCTGTGTTTGGGGTCCTGCCTCTCCCTGCACCGCTCTGGGGGCAGGAGACGGTCATGGCAGCCTCGCCTAGGAGCCAGGCGGGAGGGGCTGGGTAAGCCCCCACATGGTGGAGGCAGGAAAGGGGGAACAGGCAGCTCACCCGCCTGGTATGGTTTGGAAGATCTCTCTTCTCTGACCCAAACACCTCACCAACAACAGCCTGTCACCATGCCTAGAAGTGTGCAACTAGCTCTCCAGTCCCTTGCCTTTGGAGAAGCAATTTACACATCTCAGAGCCTCAGTTTCTTCATCTGTAAAATGGAACCGATAGACCTTAGTTGGCAGAAGTGCCATGAAAATTCAATGAGAGAGGCACATTGAGTGACACACAGTAATGGCTTGATAGTAATGGCTTGAGATGAGTTAGTTCCTTTTCAGGATGGATGGATGGATGGACAGAATAGATGAGTGGAAGGATGGGTATGAGGTGAGGGCCTGGGTAGCAACTGGAAGGATGAATGACAGATGGAATAATGGCTGCGGTGATCAGGGAAGGCTTCCAGGAGGAGGCAGACAGGCAGAGAGGAGGGTACTCCAATTCCCTAGCTCCTGGCCTGGATCCTCACACAGAGCAGGTGCTCAGATAACCTTTCTTTTTCTTTTTTTTTGAACACTCTGTCACCCAGGCTGGAGTGCAGGGGCACGATCTCGGCTCACGGCAACTTCCGCCTCCCAGGTTCAAACGACTCTCCTGTCTCAGCCTCCCAAATAGCTGGGACCACAGGTATGCACCACCACTTCTGGCTAATTTTTATATTTTTAGTAGGGACGGGGTTTCACCATGTTAGCCAGGCTGGTCTCGAACTCCTGACCTCAAGTGATCCACCCGCCTCAGCCTCCCAAAGTGCTGGGATTACAGGTGTGAGCCACTGCGCCTGGCCCAGAGAACACTTGTTGAGTGAATGTGTGATGTGCTGCCAACAGGGCCCCTCTCCTTGGATCCCAGGTCTGTGCTGATCAGGCGCTGGGGTTTGTCTGTCCCTCACCAAGGCCCTTCAAGGGGACAGGACAAGGACTCCAGTCCCTCTCTGTGCTGGGGAGAGGTGGCAAAGGCACGAGACTTAGCATCACGTGGTCCCAGCACCAAGTTCCAGCTCCACCTCTTCCTGGCTGTGTGACTTTGGGCCAATCCCTTTCCCTCTCTGAGCCTCAGCTGCTTCTACTCTGTAAACTCGGTGTATCATCCTGACCTCACCCTGGTGTCATGGGCAGCGAGAGGTGATAGAGATGGGTGTCTCCAGTGCACAGGAGGTTCACAGTCTGGCTGCAGCGCAATGGCCGTGAAGGGCTCAGGGCCCAGAGTCAAGACCTGAGTCATGGCCTCTGGAATCCTAACATCCCCCTAACTTCTGTCCTCCAGCCCCTGAACCTTGAAGGGGTCGATGGGACATTTCATAATTTAAAGAGACCAAGCAAGAGACTCTCGAACCACAGCCGCCTCTTAATGGAATTGCTGAAAAGGGCTTTTTAATTAAAAATAAGAAGTTTGGGACAGGTTCATATCCATAATTCAGGACCCTGGCACTGCAACCTCCCGTGATTTCATTTCCCTATATTTATGTCTCTCTTTCGCAGTGATCTATATTGTTAAAATCCTGCATGAAAAATGGGCTCAGCTTTTCAGGTGGAGTTGTAAATATTTACCCTTCCTAATGCAGGTCCCCCCACCTCTGTCTCAGGAAGCTTAGGGGCTTTTAAATGCAGCTTAAGCATCCCAGAGATGTCTCATTAAAATTTAGTCTTGCTTTTCCTTCTGCTTTGTTTAGCACCTACAGAGCAAGGGAGAGTGGCTGGGAGGGGGCCAGGGAGGTGATGGGGGTAGGGTCAGGGGACCCTAGCTAGGTGGGCCTGGAGACCCCTGCAGAATCTCCGGAGCCCCAGGGCAGGGGAAGTGCCCGGAGCTGGCTCTTCCTCGGGGAAGGTCATGTCTGCAGTGTTGGCTGTGCTGGCCATGGGCTGTTCCATGTCACCCCCTTTCAGCCCCCACCTCACAGAGCCTGGGGGGCTTCCTGAGTCACTCCCTTCCCTCCCTCCCTCTCTCTCTTTCTCTCTCTCTTTCTTTCTTTCTTTTTTCTTTCCTTCTTTCGTTCCTTCCTTCCCTTTCTCTTTCTTTTCTTTCTTTTTTCTTCCTTCCTTTTCTTTCTTTCTTTCTTTCTTTCTTTCTTTCTTTCTTTCTTTCTTTCTTTCCTTCCTTCCTTCCCTTTCTTTCTTTGTCTCTCTCTCTTTTTCTTTCTCTCTCTCTCTCTCTCTCTCTCCAAGGTCTTGCCCTGTCTCCCAGGCTGGAGTGCAGTGGCACAAACACAACTTACTGCAGCCTCTATCTCCTAGGTTCAAGTGATCCTCCCACCTCAGCCTCCCAAGTAGTGAGACTACAGGTGCCCACCATCACACCTCGCTAACTTTTTTAAAACTTTATTCATAGATACAGGGGATCTTGCTATGTAGCCCAGGCTGTTCTCAAACTCTTGGCCTCAAGCCATCCTCCCACTTCTGCCTCCCACCTTCCCCCTTTCCTTCCTCTGAATTTGCCACACTCTCATGAGCCTCCAGGCCTTCATACCTGCATGGAATACTGGAATAGTTTTCTGCCCAGAGTCACTTTACTTCTCCTTAGTTCCTTCGAGTCTCTGCCTGCACATCTGTTTCTTGGGAGAATGTCCAGGCCTTGGGCTGGGTTAGGGGCCCCTCCCTACATGCTTGCCTTGACAGTGGCAATGTCACAAGCGGCTGTCGTTTCCATCTTGCCACCACCCCCATCTATTGGCTTCCTGGAGATGGGGAGTGTTTCTTGCTCCCCACCATGTCCCCAGCACCGGCACAGGGTCTGGAAAGTCATAAGCCCTCAGCAAGGGGACATTCAATGAGGGTTGCACGACAGAGGAGAGTCAGGGATTTGCCCAGAGGGTCCTGGGTGACAGCTTCCCTAAACTGCTTTCCGGGCTGTGCCACGTGGCCCTGCCCAGCTCTGGTGGGAGATTCTGAAGGTCTGGGGTGGCCCCCAGCTCGGTTTTGCCCTGACCACAGGTTCAGGGCGTGAATCACAGACACACGGGGCAGGGGTCTACTCACAAGGTTTTGTACACACTGTTGGGCGGACAGTGCAACAGCATTAGTGAGGTGTAATTTACATACTGCAGAAGGCAAACACTGGAAGTGCATCATTCAATGGTTGTCTGGATATTCACAGAGTTTGCAACTAGCACACAATCAATTTTAGTACATTTTCATCATTTCCCTCAAAAGGAAACTCCCTCATTAATAGTCACACACACACACACACACACACACACACACACACACGATCCATGGCAACCACTAACCTTTCTGTCTCTCTGGATTTACCTATTCTTGGCATTTCATATAAATGAAACTATTAACATGTGGTCATTTATGATGGGTTTCTTTCACCAAACATGCTGTTTTCAAAGATCATCCATGTCTTCACATGTATCAGAATTTCATGCCTTTTTAACAGCTGAGTAATATTCCATTGTATGGATAGACCACATTTGATTTATCCAGCCCTCAGTTGATGGACGTATGGGTTGTTTCTACTTTTTAGCTATTATGAATAATGTTGTTATGAGCATTTGTGTACAAGTCTTGATGTGGACACATCAAGTCTTCATTTCTCTTGAGTAGACAGTGGAGAGTAGAATTGTTGGGTCTTGTGCTTGGGTTTTTTTTTTTTTTTTTTTAAGATGGGGTCTCACTGTGTTGCTGGAGTGCAGTGCCTACTCACAGGCACAATCATAGCTCACTGCAGCCCAGAACTCCTGGGCTCAGGTGATCCTCCCGCCTCAGCCTCCTGAGTATGCTTGGGACTACAAGTGCACCTTGGCAGGTGTACTTACTTGTATACTTGGGAGTACAGGTACACACCCAGCCTTGCTGGGGTTTTGTGATGGCATTTTGGCACTCTGCAGCTTTCTGGCAGCCTCCTGGGTGGTGAGGGAAGGGCCGTGCTGACAGCTGGGAGTGGCAAGAGGGGAATATACAGAGGATAGGAGAGCATTTATCAGCCATGACACCTGGGTAAGTCCCTCCATCTCTGAGCCTTGGCTTCCCCACCCGCCATGCAGGGATAATCGGTGTGCCTCCTGGAGTTGCCGGGGGCCATATGAAATGACAAGTCAGAGTGACAAGCCTCGGTAGCCACTCCCCTTCACCAGGTGTGGGACGGGCCCTGGGAACGCTGCATCAGCTGTCAAGCGCTGCTGTTCCTGCCCCTCTTCCCGGGCTGGGTGCTGTCAATCAGCTCCCACACACTTATCTGGGGTCATGGCCCCCTAGTTCTGCCCGTCCTGTGGGTGCTGAGTGAATGTCTCCTCTGCGCAGAGGTGTCCTCGCTCATTTTCCAGCTGATGGAGCCAATTAGTAGTGTCAGGAGGTTCTTCTCACCTGTGATTCCATTATAACAGCCAGAAGGGAAGATGCTACTCCAAGGAGATCATTAAAAAGTCTAAATTATCAGGTACCCAACGCAGCCTCTCCTCTCACTTGCCCAGAGACAGCAGCAAGGGCAGTGGGGGGTTTCCATGGGGTGGGCAGTAGTCAGAGATCAGGGAAGCCCCTGGGCTTGGCTTGAGTGGAGCAGGGCCCCTCCTCCCCCATCCCCAGGCGCTGGCTGCCAGGCATCAGGTGCCCCTGTCTTCTGTGCTGTGGGCCAGTAGAGAGGGGAGGGGACCCAAGGCCTCTCCTATTCCCGAGTGCTTGACTTTCCCTGCCCCAGTTCACACAATCCTCACAAAGGCAGCCCCGGTGATTGTAGAGCCTCAGTTCCCCTGGGTCTGCAGGACACAGAGCCTGTGCTTTGTCAGCCTCAGTGACAGGTCATTGCTGTTATTGTGTTATTAATATTGTCAACATCTCCTACACCCACCCAGATACACTTTGCAAAACTCTGCCCTGGTGGAAAAAGCCCTGGAGTGGGAGTGAGGGGTCCAGGTTCCAGGCCCTGTCTGCTACGGGAGACCCCAGTGATGATGGCAAATCCCACCCCATTGGGCCTTGAGTCACCATCTGCACAGTGGGGATGATCACACTGCTGTGTGGCAGTGCCTTGCAGTGGCCAAGGTCTAGAGTGGCAGCCAGGCTACCTGCTCTGCCCTTCACAGGTGACTTGAACCCTCAGAGCCTCTGTTTTCTCATCTGTGAAATGGGAGAATAATATTCCTCACTCCGCTGGGTTGTGGTGAAAAACTGGGTTGTGGTTACACGTGCAATGCCTGGCTCAGAGCAGGACTCAGTCAACATTAGCAAATGTGGCCAATGCTCGGACCTGCTCTGAGGACCCAGAAAGGTGAGGGGTAGAGGGGTGTTTGGGGGATCGCCATGCAGTGGATCAAAGGGGGCGATGGTTTGGCTAAGAGAGAAAGAGAGAGAATGGGGCCAGCATATTCATTTCTCCTCCAAGGTAAACCAGGAAGGAGCTCCTAGGTAGACCCCTGGCCCCTGAGGTGAGGCCACGCTGGCACTCATCACCTGAGGGACCCTTCACCTGGGGCAACCATGCAGCTGTCACCCAGGGGCTGCAGTTGGAGCCCCTCTTTCGTGTCACTTTCCAATCTGCCATGAGGAATCAAAGACACTGACGGGCCTGTTAGTGCCCATTCTCCGGGGATCACTCAGACAATTTCCCCATGCTCTGTGACAATGGGTGGTAATTAAGGTGTCAGCATATCATTTAGCCCTTTCAGTGCAAAGCTCAGAGACAGGCTGGGTGATCTTCAGCCTCATTAATGAGAGACGTGCAGAGAGAGTGGGAGGGTGGGAGGCAGGTGCGCTGGCTTCAGAGAGGGACACACGCCCTGCTTCCCCTTCCAGACCGTGTTGGCCATTCTTCCCAGATGGCTTCACTGACCTCCTGTAGCAGACAGGGCCTGGAACCTGGACCCAAGGGGGAGGGATGCATCCAGTGGGCAGGTGGATATCTGAGCAGCCTCAGGGCTCATCGCCGTGGAGGTGGGCAGGAGAGGAGATGGCCTGGGAGCTATAGAGGGGCAGAAGGGACCAAGGACACGTTGGTTCTGCTGCATCAAATGTGCCCCCTAGCTCTGGGGACCCCCATCAAAGCCCTCAGGAGGCTGCTTGGCCAATGGGCGGTGCAGGCCTCATGCTCCCTTCTAGGCAGTGACTCCTGGAAGACGGGACCATGTATGTCACCTCCATCTCTGTCTCCAGTTCTCCAGAGCTTGGCAGAGAATGAAACTCCATAAATGCTTAAAGGGTGCAGGCAGGCAGGAGGGAGGGAGGGAGAGAAGGAAGGAGGGAGGGAGGGGTAACAAAGACAAACAGAAGAGAAGAGAGGGGTCAGAGAGGCAAATGTTTGATAATGAGAGGAATGAGGTATGAAAATGATATGAGCATAAAAAAAAGGATGCTGGAGCCGGGCGCCGTGGTTCACACCTGTAATCCCAGCACTTTGGGAGGTGCTGGTGGATCACTTGAGGTCAGGAGTTCAAGACCAGCCTGGCCAACATGGTGAAACCCCATCTCTACTAAAAATACAAAGATTAGCTGGGCGTGATGGCAGGTGCCTGTAATTCCAGCTACTTGGGAGGCTGAGGCAGAAGAATCGCTTGAATCCGGGAGGCAGAGGTGGCAGTGAGCCGAGATCACACCACTGCACTCCACCCTGGGCAACGGAGCAAGACTGTCTCAAAAAAAAAAAAGAGAACAGAAAAAAGAAGAAAAGGCCACGGAAATGTGACTCTGTGTGTGTGTGTGTGTGTGTGTGTGTATATGTGTGTGTGTGCTGGGTTAAACTATGCCCCCTAAAAAGATACGTTGAGGTCCTAACACCCTATACCCATAACTATGACCTCATTTGGAAATAGGTATTTGCAGATGTAATCAAATTGAGATGAGGTCATTAGCACGACTCCTAATCCAATATGACCGGTGTTCTTGTAAAAAGAGGAAAAGAGACCCAGACACACAGGGAGGAGACCATGTGATGATGCAGGCAGGGATTGGGGTGATGCAGCTGTAAGCCCCGAAATACCAAGGTTTAATGGTCACCTCAGAAGCTAGGAAGAGGCAAGGAAGGATTTTACCCTGAATCTCAGATGGAATGGCCCTGCTGACCTATGATTTTAGACTTCCAGCCTCCAGAACTGTGATAGAGTTGATTTCTGTTGCTTTAAGCCACTCAGTGTGTGCTACTTTGTTATAAGAGCCTAGGACACTAGTACAGTTTATATATACACCTGTGTGTACAAAAGGGAGGAAAGAGAAAAGAGAGAGAGAGATGGAGATACAAAAAAAGTGCCTGAGATTTAGTGCCTGAGAAAGCTGAGGCTTCAGCATAGCTTGACCAATCACACTGTCTGTGTTGAGAGGCTCTCTTGGCAGAAGCATCACCATCCCCATAACCACCACCACCACCACCATTATCACCATTGTGACCACCATCACCACCACCATCACCACAGCACCATCACCGTCATCACCACAGAACCACCACCATCACCACCACCACCACTACCACCACCACCACTACCATCACCATCACCATCACCACCACCATCATCACCACCATCACCATCACCACCACCACCACTACCACCACCATCACCATCACCATCACCACCACCACCACCACCACCATCACTATCACCAACACCACCACCACCACCACCACCATCACCACCATCACCACCATCACCATCATCACCATCACCACCACCATCATCACCATCACCACCACCATCATCACCATCACCACCACAACCATCACCACCACCACTACCACCACCATCATCACCACCACCATCACCACCATCACCACCACCATCGCCACCATCACCATCATCACCATCACCACCACCATCACCACCACCACTACCACCATCACCACCACCACCATCACCACCATCACCACCATCACCATCATCACCATCACCACCACCACCGTCATCACCATCATCACCACCACCACCATCACCATCACTACCACCACCATCACCACCACCACCATCACCATCACCATCACCACCACCACCACCATCACCACCATCACCACCATCATCATCACCACCACCATCACCACCATCACCACCACCATCGCCACCATGATTACCACCACAATCATCACCACCACCACTGTCACCACCACCACCGTCACCACCACCATTACCACCATCATCACCACCACCACCACCATCACCACCACCACCACCATCACCATCACCATCACCACCATGATCACCACCACCATCATTATCACCATCACCACCACCATCACCATCACCACCACCACCACCATCACCACCACCACCACCATCACCACCACCACCATCACCACCACCACCATCACCACCACCACCATCATCACTGCCACCACCATCATCACCATCACCACCACCACCATCACCGTGATAATCACCTCCATCACCATTGCCACCACCACCATCACCACCACCACTATCATCACAGCACCACCACCATCACCATCACCACCATCATCACCGCTACCACCATCACCACCACCATTATCACCACCACTGTCACTACCACCACGACCACCACCATCAGCACCACCATTATCACCACCACCATCACCACCACCACCATCATCACCATCACAACCGGCACCATCATTATCACCACATCACCAGTAGCAGCATGACCACCATCACCACCACCATTATCACCACCACAACCACCATCACCACCATCACCACTACCACTCCAGCACCATCACAAGCAGCACCATCATTATCACCACTACCACAAGCGGCAGCATGACCATTATTATCACCACTACCATCATTACCACCAGCACCACCATCATCATCACCACCACCATCATTACAAGCAGCACCATCATTATCACCACCACCAGCAGCAGCAGCATGACCACCATCACCACCACCATCATCACCACCATCACCATCATAACCACCATCATTATCATCACCATTAAGGCCACCATCATCACCATCATGACTGCCATCACCACCACCGTGTGTGGGAGTAGCAGCAGAGAGAAGGCAGAGCCCTGGGGCATGCCTGCATTCAAGAGGCAGCAGAAAGGGAGGAGGCTGCACACACACACACATCAGACAGGTAAGAGGAGAGCAGGAGAGAACGTGTCTCAGAATCAGAGGGCAAAGAGAGTTGCAAAGAGGGAGTTAGAACAGTGTTTGATGTCCCAGGGAGGCCTGCAAGGTGGGACCAATGCCTGTCCAGGGCTTGGGGGCAGCATTCGCAGGGGTTGGAGGGTCAGAGCAGATGGCAGTGGGTGCAGGAGTGAATGGGAGGTGGGAATGGAGTGAAGGCACCAGGGTGCTGGTTGGAAAGAATCTCCTGGTTGCTGAGTGGAGAACAGATGGAGGGAGAAGCCCAAGGCGAGGATGTCAGGAGGGGCTGGTGCAGTCCTCCATATGGGAGATGGTGGCCGCCCTACCTAGGGAAGAGGCCATAGGGAGGGAGACTCAGGGGCCTAGAAGGAGAAACCCTTGGCCACGCTGGCCATCTGGACACCTCATCCTCATTGCCACTATATGTTTGCTAGGGCCGCCATAACAAAGTACCACAAACTGGGTGGCTTAACACAACAGAGGTTTATCCTCTCCCAGTTCTGGAGGCCAGAAATCTGAAATCAAGATGTCAACAGGATAGGTTCCTTCTGGAGGCTCTGAGGCAAAAAAATGCCATGCCCTTCTGCTGGCTTCCGAAGGTTGCAGCCTGCCCTTGGCATCCATGGCTTGTAGAGGCAGTCCTCCCATCTCTGCCTCTGTGATCACACGGTGTTTTCCTCTCTGTGTCTATGTCCAAATTTCCCTCTTTTTGTAAGGACATTAATCGTTGGATTAGAGCCCACCCTAATCCAATGTGACCTCGTTTTATCTTGAATATACCTGCAAAGACCTTCTTCTGGATAAAGTCGCATTCATAGGTAGCGGGAGATAGGACTTCATCATATCTTCTGGGGGGACACAGTTTAAACCACTGCAGCCACGGTCACACTGGCTGTCATCCCCATTGCTAGAGGCATTTAATCAGCACCTAATTGTCCCCAGAGCTGGCCCAGGCACAAGGATCCTGCTCTCATGGAGCTTATAGTCTATGACCCAAACACTGGACAGAAATATTGGGGAACAGGGCTGGGGCTTGGCAGAGCAGGGGAGTGCCCGGGGCCACCCTTTGGAGTGCCGTCCTCAGAGTTGGCCTAGGAAAAGAAAGCAGGCTAGGGGGAGGGGTTGCAGCGTCTGCCCCAGCACTTCCTCTCCTTCCCTGGCATTTGGATAAATCCACAAAGAGCCCATGACATCTGGAGCCTGTGTAAACGGAGCATAAATTAGCTCTAACAATCGCATCTGGAGCTGCCACGCTGCAGTCTGTTTCCTGCCGAACTCTGGGTGGGCTTGGGGTGGGTGGGAGGGCAGAAGGTGGCCTGACTGTGCCTGAAATCCCACTGTTAGCATCACTTTATTTTTAGAAGCTTCTGCTAAAATGCATGTGTGCTCATGGCACGCGGGACACCAATTCCAGGATTCTTTTCCTAGATTGTGGAGTCGGGAGGCTAATGATGGGGACGTGGTGGGGCAAGCCTTGCAAAGCGGAGAAGTCGATGGGTGGGGCACCTCCCAGGGGCGAAGGAAACTGAGGACAGGCTTGGGGGCTGCTGGGAGGGAGGGATGAGAGGGGACAAGCCAGAGCCAGGTGTGGCCACGAAGCCAATGTCACATCCTGCACCATGCTTCCAGCATCACACTGTGAGTCCCAGAGCCAACCAGGGTTGAGGAGGTAGGGAATGGACTACCGGGGCCCAGGCCTTTCCACGCATTAACTCATTTGACTTCAGCTTATATTGATGGTGCCTGGTGAGGATGGTTTGTATCATCCCCATTTTACAGATGAAGAAACTGAGAGCCAAGACCAGACCATTCCCAGGTCTCTGAGCCAGGATCTGAACCAGGTGCTTCCACTCCTCATCTTCCTTGTTGTCTTGCCCCACACCTGTCCAAAGAGGAGGGGAGCCTGGGTAACAAAGCAAGACCCTGTCTCTACCAAAAATTTTAAAAATTAGCCAGGCCTGGTGGCATGCACCTGTATTCCCAGCTACTCTGGAGGCTGAGGAGGGAGGATTGCCAGAGCCCAGGAGTTCAAGGCTGCGATTAGCTGAGATCAAACCACTGCCCTGCAGCCTGGGTGAGAGAGTGAGATCCTGTCTCTAAAAAAAAATTTTTTTAATAAATAAAGAGAATGTGCACATGTATGTGTGCATATATGTGAGAGCATCTCTGGGTGAATAAGCATGCAAAGGCATAGCATGTGAGTGTGTAGGAGTGTCGGTGTGTGCTAATGTGTGTGTATGGGATGGGAGGGGGCAGCCTCTCCCCCGACCTGGGGTCAAGTGTAGAAGCCAAGGTCCCCTCTTCCCCACCTGACCCAATCAGCAGGGCCACCATCAACTGGAGTCATCCATTATTGGGCACCTACTGTATATAGGACCAGCACTTTCATCTTCACACTTATTCAATATAATAGGCTATTTCTTGAGCACCTACTATGTGCCAAGCCTCACACCAGGCACTGGGGATAGGAGATAAGTGAGACACAGTCCCTGGCCCTAAGATGCTTGCTGTCCAGTGGGTGAGGCAGCCATGGCACAGCTGAACTTGGCAGTAGACTGTAGGAGGTATCCTATGAGATTAAGTTCACAGCACTGGGAGGTGGGCTTCCTGGAGGAGGTGGCATTTGGGATTTGGCTTCCTGAGCATATGGGCTGTGTCTGGTTCATGCTGAACCCCTGCTCCCAGCTCAGTGCTGGGCACCATAGTTGTCCCCTCCGTGTTTGTTGAATGACTATTGATATGGTATGGATATGTCCCCAACCAAATCTCATCTCGAATTGTAATCCTAATTGTAATCCCCATGTGTTGGGGGAGGGACCTGGTGTGAGGTGATTGGATCATGGAGGCAGTTTCCCCCATGCTATTCTCGTGATAGTGAGTGAGTTCTCATGAGACCCGATGGTTTTATAAGTGGTGGTTTCCCTTGCTCTCTTCTCTCTCCTGCCACCTTGTGAAGAAAGTGCCTGCTTCCCCTTCCGCCATGATTGTAAGTTTCCTGAGGCCTCCCCAACCAAGCAGAACTGTGAGTTGATTAAACTTCTTCCTTTACAAATTACCCAGTCTCAGGGAAGTTCTTTATAGCAGTGTGAAAATGGACTAATACAACTATTGATTAGAAAATGAGCAGGTTCTCAATAGGCAGAGTTAGTGGTGGGGAGAGTCAGCCCGCCTAGGGCCCAGAGACACGGAGGTAGGGAAGCCCAAGGCATTTCGATTAGGGCCTTTTTGGAGATCCTCGGCTAGGAGAAAGAGCACATACTTAGGAATCAGGCAGTTCTGGGGGGAACCTGGCCCCAGGACTTACGTGCTTGCTGGGTGACTCTTGGCAAGTTTCTTAACCTCTCTGATCCTATTTTCTCACCTCCAAAGTGGAGCCTCAGGTGACCTATATTTGTTTTTCTTTCTTTTCTTTTCTTTTTTTTTTTTTAAGACAGGGTCTTGCTCTGTCATTCAGGCTGGAGTACAGTGGAGTGATCTTAGCTCACTGAAGCCTCGACCTCTTGGGCTCAAGTGATCCTCCCACCTCAGCCTCCCAAGCAGCTGGGATTACAAGCACCCACCACCATGTCCCAGCTAATTTTTTTTTTTTTTTTTTTTTTGTAGAGATGGGGCCTTGCTATGTTGCTCAGGCTGGTCTCAAACTCCTGGCCTCAAGTGATCCTCCCACTGCAGCCTCCCAAAGTGCTGGGGTTACAGGTGTGAGCCACCTCATCCAGCTTTTTTTTTTCTTTCTTTTTCTTATGGAAACTTAAACACACAAATGAGTGAAAAGAATAGAATCATGAACTTTTATGAACCCATCATGTAACGTGAGCAATCACCAACATTTTGCCATTCTGGTTTGAAGACATTAAAATGGCCATTAAAGTCAGCACGGAGTGGAGACAATAGAACAGCTCTGACCAAGTTAGGGCCCTTGGGCAGTAATAACTCCGCCAGAACCACTGCCTGGCTGGCTGGGACTGGAGGCCACTGTTACTGCAAAGCGTGCCCCAGTTCCAGAGATGTCAAAATGTGAGTCTTGATATTGATCAAATACAGCAGCAGAGAGGCCAGGCTGCATTTTACTTGAGACATGCAGTTAGTGACTAAACAGGGGGTCAGGCTTTTCCTCACTCAATTCTTTGGGAGTTTTGTTTTGTTTTGTTTTGTTTGGTGTTTTCAGCCTCTCCCCACAACCAAAACACAAACAGATGACCCTAGGATTATTAAGATCAAAAGCAGGGCCGGGCGCGGTAGCTCACGCCTATAATCCCAGCACTTTGGGTGGCTGAATCAGGGGTATCACTTGAGGTCAGGAGTTCGAGACCAACTTGGCCAACATGGTGAAACCCCGTCTGTACTAAAACTACAAAATTAGCCAGGCGTGCTGGCGTGTGTCTGTAATCCCAGCTACTCAGGCGGCTAAGGCAGGAGAACCACTTGAACCCAGGAGTTGGAGGGTGCGGTGAGCTGAGATCACGCCATTGCACTCTAGCCTGGGTGACAGAGCAAAACTCCATCTCAAAAAAAAAAAGATCAAAAGCGCTCGTGGAGTGGAGAGATACCAGCTGTTGTAGGTGCAGTCAGGGAGGCTCTAGGAGGAGGTGACTTGAGCCAAGATCTAATTAGTGCACAAAAAGAATAAATGCTCCAGGCAGAGGAATTGTCAAGAGGTGGCCTTTAGGTCCAGGGAACTGGCTGAAGATCAGTGCCGTTTGTGTGCACATGCTGGGGATGACGGGAGAAGCAGGAAATGGGGCCGGGAAGTCAGGGAAGTCCACTCTGGGCCTTGGAGGCCATGTGAGAGCCTTTGACATGAGCTTGAGAGCTGTGCTAGCTATTGGGGGTTTTTGGTGTTTTGTTTTGTTTTTTTAATTTTTAAAATTTCAATAGCTTTAGGGGTACAAGTGGTTTTTGGTTCCATGGATGAACTGTGTAGTGGTGAAGTCTGGGATTTTAGTGTACCCAGCACCCAAATAGAGTACATTGTACCCAATAGGTAGTTTTTCATTCCTCACCCCCCTTCTAACCTCCCCTTCTGAATCTCCAGTGTCCGTTAGACCATTCCACATGCCTTTGCATACCCACAGCTTAGCTCCCACTTATAAGTGAGAAGATGTGATATTTGGTTTTCCATTCCTGAGTTACTTCACTTGGGTTAACGGCATCCAGTCCCACCCAAGTTGCTGCAAAAGACACGATTCCATTTTTTATGGCTGAATAGTATTCCATGGTGTATATATATACCACATTTTCTTTATCTGCTCATCAGTTGATGGGCACTTAGGTTGATTCCAAATATTTGCTATTGTGAATTGTGCTGCCATAAACATTATGTGTGCATGTGCCTTTTTGATAGAATGACTTCTGTTCCTTTGGGTAGATACACAGCAGTGGGACTGCTGGATTGAATGGTAGATCTACTTTTAATTTTTTTTTTTTTTAATGGAGTCTCGCTCTGTTGCCCACCCTGGAATTGCAGTGGCACGATTTCAGCTCACTGCCACCTCCACCTCCTGGGTTCAAGCAATTCTCCTGCCTCAGGCTTCTGAGTAGCTAGGACTACAGGCATGAGCCACCACACCTGACTAATTTTTGTATTTTTAGTAGAGATGGGGTTTCACCATGTTGGCCAGGCTGGTCTCGAACTCCTGACCTCAAGTGATCCACCCGCCTCAGTCTATATATATATATTATATTATTATATTATATATATATTATATTATTATATTATATATAATAATATAATATATATTATATAATTATATATCTATAATATAATAATATTATATATATTATATAATTATATAATATATATATATTTTTTTTTTTTAAGAAACAGAGTCTTGCTCTGTCCCGTAAGCTGTAGTGCAGTGGCATGATCTTAACTCACTGCAGCCTTAAATTCCTGGACTCAAGCGATCCTCTTGCCTCAGCCTCCTGAGTAGCTGGAACTACAGGCACTTGCCAACATGCCCGGGCTAATTTTTAATTTTTTTGTAGAGACAGGGGTCTGGCTGTGTTGCCCAGGCTGGTCTCGAACTCTGAGGCTACAGCGATCTTCCTACCTGGGACCTCCCAAAGTGCTAGGATTACAGGCACGAATCATCATATCCAGCCTAGGTTTTCATTTTTAAAAGAGCCAGTGTTCTTTTCTTCCAGAGGTATAATAATGCCATGCTCACCCCCCATGATGGAAACCCCCAGGCCGGGGTCTTCACCCTCTCTGCCCCCCTTTCCTTGGTAGGCCCCTGGCATGGCTTCACCACTTCACCACCTTCTATGTGCTGGGGATGCCCCCGTTTCTATCCCCAGCCCAGGCCTCACCCCCAAGCTCAAGGATCATGTGTCCAGCTGGTCACCCAGCCTCGCCAGCAGGCATTGCACACTCACCAAGTCCCAAACCGACCCCTGGACACTCCCTAGCCCTGACCTGTTTCCTCCTGAGTCTTCCTCTTCTCAGTTAGCAGCAGCTTCATCCTGCGAGGCCCAAACCTCTCCTCTCTTGCTTACCCTGAATGGCTGATCCATCAGCCAGTCCTGTCAGTGTTACCTCCTATCTACATCCGGAATCCGCCACTTCTCACCACCTCCATCACTACTGCCCACGCTGGACCACGCCCCCATCCTCCCGAGCCTCGCCGCTGGCCTTCCTACCTCCATCTTTGCTCCATTCTTAGTCTATTCTTCTCATGACTACCAGATGGAACCTTTACAGAGATAAGGCAGCTTGTTACTCCTCTGCTCAACAACCCACCATGGCTCCCAGCTCCCTCTGTGAAAAGCCAGAGTCTGTCCAGTGGCCCTGAGAGTCCACTGGCCCTGGCCCCAGGCCCTCTCTGGACATATCCATCCCTCTGTCCTTACTCACTCTCCCTCAGCTTCTGGCTTTTTCCCTTATAACCTGTAGCTTAAAAAAAAATAGGCCAGTTGTGATGGCTTATGCCTGTAATCCTAGCACTTTGGGAGGCCAAGGTGGGAGGATCACTTGAAGCTAGAAGTTCAAGACCAGCATGAACAACATAGTGAGACCCCATCTCTATTTAAAAAAAAATTTTTTTTTTTGTAATTCAGATGTAATTCACATACCATAAAAGTCACCCCTCTTAATGTGGACAATTCAGCAGTTTTAGTATATTCATGAAGTTATACAATCATCACCACTCTAATTCCAGAACATTTTCATCAGCCCAGAAGGAAGCCCTGCACCCCTTAGTGGTCACTTCCCATTCCTCCCTCCACACCCGGTCCTGGGGAACCAGTCACCTACTTTCTGTCTCTATGGATATGCCTATTCTATCCATTTATATAAATGAATTCTGACAATATGTGGCCAATATCTGGCTTCTTCACTTTGCATCATGTTTTCAAGGTTCATCCAGGGGCAGTACCTCACACCTGTGATGCCATCACTTTCAGAGACCCAGGTGGGAACATCGCTTAAGGCCAGGAGTTTGAGACCAGCCTGGGCAATATAGCAAGACCCTGTCTCCACACACACACATAAAATTAGCCTGGCATAGTTGCACCTGTAGTCCTAGTGACTCAACAGGCTGAGGCAGGAGGACCAGTTGGATCTGGGAGGTCCAGGCTGCAATGAGCTATGGTCACACCACTGCACTCCTACCAGGGTGACAGAACAAGACCTTGTCTCTATTTTTAAAATAAAATAAAATATGCATCTTGTTGACCTGTGGCATTTTCTATCTGTATCATCCTCGTGTCTGCCCCTCCCCTCTAGAATACCAGTAACCCGAGGGTTCACTGATCTTCTGCACCCAAGACAGCACCTAATGCAGAGAAGGGACTCAATCTATATTGGTGGAATGAATGAATGAATGAATGAATGATGGTGTTGGAGAGGCTTGACCTTTTCACAAGACTACCCTATATCCCAGCATCCTCTGCACGACTGAAGCCAACCCCTATTCAAACCCCCACAAAGTCTCCCCCACTTCTGGGGCACCCTCCCTGCATCTTCAACTCCTAGGTGGACCCCACCTCTCTCTCCTCCAACCTCCCAGAGCTCCGAGTCACTTTGTCTCTGTTGGGACCCTCTCTGTTATCTCCAAGAGGACCATCTCTCAGGCTCCTGTTAGGCCCCCTGAGGGGCAGCAAGTGGATTCTGTTCACCTTTGCATCCTGAACATGCCAGGGTATGGTAGATGTCTCCTAACAACAACACAGTGTGTGGAGTGAATGCTTTGAAGGATCTTCCAGCCCTAAAGAGGCTTCTCTTCCCTCTCACGGTGCCTGGAATCCACCACAGCATCAGCCTGCAGGACGTGTGGTGTCCCCAGAAGTGGCCCATCTGGAGAAGATGAGGAGGGAACACCTTGCTCAGCCCCTTGGAGCTGTGAATGTGTGGGTGGGCAGAGCACAGGCATGCTCTTGCCCCCTTGAGCCCCAGGAGGCAGCCACAGCAGGCACTGCCCTTGTCCCCATGCTACAGATTGGGAAACTGAGGCTTATATGTCAAGGAGGGTTGCAAGCTGAGTGACTTGCCCGAGATCCCTGCTGCTACTTCTTGAAGGAGCCCAGAATCAACCCCAAGGGTCTCTGACTTCAAACCCCACTGTCTCCATCCCACACCATTTTGGGGGCCACATTTAGGCCCTGGCCCACCTACGTCAGATTCATCAAGGGAACTGATTTGTGAAGTAGATGCCCAGGTCCCAGCTGGGAGGTTCTGTTTCAGTGGATCTGGGTAGGGGCCTGGGACTCCAACTTTTGAACCAGCTACCGAGCTGATCCTAATGCTTTCTGAGCTGGGAGACCCCTGGGTCTGCACCCTCCTGCATGTAAGGGTCTAAGACAGGAGAATCAGGACTCAGGAGTTTTGAAATCAAGAGGGGCCTGGTGTCTGAGTCCTGAAGGTGCCCTGCTTGATGGGGACTCGGGCCCCTGCCTCTGCCCCCCTTCCTACATGGGGGCTGCTGCCAGCGAGCACGGCTTTGCTGGTAAAGTCTTTATCGGGAATGTCGCCTAATGCATTCATATCAAACAATAGCGCCTCATACATCATCCCTGCCAGAGGCCACCTCTGCTAAGACAAGCACAGTCCATTACCCTGACGGGTGCAGGCCGTGCACAAAACAGATAACAGGTCCCGGCTGTGCAGGGTGACGTGGGGTGGGGAGTTGTCACAGTGAGCACCTAAGGGGCCTTGGGCAGCTGCCACCCCAGGTGGTCGGGACATGGGATGTCTGAGGTTCCAACCTCATAGGGCAGTAGATTGGATGTTGGTGGACAGCCTGGCTCTGCCTCCTCCGAGAAGCAACTCAACCTTTCTGAGCCTCTTTCCCCCATTTGTCAAAGGGGGTTAGGAATAGGACTTGTGTCACATAGGGCTGCTTGCGGAGCTTGAGACAGGAGACTGGTAAAGTGTCAGGCACAATGCCCAGGGAAGAGAAGATATCTGATAAATGGTAGCTATACCTACTATATTATTACCAGGGCCCCATCGACTGCGGCCTGCCCCTTTCCAGGGACAGCCTTCAGAAAGATAATGGTCTTCGTTATCTCCAGGCTCCTGCGGGCATGAAGGGACAATTCTCACCCGCGCCTGCCTGCTGCATCCCCAGAAGCAGAGCCTGACACAGGGACTGGAAAGCAAGTCATTTATTTTGGAGATGAAGTTCACACCAGTCGGAGACGGGGAAAGGGAGGCAGGAGGAAGGGCAGCTGAGAAAGGCTGTGTGATAAAGCTGGACAATCACTGTGGGCACCCGGGTGTTGTCCCCTGGGCCGCAGTGTGGGATACACACTTCAAGGGGCTGGGGGCTGGAGAGCTGATCGATCATCTCCCATCACCATGGGGACTGTTCCAGGGGACATTCATTCTTGAATACTTCCGGCTCGGTGTATAAGTGGCAAAACAGTCTTGGGAGAAATGCCTGGGGCAGAGAAATGTGGGTGCTGGTAGCTAGAGGCTGGACTCACATGCACCCACGTGGTAAGGGTCTGGGACATGGGTGGGGTGCTATTAGGAGCCGAATTGTGTACCACCAAATTCATATATGGAAATCCCAGCCCCCACTACCTAAGAATGTGACTGTACTTGGAGACAGGACCTTTATACAGGTGATTAAGGTAAAATGAGGTCATTGAGGGTAAGCCCTAATCCAACATGACTGGTGTCCTCACAAGAAGAGGCGATTAGGACCCAGACACACAAAGGGAAAAGCCTGGGTCAAGACACCAGGAGGTGGCCAGCTACAGGCTAAGGAGAGACCTCGGAAGAAATCAGTCCCCCTGATACTTGAGTTTAGACTTCTAGCCTCCAGAACTGTGAGAAAGTCAACTTCTGTGGATGAAGCCACCCAGGCTGTGGCGTTTTGTTATGGCAGCCTGAGCAATGAACACAGGCACTGCCACTCCTCCTGTCTCTCATTTCTGGCCATTCACCCTCTTTGCTAAGAGTCAAGTTCTGCTCTCGATCCAGCCACCACCACCCTGTCTGGATGCCCCAAGTTTCCCCAGTCCTCTTTTGCCTCAAGATCTTGGCCTTTGCTATTCCCTCCACCTAGAATGCTCTTACCCCAGATCTTCATGTCTTCGTTCTTCCTGTCTCTGCTCACTGGTCCTCTTTATGCAGAGGTCCTCCCCTACCCCTTTATCCTTCTCTTTCACCTTAGCCTGTTGTATTTTCTTTTGTGCACTGCTCTGGCCCTGCCTTACTTGTTTGTTTACTGTCATCTCCCTCCACTGAAATGCAGGTTCGTGATGGCCGAAGCCTTGTCCATCTTGTTCGTTACTTTGACCTCAGTGCCCAGAACAGTGCCTTTTTTAGAGTAGGGATCAGCAAATTTGGGGAGAGTCAACATGAGTTCAGGAGTGGAGCCTGACTAGCCAGCTCCCCATGCAGCCAGCTCTTGAGAGTGTTTCAAAGCTGTTTGCATTTCCTCCTTCCCTTCAGCCCAGTACAGGCACATAGTAGGTGCTCAATAAATTATTGAGAAGGAAGAACAAGGTCTGTGGGGGCAGCTGTCTTTGTTTATCTATATGCCTGGTGGGTTTTCCTTTGTTTTTCACCTAGAAAGTTCAAAGCCATGGACGTGCTTTAAACGGATAGATTTTCCTTTCTCTACGTCTGCCAGGAGGAGGTCACCAGCTGAGGGCCTGCGAGGCCAGGAAGCACAGTGCCCTGCCATTCAGGACCAGAAAGCACAAAAGGCAGTTGCATCCCACCCGAGGAGTAAGGGGAAAAGAAAGAATCATCAGATTATTTCAGAGTCACTGAGGACCACAGTGAAAACCAAGGAGATTTTGCTGATGCCAGAAGCAGTGAGGGGTTGGTGACATAGGTGCCCTGGTAAGGGAGGGAGGAGATCTCTGATCCTGCTACTCCCAGGATCCACACTAAGCACTTTTTAGCATGAGCTCACTGGATCTTCACCCCAGCTCTGTGAGGCAACCTGGGGTGGTGGTTAAAGTGGAAACTTCGGAGCTCTATCTCCTGGGTTCAAATCCCATCCCCACACCTCGAGGGCTGTGTGTCTTTGGGGAAGTGTATGCAGCTCCCTGGGCCTCGGTCTACTTTGGTCTGTGAAATGGGTAATGGTAACTATTTCAGACAGTTGTTACAAGGGCCAAAAGTAAAACCTGATGGTATGAGTCTGAACCCAGTTAGAACTGGTTCCCCAGAATTCCTGGTTAACCTCACATGTGACTTTGTTCTGCGTGGAATCGAATACTTTGTACTCCATCTTTGATGTTGCGGCAGGGCTTTTACTGCATTGAAAGCCCTTGAACAGTGCTATGTCAGTGGCAGCCATGATTATTGTTAATCTCATTTAAAAGATGACAAACCACTGTCCGAGCTGGCAGTTGGCAGATGTCCACAGGCAGGAGAGGGCCTTTTGGTGGCCCCAAGGCCTGAGGACAGGGGTGGGTTTAGACATTTCAGCCCAACCCAGGAGCTGTTGGCTGATCCAGAGGGGCAGCAGCTTCATTACCTGCCCTGCTCTCAATCAGCCAAGTCAAGTGAAGGAAAAACATGACTGTAAGCCAGGGCTTTATCTGCTGCCCTGTGGACAGCCATGCTGGGCTGGGTCTCCTCCCTCTGGGCCCAGAAGCTGAGAGTCAGATGGCCACTGTCCACTCAAATAAACCAGAAAAGCACACCTACAGCAGACAGGGATGGAGATTGGGTTTGGGGTTGCGTAGCGGCCCGGAGAGTAGGGGAGTGGGCCAGGCTCTTTGCAGCACGTGATTAAAGACCTCAGTAATTGTGTCTGACTGGGACTCATCCCCAGGGCTGGACAGGAGGGGGATCCCAAAGCCCAGATGTGGCCCAGGGTCAGAGGCTGACGGAGGGTGGGGAGCACCCCCTTGTAGCTCCTGAGCAGCGAGTCCTGTGGTTCTAGAAGATGGTGCCATACATCACTCGACACGCCTTTCCATGGGACCAGCCGGGCTGACAGCAGCCATTTATCTGAATGTCATTGGCAGTAAACTGGCGCAGGGGAGGGTGGTGAGGGAGGGAGCTGGGGACCAAGTGGAGAGGAGAGGGTCCTTGGGAATTTCCCAGAGGCCAGTCCACAGCCACAGCCTTGGTGAGGGGAGCAGGCAGGGCAGTGACAAGGCTGCCATGGGGAGACGGAGCAAAGCTGTCCATGGTGCCAAATGCCACCTTCTTTCTCACTGGAGACACTTGGGGCAGAGGTAGAGGTGAACTCAGTGCCAACCTGGAAGTCAGGTGGAAGTTGGGACCAGCTCCATGGAGAGACACTCTGGTTGGGGAGGAGGTGCCTTTCGTAGACCCTCATGGTTATTAGCATGGAATTTGGACTTTGGAGCCATAATCCTGTTGTCCTCTTTCATTTAAAGAATATGGGCCGGGCGCGGTGGCTCACATCTCTAATCCCAGCGCTTTGGGAGGCCAAGGCGGGTAGATCACATGAGGTCAGGAGTTTGAGAGGCCAGCCTGGCAACATGGCAAAACCCTGTCTCTACTAAAAATACAAAAATTAGCCAGGTGTAGTGGCACATGCCTGTAATCCCAGCTACTTGGGAGGTGGAAGCAAGAGAATCACTTGAACCTGGGAGGTAGAGGTTGCAGTGAGCCAAGATCGCACTACTGTACTCCAGCCTGGGTGACAGAACAAGACTCTGTCTCAAAAAAATAAAAATAAAGAATATGCCCGGGAACAGTGGCTCACACCTCTAATCCCAGCACTTTGGGAGGCCAAGGTAGATGGGAAGCTTGAGCTCAGGAATTGGAGACCAGCCTGTCCAACATGGTGAGACCCCATCTCTACCAAAAATACAAAAAATTAGCTAGGCATAGTGGCACATGCGTGTAGTCCCAGCTACTCGGGAGGCTGAACCAGGAGGATAGTTTGAGCCCAGGAAGGGGAGGTTCCAGTGAGGCGAGATCATGCCACTGCCCTCCAGCCTGGGTGAAAGAGTGAGACCCTGTCTCAAAAAAGAAAGAAAGAAAGACTACACAACCTAAAGTAAGCATTTCACCACTGGCTGTGTGACCCGGGGCAAGTGACTTAACCTCTCTGAGCCCCAGTTTCCTCATCTGTAAAATGAGGGTAGTAATCATGGCTGCTCCACCAGGTCGTGGGAGGATTCGGGGAGCTAATTAGCAGTGCCTGGCTCATGGAAAGTGCTCGGGAAGTCTTAGCTGGTGTTATTATCGTTATTAATGCTATGATGCTCTGATAAGCAATACCGGGGGAGCCAGGCTTCGTTTAGAGAGCCAGGGAAGACCTGATTAAAGCTTGCATGGGGAGGGTGTAAAGCATTCCAGCCAAAAGAGATGCCACAGAGGCCCTGAGGCAGGAAGGGGCAAGACACCATCCAACAGCTAAAAGGAAGCCAGAGGGGCTGCACAAATCCCCAGGCCTCAGTTTCTTAATCTGTTACATGGGCATAATAGTAGAACCTATTACCTTCAAGGCTGTGAGGGTTAAGTGAGACTGTGTTTAAAGTTTCCAGCATAAGGCCAGGTTCAGTTGCTCATGTTTGTAATTCCAGCACTTTGAGAGGCTGAGGAGGGCAGATGGCTTGAGTTCAGTAGTTTCAGACAAGCCTGGGCAGCATGGCAAAACCTGGTCTCTACAAACATTTCAAAAATTAGCTGGGTGTGGTGCTGCACATCTGTAGTCCCAGATACTTGGGAGGCTGAGGTGGGAGGATCGCTTGAGCCCCAGCATTAGAGGCTGCAGTAAGCCATGACGGTGCCACTGCCCTCTAGCCTGGGCGACCAAGTGAGACCCTGTCTCAAACAAGCAAACGAATAAAAACACAAAGTGAGTCAAAGAAAGCATGTTTATGGCCTAAATTTGACCTGTGAAAGGTCATGCGCTCAGTAGGTGTTCAATAAATGAGGCCCCTTTCCCTTGGGAAGTCTCTCTCCACCTCCAATCTCCAGAGCCACTCCCTCCTCTGTGTCTCTGCCTCTACCTCCCTGCTTAGAGTTCAGACCTTCCTAGACCAGGCTGGGACCCTGGGACCTGAGACCTAGATCCCTCCAGTTCAAGAAGAAGCTGAGCCTCACCCAAATCTAAGCACCCCTCCAATCCCCATCCCTCCTCCTGCCTGCCTGGGGACCCAGGATCACAAGGACACAGGTGGCTGGTGTGGGAGGCACATGTTACCAGCCTTGTCACCACTGCTGCCACTGCTGCCACTGCACCCTCCTCTGTCTGTGGCTTCAGAAAACCCTAGGAGCCAGGTGACAGGATTCCCCAGGGTCTGCACCTGCTTCAGGGACGGCGGCTGTGACTCAGAAGTGCAACCAGGTTCAGTTGATGGTAAATGCTCCAGTGAAACAGGCAGAAAAGAAGTGACATGAGGTCAGGGCCAGAGGGAGCCTTGGAGGTCAGCCCAACAGTGTTCAGTGGGGAAACTGAGGCCCAGGTAATGGAAGGTCACATAGCAAGGTGCTAGGACCCAGGTCTGCTGACTAGAAGAGATTCACGACACCTGGGCCGGCATGGTGGCTCACACCTATAATCCTAGCACTTTGGGAGGCCAAGGCAGATGGATCACCTAAGGTCAGGAGTTTGAGCCCAGCCTGGCCAACATGGTAAAACTCCATCTCCACTAAAAAATACAAAAAATTAGCCGGGCATGGTGGAGCATGCCTGTAGCCCCAGCTGCTCAGGAGGCTGACGCGGGAGAATTGCTTAAACCTGGGAGGCAGAGGTTGCAGTGAGCCGAGATCACACCACTGCACTCCAGCCTGTCCAGCCTGGAAGACAGAATGAGACTCCATCTCAAAAAACAAACAAACAAACAAAAAACCAAAAAGAAGATTCATGACACCTTTCTTCCAGAACAAAGTCTAGAGCAGGGGTATCAGAGCTGAGGCATCATATTCCCTGGCCTTCCATATCCCCTGGGTCATGGAAAGAGGATGGCACTGGAGGCTTACAGGCTGTGTTTCCATCCTGGTTCTGCCACTTACTGTGTGTCCTCAGGCAAGTTGCTTAGCCTCTCTGGACCTCCAGTACATCATCTGTAAAGTGGGAATAAGCCCTTTGCCAAAGTTAAGTGAGAATTTGTGTAAAATGTCCAGTTCATAATGGATATGTAAAAGTCTTTTTTTTTAAAGGCACTTATACCTGGCTTCATTTAAAAAGGGCTGAGAAGTGACTTAGAAATATACACCATGTTGCCAAAGCAGGAAGTGCCCTGATGAGGGGAACATGACGGATGGCGGGATAAGGTTCCATATGTCAAGCAATGGGCTAAACATGGTCTCAGAGTTTCCTGCCAGCCAAAGCAAAGAGAGATACACAGGCATTACTTGACTCCTAGAGTCCATAAGCTAAGAAACTACTAGTTGCTTAGGGGAGAAAAAAAATTGGTTTTTCATAGTAATGAGATGTGAGAAATATCTCATGTGAGTCTTCAAAAATGAACACTAAAAAGTTGTGTTAATTCTCTTTCCTTTCCACACTCTCAGCCCTTCTCTAACTACTCATTAGGGTCACCCAAACCCTACAACCTCAGCTGATGGCATCATGGCTAAGAGCCGAGCCCTTGAAGACAAAACCAGACTCCATCCCTGTGCAGCCTTGGGCTAGTGTCTTCCCCTCTCTGAGCCTCAGTTTCCTCATCTGTAAAATGGGGCGGGAGGATTTATAATGATAACTATCTCACTGGGTTGCCTGGAAGATTCTAGGAGTTATCTTCCATAAAGAGTTTGGAATGGAGTCTGTTACACAGTAAGTGCTCAATAAATGGTGGCTGTTACAGGAGTAACTCAATAAATGTTCAATGAATGAATAGCACAGGGCATCTTATCTCCCAAACCGTCCCTTCTGCGCTTCTCGGCAGCAGGCTTTCTCCCCAAACCAAATTGAAACTCGTGGTGTGTGTGTTGTGTGTGTGTTTGTTTTAATCAATTCCAGGGTTTGTGGGAGCCAAAAAGCCCAGGTTAATGGAACAGAGCCGAATCCCCTGTGAATTTCAAACCCTCCTTGAAAGGCCTTTGCTTTTTCCTGCTCAGTCACTGGGAAGCTGCTGCCTCCACTCTCCACTCGGGGAGGAGAAATTGAATAATTGATGCAATTTGAATAACACTAGGATTTGTAATGATATTGAAATGTAAAGATAAAAAGGGGCGTGAACAGGCGCTGATAGCAGAAGGAAAAGTTGTTAATAGGCACTTAGGGGCTGGTGTTGGGGGGAACGCACCACTGGAAACACACACTGAAAAGGCATTTAAGAGAGGAGGCGCAGGGGGTGGGGGTGACCTGGGAAACCTCCACCCAACAAGAGGGAAAACCATATTCATAAATAAGATGCAGAAATTTCTCCCGACTCAGCAGCACTAACAGTTAGAGAGTGGATAATTATTTAAATGCCAAATCATTCTGTTCATTAGAATCCCAAATCATAGCTAAAGAAACTGATTGCCCAGGGCAGGGCTGAGGAGGTGGTGGAGGAGGAGGGAGGTGGCTGGAGGAGCAGGAAATCAGGGGAGAGTTTCCCGAACCTCTGGTCCATGCCAGGAATAAGATGAGATACAACAGATGGAGAAGTGGCTTCAAAAGTCAGAGAGACTTGGGTTCAAGTCCAGGATCTGGTACTTCCTGGCATGTGGGCATGTTACCTTACCTCTCTGAGCCTCAGTTTGCCCAGCTGAAGAATGGGGTTAATGCAAGGATGTACTGTAACCTTCATAGGTTCGATACTCAAGGCCCGCAGCAAGTCAAGACACCAAGACATGGGGTTGCAGCAGAGAATGAGGTTTAATTGTAGGGTCACTGAACGAGGGGATGGGAAGAAACCTCAAATCCATCTCCCAGAGGAGTTTGAGGCTGGCGTTTTTAAGGGTTTTGGAGTGGGCTGAAGTATGGAGATGGTTGATTAGTGGAAGAGTGCAGGGCAAAGTCATGGGGCAGGAAGAGGAAGCAAGTGTATTCTCACACTGATCCCGTTCCTCTGTGAGCGTCGCTGGAATTCCAGGTCTGAAAAATACCTTAAGCAATCCTTAAACAAAACCCTTATGATTCTAACATCAGAGATCCCATCTACAAGAACAACAGGAATACAAGTCGATTCTTAAACCATCTTATGAATCTGATTTACAGAAACAGTGTGGACGCAATGGTCAGTATCTAGGGCTACGTAACTTTTTGCAACAAGGAAATGGGCCAAGTGCAGCCTGATTAATGCTTAATTATAACTATATATTCTGTCCAGAACCCAGCATGTCCTTCTTGTCAACCCAGTGGGGACGGTTTTATTACTTCGTAGGCAGTGAGTGTTATCTGCTATTAATAGCGTATGATCTTGGGCGGGACTGAGAAAGGGTGGAGGAAGGAGATAGCTGAGGCTGGTGGAGGTGGGAGAGAAGTCTCCAATGAGCCCCAAGTTGAGCCCCTTTCTCCCTCCTCATTCCTCCCCTCTCTCCCCCAGTCACAGCCATAGGAGCTGACTTAAGAGGTAGATACTGGGTCCCAGAGACCATAAGGGACTTGGCCAAGATGGCACAGTAAGCCGGTGGCACAGCCAGGGATCCCAAATACCCATGTATCCTATAATCCCCCAACTCCCAGCCTGACCTGGCTGCCCTCTGGGGTGGGCGCCCGCTCAGTGCCCCGGGAGCGTTATCGTCTGTGGACAAGAGTCACAAGGGCAAATCAGTAACAATTTGATTATGCGAAGGACTCCAGGCTGGCTGGCGCCCCTTCCCACGGCAGATGGCCAGGCTGCCCCTCGGACACAAGCCAGTGAGGTCCTGGAGCAGGGAGCACTGGCTGGGCTCAGCTGGGACAGGAAATCCCAAACCAAGTAAGCAACATGTGCATATGAGCTCTCACTCTAAGGACGGTGATAGCAGTAATAAGACAGTCACACACATGTGAGCGCGACAGCATCTGCTGGCTTTTATTCTATACCAGGACCTATGCTAAGCATTCTACACCATCTAGGTGTTATAACAACCCCATGAGCAGCGACGATGAGGAAACTGAGGCCCAGAGACTCGAGGTCACTAGTTCACGTAGCCCAGAGCTGTGAAACAAAGGTTTGTGCCTAAGTCTGCCTGAAACCCAAGACTCTCAGTGTAACTCGGGGCAGCACCCAAGCCTCAGTCCTTGGCCAGTGCCTTACTTCCTCTTCACCATGGCTCTGGGAGGTCCCTTAGGTGCCCTGTTTGCAGGTGAGAACCTGCACAGTCCCACAGAGAGGTGGAGAAGGAGCTGGGATTCAGGCATAGGTTGCTCTGAGTCTCATTGTTATGCGCCCCCCGTCTGGCTTTTTTTTTTTTTTTTTTGAGACCTAGTCTCGCTCTGCCATCCAGGCTGGAGTGCGGCAGCGCGATCTCGGCTCACTGCAACCTCCACCTCCTGGGTTCAAGCAATTCTCCTGCCTCAGCCTCCCAAGTAGCTGGGATTACAGGCATCCACCACCATGCCCAGCTGAATTTTTTAATTTTTAGTGGAGACGGGGTTTCACCGTGTTGGCCAGGCTGGTCTCGAACTCCTGACCTCAGGTGATCCGCCTGCCTTGGCCTCCCAAAGTACTGGAATTACAGTTGTGAGCCACTGTGCCTGGCTTCCCATCTGACTCTTTCTGGAGCCTCAGACCCCACCTTGTTCCATCCCACCTTGCCAACCTCCACCCACCCCACCAGCATCCTACCCTGTGGCCTCCTGGTCACCTAGGAGAGCTGCCTGGGTGTTACTTTCACCATTCCTCCAAATGGCACTTCAGGTGGCCACTCTTCGGGCCCAAGAAGTCTGGGGAACCAGCCACAAGCCCCTGCATGGCCCCCCCACTTGCTGAAGGTCACCCTGGTACTCACACTCAGCCTAGGTTGGGGGCCAGGCCTGCCAAGGTGCCCTAAGTAGTAATTGAAATATTAGCTCTGTGAACATGTCAGTGGCTCTGTGCTGACAGGCAGCTCCTTTGGCTGTGAGGCAGGGCCCTCTCCTTTCCCCTGAGGGCCACATGGAGGGATCTGAGAAGCACTGGGACCTGGGCCAGCCAGAGGATCTGGGTTGGACCCTGCATCACTGTGCAGCCTTGATTAAGTCCTTTCCCTTCTCTGGGCCTTTGTATTATAAAATGGATACATCCATCCTTCCCGCCTCATCCCATGACTGAGATTGGCCTGGGGCCTGGCATACAGTACGTGCTAACTAAATGCTTGATGGGATTCACTAGAACAATATTTTCCAAGGTGAGATAGCTGTTCTACCTGCCCAGCGTTATGTGAGGTGCTTGTTACAAACGCAAACTCCTGGGCCCCACCCGGAACAGCAGGTTCTGGGGCCTTGGAGTCTGCATTTGTGACAAACGCCCCCAGTGACCCCAGCTGGCACTGCCCAGCACCCATGCTTCCTGCTGAGGTAGGAGGAGCAGCTTAGGCTTTGGGGCAGGCAGCTGAGCCTCAATTTGCTTACACATCAGTGAGAACAGAAATATTCACCTCTTGGGGCTCTGAGGAGGCATGAATGAGATATCAGGCATGACCCATAATAAGTACCCAGGAAATAGGTCGGGGGCAGTGGCTCAAGCTTGTAATCCCAGCACTTTGGGAGGCTGAGGCGGGCAGATCTGTTGAGGTCAGGAGTTCGAGACCAGCCTGGCCAACATGGTGAAACCCTGTCTCTACTAAAAATACAAAAATTAGCTGGGCATGGTGGTGGGCACTTGTAATCCCAGCTATTCAGGAGGCTGAGGCACAAGAATTGCTTGAACCCAGGAGCTGGAGGTTGCAGTGAGCCGAGATTGTGCCACTGCACTCCAGCCTGGGCGATAGAGTGAGAGTCTGTCTAAAAAAAAAAAAAAAAATTACCCAGGAAATGATATTCCCCCTTCCACCCACCCATGCCCCTTTGGTGGAGGACCAAGCATCAGCATACACCCCCAAAGTGGGGACAAGTGGCTATCCTGCCCCTCAGGAGCCTTGTCAGCAGGGCCCGCTCCAAATTGATCTTTTCCCCCCATTTTTGCAGACAACATCAGCATCTCTTGGGGCGGGCAAAGAAAATGCCAGCGTCAGCACACCACATGCCCCAGCCAGACACCGCTGCTCTTTATTAATTAACCGCCAGATGTTAGTTTTGCATCTTTTATCAGAGGGAGGTTTGTCATCGGGACCTTGTATGTCAGGCCATTAGGGAGAGTCAGGAAAACATCCCTGGGGAGACCCTGGAGTTGGCAGGGAGCCGGGAAGGAGGACATGAAGCCAGGTGTCCGGCCCTCTCCCATGTGAGCCACGCAGCCCCCAGCCCAGTGCACACCTCTGCCCCAGCCGCCCCAGCCCCCAGTGCCTCCCTGGCAGTGGCTAGAGCAGCCAGCCATCTGGTCCTTCAAGAAAGGTCCCTGAGGAGGCTACTCGGGCACCAGTTCACTGGGGCCACCTTGGGAAGCAAAATAGCCCCAGCCCTGCTCTCCAAAGCTCACAGTCACAATGGAGAGACAGCCACAATCCAGTAAACCCACATCAATAACATGATGACAAATTGTGATCTGTGTCATGAAGGAAACTGACAAGCTTCAGAGAGAGGGCAAACAGCAGGCAGGGGACCTAATTTAGATGAAGCGGTTCCCCTGGGGAGGTGACATTTAAGTGGAGTCGTGAAAAAGGAGCCAGGGGCAGAAGCTTCCAGGCAGAGGACACAGCAAGGACAAAGGCCCTGGGGCAGGAGCGAGCTTGGCACACTTAAGGAACTGAAGAAAGATCCGCAAGGCTGGAGCGTGGTAAAGGGGGCAGCCACTAGGCTGGCGGGGTCAGCTGGGCCCAGACCAGGGGTCCTCAGGGGACATGGGGAGGAGCATGAAATTCTTGTCCGGAGGGCACTGAGGAGCCACAACAGGCTTTGGAGCAGGGGAGCGATGTAGTGAAGGGATTTTCACATTAGGAAGGTCCCTCTCTCTGCAGAGCAAGGAACAGATTGGCTGTGATATGGTCAGTTGCAAAGGACAGCAGGACCCAAACAATGGCTTCATCAGGACACAGCATGTTCCGGGCGCTTCCTGGGTGCCAGGCAGGATTCACACTTCAAAGTTTAGGAGGCAGAAATGGCAAGTCTTATTCCTCCATCAGATGTGGGGTGTGAGGAAGAGTAAAGCATCTAGAGGGTTCCGAGTTCCTTGCTGCAGCCACCCCTGAGTCTTTTCATGCTCCCAACACCCTCCAAGACTGGAATTATGGGTTGTCTGCATTTTACAGATGAAGAAATGGGGGCCCAGAGACATGCAAGAGTGTGCTCAAGGTCACACTGCTAGGAGCAGCAGGTCTTGCATTTGAACCAGGTCTGCCTGCCACCGTCTTTACTGTGAACAGCTGTCCAAGCTCAGGCAGGTGGCAGGTAACAGCTCACCTTTACCCTGCTGCTTTGCGATGCCTGTTTCAACCTCTCCCAGTGACACAGCAAAGGCCACTGGGCAGAGCAGAGAGAGGGGTCTGCCTCGCTCTCTGACCTGACCAGGCAGGGGTCAGTAAGTCCCAGCTCCAGGCTGTCCCAGCCCAAAGGTCAGCATCATCTCCCTGCAAATAGATATGGCCCCATTACTCTGGGTTATTATTTTCCGCCTGATCCACGCACCATAGGATAAACAGGTGATTACTTCTCCCCTCAGTTCAGTTTCTGATTTGCATATAATAAATATCACCCCCAGGAAGTGTGTATGTGTTGTGTGTGTGTGCGTGCGTGCACACACACACATACATCGGGGGTTGGAAAACAGAGCTCATGTCTTATTTATGAGGAATAAACAGGAGCACAAGCTCACATAATCACCACATATTTAAGCTGGCTCTTATTCACCCTTTTGACTCTAATCAGGCCGGGTCTGTGAGTGGCTGTGTGTGTGTGTGTGTGTGTATCTGTGTGTGTGTGCATTTGTGTATGTGTGTGTGCACAGGCTACAGAGGGATGCCCCTGCCAGAACCTTTAGTCCACCCTGGTCAGGGCTGATGGTTGGGGCATAGATGGCTGAAGACATCACCTGACCCTAGGGGTTCACCCTGGGGGTTCCTCAAGAGGTAGTTGGGGGAATCCAGACTTAAGATCTGGAAGGAGGGCATTTGCTCCCTCCAACAAGTTCACAGTGCAATTTTTAAAAATATTGCCATAATGTGTCTGAGCTATCCAAAATACTTGCAACCAGCAATATAAATTGTGCAGCATTAGCCACAGTTCTGTTTGCAGTGACATGTAATATGACACATTTTTCAGCAAGATAGAAAAGCAAAAGTGAAAAAAGAAAAAAGCCAAGCAGAATCAAGGTCACGTGCTCATGCACACCAGAGCCAAGACTTGAACCTGGGACTCAGGCTTCACAGCCCAAGTTAGTGCTACCTCATCATGCTGGCTTCCTGATCATGAGGAGAAAGAAAAACAACGGGAGAACCCATCAGTGTGCCCACCTGCTATTCTTCAGCTCCTGTTCCAATGAGAGAGAAACTGAGACCAGAAAAGTGAAGGGATTCGCCTATGGTCATGCACAAAACCATGCAAAGCTTGAATTCAAATCCAGGTCTTACTCTTTTATTACAGTCACTATTTTGTGAACTGGGAATTCAGTCAGGGCACAGCAGGGACAGCTTGTATTTGCTCCATGATGACTGGGCCTTCATTTGGGGTGGCTTGAATGACTAGAAATATGTCCCAGTTCTGCCGGGCATGGTGGCTGTCACCTGTAATCCCAGCACTTTGGGAGACTAAGATAGGCAGATGGCTTGAGTCTAGGAGTTCAAGACCAGCCTGGCCAACATGGCAAAACTCTGTCTCTGCAAAATATACAAAAGTTAGACAGGCATGGTAGTACACACCTGTAGTCCCAGCTACTTGGGAGGCTGAGGGAGGAGGATTGCTTGAGCTTGGGAGGCCGAGGCTGCAGTGTGCCGTGATTGCACCACTGCACTCCAGCCTGGGTGACAGCAAGACCCGGTCAAAAAAAAAAGAAAGAAAGAAAAGAAAAAAATGTTCCAGTCAAATGGGTTTTCTTGATTTTTCTCCAAGTTGAATATGCTGGGGCTGAAATGCCCACAGTGGCTCTTTCACTCACATATCTGACTCCCGGAATCAATGGCTGGGACATCTAGAGCTAGCTGAACACATCCCTCCTCTCCACCCAGCCTCTCCACTTAGCCAGCTTTGGACTTCCTCACAATATGGCGGTCTCAGAGTAGGTAGACTTCTTACGTGGCAGCAGGCTTCCACCAGAGAAAACATTCTGAAATCATGGATGTGTTTTCTATTTTGGTATGCTTGTTTATTTCTATGAATACATTGTTTTTGTAAAAATACAAATGATGAGTGTGTGGTGTAAAAATTCAAACAGTAGGTCAGGCTCAGTGGCTCACGCCTGTAATCCCAGCACTTTGGGAGGCCAAGTGGGGTGGATCACCTGAGGTCAGGAGTTTGAGACCAGCCTGGCCAACATGGTGAAACCCCGTCTCTACTAAAAATACAGAAAATTAGGTGGGTGTGGTCACAGGCACCTGTAATCCAGCTACTCGGGAGCCTGAGGCAGAAGAATCTCTTGAACCCGTGAGGCGGAGGTTACAGTGAGCCAAAACTGCACCATCGGACTCCAGCCTGGATGACAAGGGCAAGACTCTGCCTCAAGAAAAAAAAAATCAAACAATATGGAAAGTATAAAGATTAGAGCCAAAAAAAAAAAAATCAGAATTCTACCACCTAGAAATGAATGTTTGGTGAACTTCAATCAAGGAATTCTTCTGCAATCAAATTGAAAATCAAAGGGTGAATGGATGAATGAGTGACAGGCAAAAGGATGAATGGGTAAGTATATGGGTGGTGACTGAGTTGATGGAGAGAAAAAAAAGAAAATTTGGGAGGCCAAGGCAGGCGGATCACTTGAGGTCAGGAGTTCGAGACCATCCTGGCCAACATGGCAAAACCCCGTCTCCACTAAAAAATACAAAAAAAATTAGCTGAGCATCGTGGGAGCTTGCCTGTAATCCCAGCTACTCAGGAGGCTGAGGCAGGAGAATCGCTTGAACCTGGGAGCAGAGGTTACAGTGAGCTGAGATGGTGCCACTGCACTCCAGCCTGGGCAATAGAGTGAGATTCCATCTCAAAAAAAAAAAAAAAAAAAAAAAAAAAAAAAAAAAAAAAACTGTGACTGTTGAGGATTCTAAGAGTTGAGGAAAGAGACAGCTAAGGTTCTGTGGATGTTGGAAAGGTGGTGTTAAGAGACCTGGCTCTCCAGACCTTCACCCTAGCCACTCAGCAGCCATGACTGAAGCTCATCTGCTGCAGAGTCCAGTTCCCATAGAAATAGAGCATTCTAAAAATAGACCACTTCCCTCCAGTGAATCATCTAAGAGGAGATGGTCTCTAGCACGGGGGAAGGGGACCCCCACCACACAGAGCCAGGATGGTTTACCCTCGACCGTGGCTCCACGCTAGTTACCGGCCTGAATCCTCCTTCAACTCAATCCGCCTTCAACTCAAACTCTCATCCTTCCCTGCCCTTGAGTGGCTCCTGCCACCTACAAGGTGGAGTCCAAACTATTACTACCATTCCTACCACCTCTACTACTATTACCACCATTCCTACCACCACTATTACCATTACCATCATTCCTACCACCATTATTACTATTACCATCATTTCTACCACTACCATTTCTATCACCACTATTACTACCACCACTATTACTATTACCACCATTCCTACCACTATTACTATTACCACCATTCCTACCACCACTATTACTATTACCACCACTCCTAACACCACTATTACTACCATTCCTACCACTACCATTCCTACCACCACTATTACCATTATCACCATTCCTACCACCACTATTACTATTATCACCATTCCTATTACCCCCTTACTATTACTACCATTCCTACTGCCATTATAACTACCACCACTATTACTATTACCACCATTCCTACCACTATTACTATTACCACCATTCCTACCACCCCATTACTATTACCACCATTCCTAGCACCACTATTACCACCATTCCTAACACCACTATTACTATTACCACCATTCCTACCACTACCATTCCTGCCACCACTATTACCATTACCACCATTCCTACAACCACTATTACTATTACCACCATTCCTACCACCACTATTACAATTACCACCATTCCTACCACCACTATTACTATTACCACCATTTCTACCACTACCATTCCTGCCACCACTATTACTACCACCATTATTACTATTACTACCATTCCTAACACCACTATTACTATTGCTACCATTCCTACCACCACTATTACCACTACCACCATTCCTACCACCATTATTACTATTACCATCATTTCTACCACTACCATTCCTATCACCACTATTACTACCACCACTATTACTATTACCACCATTCCTACCACTATTACTATTACCACCATTCCTACCACCACTATTACTATTCCCACCATTCCTACCACCACTGTTACTATTACCACCACTCCTAACACCACTATTACTACCATTCCTACCACTACCATTCCTACCACCACTATTACCACTATCACCATTCCTACCACCACTATTACTATTATCACCATTCCTATTACCCCTCTTACTATTACTACCACTCCTACTGCCATTATAACTGCCACCACTATTACTATTACCACCATTCCTACCACCCCATTACTATTACCACCATTCCTAACACCACTGTTAACACCATTCCTAACACCACTATTACTATTACCACCATTCCTACCACTACCATTCCTGCCACCACTATTACCATTACCACCATTCCTACCACCACCATTGCTATTACCACCATTCCTACCACCATTACTATTACCACCATTCCTACGACCACTATGACTATTACCACCATTCCTACCACCACTATGACTATTACCACCATTTCTACCACTACCATTCCTGCCACCACTATTACTACCACCATTATTACTATTACTACCATTCCTAATACCACTATTACTATTACCACCATTCCTACCACCATTATTACTATTACCACCATTTCTACCACTACAATTCCTACCACCACTATTACTACCACCATTATTACTATTACCACCATTCCTACCACCCCATTACTACCACTATTGCTATTGCTCCCACAATTACCACTATTACTCCCATGATTGCTGTTACTACTACAATTACTATTACTGTCCCCACTATTACTATTATTACCATTATTGCTACCTTTACTGCCACCACTATTACTGCTATTACTAATTACTACCACTATTACTATTATTACCATACTATCAATACCACTAATACTGTTGCTACCACCACTGTTACCACAATTACTACTACCACTATTACTACCACTATTGCTATTGCTTCTCCAATTACAACAATTACTCTCACAATTGCTGTTACTACTACAATTATTACTACCACCACTATTCCTATTACCACCATTGCTACCACCACTGTTACTACCACTATTGCTATTGCTCCCACAATTACTACTATTACTCCCACAATTGCTGTTTCTACTACAGTTACTACTATTACTACCACCACTATTGCTACTTTACTGATTACTGCCACTATTACTACTATTACCACTACTATCAATACCACTGTTACTATTGCTACCACTATCACTACTACTACTCATTTGCCTTCTCCTTTATTCTTCTGCAGTAATCTTTATTGTTATTTACAATTTTTTACTACAAAGGTAACACATAATTCACTATAGAAAAACTAAGAAATTAGAGATAATTTGAGAGCTTGTTGGGAGGTTCTAGCAGGAGAGTGCAGCTACTCATATACCCTTGACTGAAGACTGGTCCTCCTCTATCAGGGATTGTTGTCCTCTTTGACCAAGTGTGCAGCTTCGGGAGGGACGCACATGGAGTGGTGAGGGAGGAAGGGGACACCTACCTAGCCAGCCAGATCAGCCGAATCAACCCTGGCGATCAATGGGTTGACAGACTTCACAGCCAGATTGCCCTCACATCCAGGAAATTAGAGATAACTTCAAAGAAGAAAGTGAAATTCACCCCCAAGTACCGCCATCCAGAGGTGTCAGCCACATTAGGTCCCCAGTCCTGAGTGGAGCCTCAGGCGCTCCATGGCCAGCTGCACGCCACCTTCACACCCCATTTCCTCTCTGACCATGGGCTCCAGCTGGACTGAGTCTCTAATGTTCCCACAGGCACCTGCCCGCTGTCCCCTTGCCTCTGGGCCTTTGTCTATGCTGTTCCTTCTGCATGGCATGGCCTTCCTCTTGGACTTCATCTGGCTACTCCCCCGCCCTGACCTTGCCACACTCCCTAGGCCCTGAGCATAGACCAGGCCCCCTAGGGAGCCTTCTCTGAGGACCCACACCCCTTAAGCTGGGTCTGGGGCCCCTGATGGACCCCCACAGTCCCCAAGCATCCCCAGTTGAAGCCCATCTCACCCTGTGTGATAAGTCCCTGTGTCCCTGTCTGTCTCCCCCACTGTAGAAAGCAGGGGTCATGACTGGGCCACCTCTGTATGCCTGTCACAGGCCTGCCACAGAACAGGGGGGTCTATACATGCTCATTGAATGAATGAGTGAATGCCTCAGTCTGGAAGGGCTTCTTAGAAGAGGTGGCATTCAAGCCAAGGTCTCAAAGGTGGGAAAGAAAGTAGTCCAGACATAGGGCCAGGCAGCTTTTCCTGCACCAAATGACGGCTCTTCTGCATTGACTTTGACCTGGGCTGTCACCTGGGCCCAGAGCGTTTGCAAACCCTCTAGGCTCCCAGCAGCATGTTTGAGGAAGCCAGGCAGCTCCTGCCCTGTCCATGCCACCACACAGACACCACCAGATGTGAAGTGCAGGGGACCTCTGTGTGCTAGTGATTTCTCATAACCGCCCGCCAACAGACAAGGTGAACAGTTCACGTTTACAAATCCTTGTTAACAGTGCGGCAGGAGATATTTCACTTTAAGTGCCCCTTTCTACAGAAAAAGAGAAAAAAATGATAACAGAAAATGTAAGTTATCTCATCATGGAGAGATGCTGAGAGCTCTGAGCCAGGCCTTCAAGGAGACAGAACACAGGCTAGAACATGAGGAGGGGAGTCCCTTTCATGCCCCCCCACAAGCAGTCAGGCCCCAGGGGCATTCCCAAAGCAGAGATTGGCAGGAAAGCCAAACCTAGCAGGGGAGTAAGGTGGGCACAGCATAGAAGCTGGCTCCACATATCCAAACAGGCAAAGAGAAAAGTACACGGCTGGTTACGGCAACCTTTAGAAAACAAAAAAAGAACAAAACTGGAAACAACCTAAGTATCCATCAATAGGGGACTGCTTAAGTATAAATTATAATATGGCCATTTGAATGGAGTACTATACATTTAGGAAAAAGAATACAGTTGTTCCATGTGGACCAATAGAGTAGCATGTGCATGAAATATGACTAAGTGGAACAAGCACATTATAGGACAATTTATAGCATGGTACCATTTATGTAAAAGGAAGCATGTATGTGCTTGATATGCACATAGAAGTATGTGGAGAGAGTTACACAAAAATCTATTCACACGGCTACTCTCTGGGGAGTGAGATGGCAGAACTGGGGATGGGGAACAACTTTTGACCTTTGTTTCATTTACTTTTGTGTTAGTTTTTACTGTGTACAGTATTACTTATTTTTATTCTTTTTGTTTGTTTTTATACTTTTTTTTTAAAGACAAGGTCTCACTCTGCCACCCAGGCTGGAGTGCAGTGACACCATCATAGCTCACTGCAGCCTCAACCTCCAGGACTCAAGCAATCCTCCAGCCTCAGCCTCCCAAGTAGTGGGAGCTCCAGGCACTTGCCACCATGCCCGGCTCATTTACTTATTTTTTGTAACAATGAAGTCTCACTATGTTGCCCAGGCTCAATATTACTTTTATAACTTAGAAGTTTAAATCTTTTAAAATGTTAACTTGAGAGGAGGGAGTGTTTTATTTTTTTCCTTTATATCCTTCTCTATTGTTTGAATTTTTTACAACCATTATGTCTATAAATATAAAAATATAATACAATTTTTTTTTGAGATGGAGTCTTGCTCTGTCACCCAAGCTGGAGCACAGTGGCACGATCTCAGCTCATTGCAACCTCTGCCTCCTGGGTTCAAGCGATTCTCCTGTCTCAGCCTCCTGAGTAGCTGGAATTACAGGCGCACGCCACCAAGCCCGGTTAATTTTTGTGGGTTTCACCATGTTGGCCAAGCTGGTCTTGAACTTCTGACCTCAGGTGATCCACCTGCCTCAGCCTCCCAAAGTGCTGGGATTACAGGCGTGAGCCACTGCGCTCGGCCATATAATACAATTTCTTTTTTAACAAAAATATATTGGCTTTGATGTCAAGCAGACCTCGTTCTTGTTCTCAACCTTTCCTTTACCACCTGGTTGGCTCAGCCTCTCTGAGTATCAATTTCCTCTGCAGCAATTTTGGATATTAACAGAATGTACAGGCCAGGTGCTGTGACTCATGCCTATTATCTCAGCACTTTGGGAGGCCAAGGTAGAAAGATCTCTTGAGGCCAGAAGTTCAAGACCAGCCTGGGCAACATAGTGAGCTCTCATCTCTACAAATAATAATAACAATAATAAAGAATTAGCCAGGCATGGTAGTGCATGCCTGTAGTCCTAGCTGCTTGGAAGGCTGAGGTGAGAGGATCACTTGAGCCCAGGAGTTCAAGGCTGCAGTGAGCTCTGATCACACCACTGCATTCCAGCCTAGGCAACTGAGAAAACTTCATTTCAAAAGGGAGAGAGAGAGAGAGAGAGAGAGAGAATGTATGGAGCAAGTGTGCATTGCAGTGAATGTCAGCTTTATCATTATGATTATTATACCCCATCAAGGGAGATGGCAAGCTCTTGTACACCATCCCAGTTGGTGAGTTAATGCCCATCCCTGTGACAGACTCTATAAAGCTACTTAAAATGTTGTAGACCAGTGGCTCACAAACTGTTTTTAGGAATGTAATTCAGTTACAAATGAAATCTTAGGGGGAAGCCCAGAATGTATAACACAGGAAGGAGAAGATTGTATCAGCATTCAAAGTGTGACACCCATACTGAGTGGATGTTTGCAGCCTTATGTTTGTCCTGTATCCTGTCTCCTTCTTTTGGTGACAATACCCTGGTCTTCCTTTTGGGGGAAATGTCCCTCCCCCAACTCTCAAGCCCCTCCACAGCATCAGAGGTGGGCGTGGACCTGATGCCTAAAGCATCCTCTGGACACAGGGAAAGAAAGGTTCAGGGACCAGAATGACCAGTTAGGGCCAGTCAGTCTTGTCACTTCCATGCAAAGTGTGAAGAGAGGGAAGGTCCTTTCCTTTTTTTTTTTTTTTTTTTTTTTTTGAGACAGAGTCTCCCTCTGTCACCTGGGCTGGAGTGCAGTGGCGCAATCTTGGTTTACTGCAACCTCTGCCTCCTGGGTTCAAGCGATTCTCCTGCCTCAGCCTCCCGAGTAGCTGGGACTACAGGTGTGTGCCACTACTCCCGGCTAATTTTTTTATTTGTTTAGTAGAGACAGGGTTTCACCATATTGGCCAGGCTGGTCTCGAACTCCTGACCTCATGATCTGCCCTCCTCGGCCTCCCAAAGTGCTGGGATTACAGATATGAGCCACCATGCCCATCCAGGAAGGTCCTTTGCTTCCTGGATTTGAGCCTGGGATGGGGGTGGGGTAAGCCTAGAGCTGCCAGAGGCCATCCTCAGAGCCTACGAATGAGGCCAATGCTGGGAAAGGTGAACCAGGGAGACGGAGAAAAATGGGCCCTGGTGACAAGGAGGAAAGCCCCTGAATCGCACTGTGCCTGAAGCCAGCACTATCCTCTGGAGTTTTTTCTTGCAGGAGCCATTATGCTCTAGTCAGTTGGGTTTTCTGTCACTTGCAACCAAAGAAGAGCTAAATGATATAATACATTTATTCATAAAGCCAGTTAGGAAAAAACAATGAAGGTGCTTTGATAGACATTAACATTTGAAATCAGGAGTTAGGGATGACAGCTGCTGTCTTTTATCATCCTTGCATTCAATTTCTTCTTTTTTTTAGTATTAACTTATTTTTTATTTTAGTTTAGTTTTTCAATTGACACATAATAATTGTACATATCATGATGTTTCTATACATATAATGTATAGTGATCAGATATCAGGGTTATTAGCATATCCATCATCTGAAACATTTCTCATTTTACATGCAACTTATTTCTGTATTTGGTTTTGGTTGCCTGATGGTTCCACTATCAGGGAGATCTGGATTCACAGGTAAGAGGTTGCAAATTGTTTGTGGTTTAATGTAGGACTTGGGTGCCCAAACGCTGGAGCAAGACAGTCGGAGCTCAAATACTCCCCAGCTGCAGAGTCTGGGGCAAGCCACTTGACCTCTCTGAGTCTCAGTGTACTAGCACCCACCTCACAGGAGGGTTGGGAATAGGAGATGAGTGAATACATGATACACGTGAAAGCATTTAGACAGTGCCTGACACCTGGTTTGGGTGAACTCGTGTTCTTATTCTGCCACATTCTAACTCATCGGAGCACCTGTGTGCTGCCTCGGGCTGACAGGTTTACCGGAATAAAACTTCACCTGCTATGTCGGTTTCATTGGCAAACATCCTGAGATGGCAGGGCATGCTTTTATAAAACTTATTTGCCACTGCTGCTCTGTGATTTAGGATTTTCTGGATAGTGACCTCAGAGCCGTGCTGCAGGGACAAAGAAACCTCTAGAGACATTTTAGGAAAGTGATTTTGAGCTCAACATGCAGAACATGTTCCAGTGCATGAAGCTGTCTAGAGTGGACCAGGCTGCCCTCCAGGTAAGAGCTTCCTGTGTCAAGAAAGTGCTCATAATTAGGCTGATTGTCGTGCCGTGAGCATCATAATAGGGATGCCAGCACCAGATGGAAGACTTCATTCATTCATTCATCAAACGTTTACTGAGTTCTTTTTTGTTTTGTTAAGAGTCAAGGTGTCACTTACTCTGTCACCTGGGCTGGAGTGTAGCGATGCCTTCATAGGTCACTGCAGCCTCAATCTGCTGGGCTCGAGGGATCCTCCCAACAACAGGTGCACGCCACCACACCCAGCTAGCTTTTTAAATTTTTGTAGAGACAGTGTCTCACTTTATTGCCCAGGCTGGTCTTGAACTCCTGGCTTCAAGCTATCCTCCCACCTCGGCCCTGCAAAGTGCTGGATTACTGGATTACCATGCCCAGCCTCCAGAGTTCTTACAAGGAGGCAGGCACTAGGCTGAACGTCCCCTCTAACTCTCAGATTAGGTAATTTCACAAATAATTTCTTGCAAAGGTAAGAAAGACTCAGCCGGGCGCAGTGGCTCATGCCTGTAATCCCGGCACTTTTGGAGGCCGAGGCAGGTGGATCACCTGAGCTCAGGAGTTCGAGACCAGCCTGGGCAACATGATGAAACCCTGTCTCTACCAAAAATACAAAAAAAAAAAAAAATTAAAAACAATTAGCTGGACATGGTGGCATTTTAACAATTAGCTGAGCCTGATGGCACATGCCTGTGGTCTCAGCTACTCAGGAGGCTGAGGCAGGAGGGTCACCTGAGCCCAGTTCAAGACCAGCCTGGGCAACATAGTGAGACCCTGTCTCTACAGAAATTTTAAAATTTAGCCTGGCATGGTGGTCCACACCTGTAGTCCCAGCTACTTGGGAGGCTGAGGTAGAAGGTTCTCTTGAGCCTGGGAGGCAGAAGTGGCAGTGAGCTGAGATCACGCCCCTGTACCCCAACCTGGGTGACAGAGTGAGACCCCGTCTCAAAAAAAAAAAAAATGAGAGAGAGAGAGAAAGATTCCTTCCACCAGCCTTCTGTGGGCTGTTTTCATTTTTAAAGAGGATCAAGCATGCATGCTTCATGCTAAGGACTGGGTTTCTGATGGTGGCCCCCCAGACACCACTGCAGCTTACCTGGGAGTAGAGAGGAAAGGCAGCCCCACCTACCTTGCTACACATCTTACCTGCCAGTGTGAACAGAACAAGGGAGAAAGACACACCCCCCAACACCTCCCACCAAGGTAGGGTTTCAGATCATAACAGCAGTATTAAAAGTGACCAGCTAAGCCGGGTGTGGTGGCTCACACCTGTAATCCCAGCACTTCGGGAGGCCCAGGTGGGTGGATCACTTGAGGTCAGGAGTTCAAGACCAGCCCAACCAACATGGTGAAACCCCCTATCTACTAAAAATACAAAAATTAGCCAGGCATGGTGGCAGCTGCCTGTAGTCCCAGCTACTCAGGAGGCTGAGACCGGAGAATCGCATGAACCTGGAAGGTGGAGGTTGCAGTGAGCCGAGATTGCACCACTGCACTCCAGCCTGAGCAACAGAGTGACACTCTGTCTCAAAAAAAAAAAAAAAAAAAAAAAAAAGTGACAAACTAAGCATGTAACACATGTGAGCTCATTTCATTTCAGCTGCCCTGGGTCGGGGAGAGGGGTTGGGTGGGAAGGTGGGGATAGGTAGGCAGTTTGGAAGCAGATCGCCCTCCCCTACTCACTCACCAACACCTTCCCTCCACGTGTGCACAGCGGAAGACCTCAACCTCCTCTATCCCCGGGTGAACAAACAGGCAAGTTGGAGAGCAGACGGTGGTACCAGCAGCAGGAACAGCAGATCAATCAAATTGTCTTCACCAGAAAGCCTAGATCAGGTGCCCAGAAAGAAAACATCTGTCAAGGGGTAGAACATTGGCCTTCAAGGAGCATCCAGTAGGCCCTGGAAGGTCCTAGCTCCCTGGAACAGAACATCTCTATCTATTGAGCATTTTCTGTGTGTCTGATAGTAATGACAATGATAGCTGGCATGTATTCAGTCCATGCCTGGTTTAAGCCTCACAGAACTTCTGTAAGGCGATTGAGGTGACCCTCTTTTTATTTCAGATAAGAAACCTGGGGCTCAGAGAGGCAGAATGTCTCTTCCAATTAGCAGGCCTGCCTGGCTTCAAAGCTCCTGCCCTCCCTACTCTGCTACCCAGCGTTCTGTGACTCCCATAATCCTCCCAAAACCTCCAAGGGTGCTTTTATGCCCATTTCACAGGTGCAGAAACAGAGGTCCAGAGAGGCAAAGTCACTTGCCCAAAGACCCACAAGAGCTGAGCTGGCCCTCAGCCTGGGTTCCATCTGATCTCCACTCCTGGGGCTTCCCCTCACCTGTGGCCTCCCTGAGCAAGAACCTGAAGGAGACAGAGTGTGGTACACAGGCTCATTTCTGGTTCAGGGGACAGTGTGTGCGGTAGCAGGAGAAGCCTCCAGGCCCATCGTAGAAAGGCATAGCCCCCCGCCTCTCTTTCTCTGCAGCCTGGGGAAAATCTCACTTCCTATAGGGGCTGCTGCTCTAGCCAATTAATCTCCACATTTCTCCTTCTAAATGTAAATGGCAGGTGAGTGGGATGTTATGGGTTTTGGAAAAATAAAAAGCAACACAAAAGTAATTTGTGTTCAATTTGTGTGCAGCTCTTGACAAAAGCCCCAAAGAGACAAGGACTCCCCAGCCCTAAGTTCCATTCTGGGCCTCCACCTTGGAGGATGGGGAGGGCTCAGTGAGGAATGAACGGGTTCTTCACATCTCACGACTTCTGGGAAGGACAGCCTCCCCCGCCCAGCGCCCCACCCTCCTTCTCCTCCCCTCACCTCTCCTTTGTCTCTCTCCCTCCCTAACCTCTCCTCCCTTTCCCAGCTCTCTGCTTCTCTCTCTCCCCAACCCCCAGAACTCCGCTGGTGCACTGCACCGAGAGGCAATTTATAAAGCAGATGTTTACTGCAAGGTTTTACATGAGCTTGGTGCCTCGCCAAACGTTATAGTAATTGGAGGCTGCGTTTAATTACTGATCAATGTAAAGTTAGGAAGAGACAGGCTCAGAAAATGCCTCTGGTCTAGACTTTCCTCTCTGCCTCTGAGAAGGCAACAGCTCCTGAGCCGAGGCCTGAGTAGCAGCAAGAATTAGTAAAACAGGCTTGCAAGTAGCTACTGGCCCACTGGGCTCTAGGCAATGGCACTGGGGAGAAGAGACCAGATTTTGCTATAACCATTCCTCTTCTTGCTAGTTCATTATTGATGCCTTCTTTGTGCCAGAACTGTGTTGGGCACTGGGGAAACAGGGATTAATGAATTTCTCCCAATGCCTGGGCCAGGTGATTTACATACATTATTGTTCAACATAAGACAGGTATGCTAGCCAGGCTCTAAGTCCAGAAGTGATAGCTTGTGACTTCCAAGGCTAAGTCATTACAGACACCGCAGCCTCTGTCTTGTTCTCTTAGATCATTTGCTCCAGGGGAAGCCAGCCACCATATCATGAGGACACTCAGGCAGCCCTGTGGGGAGATCCACATGGGGAGGAACTGAGGAGCCACCTTGAGGATTGGATCCCCCAGCTCAGTCAAGCCTTCAGATGGCTGCAGTCCTGGCCAACATCATAACTGCAACTTCACGAGGGATACCAAACAAAAGCCATCCAGCTATGCCACTCCCAGGTTCCTGACTCACAGAAACTATGAATGCTAAATATTTATTGTGTTAACTCACTGCATTTTAGAATAATAGGTAACTAATACAATAGCCATGGAAAAGAAGGAAATACAAGGAAGCCTGATAAGTAGGAAACACAAATAAATATGGCAAGAAAGAGTCCAGCCATATAGTTATGTAATTATTTAATAGATATATATATATATATAAAAGATAGATTGAGGCAAGGTGCAGTAGCTCATACCTGTAATCCCAACAGTTTGACAGGCCAAGGCAAGAGGATCAGTTGAGGCCAGGAGTTCAAGACCAGCCTGGGCAATATAGCAAGACCCCATCTCTACTAAAAATAGTTTAAAAAGATAGATAGAGATAGATATGCTCATAGATATATATGAATGTAGATATGGATACAGATATTTTGATATATTGACATATATTTTATATATGATATTATAACAATATAATCACAATAAATGTGAATGAGTTAAATTCATCAATTAAAAAATATTATTTCATTCTTTCCTCACAATAACCCCAGGAGATAAACATTATTATATCCACTTTACAGGTGAAAAAATTGAGGCTCAGAATGGGAAAGAAACTTGCCCAAGGTCTCCGAACTCAAAAATGGTAACGTTGTGATTCAAACCTGGGTCCTTCTGAATACAAAGCCCAGAGACTCTAATACCACACTGTCTTGCTATTTCCTTGTGATAGAAGAGGAAACTGAGACTCAGAAAGGGTGAGTGACTTGCTTTGGGTCACACATCAAGGCATTGCAAAGCTGGAGTCAGAGCCAGGCACCTGACTCATTGTCTGGTGTCTGCCCAGTGACCTTTGGAGCTCTGCCATCAATGCACAAGCATCTCAGGGGTCTTCTGTCTTTGTAGCTGTTTAAGACGGCTGGGGACCCTTGACTGTGGTCAGAGAGATGCTGTGGAGTCAGATGGTGGGGCCTCCTCAGGGGAGGACACCAGCACAAAGCAACGTGCAGGAGTGCAGGGTGGGGGTGGCTCGATGCATTGAGCTGAACTCCGGTAATTACATCAAGGCCAAAAGCATAATTTGTATCTGGGTGATGAATGTCTGTGTTTTCGGGCCTGATTGCCCTATTTACATTTGGAATTTGCTGATCTATTATTAATGTTTTCTGGAGGCCAGGGTGACAGGTATGTGCAGCTGGGGAGCCCCCTTCCCCCCGATCCAGGGAATATTAGTTCTTAGGCTCTAGCTACTCCAAGCCCCATTTACCTGCTCCTTGTGTAACCCTGACCTTCATGGAGCTCTCTTGGACCAAATGGCATGGGGCTACCTGAGATGAGATTTCCCAACCTCTTACAGACCTGTGCGTGCACACGCAGATGTGCGTATGTGGCAGGCACAGTAATTGCATACTCACACACTCACACCTATGTATATACATACCTACCTCCTTATCTACCCTTACGCACCCTCACACAAACATGCACCTACATGAAATGCATATGCATGTGCATGCAAACACTCATGTGTACATGTGCACACACATACAGCATGCACACACACCATCACATGCACCGACCATGCTGAGAATAGCACAGCAGCTTGCCATGGTCTCCCAGCCAGAGTGGTGATGGTCCAGTCCATGAACCATGGGCCCAGATGGTTAGCATTTGAATCCCAACTCTGCCGCTTACCAGCTGTGTGATCTTAAGCAAGTTACTTCACCTCTCTGTGCTCTGTTTCCCTCTATGTAAAATGAGGATGATAACCTTATTCATCTCATAAGATTGTTGTGAGGAAGTAGTGAGCTAATGAAACACCCTTGCCTAATGCGTGGTAAGCACTGGATATGTATTTGCAATGTCGTTATTAATGTTATTGCTTATGTTCCTGAAACATAGTAGACTCTGAGTCATTTTGTTGAAGGGATGGTTAAACACACCCTTCCAAGTTCAGGTACACAGTCCCACTGTCCCTCCCCCAACATTTCTGCTTCTTCATTTCTTCAACCCCTCCTGAGGTCAAGCTCCACAGCCTCTTCTGAAGCCCCTCCTGTCTGTTCACCCCTCTGTGTCTACCTCAAGGCTTCAGACCAGACGGAACTATAGAAAGAGCACTGGAGTTGGAGTCCCCAGACTAAGAATCAGACCATGGCTCTGCCACTTGCCAGCAGCATGACCCTGGCCCTGCAATTCTAAGACTCAGTTTCATGATCTAGGCCATGGGGTAATGATAGAAATTACCTTAAGAAGCAACCACCAATGGATGGCTACTGGTGGAGGGACGGATAGGCAGTGTAGGGATGAGCGTGTATATTCCCTGGCCAGGCTGGGCCCTGCTGGGGGCTGTTGGTGGAGGGGAGTGACTACACTGTCATGCAAATGAGTATGCAAATTACATGCTCACATGTGCATGGGCACCCACATCCTTATAGGGGCACCTTCACACAGACATGTGCCTACAAGGGAATGCATGTGTGAATATGCAAACACACATGATGCAGTCACACGGGAATTGCCAGGACTTGGAGGAGATGGTGCTATGTGACCTTGCCTGAGTCTCCATACCTCTCTGAGCCTCCATTTTCTTTGTTTGTTAAATACGATGAGCTGCACCTGGCCCATGTTTAATTGTGTTGAGGACTGAATAGACAATGATTGGTAATTCTGATCATGGTGCTTAGTATACAGTAAGCACTTAATACGTGGCAGCTATGATGAGCTTCTTCATTTGCGAAGTCTCAGGCTGGAAGGAGTGCTCTCTGAGACCCCCACCAACTCCAAGGTCCTGTGAGTCTGTGGTTTTCGTCCCCCAATCCCTTAGAGTTTGTCAGCCATCTAGACTGGAGGGCCCTTGTGTAGTTTCCAGAAACTGGCTCCCAAAAGTTGATTCTGCCATTCTTTGCCTATGCTGGAATCTCTGGCCTGTGGCAACTCTAAGAGTTATGCTGGTGGACCCAGTGACAGATGAGGAAACTGAGGCCCTGGGTGAGGCAAGAGTCACCAAGGCCAGCCCAGAGCTGGAGGTGGGACGGACATTGGAACCTAGACTACTGGTTACCCCGGGCTGGGCTTCTGCAGGCAGCATTTTTTTTTTTTTTTGAGACAGAGTCTCACTCTGTCACCCACGCTGGAGTGCAGTGGCACGATCTCGGCTCACTGCATCCTCCGCCTCCTGGGTTCAAGCGATTCTCCTGCCTCAGCCTCCAGAGTAGCTGGAACTACAGGTGCATGCAACCACGCCCAGCTTTTTTTTTTTTTTTTTTTTTTTGTATTTTTAGTAGAGATGGGGTTTCACCATGTTGGCCAAGATGGTCTTAATCTCCTGACCTCAGGTGATCCACCTGCCTCAGCTTCCCAAAGTGCTGGGATTACAGGCACGAGCCACTGCACCTGGCCTGCAGCCAGCATTTTTGCAGCCTTCTCTGTGCAGAGAAGAAGCTGGGCGTGTTGACTTAGTCTGCGTGTCCTACTTCAAGATGTGACCCATCTCAGGGTCACCAAGCCCTAAGCAGTGCTCCCCACCACACACACAAATCAAATACATTGTATGTGAAGACCCCATAACAGGAATAGGCACTACCCTGTATTGAGTACTCACTATATAGAAGCACTTCCCACCTGTTTCATCTCATCCTCATGTGTAGGAAGCTGAGGCAGGGAACGCGTTCAAGGACACACATGTCAGAAATAACAGAGTTGGAACTTGAACCTGGGTCCTCTTGACTCCAGAGTCTCTGCCTTTAACTTTGATGCTCCAATGTCTCCCCAGTGAAGTCAAGCAGAGAAAATGGGTTTGCAAACTGCAACAGGCAGGGCCGACCTGGGATCAGAGGCCTTGATTGCTCCTGGGTTTGGGGGGTGGGGGAGTAGGAAGAGGTGCCTGGCCTAGAGGCTGCAGTAGCAAGAACCGCCCACTGCGCCCTCCAGAAAGGGACCCCCGTTTTCTTGTGATGCCAGGGAAGGTCGGGCAGTGAGCACATTAAATAAGGCCATAAATTTGTCATGAAGACTGGAAATGAACAGGGCTTATCATTTATGGATGGAATAATTAAGCCACTGCTTTTGGTGGCTTTGCCGAGGGCTGTGCCTGGACTCCAGGCGTCGCCAGCAACCAAGTCAGGGACCCCTTGGGGGATTTCACTGTCATCCCCCAAAACCCCAGCATCTCACACCAGACACTGAGGAGACTCCACCAGCGGCCAGGACAGCCACCTACTCAGTCAGTACAGACCTCCCGGGCTGCATGAGGTCATAAAAACCCTGACCAATCCCAGGGAGACCCCTCTCTCAAACTCTGCCCATGGAGGGGTTGCCCACCTCCTTAGATAGAAGTGGTGGACCTGGCTTCCTGGAACAAAAAGAGGCCCCTGGTATGGTAGAAAGTGTGAAGCATTTAGACCAACCTGGGTTCAAATCTTGGCTCTCTCATGCTCCAGCTGTTTGCCTCTGGGCCAGTCACTTCACCTCTCTGAGCCACCTCTCAAAAATGGGCAAAATAGACCAGGCACAGTGGCCCATGCATGTAATCATTGTATTTGGGGAAGAGGTAGGATTGCTGTAGGCCAAGTGTTTGAGTCCAACCTGGACAACACAGTGAGACTTCATCTCTACAAAAAACATTTAAAAAGTAGCTGGTATGGTGGTGCACACCTGTAGTCCCAGCTACTCTGGAGGCTGAGGCAGGAGGATTGCTTAAGCCCAAGAGTTCCAGGTTACAGTGAGCTATGATTGCACCGCTGCACTCCAGCCTGGCAGACAGAGTGAGACCTTGTCTCTGAAAAAAAAAAAAAAAAAAAAAAGAGGCAAAATAGTGTTTAGTGTTGTATGAGTTATGTGGAGGATCGAGTTAAATCATAGCTATGAAGTGCCTAGTGAGGATCAGGCATCTTGTAAGTGCTCTACAAATCCAGCATGTCATTTCTTTCACCCAACAGAGTTCTCAGGCAGGACTAGAAGGCTCAGAGAGGCAAGGAGACTCAACTGAGGAAACACAGCAAGTGAGCAAAAAGTGGTGCCTACTTCCTTCCCCTGGAGTTCCCTGTCATCTATCATGCATGGTAGAGGGCTCAGCTCATTCCCCAAGAAAAGACTGAGTTCCAGTCCCCTCCCTGCTCCCAGCTACGGCAGGTCAGTGGAGAAGAGAGGGAGGTCATTGTACAGGTGATTGTAGCCACTAATATTTCCAGAGCTCTTGCAGTGGGGTAAGAGCTATCCTAGGTGCTCTGCACTTGTGATTTCATTTTATTCTCCAAACAACACTTTGAAGTAGGAACCATTATCATCCCCATTTTAGAGGTGAAGAAACGGAACTCACACCCAGATCCTTGACCTGAGTCACTTAGCCAAGATGTGGAATTTGTGTGTGATTTCCTGGGTCCCAGCAATGTCAGGCTTGGGGGAGGATAGCAAATTAAGACTATTTGGATTCTGCCGGCACATTCCAGATTTCCAGCTTTGCTATTCCATGTTCTTGAGTGGGTTCAAGCCCTTTTTTACAGATTGGGAGACTGAGGTCCAGCCATTGAGGCAGAGCCTTAGAGCTTGCCCACTAGTTCTCCAGGGCCTGTCCCATCAGTGGCAGACACCAAGGCTGATGCAATCAGAGAGGCCTCTGCCACCTGCCTTGGGGAAAGGTCTGGACCCTCCTTGCCTCCCCACCCCACCCACTCTCCATCACTATGGCAACCATGCAGGTGAGCCTCATCACCGCTAATCCTCTAATTACCAGCCACCTCTTCAATCGGCTGTAATTACTTTGGGGACACAGTTAACCTCTCATTAGGAACGCACGGCCGCTTTCTCCAAAAGCACAGCAGTGACATGCCTAGTAATTTACCGCCCCGGCTCGCAGGGCCGCTTTGTATTTAACTCGGGCGCCATTGCATCCCTGTCATTACTCCAGCCCGGTTGTCATGACGATTAATCATTCAATCCCTCATCAGCAACTTTTGCCAAATGTCACCCTGCTCTTGATCAAAATCCATCCTGCAGCCCGACACTGGGGGACTAATGACTTGGAAATAGGCTTCCCTATTCCTGAGAGCTTTTCCCCAAGACTCCTTTTCAGCTCCTTCCAGGAAAGGGAAAGAAAAATGTGAGCTCAGTGTGAAGGGGGGTGAAGGAGGGTGGTGAGGGTGGCAGAAAAATTAGCAGGTATTGAGTGCTTACTCTGTGCTAGGCACCTGAGGGACATCCATGCACTTAACCCTAATGGCAACACATTTCCTAGAAGGGAAAATTGAGGCTCAGGGAAGCTGAGTGGCTTGCCAACAAGGAAGTATAGAGAGAGTCTTCCTTAGATCTCTCTGATTCCCAAGCTGGGCTGTTTTGACCAGACCTCAAGAATCCTGACTATCACCAATTATCAAGGATCCTGGAATGCCAGAGTTTGGACAGCCCAGTTTAATGGGCCAGAAATTAGCTGGCCCATAAAATCCAGGGCAAAAAGCATTAAGAGACAAACCTGGGAACTTTATGATAAGGAGCCCAATCCAGGATGAACAGATAACTGTCGTGAATACCTATGTCCCAAACAACATGGCAGCAACATCTGGCAGACAGCAACCTCAGAATCCAGATGAAGAAATAGGCTGAAACATATTGGTAATAATGCCATAAAATTATCTAGACTAAGATTCTTGACCTGGGGTCCTTGGAGCTTCATGATGGACTTTGGTGGCCCATGAGCCCCCTGAGAATCACGCTACATTTTGATTGGATGTATGTGCATTTTTCTAGGAAGATGCTACAGAAAATGCTAAGAACTGCTCTAGCACATTTCTCTCATCTTTCCCCGTATCCCTATTTTATAGAAGGGAATACTGAGGCCCAGGTAGGGGCCATGGCTTGTCCAAAGTTCCATAGCAATTCAGGGTGGAAACCCCAGGTCCAAGCAGGGATGAACTCTTTCTCAGATGCCTAGAGCAGCCAAGTAGGGCTGGGCAGGCTCTGCAGTGCACAACCCCAGGGGCCTTCATGAAGACAGTGATGTGCATGACACCCTCCTCTCTGGGTTCTGCTAGATCAAGGGGAAGAATTTTTTCTCCTTCACAGTGGCTGCTAGCCCCCCCCCCCCCCCGCCCCGCCATCCTCAGACTTCTAAGGAAGCCCAGCCCCCAATCCTGCTAAAGGAATCTTTCCTAGGCCCCTCCCAGGGAATGTTCCTGCTGGCTGGGCCGCCAGCATGTGTGAGACATAATTACAGCACGTTGTAAATGGCATTAACAGACTGTCACAGCAGCCACATGGTATTAGCAAATGGCTCTGTCTTCATCAGGCAGTCCCCGCAGCCCCTGGGATAGAGCACTTCCCAAGGGGTCTTCTTCCAGGTCCAGGTTGCATAAGCCTCCTGGTGGGGGACTAGGGGTGGGGGCAATGATTCAACTAACAGAGACCTGGTGATTCTCCAAGGCTTTCTGAGGTCTCAGCAAAGAGCTGAGTAAAAAGTTAGGAAATCTGATTTGTAAACCTAGTTCAGCAGCAAACTTTCTGTGGGGGACAAACTAACCTTTATCAGGCAGCTACTTATGTGCCAGGTGCTCTAGAATGTAATCTTATTTAAACCTCATAACAACAGCTAAACAATTATATTCACCTTGCTTTACTGAGGCTCAGAGGGGAAAGGTCGCTTGTCCAAGTCCCTTCAGCTAATAAGTGGCAGGTGTAGGATTCAAACCAAGGTCTGATGCCTTCAGAACCTGGGCTTTTCCATATATCATGTTGCTTCTTCGGAAAATTCTTTGATCCGTTTTCTGACAATAGAATCTATAGCCTTGAAGGTAATTGTCTAAAGCTGCCAGCCCACTGGAAAGTCACCAGCCCCTGAGCTCTACTTAATGGGGCTTCCATGGGAGCAACATAGTAACAATATGGTAATAACTGAGATAATAACAATTGTTAAATGTTTCCATACAGTTTATCCTATGATTCTTTGTAACAAACCTATGAAGAAAAAGGAACAAGTAGTCCTATTTGAGAGAGTTGAATACTAAGGTCCAGAGGGGGAAAGGAACTTCCTCAAAGCTCCACAGTAAGTCTGTGGTGGAGCCAGGATGAATTCCCCTTGTGTCCTAATTCTCAGTCCTGTTGTTTTCCCACAAGCCACTGAGAAAGGTGTCCATAGGGCTGCATCTGGAGACTGCAGGAGAGCATTCATTCTTCCGGGTGCTTCCTGCCCTCCCACCTGCCCAGTGGGCACCAGTGATTTATGCTTTATCTGGGAGGCCTCCAGGCTGCAGGCAGCAGGATAGGCTGCTTCCCGACTGGTAAGCAAATCCCCCGCTGAGCAGGTCATATTTTATCCGGGCCACCACCTGCCAGCTCATTTGCTTACAGATACAGGTGCTTCATCAGGAAGGAATTAACGATTACTTAGCCCAGAGACCCCGGCAGATAGAGAGCAAGCCTGGGCCATAGCTGGGGTGGGAAACCAGGAACCTGTCTGTGAGGTTTCTATCTCCTCCCAGACCCTTAGCCTGATCTGGAACCAAAGGATAGGTAGGAGTCAAGGATAGAAGGAGGGGCCAGGTGCAGTTGCTCACACCTGTAATCTTAGCACTTTGGGAGACCAAGGTGGGAGGATCCCTTGACCCCAGGAGTTTGAGATCAGCCTGGACAACATGGCAAACCCCATCTCTACTAAAAATACAAAAATAGTTGGGTATGGTGGCGCACACCTGTGGTCCCAGCTACTCGGGAGGCTGAGGCTCAAACCCAGGAGGTGGAGATTGCAGTGAGCTGAGACTATACCACTGTACTCTAGCTTGGGAGACAGAGCAAGACTCTGTCTGAAAAAAAAAAAAAGAAATAAAAAAAGGATAGAAGGAGAAACCTACCTGCTTTGGAGGAAGCTGATCCCCTGCTCCCAACCCCATCCACATTCTACCAGTTCTTCAGAGTTTGGTGCCAATAACCCCATTCTCGGCAGCCTTCCAAGATCTTCTGCTTACCTTACCAAAAATAATACTATAGTAAATTGAACAGTCCCAGATTGTTTATTGGTGCCTAGTACTTTATAAACATTGCCTCATTTAATCCAGACCAACAAATAGGAGGCATTTTTAAATTCCTATTTTACATATAAGGAAATTGAAGCTCAGATTAAGCAACGTCCAAGGTCACACAATGAGTAACGGGCAGGGCCTATGCTTCTCTGATTTCAGATCTCCATTCTAAGCAGGGTGTACTGCCCCACCCAGCCTGTTCCCTGAACCCCAGACTTTTCTTTTTCAGTGCTTTATTTACTTGCTCATTTATTTATTTATTTATTTTTGAGACAGGGTCTCATTCTGTCACCCAGGCTGGAGTGCAGTGGTGCAATCATAGTCCACTGCACCCTCAACCTCCTGGGCTCAAGTGATCCTCCCACCTCAGCTTCTCAAGTAGCTGGGACTACAGGCGCACCACACCCGGCTAATTTTTATTTTTATATTTTTTTGTAGAGCCAGAGGTTTCACTATATTTCCCAGGCTGGTCTCAAACAATCATCCTGCCTCAGCTTCTCAGAGTGCTGGGATTTATAATCGTGAGCCACCACATTGGGCCTATTTACTTATTTTTAAAATAATTTTTAAATTTCAGATCCACAGAAAAGTTTTTCTTTATTTTAGAAACATTATATTTTGGATTTACAGAAAAATTACAGATGGTTCAGAGATAGTACAGAGTTCCCATATACTCCACACCATTTCTCCTATTATTAACGTCTTATGTGAAGATGATACATTTGTCACAGTTAATGAACCGATATTGATACACTATTATTAACCAAGTCCAAACTTTATTTAGATTTCCTTAGTTTTTACCTACTACCCTTTTCCTGTACCACGATCCTATGCAGGATACCACAGTACATTTAATAGTCACTTTTTCTTCGGCTCTTGTTATGTGGGTCTGTTTCTTGAACTTTCTTTGTTTTGATTACCTTTAGGATTCTACAGAGTACTAGTCACATAATTTGTACAATGTACCTCAGTTGGAATTTGTCTGATGTTTTTCTCGAATTAGACCACGGTTATCTGTTTTAGGAGGAAGACCACAGAGGTAAGTTGCCATTCTCATCACATCAAAGCACGTATTATCAACATGACCTGGCCAGGTGTGGTGGCTCACGCCTATAATCCCAACACTTTGGGAGGCCAAGGTGGGTGGATCAGGAGTTCAAGACCAGCCTGGCCAACATAGGGAAACCCCATCTCTACTAAAAATACAAAAATTAGCCAGACGTGGTGGCACACACCTGTAATCCCAGCTACTCAGGAGGCTGAGGCACGAGAATTGCTTGGACGCGGGAGGCAGAGGTTACAGTGAGCCAAGACCACACCACTGCACTCTAGCCTGCATGACAAGAGTGATCCCCTGCTCCCAACCCCATCCAAATTCTACCAGTTCTTCAGAGTTTGGTGCCAATAACCCCATTCCCGGCAGCCTTCCAAGATCAAAAAAAAAAAAAAAAAAAAAAAACATGACCTATCACTGTTGATCTTAACCTTTATCATGAGGCTGAGCTAGTGTTTGTCAGTCTTCTCCACTGTCATATTACTCTGGAGAGCAGTGGCATGATCACAACTCACGGCAGCCTCAACCTCCCGGGCTCAAGCAATCCCCCAACCTCAGCCTCGCAAAGTGCTGAGATTACAAGTATAAGCCTGTAATGTTACTTTTGTGTTTCCTCCTTTCCATATTGCACTCTTTAGAAGGAAGTCACTAAATGCATCCCAAACTTAAGGAGTGGGAAGTTACGCTGCACCTCCTTGAGGGCAGAGTATTTACATAAATTATTCAGAATTATTCTGCAAAGAAGATTTGTATGTTCTCTTCTTTGTTTGTTTATTCAATCATTTATTTTTATTAGTGTGGACTCATGGATATTTGTTTTATACTTTGAGTCATGATCCAGTACCACTGTGTGCTTTTTAAATGATACTTGGCTCTTTCTTCCTTGGTTCACCAGTAATTGCCAAAAATCCGTTCTAAGGCAATCTTATTCCATGGCATTTTAATAGGCAATCCCCTCAAAATAGATTTTGGAGGCAAGTCATTTGAGTAATGGTGGGAAAGGATTGGAAAGAGATCTTGACTGCATTGACTGGTCAGATTTTTTTTTTTTTTTTTTTTTTTTTTTTTTTAAGCTAGAATCTTGCTTTGTTGCCCAGGCTGGAGTGCTGTTGTGCAATCAGAGCTCACTGTAGCATTGACCTCCCAGGCTCAAGGAATCCTCCTGCCTCAGCTCTCAAGTAGCTAAGACTACAGGCATGCACCACCATGCCCAGCTAGTTGTTTTTTGTTTTGTTTTGTTTTTGTTTTTCAGAGATGAGGGGGTGCTCTTGTTGGTCTTGAACTCCTGGCCCCAATTGATCATCCAGTCTTGGCCTCCCAAAGAGCTGAAATTATAGGTGTGAGCCACCATGCCTGGCCCAAATCTTTTAATGGGCCAATAATGTGAGTAGTGAGTCACTTAGAGGAAGGTCTAATAGGCAACATTTCCCTCATTTTTTTTTTCCTGGAACCCTGTTCTGGGGGCAGGGGAGGAGGGACAGGTAAAGGACGCATAGGAGAAAATCATCAAACCAGGAGCTCTTAAGAGCAAAGATTATGTTTTATCCTCCTCTTCCTCTCCAGAAATTAGTACACAGAAGGTGCCAAGGAAAAGCAGTTAGATAGGTGGAAGGATAGATAGATGGATGGAAGGGTGAGTGAAAGGGTGAATGGATGGATGGATGGATGGATGGATGGATGGATGGGTAAGTGGATGGTTATGTAAATGGATAGATAGAAACATGGAAAGATGAACAGACAGAAGGATTTGTGGTTGATAGATGGATGGATGAATGGGTGAGTTGGTAGGTGGATGAATGGATAAATAGTTGGGTTGGTAGGTGGATGAATGGATAAATAGTTGGGTTGGTAGGTGAATGAATGGATGGATAAATGAGTTGATAGGTGGATGGGTGGATACATAGATGGGTTGGCAGGTAGATAAATGGATGGATGGATGGACAGACAGAAGGATGGATGGATGAATTGGTAGATTGGAAGGTGAATGGGTTGTTAGATGTTGACTTCCAGGTTTTTGTTGTTGTTGTTGTTTTGAGATGGAGTCTTGCTCTGTCACTCAGAATGGAATGTAGTTGTGTGATCTCGGCTTACTGCAACAACCTCCATCTTCCAGGTTCAAGCAATTCTCCTACCTCAGCCTCCTGAGTAGCTGGGACTACAGGTGTACATCTGGCTACAGGTGTAGCCAGACTACAGGTCTGGCTCATTTTTATATTTTTAGTACAGACGGGGTTTTGCCATGTTGGCCAGGCTGGTCTCAAACTCCTGACCTCAGGTGATCTGCCCGCCTCAGCCTCCCAAAGTGCTGGGGTTACAGGCATGAGCCACTGTGCCTGGCCTCTGACTTCTGGTTTTGATACTTTTCTTTTTTAGTAGAAAGACTATCCCCCACTTCTGTTACCCACAAGTTTCCAGAGTTAGGGTGCGAGATAATTGGTCACTGCTGACAGAGGCAGTGAAAATAGTGACCATTTATTATACCCTAACTCATGCCAGGCACTTTGCATGCTCCTTCATCCTCACAACAGTCTATGTGGTAGGTATTATTATTTCTCCCCATTATTCAAAGGAAGAAACTGAAGACCAGAGAAGTCAAGAAACTTGGACAAAGTCCCCCAGCAGGAAAAAGTGATGGAGCTGGAATTGTCGCTGAGATCTAAGTCTCTTTACTCCCTGGATTCCCCACAATGGCCCTAGGTCTCTAGGCTTATCATCTCTTCTCATCCCTTTGCTGGGCCCCACCAGGTCAGTGGGAAGATGACAAAGATCTTCAGTGACCTGGAGAAGAGAGAGGCAACATTACAAGACTTGCTATATCTTTTCATCCAGCACCAGGCTGCAGAATGGTCCCAGCTGAGATAGAACAGAGTCCCTGGAAACAAAGCACCAAGGGTTCTTCAGACCACATGCGCATGTGTATGTGTGCATACATTTAAAGATCTATAGAGGTTTTTTCTTTTTTTTCTTTTTTTCTTTCTTTCTTTCTTTCTTTTTTTTTTTTTTTTTTGAGACGGAGTCTTTCTCTGTTGCCCAGGTTGGGGTGTAGTTGCACGATCTCAGCTCACTGCAACCTCCACCTCCCAGGCTCAAGCAGTTCTCATGCCTCAGCCTCCTGAGTAGCTGGGATTTACAGGCATGCACTACCAGGCCCGGCTAATTTTGTATTTTTAGTAGAGTAATTTTGTATATTTAGTTTCAACATGTTGGCCAGGCTGGTCTCAAACTCCTGACCTCAAGTGATCTGCCCACCTCGGCTTCCCAAAGTTCTGGGATTACAGGCATGAGCCACCGCACCCAGTTTATAGTGTTTTATATAGCTACCTGTGTTGCTTCCAAAAATATGATTTGAAGTAGTTGACATTTTTAAAATCCCTGCCTAGTTATGCCATTAAAATTAGAAATAAAATACAAGAGAGTTAAGTATAAAGAGAGTTGGGAGCAGAGAGGTATCCAGGCTCTCACATCAGAGGGAGTGAGGTAGGGAAAAGGCCTATACTATTAGATGCGGGAATGGGGAATATGCACAAAAAAGACTCTATTCTCTGACCACCCTGTCTCTGCTTTTCATAGTCTTGCAAGGTCCTCATATTCCCTTAAAATTGTTTAAAAGCCACATTAAAAAAAAGAATGTTTTTTCCTATCAGTATAGAAAGAGACAAATTACATCAGAAAATCTAGGTTAAGGCAATAATGGCAATTGAAGTCTAAACCTGGTCCTGAGCTTCCTAGCAGCCATGGCAAAAAGGCAAATGGGTTTGTTTTCTTAGTTCTCATGGGCTTCCAAAATCAATGTTTAAGGAAAGTATAATAAAGTCTAGGTTTTCCAGAGAGAGAGACTTTTCTCCATGCTGAATCCTGAGAGGGGTATGTCCCCTGGGCCATTGGAGCCTCCATGTGACATAGAATGACCCTGAATAACATCATGGTTCAGTTTCTTTATCGCTGTTTTGCATTCTACATGTGGTTCCTTCTCATGTCAACCCTCAGCAACCACCAAGGGCTCCATCAGTTCGTGGCTTTTAAACAATTTGTGGCTTTTAAACAATGGGTAAGCAGTTCTCCTGGGGAAGGAATAATTTGATCTGACTTGATCCAGGGACCAAGCTTGGATCATCTGGAGGGTGGAGGATGGGTGTCTTCAGGCGGCAGCAGCAGCGGCAAATAAGACTCCAGCAGCCCTGGGAGCAAGAGGGGGGTGTGGGAGGCAACGGACACAGGGCAGTTAACATTCCTAGTATCCAGGATTGGACCAGAGAAACCAAGTCTTTCACTCCTTTCTTCCTCCCTGGAAAGGCCTAACCAGGGAATCTGCCCACCAGGAAAAGCCCTCAGCCAAACCTAGTAGAATGAGCTTTGAAATCAGATCATCAAGACTCAAGTCCTGGCTCTGTCGCTGGTTAGCTGTGTGACCTTGAACAAGTCTCCAAGCCTTTCTGGTTCTCCATGTCCTCATCTGGAATGCGGAAATAGTCACTGCTCCATGAGGTTGCTGAGAGCCTTAGATGAGGTAACTTATGCATGTAAAGTCAGGTTAGTATTATAGTTGCCAGTCTCCTTTCTGCCTTCATTTTCTCTCCTTGTCTTGGAACAATCCAGTGTGCTAATGGACCCCATGTGGGAGAGCAGAGCCTGATGCTTCTAGAGTGGCCTTCTTGGGGGTCCATGGCTAGGTTTTACTGTGCTCATGAACCCATGAAACAATAGGCAATATTAAGTGTACAGAGGCATTTTTCTAGGTAGAAAGTCCATAGCTTCTATCAAGTGCCCAAAGGGACCCAGGACCCCAAGAAGCCAGCTGTCACTGCCCTGAGGGGTGGCTCTGACCCTCCTGTCCTTTGCCGCCCTAACACCAGACTCCGGGCCCAGTCCTCAGGTCATCTGCCAGCCTCAAGTGTCATCGGGCCCCAACCTGGCTGGGTTCCTCCTTTGCCACAGCAAGGGGGATGGGCAGACCTGGTTCTTAGAAGGGTGCAGCCTTGATCTGGGCTGGTACCAGGAAATAAAGCTCCAAAAGTGTATTGAGGTCAGGCGCAGTGGCTCACGCCCGTAATCCCACTGCTTTGGGAGGCTGAGGTGGGAGGATCACTTAGGGCCAAGAGTTCAAGACCAGTCTGGACAACAAAGCAAGACCTCGTCTCTACACAAAATTTAAAAATTAGCTGGACACAGTGGTGTGAGCCTGTAGTCCCAGCTTCTCAGGAGGCTGAGGCAGGAGGATTGCTTGAGCCCAGGAGTTTGAGGCTGCAGTGAGCTATGACCGCACCACGGCACTGCAGCCTAGGTGAGAGTGAGGCCCTGTCTCAAAACAAACTCCAAATAGTGTATTGAGAACTTATAATGAGCTACAAGTGTCTGCACATGTGACCTTCTTTAATTGGCCCTGAGTCCTGGGATGATTATCCCCATTCTAAAGGTGAGGAAACTGAGGCCCAGAGAGGGGAGTGGGAGGGCTCACTCAGAGCTAGAGGCAGTGCTGGGATTTGGGCCCAGTGCTGGTTGATTCCGGAGCCCGTGCTCTTTCCATAGTGTCACAGGGGGCCTAGGAAATCCGTGGGGGCCTGAAGATGGGAACAGGCCTGCAAGGTACCGTTGTTCAGGTTGTACCCTGCCCAGGGACATCTGGTTGAGGGAGTGGCATTGGGAGTGAAATGCGTCTGAAATTTGGCTCGAGACCCACTAGCCTAGGCTTGTCCTAAGGGCCTTCAACAGCCTAGAGAAAGAGTTGCCTTTCTTTTCTGGGGACAAATTATTGTCCCCAGAATGGGGCTTTTTCCTAATGGGTCAGCCCAGAGTGAGCACCATTTTTTATCATTTCAATAAAGCCCCCAGAAAGGCTCCCTGCAATTCTGGTGGAAACACATTTTTTGGGTTTGTTTGTTTGTTTGTTTTGAGACAGGGTCTTGCTCTGTTGCCCAGGCTGTGGAGTGCTGTGGTGTGATCATAGCTCACTGCAGCTTTGACCTCCCAGGCTCAAGCAATCCTCCCACTTCATCCTTCTAAGTAAATGAGACTATAGGCATGCACCACCACACCCAGCTAATTTTTAAAATTTTTTGTAGAGATGGAGGTCTCACTATGTTGCCCAAGCTGGTCTCGAACTACTGAGCTCAGATGATCCTCCTGCTTTAACCTTCCAAAGTGCTGGGATTACCAAAGTGCTGGGATTACAGACATGAACCACCACACCCGGCCATGAAACACATTTTTAAAAGGTGTGCACATTGGCATGAGCTGAGACTCTCTGCCTGGCTTCTACAATGACACTTTCAAGATGGAGTCCCATGGGACCTACCTGCCCAGAGAAGCCAGCCCAGCCTCAGCAGGCAGAAGACAGTTCCTGACACTCTCCAAGATAAGCCAGGGCCAAGGAGGAGGTGCAGGGATTGGGACATCATTTACTCTGCTCGGCTGTTCCTAGAGTGCCCCCTCCCACCCCATCTGGCCCCCATCTCCCAACCCCCCGCTAACACGTGACCCTCAGGCATGGGAGGCAGAGCCCCCTAGTAGAGAACCATAGAGACCTCAGGCCTATGGTCATTTTCCTAGCCATGGTAGTAATCTACAAACCAGTGGTATCTTTTCAGGAAAGGGTGGGCAGGCCCTCCTGGTCCCTAGAAAATCCCTCCCATGACTGGCATCTCCCAGAAGCATCCTCCCCAGGCCAGCCCTATGGTCACCTATAAGGACTGATTGCCCAGGTCCACCACCACTCAGCACCCATCCTGTCCTCTCTCCTTCTCCTCTCATCCTCCCCCTCCCTGCTACCACTTTGGGCCTGATTGACCCCCTGAAATCTGCCATGCCACAATGACTAATCAGGCTCATGCCCTACTAATTGGCACTCAGAGACCTGACAAATGGCTCTGCTGTGGGATTCCAGTGCTGGGCTGGGCTAACTTTCCATACCCAAGCAACCCCCAGTTTGCCCCTAAGACAGGTGGGCTGGAGCCCTAGCAGAGAGGGGGAAGCAGAGGACCCAGGACAGAGGGAGAGCCGCTTAGCAACCCTCTGATTAACTCAGGTCTGCCACTTCCTGGCTGTGTGTCTTAGAGCAAATTATCTCCCTCTCTGAGCCTGGCATTCAGACTCTGAGCTTCATCTCCAGTTTTAGCTCCTTAGGTACCCTGCTTCTTCTGCTCCATCCAAACCGCCCAATGACTGTGGTCTAGTCTCAGCACTCTGGGGGAAAAAGGTGTGTGCATTATATGTGTGCATGTATGCATACGTTTATTATAAACTTTATTGATATGACAGATGTGTAGCACACAATTTTTTTTTTTTTTTTTTTTGAGACAGGGCCTCCCTCTTTTGCCTAGGCTAGAGTGCAGTGGTACAATCATGGCTCACTGCAGCCTCGACCTCCTGGGCTCAAGTGATCCTCCCACTTCAGCCTCCTGAGTAGCTGGGACCACAGGCATGGGCCACCATGCCTGACCAATTTTTTATTTTTATTTTTTTGTAGAGACAGGGTCTCACTATGTTGCCCAGGCTGGTCTTGAACTCTTGGCCTCACACGATCCTCCTACCTCAGCCTCCCAAAATGCTGGGATTACAGACGTGAGCCACGGTGCCTGTCCTCTAGCACACAATTTTAAAACAATAGTAAAATACCAATAGCCTTTTATTGTAGATTCCATAGAGTCAATTGATTCTCATAAAATGCTTTCATGGATTTTTGCCAAATTCTGGTATTAGTAGCCAATCTATGGTTAAAATTGATGAGCAAATGTAGTTCAGGCATGAATATTGGTTGGTATTTTCATTTACATGTTAAAGGGTAAGCTGAAAGTGAAACAACGACATTGTATTGCAGAACTTCACTCATTCAGCAGTGATGTGAGCAACTTCTTTGTTGAATTGCATAATAATTTTTGAGTACAGGAAGAATATTTTCTCAATTTTTTATGCTATTCACTTGCAATGGCTATAAACACAACATACAGGCCAGGTGCAGTTGCTCACACCTGTAATCCCAACACTTTGGGAGGCGGGGATCACTTGAGGCCAGGAGTTCGAAACCAGCCTGGGCAACGTAGCAAGGCCCCATCTCTACAAAAAAAATATTTAAAAAATTAACCAGGCATGGAGGTACATGCCTGTAAGTCCTAGCTACTCAGAAGACTGAGGAGGGAGGATCGTTTGAGCCCAGGAGTTGGAGGCTGCAGTGATCTATGATCACGCCACTGCACTCCAATCTGGGAGGCAGATTAAGATCCTATGTCTAAAGCAAGCAAACAAACAAAGTCTACAAGCACATATAAGTTTAATCTGTGTTATTAACATATTCTGCATTTCTTTCTTTCTTTTTTTTTTTTTTGAAGCAGAGTCTCGCTTTGTTGCCTAGGCTGGAGTGCAGTGGCGCGATCTCAGCTCACTGCAACCTTCACCTCCCGGGTTCAAGCAATTCTCCTGCCTCAGCCTACGGAGTAGCTGGGACTACAGGCGCGTGCCACCACGCCTAGCTAATTTTTTGTATTTTTAGTAGAGACGGGGTTTCACTGTGTTAGCCAGGATGGTCTCAATCTCCTGACTTTGTGATCCCCCTGCCTTGGCCTCCCAAAGTGCTGGGATTTCAGGCGTGAGCCATCACGCCCAGCCTTTTTGTTTTCATTTGAGACAGAGTCTCACTTTGTTGCCCAAGCTGGAGTGCAGTGGTGCCATCTCAGTTCACTGCAATCTCTGTCTCTGTTTCCCAAGTTAAAGCGATTCTCCTGCCTCAGCCTCCCAAGTAGCTGGGACTACAGGCATGCGCCACCATGCCCAGCTAATTTTTGTACTTTTAGTACAGACAGGGTTTCACCATATTAGCCAGGCTGGTCTCGAATTCCTGACCTCAGGCAATCTGCCCACCTTGGCCTCCCAAAGTGCTGGGATTACAGGCATGAACCACTGTGCCTGGTCATTTTCTGCATTACTTTCTAAGTTTGGAGTATCAACAAAACAATAAACTAAGCCTTCATTTGTATGACTTGCCAATTTCTGTGGTGTAAATACTCTAATTTCAAACCACCAACATGATGTTAGTAAATGCAGAGAGGGGGAGAGATGGGTAGATACTATTATATGGTTATCTCCACTGTATAGATTCCACAGATGCAAATAACCTTAAGAAATTATTTGCATCTATTGAATATATATTATACAGATAATAGCAAGATGTAGTAAAGCACTAAGGATTGATGAGTTTTGAGTATTTATTACTGTTTTAATATGAATGTATTTAGCTATATGTTTATATAATTTAAATTTTAATAATCACCAAATGTTGTATAAGGAAGAATTTGACTGGCTTTTGTCTCTTATTCCTGGGAGGGAGACTCTAAATCCTTGGAATTTCTCAGAGTAATAGGAGTGACTTCGTTATTTATGAGCCCTTTGGCTTGTTTGTTTGAGATAGAGTTTTGCTCTGCCACCCAGGCTAGAGTGCAGTGGTACAATCTTGGCTCACTGCAAGTTCCGCCTCCCGGGTTTAAGTGATTCTCCTGCCTCAGCCTCCCAAGTACCTGGGATTACAGGTGCCCACCACCATGCCCAGATAATTTTTATATTTTTAATAGAGACAGGGTTTCACCATGTTGGCCAGGCTGGTCTCGAACTCCTGGCTTCAAGTGATCCACCCCCCTCAGCCTCCCAAAGTGCTGGGATTACAGATGTGAGCCACCATGCCTGGCCTATTTGTTTCGAGATGGGATCTTGCTCTGTCACCCAGGCTGGAGTGCAGCGACATGATCACGACTTGCTACAGCCTCAATGTCCCAGACTCAAGGGATCCTCCTGCCTCAGCCTCCCGAGTAGCTAGGACTACAGACACACACCACCACACCCAGGTAATTTTTTTATTATCTGTTAAGACAGAGTCTCACTATTTTGCCTAGGCTGGTCTCGAACTCCTGGGCTCAAGCAATCCTCTCACCTTGGCTTCCCAAAGTACTGGGATTATAGGCATGAGCTACTGCACCTGTCTTATATGCCCTTTGGATCACACCTCAGTTTATACTAAGAGATGAAATGACTCAGGATGGGGTTGGTCACCAGAAAAATGAACCATGTGATTAGAAAGTCTCTGAGGCTCCTAACCTCCAGGCGGGGGAGATGTCTGCAGATTGGCTTCAGTCATATGGCCATTATTCAATCACGTCTACATAATGCACCCACAATAAAAACTCTTGACACCGAAGCTCAGTAGAGCATCCTGGCTGGTGAGCACACTGATGTGCTGGGAGGGTGATATGCCATGACCCCACGGGGAGAGAAGCTCTGAGGTCAGGACCCTCTCAGACCTCACCCTATATGTCTCTTTATTTGGCCAGTCCCAATTTTATCCTTTATAATAAAACTGTAATTGTAAATATAGTGCTTTTCTGAGTTCTGTGAGCCACTCTAGCAAGTTACCAAATATGAGGGGGGTCATGGAAACTCCTGAATTTGTGGCCGGTTGGTCATATGTGCAGGTGGCTTGGGGATCCCTGATCTTGCACTTGACATCTGAAAGGAGGGCAGTATTGTTAGGACTCAGATGCTAACTCTGGGTGGTCAGCATCTAAATTGGATTGAATTGCGGTACACCAGCAGGTATCAGATACTGTGTTTAGCAACTGGCTTATAAAATTCCTGAAATTGTAGCAGTTGGGTTTCACTGAGGTGGCACAAGCACCCCTGCCTTGTACTACCTATGAGCCTTCACATATGCCATTCCTCCTTCTGGAATGCCCTCTTACACTCAGCTTCATTCTTTATTGACTGAGTTATTCAAAATCTTTCTTGAGTGCATGCTCTGCATCAAGCACTATGCTAGGAGCTTGGGAAAGTGAAGAAGATAGACAACCTCTGCAGTGGGTGCTATCAACACCCCACTCAGGTCCTGTGGGATCCTTTTGTCTATTGCTCTGCACCACTCTGCCAGCTTCCATGTGCTGTCCTTCATCTGCCTGCACTTGAGACTCTTCCTCAAAGGACTATCTCTGGGCTTCTGGAGCCACTCTTCTGCCATGTGCAGAGACCCCAGGGGTCTCTCCCTTCACCCTTCTGCTAGGGCAGTTCTTAGTCAATGACTGACAGTGAGCATGAAAGCCCAGCTTTCTTGCCTCAGACCAAGATAACCCTGCCATGTAACTCACACTCCAGAGCTCCTGTGTGGGACCATGAGTCTTGTCCTGAGGTTGTACCCTGCCTGGCTTCCTTCCCTTCCCTGTCCTGTTTTCCCCACACCCTTCCTCATCTCCCTTGGGATCACTGGCTTAAACCATCATTTGCACACCAATTCTTGTCTCAGGGTCCAAACCATCTCTGTTCTGTGGAGCTCACAGTCCAGTGGGAAGCCCCCAGCCAAGAAGAAAAAACACCCCACATTTCTTTACAAATGAAGATCAGTGCTCTGAAGGAGCAAGAACAGGGTCTCTGAAAGCTGTAGCTCAGACCTGCCCAGTCAGAGCAACTAAGGAAGGCTCCCTTGAGGAAGGGGTGCTTCTTATAGGATGAACTCTGAAGGATGAGGGGGAGTTTAGCCAGGTTAAGGAGCTGAGAGGCTTTGCAGGCAGGTGGCCTAGCAGGTGCAAAGGCCCTGTGGTAGGAGAGACAGAGGTGAGTGTGGCCTGGAATGCAGAGTGAGATGAAGCTGGAGGAATTGGCAGAAACAAGACAAGACTGTGTGGCTTGTCAGCCTGAGTGGAGATTGGGGTCCATGTTCTGACAGGACTGGAAACACACCTAGCATGGCAAGAGATTTAAATTTTGAAATTTATCCAATTGTAAAATATAAAAGATCTTCAAGTCACAGGAATTAACCATGTGAATCAGCCCACCCAATGAAGAAGGTGACTGCATGAACAAGCATGTTCACTGCGGTGGTGTGTGTGATAGAAAAGGAAACAGAGAAGCAACCTGAATGTCTGCCAAGAGAGGACAGGTTTAATACATTTGGCTATTCATTCATCGGCTCCTTTATCACCTTTAAAAAGCATGAGGGAGATGTGGACGTGCTCACACAGAACTCCCTCTAGGCTGAGCTGTTGGGTGCAGAAAAAAAAACACGCAAATTAGATTGTTGTACGCTCACATCCTCTGAGAAACAGGGTGTATCCAGAAAACATTGACAGAGAGTTAACACACATACACGCAATTGTTAAAAGCAGCTACCGTGGTGTATGACACATAGTAAACAGTCAATAAATAGTCGAGTGACCAACTGATGAATGAATGAGTGAATGAATGAATGAATGCCTTGTTGCTTCTGGGGAGTAGAAATGAAGGTCAGAGAGAGTTTTACTTTTTTATCTTCTGTGCTTCCCTGTGACTAATTGTTTTCTATTTGCATATTTTCTTTTATAATTTTAGCTTTTGAAGTATAATTTACAGACAACAAAATTCACTGAAGTGTAGAGTTTGATGAGTTTTCACAAACACATACAGTCATGTAAACAACAACACAATCACTATGTAGAACATTTCCCCACATTTTCCTCCCTGCTGGGGCCCCAGCTTTGCCTCCTTTTTTGCCTTCGTCCTGAGAAAGGAAGTTGAGCCCAGAGAGGAGGCAGGAGGGACCCCGGGCTCCTCTGAGGGAATTACCTCGTTTAATCCCCACACAGCCTGGCATGGTACGAGGCTCCCTGTTTTAGAGGGAAAGGACAGCTCAGAGGGTGATGAACTGAGGATTCACCTCCTCCCCTGTATTTGCCTACTGAGATGCTTGGAAGCCCTTCAAGATCAAGGAGTGAAGGAAAAAACATCCTAGAAGCGCTTGGACCACTGCGAATGTAAGAATGGAGATGGAGGCCGGGCATGCTTGCTCACACTTATAATCCCAGCACTTTGGGAGGCCAAAGCAGGAGGATCCCTTGAGGCCAGATGTTCAAGACCAGCTTGGGCAACATAGTGAGACCCCCCGCCGTCTCTACAAAAAAAAAATTTTCTTAATTCGCTGGGCATAGTGGTGTGTGCCTGTGGTCCCAGCTACTCAGGAGGCTGAGGTGGGAGGATCACTTGAACCCAGGAAGTCAAGGCTGCAGTGAGCAGTGATTGTGCCACTGCACTCCAGCCTGGACAACAGAGCAAGACCCTGTCTCAAAAAAAAGGGGGCCAGGCGTGATGGTTCACACCTGTAATCCCAGCATTTTAGGAGGCCAAGGTGGGTGGATCACTTGAGGTCATGAGTTTGAGACCAGCCTGGCCAACATTGTGAAACCCTGTCTCTACCAAAAATACAAAAATTAGCCAGGTGTGGTGGCTCACGCCTATAATCCCAGCACTTTGGGAGGCCGAGGTGGGTGGATCACGAGGTCAGGAGGTCGAGACCAACCTGGCTAACACGGTGAAACCCCGTCTCCACTAAAAATACAAAAAATTAGCCAGGTGTGGTGGCGGGCACCTGTAGTCCCAGCTACTCGGGAGGCTGAGGCAGGAGAATGGCGTGAACCCAGGAGGTGGAGCCTGCAGTGAGCCAAGATTACGCCACTGCACTCCAGCCTGGGCAACAGAGCGAGACTCCATCTCAAAAAATAAATAAAATAAAATAAAATAAAATAAATACAAAAATTAGCCAGGCATGGTGGCTCACTCTTGTAATGACAGCTACTTGGGAGGCTGAGGCGGGAGGATCACTTGAACCCGGGAGGTGGAGGTGCAGTGAGCCGAGATCGCGCCACTGCACTTCAGCCTGGGCGACAGAGTGAGACTGTCTCAAAAAAAAAAAAAAAAAAAAAAAAAGGAGGAGGAGATGGACAAGGTCATCCTGTCACCCCCTCTGGTCTCGCACCACTGGGGCATTGCAGGGAGCAGGAAACACCACTGCTTCTCTGGACTACTTGGGTCCATCTCTCCGCTGCCCCCACTGCACCGCCATGAGCTAGCCCAAACCCCTCCAGCTGTGACCTGTCTGACTACAGGAGGAGGAACAAAGGAGTCCCTCCCTACCTGCAGGGTGGAACGGTGGACCCCAGGGTTGGGAAGACGGAAGGAAGTAGACAGCCTCAGGAGACCCAGCTACCTGCCTCGCTAAGAGCTGTTCCTCCTACCTTCCTATTTATATTTCTTGTCGCTTTCCCTACCAATAAAATGGGAATAATAATCCACTTTTAGCACCCCCAAAGTCCCTACTGCTGGGCTCAGGGACACGAGATGCAGCCTCTGGCTGTCCATAAACACGAGAGACAGATGTTGTCAACATCTGGAGACAAGGGAGGCCCTGTTTGTGCCTGGGTCTGGGAAGTGTGCCCATCTGGGAGGAGTGTTCCAAGGGTAGGAGGCCCCCATCTGTCACTCACCTGGACTGAGGACACTTCCACCCCAGAGGAAGGCCCCTAGGCCCTGGCCAGGGCTTCCAGGCTTGGAGCCCCTTTGGAGGGGAAGCTGGGCAGGCGCCGACTGCCAGGAGGGGACTTCAAAGGCTCCCCTAATCCCTGTGACATTTTCAGACACAGGAGTTGGCTTTTTTCATGCTGAGGATCAAAGCCCAGAGCTTTATAAATAACCCTCATAAAAGCCAAGGAGCTTGTAAAGTCAAACAATAAGTCACAAAGAGTGTGAGCCTTTCGGAGTAGGAGAGAGGCTGGGGAAGTCCAGCCCCTATCCTCGCTCCACCCCACCAGATGGCCACTCACCAGCACTCCCGGATGAGCCGAGAGATAGAAGGCCCTGTGGGAGGTTAGGAGGAAGGTCTGGGGGTGGCCTGGGTTGGACTTGGAGGTTCCTCTGCCACCCCTAATAGACATCCTAGATCTGGCCATTCATTCATTCATTAAATCATTCTTTGGCTCATTCATTCTTTCAGTCAATCAGTCAATCAACAAACATTTCCTGATCCCATCCATGGAAAAGACCTCTGCCCAAGGAACATGCACTTTGGGGTCACTAGGGTTCAAATCATAGCACTGCCTCTCCCAACTGGGTGATCTCCAGCAAATTACTTAATCTCTCTGAGCCTCAGTTTCCTCACCTTTAAAATGGGGATACATTTTGAACCTGTCCTAAGAGAGTTCTTGAGGAACTTCAGTGGGCATGGCAGGTGGGAAACACTCAAAACTTGGGTTATTATTACCATTAATCAGACAGCAATAGTAGTCATCAAAGATGGTCTCTACAGGGTTGTTTTTGTTGTTGTTGTTGTTTTGCCTGGTTCTCAGTCTCCCCTAAATAACTTACCCTTCTGCAGGGCCTAACTGGGAGGTGGTTTTTGGTTTGTGTTTTCTGTGAGTCACAGAGGCCATGAGTCATCACCCAAGAAGAGGCTGTTTCAGAGCCAGGGGGTCATAGATTCTAGTCCCATGCCCAGCACTTTCCAGCTGTGCGCCCTTGGGGGCCCCTGTCCTCCCTCTCTAAGCCTCAATTTCCTCATCTGTAAAATGAGGGCAGTGGGGAGGATCCAGTGAGGGTAGGAATATCCAGTGCCTGGCACATAGTAGGTGCTCAGTAAGTGGCTGCGGATGCTTTTTTAGCCCTTCTCCCAGTAAGAATTTCCAAGAGAGAGGTCAGCATCAGTGTGGAGGAGATTAGAAGATGATGGGGGTCCCTGAAGCTCAGCATGTTGGAAGCTGCGGCCTGGGACCTCCCTTGGATGAGGAGGCCAGGAAGTAGGACAGACTGTACCAGTGTGTTGCCCTCACCTCATCAAAGGACCTTTCCTTTTTTTTATTTTTCCTTTTTTTGTTTTTTCTTTCATGAGATGGAGTCTCACTCTGTCGCCCAGGTTAGAGTGCAGTGGCATGATCTCGTCTCACTGCAATCTCCACCTCCCAGGTTGAAGCAATTCTCCTGCCTCAACCTTCAAAGTAGCTGGGACTACAAGCACACACCACCACACCTGGCTAATTTTTGTATTTTTTTTTTTTTTTTTTTTTTTTAGTAGAGATGGGGTTTTGTTATGTTAGCCAGGCTGGTGTCGAACTCCTGACCTCAAGTGATGCACCTGCCTCACCCTCAGAAAGTGCTGGGATTACAGGCATGAGCCACTGTACCCGACCAAAAGAGCCTTTTCTAATTGCAGAGAGTAGCTTCAGGATATCAGTAAGTTCATTTCATAGATGAGAAAAGCTATAGTCCAAGGTGGTGAAGGCATCTAGACTGGAATTCAAACCCAGGCCTGGCTGATTCCAGATTAGCCTTTTCTGCAGCTCCTGTACAGGCGCTAAAGGTGGGCAGCCCAGAGCCAGCTTCTCCCTGGCTTCTCCTAGGCAGCATCTAGCTGACCAGGTTATTCCAGAGAAGGCAAATTAGTGTCCAGGGCTGGCCTCACATCCAGGCATCTCCTGTTACAGGGGATTCAAATTTAGCTGCATCCACCCCAGCTGCCAGCATCCTGGTTCTCTGCAAAGGTCGAAGGCCAGGAAGCCAGGCAGGCGTGCCAGCGAGTGCCATTCATTGGTTCAGCTACTCACTCATTCAGTGCGTGGTCAGTCACTGAACAAATGCTTATTAGCGCCTTCCACGTGCCAGGCCCATACAGGACGCCAGGGCTACAGTGCAAACCAGATTAAGTGTGGTACCTTATCTAACCTCCCCCGACCCCGGAGCTCACAGCATGTGAGTAGGTGATAGGGGTATTGTGATGAAGTTGAGGGTGGGGTGTGTAAAGATGTTGCTTGGCCCCTCATGGAGGAGCATCAGTGAGAACTTCCCAGTGGAGGTGACAAGTGAGCTGGGACCAAACTCAGTAGAAGGTAATCTGGGAAAGGAGACCAGGAAAGGCATTCAGGCCAAGGGAACAGCCTGGGCCAAGGTGGGAAGGCACACAGTATAGACATAGAAGAGCCCCTTCCCCCAAACACGCCTTTGTCCTGTTTCAAGCATCCTCTGGCCAGGTGCGGTGGCTCATGCTGTAATCCCAGTGCTTTGGGAGGCCGAGGCAGGAAGATGGCTTGAGCCCAGGAGTTTGAGACCAGCCTGGGTAACATGGCGAAACCCCATCTCTACAAAAAATACAAAAATTAGCTGGGTGTGATGGTAGGTGCCTGTAGTCCCAGCTACCTGGGAGGCTGAGGCTGGAGAATCATCTGAGCTCAGCAGGTCAAGGCTGCAGTAAGCTGGGATCACACTGTTGCACTCCAGCATGGGCGACAGAGGAGACTCTGTAAGAAAATAAAAATAAAAAAAAAATCCAACTCTGAGTGACTGGTGTGTCTGGTATTCTGTGATCCTCATATCCACCTTGTCGTCCACCCCCATGCCCAGGTAGATATTATTATTCCCTTTATGGCACCTGAGTCAAGGGAGGCTCAGAGAGGTTGATAATTCGCTCAAGGCCACACAGGATGCAGACCAGCCTGATAGATGCAGCTGTCAGTAGCTGTTTTCTGTTTTGTTTTGTGATGGAGTCCTGCTCTGTCGCCCAGGCTGGAGTGCAGTGGCGTAATCTTGGCTCACTGCAATCTCCGCCTCCCAGGTTCAAGCGATTTTCCTGTCTCAGCCTCCCGAGTGTAGCTGGGACTACAGGTGCCCACCACCACGCCCAGCTAATTTTTATATTTTTAGCAGAGATGGGGTTTCACCATGTTGGCCAGGCTGGCGTCAAACTCCTGACTTCAGGTGATCCGCCAACCTTGGCCTCCGAAAGTGCTGGGATTACAGGCGTGAGCCACCGTGCCCAGCCCCCAGCTAAATTTTTTTTAAAAATGTTTGTAGAGATGGGGTTTTGCCAGATTGTTCATGATGGTCTCAAACAATCTTCCTGCCTTGATTTCCCAAAGTTCTGGGATTACAGGTGTGAGCCACCTCACCTGGCCCAGGAGCTGTTTATCTGGGGCTCTCTCAGAGCCTCCGGGGCTTACAGTCTGCACCTGGGCAAGTCATCTCTCCTCGTTAAGCCTTAGTTTTCTCATCTGCAAAATGAGACCCACGTGGCTGACTCCCCTGGACAGCCCCCACCCCACACCTGTTATAGCCACTTCTCCCACTGACCTCATCAGGGCAGGTGGCCTGGAAGCAGTGGTTCCTGGGGAAGGCACAGCCACAAACCCTGTCCCAACTAGGGCAGGGACAATGGGATCTCTCTGATGGCTTCTGGCCTAATTGCCAGCAAACCCCAGGGAGCTGTGGCTGCTTCATGCTACTTCCTTAGGATCATTTCATGACTCAGGAGGCATATTGGGAGCTCCTCTGAGCCAGCCCTGGGACCTAGCTCCTCTGTGGCCAAAGGATGGGCTTCTAACACCAGACTGGGCACCTCTACCTGCTGATCCACACTGGGTGCCTCTCATAGCTGCTCTCTCCCGATTCCCAAGGTACCTTGTGAGGTCAGTACCTATGTGCCCCCTTTCCAGACAAGACATCCCAGAGAGGGGGAGGACTGCCTCAGTTCCTCCTTCTGGGAGATAAGAATGATGAGGCCTGCCTCATGGGCAATACTGGCCCTTCCTGAGCCTCAGTTTCCTCATCTGTAAAATGGTGTGAATCTGACTTGCCAGGTTAGTGTAAGAATTTACCACCAAATAATAACAATAGCGCACAATTATTATTATTATTGAGATGGAGTCTTGCTCTGTTGCTCAGACTGGAGTGCAATGGAGCAATCTCAGCTCACTGCAGCCTCCGCCTCCCAGGTTCAAGCAATTCTCCTGCCTCAGCCTCCTGAGTAGCTGGGATTACAGGCATGTGTCACCATGCCCGGCTTATTTTTGTATTTTTAGTAGAGATGGGGTTTCCCCATGTTGGCCAGGCTGGTCTCGAACTCCTGACCTCAGGTGATCCACCTATCTCGGCCTCCCAAAGTTCTGGGATTACAGGCATCAGCCACCAGGCCAAGCCAATAGTGCACAATTATTGAGCACTTACTACGTGCCAGCTGCTTTTCAGGGCTTCTGCGTGCATTAACTCTTTTAGTTCTCACAGCAATCTTAGGAGATAGGGTTTGCTATTATCCTTATGTTACACCTGAGCAAACAGAGGCACCAAGAGGCTGAGAAGAAACTCCCCCAAACACATATAAAGGGCTTAGCACAGAATAGGCCTCCATAAAGGTTAACGCTTATTTCTCCTTCATTCCCTCCAATATCAAGCGAAGCCCTTTCCCACCATCCATACCCTTCCAGTTTCCTCTGCCTTCTCTGGACAGCCACAGAGGGTGTCATTCATGGGATCACCTGGGGACCAGAGTTGCAAAGCTTTTACCTTAAGTTAGACACAAAAGGAACTTCCAGCCCCATGGGGACCGTGAACAGACGAACATGCCCCCTAATGAGAGATGCTGAGATATAAACCAATCCTGGGACAGAAATCGGAACAGCGGTCCTTCCTAAGTCCCTTCCACTCTTAGATTCTAAAAGCAGGACTGCAATGTGGTCTGTGTGGTGCCATCTCTCTTGCATGTTTCTCCCTGGGGCTGGGAAATGCCAAGCTATTGTCTGGCACTGGGGGAGGGGGAGTTTCTCTGTGACAAGGTCCTGGGATTGGTGAGTACACCTCCTTCCACACCCCATGCACGCCAGCCCCCCAGAGCAGCTGGGCAGCATTTCTGCTGTCTGTGGGCTCATTTATCATTCAGAGGGGGGCATTGCTGCCGTGAGGTCCCCAGGGACGGCTCTGCCGTGGCCCCATCTGATTGAAATCCAGGCCCAGCACACACTCAGCCAGGAAAGTGGCTGCCTGGAACCCGAAATAAATAACACCATGGGCAGGAGGCACAAATCTGCTGCTAATTACGGCATATCCTGATTAAATGGGGTGCGTAAATAAATATTTCAGCTCAGAAGATGAATAGGCTGCAAGAGCTGCTGTGGCCAGCCCTGTTCCAAGCCCCTCTTGCCCTTCTTCTTCCTCATGGTGCCAAAGGACAGGGCCTTGGCTCCACTTGCAGTGTGGCTCAAGATCTGTCACTCCCCTACTCTGGACCTCAGTTTCTACTTTGTCAAACAGTGCCAAAGATCACCATTCAGCCAACTTTGCAGTTCTGGGGTGAGAATATGAACAGAGCATTTGGGGCGATCAGATTTTGACAGAGCCAAGGAGGCAGTGATTATGAATGGTAAAGAATTTGGAATTTGGGCTGGGTGCAGTGGCTCACACCTGTAATCTCAGCACTTTGGGAGGCCAAGGTGGGAGAATAGCTTGAATCCAGGAGTTGCAGATCAGCCTGGGCAACATAGCGAGACCCTGTCTCTGTAAAATTAAAAATAAATAAAAGCATGAGAAAGTTGGAGCCCACCAGTCTTGCGTTTGAATGCCAGCTGTGGAACTCTTTCTGTGCTTCAGTTTCCCCTTCTGCAAATTGGTGGGATGTGAAGAGCCAGTGAACCCTCTGGGCTGTGGTAGCTACTCTTGATGGTAACCCAACTCCATACACTTGAGTCCTGGTAGTTATTGTCATTATACATGGAGGTGCCCAGAAGACCCAGCCTCAGGCAAGGCCCGCATTCTCCACTCCGTGCCCATGTGGATGCCCTGCCTGGAGACCGTGCTTGCTCTCCCAGATGCCACCTCCTTATTTCCGTGAGGCAGAGCGATAATAGAATCGGGGGCCCAGGGGAGGGTAGGAGGAGGGAGAATCATCCTGGAAAAGTTTAAATCAATTAACTTCCTTCCAGAAAACAGACTGGGAAATGTAATGGAGAAATAATGACTCTTCTCCGCAGGATTAAATGACATAGACCAGGGCCCAGCAAGGAACTGCAGAGGCAGGCTCAGGAGTCTTGTCTCTGACTGCCTGTGTGGCCTTGAGCAAGTCTTAGTCCTTCTCTGAGCTTCCTCTGAGCTGCCCTCTTCCTTCTCTGAGTTTCCTCATCTGTACAAGGAGAGGGCTTGGACCAACATCAGGAATGGCTAATCAATAGCATGGCTTCCCTAACTCTCCCCTTCCTTGCCCACTGCAGGCATTGCTAATCGGTTGCAGCACCATTCTCACTAAGCCCAGATGAAATAGCAAAACAACCCAAGCCAATACTCCAGGCATTCCCTCCTGATGAGTCAGAGTGGGCACCCAGGCACCAGACCAGTTTAGATGGTCTCCAAGTCCTCATCTAGCACTAGGCCAATATTGGTGTTATTATTATTGCTATTGTAGGTGTTATTATTGCTGTTGCAGACTCAGTGTCCATCATAGCACTAACAACAAACGTTAAAGTTCACTGAGTGTTAGCTGTGGGCCAGGCACTATTCTAAGCACTTTCATATTTTAACTTACTACAGCATCATAACCATTGGACAAGGCAGTTCTTCTTCTTCTTATTATTATTATTTTACAGATCCAAGGCCTAGAGAGGGGAAGTGATTGGCCCAAGGTCACACAGCTAATAAGTGAGGCAAGGATTCAAATCCATGCCTCTGAGGCCAGGTGTGGTGGCTCACGTCTGTAATCCTAGCACTTTGGAAGGCCAAGGTGGGCAGATCACTTGAGTTGGGGAGTTGGAGACCAGCCTGGCCAACATGGTGAAACCCCGTCTCTACTAAAAATACAAAAATTAGCTGGATGTGGTGGTGCACACCTATAATCCCAGCTACTCAGGAGGCTAAAGCGGGAGGGTCTATTGAGCCCGGGAGGCAGAGGTCACAGTGAGCTGAGATCACACCGCTGCACTCCAGCCTGGATGACAGAGCCAGACCCAGTATTAAGGAAAGAAAAAAAAATCCATGCCTCTGCCTCAACTGAAACAGTCCAGATGGGGTAAAGAGACCCTTCCCTTCTCTTGCAATTGGAAGTCAGGGGAAGAGAGCCATCCTTTCTCCATGCTAAGCTCTGTGCCAAATTCATCACACACATGATCAGTTTGGAACTGTAATTATCCTCATCTTCCAGATGGGGAAACTGAGGCTCAGAGGGTTGATGGGACCTGCCCAAGGTCACGTGGCTGGTTGCTTTCAAGGGGTAGGGGGGTGGCGCTGCTCTTCTTTTCTCATCTGCCCTCTCCCTGCCTGCACTGTGAGCCCCTGAGGGCAGAAGCAGTGCCCGTTTATCCTGGAATCTCCGGCCTGGCACCTGGCACACTGGAGTTGCCGAATGAATGAAGGATGCAGCTAGTATGAGAGGAGTGCCAGGCTTAGGGTACATGCCAACTGTAAGACCATCACCAGCTCTCAGACCCGAGCTGACTCCTCGTCCCTGTCCTTTGCTGACTCACCTGCCCTGCATGCGTGACCTCTCACCTCTGTTCATGGTCCCAGATGACCCAGGGGCTTCTGGTTGGGGTCCAAATCCATCATTCCTGCATGGTCTGTCCCAGCCCTGCCTCCTCCCATCCATCTTCCCACTGCAGCTCCAGAGAAGGGGACGGTGCTGGGATGGAGGGGGAGGGGCATGGTCCCATCCCAGGATACTGTTGGCTCACTGAGTCTTCCCCAGTGTCCTCCCATCACCTCTCAAATAGCCACTCCCCAGGGCCAGGCACAGTGGCTCATGCCTGTAATCCCAGTACTTTGGGAGGCTAAGGTGGGCAGATCACCTGAGGTCAGGAGTTCAAGACCAGCCTGGACAAACTAGTGAAACCCTGTCTCTACTAAAAATACAAAAATTAACTGGGCATGGTGGCAGGCACCTGTAATCTCAGCTACTCGGGAGGCTGAGGCAGGAGAATTACTTGAACCTGGGAGGTGAAGGTTACAGTGAGCCAAGATCATGCCATTGCACTCCAGCCTGGGCAACAAAGTGAGACTCCCTCTGAAAAAAAAAAAAAATAAATAAATAAATAAATAAATAAATAAGCCACTCCCCAGTCACAGGTCCCTTTGGTCAAATACCGTGATACTCAATGTATAAGACAGCCAAAAGCAGAGGGCTCTGGCTGGTAGGTGCGGGTTAGGGGAGTTCAAACTTGTGCCCAACCCTCACTCCTTCGCTCTCATTAGCCCCCAGGGTGGAGTCTTCCCAGAAACTTCCAGAAAGAAACTGTCCCAGGGACCAGGAAGGCTGAGTTTGAGTTTGATGAGCAGCCACTGGCTCACTGTGGCAAATCTCTTCCCCTCTCTGAGCCTCAGTTTCCCCAGTGATGACATGAGAGGATTGAACCAGAAGTTTTCAAATCTTTATTGTTGAAACTGTAAAAACGCTGAACCCCAATTTGAAAAGAGGTTCAGACCCCAATTTGAAAAGGGATTTATCCCCCTGTCTTCATGCCACCCCATGCCAGGTCAGAGGGGGCCTAGCCATCTCTCCAGAAGAGTTCAACTTTGTTCAACAAGCACATATTGAGCTCTTGTTGTATACCTGGGCTCTGTGCCAAGCCTTGACCATACAAAGATGAAAAAGACCAGGTCCTTGACTTCAGATTGAAATTGAACATGCCCTAGTTGAAGTTGGCAGTGCAGGGACTGGAGTGCAGATTCCAGAGCTTTATCTTTTCCACCACCTCCGCCCACCCCTTTCACCAACTAGAGGTCCCTGAGGCATCTTCCTAAAACCCTAAGGCTCCTAGAAATGTTTTGAAAGTACCAGATTAGACTTTTTTCAAGCATTTTATTATGAAAAAATTCAAACATACAGCAAAGTTGAAAGACATTTACAATGAACACTTTAATATCCACCACCTGGTGTCTACCATTAATATTTTACTGTAGTTGCTTTATCCAATAAGGGCACCCTCCCAGCCCTGCAAGATTTCATGACTCAGAGAGGGCTATAGTGAGGAGTTTGAGTTCTTTTTGGGAAACCCTATGAATCTGTGATGGCAACACCAGCGGCTGCAACAGACACAGGCATTTAAGCAGTATATATCATGCAGCAGTTTCAAAGCTTATGGCATTGATCAACAGGTGGGCAACTTTCATCCACAAGTGATTCAGGGATCCAAGCTCCGTCCATCTTTTAGCCCTGCCCTGCCTAGGAAGAGTCGATCTTCTGCCTCGGGGCACAAGAGAAAGTTGGTGGAAAAGGGGCACAATCACACAATCACTTTTTTTTTTTTTTTTTTTTGGACGCTGGGTCTTGCTCTGTTGATTAGCCTGGAGTGCAGTGGCACAATCTTGGCTCACTGCAGCCTCCACTTCCTGGGCTCAAGCAATCCTCCTGCCTCAGCCTCCAGAGTAGCTGGGACTTCAGGTGCGTACCACCACGCCTGACTAATTTTTGTATTTTTTTGTAGACACAGGGTTTCACCATGTTGCCCAGGCTTGTCTCGAACTCCTGGGCTCAAGTGATCCTCCTGCCTCAGCCTCCCAAACTGCTGGGATAACAGGTGTGAGCCACCGCGCCCGGCCTCACAACCAATTCTTATATCACACTTGCTCACAGTTCATACACAGATGATAGTATGCATGTATGTATCATACACAGATACACAGTTCATTAATACAGAGATGAAAAAGACGAGGTCCCTGACTTTAGAGCCTTCCAATAAGTGAAACAGACGTTTATTTCCTCTTAGCTGTCCCTTTTCTGAGAGAAAGCCCATCAGATTTTCCATTTTGCAAGGGTGGGTGGATCTGACATTGGAACACTGGAGGAAGGATTTGATTCAATAAATCTTTACTTGGCACTTTCCATGTGCCCAGCATATTCATGTGGTTGAACTCATTGAGTTTTTTCCTTCACTGTTGCAAGAGCATTTTCCCCATTTTATATGAGAGAATGTTGAGATTCAAAAAATAAGCATATATATATATCTATCTTGGAATGGATGCCAAGGCTCAGAGTGGTGAAGTAACTTGCCTAAGGTCACACAGCTAGTGATGGAGCTGGAATTGAACCCAAATATCACTTCCTAGTTCCTTGCTTTTTTCTGCATCATCAGGGTGTCTGCTGGAATCAGGGTGAAGACATACAGAGGGTAGGTTTCCTGACAAAAGCCATTCCTCAGGCCCAAGCTAGGGTCTCCATATGCATCTCTTCATCTTCTCCTCCCTTACACTCCATGAGGTTGGTGCCGTCATTCTTGCCTTTTCAGAAAATGGGAAGCTGAGGATCAGAGAGGTGAAGCAACTTACCTGAGGTCACACAGCCAGTTTGGTTTCATATTTCAACCTATTTGACCTGGGACACATCTTGATGTATGACTGGTTTTTATGCTGAACATAAAGGCAGCAGGATTGTTCCTTGTCACAAAGATGGTTTAAAAGGCAATGAGACAACACTGGCTCCACTAACAATGGCAAGAACATATTTTAAGGCCATGGAGTGGCATCTCTGAGCAATAATGGTTTACAGAACAATTCCAGGCAATTTAGTAGATCCCCTAACTCCTGGATCCCAGCCAGAAAGGGGCTCTGTGGCAAGGGCAGCCAGAAAGGGAGCTCTGTGGAGCTCCCTGGGTCTGAGCCCAGGTCTGGGGCTGCGGGAGGGAGCCCAGTGCAGCTGGGCAAGAAGTTGGGACCCAGCCTATCGATGACGAAGGGCCCAATCAATGCTATCTCCCCGGGCCATGCCTGGCCAGACATTGATTTCTACGGCTGTTGTTAACTCCCTGTTTATGTAACGCCTGAACTTTGCACAACTGAACCGTTTAATGTGCAGAAGAGGGCCTGTTGCCATGAAAACCAGGCTGCTCATGGCAGCTGGGATGCAGCGGTATCCCTGTTTTATTGGCCTGAGCTGAATGTATTTTAACCTTGATAAGTCAATAACTTTTTGTACAAAAGGAAATCTGCCAGGAGGGCTTAGGAGGACCTGGGAGAGCCTGCTGGCCTTTCCAGGTTGGAGAGGAGGCGGGGCTGGCTGGGTTTAATCCCCTGGAAATATCCCTGCCACTCACAGCCTGGGAGAACCATGCCCAGCTGGCCAGAGGACAGAAAGAACCTTGGAGGGGGATGGTGGGGACCACCCATGCCTCCAATCACTATTTCCTGTCTGGTAAGGACTGCAGCTAAGTCAGACACCCACTATGGCAAAGAAACCGACCAGGGTTCAAATATTGGCTCCACACACTCAGGAGCTCTGTGTGACCTTCAGCAAGGCCAGTGACCCCAGCCTCAGAATCAGCATCTATAACACAAGCCATCAGTTCCTCTTCATGGGCGTGTTGCAAAGTTAACAGATCATGTATGCAAAGCACCTGGGGTAACTCCTGGTCAACAATGGGGCCTTCATAGATTATTGTTGTTGATATATTTTACAATAATAATCATTGATTATATTTGTAGAACACATTAGGCTCCAGGAAATGTTATATCCATTTTCTCATTACACGCCTGGCTAATTTTTGTAGTTTTAGTAGAGACAGGGTTTTGCCATGTTGGCCAGGCTGGTCTAGAACTCCTGGCCTCAAGTGATCTGCCTGCTCGGCCTCCCAAAGTGCTGGGATTACAGGCATGAGCCACTGCGCCCATCCATCATTACACTCCTTGATTTAGGCAGGGCTGGGGTAGGTAGCCCCACTTTTTAGATAAGGACACTGAGGCCCAGGGAAGTTGCCTCTCTTATCTGAGGGGTCACATGATGAGATGGTGGTGCCGACTGAAGGAACCAAGTCTCTTGACTCCCAGCTTAGTGCTCTTTCAAACTCAAAACCACAAACACAGAAATAGCCTCCATGCTATCAGGAATAGCCCAACATCCAGCCCCAGACTCATGGCAGACATCATTAATCCACAGCAGCACCGCAATCTTTCCCTTCTGAGCCTGGGCGAGACCTCAGAATCCTCCTCAACACAGAGCAGGTGTTTGAGATGAGACTCATGTGGAACCAGATGCCCTGAAAGGGCTCTGGGTTCAAGTTCCACCCCTGGCCCAAACTTGCATGACTTTGGGCAAGTGCCCTCCCCTCTCTGGGCCTCCTGGTCCCCAGTGGTGAAACAAGGGGGACGTTTAATGGTTCTTGATTCTGAGGGGGTCTCCCAGGCGGAAGGGACCCCCTACCACCTCCTGGTTCCTATCCCAGCTCCCCTGCAACCAATCCCTCTGAACCTTCTTCAACTCCATCCACAAATAATGACCTAGATCCTACTATGTGCCAGTGACTATGCAAGGTGCTGGGGACACAGCGGTGAAGAAATGACAGTCTCTCCCCTCCCAGAGCTAAGTCTAGAGAGGAAAACAGAAAATAAACGTCATCCAGGCCGGGCGCGGTGGCTCATGCCTGTAATCCCAGCACTCTGGGAGGCCGAGGCGGGTGGATCACTTGAGGTCAGGAGTTCAAGACCAGCCTGGCCAACATAGTGAAACCCCGTCTCTACTGGAAAAACAAGAAAATACAAAAATTAGCTAGGTGTGGTGGCACGTGCCTGTAATTCCAGCTACTCGGGAGGCTGAGGCAGGAGAATTGCTTGAACCTGGGAGGCATAAGTTGCAGTGAGCCGAGATCACACCACTGCACTCCAGCCTGTGCAACGAGTCTGTCTCAAAAAAAAATAAATAAATAAGAAGAAAATAAATGTCATCCTGCAAGTGCTCAGAAAGCTGCCAACAGCAGTAAGCACTGAGGAGAGGGAAAGCAAAACAAAAGGGAGGTGTTCTGGGGAAAATAACTTCAGATCGGGTAGTCAGGGAGGGCTTCCCCGAGGAGGTGACATTTAAGCTGAGACTGGAAGTATGAGAACAAACCAGAGAGCAAAAGGAAGAATGTTCCAGGCAGAAGGAACGGCTTGGGTCAAGGCCTTGAAGTGGGAAATAGTTTGGCACCTTCAAGTAACCAAGAGGAGACTAAAGTGGCCAGAAGGGAGTGAGGGTGGGATATAGTCAGGGAGATGGGCAGGGTTCGGTTCCTGAGGCCACTTGGACCTCCTCAGCCCTACACATAGCTCACCCCCTCCTCCTTGCCCCACTAGGCCTGCCCCAGAGAGAGACTCAGGTACTGGGGGGCGGGGCTGGGTGAATAACAAGGTTACACGTGTTTCTTCTTTCCCCGTTTCTCCAGGAGGAGCATAAAGAGCTCTTTCTTTTCTGCTTATTAATAGCTCTGATTAAGTTATCTCTGAAAAACCTACGTGGCGTGCACCAATGGGGGCTCGGCTCCCTCCGGGCTCTGGCCTAGATCACAGCAATGAGGGCAGGTGAGGCAACTGGGGGTGGGGTGGGAGGCTGGAGCAGGCCTGCCCCCTCTGCCTGCATAAATGCCCCGTCTCTGCCTGCTCGCCTCTCCCCAGCCCCAGCTCAGCCTCTCACCCACCTCTGCTTTTGGGGCGTTCACATCTCCCTCACTTGGAACACTAGGCCTTTGCATTGGTTGTTCCCTCTTCCGGGGGCGCTCTTCCCTCACCTCTGCCCTTGGCTACCTCCTACCCATTTTTCCCAGGGTAGCTGACTTGCCTTTTTACCATCACTGGCCCTCCGCTGAGTCAGGTGCCTGCTTCGGGCTGTCCCCTCTACTGGTACCCTGGATGACACCTGTTAGTTGCCTTCTCTGTGCCCCATGAAACCTGAGTTCCAAGAGGCCTATGTCTTGGTCTGAGTCACTGCTGAATTCCCAGTGTCAAGCACAGGGCAGGTACTTAGAAAATGTTGAATGAATGAGGGAATTGGCAGACTTAAAGGGGGAATGCTCAGGCTTCAGTGCGTGAGACCAGAGAAGGGCAAGGCAAAGATGGACCAGGTGGCTCACGTCTGTAATCCGAGTACTTTTGGAGGCCGAGGTGGGAGGATCACTTGAGCCCAGGAGTTTGAGACCATCCTGGGCAAAATAGCAAAAGCCCGTCTCTTCAACAAATTTAAAAATTAGTTGGGCATGGGAGCATGCACCTTGTAGTCCTAGCTACTCAGGAAGCTAAAGTGGGAGGATCACTTGAGCCCAGGAGTTCAAGGTTGCAGTGAACTATGATGGTGCCACTGCACTCCAGCCTGGTGACAGAGTGAGACTTTGTCTCTAAAAAACAAAAAAACAAAAAAACAGAGAAGAGCAAGACTAGCCTTACATACGTGGGAGGGTGGGAACAAAAGTTCCAGCCTCCAGGCCCCTTGAGTGATGCCTTGATTAATTGAAATGGCAATTAATCCCATTTCAAAGATGGGGGAAACTGAGGCACAGAGCGGCTGAGTCATATGGCTAGTAGCCCAGTCAGCCTGACTCCACTCCCTTCTCTTCATTCTCCCCCTCTACGTGAAAACAAAACAAAACAAAAACTTGGGCCACATTCATTCAGTGATTCAGAGATTAAGTCAGCAGACCTTCATTGAGTGCTGACTCTATGTCAGGCCTGTGCTAGGGAATAAAATGAACTGAATGCAGCCTTTGCCCTGGAAAAGCCCTCAGGCCAGTGGGAAGCCTGACAAAGAAGTGGGCCATTATAACACACACTGGACACATCTGTGAAGGGGGAAGTGCTCCAGCCTGGAGCAGGGTAGTCAGGGAAGGCTTCCTGGAGGAGGCAGCACTTTGGCTGAACTCTGAAGGAGGAGCAAGAGTTAGCTACCTGGAGGGAGGGCATTCTAGGTAGAAGGAACAGCATAAGCAATGACCTGGAGGTGAGAGAGGCACGTGCAAGGATTTGTAGATATTTCAGCAAGGTTGGTGTGTGGGAGGCAAACAAGAACAGTGAGAGATGAGATGCCCTCTGCCCCCTGCCCCCTCAGGGCCTCTTGGACCCCTGGCCAGAGCCAGTGTTCCAGGGCTGGCCTGCCTGGTGGTTTTATGGACCGTGGCAAATCCATCTTGACACTGTCTCCAATCACATAATGCAGTTGTTGGAGTTGACCAAGAGCAAAGGCACGAGGGTCTGATCTCAGGGAGATGGGCATATGGGGGAGGGGGGGCACTGGGAGTGTGGGGAGTGGGGCAGAGCATCTTACGGGGAATTCACCTGCCTGGAGGGGAGCGACAGGCATCTGGAAGGCTCTGACCTCTCCTGCTGGACAGCTGACTTGGAGCCTGCTGCTGTCGGAAATTCCACCATGAGCACATCATGGACTCATAGAACTTCAGAGATGGAGGGGTCTTTTGAGATCTTCTCGACCTGGGGTTGTCAGCCCTGGCTGTATCAGAAACCACATAGGAGCTTTGGAAACTGCTGTCCCACCAAGGAGAGTCTGATTGGTAGGGCTGGGGTTTGGGTCCTACCCTCCATTTCATGGCAGGGGAAACTGAGGTCCAGAGAAGAGAAGAAACTCCCCTCAAGGTTGCACACGGTCAAACAGTGGCTGCCACAAGGTGCAATAAATCAACGTCAGGGTTCTGGACTTTGGTTCTGTCATTTGTGTGACCTTGGGTAAGTCATGTGGCCTTCCTCCGCTGTAGGATGTGCATAGTGATCGTATATACCTTATAGGGTTTCTGCGAGGGTAAAAGGAGTTATGTGAGATAAATAGCAGTGAGCCCATGCCTGACACACAGTAGGTGTGAAGTCATGGTGACCTACAATGAAATAAATCCCAGACTTTTGACAGGCTGTGGTGCGACCTGCTGCCTTCTTCTCCTCTTCGCGATCTCTCTCATTTCCCAGGGTTTGCTTGTTACTGTCCCTCGCCCTGTTCTCAGCTGAAGTCTGGTCTCCCCACCTGTCCACACGCTGGGTCCACCCATCCAGTCGCCCCGGCCGCCCTCCCTGACGTCCCCGCAGCCCTGGCTGCTGGCCCGAGCGGGAAGCAGCTGGAGGCATATCACATTTCCAGGTAAATCCCCACCCCCACCTTCAACCTGGGGAGGGAAGGGGAGGAGATGGGGGCGGCCGCGGAGAAATAGAGCGGAGCTGCTGGGAACAGCGCGCTGAGCAGCCGCTTAGAGGCCTGAAACAGGGCCAGCTCCTGCCCTAGATAAGGCGGCGGGTGGCCTACTTGGGCCGGCCCTGGAGGTCCGCCGCGGGCGCCTCTCCCGGCGGGGTGGGTTGGCTCCTGGAAGTAGGCTAGGGCCCGTCTATAATCAGCCCGTCCGCTGGATACGCTCCCCAGGGTCTCCAAAGCCCTCCAGCCTGGGTGAGTACAGAGGGCATTTATTGAGCACTTAATGTGTGTTTTGAGTCCTTTACATGCAAGAATTCATTTTGCCCTCAAATCTACGCTGTAAGGTAGGAATTATGATGCCCCCCATTTCACAGACAAGAAACTGAGGCGCAGACCCGTGAAGGTAAATGGCCAAGACCAACAACCAGCAAGGGCAGGGCTGCAATCCCACCCAGTTTCGGTGGGACTCCAGGTATCACACGGGCATAGCCTGAGGGGTGGGGGGGTCTGGCTGCTGCTCTGCATTTCTGTGGGGATCTTTGTTATTATCCCGGAAAGCTGGCTTCCTACAGTGCTGTGTGATGGACACACAGCAACTGAGGGAACTGCCCCACCCAGGACTCAATTTCCCCATCTGTAAATGAGACTGCTAGACGGGCCGCCCATGGGCTGTGAGAACCCAGGAAGCTTCTTTAAAAGTAAAAGGGAAAGCACAGTATAGTTTGATAGATTCATATTTGAACCCCAGGTTGATGTGAAACTATGCCTCAGTTTCCCTATCTATTAAGTGGGGGAGTAGGCTAGTGCCTGTCTCCTGTGGGCGTGGGGTACGTCTAGAAGGTGTAGCTTGCAAATTGCTCAGCGCTGTGCTGGGTTATATAGTTAGCGCTCCACAGATCACAACTGTGATGCCAAAAACACATCGCTGCCAAAAATAAGCCTTAAGACAAAAACATCCAGGACCATGTCACTTCACATCTCCTTACCTCAGTTTCCTCTGTAAGTTGGAAGTATAATAATAGTACCTACCGTATCAGTTTTCTCATCTGTAAAACGGGGGTGATAGTAATACCCACTCACACGGTGTTGTATTAGATAAAATACTTTGCTACATAAGTATTAGCTACAGTTGTTATTTTTAACAAATTCCTCATGAGGTTGGCTTTTGCCAAGATTAAATGAAATAATGCCGATAATGCACTTACACAGTGCCTTGTCCCAAATATGTGATCAGTAAATGACACTGGTTTTGCCACTCCTAGTTCCTCGTCAAAGGGACTACAAAAACCAGCACGCCCTGCGCCCCCAGTCGGGGCCCCTCCACCCGGCGCCGGCGCGCAGCATGCCGGGAGTTGCAGTCCTCGCGAGGCAAGTTTCGCCTCCTCCCTGCTTGGGGGAGGAGGTTGGAGAGCCGCCCTGCCGGCCTTTGAATTTTGCCGCGAAAAGCGCGCGTGGCGGCCCCCGGCTCCGCCCCTCGCAGGACGCGGCGCCGCGTCACCCTGGTAACCGCCTCTCAGCCGCCGCTGATTGGGCTGGGCCGCGGGGGGCGGGCGGGGGACGAGACGCGGGGGCTGCTGCCGGCGCTCGCGCCTGTCAGTCGGGCCGGAGCGGAGCAGCGGGCAGGACTGCCTGGTCGGCTGCTCCGCGGAGAGGCTGCGCGCGCCGGCCGGAGGAGGCGGACAGCCGGGCCCGGCGCCTGTGGGGCGCGGCGCGCGGCACCCGGGCCTGAGACCAGGCGAGGCGCCGGCGCGCGCCAGACGGCGTGAGGCTGCGGCCCCGGGAGCCCCCGCGCGCCGCCCGGGGCCATGGGCGCGTGAGAGCCCAGCGCGCGCGGCCCCTGCTGCGGCTTGCGAGCTCGCACACCCGGTGCACAGTCCCCCGGGCCGTCCCCGTGTCCGCCCTGCGCCACTGGGATCGGCTGTTTCTCAGCGCCGAGGCCCCCGAGGCTGCATCCGAGCTTGCGTCGCCCGCTGCCGCCGCCGCTGTTCGCCGGCTTCCCCTCCCCCCACACCCGGGGCTCGGAGCAGGAGGAGGAGGGGCCGGTGCATTCTCTCCGCTGTTCTTTGCAACCTGCAGGGGCCGGTGTATGTCCGGCGAGGAGCCGGGGCCGCTGCGGGTGCGTGCAACCCCCGAAGGAGACAATCCCCCCACCTCGGGGCGAACCCGGGGGCTGCAAGCCGCGGGCGGGCGGGCGAGCGAGAGGAAGCAACAAAGACAGGCTGCAGCTGGGGCTGGCGAAAGGGGCCGCGGCCGCCGGGCTCCCAGCGCGGGCGGAGAGGGCGCCCTGGGAGCGGCGCGGGCCGAGCTGCAGCCTTGAGCGGGGCCCCGAGGGGAGGCGCAGCGCCGCCCGCCGGACGTGGCGATCACGGGCCCCGGCGAAGATGCGTCGCCTGAGCGCCCGCGCGGCCCCCGTCCGGGGCGGGCGTGACCCCCGCTGAACGGAGACCTCCCCTCCCCCCCGACTTCGGACGGCGCAGGCCGGCGCCAGGATAGCCCTCACCGACAGCGCCCCTTCCCACCCGGAGAGAGGCATCGGCCCCCAAGGGGGGCTTCCTCAGGCAGCCTCTGCCACTCCTGCATGGCTGCGACCCGCCGAGCGGAGCGTCGTGGTAGCTGAGACCTGGTGCCCTTCGACGGCCTGGCTGATCCGGTGAGTTGTGCGGGGCGGGGTTCTGCGCTGGAGCTGGGGGCACCCCCTGGCGTCCGGGCAGCCAGGATTGGACAGAAGGGGTCCTAGGCTGTTGGGGGTCCTGAAGCAGAGATAACCCTTGTCCGCCCCTTTCCTCCCTCCAAACACAACTTGTTCAGATGGGCCAGCCGATGGGAGTGGAGGTTGGGGGGCCCATTCGGATTCCGCGGGACCCTGGGCGGGTTGGTTGCCAGAGAGGAAAGGTCACCCCACCCATAAAGCTAACAAAGGTAGCGGCTGTGTCATCCGAAAATTCCCCGGGAACTCCAGTGTCTTGGAAGGGCTGGGGGGTGGGGGGCACCCAGGATGGGAAAACGTTGAGGGTCTCCCGAGCAGCCTCTGAGATCTTCAAGGGAAATCACCTCAGAGGGGGATTTGGGGTTCCAGAAACGCAGGTGGCCACGTTTGAGAATTGTGCCCCATGGGGCTAGACCTTAGAGCCCTCTTTCAAACCACTTTCCCACAAATAACTCGCAGGGACGGTAGGTTCCCCAGTGGGGGCACGACATGACGTCAAACCTTAGCCTCTGATGTCACCGGGGTTGCCGTGGCAACGCCACTTGCCTTGACCCAAGGCCGGAGGGGGCGGGGTCGTGGTAACAAGGGGCGGGGCTGGATGCCTTTGGGTAGTGGAGGGGTGAAGGCAGACTCCCCCCACCCCTACCATTGCAGTCCTCTGACCTAAATCCTTAGCGCCCCATAAGGTGGGGGAGGGAGGCAGTGCCAGCTGTCCCTGTTGATGCTCCTCCCCGCAAGGACAGGTGTTCAGAGCTTTGCCCATGTAGCCTGGCCTGTGCCTGGGGGCTCAGGCCTCCCAGACAGAGCAACTTTCTGTTTTGAAAAGAGATGCTATAGAAGAGACCTCCCTGAACCCCACCACGTACCCAGCTGGCAGGCTGAAGTTCCCAGGGTCCCCAGAGAGATGTGGGCCTCCGGCCCTCCAATAGGCTACTTCTGCTGGGGAAAATGTGGGTGCCCCTCCCCCAGCCAAGGAAGGTGCAGAGGAGCTGCTGCCTGCTGCACCCCTAGTCCAGGGGCTCCCCATGCTGTTCTACCCCAAGGTCAGGGGCCTTGGCCAACCTGGAACTCCTGATTGCCCCCTGCTCCTTCTGGTGTTTAAGAGGATTTCAACGAGCATATTGCGAGGCTGCTTAAGTGAATGGCGGGCAAGTGAGGCCCATCAGTGCCAAGGTCTGAATAAACTGTGTCTCTGTCAGGGCACCCCCAACCAACACACACCCCAGTACTGGCACTCTTCCCTGCAAAGGCCCAGAGAACCCCCAGCAAGCATCCTGCTGCTGGCTCTGGGATTCGTCTAGGTCCCTTCCAGCAATTATTGCCAGTGTCGGGTGCTGGTGAAACTGCTGTGATCACATTTCTAGGAAAAGGTTCGAAAACTGTGTCATTGCTTCAGCAGCGTGGGGCAGGGTAAGAGCAGAGAAAGTGTGTGTTCGGGTCATTAGGAGAAGCCAGGCCCCAGTCTCTGCAGCGAGCATTTTCCCTGCTCTTCTACCAAGCTCTCTAGCTAGATTAACAGGTCAATAAATATCGGTGGAGCTGCTTTTGGGGGCTTGGCAGGGAGATGGTATTTCCAGCTGAAATGGTGTCGTTAAACACACAAGCTTCCAAGGACAGAGGAGCAACAGCAGATTGGGGGAGAGCCGGGAGAGGTGGGCAGAAGGGCTGTTTGCGCTGCCTCTCGAAGCTTCCCAGTTTAGAAACAAACTCGGAGTGCGCGCCAGAGATTCACAAACACAGGCAGTTGGAGGCCCTCCGCCGAGTATTTACACTTCCACAGCCAAGGCAGAGGGAAAGGCTGTCAGAATTGGGCAATTCCTTCTGTTCCCTTCCTTCATCTCCCTGGGCTTGGCACTCAGCGTGCCAGACGATGAGCAGGAGGGAGTGCCAGCTTTCTCAGCATCTCCCTATATGCCAGGCGTTTTACACGATCTCAGTTACTCCTTGGAGTGGCTCATACGCTGTGGCCCATTTTATAGCTAATGAAACTGAGGCTTAAACAGAGGAAGTGATGGGCTACAGGTGATCAGCCAGGCAGCTGCAGAGGTTCGGTTCTGAATTGCCCTCCTGGCTCCAGAGTCCTTGTGTCTTACCACCTCCTCCCATGGGGTTGGGGGGACACTCCTACTTATTGGACAGGGGTCCCTGCAGGCATCAGAGGCTATCAGCCATGGAGGGGGAGTCTGGCCCCACCAAGATGCTTTGTCCACACCAAAAGGCAGATTTGAATCCTCTCTTCCTATGACCTACAGGTCAGCATTGAGTAGATTAACAACTTCCGCCCAGCCTTGTGGTCTGTCTGGTCCCCTCACCCCCAGGACTCCTTTCTCTAGCACTAGGGGAAAGAAGGTGTAGCTTGAAACTCGCTCCTTGTCACCTGCCCTTCTGGGCTTGCTTGGAGGGAGGCGGTGAAGCTGCCCCTGGCCGCCCCAGGGACCTTCTTGGGATGTAGATGGAGCAAGGGCAAACTAGTAGATGAGGTTCCTGACCCAGCCTGAGGGTCAAAAAGCCCTAGAGGAGAGGTGCCACATGAGTCACGAAGAGGACAAATAGGAATGTGCCAGACAGGAGTGAGAAGACTGTTCTGGGTGGCCGGAGTGGCCCTGGAGCAGCCAGTGATGTGTATGGGCCCTCGTGCCTGATGGGGAAAGGGGCAGCCGTGAGTGGCTGTGTCCTGGAGCCTTAGGTGGATAGGGAAGGTTTAAGCAGGGCAGAGGATCCAGTGATCTCCTTTGACAAGGACAGTAACCCTGGACATCTCTTCCCGTAAGCGTGGAAGTGGCCACCTCGGTTCTGGGGGCAGTCTCCTCTCTCAAGGTTGGCCCCACCCCCACTAATCCTTCTCACTTATCTAATTCCTGTAAGCTCGTCCATCCCCTGTCCCTTCTGAGCCTTAGGGCTGCTCTGGACTAAACTGGGACTGGGCTGGACTGCTGAACCCCCTTGATGAGAAACTTGAGGCGCCCTGGTGATGGGCAGTGGCTCCTGATTAGGTGCCAGGCTCTGGCGTGGGTTGGGCCTGGATCGTACTCTCAGCCCGCTTGCAGGCTGTGTGACCTCGGGTGAGTACCTTTGCCTCTCTGAGCCTCAGTTTACTCATCTGTGAGAAGGACCATAGCACTCACTGCGCAGGGTCTGGTGAGGATTCAGGGAGGGCCTAGCACAGCACACAGTATACAGTAAGCACTCAAACGCATGTTGTCATGGCTGCTGTTACCTCCTCCTCAGAACGGAGCCTTGAATGACTCAGTCCCTTGGAGCCAAAGGTTGAAGACCCCATTTGCAGGGAGAGGCCCGAACTCTACCAGCTATCTCTGCCAGGGGCTTCTCTGTCCACTGAGGCCCCCACCCACATGGTGAGCACCGGTGGCTCTTTTCTGAGCTTCTGCGGGGGCTGGGACTTGGCCGGGGGTCCCTCCCCAACCTCCCTCCAGCCCCCTCTGCCTTTCCATCCCTCACAAACCGGAGGAAGGCAGCGAAGCAGCTCATATTCATGAACCGTAATTCAATCAGGCGGCGATTCCTCTGGGCTCGGGGCGGGGGTGAGAACGAGGAGGCGCGCACAAAAGGGCCGCTTTATTACCTCCCGCGGGCCGGGAATTGCTGCTCTCCCCCAGCAGCGGCCGGAGCCGCCTTTATTGTGTTAACCCATTTGCGTGTCAAGAGCTATTGTGCGCTTTCTCTGCCTGTGCGTTTCGGGCCGCGGGAGGAGGGCTGCGGTGCCGGCCGGTCACCTCCGCGGGCGCCGCCCGCCGCCCTGATTGGTTGCTAAGTGATTTGCATCCAAGGTAATCACTTTTATCTCAGAAGGATGTCGACTATAATTATAAGCTACTGACATCTTTTGAAATCTGCCTAATGACTATTTTAGTCTGCACGGGTTGGGTGTAGGGAGGGAGATTCTGGAAAGGGTGGAGGCTGGGAAGAGGGATGGATTCCTTCCACCTGGACCCCTGATTGCTTAGTTGAGAAATATCTGAGTACCTACTGCATGCATCAAACAAAAGATGGGGTCTCTGTGATGGGGGGCTTGCATCCTTGTGGGCAGAGTTAGTGCCACTTCAGAGATGGGGAAACGGAGACCCTGGGGAAGGGGCGACCTGCCCAGACCACACAGCCAATGTGCAGCCACAATCTGGGTCTCTCTGACCCCAAATTCATGCCCTGGCCACTCCAGTGGCCACAGTCAGGAATCACGTAATCATGCCTGGATACAGGTCACCAGACTAGTACCTTCCAGAGTTTACGTCATAACCCTAAGAAATGCACATGCTGGTACCACCCCCATTTTGCTGAGAAGCAGGGGCCCAGAGAAGGTATTATACTTTGCTGCCCGAGGTCACACAGCCAGGGAGTGGCAGAAGTATGAGGTTCATTGGCAGCCAGAGATGGGAAGGCAGAGGCGGGGTTCCAGCTTCCCACTCCTCTTCCCACCCACTCGTGGTTCCATTCGGTAAAGCCAGGCATTAGGTAAAGACTGAGCGAGGACACCCTGTCGCCCGTGTCCCAGTGGTCAAGTGATAAGAAATCAGATGGCCCACAGCCTCTAGAGGGAGTAAGATGAGTCTGCAGTTAACTGGAATTCTAGACAGGGCTGGAGCAGGGCTGGAGGAGGGAAAACCTGCAGCTGGTCCTGGAGGGCTTCCTGACAAAGCGGGCTGTGCTCTGTGCCCTGAGGACTGAGTGGCTCTCCCCAGCATGGAGTAAATGGGGGTGTCTCTGGCAGAGGGAGTTTGGAGACCCGGGAGCGTGACCAGGAAGGGCAGGGGGAGCTTATAAGATGGTGGAGGTGAAAGGGAGATAAACTAGGAGGGTGTGCAGGGGGCATCGGGTGCTGAGCTAAGGGTGCTATGAGGCCCTGAGGAAGAGGGAAGCCAGTGAAAGCATCTGAGAGGCAGGGGCCAGCTAAGATCCCGGCGCCTTAGAGGCCAACAGAGAGCTTGGGAGTTGCAGACCTGGGCTGAAACCCGGTGAGAGAGAGCACCTGCACTCTCACTGGCTGTGTCCTCAGAGAAATTATTTTACCCCTCTGTGCCTCAGTTTCCTCTTGTTCAGGAGAGTCTCAACAGCTTTCTCATGGGCTTGTGGGTGGGGTGAGCCTGCATGTGCATAGTGCTTGCAGGGGGCTTAGCTGAGCCCCTCAGAGCTGGGTGGGCTGGGCTTGAATACAGGCCTGGGCCAGTCCTGGCCCCACTGCAAGCCAGCATCCCAGCCGCAGCAGCTGTTTGGGGCCCTGGGAGCCCCTGCTATTGTGCAGAGGGCACAGGGGACAAAGGCCTGGGAGGTCAGGGGGTGAGGCCGAGACTGGCTGTGAACAGGCTCCCGGGGATGGGGACTTAATGACGCAGAACTTAATGACCCAGAGTCTGTGGGGAGGGGGGCCTCCCTTGGAGGAGGGAGGTCCAGCCACCAGCTGTCTGCTCCAGGATTCGCTGCCAGGGCACGGGCAGCTGCCTCACAGAGTCCAGGCCTGAGCTTGGCACTGGGGGAGGCAGAGGTGGCAGGGCCTCCCGGCATGAAATCCCCAGGCCTGAATGCAGGGCTTGGCCCTGCCCCTCGGCATCTGCAGATCTCCGTCTCTTCATCTGTGATGGGCCAAGGGACCACCTTAGAGGGCAGCTGTGAGGTTTGGCAGTAACCGATAGCCAATGGGCAGTAAACAGGAACTGCTATTTTTGCTCTTTATCCATCCGTTCATTCAGAGAGCTTCCCTGCTCCAGGCCAGGCTCCCTGCCAGATGCTGGGGACATGAAGATGAACAAGCCCCAGTTGCCTTGAAAGATGGTGTGTACCGAGGGAGAGGCCTTGAGTGCACCCCCTCAGCCACCCAACAAGTGCATGTGGGTTAATCGCCACAGTGGAGGAATTCACAGTATGTGGGCACTGTGCCAGGGGCAGGGGGGCACAGCAGTGAACAAGCCAGACGCGGGCCCTGCCCTGGGCCACCACCAGTCTCTCAAAGGAAATCAGAGGTGGAAACAATTACTTCTGGCTGGAGTAGCCAGGGAGGGCTCCCTGGAGGAGGTGGCACTTGTAATTGAATACTTTTGCCTATTATGAGAATCACAGGACACTGGTATCTGCTGTGTGCCAGACTGAGTTTCCTACTTTGGCATTTTGTTCTCTCATTTAATCCTCATATTCCTCTCTGAAGGGTGTTTTTATCCCTGTCATGTGAATAAAGAAACTTAGCCTTGATGATGTGAAGCAGCAGCCCTGGGCCACATGGCAGGCCCACAGAACCCCCTTCATTATCCACACAAGCTTTTGCCTCTTCACTGCCTGTAAGGGTACTGGGCATGGTAGGATCCTCGGGCAGGGGCCGAGGGGACGCTATTCTGGGCCAGCTGTCTCCTTTATGAGCTTCACGACCTTCAGCAGGTCACCTTCCCCCACCCCTCCCAACCCAGACTCAGCCGCGTCCTTCATAAATGTCAAGGATGGCAAATCTGTGGCAGGCCTGGCTTGCCTTATGCCGCTGTGCCCTTGGCAGACATTGCCAATCAATTGCTGCCCTCTTTCCCTGCTGAGTTCTTCCCCTGACCTTGGGTTCCTTCCAGGGCTCTGGGCAGGCAGCGCCAATCAATCAGCAGGGCCTGTGAGCTGAAACCAGTTGCCTGCCTGGCCTCAATGAGCTCAGGGTGCCTCTGGCCCGTCTCCATGTGGCTCAGAGGACCAGGGGGGACAGCGAGGGATTCTAGGGGATCTCTGTGTATCCAGGTTGTTCTTAAGCCACAAAAGCCTTCTAGGTGGGAGGGTCTGTTACCCTCTTCTAACTCCCACTTGTGTTGATCCATGCAGATTCCGAGCACTGACAGTCTGGATGATGATAACAGCATGTATTTAGTTCTTCCTGAGAGCTAGGTCCTTCCTGGGCACTCTCTCATTCATCATTCTGCAGAACACCTGCAGCAAGCCTCCCTGCACCTCCAGGGAGAATTCTTAACCCATTTTAGAGATGAGGGAACTGAGGCTTGGCTCAGCTAAGCAGAGTAGGGTCACGCACTTGTTGGGTGGCCGAGCTGGCATTCAGACCCAAGTCTGAAAGTTCACAGCCTGGGACAGGGCTGTAGGTGGCAGGCAGACAGGGGAGCCCTCCCAGAAAAGATGTCATTTTTTTGGAGGCTTTAAAGGCTGGTGGGCTTCTGACGGGCAGAGCCAGGAAGGGTGAACGTCTGGGTGGAGGGAACAGCATGAGAGGCAGCTCAGAGGCAGACAAGTGAGAGTGTTTACTAAGGGAGCAGTGTGTAACCAGATGTGGCTAGAATGTGGAGAGAGAGGACTGTGGAAGGAGCCAGGGCTGGCCTGGATGTTTGGACTTTGCTTTCCCATAGTAGGGAGCTCTGGCAGCTCTTTCAGCAGAGTAACAGTGAGGTCCCATCTAAGAGTACTTATTCAACAGCTCTGTGAATCCTGGGTGAGGTTGCTTGGGGGGCTACCTTCAGTCTACTAGAAGCTTTAGCCTAGAACAGTGCCTAGTGCACAGTAGGTAGACATCCAAGAAGTATTGATTGAATGGATAAATGAATGAAGACTCCCCGGACTGAAATGCTCCTGACCTCCCCAGGGGCCCAGCTGCAAGGAGGGGAGAGACCAGAGTCCCCCTCTCCAGGCAAAGTTGAACACCAGGCCTGGCAGTGACGGGCAGGAGAGGGGGCCAGGCAGGTACCTGGGACAGGGCTTCCCCTTCACCACTCCCCTACCCTGCTGCCTGTCCCCAGGACCCCTCCTAGACCTTCCTGCTGGGCTGTCTGCACCTTTCGAGCCACGCCTGGCGGGCAGTGTGGGCCCAGCGCTTGGGGGGATGAAAGATGAAGGTTCGTGACCATTTTTTAACTCAATAAAGGGAGAGACAAGCTGCAGGCTGCAGGCCGGAGATATAATTAGTTCACAGCAGTGGCGCTTTCTTGATTTAGCTTCTGAGAGAACAAGACAAGGATGTTATACCCAATTAGCAGTAACATCCAGTCGGAGCCTCAATAGGTGAGATAACAAGCTATTTTTATGACTTTTCTTTCCCAGCTTGGAGGGAGCGGGGGGAAGGGGGTATCAGGGCCTTATTTCTTTTCATCAGGGAACAATTATTAGCGATCTCAGGATTTCCCAAAGCCAAATGATGCATTTGTTAACCCAAACATGCAAGCATCCCAGGGTAGCAGCAGGGGTGGCAAGCTGGCATTTTGAGCCCGGGGTGGATGGGAGGGGTGCAGGCCACTAGCCTCTATTCTGGAAGCCCTCTGAAAAGGTTCCCAAATGTGGGCAGCAGAAGCGCAGGCCCTTGAGATATTCTTAGTATTTGCCTTGCTTTCCCTACCTGCGTTCAAAGGGACATAAGGAGGCCAGGCCAGTTTCCCTGGGGATGAGGAAGGAGCCAGTTTTGGCCCTTGGCAGCCCTTCTTGGCACCACTGTAGATTCTTTCTGCCAACTAGGCCGGAGGTTCTGGCACCTCAGTCTTGAACCTGCCATTGCACTTTGCCCACCAAACCCCCATTATGGTTCGCCCCACCCAGCCACCCTTCTCCTGTCCTGGGTCCCGGGCCCAGTCCCTGGCAGGGGCAGACTGGTGATTAGCTCCTTTCTCTCCATCATCATTAGCCCCGCAGTCAGGGCACCCAGCACTGGCCAAGTCCCTACTGGGCAGGGAAGCCCTGCCAAGCCCCACCCCAGCTGCCTGGCTGTGCTCCCACTCCTGGCGAAGGCTGGGGGATGCCCGGAGAGGGAGCTGGCAGGGCTGCTGTGATGCCGCATCGCATCGGCCTGGGCCCCAAGCCCAGAGCAGGTTCCTGGGCCTCCGCCCCTCCTCCTGAATCTTGTCCCGCCCTGTCCCACATCCCATCTTCCTGTCAGTGTGGAGCTCCCCACTCCCGGTTCAGACAACTGACAAATCCAGCCATGCAAAGTGGGAGTTTAATTGCAAACAGTTTTTACGGATCATGGGCCCATCTGTGCCACCATATGCAAAAGAGAAAAAAAAAATCCCCTTTTTTTTTTTCTCCCCACCCCACAAACTACAAAAGAAACAATTGCCAAGGTTTTTCTAGCTGGAAGCAAGCACAGAGCTGGGACCCATCCCCGGGGGCTTCCTGCAGGGTGGTCCTGGCAAGGCCAGATAGGGCAGAGATGAGAGAATCCCAGGGGACCCACCCAGAAGTTGAGATCTGACTGCAGAGAGGCTGTGACAGCCTCAGCAAACTGCTGGCAGTTCCTGAACCCACTGAGATCTCTCGCAGCTCTGGGCCTTGGCACGTGCCGTGCCATGGTTCAAGTACCAGGTCCTGGCCTTTTCCAGCTACCTGGCTGACACTATGCATGGCCTGTGAGACAGGGCTTGGTGTGGAGTGGGCACTGCACAGTGTTCATGGAAACATGTGAAAGAGCCGTGTCACGGGGCCCCAAGGACAAGGCGCCTCCTGTCCCCTTCCTACCCAAGAAATGCAACTCCAGGAGGCTGGGGCTGACCAGGCCTCACAGACTCCCTTCTTCCCAGTGGTGCCTCTTGCCCTGGTGCCCAGCCTGGCTCTGCAGATGAATGCCACCCAAGATGTAAAGGACATTGGGCGCCAGCAGCCCACCCTCCTCGGGCCCTCAGATGAGGCTTCCCCCGGGGCCTGCGTGAGCTTCTGAGAGGACTCACCTGAAGCAACCTGCCAGGGTTCGATTCTCATGCCACCCCATCCTAGCTGGGTCACTTCAAACTGTTGGTCCTCCCTCTCTGTGCCTCAGTTTCTTCCTCTGTAAAATGGGAGTGCTGGACGTAAAGGGCTTCTCTGCTTGTCATCTCTCTTCCCTTGTGAGGTGGGGGTGAGGGTCCTTTGCTTTGTACACTAATGTCTTCCCAAGTTTCTAATTGGAACACCCAATGTTGAATGAATGAATGAACGAGTGAGTGAAGGAATGCATGAGGGAGGTATTTGGAGGGCTTTCCAGAGAGGAAATGGGACACAGGCACTTGGCTTGCCAGGAATTCAGGATTTTTACTCCCTTTCTTGTTGGCATCCGGAAACCACCCTGCAATCTATGGGAATGATGAACTCCATTCTACAGGTGGGGGAAACTGAGGCTCAGAGAGATTGAGGGACTCTCCCAAGCCATATAGCTGAAAAGAGGCCAGAGCTGGGACTGGAACCCTGGGCTGAGCAACTCCAGCTGGCCAAGTCCCTGCCCCTCAGGTGAGGAGAGTCCAGCCCAGAGCTGGGAAGGAGCTTGGCCAAGGTTACACAGCAAGAAAATAGCAGCCAGCATTTGTGGGGCACTTCCTACCCCCATTTTACAGATATACTGTGTGCTGTGCTAGGCCCTCCCTGAATCCTCACCAGACCTTGCACAGTGAGTGCTATGGTCCTTCTCACAGATGAGTAAACTGAGGCTCAGAGAGGCAAAGGTACTCACCCGAGGTCACCGAGGTACTCCAGCCTCAGAGCCAGGCCAGCCAGGTCCTGCTTGCTCTTCTCTCTTCTCCCCATCCCTCCCCTCCCTCCCCCTCCCTCCCCTGGGTCTGCACCCTGTGGGTTCCCCATGCGCCTTACCAACTGTGTGTGCCAGCAGCCAGGCCCCGAGCGGGGGTTCCAGTGTCCAAGGCTAGGCACCTTGCACAGCCCTCTTGCAGCAGGTAGCAGGGGAAAGTGGGACGCAGGAAACATCCCCATTTCCTGGGACCCAGGTGAGACCAGGCCAGGCACCAGGCAGCCCATTCCTGGCCTGTAGTGATCACCAGCTCCCATTGTAATCATTAAAACTATTAGAAGGAAACGTTTGCTTGAAGCAAATGTCAGGCGCCGAGTTCTGCTTTGTAAACGCTCACAATTAATGCCAATCAGGCCCGGAAAAAAGCCGGCCCGGAATCCTGTCTGTTTCGTCTCATTTGTCAGCTGGTGCTGCTCCATGTTGCACATTTTCATACAATTGCTATAAACATAAAAGGGAAACTCCACAGTGTTCCCGGGCGCCCGGATGGTGCGCGCCGGCTTAATTACTTGGTATTCTGCGTTCATTTGGCCGCCCTGAGCTGGTGGGAGAGAGAAAGGGGGACTTTGTGTAGCAGGGCGAGGGTTGCTGGGGGTCAGCCAGGAAGATGGGTCAGGCTGCTGGCCTGGGCCTCCTGCCCCGTTCTCTGTAGGCTGTGTGACCCACAAGCTAAGCTGGGAAACAAGAAAAAATTGCTAAAAAAAAAAAAAGTTGGCAAAACCTTCAAGTAGAAAAGGGATTCAGAGTCCACCAGACTTGGTTTCAAATCCCTGTTCCCTCTCCTAAAATAACTCATCAGGTTTATGGTCCACCTCCTGCATGCCAAGCATGGGGCCTCAGTTTTCCTCATCTGTGAGTTGAGGGTAACAGCCCAGCAGTCAGGATTTCAAGCCTGCTGGGGCCTGGGGACATCATGGTTTGGTTTTGTTTTCCCATCTGGTTGCTGCACAGACCCTGTGAGGGTGAGCTGCCCCTCTTAGCAGAGTGTGAGGGCCACAGTCCCACAGCAGGAAGTGGTGGAGCCAGGATTTGGCCCCGGATCACTGGCTGCAGAGCCTGTAACCATTGTACCATCCTCCCGCACCCACCCCGGGCAGCCATGGGGCTGAAAGAAGATGTGATGTCTACAGGTCCCAGCACGCAGTAGGTGTTTGGTAAACAGTGGCTGCTGTCTGCCCACTGCCTGGAGATGGTCAGGAGCAGCAGGGGGGCTCAGGCCTGGCTTGATGGTCAGCACCAACGAGATGTGGACCTTGCCGGGTGGAGGGTGAGAATGGAGTGGTCTAGAAGCAGGTGCTGTTCCCGCTTCCCTAGGGGCCTGGGTCCGCCTGGCTTCCAGGGTGGGACTTAGGAGGGAGATGCTGAGAACATGCCTGGCCAGGCCCCAGGGGACTCCCGCCAACCCCCATCCACCCTTGCCTTGCACCTGGCTCTGAGGTGCTGGGTGTGGTTGCGCACTAGGCCCCATGTTGTCTCACCAGACCTCTGACAGTCCAAAAAGTTGGGTGTGCTATCGTCATGGTCCCCATTGTACAGATGAGGAAGCAGAGGTCCAAGCTGACCCAAGGTGGCCGGGCTGGGAGGTGGGGATGCTGGAGCCGGCTCCTGCCCAGGTTCCTCCTTCCCAAGTCTCTTGTGCCCTCCTAGCCCCCTCCCTGTAGAGACTGGACGCGGCCCTGCCACACCTTACACGCCCTCCCCAGGGCCCTTTTGAGCTCTCCAGCTCTCTGTGGTCGGGGTCTTCTGAGGCCAGGCTGGGACACACTGGCCTTTGTGTGAGCTTGAGCCGGGCCGGGCAGCCAGCAGAGTGGGGAGAGGGCGGTGCAGCCGGCCGGCCAGGGACAAATGCTCAGAGCGGGAATAGAGGCCCTTTTGTGTGCCTCTCGGAGGGGGAGGGGGTGCTGCCAGCTGCCATCCCGTGTGACTGTGGAGGCCTGAGCCCTCCACAGAGGTTTGGCCGACACCTCCAGGGGACTGGCCAGGGAGCCTGTCATCATCAGCTCTGCCTCCTTCTCTATTTTGTGTCTTGCTCTTGTTTCCTGGGGGTCCTTGGCTGCTAGAGGAGCCAAGGCAGCCATTAACCTGGTTTGCTGTGGGCCTGCTGTGTGCCAGCCCTGAGCCCAACACTCCAGTCACCCTTCAGGCAAGGGGCGGTAGTCTCATGTTTCAGATGCAGACACTGAGGTTCACGGAGGACAGGCAACTTGCCACGCTGGCACGTGGTCATGGGGTGGGGATGTGGCCGACTCCAAAGCTTTCTCTGTCTGTAGAGTTGCCCTTTGTGTCATGCCTTGGGGTCCAGGTTTGCAGCTTAAGGTGCTCACTCCCCAGGGTAGGCTAGGGGAAGAGCAGAGATAGGTGCTGGGGACTGGGCCTTCAGGTGTACCCCACCACCAAAGTCCTGGATGAAAACCAGCAGGAAGTCTTCAGGTGTCTCTGTTCCCTGAAGGACATTCTGTCCCTCAATCGTGGCGGGACTCTGGGCTAGTGGCTGCAGGGCATTCATAAACAAGCCCAGGGCCCTGTTGAAGGCTACCATACCTGTTCAACCCGCTCTGAGCCTCGATCTCCTTAACTGAGAAATGGAAATGAAAGAGAACCCGCCCCAGGGGCAGTGGGGGAAGATGTAGTGCCAGGACCTGAATAAAGTGCTGAGCTTGGTACCTAAGCACACTCGGGCCACACAAGCATAGGCTGGGGTTTCCCAGCATTCCTGCTGCCTCCTGGGAGGGGAAGAATATGAGCTACAGCAGTGGGTGGGTGGTGGGTGTTGAAGTCTCTCCCAGGAGCATAATCATGCACCAGGGACTGTCCCACTGGGTCCCTGCCACAGCCCACTTTACATGTAAGCAGTGTGAGGATCAGAGAGCTAAGGTGACTCGTCAGGGGTCCCAGGGTCCCAAAGAGATAACACGGGGATTGTGGCTTCTGGTGAGGCCTAGCCCTTAGTCTCTTCCTAATCCCCACTTTGCCTCGTCTGTAGAAGTCCACTATAGACACGGAGTCCCTTTTCTATGAACCCAGCCCCGTGGGAGAGCAGAGCCATGCAGGATGCCCTCAAAGGCCACTTGGCCTCCTGCAGCATATTCCAGCCACCTGGGATGGGCTTGCACCTGCCAGGCCGTACCTTCCTCTGTGCCTTTGCTCAGACTGGGGCATCTGCCAGGTGTACCCTCACCATCTGCAGGGCTAAGGGTCCGGTACCTGCTCACCTCCAGAGCCCCACCCAAGCCCTTTTCACCAATCTCCCATCTCTTCGTGCACAGTGTGGCACATGGTAGGCGTTCAGTGAAGTTGGAACCAAAGATCCAGTCCAGCCCTCAGAGACCTGGTTCCCACCTAGCAGGAGAGACAGACACAAACAGGTCAGTGACAGGGCTACACATCCAAGGATGGAATCAAGTGCGGGACGCCCACAGAGCAGGGAGCTCCCATTCCATCTCTAAGACTAACCGAACCCCTACTATGCTCCTGAAAACTCTGCCATCTCTTTTCAGTCTTCCCAGGGCAAGGCAGTGGGGTTACAGGTAAAAAAAAAAAAAAAAGAGGCTCAGCCAGCCAGGTACTGACAGGTCACATGGCTGCCCAGGACGCCTTGGCCATTCCAACTCCAAAGTCCCACTCCTTCTCCAGGGTGGAAAACTCAGGTAGCCGGGGACCATGCAGGTAACATGAGGAGCAAAGCCATTGCAGCCACCCTCAGGACACATCAGCCCAGGGGTTCCAGCACTGCCAGGTTTGGGTTTTTCCCCCAAGAGAAAGCAGACAATAAGAATTTTAGGTAGAATTCTAGTTTTTATTTTTCTTTTGGACATTGGCAAACACATCATAAGTTTTTAAATGCAGCAAACAGGGCAAAGAAAAAAAGGTGTGGGCAGATTTGCACCCTTTAATGACCCTGTATTGTCTGGGTGAGGGGCATGCTGGGGGGTCTCAGGACAGCTTGCCTTCCCCGTCCCCGGCCAGCAAGAGCCCCCGGAACCCAGTGGCATCTCCCTGAGCCCCTCAAGACACCCCCAGCCAGAGCCTTCACCGCCAGAGGCAGGAGGCAGGGCCTGAGCCCCACGAGGGCACCACCTAAATAGCTATAATCAGCAGCCTCGCCAAGACTTCAAACTCACCCAATTATCCTGCGAGGGAAAAAAAACACAAAATGAAAACAAATTAACATGTTTGCATAGAAGCCGCTGCAGCAACACACACAGACGCGCGCACGCATGCACATGCTGGCGCATGCCCCAGCAAGGCTGGGAGACGGCGCCACCACCCCCGCTCCCTGGGCCTGGCACCCACCTGGACCAAAATACGGGAACAGGCCCAGCAGCCAGCTTGTCCCCAAACCTGACTGGGCACTGACTCCCTCCACCAGCTTTCAGTTTTTCTTCTTTTCGATTTAATAAACACATACAATTCATTGTGTGCCAAAATGCCACTGCACCAATCTGTGAGGCAGATATATTATGAGCCCCTTTCTACAGATGGGGCAGCTAGCTGACCTGCCTAAGGCTGCACAGCTAGCACGTAGGGGAGCCAGCTGGGGCTTGAACCCAGACAGGCCACTTCCAAAGTCCCTGCCATGACCACCGCGCCTTCTCTGTGGCTCCTTCTTGCCTGTGGGTGGTGTGCCAAGGCCTCAGTCTGCCTTCGAGGCCCCTCCTAACCCCTGTGGCCTGCGTCCACTCTTTCCTTGCCCACGCCACCCAAACAGCCCACCCTTACCCTACAGGCTGGCTCTCCTCACGCCGAGGGGCTGTTGGTGTGATGATGATTATTACGGAGCCAGGTGAATGTGGGTTCAAATCCCTGCTCCACCAGTTTCTTACCAGATGGCTTTGGGCATGTGGCTTTGCTTCTCTGTGCCTCAGTTTCCCCCCCCCCTGCTAAAATGGAATAACCAAGGAGGTGAGGAAGATTCTGCAGGCGAATGGCTGCCTACAAGGTACTACTTCTGGCACCTGCCTGGGGGCGGAGGGGGGTGGGGTTCCTCCAGCCCACACCATTCATTTAGTGCCACAAGGCCCACCTCATCAGACTCACTGAGCCCCTGTTGGTGCCTTTGGGCTCCGTGCCAGGTGCTGCCCTTGCCCTTGGGACACTCAGACAAGAAGCTCAGATACTCCTTTTTCTGGGAAGCAGCCTGTCCTCGGAAGGACCCCTCTTCTCTGGGCCCCCTGAAGCTCTGTCTGACCTGGGATTGGGGTTGCGTGGGCGTGTGTCTGGTCATCTTTGCTGTGTTTGGTTTTTCTCTGGGTTCCTGCAGCCTGGCACACCACAGGTGCTCAGGCAGGGTTTGGTGACTGCACTCGTTGGAGCATCCCCTCTCACTCTCAAGGCACGCTTGGGGCCTTGTCCCTGGCATTAAAGGATAAACTGCTGGAAGGAATTGAGGTTTAGGTCCTGGGGTTCAAGGATCCCTGCCCTCCTCCCCCGCTGCTGTGTGACTGCAGGCAAATTGCTTCACCCCTCTGAGCCCATCACTGTCATCTCCTGGGGTGAGAGCTGGGCGGGCAGTTCACGAGTGCTACACTGCATGTGTTCATCACCGGCTTCATCCTCACAACCGGCTGGTGAGGAAGGTGTGGTTTCTACTTCCATGTTTCATATGGAGAAACTGAGTCCCCAAGGGACTCGGTGGCTTACTCAAGACAGCCCTGCTAGTGAATAGCAGAGCCAGGGTTCAAACTGAGTTCTGGGTTTTTGCCTTAGCTGAGGTGCTGTTTCGTCCTTTCTAGACACTGTACGTCAGAAGCCAGAGGGGTAGTGCCTTGCGGGTCTGGAGAATGAGGGCTACTAGGATGCTATGGTGGTGGCGGGAGGGGTAACTCAACTGGCTGCAGGATCACCCCTTTGGCATGCTGGGGAGGTGACCCAGCGCCTACCCCAGGAGCGGCTGGTCCTGTGGGACATTGGGTGCCCACTCAGAATCCGGCCCTCCCACAGCACAGCCATGCCATGGGCTTTAGAGTCCAGCAGACCTAGTTCGCATCCAGACCCCACCAGGAACAAATCCTCTTCCTCTCGGAGCCTCTGCCCCTGCTGGAGAATGGGAGGCGTGGATGTATTCACACTCAAGAGAAGGGCTTCCAGCTCCACGTGAGCTGAGGCATGGCACCCGGCACACAGTTGCTGCTTGATGAAGCCACCCCCTGCCCAGACCTCCTGCAGGAGAGGCCCTCTCCCTTATCCAGAAGCTTCCCAGCCCTGGAGCCTCCATGACACAGGCTGGGGGTGGGGCCTGTGTTGCCTAGTTGGTAAGCTGGGCCCGGAGGAGGCTCTAGCCCTGCCCCTCTGCCCACCCATGTTGAGGGTCTCTGGGGCCCGTGTGTTCTGGGTGTGTGGAGGGGTTTGTTGGGTTGAGGTGGCAAACTACAGTGAAAAGAGCGGGGAGAGACCCCGAACTGTGAACCCTGGACCATGCAGGGAGTGTGGGAAATAAAGGTCCCAGCCCAGCTCTCTGTTCAGGTGGGATTTATTGAGCATCTACTGTATGTCTGGCCTTGGAGTAGAAAGAGACCAGCGAAGGGTTTGTGAGGCCTGAGGCCCAGCCTTCTCACTGCTGTGCACCCTGGGCAAGCCACACCGTCTGTGGACACAACCTTCTCACGCAGGGCTGTAGTCACATCACAGTAAGAGGATGTTTGTTACTCGGTGGTTGAGAGTGCAGGTCTAGAGCCCCCCAACTAACCCCTGGGGATAGGGCAAGGGCCGCTTTCAGTGGTCATTGTGAAGCTGTGTACAACCCCCTCACACCCATGCTTCTGAGGCTCTGAGTGCAGAGACTGAGTGCCGAGTGGGAGGAGGTTCTTTCCCCCTCATTACGAAAGTCATGTTCATCTTTTAGTATTTGGAAATGAGTCTGACAAAGAAAATAAAATTCAGCTGACATCTAACTGCCCAGAACTAGCACTTGGTCTCATGTGGGAACATTCTGCCCAGGTGCTGCGCATTTGGGGAGTGTCTGGCCCCAGGAAGGGCCACTCTGTGCTAAGCCTGTCCTGGGCTCCTGGACGCCACCTGCCCGGCCGCCTGCCCAGCAGCCCATTGTCTGGCATGTGGGGGCGCGGAGCAGCCGTTGTTCTGCGCACATCTGATCCCGTCTTTTCCACATCAGATCATTTGTAACCGTCACCAGGCAATCGGGCCCGTCGCTGATTCAATCTCGGCTTTGTGCTGTCACAGCCGTTTTTCTGCGCCGGGCTGATTTTGAAAGGACGCCCATCCTCTGGGCCCACTTTTCAGAAGGAGGGGAGGTGGGTGGGGGGAGGTGTGTGTGAGAGTGTACGCAGGACATGTTCCCCACACACGTGTACACACACACACATACATTCCACTGCTACATCTCATCACTTAGAGTAGAATTTGGGATGAGGTAGATGAACAAGGGCCTCAGGCCAGGCCCATCATCCCTACCTCCGTCCCTGACCATCTGCCACCCTGAGTGCCTACTGTGTGCCCCATCGTGCAGACACAGTAGAACCGGCACTCCAGTGGAAGAGACAGACACTAAACCATTCATCAAGATAATTTCAGAGCAGTAATGACAGTGAAAGAACTGCTGTGGTGATGGGACAATGGCCAGGGCAGAAGGTTGCCAGCTTGACCAGGTGGTCAAGGAGGGTCTCTCGGAGGAGGTGATGTTTGAGCTGAGGTGTGAATGGGGAAATGGAGCTGGCATGGAGAGTGGGGGAGTGGTGTGTACTGAGGACAGTGTGGTGTTGCACTGTCCACAGGTGGCATTGAACATTTGCAGTGAGGCAAGTCTGAACTGAACTGAGATGTAAAATCCATCCCAGGTTTCAAAGACTTAGAATAAAAACAAGAACATAAAATATCTCAGGAATTTTTAAATACTGATTACACATTGAAGTGATCCTATTTTGGATCTGTTGGGTGAAATAAAATATATTATTAAATTTAATTTTCTCTTACTGCTAGAAAATGTACAATTACATATGAGGCTCCCATTATTACATTTTTTTTTTTTTTTTTTTGAGATGGAGTCTCGTTCTGTCACCCAGGCTGGAGTGCAGTGGCGTGTGATCTCAGCTCACTGTAAGCTCCGCCTCACTGTAAGCTCCGCCTCCCGGGTTCACGCCATTCTCCTGCCTCAGCCTCCTGAGTAGCTGGGACTACAGGCACACGCCACCACGCCTGGCTAATTTTTTGTATTTTTAGTAGAGAGGGGGTTTCACTGTGTTAGCCAGGATGGTCTCGATCTCCTGACCTCGTGATCTGCCCATCTCGGCCTCCCAAAAGTGCTGGGATTACAGGCGTGAGCCACCACGCCCGGCCCCCATTATTACATATTTCTATCAGACAGCACTGGTATAGGGTATTTAGGTAGAGGCAAAACCATAAGTGCAAAGGCCCTGGGGTGGGGACAGGGTTGGCTTGTGAGAGGACCAGAAAGCAAGCCAGTGTGTCTGAGCAGGATCAGCCTGGGACAGGGACAGTGCAGATAGACATTGGGAAAGGGATTCACAGAGGTCCTTCAAGGATATTGTTAGAAATGCCATGGAAGACTGGCGGGATGGCTCATACCTATAATTCCAGCACTTAGGGAGGCTGAAGTGAGAAGGTTGCTTGAGGCCAGGAGTTCAAGACCAGCCTGGGCAACATAGCAAGATCCCACGTCTACAAAAAATAGTAATTAGCTGGGTGGGGTGGTGCACGACTGTAGTCCCAGCTACTTGAGAGGTTGAGGCAGGAGGATCACTTGAGCCCAGGAGCGAGCTGCAGTGAGCCATGATCATGCCACCGTACCCCAGCCTGGGTGACAGGGCAAGACCCTGTCTCAAAAAAAAAAAAAAAAAAAAAAAAGCTATGGAAGCCACTAGGTGAGCTCTACGCAGGAGAGATGTGCGCTACACACAGAAAGGCTTGGTCTGGCTCCCTTGAGGTGGAGATTGACGGCAGGGGGGCGATGGGGCACAGGGACGGGCAGGAATCTGTTGTAGAAGAGTCGCTGCCGGGACCTGCTGGTGAATTGGCTCCACCGGATCCGGCTCCGCAGAAAGCTCACTGCTTCCTGTGGCTCCTGGATTTCCAAGCCTCTGGGGTTTCCTGTCTCTCCCCGCACCCGTCTCCACCTCCCCAGCAGCTGTTCCCTGTCATGTCGGTGCATTTACAATGAGCGCCAGTCGCCTGTCTCCAGGTGGTCAGAGGTTGAAATCCCTTTTGAAAAGTTCTTTAAAAAAAAAAAAAAAGAAAGAAAAACCAGAAGTCATGCATGTTCATTGTGGAAAAATTAGAAATACAGAGAAGCACAAAGAAGAAAAGGAAAATTCCCCAGAGTTAACTGTCAGCCGCTAGGCTATGACAGGGGGAGGGGGTTGAACCCAGGTGGTCTGGCTCCAGCACTTTCTAAATCACAGTGCCTGTGGCCGGATGACATGGAGGGAGCTCCCTGACCATAGGAGGGGTTAGAGACACGACGCCCCTCTACCCTCACTCACAGCAGAGGTGGAAAGCTGGAGGCTGACCCACACATGGGTGGTGAGTGGCGTTTGACTCTTGGAGATTTAAATAAAACAAACATTGAGAGAGCTTATGAACTCTGGGATGTGGAATGGTGGCGCTGTCATTTGGGCCGAGTGTCCTGTCCTGTTTCCTAACCCCTGCCTCGAAGGCTCCATTCATTTGTGCCCCAGCCTGACCCCCAGAAGCATCTACTGATCTTAGCATTGGGCTAAAAGCTAAGGCCAGCCCTTGCCAGCCACTTTTGTCCACTCTCCTCCCCCGACCTGGGCCACTGCGTCTTTTAAATACTCTTGGGCCATTCTTGCACAAGGACCCAGTCTTCTTCCTCCCCGTCCCTTGGGGCCTGAATCCTCAAACCCTGTCTGGCCCAGACCAACCTCTTCCGTGAGGCTTTCCTGCCTGCTCCACCAACCAACCCTGTGGTCCTGGACAGCTCCCTTCCCTCTCTGTTTCCTCGTGGGTACAACGCCAATCATGTCTTTCTCCCGGTTGTGGCGTGGGTTACGTGAGGTGACGTCTGTAAAGTACTGAGCCTGTGGAGAACACTAAAAATAAAAGCTAGCTCTTATTATTGCTCTTACTATTAGATTTTTCTCCTTCCCCGTTGCCTGCTTTAACCCTGAACTGTGGGTGCAGGGACTGGGGGAATAGGTGGGAGGAAGGCTGGAGATACCAGGCCCCTCCCATCTCCACTGTGGGTCTTACCTTTGCCCGTTGCACACAGTGTTCCATCTTCCGGGATCCCAGTGTCATCTGGTGGCATCCCTCCTTCCCTCTTTTGGTCTCCATTTCCATGTTGTTTCTCCAGAGAGATTCTATGACCACTTCCAAAAAAAACTGGGCGGGGGGCTTTCGGCTGAGCTCACAGCCCCATTATGGCATCGTAGTACTGAAGCTGTTCAGTATCGATTCTCAGATCTCCCCACTCCTTCTTTGCTGGAAGGTGATGATGGAGTCTTACTTGACTGACAATTTTCATTAAAGAGCCGAGGCTGGAACTAGGAGAACAGAGGCTCAGCCTGCCCCTGGCTCCAAACTTTGCACCTTGGGATCCCTGGCTCTCTGGGAAGAGTGAAACTGCCCTTCAGAGGTCCATGGCTCTGGGAGAGGGCCAGCCAGGCCTGTTGCCAGTGGCAATGACTGCCCCTCCTTCTGGCACCTTCTCTGAGTCCCTGTCCTGAACTAGCACTAGTGCAGAGGAAACAGATCTCCCCGCCCTGAGGTTGGGGGGGTCCCTGCCTGGCCCTGCATAGGTAAGGTGCTCTCAGTGACTCACCAGGAGGGTTTGCTCTCCAGCAGCCTGGAGCTCCTTCATGTTCTCTGTTTGCTCCTCTCTCTCAAGTCTCCATGTGGTGGCCTGTGCAGTCCGTTCTGTGGGATCCTTCCCTTCCCCTAGCTTTTTCCTACTTACCTGTTGATAGCGACCATAAACAATGCTAACAACGGGTACCACTTAGGCAGCTACCACAAGGACCCTGGCACTTTGTTGTAAGGAATTAACCCCTTTTGCAGACGCAGAAACTAAGGCTCAGAGAGGAGGGAGGGATTTGCCTAAGCTCACAGAGTTAGGGTGTAAAGCTCAGACATCTGGATGTGAAGTCGGGGACAGACACTGTCACTCTGCTAATGAGGCAGCTGGTGTGTCCTTACATCATGACCCCCCCAGGCCAGGTAGGGTGACCCCAACATGGCCACCGCTTGTCTCCCTGCCTTGTAATTACCCCTCTGATGCCTCCCATCCACTCAGGGTCTGTCACTGCCCCAGCATCTAGCACAGGGCCTGGCCTGGCACATAGTTGGTGTTTAATCTGTCATGCCGTCCCCAGTGGTTGGAGTACTGACGGAGGCACATCGCAGTTGTCAGTTCCCATGGCGACTGACATCATTATGCTCTCAGGCTGTACCCCGCCCCTTTCTCCAGGGCTCTTGCGCAGGGAGCTGGCCGTGGTGCTGACAGGCCCAGGACTGGCCACCTACCCCCAGACCCCAGCTGTGTGCCCCAGTAGGACACTTCCTGAGGCCCACCCTGCCCCAACTCCCTAGGACAGCCTCTTGCCCATCCTTTGTTCAGAAGACGTTTTCCTGAGGGCCCTGTGCTCAGGCACTGCTGTAGCACCGTGGACCCATAGAGGAAGGATCAAGGAGAGCCACATGGGACTCCAGTCATTTGACGATTCATCAAACATTTATTATGCACCTTGTATGTCTTGGAGAAGCCCTCAGGAACCCGGACTCCAATTGAAGGTCGAGTTGAGTTTTAAGGGGTAGAGAGCCAGAAAGGGCTTTTGAGCAGTCCTTCTGCTCAAAAGTCCTTCCTGGCTCTTGGGATTGCATGGGCCAAAGCCTGCAAGTGTGCAGGTGAGAGTCTTGTGCAGAGGGAAGCCCACCTCAGGACTCTGGCTGCCAGCCAGAATTGGTGATTGTCACTTTACTTTTTGGTCTCCACTTTGGCTCAGAACTGCCAGCATCTCTGGCTCTAGTGCCCAGCCCAGAACCAGGCACAATGGAGGGGTGTTGGAGCCAGGCAGGGGACTGGCATCTTTGTCCTGGAAACCAAAGAGCCAGGTATGCTCTGTGACCAGATTTGCAGCATTTTAGAGAGCCCCTGGCCTGCTGGGGTGGGGGCAGATACAGTGGTAATTCTGGCAGAAGATGAGGCCTCCTATTCAAGGGGACAGTACCTCCCCAACCCCCAACCTTAAAAAAAAAAAAAAAAGGTAAAAATCCCCTTCTGGTGCTAAGGCCCAAATGGCAGTGGGAAATAATCACTTTTCACAGGCCCCTTATCCACAGCCAAGCCCTGTGCCAGTTTAATCAGCAGTGCCGGTGTGACTTGAAGAATCCCCGGCTTGAGAGATCAGGAGAGGGGTTAAAGAAAATTACCCTCGCCTCCTCCATGCTAATGTAATCTCTAACCAGATCTGCCTAGCCGCAGCTCAAATTGCTTTTTAGATTAACATTTAATTATTAACAGGGTCCCTTGGAAGGCCTCCGGCTCAGAACAGAGATGGGGGAGGGAGCGGCAGGAGGGAGGTGGGGATGGGCTTCTACTCTGGCTGCCTTGCTGAGACAAGCGGGGTGGGAGAGAGAAGAAGGAGCAAGGGAAGAGGGGTCAGGAAGGGAGAAAGAAAGAGAGACAGCAGGAAGGAGAAGGGAGGCATCAGGACAGGAGGCAGGTGGAGCTAAGGACAGGGATGTAGACAGAGGAGAGGAAAGAGACAGACAGTGGATCTTCCTGTCGTGGGAGCCCCTAAGGGGGCTGGGGGAAGCTTGCACCTAGATTCCTGAGGACATTCCTGGGCTGGGCAAGGGTCCCTCCACTCTTCCTGGCCAGAAGCAGGTTTGCTGCCCCTCGTTATTTAGAGAGGTCTGGGCTTTCTGAGGCTTTCTACTTGCTCAGCTCGTGGTGCTGGGGACCAACACAGAGAAGTGACCCGTTTAGGGCCACACCGCCAGGGTCTGACCCTAGTATTCCCAATCCAGCATTCATTCTCTTCCCCGGGCCCTGGGCCTCTCACCACCATTTCAGGCTCCTATCTGCCTTTGGAGCAGGCTGTGTGGCCAGGCAGCGTGAAGAGACTTGAATTACAGCCAGAGGGCTGGAGGCGAGAACTGTGGGAGGGCTCCCTCACCACCCACCTATCCTGCCACCACCCCCAGGAAGGCTGCGAGGCCCTGAGGAGTGGCCAGCATCTCATTCACTTCCTGAAAGGGAATTCAGAGTCTGAACCATCTACTCTACTCCTTGCATGATGAACTGCTGGGTTTTGCCAGCTTCCTATCTTGTCCCTGCTCGAGATTCTAAGTCCCTCAAAGACAATGGCTACATCTAGAGCCCCTTTGTGTGCCCACAGTTCAGGGACTGCCCCACACCTTGCACACAGCTGGATTAAGTTTGGAAACCAAATGATCACATCCTCTTATGTCCAAGTTAGATGGCCCTCATACTATCGGCTGGTCCACTCCCCATAAAGGTTCATTTGGGAAACAGACTCAGAGAGGTGCTGTGACTTCCTCCAGGTCACCCAGCCAGTGAGAACCCCAGTGCCTGGCCCCTGCCTGGCAGGTACAACCCAGAGGCCTCTGGGGCCAGCTCTCTTCTCTGAACTAGTCCTGTTGGACACCAGGAAGGGCCTGGCATGACCTTCCCCTCCAGGTCACAGCTAGGCTTTGGCCTTGAATGGAGCCACAGAAGCCAGGTGGGTAGCTCTAGGGATTGGAGGTAGAGGAGGAGATGGGGGCTCAGAGGGGCGCAGCCCATGGCTTTCCCGGGGTCACAATCTCAGGGCCCTGCTGTGAAGCCAGGTGTGTCCTCCTCCTATTCTGCCTTGGGGTCAACCCAGCCTGGCAAGGGGCAGACTGCTGACCTGCGGACATGAGGGAAAGTTCCAGATGCCTGCCACATCAGGAAAATGCTGGAGGCAGAGAGAGGTCAGGAACATTCATTTTTATTGGGAGGTCAGTTCTGGCTAGATGTTCCTTTCTGGCAGGACACTTTGAGTCATTTCCGTCCTCCCAGTACATGGCACAGGGCTGGCCCTCAAAAGATGCTTGGGAAGTGTTTGCTGCCTAAATGAATGAATGGGTGGGTAAGAAGCAAGGCCTGGGCTTTACTCATCTCAGTGTTGTTCTGCCCAATGCTGGCCTCCTGAGTTGCGCTCCTTGAATGTTTATGGGATGAATAAGTGGCCTCTGGGAGCCCTTCCCCTCCTCTCACCCCTTCCTTCTGTGATCCCAGCCCCTCCCACAGTAGAATCAAAATGGATTTGGGCCCTGGGGAGAAGCAGACCCTTGCTTCCATCCCTCCCTGCCCAGTTGACTGGGAGCTGAGGGCTGACGGGCCCCCAACCACGATGGAGCTGCTGTACAGTGTGGGGCTGAGGGACTGACTGGCATTGGCATCCTTGGGCTCTGCTATCTAAAAGCTGTGTGACCTTGCACAGATGGCCTCCCCTCTTTGTGGCCATTTCCTAAGCTGTGAAATGGAGCCACAGAGGCCACGAGGAGGAGGCGCATGGGCTTGGTACAGAGGGCAGTCAATACATGCTCACCACCGTTAAGAGCCCAAATTGCATGTTGCTCTTTCAGAGCTTCCCCTCCCACTGGCCCGTGGGCTCCCTGACGCCCCCTGCAGCCAGACAGGCGAGGGCGAGATGACAAAAGGCAAGCAGGGCCCAAGCCCCCAAATCCCTGTTCTTTTCATAAAAACAGAGACAGCCTCCTCCCATTCATTGTTCTGCTAAGGCGAGCATCACAGACTCAATTCCTCCTCGGACCTGAAAAGTTCCTTCCTTCCTTTCCCCTCCCCTGTCACATTTCCTTTATCTAAATCCTCAGCTATGAAAGGACACATCGACAGCTGGGGGCGTTATCTGGTGGAGGGGACCTTTTCCTCGGGTGTCTCCGAGATAAGGCGTCTTATCAGCCCCCATGTCAGGGAAGGTGCCAAGCATTCTAATCATTGAGGCATGCGACATTTTTCCCCTCCCTGCCCCCCCCTTTTTTATTAAAGTCACAAAAGACCTTGAGCTTATAAACAGTCTGATTTGCAGATAGGGTTTCAAAATGAACAGTGCTCCCTGGATGGTGCTTGGCCAGGGGGGTAATGAGTCCAGGCGGGGGCTCTGAGAGGCTGGCCTCCTGCAGATGGGATGATGCCAGGCAGGGAGGGGACAAGATGGGGTCACAGAAAGAACATGAGTGTTTTAGGCGCATGCCCCAGTCCTGTCCCTGCCTTGCTGTGTGACCTTGTTTGGGACGCTTGGCTTCTCTGGGCCTAGATCACTTTATTCAGATAAATAAAGTGATTAATAACCAATTCATTGATTCGGCCATTCATTCAACACCTATTTAGTAAATGATTACTCTTGCCAGGCACTGGGGAGAGACAGACAAATAAGACACGGTCCCTACCCCTAAGAAACACAGTCCAGCGGAGGGAGAGAGATGTGAAAATTGGCAATTACACCTTGGTGTGATTAGAGCAGAGATGGTGGATATCTAGAGGAAGGGATGGGTGAGCCAGGGTCTGAAGACAGATCTGAGTTCGAACGGATCAGGGTCACGGTGCTGTAGGCAGGAGAACCAGCAGGGGCAGAGGTCTGGAGGTGTGAGGCAGCCTGGCTGGAAGGAGGGCCAGGGGGAGCCAAGAGGGAGGTGAGGTGTGGTGGGCAAAGAGGGCTGGGCTCCATGCTGGGGCCAGAGAGGTTTTAAGGCCAAGGAGGGGGATTTGACCATCTTGGTTGCAGATGATGGGGATGATGCAGGAGTTGGAGGTGGTGGTCCCCTCCCCACTTCCCTCCTAGGACACCCCACCACCCTGCCATGTGCCCCCAGTGGCAGGACACAGGGTTCCTGGGAGAATGGGCAGTGAGTTGGGAGAACTGGGGGTGCAGAGAGAAAAAAATCCCTCCTCTTTAAGTGAAGAGTGTCTCTCAGGCTGCCTGTAGTCCTCCAGAAGCAAGGAATGGGAGGATGCAGGCAGCTGCCCTGGCAAAGCTGAGCCAAAGCTCAGGCCTACACTTGGACACCATCACACCCTGAAAACCCCCGTGCCCTGAGCTCAGTCGGGTGACCCCTCCCAGCTCCCAGAACTGTCTGGCATCCACCATAAGAGCACGCTGACAACTAGAGCCCTGCTGGGAAGGGAGCTGATGGGGTCCCAGGAGGCTCCAGAATAGGCGACCTGCCCCTCCCCCAACAATTGCAGCCCCCAGCCCAACCTTTTTCAACTGCAAAGCATGTGGGATGTATGGCCCAAGGGACATTAGGGCACCTAGAGAAGGGCTGGACTTCTGGACCCCAGTAAAAGGCTGGAGATAGGGCCGGGGATGGCCAGGACTCTGGAAGAAAGTGACCTGGAGGTACTCACAGGGATCATGGAGCCACTGTTACAGGCCAGAGAGGGTCATTAACCCAGCTGGGGTCACACAGCGTGTGCTGGGAGGCAAGGAGGTTCCAGGCTTCCAGCCCAGGTTTCCACAGGGCACCAGCCTCTGACCTCCCTCCTTACTGGCCTGGGTGCAGCCAAGCTCAGTGGTGAGGGGGTAAGTGCACCCAGCCACTCCCTGCCTGGCAGGCCACTGCCCCCTGTGGCTTGGGTTTCCCATTTGTGGAGGGAGAGGTCTTGGACTGGCTTTCTCCGGATCTCCCTCCTTTCCCCCAACCCGTATGTCAGAGCGGCGAGAGAGGGACTCTGCCCTGGAGCAGGGGCCACAGAAAGAGGCTGGGGCAGGGTGAGGGAGGTTGCCACAGGCCTCTTACCTTCCAGATTGCACACGATTGTGAGTCCCCATAGACCATCTGACTGTGCGTAAGAGGGTGCCTGTAAGTGCAGAGGAACATGCCATGCAGCAAACACATATGTACATAGGTGAGTGTGTACCAGGGTGTGTGTGCACACCCAGCCCTCCCTGTGCACATGCACGGCATGTCTTCCAGGGCTGGTGTCCAAGGCTGTGGTGATGGCAGGCCCGAGTCAGGCCTGCTCCCGCTACCTGCTCACGTCCCAAGTCCCCGAGGAGAGGAGCAGCACTGCCTTCCTGCAGTCAAGGACTTTCATCCCTGCAATAAGCCCCACTTCATTCCCTTTTTAAACTGTATAATTTCTGCCTGATTGTAATGGCCTATTTTAAAATTACCAGAAATCAAAGCCGGGAAGTGGATACTGCAGCTTTTATTGCGTCTCTGTGTTAAGGCTGGCGACTGGGGAGGGGGCGGTGAGAATCACCTCCCCTCCCCTCCATCCCCCACTTTCTCTCTCTCTCTCTCTCTCTCGCTTTTTTTTTTTTTTCTTGAGACAGTAATAGGAGAAAATTGGTTTTGAAACTGAATAAAAGTCCCTTTCAGAGGAAATCATTTCTTTCAGGGTACCTTTGCTGAAAGTAAAATAGGGCATAATGAAAGGTGGTTACGCGATTGTCTTTCATTTACCGAGAGGCCAGGACAGACGGGAGGCTGCAACCGTCTCCGGGAAATACAAGATTGGAATAATTGCGCCGTAACAAGGAGCTTGTTGTGAAATTAGTATCTTAAGAAAGTAGTGAAAAAAGGCTTTTCCTCATGAATACTTCATTATTAGAAGAAAGCGGCAGAATTTAGGACTCCAGACACCTGTTTAGTATTAAATAACTTCCCTTTCTTCCCCTTCAACACCCCCTCTGCTTTCTTCTTTTTTAAAACCAACATGAAGATTGAGGTGATCCAGCTTGGCTGCTCAGGACTGTGGGAGGTCAGGAAGTGGTGGGGACAGGGTGCCCGGGTAGATGGACATCAGGGGTGTCTGGGGTTGAGCTCACCCTGAGACCTGCCTTCTCCTTAGCAAGAAGGGAGGAAGGGACCTCTAGGTAAGCTCCCACCGCCACCCTCCCATGGGGACCTCACAGGCAGGCCCACTCTGACCCTGCCAGTCAGGGGCTTTGGGCTCTCAGGAATGTGTCTGGGCCTCCTGAAACGTTCTCTGCAGGAGAGTGGGTTTGGGGAAGCTGAAGGCAAGTGTCTGTGTGAATGTCAGGCTCTGGCTGTTGGGGAAGGTACCACACGGGCCTGTGTGCAGCCACATCTGAGCTGCTGCCCTGCGGCGCACAGACCTCTGCCCTTCCCATTCAGGGTAAGGAGCTCAGGCAGCGACAGGGATCTCGGGGCAGGGCAGCCTTGATGGCCCATTGGGGCTGGGCTCAGGGTGCAGCATGGATCAAGGTTCAAGAGCCCCTTGTTCTCCCAGGAACGCCATCCTGACATCTCCCCTCCAGGGGGGCTATGAGGATGCCCTGGGCGGGAGACAGACCAGTACTTCAGTAACCTGGGACACCCATGTACCCACTGGCATTTCCCGAGCACCCCTCTGTGTAGATGCCCAAGATGACCAAGTGGGGTCTTCAGGCTGACTTGCTTACAGGGGGCCACCACCGGCCGGAAGCACAGCCTGCTGCGGGGCACGGAGGGAGTGAGGATCTCACCCAGTTGGGGGCATCAGGGCAGGCCCCAGAACAGATGACCCAGATGCCGAGCAGGGCCAGGGCATGTGTGATCCATCAGTCCGGCCCCCACTCAAGAGCCCTGGATTCTGTCCCTTCCCGTGAGGCCACAGATGGGCCTCTTGATGCCTCAGGCCTTGGTCCCCTCATTGGTCGAATAAGGGAAATGGGTGTCTGCTTTGAGAGTCTCTGATGTTCTTCGGGGTTCCAGGGAGACTCCCGGGGCGAATGGTGGGAGGCGAACACGGAGCAGCCCCCAAGTGACAAAGCACCCCATCTTCCTCTTGCAGGGACCCAGTCGCAGAGCGCGCCCCACTGGGGACCCCCAGCTCAGCCATGCTGGCCTGTCTGCAGAGGACCCAGAACGCCCCGGGCCAACACCTGGCCTGCCCGAGCAAGAGCCTGGAGCTGCGCAAGTGTGAGTAGGACGCCTCCCCAGCCTTTGCAGGGCAGGTCGTGGGCAGAGAACGCCATTCACCCCCCAGGATGTCCACCTACCATGGCCCTGTCGGAAAGTCTCTATGCTCTCTTAGGCCCCCAGGCCTTGGCCCCGGCTATGCTGCCTTCCTGGTCTCCATCCCCAAAATGACACCCACTCCTTTGTCTGGCCGGCTCCTGTGGAGCAAGACTCTCAACTCTGGCTTGACCTCCTTCCCAGCAGCCTCTTCTGACCACCATCATCGCCATGCCCCAACCCCGCCTCTGCAACTTCACCACCATTATCTCGCCATGTGTGTCTCCCTTACCACCATTAAAGTAGGATGACGTGGAAGCAAAAAATAGACAGAATGGGGTCCCCGCTTGAGGCCCATGAGCTGTGTGGTCTTGGGTGTTTCCTTCCCTCTCCGGCCTTGCTTTTTCACTGGGACCTAGACCTGGTGACCAGGGGTCTGTTCTCAATATCTAGGACCAGGATCCGAAACGCTCTGATTTGGTTATTTTTAGCTATCATAATTTCTTTTTTAATGAAGTACTTAGAAACGGAGATTTGCATTAAAATATGGATTTCTACTATCTCTTGAAAAAAACAAAAACAGAGGCTCTGGTAACATAGGCCTGTGTGCCTGTACTGCAGCTATGGTTAGAGCTGAATGACTGCCTCTTTTAAAGGGATGTCTGTCTCCAGGTCACCGCAGTCCCCACCCCTCCCTATTGCTTCTGTGCTATAGCCCAGGATCTGTTGCCATTTAGCATGATGCTTACAATGTGAAAATATTTTTTTTCTTTTAAATATTTATCTTTAGACAAGGGAACATATTCATGTTATGCAACACTTGGAGGAAGGAAGGGGTATATAGACAAAAGCCTCCCTCTGGGCCAGCCACCCGCTTCCTTCGCAGAGGGGGTCCATGTCGTCAGCTTCCTGGGTGTCCTTCCAGATGTTTTATGTGCATCCCAGCAAATATGTATGGAGACGCATATTTTACACACTATCCTGCACCTCACTGTTTCCCTTTGTAATCTATTCTGTATGTCAGCTTCTAAAGAGCTTCCTCATTCTTTCGCCACATAGTTTTCTCTAGCAGGGGTGGCCCATAATTTATTTGGCCAGTCCTCTATTTAGACTGTAACTGACCTGTTGCCGTTACAAGCAGTGCAGCGGTAAACCCTGGATGTGTCACGAGGATGTGGATAAAACTGCAGGGTACATTTCTGGAAGTGGAAATACCGGGTCAAACGGATGGGTGTTTGGCATTTTGATAGCTGTGGTCTGATGGACATCTTTAGATGGTGTATCTGTGGATACCTCACATTGTGGTGTGAGAGAGTCTGTTCCCCACCCCTCACCATCACAGCATCATATCACACTTTTAGGTTTTGCTCACCTGGGCAGTGACAATAGGATCACAATGTGGGTTTGGTTTTGTTTTGTTTAGGGATACAAGGTCTAGCTATGTTGCCCAGGCTAGTCTCAAACTCCTGGCCTCACGCCATCCTCCTGCCTCTGCTTCCTGATCAGCTGGGATTACAGGTGTGAGCCACTGCACCTGGCTACAGTGTGTTTTAACTTAGTTTTGTATGAATGAGGTTGAGTATCTTTTCGTGTCTGTGCCATTTGTTTTTCCTTTGACTAATCTACTTATCTCCTTGGCTCCTTTTTTTTTTTTTTTTTAATTGGGTGGTGGTTTTTGTTCTTATTGATTTGTAGGAGCTATTTGTGTATGATGGAATCAGACCTCTGTCTGTGCTATGAATTGAAGACATTTTCCCCAAGTTGGTTTTTGTTTTTGATTCTGCCATGGAGGAATTTTGTTTGGAAAGTGAGACTTATCAGTATTTCCTTTTATGGCATTTGGATTTTGTATCATACTTGGAAAGTCCTTCCTCAGGCTGAGATTATTATTTTTTAATTCCCCCAGGTTTCTTATAGATCTTTGATGGTTTTTAAGAAATGTATGAGGCCGGGCACAGTGGCTCATGCCTGTAATCCTATCACTTTGGGAGGCCAATGCAGGTGGATCACGTGAGGTCGGGAGTTTGAGACCAGCCTGGCCAACATAGTGAAACCCCAACTCTACTAAAAATACAAAAATTATCCAGGCATGGTGGCACATGCCTATAATCCCAGCTGCTCAGGAGGCTAAGGCAGGAGAATCGCTTGAACCCAGGAGGCAGAGGTTGCAGTAAGCCAAGATAGCGCCACTGCACTCCAGCCTGGGCAACAGAGTGAGACTTGGTCTCAAAAAAAACAAAAAAAAAGTATGATCTCTATATGACTTAATAGTTTATTGGGTACAAAGTGTGAGGTGTGGATCTAAATACATTCAAGTATCAGTGCAGTGCTGTTTTAATTATTATGTTGTTTAAAAATTTTAGCCTTATTGAAATATAATTCATATACCATTCACCAATTTGGAGTGTACAATTCAATGATTTTTAGTATATTCATAGAATTATGCAGCCATCACCACAGTCAATTTTAGAACATTTTCATCACCTCAAGAAGAAAACCGACACCCATCAGCAGTCACCTCATCTCTCCTCACCAACCTCCTCCCCTTTCTCTACAATTTCCCTATTCTGGACTAGTGACTGGCTTCTTTCACTTAGAATAACATAAGTTCATCTGTGTTGCAGCATGTGTATATCCAGGTCGAGTAGCCCTTATCAGAAATGCTTGAGACCAAAGTGTTTTGAATTTTGGAAAATCTCATTATACCAGTTGAGCATCCCAAATCACAAAATCTGAAATGCTTCAATGAGCATTTCCTTTGAATGCCATGTCAGCACTCAAAAAGTTACAGATTTGGGAATACTTGGGATTTTAGATTTGGGGTGCTCAATCTGTAATACTTTTTCTTTTTTTGTGACAGTTTCACTCTGTTTCCCAGGCTGGAGTGCAGTGGCACGATCTTGGCTCACTGCAGCCTCCGCCTTCCAGGTTCAAGTGATTCTCCTGCCTCAGCCTCCTGAATAGCTGGGATTATAGGCACGCGCTACCACACCTGGCTAATTTTTATATGTTTTAGTGGAGACGGGGTTTCACCGTGTTGGCCAGGCTGGCCTTGAACTCCTGACTTCAGGTGATTCACCCGCCTTAGCCTCCCAAAGTGGTAGGATTACAGTCATGAGCCACCGTGCCCAGCCCTATAGTACATTTTAGTATTTGGTAGAGGTTGTTGCTCCTTGTTCTCCCCCTCTACCCAAATTTCCTTGGCTCTTTTATTATTTTCTTGTCTGAAGTATAGAATCAATTTATCTAGGTCAAAACAAAAATCCTATTTGTGCTTCTACCGGGATTGCATTACATTTACAGATGAATTTAGGAAGAAATGACACTTTTATGACACTGCCTTTCCCACCAAAACATGATACAGTTCTCTTTCATGTCTCTCGGGAATGTTTTAACATTTGCCTGGTTGAAATCTTCCACATTGTGTTGGTTAAGTTTATTTCTGGATAGTTTAGCTTTTTTAGCTAGTCTTTTCTTCCAGTGGAAGGTCACTTATATGAAGGCTGTTAACTTCTGCCACCTTACTGAATTCTTTTATTGTTCTTAACAGTTTTTCAATTTAGGCACTTGGGTTTTCCAGTTATACTATCATATGATTTACAAATGATAAATTTACCCCCTATTTTGTTTTATACCTTTATTTCTTTATTTTATTTAATAGTTGGCTACTATTTCTGGAACAATGAAACAATAATAGTGGTGATAATAGACATTCTTGCTTTGTAGCTTCTAGATTTCCCCATTAAGCAAATGCTGGCTTTGGGGCAGATAGTTTATCAGGTTAAGTAAGTATCCATCTATTCCTGTTTTGTTGAGGATTTTAAAAACCAAGAATGGAAGTTGAACTTTGCCAAAAGACTTTTCAGTGTTTATGATCACATTTTTTCCCATCGGTGAATTAATATGAATAATAGATTTCTTAATATTGAACTTATTGAACTGGGGTTTAATCCTTGCATTCCAGATTAAACCAGTTGGTCATGGTAAATATTTCTTTATAATGTACTGCTGGATTGAATTTGTTATTTAGGATTTTTGCCTCAGTCTCGTCAAAGAGATTGTTCTTTGGTTTTCTTTCTTTTTTTTTTTTTTTGGAACAATTTTGGTTGGGTTTTGCTATGTTACACTGACATCATGAAGAAAATAGAGGCTTTCCTTCTTTCTCTTTGAACAGTTTAAATAGACATGGAATTATCTGTTCTTAAAAGTTTGGTTGATCCTCCATGAAACTGTTTGGGCTAGTGCAGTTATTTGGGGTGAGTGGGTAGCTCTTTGATAATGCTATTTTTTCTCTAATAATTAGTTTGATTGTTTGTTCTACTCTTTTTGAATGACTTTGGTAAATTATGTTTCTCTAGAAAAGTATCCATTTTATCCGGGTCTTCAGATTGATTTGCATTAGTTTGAACTAAATAATTTTTACAACTCTTAAGTGGTGAGTTCACCCTTATTTCTTATATTGTATATTTTGTGCTCTTTTTCCTGTTTTTCTTCATTAGGTTAGTTAGCTAATGATACTGTCTATCCCCTTTCCCCAAAGATTCATCTTTAGGATTTATTTATTAGTAATTATTCTTTTCTGGTTTCTAACTCATTAATTTGTGCTTTTATCTTTATTAAAACCTTCCTTCTGCTTTTAGTTTTTTTCCCTTAGAGAGTTACATTTTTACATTAATCTTTTTTTAAAAAAGGAGAAATTCAGGCTACAAAGTCTCTGAGCACTTCTGAGCTATATGTAGTATTTTCATTATTATTATTTTCTAGATATTTTAAATTTTTAACCTAAGACTCATTTGAGTCCCACGCATCCACACAAATAGTAGGTGTTTTGTGTGTGTGTGTGTGTTTGTTTGTTGTTTGTTTCGAGATGGAGTTTCGCTCTTGTTGCCCAGGCTGGAGTGCAATGGTGCAATCTCGGCTCACCATAACCTCCACCTCCTGGGTTCAAGTGATTCTTCTGCCTCAGCCTCCTGAGTAGCTGGGATTACAGGCATGCACCACCATGCCTGGCTAATTTTGTATTTTTAGTAGAGACGGGGTTTCTCCGTGTTGGTCAGGCTGGTCTCAAACTCCCGGCCTCAGGTGATTTGCCCACCTCAGCCTTCCAAAGTACTGGGATTATGGGTGTGAGCCACCACGCCCAGCCTTGTGTTTTACTTCTAGGGTGGTGGTAGTGTTTTTTATGATCAGAGAATCTTGTCTACTATTTCTACTTTTTAGGAGTTTTTTGAAGCTTTCTTTGTGATATAACCTATGGTAATTGTTGTGAGCTTTGTGGATTTTTTTATGGGCACTTAAAAAGGTGTTCACTTTGTTTTCAGGATTCAGTTTGGTGTATACCAATTTTATCTCCCATTAATTAGGCTATTAGGTTTTTTATATCCTTACTTACCTGTCATGAATAGAGAAAGGAACTAGACACCTACTGCTAACATGTTCCTGTCTATGTCTTCTTGTAGCACCTGTATCTTTGGCTTTTGAATGGTGATGCAATGTTATTTAATGCATAGATATTAATAATCTTAAATCTTCATAGTGAATTATATCCTAAGAGATAAAATTGAATCCAGGCCAAAAAGTCCAGGATTCAATTTTATCTGTTAAAATGGTAATCGCTGCCTTTTAAATTCACATTTTTCTTAAAACCTTTGCCAATCCTTGTATTTCAACCTTTCTGAATTACTTTGTTTAGATGTGACTCATATACTATAGAGTTGGATTAAGCTTTGTGATCCAGTCTGAATGCCCCTTTTTTCTTTTAATAGGAGAGTTTAGTCCATTTACATTTATTGATATGACACATGTGGTCTTAGTTCAGTCATTTGTGCTTTATTTAAGTTGTCCTAAAATGTCTTTCACTGTGTGATTTGTGTTCTCTGCTTTGTTTTGTGTACCTACTAATAATAAGGAAGGTTGGTGGCCTTGTTCTAGTGGTATAACTATTCCTTAATTCTCTTAGAATAGTATCTGTTATTTTCCCTAAGAGGAATAAAATGATGAAATTGGTAGATTTTTTCTCTCCACAACATTTTCTTAGAGTTCACTTCATATTTTCAAAACTCTATTGTCTAACATCCATTTTAATGATATCTTTTGATTCCAGCTATTAAAGATGACGATATCAGGCTTGGCACAGTGGCTCACGCCTGCAATCCCAGCACTTTGGGAGGCCAAGGTGGGAGGATCGCTTGAAGCCAGGAGTTTGACATAAAGACTAGGATATCAGTCTACTTATAATCTTGTCCCCTTCTTTCTTCCTTCCTTTCTCATTTGTTATTAGCGATGCTATTAGTGTATTCTCATGGCTTATAATATAGCATCTGGTATGTCACCACAATCCCCACATTTGTTTCTTTAATAACAATAGTGCTCACTACCAAATCTTTTGCCTTGGTTCACCCATTGTCTGAAGTTGGTCCTCTAGTATATTCCTTAAGAAGGCCTCATGTGAACAATACTCCTGGAGTTTCTGCACATTCAGAACGGTCTCTCTATTGCCTTTCTACTTGAGTGGGTTTAAAAAAAAAACAAGTTCCTGGTTCACGTTGTTTGCATGAGGATTTTGTAGGTTTTGTTCTACTGTCTTCTAATATTGCATGTTGCCATGGAGAAGCTGAGGACTGATTTTTCCCCCATCTATTTGATTTCGATCTTTCCATATCTTTCATGTCCAGTTACTTGACAAGGATGTGTCTTGGAGTTGACCATAGAGAGTCTGTTTTCCCTGGAACACAGTATTGTGCCCTTTCAGCTTGCAGATCCGAGGCTTGTATTTTAGTTTCCTTCCTTGGGGACTCCAGTTAAGCACATATTGGCTATCTTTCACCTGTCTTCCCTATGTACCTTTTTCTGATTAGACCTTTCTGACTCATTTTATGTTGCTCACTTTTTTCCCTATGTTTTCTGCACCTCTTTTTTTTTTCTCCTGTGCTCATTCTATACTTGGACAGTATGATTTTTTTTTCTTCTGCTCTTGTATATCTTCTTTGTGTTTTTGCTTTATAGAAAGAACTGCTTACTAAATTTTTTCCTTCTTGATGAAATACTTGTCTATGATCTTCATCTCTTCTGTGACTATATCCTTCTGATGGGAGGTGTTTTTGGCCAACCATTAATTTACTTATGCTTTGCCTTGCTTTCATTTTTTAGTATATTTTTTATTAGGTCCTATGCTGGTTCAATTTAGATTATTTTTATTAGGTCCTATGCTGGTTCAATTTAGATTACTAGGAGGAAATGAGTTTTTCCCAGTCCATTTGCAGGAGCTTCAGGTTGGGGAAAAGCCAGGGCCATGTCCTGAGCTAACTAAAAATTTCCATACAACCCAGAGTTTCCTATGTGTGCTTATTTATCCTCTTTTTCCTCAGACCCAGGTTCCTGAAAATATGGTTTGTAGCCCCACCTATTTTTCTCTTCTAAACCAAGTAGGTCTAAGGGAAGAGCCTGTCACCAGCTGACAAACCCCTACTTTCACTGCTTCAAATAAGGGGTTTAGATTTTGTACTCGGCGTGCCCCTCACTTTTGGAAAGTGTTCGCTGCTGACTTTGAAATCTGCGAGTGTGGCCCTTTTTTCTGCTTCTTAGCCCTACTTGATCTCTGCTACTATTGGCAGCCTGTTCTTTTTTGTTTAGGGGTTTAGCAGCTACACTGTATTACACTGCAGGAATAAAAAAAATGGTAACATTTAACCAGCCCTTCCCTGATGGACATTTAGGTTGTTTCTAGTCTCTCACTATTCTAAACATTCCTGTAATGAACATCTTTGTACATGTGCATCTGTGAAAAAAAAAATTCCAGGCTGGACTGTCTCAAAGGGTCTGTGCCTTTTAACCTTTGATTGCTACTGTCCCCCTGTCAAGACTCCCTGCCCTCTGCTACCAGATGGCTAGAGGAGGGGCTTGGCCTGATGACCTGGGCTGGCCCTTCCTTCCTGCTCCAAAGCCAGAACAGGAGAGTGTGGATGGTCACCAAGGACATCCTGCTTCCCCCGCCCATTCAGATCTTTTGACATCTCTTCACTTATTGGAAAAGACAGTGACTCTGCCTGTAATTGAAGAGCACAGGAAACAGGAAGGCAGGAAGAGAGATAAGCAGCTAATTGAATTGGGTGCCCTGCTGCTGCCAATCAGTGCCTGGATGCTAAGTCAAGGAGGCTCCTGCCCTTTCCTCCCAGGCATGATTCTTGGGTGATATGGCCCAGATCTCTCCTCTTGTCCCTGTTGCCCCTGGGCAGAACCAGGACAGGAAGGGCTTTGTGACCAGACCTGGGGCCATGCTGTGTTTTCAGCCAAGGGAGAAAAGTCTCTACCAGGCTTTGGACAACATGACCTTGGATGAGTGGTTCAGCCTTTCAAGGCTTCTGTTCTCCTCCCTCTGTAAAACAAGGGCTCAGATGAGGTGGACCTAAGAAGCCACCCAGCTCTGGCCCTCTGTGATGATAACGTCAAAAGCTTGGTTTAGGGAGACGAGGTGGTCCAGTCTGAGACCCCTGTCTCCCTTTTCCTGTAAAACAGGGATCAGAGTAGCTTGTGATGAGGTCTGGCTGTATGCTGAGAAATGGCCAGGGAACCAGAAAGAGCCACAGTTCACTTCTCTGGGATCCAAGGTCAGATGGGCCAGAGGAGGTGGGTTGCAATGAGCTGTGGGTCCAGGAGTTGGGGCGGCAGGCTGTCGTGGCCTGTCCTAGGTGACTGGAAAAAGTGACCTGCAGAAAAACAAAGGAACCTGCCTACCCCTGGGCCAGCAGCCTGTGGATCTCAACTGCTCAGGGCCTTCCCCACTAATTAATAAATATTTGACTTTCCCATTATGGAGTTAATATGCAAACTTTGAGTCACATGCTGCTGAAAATACAGGCTGTGCAGAAGCCCCAGAGAGGCACCGTGGGGGCTTGTGGCGAGGTGGGGGTACTCAGGGACTGGGCCTCGTCCCTGTCCAAGGGTCCAAGGAGGGTGGAGCCAAGGCAGCTGTCCCAGGAGGCAGACATGCGCACCCACCCTCCTCAGCTGGACCTTGGGTAAGTGATGTGGCCTCTCTGTGCCCCACGCTGCTCTTCTGTGGCTGAGGGTAGCGTGCCCACCCTGCTCCATCCCCATGAACCCCTAGGGCACAGGCTTTGGGACTGTCTAAGGGTCAAATACAGGCTGTGCCCTGATGGGGGTGTGTATGTATGGTCTTGGACAAGTTAGTGACTGTGCCTTGGTTTCCTCTGCTGTGACATGGAGACAGGAATGGAAGGAGAGGACCCCGCAGGGCCTAGCAGCTGACCCAGATACCTCACCTGCCCCCATCCCAGGGGCGGGAGCCTCTCCCACAATATCCATACCCACAAGGGGGCAAGAAACTCCACCACCCATATTGCTCGTGATAGATGAGAAGCTTTGAAGGGCTTGTCGTCCAAGAGGATCAGGGAGCAGCTCTTCCCCAATTCCCACCCTCACCCCACCCCCGCCCTACAGACCCTCAGGACGCCGACAGGCTGGAGCTACTGCCTAAGTGAACCGCTGCCCACCAGCATTCCTGCAGGTGCCACTGCTTCCACTGATGCTAATAAAAGACGGAAGAAACAAAGCAATTTAAAATTCCAATGAAATTAAAAATAAATCTAGGGCCGCACAGCAGATTCAGTTACGTAGCTATTGCTGAGTGCAGCCTGAGGGATGGAAGGAAGGCCTGGGGCCGCCCCTGCCGCAGGTACCAAGCCTGCAAGAGGACAGAGGCTCAGAGATGAAGGGCCAGGAGCAGGCCAGATAGATCTCATCCCTGTTTAGGATTTAACAACTGAAAATAAGCTCCAAGCCAACTAGGAAGGAAGTCAGCCTCTTTCATTTACCAGAGTCCAACCATGATCCACTACAAACAAACTTGAGGCTTGATAAAATCAGAGGGAGACAAAGATCCGAATCACTGCTTGTCCACACACTGCAGAGAGGCTGTGGCCAGCACAGGTAAGCTAGGACAAGTAAATTAAAAGGTAGTATAAGGATTAGAAAGGAGTAAAATTATCTGCATAGAAAAACCCAAGAGCCCAATTGCAGTAGTCCCAGCTACTCAGGAGGAGTCCAAGAGATCAGCCTGGCCAACATATTGAGACCCTGTCTCTAAAAAAAGAAAAAAAAAGAAAACCCAAGAGAATAAGACTTTAGCAACGTAAGATCAACATACAAACGCAACCATACTCCCTGACAGCAGAGGTTGGCAAACATTTTCCGCAAAGAGCAGATATTTTCAGCTTTGTGAGCCATACGGTTTCTTTTGTAATTTATTAACACTCCAGTTCTTGCAGGAATACAGCCACAGACATACATAAATGAATGGGTGTAGCTGTGTTCCAATAAGACTTTATTTACAAAAGCAGGCAGCAGGCCAGATTTGGCCCACAGGCAGTAGTTTGGGACTCTTTTTTTTTTTTTTTCTTTGAAACAGGGTCTTGCTCTGTTACCCTGACTGGTGGGCAGTGGCATGGTCATGGCTCGCTACAGCCTCGACCTCCTGGGCTTCAGTTATACTCCCACCTCAGCCTCCTGAATAGCTGGGACTACAAGCTCATGCCACCATGCTCAGATAATTTTTTAATTTTTAGTAGGGATGGGGTCTCACTATGTTACCCAGGCTGGTCTTGAACTCTTGCCTCAAGTGATCCTCCTGCCTCAGCCTCCCAAAGCACTGGGATTACAGGCATGAGCCACTGCATCTAGCCTGTCCATTTTTAAGTTCAGCAATTTGTCTTTTTATTAAGTTGTAAAACTTCTTCATATATTCTAGATACAAGTCCCATATCAGGCACATGATCTGCAAATATTTTCTCCCATTCTGGAGTTGTCTTCACTTTCTTTGTGGTATCCTTTGAAGCACAAAAGTTTTGAATTTTGGTGATGTCACAATGTCTTTGGTCACTTGTATTTTTGGTGTTTTTATCTAAGAAGGCTTTGCATAACCCAAGGTCATGAAGATATACACTCCTGTGTTTTAAGAGTTTTCTGATTTTAGCTCTTCCATTTAGGTCTGTAATTCTTTTTTTTTTTTTTTTTTTTTTTTTTGAGACAGAGTTTCACTCTTGTTGCCCAGGCTGGAGTGTAATGGCGCAATCTCGGCTCACCGCAACCTCTGCCTCCCGAGTTCAAGCGATTCTCCTGCCTCAGCCTCCCAAGTAGCTGGGATTGCAGGCATGCGCCACCATGCCCAGCTAATTTTGTATTTTTAGTACAGACACGGTTTCTCTATGTTGGTCAGGCTGGTCTCGAACCCACGACCTCCGGTGATCAGCCCGCCTCGGCCTCCCAAAGTGCTGGGATTACAGGCATGAGCCACTGCGCCCAGCCTGTAATTCATTTTAAGTTAAGTTTTGTGTACATCATGAGGAAAGGATCTGACTTCATTCTTTTGCATATCGATACCTAGCTGTCCCAACAACATTTGTTGAAGAGACCAATCTTTCTCCTATTGAGTTGTTTTGGTTCCCTTGTGAAAATCAATTGACCATAAATGTAAGGGTTTATTTCTGGATTTTCTATTCCATTGACCTGCATGTCCATCTTTATGCCAGTACCACATTGTCTTGATTCCTGCAGCTTTGTATTAAGTTTTGAAATCAGAAAGCGTAAATGCTCCAACTTTGTCCTCTTCCTTCAAGACTGTTTTGGCTATTCTGAGTCCCATGAAGTTTAGTCTCAGCTTGTCAAGTTCTGCAAAGAAGCCAGCTGAGGTTTTGATAGAGATTTGCATTGGATTTATAGATCAACTTAGGGAATATTGCCATCTTATTATTGTCTTCCAATCCATGAACACAGGGTGTCTTTCCATTTATTTTTCTTTCAACAATGTTTTGTAGTTTACAGATTTTGAGTTTTGCTCTTTTGTTAAATTTATTCCTCAGTCGTCTTTTTGATGCTGTTGTTATTGGAATTTTCTTAATTTTTGGACTCCTTGTGAATAAATAGAGTTGATTTTTGTATATTGATCTTGTATCCTGCAACCTTGCTGAACTTCTTTATTCTAATAGTTTTTTAGTGAATTTCTTAGGATATCCTGTATACAAGATAATGTCATCTGTGACTAGAGATGGTTTTACTTCTTTCTAATATGAATGCTTTTTTTTTTTTTTTTTTTGTCTAATTGCTCTGGCCAAAACTTTTAGTACAATATTGAATAGGAGTGGAAAGATACTTTGTCTTATTCCTGATTGTAGAGGGAAAGCATTGAGTCTTTTACCATGAAGTATGATGTTAACTATGTAGTTTTCATAGTTTTTTGAGTGTTTTTATCATGAGGGATATTGATTTGGCAAATGCTCTGTGTCTACTGGGATGAAGATGTGGTAGTTGTCCTTCTGTCAATATGGTATTAACATTAATTGATTTTTGGATGTTGAACCAACCTTGCATTCCTGGGATAAGTCCCACTTGGTCATGGTATATAGTCCTTTTTCTAAGTGGCTGGATTTAGTTTGCTAGTATTTTGTTGGTTTTTGCATCTATATTCATAATGGCTCTATGGTCCATAGTTTTTTTGTGTGTAATATCTTTGTCTGGTTTTAGAATTAGGGTAATACTGGCCTTACAGAATTCATCTGGAAGTGTTCTCTCTTTTTTTTATGGAAGAGGTTGTGAATAATTAATTCTTATTTAAATGCTTGGTAGAATTCACCTATGAGGCCATCTAGGTCTGGGCTTTTCATCGTGGGTAGTGTTTTGATTGCTAATTCAATCTCTTTACTTGTTATAGGTCTATTCAGATTTTCAATTTCTCAAGTTAGTCTTGGTAGTTGATGTCTTTCTAGGAATTTGTCCATTTCCTCTAAATTATGAAACTCTGACAAAAGAGGCAAATGGCCTTTATGGAGAAGATAAGTTTATTCAGTGGTATTTTTTAAAGACCTAAATAAACTTAGAAATATGTCATGCATATAGACAGAGATTCAAATGGAAGAAATTCAGTCCCTACATCTTGAGCATTTGTGTGTGTGTAACTCAAAAGTTGACTTAATTGATAAAAACAAAGGGACCAAAAATGGCCAAGGCACTTTTGAGAAAGAAGTATCAGGGTTGGGGAAGGGGCTTGTCCTGTTACAGCTTCAAGTTGAGACAGTGGGATCAGCAAAAGGACCAGGAGACAAAGCAGGGGTTGCAGATCACTGGGGAGACATATGCCATGCTGGGACAAGTGGTTATCCACAGGGAATAAGTGACAGAGGAGCCCTCCTACCTCACACCATACCCAAAAAGGAATCCCAGGCAGACTAGAAATCTAACTGTGGAAAGCAAAACCATATCATTCTTCGAAGAAAATGATGGAGAATATAATCCCCAGGATAGAAAGGATTTCCAAAATGAGAGAAAAAAAAGACAAGCCACAAATTGAGAGTGGGTGTCTGCAACACTTATAATGGACCAGTGTCCAGAATAGAGAGCCACGGATATGGCTGCAGAAAGACAATGATGGGAACAGGCAGGGAGCCAGGGGTGGGGAGGGGGTGGGACGGGTAGGTGAGTCAGAACAACACGTATATGGCTGGAGACAGACAGGAGTAGGTCTATGTCTGGAGAAGGCGAGAGATGAGGCCGGGCTGAAGGCAAAAGGACAGGCAGCAACATCAGGACAAGACAGGAAACACAGACAAATCTGGGGCCCTGGGTGCAGGCAGAGAGTAAGGTGTGGGCTCCCAAAGACAGAGCCCAGCTAGGGAGTGGGCAAGGGAAACTGAGGCACATGGGAGCATCAAGAAAGTCAGGCTGGAGAGGGATTAAAGTGTCCCCAGCCCCACCAGCAGGGCCACCTTGGCCGCTCCAGGGCTGTGGGGTGTGGAAGGTGCGTGTGGATAAATGTGTGCCCGGAGCACCTGACTGTCTTTGTATGTTGAGGGTGTCCCTGAATGTCTGGGCACACATGTGAGCATCTCAGCACACGTATGTAGCTTGTGTGTGTGCACATGTTAGAGAATGAGAGGCAGGGTCCTTTGTCCAGGGCCCATTGTTCGCTGCTACCCTCCACTGCCAGTTCTGGCCCAGAAAGAGCTAAAAGGAAGGTGGCCAGCCTTTTCTGAGCACCTGTACCAGGCTGACTGACATGCATTCTGTCATTTCATCTCCATTCCTCTGCCCTCACGGGAAACAGACATCAGGAGAGCTGCAGTCACTTCCCTGAGGTTCCCTGGCTGGTCACTGGGATGTGTGGATTCACACCTGTGGCTGACCTCAGGGGCCCTCAGGCTACCACCCTAGTCATTCGGCTGGGGCAGGGTCCCTGGGACAGCCAGGAAGGTATGGAGCAGCCACTCCTGCCCCTCCCCACACCCCTCCCATAGAGGCTGGAGAACAGCTGTGTCTGCCCTAGCCCAGCCGCTGTCCCTGCCCCCCCTCCTGGGCGACCTCATTAGGGATTCTGCCTCTGCCACCAGCTAATTAGTGTCATGTTAATTGAGCATTCAGGAGGCTGCCACCTCCAAGGGCAGAGTGTGGCAGCAAAGGGGAATGCAGATGTGGAGCTGCTCCCCCTGGCGAGCTGGGGCCAGGCCCTGTGCCAGGGACCCCTTCCATCCTAGAGAAGCCCTGGACACCCCTTGCTCCCCCATTTCAACACAGATAATACCCTGAGCCCTAACAAAGGAGGCAGTAGACAAAGCGTGCAACGGCTTGAGAAAGAAATGACACTGGGTGAACACCTACTGTGTGCTTGCACACCTTTCACTCTCCCCTCTCCTATGGGAAGGCGAGAATTTGCTCCCTTCTACCGTCCAGAAAGCTGAAGTCCACCAAGGGAACCCCTTTCTCCAGGGGCATGCCCAGTGAAGCAGTAGGAACCTAGGACCGCAGGGGGATCCAGGAGGTAGCTCTAGTGCCAGCAGAACCCACCTCCAAGCCTCCTGACTGCCACTCCCAGCTCCTTGGACAGGCGACTTGCCCTCTCCAAGCCTCAGCTGCTTATCTGTCAAATGGGGGCAGCCCCAGAATGCACCCCACAGGATGGTGAGGGCTGAAGAACACACACGCCTCTCCCTGGACCCAGCCTGGCTCTGCCTGGCTCACTCTGCGGTAGGTACCTGGGGTCCCATATCACAGGCCCTGTGGTGCAGTGTTGCAGTCCAAGCTCCCCGCTGCTCCATGGTCCCTCTGGCATATCCCCAACCCACTCCGCCTGCCCTGCCCCCTCCTCAGCTTCTGGAAGGCCCACTCTTGTGTCTCCCTATAGCAACATTAAATCCCACTCAAAGGGCTGGTTTTAATTGGCTTAATATACTCGTTAATAACCGCATCTATTTAACACACCTGTAAAAGGCCCATAACATTAACTTAATGGCAGCGGCAGCTCGTCCAGCACTTCCAGCCCAGCCAGCCTTTTAAATTTCCCGACAAGTCTTTAATGGGGGCCGCAGCAGGCAGAGGCAGAGTAGGGGAAGGAGTGGCCCCAGTACACAGTGGGGAGCACCCTGGCTTCTGCACGTTTGAGCCCAGATGCTGCCTGGCAGCTGCCCCTGCAACCTCTCAAAGGCCTGGGAGCGGGATTCTTTGGCCTTGGAGCCGCCATCCATGGGACGCTTTCCAAGCACCTTCGGTGGTGGCAGCTGCAATTATTTAGATGTCAGGGTGGTGAGAAAAAACAGGATCTGCCCTAGAAGGTCTCCAAATCTAGCCCAGGAGAAAAGTAGACCGACAGCTACAGCATGGGGGTCCTACGAGGACACATCAGGGGCTGCCTGGCTGGGGGACACCTTGGCTGAGACCTGAGGGTCAGGAGAGCCAGTGGGCCAGGGGTATGTAGGCAACCCCTCTTACTGCATTTACCCAGCACACAACGCAAGCTGCTACTGTGTACCACGCACCAGTGGGCACCAGTGCATGGTGGAACGCTGGGTGGAGGCCGTGCCTGCCTCATGGACAGCACCCCCACACACACATTTCACCACTTTGGATCAGGTGCTGTGACTCACAGATGAGGCCCTTTGCATAGGGGCGTGGGGCAGGGGAAACACATACAGACCCGGAGAGCAGTCTGTCCAGGTGGTCAGCACGGGGAGGCAGTGCTTCAGTTAGACCCTAAAGGACCAGTGAGGCTCCGGTTATGGAGGGAAGAGGGCACATCAGTGTGAGAGAATGGGCCCGAGCCACAGTACCAACGCTGCCCAGTGACTGAGAGCAGGAGCCAGGGGGATGGAGGACCTGGGCTCAAATCCTGGCTCACAAATCCTCTCTCGGCCACCAGTGGTCTCAAACTGGCAGCCTGTGGGCCACAGCCCGCCCACCTGGTTTGTGGTTGGCCCTGCTGGGTATTTGAACGCTGCTTAAATGTGAACATTCTCTGGTCAGGACACACTCTCCCTGCCCACCTCAGTCCCTGCCATCTGTCCTCTCTAGGCATTTGTTTGTGACCCCCGCTTGACACCCTACTCCTTGAATGTCTGACCTTCTCTTCTGAAGCACGGGGCTGCCACAAGGACTGCGGAAGGGCAAGGCCATGAGGGTTTGGCACAATGCCTGGCCTGGAGTGAACAGTCAACAGAGGGTGGCGTATGAGAGGAAGCTGGGGACGCCGTGTGTGGCTCCAGGGGCCTGCGGGAAGGAGGCCTGGGCCAAGTGGCCAGGGCCTTGAATGCCACCCTCAGCAGCTCAGACTCATGCAAGCAGGAGCTCAGTGGAGGGGTTACAGAAAGAGGCAGCTGGGAGCTGGGAGCTTGGAGGCAGTGGAGGGGGCTCCGACGAAGTCATCAACCCCACAACCATGCCCCCACTGAGGGCAGGCACTGAGCTAAGCCGGCTCTTAACACCTCTCACAGAACCTCCCAGGTCAGCAGCAGCATTCACCCATTTCACACAAGGGAAAATGAAAGCTCAGAGAGGGACAGTGGTGTGCCTAAGGCCACACAGCCAGTGTGTGGCAGAGCTGGGACTTGAACCAGATCTGTGGCTCAGAGTCCACGTTCCACCTGCAGCCCCACCCCCAGATGCTGTAAGGCTGCCCCCTCAGGCCTCTGTGCTCTTCCCAGGAGCAGAAGCTGCCTCACCAAGGCGGGTGGCAAGCCAGAAGGGTCCACGGGAGTACGAGGAGCTTTGATGCAGCTGCCAAGGGCACTACCCCAGGTTCCAGGCAGGACCCGAGGAGGACAGGGAGCTGTGCGCCCCTCCCCGCATCCTAAATCAATACTCAGTCACTGGCTGCTGGCAATTATAGAAAAGCACAGAGGAGTAAAATCCCCCTGCCATCCCATAACCCAGGCCCTCTTCCCCAGGCAGGCTGCTGTCAGCATTTGGGGCTTGTTCCTTCACACCTTGGTTCTATCTCCTTCCAGAGAGAAGGAGAGAGCCTGCGAGGGTGTAGTAAGTTACAGGCATGTGGGAGCCGCCTGTTTCCATGTGCCTCCCCGTCCATATCCCCCACATCTCCAGGCCTCTCGAACCTCATGTTTAGGGCCCAGCAAGTCCCATTGCTTCTGAGGGCCCCTGGGTGTGGGTACTCTGCCTGGAAGCCCAGGGCTTCCTTTGGCCCCTTTCCAGCCAGCAGCCTGGGGGGTCGTAGGAAGACCTGAGTCAGATCTCTCCTCTCGGCTCAGAACCTTCCAACGCGGAGGAAACCCCCAGGTCCTGGCAGTGGCCCTGAAGCCTGCCAGTTTGCAGTGCACTCCCGCCTCTCCAGCCTGTCTTCCCCACCCACCCTCACCCTGCACCAACTGCTTCTACAGCTGTGCCAGGTCCCATGCATTCACCAACCCCCCAAGACTACCTTCCATCAACCATCCACATGGCTCCTTTGCCCACCTCCCTCCAATCTGTACTCCAAAGCCACATTATCAGAGGAGGCTTCTTTGCTGACCACCCTGTCCAAGCTAGGTGCCCCTGCATCTTGCCACTCATAGTCCCATGCCCTGCTGTTCTGGTTACTGTAGCTGTGTAGTAACCCAAAACCAGCAGTGCCAAACAGCCAGTCATGCTCGGGAATAGGGGCCGGGCACAGTGGGGAGGGTGCAGCTGCCCTGTGATGTCCCAGTGATGGTAGGGGCCATGGAAATCTTCTGAAGACCTGCATGCTCAAATGTTAGGCCTCAGCTTCGTCAGAATGCAGTGGCCAGGTTCCAAGGATGGAGGTCCCAAGAGAACATATTCCAGGTGGAAGGCACATTGCCTCTTACAACCCAGCCATGAGAGTCACACGGCGCCACTTCCATGGCATCCTATTTATTTGATAGAATGGAGTCACGAAGCCGCAGGCCCCCTCCCCACCATCCTTGCCACTGCTGAGAAGCTTGCCCCAGCCCGCTGGCTCACCCACTTCCTTCATGTAAGACCTTTTCCTGTCATTACATTTACCAAAATGGGACTGTGCAATTGCACTAAACACTCGCAGCTGGGCCCACTTTCAAGGGAGAGTCTAGAGCCTTCACCAAGCTGGGGTCAGGGCCCCAAGTAGTCTGGGACCCCAAGCCACCTCCATTGCTACTCTGGTGGAACAGGTTGGGTTTGAGGCACCCATGGGTGAGCTCAGGAAAGTCCTTCAGGGAAAAAGATGTAAAGGAGGAGCTGCAAACCCATTGGCTTTCAGGGGCCACCGGAGCACTGTGGCCAGGCCAGACTTCAGACAGGGACTCCAGTGACCTGGAGGCTCATGCCCCACCTGAAGGCACTCACATTCAAAGCACATTGAAGCACTGAGCAGCTCCCCCAAGCCCATCTCTAAGAGGGACTGGGGCTCAGGGCCACCAGCTGGAGGTTGCTAGGTGCCAGGCAGAAGCCCAGGGCAGGTGTGAGAGCTGCCTCCCTGGGTGGCCTCCCTGCCTCCTTGAGCCCCTAGGCTGACTCTGTGGTCCCTTCTCAGGACTGTCCTCCTCCTGATTCTAGGGAAGAGGAGGGCCTCATGAAGCCCCTGGCTTTGCCCCGCCTCAAGGTGGAGGTAGGGTGAAGACAGCCTGGAAAGCAGACAGACTGGGCCTGAATCTCAGCTCCACCCTTTGCTGATTGCATGCTTTTGGGAGACTCTGAGCTTCCACTTCCTGCTCTGTACAGCGGGAACTGCATGAGTCACCTACTGCCGTGTGACAAGTAAAACTCAGTGGCTTAAGGCAGCAACAGTCATTTAATATTTCTCATGGTTTCTGTGGCTTAGGAAGTTGGGAGCAGCTTGGCTAAGTGGTTCTGCTCAGGGTCTGTCATGAGGTTGCAGTCAGGATATTGGCCAGGGCTGCACTCTCATCCAAAGGCCTGACTGGGGCTGGAGGATCTGCTTCCAAGAAGTCTCACATGGTCTTCTTGGCTGAAGGCTGCAGTTCATGGCCACATGGGCCTCTTTCTCCATGGGCTGCTTCAGTGTCCTGACACAACAGTGGCTTCCCCCAGAGCAAGTGGTCTGAGAGAGCGAGTGAGGAGGAAGCCACAACTACTTTTATGACTGAGCCCTGGAAGCCATATTCTTTCACTTCCAGAGTATCATACTAGTTATACAGGTCAGTCCTGTTTGGTGTGGGTCCCAGGGACTGGACAAGGGCATGAATACCAGGAGGTATAAAAATCATTGGAGTGAGTGGCAGATCATGGAGGCCAGCTGCCAAATGTCCTAACTTGTCTGTTTCCTCATCAGTAAAACAGGGACCATCTCCCACCTCTAGGTTGTTGGGGCCTCCAAACGAGAGTCATCAAGAAAAGACATGGAGGCTGGGTGCCGTGGCATCTCAAAGTGCTGACCTGTAATCCCAGCACTTTGAGACACCAAGGTGGGAGGGTCACTTGAGCCCACGAGTTCGAGACCAGCCTGGGCAACATAGTGAGACCCCATCTCTACAAAAAATACAAAAATTAGCCAGGTGTAGTGGCACACCCTTGTAGTTCCAGCTACTTGGGAGACTGAGGCAGGAGGATCACTTGAGCCTGGGAGGTTGAGGCTGCAGTGAGCTACGACTGTGCCACTGCATTCTACCCTGAGTAAGACCCTGTCTTAAAAAAAAAAGAAAGAAAAAAAAAGCCATGGCCCTGGAGCCTAGCACATACTAGACGCTCACCAAAATGAGCTTCTGTATTATGGCACTTTCTGTGGAATGGCAGAGGGACCAGGTCACCCTCAATGAGCCCTGTTGACCACATGGGGGCAAAATGCCCCTTCTTTCAGTGAATGGGGACTAGGAACAGGCACTCCTTTTTTTTCTTCTTCTTCTTAAGGTTTTAAACACCTAATTTATTCCATCCATTAGATAGATTTTGTAGATTTAATCATTTTCACAGTTGGTGGCTCATTGGATACTCAAGATAAACTCCAAATGAAAGTATAATGGTGAGGACAAATGAGTTTTCACACCACAATGGCAGAAACTTGCTTGGGAAGAGAGTTTAAGAGGAACAAAAATACATACAGATATAATTTTTTTTTCCCCGGCAGCTGCTTTTGCTGACTCCAGTAGGTTACCACAGTTAATTTCACCAGTTTTGTTCATCTGTAAAATTGCATAAAAGTGACATTTTTGTGCTCATTATAGCAACTGCTGATTTATGGCTGGTAAATGAAGAGCTGGTCCCTTTTTTGCGGGACTCTCCGAGTGGCGCTAAGTGCCCATGAAATTGCTTGTATAATGTAGTTTAAATCCAATCTCGGAGAAAGATTCCCCCGTTGGCCAAAGTGACATTTCCATTCTCCACACTGAGTTTATTTTAGGCCACTTAGGAGGAGGCTGCCCCGGGCAGAGTCGGGATGGGGGTCCATGGCTGGGTCCACTTGCCCAGCCCCAGTGAGGCCAGATGAACGGAGAGCCACCTACTTCTTCACTCCCTGCTGCCCTGGCCAGGTCAGACCACACCCTTCACCCCAGGGCAGAGGCAAATAAGTCCACCAAAGCTCATTTGCCTAGGCTCATAGGCCTGCCCATGCCTTACCCTGCTTAAAACCTCCTATGGCTGCCCAGTGCCCCACATTGGGGCCTCTCCCCCCTTGGCCCTGCTGACAGTTGGGACTGGACCCTTTTCTGTGGCAGAGCTGTCCTGTGCATTGTAGGATGTTTAGTGGCATCCCAGGCCATGACCCACCCGATGCCAGTAGCACCTCTACCCCTAGCTGTGACAGCCAAACATGTCTCTACACACAGCCAGAGTGCCCCGTGCAGTGAGAGCCGCTTTCCTGCAGCGAAGAGGCCCTCCCGGCCGGCCACCTCTCTTGGGCTTCTCTCTGCAAGCCTGCCCCAGTGCCTCTCTCCTCCCGAGTCATTTGCAGTTCCCACCCTGACTACTTCTCTGCCTCAGGGCCTTTGCCTGGGCTGTTTACTCTGCCTGAAATCTGTTTCTCCCTCCCTTTTCACCTCTTCTACCAGTGGCCCAGGACTTAACCAGGATACAGTTCCTTTTGAGAAGCTGTCTCTGGACCCCCATGTCCCGCCACCACCTGTTCTTCTCCATCCCATTTCACTTGGATTGGTTGTGAGCCCACGAGGTGTCAGGGACGATGCTTTAGAAGGCCAGCGGCCTTCTGATCAGTGGGGAGGTAGCAGGGTCTGCACTCTATCCCTAGCTGCGATGCCAGTCCCACCTGTGCCTGTCGGAAGGGTGGCATGAGTCCCCTGCCCCTTTTATGGGAGGGCCCTTCCTCTGGGCAGATGGGGAAGGTATTAATACTCACGCTCACAGAACAGCAGCTTTTGTTAACGCCATCTACCACACATGACCCGTCAAACCCTCCCAGCCATCTTGGGAAGTAGTATTAGCAGTAGCATCACCCCATTTTACAGATGAGGAAGCAGAGGCCGAGTGGTGAAGCTCCTCTCCCAAGCTCCCCTGAAAGTAATGAGCTCCAAGCACCTATCATGTACCTCACCCCCTACTGAGCCCCCTGGCGCCTCCATTCCTTGAGGCCACCTTGGAGACCTGGCATGATCATGACCCCCATTCTACAGGTGGGAAAACAGGCTCAGCTGGGAAAACTACATGCCCAGGACCATTCCATCCGCCTCATGGAACTCCACCACCACCACTCTCCACGCCCCCTCAGCCCCGGGAAAGCCGTGGGCTGCCCTTGGGAATGTCTCAGGACCAGGGAGGGGCTATGGATGGGGGCAGGAGTCTGCCCGCCATGGCCCTCCTTCTCCATGGCAGGGCCAGTTGTGTCCACTTATAGTGGGGACAGTCAGCCTGTAGCACAGAGCGTACCCTTCAGCCCCATGCAGGCGGCTCACCAAGAAAAGGCAGCAGCAGCCATGCTGGCCTTACAGGTGAACAGTAGACTCAAGGAGGGGCCAGGAAGCAAGAGGCAGCAGCTCGCCCTGGCGCTAAGCCCCATCTGCCGTGTTCACATAGTAGCACACTTAACCAGCCCATGAGGTGGGCAGGGGGTCATCATCCCGTTTCACAGGTGAGGAAGGAAGGCATAGGGAGGATAAATGGGTTAGAAGGAAGGAATGTCCCCCAGAGTGGTGACAGAATGAAAGATGACACCAAGCACTGGCAGGTTGTGGGGCCACTGGAACTCCTGTGCTCTGCGGGTGGGAGTGTAGCCTGGCATGGTCTCACGGATAAACGGTCAGGCATTTTCTCCCGAAGCCGGGCAGGGGCATCTCCCCTGTGACCTAGAAATTCCATTCCTGGGTATATTTCCAACAGAACTCTGCATGCACTAGGGGCCGTGGCACTGTATTTATTTACTTTTATTTTTTTGAGACAAGGTCTTGCTCTATCGGCCAGGCTGGAATGCAATGGCACAGTCACAGCTCACTGCAGCCTCCAACTCCTGGGCTCAGGTGATCCTCCCACCTCAGCCTCCAAAGTAGCTAGGACTACAGGCATGCATCATAATGCTTGGCTTTTTTTTTGTTTTTTTTTTTCCTCATAAAAACAAGGTCTTGCTGTGTCACCCAGTCTGATCTTGAACTCCTGGGCTCAAGCAATCCTTCCACTTCAGCTTCCCAAAGTGCTGGGATTACAGGTGTGAGCCACCTCACCCAGCTAGAAACAACCCAAATGCCATCAAGAATAGAAAGGATGGGCCAGGTGCAGTGGCTCATGCCTGTAATCCCAGCACTTTGGGAGGCTGAGGCAGGAGGATCACTTGAGCTCAGGAGTTTAAGACTGGCCTGGCCAACATGGCGCAACCCCGTCTCTGCAAAAAATACAAAAATTAGCCAGGCATGGTAGCGCATGCCTAGGATCACTTGAGCCTAGGAGGTCGAGGCTGTAGTGAGCCATGACTGCACCACTGCACTCCAGCCTGGGTGACAGAGCAAGACCCTGTCTCTAACAGAACAGAAACGATGAATAGATTGCGGCATAGTCACGCAACAAATACCATACAGCAATGAGACAGACCAGACTACTCCCCACACAGCCACCTGGATGACTCTCACATAGTATGAAGTGACAGAAGCCAGGTGCAAATGAGTACATACTGTAGAATCCATCTTACCACATACACAAACCAGGCACAACCAGTCCATGTTAGAAGTCAGAATAGTGGTTAGCGTGGTGTGGTTAGAGACTGGGAGGGGCCCAGGGACCCTACAGGGGATTAGCAATGTCCTGTCTCCTGGCCTGGGTACCATAAAACAGGTGTGTTCCTTTTGTGAAAGTCCATCAAGCTTATGATGCAGGCAGTTCCCTGCACTTTACACTGAAACTCGAAGTTTAAAAATGTAGAAGGAATAAGGAGTAAAATGAATGGGAAATGAGTGGAGGGGGCGGGACTCGTGAGCCCTGTGGGGAGAGGTTGGCATGGCCTCCTGATGGGCCCTCACACCTGCTTTCCTCCCACAGGCGAGGCGGTGGCCAGCGCCATGCATTCCTCCCGCTACCCGAGCCCAGCAGAACTGGACGCCTATGCCGAGAAGGTGGCCAACAGCCCGCTGTCCATCAAGATCTTCCCCACCAACATCCGTGTGCCCCAGCACAAGCACCTCAGCCGCACAGTCAATGGCTATGACACCAGTGGCCAGCGCTACAGCCCCTACCCGCAGCACACCGCTGGCTACCAGGGCCTTCTGGCCATTGTCAAGGCCGCGGTTTCCTCCTCCAGCACGGCCGCACCAGCTGGGCCCGCCAAAAGTGTGCTCAAGAGCGCCGAGGGCAAGCGGACCAAGCTGTCACCGGCCGCTGTGCAGGTGGGCGTTGCGCCCTACCCAGTGCCCAGCACTCTGGGGCCCTTGGCCTACCCCAAGCCACCTGAGGCGCCTGCTCCACCACCCGGCCTGCCCGCAGCCGCCACTGCCGCCTCCGTCATCCCCCTGCCGGGCCGGGGCCTGCCCCTGCCACCTTCCAACCTGCCCTCCATCCACAGCCTCCTGTACCAGCTCAACCAGCAGTGCCAGGCCCCGGGCGCCGCACCCCCTGCCTGCCAGGGCGTAGCTGTTCCCCATCCCAGCCCTGCCAAGCACGGCCCAGTGCCCAGCTTCCCCAGCATGGCCTACTCGGCTGCAGCCGGTCTGCCCGACTGCCGGAAAGGCACTGAGCTGGGCCAGGGAGCCACCCAAGCCTTGACGTTGGCTGGGGCCGCCAAGCCTGCAGGGTACGCAGACAGCGGCCTGGATTACCTGCTGTGGCCGCAGAAACCGCCCCCACCGCCGCCCCAGCCACTGCGTGCCTACAGTGGGAGCACGGTGGCCAGCAAGTCCCCTGAGGCTTGCGGGGGCCGGGCATACGAGCGGGCCAGCGGGTCACCCCTCAACTGTGGCGTGGGGCTGCCCACCAGCTTCACCGTGGGCCAGTACTTTGCGGCCCCCTGGAACAGTGTGCTGGTGACACCCACCAGCGACTGCTACAACCCGGCGGCGGCGGTGGCGGTCACGGAGCTGGGGCCGGGGGCAGCCCGGGAGCTGGCTGGGCCCCCTGCAGATGCCCTCTCGGGCCTGCCCAGCAAGAGTGTGTGCAACACATCGGTGCTGAGCAGCAGCCTGCAGTCACTGGAGTATCTCATCAACGACATCCGGCCGCCCTGCATCAAGGAGCAGATGCTGGGCAAGGGCTATGAGACGGTGGCCGTGCCCCGGCTACTCGACCACCAGCATGCCCACATCCGCCTACCCATCTACAGATAAGGCCTGCCCTGCGGACATACGGACATGCGGACAGGGCGCAGAGCCGGGAGGCAGGCCGCAGAACAGGGTGGGTGGCTCGCAGGGGCGCTCAGCCCCACCCTGTGCCTGCTGATGCCCACAGGGGAGCCAGGCTGGCTGCCGCCTCGCTGTGGCCGGATGGAGGGTGGCAGGGCAACCTCACATACCAAGGCCCCTCCCCACCATCGGTTGCCCCAGGACACAGTGAGGGCCTGGGGGCAGCCACTGACGCCCATGCCTTCCTTTATCTAAGCTGGCAGAGGCAGGGAGAGAGAAACCACTCAAAAACAGGAATGGGCCTCCTGGGACAGGGGCCCAGGCCAAGGTGGGATGCAGGAGGAAATAGGTGCACCAGAGTCAGGGTGGGGGCAGAGCAGCCCCCCCAGGGGTCAGGCAGCTGTGTCTCCCCACACTGGCTCCCCAGTATTCTGGAAAAGGGTACAGGAGGCCGATAGGAAGTCACTGGGCCCAAAGTGTCTCCCCACCAGCCAGGTGAAGACCACTCTGACAGAGGCTCCAGGGACTATACCAGTCTCCCTGTTCCTCCTTCCCCTACCCCCACCATTCCTTCCTAACACAGAGTTGCACCCCCATCCCCATTCTCCAAACCCTGGACTACCATATTCCCCCTTCCCTCCAATACATCTTATAGGGCTGCTGGGTACAGTTGTTCAGGCTGTGCACTGCACAAGGGCACCTTGTCCAAGGAGACACCACTTTCACCCAAACTTGTATATTTATTACAATTTTCTGCATCTTGAGGAAGGGGCATCATTTTCCTGTTCGCACAAAGGCACCACAGGGGCTAACAGTGGGCCTGCAATCTTAGATCCCATCCTTGCCTTCTTCGAGGGATCTCTTGGGACCCTCCTGGTTTTAACTGGAAGGCCCAGACCAACTCCTTTCCTGCAAACCACCCTCCAAGGCCTGTCCCACACGATCAAGGCAGGGAAAGATAGGCAGGAGTCCCCTCACGAAGTCCTCAAGCCCTGGCCCCTCTGGCGCTCTGGAAGCGGTACTGTATCTCTCTCCGAGGCCTGGTCAAGCACTAAGTGCATTTACAAATCTCTGAGAATGTTTTTTTTATACTAAAATTGACCATTATATTCTACTGTGAGAAGTGCAGTCTGCACTATATTGTTTTAAAAACGAAGAGAAAGAAAAAAAAAGGAAAACACAGATGGTGTCTCAGCTGTCGGGTTGCTTTTGTAGCTCTTGTTTTCGTTTTCTTTCTTCCTCCCCTTAGGAGTGAAGGGGGCTGTCTCCTCCCAGCTGACCAGGCTTGCAGCCCGGGAGGGAAGCAGGCCAGGAACCTCCGGGTACCTCCTGTGCGTGGAGCATCCTGCCCTCAGTGCTTCCCCTATTCCAGCTCTTTCAAGATGGACATTGTCATTTAGCACACAGGCTGATGGCTGCTAGGTCACGGCCATCAGTCGATCCCTAGAGCAGCAGAGACAGAACCAAACGGGGGCCCTCTCCCTCATTCCCTTCATGGTGGTCTCGGGGGTGCATCTCCCCTCCATCACAATTTCTTCCCAGTTCTTCCTCTGTGCCTGGCATGCTCCAAGGGGCCATGGTGGCAGTGGGGCTGGGGACAGGCCACAGTGGCTAGGCAGCAGCCATCTCCATGGCCAACCCCATCTCAGCCAGGCCAGACACCCCAGGCCCACCCACCCTCTGCTCTGGTGCCTGGGGATTTGCAGGAGACCACTGCTGCCCCAGGGAGCTCAGCGTTTATTAGGCCTTGGCTGTGCACCAGGCATTTTCCTACATACTGTATCTTGCCAGAGCCTCACAACACCCTTGCAGGGTGGGAGGCGTTCGAGAGGAAAAAACTAAGACGTGTAGCGACCTGTGCGAGGTCACACAGCAAATCTGTGGGAGGCTAGGGTTCAAACCTCACAGCATGGACTCTTCCCTGTGTTCCATTCCTGCCTTCGCCTCCTCCCAGCTCTTCTCTCCCAGCCTCCTAGCCCAATATCAGGGCCGGAGGCACTGGAGAACTTCCGGCTAAGGCAGGCCTCCCCTCCCATTCACAGAGCCCTGCCAGGGTGGCTGGCAATGGTGAAGTCCAGGGCAGAGATGGGGACAGAGGGGGGACGCCTTGGATTCGACTCTGTGGTGGGTGGTCCACCTCCCTGAGACCAGGCATCCACGTCGGGCAGCACATACTACCCAGTCCACAGAAGAGGAAACAGAGGCTCCGAGAGGAAGGGACTGTGTCCAGGGCGGGACCCAGGCCCTTCTGCACTGGGTCAATGAGCCAAGCACATCACCCCAGCCCCTGGGGAGCAGGAGCCGGGCCCTGCAGGGTGAGGAGCTGGGAAAAGCAGAGCTGCATGGAAGGCTGCTGGGAATCATCACAAATAGGACATAACTAGTATAAACTGCAATTGACAGAGTGCTTTTCTGACCTCACTTGAGTCTATCAGGTAGATGATAAAATCAGGCCCATTTTACAGATGAGGACACAACCTGACCAATGGCCACGAGGATGTTGAGAGGGAGCGAGGTGTTCCGGCTGCAAGCCCTACCCCCACCCTCATTCATAATCAAAGCCCGCCTTGGGTGCATCCGGAACCCGGGGGAGCCTGGACGGGGCAAGCCCAGCAGGCCCAGCCTCTGCAGTGAGCTAGACTTGGGTTCCAGTCCTGATAATGCCACCGTGAGTGACCCTAACCAATCCATTTCCCAAGGGGGGCGGCACCAGAACCAGAGATGGAATTCAAGCAGACAAAAGCACAGTGTGAGCACTCGGGAGGGAGTGGGGCAGGAAACCAAGGTCTAGGGCCAGGTGTTACACTGGGAGGTGGCCTATGACTCAGCTGTTCCCAGGTGTCACCACTGGGGCCACCCAAGCACCAACTTGGTCACCCAGGTCCCCATGTCCTTGGTCAACTGCCAGGCGTACCCACACTGGGGCATCAGGAGAGGGGAAACGGAAGAGGCTGGAGCCACTCTCCATGCCCGGTCCCTCATATTTGGATATCAGAGCAAAGGATGCACCTGCTATCCTGGAAAAACCACCTCATCCTCCACAGGGTGGGGTCTGTGTGCGTGGCAATGTAGGGGCGCATGGCACAGTCTGGGTCTGGGCCCAGGAACCCAGCTGGGGCTCTAGCCCTGACTACCTGTGCCTCCTTGGGCCTCAGTTTCCCCATCTAGGAACTGGGCTGGCTGATCTCAAAGTGCCCTCCGGTGGCCATTCTAGCATGGTTTCTTTATACAATCAGTCACCTTTGATTACCACATTGATGGGGGGAGGACAGGTGATGAAAGCATTGCTATCACTGCTACAATTACTGAGATCCCACACTTAACTACAGGCAGACCAGATACCAGGCTCGGGGCTAAACGTTACTTGTGCCTCACAACCACTCGGCGCAACAGAGGTGCATGCACCCACATTACAGACAAGGTTAGTGAGACCCACAGAAGGGCAATCACTTTGCCCAAAGTCACACAGCTGAGGATGAAGAATGGAGAAGTGGCTGGGATAGAACACAGGCCTGTCTGATTCTGAGTCCGAGTTCCCAGCTGCAACCCTTTGCAGAGAATAGAAAACAACTGTCAACCGCCAAATGTGGCCAATTGGGCTCCAGAACCCAGGCACAGCCTTGGATCCCAGAGCCCCAACTGCCCAGACATCCCGGTGGGTGAGGGAGAAAGAGGAGAAGCCACCATCTCATCCAGGCCCCGGGCAGGAGCTGCAGTCCTTCTCTAGGTCTCTGTTCTGACACTAGGATCCTTCTCTCTCTACTTAGCTGTCCTGGGCTCACACCCTTTACCACGGAGCTGTCCAATACGGTAGCCTGGTGTGCAGAAAACCTCGGCTATCACTTCCTGTCATAGTGACCATTAGAAGATCACCCCAGGTCAGAGACAGGTGACCTTACAGAGAGATCAGAGCTGCCCCAGAAGGCCACGGGGGCTCAGGCGCAGATTTGGATAGAGGAAGCTATGTTAGTAGACACTCACCTTTCCAGGGTGGCTCTGTGTTTTCTTCACTCATGTCCCTGTCTTTAGATCACAACCCCATTTCTGGAGCGGGGAAACTGAGACAAGTTCCAACTTCTGAACTTGCCATCCAAACAGCGACTCCTAACTTTGCCCTACTCAGCTCCCTCGGCTGCAGCCTGGACTCCTCCACGCGCAGCTCCACGTGTGCCCAGCACCACTGCGCCTGCCCATCCCTCCCGGGCGCTCTTAAAGGGCCCACACCCCGTCCCACCCCCAACGTTGGCCGGAGAAGGTGGAGTCCAGCCAGCGCGATAGGTGAGAGCAAGGGACGAAAGGTTTTCTGTTTAAATTGCCACCATCACCAGCGAGTGGCAGGGGGAGGGGAGGAGGCAAGAAAACTGAACTTAGCATCCCACTGACTCCACGTGTGACCCTGGGTGACTTGTGTGCCTCTCTGAGCCTCAATTTCCAGATCTGTTGAAGGAAGTGGTGGCACCTGGAGGAGTGAGGTGGCATCAGGTGATGTGTGGTCAGGATGATAGGGCAGATTCGTCCTGTAAGTGGACCCGTCTGAGTGCTGTGGGATGTAGTTGTCTGAGGGTCAGAACTCGTTCCATCCTGAGGCTGTGTGCAGGTGTGTGTGACCTCAGGCAAGTGATCACTCCTGAGTCATCTGTTTCCCAACTGTAAAATGAGGCTCCCACGGGGAGCTGTGGCTCGTACCTGTAAACCCAGCACTTTGGGAAGCAAAGGCTGGAGGATCACTTGAGCCCAGGAGTTCAAGACCAGCTTGGGCAGTATCATGAGACCCCTATCTGTATAAATAATTTTAAGATTAGCAGGGTGTAGTGTGTGCCTGTAGTCCCAGCTACTCAGAAGGCTGAGGTGGGAGGATCACTTGAGCCCAGGAGGTCAAGGCTGCAGTGAGCCATGATCGCACCACTGCACTACAGCCTGGGCAACAGAACAAGACCTCGTCTCATAAAATAAAATAAAATGAGGCTAATATTTTAATGTATGTACCATGTGAGGTTTAACTTAGGAGATAGGTGGTCAAATCCCCTGGGTAGCACAGAGCCATTAGGTAAAAGACATACAACAAAGGTGGAGTATTCCCATCCTTGCCTAGTGCAGCTGACTTCCAAGTCACCTTGGAAAGTGGGTTTCCCAGTCAAAAGAGTTTGAGAAACAGATGCCTATCCCGGCTCTTGGAGATACACAAATCGCATTAACATATTAAAGATGCTAACAGATCCTGCAGGCAAGATTCCCTTTTAACTTCTTTGCAGTGGCACAGTCTCGGCTCACTGTAACCTCTGCCTTCCAGGTTCAAGTGGTTCTCCTGCCTCAGCCTCCTGATTAGCTGGGATTACAGGCATGCGCCACTACACCTGGCTAATTTTTGTATTTTTAGTAGAGATGGGGTTTTGCCATGTTGACCAGGCTGGTCTCAAACTCCTGACCTCAAGTGATCTGCCTGCCTTGAAGGCCTCCCAAAGTGCTGGGATTACAGGCATGAGCCACCACGCCCAGCCCCCTTTTAGCTTGAACCCAGCATTTCCCTAACTTTTTTGACCACCTAAGTTTTTGTTTCCACCTATTTACACCCCATGGAACAAACAGGACTTCAGGAAATGCTGAGTCCTGCCTCTTGTATTGCAATTGGGGAAACTGGGTAAGTCCTTTCTCCTCTCTGGACCTCAGTTTCCCCAATTACACTGCAAGGACTCATAATGAGTTTGTGGCAGAGCAAGGACTGGAAACCAACCCTGACCTGGGTGGCTGGGTCTCATTTCTAGTACGCCCTAACTGGTCCTGTCCATCATATTGAATTAGGCACAAAAGAAGGGGAAGGCCCTCAGGGAAGAGGAAGAAGCCACATTTGAGAAGTAGGGATGAGTACTCTTATTTTGAAAGAGAGGAAACTGAGGTTCAGAGAGGGGAGGCAACTTGCCTGAAGGCACACAGCAACTTGGTCCTGAACGCTCCAGAGACAGTCGAGGCCACCTTCTCTCCTTCTTGGGGTGAGGGTACGAGGGTGGGGGTGGGATATTTCCTGTCTCAAAGCCTCAGGGCACACCCAACAGGGTGCTCACAGGGAGTCTTCCTGATCACATCCCCAGGTTCCAAGCTTCCTTCTGAACCCCTCTGAGGAGGCCCCTGCGTGTGACAACAGCGGCCCCTGGTGACCAATCTCCAGGACCTCAGCAGCCTTACCCTGTGCTAGCCAAGGGCAGATCTGTGGGATCCAGAGGGTGTACCCCCAAAACTAAGCGGTGCCAACAGAACGGGGACTCTCTAATGTCACTAAGAACCTTGAGGTTCTAAGAAGACCCTAAGCTGAGATCTGCGGACCTGGGTTTGAGTCCCCGCTCCAAACCCCAACCTCTCCTGCCCTTACCTGTTAGCAGCCATTACAGCCTGCTGCTATGGAGAAATAGAATGTGGGCCTGCTTTGGAAAGACCAAAAACACTAAGTATATATAAAAAAAAAAAAATCCTGCCACCCCCTAGAAAGGTTCAACTCCACCACATCCAGGCTATGTGTCCTTAGTCATGGGCATTTACTTGATTGGGTCTCACTTTCTTCATCTGTAAAATGGGGATACAAATTTGTACTTGTATCAGCATGATTTGGGCCAAATATCAGAAAATCCCCCTGACTCAACTGGTTTAAATGAGAAAGAACATTTATTCTCTGGAATAATCATAAGAAGCCTTAAGGCAGGGTGGCCTCACAGTTGGTTAAAGCAGCAGCTCAATGGTGTCATCAGGGACCAATGTCCTTTTCATCTTTGTGTTCTGTCAAGGCCCCTCAGGGGCACAAAGTGGCTGCTGCAGTTCCGGGCATCACATCCAGATGCAATAGTGACCAGCAACAGAGAGGATAGTCTTTTCCTAGATTTCTCTTACTTTCCCAGAAACTTTTCCCAGAATTCCCCCTCCGCCAGCAGACCTCCCCACTTGTCTCATGGGGCAAAACTGGGTCACATGGCTATTCCCACACTGATACCTAGTAAGGGAAGGAGAGTCACGGTGATTGGTTCAGGTGTTGTAAGGAAGAGGGGGCATGATTTCTAGGATGGTACAAACACTGGTTCATGAGCTCCCGCACATGGTTCCTGAGATTATGAATCCCAAACACTGAGCACGGCGTCTAACACATGGCAGGTGCCTTATCCATATTGCTTCCCCCTTTCTCTGATTCCCTCTAAGAACACAAGACTCCCAGCCTGGCCTCTCCTGAGCCAGCCTTCCACCCCTCAATCCTGGGGCTTAGGTCTCCACCACTCAGTGCCTCTCCCATCCTGACCTCTGGATCCATCACTGCCCTCCCTCTTATTTCTATCTCAAAAGCTTGGGATGAACAAAGATCACTTCGTTGTCCTCAGTGACACTAGATTCCTAAAGAATAAAAGATAGGAGATGCTAGATTCTTATATAAATGCTTTCACCAGGGAGCCAAAAATTAATAACAGCATGAACAGAGGCCTGGAGTATTTAACCACTCCATCCAGACAACTGAAATGATCCGAGTACACCGTTATCTGGGCGAGGTGCGGGGACTGACTGCCGACTACGACATTATCGCATTCGGAAATGTCAGAAGCATGCATTTTGCAGGGAGATGAACGGTGTGGCTGAATATGGCTTTTGATTAAAACAAAATTCCCAGCATTCATCTAAAACAATAATAACAGCTAATAATAACAGGGCATGTAATAATGAACCATTCATAGGCATAAGAGGTAATTGTTCAATTAAGATCCCAGAGTTTCAGAGACTGTCTTTTCTGATGGGGTCCCTTTGTTTTTGCCTCCAGTAGCACTAATTCTTTCCCAGTAGTGCTTTAAACTTGGGAAGAAAAAAGCCCTCCTGTCAAATATGACATACAAGTGCCTTATCATTATTAAATACACATACATGCACACAATAAGCAGTCCTTGTTGGAATAAAGTTAGGGGTATGGCGCTCTCAGTGAATGCTGACAGGCTTGGGAGCTCCGTGAAAGTGACAGGCAAGAGCCTGGGCCTTCACTGCAGAAGTGGTCTGGCCTCGTTACCTCTCACTGCCCAGGGACCGGAGTGCTTTCTCTCCAGCATGGGTTCTGAAGACAGAATGCCTGGGTTCAGCTCCCAACTCCACCACTTAGCATCCAGGTGCCCTGGGCAAGAGTCTTCATCTCTTTGAACCTGTTTTCTCATCTATAATACGGAATATAGTAGACATTTAGTTTCTTTGGCCTGCCTGGGTTCTATTTACTCCCTCTTCTAGTGTCTGTAACCATTAGCTATTGCTGCCTGCACTTAAAACACACACACACAATCATAAAAAACCTGTGGTATCCAAAAACATTAATTTCTCATGCAGCTGCCAGGTTCCTCTGATCTCAGCTAGGTTGCCTGGGGTGACTTGGGTGTCTCTTATCCTCTTCCTGAGGGCTGGCCCTGGCATGTCTGCTAACATCCCATTGGTCAAGACAAGTCACATGCTCAAGCCCGGGTATGGGAAATTATGCTTTGCCCTCGGTGGGAGGACATCACAAAGTTAGACTGCAAAGGGCACACAGGGCAGGAGAACGGAGAAGGGCATCTAAACTAAGGATGCTGCTTTTTTACAGTCTTCGGAGACGATGAACCTCCTGTCACAGGAGGTATGCAAACAGAGAGGTGTAGGCTTGGTGGTAAAAAGGGAGCAAGCGTGGATATAGGGTTGGGATAAATTAATGATTCCCAAATATCAATCATTTCTATAACATAGTCATAATTTTCCCCATGAACGTTTATTCATTTAATATAGTTCCTTAAATCATCTAAGTATTTTTTTATAAGCTATATTTTTATTATTAAATGACTTTCTTGTAAACTACACTTGAGACCACTACTTCATCTAGAAAACTGTATCATTTGCCATAAAGAGAAGGCTTTATTACTCTAAAAATAAAATGAAATTAAAATGTTTTTTATTTTATTTATTTATTTATTTTTGAGACACAGTCTCACTCTGTCACCCAGGCTGGAGTGAAGTGGCGCAATCTTGGCTCACTGCAACCTCCACCTCTCAGGTTCAAATGATTCTCCTGCCTCAGCCTCTCGAGTACCTGGGATTCCAGGTGCACACCACCACACCCAGCTGATTTTTTTATTTTTTTTGTAGTTTAGTAGAGATGGGGTTTCACCATGTTGGCCAGGATGGTCTTGAACTCCTGACCTAAGGTGATCCACCTGCCTTGGCCTCCCAAAGCACTAGAATTACAGGCATGAGCCACCATGCCCCGCCATGAAATTAAAATGTTTTTAAGTTCTTCCTAGATACCATGTCCTTCCAGAGGTTCTGAGCCTAAGGCTTTTCTCTATTTGAAAACAAAGATTAGTGAATGTTGGGAAGGCATTCAAACACAGAAGCACCGAACTGAGACCTTGATACAGTCAGGGAATACACAGAACTGAAAAGAGAATATGGGTTTTTTAAGTGTGATCCTATGTCCATTGTATCACCTGAGAATATTCTGGCATACCACCAGCGCATGTCCCACACTTTGAGAACATTGGGAAAGGTCATCTTTAAGATTTTACTGCAACAAACAAAATCCCAATGACTTGCAGATTTTTAAGTTCCCCCACACAGCTATTTAGTCATAGTCAATATCCAAATCATTGAATATTTAGAAAGATCACAGTTGGAAAAACTTACTACATGGCTAAAAGTGTACTCATAGGAAAATTCATAGCCAAAATTATTTCATTATAAAAAAATAAAAATAATTAGCCAGGAGATAGTGGCATGCGCCTGTAATCTCGGCTACTCAGGAGGCTGAGGCAAGAGAATTGCTTAAGCCTGGGAGGCGGAGGTTGCAGTGAGCCAAGATCATGCCACTGCACTCCAGTCTGGGCGACAGAGTGAGACCCTGTCTCATAAAATAAAATAATGAAAATAAATGAATTAAACACTCACCTTAGAAGTTACTGAGTCTTTTTGAGTTGGGAGGGTGTTTTGATTTTGTTGGCAGGCCCATCCCATCCGCCCCTAGAGAAGTGACCTCTTCACAGACCCAGAATGAGCCACAGCCATTCTTGATGACAATGTTGGGGTGGAGGGTGGACATTTGCAAAAAGGACTGTAGTAGATGCTACTGGTTGCCTAGGCAATATCAATTCGCACATCCTCTTTCTCATAGAACCCAGACCTGGCTGGAGTCACTTCCTTCCTCCATATCGCCATCTGCTTCTTTAGGCCAATTGCTGTTTCCTGCCTGCTGATTGGCTGAAGCGTGGGACACATGACACAATTCTGGTCAATAATACAAGAGGAGAGGCCAGCTAGGACACTTCAGGGAAAAAGAGACAGGAAGAGCTGACTTCCCTTCTACTGAATGAGACTGAATCTGGATGTGATGTCTGGATCACGGGCGCCATCTTGTGTCCTTGAGGAAAGCTGGTGTGACAAAAAAGCCAGCACACCAGGCGGGGGTTGCCTCGCACAGTGCCTGACGCGTGGTTGGAATCCATACTTAAATGCTGAAGGAGTACATGAGGGACAGAACTGGGTCCTTAATGAATCACAGAGACCCTGAATTTACCAGCCTTAATATCCTCCCTAACTTGGGATATCCTGCTGACACAATGAATATCCTTTTTTTTTCCAGCCAGTGTAGGTTTTCTGTTACTTGCTGCCCAAATCACGTAACTATATGAATACTACAACCACAATTCTCTCTTCTTCCTCACTGATTTGGGTGTTGATTATTTATGATTCAACTGCTGCCTGGGGGAATTTTTTTTTTTTGGAGACAGAGTCTCGCTTATTGCCCAGGCTGGAGTGCAGTGGCGCGATCTCAGCTCTCTGCAACCTCTGCCGCTGCCCCCTCAACCACCCCTGATGGGGCTCAAGCAATTCTCTCACCTCAGCCTCTGAGTAGCTAGAATTACAGGGGTGCCCCACCATGCCCAGCTAATTTTCATATTTTTAGTAGAGACAGGGTTTCACCATGTTGGCCGGGCTGGTCTGGAACTCCTGACCTCAGCTGATCTGCCCACTTCGGACTCCCAAAGTGCTGGGATTACAGGCATAAGCCACCGTGCCCAGCCTGCCTGGGGGAATTTAATGGGTCCCAGGAATCACTTGATCATCGAAAAGCATGTGCCCATTTTACAGATAAGGAAACTGAGGCTCAGAGCATTTCTAATCTACCCACAAATACCCGGAAGAATTCCTGAGGCAAGACTCAAATCAGTTCTCTTGAATCCAAATCCAGAGCTTTTTTTCTTTTTTTTTTGTTTTGAGACAGAGTTTTGCTCTTGTCACCCAGGCTGGAGTGCAATGGTGAGATCTTGGCTCAATGCAACCTCCACCTCCCAGGTTCAAGCAATTCTCCTGCCTCAGCCTCCCAAGTAGCTGGGATTACAGGTGCGCAACCACCATGCCTGGCTAATTTTTATATTTTTAGTAGAGATGGGGTTTCGCCGTATTAGCCAGGCTGGTCTCGAACTCCTGACTTCAGGTGATCTGCCTGCCTTGGCCTCCCAAAATGCTGGGATTACAGGCATGAGCCACCACACCTGGCCCAAATCCAGAGCTTTCTAGGACATTCCCCCACATGCCAACATCCCCCCTCACTATCCCTGCTTGTTTCAAGGGCACCCAAGGCAAAATAGGCCCCCTCCTTGTCCCAAACAACCAGCTTCAAGGGAAGATCCAGGTGGCCATCTTGTCTTCTGACCAACCCAGAGGAAGAACCCAACAGCAACAACTTAAGAGTGTTTTCACTTCAATCAGAGTAGAGGAAAAGGAAAAGAGTGTTTCTCTCTCTGCCCCGACCTTTTGCCCTTCTCGAAGTTGAGACCCAGGGGCTCAATCACGTGGCTGCTCCTTCCCAGAGCCTGACCTGAGGGAAAGATGTTTGCAGCCTCCAGAGAGCTGACCTGCCACTCTTAGCTGGGGTTCCCTGTGGTTCTGGGGAGGTTCACCAGGAAGCACCCTGTCACCCGGACCTGAAGACTGGCTCAGGCGCAGCCTTTGACACAACCTGTCTAATCAGAATGGCTCTGGGGACGCCTGTTGAGAGCGCTGGCTGAGGACCCCCTGTCTGGGTGTAGGAATAGATAAAAAAGCATGGAGCCCTGGGAATAACTGGGCTACTCCTGGACCACGAGGGGTACAATCTGCTCCTGGAGGGCAACGTAGAAGGAGGTGGGGGGTTGGAGCCCCCTGGCCAGCCTTGGTGGTAATCTGAGTCCTCCCTCCTGCTCATGGAGATTGGTATACTCATGTCCCTCCTGCCACTGACTCTCCCCTTCTGACAGATGAAGAGGTAGAGGCCCAGAGAGGTAAAGTGACTCAACCAACATTCCCTGAACCAAATAACCCATTGCCAATGCAAATTCAGGACTGCTCAACCCAAGCCCCATGATATTTTCCACTGCAGCTGCCCTTGGCCTTGGTCTCCTCCAAGACCCAAGCTCTTCTTGACTGAAGCTTCAGAAGGACGCGAGATCCCAGCTGGAAGCTGGACCCAGAGCTAGGAGGCCATGGGAAACTAGCTGGCTGTGGCTTCCTTGGCTCTGGGGTGGGGGCAGCAGGGTGGGTGTTTGTGGGGTCCCTCCTCATGCCAGGAGGTCTGGAGCTGCCTCGGAGCTTGACTGGTGTTGGGTATGACCCCAGGCGAATGGCTGCCCTGGTAAGGTGATATAGTTTGGCTGTGTCCCCACCCAAATCTCCTCTTGAAGTGTAGCTCCCACAATTCCCACGTGTCATGGGAGGGACCTAGTAGGAGGTAATTGAATCATGGGGGCAGGTCTTTCCTGTGCTGTTCTCGTGATAGTGTCACAAGAGCTGGTGGTTTTATAAAGGGGAGTTTCCCTGCACAAGCTCTCTTCTCTCTTGCCTGCTGCCATGTAAGACGTGCCTTTCACTTTCCGCCATGATTGTGAGGCCTCCCCAGCCACATGGAACTGTGAATCCATTAAACCTCTTTTTCTTTATAAATTACCCAGTCTCGGGTATGTCTTTATCAGCAGCGTGAGAACAGACTAATACAGAAGAGGGTCAGCCTCACCTCCGGCTCATGGCTCACAGCTCCAGGTGGCATGTGGCCCTGTGGACAGACACAGGCAGGCAGTCCTCAAGGAGGCACCATCCCACTCAGCCAGCATCACCATGACCCCCACCCATCCCAGCTCCACAAGCACTGCCAATCGCCCCTGCCACCATGGTCCTCACCACAGCAACCCGCTTGCACACCCAGCACCCTGCTGACACTCCAGGCTCACCCACTCCCGTGCCTGCTCCGTGCTGCCTGGCAACCGTCCTCCTGCCTAGCAGGACAGCCCTCCCAGCATGACTGTCCCCTGATGAGCACCAGAGTCCCCACACCTGCACTGTCAACCCCCTGCCAGCGTTACTCTCCCCTGCCCAAATGTACTGTCTCCATGGGGATCATTATCCCCCAGCCAGCACTACTGTCACCCCCACCAGCATCACTCTTGCCCTACCAACATGACTCTCCCTGGCCAGCATTATTACCCCCACTAGCATCACTCTTCTCTCCTCCCTCCACCCCCACCTTCCCCACAGCCACACCAACCTCAGCCACCTCTCAGGCCACCACCACCACCATCACAACCACCCAGTCCAGCCCCCAACCACCAACACTCTAAATGCCTCCCGGTCAGGACTTCTGCCCTCACTCTCACCCCCGCCCCTGGCTCCCCCCAGGCATTTCCTAGCTCTCCCATCTCCCTCGCTGTAGTCTCATGCCTGTTACCATCCCTCCCACCCCTGCCATCATCCTGCCATCTCCACCGTCAATGAATAAACATTTATTGAGCACCGGCAAATCCCAGACACTACAGAACACACAGAAGGCATGGCCCCACGCCGAGGGCCCCAGCCCCCTTGCAAAGCTGCCACGCTGCCAAAAATGGTGGCGCATGCAGCTCAGGCGCAGGCTGAGGCTGGGCCTTGGCCGGGCAGTGCACTTGGAACGGGGTCCTGAGGCCTCTGCCAGGTTCCAGCTGGGGCAGGGGTCACGTCGCTTCCTGAGAGCAGAGCAAATAAATAATGGAGAGGCAGGGGCTGGGGCCTGAGGTGGAGGGGCTCTGGCGTTGGCTTATGTGACTCCATAGGAGCAAGACAGGTGGCCGGGAGCCCCCACCCCAGGGTGGGGAGGCAGAGCCTGGGGACCAGAGGGTCCTGGGGCCTCCCTGGCACCTCCACTGGTTCCTCGCCTCTGGGGCCAAAGCAGGGTGTGGGGGGACACCCCAGAAGGCACTGCTGAAATGCGGCTGGACTAGAAATGAGTGGGCAGAGAAGCTGGGCTGCAGTCCCTAGAGCGGGGCGTCATCAGTCCTCCACTTGGGGGGGTAACCCTGCTGGTGGCCATCGCAGCGGGGGTTCCCCATGCTGTCCAGAGGCACCACCACCTCGTCCGGGTTCGAGTTCTTGTTCAGTTCCACCACGCGGGGTACCACCGAGGACCAGCGATCTGCACCGCGAGCACATCAGAGGGAGGGGTGGGGGTTGGTGGAGAGAGAGCGTGCATATATTGAGTGCCTACTGTGTACTGGGCACTCCACAGTGTTCTGAAGGGGGGGTGTGACTATGCTCATTTTACAGAGGTGGAAACTGGGGCTCAAGAGAGGTCAAGGTGCCTCCCCAGGAGAGAATGGAGGAACCAGGATTCAAGCCTGGAGCCGAATGCCCTGAGTGCCTGTGTCCTCTCCAGCTGCGTCTCGCGTGCTTATGGCTTACTGGACAAACGGGAAGGTTTTCTCCACACAGGGATGGCTGAGGAGCTTGTCCTCCCTCCCCAGGCCAGCTTATGTCAACAGTAGGGAGGGCCAGGATGAAGCCACGTAGGTGAGGTACCCCAGGCATTCACAAGCAGCAGAGGAAACTCAGGGGCACACTCTCTCATTCTGTAGACACGGACACTGAGTCCCGGAAAGAAGCAGGACTGCTCAAAGCAAATTCGTGATGAGAATGGACTGGGGCTCCCCTCCGCACCCGCCCCTCCACTCACCCCTGCGGAGGCGGCCCACGGTATGCGAGAAGCCATAATACTGGTAGGTGTCATTCTTGCCCGGGTCCTCATTGATGATGCCCAAGTTCTGGTTCCAGTGAGACCAGTTCACCTCATCCACCCTGGCAGGGCCCAAGCAGAGGGTCATGGGGACCCCCTCAGAGAGAGCCCCATGCCACCATCCCCAGCACACCCTCCTATTTTTTTATTATGGTAACATATACATAACAAGGCTGGGCGTGGTGGCTCATGCCTGCAATCCCAGCACTTTGGGAGGCTGAGGTGGGTGGGTCATTTGAGGTCAGGAGTTCGAGACCAGCCTGGCCAACATGGTGAAACCCCACCTCTACTAAAAATTTAAAAAATTTTTTTTAAAAATTAGCGGGGCATGGTGGCGGGCGCCTGTAGTCCCAGTGACCCGGGAGGCTGAGGCAGGAAAATCACTTGAACCTGGGAGGCGGTTGCAGTGAGCCGAGATCACACCACTGCACTCCAACCTGGGGGACAGAGCAAGACTCCATCTCAAAGAAAAAAAAAAAGACTTGTGTGTGTGTGTGTGTATATACACACACACAAAATTTGCCATCTTAATCATTTTTGAGTATACAATTCAGTGGCATTAAGCACATCCACATTGTGTGACCATCACAGCTATCTATTTCCAAAATTCTTCCATTCCCCCAAGCAGAAATTATTTTTTTTATCCTTCTTTTGAGACAGGGTCTTACTCCATTGCCCAGGCTAGGGTGCAGTGGCACGATCACAGCTCACTGCAACCTTGACCTCCCAGGCTCAAGTGATCCGCTCACTTCAGCCCCCCATGTAGCTGGGATTACAGGGATATGCTACCACGCCTGGCTAATTTTTTAAAAACGTTTTGTAGAGATGGGGTTTCACTACGTTGGTCTTGAACTCCTGGGCTCAAGCAATCCTCTTGCCTCGCTTCCCAAAGTGTTGGTATTACAGTCACCACGCCTGGCCCAGGTAATATTTCACTGTACACATAGCCCACATTTTGTTTATCCACTCATTTTTTTATATATTATCTTTTTTTTTTACATATTATCTTTAATTTTTTATCCTATCTATTCATTTTTGTTTGTTTGTTTTAAGGCAGAGTCTTGCTCTGTCCCCCAGACTGGAGTGCAGTAGTGCAAACTCGGCTCACTGCAACCTCCACCTACCAGGTTCAAGCCATTCTCCTGCCTCAGCCTCCCGGGTAGCTGGGATTACAGGTGCGTGCCACCACTCCCGACTAATTTTTGTATTTTTAGTGGAGTCAGGGTTTCACCATGTTGCCCAGGGTGGTCTCAAACTCCTGACCTCAGGTGATCCGCCCACCTTGACCTCCCAAAGTGCTGGGATTACAAGCACAAGCCACCACACCCAGCCAAGATTTGAGCTTTGGATTCAAACTGAACAGAGTCTGGGTGTGGTGGCTTACGCCTGTAATCCCAGCATTTTGGGAGGCTGAGGTGGGAAGATCGCTTGAGACCAAGAGTTTGAGACCAGCCTGGGCAACATAGCAAGAACCCCATCTCTACAAAAAAATTAAAAATTGTTTGGATATGGTGGCATGAGGAGGCTGAGGTGGGAGGATCGCTTGAGACCAGGAGTTGGAGGCTGCAGTCAGCTATGATCACACCACTGCACTCCAGCCTGAGCAACCCTGCCTCTAAAAACAAACAAAAAATGGAATTGAACTGATCGGCTGGCCTAGGAGGTGGGTTCTATTATTGTTCCCATTTCACAGATGAAGAAACTGACTTTGTCTGACTCCAAACATTCTGCTTATGCTCTATGCTGACAACCACTTTACAATGAATGAATCAACTGGAAAGAAAAGATTCATGAAGGGGTTCCCCTAAGAAGCTGGCACTCCCTGTGCCTCTGGAACACGGAGTCATTCTGCAGATGGGCTGGGTGAGGTCTCCAGCCCTGGAAACTGCACATTCCTCAGCTTCCCATTTCACCGAAGGCACTAGAGCTCACCCCACTGTTTGGTAGATACAGGGTGATGCTCTAAAATGAACCCACCATCCAAGTCTCTGCTTCCCCCTGAGCAAGAACAGGGGAGCCTGTGGCATCCCGATGCGCATCAGGCACTGGCTGAGCACTTCTCACGTGCTGACCTGTCTAATCCGCACCGCCAGCCTAGGAGCCCGTGAGATCATTGTCTCATTCCACAGATGAAGCAACTGAGGCTGAGAGAGGAGGGCTGACTTGCCTGAGATCGCCTGGTGGAAATGAACTCTGCTCGGGCCTCTTGGGGCCTCAGTGGCTCCAGAAATTGCAATGGGTAGATGACGCTGGAGCAGCAGGGGCCCCGAGCCAGTGGGGACAGTTCCGCCCTGCCCGCCTGGCCCCACTGCCCCAGCCTCACCTGAAGCACCACCTGCGGTCAGGAGTGCCGTCCGAGCTCTTGCCCACGGTGACCATCTCCCCAGAGCGGAAGGCCTTCCTCAGGAATACGGGGAAGGAGCGCTCAATGTCCAGGATGGTGGTGGCCCACTGCGGGGAGGGAGGGTCAGGAGGGACATCGGTGAGCCTCACAGCCTGCGCCTGCCGCTCTGGTGGCAGAAATGAGACAACGGGCCAGGGTGGGCCCAGAACTAGGCATTTAGACTCCTACTCCCCACTAGACACAGCGATTATAAACTCAAATACCCACAGGTGGCAGGCAGGAAAACAAATGGGTGAAACAGGATCAGGTGCAGAAAGGCTGCAGCCCAAGCCCTATCACACTTACACAGCAGTTGCCACTCAGTGAGGGAGGGGTGGAGACTGGGGCGAACAGGGAGCAAATGCCCACGTGTAAGGGGGCAGCTGCCACTCACCCCGCCTGAGGGCTGCCAGGCAGGAATCCGGACCCTGCACTGCCTGGGGCTTCCAACTTTTCAAGAAAAGCCAGAAATCTGGATTTTCATAGGGAATCTCTTAATTTTTAAATTTTGCAGTTTTTTTTTTTTTTTTTTTTTTAATATAATGGTCTGATGCTGGGTGCAGTGGCTCACACCTGCAATCTCAGCACTTTAGGAGGCCAAGGCAGGTGGATAGCTTGAACTCAGAAGTTCAAGACCAGCCTGGGCAACATGGTGAAACCCCATCTTTACAAAAAATACAAAAATTAGCCGGGTGAGGTGGTGCACACCTTAGCCCCAGCTACTCGGGAGGCTGAGGCCAGAGAATCACTTGAGCCTGGGAGGCAGAGGTTGCAGTGAGCCAAGATCGCACCATTGCACTCCAGCCCACAGGATGCCCAGTTTGCATCCTGTGAGTAATGCCCAGTGGGGAAACTGAGGCCCAATGAAGTAAGCAATATAGATAAAGGTTAAGAGCAGGCCGGAGCTGTTTCCCTCAGACCCAGTCCTGGGAGGACAACCTTGGGCCCTTTTTTCTCACTGCACCATATTCCTGAAATGCACAGTCAAGGTAAACATGGGTGCTGTATTCCTGGGCCGTGGGGCAGCACTGTTTATTAGGACACCAGGTTTGTAGGCTGCACCTGGCCTGGGAGGGCTGTGATCCCAGGGCCTGTTCTTTCCAGGATTGCATAGAAAGCTTTTGGTAAGTAAAAACTTTCTGCAGCTCCCCGGGGCCAAGGCGGCCCCTGTCCCCATTGGTTTCTCCTCTAGGAAGCATGCTCACAGTTGCTAGAAAAAGACCCCCATGAGAATGCTGACATCCCTGTGCTGGAGTGCTAGAGCACAAAAGCTGCCCCTGGGCTCAGCGTGGGACCCCTCCTGAAACGCTGATGCCCACGGAGCACTTTCTGAGCCGGCAAAAGTCACTCAGTCATGCTAGGTGGAGCTGACTGTGTCCTGTGAGCTGGACCACAAGGAGAATCTGAGCCCACTGCTGGCAGCCAGGCAAGAAGCCACCTCAAAATTCACTAGGCAGCTCTGGGAAGTCAGCAGCAGCCTCTGATGCCCATTTTACAGACAGAGAAGTGGAGGGAGAATGAGAAGACACGGCTTGCTCAGAGTGGAAGGCCGAGGAAGCCAGTCGGGTGAGTCTCCTTGGAAGGATGAGGGTGGCTGGTAGAGTGGGGCTGGGGGCCCTGGGGCCTCACCTGCAGCTTCCAGATGTGCTTGCTCTCCTTGGAGACCTGGCCCACTGTCTCGCCCATGAGGGCAATGAGCATGTTGAGGAGCAGCACAAAGGTGAGGATGATGTAGGTCACCAGCAGGATGATGAAGACCACGGGGTACTTGGTGCTGCTCAGCATCTCCAGGTCGCCCATGCCGATGGTCAGCTTAAACAGGTCCAGGAGGAAGGTGCTGAAGGTCTCGCTGTCGCGGCACGAGGGGTAAGTGGGCACTGTGCAGTTGGTCTGGTCCTCATTGCACACCTTCATGTTGGCACACGGGTTCAGGAGGGAGACCAGGGCTGTGGGAGGATAGGGGTGGCACTCACTGAGTGTGAGGACACCCACAGAGAGGTGGAGGGTGTCATTCTCATTTGCTGGAGGAGAAAGCTGAGGCCTAGTGAGTGGAGCACGCTGGCCCACACGCTGACCCATGTCACCCTACACATCAGCCAAGCCACACCAGACCCAGGTCCTCCTGATCCCAAAACCTTTGAAGCCTTTCCATAAACTCTTGCTGATAAGGAAGAAGTTGTCTCTCTCTCTCTCTCTCTTTCTTTCTGAGATGGGGTCTTGCTATGTTGCCCAGGCTGGAGTGCAGTGGCTACTCACAGGCTCAATCCCACTACTGATAAGCGTGGGAGTTTTGACCTGCTCTGTTTCCAACCTGGGACAGTTCACCCCTCCTTACACAACCTGGTGGTTCCCTGCTACCGGGAGGGAAGAGGTGTTCAGGATCTAGTCCAGGGAGGGTCTCAGTTTTTCCTACCAGGGGACATTTGACAATGTCTAGAGACATATTTGGTTGTTACGACTGGGGGTGGGGGTGCTACTGGCATCAGGTGGGTGGAGGCCAGGGGTGCTGCCTGACACCCTACAATGCACAGAATGGTCCCCGCCACGAAGAATGATCTGGTCTCAAATGTCAATAGTGTTGGGAAATCCTAATGCGGCCTACCATTCTTAGAGGTCTTGGGGGCTCTGGAATGCCCCTATTCGCAGGGGTAGACTCTCTCTCTGACAGTTTCCCACTCCACCCCAACCCAGAGAGGAAAAGTGGGGGCTGAAACCAGGCATCAGTCCTGACTGTCCCCGAAGCCATGTTCTCTAAGGGGCCTCTCCTGCTCTAGACATCTCAAACTCATCATGGTTCTCCTTTCCTACTAAGCCCAGGTGGAGCTTCAGATTCCTTCTCAACACAGTTTGGCAGCAACAACCTGTCCCTAAACCAGCCAGGGAGGGGAGCATGAAGAAGACTCAGTCCCATCAGTCAGTGGGGCACAGAATGTCATATTGCCTGCAACCAGGGATTAGAGTATGCAGATTTCAACTCATATGCTAATGTTCTTCAGTTGTATAGTACCTGGTGAAACACTGTGTTGAGAAGGATTCTGAGACCTTGTCTGGGCTCACCGGAAAAACTGTTCTGTGATCCATTAGTGATGTCTGCTATGGACACCAAAGTGTGGGAACAGAAAGAAGCGTGTGTGTCCTGTTTATGTCATGTCAGCCTCAGAATTGAGATCTAGTGCATCCTATAAGGAGAAGACCTGCAACCAAGCTGACTGCTAAGCTGCTACTCTAACCCTTGTTTCTCCTTAGTTTCAATAACTAGGACTGCAGTAGGGCTAGATCCCTGACCTGAATCCCAAACTGTTGTTGAACCCTTGACACTGTCTAGTTTTTCCATTGTGATCCCTGGGAAGGGAAAGCTGTACCCTGTCCCTATCTCCCCAGTGAAAACTACAATTCCACTTCCCACCAATAATCTACATAGAGACTTGGCCACTATCGTGGGTTAAAATATCACCCTTGTCAGATTCCTGTGCCAGGCTCGTCCCCAGATGAACCTGCTCAGATGTGAATGTGTCCAGGTCTAACCTGAGTTGGCCATTCCCCTTTGGATGCTGGGCATTGATGTCAGATTACCCACCCCTCGGGGATCAGCCCAAGGACTTGGTCAGTTTCTCCAGCCCTGGTCCCTGGTCCTTCTCCCATGACCCATGCCACTGAGGTCCCAGAATGCTTCTTAGTGGCATCGTGACATCACGAAGAAGGTATATCAAAGGGAGCTGATGTTGGGCTTTAAGAAAATACCTGGGCTGGTAGTTTAATTATTAAATTTTATCCTTCCATGTATCCATGCTCCTTCAATGTGGCTTTACAGCTTCTCCCACTAAGAAGTGGAGTCTAGGCCAGGTGCAGTGGCTCGCGCCTATAATCCTGCACTTTGGGAGGCTGAGGCAGGAGGACTGCTTGAGCCCAGGAGTTCAAGACCAGCCTGGGCAACATAGCAAGACCCTGCCTCCACCAAAAAAAAAAAATGGAAAAAAAGAAGTGGCATCTATTCCCCCATCCCTTGACTTGAGGCTGGCCTTGTGACTTGCTTTGGCCAACAGAGTAAGGCAGCAGTGATGCCATGCCAGGAGGTGTCCTTGAACACTTCTGCTCATGTTCTTGGAACCCTAAGGCCACCATGTGGACAAGCCCAAGCTAGCTGGCCAGAGATGAGTGACCATGTGGAAGATAGATAGCAAACCCCCTCTAACCAAGTCCATACTAGCTAGACCAGTCAGCCAGCAGCCAGCCTGCCAGCTGACCACAGGCACAAGAGCCTGTAGGGATCAGCCAAACCTGGCCCAGGGCAGCACGGCCACCCAGCTGACCCATTGACTCATAAGCAATAATAAGTTGGCCTGGTACAGTGGCTCACGCCTGTAATCCCAGCACTTTGGGAGGCCAAGGTGGGTGGATCACTTGGGGTCAGGAGTTCGAGACCAGCCTGGCCAACATAGTGAATCCCCATCTCTACCAAAAATATAAAACTTAGCCATGCGTGGTGGCACACGCCTGTAATCCCAGCTATTCGAGAGGCTGAGGCAAGAGAATCACTTGAACCCGGGAGGCAGAGATTGCAGTGAGCCAAGAGCACCACTGCCCTCCAGCCTTGGTGACAGAGTGAGACCTTGCCACAAAAATAATAATAATAATAAGTGGGTGCTATTTTAAGCCCCACTTTAGGTGGCTTCCTTTGTAGCAATAGCTGATACTCCAGTTTTGCCATTCACCAGCTTTTTTTTTTTTTTTTTTTTGAGACAGAGTCTCGCTGTGTTGCCCAGGCTGGAGTGCAGTGGTGCCATCTTGGCTTACTGCAACCTCCACCCGCTGGGTTCAAACGATTCTTGTGCCTCAGCCTCCCGAGTAGCTGGGTCTATAGTTGCGTGCCACCATGCCTGTCTAATTTTTGTATTTTTTGGTAGAGACGGGGTTTTGCCATGTTGGCCAGGCTGGTCTCAAACTCCTGACCTCAAGTGATCCACCCGCCTCAGCCTCCCGAAGTGCTGGGATTACAGGTGTGAGCCACTGCGCCCAGCCACCATTCACTGGCTTTTGAACTTGTGCTAGTTATTTAACCCACCTAAGCCTCAGTTTCCTTTTCTATAATAGGGGATAATAAAGGCACTTAGCTTACAGGCTTGTTGGGAGGCAAGGATGGAAACGTACTTAGTCTGGTGCCTGGCACACAAATAAGAACTCAGTGGCCAGGCGCGTTGGCTCACACCTGTAATCCCACCATTTTGGGAGGCCAAGGAGGGTGGATCACCTGAGGTCAGGAGTTCAAGACCAGCCTGGCCAACATGATGAAACCCCATCTCTACTAAAAATACAAAAAAAAACAAAATTAAAAAATAGTGGGGTGTGGTGGCAGAAGCCCGTAATCCCAACTACGTGGGAGGCTGAGGCAGAATTACTTGAACCTGGGAGGTGGAGGTTGCAGTGAGCTGAGATTGTGCCATTGCACTCCAGCCCGGGCAACAGGAGCAAAACTCTACCTCAAAAAAAAAAAAAAAAAAAAGAACTCAGCAAGGCTGCTATTGTCCCCTATACATCATGGCTACTGTTCCCGTCCTTGCACCACCCCTGCCAGGACCACCTGAGCACCCAGAGCTCACCTGAAGCATAGCCGATCATGAAGAGCAAGTAGACGAGCAGGAATCGGAAAAGGTCCTTGAAGAGAATCTAAAGACCCCAGCGGGATTATGGAGGCAAAGAGGAGACACATGGTTTCTCACTTTCCCCATTCCTCCATCTCCACCCTGGTCCCACCCCAGTGTCCAGACCATGCCTCCTGCCCCCACGGTACCCAGCATCCTCAGGTCTGCAGGTGCATAAGTGTGCATGTGGTGTGTGTGACTCCCTCCAGGAACACACGAGTCCAGAGGGTCCTCCCAGCCCGTACCTTCTGGATCATGATGCTATAGGTCCCCGTCAGCTTCAGCCCACGGGTAAAGTAAAGGGCATTCATCCAGCCCAGGACCAGGGCAAAGACCATCACGGCCAGGTAGGCCTCGATCCCTGCCAGGTAGAGGGCTGCTGAGACGATCACCAGGACAGAGTAGATGAAGCTGCAGTGCAGCAGAGACCACAAGAGAGGCCAGAGGGGAGAGGGGACAATGAGGCTCTGGAGGGGAAGACACGCCTCCAAGCCCTCCAGGGTATCAGGACTTCCCAATGCCTTCTAGACCCCCAGAAACGAAACAAAGTGGATTAGCAGGGTTTCCCAGCATTCTGTTAACAAGAACATTCAATTAGCTGGCAATTAATCCTGAGGTCTCACAGGATCCTGAAGTGATGCCCCTTGGAATTGCTAAAGAAAGATTTAGTGGTGTTCAGTGGAGATTTTGTGGCTAAGTGAATGTCATCATTCTCCAACTCTAAGGGAAATGTGAAAGAGGGAACACACACTCAGTAACTCTCTCATTCTCTGTCCCAGGCAGATATCATTAATCAATCCCAACTCTTTCCCACTAAACACAGACACAGGTGCAAAATTCTTAACATGGCACTTCAGGCAGACATTAGCAATCATTCACCAGCATAAGAGGTTAAAATTATTTCTATCCATGTTGTATATGATAACTCCCTAGCAATCAGAATTTTTCTTGAACCAGAAGACCCTATTGTTTGTGGCTTTGTCCTGACTTTGGGTTAGAGCTGCCCAGGTTGGGTGCATTCATTTCTAACAGAATCACCTCTCTCCTGAATCTGGATGACCTAGCAGCCCAAACCCACCTTCCTCACCCAGAAGCTGCCGGCCCAGGGACCTCTACTCACTAGAGCAGCTGGAAGGAGCCATCAATGAAGAGAGAATTCACTCCAGGGCATTTCTTCATGAACAAGTCTTTGATCTGGAAGACAGGAGGGGGCACGTGAAAGGGGTGGGGCCAGCAGGAGAGGAGAGGAGGAGAGAGGAGACAGAGGAAGGGATAGAAGAGAGGGAGGCAGAGGCTGGTACAGATAAAAGACAAAGGACTCTTTCCTGTTAGAAAAGGAGAAAAAAGCAGAGATGGAGAACGTGGGATTGGAGGAGGTAGAAGAGAAATGGGAAAATAAAAGGAGGAAGGAAAGGAGAAGGACCATTTGGAGGAGAGAGAAGAGAAAAAGAGGGAGAGAAAAGAGGTGCAGGAAGAGAAGAGGAGGGCAGGCAGGGTGGGGGGCACGGGGGCCAGGCACTTACGTTGGTGAAGAAGAACAGGACCCCAGTGAAGAGCGTAATGACCTCGCCAGCCAGCCGCAGGTAGTCCACCGTGGTGCGGTAAGGGTACGGCGGCTGGGGAGCAGCAAGGGCACACAGGTCGTCACCCAGCCCCTCCAACATCTGGCCCCCAATCCAGATGTTCCCCCAGGCCCGAAACATCTGCATCCCATGGAGCCTCCTCCTTCACTCTCTTCCTCCTGAGTCTTCCTCCTCCCAGCTCAGGGCCACCCGTGGATGCTGGAGGGTGCCTCCCCAACCTGTTCCTAAACCTTCTCCAGTTCCCCCTACAGGGGACCCAGAAGGATGAGGTTGTGCCCCAGTCCTGCATGGCTCAGCCCAGTGCCTGCCCCAGCTCCTGCCCGGTCCCCGGGCACTCACTGTGCCCTCCAGCGGCTGGTAGTAGGCGGTGAGAGTGAAGATGACCATGGCACACAGGTAGGAGACCACGTTGATGTAGAAGGAGACGGCCCCGAACTTGCGCCACTTGTCCCGCAGCAGTTCATTGATGGGCTCCACAGCCAGCATCTCGTGGCGGTTCTATGAGAGGCAGGGTGGTCGGGGGCTGCCTTCCTGAGATGGGTGGGGGGTCCAGGCAGGCTGCCTCGGGTGTGCCTTCCCCCACCCTCCACCCGGATAGTGCTTTCTCTTTCCATCCATTCCTCAGCTGCATTCAAGGATTCATGGGGAACTGGACAGATACTGAAAATCAGCCCCAAGCTCCTGTGCTCACCATTTGAGATTCTGCCCAATTCTGCCTCAATGTACCTTTCCACCCTATTCTAGCATCACAGAACTCGGAACTGGAAAGTCCCTTAAAAGACATTTATTTTCAGGCCGGGAGCAGTGGCTCACGCCTGTAAGCCTAGCACTTTGGGAGGCCAAGACAGGCGGATCACCTAAGGTCAGCAGTTCAAGATCAGCCTGGCCAACGTGGTGAAACCCTGTCTCCACTAAAAACACAACAATTAGCCGGGCGTGGTGGTACACACCTGTAATCCCAGCTACTCCTAAGGCTGAGGCAGGAGAATCACTTGAACCTGGGAGGCGGAGATTGCAGTGAGCCTAGATCGCGCTACTGCACTCCAGCCTGGGCAACAAGAGTGAGACTCCGTCTCAAAAAAGAAAAAAAGACATTTATTCTCATGGTTCCCAAACTCCAATCTGTGGATAGTACCAAGCTGCTGGCCGCAAAATCATCTATGTAGCTTGCTGCAAGTATAAATCCTGGCCTCCACTCTCAGAAATTCTGATTCAGAGAGAAAGATTGAGAAATTTTGCCCAAAGATGATAAATGATTGACTCACCACAATTCTCCAATTCTGAACCCAGGGCAGACATCAATAATTGAGCCCTGCACAATTGTATTCATACAGTTCCCTGGGTAGACACTACTAATCAATCAGTTTGCACCTGAGATGCTAAACCTCCTGCCACCACTAATTTAAATCAAGATGGTCACTAATTCAAAAAATGAGGGAAATGAGGTCTTGCAAGGAAGCCAAGCTCACAGACCAGTAAGCCACAGGGCAGGGCTAGAAGGAAGACCACCTGCACCCAGTCCCCAGCATTTTCTGCTCCATTTGTATAGCTTCCTAGCCCTTTATTAACTTGAGTTTCTCTATAATCATGATTTGTGCAATAAAGCAGCCACAGAGATGCTCTTGTAGTGTTATTCCTGATAAAGGCAGAAACAAACCCAAGCGACCAGCAATAAGAGAACGGTTCATTTGAATATGGTATGTTTACATGCAGCGACAATATTACCGAAGAATATTTAAAAGTACAGAACGATGTTCACAAAATACTGCTAAGTAGGGGAAAAAAAGCTTAGTTTTTTTGTTTGTTTGTTTGTTTACTTTGAGACAGGATCTCACTCTGTCACCCAGGCTGGAGTGCAGTGGCATGATCTCGGCTCACTGAAGCCTCGACCTCCCCAGGCTCAGGTGATCCTCCCACCTCAGCTTCCCAAGTAGCTGGGACTACAGGCTCGCACCACCATGCCTGGCTAATTTTCATTTTTATTATTATTTTTTTTTTGTAGAGACGGAGTTTCGCCATATTGCCCAGGCTAGTCTCAAACTCCTGGCTTCAAGCAATCCGCCCACCTTGGCTCCCCAAAATGCTAGAATTACAGGCATAAGCCACCATGCCTCGCCGAAAAAAAAGAGCTTTCAAAAGTTCATATAACAACCATGAGTAGTAAAAGCTGACATAATGTTTACTCTGTGCCAAGCCATTCTAAAATTAACCTCTTTGGTCCTCCCAAGAACCCCATGGGATATCCATGATCCTTATCCCCAGGTTACAAATGAGGAAGCTGAGACCCAGAGAGGTGGAGCCACTTGTCCTGAGACACACAGCATGTAAGTTACAGAGCCAGGATCCCAACCCAGTCCTACCTGCCCCAAAAGTCCATCTTCCCACAAGTCTTGCTCATTTCCTCACATGGCAGACACTGTTCTGGGCACTTAGTTGGCACCTTCTCTTGCATTCAGCCAACAGACCCACCACGTTGGGTCCTAGAGGCTGGGGCTGTCTCCCCCAGCCCAGCCCCAGGGCCCTGTCCCTACTCCCAGCCCTGCCCCTCCTTCCTCGCACCCCATGCCCCTCCTGGAGCCCACCTCAATCTTGCTGTTGTACACCAGGATCTCCAGCACGGAGGCCTCTTCCCCACACGTGTCCAGGGAGGAGAGGTCATAAAGCGAGGAATACACTGGCCCATAGGCCCAGTCCTTGAACTTGCGGGACAGGTGCCGTGTGTCCTCATCCGTCACCTCCCGCCGGATGATGTGCTGAAAGATCTGCACAGGGGGCCAGGAGGGTCAGGGCGCTCACACTGGAAAGACCCCCAGGGCTGGGCCCAGCTCAGCACATGACGCCTCCCCAGAAAACAGCTAAGCACCGGCTGCTGGAGGACCCTTTCCTCATCTTGTTTAATTCTTGCTCTTATTATCTTGGTTTACAGATAAAGAATGGAGGCTGGGAAAAATGAAGGGTGTTCCAGAAGCCACTTAACCAGTCAGCTGGAGCCAGACGGAACCTGGATGAGCCTTCAACATCTTAATTGTAATGAATATCTTCTTCATGCCGTTAAAATAGCAATGAATCCATCTTAATGATATGTGAATTATAATACTGATGATCACATGCGGTCCTTCCTGTTACCACTCCTCCTTCCCTGGCTTACACACAGGGAAGCGGAGGCACAGAGAGGGGTGGGAATTGCCCAAGGTCAGGCAATGTTAGGATTTTGGGGTTTCTGTTTTGAGACAGAGTCTCTCTCTGTCACCCAGGCTGGAGTGCAGTGGCGCGATCTCAGCACACTGCAACCTTCTCCTCCTAGGTTCAAGCAATTCTCCTGCCTCAGCCTCCTGAGTAGCTGGGATTACAGGTGCCCACTACCACACCCAGCTAATATTTTTGTATTTTTAGTAGAGACGGGGTTTCACCATGTTGGCCAGGCTGGTCTTGAACTCCTGACCTCAGGTGATCCGCCCACCTCGGCCTCCCAAAGTGCTGGGATTACAGGCATGAGCCACTGTGCACAGCCAGGATTTTGGGGTTTTTTGAGACAGGGTCTGGCTCTGTTGCCCAGGCTGAAGTGCAATGGCACTATCACAGCTCATTGCAGCCTCAACCTCCTGGGCTCAAGTGCTCCTCCCACCTCAGCCTCCCAAAGTGCTAGGATTACAGACACGAGCCACTGAGCCTAGCCAAAGCCAGGATTTAAACTGGAGCCTTTCTACTGCCTCAGGGCCATGGTATAATTGCAATTTTAGTAATTTTTGCTACATTTTTTTTAATTTTGGTTTTTATTTATTTGGGATCTCAAATAATCCAGGCTGGACTTAAACGATCCTCTCACCTCAGCCTCCCAACTAGCTGGCATTACAGACATGTAAGTGACATTTACTGCTTCTCCCGGGCTCCTTCCTAAGAGCCTTATGTGGATCACCACATTTGTCACAACACCGCACCAGAGGACACTCTTATATCCCCATTTTACAGACAAGGAAACTGAGGCACAGAAAAGGGAAATGAGATGTCTGAGGTCACACACTGGGAAGTGGTAGCGCCAGGGCTTGGACAGGTGCTCCTGCCTCTAGCATACTCCAGACTTGGTTCCCAATCACAGCGATGGTGCCCCCCAGAGGACAATTCAGCAATGTTCTGGAGATATTTTTGGTGGTCACAAGTGTAAGGGGAGGTGTTCCTGGCATCTGGTGGGTAGAGGCCCGGGATGCAGATCAATGTCCGGCAATAGCACAAGACGGTCCCCACCACAAAGAGCCTGCCGCCCAAAATAATCATGCTGAAGTTGAGAAACCCTTCTCCAGGCCCCATGCTGCGTGGCCCAGAAAAGGGAAGGAACTGGGGCAGGGCCATTCAACGGGTTTGAGGCTGGGAGCACCGCTGGGCTAGGGCCCAGGGACTCAGTTTCCTATCAGTGGCTCATCCTGGCTGGTGGGGGTGGAGTGGTGAACATCCAGTAGGGTGACATGAGGCGAGAGGCTCAGGGATGAAGCTAAGGAGCTTGGCTGGACACTAGGGAGCCATAGCAGGTTCTTGAGCTGGGACATCTGCACACTGGGGTTGGCATGTTGGGAGGTGCATGCATGTATTAATAATGAATACCAGCAGCAGACCCTCGTGTGTGTGTGTAGAGGGGTACGAGTGGGTGGATCAGCTGTGCCCCCAGCCGCACACTCACCCCAATCTTGCCCGTCTTGGCAGCCATCATAAGGGGCGAGAGGCCGTCGTTGTTGAGCACAGCCTCCAGGTTGCTGTCGGGGAAGAGGCGGGCACACTTGAGCAGCAGCAGGTCGTACATCTTGGTAACGAACTTGGTGTTCTCACGGGTGTTGTCAGCAATGGCCACCAGCGCGTGCAGCACTGTGTTGCCTCGCGAGTCCTGGCGCCGCATGTCCGCCTTCTTGTGGGGGTTCTCCGTCAGGTAGTTGACAATGTGGGGCTGGTTGGTGCAGGCAGCCAGCGACAGGGGCAGCTCCCCTGCGGGCCAGGGTGAAGGGTGGGAGGTCAGCGAAGGGGACCCAGGGTGGGACTCTGCCTGCAGACACTCGGGGGACGGACACCGTGGCGCTCTGAGGATAATGACGGAGACAGCACCAGCAGTGGATATGAACTGCACGTTTCTCTGGGTGATGCCAGGGAGATGGGGTGTGGCTAGTTAAGGGCACAGCCACGCGATTTGGAGGCTGTGAGGGACTGGACACATCCAATGATGGAATTCTTTTTTTTTTTTTTTTGAGACAAAGTCTCACTCTGTCGCCTAAGCTGGAGTGCAGTGGCACAATCTCGGCTCATTGCAACCTCCACCTCCCGGGTGCAAGCGATTCTTGTGCCTCAGCCGAGTAGCTGGGATTACAGGCGCACGCCACCACACCTGGCTAATTTTTGTATTTTTAGTAGAGACAGGATTTCGCCATGTTGGCCAGGCTGGTCTCAAACTCCTGACCTCAAGTGATCCGCCCACCTCGGCCTCCCAAAGTACTGGGATTACAGGCGTGAGCCACCGCGCCCAGCTGATGATGGAATTCTTTGTGTGACTTTGTCCCTGAGCTGCACATAATGAATGCCTTTAAGCAGGGGCAAAATTCAAAATATTTCATGAGTCCAGTGATGACAACGGCAGTGGTGGGCTTTGGGCCTGGTGATGGGGCTGTTGGTCCCAGCATAAACCAGATTAAAGCACACAGACAATACAGAGCTGGGCGCTGACATCACAGCCCAAGGGCCTCTCGTGATCCCCACTGCACAGCTGGGGAAGGTGAGGCTCAGGGAAGTGAGGTCACATGCCTGGAAAGTGCAGAGTGAGGATTTGGCTTTTTTTGTTCTTTTCTTTTTGCTTTTTAAAGACAGGGTCTTGCTCTATTTTCCAGGCTGGAGTGCAGTGGTGCAATCATGGCTTACTGCAGCCTCGAACTCCTAGGTTCAAGTGATCCTCCAGCCTCGGCCTCCCAAGCAGCTGGGACTTCAAGCACATGCCACCATGCCATCTAATTTATTTATTTATTTATTTTTTGAGACGGAGTCTCACTCTGTCACCCAAGCTGGAGTGCAATGGGGAAATCTCGGCTCATTGCAATCTCTGTCCCCCAGGTTCAAGCAATTCTCCTGCCTCAGCCTCCCAAGTAGCTGGGATTACAGGCACCCACCACCATGCCCGGCTAATTTTTGTTATTTTTGTAGAGATGGGTTTCACCATCTTGTTGGCCAGGCTGGTCTTGAACTCTTGACCTCAGGTGATCCATCTGCCTCATCCTCCCAAAGTGCTGGGATTACAGGCATGAGCCACCGTGCCCAGCCATTTTTTAAATGTTTAAAAGAGACAGGGTATTGCTATGTTGCCTAGGCTGGTCTCAAACTCCTGCCCTCAAGTGATCCTCCTGCCTTGACCTCCCAAAGTGCTGGGATGACAGGTGTGAGACACCGTGCCTGGCTGGAGTGAGGATCTGAATCCAGGTCCATGGTGCCAAGTTCCCCCATGGCACTTACACCTCAGAGGCAAGGGCCCTGTGACCAAGACCGACGTGCAGCCTGTGCTCCAGAGTGCTGCCTGCGCCCATGGCCAGAGTGGCCCTGGGTGTCTGGGGGATGGTCAGGGCTGCAGACACCAACCAGTATCATGCTATCTCCCGCCATGCTTCTCCAGCATGCTGTCAGCCCCCACCAGGCCCCTCCTTACCAAAGTAGAAGTAGCCCCCCTCATCCTTGGGCTGGAAGAAGCGCCCACGGGCCTGGGCGTGGACGTCAGCTCCCTGGGCCACGAGAAGTTCCACGTAGTGTTTGCAGCGACGCTCAATGGCGATGTGCAGGGCTGTCTGACCTGGGGGCAGGGGACGGTCATCCAGGGTCCTGGCGGAGCAGAGACCTAGCCAGGCTTGCTGGGGGTGGGGGTAGGGTGCAGGACGTAGAAATTGGGGGGTGGGGGATGCAGGCAGAGTCCTGCCCAGCGACACCCAAGGGCAGCAAATAGGTCCTTGGATATTCCCTGGGATCCATCGCAGAAGCAGAATCTCAAGCCTGAAGGATACCTAGTTTGTGGAATCCTGAATGTGAGAAGTTTTTAGATTCATAAGATGCTTTAAAAATCCTAGAGGAGGCCAGGCGCAGGCTCACGCCTGTAATCCCAGCGATTTGGGAGACCAAGGAGGGAGATCACCTGAGCCCAGGCGTTTGAGGCAAGCCTGGGCAACACAGTGAGATCCCATCTCTATAGAAATGCTAAAAATTAGCTGGGCCTGGTGACTTACACCTGTGGTCCCCGCTACTTCAGAGGCTGAGGCAGGAGGACTGCTGAAGCCTAGCAGTTCAGTACCAGCCTGGGCAACTGATATGGTTTGGCTCTGTGTCCACACCTAAATCTCACCTTGAATTGTAGTTCCCATAATCCCCATGTATCATGGGAGGGACCCTGTGAAAGGTAATTTAATCATGGGGGCAGTTACCCTCATGCTGTTTTCATGATAGCGAGTGAGTCCTCAAGAGATCTGATGATTCTATAAGGGGCTTTTCCCCCTTTTGCTTGGCACTTCTTCTTCCTACCACCATATGAAGAAGGACATGTTTGCTTCCCCTTCCACAATGATTGTAAGTTTCCTGATGCCTCCCCAGCCCTGCGGAACTGTGAGTCAATTAAGCCTCTTTCCTTTATAAATTATCCAGTCTTGGGCAGTTCTTTATAGCAGCATGAGAACGGACTAATACAACAACATAGTGAGACCCTGTCTCTACAGAAATTTTAAAAATTAGCCTGGCATGGTGGTCCATGCCGGTGGTCCCAGCTACTTGGGAGGGTGAACTGGGAGATTCCCTTGAGCCCAGGAAGTCAAGGCTGCAGTGAGCCATGATCACACCACTGCACTCCAGCTTGGGTAACAGAGCAAGACCTTGTCTCAAAAAAAAGAAAACTCCTAGAGGAAACAACAGTACCTTGGCCTCCCAGAATTTTGGACTCAAGATATAATATTCATGGATTTTGAATCTTAATATCCAGGCATCTGAAGGTCAACTCTGATTTACAGAATCTCAACTGGGGATTGGCCCGGTTCTTGGCCCCCTGCTGCCTTTGCCTCTTAGAACTTGTGAACTCAGGACTTATTATCATAGAGCCTTAGAGTATCTGCCACCGCAGCATCTTAGGGCCAGATCCCGAGTTCATGATCACTAGACTCGCTGCATCTCAGAATCTTGGAATCTTTTTTTTTTTTTTTTTTGAGACAGGGTCTCACTCTGTCACCCAGGCTGGAGTGCAGTGGCACAATCATAGCTCACTGCAGCCTTGACCCTCTGAGCTCAAGTGATCTTCCCACCCCAGCCTCCCAAGTAGCTGGGACTACAGGTGTGCACCAACAAGCCTGGCTTTTTTTGCATCTTTTTTTTTTTTTTTTTTTTTTTTTGAGATGAGTCTTGCTCTTGTTGCCCAAGCTGGAGTGCAATGGCGCGATATTGGCTCACTGCAACCTCCACCTCCCAGGTTCAAGCGATTCTCCTGCCTCAGCCTCCCAAGTAGCTGAGATTATAGGTGTGCACCACCACGCCTGGCTAATTTTTGCATTTTCAGCAGAGACAGGGTTTCACCATGTTGGCCAGGCTGGTCTTGAACACCTGACCTCAAGTGATCTGCCCACCTCAGCCTCCCAAAGTGCTGGAATTACAGGTGTGAGCCACCGCACCTGGCCTTCTTTTATTTTATTTATTTATTTATTTATTTTTATCCTTTGTCAAGACAGGATTTCACCATGTTGCCCATGCTGGTCTTGAACTCCTGGGCTCAAGCGATCTGCCCCCCTTGGCCTCCCAAAGTGCTGGGATTACAGGTAAGAGCCACCGCACCCAGTGGAATCTTCTATTCTGAAACTCGAAACAAAGTTGGAAGGGGTAGTTACCGTTCCTTCATCCATCCATCTATCCATGCATCCATGCATCCATCCATCCATCCATCCATCCATCCATCCATCCATCCGTCCATTCGTCAGGTCCTGGGTACATGCTGGCACTTAGGCCCAGATCAAAAGTCTCAGGAGTCATACAAGCAAAGGACAGCGTCTCCATCAGCCCCCGTGGCACCCCTGCCCAGCCCGGGGCCCCACCTCGATAGTAGATGTCACGGAAGGGCGAGTTAATGAACTCCCGCATGTTGCCGGTGCGCTCCGCGATGTCCAGCAGCACAGGGATGGTGTCGTTGCGGCCGTTGCTCAGGTTCAGCAAGGCCTTGGGCAGGCAGGTCTTCCCCGTAGATGGCTCTAGCAAGAGAGACACACAAGATGATGCAGTGCTCCAGCCCATGACCTTGAACTTCCAGGCATCGGGGTACAGAACACTGGGTAGGGGGTCAGATGTCCTGGCTGTCAACATCTCCTCTCCAAGCCTGTTTCCTCATCTGTCCAGTGGGGACCCAGGGCCACTCTATCTTTCTGCCTCCAGTGGTGCTGAGAGGGTACAATAAATGCATGGGGTTAGGTGCTTTGAAATGTGAGAGGCTTCAGCCTACAGATTGGTATTTATTTAATTAATCTTATTTGGGAAGATTTTGTATTTATTTTTATTTATTAATATCCTTTTTTTTGAGAGAGAGGGTCTCGCTCTGTCATCCAGCCTGGGGTATAGTTGTGCAATCCTAGCTCATTGCAGCCTCCGATTCCTGGGCTCAAGTGATCCTCCCACCTCAGCCTCCCAAGTAGCAGCTAAGACTACAGGTGTGCACCTCCATGCTCAACTAATTTTTTAATTTTTATTTTCGTAGAGAAGGGATCTCACTCTGTTACCCAGGCTGGTCTCAAACACCTGGCCTCAAGTGATCCTCCCACCTCAGCCTCCCAAAGTGCTGGGATTACAGATGTGAGCCACCACACCTGGCCCTCGAAAAGATTTATGTAAAGTGCTTCATAAACAAATAAATGGTGAGAATGCTGGGTTAAACAAAGCCAATCATAATTCCTTACTACAGGACTTCTCAGAGCCTTTCATACACTAACAGTGACTGTGAACCTGTAAAAGCAAGACACACTAGGCAGCATTCACCCACCTGTCAGAGCATCGAATCCTTTTCCCATGAAGCACTTACACTGGTGCCCCTAGAAGGGAGTGGAGGGGTGCAGCGTTCCCCAAAGTGTGGGACTGTGTGCCACAGTGGATGTGAACTGACCTTAGGGGATCCAGGAGAGAATCTTGGGGGTTCTAGGGGGGTGCAACAATAATAACCCTGAAGGTTTCATCCACTATCGAATCTTTCTCATGAAGTCAACTCTCCGTTTGGTACTAGCGGGTCCTTAACACCTCTCACTAACGCTTGCTGATGTCTCTTTGCAAGTTTCTTTCTATTGTAGCTATTTTTATGGTTACCTGAGTTGATTTATATCTCAAAAGAGTAAGTTGAAAACTCCCCTGTGAATCAAGGACAGGGCAAAATCAGCCAGGGGCTCAGGAATGGCCAGAGGTTGGGAGACGCAGGTGTGGGTTCAGGTGCCCGTTCTGAAGCCAGGCACCTCAGGTTTGAGGCCTGGCTTTGCTCCCCACAGCTGTATGACCATTTCTCTGCTTAGGGTCCTTTCTGGCTAAATTAAAGCTATGAAGGGAAATCAAAGAGCTAATCAGTGTTTGTTGATTAGCCCAGTACCAGGCAGATAGCAGTCTTTGATAAATATTACTGTTGCTGTTATCAATCCATGAGACGGGATTTAGGAACCGTCTCCCTAAATGCCGGGAATCAGTGGGGCAGACTCAAGAGACCTGAATTCTAGTCTCAGCCCTTCCAGGAGCAGGGTTGTTTGGGACAAGTCTTGTTCCCAGTTGCTTTCCCGCTGTCCACCTGGCGCCCAGCTCAGAGGCGACACCAAACCTCTCATGGAATAATGTGGCCCAGCCACCGTCCCTCTCACATGCCTAAGACACCTCCTTCATTTCCCTCATTTCCCCCAGCCTCTCTGGCCTTCCTTCATCCACTTTCCACATAGCAGCTGGAATGGTCATTTCAGACTGCAATTGACCACGGTGAACTACAGGGTCTTTGCACCTGCTGTCTCTGAACCCCCCACCCCAATCTGAAACATTCTTCCCTCCTCTTTTCACCTGGTTAACTGCAACTCACTCAGACTCTGCTCAAGTGTTACCTCCTCCAGGAAGCTCTCCTGGATTTTCCCTGACTAGGTCAAATCCTCCAGTACAGCCTTTTGTTGACACCTGTTACAGTTCATAACTGTGTGCTTACTTATGTGGTTGCTTGGTCAATGCTGGTCCTGTCCAGGAGCCTGTGGGCACCTTGAGGGCAGGGTGATGTCTGCTTTGCTCACTATCATTCGGCCTCTGCCAAGCACAGTGCCTGGTATGTGGTAGGTGCCCAACAACCATTTGCTGAGTTAACACACATTGAATGAAGGGGAGAGCTGGGCACCCCAGGTAATTCCAAACCATAGGTGACCCAAAGTGGAACTAGAGACCCTGGAATCGGGCTTTCAGACACAGGTTATAGACCCAGGGAGGGGACGCCTGGGTCCTGGGAGGAGATGTCAGGAGCAGGATCTTCCCAGAGATGAGGTGGAACATGCAGTTCCAGGAACCAGCCACCAGGTGACGAAGTGGCTCTGCCCAGGGTGGGGTGCTGTAGCCAGGGGCTCTAAATTGACAATTGCCAAATTGGAGGTTGTGAAACTCTGCGGAGGGGAGGTGGGGGCACGGGAGGGCGTCCCAGACTTCCCTGATAATCAGATGAGCTCATGACCTTTCAGCCATGCAGGGACGGATCCAGGTTTTGTGGGACGTAGACTAGGTCGAGGACCTCAGAAAGGGCCTTAGCCAGGGGCCCTGGCACTTAATTAGTATCATGGACCTCACAGTAAGTCTCCCTCCATGCACATACGCTAGCCTCTGCAATTTCAGAGACCCACCTCCCAAGCCTATCTTAGAGTCCCCCACCCACACTCATGCACAGACACACATGCATCTGGGTTCCTGGACTATGCTAGAAGCCCCCAACTCAGTCCTGAATTCAGGAGAAGCCAGAGGCCTTGACAAGCCAGCCTGGTGCTGAAGGCACAGGTGCCAGCATCCATCTCCCAGGATTCGCTCTACCCCAAGATTCCGCACTTTTGCCTCACGTACTTGGTGGACCAGGAGAGGCCATTTGGCCAGGGCTTAAACATGGGTTATCTCCGAATGAGATTACTCATGCCATCACTGAGCTACTCCAGGAGCAGAGAGAAGCCCCATCCTCCCACAGCTCTAAACTTGTGCCTCCAAACGAGGCCACATCGCGTGGCCGGGAACCATGAATGAATATTTTTCATAAATCCAGCAATTGTATTTTTTTTTTTTTTTTTGAGACAGAGTCTCGCTCTTTCGCCCAGGCTGGAGTGCAGTGGTGCAATCTCGGCTCACTGCAACCCCCACCTCCCAGGTTCAAGTGATTCTCCTGGCTCAGCTTCCTAAGTAGCTGAAATTACAGGTGTGTGCCACTAAGCCCGGCTTTTTTTTTTTTATTATTATTTTTAGTAGAGACAGGGTTTTACCACGTTGGCAAGGCTGGTCTCAAACTCCTGACCTTAGGTGATCCACCCGCCTCAGCCTCCCAAAGTGCTGGGATTATAGGCATGAGCCACCGCGCCCGGCCCCAGCAATTGTCTCCTGATGGACACAATGATACTGCATCATATTGTTTCAGGGTAAGAATGAGGTTGAGGCCAGCCTCAGTGGCTCATGCCTGTAATCCCAGCACTTTGGGAGGTTGAGGCAGGAGGATCGCTTGAAGCCAGGAGTTTGATACCAGCCTGGGCAACATAGTGAGACCTGTCTCTTAAAAAAAAAGAAAAAAAAAATTTAGCCAGGCATGGTAGCTTGCACTTGTAGTCCCAACTACTCTGGAGGCCGAAGCAGGAGGATTGCTTGAGGCCAGAAGTTCAAGGCTGCAGGGAGCTGTGATCACACCACAGCATTCCAGCCTGGGTAACAGAATGAGACCCTATCTCAAAAAAAAAAAAACAGGTTGATAAAGGTATATGTGGATGATGTAGCACAGACTTGTTCACCCTGTTTGGGAACTTCATTTACTTAAGGTAACTGAAGTCTTAAAAAATGTCCTCTTCTGGCTGGGCACAGTGGCTCATGCCTATAATCCCAGCACTTCGGGAGGCCAAGGCGGGCGGATCACCTGAGGTCGAGAGTTCAAGACCAACCTGACCAACATGGAGCGACCCCGTCTCTACTAAAAATACAAAATTAGCCGGGCGTGGTGGCGCATGCCTGTAATCCCAGCTACTTGGGAGGCTGAGGCAGGAGAATCACTTGAACCCAGGAGGCGGAGGTTGCAGTGAGCAGAGATCATGCCATTGCACTCCAGCCTGGGCAACAAGAACGAAACTCTGTCTCAAAAAAAAAAAAGCCTCTTCTGACATCCCTGAAGCCTCCTCAGACTTAGGCTGTAGACCAACCATGGTCCGCCTTCCAAGATGGGCCCTTCTTCATAGCAGGTATCACAATTCTTTTTTTTTTTTTTTCCTGTCTGTCACCCAGGCTGGAGTGCAGTGGCATGATCACAGCTCACTGCAGCCTCAGCCTCCCAGGCTCATGCAACCCTCCTGCCTTGGCCTCCCAAAGTGCTGGGATTACAGGTGTGAGCCACCATGCCCAGCCTTGGTGTCACACTTCTTGACATGGTATCTTGACTTGTGAGATCACAGCCAGTTTAATAATGGCTTACCCAGAACCCAGCACATTGCAGGTGGCTGATTTGGGTGCAGGTGTTCACAGGTAAGGCCTGGGGCTGTGGAGGGTGCCGGTGTCCTGAGGTGGGTGTTTTGAATCTGGACAAGGCTGAAGGGTTAGCTCTCTGGGCTGGGGCTTCAGCCTAGGAAGTGGAGCCCTAAAGCTGGGCTGGGGTGGAGCAGACCCCAAGAAGTAGAATCAGGACTACCAGCCCAGACACCCGCCCATCCCTCCAGACCTTCCCTCAGGGGAGCAGGAGCTCCAGGACTCCAGCTGCCTGCGCTGGGCTCTTTGTGGGATGAGAGCCAGGAGTATGCTATGATTATTCCCCAGTTTACAGATGAGGAAACGGAGGCTCAGAGAGGTCACACATCGCTTAAGTGGTAAAGGTAGAATCTGAACCCAGGTAGGTGGACTCTGCTTACCCACTACACTAACCTTTTCATACATAAGGGCTGAATGAATGAAAGAATGAATAAATGGAGGTAGCTGAGGCACAGAGAGGTTAAGTAACATGGTGAAGGACACACAGGACCAGACTCCCTGTCCAGTGCACTTTCCAGGCCAATGCAGTCCACCGACCCAAAGAAAGAAGCTGAGGGGAAAGGGGGCCCCCAATGCCAGGCTTCCCCCACACCCCTGGCTGTCCCACTGGCTATGCCCATCTGGGTGGCTCACCTCGAAACTCCTCATCAGTTAGGCGTTTCTTGTGGGTCAGCAAGAATGGGAGCAGCCCGTCCAGGTCAGCAGTGGAGCCCCGGGACACGATGTCAAAGAGGATAGGCCGGTTGAAGACTTTGAGGATGGGGGGCGGCTGAGGGGCAGGGGCTTTGGGGCTCTGCGGCTGCTTCCTGGAGGAGGTAGGGAGGCAAGTTGATGGGAGGGCTCATCCCCTGCCTGCCCCACTGTCCCTGGCCTTAGGGACCCAGAGACTGTGGTGGCGGGCGGGCAGCTGAAGCCCTACAAGGAACAGGGTGAGGTAGTTGGGGCAGATGTAAAAACTAAGGAATGTTTTATCCAACAAACTATAGCTAGTACCTACTGTGTGTTGGGTGGAGACAAACAGAAAGAAATGCACAGACTGCCCATACATCTATCCACCCATCCATCCACACATCCACTTACCCACCCATCCATCTATCCATCCATCCATCCATCACTCATCTATCCATCTACCTATCCACCCACTCATCCATCTATCCACCCATCCATCCATCACTCATCCATCCATCCATCCATCTACCCATCCACTCACCCATCCATCCATCCATCACTCATCCATCCATCCATCTACCCATCCACCCATCTATCCATCCAACCATCACTCATCCATCCATCTACCCATCCACCCACTCCTCCATCTATCCACCCATCCATCCATCATTCATCCATCCATCCATCTACCCATCCACTCACCCATCCATCCATCCATCTATCACTCATCCATCCATCCATCTACCCATCCACCCACCCATCCATCCATCCATCCATCACTCATCCATCCATCTGCCCACTCATCCATCCATCCATCCACCCACCCACCATTCACCCATCCACCTACCCACCCATCCATCCATCACTCATCCATCCATCACTCATCCATCCATCCACCCATACATCCACTTATCCATCCGTCCATCACTCATCCATCCATCTACCCATCCACCCACCCATCCATCCATCCATTCATCCACCCATCTACCTACCTGCCCATCCATCCATCCATCCCTCATCCATACATCCACCCACCCAGCATCCACCCATCCACCTACCCACCCATCATCCATCCACCCATTCATCCATCCATCACTCATCCATCCATCCATCCATCACTCACTGATCCATCCATCCATCCACCCACTCATCCATCCATCCATCCATCCATCACTCATCCATTCATCTACCCATCCACTCACTCCTCCATCTGTCCACCCATCCATCCACTACTCATCCATCCATCCACCCACTCATCCATCCACCCATCTGCCCATCCATCCACTCACCCATCCATCCATCCATCCATCCATCACTCGTCTATCCATCCATCTGCCTATCCACCCACCCACCCATCCATCCATCCATCCATCCAACTGCCCATCCACTCATCCACCCACTCATATATTAGTCATTTATTGAGTACTTACTAAGGCAGAGAAACTGAAAGAGACAAAAACAAAGATAAAATAAAGAAACAGCAGACTAAAAGATGAGGCATTTCATCCATTCATTCCATAACTAACCCATTAATTTATTCATTCAACAAACATTTGAGACAAATGAGGCCATGCTCATATGTACCTGCCCATGGCCCACCACACGGTAAACATTCAATAAATGTTAGTTGATATTACCATTATTAATGAGTGTCTACTGTGTGTCTGGAGCTTGTATGTGCATGGGAGAGATGTGGGGCTACAGAGGCAGATGGCGGAAGGGTGTGGCACAGAGAGGGCTGGGAAGAGAAGAGATAGAGAGAGAAAGGAAGGAAACAGACACTAAGAGCTGGAGGGCTTGGAGACACTCATTCAGTCATTCAACAAACATTATTTCGGCACCTATTATATGCTAGGTTCTGAGAGAGAAAGAGCTAGCCCAGGGCCACCATGAGGCAGGAATGCTCTCTCTGTCACGTTCTTACCTGGCCCAGTGCCTGGCACATCTTGGGATGCAGTAAGACTCTGTTCAATGAATAAGAGACTAAAGAGAAGGAGGAAGATGGAGGCACAGGGTCTGGGAGGGAGAAGAGGGGAGAGTAGGGGAACAGAGAAAACCCTAACAAGAGGCAGCAGGGCCAGAGGGGAAGGGGGAATGCAGTTGGGGAAACTGAGGCCAGGGCAGGTTGTGGAAGCAGGTGGGACGGGGTTGCAAGGGTGGACAAAGCTGGCATCTGGCTGTACCCAGCCTGTCTTGCCATGAGAAGGGGACAGCCACTCTCCTCCCTTCCTCTTCGCCAGGGGTTGAGATTTTCCATCTCAGGGCAGGTACTGGCAAAGGGGATCATTAGTATCCACAGTAGGGTAAGACGTGCTCTCCTGTTGACAGGGGCACAGGCACAGACACAGCCTCTAATGAGGGCACTTAGGCAGCCCCCACTTTACCTCTTCCTGAACTTTGACCTTTGAGCCAAAAAATAAAAAGCAATACTGCCCCCACCAGATCTCACTGAGGCAGCCTTCAGGGCTCAGCCGTGCCCCACTTACTCCACCAGCCTGGACTTCCTGGGGTAGGGGTGGGGAGGAGGGCTTGCGGGAGGGGAATGGGAGATACAGAGCCCACCAGCTTTCAACAGGACCTGGGAAGGCTTGGGGACAGAAGGATGGGAACACTGGGCACTCTGCTGCTCTGGCCCTTAGTTTCCACCTCTGAGCAGAGGTTGTACAGATTTTTCAGCACAGACAACTGTGAGGCCCTATTCCTTGGAGACATCTGCAGAGCCTCTCCAGCCTTAGGCCCTTGCACTCACACTTCTCTCCACCTACAACACCCTTCCCTCCCTCTCTGTGACTGCCCCTTCATGACCTTTAGCTTTGGGCTTAAATGTCAACTCCTCCAAGAAGCCCTCCTAGATTACCTTTCTTGTATCCACCCACTCTCTAACTTCAGCATCTCCCCCAACTCACATGGCACATCCATGTGCTCAGCTACTTGCTTCTTGTCTGTCTCACCCTCTAAACGGAAAGTGCCGCCTGAGTAGAGGTGGATCTGGTCTGGCTCAGCCTGAAGCCTCAGGGCCAGCCCCACTGACTGGCAGATAGTGGGCACCCAAGAAACATCCACTGGCTGGGTGCGGTGGCTCACGCCTGTAATCCCAGCATTTTGGGAGGCCGAGGTGGGCAGGTCACTTGAGGACAGTAGTTCGAGACTAGCCTGGCCAACAAGGTAAAACCCTGTCTCTACTAAAAATACAAAAATTAGCCGGTTGTGGTGGTGCACACCTGTAGCTCCAGCTACCCAGGAGGCTGAGGCTGGAGAATTGCTTGAACCTGGGAGGTGGAGGTTGCAGTAAGCCAAGATAGCGCCACTGCACTCCAGCCTGAGTGGCAGAGAAAGACCGTCTCAAAAAAAAAAAAAGAAAAAGAGACATCTGAATGAATCAATGACTGTGAATAAATAAAGGGGGCGGCTCTTGACCAAGCAAGGGCTGTGAAGGTGAATCGGCTCCATCCAAGAGATAAATGAATCTGTGGCCAGCAAGGGGGACAGAGGAGGACCATGCAAGTCCAGGTCATCTCCAGACCTCAGCACCATCCTCCAGGACACACACACAGGCCACCGAGAGGAGATTTCATGGAGCAGTTGAGGAAAGGGTCAATTCAGGGCACATTAGGGACAGCAGGGCCGGGACCTAGAAAGGATACAGTTCAGCAGGGCCTGCTGAGGCTCAGGAGGAGCTGGCTAGGAGACTGCAAGCCCTGCTCCCTCCCCCAAACTGCCAAAAGCTTGTGGAAGTCCCTGGGCTTCCTAAAGGACCAGGAGGGAGGGCTCAACCTCACAAAGCAGGGAGTCTGCAGGTGACAGACAATAGGGTCATGCTGGAAACAGAACCCGGGATGTCTGAGTTTGCAGAGTGCCACACAAACCACATGCAGATGCCAGCATAACACACTGGGGGAGGATGGGGACCAGACAAGGTGGTCAAGGGGGCTGGAGGCTCCCTGTCCCCAGCTAGGCCTGGCATGGAATGCGTCATAGGGGCCACATGCTGTGACCCCATCCAGGGCTTCTCTCCAGTCTGTCTTTTCTTTCAGCAAGGCTGTCATTATGGGAAAGAAGGTTGAATGCCTTAGGGTTTCCAGCTCTTTCTAAGCCTCAGGAAAGCCACTGGATGGCCAGGAATGGAGGCGATGATTGAAGAAGACCCAGGAGGGGCAGCTGGATGTGTGCCAGGAAGAGAAGGCAGGGAGATGGATGGATGAATAGATGCAAATATGGAAGAAAAGATGAGCAAATGAATAAATGAGTCAGTGACTAAGCAAACAAAAGAGTGAATGGACAAATGGATGGACAGAGATCTGGGTGAATGAATTGGTGGTTAGAAGAGAGAAGGAGAGGAAGGAAAGAAGGACAGCAGGCAGGTGAGCAATCAAGCATGAGAAATTGAATGAATGAATGAATAAATGAATGAATGATGAATAGTTTGATAGCTGAATGGCTAGATGACTAGAAACAGTGGGTAGGTGAGAGGATGAAATGACATTCAGATGAGAAAACGGTAGATGAATGGAAGGTTGGTTATATGGGTGTATGGCTGGACAGATGGCTGACAGATGGGTAGATGAGTAGATAGATATTTTCATGAGTGGACAATGGATGGATAGATTGGATAGGTGGACAAAAAAGTGTAAAGATGGGTAAATGAATGAGTAGATGATAGATGGATAAATGGATGGATGGATGGATGGATGAACAGATGTATAAATAAGAAGATAATAAACAAATGGAAGGCTGGATGTGTAGGTGAAGAGATGGACAGAAAAGTAGATTAATGGGGGACAGATGAGTACGTGAATATGTAGGTGAATAAAAAAAGATGAGGCAGGATGCAGTGGCTCACACCTATAATCCCAGCACTTTGGGAGGCCAAGGCAGGTGGATCACGAGGTCAGGAGTTCAAGACCAGCCTGGCCAAGACGGTGAAAACCTGTCTCTACTAAAAATACAAAAAAAATTAGCTGGGTGTGGTGGCGGGTGCCTGTAATCCCAGCTACTCGGGAGGCTGAGACTGGAGAATTGCTTGAACCCAGGAGGTGGAGGTTGCAGTGAGCCGAGATCATGCCATTGCACTCCAGCCTGGGCAACAGAGCAAGACTCCATCTCAAAAAGAAAAAAAAAGCAGATGAATGAATGGAGAGTTAGATGAGTAAATAGTTGTATAAATGAGTGGGTGGAAGGGTGAATGGGTAAATGGGTAAATGGCTGAGTTTGCATTTGTATAAATGCATTTGCATTTGTATAAATGCGTGGGTGGATGGATGCATTGTATAAATGAGTGGGTGGATGGATGAATGGATGAACAGACAAATGTCCTATGGAAGGGTGGACAGAGGGGTAAATGGGTAGAGTAATGGATGATGGATTAATAGATAGATGGATGATGAATAGATGGATGGATGATGGATAGATGGGTAGATGGATGGATGGATGATGGGTGGATAGATAGATGATATATGGATGGATGGATAGATTAATGGATAGATGGACATATGGAATGATGAATAGACAAATAGATGGACAGATGGAAGGATGATGGATGAATGGATGGATGGATGATGGGTAGATGTATAGATGGATGGATAGTAGATAGATGGACAGATGGAATAATGATGGATAGATGAATAGATGGACAGATGGAAGGATGATGTATAAATGAATAGATGAATGGATGGATGATGGATGATGGATGGTTGGATAGATGGATAGATGATAGATGGCTGGATGATGGATGGATGGATGGATGATATATGGATGGATGATATATGGATGGAGAGATGAATGGATCGATGGATAGATGTATGGATGGTTGGATGGATGGATGGAGGATATAGAGATGGAGAGATGAATGGATTGATGGATAGATGTGTGGATGGTTGGATGGATGGATGAATAGATGGGTGGTTGGATGGATGGATGGACGGATGATATATGGATAGGGAGATGAATAGATGGATGGATAGATGTATGGATGGTTGGATGGACAGATGGATGGATGGATGAATCGACGGATGGGTGGATAATAGATAGAGGGGTGGATGATGAATGGGTGAATGGATACAGAGGAGGAGACCACAGGCCAGGAAGCTAACAATACTCACTCTATGATCTTCTTCCTCCACCTCTTGTTGTCACTGGGGTGGTGACGATAGGTGCCGTAGTCAAACAGTGAGTCCATGGGTGCTTTCTTGGGCCCAGGCACCACGGAGGACTCATATAGGGTGGACTCCAGCAGATCGATGGGGTTGGGCACCCCCTTGCGGAAGGCGCCCTGGAACTTCATGCGCAGATTTGGTCGCCCATCGCCTGGGCCAGCAGGGCGACTGGCATCAGCCGGTGAGGGCGAAAGGGAGCCATCCTCCCCCTCAAACAGATTGGCCAGGGAGGAGAGAGGAAAAGCCTCCCCACCTGGGGTGCCACTCTCATCCCCGGGGAGCTCAGCCACCTCCCCGGGCCCCGTGCGGGGGCCTTCGCTGGAATCCGCCATGCCTGCCCCAGGCCCGTCTGCACTGCTCAGCCTGCAAGGGAATGAAAGGTGAGTCAGGCAGAACCCGGCCAGGGGTGGGGGCTCCAGGAAGCCCCCTCCCACGTGGACAAGCAGCAGTGCTGCCAGCTGCTTCAAAGCCACCGTTGTAATGACAGGGGCACAGGGAGGCCACTCCCAGATGTGGTTGGCCGCCAGCCTCAGGCGGGAACTGCAACAGGAGCCTCTTTCAGGAACCTGGAAACACAAATTGGCCCCAGGTCCAACTACCCTGGGCATTAGCTGAAAGAGGGTAGACTTCAGGGTCAAGCTGGGACCCCATACTTGGATCCCAGACCCTACTGCTGACCAAGAAAGCCAGCTTTGGAGCCCCAGAGAGCCAAGTTCAAATCCAGGCTCCACACTTAGTCATTCCATGACATTGAGCAAGTCAACATTTCATAGCCTCAGCTTCCTGATCTGTAAGATGGGGATATCCAAGCCTCATGGACAGAACATGCAGTCCAGTGGCCAGTGCAGTGCAGTGCCTGGCACGTGGTAAGAACCTGGCTAAGGCAGAACCATTAACCGTGGGCTTCAGGCACAGGAGGGGCTCAGAAAATCCATGTGGACTTGCTGTGTAGGCCGGCAGTCCTTTTCCTCATCAAACACCATCATGATGAACCCATTTTACAGAACAGGAAACTGAGGCTCCAAGACTTGAGTTGACTTCCCCAGTGCACAAACTCTGCTCCCCAGTGCAAAGTGCTGATCCCTCCCCGCACCTTTGCCTGGTCAACTCCTCCCCACTGGTATGCCAGCTCAACTGGGCTCCTCTGGAAAGCCCTCCCTGGCCTGCACACACTCACTCCCAGGATCCATGCTCCTCTCCTCAGAAGCTTTATCCCAACTGTTCATGGGATGGTTCGTTCCCAGGCTGTGGGTGCCAGGAGGCAGGAAATGTATCTGTCTTGTCCATCCCTGAGTCCTCACACAAATGAACAACTTTATGACAAAGATGTCATTTGTTCCCATTTCTCAGATGAGGAAGCAGCTTTCAAAGGCAGCAAACAGCTTGCAGGAAGAAGAGCTGGACTTGAACCATGTCTCTCTGGCTCCCAGGTCCAGTGCTTAGCCAGGAGCCAGGGCAAGGGAGGGGCAAGGCCCCACTGGTTGGCTGTCAGCGCCCTGCTCTCTGTAGCATGGTGCCAGCCAGGCGGGGCTGGGCACCAAGGGTGAGTTTCCTGGAACTCTTACCACCCCACCCGGGAGGCAGGGGCATGTCTGAAAAACCCTCTCTTGTACATCTCACCCTTCCCACCCAATACGCACATAGAAAAAAAAATAAACTAGTTCCCACCTTGTTTGTTCTGTGGCTTCCAGGAGGGAAGACTTGGACCAGATAGGTGGGGACACAGCAAGAGGCCTCCCTTAGTGGGCGCAGCAGGACACAGAGGGTCAGAGCTCCCACTGGGGGTGGGCTTCCCTTTGGACACCAAAAGGGAGAGACAGCCTGGCCTTTGGAGTCATTCAGGCCTGGGTTCTAATCCCAGCTCTGCTATTTACATGTAGTGTGATCTTAGGTAAGTTACTTGAGCTCCCCAAGCCTCAGTTTCCTCCTCTGCAAAATGGGTACAATTGTAGTCACTTCTTCATAGGGTTGCAGGCAGTGGGAAGTGAGGTCAGATATATCCAGTGCCACTTCTGGGATTAAAGTGGGGTTTTGGCTAGGCGCAGCAGCTCACGCCTGTAACCCCAGCACTTTGGGAGGCCGAGGCGGGTGGATCACTTGAAGTCAGGAGTTCGAGACCAGCCTGGCTAACATGGCAAAACCCCGTCTCTATAAAAAATACAAAAATTAGCCAGGCGTGGTGGCACGTGCCTGTAGTCCCAGCTACTTAGGAGGCTGAGGCAGGAGAATCACTTAAACCCAGGAGGCAGAGGTTGCAGTGAGCCAAGATGGCGCCACTGCACTCCAGCCTGGGCAACAGAGCAAGACTCTATCTAAAAATAAATACCTCAGGTAAGTCGCTTAGCCTCTCTGAGCCTCAGTTTCCTCATCTGTAAATAGAGTGGGACTTTCAGTTATTATAACCAAACGAAGAAAGAGAAGTTAGGATGCCAGGTTCTGAAATGAGACCCAGTTCCTCTCTTGGCCCTGGTCATTAGCCGTTTGACCATGGGCAAATCACTTCCTCTGTCTGCCCCATGGTTTTCCCACCTGTAAGACTGGAGTGACCACGCCTCCTCCTAGGGTCCTCCAGCATGTGAGGCACCTACTCAGTTCCAGCACCTAGTAGGACCTCTGGAGACATGAAGTCCTTTCGACTGGCCAGACAGGAGAGGGGGATCTGGATCCCCAGTCCCTCATGGCTGCCACATGCATTTGGGCTTTGCTCTGCAGGAATGGGGGCCAGGGGGTTGCTGAGGCAGGAGGGGCATCTGCAGGGGCACAGGCATTGGCGGGAGGTGGATTAGACTCTCCTGGGCATGGCCCTGTCCACCTCACTGGGGGCCCTGAGGTCAGGGGGAGACGAGGCATCAGGCGCACCCTCTGTGTTGTCAATACCCTTCTATCCACTGCACCCCTCACCATGGCACCTCAGGGGCTAATGGAACCCCACCCCAGGGAGCTCCCAAGGCCAGAGAAGGCAGCCAAGAAGGTCCTTCCATCCCCCGCCATGCCTGCACCCTCCTCCCCTCAGGAGGATAGCCCTCCCCTAAGCCTGGACAGCACCCCAGGTTCCTGGGGACTCCAAAATGGGGGCTCTGGTGCCAGCCAATCCCGGGTTCAAATCCCCTCCCAGCAACTGTCAACCTGTCTGGCTGCTGTGTGGCCTTCAGCAAGTCACGCCGCGATCATGATTAGCATTCTAATTAGGATGAAATAATAATTATGAACTAAATCACCATCCTCGCCTGATGACGTAGCTCAGGCTGACCAAGGACAGTTCTGCTCCTCCCCTAAGGACATTTGGCAATATCTGATGACATGTTTTGTTGTCACAACTGTACAGGAGAGGGAGCACTACTGGCATCTGGTAGATCAAGGCCAGGGATGGCACTAAACATCCTCCAAAGCAAAAGACAGCCCCACACCACAAAAAAATGACCCAGCCCACAATGTCAATAGCGCCGAGACTGAGAACATCTGCCCTGGAGGTAGGTACTGCGATCGTTCCCATTCTACAGATGAGGAAACTGAGGCTCAGAGAGGCTAAGTGACTTGCCTGAGGTCACACAGCAGGTTAGTGACAGAGCCAGGACTGAAATGCGGGCAGCTGGCTGCAGAGCCCAGGTTGAATCCCTCCATGGACTGGGGATGTCCTGGGTGCCAGGTGAGGGTGAAGGGGAGCCATCCTCACCCTCAAATAGATTGACCAGGGAGGAGAGGGGGAAGGCCTCCCCACCAGGAAGCTCGGCCACCTCACCAGGCCTGCACAGGGGCCTTTGCTGGGATCCGCCATGCCGGATGGTAGTAAACATCCTCCAAAACAAAAGACAGCCCCACACCACACAGAATAACCCAGTCAACAACATCAACAGCGCTGAGGTTGAGAAAATCTGCCCTGGAGGTAGGTATTGCAATCATTCCCATTTTACAGATGAGGAAACTGAGGCTCAGAGAGGCTAAGCGACTTACCTGAGGTCACACAGCAGGTTAGTGATGGAGTACCAGGGTACCACCTGAGTGCTTACAGTGTCTCCTTCAAGCTTCACAACCACCCCCAGGAGGAAGGGATGATTACTGCCACCCATTCTCATCTCTCTGAGCCTCGGTTTCTCTATTTGTAAAATGGGGATTGCAATAATAGCACCTCCCTTGTAGGGCTTCTGGGAGATAAAGCAGGTCAAGTGTTTCTTGGGCACCTAAGAAATATTTGATAAATGTTGGATCTTGTCACATTTAATGGTATCATCATCACCACTATGATACGGTCCTGATTTACCTGTCCTCCTTACTCCCCTTCCCCAAAACACACATGCACACACGTGCCAGCACTACAGCCTGACATTTTATAGCCCACGCTAAAATCCACCAAGCCCCTCTCTCATTCAATCCCCCGAAGAACCTGAACAAAGCTAGGCTATTGCTCCCACTTTACAGCTAAGGAAACGGAGGCTCTGAGAGGCCAGCTAGGGAGCAAATGGCTTTGAAGAAAACCTCTAGACTCCTAGCCCTGGGCTCCTTCCACATCACAGCACTCAGGAGTGTGTACACACCAGCTCACGTGTACACATACACATAGGCATGTGTACACACACACACACACACACACCCGGCTCTGCTGCTCTGTGGCAATTCCCTCCCCAAACACTGTCCTGTTCTCTGTGGTCAGAGAAAGAGTTTACTCCCTGTTCTAATTTGCCCTAAAGGCTGTTATTACACATTCCAAACTCATGCCAGTTTTAGGAGGGAGGGAAGGGGGGGATGCAGGCAGGGAGAGAGGCTGAGAGCCTGGGTGTGAGTCCACATGTGTCTCCTCTGTGTGTGACTGTCATGTACATTTCTTCCCACCTTCCTCCATGGGCGTGTGCATGTGTGTGTGCCCACTGTGAGCAGGCATGGTGGGCCCTTCGTTCCCGCACGGGCTCACAATGCCTCCTACCAGGAGCCCCTCCACAGTGGGGAAGCTCCCAGCTGCACCAGGTGTGCATCAGGGAGGCACCCAAGAACGTTCCTGCACGACTGTGAACATCCTCACACACTGACATCTTCACAGCAGCGTTCATTTAGAGCAGCGGCTGTTTGTTTGTTGAGACAGGGTCTCACTCTCTCACCCAGACTGGAGTGCAGTGGCACAATCTCAGCTCACTGCAACCTCCTCCTCCCAGGCTCAAGCAATTCTCCTGCCTCAGCCTCCCAAGTAGCTGGGATTACAGAAACATGCCACTACCACTCGGCTAATTTTTGTATTTTTAGTACAGACGGGGTTTCACATGTTGGCCAGGCTGGTCTTGAACTCCTGACCTCAAATGATCTACCCGCCTCGGCCTCCCAAAGTGCTGGAATTACAGGCATGAGCCACTGCGCCCAGCCAAAGTAGCGGTTTTTGAATATGTTGGTTTTAAATCGTATATATTCAAAAGAAGGTTTATATTCAAACTCTTCTTTAGAATATATATACTGAATGGTGGTCCACACAGAGATGGCAGTTGTGTAGGATGGACAAAGAATCTGCATCTTCCTCTGGAAAGGGCCCAAGGGGCAGCAGTAGAAGCCAGCTACCTATTTATTCCACACATTTATTGAGCACCTACTATGTGCCAGGCACTGTGCTAGACTAGGGACACAGATGTGAACAAAACAGATATCAATCCCTTTGGGGGCAGACCTTCTGGTGGGGAAACAATAAACTAGACAAATCAAGCAGCAGAGTCATGTCGGATGGTGTTAAGAACTGCATAGACCAGAAGGGCTCAGGAGTGGGCAAGTTAAGGGGTGCAGGAGTCCTGAGTAGGGTGATGAGATACAGGGCTGAGCCAGGGTCCCCAGACCTTCCTTTCTGCCCTAGACAGAGACCCCAGGCTTTCCGGAAACCTGGCTTTCTGCTCTCATGGCCCCCTGAGCCGGTGGGGCACAGAGTGAGAGAGCATTTTGACGTCAGGCAGACCAGAGGGTCAGATCCCAGACCCACAGCTCACTTGCTGGGTGAGTATGAGCAAGTTACCCAACCTCTCTGATCTTCACTTTCTTCAGCTGCCCTATTTTTTTTTTTTTATTTTTGAGACGGAGTCTCCCTCTGTCGCCTAGGCTGGAGTGCAGTGGCGCATCTCCACTCACTGCAAGCTCCGCCTCCCGGGTTCACGCCATTCTTCTGCTCAGCCTCCCGAGTAGCTGGGACTACAGGCACCCGCCACCACGCCCGGCTAATTTTTTGTATTTTTTTAGTACAGACGGGGTTTCATGGTGTTAGCCAGGATGGTCTCGATCTCCTGACCTCGTGATCCGCCTGCCTCAGCCTCCCAAAATGCTGGGATTATAGGCGTGAGCACCACGCCCGGCCCTCAGCTGCCCTATTAAGGGAACGTAATAGGGTCGTTGTGAGAGGTATATACCTTGAGTCAAGTGCCTGGCATAAAGAAAGCCTCAATAAACAGCACATTGCACAACAGATGGCTTCTCTCTGAGAATCCCGGATTCAAAGGCGGTGGAGGTCTCTGGCTCCGTCCCCATGCCCCAACTTGCAGAGGGTGGAAAAAGGGGCCCATCCTCGGGGTTACCCGCAGCTTTGCCTGATCTCATGGAAACCCTGGCAAACATTTGTCAAATCCCATCCTCCTGATTACGTGACCAAGGAAAGCTGCTTAAATCTGGGGGCAAGTTTGGGCATGCAAACCTGCTCCGCCCCAGCGGGGAGGAATCCAGGGAGCTGGTTTCTCCCGGTTCCCTCCCTTCTGGAATCAATCCATTCCACCAGGCATCAATGCAGTGGCACCTGTTTGCAGGGCACAGGGGAGACATAAAAGTGTGGAACCTCAGAGAACTCGCAGTCCAGGAGGGAAGGCTGATGGCTCTTTCTGCCTCCAGGCCTTTGCCTAGGCTGTTCCCTCCGCCTGGAATGCCCTTCCCTTCGCTGGCTGGCTCCCACTTACTCCTCAGGCCTCATCTTAAAGGGCACTTCCTCTGAAAAGCCCTCCTGTTTCCCCTGCTCTTTACTCTTAGAGTAACATGTGCCTTCCTTTACAGCACTTCCCACGATTAAACTTTTCTATATATGTATTTTTTTTTTCAAGAGAGTCTCGCTCTGTCCCCCAGGTTGGAGTGCAGTGGCATGATCTCAGCTCACTGCAACCTCCGCCTCCTGGGTTCAAGCAATTCTCATGCCTCAGCCTCCTCGAGTAGCTGGGATTACAGGCATGCACCACAACACCCGGCTAATTTTTCGTATTTTTAGTAGAGGCAGGGTTTTGCCATGTTGGTCAGTCTGGTCTTGAACCCCTGACCTCAGGTGATCCACCCGCCTCAGCCTCCCAAAATGTTGGGATTATAGGTGTGAGCCACCGCACCCGGCCTATATATTATTCTTTGATTCATCTTCTCTCTTCGCCTCCAGAGTTTTAGTTCCATGTGGTAGGGACTATTTCGTGTCCCCTGTGTCCCCAGCATTCAGCATGGTGCTGAAGCAAAACGAGGTGTCAATGAATATTTGGTTTTTTTAGGCTGTAAGACCAGGGACCTGAAGTTCCAGGCAGGGTTGCAGAGCAAGGGCAGCCAGAATCCTGATGGGGAGGGGGAAAGGCTGTGAGGAGGAGGAGGAGGAAGATAAAGGGCAGAGGAGGTGTCAAGGACAAAGGTGTGGAGGGGAAAGTGCAGGGTGCACAGAGGAATGGTGTGGCCTGGGGCACAGGGAGAAGGAAAGCAGAAGAGATGGGTGAGTGGGTGGGCAGTGGGGAGGTGGGTGGGGGTTGGAATCCATGGGTAGGAAGGAGCCCACAGAGAAGGTGCTCAGGCTCCCAGACAGACCCAGTGTGCTTCTACCTCCCTCCACCCTGGGGCTCCTTAGCCAATTTGGGGGTCCCCACTTCCTGTGGTACCCTGAAATAAACACAACTGTGAGTGCCTGCCATTCCAAATCAGTCTTGCCGGGGACATGTGGATAGGAAGGTACTAGGAAGACAAGGACTCTGAGCTTTGCTGTTACTAGAGAGAAAATCCCAAACCTGTCCACCCCCTCCCCACCTTCCAGGTAAGAAAACTGAGGCTCAGAGAGGCGAAGTCATTTGTCTGGCATTGCCTTGCTCCAGAAAGGGGGAGGCAGGATTAGAACCCATGCATCCCCGGGACCTGCGCCTTTGATGGACACTTTACAAAGACAAGGGAACTCTGGGAGGGAGAAGCTGGAGAAAGAATGGAGTGGGGGATGGGTCGCAGTCCCTGATGAACCACCAGTTCACCAGCTCTGGGCAAGTCACCTGGCCTGCCCATGCCTCGGTTTCCTCACCTGAAAAATGGCAATGATCCTAGCACCTACCCCAAGGGAACTGTCATGAGGGTTAAATGAGATAAAGCATGCAAAACACTGAGCCCAGTGCCTGGTACAGAGCATGCATTCAGTCAAGCATGGCTGCTGTTGGAATCATCAGTATCAGTGTACTATTTATTAGTATCATTAGGGGAACAGATGAACAAAAGGACTGAGGACGAAGGAAGGCAATGACTCCTAGAGAAGGCAGAGCGGCCAGATCCAGAGCCTTGGAGGTAGACTCTGGCAGCCATCTCGAAGTGGTGGCTGCTGGGAACAGCCGGCTGGGAGCTCAACTCCTTGGCCAGGCGAAACCTACTGCCTGCCAGGCTACCCCACGGCTCCCAGGCACTTGGCAGGCGGCAGCAGTAGGGGGGCATCATGCCATGCCCAGCACCTTCCCTGGCCAGCCTGTATTTACCTAGCAGGTCTCGGCCCAGCCCGCTTCCTGTTTGCTGCACAGTGGCCGCCTGTCCAGGACAGACAGAGCCCCAGTGTCCTGCTGGGCCCCCACCCCATGCACTCACACCACCCAGGCAGGGCAGGTCTGGGGTGACTCACCACGCCCCACGGAGGGCAAGGCCAGCGTGGCCACAGCAGTCATTTGGTCATTCTGCAAGCCCTTGGCTGGAGGGAGGCCGGCTGACAGCACACACAGATGCCCCTCTGAGCTTTCACAGGGACCAAGTCATTTCCAAGGGTCCCGGCCCCTGGGTAGGAGCCACCAAGAAGCGGTGTGGCTTAATGGTTAAGAGCATGCACCTTGTAGACACAAAAGGCCACATATTGCAGGATTCCATTTATATGAAATGCCCAGAACAGGCAAATCCATAGAGACAGAAAGCAGATTAGTTGTTGCCAGGGGCTGGGAGTGGGGAGTGGTGACTGCTAATGGGTACAGAGTCCTTTTTTGGGGTGATGAAAATGTTCTGGAATGAGATAGTGCTGATGTCTGTACAACTCTGAATACACTAAGAAACCAACTGAATTGTACGTTTTAAAAGACTGAGTTATGAGTATGTGAATTACATCTAAATGACCCTTCCAGGCTTAGTGACCTCAGGCAGGTCACTTCCCTCCCAGAACCTCAGTTTCCTTGTTGCAACATGGGAATGTCATGGAGATTAAGCACACATAAAGGGTTTCTTTTTTTTCTTTCTTGTGTGTGTGTGTGTGTGCGCATGTGTGTGTGACAGAGAGAGACAGGATCTTGCTCTGTCACCCAGGCTAGAGTATAAGTGGCACAATCTTGGCTCACTGCAACCTCCGTCTCCCAGGTTCAAGCAATCCTCCTGCCTCAGCCTCCCAAGTAGCTGGGATTACAGGTGCCCACCGCTGCGCCAGCTAATTTTTGTATTTTTAGTAGAGACGGGGTTTCACTATGTTGGCCAGGCTGGTCTCAAACTCCTGACCTCAGGTGATCCGACCGCCTCGGCCTCTCAAAATGCTGGGATTACAGGCGTCGGCCACCATGCCCAGCCACATAGAGGGTTTCAAACAAGGTCTGGCACGTAGTAGGAGCTCAAGGATACAAAGTCACTACCCCAGGAGGCTCCAGGTCCTTCTTCCCTTATCTCGCTTCCTTCCCATCAGAGCATAGCCCCAGGATTCCACCCTCTCAGCAAGCCCTGCTTAAGAACATGCTACTCAGCTCCAGCCCGGGAGGAGGGAGGCATCAAATTCTTAGTCCGGCCGGGTGCAGTGGCTCATGCCTGTAATCCCAGCACTTTGGGAGACCGAGGTGGGCGGATCACTTGAGGTCAGAAGTTCAAGACCAGACTGGCCAACATGGTGAAACCCCATCTCTACCAAAAATACAAAAATTAGCCGGGTGTGGTGGCATGCACCTGTAATCCCAGCTACTCGGGAGGCTGAGGCATGAGAATCGCTTGAACCCAGGAGGCAGAGATTGCAGTGAGCAGAGATAGCACCACTGCACTCCAGCGGGGGCGACAAGAGCGAGACTCCATCTCAACAAAACAAAACAAAACAAAACCTTAGGCCCGCCTTCTCTCTGGCCTAGCCCCTCTCCTAGAGGATGGTCACAGCCACGGAGAACTCCAGAGAGGATTCTATAGTCTCAGAACGTTGCCTGATGAATGCTTTACATCTCATCTGCCACTCACTGGCCGTATGGTCTTGCACAAGTCACATCTCATCTCTGGGCCTTGGTTTCCTTATCTGTAAAATGGGAGTAATAATTACTACGACCTGGGTGGGGTTAAGCCGTATTTGCTCCATAGTTATTTGGTGTATAGCACATTCATGCTTTAAACTAAAAAATAAGGCTGGGTGCAGTGGCTCACACCTGTAATCCCAACACTTTGGGAGGCCAAGGTGGGAGGATCGCTTGAGCCCAGGAGTTCAAGACCAGCCTGGGCAAAATGGTGAGATCCCATCTCTACAAAAAATAAATAAATTTATTTATTTTTTAAAATATTAAAAAATAAAATAACAGCTCCTACCCCAAAGAGCTATTGTGAGGATTAAATGTGATAATTCAAGCCTTCAGTGCAGTGCCCAACAAACACCAAGTGTTCAATGAACTTGAACTTATTTTTTAGTTTAAAGCATGAATGTACTGTATACCAAATAACTATGGAGCAAATACAGCTTAACCCCACCCAGGTCGTAGCAATTATTACCCCCATTTTACAGATAAGGATGTTCAATGGCTGCCTTGCCATTCTTGCTAACATTCCCTCAGTTTGCAGTGGGAGGTGGGGGATGATGACACTGAGGTCCAGGGAGGTCAGAACTGGGCAGGCACTGGAACCCAGACTTCCCGGCTCCAAAACCAGGGCTCGTGACTGCAGAGACCTCACCTTTGGGAAGGGTTTCCTCGCCACCTCATTTCCATCTTCTGTCACCTTTAGAAGGCTGTCAGGACAAGTGCTGCCTCCCAGCTGGGAGACTAAGGACCAGAAGGGACAGGACACTCGTCCATGCATACGTTCCTCTACCCCACTTCTAGGAGCAAAAGTCCCGAGTTTGCCAAATCAGAGGAGGGGGAAGAGGGCAGGCGCCCGTTATGAGTGGATGGGGCAGGAGTCGGGGAAGGGAGCCCGAGGCAGCAGAAAACCAGTTTGAGATCCTTCCTCTGTCCCAGCCCACCTCAACACCAGTCTGTGCCAACAGTAAGCTGCTGCCTCAGGGGTTAACTGCTTGGAATTATGACTGAGGCTAATGCCTGCAATGTACCATCAGTAATGCCTACCCTCCATGGCACACTTCACACAGCACCTCCCATTTGGTTGTTTTTTGTTTTGAGACAGGGTATGGCTTTGTCACCCAGGCTGGAGTGCAGTGGCACAATCATAGCTCACTGCAGCCTCGACCTCCCAGGCTCAAGCAATCCTCCCACCTCAGCCTCCCCAGAAGCTGGGACCACAGGCATGTACCACCATTCCTACTTTTAAAATTTATTTTTTGTAGAGATGGAGTCTCACTCTACTGCCTAGGCTAGTCTCCAATGCCTGGGCTCACGTGATCCACCCACCTTGGCCTCCCAAAGTGTTGTGATTACAGGCGTGAACCACCATGGATGGCCCCTTCTATCTATTTTAATCCAAATAATAACTATAGAGATTAAATATTATTGTCTCCATTCCCAGATGTATAAAGTCAGTCCCGGGAGAAAGGAGGTAAGGGCTGACATTTATCCAATACCTATCATATGCTAAGCACTTTCACATTTCTCTCTCATTTGAGGTCAGTGTTATTGTTATCATTTCACAGATGAACAAACTGAGGATCAGAAAGAATGAGATTTAACTGAGTCCACAACGCTACAGGAAGTGAATGTGGCTAGACTTCCAACCATCTGCTTTTAAATCCATTTGAGTTCATTCATCCCTTTGGGGGTTACCATGCCCTCTCCCTAGGACCCCCCTTCTCAATGCCATATCCCTTGGAACTCAGCAGGACAGGATGGCACAGTGGTGACAGGCTTGGAGTCTGAATCTTGACTTTGCCATTTAGTAACTGCGTGGCCCCAGACGGATCACTTGACCTCTCCGAGCTTCAGTTTCCTCACCTGTAAAAGGGAGCTCATCACAGTTACCACTGCTGGATTACTTGTCATTGTGGGTATCAGAGTCTCACAAAGTGGCCTCAAAGCACTGCGTGTGGAATGATGTCACTCGGACAAAAGCTCTAGGGTGGAGGGACTCCCTTCTGGTAACTGCTGAGGCCCAGATGCCTGGAACAGGTCCTGGCACATAGCAGCTGCTCAAGATGTATTTGCTGGATGAATGAATGCATGAATGAATGAATGAATGAATGAACAGAGGAAAGGAGTGAAAGACGGGCTTAGTCATTCTCTCCAGGGCAGAGAGGTCTCCAAAGCGAACCTCTGCCCAGCTAACTAATTAGCTTCCTCCCATCCATTTTTTAACAGACAGCTTACGGAGCACCTGCTATGTGTGGGGTTTTCTGGCCTATAAGACCAACACCTCTCATGAGGACAACTATCGTGAGCCCATTTTATAGATGAAGAAATTGAGGCTCAACAAGACCAGGACACTCACTCAAGCACACTTGGTCTCAGAGCCAGAGCCTGTATCTGAGCAGGTGCTTCCTTCTGATGCCCTGCCTGGCTGGCTTGTCCAGTCACTCATTCCTTCCTTCATTCATCCCTTCACTCTATCTACAGGTATTCCTGAGCCCCTCCTGTGTGCCAAGCAGGGACAGGAGTGAGCCAGACCCATGGGTCAGTCAACCCCATGCCCCCTGTCCCACCCTCACCTGCTGGGGTCTTAGCCCAAAGCCCATGGAACCCACCCTCCATAAACACACACACACACAATACACACAAATACATATACACATTACACACATATACACATACATACACACAATATACACACATACATACATATACACACAAACATACACACACATACACACATGCACACATAGACATTCACATACACACATACACATGTATATACATACACATATGCACACACATACACATAGACATACATATACACACATACACACATATATACACAAACATACACATAAACATATAGTCATACATATACACATATACACATATATACACATATACACATATTACACATATAGACATACATATACACACATACACATACACACACAGACACACATACACACATACACACGCACATCAATATACACACACATACACACATACACAAACACACACACAGGGAATGGTCCCAGAAGGTGGCCAGCCCGCTCGGTCAACCGGGTGGAACCCAGGCCACTCCACCCTCAGGGGAAAACGGGCGCCTGGTGAGACTGAGGAGCTCTTTGTGCAAGGGGCAGGGTGGGTGGACAAGAGGGGCTGCTGTTACTCACTAACCAAAGAAATAGAAGGATATTCCCGTTTGGTCAATGGCCCGCCTGTCTGTCCCCTGAGCCCCCGCCTCCTTCTGTGGCCTTTCCAATGCCCTGACCTCATCTGGAGACCGGCAAGGGCTTCCTGTGCGCCTGGTGTGGTCTCGTGTGATCCTCCCTCACCGATGAGGAAACATGCTCAGAGAAGTGATGTAACCTCCTTGGGGTCACACAGCCAGCAGTGGCCAGGGCTCGGGGCAGAAAGGGGAAACCAATGGTCAGGAAGGGGCTAGGGGTGGGAAGGAAGTCAGAGTCACATTGAAAGTGAGGCCCTGTACCTTCCTCATTCCTGTCCGGCCACTGGGGTGCCAGCTCATGGGCTGCAAGGGCACCCGAGGTTGAAGGAGCCCAGGCCAAGACAAGAGCAGCAGCCAGAATAACCCAAATCCCTCCTCAAGTTGGCAGAGCTCTGACCTCAGCAAAGCCCAGGAACAGAGAGCTTAAGCCACTTCCTGAGGTCACAGAGCAGCAACTGGCGGAGCTGGGAGGTAAGCTAACGTGGCTCAGACGCCAAGGTGGGTGAGCCTAGCGTAGCTTTCCACGCAAGAAGCTAAGCTGGCCACTGGGCTTTTCGTGGACCCAAGGACACCAGTGTCACTCAGATCTGGCTTCCAGCTCCAGCTCTGCCATGAGCCAGCTGGGCATCCCTGGGTAAATTGCTTCCTCTCTGAGTCTCGATTTCCTCAGCTGTAAAATGGGGCTCAGCATTCCTGCCCCTGCCCACCCCCGGCAGTGGGGAAGCTGTGACACCATCAAAATGAACATCAGCCCTCACACCTGTAATCTGAGCACTTTGGGAGGCCAAGGCAGGAGGATTACTTGAGCTCTGGAATTCCAGACCAACCTGGGCAACATAGTGAGACCCCTGTCTGAAAAAAACCTTTTTTTTTAATAAGCTGGGTGTGTCCCAACTACTTGGGAGGCTGCAGTAGGAGGATCTCTTGAGCCCAGGAGTTCGAGGCTGCTGTGAGCTATGATCACACCACTGCATTCCAGCCTGAGCAACAGACTGAGACCCTGTCTCTAAAAATAATAAATAAAAAAAAAAAGTGAACAACAGGCAATAGATGCTGGTTTTAAACTAAACACTCAAGGTTGTGCTGAAGACTGTCCACAACCTCCCAGCAAGGCAGGCATTACCTTATCCCCATTGTCCAGATGAGGAAACTGAGGCCAAAGGAATAATGGAACTTATTGGAAGCTGGGATTTGAAACTGGGCAGCTGGGCTCCAGCCCTAGTTTTTAAGCATTAAATCAGGAAAATAAAAAAAGTTGACAGCTCCTGGCACTCAGTCAATGCTCATAAATATTTCATTGCTGAAAACATATCATTATTTGCCCAAATGCAAGTCTAGCTTTGCCCCCAATACCTTCCACCCACCCACCTGGCATGGAGGGGCTCTCTGAGGATGTCTGGGGGATAAGCTGGAAGAAAACATGCCCTGGAATGGGCCTGGGGACAAGGGGAGCTGACACGGGCTGAGGCAGAAGAGCTGTGCTTCAGAGCCCCATCCACGTGCCTTGGGTCATCCCTGCAAAGTGGGATGAGAGTCCCTTTGACACAGGAGGAAATGGAAGCCCAGAGAGGCCAGGTGGCTTCCCTCAGCTCCTCCAGCGGGGAATAGCAGGCCTGTCTTAAACATGCAGATGCAGTTTAAGCCCAGGCCTGTCTGCAATTCAGGCTCTTTGTTTGTTTTGAGACAGGATCTCTCGCTCTGGAGTGCAGTGGCACAATCGCAGTTCACTGCAACCTCTGACTCCTGGGCTTAAGCGATCCTCCCACCTCAGCCTCTCAAGTAGCTGGCACTACAGGTGCGTGCTACCACGTTCGGCTAATTTTTGTATTTTTTCTAGAGACGGAGTTTCACCATGTTGCCCAGGCTGGTCTCAAACTCACGGGCTCGACCGATCCACCCGCCTTGGCCTCCCAGAGTGTTGGGATTACAGGTGTGGGCCACTGCACCCGGCCAACTCAGGTTCCTATCTCTGGACTGCAGAGTAGCTCCCCCATGACCCCAGGCACCCCAATGAGGGTCCAGACAAATGGGGACGGGCCACCTTACAGGTGAAGGGATGGATTTGCAATCACACAAATGGGATTCAGGTCCCAGCTCTGCCCCTTCTCAGCTGAGAGAACCCAGGCAAGAGATTTCACCCTCTAGACCTCATTCTGCCCTCTGAAAAATAGAGACAAAAATAGTTTTGTATCCAAATGTGCTGAGGGTGCTTGACTCAGTGCTTGGCACACAGTAAGTGCTCAATAAAGGCTTGCCACCATCATAATAGTTGTTAATGCAACCCAGGGTTGGCTAAAGCCAGACAGAACCTTGTACCCAGAGTTCATAACAGCAGCCACTTATCTCAAGAGATCGGAATTAATCTTTAACAGGTGAATTCTGCTCCAAATGGGCGATGTGGAGCATTCCAGAGGGCCCACTGGCACGAAATAAATGTTATCTTGGCTCCCCAGACCCTATCTGTGACAACAAGAGGAGCTGTTACCTGGGTCCCTATAATTTGGAGAACGGACTGGAGTGTCTTTCCCAAAGTCAAATGGGGGAAACTGAGGCAGACAGCAGAGTCAAGGGCCTGCATGGAGTAGAGACACCCACTTCATGTGGACCCCATCCCCCTAGGAACAGAGGAAGGAACTCAAAGGACTTTGACCATCTCAAAAGTATTTGTTCAGACAACCATGCCATAGATACTGACTGAGCACCTACTATGTGCCAGGCACATGAGGCTCAGTCTTGTGTGTTTCCTTCCCTCCTACATCTCCTTCCAGCTGCCGCTCTCCACTCAGAGCTTGGATGACTTCCCCAGCCTTGGGGCCAGCCTCTCTGTCTGAGCTCCTCCAATCTTTCCCACTCTGCAGCCAGAGGGACCTTTCTAGAACAGACAAATAACCGTGTCACTCCCAGGCAGGACTTCTGGGCCTCTGGGTCTGATTTAGCTCCTGCCTGTCTGATCCCTCACCCTTTCCAGTCACGTCACAAACTCCAGACAAACAGAACTATTTCTCTGCTCTATAAACCCCAGGTGTAGCCACCTGGTAACAGGTAAAAGTCATATCTCTGCTAGTGCCATTCTCTTTGCCTGAATACTCTTTCCTCTACTTCTGCGTTTATTCTTTAAGGTGCGGCTCAAACACTACCTTGACCAAGCCTTCGTGGGTCCTTCCTGGGCCAGTCCTCCTACCCTACGGCATTCTCCCCTGACCCCATCCATTCCACAGCATACATTTACTAAGCGTCGGCCATCCATGCACACCTTGCTAGATGCTCACAAGTCAGGTGTGGGAGCTCCTCCCCGGGGGGCCACAAGGGAAAATCCTTCTTGCCTTCACACGCCTCAGGCTACAGCGAAGCTGGGATTGGAAGCATCTCACTGCTCCAGTGCCCAGCCCAGAGCTGGCACAGGTGAGCTTGCAGAGAGCATTTGCTGGAGGAGGGAGTAAGTGGCAGAGGCCCAGTTGGCACCGGATAAGGCAGGAGGAACCTCCACAGCCCCTTCCCCAGATATAAGGTACCTGGGTTTCACCTGGGGAATCCCAGCCATCCTCACAGGAGCTCATGTGAAACATCCCTCCTGGGGGCATCACACCCTTTTTGTTCAGGCAACCATTCCCTGGTTACCTCCATTTCAAAACAGCCCCACCTTGATCTTACAAAGTGAACCGCCCTGAACTATGACTGCCATTTGCCATTTGTGTCTGGGACCCCTTCCCCCTGCAATTCACCAATCAAGGTGGGTGTCCAGGCTTTCTGGTTCCCATCATTCTTCAAACAGAATGAACTAGAGAAATGTGGAAATGGCCAATTGACTTTTTTTACCCTCTTTGTTAAGAAAATGTTTGGGGCAACAACAACTGGTTAAACGATGATGGCAGCCAACAGTGGCTGTGCCAGGTTCCTGGAAGGTCATCGGTCCTCATGACAGCCCTGGGGGCTTGCCCTCAGGCACCCCAGTATTACAGAGGAGAGAACACAAAGGTCCAGACAGCTAAGGGACCAGGCCAAGGTCACACAGCAGGGGACTGCAGAGCACACCCCGGGCCCCACACAGGCCCACTCTTAGCCCCCCAGATAACCCAGGCCTGACCTTTCTACCCGTGTTCCCCCAAAAGCCCACCTCGTCACCCTCCTCAGGAGCCCGGGGAGTCCCGACTTACCCTCTGCCCTTGCTCCAGAGCCAAAGTGGCAAAGCTTAAATCCTCAAGCGGTTCTTAGCATCCCAGAACAAAGCTCCCACAGGGTATCTGCCTAACATTTCAGGGGTTCACGGTCCCTCTGCCCCCAGCAGAGGCTCTTGTTTTAGAAGCTGAGCCAGAACAGCCACAGGGCCCACCTCTGCCCTGCCACTTCCCAAGCACCCAGGGGGCACCAGGCCCTGTGTGCAGAGCTGGCCCCAGGACAGGCCACCTGGTGTGGTGGGAAGGGCTTTGGGGCTGGATAGCCCCTGGGTTTAAATCCCAATTGTCAGATCCCCGACCTAAGCCTCAGTTTCCCCATCTGCAAAACAGAGAGGACAGACAGAGGGAACAGCTGGGGCAGGCTGGAGCAGTGGGTGGCTCGATGAATGCGTCTGTGGTTGGTGTTTCCAGGCAAGCGGGGAGTGTGGGAGTCTCTCTCTCCCCCACCCCCAGGAGCCACCCGCCCCCGGGACGTCCTGAGAGTCCAGGGCAGAACTAGAGGTTAAAGATTTTCATGCCTCTTGGAGGAAACAGCCGTCTCTCCGGGACTCAGTAACCAAGAAGAAGACTTTGGAAGCTCCAGACTCCAAATTCCCTCCGACATGCTCAGGGGCCAAGGGCAAACCTTAGGTCCCCCGAAATCCCTCTTCCAAGTCTCCTAAGGTGGGCTGCAAGGCTCCGGGCCTTTGGTTCCCTGGCTTGGGGTCTCAGGGAACCGAACCGCCCTCCCCGCAGACCTGCTACCCCAGGCCCCACGTTGGTGCCCATTTCACAGGTGATAAAACCGAGGCCCAAAGAGCCGGTGTCCGGCCCAAGGGCACTTAGCTGAGAGGCTGGCGCCTGCGGAACCTCGCGCCTTCCGTCTCCCGCGCCCCTGGCCCGCACTTTGGAGCCTCGGGACCCCCTGGAGCCGGACGGGCCACGGAGATGTCCCCAGGGGCGCGAGGGGACCTCGGCTGAGCCGCCCCTCCCGGGCCCGGGCCCCACTTACCTCCGGGACGGCTGGGCGCCGGCGGCCGGGAGCTCCGCGCTTCCTGAATCCCGGCCGGCCCGCCCGGCGCCCGTCCGCCCGCGGGTCCCTCCTCCGCCGGCTCAGGTTCCAGCCGCGCGCCGCCCCCGGCCAGCTCCCCGCCCACCCGCCGGCCCGCGGACCCCGCCGAGCGCAGGCCCTAGAAGGGGCGGCCCCTGCTCGCACCCCGCCCGCCCAGCGAGGGCCTCCCCTGCGGGGGAGGTGCAGGGCCAGGGCCTCAGTTTCCTCGCCTGGAAAATGGGTGTCGCGATCCCTGGATAGAGCAGCAGACGGTCTTTGGAGAGGGCTCTAGTTGGAATCGGCTCCGATTCGATCTTGCTCCGTGATTTCGGGCCGCCCTGGGACTGTGTCCTAGTCTGTTCATGGGCGTCCCGGCCCAGTCCTCCACGTGTTTGCTCATTCATTCATTCAGCAGACAATTCCCTCCGAGGCGTTGAAGGAGGTCCCTACCCTCGGGTATGGCCCATAGAGATGGTTCAGGGGTAAATAAATGTGAGCTGCTCTCCTTGGTCTTCACCCAGTGCTTACTGCGAAGCCTGCCTCGGAGTAGGCCATCAATGTTTTGTTGCTGTTGTTTTTGAGACAGGGTCTCACTCTGTTGCCCAGGCTGGAGTGCGGTGGCGTGATCAGGAATCACTGCAGCCTCAACCACCAGCGTTCAAGCAATCCTCCCGTAACAGCCTCCCTAGTAACTGGGACCACAGACGCCTACCACCACGCTTGGCTAATTTTATTTAAATTTTTTGCAGAGATAGGGTCTCACTATGTTGCCTAGGCTGGTCTCAAACTCCAGGGCTCAAGCGATGTACCCACCTTGGCCTCCCAAAGTGCTGGGATTAGAGGTGTGAGTCACCGTGCCTGGCTCAATGCGTTTTTGCTTATTTTTTATTATTATTATTATTATTTTTGATACATGTTCTCCCTTTGTCACCCAGGTTGAAGTGCAGTGGCACGATCACGGCTCACTACAGCCTCAAACTCTTGGCCTCAAGAGATCCTCCCACTTCAGCCTCCTGAGCAGCTGGGAGTACAGGCATGCGCCACCACACCCCACTAATTTTTATTTTTTTGTAGAAGAGGGGGTGGGGGAGGACAGCCGGTCTCCAACTCCTGGCCTCAAGTGATCCTCCCACTTCAGTCTCCCAAAGCACTGAGACTATAGGCATGAGCCACCACACCTACCCATGTATTTTCTTTTATCAGATAACAAAGGTGGGCCCCAACACATAGCCATACCCTCTACCCAGCGCTGAGTCCACTTGAATACCTCCACAGGATGGGCAGCTCACTTCCTCCAGGGTGGTTGGAAAGCCTAGCAGGCCCACAGCTTGGCTCTGTGACTCTCAAACCCAGCAGCCCTATGCAAGTCCCTTCACCTTTGTGCCTCAGTGCCTCTACATCCCCCTGTAGAGTGGGGCATACAAAAGTCCTCACCTCACAGTCGCAGTGAAAATGCTGGGAGCATCCAGGCTGTGCAGAGCCCTTTTTTTTTTTTTTTTGAGACAGAGTCTTACTCTGTCGCCCAGGCTGGAGTGCAGGGGTGTGATCTCAGCTCACTGCAACCTCTGCCTCCTGAGTTCAAGCGATTCTCCTGCCTCAGCCTCCTGGGGGCTGGGATTACAGGCGTGCGCCACCACGCCAGGCTAATTTTTTGTATTTTTAATAGAGACAGGGTTTCACCATGTTGGCCAGGCTGGTCTCGAACCCCTGACCTCAGTTGATCCACCCACTTTGGCCTCCCAAAGTGCTGGGATTACAGGTGTGAGCCGCCGTGCCCGGCCCAGAGCCATGCCATTTTCATCATTAGTGTTTTCACTAAATTGAGCTGACTCAGGGACTGTGGGGTAGCTCCTTCTTCCTCAGCTTGAAAATAGCAGCATCTCTCCTGAGGTCCAACAGCTGGAAAGTGAAATTTTAGAATTGCTGGGTGGGGAGGCGAAAGAGAGAGAGAGAGAGAGTGTGTGTGTGTGTGTGTACCCCTGAATAGGAGTGATGTGTTCACCTCCAGCGTGAAACATTTACAAAGAAACAAACCCTAATAATTAACTCACTGAGCACAGAAGCGTAGGGGGTGAGAGGGAGAACAGGCTGTGAGGTAGGGTTTGCTCTACCCATTTTGCAAATGGGAAACTGAGGCTTGGAGAGGAGTGTGGCCTCTCCAAAAGCTGCTCCCTCCATGGTGGGGGTTGGGGTGGGAAAGAGAACCCTCTGAGGGTCCGGAGTAAACAGGCAGATGTCTGGCAGTGGAGAGGAAGGTAAACACAGGGCCCCTCACACCTCCCTGACAGACAGCTATCTGCTGGGGTTCCTCAGGGCTGGGGCTGGGGCTGGGCCAGGTTGAGGGTGGAGGAGTGAGTCTGGGACCCATTTCTGCAGAAAGGCCTGTCTCAATTTAAAGAAAATGGCAAGGGTGATTCCAGCCATAAGGAGGCTGATGTTGGGGACTGGAACTGGAGGAGATGGGGCCAGGGATGGCGACCTCCTCTTCTCTAAGCTCAGAGGGAAGGGGCCTGAGCACTCAGCATCAGCATCACTAACCCAACTCTTTCCTGATCCCCATTTCACAGATGGGGCAACTGAGGCCCCCATGCAGGGAAGTGACTCATCTTGGGCTAAGCAGCTGGAGCTTGGCCTCTGCACCAGACACTGGGGTTCAAATCCTGCCCTGCCGCTGATGGGAGAAGGAGCTGTGGTGGGGGCTGTGGGCAAGAGCCTCCCTCTCTCTGTGCCTCAGTTTCCTCACCTAAAAATGGGTACCAGTGTCCATGAAGCAAGGGAACATGTTCATGACCACAGGTCTAGCACCTGGCACTTAGTAGGTGCTTTAAAAATACTGGTTGATGGGTCAGGCGAAGTGGCTCATGCCTGTAATCCCAGCACTTTGGGAGGCTGAAGTGGGCAGATCAACTGAGGTCAGGAGTTCGAGACCAGCCTGGCCAACATGATGAAACCCCGTCTCCACTAAAAATACAAAAATTAGTTGGGCATGGTGGTGGGCACCTGTAATCCCAGCTACTTGGGAGGCTGAGACAGAATTGCTTGAACCTGGGAGAGGGAGGTTGCAGTGAGCAGAGATCGTGCCACTGCACTCCAGCCTGGGCAACAGAGAGCAACTCCATCTCAAAAAAAAAAAAAAGTCCTGGTTGATGGAGCTGGGGGAGAGGAGAATGGGAGGTTGCTGTTTGTTGGGCATGGGGTTTCAGTTTTGCAAGATGCAAAGAGTTCTGGAGATGAACGAGGGTCACACAACAATATGAATATACTTTTTAAGTTTAATTTTTAATCTTTTTTTTTTTATTTTTAGAGAGAGACAGGGTATTGCTCTGTAGCCCAGGCTGTAGTGCAGTTGCCTGATCATAGCTCACTGCAGCCTCAAATTCCTAGGTTCAAGCGATCCTCCTGCCTCAGCCTCCTGAATAGCTGGGACTATAGATGCGTGTCACCAAGCCTGGCTTTTTAAATTTTATTTTTTGTACAGGTGAGGTCTCGCTATGCTGCCCAAGCTGGTCTCAAACTCCCGTGCTCAAGTGATCCTCATAACCTGGCCTCTCAAAACATTGGGATTACAGGCATGAGCCACTGTGCCTAGCCAGAAATAATGTTTCCTCTTAGGGAAGGAAAGATTTTCAAGGCCCTCAGCATTGGCTGTGAGTCATGTGGCAGCCACATGTGGGGCGCAGCCTTGGTCTCCACGTAGCTCCTGGACTGCCCCAGGTGGACTCAGCGACCTCCCCTAAGAAAGGTTCCTGGGCAGCAGCCAAGGGTCTGCATTTACCAAGTGCTTACTGTATGCCAGGTCCAGTGCCAGATGCTGGGGAGAGATTGGTGAGCCAGACAGGTCAGGATCTCAGGGACTTTATACCCAGGGTACCCAGTTATAAAAACAAGACATGTGCACCTCACTTTACAGTTGGCACAGTCCTGATCCTGCCACTAACTCAGTTCATCTTTTGACAGCCTGGAAAGGAGGAATTCTTCCACCATTTTATAGATAATGACACAAAGACACCACTTGTCTGAGATCATCCCACAACTGGTAAGATTTGAACCCAAGCCCAGCAGACTCTACAGTGTAGCATGACCAGCAGGAATATTTTCCTGGCCAGGTGCGGTGGCACACACTTGTAATCATAGCATTTGGGGAGGCTAAGGCAGGAGAATCACTTGAGCCCCAGAGGTCAAGGCTGCAGTGAGCTGTGATCAGGCAGCTACACTCCAGCCTGAGCAACAAAGTGAGACCCTGTCTAGGAAAAAAAGAAAAAAAGAATATGATCTCAAAAAGACAGACCATAAGTGTGGATGAGGAAGTGGAGAAGCTGGAATCTTCGCACACTGCTGGTGGGAATGTGTAATGGAGTGGCTGCTATGCAAAACGGTCTGGCAGTTCCTCCAAATATTAAATCTAGAGTTACTGCCAGGCACGGTGGCTCCCGCCTGTAATCCCAACACTTTGGGAGGTCAAGGCGGAAGGATCACTTGAGGCTAGGAGTTCGAGACCAGCCTGGCCAACACGGTGAAACCCCATGTCTAATTTAAAAAAAAATACAAAAATTAGCCGGGCATGATGGTGGGCACCTGCAATCCCAACTACTCAGGAGGTTGAGGCACAAGAATTGCTTAAGCCCAGGAGGCGGAGGCTGCAGTGAGCTGAGATTGTGCCACTGCACTCCAGCCTGGGCAACAGAGTGAGATCCTGTCTCAAAAAAAAAAAAAAAAAAATCTAGAGTTCCCATATGACCCAGCAATTCCACCCCAGAAACATAGCCAAGAGAAATGAGAACTTACGTCCATAGAAAAACTTGAATGTTCATGGCAGCATTATTCATAATAGCCAAAAAAAGAAAAGGACTCAAATTCTCAGTGGATAAACAAACACAGTATATCCACACAATGGAATACTATTTGGCAATAAAATGAATGGTTACTGAGTCATGCAACAACATGGATGAACCTTGGAAGCAGGATGCTGAGTGGCCAGACACAAAAGGCCGCATATTACATAATTCCATTTATATGAAATGGCCAGAAGAGGCAAATCTATAGAAACAGAAAAGAGCTTAGTGGTCGTCAGGGGCTGGGGGGAAGGGAGGATTTGGGGGGCCAAGGGTAATAGCTAAAGGGTATGGGTTTTCTTTTTCTTTTCCTGTCGCACAGGCTGGAGTGCAGCAGTGCAACCACAGCTCACTGCACCCTCTAACTTCTGGGTTCAAACCATTCTCTCACCTCAACCTCCTGAGTAGCTGGGACTGCAGGCGCATACCACCACACCCAACCAAATAGGATGATGCAAATATTCTAAAATTGACTGGTGATGGTTGCTCATATGTATGACTATACTAAAAACCACTGAAGGCCAGGCACAGTGGCTCATGCCTGTAATCCCAGCACTTTGGGAGGCCAAGGTGGGAGGATCACGAGGTCAGGAGTTCCAGACCACCCTGGCCAAAACGGTGAAACCCCATCTCTACTAAAAATACAAAAATTAGTCAGGCGTGGTAATGCGCGCCTGTAATCCCAGCTACTCAGGAGGCTGAGGCAGGAGAATTGCTTGAACCTGGGAGGCAGAGGTTGCAGCGAGCTAAGATCACATCGTTGCACTCCAGCCTGGGCAACAGAATAAGACTCAAAAAAATTTAAAAATTAAATAAATAAATAAAATAAAAACCACTGAAGAGTACACTTTAAGTGGGTGAATTGTATGGTATATGACTATCTTAATAAAGCTGTTGTGAAATTTTCTTTTTAAAAAAAGAAGAAGACAGCCAGGTACAGCGGCTCATGCCTGTCATCCCAGCACTTTGGGAGGCTGAGGCAAGAGAAACGCTTGAGGCCAGGAGTTCAAGAGCAGCCTGGGCAACATAGTGAGAAACCACTTCTCCAAAAAAAAAGAAGAAGAAGAAGAGGAGGAGGAGGAAGAAGAAGAAGACATGATCTCTAGGATCAAAACGATTGGGTGTGGCTCTATCATATTTCTAAGCTGTGACCTAGGGCGGGTGACTTTGCCTCTCTGAGCCCTGCTTCTCTCATCTGTAAAATGAGAGCAGTAACTTCCCCTGCCTCTTCAGGTTGTAGGGATTAAACACAATAGGGCTTGTGAGGGCTGGGCAGTACGGGAACACAGTAACTGTTCAATAAATAGTCCCACAATGGGGCCCCGCCTCCTCCAAGACTAACTTCATGTGCCCTCCCACCCAAGCGCTTCCAGCTTCACCCAGTGCTCTCCTGTATGTTCCTTCACATCTCCCTTCCCAGCAACCCTGTGAAGTGGGCATCAATTTCCCCATTTGATTGTGCCCATTTTACGAATGGGAACTACTGAGTCCAAAAGACAGCAAGCATAGCTCTCCTCCTCACTCCCCAGGCAGAAACTTCTTTCCTCTCCTTCCCCACACTCCCTGCTGTCCTGCCCCTGCTCTCTCCCTTCCTTCATTCCATGTCCCCTCCCCAACCCCGCCCCCTCCCCTTAGCCCAGCTGGGGGTTGGTTTAGGCCAAGAGTTAATGTCGGGGTCCCTGGGGGCCTGGAGTGGGTCTCTGAGGTATGGATGTAGCCAAGGCCACGATGTGGGGTTGGACCCCTGCAAATCCCAGCCTCTCAGCCCCTCCTGCACCAGCCTCTCAGCCCCTCTTCCCTCCTCCCCATCATCTTCATCTCATCCACCCCTCCTGTGGGCGGGTCTTCTCCCCTACCTTTTGCAGACCGACAAACTGAGGCTCCACACACAGTGAAAGCCGTTTATCCGAGGAGATAGATACCTGCCAATGGTGCCATCAGGATTCAAATCCAGGATATTCTGAATTCCAACTGCACCTTTCAGCCACTAAGCAACCGCTTCCCACTGTCCTGTGTGCCTCAGGACCCTCACCACCAAGGGGGGTCCCTGTTCACACCCCCTAGGATGAGATCAGGGATAGGCGTGGGGTGGGAGATATGGAGAGACATTCTGGTCTGCCTTCTTTGCACTTTCCCCAGTGAATGCCACACAGGGGCTCAAATCATGATGAAAAGAAGGAAAAACACAGGAAACTAGGGAGGAAAGGGCAGGGGAAGCACCAGGGCTAACAAGTATGCATTTATGCACTGCTTGCTGTGTGCCAGAGGCACTGTGTAGGGCTCTGCCTTCATGAGCTCCATCCAGCTGCACAAGAGGAAGCACGCCCAGAGAGGTGAAGGAACCTCCCCACAGTCACACAGCAGGGAGGAGACAGGGTCTGATGGTCTCCCAGGTTCCCCATGAAATCACATCTCCCCCCATTTACCAAGAAGCCACAGAGACTGGACACAAAAAGGCTGCAGACAATCAGTGCTCTGTCCACCCTGGTCCCGAGAATAGCAAGCTTTTGTCCCAGACACCAGGGCCCCACCCTGCCAGGGACCTTCAATGAGGCTCTTCTGGAATTCTCTCTGGGCCAGAAACCTGAGGCCAGGTGGGGAGGAAGCTCATCTCAGATGACCGTTGCCATGGGCACAGCTACTCTCAGCTGCCCAGCCACTGGCTGTGATTCCATTCCTCTGGGCAGCTGGGCGTGGTGGCCTGTGGGTAGGGCCAGTCACAGCTGGCCACGGGCACTTCAAAGATAGCCTCCATCTGAAGGCGATGGCACAGGCAGGGATGGGAGTGTCTAGGCCTTGGTCCCAGGGAAGGCAGGCTGATTCAGGACTTCCAAGCTGGGGTCCCTGGGTGGGCAACTGGGAGTCCATGGAGGTCCTAGAACAGGGAGTAAAATTGTGAGGGGATGAGGGAGCACCTTCTAGAGAGAGGATCATGACTTTCAGAGGCCTGGGGACACCCTCCCTACTCCGCGCCCCCAACAAAGTAAAGCACACTTTGTGTGAGGAAGTCTCACTTTACCCAGCCAGGCAGGAGCAGAGGTTGGATTGGGGCAGGGGAGGGGACAGCCTCTCTTCCGAGTCCCCCAAAGGGACCCCTAGAAATAGATCCTGGCTAACAGCTTGCAACCTGTAAACTGGCTCTGTCGCCCCCTACTCACAGGAGCGATGATTTCCCCTGTTCTTAGACCAAAAACCACACTCACGCTGGCCTCAGCACCTGTGGGTTTCATCCCCCACTGCCACCCTCTCTTGTTCTCCAGGCTCTGGCCACCTTGGCCTCTCTCTGTCCTTGGTGCATGTTGCTTTCTCTCCTGCCCCGGGGCCTTTGCACTAGCTATGCCCCTTCAGATCCCAGCTGAAATGTCACCTCCTCAGAGAGCTCTGCCCACCCGGACTCCAATCTAAATCAGGGGTCTGTAGTCATTTCCATCACATGACCCCTTTTGCTGTCCTCCACTGCTCATTTCCCTCTCTGGATTCATTGCGCACTGGACCTTGTTGTACCCCTGGGGAATAGAGACCTTATCTGTCGGCCGGGCGCCCCCGGTGGCTTACGCCTGTAATCCCAGCACCTTGGGAGGACGAGGCAGGTGGATCACCTGAGGTCAGGAGTTCAAGACCAGCCTGACCAATATGGTGAAACCCCATCTCTACCAAAAATACAAAAATTAGCTGGGCATGCTGGCACGCGCCTGTAATCCCAGCTACTCGGGAGGCTGAGATAGGAGATTCGCTTTAACCTGGGAGGCGGAAGTTACAGTGAGCCGAGATCATGCCACTGTACTCCAGCCTGGGCAACAGAGCGAGACTCTGTCTGGAAAAAAAAAAAAAAGAGAGAGAGAGAGACCTTATCTGTCTTCTTGCAAGATCCCCTTAGCCGAGTTCAGAGCGTTGAACATAGTAAGTGCTCAGCAAACAGGGGTTGAATGACTATCCCTTCCAAACAATCTTCTCTGGGTCAGATCAAGGACTGATTAAGGGTTCATCATCTTCACAGCTGCCCTTTATCCAGCACCCCCTGGCAGGAGGCGCTGTGCTAAGTGTATTTGCATTTGTGGCCCCATTCCTTGTCAGAAGCAGAGTGTAGATTTTACTGAACTTATAAATACAAACCGGGAGCTGGATACAGTGGTAAAAGGTATCCATTGGCCGGGTGCAGTGGCTCATGCCTGTAATCTCAGCACTTTGGGAGGCCAAGGCAGGTGGATCACCTGAGGTTGGGAGGTGGAGACCAGCCTGACCAACATGGAGAAACTCTGTCTCTACTAAAAATACAAAATTAGCTGGGCGTGGTGGCCCACTCCTGTAATCCCAGCTACTCGGGAGGCTGAGGCAGGAGAATCGCTTGAACCTGGGAGGCAGAGGTTGCGGTGAGCCAAGATCATGCCATTGCACTTCTCCAGCCTGGGCAACAAGGGAGAAACTCCGTCTCAAAAAAAAAAAAGGTATCCATTGTAGATTGTCAGAGCTGGGCAGGAACTTTGAACTATCTAATCCCAATTTTGTTTTATTTTTATTTATTTATTTTTAAATTTATATATATATATTTTTTTTTCAATAGCTTTTGGGGAACAAGTGGTTTTTGGTTACATGGATGAATTGTATAGCAGCGAAGTCTGAGATTTTAGTGTTCCTGTTACCAGAGTAGTGTACATTGTTTTTACTTATTTTTTTATTGACAGGAAATATTTTACATATTTATGAGGTACAAGTGAGTGTTACGTGTACAGAATGTGTTATGATCAGGTCAGGGTATTTGGGGTATCCATCACTCGTATTTATCATTTCTGTGAGTAGGTAACATTTCAAGTCCTCCCTGCTAGCTACTTTGAAATATACAAGCCGGGTGCGGTGGCTCCCACTTATAACCCCAGCACTTTGGGGGGCTGGGGTGGGCAGACCACTTGAGGTCAGGAGTTCGAGACCAGCCTGGCCAACCTGATGAAACCTCCGTCTCTACAAAAAAATACAAAAATTAGGTCCAGGCATAGTGGCTTACGCCTGTAATCCCAGCACTTTGGGAGGCCGAGGCGGATGGATCACTTGAGGTCAGGAGTTCGAGACCAGCCTGGCTAACATGGGGAAACTCCATCTCTACTAAAAATACAAAAACATTACCTGGGCTTGGTGGCGCATGCCTGTAGTCCCAGCTACTCAGGAGGCTGAGGCAGGAGAATCACTGGAACTCAGGAGGCAGAGGTTGTAGTAAGCCAAGATCGTGCCACTGCACTCCAGCCTGGGAGACAGAGCGAGACTCCATCTCCAACAACTACAATGACAACAACAAAAATTAGCTGGACGTGGTGATGCGTGCCTGTAATCCCAGCTACTTGGGAGGCTGAGGCAGGAGGATGGCTTGAGCCTGGGAGGTGAAGGTTGCAGTGAGCTAAGATTGGGCCACTGCACTCCAACCTGCATGATGGAGACAGACATTGTTTCAAAAAAATAAAAAAGAGAAAGAAATATACAATACATTTTTGCTAACTATAGTAGTCACTCTACTCTGCTATGGAATATTGGGGCTTATTTCTCTACCTAACTATATGTTTGTACCCATCAACCAACCTCTTTATCCCGCCCTCCCTCTATCACACCCTTCCCAGCCTCTGGTATCTATCATTCAAGTCTCAAAAAAAACTTTTGTTTTTTTTAGATGGAGTCTAGCTCTGTCCCCCAGGCTGGAGTTCAGTGGCGTGATCTCAGCTCACTGAAATCTCTACCTCTTGGGTTCACGTAATTCTCCTGCCTCAGCCTCCCAAGTAGCTGGGATTGCAGGTGTGCACCACCACACCCAGCTAATTTTTATATTTTTAGTAGAGACAGGGTTTCACCATGTTAGCCAGGCTGGTCTCGAACTCTGACCTCAAGTGATCCGCCCACCTCGGCCTTTCAAACTGCTGGGATTACACACGTGAGCCACCATGCCTGGGTTATCATTCTATTCTCTATCTCCACGAGATCTTTTTTTTTAAACTCCCACAAATGAGTGAGAACACGCAATATTTGTCTTTCTGTGCCTGCCTTATTTCACTTAACAAAATGACCTCCACTGCCAGCCATGTTGGCTACTAATGACATGATTTCATTCTTTCGTTAAGGCCAAATAGTATTCCATTGTCTGTATATACCACATTTTCTTTCTCCACTGTCCATCAGTGGGCATTTAGGTTGCTAATCCCAATTTTAAAGATGAAACTGAGACCCAGAGGACAGAAGAGGCTTGCCCAGAGTCATACAGTGGATCAGGGCAGAGTGAGAGTTGAGAATGCACAACATTTTCTGGTGTTCCTTGTTGATGTGTTGAGAAGGGCCCTACTGTATCTTCAAGTACAAGGAGTAGGCCAGGAGTGGTAGCTCATGCCTGTAATCCCAACACTTCGGGAGACTGAGGTGGGCAGATCACGTGAAGTCAGGAGTTCAAGACCAGCCTGGCCAACATGGTAAAACCCTGTCTCTGCTAAAAAAAAAAAAAATACAAAAATTAGCTGGGCCTGGCGGCATATGCCTGTAGTCCTGGCTATTCTGGAGGCTGAGACAGGAGAATCACTTGAACCCAGGAGGCAGAGGGTGCAGTGAGCCGAGATCATGCCACTGCACTCCAGCCTGGGGGAGAGAGCAAGACTCCATCTCAAAACAAACAAGAACAGGGAGTAGGTGAAAATGATCCGGTTTAACTAACTGTATTAAGAACCAGTTGTCCTTTCAGGAGCCTTTGGCAGGCTGTAGCATCATAATTAATAAAAATATTAACACAATCCATTTATTGAATATCTTCTATGTGTCAGGTATTTTACACGCCTTATTTCATGTAATACTGCAAGGTAGAGATGTTTCTGTCCCATTTCACAGATGCAGAAACTGAGGCTCAGAGAGGGGAACTGACTTGTCCTGGGCACACAACTTCAAAGTTTCAGAACCTGGACGTGAACCCAAGAATTGTTAGGTGGTGGTGGTGCTGGTGGCAGTAGTAGCAGTGAAAATAACAGGACACACCTAATGACCCTCCACACTGAGGCAGGTGTGAACTCAGGGCCCCAAGACACCTGCTGGAGGAGTTGCAAACTTTCCCAACAGTGTGCAAGTGAGGCTTCTCACTTAGCCCTTAGGAAACAGCCCAAGCACGGTAGGAGGACAAGTTCTCCTGCCCCTCCTGCCCTCCCTCCGTTCCACCCACTTTGGAAGCGGGCAGGAGCCTGGTGGGGTGTGGGGAGGCGCAGGGCCTGGCGGGTCCTCCCAGCTCTGCCTCTGCGGCACAATGGGGACAGCGCCACCTACCGGGCCCGTGGGAGCTGCAGGGGCTCAAGCGCAGGCGCTCAATGCGCAGGCGCAGGGCTGTGGGGCCGGCGTGAACCCGGGAACCCATCCACCAACCAGCAAAACTGAAGGGTCGTGTCCCCATATAACCTCCTGCAAACGACGGTAATTGGGTCAACATTGAACGATTACGCAGATAAGCGCCTGCCCGGGCAGCTTCATTGACTCGGTGAGCTAGAAACTGTTGGTATTCCCATTGTATGGATGAGGAAACTGAGGCTCAGAGGGGTGAAGTGAGCTGTCCAAGTCTACTTCCCTAATAGACAGCCGACCCAGGACTCCAGTATTCGATCTCATCAGCCTATGCCCCACATCACGTAAATATATCTTTGCAGTTTTATTGAACACCTGAACACCTACTAAGGCAGCTTACTATGCTCCAAACATTGTTCTAATTACCTTACAAATGGTAACATTTAATTGAAGCCTCACAACAAGACCTGTGTGTTACGGATAAGGAAACTGAAACTCTGAAAGGTGAAGTTGTAACCGAGTCCAAACTCCTTCTGCTCCCTGCATGATAGCCACTCAGTCGAGAGGCCAGGAGTTGGAGCAAGGAAAGCGACTTTATTTTGGAGAGCCAGCAAACCTAAATGGCCTAAATGTTCTAAAGAGCCCTCTTAGAATTATATGGTCTTGGGCCCGGTGTGGTGGCTCATGCCTGTAATCCCAGCACTTTGGGAGGCCGAGGCGGGTGGATCACAAGGTCAAGAGATGGAGACCATCCTGGCCAACGTGGTGAAACCCCGTCTCTACTAAAAATACAAAAATTAGCTGGGTGTGGTGGTGCACGCCTGTAGTACCAGCTACTCAGGAGGCTGAGGCAGGAGAATCGCTTGAACCTGGGAGGCAGAGGTTGCAGCGAGCTGAGATAGCGCAACTGCACTCTGGCCTGGGCAACAGAGTGAGACTCCGTCTCAAAAAAATATATGTATATATGGGCTTGGCTTTGTCTTATATTTTAGGTAAGGGAGGAAAGAAAGAGGCAGACATCTGGGTGCCAGCAAGGGTCAGGGGGAAGTTTGTGAAACTTCTTTGTCCTTGGGTAATGGTCTCTCATGTGACAATAGCCAAATCTCCTTGTTCCTATAAATCGTTAACAAATTATAGTTGTCTACATACTTCCTCTTTAATCCCAAAGTTAGTTTTGAAAACTATGTGATTGCTATTTCTGCATTTTATCTCAGTTGCTCTAAAATTATCCTAGCCTTCATACAGGAATGGGTAAAGGCCTTTAAACAAAAATGGACCAGTCTGGACAACATAGTCAACACAAAAAAATTTTTTTAAAGATTAGCTGGGGCCGGATGCTGTGGCTCACGCCTGTAATCCTAACACTTTGGGAGGCCGAGGCAGGTGGATCACCTGAGGTCAGGAGTTCGAGACCAGCCTGGCCAACATGGTGAAACCCTGTCTTTACTAAAAATACAAAAGGTAGCTGGGTGTGGTGGCGGGCACCTGTAATCCCAGCTACCTGTAATCCCAACTCGGGAGGTTGAGGTAGTAGAATTGCTTGAACCCAGGAGGTGGAGGCTGCAGTGAGCCGAGATCACACCACTGCACTCTAGCCTGGGCAACAGAGCAAGACTCCTTTTCAAAAAAAAAAAAAATTAGCCAGGCTTGGTGGTGCATGCCTGTAGTACCAGCTGCTCAGGAGGCTGAGGCAGAAGGATCCCTTGAGCCCAGGAGTTTGAAGCTGCAGTGAGCTATGATTGCACCACTGCGTTCCAGCCTAGGTGACAAAGCAAGACCCTGTCTTTAAAAAGACAAAAGTTCTTCTGCTGTTTAATTGTTACAAAGTGAATTTCAGTTCCTTGTCTATAATAGTGATGTATTACAATGAGTTTGACATGTTGCATTGTAATGGGCTCAGTGAGTTTTAACTGAATGAATCAACAAGTCAATGTCAACCCTCGTCAAACATTTGAGCTAATTTGGGTTTCTGTACGGTTAACCTGGGTCAGATAAGGCAGCACCCCATCAGTGGGAACGCTCTGGCAGGAGGTGTGCTGAAAATAGGCTCACTGTCAGCTGGCACACAAGTGAACACGGCTGAGGGGAGATTTGGAGTCGGACATGAAACTTCTGTGGCCCCGTATCTGGCTGGGTTACCCTGGGCAAGTCTCTTTGCCACACCCTTGGGGTTCAATTTCCTTCTCTGATAAACGGGGCTACTGAGGTCCACGTCTCAGGTGGTTGTGAAATGATTTGTGTAGAACACTTTTGCAGGGCCCGTTATATAGTGAACAATGTGTGTTGTTTCCTCCCTGCCCCAGATGGAACTCAGTCACACTTTGACAAGGATGAAACGGGAAGGGCATAGATGCCTTTCTGGCTTTTGTCTCTGGGGTAGAAAACCCAAAATGTTCCCAGGGTCCCCGCAGGTACTAGGAACGGGGGCTGGGCTGGGAAAATCCCTGCCTTCCACAAAAAAATTGCCCTCCGGTCTCACCGTATTATGTTAGAGGCATAAAGAAAAGATCTTTTTGAGACGGAGTCTTGCTCTGTCACCCAGGCTAGAGTGCAGTGGCGCTATCTCGGCTGACTGCCAGCTCCGCCTCCCGGGTTAATGCCATTCTCCTGCCTCAGCCTCCTAACTAGCTGGGACTACAGGCGCCCGCCACCACGTCTGGCCAATTTTTTATATTTTTAGTAGAGACGGGGTTTCACCGTGTTAGCCAGGATGGTCTCGATCTCCTGACCTTGTGATCCGCCCGCCTTGGCCTCCCAAAGTGCTGGGATTACAGGCGTGAGCCACCACGCCCGGCCAAGAAAACATCATTTTAAGGCCGAACACAGCGGCTCATGCCTGTCATCCTTGCACTTTGGGAGGCCGAGGCGGACGGATCACTTGAGGTCAGGAGTTTGAGACCAGCCTGGCTAACATGGTGAAACCCCATCTCTACTGAAAATACAAAAATATTAGCTGGGGTGGTGGTGCACACCTGTAATCCCAGCTACTCTCCTGCTGAGGTAAGAGAATCACTGGAACTCGAGAGGCAGAGGTTGCAGTGAGCCAAGATTGTGCCACTGCACTCCAGCCTGGGAGACAGAGCGAGATTCCGTCTCCAAAAACAACAACAATTTTTTTTTTTTTATTTAAAAAATTAGCCGGACATGGTGGCAGCGGCCTGTAATCCCAGCTACTCAGGAAGCTGAGGCAGGAGAATTGCTTGAACACAGGAGGTGGAGGCTGCAGTGAGCCGAGACTGCGCCAATGTACTCCAGCCTGGGTGACAGAGCTAGACTCTGTCTCAAAAAAAAAAATCACTTTAAAAAGGAGAGACAGAATTCTGTATTTCTAAGAAATCCAAAGGAAAAAAACCCTAAAAAGCATTTAGAGCTTAGAATGAACAGTAACATCCCTAATCTGAGGACTATTAAAAAATATAATAAAATTGGCCGGGCACGGTGGCTCACACCTGTAATCCCAGCACTTTGGGAGGCCAAGGTGGGCGGATCACAAAGTTAGGAGTTCAAGACCAGCCTGGCCAACATGGTGAAACCCCGTCTGTACTAAAAAATATGAAAATTAGCTGGGCATGGTGGCAGGCGCCTGTAATCCCAGCTACTCGGGAGGCTGAGGCAAAGAATTGCTTGAACCCCGGAGGTGGAGGTTGCAGTGAGCCGAGATTGCGCCACTGCACTCTAGCCTGGGCAACAGAGCGAGACTCCTTCAAAAAAAAAAAAAAGAAAGAAAGAAAGGAAGGAAGGAAGGCAGGAAGAGAAAGAGAAAATATAATAAAATCACAGACAGGAAAAAACTTATTTCAGGCTTCCATCTCTTGACCACGTTAGAGGGAGCTTTCCAAACTGGGTATCTGCATATACCTGGGTATATGCAATTGCACACAAGAGTCTTGAAGGTGTCCATAATTTTCAGGGTCAAGTTCAAATCTCTTAATGGTGCAATGTGACACACACATACACAGCCTGCTCTGGGTCAAGCCACCAGGTCTTTGCCTGTGCCTTGAAGTGTCCCCTGACCCTCCTCTTCTACTAGGCTTCCCTACCCCCGAACTTCCACAGAGGCTTGATGCATGCCCCAGTTCCCTAAGATACATCCCAGGACGCTGCCTCTCCTCTGAGGCTCCAGGTTCCCTCTGGGAACTGACCACTCTATTTCATCATTATTGATTTACCGGTCCATCTTGCCCACTAGATTATAAGCTCGATAGGAGCAGGAACAAAATAAAATAAATATTTCCCTCTACATTTAACCCTAGAATAAGAAAAAACAACAGCCCATGAAAAAGTGCAAACTGGTCCGGGGTGGGGAGGCAACAGGGATGGGTGGAGACTAAGGCAAAGTGGAGAATTGATTCCCCTTTCCCTTGCCCTGCCCAGCCAAGGGGGCAGTCATCTCTCAGCTCCCACCAGGCAGCCTGGTTTTTCAAAAGAAGCTAGAAACCCAAGGTTCTTTTCTTAATTATACATTACATAGGTATACACGTGCCATGGTAGTTTGCTGCACCTATCAACCTGTCATCTAGGTTTTAAGCCCTGTATGCATTAGGTATTTGTCCTAATGCTCTCCTTCCCGTTACCCACCACCCCTGACAGGCCCCAGTGTGTGTTGTTCCCCTTCCTGTGTCCATGTGTTCTCGTTGTTCAACTCCCACTTATGAGTGACAACATGCAGTGTTTGGTTTTCTGTTCCTGTGTTAGTTTGCTGAGAATGATGGCTTCCAGCTTTATCCATGTCCCTGCAAAGGACATGAACTCATTCTTTTTTATGGCTACAGAAACCCAAGATTTTTTTTTTTTTTTTTTTTTTTTTTTTTTTTTGAGATGGAGTCTCGCTCTTATCAGCCAGGCTGGAGTGCAATGGTGCGATCTTGGCTCACTGCAAGCTCTGCCTCCTGGTTCCAAGCAATTCTCCTGCCTCAGCCTCTGAAGTAGCTGGGATTACAGGCACCCACCACCACACCTGGCTAATTTTTGTATTTTTAGTAGAGATGGGGTTTTACCATGTTGGCCAGGCTGGTCTCGAACTCCTGACATCAAGTGATCCACCCACCTCGGCCTCCCAAAATGCTGGGATTACAGAAATGAGCCACTGCACCCTGCCGAAACCCAAGATTCTTATGTGAAATTCCCGTTTCTCCATGCAGCAACCAGTTCTGTTTTTTAAGACCATGGAGGCCAGGCCTGGTGCAGTGGCTCATGCCTGTAATCCCAACCCTTTGGGAGGCTGAGGCAAGAGGATTGCTTGAGGCCAGAAGATTGAGACCAGCCTGGGCAACACAGCAAGACCCCAATCTCTACAAAAACATTTAAAAATAATAAATAAATAAAATTTTAAAACCATGGAGGCCAGAAAATACATTCTTGGTAGGATTTGTAAGGGTCCCCAGTTGTAATTTCTGGTGCAGGAAAGAAAAAAAAAATCAAGAACCAATACAGTGCACAGATGTGATTCCAAAATAGAGATTTATTTATTAAGGATTATTTAGTTTCTTCATAAAAATCTCCAATTGTTCCTCATTGGGTTTTTTCTTTTAAAACACACATCAACTCTTTTGGGGTTGCTTTGTTTGCCCCAGCACTTTAAAAAATACAGCTCTTTTTAGCGCCAGGAAGAACAGTTAAGGTTAAGGCAGTGAGGCGTTTTCTTGGATCTTAGCAGCTGAAGGGTTCATCTCTCCCCGTCAAGAGAATACACACGGTAGGTAGTTTCTTAGGTTGGAAAATCTGTCCCTGAAGGAAATAATTCTGCAGAAGAATGCAAACGGAGTCATCTATGGTCAATTGTTTGTGCCCTGTAGCTTTGAAAGAAACGCCTCTTGGTCATCAAGGGCTTGCTGGTTGGTTTCAGCTGTAAAACAACAACAACAACAACAAAAAACAACCAGAAAAAAGAAAACAAACAAAAAAATCTGTCTAGCGAGACAGAAAGAGCAGGGTTTATAATAGTGCTGTGAGGCTGGGCTGTGCAAACCACATGAGAATACACACCAGTTTGCTTTTTAAAAAATCCCACATAGGGGCCCTGCATAATTTTAAATCAAACTCTTTATAGTCCTTAAAATAACAATACAGCGAGAGCCTCATAAGGTCACGTGCTTTTTTTTTTTTTTTTTTTTTTTTTGAGACAGAGTTTCGCTTTTGTTGCCCAGGCTGGAATGCAGTGGCGCGATCTCGGCTACTGTAACCTCCACCTCCCAGGTTCTAGCAATTCTCCTGCCTCAGCCTCCCAAGAAGATGGGATTACAGGCGTGCGCTACCATGCCTGGCTAATTCTATATTTTTAGTAGAGATAGGGTTTCACCATGTTGGTCAGGCTGATCTCAAACCCTGACCTCAAGTGATCCACCCACCTCTTTTTTTTTTTGAGACAGAGTTTCGCTCTTGTTGCCCAGGCTGGAGTGCAATGGTGCGATCTCAGCTCACTGCAACCTCCACCTCCCGGGTTCAAGCGATTCTCCTGCCTCAGCCTCCTGAGTAGCTGGAACTACAGGCGTGCGCCACCATGCCCAGCTAATTTTTTATATTTTTAGTAGCGATGGGGTTTCATCATGTTGGCCAGGCTGGTCTCAAACTCCCGACCTCAGGCGATCCACCTGCCTCAGCCTCCCAAAGTGCTGGGATTACAGGCGTGAGCCACGGCGCCCAGCCATCATGTGCTTATTTTTAAAGCGAGGTGGATGACACCATTCCCCCAGAGCTGTGTTCCTCGTTGGCAACAAAACAAAACCAAAAAACTCTAGGACTTGACTCATTAGAAGTGTTAATCGATTTTTACCACGCTGAAATGAAGGTATAAAGTCAGTCTGTGCTGTCGTGAAATTCCAAGGAGATTTGGAAGTAAGATCATTATTTACTGGTCCTTTAGAATAGACCAAAAAAAAAAAAAAGACTTAAAAAACGAGGGCTGTCCCCTGCAGACTCTGGCAGGACCCTGGGCTGCTCTGGGGGACGCAGGCCAGGGGCAGCTCACCGACTTGATTCACAGTGATTCTGGTTTGCCTGTTTCCCCATGTGGCCACGAGTCGGGGACGTGTCCAGCAGTGGGCATGCCTACACCTTGTAGTTAAGCTCAGCGTTCATCTGGGTGTACATCTCGTAGATGACATCGATGGTCGCCGTGTAGTTGACTAGGAAGAGGCGGATCTTCTCCAGGCACTCCTCCTCCGTCACATTCTGCCCCTTGGAGAGCGCTTTCAGGAAGTCAGACTTATAGGGTGCTGCGTACAGTGCTGCCTTGAGACAGGCAAGAAGGGAGGTAGGCACAGCGTTAGCGGGGGCTGAGGAGCCAGGCCAGCAGGCCAGGGTTCTGGGAGGGGTCTTCCCTGGGTCTGTGCTGGACAGGGGGTTGTGCTATTTGAGGTGTTGGAAGGGAAAGGAAAAGGGAGGTGTATTTTGAGCGACAGCAGGAAGGACATCAGCTTTCCGGACAGACGAGCCTAGATGCAAATGCCAGTCTGGGCCATCAACTAGCTGTGAGCCTTGAGCAAGTCAGTTAGCCTCTCTGAGCTTCAGTTTCCTCATCTGCAAAATGGGGATAATGGCTGCCACCTAATCGGGTTGCTTTTATAAGGATTAGGGGGCTTGTACAAAGTGCTCAGCACAGCACCAGGCATACAGTAGGCACTCAGCACAACACCAGGCACACAGTAGGTGTTCAGCATGGGTGAATCTCTTCCCTCTGGGTTCCCTGCTCCAGAAAAGGTGAACTGCTCCTTCAGAAAACCCACTTTCTGAGTTGGGGAGACGACTGCTAAATATGCTGTGGTCTCTCTTTTGTCCTTAGGGGGGCGATACTTCCCTAAATTTCAGAGCTGCTCCCATACTTGAAAAGTACAGAGAATTCAAAATTCACAGAATTTCAGAGCCAGAAGAAAAAAGGTACAACTAGATAAAAAGCTTAGGCTAGCCAAGCACGGTGGCTCATGCCTGTAATCCCAGCACTTTGGGAGGCCGAGGTGGGCAGATCACAAGATCAGGAGTTCGAGACCAGCCTGGCCAATATGATAAAACTCCATCTCTACTAAAAATACAAAAATTAGCCAGGTGTGGTGGCTGGCATCTGTAGTCCCACTACTCGGGAGGCTGAGGCAGGAGAATTGCTTGAACCCGGGAGGCAGAGGTTGCAGTGAGCTGAGATCACGCCACTGCACTGCAGCCTGGGTGACAGAGCGAGACTCCGTTTCCAAAAAAAAAAAAAGTTTAGGCCATGAGTTTGATAGGATGAGGAAAGTATAAATATTATTTAAAAAAATTTTTTAGACGTAATCTCACTCTGTCCTCCAGGCTGGAGTCAGTGGCGTGATCTTGGTTCACTGCAACCTCCGCTTACTGGGTTCAAGTGATTCTCCTGCCTCAACCTCCCGAGTAGCTGGGACTACAGGTGCCCGCCACCATGCCCAGCTAATTTTTTGTATTTTTAGTAGAGATGGTGTTTTACTATATTGGCCAGGCTGATCTCCAACCTGACCTCAGGTGATCCACCTGCCTTGGCCTCCCAAAGTGCTGGGATTACAGGCATGAGCCACCGCGCCTGGCCAAATATTATTCTTTCATAATAAAAGCAGTAATAGCTAGGGTGGTGGCTCACGCCTGTAATCCCAGCACTTTGGGAGGCCGAGGTGGGAGGATTGCTTTGAGCTCAGGAGTTCGAGACCAGCCTGGGCAACATGGTGAAATCTCGTCTCTACAAAAAATACAAAAATTAGCTAGGTGTTGGTGGCTCGCACCTGTAGTCCCAGCTACTCAAGACACTGAGGCTGGAGAATCGCTTGAGCCTGGGAAGTGGAGGTTGTGGTAAGCTAAGACTGTGCCACTGCACTCCAGCCTGGGCGACAGCGACAGAGTGAGACCCTGTCTCAAAAAAAAAAAAAAAAAAGTAATAGCTTTGATGTACTGAGTGTAAACCATGTGAACCATGTGTCAAGCACTTTATAGTGATTAATTCATTTAATTGTCACAATGACTCTTTGAGTAGTGCCTATTTTATACCCATTTGAAAGATGATATTGAGGCTCAAGGAGGTAGGATCACAGCCCCCCATTTCTGGGTTGTGTGACCTTGTCTGAGCGTCACTGTCCTCATCTGGGAAATGGAAGTGAGAACAGTGCCCACCTTATGGTGCATCTGTGAAGATTACAATTCATGGGCAGCTGCCCTGGGCCAGGTACACAGGACACACTATTACTACTGACGTGGTGGTTTGAGGATTTGTAGGGGCAATGCACCGTGGAGCTCTCGAGGGGCCCATGGGAATGGGCCCTGTCTACAGCTCCCGGGGTGGATGGCCCAGGGGCTGCCACGCATCTCACCCTATGACCAGCTCTTCCTCTCTGGAACCATACTGGCTTCTGCCTCAGCCTGCTTGCAGACTGTACCCCACAGGAACACTGTACAGGGCCCGTCAGCCCCTCGTTCTCATGGCCGCCAGGGTGGGCAGGCAGAGGGAGCTGCAGCAGAAAGGGTGGCCAGAACAGGCCGGGCAGGAACACGTGGGTGAGATGAGGGCAGCAAGCAGCAGGTGAAGGGCATGGCGCAGGGCAGCCGGAGGGCCTTCGCACGTCTCCTGAGCAGGGCTGTCCGCCTGGTGATCAACTGTAGGGCCCTCACCTAACCAGGCAGGTGCTGAAGCCTCACCTCCAGGAGCCCTGGCCGATGTCACCCCAACACAAGCCACCAAGAACCCAGAGGGCCGGTGTCCTTTCAGCAGATGCTCCCAGGGGAATGGGAGCTGAATTTGAGGGGTTGAATTTGAGGGGTAAATTTGAGGGGCCATCACGCTGGGCCACTTTTGACCTGGGGTCCTCCAGGGCTTTCCCTGTGGTTTCTCGTCGCCCCACCATCAGGCCTTGCAGGCCAAGGCCCCTAAAGAGAAACACCGTGGAGTAGCTACAGTGACACCCGCTGCAGCTGTGAATGGGGCTGGCCAAGGGCACGGGAGGGGGACCTCTCAGTACACTAGCCTCACCCAAATAGATGAGGGAGCCCTTCCTGAGCCCGAGGGGGTAAACACAGCCTCACAGGCCAGGAGGCCTCGGCCAAGCAGGGGGAGAGTGGGGAGCAGAATCTGCAAGCTGGTGGTCCTTTGGGGCTCATGGGGGTGGCTCACCTGGAAGATCTTCTGCACGATCCAGCCGTGGTACTTCTTGAGGGCCATCTCGTAGGCCTTGGTGGCGTTGACACGGATGAGGTTGGGGTGGTTCTCGTCCCGCTCCCCGTCGCAGATGCTCTGGAGGAAGACCTGGATGAAGCGGAGGCCTCTGTGGCCCAGGGAGGAGAAGGTTCGTTAGGACCCTGCACAGCCCTGTCGTGAAAGACCCTGATGGACTCTGAATTTGCCACCTACTGTGAGCCAGGAACATGCACACCCCAGAGGGAGTGGTTATTCCCTAATCATCTTTCCCTTCTGCTTACAAGTAACGTGACCACTTGGCTCCATTGACTATCTCCCGAGCACCTTCTCTCCTCCAGGCCTGGTGCTGGCCCATGACAACAGTCACACTGGCTGTAAGATCCACGAGGGGTGGGTCTGGGCCTGCCTTGTCCATTTCTGTGTCCACATGACCCCCACAGGCTGAAACATGGTAGGCAACCATCAGGCTTGAGGAATGAAGCCACAGTGCTGGCCCTCGAAGGGTTCGTGGACCACAGACTATGGATACACCGGGCACACTGACGAGACTGGCCCCGCGTGTACCAGGCTTCCCGCCTCCACTCCCCAGCCCTCAGCATCTTTCTAAGTCTGCTACGGTGCTCCTCTGCTTGAGACCTCCCTGAGCATCCTCCAATGGCCACTCGAGCTTTTCCTCAAGGGGAAGGGTGATGTTTTGAGAGCCAGGAGAAGCGGATGGGGTACAACAAGGAGTCCACATCGAAAATCTCACCAGGGCCAGCCCCTTAGCACACATCATCTCATCTCTTGCTTCCCTGGGGCCTGTGAGGCTGAGCTTGGCACAATCAGCCCATTTCACAGAGGAAAGCACTGAGGTTCCCCTAGAAAGGCTCAGTCACAGGCCAGGATGTGAACCCTGCCTGCCTCACTGACCCCCAGCAGGCTCTTTCCTTTGCTGCCCCTCACTGTCCCACTGGGGTCCCCAGATGAGCTGCTCTGCTCCCTCCCTGCAGTGGGGTGGGGATCAAGTCAGGGTGGGGTGCTCTAAGGGGCAGGAGCACTGGGTTTAAGGGCTGAAGAGTCTGTAGCTGGTAGAGAACAGCATGAGTTCAAACTAGCCCATAGGATGTATTTGTGCAAATTAGAACTCCTCACGGCCGGGCATGGTGCCTCACACCTGCCTCACACGGATCACTTGAGGCCAGGAGTTTGAGACCAGCCTGGCTAACATGGCGGGCTTATCTCTACTAAAAATACAAAAATTAGCCAGGCATGGTGGTGCACACCTGTAATCCCAGCTATTCAGGAGGCTGAGGCAGGAGAATTGCTTGAACTTAGGAGGGGGAGGCTGCAGTGAGCCGAGATTGTGCCACTGCACTCCAGCCTGGGTAACAGAATGGGATTCTAAAAATAAAAAATAAAAGAATTCCTTCTCCTCAAGATGGTGTACTTCTACCAAGAAACTGTCATAACATACAAATCCACTTTGTACGCGTGACCAGCCCTAAACAGGACACCTTTGTGCAGTATGCAACCTGCATAACTGTGCTGGATGACATGGGCACGTGATTTGGCCTCCAGAAGCGCCAGCTGCCTCGTCTGTGAGATGCGAATAGCTACCACACTTAACTCACAGAATATGAAACCCAATCAGGTGTATAAAGAGCTTAGCACAACTCCCAGATCAGGGTGTGCTCATATACGATGGGACTGGAACCAGGAAGCATCACTGTCAGGCAACCCCTGGCCATTGGGAGGCCTTTTCCCAGCCATTAACTAGCATCACACTGGAAGGGCTCGGAAGTGACCTTCCCAGCCTGAGCTGACATTGCGGAACAGTGACAGGTTTGCTTTCCCTCCTCTGCAGCACAGAGCCCAGGCCCTGCCACCAGAGCCCATCACCTTTTCAGCCACATCAGCGCCAGTGTGGCCCCTACTTTGGGCCACTCTGCTCCATACATTTCTTTCTCCACCTCCAGGATGTTCTGCAGGGTCCGGAACTTGGCTGGGTTGGTGTCGTACACAGCTTTGATTTTCTGAAATGGAGCACACAGGATTTCCCCTTGGGTAAGCTGCCCCCATAGACATCTGGCCCGCACGCTGGGTGAAAAGCACCCTACCGGCATCTCCTGCTCCTTCCTGCCCTCCAGGAACAGCAGGGATAAGACTTGTAACAATAACTATGACTGTTCACATGAGCCAGGATTTGCAAAATGCTTTACAGGCACTACCTTATATGATCCTGGTGGCAAACCTGATGTTGCTGTCATTATCCCATTTTACAGGCAGAGACACTGAGGCTCACAGAGGAGCACGGACTTGCCCAAGGTCACACAGTTGGTACAGAGTTCATGTTCTCCAGCCACTACTGACACTGCCTCAGACACCAAGTATCTGAAGTTTTGCTTTGGTGGACAAGTGGAAATAGGTTCCGAGGATTCCAAGAAGTCCAGGAACGAAGGCCTCTGAGATGGAGCCAGGTAGGCCTGGGTCTGAATCCCAGCTTTGCCACGTACTTGCTTGTGACCTTAAGTGAGTCCTTCAACCCCTCTGAGTCTCAGCTTCCTCATCTGTAAAAAGGGGATAACACAGGACCAGCCTCAAAGGGCTGCTGGGATGAAGAAATGAGATCATGCAGTGTGTCCCAAGCCCTTGGCTGGGCCCTACGTGGATTCTCACAGGCAGTCTATGGCTGGGGAGGCGGCATCAGGAACTACCAGGATTGGAGAAGGGGAAGGCCAGACCAGTGCTGACTGTAGACTTTGGAGCTTACTTACTTGGTGGGGATAGATGAAAGAACCAGCAGGTTCCTTCTCAGGGTCAACCCTTTAATTAGACTTTGGTTCCAGTCAGGCTAGACTGGTGACCAGACGGCAAGACTGTGGAGGAGGGCAGAGAACATTGAGCCCTGATTGGACAAGCTTGAGGCCCATCTTCCATGTCTCCATTCCCTTCCTTGGGGTGGGAAGCTTGCAGCTGGGACCATGATGCTGGTAACCCAGGTGGGCTTAGATTCCTAACGCAAGTCTTGGGCTGTGGCTGCCCGGCCAGGTACATACCGTGATGTTGCCGCTTATGTCTGCCTTGATGGGAGTAAACACTGGGGACCCAAGGCAATCTGGGGACAAAATGAGAAGACAGATTGAGATTCGCAGCAAGAGTGATTTTTCAGGGCCACCGCAGGCCATGGGGACATGGTAGGGTGGATTACATGGTGTGTCCCGGGGAGAGCTGAGTTGTCCTGGATGTTACTAAGGCAGCATGGGCTTGGGTGCAGCCCCCAGCTCTGTTCTCTCAGCTTCCTGTTTCCTATCTGGCAAATGAGGCTACAGCACCAACCACAGAGGCATGATGAAGATGGCTTGAAATAAACAATCCAATCCTAAGACACACATTTGATTCATGTCTAGAATCAGAATGGTATTTGTTTGTTCTTTGAGGTTTATCTCGAGACAGGGTCTCGCTCTGTCACTCAGGCTGGAGCACAGTGGTGTGATAATAGCTGACCACAGCCTCGACCTCCTGGGTTCAAGCCATCCTCCCACCTCAGCCTCTGGAGTAGCTGGGAATACAGGCACGCACCATCATACCTGGCTAATTAAAAAAAATTTTTTGGCCTGGTGCAGTGGCTCACACCTGTAATCCCAGCACTTTGGGAGGCCGAGGCGGGTGGATCACTTGAAGTCAGGAGTTCAAGACCAGCCTGGTCAACATGGTGAAACCTTGTCTCTACTAATATACAAAAATTAGCTGGGCGTGGTGGCTTGCACCTGTAATCCCAGCTACTCAGGAGGCTGAGGCAGGAAAATTGCTTGAACCCGGGAGGTGGAGGTTGTAGTGAGGGGAGATCACACCACTACACTCCAGCCTGGGCAACAGAGCGAGACTCTGTCTCAAAAAATAATTTTTTTTTTTGCACAGATCTTGATGATCAGGATCTTGTGTAGACCTAAGCTAATGTGTCTGTTTTTAATAAAAAAGATTTTTTTAAAAAAAGTACTTAACTTTTATAATAGAAAAAAGCTCATAGAATAAGGATATAAAGAATTTTTTTCTAGAGCTGTACAATGTGTTTTTTTTTAATTGTATAAAACATTTAATTTATTGGTCTTTGGGGGAATTTGATGCATTACCACTATATTAGAACTGAGCCATTAATTTTGTAGCTTCATCAATATTAACTACTTTATTTTCATGATGCTGCTGAGGAATCAGTTCTTTCTACAGAGGTTCAAGAGAAAGTCCTTTTAAGAAGTGTGCAAATCTCGTATATTTATTAGATTGGTGCAAAAGTAATTGCAGTTTTTGAATACAAAAGCTTTATCTACTCTGTTGACTTTTTCATCATTCATAACGTTTAACTTTTTTTTCCCCGAGACGGAGTTTTGCTCCCCTTGCCCAAGCTGGAGTGCAATGGTGCAATCTCAGCTCACCGCAACCTCCGCCTCCCAGGTTCAAGCGATTCTCCTGCCTCAGCCTCCCGAGTAGCTGAGATTACAGGCACACGCCACCATGCCCAGCTAATTTTGTAGTTTTAGTAGAGATGGGGTTTCACCATGTTGGTCAGCCTGGTCTCAAACTCCCAACCTCAGGTGATCCGCCCGCCTCAGCCTCCCAAAGTGCTGGGATTACAGGCGTGAGCCACTGTGCCCAGCCTCGTTTATCTTCTTAAGATTAGTGGTAACTGGTTTTGCTTTGTTGGTAGCCTTAAAGTGTTTTCAGCTGGCTATATGAAATACACTCCTGGACTCCTGCCCTCTTAATTTGTTCTCGCCATTGTCTTCAATAGTAGCATGCACCTATGTGTGTTTTTAAAGACAGGGTCCTTTGGCAACTGAAGAAAGATAAATAAAAATAAATAAATGCATAAAATAAAGGCAGGGTCTTGTTCTGGCACTCAAGCTGGAGTACAGTGGCAAGATCACAGCTCACTGCAGGCTTCAACTCCTGGACTCAAGCGATCCTCCCGCCTCAGCCTCCCAAAGTGCTGGGATTAGAGGGATACACCATCACACCCAGTAGAATGTTCTTAAATGGAGGCGTTTTCCTTTCTTGGTGGGTTATAATATATCGGAGCATCATATAATAGGTAACACCTTGGAGATGATAAAATGTAGACCTGGAAACTGCCTGGCAGTGCCTAGGACTGCTGGGATCTGCTGAAATGTGAGCAGCCTGCTGCCTGCCTTTCCTCCTCTCCCTCTTTTGTCACCCCCATGGCAGGCTGTCACAGGACATCTTGCCCCTTACATGCAGGAAGTATGCAGGTTCTTTACTGAGCAGGCTAGATGTGGACTTTACCTTTGAGCCTGAAGACAGATTACCAGGCTTCCATGACACCTTTTCATTGTCCTTGTTGCGGTCCAGAAAAGTGAGCTCGCTAAGCCTGCTACAGAGCCCAGGGGACAAAGACCCCAGAGCAGGCTAGAGGCGGGTGCCAATCCCATGGGAGTGAAAGGCCAATACCCAGGAGGCCAGACAGGGACCTCAGTGTGGGCGCCAAGTGACCGCATGAGGGTAGAGGGCTAGGGGTAGAACTTCCTTAAGCCAAATTCCACCCAGGGTGACCCTGCACACCTGGCCAGCCATCTGGAACATTCTAATTGCAGCTATGAAAAGAGGTGCATGAGAGAAACAGCATTAAACATTTAAGGAAACATCCCATAGCCCAATGGAAAGAAGGTGGGCTAGGGATTCAGCCAGACAGGGTGAGAATCCTGCAAGACCACTCCCCAGCCAAGCAAGTCTCCTCGCCGCTGTGTTCCTCAGTTTCCTCTTGTGTCAAATGGGGCAATAATAGTACTTATTTCATATGCTTCTTTAAGAAATTAAAAATAAGGCACCGAGGCCAGGCGCAGTAGCTCACGCCTGTAATCCCAGCACTTTGGGAGGCCAAGGCGGGCGGATCACAAGGTCAGGAGTTTGAGACCAGCCTGGCCAACATGGTGAAACCTTCTCTCTACTAAAAATACAAAAATTAGCCGGGCGTGGTAGCAGGTGCCTGTAGTTCCAGCTACCCAGGAGGCTGAGACAGGAAAATCGCCTGAACCTGGGAGGCAGAGGTTGCAATGAGCCGAGATTGTGCCACTGCACTCCAGCCTGGCGACAGAGCAAGACTCCACCTCAAAAAAAATAAGGCACCAAACACATGTAGCAGAGTGCCCGGTGAGTGGTGAACACTCAGTACCTGAACTTCAATCATTTTTATGACCTCATATCATTACTAGGGTCATGTGCTGTGACCCAGCAAATGACATCATCGTGGAAGCCACAGGATTCCCCAGAACCTCCATTGAGTGGGACTCATCCTTGACCTGTGCCCCTGCTGCTTTCTCTGTGCTCCCCTGTGAGGCCCCACTAGGGCTGGGGCTGCCACCTTGACCTGCTGCAAGCTCCGGGCATGCTGTCGTCATGCTAGGCCACGAGCAGTCTCCTCTCGGCAACTGAGCCTCGTTCCAATGTCTGCAGAGGCAAATCTCCCAGCAAGGGGCCATGCTGGAGCCTTCCCTAGGGTGGTCACGTCAGAGGCTGCTCAGAGGTGCTGCGCCAGGGGTGCGGGCAAAGAATCCAGGGTGCTCTGGTCTCCCAGACAGGCCTGCCAAGCATCAATGGGGTGATGACTCCATGCCACCCTTTAACCTCACCTGACGGATCACTGACCTCCGCTGCGTGTAGAGGCCAGCCTGGGGAGGTCATGCCACTTGTTAGCCCTGGAAGGTGTTCTCTTCCAGCACTGCTACTGCTGCCTCTCTGAAAGGACCATGCATTCTCAACTTACATAATAACGCCGGAGCCAAGATCCTCTTTCCTCTGCCAGTGACTACAGTGCTGCCAGGGGGTGCAAATTCCAACCCTCACAGGGGGCCAGGCAGGTGCCATGGATGGGCTACATGGGGACTGACAAAACCCATGCAGACGTATGGCTGTTCCTCAGCTCCAGCTGACGGCTTTACATCCTCATCTTCCCAAAATGTATAATGAGCTGGACGTGGTGGCATGTACCTGTAGTCCCAGCTACTCAGGAGGCAGAGGTGGGAGGATCGCTCAAGCCCAGGAGTTCAAGGCTGCAATGAGCTATGATTGTGTCACTGCACTCCAGCCTGCGCAACAGAGTGAGACTCCATCTCTAAAAAAAAATTAAAATGTGGGCCAGGCGCAGTGGCTCACGCCTATAATCCCAGCACTTTGGAAGGCCGAGGCGGGTGGATCACCTGAGGTCAGGAGTTCAAGACCAGCCTGACCAACTTGGTGAAACCCCATCTCTAATAAAAATACAAAAATTAGCCAGGTGTGGTGGTGCATGTCTGTAATCCCAGCTACTGGGGAGGCTGAGCCAGGAGAATCACTTGAACCCAGGAGGCAGAGGTTGCAGTGAGCTGAGACTGCGCCACTGCACTCCAGCCTGGGCAACAAGAGTGAAATTCCATCTCAAAAAAATAAATAAATAAAAAATAAAAATGCATAATGTCCAAAGGCTTACATTAGACTGATGGATGGATGGACAGAGATATGGATAGATAGGCACAGTAAAATATTAATGGTAACATCTAGATGATAGGTGTATGAGTACTATTTGCTGTAAAATTCTTTCAGCTTCGCCACATGTTTGAATTTTCTCATAGAAAATACTGAAAAAAGTAATGTCAGGTTTTTTTTTCTGCTCATAAAATCCTATTTCTTTTTCTACTTTTTCTTCCAAGTCTGTTTTACTGTTACAGTGATCATAGTCACATGTGTTACACCTTTGTTTTTTAAACCAACAATCTTGCCACCAGACTTGAGCTCTGAAGAGGGCAGGGACAAGGTTCCCTGCTATGCCCCCAGCACCCAGCAGATGCCTGACCCCAGTTGGTACTTGTATGACATCTGTGGAATGAATGAATGAGTGAATGAATGGACTGTGGGAAACGTGGAATCTGTCAGCGTATTTCCCTGCCAGGCTCTCCATCTCTGTACCCTCCTATGGTTCAGACTGACCCAACACACTGGTTTTAAACACCTATCCAACCCAGATGACAGAGGATATGTGAAGGGACTTTGGGCCTCAGTTCCCCTGTTTATAAAACGGAAATTCTTCTAGGATGTTCCTCTGCAGGGCTGCTGTGAGAGAGAGGTGTCACACATGCAAAGTGAGGGCTCAAAGCACTGACCACGATTGTTTTTACTGCCACTGGCTGGTTTTCAACCAAAGCCTTCCAGTGAAGAAGAGATGACGGCAGGGCTTGATGACAGATCACCATCGACCATGGGTGGCTTATTAGCTTTTCTTAATGACTCGGGTCATTCAACATGCATTTCAGAGATGCAGAAAAATGTTATGCAGCATCCTTGTGCAGTTCTGAGCGGCCCTGCCCTGGTGGCAGGGAGAAAGGCTTTTTGTTTTGTGTTCTCCTGACCATGAGCTACGAGGGTCACGAGGCCACCATGGTCAGCAGAAGCTGGGCCCCAACAGCAGCTGTTATTGTGTGTGGGGCCACCACACAGGGCCAGAGCTCCCGCTCAACAGTAGGGGAGGAATGTGGTGCCTCAAATGCACTTCTGGGGCTGGGAGCCTAGCAGAAGAGAGGGGAGGCGAGGCAGGGGCTGGGAACAAGACCCCAGACTCTACTTCCATGCTCTACCCACAGGGAGCCACCAGCAGGAAAGGCAGCTCTGCATGCATCTCTGTGTTACATAAACAAGCACGCTGAAGTGGGTTTGGAAGCATCTGGAGGTGGGCTGCCTGCAATTAGCAGTGGTGTCAACCTGGGCAGTGGCACTGAAGCAGTGGCATCCACAGTCCTGGGTTTGAATCTCAGCTCTGGTGTGAGTTTGGCAAGTGACTTAACCACTCCAGGTTCAGGCCCTTCGGTTTCTACAGCCCAGAGGTGCTATGCAAACAGGAAGTGCTCTGTATATGGTTGGGCTGAAGCCTGTTTCAACATCACCCACCCAAGGCTCTGGGCTTATGTTTGCCTTTGGTGCAGTCCAAGGACATCAAGTCACAGAAAAGCCAAATGACTTACCCAGGTTACACTCCAGGGAGTGCCAGGAACTCAGACACAATTCCAGAGCCAAAGCTGCTTCCACTACACCCTTAACCTTTCTGTCTAGAATGTTACCATTCTTTGAACTCAAAGAATGTTTCTTTGAGGTCCTGTGAACTCAGAGAAAATAGGAAACCAGAAGACGATTTTAATTCCCAAGCATGTGGTGGCTTTTCTAATAGTTTATTTTATTTATTTACTTATTTTATTTATTTATTTATTTTCTGAGGCAGAGTCTCACTCCGTTGCCCAGGCTGGAGTGCAGTGGCGCAATCTAGGCTCACTGCAACCTCCACCTCCCGGGTTCAAGTGATTCTCCTGCCTCAGCTCCCCAGAAGCTGGGATTACAGGCGTGTGCCACCGCACCCAGCCTCTAAGAGTTTAAATTCAAGCCTGCGCCTGCTCTGAATACAGCATGACATGTTTCTACCAGGCTCTCAAGCCTTCCCTTTCCTACAGAATGCAGCCTTAACCCCAAATTACCCTTCTTGTTTGACCAGTTTTGCAGTTACTCCAAACTTGTTTTTTTCAATTGTTGTCAGCAAACAGCCTCTTTGAAATGCCACCCAGAACCTGTCTGCCTGGAGGGAGGGAAGGGACTTGGAGGGTTTTCTAGTTCATGACCTTCATTTTTTATTTATTTTTATTTTTATTTATTTTTTATTTATTATTCTTCTTCTTATTTTTTAATAGAGACAGGGTCAGGCCGAGCATGGTGGCTCACGCCTGTAATCCCAACACTTTGGGAGGCCGAGGAGGGCGGATCACCTGAGATCCGGAGTTCAAGACCAGCCTGACCAACATGGTGAAACCCCATCTGTACTAAAAATACAAAAATTAGCTGGGCGTAATGGTGCACATCTGTAATCCCAGCTACTTGGGAGGGTGAGGCAAGAGAATCACTTGAACCTGGGAGGCGGAGGTTACAGTGAGTTGAGATTGCGCGTGAGATTGTTTGAAAAAAAAAAAAAAATAGAGACGGGGTCTTACTATTTTGCCCAGGCCAGTCTCAAACTCCTGGGCTCAAGTGATCTGCCAGCCTTGGCCCCCTCAAAGTGCTGGGATTACAGGCGTGAGCCGCCATGCCTGGCCTGAAGCTGTCTTTAAAAAAGAAAAATCAGATGTGGTCCCACCATGTTCTTTCACAGACCCAACTAGAGTGAGCAGATTCCAAATACAGTAAAGCCTTGGTTATCTGGAACAGCTGGCAAACGGCCCCTTCTGTTTAATGGAGAAGGCTTTTTCCAATGCATGCTACTCAACTCAGAAGGCACAAGGAAAGAAACCAATAAATCTAATTATAAAAAACAGAAACCTCCTATATGGGGGAGAGGAGAAATCCCACCACCAACCAAAGCCAAACAACTTGAGGGGCAGAGAGTAGAGAGTCTGTGTAACAAGGATAACAGAAAAAAGGCTAATATCCCTAATATGTAAACAGCTCTTACAAATCAGTAAGAATAAAACAACAGCCCTATAGAACAATGGGCAATTCACAATAGAAATGAAAAGATGCTTAATCTCAATAATAACAAAAAAAAGTGAAATATTTTCCATCTACCATTTTTTAAAAAAAGAGTCTTGCTATATTGCCCAGGCTGGAGTGCAGTGGCCATTCACAGGTGCAATCCCTCTACTGATTAGCATGGGAATTTTGACCTGCTGTTTCTGACCTGGGCCAGTTCACACCTCTTTAAGCAACCTGGTGGTCCTCTTTGCCAGGAGGTCACCATATTGATGCCAAACTTAGTGCAGACACCCAATCAGTGTAGCACACTACAGCCAAGAACTCTTGGGCTCAAGTGATCTTCCTGCCTCAGCTTCCTGAGTACCTGGGACTACAGGTGTGCACCACTGTGCCTGGCTCTCAAATATGAATATACCATCAGCATTCTAGTTCAGCCATCCTGGATGGAACTCATCAAAATGTAACACAAATGTCACTGCTTTCATAGTGGAAGCCATTCGTAGCTTTCTAAACAGGGCCATCATCAAAAATACGAGTTATGATAAAGATGTAGCCCAGAAATGTCAATGGTCCCCTCAAACCGTCACTAAATGACTCTGGATGGTGTGCCTTTAGGCTTTTAGGACAACTAGACAGCTTTGTTTTTTTGTTTGTTTGTTTGTTTTTTGTTTTTTGTTTTTTTGAGACAGGGTATCACTGTGTTGCCCAGGCTGGAATGCAGTGGCACAATCATGGCTCATTGTAGTCTGGAACTCCTGGTCTCAAGCAATCCTCCCACCTCAGCCTCCAGAGTAGTTGGGACTACAGATGTGCACCACCATGCTGGGCTAATTTTTTTTTTTTTTTTTTTTTTTTACTTTTTGTAAAGACTGGGACTCACTATACCATTGCCCAGGCTGGTCTTGAACTCCTGGGCTCAAGCAATCCTCTAGCCTCGGCCTCCCAAAGTGCTAGGATTACAGGCATGAGCCACTGTACCTGGCCAACTTTGTGTATTTTTTTAAAACTCCTGTTGATGGTTGACAGCTACTTCTTCCTGCAGTGCTTCAATTATTTATTATTCTTTTTTTTTTGAGACAGAGTCTCACTCTATAGCCCAAGCCGGAGTGCAGTGGAGCAATCTCGGCTCACTGCAACCTCCGCCTCCCGAGCTTAAGCAATTCTCGTGCCTCAGCCTCCCAAGTAGCTGGGACTACAGGCACACGCCACCATGCCAGGCCATTTTTTTGTATTTTAGTAGAGACAGGGTTTCACCATGTTGCCCAGGGTGGTCTCAAACTCCTGAGCTCAAGTGATCCACCCACCTCGGCTTCCCAAAGTGCTGGAATTACAGGCGTGAGCTACCGTGCCCAGCCAAATTCTTATAGATACTTAAATACCAAATAGCCACCAGAATCAGAATCTCCTGCAAAGAGAAGGTATGCACCAATGAGGGGTTTCATGCATGGCCTCTGGGACAATTCTGACTAGACAAGGGCTATCTGGGGCCTCCTGCCTGGATCTCTGCCACAGTTCAGATGGGTGACACTGCCCAGAAAGCAGAATTCCCTGTAAGCCAGCAGTGACCATATGCTACACAGAATCACACTAATTTCTTTTTTTTCTTTTGAGAGGGGGTCTCATTGTATCACCCAGGCTGGGGTATAGTGGCACAATCACAGCTCACTGAAGCTTTTTCTTTTTTCTTTTTTTTTTTTTTTTGAGACAGAGTCTCACTCTGTCGCCCAGGCTGGAGTGCAGTGACACGATCTCAGCTCACTGCAAGCTCCGCCTTCTGGGTTCACGCCATTCTCCTGCCTCAGCTTCCTGAGTAGCTGGGACTACAGGTGCCCGCCACCACGCCCAGCTAATTTTTTTTATTTTTAGTAGAGACAGGGTTTCACCGTGTTAGCCAGGATGGTCTCGATCTCCTGACCTCGTGATCCACCCGCTTTGGCCTCTCAAAGTGCTGGGATTACAGGCGTGAGCCACCGCACCTGGCCTCACTGCAGCTTTGACCTCCGAGGCTCAAGTGATCCTCCAGCCTCAGTCTCTGGAGTAGCTGAGACTACAGACACATGTCACTACGACCAGCTAATTTTTTGTTTTTAATTTTTTGTAGAGATGGGGACTCACTTTGTTGCCCAGGCTGGTCTTGAAATCCTGGCCACAAGTGATCCTCCCACCTTGGCCTCCCAAAGCACTGGAATTACAGGCAGGAGCCACTGTACCCGACCTCATTTCCTCTTTTTCTGGCCTCAAGAGAGTTGGACAGTACTGGTCGTTATGCTCTTAGCAAGACCACAGCATATACCTGGAAGTTGCCATCCAAGCTGCCTCTCCATGCCTGCCTCTTCAAACAGCCATCTCTTACAACATGGGATGTTCCTGACATTGAGTAACAAGGTGACCAAATTGCCCTGCCCTGGCCTACCCTCTTGTTTCATCTCAAGAACAATGTTCAGGAAAAAAATAGGACTCTTTAAGATGCACAGCTTGCTTCACTTTCAGCCTGTGTGATTCAGGACAGAACACACCTAACCCAATTCATAAACAGTCATTTCCAGAAAGGAAGAACAGGATGCCCGTGTCGTGATGCTACAAGCCTGGTGTGGGGAGGTTCTATTGCAAATTCAATGGTTTTTTTCATCGCTGGATAATAAAGTTCAGTTGTTAAACACATGAGGCAGATTAACTTTATAGGTCTTGGGTTACAAGGATCATAATGGAAGACACTCAAATTACAGCTGATGGAGATGAATCATTTATTAATCTGGGGGTGTGGGTTGTCATGGCTCTGCTTACAATAAGGCCTATTTTTAAGGATACGAGCCTTGAGATTACCTACATTTCTAAAACAGGTTCCTGCTCTGAGTCTACTACCTAAAGAGGAAAGAATGTTTACAAAACAATTCAAAATACTTCTTTAAAAACTTCACCCCCGGGCCAGGCACAGTGGCTTACGCCTGTAATCCCAGCACTTTGGGAGGCCAAGGCGGGTGGATCACTTGAGGCCAGGAGTTCAAAATTAGCCTGGCCAACATAGTGTGAACCCGTTTCTACTAAAAATACAAAAATGAGTCGGGCATGGTGGTGCACGTCTGTAATCCAAGTTTCTCGGGAGGCTGAGGCAGGAGAATCACTTGAACCCAGGAGGGGGAGGTTGCAGTGAGCCAAGATTGATTGCGCCACTGCACTCCAGCCTGGGCGACAGAGTTAAGACTCTACCTCGAAAAAAAAAAAAGAAAGAGAAAGAAAAAAAGAAAAACTTCACCCTCATGACATGCCAACTATTTGTCCTATAATTGCTCCCGGTTCAGGAAAAACCAGTCTTGAACTAAGAATGATGCAGTTGGGAAAATTCTTTTTTTTTTTTTTTTTTTTTTTTTGAGACAGAGTCTCACTCTGTTGCCAGGCTGGAGTGCAGTGGCCTGATCTCGGCTCACTGCAATCTCCGACTTCCGGGTTCAAGCGATTCCCCGGCCTCAGCCTCCCGAGTATCTGAGACTATAGGCAACACCACCACACCCAGCTAATTTTTTTTTTTTTTTTTTGTATTTTAGTAGAGACGGGGTTTCACCATGTTGGCCAGGATGGTCTTGATCTCCTGACCTTGTGATCCGCCTGCCTCGGCCTCCCAAAGTGCTGGGATTACAGGTGTGAGCCACCACACTCAACTGGGAAAACTATTATCATTATTTTGAGACTCTCGCTCTGTTGCCCAGGCTGGAGTGCAGTGGCGCGATCTCGGCTCACTGCAACCTCCGCCTCCCAGGTTCACACCATTCTCCTGCCTCAGCCTCCTGAGTAGCTTGTGCCACCATGCCTGGCTAATTTTTGTAATTTTAAAAGAGACAAGGTTTCACCATATCTCGAACTCCTGACCTCAAGAGATCTGCCTGCCTGGGCCTCCCAAAGTGCTGGGGTTACAGGCATGAGCCACCGCACTCGGCAAGTTTCCTCATTTTTAAAATGAGGCTCATAATGGACCCTTCTTCAAAGGGTTGCTGTGAGGCTTAAATAAAGTTGTATAAATAAAGGCCTAAGCACAGTTTCTGGTACCTAGAAAGTGCTCAGTGAAAAAGAAGGTATTAGGCTGGGCACCATGGCTCAGGCCTGTAATCCCAGCACTTTGGGAGGCTGTAGCAGACAAATCACCTGAGGTCAGGAGTTCAAGACCAGCCTGGCCAACGTGGTGAAACCCCATCTCTACTAAAAATACAAAAATTAACTGGGTGTGGTGGTGTGTGCCTATAATTCCAGCTACTTGGGAGGCTGAGGTAAGATAATTGCTTGAACCTGGGGGGAGGGTGGAGGTTGCAGTGAGCCGAGATCATGCCACTGCACTCCAGCCTTGGTGACAGAGCAAGACTCTGTCTCAAAAAAAATAAAATAAAAAGAAGGTATTATCATTTATGCTTATTATTATAAATTATATCATCATCACCTTTCCCAACAGACAAAGCTTTTCTTTAGAGAGGAAATCCAGAAAACAATTATTCCAATGATTAAGAAATCAAAGCAGAAGGAGAGGAAGGAAGGGAGGAGGGAGAAAAAGAATTATTGACTCATTGATTGATTGTTAGGGGTAAAATTAGCAGAAATCTCTCCATCATAAAATAATGACTTCAAATGTATTCCAGACCATTAAGACAGAGATCTCAGAAGGGAGTGAAGTAAGGAACTTGGAGGAACAGCAAGGCAGAAAATGAATCATTTCTGAACACAGGGAAGTGTGAGTCGACTGCCTAACTGCCAGGGTGGAAAGCAGAGGCTTCTAGAAGACCCTGGAGAGGGCTGATCCACTGCAATGACTTTGAAAAGCTCAGATACAGTTAACACTCTAGCAAGAACCACAAAAAAGGCCTCCATATAAGTACCACCGTAAGTACGTAATAAAAGGAGTTAACATTCACTCTGGCAGGTTTTTACTGAAACAATGAAACCTAAGACTAGGACCCAACATTTCCATTCTTTTTTTTTTTTTTTTTTTCTGAGACGGAGTCTCGCTCTGTCCCAGGCTGGAGTAGTGGCGTGATCTCGGCTCACTGTAACCTCCGCCTCCTGGGTCAAGCGATTCTCCTGCCTCAGCCTTCAGAGTAGCTGGGATTACAGGATTGCGCCACCACACCCGGCCAATTTTTTTTTGTATTTTTAGTAGAGACAGGGTTTTACCATGTTGGCCAGGCTGGTCTCAAACTCCTGACCTCGTGATCTACCCGCCTCGGCCCCCCCAAAAGTGTTGGGATTACAGGCATGAGCCACTGCGCCCGGCCCCAATATTTCCATTCTAAGAAGCTCATTGAAATAATCACATTGTCATGCCAGCCGGGAACTTCCTATCATTTCCCCTCCTCCCCTACAAGGGACATTTCTGCCCTAGAGACGACTTCCAACGTCTTCCTGTTTCCTGATGTGGTGTTGGTCTCCCGTTACAGGGCTAGACCTGCTGCAAAGTCCTGTGGACCACTTCCTACCTTCATGACCTGATCAAATCGCTTCACCTCCCTGCACATTGGTTTCCTCTTCTGGAAAATGGTGCCAAATTCCTCCTAAGTTCATCATGAGGATTAGAAATGAGTTACTGCCTAATTCAATGGCATATCCTGGGAGCCACTCAAAATAGAGATGATGCTAGTTATGATCACGGTCATACGTTATATTTTATAAAGCCCTTTGTCATGAATTCCTCCCATTCCTTTTCACGTGGATATAGGCTGGGCGCCCACGCTGCAGAAGCCCATTGGTGGGTCCTGGGAGGGCCTGACTTCTGCCCCAAGGGATTCACAGTGGAGGGCTGTCCCTCCAAGCATCCCTGTGCAGCAGAGGAGGGGCAAGATGAGTTAGCAAGCAACTGTAGTCTCTCCCCTCCTACTCAATCCTCGTCCTTCTGGCAGCAGAGAGGCCAGACCTCAGGCTCTGACCTCAAGGGCCAGATTTTTCTGAACACAAAGATCTAATCACCACCATCCCAGGACTGGGTGGGCGGGTGCCACTGGTCTGTATGTACTCTGGCCTTTGGACATTATAAAGGAGGCTGCTGGAGCAATTGTAAGACTTAAGCAGCCATGCAGTTGGCTCTGTGCCCTGGCAGTCATTCACCAAGGCAGGCATTGATTTTGATGCTCCTGCCCAGACTCACCACATCTTTCCAAAGGTAGGATGGACGGCCCTAGACCTTTAGGAAGTGGGCCTTTTGCCACACAGCTGTTGGGAAACGGAGCTGCCAAAAAGAAGCCACCTCGGGGCCTCTCAAGCTCAGGCTGGCTCAGATGGATGCCAGTCTCCGTGTTTCCTTCCACTCATCTGTCCACGGTGTTCAGGGCATGGATGTCAGTGGAAGAGAATCAGACTCAAAGTGACTTCTCCCCTCTGAGCCTCAAAAACAGCCGACTCATGGGCTGTTAAACACATGGACAGAAAAACACAATAGGGCCCTCCATAGCCCTCCTTCCAGATTGTTCTCTGGCCAGGTGGGATCAAGAGTGGGACCCACCAGCACGGCACCAGCACACAGCAGGTGTTCCTGAAGGCTAAAAAAGCCTCACTTACTACTTGCAAATGCATCTCCGAAGTCTGCCAGCAGTTTCAAAATTGTACAGCCATTGCAGAAAGTCTCTCTCTGGCTTCTTCCTCCAACAAGACATTATTTGTTTCATCTTCTCAGGGTCCCTCCCAGGCACACAATCTAAATCCCATTCCTCTAGAATCCAGCTCTCAACAGTCAATCAAAATGATAACTCACCTGCTATATTAGGAGGGTTAATACAGTTTCTTGTCTTTCTTGGGATATTCTTCACCAACCTTGTCCAACCCGCAGACCGCAGGCTGCATGTGGCCCAGGACCACTTTGAATGTGGCCCAATACAAATTCATAAACTTTCTTAAAACATTATGAGATTTGAGTTTTGTTTTGTTTTGTTTTTTAGCTCATCAGCTATCATTAGCATTAGTGTATGTCATGTGTGGCCCAAGACAATTCTTCCAGTGTGGCCCTGGGAATCCAAAAAATTGTACACCCCTGTTCTATACAAAACCAAAAATAAACAGGTATTCGCATTAACTTTAAATTAAAAAAAAAAAAAAGCAGAAAATATTGCAAGGCTGTGGTAGGTGGTCCCAAATCTCAGAGAATGCTTGTTGCAGTGGGGGAGCTTCTAACTCACAGATCAAGGGGTACAGGTGGGGCTGGTTCCCAGTTAGCCTGATGTCCCAGATGAAGGAAAAGCCAGAGCTGAGGCTGGGCGCGGTAGCTCACGCCTGTAATCCCAGCACTTTGGGAGGCTGACGTGGGTGGATCATGAGATCAGGAGTTCAAGACCAGCCTGGCCAGCATGGTGAAACCCTGTCTCTAGTGAAAATACAAAAAATTAGCTGGGCATGGTGGTGCACATCTGTAATCCCAGCTACTGGGGAGGCTGAGCCAGGAGAATCACTTGAACCCAGGACGCAGAGGTTGCAGTGAGCCGAGATCGTGCCACTGCACTCCAGCCTGGGCAATAGAGCAAGACTCTGTCTCAAAAAAAAAAAAAAAAAAAAAAAGCAAGAGTTGAGGGCCGTGGCACACGCCTATAATCCCAACTACTCATGAGGCTGAGGCAGGAGGATCACTTGAGCCCAGGAGCTGGAGGCTGCAGTGAGCTGTGATCACCCCACTGCATGCCAGTCTGGGCGATGAAACAAGACCTTGTCTCTTAAACAAAACACACACACACACACACACACAACCAGCCAACTTGTTTGGGGCTTTTCCCACAAGACGATTTCAACACTCCAGTCATTTTCTAATTTACATTCAAATAAACAGGAGTTATGGACCAGCTTGGCGGGCTGTTTATGAGTTACACACCTCAGAGCAAACCTGCATGTCTGGTCTGTGGCACCCACACCACTTGTCATGTGGACAAGTCACCATGGTGCCAGCAGAACCACTGGAATTCCTCAAGTACCCAACCAGGCTGGCTCCACTGGGGGTCTTCTCCTTTGCCAGAGAGAAAGCCAGGACAGCAGGCATGACCGCAAGAGCACCACATAAGGAGTCCAGAGGACTGAGTTCTAGTCTGGTGCATAAGGAGTCCAGAGGCCCAAGTTCTAGTCTGGCTTTACTGGTCACTCACTGGCTGTGTGACCCTGAGCAAGTCACCTAACCTCTCTGGCCTTGGTTTCTTTGGCTGTAAAACAAGATAAATCTCTGAGTCTAGGCTGCCACTGCCACCCTCCCCCAAAATGGAACAAGCACTGAACCAAAAGTGATGGAAAACCACTCTTTCTGGGTTCACTCTAGGACTATTTAATGCGTGCCGGATACCTAGAAGGCCACATTCCACAGACATCCATTTAATTAAGGTAAGAGGCATGAAGAAAAATCAACCCCAGAATTTGGATCTCAAGAACCGAGAGGTAATGAAGAATCATTACCTTCAGCTCTTCCATCTCTAGACTCTCCCTAAACAGTGAGAGCAAATAGGTATCATCTCATGCAGCACTCTAACTGACCTGGAGTGGCTGTGTTAATAAAGATGCCGAGGCTGTGTTTAGGCTCAAAGGGGAAAACAGCATCATGATTGATTAATGATGTCTGCCACAAGTACAGGCTATGAGGGGGTTATGTATTTTAATTTAGTCATGTATCTTATTTTAGTTTAGTTTAGTTGATTTATCTTGAGACAGAGTCTCACTCTGCTGCCCAGGCTGAAGTACAGTGGTGCAATCTCAGCTCACTGCAACCTCCACCTCCCAGGTTCAAGGGATTCTTCTGCCTCAGCCTCCCGAGTAGTTGGGATTACAGGAGAATGCTAACATGCCCAACCAATTTTTTTTGTATTTTTAGTAGAGACGGAGTTTCTCCATGTTGGTCAGGCTGGTTTCCAACTCCTGACCTCAGGTGATCTGCCCGCCTCAGCCTCCCAAAGTGTTGGGATTACAGGCGTGAGCCACCATGCCTGGCCTACTCATCTATTTTAATTTGGAAAGAGAGAGAAGGGCCCAGCATCTTCAACAAGAACCCAGAAGAATGAGAATGGAATGAAAAGCAGTCATTCAGCGAACAGTACTAGCACCGAGTGTTACACACTGAAATAACTCAGAGTCACAGAATATGATAGGGTCCATGGGAGTCTAAGAGAGTTAGGAGAGACGTTCTGGATAAGGTAAACCCTTAAGGATAAGTAGAACCCAAACAGGCAAAAGGAGGGAGGTGGGCTGAAGAGTAGAGTGGTCCAGCAGGCAGAGGGGCTGATGTGGGGAAGCTCTGGAGGCAAGAGTATGACAATACTGCCATGTGTGGGGCTACAAACCATCCACAAAGGCTAAAGCACAGGTTTCAAGCTGGGATGAAAGGGAACCACAGAGGCTTCTAGACAGGGAATGTCAAGAACTAGATGATACCTAAGTCTCCATGCCCCTGCCCTCCCATTGTTAATGCTTTAGAACAGCCATAAAATTGACCTTCAAAATGAGAAAGGAGACCTCCCAGAAGTCAGTCTTGCAAACTGATCAGTCAGGAAAGATCTGATTACTGGGTCAAGGTAGAGAGAGAAGATAAACAAAGGGCTGGCCTCTAAGTGGATGTAGTAAAACCTGTACAACTGGGAGATTCCAATTGGAGATAAGGAGGAAGGGCAGGCCCAAGATATGGATGCGCTAAATCAGGCAGGCAAGAGGCTGGCCCGCAGCCAGCGCCCACTGACGCAAGCCCAACTAATGCTGTCACAAACCACACCTAACAAAGGTTTAAGAAATGTGGCTGCTCTAACAGGTTAAAGCACTCTTCAACTCAGCAGTTTCACTTCTAAAAATGAGAAATAACCAAAGGAGTGCACAAATAATTGAATACAAGGATGTTCACTGCAGCACTGTCTACCAGAGCCCGACATAAGAAGCAATGTGAATGTCCAACAGTAGGGGCTTGGTTTAATAAATTATACCACATTGAGATGATACAATCGGCCAGGTGTGGTGGCTCACACCTGTAATCCCAGCCCTTTGGGAGGCTGAGGCAGACAGATCACTTGAGGTCAGGAGTTCAAGAACAGCCTGGCCGAAATGGTAAAACCCCATCTCTACTAAAAATACAGAAGTTAGCTGGGCATAGAGTCATGTGCCTGTAATCCCAGCTACTTGGGAGGCCGAGGCATGAGGATCACTTGAACCCAGGAGGTGGAGGTTGCTATGAGCCGAGATCATGCCACTGCACTCCAGCCTGGGCAATATAACAAGATCCCCATCTCTACAAAAACAAAAATTTAAAAATTAGCTAAGCATGGTGGCACATGCCTGTAGTTCTAGCTGCTCAGGAAGCTGAAGTGGGAAGATTGCTTGAGCTCAGGAGTTCACATCACTGCACCACTCCAGCCTGGGTGACATAGCAAGACAGAAAGAAAGAAAAACAGAAAAGAAAGAAAGAGGGAGGGAGGGAAGAAAGGAAGGAAGAAAAGAAAGGAAAGGAAGGAAGGAAAGAGAAAGGAAGGAAGGGAGGAAGAGAGGAAGGGAAGAAGGGAGGAAGGGAGGGGGAGGGAGGGAAGAAAAGAAAGAAGGAAAGGAAGGAAAGAAAGAAAGAGGAAGGAAGGAAGGAAAAGGAAGAAAGAAAAGGAAAGACAGAAAAGGACTGACATGAAAAGATGGATATGCTACATTGTTGGGTAGAAAAAAGCAGGTTATACTTATTTGTTTATTTATTTATTTGAGACAGGGTCTCACTCTGTCAACCAGTAATGAGCAAGAAATAGGCTTTATGTAGATTTTCTTTCTTTCTTTCTTTCTTTTTTTGAGACAGGATCTTGCTGTGTCACCCAAGCTGGAGTACAGTGGCATAATCTCAGCTCACTGCAACTTAGGCGTCCCAAGCTCAAGTGATCTTCCCACCTCAGCCTCCTGCGTAGCTGGAACTACAGGTGTGCACCTCAACACCCAGCTAATTTTCTGTACTTTTGGTAGAGACAGGGTTTCGCCATGTTGCCCAGGCTGGTCTCAAACTCCTGACCTCAAGAGATCCGCCCACCTTGGCCTCCCAAAGTACTGGGATTACAGGCGTGAGCCACAGCACCAGCCCATACTTTTTTTTCCCCAAAAAGACCGATGTAAATGAGTTTGGAAGGAAAATATTCTGAAATCCCAGCAGAGATTCTTTCTTCAAAACTCTACCTCAAATGTTGTCAGACAATTGAGTGAACTAATCTACATAGAGTACTTAGCACATAGTAAGGGCTCAGTGAGTGACAGGGAAATTTTTATACATCATTTGTATTTGCTCAGTTTTCCTCCAATTGACAGATCTTCCTTGCAGAATTAAATACTTTTTAAAAACACAGCTTTTGGCTCTTAGTCACATTTATATCTAGAGCTATGGTTCTCAGAGGTGATTTTGCCTCCCTGGGGATAGTTTAGGTTGTCACAATCTGGGGAGGGGGGTGCTACTGGCGTCTGGTAGGTAGAGGCCAGGGATGCTGCTAAACATCTTACAATGCACAGGACAGCCCCCCCACCACAAAGAATGATCCAGCCCCAAATGTTGGCAAGTGCCACGGTGGAAAATCCCTGACTTGGAGGAAACTGTAGCTGCAAGGCGTTTCACACTCCTGGTGTCCCTCACCCCAGAGCAGCTCCATTCAAGAGACACACACACCACCCATATCATCCCGGTGACCAGACGCTCCCAAGATCTAGAAAAAGCCCCTGCATCACAGCCGACAAATGATCTTGATCAGACGTCCCAGAGAAAAGTCACTCGTGGAAGAATCCTCCTAAAGCTTAAATCTTCAACCTTCAGGAGCAATTCTCCTCCCCCCACAGAAGAGAATAATGGTTCAAATGAACTATCACTTTTTTTTTCTTTAGAGTCCTAAGAATTAGCCTCTTTGGTGAACAGTAAACAGCTCTGGTGGGCAGAGGGCCCTGTGGTGGTTAACCCATTGTGGACCAACCCCACTGCGGCTTCTGTATAAATGGTACTTCTGTCAACAGATGTGACACCCCACAGCACAGGGATTGCAACAAAGACAAGGGTCCTTTGAGACCAAGGAAAGGGAGGAGGAGATGCTCTTTAGCCCTGGCACCAGATGACTGCTGGCTCTGGCTTGCCACCTCCCTCTTTCCTCCAAAACCAGCCAGATAATTGCATCAAATTATGATACCCCCAAATACAGAACGGATGTGCAACCTCGCTGAAAATAAGGAAAGAAAAAGCCACAGAGTTTAACCTGGGGTTTCTCCACCTTTGACGCTGCTCATGTTTGGGGCTGGATCATTCTTTGTTGTGGCAGGACTGTTCTGTGCACTGTAGGATATTGAGCAGCTCCCTGGCCTCTACTCACAAGACACCCCGTGCCCCATCCCCCAACTCAGTTGCGACAAAAATGCCTCTAGGCATTGTCAGATGTCCCCTAAGGGGCAAAACTGCCCTCAGTTGAGAACCACTGGCTTAAATGGATTCTGAATCCCTGTCCAGGGCAAGCTGGCTCTGACTTGGAACTATTCCTGGAACCAAAGAGGAAACAAGCAAGCAAAAAAAAAAAAAAACAACCAACAACATCACAAAATTAAACAACTTTTCAATGCTAGAGCTGGTTCGCTCCCAAGCCCCTACCTGGAGAGTCAGTATTCTCTCAAGACTGTGACACTGATAATAAGAAAGTTTTGTGCATTCAGCAGTATTGACTGAGCATCTGCTATGTGCCAGGCACTGTTCTGGGCACTGGGGACACAGAGTGGATGTAAAAAACCAAGCCCTTGCTCTCAGATTGCTTACCCAGGTCTGGGAATCATACACACCAGACAATTGCACTCCCTCAAACACTGATTAATCACTCTAGCAAGGAACCAAAACTGGATTCAGGAACTTATAACCACACCCCCTACAGCGAAGACCTATTTGGCACTTACGGCCTCGGTACTTTACACACACCACCTCATCGACTCCTCACAGCTGGCCTAGGAGATCAGCATCCCCGTTTCACAACTGGGGACACTGAGGCTCAAGAGGTGAAGGAGGGGAACTATAGCCTCCAAGTAACCACAACCATCCCAGAGCTCAGGACACTGTGGGAACTACCACCCCCAACAAGCCTTCATTGCCCATTAAGTTGGACTGTCTTAAGGTCTCCTGTCTTTGGGTTTCAGGTGGACTCTGCCCTGGGGGCTGGTATTTTCCTGCAAGGCCACCAAGTGAACCAGCAGGGCAGGACAGAGCCCACATGGAGAAGGAGAATAGAGGCTCAGGTTGCACCCTTTACCCGGGACCCAAAAGGCAAAGGGCAGGGGCAGTGGTGCCGGCTTCTAGTTCCCATTTTCCATCTGGGGCCTTGGCTGGACTGGGCTAGGCTGAGGGAGTGGGGGAAGAGGGTCTGAAAGTGGACCGCCTTCCCAATGCGCCCAGGAACTTCCACACGACATACAGGGGAGGGGCTTCCTCTCGTAGAGCCCAAACTGAGGGAGGAATTGGTGCCAAGCTCTGTATGTCTGATGTCACCTCACAAAACAGCTCCCCCGACAACCCTCACCCCTGTCCTAAAAGGAGGAAAAACTTTAGGTGGTTTCCCCTAGAAAGAGGCCCTGGAGTTTTGCAACCCCATCTTCAAAACCCTCTCCTTGTCCCCGCCTCACCAGGCTTCCTACCCTTGGAGGGGGGAGATGGGAGTCTTTGATCTGGAATGGGCGAATTCTGAGGGAAGAAGGAAGGGTTCGTAGGTCCCATGAGGGAGAGGCTGGAAGCGTTTAAAGAGAAGGCTTATGAAATGGGGGGATTCGTTGTAAGGGGAGCGAGTTGAGAGCCATCAGAAAGCGCCAGGGATGAAGGACTTTGGGGAAGAAGGGGCAGGAGGCTTTGGGGGAGATGGTGGATTACAGAATGCCTAAGGGAGATGGAAGATCATCCGTGTTGGGGGCACGGATGATCAGGGGGCATTTGGGGGATATGTAGGACTGTGAGGTGTCTAGGGAGAGGGAGGATTTGGGGAGGACAGGTAGGATGTGACATGTTTAGAGCGGAGAGGACTTGGGAGTGATCCGGGAAAGGGAGAATTTAGGGTGAGTGGAGGGAAAGAGGATCTTGGGTGCCTGGGGAAACAGTACTTAGGGGTGTCTAGGGCAGAGATGGTTAGGGGATGCTCGGGGGAAGGAGGATTCGGGTGCGCGTGGGGCTGCGGGCCGCCTCCCCCCTTCATTCCGGCTCACCGAAGAAGGGCGGCAGGTGGGACACCGCCTCGAGGAAGGGCCCGGTCTCGATCTGCTTGTCCGCGGGCAGCGGCTTCAGCAAGTGTTCGGCCAGCAGCGCCATTTCGGGGTCGAGGCCCGCGGTGATGCCCCAGCCGGCGCCGCGGGCGTCGACGCCGCCCCCCCGGCCGCCGCCGTCAGCGCCGGGGCCGTCACAGCCGCCCGCCGCAGGCTCCGGGGACGCCAGCGTCGCCACTTCCGCCCGCACGGCGCCCTCGTAGCCGAACGCTCAGCGCCGCCCGCCGGCCGAGCGCCTAAGCTGCCGGGCGCGCCGCCCCGCCCCCGCTCACCGGCTCCCAATCCGCGCCCGCCGCCGAGGTCTCCGCGCCCCCATTGGCCGGGGGGCCGGCCGGGGGCGGGACGCAGAGGAGGTGCGCCGGTTCATGGGTCCCGGAGGGCCCAAGTGAGCCGCTCCCAGTTGAGTCTTCCCCAGGTGTGCCTCCCGCCGCCCCCGGTTTGGCCCCCGAATCCGGGCGGGCCGGCTCGGGCCAGGTCACAGCTCACAACCCGCCCACCAGCTCGGGTTACAGCCCCACCCAGCCAACGCTCCCCAGGACCCCCGTTTCCCCCAAAATTGTCCCCCAGTAACCCCAAGTGACCTGGGTGGACACTGCTCTCCTGTTGGTCACGGTTCTCTTTCGCTACAACCGACGAGGACGCTCGATTGCTTGATTCTTGGTCTTCAATGACCTCATACCTGTTGAACACTGCTGAAGTCACAGTCTAACTCAGCCACTGCCCTGCTGGACAACTCCTGCTTCCCGAAATCTAGGGTCCAGTCTGCCCTCAACAGTCTGATGTTACCTGTTGTGAGGCAGAAAAATAGGGCCTGGAGGCAGGGAACATAAGGCTGACTTCGTAGACCTAAATCAAAAAGCACCTTAGCAATGACAGGAATGTGAACGGCTTTGCAACTTCACTTCATCCTCTCCATTCACGCCCTTTACACTTTGTAACTTCACATTCATCCTCTCCATTTACACAGACCACACACTCCAAGAAACATCCTCTCCATTTATACTTTGTAACTTCACATTCATCCTCTCCCTTTACATAGATCACACACCAAGTAACATCCTCTCCATTTGCAACAGGGCACATTCTGAGTAAATGACTCTGTGACTTCACTTCATTCTCTTCATTTACATAGAATATTCACCAAGTAAACAATGGGAAACCTCTAGAGTATTGAGACCCTAGAAAATTCTGTAAGCAGAGCTCTTGAGCCTCTACGCTCAAGCCTGCTCCCACACTGTGGGGTGGACTTTTCGTTCTCAGTAAATCCTTGCTTTTGCTTTCCTTGCTTCGTTTGTGTGTTTTGTCCAAGATGCCAAGTACCTGGACACCTTCTACTGGTAACAGTTGGAGCCAGCCCAGTTTATACCAATTCATCCACAACCTGGACACTTGTTTCCCAAACCTAATGTCTCTCCAACAGCCCAGGGTCCAGCTTCTCACACCTTGAATCACAAGTCATCTCAGCCACAACCCACCTAGATGCTTATGTCCTAAACCCAATGCCCAGCTTATGCAAAAATCTAACACACCATTGTTGAGAGCCTCTTATTCATTCCAGAATAAACATTTTCCATCCTTCCCACCCCTCCCCCACCCTCCGCCACTATGTGTCATGCACTGCACTGGGCACTGAGGATAAAGTGAATGATACAGCAAAATCCCTGCCCTTGTGGAGCTGACAATCTGGTTGGGAACACAACACAATGCAATACACAAATTGGTAAGACAACTTCAGACACTGATGAGTATGTGAAGAAAATAAAACAGTGTAGTGACGGAGGATGACTGAAGCCTGTTGGCTGAGATCGGATGTGGGGGTTTGGGAGCAGTACCTCTGAAGAGGTGATATTTGAGCTGAGACCTAGAGGAGAAGTAGGATAGAGCCAGGTCAAAGACTTGGGGTGTGAGTCTGGCCAACATGGTGAAACCCCATCTCTACTAACAAATACAAAAGTTAGCTGGGTGTGGTGGCAGGAGCCTGTAATCCCAGCTACTCAGGAGGCTGAGGCAGGGAGAATTGCTTGAACCAGAGAGGTGGAGGTTGCAGTGAGCCAAGACCGTGCCATTGCACTCCAGCCAGAGCGAGCGAGACTCCGTCTAAAAAAAAAAAAAAGACTTGGGGTGTGAGGCACATGAGCAAAAGCCTTAAGGTAACAAAGAGCTTAGTGTGGTGCAAGGAATCGGGGGGCCAGGGGAGGAAATGGGAATGGGTAAGTGAGGGCAAGAGTGAGTAGGGTGATAGGAGTTGAGGTCAGGGAGGTGAGCAGAGGCTGGAGTATATTGGGGCAGGAAGGGAGTGGTGAAGAGTTTGGATTTTTTTTTTTTTTTTTTTTTTTTGAGATGGAGTCTCACTCTGTCGCCCAGGCTGGAGTACAGTGGTGGTGCAATCTCGGTTCACTGCAACCTCCGCCTCCCGGGTTCAGGCAATTCTCTGCCTCAGCCTCCCAAGTAGCTGGGATTACAGGCATTCGCCACCATGCCTGGCTAATTTTTTTGTATTTTTAGTAGAGATGGGGTTTCACCATGTTGGCCAGGCTGGTCTCAAACTCCTGACCTTGTGATCCGCCCGCCTCAGCCTCCCAAAGTGCTGGGATTACAGGTGTGAACCACCACGCCTGGCCAAGAGTTTGGATTTCATGTTAAAGGCAATAAGAAATCACTAGTGCATTTCTGCTGAATCTTATAGAATGTTTTCTTTTTTTTTTTTTTGAGAGACAGGATCTCACTCTGTAGCCAAGGCTAGAGTGGTGTGATCACAGCTCCCTGCAGCCTCAACCTTCTGGGCTCAAGGGATTCTCCCGCCTCAGTCTCTCAAGTACCTGGGACTACAGGAACATGCCAACATGCTACCCTATTTTTTTTTTTTTGTAAAGATGGGGTCTTGCTATGTTTCCCAGCCTGGTTTTGAACCTGTGGGCTCAAGCGATCCTCCCACCTTGGCTTCCCAAAGTGCTAGGATTATAGGTGTGAACCACTGTGCCCAGCCTGAATGTTTTAATCTTTCAGAGGGCAGGTGAGAGAAGAGGTTGTTTCAAACCATGACCCAGGTAGAATCAGGAAGTGAGAGGGGCTGGGGAAGATAAAGCTAACATCAACTCTTGCTCATACCCAGACCCTGACATGCTCCATCAAGTCAGATCTCCTACTGATAGGATCCCAAGCCATCAACTAGGCTTGTTCCCACCCCACCCAACCTCACTACCTCGAGCATCCTATGATACCATCTCCTTGAAGCCTCACTGCCCCGCCCCGCACCCTGTCCTAGTGCCAGAACCCCACCCACCTGTCAGACGCCTCCATCAATTCCACACAAAGATTGCACCCTATGTGGGGACCTCTGGCATCAGACAACACCCTGATTTCTCAACACTTTCCATTCCAAACAAACCATTCAGACACTATGGCTGATTCAAGAAGCACCTTGCCATAGAACATAGGCTTGATGCACTGAGATAGGTCATTGCTCTGAGATAATGGAGCATCTTGAAAGTTCATCCATCCATTCATCTACCCCTTCATCAATCCAAAAAATATGATTAGTGCCTGGCCTAGGGTGGATTTTTGCTTTCCCATAGCTTGTGACAGGGGCCAGGCTAGTAGCATAAATGGGTGCTGTGGGCTGAGTGTGACACAATGAGGAGTGGTGGAGACTTTGGAGAACTGGGGGCCACATAGCCCATCAAAAGGGCACTATTAGTCATGCATCATGACAAGTGCTTGTAGTCCCAGCTATGTGGAAGGCTGAAGTGGGAGGACCCCTTGATCCCAGGAGTTGGAGGCTGCAGTGAGGTGATTGTGCTACTGCTCTCCAGCCTTGGTAACAAAATGAGAAAAAATCCTTTTTTTTTTTTTTTTTTTTTTTTTGAGAAGGAGTCTCGCTCTGTCACCCAGGCTGGAGTGCAGTGGCGCAATCTCAGCTCACTACAAGCTCCGCCTTCCGGGTTCACGCCATTCTCCTGCCTCAGCGTCCCGAGTAGCTGGGACTACAGGCGCCCGCCACCACACCCGGCTAATTTGTTTGTATTTTTAGTAGAGACGGGGATTCACCGTGTTAGCCAGGGTGGTCTGGATCTCCTGACCTCATGATCCGCCTGCCTCAGCCTCTCAAAGTGCTGGGATTTCAAGCATGAGCCACTGCACCCAGCCGAATCCATCTCTTAAAATTAAAAAATAAATAAACAAATAAATGGAACTATCAGGCTCTTCACCTGACTACTCATCCCCCAGAGCTGCTAGCTTTTCCAGTTCTTCAAGGGAAACCAGAAAACTAGATCCGTAGGTAAAAATTGCTTGATTTTTAAATGTTGGCAACTAACTCGAATTTGTTAAGAACAAGATGTCAGCCACACAAAGCATTTTTTCTTTTTTTTCTTTGACACAATCTCAAACTCACAGAAAAGTTACAACTACAGTCACAAGGTTTCCTTCCTGAACCATCTGAGCATAAGTTGCTGAAACAATGCCCAATCACCCTAAACACCTGAACGTGTATTTCCTCCAAACAAGGACACTCTCCTACAGAATCACAGTACATCCATCCATGCAGGAAATTCACCCTGATGTACTGCTACCACCTAATCCTCAGAGCTTATTCAAGGTTTGCCATTTGTCCCAGTAATGTCCTTTGTTTTTGTTTTTTGAGACGGAGTCTCACTCTGTCGCCTAGGCTGGAGAGCAGTGCTACGATCTTGGCTCACTGCAACCTCCGCCTCCCGGGTTCAAGCGATTCTCCTGCCTCAGCCTCCAGGGTAGCTGGGATTACAGGCACCTGCCACCACACCCTGTTAACTTTTTATATTTTTGGTAGAGATGGGGTTTCACCATGTTGGCCAGGCTGGTCTCGAACTCCTGACCTCAGGTGATCCTCCCGCCTCGGCCTCCCAGAGTGCTGGGATTACAGGCATAAGCCACCGAGCCCAGCCCCAGGACAGTAACTTTGTAGAATATCCCTCATTTTGGTTTTGTCTGATGTTTCTTCATGATTGGATTCAAGTTGTACATCTTAATACTAGAAGCAGCTATAGATTTTGTGTGTCACAAACTATCACAGAAGTGATGCTCTATCCTTCTCATTGTATCATAACAGATGACACAGTGATTTTTATTTGTCCTATTATTGAAAATCTGATGGTTTTTTTATTTTTTATTTTTTCTTTGAGACAGAGTCTTGCTCTGTCGCCCAGGCTGGAGTGCAGTGGCACAATCTCGGCTCACTGCAAGCTCCGCCTTCCAGGTTCGCGCCATTCTCCTGCCTCAGCCTCCTGTATAGCTGGGACTACAGGCACCCACCATCATGCCCAGCTAATTTTTTGTATTTTTAGTAGAGACAGGGTTTCACCGTGTTAGCCAGGATGGTCTTGATCTCCTGACTTCCTGATCCGCTCTCCTCGGCCTCCCAAAGTACCACAGTACTTCGCGTGAGACACCACACCCCGCCTTTTTTTGTTTTTTTTAAGGGCACAGTTTTGCTCTGTTGCTCAGGCTGGAATGCAGTGGTGCGATCATAGCTCACTGCGGCCTCAAACTCCTGAGCTCAAGAAATCTTCCCACCTCAGCCTCCTGAGTAACTGGGACTACAGGTGTGTGCCTATTATTGCAGGTCTTAACTTTGATCATTTGAATAAGGTGTCTTCACTCTTCTCCACTGTAAAGCTATTCTCTTCCTCTTTGAAATTAACAAATACTTCACAGGGAGGCACTAGGTAAAGTAAATATCTCATCACTCATAAAACCTTCCATTTATTTATTTACATCAGTGGAGACTTGTGATTCCATGGGTTACAATCCATCACTATTTATTTATTTATTCATTTTTAGACAGAGTCTTGCTCTGTCACCCAGGCTGGAGTGCAATGGTGCGATCTCGGCTCACTAAAACCTCTACCTCCCAGGTTCAGTCGATTCTTCTGCCTCAGCCTCTTGAGTAGCTGGGATTACAGGCGTCTGCCACCACGCCCAGCTAATTTTTGTATTTTTAGTAGAAACAGGGTTTCACCATGTTGGCCAGGCTGGTCTCGAACTCCTGACCTCAGGTGATCGACCCACCTCAGCCTCCCTAAGTGCTGGGATTACAGGTGTAAGCCACCATGCCCGGCCTATTATTATTTATTTAGTGGCTCAAATTGTCCAAGATTTGGCCAGTGAAAGCCCCTCCAAGCTAGCTTCTGTGTGTTTCTGTCATGTCCCCATCATTAAGTCCTTCCTTACTCTCTAGCACAAGATATTCCAAGCTTATCTTGTACTTTCCCTGCCCTGGTCTCCAAACCAGCCATTTCTCCAAAAAGCCCTGGTTCTTTTCGGTGGGCAATGGTATTTCGAAACCAAGATCTAGATGTGCTTTTTGTTTTTTAGGAGTTTTTTTGTTTGTTTTTTGTTTTTTGTTTTGAGACAGAGTCTTGCTCTGTTGCCCAGGCTGGAGTGCAGTGGCGCGATCTCGGCTCACTGCACCCTCCACCTCCCGGGTTCAAGCAATTTTCCTGCCTCAGCCTCCTGAGTAGCTGGGATTATAGGTGTGCACCGCCAAGCCCGGCTAATTTTTGTATTTTTAGTAGAGACGGGGTTTCACCACGTTGGTCAGGCTGGTCTCGAACTCCTGACCTCGTGCTCCACCCGCCTCAGCCTCCCAAAGTGTTGGGATTACAGGCGTGAGCCACTGCGCCCGGCCTAGATGTGCTTATTGTTATTGGGGTGTCCCTTCTCCTAGATTCACTCAGTTTTATATGCACACATACACATTCATGTCTATGTTTATCTATATTTGTTCCTATAGTCTTCTATCCGTATTGAAAACCATAGTTTTGGCCAGGTGCAGCAGCTCAAGCCTGTAATCCCAGCACTTTGGGAGGCCAAGGTGGGTGGATCACCAGGTCAAGAGATCAAGACCATCCTGGCCAACATGGTGAAACTCTGTCTCTACTAAAAATACAAAAATTAGCTGGGTGTGGTGGTGCACGCCTGTAATCCCAGCTACTCGGGAGGCTGAGGCAGGAGAATCGCTTGAACACAGGAGGCAGAGGTTGCAGTGAGCCGAGATCGCACCACTGCACTCCAGCCTGGTGACAGAGCAAGGCTCTGTCTCAAAAAAAAACAAGAAAAGAAAAGAAAAAAGAAAACCATGGTTTTTCACCCTGATAGATCCAATTCTAATTTGTCTCTATGGGGTTAATTCTACTTTTCTCCCTTTTCTTGTTTGTAGTTCCCTTCTCCTGCAATGAGAAACCTGGTGTTCTCCTTGTTTTTTCCTCATTTGATCAATCCCCCATAGGTTACAACTTCCTATCATTGCTGCCACTCCCTCCCCAGCAAGGATGCCCCTCATGCCGTGCTCACGCTTCTGTAGCCCCTGCCAGTCTGCCTTTCCATGAGGATGCCCTCCTCACTTGCTGAGCTCTGGCCACCCCCTCCCCATGCAGACACCTTTCTTATTCCATTTGGGATCTGACACCCACCTTTGTTGTTTTTGTTGTTTAGAAACGGAATCTCACTCTGTTGCCCAGAATGGAGTGCAGTGGCATGATCACAGCTCACTGCAGCCTCTACCTCTTGGGCTCCAACAATCCTCCTGCCTCAGACTCCCAAGTCGCTGGGACCACAGTCATGCATCACCATGCCTGGATAATTTTTAAATTTTTTGTTAAGACAGGGTCTCGCTATGTTGCCTAGGCTGGCCTCGAACTCTTGGCCTCAAGCAATCCTCCCGCCTCAGCCTCCCCAGGCACTGGGATTACAGGTGTGAGCCACTGCACCCAGCCTGACACCCCTCTTTGGACCAGCATGTACCCTCCCCAGTGCCCCCCATTACTGACATTTGCCTTGCTGGGACCCACCTATTGGCTTTTGGATTGAATTGTTCAAGAATAGAAGGGCGAGGAAGAGAGAAAACAGGGCGGGGGAGAGGTGGGAAGGAAAAGGGGAAGAGCCACAGAAACCTTCGGCAAGTTGGCTTTGGCTATGGGCCATCAGTTTCTCCCCTTAGCTTCCCGTAGTGTCAGGGAAATACTACCAGGCACAGAGGAGCCACCTCATCTTTTTGGATTGTTGGGTCACTGTACTTCTCCATGAGTTGCAAACCCTCTCTGCACTTAATCTGTAGGACGAGCTTGACCAATGGAGTTGTAATGTTTGGAATCAACTCAGTGTGGGTGAGGTGTTCACTCTGCAAAGTTTTGTCATTTTCCTAAACCAGCTCCACCCAGTGTTAATAACATCTTCCCCAACTGAATCATCAAATCCTTGTTACACAGGCCGTCTTTCCCCCAGCGGTGTCTGTTGGGATGGGTGAAGTAGGCTGAGTTTGTGGTCTTGCTGACATTTTATCCAATAAACGCACCTTCTTTATTGCAGCATAGTAATAATAATAATGACAGCTAACATTTATTGAATACTTACTATGTTTAAAGCTCAATACTTCTACTTTCTAGCTGTGTGGCCTTGAGCAAGTCACTTCCTGTGTCAGTTTCCTATGGCTGCTTGATGATTTAAAACAATCAAAATGTATTCTCTCACAGTTCTAAAGGCCAGAAGTCCAAAATTAGTATCACTAGGGCAAAATCAAGGTGTTGGCTAGAACACACTCTCTCCGAAGGCTCTGAGCTGGGCACGGTGGTACGTGCCTGTAATCTTAGTTACTTGGGAGGCTGAGGTGGGAGGACTCCTTGAGTCAAGGAGTTTGAGACCAGCCTGGGCAACATAGCAAGGTCCTGTCACCAAAAAAAAAAAAAAAAAAGACTGGGCGTGGTATCTCACACCTGTAATCCCAGGACTTTCGGAGGATGAGGAGGGAGGATTGCTTGAGCTCAGGAGTTTGAAACCAGCCTGGGCAACATAGCAAGACCTCATCTCTACAAAATTAAAAGTAAAAGACGACTCTGGGCTGGGTGCGGTGGCTCACGCCTGTAATCCCAGCACTTTGGGAGGCCGAGGCAGGCAGATCACGAGGTCAGGAGATCGAGACCATCCTGGCTAACACGGTGAAACCCCGTCTCTACTAAAAATACAAAAAATTAGTCGGGCGTGGTGGCGGGCGCCTGTAGTCCCAGCTGCTCAGGAAGCTGAGGCAGGAGAATGGCATGAACCCAGGAGGCAGAGCTTGCAGTGAGCCTGCTGCACTGCACTCCAGCCTGGGTGACAGAGAGAGACTCCATCTCAAAAAAAAAAAAAAAAAAAGAAGACGACTCTGGAAGAAAATCTATTCTTGCCTCTTCCAGCCTCTGGTGGCTCTAGGCATTCCTGTCTCACTCCAGCCTCTGCCTCCATCTTCATGTGAGCTTCTCCTGTGTGTGTGTAAATCTTCCCTCTGTTGTTTCATCTGTAAAGTTAGGACAGTAGCAATGCTAACTCCCTGTCAGGGCTGATGTGAGGTTTCAATGGGTTAATGTAGATAGAGCAGTTTGCATGCTGGCAGGCAGGCAGCCCTCGATGAATGGTGTGGCTATTATGAATCGATTTACGGAGTTATTTCTACCCAGGACTGGCAATTGTGGGGATAATTGATTCCAGTGATGTCACCTCCCCAACTGCCAGGTTTTCAGCAGGACTAAATGTGCCAAATGGGCTTTGTTGAACCAACTCCTCTGGGTGTTAAGAGCCACCATGCCAATTCTCCTTGCTGCTTCTCGGGGCCCGTCTGCCGCCTCTCCCTAATTAATGCGAAGGCGCACCCACCAACAGGCCCACTTGCTGTCATCCCAGGAAACACCCAAGTGGGATACAGCCAAGTTTTGGACATTTTTTCAGTTACTGGATAAAAATAGTATTTTGGTCATTTAAACAGCACAGAGAAGAGGGGGAATGCCACCTTGTCCTCCATCTACAGGGGCAGCCTCAGGGGCTGAGAGGGCCTGGCCTTTGTAGTCTCACATGGATAAACTGTTCTAAGGAAGCCTGACTGTGTCACAATCCTAAGACAGTGTCATAGCACACTACCATTATCATTAAATTGAAGAAACATAAAAATGAACCAACCTGTGCAACACAAAAGACCTCATCTCTACAAAAAAAAAAAAAAAAGTTAGCTGGGCATGGGGGCGCATGTGCCTGTGGTCCCAGCTACTCAGGAGGCTGAGGCCGGAGGATTGCTTAAGCCCAGGAGATAGAGGCTGCAGTGAGCCATGATTGTGCCACTGCACTGCAGCCTGGGTGAGAGAGCAAGACCCTGTCCCAAAAAGAAAGAGAGAGCAAGCCAATCTTTTTCTTTTTTCTGGTTTTTTTTTTTTTTTTTTGAGACAGGATCTCACTCTGTCACCCAGGCTGGAGTGCAGTGGCGTGACCTCGGCTCACTGCAACCTCTGCTTCCCGGGTTCAAGCGATTCTCCCACCTCAGCCTCCCGAGTAGCTGGGACTACAGGTTCATGCCACGACGCCCAGCTAATTTTTGTATTTTTAGTAGAGACCGGCTTTCACCACGTTGGCCAGGCTGGTGTTGAACTCCTGACCTCAGGTGATCCGCCTGTCTCGGCCTCCTAACGTGCTGTGATTACAGGCATGAGCCACCGTGCTCAGCTGACCTTTCTCATTCCATTCAGTTCCGCAATCACTACTGGAACTTTTCTCTCAGACCAGGCTTTGCCAGGCAATGTGGGGTCAAAGATGGAGCTCTCTCAAGGAGCTCACCGACTGGTGTTGTTAGTGGCAATGAATCATGTATGAATCTGAGCATTCAAAAATGAGGACAGGCATTAGCACACAGCCTCTGCCTGGCAGCTAACGAGTCCGGGTAATGGTTTTGAACCCCTAGGGTATTTGTTCCTTTCTTCTCTTATTAACTTCCCTGGGTGAAAATGTTTCGAATACGGAAAACGAAACAAATCACGTTGGAATTTGTACCTCTATGGTAAACTACCTGTACAGTTTTGATTCCATGGGAACACTTAGGTTTAATTTTGAAGCAAAATCTAAAGACCAAAGTTCCTCACTGAATTAATTTTATAGTAAGCACAGTTTAAACATCCTTCTCTATAGGAAAATTGTAACTTTCGCTTATTTTTATTGGTACTTCTAATGCTGTGTAGTTGAGTGAGTAAATGTGCTATGGTCAATTCTATCTAAAGGAGAAGATATGGGCTTTCTTAATATTTCTTTTTTTTTTTTTTTTTGAGACAGAGTCTCACTCACTCTGTCGCTCAGGCTGGAGTGCAGTGGTACAATCTCCCCACTCACAGCAACCTCCACCTCCCAGGTTCAAGCAATTCTCCTGCCTCAGCCTCCCAAGTAGCTGGGATTACAGGTGCGCAACACCATACCTGGCTAATTTTTGGGGTTTTTTTTTTTTTAGTAGAGACGGGTTTCACCATGTTGGCCAGGATGGTCTTGAATTCCTGACCTCAAGTGATCCACCTGCCTTGGCTTCCCAAAGTGCTGGGTTTATAGGCGTAAGCCACTGTGCCCAGCCCCAATATTTGCTTTTTTTTTGAGACGAAGTTTTGCTCTTGTCGCCCAGGCTGGCGTGCACTGGCAAGATCTTGGCTAGGCTCACTGAAAACTCTGCCTCTCAGGTTCAAAGGATTCTCCTGCCTCAGCCTCCTGAGTAGCTGGGATTACAGGCGTGCACAACCACGCTCTGCTAATTTCTGTATTTTTAGTAGAGACGGGGTTTCACCATATTGGCCAAGCTGGTTACCAACTCCTGACCTCAGGTGATCCACCCGCCTCAGCAAGTAGAAACCTTGTCTCAAGGTTTCTACTCAAGGTTTCAGTAGAACCTTACTCAAGGTTTCAGTAGAAACCTTGTCTCTACTGAAAATACAAAAATTAGCTGGGCGTGGTGGCGCATGCCTGTAGTCCCAGCTACCCAGGAGACTGAGGCATGAGAATTGCTTGAACCCAGGAGGTGGAGGTTGCAGTGACCTGAGATTGTGCCATTGCACTCCAGCCTGGACAACAGAGTAAGATACCATCTCAAAAAAAAAATCATTTATTTAATGCTTCAATGAAAGCTATGGAAGAAAAATACAGTATGTCCTGACACCAAGTGACCTGGTCAGAGGGAATAAGGAGGGCTTCTCCAAGGAAGGGACATTTACACTGGGATCCTGAAGTCTGAGTAGGAGTTAGCAAAGGGGAAGGGTCTTCCAGACAGAGGGAACAGCATAGCAGGAAAGGTGGTGGTGAGAGATAAAGAAATGACCAGTGTGGCCAGTGATGTCAGCAGAGGACCAGACCAGGCTGGACCCAGTGGTATGGGCTTCATGCCAAGGGAAATGGGGAGCCATGGAAGGTTCAAGGCTGAGCAGATGATGGAACTGCTCTGATATGGTCTACCAGTCATCTTGAACTTTGGGACTTAGGAAGTAGAGGCTGTCTGTCATCCAGGAATGGCCAGCGGGTGCCTGTGGGCAGGAAAGTCACAGAAAACACAGGACTGACCTGATGCCCCATTTTGGTGGACTGTGCCCCATACCTGACACCCCAGCAGAAGGGAATTGGTGCGGGATTTGGGATGGGAACCCTGATGCACTGTAAAGACCATCAGAGTGCTCTGCCCAACTACTCTAAGCCTCAGTGGGGTTACTCTAACTCATACTCCTAGAGACACTGTGAGGATGAAGGTGGTCACCCAGGAACAGGACAATCAAGGTTCAGTAACTGGTAAGCAGGTGTTGGCTGAGTCTCCTCTTCTTTGTGGCTTCAGTTTCTGCCTCTACACACGGAGTCTACCAGCTGCTTTCACTATCACGCTGGCTCCGCCATTTACCTCATTTAGGCACACACTCCCCATTTCTGAGCCCCCATTTCCTCCTCTATAAAGCAAGGGCTTTGGGTGGGGTGAGCTTCAGCAAGCTGGAACCTGTGGTCTTAAATTGTGAACATCAGGCCGGGTGCAGTGGCTCACGCCTGTAATCCCAGCACTTTGGGAGGCTGAGGTGGGTGGATCACCTGAGGTCAGGAGTTCAAGACCAGCCTTGCCAACATGGTGAAACATGGTCTCTACTAAAAATACAAAATTAACTGGGTGTGGTGGTGCATGCCTGTAATCGCAGCTACTCAGGAGACTGAGACAGGAGAATCGCTTGCACCTGGGAGGCAGAGGTTGCATTAAGCTGAGATCTGCACCATTGCACTCCAGCCTGGGCAACAAGAGTGAAACTCCTTCTCAAAAAAAAAAAAAAATTGTGAGCATCAGATCCAGCAGGGCATCTTGTCACCAAGGATTGCTCTTGGGCCCAGTCCCCAGAGAGAACTCTAGCTCTGGGGAGGAAGTTGGATGTTTATCATGTGTCTTTCACAGGATACTTCTTTATGCTGGTGGCTTGCCTAATGCCAAAGTGTCCCATGACCCATGACCAGGTGTCCTTCTCCCAGGAAACATGTTGAGATCGGCTGATGCCCTTGTGGCTCTTGTTTCACCTATATCCAGTTTATTCCAAACAAGACAGCCACTCTCTAGGAGAGCCTGACCGGGAGGGGTGAGCATTGGGTTCAGGTGTGTTGGTCGAGTGAAACACAGAGGGAGCAACTCAACAAAAATAGCAGAAGCAGTTTATTACTCACAGATCCAGAGAGCAGCGAGCAGGGTTTGCATAGCCAATGGAAATGGGAAGCTATTTGGGACATGTGTGCTTAATCAATGGGGACAGAGAGAGAGAGAAATATGGGCTAAAGACTTTATTGGAGGCCAGGCACGGTGGCTCACACCTGTAATTCCAGGACTTTGGGAGGTTGAGGCATGTGGATTACTTGAGGTCAGAAGTTCAAGACCAGCCTGGCCACTATGGTGAAATGCCATCTCTACTAAAAATACAAACATTAGCCAGGCATGGTGGCAGGTGCCTATAATCTCAGCTACTCAGGGAGGCTGAAGCAGGAGAATCGCTTGAACCCACGAGGTGGAGGTTGCAGTGAGCCAAGATTACACCACTGTACTCTAGCCTGGGCAACAGAATGAGACTCAGTCTTAAAAAAAAAAAAAATGTAATCTCAGCACTTTGGGAGGCCGAGGCGGGCGGATCACGAGATCAGGAGATCAAGACCATCCTGGTTAACACGGTGAAACCCTGTCTCTACTAAAAAATACAAAAAAATTAGCCGGGCGTGGTGGTGGGCACCTGTAATCCCAGCTACTGAGGAGGCTGAGGCAGGAGAATGGTGTGAACCCGGGAAGCCGAGCTTGCAGTGAGCCACCAAGATTGTGCCACTGCACTGCACTCCAGCCTGGGCAACATAGCAAGACTCCGTCTCAAAAAAAAAAAAAAAAGGCCGGGTGCAGTGGCTCATGGCTGTAATCCCAGCACTTTGGGAGGCTGAGGTGGGCAGATCACCTGAGGTCAGAAGTTCAATACCAGCCTGACCAACATGGAGAAACCCCATCTCTACTAAAAATACAAAATTAGTTGGGCGTAGTGGCGCATGCATGTAATCCCAGGTATTTGGGAGGCTGAGGCAGGAGAATCACTTAAACCCAGGAGGCAGAGGTTGCAGTGAGCCAAGATCGTGCCATTGCACTCCAGCCTGGGCAACAAGAGCGAAACTCTGTCCCAAAAAAAAAAAAAAAAAGACTTTGTTGGAGTCCAGGGCATTCCCCTAGCAGGTTTCCCTCAGGGAGTTCTAATTGTTGGGTTTAGAGCTAGTGGGCATGTGTTCCAGGAGGTCACACTGTGACTGGGACTGGTCACTGCAGCATGACTGTGCCATGCAGGCAGGGGGTGGGGTCGGGGGGTGAGTCGAGTAGTTTGTCTTCAGCTGTCCCATAGGGAGGGGGTCAGCAGGAAGCGGTTGCATAAGACAGATACCTGGGTTGACCACCTTGAGGAACTGGGAGGAGGTGGAGAATGGACTATGTCAAGGGTTGACTGAGACCAGCTTTTTATATAAGAAAGTCTAAAATATTCAAAATGGTTGCCCAGGCAACATAAAATTACAGGAATTCACTACAGTTCCCCAGCTGAAGTAATGGTATGGTTCAAGGTTCAAGAATTACTTTTTTTTTTTTTTTTTCCAGAGACAGTGTCTCATTCTCTCACCCTGGCTGCAGTGTAGTGGCTCAATGATGGCTCACTGCAACCTCGACTTCCCAGGCTCAAGCAATCCTCCCACTTCCACGTCCCAGGTAGCTGGGACCACAGGTGTGCACCATCACACCCGATTAATAAAAAAAAAAATTTGGGTGGAGATGGGGTGGGGGGTCTCTCTATATTGCCAGGCTGGTCTTAAATGCCTGGGTTCAAGCGATCCTCCTCGGCCTCCCAAAGCGTTGGGATTACAGGTGTGAATGACCTCACCTGACCCCATTGTTATTTTTTTAAAACACAAAGCTGGGGCTCTGAGAAGCAGCCCAGTAGCCCCAGGGTCTTTGAGCACACCTGTCTACTTCTGCGGTCTTGTCTTCAGGTGGGGTGGGGTGTGAAGCAAGAAGCTGGAGTGGTTGGTGTTGAAATGTCATACCTTCACAATGGCACCTGCTAATTAAATGATGGCATTGTGCGGCTTCCAGTACTGTCATGTTTCATCTAATGGAGAGTGGCTCCCATAGCGTCACCCCCTCTCCCTGTTCTTGTTTTCTTCTCCCATGCTAGGATACCTAAAATCACAAGTCCTGGAGCAGCTCCAACCTGCGGGTTCCTACCAGGGCTTTCCCTCTCAGCCCCCTGCACGCCGTAGTCATTGACCTGTCATTGAATATTTCATATTGCCAAATTCTTTGTATGTTCACATTTGCAGGCCTCTTTTTTTTTGAGCTGGAGTCTCACTCTGTTGCCCAGGTTGGAGTGCAGTGGCATGATTTCGGCTCACTGCAACCTCTACCTCCCAGGTTCAAGTGATTCTCCTGCTTCAGTCTCCTGAGTAGCTGGGACTACAGGCGCGCACTACTACACCTGGCTAATTTTTGTATTTTTGGTGGAGATGGGGTTTCACCATGTTGCCCAGGCTGGTCTCGAACTCCTGACCTCAAGTGATCCACCCGCCTTGGCCTCCCAGAGTGCTGGCATTACAGGCGTGAGCCACTGTGCCCGGCCGCAGGTCTCTTTTAAGAGCTACACTTGCAAGCCACAAGCTCCCAGAAAAACACACTGAAGAGGGATTCACAGTCTCAGAGGTTTGTTGTAAATCCTGGCTTTTATAGTCTTTGCTGTGTGACCTCAAGAGAGTTGATTCACCTCTCTGAGCCTCAGCGCCCTCATCTGCAAAATGGGGGCAGGAACAAACTCCTCCCAGGTTGGAGGGAGGCTTAAATGAGATAATACATCTCAAAGCACCTGGCACATAGCAGGTGTTCAAGAAATGCTCGTTCCTTTTCTTCTTTTTGCTTTCTCTTAACACCATAGATTCCTTTTTCCTTTGGAGGAGAAGAAAGTACTCAAAATAGGGGATCCATTCACTTTTTCATTCTCAACACAAATATTGATTGATGCCAGGCACGGTGGTTCATGCCTGTAATCCCAGCACTTTGGGAGGTTGATGCCTGAGGTCAGGAGTTCAAGACCAGCCTGGGCAACATGGCAAAACCCCAACTCTACTGAAAAAAAAATACAAAAATTAGCCGGACGTGGTGGCGGGCACCTGTAATCCCAGCTACTTAAGAGGCTGAGGCAGGAGAATTGCTTGAACCTGGGAGGCAGAGGCTGCAGTGAGCCAAGTTCGCGCCACTGCACTCCATCAGCCTGGGTGATAGAGTGAGACTCTGTCTCAAAAATATATATAGATAGATATAGATAGATAGATAGATAGAGTGCTTACCACATACAAGGCATGGCATGGGGACTGCAGCAAGGAACACAATGATCCCTGCTCTTGTGTTGCAGCAAGAGGGCTTAGGCACTGGGATCAGGCAGAACTGGTTTCAAATCATGGCTCAACCACCTATCAGCTGCGGCTCCTCAGGCAAGCCATGCCACCTTTTTGAGGCTTAGTTTAGGCAATTCTAAAATGGGGGCAATAAGATATCTCATAGAATGCCCAAGAGGAGCAAAGGAAAAGGTACTTGTAAAGTTGCTTAATAGCGACAGCCAGCAGCTGTGTAATCAAGAGGTTCAGAGTTGAACTGTGGGGGCCGGTGAGGATGTCTGGCCAGCAAAAGAGAATGGAGGCTGTAATCTGGGGACTTCAGGCTTCCAGGATCAGGCCACTTAGGAATGGTTGCCCTCCGGCATGCTGGTCAAGCCCTAAGCCCTAAAGTTCTGCTAGTGGAGCTTATCTGGTCATTATACAGATGAGGAAACTGAGGCCCAGAGAGTGGAAAGGCCTTGCCCAAGAGGCACAAAATCAGGATCAGGTCTCCCTTCCCTTGCCCCAACTCACATATTTCTTTTTCTTTTCTTTTCTTTCTTTCTTTTTTTTTTTTTTTTTCGAGACAGGGACTCCCTCTGTTGCCCAGGCTGGAGTTCAGCGGTCAGATCTCGGCTCACTGCAACCTCTGCCTCCTGGATTCAAGTGATTCTCATGCCTCAGCCTCCCGAGCTGGGATTACAAGCGCATGCCACCACACCTGACTAATTTTTGTATTTTTAGTAGAGACAAGGTTTCGCCACGTTGGCCAGGCTGGTATCGAACTCCTGACCTCAAATGATCCACCTGCCTCAGCCTCCCAAAATACTAGGATTACAGGTGTGAGCCACCACGCCTGGTCCAATTCATGTGTTTATGAAGTTCCTGTCGACAGACATTTATGTGTTGGTCTCCTTTGTTGGGTGGGCATCTCTGCTGAGTGACTGCAGTGGGCTGCTGCCACCCCTCTGCACTGGGGACACAACATGAAAGAGTGGCCATGAATTTGCCCAAGGGGGTAGGGATTAATGGGAGGGAAACTTGAGGACTCTTATGCACGCAGTGGGACAGACCCTGATTAAACGGGTGCCAACTAAAGGGGGATGTGAAGGAAGGCTCAAGTTTGGGCTCACCTGGGATGCACTGGATGCTCTACTCCTGGGCATGCTCCATTTATTCTCACACAGGCAACCCTAGAAAGCTGCACTATTTTTTGTTTTGCATTGTTTTTTGAGACAGAGTCTTGCTCTGTTGCCCAGGCTAGAGTGCAGTGGTGTGATCTTGGCTCACTGCAACCCCCGTCTCCTCGGTTGAGGCGATTCTCCTGCCTCGGCCTCCCGAGTAGCTGGGACTACAGGTGCCTGCCACCACGCCCAGCTAATTTTTATATTTTTAGTAGAGACGGGGGTTTCACCATGTGGCCAGGCTGGTCTAAAGCTCCTGACCTCAAGAGATCCGCCAGCCTTGGCCTCCCAAAGTGCTGGGATTACAGGCATGAGCCACCAGGCCCGGCCTGAAAGTTGCACTATTTTTACTCTCATTCCATGGACTAGGAAGCTGAGGCACAGACAGAGGAAGTGACCTGCCCAAGACTACACCAGCATGGTATAGCTTGAAACCTAGGCGTTCTGACTGTAGAGACCATGTTTTGAGACAGGGTCTCGCTCTGTCACTCAGGCTGGAGTGCAATGGTGTGATCACGGCTCACTGCAGCCTCCTTGTCCTGAGCTCAAGTGATCCTCCCACCTCAGCCTCCCAAGTTGCTAGGACTATAGGTGTGCACCACCACAGCCTGCTAATTTTATTTATTTATTTATTTATTTAATTTGGAGGTGGAGTCTCACTTTGTCACCCAGGCTGGAGTACAGCAGCGCATTCTTGGCTCACTGTAACCTCTGCCTCCCAGGTTCAAGCGATTCTCCTGCCTCAGCCTCCCAAGTAGCTGGGAGTACAAGCATCTGCCATCATGCCCGGCTAATTTTTGTATTTTTAGCAGAGACAGGGTTTCATCATGTTGGCCAGGCTGGTCTTCAACTCCTGACCTCAGGTAATCCACCCTCCTCGGCCTCCCAAAGTGCTGGGATTACAGGCGTAAGCCACTGAACCCAGCTGAGGCCATGATGCTGCATCCAGGAAAAACAGAGATGAATAAAGAATGGAGAAATGAAGGGAAGAAGAAATGAAAGAATGGGAAAATGAAAGGAAAGAGAACAAACAAGTATTTTTCTTCATTGTCTTTTTAATGGAATAGTTGGTATGTAATACTTGTAGCACACGAGTTATAAAACATACTAATAGAATGAACACTTTTGAACTCACCACCAATATAAGACTATAATAGAAAGTTATCGGCCAGGTGCAGTGGCTCACTCCTGTAATCCTAGCACTTTGGGAGCCTGAGGCAGGCGCATCACGAGGTCAGGAGATCGAGACCATCCTGACCAATATGGTGAAACCCCCATCTCTACTAAAATACAAAAAATTAGCTGGGCGTGGTGGCGTGCGCCTGTAGTCTCAGCTACTCGGTAGGCTGAGGCAGGGTAATCGCTTGAACCCGTGAGGCGGAGGTTGCAGTGAACCGAGATCACGCCACTGCACTCCAGCTTGGCGACAGAGCAAGACTCTGTCTCAAAAAAATAAAAAAGTTACCAATAACTTCCATCTACTTATGCCAGCAGGCCTCTGCCGAAGTTGTACATTGAACACACCTGGGGAATTTTGGAAAACATTGATACTCTCAGATGGGATTTGGGGTTTGGTTTGGGCATCTGGATTTTTTAAAGGTATCTGGATTTTTTCTTCTTCTTTTTTGAGACAGTGTCTGGCTCTGTCACCCAGGCTGGAGTGCAGTGGCACAGTCATGGCTCACGGCAGCCTCGATCTCCTGGGCTCAAGTGATCCTCCCGCCTCAGTCTCCCGAGTAGCTGGGACCACAAGTCCCACCATGCCCGGTTAAGTTTAAAAAATTTTTTAGAGACAGGAGTCCCTCTGTGTTACCCAGGCTGGTATCTGGTGATTCTCACGCGCAGCCAGGTTTGAGGACCACTGACTTATATTCTCTTCCCCCTGGTTTCCACCTTCACCTTCTCGTGATGGTAACCACCATCCTGAAATACGTGTAGTGCATGGACGGATTCTTTGCCTCCATGCTTCCCTATTTCAAGGAGCAGCGATGTTTGCTATTTATCTCCCGCTGGCCACGACGGGGCACCAGAGAAAAACACAGGCTCCCTACGCGCTGAAGGAGGCTTGGCCCTTGCGATGCTCCGTCGTCGGGCTCGTTGCCGGTGCAAACAGGGAGGAAACCGCCGGCGTTGCTGTAGCGCGTCTGGGAATTACACCGGGGGACTGGCCGGCCCGCTTCGTGCCTGCGGGAAGTCGGGCCGGGGGACTCTTCGGAAACTCCGAGCCTCAGAGAAATGTGAGTCGGGGGGTTGGACTAGGCCGGATCCGGCGTTAGGGCGGGGGCCCGCAGGCGGCCCGCGCGGGCGGGAACCGGGGCGGCAGTCAGCGGGCGCGAGCTCAGGGCGCCTCCGGGGTCCTCACTGCGCTCCCCACGCGCTGTGACCCCATTTGTTGCACGTGCATGTTCAAGTCGAGAGAGGGATGCGACGTGTTCGGGGAGCAGCCCACCTTGTGGGTGGCCGATCCGGGACGGGAATCTTAAACTTTTGACTCTTGGTGCAAAGACTGATCCACTGGCGGCTTTACGGGAGCGGGAAAAAAGTATGTGAAGCTTGCCACGGTCTCGAGACCGAGGTCACACGTTAGCAGCCCGCCGGCTACATTTGGACCATAGACGCAGTGTTTGCCCCCAAACCTGGAGTACCTCCAGAATGAGATTCTTGGCGTGCACCAGGCCTTTTCGCTCATTCAACCGGCGTTCCTACCCAGGCACTGCATCGACCCTATACTTGAGGACAGCTTTTGGGTCAGGGGAATTGGTGCCTGGAGTGAGACTGCTCTCTGCTTTCAAGGCTCCAGCTGTATCCCTACATTGCTCAGGCAATTCCTCTCTCTAGGTCTCAGCTTCTTCATCTGCAAGATGAAAGGTCTGTCCTCCATGGTAGCCCAACATACTTCCGAGTGTTATTATCAGGCTAGGCCCCTCCCCGGGGACTGCCAGAGCCAGGGCAGGTTGGTCCCAACAGGCAGCCCCTTGCAGCAGAGAGAGCCTGGGCTCTGGTCTCAGACGGACATGAATTAGGAACCCAGCTTGTTTATTTCCTTTACTTCCTGGCTCTGTGATCCTGAGCAAATCACTTTGTAATGCTTAACGTTGTTTTTACTAACCTTGCTTTTTAATGCCTAACCTTGTTTTTACTAACCTTGCTTTTAGACTCTTTTTTTCCCCTTAATCACCTAGCCTTGTTTCCACATGAATAAGCTCTCCCTTAGCTGAGAAAGCCGGATGAACTCCATCTGGTTCCCTCATTTACAAGACATCAAGGACTCCTTACCCACCCCTTTCCTCAAGGAGTTAACTTGTGTAAGCAGAATCTCAACATATCAGAGTCCAATTAACTGATAAGGTACTGAAACAAGCAATGTACGAAGTTCCCAGGATTTTGCTCAAAAGATAACACCATAAAACCTTGAGTTTGTGTCGGGCAGAGCACCCATATCTAACATTTTATGAAAGATTTAGAGCCCCTGCACCTGGAACTGTTGTTTCTCTGTAACCATTTGTCTTTTAATTGTTTCTCTGTGACTATTTGTCCTTTTAATTTTTGCATGTTTTTACTTACGTAGAATTGTTGCATCTGAGCTCCCCTCCCCTTCCTAAACCAAAGTATAAAGGAAAATCAAGCCCCTTCCTCGGGCCGAGAGAATTTGTTAGCCGTCTCTTGGCCACTGGCTAAATAAAGGACTCTTAATTTCGTCTCAAAGTGTGGCGTTTCTCTAACTCGCTCGGGTACAACAACTTTACCTCTTCAACGTAAGTTTCCTTACCTGCCAAATAGCGAGGTGATTGTAAGAATGAAAAAAAGTCATATGTATTGAGTGCTTGGCACATACATGTGTTCCTTACATTATTGTCTCTGTTTAAGCAGAGCATAAATGCCCCCGACGTGCCTAGTCTAGGAATCTTAGGACAATCCCTGTGTCTGTCTGTTGTGTCCCTGGTGATGGCTGGCCCACAGCTGGGTGCATGCAGTCCAGAATTTTTGATGTTTTTGTTTTTTTGAGACAGAGTCTCACTGTCACCCAGGCTGAGTGCAGTGGCGCTATCATGGCTCGCTGCAGCTGTGACCTCCTGGGCTCAAGCAATCCTCCTGCCTCAGCCTCCTGAGTAGCTGGGACTACAGGTGCACCACCACTCCTGGCTAATTTTTGATTTTTTATAGAGATGAGTCTCATGATGTGGCTGGTCTCCAACTCCCAGCCTCAAGTGATCCTCCTGCCTCAGCCACCCAAAGTGTTGGGATTACAGGCATGAGCCACTGTGTCTGGCTAAGGTTTATTTGTTTTGTTTTGTTGTGTTTTGAGATGGAGTCTTGCACTGTTGCCTAGGCTGGAGTGCAATGGGACAATCTTGGTTCACTGCAACCTCCACCTCCTGGGTTCAAGTGACTCTCCTGCCTCAGCCTCCCAAGGAGCTGGGATTACAGACGCCCACCAGCACGCCTGGCTAATTTTTTGTATTTTTAGTAGAGACAGGGGTTTCACTATGTTGGCGCAGCTGGTCTCGAACTCCTGACCTCGTGATCTGCCCACCTTGGCCTCCCAAAATGCTGGGATTACAGGCGTGAGCCACGGCAAATTTAAATTGATAATTTGCAGCACTAGTGGCAGATCATTTTAAAAAATGCTGGTGCCTGGGCCCTACTAAGTTTTTTGATTGAATTAGTTTGGAGTGGGGCTCAGACACGGTTTTTTTGTTGTTTTTTGTTTTTTTTTTAAAGTTCCACCAGTTGATTTCACTGTGCAGCCAAGGGGTGGTGACCACTCGTTAAAGGGATGAGGCCAAGCTGGTGAGGGTTCCTGGGATTTGCAGTGGCTCACTTTCCTCCCATTCCTGTTCTCAGATGGCGCTCCCGACGCTGCCGTCCTACTGGTGCAGCCAGCAGCGCCTGAATCAGCAGCTAGCACGACAGCGAGAGCAGGAGGCCCGGCTTCGGCAGCAGTGGGAGCAGAACAGCCGTTACTTCAGGATGTCTGACATCTGCAGCTCCAAACAGGCAGAATGGAGCTCTAAAACCTCCTACCAGCGGAGGTAATTGTGCGGTAACTGCCGATTTGATGGAAGTGGGGGCCACTTGCTGGTCAGGGGATGAGGCCTTAAGGATTTAGGGAGCGTAGGATTTGCCAGGCAGTATGAATTACCTGCATGGTGATGTTTTTCCAGCTGGAAATGGAAAAAAAGATCATCAGTGCAGCCATACATTGGCATTGAAAAAGATAAAATGATGCAGAAGCATATGATAGAATTTGGAAGCCTGGTTGTAACCCCATATCCCCAGAGACAGCCACAGTTAACAGTCTGGCACATATCCTTCCATGCTGTTTCCCATTGGTATTTGTGCTTAAATACACACACAGAAAGCTACTTTTATAGAAATACGTGTAAAAACATGGAGGCCAAAAGCATAGGCTTTGAAGTCAGACCTAGATGGAAATCCTGACCGTGTCTCTTGCTGAATGTATGAGCTTTGGTTTCCTCATCAATCAAGTGGGACTACAGCAGACCTATGCTGTAGAATTTATGTGATGGATAATATATACATTATTTATACATTTATACATTTTCTTTTTGCAAAAAACAAGATTTTCTCTTACACATACTATTCTGTGACCTGCTGTCTCTGCTTTGGCTGGGGACACATTCCTGTGTCGTCATGACACATCTACCTCAGCCTCTTTTACCGACACAGCAGAGCAGAGCACGTTCCCTGTGGCTGTAGCATGATTAATTCAGGCAGGCCCCCTCTCACCCAGCATGCATGCCTATCAGCGGGAGAAGATGAAGGAGGAGAAGAGGAGGAGTCTGGAGGCCCGACGGGAAAAGCTCAGGCAGCTCATGCAGGAGGAGCAGGACCTGCTGGCCAGAGAACTGGAGGAGCTGAGGCTGAGCATGAACTTGCAGGAAAGAAGAATCCGGGAGCAGCACGGGAAGCTGAAATCAGCCAGAGAAGAGCAGAGGAAACTGGTAACTCCCCAGAGGGCTTCAGGAGGCTGTGGAGCAGCAGTGTTCCCAGCCTGAGTGTGTCGCACATGTAGGGTCATTCCTGGGTGCTCAGGTCTGATGAGATGCCAGTTAACTCCAGAGCCAGCAGGAAAAGAGCTTAGGTCCTTGTGCAGGGACTGGGTTTTGGATCAGTTAGCTGTAGTCTCTTTAGCCCCTTCAATCATTACATCTGAGTGCTTTTCCTTTCTTCCAGTTCTGTGGGTCCACAGAGATCTGGGACTAGTCTGTTTTACCTTCCAAAGTAGTTATGTGAAACAGTGAGCCCTAATCTGTGCTTTTCAGCCTGCTGTATTATTTTGAGACCCCCTAGATAGGACCTCTGTGTAGCATCAGATTTTGGCCCCCTTTTGTCATTATTGCAAGAGTCACTTGGTAGTGCCGTGTGGTTCTCAGAGCTGTGCGTGTGAAGCATGAGGGTTTGAACAGTGGGTGCAGTGACGGTGTGAAGGGAGGCACTCATAGCCTGAGCTGACTTCCACTGTATGTCATCCAAAATGTGAATGGATTTGAAAAATGACATCAGGCTTTCCATTTTGTGTTTTCTTGATAGATTGCTGAACAACTTTTGTACGAACACTGGAAAAAGAACAACCCGAAACTTCGAGAGGTGAAAATCAGAGATCTCCATTGATTTACCTAAGTAGATGAAATCATGTTTCCAGACACTTTTTTTTTTGAACACGTTATCTTGTACTGGGTTGAAACAGAGGAGGGAACCTTGAGCCACCTGAAAAGAGCACCAGGCAGAAGATCTGGCACAGGCTGCGCTGAGCAGCTCATTCGGTTGTTGAACAAATGTTGATTGAACCTCTGCTGCCTGGTCTGCCAGGTGCGGGCATGGAGATTAGACGTGGTTTCTGCTCATTAGCCTGTGTCCAGCATGGGAGACAGTGGATAGCTCACTACAGGGCAGGATGCAGGGTGCTGGGCCAGCCTGAGAGGATGAGCATGGGCCAGCACAGTCAACTCTGGAGGGGTTGGGGAGGCTTCCCAGAGGAGTTCCTGGGGTGGAAGAGTTTGAAGGGATGTATGTGTGTAGAGGTGAGGAAAGGATGTTCTAGGTTGTTGTGACTGTGAGAACCAGGCTTGAGACTCGAGAACAGAGCGAGCCCTGGGAGCTGAAAGTGTCTGGGTGAGGCTAGGATGTCAGATAGTGAGGGAGAACCCCAAGAAATGATGCTGGCGAGGCAGAGGGTGCCAGACATCGGAAGAGCTTGTGTGACCTTCCTCCAAAGGGGCTGGGGGCAGCATACAGGATCCCAGCTGCATTTCAGAGAGACTCCTCTGGTAGCAATGTGCCAGCCGACAGGGAGGGGTGCTACGACAGCCCAGCCGGGGGTTGGTGAAGGCCTGAACTGGGCTGGCAGGGGAGGGGGTGGCCTCTTGGCTTGGTGGCCTTGTTCAGTGGAGATTTGGCTGCAGGGAGATCATCCCTCACTGTTATTCATTTATTTTCAACTTACAGTTTTTGTATACATTTGGTGCCTTCATGTTATTCGTAGTTACATTTAGAAATCGCCAGGCACTAAATAATGGAACATCTGGTGCTTTTGTGCAGTTTGCACTAATCTGTGGGAGGAGTCCTTAGCCCTGTTGGCTTCGGTGGAATCATCCAGAGCCGTTAAATCAGAAAAGTTTATTCAGAACATTCAAGTTAATTGCCTATGTTCACAGCTGTAAGTTGGGAAAGATTATTTTAAAACGTTTTTATAGAGATGGGGTCTCCCTATGTTGCTCAGGCTGGTCTCAAACCTGGGCTCAAGTGATCCTCCCACCTCAGCCTCCCGAGTAGCTGAGACTACAGGTGGGCGCCACCATATCCAGCTAATTTTATAAACAGTTTCCCAAACAAAAGATTTGGATTGAATGTTGTGATCCATTTTCTAATCCAGGAGATTCTCTGCGCTCAAATCTCTTACTAACAATCCTAAACTTGTTGCACCTACTGGTGCATCACTTGATACAGGGAGTACGTAGTCCATCTGCTTTGCAGAGGAAACTTCGGGGAGCCAGGCACAGGGCTGAGTCTTCTCACTCAGCTGTCTCCCAGGGCCTGGCATGCAGTAGATCAACCCAAGGTGGCCTTTGAAATTGTATTTCCATTTCAGCGTCCAGCCCAGCCCTAGGGCTAGTGGGAGGGAAGTCTCTGTTACTTTGTACCAGCTCAAAAGATTGGTGTAGGAGTGCCTGGTCCTTTGGTCTTCTGATTGACATGCATTCACACTATACATGTTGAAGTCACCCCACACTCTCTACTAGACGCCTGTGCCACTGAGTCCCCATGAAGGGAAGTTATGGCCACGTTCCAGCAGGTGGCACAGAGGGCAGCAGCACACTGTCCCCACAGTGCCCATCTGTCTGATGAGGAAATTCACATCGTCCCCCTTCCATCCTCAGATGGAGCTGGACCTTCACCAGAAGCATGTCGTAAACTCTTGGGAAACGCAGAAAGAAGAAAAAAAACAGGTGTGGTATGTGGCTCTGGGAATAGCCGCGTATTCTGCTGTGCAAGACTGTTCACGTCTTTGCATTCATTTACCGTTTTCAGCCTCAGTGACTCCAGTTAAGGAGTATAGTGTATTCTTTTCTTAGTTTACTTGACACATGTGAAAACCGAATGTTTGCTCTTACATATACCAGAATTGTATATGATAATTCCCAGGGCAGAATAAGGCCAGGTGACCAGGGCTGGGAGGTGGCACATACAGCATGTGTCTTTTTTTCTTTTGGAGGCAGGGTCTTGCTCTGTCACCCAGGCTGGTGTGCAGTGGCGCGACTCACAGCTCACTGCAGCCTCGACTGGCTGGGCTCAAGCAGTCCTCCTAACTCAGCCTCCCGAGTAGCTAGGACCACAGATATGCACCACTGCGCCCAGCTAATTTTTTAATTTTTGTAGAGATGGGGTCTTGCTCTGTTGCTCAGGCTGGTCTGGCCTCCTGGCCTTAAACGATTCTCCCACCTCGGCCTCCCAAAGTGCTGGGATTACAGGCGTGGGCCACAGGGTCCAGCTAGAACATGTGTCTTTAAGGGCATTTTTGTCTCTCTTTTGATGAAATCTGCATCATAAACTCGCAGCCCTGGCTTACTGTAGCCCCTTTGGGGTTAAGCTTCCACACCTCTGTGCACTGGTCGCTTTGCTGCCTGGTTCATTTTAGAAAGTGTTTTGTTGAGTGGGGAGGAAACCCAACATTATTGAGTCCCTCCCTGACTTGGCGTCTGAGGGCGTTGTCATTTGGAATTCAGGCAGGATCTGCCTGGGCCCTGTGGCCTGCAGAACGGCGGCAGGAAGCTAGGTTTTTGTTGGCTTACGGTACAGATATTGACCTCCTGTGTTCATTTGGTCCCTTGTAGCAAGAAGCCACCGCAGAGCAAGAGAACAAACGGTATGAAAACGAATATGAAAGGGCCCGAAGGGAGGCGCTAGAACGGATGAAAGCCGAAGAGGAGAGGAGGCAGCTGGAGGACAAGCTCCAGGCCGAGGCACTGCTGCAACAGATGGAGGAGCTGAAGCTGAAGGAGGTGGAGGTGGGCACAAGCCCCTCTCAGCCGTGACCTCCTCCACAGCTGCTCGTTAGCATGAGATGGGCACTTGAGAGGCCGCCCTAAGAAGAGGCCATAGCAGGGCTGAGATTCTGCAAAGGGCGGCAGCAGCCGGGTTCTCCCTCTCACATGCATCCCCATCTGCCTTGTGCTTTCCCATCCTCCTCGTTTGCGTGCCTGAATTCCAGAACATTAACGACATGGAGCCAGTAGCTGTTCTCTTAGAGGTGGTTAGCGGCCTGCTGTTGGAGAACCTTCTTAGAATCTGGATTTTCCAGTGCACTGAGTAGACACAATTTAATCGGGTGGTCTAGCACCCAGCTCTCCGTGGGGAGCAGGTTTCGGGTCTCGAGGCATAACAGGGTTTTTGGTCCAGGGGCTGTTTTTGGAGAACATGGCACAGTTTCCTTGAAAGAGTTAGATCTTTCTATTTAGAAGAGGGAGGCCCATGCTCCTGTGACCTCAGTTCCCCTTGCCCAGGCCGTGATTTAGCAACTACATTCTTAGTGCCTACTGCTTATTCTAGGTGCTGAGCACTGGGTTGGGAACTAGAGATAAAGCCTGACCAAGGCCCACAGTCCTGACCTCCTGGTGGGGGCTGTGTCAGGTGGAGGACAGTTGTTAAGTTACAGTAAGAGTGGACCAGTACAGGATCCTGTGGGAGTTTAGAGTTCAGGGCTCAGAAAGGCCCTTGCAGGAAATGGCTCAGAGGGGACTGGATGAGTAAGTGAGTGGTGGGAGGGGATCGTGACCACCTGCATGGCCAGGCCTCTGTTGCTGTAGTGTCTGCGAAAAATGGAGATGGAGAATGAAGGAAGATCTGATTCCCACGATCTCAGATCTCAGTCGAGCTTACTCTCATCATCACCACAGGCGACCAAACTAAAGAAGGAGCAGGAGAATCTGTTGAAGCAGTGGTGGGAGCTAGAGAGGCTGGAGGAAGAGCGAAAGCAGATGGAAGCCTTCCGGCAGAAGGCAGAGCTGGGGTGTGTGTCAGAAGGGCCCCCCACTCTTCCCAGGCGGGTGGGCCTCTTGCTTTTTCAGACTTGCATTCGTGTTGCTGAAACCATAAAGGAGACAGCCTGGTCAGCAGTTATCTAACTTCTATTTAATTCTTTCTGAGATACTGAAGGCAGCCCACATTTGATTCTCCTTCAGGCGTTTCTTGAGACATCAGTATAACGCTCAACTCAGCAGACGCACACAGCAGATCCAAGAGGAGCTGGTAAGTCTGAAGAGACAGCCTGACATCTTTCTTAGCCTCTTTTGAAAAAAAGGCCTTTCATTGCTTAGTATATGAGTGCATTCTCGTAAGAATGAAGACAGTGAGGGGTTGGGGGGAAGGGGAGATGTTGGTCAAAGGATACATCCTTCGGTTGGGAGATCTGGGAGTAGTGTCCATCATGTTGATCACAGCTGATGATACCATATTGTATTCTTGAAATTTGCTAAGAGAGCCAATCTTAAGTGTTGTCACCATGAAAACCAACTGTGAGGTGATGGATATGTTAATTAGCTTGACCGTAAGGATCCTTTCCCAGTGTCTGTGTGTATACATAGATGGATAGATACAGGTATCAAAACATCAAATTATTTTTCAGTAACTGTGTTACTTAAAAAACAGCACAACACAAAGTGAGATCACCCCCTTGACCAGCACCTGCAATCTCTGTCTATCCCCAGAGGTGTCTGTTTAGTTCACATCTTTCTAGATGTATTTACATACAGAGAGGTGGAGGTTTTTGTTTTTGTATTTAAATCTAATTGAGGTTGCATTCCTCAGCATCTTCAATTAACACGAAATCTCTTAATTTTTAAAAAGATCGGCTTGGTGCGGTGGCTCCCGCCTATAATCCCAGCACTTTGAGAGGCCAAGGCAGGCGGATCACCAGAGGTCAGGAGTTTGAGGCCAGCCTGAATGACATGGTGAAACCCCATCTCTACTAAAAATACAAAAACTAGCCGGACATGGCTGGGCGTGGTGGCTCACACCTGTAATCCCAGCACTTTGGGAGGCCGAGGCGGGCGGATCACCTGAGGTCAGGAGTTTGAGACCAGCCTGGCCAACGTGGTGTAACCCTGTCTCTACTAAAAAACACAAAAATTAGCCGGGTGTGGTGGCAGGCGCCTTAATCCCAGCTACTTGGGAGGCAGAGACAGAAGAATCATTTGAACCTGGTAGGTGGAGGTTGCAATAAGCTGAGATCAAGCCGTTGCACTCAAGCCTGGGGGACAAGAGCGAGACTTCTCTCAAAACAAGAACAACAACAACAAAAACTAGCCAGGCATGGTGGTGCACGCCTGTAATCCCAGATACTCGGGGGGCTGAGACAGGAGAATTGCTTGAACCCAGGAGGTGGAGGTTGCAGTGAGCCGAGATCGCACCACTGCACTCAAGCCTGGGCAACAGAGTGAGACTCTGTCTCAAAAAAACAAAAAAAGGTCATTATGCTTAGATTGAACCTGTTCTTTTCAGATAGCTCCTTTGTATTCCTGAGTACTTTGATGAGCTCCCTTGAAGTGAGGGGGACAGACCTAAGCTGCCCTTCCCATCCCTGCCCACTGCGGTCAGGGCAGGACATGGGGCACAGTGGCACAGTTGGTCCTGGTGTGCAGCTGTTTTTTATGGGGTCTTGCTCTGTTGTCCAGGCTGGATTGCAGTGGCGCAATCACGGCTCACTGCAGCCTCAACCTGCCAGGCTCAAGCCATCCTCCCACCTCAGCCTCTGGAGTAGCTGGGACCATAGGTGTACATCACAATGCTTTGTAGAGATGGGGTCTTGCTACATTGCCCAGGCTGGTCTTGAACTCCTAGGCCCAAGTGATCCTCCCACCTCAGCCTCCCAAAGTGCTGGGATTGCATGCATGAGTCCCAGTGCCCAGCCTCCTGCATTATTTTAATGCTTCCATTATGTTGATGTACATAGTAGCTAATTCCCCACCAGGGAGCATTTTGGTTGTTTCTGGTTTTTCCCTCTTACCTAAAAGCTAAAACGAGTGTTTTGCACTTTTGTGTCACTGTGGTCTTTGTTCTTATAAGTGGGATTTTTGCCAAGTTGTATTCCAAAAAGTTGTGCAACCAGGTGTGTCCGAGGGCATGTGGTGGTGGCTGGGTCTCCCTTTAGCCAGAGAGAAACTCCTAGGCCTGTGCAGTGTCTGAACCACCCCTCGTGATTATCCCCGGTCTGTTCCAGAAATAATCCAGGATCTTCCCATCTCTGTCTTGAGAACACTGTGTAGAATCACAAATGTCTATGTAGAAAGGAAAGGGAGGCCAGGCCCCTCTGTAGGCTCTCATTGCAGAAGGACTCTGTCCAGCCCAGCCACGTGCCGCCCTCTGCTTCCTCTAGGAGGCAGACAGGCGGATCCTGCAGGCCCTCCTTGAGAAGGAGGACGAGAGCCAGCGCCTCCACCTGGCCAGGCGGGAGCAGGTCATGGCCGATGTGGCCTGGATGAAGCAGGCCATTGAGGAGCAGCTGCAGCTGGAGCGGGCGCGGGAGGCAGAGCTGCAGATGCTGCTGAGGTGAGTGGCAGCTGCTGACTGAGCTGGATGCTCCTGGCCTCAACTCTGATACCTTGAAATGCCCCATGGGTCACCTGTTACTGAAATATCTATTGGCTGGGCGTGGAGGCTCACACCTGTAATCCCAGCACTTTGAGAGGCCGAGGCAGGTGGATCGCTTGAGCCTAGGAATTTGAGATCAGCCTGGGCAACATGGCAAAACTCCAGGCTCTACCAAAAATACACAAATTGGCCAGGCGTGGTTGTTCATACCTGTAGTTTCAACTACTCGGGAGGCTAAGTGGGAGGATCACTTGAGCCCAGGAGGTTGGGGCTCTGATTAGCCATGACTACACCACTGCACTCCAGCCTGGGTGACAGAACGAGACTCTGTCTCAAAAAAAAAAAGAAAAAAAAAAGAAGAAGAAGAGATAGCTGTGTATATTGTCCATCATTCCTGAGGAGCACATCTTCATAATGGACCTGGCCTCCGGGGGTGTTTCCCTTGTATTATCTGAGGTGGAAATCATTAAGGTTTAGAGTAACGATGTGTTCATCTGAAATCTTAGAGGTTTAGAAGGAAATTCTTTTTTTTTTTTTTTTTGAGATGGAGTCTTGCTCTGTCACCCAGGCTGCAGTGCAGTGGCATGATCTCGGCTGACTGCAATCTCTGCCTCCTGGGTTCAAGTAATTCTCTGCCTCAGCCTCCCGAGTAGCTGGGATTACAGGTGCCCGCCACCACACCTGGCTACTTTTTTGTATTTTTAGTAGAGATGGGGTTTCACCATCTTGGCCAGGCTGGTCTTGAACTCCTGACCTTGTGATCCGCCAGCGTTGGCCTCCCAAAGTGCTGGGATTACAGGCGTGAGCCACTATGCCCAGCCAGAAGGAAGTTCTTATAGAGATGTTGAATGCTGCTTACATCTATAAAACTGAGTTTGGGTCCTAAAGACTAAACTAGTAGATTGAAATCATCGAATAATAAGTAGCATACATTGAGCACTTACTGCATGCTGGACACTGTGCCAAGTGCTTTACATGCCTCATCTTACTGAGTCCTGACATCCAGCCAAGTGGTGGCTTGTGAGACCCGGAGACTTGAAGAGGTCACTCCGTCCAGGGTGAGCTATCAGTGACACAGGCATGTGGTGGCAGGGTTCAGGCACAGGCAGCACCCTCCTCCTCTCCATGTTCTGATGATTTCATTCATCTCTGTGTTAAACAGCCACGGTGTAAGTCATCCCAATTCCTTTTTATAAGGAGATGGGGTATTAAAAGGGTAACTTAAAATACTTACAACAGGGCCAGGCACGGTGGCTTACGCTTGTAATCCCAGCACTTTGGGAGGCCAAAGCAGGTAGATCACTTGAGGTCAGGAGTTCAAGACCAGCCTGACCAACATGGTGAAACCCTGTCTCTACTAAAAATACAGTAATTGGCCAGACATGGTGGCACACGCCTGTAATCCCAGCTACTCAGGAGACTGAGGTACTAGAATCAATTGAACCTGGGAGGTGGAGGTTGCAGTGAGCCGAGATTGCACCACTGCACTCTAGCCTGGGCAACAGAGCGAGACCCATCTCAAAAATAAAAAAATAAAAAACTTCCAACAGTACTTTCCGTGGATGCTGTCCTTAATTGTAATCTTTTCAAAGTGCATGTGGATGTTTATCTGCAGTGTGGTCCTGCAGAAGCCATGTGCCCTGCAGCCCTGTCTGTTCCGTAGCTCGCTTCCTGCCAGGGCGGGGAGGAGCCTGCTGTCATCCCTTTTGTGTTTGCCCAGGGAGGAGGCCAAGGAGATGTGGGAAAAGAGAGAGGCAGAGTGGGCCCGAGAGCGCAGCGCACGGGACAGACTGATGAGCGAGGTAATCCCAGCTGTGGCGATGTGGACCGGCTGTTGGGTCCTGGGCAGGTGTCTGGAAGTCCATGGTCAGTCACCCTGCCAGATGCTCTGGGAACAGAGTCTTCTCTGGTCATTTTAAGTGGGCTTTAAAAATCATTGAGAAAGTAATATGAGCTTAGCAGAAAAGAATTCAGAAGTACAGGAAGTAGAAATGGAAAAAAGTCCCCCAGAGCCCATCCTGTATGCAGCCGTAGCTGCTTCTTCCGTCTGCTCTTCTGTTTCTATGCCTGACATTTTTTCTACATGTATTTCTTACTGTCTTGTGCTATTTGGCTTCAAGCGTTGTGACATGCTGTTACATCTTTATAAACGGCATGTCAGGGGCTGTATCACGGACTGTCCTCTGTCACCCGCTGCCTTTCCATTCCCTCTTATGGGTGTGCTGTGTTGTTCTAATTGGAAGCCATTCTGAGAAACGCTGCAGAGAGCCTCTTGGTGCCTGAGGCTCTTCCCACATGTTTCCCCCCTCGGGGTAGACGACAGCCGTGACCTGGAGGACATAACTGCTTTCCTGGTCAGTGTGTACACTGTGCGTGGAAGACATACCCCAACCGCAGGGAAATCTGGGAGGAGAAGAGAGAGTGTTATCCATGGGCTGAAAGCTGTCGTAAAGTGGTTTCAAATGAGAAACTCTACGTTGTGTCTGGTAGTACGCTGTATTTTGGAATCCACAGGAAATCGGGTCGTGATTGGTGATGTTTTGCTCTTGTAAATACCAAGAATTCTCCAGTGCCTTTTGATTTTCCTCATTTAAATTTCCCTCCTGATGGCGGCCACTTTCTGTTCCCCCCAGCCCTGCAGCCTAACTGTTGAGAGTGTCAGGTGGTTTTCTGCTCCTGACTGTGGCCTGGGCTGGAGTTCAGATGTCGCACAGCTCTGGGGCCAGGTCTCAAACACAGCAGGTTCAAAAGGTTAGAGGACCACCCCAGCTCCACCTCTGGTCATCTGTGTGGCTTGTGGCTCTCTTGTTTTTGGAACCCGCTGATAGGAAGGAGACTCATCTTGTTGCTGCAAGGTTTCTCTGCCCCCGGGGAGAGAGCTCCATCCCCATCTCCTTTGATTTCTTTGGCACTCAGCTGTCTCTCCATAGTACACAGTCTGGATACATTTTGTGTGTCTTGGGGTGCGAGGGAAACATTTCTTGTATACTGGCAAGCGTGGCCGACATCATGAGAGCAAATCCTGTCATCTGGCTCTGCCTCTGCGTACCTGGGCCTGAGGCCCAAGGATGAGGCTGGGCCTTGCTGTGGCTGCAGCCTGTCCAAGGCTTGTAGAACCAGGATCTGTTAGGGTCAACCTCAAAGCTGCCCTTTTCTTTCTGCTGAGGTTAGGTTCTGACAGGGAGACAACAGCAAATACAAGAGAAGATTGAGCAGAACCGACGGGCACAAGAGGAATCCCTGAAACACAGGGAGCAACTTATTCGAAATCTTGAGGAGGCGAGAGAGTTGGCTCGTCGCGAGAAAGAGGAGAGTGAAAAGCTGAAATCGGCCAGGAAGCAGGAGCTGGAAGCCCAGGTAGGGCTGAGCCCGAGGGCGGGAGGCACCGGGCCTGCCGGGTTCTCTACATCATCATGGGACAGGGTTCAGAGCCCCTGGACTGCCTGGCAGGGCTTGCGCACGTTTGAGAGCACAGTGCTCCCGTTTCCATCCCAGCTGCAGTCCTCATCCTCTTGACTGTGGCTTCTTTCTCTCCACATCCTCCATGTCGTGTGGGTGAGGCCGGCACTGCTGTCTGTTGTCTTTACTCTGTCTGCTTCTGCAAGCAGTTGGCTTACCGGGGGCCATAGTTCTCTCTTCATTTCAGTCCCTGATACATAAGACAGAACAGTCCTCCAAACACCTGGCCACAGGCCGAGCTTTTCATGAGGTACACGCCACGCATATGTATAGCCTCTCCAGCTTTCCATGAGGTACACGCCACGCATACAGCCTCTCCAGCTTTCTACGAGGTACATGCCATGCATACAGCCTTTCCAGCTTTCTACCAGGTACACACAATGCATACAGCCTCTCCAGCTTTCCACAAGGTACACGCCACGTGTATAGCCTTTCCAGCTTTCCACGAGGTACACGCCACACATACAGCCTCTCCAGCTTTCTATGAGGTACACACCATGCGTACAGCCTTTCAAGTCCCGCATGCTCCCTTCCGTTCCTTGGCACGTGCATTGCTGTTGCTCAGCTGGATTCTCCAGTCTGGGTAGGGCCGCAGGCTTACCTTCCTCATCAGAGGCAGGGCTCTGCCCTGTGGGCCTTGTCTTGGGGTGGTGACTTTGCTCTTGGCACTCAGGTTGCAGAGCGCCGGCTGCAGGCATGGGAAGCAGACCAGCAGGAGGAGGAGGAAGAGGAGGAGGCCCGGCGGGTCGAGCAGCTCTCAGATGCCCTGCTGCAGCAGGAGGCGGAGACTATGGCCGAGCAGGGCTACCGGCCTAAGGTAGGAAGTCTGCCAGGATATAGGCCAACACCGGCAAGACAGACTCTGCCCGGCCCCTGCTCCCCTGGGCCTGCTCATCGCCCCGCGCCGGGGTCTGCTCTCCGGCCGTCCGGGTTATTCCTTGTTCCTCTTCTCTTGTATTCCTCTCTTCCCTGACCAGCAGGGAGCCCTGACACAGGGGCTGTTCCAGTCCTTGGTTGGGCCTCAAACCTTGAAGTGATTTTGCTCTGGCCTTGCCTACTAAGCTGCATGCCTGTCCACCCTCTTTGGTCAATCTAAGAAGAGCTGTGGCCACAGCTGCTGAGACGGGTCAGAGCAGTAGATCTAGGCCTCAACTGTTGAGACAGCGAAGCCCGATGAACAAGAGACCAGTCCTCCTCCTCACCTCCCCTCCCTCCCTCCTGTGGGTGTCCTCTTCCTCCCCTCCCTCCCGTGTGTGTACCTGTTTCTCTGCCTCTCAGTGTCTTTGTTCCCGGACCTGTCTGCACAGCACCATGGGGAGCACAGAGAAGCAAATGCTGCCTTCCCTGCCCTGAGGAAGCTGATGACTGAAGCACCTCCACTGCTGGCTTGTCCCCTCTGCCCTCCTTTACCTAGGGCCACCCTGGCCACCCGGTGCCTAGAGTGCATTCCCCAGGACACATGCTGCAGAATGAGGGCTGGCTCCCTTGTGGTCAGATGACACTGGGAAACTGAGTGAAACATAATTAGAGCAGGTGCTGCGTTTGCCATAGGCCACTCGCCCTCAAACACTGACTGTCACAGTCACAGGGAACAGCATTTCCTAAACCCACTTGGCCGTGGATCAGTGAGAGTGTCAGGGTCAGGGTTTCACAGATCATATGTGAAAGTGTTTCTTAGGGCTAGTACTAAAAACCAAAAAGATATCAAGTGCCTCATTTATGGCTTAGGGTCAGATTTTTTCAGCTGGAAATGAAACAGCCATTTATATTGTTCTTTTAGCTTGTAGTTAAAACAAGGCTAATTCCTCATGCTGCAGATACTGCTGATCTGATCACTCTTATGTTTTCTTTCTTTTCTCAGCCTTACGGACATCCAAAAATTGCTTGGAACTGACTTCATGGGTACCATAAGTACAGAGAACAAGGGATGCTGAGGCTTCTGATCCCAGCCGCCAGGCAGTTTTACAGGGCTCTGTTACAGTAAGTGCCCGGGGCACTGTCAGATGGCTCAGCAGTGCCTGCTCAGGTTCATCATTGAAGCATCCAGTGTTTGGCCAGACATTAAGGTGTCGTGAGAGTCCCTTTCATGCCTTTCTTACCCAAGCAAGGGTCTTTGATGGGCACGTGTTTACAGCGCTGCCGCATAGTCTTGTAATATATTAACAGTCACATCAACTGAAGGTCAATACTAAGAGCCACAGGTTGTACCTGTGATAGGGCATGTGGTTTCCTGTTGTCTCACCTTTAATTGTCAACCTCCAGTGTTGACTCTAGAAATATGAGGAAAGCTTTTCAGTTTTTAAAATTGCCATTTAAATTTAGTCTATTAAAAACAAACCTAGAGGTCTTGGTGCAGTTGATTTCAGAGTTTATTAATTTAGTGGTCCCAAAAATATTACATCTTTTATATTCTGGAAGAAAAGAACTGTGAACAAATTAGAACCCCGGAACACTCTGACGTCCATGGACGCATTCCAGAAAAGTGGCAAGAGATGAGTCTTTCCTCCTCCAGGAAGCATTTTGGTAGAATTTCCATAGAGCATTGTCTGTGAGTGACTGATCCCAACATGTATGTTACTAAGCCCCAAAACGAACTTCAAACTGGGTGTGGTGGCACGTGCCTTTAGTCCCAGCTACCCAGGAGGCTGCGGCAAGAGGATTGCTTGAGCCCAGGAGGTCGAGTCCAACCTGGGCAAAAGAGTGAGGCCCCATCTCTAAAACCAAAAAGGTACCTTAAGAAGGTCACCTGGTTGGCTAACCTTTTAAAGGCAGGGGTGTGACACGTAGGACACATTGGGAATGTCTTGGCTACACGTAGCCTTCTGGGATATATGTGCCCAGAGGGAGAAGCACTGAGCCTGAAGAAACTAGTTGAGTCTCAGAACCACAGACCGGCCAGAAATCTCTCCCACCATTATATCAGCGTGATACAGGTCTACATTCATTTCTACAAACAGGAACAAGTTCCTTGCAGCAATAATATTATTTTATGACTTGTATTTTTACTATACTCTTCCTCTGAGGTTTAGTTTTCATCACATTATGTTCAAGATTCCATATCTTCATAAATTACAGCTAATTACAGGGCATTGTTCCATGGTTATTAAAAATCAGAGTTTATTAAAAATCCTGAGTCTTAAGGGCTGTCTTACCTTTCACTTCCACTGTCCTGTAGAAACAGATCAAGCTGCAAACCACGTCCTTCATCTGTTGTTCATTTTCTTGCAACTCTTTGACTCTGATCCCCTGAGCAGCACGTTCATCATGCATGCTCTCTGTTGCGTTCCCCATTTCAGATGTCCAGTAATGGTGAAATAAAATCCTGCTTCAACAGCATGGCTTCCTGGCTTTGTTACGGATTTTCTGATTGACTGCCGTTAAGTGCATTGTTGGTGACAGGCTTTTTACTGATTTAATCCACATCTCCCACATACAGGCTTGGCTATTTTCTATGACTGATCACGTTTTATAGGTTACATTCATTTTTCTTAGGAAAGTGGTTTCTCCCTTCTTTCGATTGGAACCACAGTGAACTGAGTTTAAACCTTTTTTTTTTTTTTTTTTTTTTGAAACATGGCTTTGTTCTGTCACCCAGGCTGGGGTGTAGCACTGCAATCTCAGCTCACTGCAACCTCCACCTCCGAGGTTCAAGTGATCCTCCCACTTCAGCCGCCCCAGTAGCTGGAACTACAGGTGTGTGCCACCAGGCCTGGCTAATTTAGTAGAGATAGGGCTCTTGCCATGTTGCCCAAGCTGGTCTCGAACTCCTGGGCTCAAGTGATCCGCCTATCTCAGCCTCTGAAAGTGCTAGGATTACAGGCATGAGCCACTGTTCCTGGCCTGAATTTTTTTTTTTTTTTTTTGATACAGAGTCTCACTCTTGTTGCCCAGGCTGGCGTGCAATGGTGTGATCTCGTCTCACCGCAATCTCCGCTTCCCGGGTTCAAGTGGTTCTCCTGCCTCTGCCTCCCGAGTAGTTGGGATTACAGGCGTGAGCCACCACGCCTGGCCAGTTTTGTATTTTTAGTGGAGACAGGGTTTCTCCATGTTGGCCAGGCTGATCTCGAACTCCTGATCTCAAGTGATCCACCTTCCTCCTCTGTCTCCCAAAGTGCTGGGATTACAGGCATGAGCCACCACGCCCAGCCTAATTTTTTGTTTTTGAAGCCTGGTGGTAATCATTAGCATTAAAATTATGTTACAGTGGTTCACTGCCCTAATTAAATGTTTCTGCTCTACACTGGTCCAAAATAATTTGTTTTCTAAACTTAAAGTTTCCACTGTCTTACTATTTCTACTGTGGCCCATACACCTCTGGGCCCAGGGTATTTGCATTTTGTATTTTTATTGTGTTGTAGTTACAGATACATATATGGGTTTTATTGTTGCTAAGCACCTTTTTCTACTGACTCGAAATGAGTGGTTTCTAGATTATTCTTTGGCAGTTTCTTCTACAAAGGTCCATTCCTTTGGTACAGATGGTGCTGAAACCACTGCTAGGAAATGCTTCTTGCACTGGTATAGAAGTGATGACTTGGCTGGGCGCAGTGGCTCACGCCTGTAATCCCAACACTTTGGGAGGCCGAGGCAGGCAGATCACGAGGTCAGGAGATCGAGACCATCCTGGCCAACATAGTGAAACCCCATCTCTACTAAAATACAAAAGGTTAGCTGGGCATGGTGGCGCTTGCCTGTAGTCCCAGCTACTCGGGAGGCTGAGGCAGGGGAATAACTTGAACCGGGAGGCGGGGGTTGCAGTGAGCCGAGATCATGCCACTGCATTCCAGCCTGGATGACAGAGCAAGACGCCGTCTCAAAAAAAAAAACACCTCGCTTTCTGCTCCTCGTTTAGCACACGTTCTCTCTAGGGAAGGTACTAGGCCTGGGAAGTCACAGCTGACCATGAACAGTGACAAGAGTCAGACGCTCGAATTGGACACATGGATGAGCAGACATCACTGGCAAACAGCCAGTTGTCACTCATGGGGCTGAAGAGATGTTTGTGCAATATGTACAGTCTATATACATCCATATTTATGGATACGACTTTTTCATCTGGGTTTTTAGGTAGTTTTTGGTGTTCATAAAATATAGAGCAATCATTTAAAAGATATTGTAAAGCCTTTAAAAACACTGGCCTTAGCAGTTCTTGATGACCTCGACTAAATTCAGCCATGAAGCTCTGTGGAGTTGGATTTTAGGAAACTGATTTTACATTGTAATGTCTTCCTTTTAGAGGGATGTTTATGCCTTAGTATCACTCAAAACACAGTATCTACCTCAAAGGATACATGCGTGGTTTTTTCTGCAGGTAGCTGGAGTTTTTTACTGCTGTAAGAAACTGATTGTATAAATTCACTATCGTTCGTTTGTTCATTGTCACTTGTTTAGTTTCCAGTTTTTTCTATTAAAATGGAGTTGCTGGAATCCTCTGTGCACGTAACTTCTAGTTCAGGTATTCTAGTTGATCTCCAGCAAAATGACTAGAAAGGGGCCACTTTCCATATTACAGCCATCAGGATCATGATGGAAAAGCCTGGATTTATGTCAGGGTACTGCCTTGACGCTGCCCTAGCGCTTTTCTTCTCATTTTCTCCCAATTAACTGCTCTAGACACTGCAGCTCCCTTTCTTCATTTCCCCACAACACTCCCTCTTCCATTTCCATATGGAAATGCTTATAGTAGGAGGCTGGCGGGCGGGGATCCCCCATGTGAGGGTGCTCAAGCTGTGCGGCACTGTGGTTCATGCTGCTGACTCCTGGCTCCTGAGACAAACCAAGCATCTGGACCTAAGCAGCTGGGCCACTGATGCTGGCTTCCAGTTCACATGTACAGCTCTTCTTGATCCATCGGGGTTGCTGATACACATGGGGTTCTGTGGATACTTTGCAGTTACTGTGGCCTCTGCCGGTCATAATGGAGCAGTGCTAGTTTTCTGGGCCCAGGCCTCACCACACAGGCCCTCCTAGGTGATGTGAGCCAGGCCTCTGCCTTCTGCTGCCATCCTCACGTCAGTAACTCCTGGCTCTGCAGCTCTAGTCCAGACTCTGATGTCCCTACCTCTTTGACATCTCCACGGTGTCTCAAAGGTGCCTCAAGCTCAGCATAGCCAAGACGAATGAGTGATCTCCCCCAAACCCCCATCAGAAAAAAAACCCCAGACGCATCTGGCCCTTCTCCAGTGTTCTCAGATAAGCACCTGGTGATGCCATCTATCCTGCCAGTTGATTATGCCTTAGACCGAGGGCACCGGTTCCTGGTGGCCTCCTGAACCTTTGGCCATCCACTTTGCTCTTTAATGTCCACCCTTCATGTCACCGAGCCAGCCCATTTTTTTCTTCATCGTACAGTCAGAGATCATTTACAAATAAACACCTGAAATGACAATTGTCCACCTTCTTCAGTGGCCGCTCACTGCACTTGGTACCAAGAGCCAAATCCTTTCCTGGCCTACAAGGCCCTGTCCTGACCGGTCCTGCAGAGCTTTCCTGAAATGTACTGCTCTGCCTTCTGGCCCAGAAGATAGAAATACCAGATTGGTACAAAGATGTTGCTCACAGCATTAGTATGGTAACAGAAACCGATAACCTAGGCATCTAACACCAAGAGGCTGTTTGAGCTTGGGATGCTATGCAGTGAATTAAAGTGGAGTGGAAAACAAAGTTATGGAGAAATGTTCTGCCACATTAAAAAGTTAAGGCCAGCACTTTGGAGGCCGAGGCAGGAAGATTGCTTGAGCCCAGGAGTTTGAGATCAGCCTGGCAACACAGTGGGACCCTGTCTAAAAAAAAAAAAAAAAAAAATAGGCATGGTGGTTCGCACCTGTAGTCCCAGCTACTTGGGAGGCTGAGGCAGGAGGATCACTTGAGCCCTGGAGGTTGAGGCTGCAGTGAGCTATGATTGTGCCACTTGCAACGTAGCCTAGGTGACAAAGGGAAACCCTTTCACTAAAATAAAAAATCTGTGGTATATTCATTCAACGAATACAACATTGACATTGAAAATGAACTAGGCTGGGCACAGTGGCTCATGCCTGTAATCGCAGCTACTTGGGAGGCTGAGGCAGGAGAATCACTTGAACTCGGGAGGCGAGGTTGTGGTGAGCTGAGGTCGCACCATTGCACTCCAACCTAGGCAACAAGAGCGAAACTCTGTCTCAAAAAAGAAAAAAGAGAAAAGAAAATGAACTAGTTACACACATTGACCTAGTTGAATCTTGCAACATTAAGGGAAAGAATTCATCAGTAGGGTTCTGTTTGCATGTTCAAAACCAGTCAAAACCCTAAGCTGTGACCTAGGGATGCACACAAAGGTTTGGTTCAGCTAAACGCAAGGAAGTGATAGGCACCAAAGTCTAAGGGAAACAGGGACCCTGTGCCACCCAGGCTCTATTCCTCTAAGCCTCCTCCCAAGGCAAGGAGAGGACCACACAGGAAGCAGCCTTCCCAGGGGCCTCCCTCCTCTGACACTCCCAGGAAGGAGGACCGGGAGGAGATGGGAGCCCCGAGTCTCTGCTCCACACCTCCCTCCCGCCGCACCACTGCCAGGGTTGCAGCCAGGGTTGAGAGAAAGGCACTGTTCTGTTTCTTAACCTGGTGGTAGTTACACAGGTAGCCACTTTATAATTGCACATAGATGCATCAGACATATTTCTTTGTTTATAGGTCACAATAAGAGAGAGACTGAGAGAACACTTGAATCAAGTGTGAGGGGAAGAACAGCCTGCGGCCCACACTGGCCCGGGTTCTAGTCCTGATGCCCACCACTTAGTGGCTGGGTGACCCTCCTGGCCCAGTTCTGTGAAATGTGGAGAAGGGAGATGTGAAGATGTGAAAAGATAGAGTAAGGAAGCATGGAGCTCAGGCCAGGCATGGTGGCTCATACCTGTAATCCCAGCACTTTTGGAGGCCGAGGCAGGTGGATCACCTGAGGTCAGGAGTTTGAGACTAGCCTGACCAATATGGCAAAGCCCCATCTCTACTAAAAATACAAAAATCAGAGGCCGGGCACGGTGGCTCACGCCTGTAATCCCAGCACTTTGGGAGGCTGAGGTGGGCGGATCACCTGAGGTCAGGAGTTCGAGACCAGCCTGGCCAACATGGAGAAACCCCATCTCTACTAAAAATACCAAAAAATAGCCGGGCATGGTGGTGCATGCCTGTAATTCCAGCTACTTGGGAGTCTGAGGCAGGAGAATTGCTTGAACCCGGGAGTTGGAGGTTGCAGTGAGCCGAGATCAAGCCATTGCACTCCACCCTGGGCAACAAGAGCAAAACTCCGTCTCAAAAAAAAAAGCATGGAGCTTAGAAGGCCCTACTGTTTCTGCCAATAGGATGCTGCCCCAAGGAGTCCACCTGCCTGGGGTGGAACTGGCCATGGCTCTGCCTTTGGACTGGACTTGGGCAGGATTTCCCATTGCTTCCAGCGGAAGCAGGTCAACTCCTGGCTGTGTACCTCATTCCCCAGCACTCCCTGGACTGGGAGACTCTCCCTCAACTCTGGGGACGGGGTGGACCGGCCTGTGCCATGCCCTGAAGGGAGGCTTCTGCTTCCAGCAGCAGGCACAGGGCCGCTCCTTTCAGAAGGGCCGCTGTGGGGGAAGTCATTGTGCTTGTGAATGAGGCTCCTTGAATCATTCCAGCAGTGGCACTGGGCAGCGTCCTCCACACAGTTCAGAGTCTTACCTGAGCAGTGGTTACTGAAGATCTCAATTTGAAACAAACAGAAAAGACAAGAAATATTTGTGGTAGAAGTAAGGAATTGAAAGACAAAATACAAACCCGGCCACCCAGGCTCTATTCCTGTGAGCCTCCTCCCAAGGTGAGGAGAGGACCACACAGTAAGCAGCCTCCCCAGGGGCCTCCCTGCTCCGACCCTCCCAGGAAAGAGGACCGGGAGGAGATGGGAGCCCCCAAGTCTCTGCTCCGCACCTCCCTCCCACCACACCCCTGCCAGGGTCACAGCCATTCCTCACCCTCTCCTGGTTCCAGAAGGCCTGTCATCCTTGGCCTGGATGTCCACCTGTGCCAGTCGAGCCCTGCGGTTAAGAGCACAGGCTCAGTGCTCTCACTTGCTCCAACATGAACTGGGCTCCAAGGGCCGAGCCTTGGTTTCTTTATCTGCAAAATGGGGGTAGTTTTAATTCCTACTTGGGGAGCCTGCTTTCATAACTGACTGGGAAATGCCCAGAGCACTTAGCCCAGTGGCTGCTCGGAGTGCAGGTGTCAGCTCAGCCCCTCTGGTCTGAAAGCAACAGGCCGGGCTGGGGAAGAACCTGAAGTGGGGTCCTGGGAAGTGGCGGTGGGAAGAGGGAAGCAGAGAGCAGTTTGCATCCCCGGGCCCAGAGGGGAGGACAATTTGCATCTCCTGGCTCGGAGGGGAGGGCCAAGGTACCACTCAGGCCCGGGGATGCAAATTGCAAAACCAAGTTAGACTTCAAAATGCCCCCATGAAGGGCCAGGCACGGTGGCTCACGCCTGTAATCCCAACACTTTGGGAAGCCAAGGTGGGAGGATCACCTGAGGCCAGATATTCGAGACCAGCCGGGCCAACATGGCAAAACCCATCTCTATGAAAAATACAAAAATTAGCCTGGTGCGGTGGCACGTGCCTGTAATCCCAGCCACTCAGGAGGCTGAGGCAGGAGAATTGCTTGAGCCTGGAAGGCAGAGGTTGCAGTGAGCTGAGATCGCGCCACTGCACTCTAGCCTAGGCGACACAGTGATTAAAAAAAAGTAGTATGAAAAAGATGACAGCCGAGCGCAGTGGCTCACGCCTGTAATCCCAGCACTTTGGGAGGCCAAGGTGGGTGGATCACCTGAGGTCGGGAGTTTGAGACCAGCCTGGCCAACATAGTGAAATCCCATCTCTACTAAAAATACAAAATTAGCTGAGCATGGTGGTGCACGCCTGTAATACCAGCTACTCAGGAGGCAGAGTCAATAATCGCTTGAACCTGGGAGGCGGAGGTTGCAAGCCAAGATCGCACCATTGCACTGCAGCCTGGGCAATGAGAGCAAAACTCCACCTCAAAAAAAAAAAAAAAAAAAGAAAGAAAGAAAGAAAGAAAAGAAAGAAAAAGATGAATTGCTAACAGTGTTGGAGCAAGTGGACAGTCATCTTGGAAAATAATAAAGTGGAATCCCTCCCTACCTTTAAAAAAAAGAAAAAAAAGCACTCCTGTATGTAAAGTGTTCTGGGAGCGATGGGGCTTACAGGACTAAGCCAGGCCAAGAGGCCAGGGCTAGGTGAATGGGATTCTGAAGGGAAGGGCAGTGGAGAGCCAGGCCCAAGGGGGCCTGTGGGATGATGCAAAGGAGGGGGAAGATGAGCCCCAAGAAGGGAAGGTGGGGGTTGGGTGAGAAGAGGGACTTTAGAGAAGGAGACATGGTCTTTGGTGAGAAGCCTCCTTTGGGAGAGAAATGAGGCTGAGAAGTTCTGAGCAGGTTTGAGTGGTTTGAGGAACTGGAGATATAGCAGCTGGGGAGCTGTGAGCCCAGCAGGGGCCTGGGTGTGGGGCAGGACGGACGGTGGGGCAGGTGGGAGGATGAGGCGAGGGTCCAGGCCAGCCTCTTCTCATCTCCAGCACCCCTCCCTCTGGGACTCGGTGGGAAGTTGACACACATACTTTGAACACAGCTGGAACCACCGGGCCTGGACTGGAGTTCTGGCTCCTGGTTCCATGGCTGGCTAGCAGACGCTGGGACCCCCAGAGTCCATAGACCACAGGGACCTGTTTCTGGGCAACCTCATGCGCCCGGCCTGCTGGACAGCGAGCAGCTCCTCAGATGGTCGCTGAGTGCACTTCTGCCCTATCAGCTTCAGGGGATGGAGACTGCTGCGGTCACAGTGTTGTGAGCAAGGGGACAGGCGCTCAGACAGTCCTTCCAGTCAGCCATTCAACAAACGCTAAAGAGGTCCAGGCGCCAGGGACTCAGCCCCCTGCTCGAGGGCCTCTAGGCTGTGAGGGCACCAGCTGTCAGGGCTGTGAAAGTTATGTTTACATAGCCTGTTGCCCACCTGCCCCCCCATATCTAGACTCATGGGGAGGAGCCTTTGAGGCGCTGCAGTGCAGCCAGCCCAGCAGTGCCAGCTCCACGTGGAGCCCACCTTCCCTGACTCCATTAGTTTTTTTTTTTTTGAACCAAAGTCTCCCTCTGTCGCCCAGGCTGGAGTGCAGTGGCGCAATCTCAGCTCACTGAAACCTCTGCCTCCCAGGTTCAAGCGATTCTCCTGCCTCAGCCTTGCGAGTAGCTGGGATTACAGGAGCCTGCCACCACACCTGACTAATTTTTGTATTTTTAGTAGAGACAGGGTTTCACCATGTTGGCCAGGCTGGTCTCAAACTTCTGACCTCAGGTAATCCACCGGCCTCGGCCTCCCAAAGTGCTAGGATTACAGGCATGAGCCACCGCGCCCGGCCCCGACTCCATTGTTGATGGTAGTGGCTGCTGCCATTATGCCAGCTGCAGCAGGGAAGCACAGCTGGGGCTGCACACTCCATGGAGCCACTAGGAGCCTTACCCCTTCTGGGTTGGGATGGGAGCTCTCAGTGCCTCTGCAGCCACCAAAACTGCAGCTGCAGACCCAGGCCTCCCGCTCCAGGAGGGTGGGGCTACTGCCGCCCAAACTGCAGTTGTGGATTTGAGCCTCCTTGTGCTCTTGGGTTCTTGGGGGATCCAGGAAGAGGCAGGATCTGCCCTCCTGGGTACAGCTGCAGCCACTGGACCTATGACTGCAGACCTGAGCCTCCCGCTCCATGAAGCAGGCAGGAGCTGGGGACAATCGGGAACCCTTCCTCTTCTCAGTTGGTGGGGCAGGAGCTCCCGGGTGCAGCTGTGGCTGCCCTCCCAGGTGCAGGACCTGGGTGTCTCTGCAGCCTGCATCCTCGGGTGCCCCAGAAAGGACCCCCCAGTCTCTGCAGGCTCAGGGGTGTCTGTTCCCACTGCCTGGCCTCTCTCAGCTCCCAGCATCCTCTCCCATCTCAGAGCAGGGTTGGGGCCAAGCCCTGGGGCCATGAATGGCAGCAGGAGGCAGACAGTCCTGGGTGGGAGTGGGCAGGGTCCCCAGTAAGGCCTCACCTACAGGCCAGGGAGGGCCTGAAGGCTGGGGGCCAGGCTGCCAGTCGTGCAGACCTGAGTGGGGACTTGTGGTACCTCTTACGGGCCTGCCCATGGCCACCCATGGACCAGTCAGCAGGCACTTCCTCCCCCTGTGGTCCATAAAAGCCCTGGGCTCAGCCAGAGCAGACCAGAGGATGGAGAGGGCAGAGAGATGATGACGGGACAACCAGCTGCAGAGAAGAGTGCTCTCTCTGCTGACAGCTGCAGATGATGGGACGACTCCTCTACTACTGCAGAGAGGAGTAGTACCCTTTCCCCTGAGAGCTGCAGAGACAACCTGCTGGCAGAGAGGAGCTACCCTCTCTACTGAGAGCTTCAGAGACCTGCAGAGATGTCCGAATGACTTGCCTGTGGAGAGGAGCCACCCTCTCCAGGGCCTCCTCTCTGCTGACAGCTGAACACTTGACGGGACGACCTGCCTACAGAGAGGAGCTGTTCTAACACTAAATAAAAATCTTTGGCCAGGCATGGTGGCTCACGCCTGTAATCCCAGCACTTTGGGAGGCTGAGGTGGGTAGATCACGAGGTCAGGAGATCGAGACCAGCCTGACCAACATGGTGAAACCCCGTCTCTACTAAAAACACAAAAATTAGCTGGGCATGGTGGCATGTGCCTGTAATCCCAGCTACTCAGGAGGCTGAGGCAGGAGAATCGCTTGAACCCAGGAGGCGGAGGTTGCAGTGAGCCGAGATTGCACCGCTGCACTCCAGCCTGGGCAACAGAGCAAGACTCTGTCTCAAAAAAAAAAAAAAAAGAAAAAAAAAGTCTTCACCCTCCACTTGTCTGCGTACCTCATTCTTCCAGGATGCAGGACAACAAGAACTCAGGCAAAGGCACTGGCCAGATATTTCCAGCCAGAAAAATCGACACCCCAGAGATCCTGTAACATTGTGACTCCGCCGGAGGCTGGGAAGCGCACCCTGGTGGTGAAGAGGAGTAAGGAGCATGACAGCAACTGACACACTCTCTCCTTGGATGTGAGGCTCGGCCTCCTGGGCTGTAAACATCCTTATCTGAAAAATGGGAAGAAACCACTCACTTCATCCGGCTGTAGTGAGGATGAAATGAATGAACGTGTGTCAAGAACTCAGCACAGGCCAGGCGTGGTGGCTCACGCCTGTAATCCTAGCACTTTGGGAGGCCGAGGCAGACAGATCATGAAGTCAGGAGTTGGAGATCAGCCTGGCCAACATAGTGAAACCCCGTCTCTCCTAAAAAAAAAAAATACAAAAAAATTAGCTGGGCATGGTGGCACGCACCTGTAGTTCCAGCTACTCGGGAGACTGAGGCAGGAGAATTGCTTGAACCCGGGAGGTAGAGGTTGTGGTGAGCTGAGATCATGCTGCTACGGTCCAGCCTGTCTCAAAAAAGAAAAAAAAAAAAGAACTCAGCACAGTGCCTGGCACAGAGGAAATGTCAGCTAAAATTATAATGATGACTTCACATGACTCTCCTACACTAAAACATGTTTAAAAGCAGAAGCCAAGGAGCTGTGTGGTGGGAAAGGCCTGGAAACGGTCTACAGCAGAGCTTCGCAGAGTGTGGTCCCTGGAACCTGTTAGAAGTGCCTACTCCTGGGCCCCACCCCAGAGCTGCTGAACCAGACTGTGGGGGCCCGGCCTGGTGAGCCCGCCAGGGTTCCAGGAGGTCTGCTGCTGGCTCTTTTGAGCCTCCTTGCCTGAGGAGGTTGCTCTGGGTGTGAGCTGTGTGAGACACTGGTCCTAAGCCTGCACAGACGTCCCCCTGAACAAGCAGGATCACAGCGAGGACGTGGCATCTTTCCGACTTCTCACTTGGAAAAGTACCCGTGGTGCTCAGGTCCTACCCCACCCTTCTTCCATTTGGGAGAAGAGTCCCAAGTCACCTAACCAGAGGACAATCACAGGTGACCATGGGCAGCCCTGATGAACCCCCATGCAAATCTATACCAGCTCCCCCTAGGAACCTGCACAGGGGGCCTTTCTCTGAAAATAAAATAAGACCAGTGGTTTTAAGACACTGAGCTCATTCCAGGACCCCATCACCTGTTAGGAAGAAGGGAGGGCATCTGTGCTGGGCTGGCTTTCACTGCATTAAAAAAATTAAACGTAGGGGCCAGGCACAGTGGCTCACGTCTGTAATCCCAGCAGTTTGGGAGGCCGAGGTGGGTGGATCACTTGAGGCCAGGAGTTCGCACTGGCCTGGGTAACATGGTGAAACCCCATATCTAAAAATACAAAAAATTAGCCAGGGGTGGTGGTGCATGCCTGTAATCCCAGCTACTTGGGAGGCTGAGGCACGAGAATCACTTGAACCCAGGAGATGGAGGTTGCAGTGAGCTGAGATCACACCACTGCACTCCAGCCTGGGTGACAGAGTGAGATCCTCTCTCCAAAAGAAAAAAAAGTTAAACTTAGGGAATAAATATATTATGATAAGATGCATGGAACTAGTATCTTGATGCAGTGTTCAAAGAAAGCTATTTGCTCTGGGTGCCGTGGCTCACACCTGTAATCCCAGCACTTTGGGAGGCCGATGCGGGCAGATCACCTCAGGTTGGGAGTTCAAGACCAGCCTGAGCAACATGGTGAAACCCTGTCTCTACTAAAAATACAAAATTAACCGGGTGGGGTGGTGCATGCCTGTAATCCCAGCTACTTCTGAGGCTGAGGTAGGAGAATCACTTGAACCCGGGAGGCGGAGGTTGCGGTGAGCCGAGATCACGTCGAGCCGAGATCGCGTCATTGCACTCCAGCCCGAGCAACAAGAGTGAAGCTCCATCTCAAAAAAAAAACAAAAAAACAAAACAAAACAAAACCTATTTGCTAAGCACAGAGGAAGAAAAAGATAGTCATTACTGTAAAACTGCGGAGCCCCAAAGCATATGAAACACTGCATCTCACTAATGATGGCGTTTTGGGAGAACTTCCTCAGACCTTTTACAGAGTATCTGGAAACATCAACTAATTGATGGGGAGCACAGCATTACCACAAAAACACCTGTAGAGCCTGTTTATTGCATAACTAGCAGGCACAAATTCCAAAACGATTTTACAACACTTAAAGGGCACAATAATTACAGGAATAGAATGTACAATAAAAAGTACAGAATAATGAGTGACAGGGATCAAACACATTGGAATAAAAGGCATCTCAGTTTTCCTATGCAGCATTTTCTTTTCTAGGAACACGTTACCTTCAACCAGGACAAGGAAAGAAAGAAAATTATACTATTGGAAAGCTCATGGGTGCCACTGAGGACAAAAACAGGCGAGTTTTGCTCTTGGTTCTGCAACTGAATCACTTGAGAAGCCGTGCACAGCTCCCGAGTTGTGCGTTTAGAATTCTGATTACATGAAATGCTGTGTTTGATCTTTGGGCCCAATTCACTGTTCTTTGGCAAATAAGAACTATTTGCATTCCAAGGCAGATGACGATTTCTGTGAAAGGAGCTTAGAGGTACAGCTGTTTCCTTCTGTTCAGTCAAGTGCCAGTTTCATAAAGTGCACCTCTGCCCTATCAGCTTTGGGGGAAGGGTGGCATATGGGGAGGAAGGGATCATTGAGAATACAGGGTAAAAAAGAACGATGTTACCGAAGGTAGACATTGCTAGTGCAAGGTACGGAATCCATGTGCAAAAGGTGGCTGGAACAAACGTTCAGATAAGGTGCGATTTGCCAACAGGAGCAGAGAACTCTGACACCAGATCTCAGATGAGGCCAAGGAAATGCGCGGGGCACATACAGAGAGGACGACCTGCAGCCCTCCAATGGCGACGTCATTCCACCGGGGAACTTGTTTGGAGTTTTGGCACCGTGGGCTAACCGAGCACTCTTCTGACATATTCTTACAACTGGAAATGCTTTGTTGGTCCCCATGTTCCTTGACTTTCTCTAGGGCCATAAAGGCAACATCTTCTATTGCAGGTCCTCAAACATTCCAAGGAAAACACTGCTTCACCTCCTGCAGACAGCTCATTTCCCAGAAGCCTCTACAGAAGCCCGTCCTCCCTGGGACAGCAGGGGCAGGGGTTTGCAAGAAAAAGGAGGGTCAGCTAAGGACATGAAGCCTGCAGAAAAGGCTATCAGATGGCGCCTGAACTTAAGGTGGGAGGCCCCCTTCTAGAAGGCATCCCGGGAGCATCCAACAGCAATGTGGCACTTAGGGCTGTGGGACAAACAAGTGGAAGAGTCTTTTGGAGACGTGGACCCTTTTCCCATGCTACTCACAGTGAAGCAAAATGTGACAAAAGCATCCACACACGGTGACTTAGTAAAGCAAGCACCGTCGGGGTGCTACTTTCATGACAGCATACGGTCAAGCTATAAAGGTGTGCATCGATCAGTCCTGTGAAAATAGAAGCTTAGTTACTAGCATGTATTGAGGCAACTTGTACTTTGATTCTTGTGTCTTCTTCACATGTGTGAATGACCACTATGGGACAGAACATATGGTTAAAAACAGGAGCGACAGCAACATAACACACAGGGTTGGCTGGCTCCATTACGGGTAAGACTCAGAGGCTGCTCCAGGTGTGTCCGGGGAAGCCAGGCCCTCACACTGCACAGCTTACAGGGCCCTGGGGTGGGGGCTGTGAGCTGGCAGCCTAGAGGACACAGCTCACCTGCACATGGTCTCTGAAAGTGTTCAAATTGGTTGCCAACATTTATAAATGGAGAGATGGCACCAAAAAACATCTAGGTTTCTTGTCTCTTGAAAAATCAAAGCTGTGGCCACCCTAGGCCCACTTTTCCACATGGCAACAGGCGTGGAGCTGGGGGCTACTGCCCCTACTGTGTAGGCCGTGGGCTCCCCATAGTCTCCTCTGCCCTGCTGCCGTGTACCTGGCTCCCTTCACTCATCCACATTACCGGCCCTAGGCCAGGGTCTGAACCACACACACAGAATGGCTGCAGTAAGCAGGAACGGGAAGAGCTTTCACATTCAGAACAAGAAGGGGCTTTTTAGTAACTAAAAAACAATCTGAGCATGTTCCAGCACTTCAACCTTACTCTTTCAGAGCTTTGGGGTAGCAGGCAGCCAGCTAGAGCACACTCTCTAAGGAACTCTTGAAAGTTGATGTCTAATTTTCAAGTACTCATGAGGTGATGGAGGAGAAACTAACTCAGATGACTGCGATACGATACATCTTTCCTTATAAGAAGTCCTTAAAGATGATGAAAAATGTGAAGCAACTCATGTGAGAAAGCTGTCCCCTGGGAGGGTCAGAGAAGCAAGCTGACTTTTGGATGAAGGGTACAACACAATGTCAGGGAGTAGGTGATTTCTTTTCCCTATAGTTCATGGTAGTGATACCTAAATGGGTGGCACAAAATGAGTTCTGGCTTGTTAGACTGATGCTTCTCTTTGCTGCAGGTTTTGAACAAACTGTCTGGCTTACAGGGGTGAGGGAGAGCACCTGACAATGGGTGGTGATGTGCGTGGAGCTCCTACCCTGAACATGGCTTCATGAGATGTCCTGTGGTGGGTCAATGCTTTATCTCATTCCATGGAGCCTTCAAGATGACAAGAAAATATCAAGAGATAGGAGCTTGAGATAACAACATTAAATAACAGAACATGTAACAGGGTAAAACACTGAGAAGAAATGGACCAATTCATTGTTTCCTCCCAAGAGAGACTGTGACACTAGTTTTAAAAAGTGGCAAAGTCCTTTCTCTACATACATGCTTGGAGATACCCCAAACTTAGAGATTCTGAAGTAGGCCAGGAAATTCACTTATTGCACGATGCTTGGCAGGGAACAAATGACGCTGATTTTTTTTTTTTTAACTGAACTCTCTCAAGAAAATGTTTTATGAAAAATTTCATTTATAGTTTTAGCCACAGGCAGGGAGTTTTAAGGGATGGAAAAGTTTTCACACACTTTAGACAATGAAACTATACTTTCGGATGTATGTGATCAACTCAACAGTTGTTGACAACACAACCGAACATCAGAAACTAAACCAGCAAATAGGCACAAAATAAGGCAAGTGGGTTAAATAGTTGAAAATTGGTTAGAAAACATGCAAAAATAATACTGAGTTTTCTTTTAAAAAGTTTTAAACCGTCATTAAATGTTTCTTTTTGTAGAAATCTGAAGAGTTCTGCGTCTGAATTTGAAATTGGACTTTATAAAGCCTAGAAAACAGAGGAGGCGGTGCCCTGCCCTTGTCAGTTGTTGTTCTCTTTGGTGGTGATGGTAACCAGCTGCTTGGCAGCCTTGGCGATGTCGTACGCACACTGGATGACCTGCTGTGTGACCAGCTGAACGTCTGTGGGTGAGCCGGGGTCCCCTGGGAGGGTCTTCTTGCACTCTGACTGCAGTCGGTAGGCACTGGACGTCAGTAAACGAAGGGAAGTCCTCACCATATCAGACTTGGGTTTCTAAAAGGAAAAAGACAGCCGTTTACTCTGAACTGCAGGGCAGACATCCAAAAGCAGGGGACAAACATTCTTCTAAAGCAAACCAAGCTGCTCCCCAGAGTGAAAGGCGGTTTGGTCCTGCCCTTTCTCAAAGGGGTGCTTCACACACTCCAAGCTTTGCAGCCCACAGTGTAAGAGATGCTGAAATATTCTGATTCAAAGGTCAAAGTGCATGCAGGGTAATTTTAGTAGTATGTGGTATTTTGAGGTAGTTTTTGAAAAATATTAATCCATGTGGGTAAAATATTCCAGAAAATCCTATAAATTTTAAAATTTGCCTTTTAGCACGACTTGTATATCCTTGTCTTATTAAATCAACATTCATGCAGAACAAAAATATTTCAAAGCTCTATACGACTGCATATTTTATTTTATTTTACTTTTTTTGAGACTGAGTTTCACTCTTGTTGCCCAGGCTGGAGCGCAATGGCACGATCTTGACTCACCGCAACCTCCGCCTCCTGGGTTCAAGCGATTCTCCTGCCTCAGCCTCCTGAGTAGCTGGGATTACAGGCATGCACCACCACGCCTGACTAATTTTGTATTTTTAGTAGAGACAGGGTCTCTCCATGTTGGTCAGGCTGGCCTCGAACTCCCGACCTCAGGTAATCTGCCTGTCTCGGCCTCCCAAAGTGCTGGGGTTACAGGCGTGAGCCACCACACCCGGCCTCGACTGCATATTTTAAAACTGCATGTGCTACAAAAAAGCTAATGTAATATATAGGTCATAAAGAAGTTTCTTGCTGTTCATTTAAAAGGATTTAAACCAAGTGAGTAGGAAGTGACTTACTTTGGGGAATAATGCTGCCATTTCTGTAACAGCTACGTGTATCCTCTCTGAGCAGGGAATATAACTGCAAGAATATTGAAGAAGTTATTCAATGACAGTAAAAATGATTCAGAGGCAAAGAGTACTCAAGTGCTAGAACAGATTCTGTTTACATTCCCTTCATGAAGGGGCTGGGGCTGCAGCCAGCCGTGCATCCCACACCACCAGAGGGCACATGGTTATAAAGCAGGACTCTCATTGCTTCCTAAAAGTTCAATCTGATGAAAAGTCTCCAGGTATGAAATATGGCAACATACACTCTTGGTCAGGTGAGGCCACACAACAGTACAGAAACATAATTCACCCCTCCTCACGTCAGTCATTTACTTCTCATGTGTTTCATCGTCCCAATTTCTAGAAAGAGAAAGGATTTCCATGCAAAAGGCCACAGAAGTGAAAAATAAAGGACTGAAAAAATTCCTTAAAATTAGAATTGGAGTCTCTCAAGTAGCTGGAACTTCAGGCATGCACCACCATGCCTGGCTGATTTTTAAATATTTTTTTGTAGAGGAGTCCCACTATGTCGCCCAGCCTTGTGTTGAACTCCTGGATTCAAGTGAATCTCTTGCCTCAGCCTCCAAAGTGCTGGGGTTACAGGTGTGAGCCACGGTGTCCAGCCCTTTCCCCATTTTTTAAACCATGAAGTTGGCTTCTGAATAGATTGTCATAAGCAACTTATGTACTTCACCTTTGTAACAAATCTAGTTTCAAAACTATTATAATTAAAACTGTCGGCCGGGCGCAGTGGCTCACGCCTGTAATCCCAGCACTTTGGGAGGCCAAGGTGGGCGGATCACCTGAGGTCAGGAGTTTGAGACCAGCCTGAACGACATGGTGAAATCCCGTCTCTACTAAAAATACAAAAAAATTAGCTAGGCATTGTGGCGCATGCCTGTAATCCCAGCTACTCAGGAGGCTGAAGCAGGAGAATCGCTTGAACCCGGGAGGCAGAGGTTGCAGTGAGCCAAGGTTGTGCCACTGCACTCCAGCCTAGGGGATAAAAGCGAGACTCCGTCTAAAAAAAAAAAAAAAAGACTGCCTACATTTTAAATTAAACCATTACATTTCAAGAAAATGGTTTATAGTATCCAAAAATGCCTTCATAGGAAATCCTGACTTCTACCTTTGTGAGCAATTAGAATCACAAACCATTTAATAACAAAAATTCCAACATATATGGAGTTATTTAACTTGTAAATATGAAGGGGCAACAACCTATCTGGTCACACAGATTTCAGAAAGAGAAAAAAGCAATGTCCACAGCCGTCACATGTATCATGCATACTAATAAACTGTGTGTCTGTTAATATCACAGTGACTGAGAACCACACTGAAGTTTTTTGTTTTTTTTTTTTGAGATGGAGTCTCGCTCTGTCGCTCAGGCTGGAGTGCAGTGGTGCAATCTCGGCTCATTGCAACCTCCGCCTCCTGGCTTCTCCGCCTCCCGGCTTCAAGCAATTCTCCTGCCTCAGCCTCTCGAGTAGCTGGGATTACAGGTTTGCGCCACCACACCCGGCTAATTTTTGTATTTTTAGTAGAGATGGGGTTTCACCATGTTGGTCAGGCTGGTCTTGAACTCCTGACTGCTCCACCCGCCTCGGCCTCCCAAAGTGTTGGGATTACAGGCGTGAGCCACTGTGCCCAGCCAGTGAAGAGTTTTATATTTTGTTGTTTATGGTTTCATTTTTGAGAAATACGATTCACCCTTTCCTCCTGCTGCACAGAGAAGGAATCTTTCCTAAGGCCATCTCTCAAAAGCTCACTCATTATGAACTATTTGGGGAAGTCCTCGACGAGATAGAAAAGCAAGCACACCCAGATTAATGAGGAAGCCCTCCTCCTCTAACAGGAGTCCACATTCACAACTTCACATTGGTATCTTTCCTCAAAAAGGTTTTCGTGCATAATATGTCATAATCCCTGAATTGTATGTGTGCCTGTGTGAGGGCAGGAGTGAGGCTGGAGGCCCAGGAGACAAGACCAGACTTCAGGAAGGTCAGGGGCTGGGGTTGCTTACATGGATCAAGAGGAGAAAACAAGAGAAAAAGGCATGGGTTTAATTCGTACAATTCAAGATTATAAATAAAAGCATCTTGGGTATCTAAGTATCCAGAAATTTTAATATAGCATTGAACAATTTATGAAATATAAATTCTCTAGACCAATTATGGTTTTAAACCAAAAGAATGAGCTAAGGATTAAAATCTCTGCATCATTCTCTCATGGTCTTAAAACAAAAAAGGAAATCAGATCATTATATGTGTTGTTGAATGGATTTGTAAATTTTAAACAAAGAAAGAAAAAAAATAAAGAAATTTCCCAAATTGTACCAAGCACCATATTGCATCTTTGAAGTAGAAATGGCCTCAGGGCAGATATTTGTATTTTTGACAAAGACAGCAATATAAGGCAAGCACATTTTAGTTTGAAATACAAGCACAGCACTTCTGAACTAGAGGAAATGAAAAGCGAAGCACATTGACAAACGGGGTCACGGTGCTCGGGAAGGAAGTGTTATTGAATCATGATTACATTAAACGCTGTCAAAAACTTTGGCCAAGCACGGTGGCTCACACCTGTAATCTCAGCACTTTGAGAGGCTGAGGCGGGTAGATCACTTGAGATCAGGAGTTCGAGACCAGCCTGGCCAACATGGTGAAACTCTGTCTCTACTAAAAATACAAAAAAATTAGCCGGGCATGGTGGCGTGCACCTGTAATCCCAGCTACTTGGGAAGCTGAGGCAGGAGGATCGCTTGAGCCAAGGAGGCGGAGGTTGCAGTGAGCAAGATCGTGTCACTGCTCTCCAGCCTGGGTGACAGAGCAAGACTCTGTCTCAAAAAAAAAAAAAGCTCTGTACTTTGGAAAGCCACGGGATACTTTGCTTTCTGTAATCACATATGAAGTCACTCACTGCCAAGACTATGGTTCTAAGCAAAGTGAGTGTGCTTGTAACCCGTGGGGTCCCAAAGGCGTGGTATGAAGAGAATGCCTGGGAAAGGAGGGAGGAGGAAGCCAAATAATTAGACAGTTTTTATCGAAGGAGGCTTAAAAGTTATGCATGTTTCTCTTTTTCTCTGAGGAGCTTCCAGCAGTCCCTCCAGAAGACTAACTCTTATCTTTCAATAAACATGGATTATTCCCTCTTTCCTAGTGGGAAATAAGGACATTGGGAGATGTGTGAGCCATATAAAAAAGGGTACGGAAAGGGGAGGTTGGCCCAGTAGTGCCAGGACTACAAAAGGGAATACAAAGGCCCAGATGCATGTCTGTGTGGAAGAAGAAAACAGAGAGAAGAGTAAACAGCACAGCATCCCTTGAATACTTTTTGCTCGTGCAAGGCGTGAAGAAAGTTCTTCACTGAAGTCCTAAACTTTGCTGACCTAATGAAAAGAATGAGATTTTTCTTGGGTTTGACTGAACTCTGCTGGTTTAGCTAATGTTTTATGAGTGTCTACATCCTGCCAACCATGGGAAGCTAGGATGTTACCCCAAGCAGTTCGCAACTCACCGGAAGTTCTCAGAGAATTCACTCTCAAAGAACAAAAGGCTAAGTTGGAGCAAGAGCCAGTCCCTTCCTCAGGGTAAGAATTAACCACAGGACGTGCTTCTAGTCAGAGTAAACAGCCTCCCCTCTCATGTGCAGAGATGGATTTGGGTGATGATGAGATCAACTTTATTTATTTTGAGACAGTTTCGCTATTGTTGCCCAGGCTGGAGTGCAGTGGCATGATCTTGGCTCGCTGCAACCTCCGCCTCCAGGGTTCCAGAAATTCTCCTGCCTCAGCCTCCTGAATAGCTGGGACTACAGGCACATGCCACCATGCTCAGCTAATTTTTGTGTTTTTCATAGACACAGGGTTTCACCATATTGGTCAGACTGGTCTCAAACTCCTGACCTCAGGTGATCCACCTGCTTCGGCCTCCCAAAGTGCCGGGATTACAGGTGTGAGCCACTGTGCCCAGCCCAGGATACCTTTTGTGTCAGCGGCCTTGTCCTTAGCCAGACCAGGGTATAGCCATGGCCAGAAGCGAGGTATAAGGTAGCCCCTTTCCCCCTCCACCTAGAACTAGCATTGTCACCACCCTAACTATGCCGCAATCCTGTTTCTAGAGGCATTTATTTTCGGAGCTTCATAACAAGATGAAAAAAAAGAAAATACCATGTAAATCAAACAAGACAAAGCAAACCAAAACTGACATTGTTCTTAAGCCTGTTATGTAGACTTGTTTTCAATGACCTTGAAGTCAGCATGCTGGGAATAGCTGCCATTATGAACATGGGCATCATCCCTTTCTGGGTGCATAACTCATGCTCTCCCAAAGCAGGGTCTTCAATCCTGCTTACCTGTCATGTTTATTTTCTTGGGCTGCTCTTAAGAGCTCCTGTATGTTTTTGGTGATCTGTTCAGTCTTCCTGATGACATCTTCGGTGCTAGGGAGAGTGGGGCTTGGGGCCACATGGGGTTCTGCTGTGTCTGGTACCAAGCCATCACCTGGCCACACCATACTTCTTTGCCGTCCCTTTCGGCTTGACCTGTGAACATTAAAGATGCAGTTAAATACAGCAGGTGCTTATCAGCTACCCCTCTGCTTCTAGGAGCCACTTTGTATGCACTGGCTAAATGCATGAGCAGGCTGGTCTCGTCATTTCCTTTATCCTGTCTAGCAGGAGACTCATGGTAAGGCTCTAAAATCGGCTATTTCACTCTACCATAGGGCTGGAAGTGTTGACTCTCACAGGAAGGGTGAAGGAGGGGAAAAGGGAGGGAAAATACCTGGAGCGGGGAGGGTGTTTGTTTATAAAGCCATCCCCAGGTGGGCCAACTCCTTGGATACAAATGCAGAATGTAACCTAATGTTGTCTTCATGATGAAGTGGGGTAATGACTTTAAACACACTACAGACAGCTAGAGACACATAACATGCTGCTACAAAGAAAAAGGCCTTTTGGCAACAATGTGAGATGACAAGACATGTAAACTACGAGCATACGCTTGAATACTTTAAGACTTTATGAGTCTGAAAATAGAGAAAAGGGGTGTGTGTGGTAAACTGCTTCTGCTGGCCCAGGCCTGCCAGGTCTCTGGCCCTGGGGAGCCCCTCCCCTGGCACGCTCGTCCTGTGCATGTACCCCATGCCATCTGGCTCCATGTCGTTGGGAGTGTTGTCGTAGTCACTCTCAGGTGTGCTGTTCTGCTTCTCCAGCCTGGATGCCTACAAGAAAGAAGAGGGACCCTCATGAGTTTGTAACATGAGACCCTTCTCAGGAGTCTTCCCCAGGAATTGTTACCTGTTAGGCTACTGGCCTTCACATCCCAAATCTCATTTGGAACAGGGGACAACTCTCTAGTGAAAATTTAGTAAAAGATGAATATTGGATCCAGAAATGGCCTCTTTCCTTCTTTGCACCATTTTCTTCTTAGCTCAGTGGCCACTTCCTAATCAGATCCTTAGTACAAACTAACAGACATGCAAGGCAACACATCCTCATTTAGTTCTCAAATTTATAACATAATGAGATGCAGTTAAAATACAGGCAGGGTGTGGTGGCTCACACCTGTAATCCCTGTATTTTGGGAGGCTGAGGCAGGACGATTGCTTGAGGCTAGGAGTTTGAGACCAGCCTGGGCAACATTTAAAAAATAAAATAAATAAATAAATAAATAAATAAATAAATAAATAAATAAATAAATAAGCCAGGCATGGTAGCATGAACCTGTAGTCCCAGCTCCTCAGGAGGCTGAGGGAGCACTGCTTGAGCCCAGGAGTTCAAGGTTGCATTGAGCCATGATCGCACCACTGTACTCCAGCCTGGGAAACAGAGTAAGATAAGACCCTGTCTCAGAAACAAACAAAAAAAAACATGCCAGCACTTATATGACCACAGACCTTCAGCACTGGAAGCTACCTTCAGATTATCTGATTGAACCCCATATGAGAAAATGAAGGGCCAAAAAAGCTGGGTGGCCCACCAAAGGCCACAAAGTCTGCAGAAAAACAGGACCAAGCACCAGGTCTCCTGCCTCCTGCTACCTCCAATATTTCATGCCTGGGCTCAAATCTATCCCTTAAAATGTAAAGATTTGGTGCAACTGTGGTGATCAAAAATGGGATACAGATTCAAAAGAGGAATCCTAAAAATGTTTTGAACAAATGGCAGCACTGCTAAACACACAATCTTCTAGGGTGACGAAATTTGAAGGGGACTTTATTCCTTCGAAGGGGACTATGTTCTGAGTATTTCATGAACATTATTTTCCCTATTTATTTCACCCATAATGCTTGAGAACTTCTCTGGAACAGAGATCAGTGAAGGCTAATTTAAAACCTAAACCACTTACCTTATAAAATACAAGTGTGAGCTATTTCTAGCTTTACTCCTTGAATTTCATCCAAGTTAATCAAAACATGTGACTAAGGAGTTTTATTGATGCTGCAATAAAATGTGGCTAAGGACACAGATGTAAACTAAGAGCTTTGTTTAAACATATGGAAACCCTGTAGCTTCATCCAAAAGAGTGGCTACTTTTGAGTAAGTTGGTTTAAGAAGGTCTACATGGCCAGGTGCGGTGGCTCACACCTGTAATCCCAGCATGTTGGGAGGCCGAGGTGGGCAGATCACTTGAGGCCAGGAATTTGAGGCCAGCCTAGGCAACATGGTGAAACGTCATCTCTACTAAAAGTACAAAAATTAGCTGGGTGTGGTAGTGCACACCTGCAGTTCAGCTACTCGGGAGGCTGAGGTGAGATGATCTCTTGAGCCTACGAGGCGGAGGTTGCAGTGAGATGAGATCGTATTACTGCACTCCAGCCTGGGTGACAGAGCTAGACCCTAACTCAAAAAACAAAACAAAACAAAACAAAATAAAACAAAACCAAAAAGAAAAAGAAAAAAAAAAAAAACCCACAAAACTCTACATAAAGCCTGTCACTCCTTACTGATAACACCTGGTGGGTACAGGCAAGGCAGCCGGACCCACGTGGAGGAGCCCCCCTTATTCACACCACACTTTGTTTGCTATCCCCATACACTCTTCTGCTTCCAGGGCGCATGTTCTCTTCTCTGTCGGCTGAGGTCTTCCATCCACACCTCCACGCATGCTGTTTAGTTCCCAGCTGCTCAAATACAAGACACTTGCTGTGGGCTCCTAAAATTCACTATGAACTCGTGCATCCTGCAGCCACTCAAATCCATCTGGCAGATTAAACGTTGGCTTGGAGCCATATGGGGAGTCTGTAAAACTAATTTCTGTAGAATCTACAACTTTGATGATCCCTTTGTTTATATCTCCTACCAATAAGTAGTTCTGCTTCTCTTGCTGCCTTGTTTTGAAGTGGCTTTATGAACAGTCAGTGAGTTTGGCTGCTAGAAGTCTATAGCAGGAAGATCATGGGCAAGCACTGTGGTCTTCCAGAGATGAGCTTAGAAAATGAAAAAGGAAGAAAAACCCAAAACCCTTCTTATCTTTCACAGGGAATGCCTAACTTTTTTCTTTTTTTTTTTGAGATTGAGTTTCACTCTTGTTGCCTGTGGAAAGCTAGGCTCACTGCAACCTCCGCCTCCCGGGTTCAAGCAATTCTCCTGCCTCAGCCCCCTGAGTAGCTGGGATTACAGGCATGCACCACCACACTGAGCTAACTTTGTATTTTTAGTAGAGATGGGGTTTCACCATGTTGGTTAGGCTGGTCTCAAACTCCTGACCTCAGGTGATTTTCCCGCCTCAGCCTCCAAAAGTGCTGAGATTATAGGTGTGAGCCACCGCACCCTGCCAATTTTTTTTTCTTTTTTTTTTTTGAGACAGGGTCTCACTCTGTCGCCTAGGCTAAGTGCAGTGGTACAATCTCGGCTCACTGCAGCCTCGACCTCCCAGACTCAAGCGATTCTCCCACCTCAGCTTCCTGAGCAGCTGGGACCACAGGCCCGTGCCACCACGCTCGGCTAATTTTGTACTTTTTTGTGGAGAGAAGGTCTCACTATGTTGCCCAGCCTGGTCTTGAACTCCTGAGCTCAAGTGATCCTCCAACTTTGGCCTCCCAAAGTGCTGGGATTATAGGTGTTAGCCACCACACCTGGCCCCAACTAACTTTTAAGTTTTATTTTGGTTTTTATATATACACCCACACAGAGGTGTGTGTGTGTATACATATACACATATATGAATAGATAAAAACTTGCATTTACGTAATTATACTGAAAAATTTGCCCAGAGCTGCTCCAGTGGAAAACAAACTAGAAACAGAATTAAACCCAGAAAATTCTACATTTTTATAATGAATCTTTTTTATTTATTTATCTGGAGACACAGTCTTGCTCTGTCGCCCAGGCTGGAGTGCAGTGGTGCAATCCTGGATCACTGTAACTTCTGCCTCGGCCTCCCAGGTTCAAGCGATTCTCCTGCCTAAGCCTCCCAAGTAGCTGGGACTACAGGCACCCACCGCCATACCTGGCTAATTTTTTGTATTTTAATAGAGACAGGGTTTCACTGTGTTGCCCAGGATGGTCTCAAACTACCGAGCTCAGGCAATCCACCTGCCTCGGCTTCCCAAAGTGCTAGGATTAGAGGCGTGAGCCACCATGTCTGGCCTTTATAATGAATCTTTTTGCCTTCCCTGATGAAAATGTGATAAATCGCAAATCAAATGCATTACCCTCAATGATCAAAAGTACCAAGTTTCATTTAAACATTTTAGAAGAGTAGTGACTCATATACCTAATAAATGCATTTGGTAAATGTTTTTTCAAGTATGGAAAACAACATATAGCAGCAACCACCCAGGAAATCAGTTACTTACACGTTAGTTAAGTCCTTCCATCGTTGTCAACAAAAGCATATGTACAGAATTTCAGTGTAGCCAGCATTTAATTGTATCAAAATTATTATAAACATGCAGAGCCAAAAGCTATTGGTTAAGAGTGCTGCTCTCTCAAAGCTGTTAATAGGAAGGTTACCTTACAGCTGGTGCTGGTTCAATGTATTTAATAGGTTTGCAGTGTTCTCTGAATAAAGACACGCCATAAAAATCTAAACTCATGATGAAGCTGTCAGGAACAATCAGGGTGATCAGTTTAAATGATTTTTGTACAAAACTCTGTCTCAGCAAGCAGTCCTTGCAATGATTTTTAAGGCTACCATACAAATTAAAAAACAAAAATTTCACAGTAGACAAAAGAGGTTTGACTTACAAAATTTCTAATGAGATATTTAATCACTGTCTAACTGTCCTTTAGTTGTATCTGGGCTATTTTAATGAAACATTACAGTTCAATTTCAGAACTGCTCAGGAGACTTTTTTTTTTTAAGACAATCTCACTCTGTCGCCCAGGCTGGAGTGCAGTGGTGCAATCTCGGCTTACTGCAACCTCCACTTCCCAGGTTCAAGGGATTCTTGATTCTCGTGCCTCAGCCTTCCAAGTATCTGGGATTACAGGCATGCGCCACCACCCGTCGCTAATTTTTGTATTCTTAGTAGAGACGGGTTTTGCCATGTTGGCCAGGCTGGTCTCAAATTCCTGGGCTCAAGTGATCCACCCACCTTGGCCTCCCAAAGTGCTGGGATTACAGGCATGAGCCACTGCACCCAGCCGAGACTTTAAGTACAATGTATCAATAATTTTTTTTTTTTAGTACAGTAATTCCTTTTTTTTTTTTTTTGAGACAGGGCCTCACTGTGTTGTCCAGGCTGGAGTGCAATGGCACAATCATGGCTCACTGCAGCCTCGATCTCTCATGGTGGGCTCAAGTGATCCTCCTATCTCAGCCTCCCAAGTACCTGGGACTACAGGTGCACATCAACACACCCGGATAATTTTTTATATTTTTTATAGAGATGGGATTTCGCCATGTTGCTGAGGCTGGTCTTGAACTCCTGGGCTCAAGCAATCCACCCGCCTAGGCCTCCCAAAGTGTGTGAGTCACTGCACTCGGCTGAGAATTCTTAATAGACTGAAAGTGAAGTGAAGAATTCCAAAAGGGTCAGGGCATGGTGGCGCATGCCTGTAGGCCCAGCTACTCAGAAGCCTGAAGTGGGAGGACTGCTTGAGCCCATGAGTGTGAGGCTGCAGTACGCTATGACCATGCCTGTAAATAGCTACTGTACTACAGACTGGGCAACATGAGACTCTGTCTCTAAAAAATAAAAAATACAAAAACGAATCCTGAAAGGGCCTTGGTAATCCATATGCCACTGGAACTAGGAAAGAAAGGCTCTCCATAATTCCTAGGTGTGGAGGGAATGGCAAAGGCCCAGTGCAAACCCCACCTTGCCTGTAAAGGTGGTCCCTTACCCACAGCCACCTTCCTCCTCTTACCTTACATTACCCTTCCATTAAAAAAGAGATGGAGCCAGAACTGGGACGTGGATTTTCAAAGCCTGTGCTCTTTCCACGGCTTTCCCAGGTTGTGGTCATGTACCACTCTTTATGCATGAAAGTATTTTTTAATTGACAGTGCCTTTGGGAGCAGGGGCTGTGCCAGCTAAGTCCTTAGGACCCTTTCATTGACTTACCAAAACGCTGTGTATGGAGGAGGTGCTTAATACTTACTGCCTGACTACTCTAAAAGGGGCTTACCTGAATCATGCGCTGCTATTGAGACCATAAATTATACACCAGTAGGTGAGGTTTAACCAACCCGTACAAGTGAACAGCTTTAGGTTAACAGCTGCTTGCACAGCTCCAATGCCACAAGGTGTTACAATTCTGATTCAAGATGCAGGGACTTGTAAACCTTGGTTTGTCAGCACTTGTGGTGCTGACATAAAATGTGTCACAGGTTAAAAAAAAAAAAAGGCATGACATTTTAGTACTTCAGCGAGTCCACATACAGCAGTTTCAATCTGACAACTGTAGCCCTGAACAAATTGAACAAATTTGGCCTATTATAATATCTAACCAGCAGCCAGCTAATTTTCTGGTTGTTTAAAAAAACAGTTTGCTCAGAATAAATGCTGTAGGGTGATTTGCAAACTTTGTTAAATATGACGTGAACATGAGCAGTATGGGGTTAGAGAAAGGGAGGCGCCCTCGATGGGTGAGCGTGCATGTGCACGAGTGTGAGCCTGATGCACTGTGAGAAACCAGGAGGAAGTGCTGCCTCATGCAGGACGGAAGGGCAGTTAGCGAGGGACAGGAGGGCCAGAGCCCAAGCACAAAGCGCCCAGGAGCACGGCCCCTCCTCCAGAGAGCAGACCATTCAGAATGTACTTAACCCTTCGGGCGCTTTCATCCCTCGACCAGGAAAGTGTGGAGGGGAAGGAAGGCAGAGATGAAGAGGAGGTCACAAGTGCACTCCTCCCGATCTGGAATGGGAAAGAGAAACACACTCGGGAAAATACAAAACAAACCAAAAACCTACCACCTTGCCAGCTTCAGTAAAAGAATCCTGGAACACCACACATTATGTGACGTGAGTGCTGCAATCTCAGTGGCCACCAGTGACAGGACCCCAGAGATGCTTAAACCCTTGGTGAAACACCTCCTGGAAATTACTCTGAATTTAATAAGGCTGCTTTTCCATAAGGGAAATACCTAACATAATTTGTCAAACTTGTCAATAATTTTTTAATGGATACTATGAAATGCATATTTGTTTTTCAATCAGGACTGATGTGAAATGAGAAACTATAAAAATGATTCTAAGTTGCTATACACAATCTAATTTTTAGTACAATTACAGTGCCTTCCTGATATATCTTTATATTCTAATTTTTTCTAAAATAAGTACACTGAAAAATAACAAAGCTGCTTTTCCTAAATTTTGTCTTCAGCTATACAAAAATAAGATTCTTAACTTAGGGTGGGCACGGTAGCTCACACCTGTAATCCTAGCACTTTGAGAGGCCGAGGCGGGCGGATTGCCTGAGCTCAGGAGTTTGAGACCAGCCTGGGCAACATGATGAAACCCCGTCTCTACTAAAACACAAAAAAATTAGCCAGGCACAGGACCATGTGCCTGTAGTCCCAGCTACTCAGGAGGCTGAGGCAGGAGAACTGCTTGAACCCAGGAGGTAAAGGTTGCAGTGAGCTGAGATCACACCACTGCACTCCAGCCTGGGTGACAGAGCGAGACTCCATCTCAAAAAAAAAAGATTCTTAACTTAGTTCAGTGGCATTCCCATTACGTCAAATGTATCAAATCAATTGCCTTAGAATGTTAAACCCAAATATCTTAAAAAGAATCTGAGATAACAGACTCCCAATTATAGTAAAACAATATTGTAATTTTACCACACTGAAAATTGACAAAATTAAACTAGGGTTTAATTTACGAAACCATGTCCTTGCTTTGCATCTACCTTGAGAATTTTTTTGGAAACTCCCATAAAATTTGACTGAAGAAATAATAAACTTTGACACTCAAAAAGACAAATACTACCCTCTGAAAAAGCATCACATGAAAAAGTTTAAATGTAACATCTTGGCAGAACACATATTTTTATAATAAAGTAATCCAGAAGAAATATATTTGAAAACCTTATAACACAGTATGTATCCCAATGCAAAATAAGATTGTAAGAACCCTGCTGCAGAACACAATCTCTGGAATTCCGTGCTTCTAAGACTGATGTAGAGTATTACATTTCCTTTTCTGAGACAACAAAGCCACACTTCCCCCACCACGGGGGGAGGAGCAGGATGCAGAAGCGAACCTAGCAGGCACACTGAGCACACATGGAGAGGCTGCGGAGGCCTGGAGTCTTCCAGCCTTGCCTGGGTACCTGGGCCACAGACTCAAGGCCACCTGCTTGAGGAGGAGCTGAAAAGACGTCTTGGATTCTAAGGGCTCCAGTACTTAAAGGGGCACATCCCTGTCTAGCTCCAAGAAGGCAACACTTCCTTCTGAGAGTGAAATTTATGATTTATTTTTGTTTTTGGAAGTAGAGAAGGAAGGAAGCTTTACCAAAAAAAGTTCCAACACTGGCTGGTTGAGAAATAATCATGGATGTGGGGGAGAAAAAAGAAGCAGTTCGGGCAAGAGCCAGAATCCCCAACTTGGTTAGGAAACCATCAGCCCATGGCCCTGTGTGCTTGTGGGAATATCGCAAGCATCTGTGGACATGTTAATACAGCAAACACAATGGTAACTCTCTTAGTCCAATTTGGCAAAGCAGAGCTGTGGGGACCTGTAGGTTCAGAAGAGGGAACAGAGTAGTTAGGCTGCATAGAGTGAACAGCAGAAGCGCCAGTGGTGTTACTTACGTGCGCGGGGAAGGGCTGGAGTCTCGTCCTGCTCTCTTCGGGGCGGCTTGCTTCTCCCATTGGGAGATACGGTTTCTGACCTGATCCGGTCTCGTACATGGACATGGGCCTACTGCCCCGGGCAGACGGACGTCTCTTTAAGGAAGAGTGGTTGGAAGTGTCTGTGTACTCAGAACCAGTTTGCACCTGATATACATTGGTTGTGGCCTGTTTCCTGAGGTTCGAATTTTCACTCTGGAGTGTTTGAAGCTGAAAGAAATGTTTGGCAGTGGGACTGTGTTTTTTTACAGCAAGCAGAAAAAGCAAACACCAAGTAAATGAAAACAACTACCAGCTTTAAACAATAAGGACAGTAACAGCTAGCCGGGCTGAAAGTAAAAAGCCAATACAAACAAGGACCCTTTCTTCTGGATTGGGTGAAACACAATCAACTCCCTTCATCACGTGGCAAATTAAACAGCTTCATTTCTGAATGCGGAAAAGTTGTGGTTTGGACTTCCTCAAAACAAAATGTCTAACCACTTAAAAATTTGTCATGGTGGGGCTGGGAAATGTTTGCAGGCAAGCTGTACACTGGATTATTCTAAGGCTGTTTCAAGCAAGAGTTCGAGATCATTAAAACATCATTTAGGTAACTTGCTTTTCAAATGAGCCCTGAGCAATTTGCAAAGGCCAAAAATGACAGCAGACACCATGGAAGCAGCACAAAGATGACTAGGGTTGCTTTGCAAAGCAAGAAAGACAGAAGTTCAGCTTATGAAAAATCAGATCACCTATTGCTTTCCAAAAAGCCAACAAGAAAAATTATGATCAACAAGTTTTTATTACATAATACTCTTGATATTCCAAACAATTCAGCACTTTGTAAAAAAAAAAAAAAAGAAAAAAGAGAAAACCGGATCATGGTAAGTTTGCTATATTAACATATCACGAAGAAAACTGGAAACCTATTGATCTATGGAATTGACATCTTCGCATGGATGCTCCACGCAGCACGCTTGCTTCCGTCTGGTGAGTGATCATCTTTTGGCCAGGGCTGGAATATTTGGCCTTTCTCTCCTTTGGCTTTGTCACCCAAAAAACACGACCTCAGTGGTGTCAGCTTTGAACATGCTAATCTGCCTGGCACCACCCCATTTTAGAGACTGTCACTTGGAGGCCCTGAATGCTCCTTCCATTCCTCACATGCAGGCTGCTCCATGGTGCTGGATGGATTAGAGTTAAGGGGTCAGCAGGGAATCGTGTTACTCTTTGGCATCTGGCATTTTAAACACCATTCACCACGTCCATTCTGCGCAGGGTCCTTCCCTTCTGGTGCGCCTTCATCTTCCATGGACATTTTATAAGCTGGGTGTGGTGTGAGTTCAGCTGTCTATTCTTTGACAGAGATTGTAAAATCTGACCAAATTCCCCACCACTGCCAAGGTTTAAGTCCACAAGCAACTGTTTGCACCAGAAGATCATTACTTTTTCAGTAGCAAACCCATTCAATGTTAGGAGTTACTTTCAATTTTTATTTAGAAAGCACCAATCTGTGAAAAATACACCAATAGTAGTTGCTCCTCTTCATTAATTAGCATCTTTTCCAAGCAACTGTTAAATGTGAAAGATCAGATACAAATCATGCTACTTTGTCAACTTTATGTATATTAAAAACTTTACCCAACTTTGAAATATAATCAATACATCTTTGCTAAATAAACAAATTCCATATACTTTATATTAATCATGCCAAACTGCTGTGAAAGTGTGACTTACTGCCTCTTCCACAAAAAGACCACTCATTCTGTTTCCTTGAAGAGCAAGCCATTACAGAATGATAGAATGCTTTTATATCACAAAGGCTGGCAGGGTATAGCTCATATCTGCAATTCCCTTTCCAGGGAAAGAACAGCTGCAAAGCAGCTGACAAAGCAGCCCTGAACATTTCTACATTCCAGGATACAGACAGGCATGAAGTGCCTGTTGAAACTATTCATTAGAGAACCCAGGGCCTAGAGTGAAGTGGTCAAGGTTCAAGGACTGAGGTGTGTAACTGACACAGGTCCCTCAATGGGGCACTGGTGCATGTGATCACGTGTTTGTCTGTATAAAAAGCCTCTGTGGCAGTTATTTAGTTAAGGCCTTGAAATCTGAAACTTTATCCTAACACTTTTCATGCCTGGATTTTGTCTGAATGTGTTCTCATGAGCACAAGTTCTTGGTCTCAATTTTTAAAAATGTTAGTACTCTGTATTTAGAGAGATGTCTTCACATAAATTTTAATGATGTTTATCTTAATAAGAACCAGGCTACACTTTTTTATTTGGAAGGAGTATAAGGGAAAATAAAAAGTTATAGACAATTCAATAGTTTCAGAAATCAAAAGCACTTCTAAGAATTGATGAGATAATCAATAAGCAAAAGCAAATAATTTCACTTGCATTTCTCAAAGAAGCTCAAGACATTTGCTTTCAGAGATAATGAGGCTCTCTCTGGTGATTTCCAAAAATACTAAAAGAAGCATTGTTAGATTTTAAAAGGTGATGTGCAGCAGATTGATTTACAGTGGCAAAATCAGCATGTTTCAGAAATAGTCACCTGGTCAAAATTATTAGTCCAATTAATGGAACAAACTATAATCCACTAAATAAAATATATTCCAAAGAAGGCAAAGAAAATACAGGTCCTGTATGTTATGACAAAGGGGCTCTCGGTCTGTCTCGTTTACAGCTGCACAGCAGCCCTAGACAGGGCTGGGAGACACAGAACAAGTGTCTGTTCGTTTAAGGCTAGCTGATCTTAAGCATTCTTCATTCCCTGCTACTATAGGCATTAGAGCCATTTATTTCAAAAAGTCTCAAAAATGCTCTAGAAGTCAACATCAAAAGAATCCTAGACCAAACTCCAGGCAAAAGTGCACAGCAATTTCCTTCCCTAGTAAATAGAGGGGCATGGGCCCCTTTTTAGTTCTTCCACCTTCCTTTAGGAAGCAGCACTGAAAAGAGTCCAGGCACACATGGAGTGTGCCATGTCCTCAGGTCTTGAAAATGATTTGAAAACCTTACTTCTCAAATGACAGCCTAAAGACATAGATTATATATTTCATTTTGTTTCTGGTTAAGTAAAGTGTCCAAATCTCATTTTAGAGCTGAATGATGAGTGATACCCACAAAGTCATGGGCAAAATTTGCAATTTTTCGAATTCCCTTACTTAGCCTTCTCATAAAGAGTTGCATACACAATCCCCCTCCTACTAAGGGTATTCCTTGCTACCATCAACCACACTCCTTTTAGGGATTAATATATTCACACGGTTCTGATTCTCTCAAAAGGTAATGAATGAGAAAATGCTGAGCAAATGAGATTGTTTTTTACCAGTGTGCAGCTCTTCCTAGTACAAATGAAATGTTTTTTCTTATTTTTTGAGAACCTACTCTGTGGCAGGCCCTCCTGTAGGCTCTGGGGATAATACAAGTTAGTAGTAAAAACTGGTGAGCAATAAGGTGGGGATGTGGGATAGGGCTGCCAGGGTGGGAGCAGGGTTTGAATGCTGATAAACATGCCCCTGCCCAGGGCTCTCATTGGCTCTGTCTCCATGGTGTGATCATCCTTCCCTAGCAATGGGAAGAAACCCCATCCAGGTTTCCAGGAAGCACAGAATAGTGCAAGGGTTATTCTAATGGGCACAAATGCTTAAATAGATGTTAGGTTTCTCCTACCTGGGGAACTTACTCTGGATATATTTCATTTTAAATATCCAAATACATCCTGCTTCAAAAAGACAACTTGGCCCAAAGATTTCTAAGGCTGTTACAATAACTGTTTTTCTTTCCTCGGACCACATCACAGTGCCTGAGATTCTTCCTTGTACTATGGGATTAAAGCGTCAACCGTCCTGGCATTTATTAACATGTTACCTTTTTCTGCATAATTCTCAGCTCGTCACTCAAGTTGTTATTCACCTTCATTAGCTGCTGTATCTTGGCCTCAGAAGCCACTAGAGCGTTTTTGACCTCCATAAATTCCTGTACAGTGACTGGTCCATCTGATAAATCTGAATCTAGGCTCTAAAAATAAATTGGGAAAACGTTCACAATCTGAGATGACGAGAACATTAAAGACTAACAGCTCAAGAATTTCAAATTCTGACCAAGCCAGCTGAATTGCAAAGTTAGTCAAACCAAATCAAGGCCTCTGAGAGTAATGCAAAACTAAAACATAAAAGTAGGGTCACTATCCTATTTAAAAAATTTGAAAGTCAGTATTTTCTAATAGAACAGGCAGTGAGGCTACACATCTATGCTGACAATGACTGTCTAAGGAGGTCTGTCCTGTCTTGTAAGCCTTTCTCTCGTTCACTCGTTTTGTTTTTATTCATTCTTTCATTAATTCATTCATTCCAACATTTTCATTGAACATTAGGCAGTGTTCTAGGTGCTTGGGATATATTAGAAAAGAGACAAAGATTCCTGCTTCCATGGTGTTTATATTCCAACAGCATGAGAGAGTATATATATTGCATGATTGAGGGTGATGAGTGCTGTGGGAAAAGATAAGACAGAGCAGGGTAGGGGGCTGCATGTTAAGCGGGGAGCTGGGGTAAGCCTGTGAGTGGGTGAGAGGTGAGCAGAGCCCCAGGAGGTGAGGGGATGAGTCACATGAATCAGGAGGAAGAACATTCCAGGCTGCAGTGGAGCTCAGCTAGAGGGAGCAGGTGTGTGGGATGGATTGGGCAGGAGGCCAGGCGGTTGACAGAGGGCCTGGTCACAGAGGGTCTTGGAATGACCTCGGCTCTCACTGAGTGAACCAGGTGGCTTCCGGGAAGTCTGTGCAGGGGTGTCCCCTGCATCTGCTAGTGACGCCATCTTTCTCACAGTCATGTGGGCCGAAGAACTCCAAACAAATCTTCTATAAGTCTATCTCCCCACTTCAACCTTCCGACTTATTGCCAAGACTTTTCTATTCTACCTTCCTATTCATCCATTCTCAAATGATTGCCAAGCCCCTCTGTGGGTGTGTCCTGGAGGTCAGCAGAGGGTGCATAGCCTGGGGTCCTGCCGCCCTCTCCCCCAGCTCACACTCTGGTGCCGAGGTCTCTCCCACCCGCACCATCCTAGCATGGGTCCTTCGGTGGCCTGCATCAGCTCCAGTATGGATCTCTCCCTCCACTCTCTAACCCACCAGAAGAGTCCTCCCCAGACATGGCATCCTGGGCTCTGCACTGCCTGTGAGGCCCACTCTCTTCCATCGGGTGTCATACCCCTCCTGCTGCAACTTCGAGTCCCAACCTTTTTAGGCTGTCCCTATGCATGACCAGCTTCCCCTTAGATGCCCTGGTTTCACTCTCTTTCTGACTCCTCCACATGCCCCAATCCCAAGCGTCCCTTGAGGCGCATCTTAAGAGCTGTCCTATGACACAGCCCCACCTGATGCTCCCAGCCATAGGTTCTCTCTCTGCTCACTCCCTCAGCCTGTGTGTGCTTCGTATGACACACATCACTTTGTGCCTTCTCCTGCAGTTCTCTCTCTCCTAGGCAATGAGAGCCTCACAGGAAAGGGACGAGGCCTCATTCAGGAGAGTAATATCCAGAGAAGTCACTCAGTAAACACTTGTTGAATGAATAAAACACACCAATCACTCCTCACAAGTTTTATAAAGTCTCAACTGCAGCAGGGCTGTGATGCAGGGACAAGGATCCCTATTTTAAAACCATTTAACCTTGTTTCACCTTTGCTTGGCCTGAGCTAGTAACAAACCCAACCTCACTGCACAGCAGCTTTGGCAGGGCTAGCCTTCAGCTGATGCGTGCTTGCCCTTCCATGGGACGCATGGCCTCTCACCTTCTGACGGTTTGTTTTGCTTGCAGTGGTTTCCAAATCTGTGTCTTCGTCTGATGCCACGCTGTCATAGTCGGGCTGATCGTTGTCTTGACTCTCAACGCTGTGCTGGTTATTGATGGTTTTCAGTATGAGCTCCACATTGTCTATCAATAAAAGCAAACAACTTTACTTCAGGCTTAAAACATTGCTTTTCTTCCAAAAAACTACGGAGAGGATTTTTTGGTTTAGCCATTTAAAAGACTTAAAGGGCTGAATGCTGTGCTCTTGCCTGTAATCCCAGCATTCTAGGAGGCCAAGGAGGAGAACTGCTTGAGGCCAGGAGTTTGAGACCTACCTAGGCAACACAATGAGACTCCATCCCTACACAATAATTTAAAAATTATCCAGGCCTGGTGTCACAGGCCTGTAGTCCCAGCTACTAGCTACTCAGGAGGCTAAGACAGGAGGATTGCTTGAGCCCAGGAGATTGAGGCTGCAGTGAACCATGACTGCACCACTGTACTCCAGCCTGGGCATCAGAGTGAGGCCCTGTCTCTAAGAGCAAAAACAAAGACAAAAACAAAATGAACAAGGACTGAAAGAAAATGACAGAAATGGCAATGTTATATTCACACCAATACAGAGATAACAGAAAAAGTTTTCAACCAGGTGGACAGCTACATAAGAGACTCCAGCATTCCTCTCATCTACCTGCCAAATATGGGCAAATTAAACAGATGGCTTAGGAAGGAACTGCTCAGATAAAGAAGGCAGGTTCCCAAGTTTCTAGAGATAGAGCCTAGCTCCAGGTCATGAAGATAAGGCTGTAGGTAATGGAAGATAAACTGTAATTCTATGAATACCTATAACATATTTACAAGGTAATGTCAATCAAAACAGAAAGCAAATTGTTAAACTGGAGCCAGAACCTAGGCACTCAAAGAATAGAAGCATTGGGCCGGGCGCGGTGGCTCACACCTGTAATCCCAGCACTTTGGGAGGCCGAGGCGGGCGGATCACGAGGTCAGGAGATCGAAACCATCCTGGTTAACACGGTGAAACCCCGTCTCTACTAAAAATACGAAAAATTAGCCAGGTGTGGTGGCGGGCGCCTATAGTCCCAGCTACTCAGGAGGCTGAGGCAGGAGAATGGCATGAACCCGCTTGCAGTGAGCCAAGATCACGCCACTGCACTCCAACCTGGGCGACAGAGCAAGACTCCGTCTCAAAAAAAAAAAAAAAAGAATAGAAACATTGGCATTTAGTCAATTACCTGCATCTCAGTGAGAGAAAGAGATAGAGGAGAATGAATCAAACAAATACACATGTGCATGTTGCAGGGAGTGTCTATTCCATAGGGAGCAGGGATTATTCTAGAGGATCTAATACACTTTGAACAAAAGATTTCACAAACTACCCAAGTCTCTCTGATTTCTTTCAGGCAACTCAAACTCTGACTTCTAATATTGTTTCCCAGAGATGTTGAGGAAACAATGGATGGATGATATCTGGGTGATGAATTGTGGTTATTTAAAAGGACTAGGTCCTAGCTGGGCACAGGGGCTCACATCCATAATCCCAGCACTTTGGGAGGCTGAGGCAGATGGATCACTTGAGGTCACGAGTTCGAGACCAGCCTGGCCAACATGGCAAAACCCCATCCCTACTAAAAATACAAAAATTAGCTGGGCGTGGTGGTGCACATCTGTAATCCCAGCTACTTGGGAGGCTGAGGCAGGAGAATCGCTTGAACCTAGAAGGTGGAGGTTGCAGTGAGCCGAGACTACGCCACTGCACTCCAGCACGGACGACAGCGAGACTCTGTCTCAAAAAAAAAAAAAAAAATAATAATAATAATAAAGGATAGGTCCTATTTTAACTGTTTAAATATTTTAAAACACATAAATATAATTACAGAATAGTCAATATATTCAATTTAGAAACTAATGAACAAGTAAGATAATCACTTATAGCCATTGTTATTTGTTGATCTATTTCTAGGTTTTTCTCCGAGCACTTATAGCCACACGCAGTCAATTCTTGTTATGCTTGGTAGTTATGTTCTTTTCTTTTTTTGAGACAGAGTCTCACTCTGTTGCCCAGGCTGGAGTGCAGTGGCGCGATCTTGGCTCACTGCAAACTCCGCCTCCCGGGTTCACACCATTCTCCTGCCTCAGCCTCCTGAGTAGCTAGGACTACAAGCGCCCGTCACCACACCCAGCTAATTTTTTTGTATTTTTTTAGTAGAGACGGGGTTTCACCGTGTTAGCCAGGAAGGTCTCGATCTTCTGACCTCGTGATCTGCCCACCTCGGCCTCCCAAAGTGCTGGGATTACAGGTGTGAGCCACTGCACCCAGCCTCTTGGTAGTTATGTTCTAAAAAGTTGCTGTGACTTGGCCAATATTAGATCAGTGCTTCTGGGGTTATCAACCAATCAATATATAACCTTGTTCTACGTGTGTTTCTGTTTAAAGATACCTTATTTAATACATAGTATTGATTCATTAACATTGAACTCATGGCCAACGGCACTATAAATCATGCCTGAATGATGCTTATTTCACACACATTTCTCCGTAGGGCACATCACAGCCTTCTTGCACTTAGAAACACTAGACAGCACTTCAGGACTATGCTTGGGGGCCACTTTTTTTTTTATTGAGACAGGGTCTCGCTATGTCACCCAGGCTGGAGTGCACTGGCATAATCATAGCTCACTATAGCTTCTAACTCTTGGGCTCAAGTGATCCTCCTGCCTCAGCCTCCTGAGTATGTAGGACTACAGACACATGCCAACACACCTAGATAATTTTTAAATTTTTTGGTAAAGATGGGGCCTTGCTATGTTGTTCAGATGTGCACTTTTTTTTTTTTTTGAGATGGAGTCTCACTCTGTCATCCAGGCTGGAGTGCAGTGGCACGATCTCAGCTCACTGCAACCTCTGCCTCCTGGGTTCAAGTGATTCTCCTGCCTCAGCCTCCTGAGTAACTGGGATTACAGGCACGCGTCACCATGCCTGGCTAATTTTTCTTGTATTTTTAGTAGAGACAGAGTTTCACCATGTTGGTCAGGCTGGTCTCGAACTCCTGACCTCGTGATCAGCCCACCTCAGCCTCCCAAAGTGCTAGGATTACAGGCGTGAGCCACTGCGTCTGGCCAAGGAGACACTTTTGAGATAGGGTCACCCATGCTAGGGTGCAGACGTGATCATGGCTCACTGCAGCCTCAATCTCCTGGGCACTCAATTGATCCTGGGCGGGAGGGGGCCATTTTAAAACAGTGAAATGACCAATGAAAAGCACACAAATATGACTAACATGGCACTAAATAGACCACAGACACTTGTTTATAGCATGAGTGCAGAAACAAGAAGTCAAGGAGTCTCCTCCCTGTTCAATCTCAGCTGGAAACATGTGCTTTTGGTGACTCAATTTTTTTCTCTGCTCTGTACATTTCTTACAATGACCTTGAAAATGCTGTATTAATTTTGAGGTCACAAATTTTAGCAAGTAGATGAATTTGTAAATATGGGATGTGCACATGAGGATCAATTGTGTATTTATATTTACATGTGGTATACTCACTTGTACACACATATTTACATAAATATGTTTTCCTTACAAAACTGGGGTTATACAAAACCTTTTAAAAACTTTATTATTTGGCCAGGTATGGTGGCTCATGCCTGTAATCCCAGCACTTTGGGAGGCTGAGGTGGGCAGATCGCTTAAGGCTGGGAATTCGAGAATAGCCTGGCCAACATGGAGAAACCCCGTCTCTACTAAAAAATACAAAAATTAGCTGGGTGTGGTGGTGCACACCTGTAATCCCAGCTACTCAGGAGGCTAAGGCACAAGAATCACTTGAGCCTGGGTGGCAGAGGTTGCGGTGAGCCAAGATCGCGCCACTGCACTCCAGCCTGGGCGACAGAGTGAGACTCGTCTCAAAAAAAACAAAACAAAACAAAATCAAACTTTATTACTTTGTCTCATATAATTACTACTATAGTATAAATGTTTCTTCCCTCCAAATCTCATGTTGAAATGTGATCCTCAATGTTGGAGGGGAGGACTAAAGGGAGGTGTTTGGGTCATGGGGGTGGATCCTTTATGAACTGATCAATGCCCTCCCTTTGTAGTGAGTTCTTGCTCTATTAGTTCCTGCTAGGACCTGGTTATTATTGAAAAGAGCCTGGCACCTCCCTCCTCGCTCTCTTGCTTCCTCTCTCACCGTGTGATCTCTGCACATGTAGCACCCCTTCACCTTCCATGAGGGGAAGCAGCCTGAGGTTCTCACCAGATGCCCAATCCTCCAGTCAGCAGAATCATTAGCCAAATAAACCTTTTTTCTTTAAGAACTACCCAGTCTCAGGTATTCTTTTATAGCCACACAAAAGGGACTAAGACAATTACATATTCTTTTAAAAAAAGATATGTTTTTTTTTTTTTTTTTTTTTTTTTGAGACGGAGTCTTGCTCTGTTGCCCAGGCTAGAGTGCAGTGGCGCAATCTTGGCTCACTGCAAGCTCCACCTCCCGGGTTCACGCCATTCTCCTGCCTCAGCCTCCCGAGTAGCTGGGACCACAGGCGTCTGCCACCATGCCCAGCTAATTTTTTGTATTTTTAGTAGAGACAGGATTTCACTGTGTTAGCCAGGATGGTCTCGATCTCCTGAACTCGTGATCCGCCTGCCTTGGCCTCCCAAAGTGCAATATGTACTATTTTAAAATGTGACTAATTGTTCCTCTTTATTACTTAGTTGCTTCTAATGTTTGTGTTGTTCTACATATAACATCTCTGATGATTTCCCTTCAGTTAATACCTAAGAGTGGAATTATCAAATCAAAGAGCAGGTATTTTTTAAGACTTTGTTTTTTAAGTTAAAAATTTTTTTTTTTTTGAAACAGAGTATTGCTGTGTCACTCAGGCTGGAGTGCAGTGGCACAATCTCGGCTCACTGCAAGCTCTGCCTCCCAGGTTCACGCCATTCTCCTGCCTCAGTCTCCTGAGTAGCTGGGACTATAGGTGCCCACCACCATGCCTGGCTAATTTTTTGTAGTTTTAGTAGAGACGGGGTTTCACCATGTTAGCCAAGATGGTCTCAATCTCCTGACCTCGTGATCTGCCCACCTCAGCCTCCCAAAGTGCTGGGATTACAGGTGTGAGCCACTGTGCCTGGCCCCCAATTTTTTTTTTTTGAGACAGAGTCTCACTCTGTTGCTCAGGTTAGAGTGCAGTGGCGTGATCTCGGTTCACTGCAACCTCTGTCTCCCAGGTTCACGCAATTCTCCTGCCTCAGTCTCCTGAGTAGCTGGGATTATAGGCGCGTGCCACCACGCCCAGCTAATTTTTTTGTATTTTTAGTAGAGATGGGTTTCACCATGTTGGCCAGGCTGATCTCGAACTCCTGACCTCAAATGATCTGTCCGCCTCAGCCTCTCAAAGTGCTGGGATTACAGGTGTAAGGCACCACGCCCAGGCCATTTGAAGACTTTAAACTTATCCAAAGACTCTTGTCACTGTGCCTTCACCCAAATTTAATAAACCTTTTCAGAACTTCCTTATTCCTGGTTGAACAGATAAAATCAAATTCCTGAACAGGAAAGAAGAACGAATGAGTTGTTGTCAGTTAATGATTACTGTCTTTGGGGAATGTGATACTGACTGAAAACTTAATTTTTATGGTGCATATTTCTTTTGCTTAAATGACTTACAATGAAAAACGTCTAATTTCTATAATTAGAAAAAACCAATATGGATACAGTAATAGGGCTGGAGAGGAAGGACATTCCTAAGCATGCAGACAGGACCTGGGCTACTGAACTAGACTCAACAGGGCACTGGTGAAACAGATGCTCAGAGCTCTCCTTATAATTGTATATCACAGTAATTCTCACCGAAGACATTTAAAGTTTATGGCAACAAATTTTAATTATGTTGAACTCAGTTTTGTAGGTAAGCAACAGCAGATATTATGCAGTTTCAATCAGGAAGAGTTTTTCTTCTCCTTTTTTTTTTTTTTTTGAAACAGAGTCTTGCTCTGTCACTCAGGCTGGAGTGCAGTGGTGCAATCTCGGCTCACTGCAACCTCCGCCTCCCAGGTTCAAGTGATTCTCCTGCCTCAGCCTCCTGGGTAGCTGGGATTACAGGCGCCTGCCACCATGCCTTGCTAATTTTTGTATTTTTAGTAGAGAGGTGGTTTCACCATGTTGGCCAGGCTGGTGTCGAACTCCTGATGTTAGGTGATCCACCCGCCTCGGCCTCCCAAAGTGCTGGTATTACAGGTGTGAGCCACCACGCCCGGCCAAGAAGAGTTTATTTTCTTATGTCCTTTAACAAGATCTAAGCCAGAGTTTTGGGTTAATTTCAGGATGCAATTTTACAGGGTAGGTTAAGTGTCCCAAAACAAAACAGAAATCATATATAAGATAAATATGTGTAGCAGTTAATAACTCTGAAATATTGTTAATTCACCAGGGCTCAGACAGGTAAACTATTTATCACAATATACTACCAATAAAACTTACAGGGGTTGGGGCTGAGGGGAGGGAACCTAGAGGACAGGTCAATAGGTGCAGCAAACCACCATGGCACACGTATACCTACGTAACAAGCCTGCACATTCTGCACAGGTATCCCGGAACTTAAAGTAAAAAAACAAACAAAAAACCAAAAACCTATAGAACTGTCATGTTGATGACTGCTTTAATTAGTTTATAACTTTAACACCTGAGTCAAATTTAGAGGGCCAAAAAATGCAAGTGTTTGGAGGTTTGAGCAGTTACCTTTTGAACCCGAGAGAGAACTGCCCTGCTGTCTCCTCTTGGCGTCACTGAGAATGTCAATGACCAGCGTGGCAAACTCATGGGCGTTGAACCGAGCTAACTTCTGTCTGCCCTAAAGGTGGGAAAATAATTGGAAATATTTCCCAGTGTAAAAATATATACATAAATAGTCACATAAAACTAGTGAGACTATTGACAGACTTCTGCAAATACTTTCTTCTAGCATGATCAAAGTACAATTAATCCCAGCCATAATCAAACCAAGTTAATGCTTGTTTTCCATATGAACAGTTTAAAACCATTTATATAAGAGAATTTCATAACAAATGTTATGGCATTTCTCACATATGCATTGTTCTCACAATGCAGATCTATTTTGGTAAGCAAAAATAAAATGGGTCTACTGAATGCTTTTCTTCTATTAATGCTTCAGTTTGGAAGTAGACCCAGTAATAATAAATTAATTTTGAGGGGAATTTTTAAATTTTAAGTTAAGGCCGGGCACAGTGGCTCACGCCTGTAATCCCAGAACCTTGGGAGGCTGAGGCGGGAGGATCACTTGAGGTCAGGACTTTGTACAAAAATTAGCCAGGCATGGTGGCGGGTGCCTGTAATCCTAGCTACTTGGGGAGGCTGAGGCAAGAGAATCGCTTGGGTCCGGGAGGTGGAGGTTGCAGTGAGCTGAGATGGTGCCACTGCACTCTAGCCTGGACAACAGAGCAAGACTCCGTCTCAAAAAAAAAAAATTTAAGTTAAACAAAATCATAGTCTAGATATTCCCTATCCTTATATATAGCTGCTAATTATAAAGACTAAAACACCTTCATAATTCATTCAACATTTCTCCTCTTGATGGATGTGTTAGCTGTTTTTAATGCTCTATTGTATACAGTGGTGCTTTGACGAAAATCACGTGCATAAATCTATTTTTATTTTATTAGAGCATATTCTCAAATGAGAAATTCCCATGTAAAAGGATGTACTTAATTTTGAGGCTTCTGAAACTGGTAAACAAATTGCTTTTCTAACATCTACAGCAATTTAAAGTTCTATCTGTTGCAAGAGAAAGCTCAGCTTACCACATCCTTACCAGTTTGGAGTATCCTTTATTATATATTTTATTAATTTGACTGATAAAACTTGCACTAATGCTTTTAAGTTGCTTTCTTAGATTACTGACAAGGTTAAACATTTCTTCACATTTGTAAGCCATTTATATTTCTTCTGTGAATTGTTTCATATTCTTTCCCAGTCATTTATTTATAGTCTATTGTTTTTCTTATCAATTTGGGGGTTGTGTGTGTGCATATGTATAAAGGATATTAAATTTTAATCAATCAAAACATTTAGAATAGTTTTCCTGGGAAAAATGAAACATGACATCAGCCATTCCCCAACTACTATTCCTTTCCAAACTGAGCCACTTGCCTGATTTCGTGTTGATGAGTACTCAGGATTGACCGGAAGAAAGGGGACGACCGTTGTCTCGGTTACCAGGGCGCTGTGGTTTTGCGTGGCAAGCCAGACTAGTCAGAGGAAAGAGCCAGAGACAAACCTCATCACGCCTGTGTGCCACTGCTCCTGGGAGGCACAGCTCACGCACTACGAGGGGAAACACACTCTGAAGCCAACACACGCAAAGGCAAACGTCGACACTCGCACCATCAGGACAGCAGAAATTGGACTAGTAAAACACTGAGCCTGGCAGCTTTTCACTGCCCACTGATAACAGAAGCTTATTAGATAAAGCCACGTCAAGTCACCTGCATCCGTCTCTCGCCTGTCAACTTCATCGTACACATCCATGGCAAGTTCTTCAAACAAATGATTACTTAGCTGAAAATAAAAAATATCAGGAACACAGGGGACAACGATTAACACCAGGAGGACAAGAGGGAACTGCGACTTAGTCACCCTTTTATTGCCTACGTCTTATCCAATGCCAGTGTTTGGTACATACCCACTGTTAAACAGACATAACATTTTCAAAATCGTACAGGGCCTCTAGAAATGTCTGCCAACCACAGCAATTTCACTACTTTATGACACAGACAGAGCTGCTGCTATTAAGGAGCTAAGAGGCATCTGAAGTGCATCATCTCAGAAGTAGGTTCCAGTTCTCTACTCTTCTTGTGATATCATCCTGTAAGCCTCCTTTTCTGCACTTAAAAGTGCTTATCAGTTCCCCAAAGTATAAGGGATCCTATACCCTTGCAAAAACAGCCAGGCTCAGTGGTGCACACCTATAATCCCAGCACTTTGGGAGACTGAGGCAGGTGGATTGCTTAAGCCCAGGAGTTCGAGACCAGCCTGGGCAACATGGTGAAACCCCGCCTCTACAGAAAATACAAAAACTAGCTGGGCGTGGTGGTGCACACTTGTAGTGCCAACTACTCAGGAGGCTGAGGCAGGAGGATCACCTCAGCCCAGGATATCAAGGCTGCAGTGAGCCAAGATCACACCACTGCACTCCAGGCTGGGTGACAGAGTGAGACCCTATCTCAAAAAAGAAAAAAGAAAAGCAAAAGACATGCTGTTTTGAGGATAAAATGTGCCCTTGCACAAAAACGTGACCCAGACCTCAGCTGAGTTTCTTTGCTCTCTTTCTCAGTAGCAGTCCTACTGCTTCAGTCTCCAGAAGGAAGCTTCCTACCAAAGCACAGCCTGACTCTTCAGCACACAACAACCACCTCACAGCCTGCAGTGCCTCCCTGGGCACATGGAGGATAATTGAGGTCTTCCTGGCCCAGATGAGGTTAAGCCTCTTCTGGGGTGGCTCCGCCTCTCTCTGCACTTTCTGCCTCATGAAACATCTTGACACGTGGTAGTTGTGACTCTTAAACTGTCTGACATCTGCTTTGGGAGGGCAGATGCTGAATCTGTTATATTCCCTATTGGGTTCCTTACATCCACACATGGTACCTCACACTTTAAAAGTGGCCAGAAAAGAGGCACTGGCTGGCCAGAAGGGATTTAATGCAGCAATTTAAAATGCTGGCTACAGGCTGGGTGTGGTGGCTCATGCCTATAATCCCAACACTTTGGGAGGCAGAGGCAGGAAGATCACTCACTTGAGCCTGGGAGTTCAAGGCTGCAGTGAGCCACGATGGCACCACTGCACGCCAGCCTGGGTGACGGAGTGAGACCTTGTCTCAAAAAAAAAGAAAAAACAAGTGCTGGTTACAGAGACCTCATAGGAACATGTTAAAATGGGTACCATATATTACTGAGTGAAAAAAGCAGGTTATAAACGTCTACAATTATGATTAAGTTCCAGTTTTAAAAAAAGATATGCATATAAAATAAGAACTGAAAGAAATGTACCAAAATATTGAGCCTGACTCCATTAAGAGTATAGCAATGAGGATGGTCCCCTTTCTCTATTTTCCAAATCTTCCCAAATGTGGTCGCACTATAATTAAAAACAAACCCAGAGAGCCTGTTGCTAGACAAGATGTTGAAGGATTGGGAGCTTGACTTTGCTTCATAAATATCTAGTTTCTTCCTCCATGGGACTACAAGCTAATGTTATTATTACTAGCAACAACTACAATGGCCAACGCTGATTATGGGCTTATATCCCAGGCACTGTGCTAACAGTATCATATTTCACTTATAACACCTCTATGAAAACAGGAACTACTATTGTCCTATTTTTAAGACAAGAAAACTGAGGCAGAGAAGATAGTAGCTTGCCTAAAGTCAGAAAGCTAGTGACAGACCTGAGATCCAAGTTTACATCTTTGAAAATGCTAACATTTACTCATTCAAGGAATACATTAGCCTTTGTTATATTTCTCTCAGTTCATCAGGAGGGAGGGAAGGAAAAGAGAAAGGAAAGAAAGGATGAAGGGAGGAAGAGAGGGAGGACAGGAGGAAGATACTGGAGGATAAACACTGACCTGGCGCTGATAAGATGGTCACCTGTGAGAAGGAGACCACAGCGTGAGGGTCAACAAGTAATGGTGGCAGCCCACTCTGAGCAGTTCTGGTCGGCAGCCCCTGCAGGATCCTTATCTCCCTCTTCTATGAGAGGATGCCAAGGCACAGGGAGGCTAGGAAGCTTGGCAGGGCTGAGATATGTACTGACCAGTCTGACCCAGAGCTGCAGCTCTTGAGAGCTATACTAGACTCTGTTCCAGGTCTTTACTTCATGCCTGCCACGTGCTAGAGATATTACAAGCATAATCTCAGCTTTCATGCAGCTTCCAGTGAAGCAAATGTAGGATAGTCTAAGAAAATGTGGGTTTTTATCTAGGTTTGAATTATTTATAATAAAATTTACTTACAGATTGTGAGTAATTAAAAGGAAATCACACAATATTTAGTGCTATCTGACTCCAAAGCTTATCATCTTGATCATCTTAGTTTACAACTTCCTTAAAGCAATAAAACACACAGACACACAAAACTGTAGATACAGAACACAGAGACACCAAACAAATTGCATAAAACACATTTATTTCATAATACAGTTAAATACTAGTAAGGATAAATTCATTTAATGGAATATTTAATACTGAGTATTATATGAAGTTTTAGTAAAGGGTCTTCTGTGAAAACAGAAATGAGGAGAAAGTCATAAATGAGGGAAGCTGCAATGTCAGAGTCAGGCTTTGGGAAAGCCGCTACCTACACTGGTCAGATTTCAGGTCCTTGAATCAGAGAGATGGAAGCTGGGAAAGGCAAACGCTGTAGGCAAAGGAGGATTCCTGGAAGAGGACTTGAATGTGCAGCTCATGGCCTCAGAGCGTGTTAATCTAAAGACACACACACACACACACACACACACACACACACACACACACGGAACCAGATGGGAAGCAGGGCAATCTCTGAAAGGTGAGAGCTGAATGATGCCCTTACAGGTTACAAAAAGAAGTTAAGAATCTTGGTTCTGATCCAAAGAGCAATGGGAACAGCTGAGGAGTATACTTTGGTGGTTAAAGTGGAGAGAAGTGCCCTGGTGAGGCTTCATGTGAGAGAACTAGACAAAGAGAAGTCAATCCCAGAGAAGTAGATTTCCCAGGGCCTTGAGGCCTTGGGCCCTTAGGCCTTTCCTAAGGCTGAGGTGGGCAGTCTGGAAGAAAGACACAGGCTAAAGGGAGGTTGTGGCGCAGAGCCGGCAAACTCTGAGCACGCACGTGGGCCAAGACCACTAGCTTTTAATAGCAGAAATTTAAAAAGCACTGATGAATGGCATGGGATGGGAAAGAGGGTTACAATATGGCTGGATCCAAATGGCAGCCAGTGAATCTATGGGACTCGCCACCATTTCAGCATCAGCATTTACCAGCTCTAGAACCCTGCGTGGCTAAGTCACCCCAAGAACGCGTGCCCTACTTACTCATGACACTGAGAGGAACTAGGGAAGTCTCCTGAGGAGAACAACTGCCTAATGCCAAAGGTGCCATCTGCACTTGTTACATGATAGAGAAAAATGAGATTATCTGAAGCAGAACCAATGAACTGAATATACTGAACTTAATAGTCCTTGTGGTCATCACTGCTGTATACTCAACAGTCTGCTTCTAGTTTAACAAATAAAAGTATGAAATAAAGTCATCAGACGCAATAGGTAACCTGCATTGAGAGTAGGTATCAGCAGGGTGCACTGATTCTCATACTAGAGAAAACCAGTACAGAGAAATACTCACAGATTGAAGTTTCTTCTTAGCAGCTTTTGCCAATTCAGACAAATCCAGGCTGCTAAGAAAACATACAAAGCTAATAAGCAAATAAATAAAGCCAGACTTGTGAACTCTGTAAAGTTTAAGACACCCAAGAGATAAAAATATTAATTACAGTTCATGGACCATGTTAGAACCAAGCATTCTACAGCCCAATAGAGTCAGTGAGGAGCTCTAAACAGAACAATCTGGTGAAAGTAACTCCTTCTGAAATACCACAATCATGTAAGTGTTAAAGAGGAAAAAAAAATCGTCCACCAACTAAACGACAAAAGCTATTGCCAGGTTACCTTCCAGGCCCTTATGTGAGGAGTCACAATTTTTGAAGTATTAAAAAAAAAGCATGATATAAGAAAATATGTCGGGCTCGATGGCTCCCGCCTATAATCCCAGCATGTTGGGAGGCCGAGGTGGGAGGATCACAAGGTCAGGGTTGTTTTTTTTTTTTTTGAGATGGAGTCTCACTCTGTCACCCAGGCTGGAGTGCAGTGGCGCAATCTCAGCTCACTGCAATCTCTGCCACCAGGGTTTAAGCAATTCTCCTGCCTCAGCCTCCAGAGTAGCTGGGATTACAGGCGCACACCACTGTGCCTGGCTAATTTTTGTATTTTTAGTAGAGACAGGATTTCACCATCTTGGCCAGGCTGGTCTCGAACTCCTGACCTCGTGATCCACCCGCCTCGGCCTCTCAAAGTGCTGGGATTACAGGTGTGAGCCACTGCGCCTGGCGAGGTCAGGGGTTTGAGACCAGCCTGGCCAACATGGTGAAACCCCATCTCTACTAAAATTACAAAAAATTAGCCTGGTGTGGTGGCACGCACCCATAGTCCCAGCAACTCGGGAGGCGGAGACAGGAGAATTGCTTGAACCTGGGAGGTGGAGGTTGCCGTAAGCCTAGACTGCACCATTGCACTCCAGTCTGGGCGACAGAGCAAGACTCTGTCTCAAAAAAAAAGAAAGAAAGAAAGAAAAGAAAATACAAGGCCAGATGTAGTTGCTCGTAGGGAGGCCAGGGCAGGTGGGTTGCTTGAGTCCCGGAATTTGCAACCAGCCTGGGTAACATAGCAAGACCCTGTCTCTACCAAAGCAAAAAAAAAAAAAAAAGGGAAGATGTAAAAGATCGGGATGGCAAGATTATATCTGGAATAGCAGTTAGTCATTTCATAAACTCTTGACAGTTTCCGTGCAAAGGTAACTTGCAAAACAAGGGTTTAAGGATCATTCCTGTAGCAATGAACTCATCTGCTCTTATAGACCAGGGGTCAGCAAAATTATGGCCTTCTTTTTGTTCAGTTGAGCTAGGAATGGTTTTTACGTTTTAAAATGTTTGGGGGCAAAAAGAAAAAACAATATTTCATAACGTGAAAACTATTTGAAATTCAAATTTCAGTGTCCAGAAATAAAATTTCACTGGAATAGACACACCCATTCATTTACAGAGTGTCCACAGATGCTTTCATCTACAACAGTAGAGTTAAGCTGTTGCAAAAGCGGCCATATTACCCACAAAGTCTAAAATATTTATTAATTGGCCCTTGAGAAGAAAAGTCTGCCAACCCCTGTCATAGATAATGTAATTTCCTATAATACAGAAGTATTCTGTAAATAAATAAATACAAAATACTGTCACAACTGGCTAAAACAGTGACAATATCACTGGTTTCAATTTTCCTATTAGTAAAATTGCTACTTGTGCTCCTTGAAACTTAAGTTTTATATAGTGGTTTACTTACAGCCGTCTTATTTCCAATGGTATAGCCATAAAAGAGAAAAATGTATGGGCTTTGTTAAACACAAAATATAATATACTTAAACATAATACAACCAAGGAAATATTAGCGATAGACAAAACTAACTGGTATTTCAATGAGCTTACCTGTCTGCCATTTGAGGTATTATAAAGTGCTGTCCATTTTTGTGATCTGAAACAGAAACCAAGTCAAAGTTTTGTTCATAGAAATGTTGATAAGATCTGTAAAGGAACATCACCATTATTTCCTCAAACTAAGTTTTGCGATTAGTATTTGTGCATAATGACGAGTCACGTTGCTAGACTAGCTAAAAATTCCTGAAGACCCAGCTAGTAGTAAGGCTCATAGCCTTGTTTTTTTCTGGTACAAAGGTCCAGGCATCATTTAGCAGAAACCTATGCTCACCCCAATCCTTACGATTAGTTTGCCCTCAGTGTAACTGACAATCTTTGGCCATGGAAAGTGTGCTGAGGGAGCTGAATCAGCTCACAGCAGGTGTCCATCAGCCCACGGTGTGGGACAGTAGATGAGCTCTAGGCCTTGCTCAAATGAATCTATTAGTATAAAACAGTCAGGGCTGGGACAGGTGGCCTTTGCAGATCCAGACAGGGACTCCATCTGCAAGGAAGCTTACTGACTCAGCCCTAATCTAGCTCCTGGAGAACACTGATCCATGTGCCAATGAATAACGCCACTATCAGCACTCCTATGTAGGTTTTTCTTTAACATAAGTCTATCTTTCTTCTGGGTAAAGACTCAGGAGTAGAAATGCTGGGTTATATGGTAAATGTATGTTTAACTTGGTAAGAAACTGCCAGACCTTTTCCCTTGAGTAGCGCTATCACTTTGTTTTCCAAACAGCAATGTGTGAGAGTTACAGTTGCTTCCTGTCTTTCCCAGCACCTGTACTTTCAGTTTTTGTTTTTAAAAGTTTAATCATTCTAATAGGTATGCTGTGGCATCTCATTGTGCTAATGACTAATCATGCCACGCTTGTCTTCATGTGATTTTTTTTTTGCCATCCCATATCTTGTCTTTGCCCAGTTTTTATTGGGTTGTTTTCTTACTGTTGAGTTTTAATTTTAATTAATTAACTTATTTATTTATTTGAGACGGAGTTTCACTCGTTGCCCAGGCTGGAGTGCAATGGCGCAATCTCGGCTCACCGCAACCTCCGCCTCCTGGGTTCAAGCGATTCTTCTGCCTCAGCTTCCTGAGTAGCTGGGATTACAGGCATGCGCCACCACACCCGACTAATTTTGTTTTTTCAGTAAAGATGGGGTTTCTCCGCGTTGGTCAGGCTGGTCTTGAACTCCTGACCTCAGGTGATCTGCCCGCGTCGGCCTCCCAAAGTGCTGGGATTACAGGCGTGAGCCACTGTGCCCAGCTTATTTATTTATTTTGAGTCAGGGTCTCACTCTGCCCCCCATGGCTGGAGTGCAGTGGCGTGGATCTCGGCTTGCTGGCAACCTTCACCTCCTGGGTTCAAGCGATTCTCATGCCTCAGCCACCTGAGTAGCTGGGACTACAGGTGTGCACTGCTACACCCGGCTAATTTTTTAATATTTTTAGTAGAAACAGGGTTTCGCCACATTGCCTAGGCTGGTCTCAAACTCCTGGGCTCAGGTAATCCACCTGCCTAGGCCTCCCAACGTGCTGAGATTACAGGCGTGAGCCACCGTGCTCGACCTGAGTTTTTAAAATTCTTTGAATATTCTAAATATGAGTAATTTGCTGGATATGTGATTTCCAAATACCTGTATTTTCTCCCAGTCTGTTGCTGGTCTTTTCACTTTCTTAACTAGTTTTCTCAGAACAAAACTTTTCCTTTTTTTTTTTTTTTTTGAGATGGAGTTTTGTTCTTGTTGCCCAGGCTAGAGTGCAATGGTGCAATATTGGCTCATTGCAACCTCTGCCTCCCGGGTTCAAGCAATTCTCCTGCCTCAGCCTCCCAAGTAGCTGGGATTACAGGCATGCACCACCATGCCTGGCTAACTTTTTGTATTTAGTAGAGACGCAGTTTCACCATGTTAGTCAGGTTGGTCTCGAACTTCAGACCTCTGGTGATCCACTTGCCTCGGCCTCCCAAAGTGCTGGGATTACAGGCGTGAGCCACTGCACCTGGCCAAAAATTTTCAATTTTGATGAAGTATAATTTATCAATATTTTCTTTTATGCATTGAGTTTTGGTGTTATATTTAAGAGGTTTCTTTTTCCCCCTTGCAGAGGCAATGTCTTGCTCTGTCACCCAGGCTGGAGTACAGTGGCATAGTCATAGCTCACTGCAGCCTCGACTTCCTAGGCTCAAGTGATCCTCCTACTTCGGCCTCCCAAAGTACTAGGATTACAGGCGTGAGCCACCAGACTCAGCTGATAGCTAAAAGCTTTCATCCAAGATCACAAAGATTTTCTCTTATGTTTTCTTTTTTTTTTTGAGACGTGGTCTCACTCTGTCGCCCAGGCTGGAGTGCAGTGGTGTGATCTTGGCTTGCTATAACCTCCACTTCCTGGATTCAAGCGATTCTCCTGCCTTAGCCTCCTGAGTAGCTGGGACTACAGGCATTCACCACCATGCCTGGCTAATTTTTGTATTTTTAGTAGAGACGGGGTTTCACTATGTTGGCCAGGCTAGCCTCAAACTCCTGACCTCAGGTGATCCACCCGCCTTGACCTCCCAGAGTGCTGGGATTACAGGCGTGAGCCACCGTGCCCGGACCTCTTACGTTTTCTTCTAGAAGTTTTACAGTGTCAGGTTTTACATTTAGATCTATGATCCTTTCTAGTTTCGGGGTAAGGTGTGAGGTTTAGGTTGAAGTTCACTTTCCTGCACATGGATGTCCGGTTGTCCCAATGCATTAAAAAGACTATCCTGGGGCGGGTGCAGTGGCTCATGCCTGTAATCCCAGCACTTTGGGAGGCCGATGCGGGCAGTTCACGAGGTCAGGTGACCAACACCATCCTGACTAACACGGTGAAACCCCATCTCTACTAAAAATACAAAAAATTACCTGGGTGTGGTAGAGTGCGCCTATAGTCCCAGCTGCTCGGGAGGCTGAGGCAGAAGAATCACTTGAACCCGGGAGGCCGAGGTTGCAGTGAGCCAAGATCCCACCACTACACTCCAGCCTGGGTGACAGAGCAAGACTCCGTCTTAAAAAAACAGAAAAAAAAACAACAACAAAAAACTATCCTTCCTCCACGACTGAACTGATTACCTTTGCACTTTTGACAAAAATCAATTGAACATATTTGTGTGGATCTATCTCTGGATTCTTTATACTGTTTCAATGGTCTATATGTCTATCTCTTCATCGATATCACAGTCTTGAGAACTGTACAGCTTCATAGCAATTCTGAAAAATTGGGTGCTGTACTTCCTTCCACATTATTCTTCTGCAAAATTGTCTGGGCTACTCTAGTTCCTTCACCCTTCCATTTGAATTTTTAAATTATTATTATTATTTTGGGAAATGAGGTCTCACTCTGTTGCCAAGGCTAGAGTGCAGTGGCACGATCATGGCTCACTGCAGCCTCAACCTCCTGGGCTCAGGTGATCTTCCCACATCAGCCTCCTGAGTAGGTGAGACCACAGGCATCCACCATCATACATGGCTAATTTATTATTTGTAGAGATGAGGTCTCACCATGCTGCCCAGGATAGTCTCAAACTCCTGGGCTCAAGTAGTCCTCCTGCCGTGGCCTCCCAAAGTGCTGGGATTACAGGCGTAAGCCACTATACCTGGCCTCCATTTGAATTTTAAAATCAGCATGTCTATGTCTAATAAAAAAATCCTCAATTGAAGTAAATTTATACATTTATTAACTTGTGGAGAATTGACATGTTATTGAGTCTTCATATCCATAAGCACAGTACATCTCTCCACTTATTCAGGTCTTCATTGATTTCTTTCATCAGCAGTTTTTGGCATATAGATACTACATGTATTGTGTATTTCATTAGATTTATACCTAAGTATTTAATTTGGAGCTTTTTAATTTTTTTGAGACAGAGTCCCGCTCTGTCGCTCAGGCTGGAGTGCAGTGGCGAGATCTCAGGCTTACTGCAACCTCCACCTCACAGGTTCAAGCGATTCTCCTAACTCAGCCTCCCGAATAGCTGGGACTACAGGCGCCCACCACCATGCCCAGCTAATTTTTGTATTTTCAGTAGAGACAGGGCTTCCCCATGTTAACCAGGCTGGTATCGAACTCGACCTCAGGTGACCCACCCCCTTCTGTCTCCCAAAGTGCTGGGATTATAGGTGTGAGCCACTGTGCCCAGCCAATTTGGAGCTTTTATTACTGGTATTGTTTTTCTAGATTCAGTTTCCAATTGCTCACTGCTACTCTAAAGAAATGTGATGGATTTTTGGCAGGGTGCGGTGGCTCACACCTGTAATCCCAGCACTTTGGGAGGCCAAGGCGGGTGGATCACCTGAGGTCAGGAGTTCCAGACCAGCCTGGCCAACATGGCGAAACCCTGTCTCTACTGAAAATACAAAAAATTAGCCAGGCATGGTGGGGGGCACCTGTAATCTCAGCTACTTGGGAGGCTGAGGCAGGAGAATTGCTTGAACCCGGGAGGCAGAGGTTGCAGTGAGCTGAGATCACACCACTGCACTCCAGCCTGGGTGACAGAGCAAGACTATCTCAAAAAAAACGGAAAAAAAAAAAAAATATATATATATATATATATATATGGATTTTTGGCTGTTGACCTTGTATTCTTGCAATCTTGTTTAACTCAAGGTTCTGGAAACCTTTTTGTAGGTTCCTTGTGATTTTCTACGTAGAAATCATCTCATTTGAATGGGGACAGTTTGATTTCTTCCTTTTCAATCTGTATGCCTTTTATTTATTTTTCTTGCCTCTTGGCACTGGTTAGGATTTCCAGTGTGATGTAGAAAAGAAATGGTAAGAGTGGACACCCTAGTCTTTCTCCCAATTTGAAAGCAAACACAGTCTTTCATCATTAGATACTGTTTATCAGATCAAGGAAGTCTCATCTATTCCTAGTTTGCTAAGAGTTTTTTTAAAACATGAATGGATGTTGAAGTTTGTTGAACGCTTCTTCTGCATCAACTGATATGATTACATAGTTTTTCATTTTTACTGTTAACTTGATAGATTACATTAACTGATTTTTTTTTTTTTTTTTTTGAGACACAGTCTCGCTCTGTCGCCCAGGCGGGTGTGCAATGGCGCAATCTCAGCTCACTGCAACCTCTGCTTCCCGGGTTCTAAGTGATTCTCCTGCCTCAGCCTCCCAAGTAGCTACATGCATGCACCACCATGCCCAGTTAATTTTGTATTTTTAGTAGAGACGGGGTTTCACCATGTTGGCCAGGCTGGTCTCAAACTCCCGACCTCAGGTGATCCACCCACCTTGGCCTCCCAAAGTGTTGGGATTACAGGCGTGAGCCACCGCACCTGGCCTGATTTTCAAATATTAAATCAGTCTTGCCTATCTGGAAATCCCACTTGGTTATGTTGCATTTTTCTCTATTTTTTTTGAGACAGGGTCTCACTCTGTCACCCAGACTAGAGTACAGTGGTGCGAACACAGCTCACTGCAGCCTTGACCTCCTGGGCTCAAGCAATCCTCTCACCTCAGCCTCCAGAGTAACTGGGACTACAGGCACGTGCCATCAGGCTAGGCTGATTTTTTGTTGTTGCAGTTTTGTAGATGGGGTCTTGCTATGTTGCCCAGGCTGGTCGCAAACTCTCGGCCTCAAGCAATCCTCCTACTTCGGCCTTTCAAAGTGTTGTGATTACCACTGTGAGCCACTATGCCTGGTCTGTATTACTATTATTATTATTATTATTATTATTATTATTAGAGATGGAGTCTGACTCTGTCGCCCAGGCTGGAGTGCAGTTGCACAATCTCAGCTCACTGCAACCTCTGCCTCCCAGGTTTAAGCGATTTTCCTGCCTCAGCCTCCCAAGTAGCTGGGATAACAGGCGCCCACCATCATGCCCAGCTAATTTTTATATTTTTAGTAGAGATGGAGTTTCACCATGTTGGCCAGGCTGGTCTCTAACTCCCCACCTCAAATGATCTATCTGCCTCAGCCTCCCAAAGTGCTGGGATTACAGGCATGAGCCATCGCGCCCGGTCTGCTTTGTATTTTTTTTTAATTATCCTTCAATGTCTGTGGGGTTTATAGTGACAACTCCATCTGTACGCTCTCCTTTTTGTCAGTATTGCCAGACATTTATGAGTTTTACTAATCCTTCTGAAAAACCAGCTTTGGTTTCATTGATTTTTCGCTACTGTTTCCTTCTTTCAGTTTCATTGATTTTTCGCTACTGTTTCCTTCTTTCAGTTTCATTGATTTCTGCTCTTTACTATTTGCTGCCTTCTGTTTGGTTCAGGTTTATTTTGCTCTTTTTTTTTTTTTTTTTTTAAGTTTCTTAAGGGAGGAGCTTAGATTAATAATTTGAGGCTAGGCGCGGTGTCTCACGCCTGTAATCCCAGCACTTTGGGAGGCTGAGGCAGGCAGATCATTTGAGGTGGGGAGTTAGAGACCAGCCTGGCCAACATGGTAAAACTCCATCTCTACTAAAAATACAAAAATGTGCCAGGCATGGTGCTGCATGCCTGTAATCCCAGTTCCTCAGGAGGCTGAGGCAGGAGAATCACTTGAACCCGGGATGGGGAGGTTGCAGTGAGCCAAGATCGCATCACTGCACTCCAGCCTGGGTGACAGAGCAAGACACCGTCTCAAAAAATAATGATGAGAATGATTTGAGACCTTTCTTCTTTTCTAAGGTAAGAATTTAATACTATAAAGTTTCCTCTAAGCATTGCTTTGGCTGCATCCCAGAAATTCTGATATGCTGCATTTTCATTTTCGTTCAGTGGAAAATATTTTTTCCCTTAAGACTTCCTCTTAGATCGATGGATTAGTTAGAAGTGTGTTGTTCAGGGCCGGGCATGGTGGCTCACACCTGTAATCTCAGCACTGTGGGAGGCTAAGGTGGGTGGATCACCTGAGGCCAGGAGTTCGAGACCAGCCTGGTCAACATGGTGAAACCCCATCTCTACTAAAAATACAAAAATTAGCTGGGTGTGGTAGCACGTGCCTGTAATCCCAGTACTAGGGAGGCTGAGACAGAATTGCTTGAACCCAGGAGGCAGAGGTTGCAGCGAGCCAAGATTGCGCCACTGCACTCCAGCCTGGGCAACAGCACGAGGCTCTGTTTCCAAAAAAAAGCAGCATGTTGTTCAACTTCCAAGCACTTGGGTATTCTCCAGTTTTATTTGTATTACCTATCTGTAGCTTAATACTATTATGGTCTGAAAATATACTTTATAGAATTTTAATTCTTTTAGATTTGCTAAGGTTTGTCTTATGACCCAGGATATGGTCTATCTGGGTGTATGTTCAATACGTACTTGAAAAGAATGTGTATTCTAATGTTGTCAGGTAGAAGAGTCTGTAAACATCAACTAGATCTAGTTGGGTTTTGGTCTGGTTTAGTTCTATATCCTTACTGATTTTCTATCTACTAGTTCTATCTATTACTAAAAGATGAGTGTAGAGTCTCCAACAATAATTGTAGATTTGACCTTCTCTCCTTTTAGTTCTATCAAAGTTTGCTTCATGTATTTTGAAGGTCTGTTGCTGGATGTGTACACATTTAGAACTATTATGCCTTCTTGATGAACTGACTCATTTATGATAATATTATGTCCCTCTCTATCCGTGCTAATATTCCTTCCTCTGAAGTCTACTTTGTCTGATATTAATATAGCCACCCTAGCTTTCTTTTCCTGAGCCTTTACATGGTATATCTTTTTATACTTTTGGTTTTTATCTTATTACCTATATTGTTATATTTAAAATGGGTTTCTTGTAGACAGTATATATTAGGCCTTATGGTTGTTTATTTCTTGAGGCAGGGTCTTGCTCTGTTGCCCAGGCTGGAGAGCAGTGGCATGATCAGCACTCACTGCAGACTTGACCTCCTGAGCTCAAGTGATCCTCCCACCTCAGCCCCTCCTGAGTAGCTGAGACTATGGGCATGCACCACCATGCCTGGCTGCTTTCTATAAAATTTTTTGTAGTGAAAGGATCTTGCTCTGTTGCTCGGGCTGGTCTCAAACTCCTATGCTAAAGCGATTAGGAGAATTGCTTCAGGCTCCCTGAAGTGTTGGGATTACAGGTGTGAGCCATAGCTCCCAGCCCCTTTTGTTTTTTAATCCATTCTGAGAATCTCTGCTTTTCATTGATGTGTTTGGGTCATTGACATTTAATGTAATTATTGATATGTACGGATTTAAGTCTATAATGTTATTATTTATTTTCTATTTGGTCCTTAGTTTTTTGTTCTCCCCCTCCTCTCTTTTGAATATTTTGAATCAAAATATCTTTTGATGATTTGAGTAATTTTTAATACTCCATTTTCATTTACCTCTAGCATTTTTGATCACATATCTTTGTAGTCTTTTTTTTTTTTTTTTTTTTTAGATGGAGTCTCACTCTATCACCCAGGCTGGAGTGCAGTGGCATGATCTCAGCTCACTGCAACCTCTGCCTCCCGGGTTCAAGCAATTCTCCTGCCTCAGCCTCCCAAGTAGCTAGGACTACCGGCGTGTACCACCATGCCTAGCTAATTTTTGTATTTTTAGAAGAGACAGGGTTTCACCATGTTGGCCAGGATGGTCTCAATCTCTTGACCTCATGATCTGCCCACCTCAGCCTCCCAAAGTGCTGGGATTACAGGCGTGAGCCACCGTGCCTGGCTTGTAGTCTTCTTTCAGTGGTTATGGTAGAAATTACTATACATACACACACACACAATTACACTGATATATGCTGAAAACCCTACTAGATAATTTTTTTTTTTTTTTTTTTTTTTTGAGACGCAGTCTCACTCTGTCGCCCAGGTTAGAGTGCAGTGGTGCAATCTCGGCTCACTACAAGCTCCGCCTCCCGGGTTCACGCCATCCTCCTGCCTCAGCCTCCCGAGTGCCTGGCTTGTAGTCTTCTTTCAGTGGTTATGGTAGAAATTACTATACATACATACATACACACACACACACACACACACACACACACACCTTTTCACAGTCTACTTAGAAATCCTATTTTACATTTCCAGTAGAAGGTAGAAATCTTACCATTATATTTTTTACCCTATCCCCTTTTATATTATAGTTGTCAAATATATTACACTGATATATGCTGAAAACCCTACTAGATAATTTTTTTTTTTTTTTTTTTTTTGAGACGCAGTCTCACTCTGTCACCCAGGTTGGAGTGCAGTGGTGCAATCTCGGCTCACTACAAGCTCCGCCTCCCGGGTTCACGCCATCCTCCTGCCTCAGCCTCCCGAGTAGCTGGGACTACAGGCGCCCACCACCATGCCCGGCTAATTTTTTGTATTTGTAGTAGAGACAGGGTTTCATCGTGTTAGCCAGGATGGTTTTGATCTCCCGACCTCGTGATCTGCCCACCTCGGCCTCTCAAAGTGCTGGGATTACGGGCGTGAGCCACCGCGCCCGGCGTTTTGTTTTTTGTTTTTTGTTTTGAGATGGAGTCTCCCTGTCGCCCAGGCAGGAGTGCAGTGGCACGATCTCGGCTCACTGTAACCTTTGCCTCCTAGGTTCAAGTGGTTCTCCTGCCTCAGCCTCCTGAGTAGCTGGGTTTACAGGCATGTGCCACCATGCCCGGTTAATTTTTGTAGTTTTAGTAGAGACAGGGTTTCACCATGTTGGTCAGGCTGGTCTCAAACTCCTGACCTCAGGTGATCCGCCTGCCTCGGCCTGCCAAAGTGCTGGGATTACAGGCTTGAGCTACTGCACCTGGCTGACAATGTTATAGCTTTAAGATATGTATGACAATTTCAACTTTTTGTTTGTTTCTTGAGACAGGGTCTTACTCTGCCACATCTTTAACATTTCTGTTGTTTTTCTTTCATTCCTAAAGTTCCAAGATTCCCTCTGGCATCATTTCCCTTCCACCCAAAGAACTTTCTCTAGCATTTCTGTTAAAGTAAAGAATAATTCTTTTTTTTCCTGTTAGAATGTCCTTATTTTGCCTTCATTCCAAAGTTATTTTCATTGGATATAGAGTTCTGGGTTCACAGCTCTTTTCTTTTAGCACTTTAAAAGTATTGTTTCTACCATCACAAAGAAGATGAGAAAAAATAATAATAATAAAAAAGGAGCAGTGGCTCACGCCTGTAATCCTATCACATTGGGAGGCCCAGGTGGGTGGATTACTTGAGCTCAGGAATTCAAGACCAGCCTGGGCAACATGGTGAAACCCCATCTCTACAAAAAATACAAAAGTTATCTGGGCACAGTGGCACACACCTGTAGTCCCAGCTACTGTGGATGCTGAGGTGGGAGAATCACTTGAGCTCAAGAGGTTGAGGTTTCAGTGAGTCGAGATCACGCCACTGCACTCCAGCCTAGGCAATGGAGTGAGACCCTGTCTCAAAATAATAATAATAATAAAAGTATTATTCTGGCCGGGTGAGGTGGCTCATGCCTGCAGTCCCAGCCCTTTGGGAAGCCGAGGTGGGCGGATCACGAGGTCGGGAGTTCGAGACCAACCTGGCCAACATGGTGAAACCCCATCTCTACTAAATATGCAAAAATTAGCCGGGCATGGTGGCAGGCACGTGTAATCCCAGCTACTCAGGAGGCTGAGGCAAGAGAATCACTTGAACCTGGGAGGCGGAGGTTGCAGTGAGCCAAGATTGCACCACTGCACTCCAGCCTGGGCAACAGAGAGAGACTCCATCTCAAACAAACAAACAAAGTATTATTTCATTTCCTTCTCATCTCTATGGTTTCTGATAAGAAATCCACAATCATTCAAATCACTGTTTTTCTATGTATGTTATGTGTCACTTTTTCCTGGCTGCTTTCAAGATGTTTTCTTCAACTTCAGTTTTCAACAGTTTGATTTTGATGTGTCTCAACTGTGGATTTGAGTTTATCTTCTTTGGAATTTTCTAAGTTTCTTGAATCTGTAAGTTTATGTCTTTCACCAAATTTAGAGGTTTTTTGTTTTTTTTTTTTTGAGACGGAGTTTCGCTCTGTTGCCCAGGTTGGAGTGCAGTGGCTCAATCTGGACTCACTGCAACCTCTACCTCCCAGGTTCAAGTGATTCTTGTGCCTCAGCTACCTGAGTAGCTGGGATTACAGGTGCGCACCAACATGCCCGGCTACTTTTTGTATCTTTAGTAGAGATGGGGTTTCACCATGTTGGCCAGGCTGGTCTCAAACTCCCAACCTCAAACGATCTGCCCGCCTCGGCCTCCCAAAGTGCTGGGATTACAGGTGTGAGCCATTGAGCCTGTCCCAAATTTAGAGGGTTTTTTTGGCCAATATTTCTTCAAATACGTTTTCTGCACACACCACTCTTTCTCTCTCTTATTGGGAATCCAACGACATAAATGTCAGACATTTTAGTATTTTCCCACAGGTCCCTGAGACTCTGTTCAGTCTTTTCTTCCTACTCTTTTTTCCTCTCTGTTGCTTAAACCAGATAATTTCTAGTGATCTGTTTTCAATTCATTGACTTTCTTTGTCATCTCTATTCTTCTATTAAGCCCATCCAGTGAGTTTTAAATTTTTAGTGTTTGTATTTTTCAGTTCTAATATTCCTATTTGATTCTCTTCTGTATCTTCTATTTCTCTGATGGGACTTTCTATATTCCTGTTTGTTTCAAGAATGTTTGCTTTTACTTCTTATAGCATGGTCTTACTAGCTGCTTTAAAATCTTTGTCTGATAACGCCAACATTTGTGTCATCTTGGGGTTGGCATCTGTTGGCTGCCTTCCCTGGCAAGTACATGAGAATTACTCAGATGTCAAGTCATTATGGATGATATCCTAGACACTGTGAATGTTTTATGGGACTCTGGGTCTTCTTTAAACTTTATGCAAAAATGTTAATACTTTTGTCTTAGCAGGCAACTGACCAGGTGAGGTTCTGCCTCCTGGGCAGATGGTGAGAGAATAGAGAGAAAAAGACAAGCAATCAGGATCCCCCCTCATCCCCTTGCTCAGAGATTTAGGAACCTGTGCTGCCACTGCTGCTGCTGCTATTGCAGCCACAGGCTTGCCTAGGGGCTGGATGGGAGAGATCAGAAAAAGGAAGGAGGAGGAGGAAAAAACCCCAGGGGAATCCCCTTCCTCTCTGTCCTGTAGAAGTCCCATTTCCTGCTCTTTAACCAGAAAAAGGCTTTTTTTTTTTTTGAGATGGAGTCTCATTCTGTTGCCCAGGCTGGAGTGCAGTGGCGCAATCTTGGCTCACTGCAACCTCTGCCTCCTGGGTTCAAGCAATTCTGCCTCAGCCTCCCGAGTAGCTGGGACTATAGGCGCCTGCCACCATGCCCAGCTAATTTTTTTGTATTTTTAGTAGAGACAGGGTTTCACCATGTTGGCCAGGATGATCTGGATCTCCTGACCTCGTGATCCGCCCACCTCAGCCTCCCAAAGTGCTGGGATTACAGGCGTGAGCCACCGCACCCCGCAGAAAAAGGCTTTTTTGCACTCATTATGTACCTCCAGGTTTCAGGCTGTCATTGAAGTCCTATCAGAAGTAAGACAAACAGGACACTCACCACCAGCTGATGACACTTTGAGTTCCCTAATCTACCAACCAGGATTTACTTTTCAGAGTCTTTAGCTAGCTACTCCAAGCATTTGGTCCAGGTCTGTTAGTTCTATTTTGCAGGAGGCACAGTGGGGTGTGCTTACTCCATCTCACCCAGAACTGAAACTACACCAGAGGCTCTTAACTCTATCGTACAACCAGGATGGAGAATCACTGCATACATGTATGTGAATGTTGTACATCAGGGGTTGGCCAATATTTTCTTTAAAGGGCCAAATAGTAAATATTTTAGGCTTTGTGGCCATCTGGCCTGTTGCAACGACTTAACCTATTCAACTCTGCTGTTGTTATGTGAAAGCAGCCATACACAAGGTATAAATAATTGGGTGTGGCTTTCTTGCAATAAAACTTTATTCATTTATTTTTTAGAGAGTTGGGGGTCTGGCTTTGTCACTGCACCCAGGCTGGAGTGCAGTGGCATAATCATAGCTCACTGCCACCCTGAATTCCTGGGCTCAAGTCCCAGCCTCCCAAGTACGTGGGACTACAGGCGCACACCACCATGCCTGGCTGATTTTTTAAAAAACTTTTTTGTGGAGACGGAGTCTCACCCCTCTTGCCCAGGCTACTTTCGAATTCCTAGGTGCAAGTAGTCTTTCTGCCTCGGCCTCCCAAAGTGCTAGGATTACAGACACGACCCGTTGCACCCGGCAGAAGCTTTATTTATTTATTTATTTATTTTTATTTATTTATTTTGAGACAGAGTCTGACTCTGTCACCTAGGCTGAAGTGCAGTGGCAAGATACAAAACTTTGTTTAATAAAACAAGTAACTGGCTAGATTTGGGCTACAAACCATGGTTTGCTGACCCCTGTTCCCTATCACAAATAGCCAAGTTGGCTTTGGCAAAGTTTACTTCTGGACTTTTTTTCCATTCCTTAAGAATTTTTCAAATAACTACAAAGGTTATTGCTTTGCTCCTACATTCCTAGTCCCACCATGTTCAAGAACTGTGGTACCCATTCAATTTTGCTTTGATTATTCAATCTGATTCTTGAAATAGTCATTTCTCTAGAGCTATTAAAAATGAAAAATCTAAGGAGTTTTGTCCAACTTTATATCTTTTACGTGTAACTGACAATTCTGTAGTTATCCTTTCAAATTAAAAGCCATATGTACAGCTTTCTCAGTAATATGTTACAGCAGAGGAGGTAATAACAAATAGTGTCCCAACTTGTTTTTCTAGAACCTTCCCAACTGGAGATGTGAAACGGTCATTCTCCATCCACTCACCTGGTTTCCTGCCACAGAGATAGAAGGCTAGTCTGTCCGTTAGCTCATACTGTATTTCCACGAGGCGCTCTGCCAGCTCATGGTGCCCTCCTTGCCTACCAAGAGAAAACAAAGTACCATTTATATTGCTCACTATTCACTGACTTTAAAATGGAGTACAAAGACGTCTCCTGAGACACCTGAGCAGTTTATCACAAAAGACTTTTGAGAATCATCAACCTTCTTGTGGTAGGTAGATTTCTGAAGTCTACTTTGCATCCCACTTTTATAAACTGTTTTCACCATCTGAACTATCCCCTTTCCTTTATTAAGGCACAAAATAGAATATTTAATAAGAAATTCAAAGACTTATGAAAGGGAAGGATACAGAATGACTTAATTTAATGAGGTAAAAAAATGAAATTAATCAATGGTTTACGGTAGAAGTTCTCAAAAATTAACTAGCGCATTTCTAGAAATATACCATGTGCAGGCCCCACCCTTGGAAATGCTGAATCAATGGGGACAGGATGGGGCCAGGGGCCAATATGTTGAAGAAGGTCCTTCCCCTAGGTGATGCTGATGCAGCCAGTCTGACTCTGGATAAGAGTCTAGTAACCACTTCAAAGGCTTCAAATCAGTGAGAGACACGCCAACCTAACGCACAGCTCACGCCTGCAGCTACTTCTGCCTCCTTATCTTCAATTTGCACAACAGAAAATATTAAGTTTACCTTTCAACATCCATGAAATAAATACTTACGCTGCTTAGAATCCTTTCAGCAACAAGGATACAAATTATACTGAGATTATTATATGCAAGGTACAAGTGCGAAAATTCCAAGGTAAGTGATAATAAGTATCATTTACCCAGGGCTCTCGTCCAAGATCAAGTATATTTTGTGGTTTTTGTCCTTAAAAGTAATGGTAAAAACTGCAATTACTTTTGCACCAACCTGATAGTTTCAGCCAGCTTCTCTACCCACCATTCAAGGCACTCACAACACCCTCCAACCTACCACACAGCTTTGATTTGTGAGAGGCACATCTTATTTTCATTTTTTAGTATCTGTGAAATCAGGAAATATCCTACAATTGATGATACACCATAATTTAATTGGCTGAGCTCTTTTCTTTTTTAGTGCTCTGTGAAATAATGAAGCACCGTGCAATACTGTATTCCTGCTGTTATTCCCAGACCCACTCTGTTCTTTCCAGTCAGGTCTCCTGCTGTGCTGAACACACTTTGTCCCTCCCTGCCTCCTGATCTTGACTCCTGCCTTTCCTCTTACCTGGAATGCTTCAGCTCTCCCTTCACACATTCAAATCCAACCCATTCTTCAAGACCAGCTGAAGAAATTTCTTAAATGATTTGGACCACAATGAAGAAACCCTATATATGCTTTTTAAGACCAATTATCTATTTTGGCAATGAATCCCATATGGTCTTGCCTCCTTGAACTCTTTCAGGCATTTATGAATCATCTTTTCCAAGAGAGTAAATTCTGGGAAGGCAGAGTTTTGTTATTCGCCCATTTTATCCTCTGTGGAGCAGAGTATTGTGCTTCACAGTTAATAAAAGTACTTCGGAAAAAGAAGGAAAGATGACTGATCTTTGGCCATTTAAATGATATTCAAGACTAACCTATAGATTTATTTTTCAAGGACTTTATTAATAAAGAAAAATTTAAAGAATTTTACAGTGAGCACTTTTTTTTTTTTTTTTTTTTTGAGACAGAGTCTTGCCCTGTTACCCAGATTGGAGTGCAGTGGCATGGTCTCGGCTCACAGCAACCTCTGCCTCCCAGGTTCAAGTGATTCTCCTGCCTCAGCCTCCCGGGTAGCGGGATTACAGGTGCCTGCCACCATGCCCAGCCAATTTTTTTTTTTTGTATTTTTAGTAGAGACAGGGTTTCAGCATGCTGGCCAGGCTGATCTCGAACTTCTGGCCTCAAGTAACCCACCCGCCTTGGACCCTCAAAGTGCTGGGATTACAGGTGTGAACCACCATGCCTGGCCTAGAGTGAGCACTTAGATGTCTACTACCCAAACCTTCCAATTAACTTTTTACTATACTTGTTTAATCACATATCTATGTATATATTTGCTTTTAAGTTCAAGCAATAACTAAGAGTATTAAAAAACAGAAGAGTACATTCTGTAATTCTTGATACTTGATTTGGAATCTGACTACAGCTCAAACATCACTGTGTTATAAAGGATCAAGTAAAAGACTGGAAGCTTAGCACACTGGTTCATGATTCTAGCCTTCCTCAACTTTGCCAGGCTGAGCTTATATGCATTTGAAATGTCTTCATCTGTAAAATAAAATAACGTACATCTTTAAAGGGGTTCAATATCAACATATACAACTTAGCTACTTAACAAGGAATCACACCCAACAAAAAAATCCCAGAGAGAAGTAGCGAGAATCTAGGTCTCTTACCTTGCATAATCAACGGGAGTTTTCCCACTAGAATCCTGTGTGCCTGGGTCTGCTCCATATACTGCCAATAATTCAGCCTGTAAAATCTGCCCTGCTTTGGAGGCAACATGGAGTGGGGTGTTTCCTTTTTCCTAAGAATCATTAATAAAAAGTAAGCAAAAGAGCACATTAAATAAAGGCTACATGAACACAACTCACTTAGTTTCAATATCTGAAGCAATTCATGTTTTCTTACAGGATGAAAGAAGTTGGCTTGTGCTCCTAAAGATAACAGTCTCAAACAGGTTTCAAGATTCCCTGTTCTCACGCTCGAATGGAGTTGCTGAAAAACGCAGAAACAAAAAAGGAATCGTGGTTAGATGTGTACAGAATGATGTCCTAGGGCAGCTGATAGACCATTTTAATATATGTTACATCAGTAACGCATAATCTTTATTTGTCTCGGTAAAGTGCATGGACCAGTCTCTCCTTTGCCAGTCACAACTGTCCCTGGGCTGTAAGGTGGGGTGAGGCCACTTTACTGATAAGGAAACTAGGGCTGTGAAGGCTGACTTGCCCAAATGCATGACTTATCTAAGAAGTGGCACAACCAGAACCTGAGTGAGAGGCAGGACTGTGTGAAGAGGTGACTATGCGTGGCTCTGACATATGACAGACCTGAATTTCAAACTATACCCACTTCAAGCTGTGTGGCCTGGAGAAAGGGCTTTAAGCAATCTGAACCTCACTTTCCTCATCTCAAAAATGTCAACAATGGCCAGATGCAGTGGCTCATGCCTGTAATCCCAGCACTTTGGGGGGTTGAGGTGGGAGGATCACTTGAGCCCAGGGGTTTGAGACCAGCCTGGGCCACATAGCAAGACTCTGGCTCTACAAAAAATACAAAAATTAGTTGGGTGTGGTGGCATGCGCACCTGTAGTCCCAGCTACTAAGGAGGCTGAGGTGGGAAGATCACCTGAGCCTGGGCAGTGGAGGCTGCAGTGAGCTGTGATCATGCCACTGCACTCCAGCCTTGGTGACAGAGCGAGACCCTGTCTCAAAAAAAAAAAAAAAAAAAAAATTAAAAAAAGGTGGCATTTTTCTTTTTAGAAAGGGTCTCGCTTGCTCTGTCATCCAGGCTGGAGTACAGTGGAGTGATCATGGCTCACTGCAGCCTCAGTATCCTGGGCTCAAGCAATCCTTCCACCTCAGCCTCCCAAACAGCTGGGACTACAGGCGCCGGCCACCATGCCCTGCTAACTTTTTATTTTTCAATACAGATGAGGTCTCACTATGTTGCCCAGGCTGGTCTCGAACTTACGAGCTGAAGTGATCCTCCTACCTTGGCCTCCCAAAGTGTTGGGATTACAGGCATGAGCTACCGTGCCTGGCCCTATTCACAGGGTTATTATAAGGATTTAGTGATATAATAAAGTGCTCAAAGAATACAAATGCTATAATAACAGTTATTATTAGTTGTTGTTACTGTAATTAGGGCTTTAGGACTTCAAATTCTACACTGTGTAAGCTACATGATCCTGCCTTATACAATACCCTCTCTACCACATTATTCTTGGCCTGTATAATATGCTTTAATAAAGTCTTTCAGGGTAGGAAAAGGCCCGTGATATACCGAATTCTGTACTACTGCAGAAAAGCTCTTATACAGTCAGAAGATGAGCTGCCTTCCTTCAAATCTAACCTAGAATTGTCCAAGATGCAGTAACCCTTATCACAGGAATGAAGAAATCTACTCTAACATCTATTTCTAAGTCTTGTTTAATTTTTTAAATAGTTTTTTTGTTTTTTAAACACAGGGTCTCGTTATGTTGCCCAGGCAGGACTGAATTCCTTGGCTCAAGCAACCCTTCCACCTCAGCCTCCCAAGTAGCTAGTATTACAGGCATGTGCCACTGTGCCTAATTTTTTAAAACTTTGGCAAGGAAAAAAAAAAAAAACAAAAAACCCAACACATACCAAGTCTTATTAATCAATGGAAGTAGCTAGTATATGCATTTCTATGCAAAATTTCAAATTCTGAATTCTTCAGCCAGATTCTGCTGGGGATTAAAAAAGGGGGGGAAAAAAAGGCCAGATGTGGTGGCTCACACCTGTAATCCCAGCACTTTGGGAGGCCAAGGCAGGCAGACTGCTTAAGCCCAAGAATTTGAGACCAGTATGGACAACATGGTGAAACCCCATCTCTCCAAAAAGTCAAAAACTGGCCAGGCGCAGTGGCTCATGCCTGTAATCCCAGTACTTTGGGAGGCCGAGGCAGGCAGATCACTTGAGGTCAGGAGTTCAAGACCAGCCTGGCCAACATGGTGAAACCCTGTTTCTACTAAAAATACAAAAAAAATTAGCCGGGCATGGAGGCGGGCACCTGTAATCCAAGCTACTCAGGAGGCTGAGGCGGGTGAATCGCTTAAACCCAGGAAGTGGAAGTTGCAGTGAGCCGAGATCGTGCCACTGCACTCCAGCCTGGGTAACAGAGACTCTATCTAAAAAAAACAAAAACAAAACACACACACACACACACACACACACACACACACACACACACACACACACATTAGCCAGGCTTGGTGGCACATGCCTGTGATCTCAGCCACTTGAGAGGCTGAGGTGGGAGAATCATTTGAGACTAGGGAGGTTGAGGGTGCAGTCAGCCATGATTGTGCCACCACACTCCAGCCTGGGCAACAGAGTGAGACTCTGTCGTTTAGGCTGGAGTGCCGTGGCATGATCTCAGCTCACTGCAACCTTCGTCTCCCCAGTTCAAGAGATTCACAGCTGAATTCTACCAGACATACAAAGAACATCCTACTAAAATTATTCCAAACAATCAAAGAGGAGAGGCTCCTCCCTAACTCATTCTGTGAAGCCAACATCAGCCTGATACCAAAATCTGGCAAAGACACAACAAAAAAGGAAAACTTCAGGCCAAAATCCATGATGAACACAGATTTTTAAAAAAACTCTTAACAAAATATTAGCAAACCAAATCCAGTAGCACATCAAAAGTTAATCCACCATGGCTGGGCACAGTGGCTCAGGCCTGTAGTCCCAGCACTTTGGGAAGCTGAAACAGGCGGATCACGAGGTTAGGAGTTCGAGACCAGCCTGGCCAACGTGGTGAAACCCCGTCTCTACTAAAGATACAAAAAATGGCCAGGCGTGGTGGCTTACGCCTGTAATCCCAGCACTTTGGGAGGCCGAGGTGGACGGATCACAAGGTCAGGAAATCGGGACCATCCTGGTTAACACAGTAAAACCTCGTCTCTACTAAAAATACAAAAAAATTAGCTGGGTGTGGTGGCGGACGCCTGTAGTCCCAGCTACTCAGGAGGCTGAGGCAGGAAAATGGCATGAACCCGGGAGGCGGAGCTTGCAGTGAGCCAAGATTGCGCCACTGCACTCCAGCCTGGGCCACAGAGCAAGACTCCGTCTCAAAAACAAACAAACAAACAAACAAAAAAAACCCAAAAGATTAGCTGGGCCTGGTGGCATGTGCCTGTAATCCCAGCTACTTGGGAGGCTGAGGCAGGAGAATCACTTGAACCTGGGAGGCGGAGGTTGCAGTGAGCCGAGATCATGCCATTGCACTACAGCCTGGACTACAGAGCGAGACTCTGTCTCAAAAAAATAAAAAATAAAAAATAAAAATAAAAATAAAAAAATTAACCCATCATGATCAAGTAGGCTTTTTTGCTGAGATTCAAGGCTGGCTCAACATACACAAATCAATAAATGTAATTTGCCACATAAATAGAAGTAAAAGCAGGCCAGGCGCGGTGGCTCCTGCCTGTAATCCCAGTACTTTGGGAGGCCGAGGCGGGAGGATCACGAGGTCAGGAGATCGAGACCATCCTGGCTAACATGGTGAAACCCTGTCTCTACTAAAAATACAAAAAAAATTAGCCGGGTGTGGTGGTGGGCACCTGTAGTCCCAGCTACTTGGGAGGCTGAGGCAGGAGAATGGCATGAACCCGGGAGGCAGAACTTGCAGTGAGCTGAGATCGCACCACTGCACTCCAGCTTGGGCGACTGAGCAAGACTCTATCTCAAAAATAAATATAAATAAATAAATAAATAAATAAATAAATAAATAGAAGCAAAAGCAAAAACCACATGATCATCTCAATAGATGCAGAAAATGTTTTCTTTTTTTGAGACAGGGTCTTGCTCTGTCATCCAAGCTGGAGTGCCATGGTGTAATCTCAGCTCACTGCAACCTCCGCCTCCTGGGCTCAAGTCATCCTCCCACCTCAGCCTCCCAGGTAGCTGGGACTACAGGCACGGCCACCATACCCGGCTAAAATTGTTATATTCTTTGTAGAGACGGGGTTTCGCCATGTTGCCCAGGCTGGTCTTGAACTTCTGAGCTCAAGTGATCTGCCAGTCTCAGTCTCCCAAAGTGCTGGGATTACAGGCGTGAGCCATCGCACCCGGCCAAAAAGTAATAAAAAAAGTTCTGAATAAGTAAGTCCTCATGCTCTGTGTGAGCAAGCATTTATCCAAGGCAGCGCTTTGAAAATATGCACATTTCTTACAGCATCTCTCAAAAACATGCGAAGGCCCACATAAAGAAAACCACCTCACTTGTTTTACAAGTATCATAAACCATTCTGTGTACTATAGCTTTGAGTCACACATTGCTTTCTGAAGATCATACTTACTGTTCAACCTGGAAACCTGAAGAAGTCCCCTTCCTTTAATACTTTTTCTAGTCCTTATTAAAAAGAAACAATTGTCCTATAAACTTTCTAGTCCCTTCTAGAAACAACTCTGAGATGGTTCCTATTTCAAAGTTAAACAAACAAAAAACTTATCAAAATATAATTTAAAAGCCATATTGGAAAAACACAAATAGCCTTCCAGAGACTTACTTTTCCTCTTTGCCCTGAACCTCCACTATATGAATGGCTGCCATTTGAATTCAGATTAAAGACGAAACCGACTGACAAAAAAGCTATTAATTAATTAATGTGCAGAAATGAGTTTTTGTTTTTCTTTCTTTAAAAACTTTTTTCAGCCTGGGCAATACAGCAAGAACCCGTCTCTACAAAAAATAAAAAATATTAGCTGGGTATGGTAATGTGCCTGTAGTTCCAGCTACTTGGGAGGCTGAGGTGAAAGGATTGCTAGAGCCTGGATGGTCAAGGCTGCAGTGAACCGTGATTGCACCACTGCACTCCAGCCTGGGCAACAGAGCAAGACCCTGTCTCAAAAAAAACAAACGAAAAACAAAAAAACCCTGGCCGGGTGCAGTGGCTCACGTTTGCAATCCCAACACTAGGAGGCCGAGGCAGACGGATCACCTGAGCTCAGGAGTTCGAAACCAGCCTGGCCAACATGGCGAAACTCCGTCTCTACTAAAAATACAAAAATTAGCTGGGCATGGTGGCATGCGCCTGTAATCCCAGCTACCTAGGAGGCTGAGGCAGGAGAATTGCTGGAACCCGAGAGGCAGAGGCTGCAGGGAGCCAAGATCGCGCCACCGTACTCCCGCCTGGGTGACAGAGACTCTGTCTCAAAAAAAAAAGAAAAAAAGCCCACAACCAGACTTTTTTTTTATTTTTTCAAATAAAACAATATGCTGTCTCAGCCCGCTCTTTTAGGGATTTTAAAAGGTGTGACCCACCTTGCTAAGATCTTTGGCAGTCACACTATCGTCATCCCGGCAGGGCAAGCGATGGACGAACGCTAACATCTGATACTTGGCTCTGATGAATTCCGCTTTATTGGGACTGGTTCAAAAACAAAAAAGAAAACAGTTCACTCGTTCAGATACAACAATCCCCATTCTTTGTACTGTAAAAAGAAGAGGAAGTGACCCACATCCCCCACTTGAGAATAAAATGAACAATGCTCAAGTAAGTTTCAGCAAGGTTTAAGACCTGCAGTTTGAAAACATACATTAGTTATTATAATGGCTGGGACTCCAGAGTACCTGCTTTTTATAGTAGCCTTCTTCTCTGTGTAATTGTCTGAACTGATTTAGCAACTTTGGGAGAAAGCAGCATTTAGTCCCATCTTATAAGTGAGGCAACAGGCAGACGGGTGCCCAGACCTAGATTTCTGGTCTGATCGCCTCTTATTTGAGTATAAGTTTAAATCTGATTACATTTACAGACTCCAAGCCATGGTTTCCAACTGAGGAAGCCACTTACTCCTGCTGGGTGGCCATGCTAAACAGATGGTCCTGCCCCACCCCATTCTGCATTTCTAATAGCAAAGAACCTGATGCACAACTAGGGTAACCCCCTCCTCTGCTGCCCTTGTGGAGACTGACCAAAAATAGCTGCACTCCTTTCAGTGGGCCCCATTTGTTATGAAGAAATAAAAGTATTTATAAACATTCCACTCACTGTACTTTATCCTGTGGATTAGCTTTACGTCTTCCACTCATAATAGACGCAGGGTCCAGCAAAGAATGCTCCCATATAGAGTTAGCACCATTATTATACAAGGTCTCAACCATCTAAAACCAAGCAGGATGACATAAGACTTTAATTTCTTTTCACAAATATTCAATGGGGATCAGTGACTGAACAGAGTAAACAAAGTCCTGTTATAAACACTCATTTGTTAGGAATATCATTCATATCATTGTTTTCTGATTTGAGAATGAAAAAGATGATCAATCTATATGCAGGATTCAGCTTTGACTAGTAGGATAGTTAAATACCTAAAGTGTGACTGAACTGTTCTTATTCTGTATGAAAGAAAAGAAAGTACTCTGACACCTTAGAGCAGGGTTTCCCAAACCTAATTAAACACTATTTTCAACATTCTTAACGACCCATGTACTGTCTATATTATTCACTTAATATTTGTCTTTAAAGCCACTTACTTTTAAAAACAACTACAGTTTGATGTGCTAGTTATAGCTTTCCCATACACAGTAAAATAATGTAACCATTAAAAAAAACATGTATTACCTACATCTGTCTTGAATACCACTGGTGGTTCCACATTTGGGGAATTGTTGCTTTAGGGTCAACCCTGGCATTCTAAACAACTCATCTCTGGACTTTACTGAGATTCTGTACTACAATCTGGCTTTGCAAACACAGACAGACCTAAGAGCAGTAAACAGCCCCTTTCACATGAGCGTGAGCGGTTAGAAACTTCTAAGCAAAAGTTAGTAATAAATCATATCTCCAAATTTCATTTCAAGGCATGACTCCTAAAACAGCCCCATCTGTTTTTTACAGCAGTGTAGTTATTTTCACATCAGAGATACAAACCCACTTGTTTTGGCTCCTTGGTTCACACAGGCAAGTTTAAGATTCAGTGCAGCTGTCACAGATTCAGTGAAATGCATAATCAAGACAAATGAAGGCAAAACACACACTTAACCTTGAGTTCCAAGAGAACTTGAAGAATGTGTACCCCAAGATAGAAGTAAAGGTGACATGACATTGGACTCCAAATAAAACAAAGAACTCATTTAACAGGGTATTCTACATGCAATCAAAACATATTAATTTAATTTGGTCTCTCTGACTAGTAACAAGAGTTTTAAGAAAACTTAAAATGTTTCAGAAGTTTCTGAGGAATCCCAGCCCATGCTGCTATCAAAGCAGAAAAACATGTTCTAAAAATATTAGCAGGTACTCAGGAATAAGTACATTAAAGAAAAGATTCTCAGGCAGTAGCCTTCAGAAACATTCATTATCATGCATAGAAAAGATGGACTACTGGCCGGGCGCGGTGGCTCACGCCTGCAATCCCAGCACTTTGAGAGGTTGAGGTGTGGATCACTTGAGTTCAGGAGTTTGAGACCAGCCTGGCCAACATGGTGAAACCCCTTCTCTACTAAAAATACAAAAATTAGCCGGGCATGATGGCGGGTGCCTGTAATCCCAGCTACTCGGGAGGCGGAGGCAGGAGAATCGCTTGAACCCGGGAGGCGGAGGTTGCAGTGAGCTGAGATCACGCCACTGCACTCCAGCCTGGATGACAGAGTGAGAGTCCGTCTCAAAAAAAAAAACAAAAACATTTCCGATGACAGTCTAGAAAGTCAACAGAGCAACAGTACCAAGATATTTTAATGAATAATCATCTATCTACCTATAATTGAGCTTTTTGAACAAGATTTATGTCATGTAGGAAGAAAAGTCTTTACTGAATTCAATACAGATAATATTTATAAATAGCATTGATGGGCATGCCATCTCTATTCAATTATGAAACAGTTTTGTCTTATGGAAGAAGTACACCAGGAGAAATTTTAGTTATTAACATGATGAGCCCTAAAATGTAAATTACCAACTGTCAGGAGAATTCTTATCCTTTACCTGAAGCAGTGTTGGAGGCCACGGTGTGTGTTTCAGATGCCTCACTTGGGAGATATGGCGCCCTAGACTCCGATGGACACTGCAGCACTCATCACATAAAAACGTTCCCCTATTTACTGATGCCCAGGAAGGATCTGGAAAGAGAGTGAAATCTCAGTGGCAGGGATACCAGCAGGTTGCTATACCGCCAGATGGCAAAAGATGACTGAGGTATGGTTTGTCAGAAAAAGGAGACATTTTTGTTTCAGTATGCTCATCAATGCATCAGGCTGGTCATCTTGTCGGATGGTATGACCTACCTTGGCTGATTAGGTACAATGTTAATTGAGACTAAAAACACCAGTGGGAGCCTTGGGTAAACAGTTATCTTCTTCCTGGTTCAGGGCCACAGTTTGTAGCCCTAATGTGGATCTACCATTTCAGATGCATGCTTTTTCATTCAAGCTAAGAAAGCAAATTGAGAGGGTACAGATGAATGATTTTGGATCCATCTCCATAAAAATCAAGATAATACTTTTTTTTTTTTTTTTTTTTGAGATGGAGTCTCACTCTGTCACCCAGGCTGGAGTACAGAGGCACAATCTTGGCTCACTGCAACCTCTATCTCCCAGATTCAAGCAATTCTCCTGCTTCAGCCTCCCGAGTAGCTGGGATTACAGGCATGCACCACCATGCCCGGCTAATTTTTGTATTTTTAGCTGAGACGGGGATTCATCATGTCGGTCAGGTTGGTCTCAAACTCCTGACCTCAGGTGATCCACCCACCTCGGCCTCCCAAAGTGCTGAGATTACAGGCGTGAGCCACTGTGCCCGGCCAAGATAATATAATTTTGACAGTGAATTATGCAGATAGCATTTTCTGCAGTAAATGTTGTAAAGACTGCTGTCCTAATTCACTGCTATGAATCAACATGTCAATATGCTTAGCAGAAAGCTGCGAGTTACAGAATCATAAAATCACTCAGCTGCTATGGTTCTGAGGACAGGGAAACCTGGCCTCTTCCATTAGGAAATGTTCTATGATGTCCATGAATTGGTTTTTTTGTTTGTTTGTTTGTTTTGAGACAGAGTCTCACTCTGTCTCCTAGGATGGAGTGCAGTGGCGCAATCTCGGCTCACTGCAACTTCTGCCTCCAGGGTTCAAGCGATTCTCCTGCCTCAGCCTCCCGAGTCGCTGGAATTACATGTGTGTGCCACCAGCTCGGCTAATTTTTGTTATTTTTAGTACAGACGAGGTTTCACCATGTTGGCCAGACTGGTCTCAAACTCCTGACCTCAGGTGATCCACTCACCTCGACCTCCTAAAGTGCTGGGATTACAGGCTTGAGCCACTGTGCCCAGCCAATTAATTGTTTTACATAAACTACCAAGTCCAATCCTGCAACTGATCTGAAAAAAAAAAGAAGTTGCAATAACAGCAGCTTCACAGAGGCAAAGATGTAAAATAAAAATGAATAATATTTTTAGTGTGTGTATAATACTTTTTTCCCTTTAAAGTCATAGAGCTTCATTAGCTGTCCTTTGAAACAAGGGATAATTTCATACTTGGCAAGCAGGATGGATCTGGGTAAGTAAACTGAATACCTAGAAACCTCAAATAAAGAAAGAGCTACACTTCATCAGACTCACAATGGGGTGACAATAGGTGCCACTTAAGCTGCCTGGTCAAAGGGTTACATTTAAAAATTCTTCAATGTCCACAAAAATCTCTAAAATGCATGTACACCATCTTTACCATTTTTTAAGAGTTTATTCAAACCCTTTCAAACCATATAATGAAAAGTTATGGGCTTTCAATCAAAGACGAATCCTGGGAGCCAGTGAGTATGGTGGTTAAGAGGGTTGGCTCTAGAGACAAGCAGTTCAGGGTTTGAACCCCAACTCTGCCACTTCTTGCACAATGATCTCAGACAAGTTACTTGACTGTTTTCACCATGGTTCAAATGAGAACAACAACAAATCTTGGGATAGTAAGGATATAGAGAATAAGTGAAGTACCTCACACATAGTAAAGTAGTAATGTTAGTTGTTATATCTTTTCTAAATTATTTTCTCAGTATTCAGATATTTTCTAGACGTGAAATTCATGATCACTGGACAAAGTTTTTGATGGGAAATACTTAAAACATTGAACATTTCATGTGACCACTCTACTACTGTACTGAAAATCTCCATGGAGTTTTCAAGTAATTGAACTCAGAGTGTGATGTATTTGAAATGAACCAGATTCATTAAAAAAAAAAAAAGTAGAATATTTAAGATGTGATCATGGTTAAATGTTTGCATAAAATAAAACAGAATCAAAATAATTCAATTTAGTATAACTCTGTCGCTATTACTATATCATCCTAAAAAGCAGAGATTGGAAATGTCCAGATGAAGGAGCTCTACAAAGATGCATTAACAGCACTGCTTCCTGCAGTATAGTACTGACACTAATGGCAAAAAAAAAAAAGACTGTTTTGAAGCATAGCTTTGGTTTTCACTTATTCAGAGGATTTGCAGTATTCTTTTTTTAGCAAGTATTTAACACATATTAATTAAGACAAGTATTCGACTAACCACTTTAGCATCCTGGATCAGAATCCCATGGAAAGAATATTAGAATGTTAACATAGTAAAATAAAAGTGTTTGTATGAATGAGATTGGGTAAAACCCTTTAAGTTCATCTGGAGCCAGGGCTCCAGGGACACCACAAATGAACTTCAAAAATGTTTGTGACTCCCCCAGACAAATCTTAGGTAAATTCGTTCATGTGCATTTTAGGGGAGAAGGCCTTAGCATTCATCAGAATCTCAAAGGGGTCCCTAACCCTACAGGTAATTCTCTCAGTAGGGCTGTGAAGAAAAGGCAGCACAAATTCCCAGCTGCTCAATTTCACAGAATATTTCAAGGTAGCCTAATTATATTCAAAACAGGAAGGAAGTGACTCAAGTCTCTGCAGATTAGGCATATGAGACAACAACTAAAGCGATACAATGGAAGAGAAAATGTTCTGAAATGCACAAAATGCTGCAAAAGTATATTTAGGATGGCAATGGAGGAACAATTTTGCTTTGCCCGGTACCCTATCAAGAAGCAAAACAATATGCATTCCAAGAGGAAGTTAGAAGCTAGACACATGTGAATCAAATACATCACAGTAAGTTCAACTGAAAATAGGCAAGAAAATAAGGAAGTGGAACAAATAACATTTTTAGAGAAAACGATGGAGTTTGTATAACTCACACTAACTTGGTTTAGAAAACACTTCTTTTTAAACTCCTCCATACCCCCTCCCTATCTTCAAAGGAAACTGGTAACACCTGCACTGTACGGGCCATAAAACAACCACATGAGGTTTGAGTTATCACAGTTCTATTTACAATCGGTCTCCACTTCCAAATGACAAGCTCAAGATCAGAACAGTTGCAAAGCCAGTGGTGTTCAATGATTTAATTAAGATTGTTTATCGGACACTATTGTGCCAAGAAAGCCATGTTACCTTCGAATTAACTCAAAGCCAATACATCCAAGCACCTAAAACAGCATGTAATAATCTATCCAGAGACCTGACAATTCAGTTGCAATTGCTAAGACACACTTGATCTCTAAATGTGAATATTATGAACAGTTATGCATCATTATGAAGGAATGGCTTTAGCGTTTCAATGCCCCTATATTGCTGGTGATTTTGCGTTTGTTTCCGTTGTAATCAACGTATGATTTAGATAGCCAAATATAGCTTTAAGGGACTACAAGGGTTCTACTGTAGACAGCATAATGCAAAAAAGAAAAGCCTTAGATGATATGATTCTACGAGTATTCATTGAATCTTCCTCACCACTAAGCGTGATACTCCCGATTATCCTCATCGAAAAAAATGAGGAAATCAAGCAAGTGACCAAGTGAAGTCACCAGCCCAAGGTCATCCAGAAGCAAAATCTAGTTTGAACCCAGGCCGTTCAGATCCTCAAACTTGAGACAAGCACTGCCTCCTAAGTGCTGGTTGTGTTTGGAAGACCCCGATCTCCTGGCAATTCTCCCGGGCAGAGTAGCTGTCGGATGTCAGCAGCGGGGAAGTCATCTACGGGGACCCTCTGGCGAGTCTCAGGGAATGTCATCCTCCCCGGGCAGGACACCCAGGCGGAGAAAGGGTCTAGTGGGAGGTGACACCTGCAGCCTCTGGAGGCTGCAGCCGGGAGGACGCTCACATTTTACTTCTGTAATTGGCTTTCCTGTGGATTGCCCAAGCCCCTTCCTGTTGGGGGAGCAGCCCTGGCCCCCGTCACCTCCCCAGTTGGCCTAGGACGGAGGGAACGGGAGGGAACGAGAGGGAAGGGAGGGCCGCGAGGGACGGGGAGGGCGGCGGCCCCCTGCCCGCCCGGCTCTGACAGGCCCGGGACGGTTCCCACCCCAAGGCCGCCCAGGGACCTCTCCGTTGCGACCCTAGCCGCGGGTTGCGGACGCTTGGCCGCGGGATGCAGCCTGACCTGAGGGGGCGGCCCCGGGGTAGGGGTCCGGGCCAGGAAAGCAGAGGGGAGCGGGCCCGGCCGGTGCGACTCACCCGGCCCGCTGCAGTCAGCGCACACCTCGCTGCTCCGGAGCCGTTTCGACATGGCTCCCACCTCCCACCTGCGGGGAACTAGAGGCCGGGGGACAGCAAAGGCGGCGGTGGCGGCGCGCTTCCGCTCTAACGGGTCCCAGCTGCGGCGGCGCTGACGGCGGCGCCTCTCCCCTCAGCGCCTCGCAGCCTTGGCACAGCACGCACGCGCGGGGAGGTGCCCTTCTGCGAGTGTCAGGTCATGTGACCGGAAAGGGCACGCTGCCTTGTCGCCATCTTGAGTGAGGGCAGGAGACTGCCCGAGTATCATCTGTCCTACCTTTAAATATTGAATTTGGGTCTTCTTCTCTGGCAGAGATTCCCCTCGTCCCAACTGATTAATACCAGGGGAAGTAGCAATATCTTGTGATGAGAACCCTGCAGTCACAACCTTCCTGAGGCAATCAATGGTCAAGTTCATTCATTCATTCCTTGATTCAACAAATGTTTATCAAGCACTTACCATGTTTTATATACTGTCCCAGCCACTGGAGAAACAGCAGTGAGCAAAGACTGAATTTCTAGTCCTTATGAAGCTTGCATTTTACTGGGGTAAAGTAAAATAAGAATATTTATATGATTCCAGGCTGGGCGTGGTGGCTCACTCTTGTAATCTCAACACTTTGGAAGGCTGAGGCAGGCGGATCACTTGAGGCAGGAGTTCGAGACCAGCCTGGGCAACATGGTGAAACCCCATCTCTACTAAAAATACAAAAATTGGCCGGGCGCGGTGGCTCACGCCTGTAATCCCAGCACTTTGGGAGGCCGAGGCTTGTGGATCACGAGGTCAGGAGTTCAAGACCAGCCTGGCCAACATGGTGAAACCCCGTCTCTACTAAAAATACAAAAATTAGCCGGGCACAGTGGCAGGCGCCTGTAATCTCAGTTACTTGGGAGGCTGAGGCAGGAGCTTGAACCCAGGGGGTGGAGGTTGCAGTGAGCTGAGATCACGCCATTGCACTCCAGCCTGGGCGACAGAGTGAGACTCCGTCTCAAAAAAAAAAAAAAAAAAAATTAGCCGGGCGTGGTGGCGCATGCCTGTAATCCTAGATACTCGGGAGGCTGAGGCAAGAGAATCGCTTGAGCCTGGGAGGTGGACGTTGCAGTGAGCAGAGATCGCGTCACTGCACTCCAGCCTGGGGGACAGAGCGAGACTGTCTCAAAAACAACTTCAACAACAACAACAAAAATAACAAAAAAGAATATATTAGATGATTCCTTAGGCTTCAGTTTTAATCTCATGTTCAAAATTAAGATAATGCATTGTTTACTTCTAGTCCACGATTTGTTTTTGTATGGCTTGCTACTTAAGAATGATTTTTACATTTTTAAAGGGTTGCGAGATGAAAATGAAGGAGAAGAGAGAGAGGGAAATAAAGAAAAAGAGGAAGAAGAATATGCGACAAAACTTGTGTGTGACCAGCAAAGTTAAACATTCATTTTGGCTAAGGACAGATGGAATAAATTATGGGAAAAATGTGATACACCTGCTGGATAGTAACCCCTCAGTAAATAATAGCTCCCATAATTATGGATATTGCTATTATTTTCTAATTACTGTTTTTCTTCATATGCATGGAATTTGAGAATAACAATAGCTAACATGGGATAATTTACAAAATGGTGTGAGATAAACACAATGAAATGAGGTAAATCAGTGTGAAGGAGAAAGGAGATGTGACCCTAATACCAATGATTACTTATTGTCTGTCTTACATATAAACACAGCTATGATCTCCATTCAGCAAATATTGAATGCCTGTTGTTAGCCAGGTACTATTTTGGTTTTAGATAATCTGGTAAGCAAAACGATGTGGTTCCTGTCATTATGGGGTTTTCTGATTAATGAGATAGGGAGATTTTCAATAAACATGGCATGATGAAGAAGAAGAAGAACGTTAAGTTGCAAAAGGCATCTGAAAGAATGAGAAGTGCTGGAAAAGGCCTCAGAAGCACTGGTCTTGAGTCCATCTCTACAGTGTGATAAATGTGTGATGGAGAAATAATCACAGAATTCCCACGCATTCCATGGTTAGAGTCTCCGGGTGCCATCCTGGTGCTCCTGCATCCTGTTTTGGTTTAACAACTCACAAATCTTCTGGGCTCCACATCTGTGGAGAATGGATTAGGTTGGGATTCTTGAACAGCTGTTGTTGCAGACATCTGAAGAGCTGGATGTGCATACACTCAGAGGGCAGAGGGAATGTTTTCACAATGCATTAAATAGCTTCATCCAGCTATGTGGTCTAGTTGTAGACAGCTGAGCCGAAGCAGCAGCAGAAAGTTCAAGCCCATGAGTAGCTAGCTGTAAGTTGATTTGGTTCTTCATTGAGTCAAGGAGGCATAGTGCCTGAAACTCAAAGAATAAACTTCATATTCGCAGACTGTGGTCAAATATGTATATTATTTATCATTCCTTTCAGCCATAACCTCAAATCCAAAAAGCTAGCTTAAAAATGACATTCATACATGGACTAAATCACCACCATAGTTAGCTATTGAATCATAACCTGGTTCGGAGTTCAAATAGAAGCGGTTCTCAACTGAGGACGATTTTTCTCCCCGAGACGAAATTTGGCAATATCTGGAGAGACATGTTTTGGGGAGTGCTACTGGCATTGAGTGGGGAGAAAGACCAGGGCAACTGCTCAGCATCCTACAAAGGACCAGACAACCCCCACACAAAAACTGCCCAGTTCAATATGTGCCGAGGTTGAGAAATCATGAAGTAGAAATATCCCCTTTTATGCAAATACTGTATTTGAAGCCACTTCGCCAGGGTTTAGCGTTCCTCCTTCAAAAATTGTCCGGTGTTGCCCACTTCCAAAATGGCTTTTGACCCGTCGTGGAAGCATCTGTCCTGCTCCAAAAAGGCTGCAAGGGTGTCGGCAGCTGGAGTGGTTTGGTCCGGGGCTCAGTTGTCACCCCCTGACTGCAGAGCCAATGGAAGAGGCCCAGTTGTGGACCGAACCACATGGGGCTACTGGAGCAGGGGGAAAGAAGCTGGGGACAGGTAGACGGAACTTTCCGCGTGGAGATCTTTGGCCAAGAGAATGAGCCTCAGCTCTGTTCTGTGGGCTGCACTGAGTTTCTCGGTGTGAGCTGGAGGTGGGTGCAATGGCGCGGACCCCGGACCCGGTGCCCAAGGTCGCCTATCCCCGCCGCGGCATGCGGTGGTTCGCTCTCCGCACTTCCCTGTTTGGGGCAGTTAGGTCTGCAGAAGTCTGTCCGCGAGCTGTCAGCGCGGGCGGGAACGCCGCGGGGCGCGGGGTGGGCGCGGCCGACCTGGTCCCTGAGCCGGCCGGCGACCCCGGACCTCCCGCGCGCCCCGCACCCGACCGGCTCAGCCGGCCGGCAGCGTAACACGCCCTACGCTCGCTTGCTCGCCGGCCTCAGGGCAGGCAGGCGGGCGCGGGAGACCCCGCCGGGGCCGAGACTTGGGGCGGGCGACGAGGACCCGGTTACGGCCTCCTCGCCATGTCCTCGGCCTGCGACGCGGGCGACCACTACCCCCTGCACCTCCTAGTCTGGAAAAACGACTACCGGCAGCTCGAGAAGGAGCTGCAGGGCCAGGTGAGGGGCGGGGCGGGGGTCCGTCTCCCGGTGGGGACTTCGAGGAATCGGGGGTCGTTTCGCCTCCCTGAGCCCATTTCCAGCCCTCTGTCCCCGGGATCCCCAGACCCCTTCCACTTTGCAGGTGTGGGACAGTCCTAATAATAGGACACGTATCGAGTGCTTACCGTGCGACAGGCTTTTTAAATATCTTCTCTCTTCACCTTTCCAATAACGCTGGAGGGTAGGTACTGTTACTTTTCCACTGGACAGAGAAGGAAACAGGTCCTCAGACGCTACGTGCCTTGTGCGAGGCCGCCCCGCTGATAAATGCCAAGTCGGGATTTTAACTCGGGCCGGCTGGCTCCGGAATGCACCGTCTTAACCATTTTTAGGTTCTGCTGCCTCAAAGACGTAAGAATAGCACACTCTCCTTGTTGTAAGGAAGGGCTTGGTTGGTTTTGGAGTCCAGGTTCTAACTCGCCCTGTGACCTTGGGCAAGGCATTTTCCCTCTCTGGCCGACGTTAACTTAGCTGTAGAATGAGGATGTTGGTGCTGGGGCAGAACCCAACACTTGACTCTATTGATAGGTCTGGGGTGAGGTCCAGGTGCCGCATTTTTAACAAACTCCCCAGGGACGCTGATACCTAGCAAAGTTTGAGAATCACTGGTTCTCAGGCTCCTTAAAATCCCTTCCTGTTCTAAAGTGCTTTGATGCTTTAATCTTTTCATTATTGCTATCTCTTTAAAGCAGTAGTGCTCTCAGTTGGAGGTGATTTTGCACCCACGACCCCCCGGGGACATTTGGCAATGTACGGGACATTTTTGGTTGTTGAAAGTGGGGAGTGGGTGCTTCTGGTAGTGGGTAGAGGCCGGTTATGCTGCTCAACATCCTACAATGGCCAAGACAGCCCCCCGCAACTAAGACTTCTCCGGCCCCCAAAGCCGATAGCGTCTTGGTTGAGAAACTCTGCTTTTCTTTCTTTCCTTCTTTTTTTTTTTTTTTTTTTTGAGACTGAGTTTCGCTCTTGTTGCCCAGGCTGGAGTGCAGTGGTGCGATCTCGGCTCACTGCAACCTCCGCCTCCTGGGTTCAAGCGATTCTTCTGCCTCAGCCCCCCAAGTAACTGAGATTACAGGGATGCACCACCACGCCCGGCTAATTTTGTATTTTTAGTAGAGATGGGGTTTCTCCATGTTGGTCAGGCTGGTCTCAAACTCCCGACCTCAGGTGATCCGCCCGCCTCAGCCTCCCAAAGTGCTGGGATTACAGGTGTGAGCCACCACGCCCGGCTGAGAAACTCTGCTTTTAAAGTCTCCCAACAATTCTGGGAGGTATTGGTGCCCTCAAGTTTCAAGCTAACAAACTTAGCAGTTAGGATGAGGATTTGTGATTACCCCTGAAATCTAGTATGGTTGTTCTTGTTGACTTCATACATTTTATCCAGTGTCTTACAGACCTGGTTTTTGAATGGCTCAAAATTGGTGCTATAATTGTCAAGAAATTGTAGAGGAAGAGGAGGATTGTTTGTCTTATGGTTGACAAAAATTGAGAAGGTTAGCATTACTCCATTTGGTGAATGGGTGCTGCAAGCTGTGTGCTTGCAACCTGCCATATTTAAGGTGGTTGAGCCCTCACCGAAAGTCCAAAATTACCCTCTTTTCTTTTCTGTTTCTTTTTTTTTTTTCTTTTTGAGATGGAGTCTCGCTCTGTCATTCAGACTTGAGTGCAGTGGCGCGATCTCAGGTCACTGCAACCTTCGCCTCCCGGGTTCCAGCGATTCTCCTGCCTCAGCCTCCTGAGTAGCTGGGATTACAGGCTAATTTTTGTATTTTTAGTGGAGGTGGTATTTTGTCATGTTGGCCATGCTGGTTTCAACCCCTGGCCTCAAGCAATCCGCCCGCCTCTACCTCCCAAAGTGCTGGGATTACAGGCATGAGCCTCACTGTTGCCGGCCTTTTTTCATTTAAAAAGAATTCCAGATACGATAAACTTTTGTGAGAGTCATCGTTCTTAATTAGATGACAGACCAACTATTTAAGAGTTAAGGAGATATGACACATGCCCTCAGACTAAATGATTCACCATTAGGCATTTTAGTATACTGATCATTTAATTCCTTTTCTATTACTAGACATGGTACAGAGGTAAAAACTGTAAGACTCAGCTAGGACACTTTAAAAATGACCAGTTTTGGTTTTTAGGAATCTACTTGTTTTGGTGCCCAGGCTGGTCTTGAACTCTTGTACTCAAGTGATCTGCCCGCCTCAGCCTCCCAAAGTGCTGGGATTACAGGCGTGAGCCACTGTGCCTTGCCCAAATCCTGTATTCTTAACCCCTACTATACTTCTTTCAGTAAAAATGACTTCATTTCAAGATTATGGAGAATAAATAAGGAAGATAATGGACCTGAAAGTGCAGGCATATGGTAATTGGAAACAATATTTACTAGTAGCTGCTGCTATTATAATCATCATTTGTAAACCTGGGGATTGAGCTTCTTTGCTCTATATTCCAGTTTTTCTGCAAGGAAGATGTATTGATTGCATAATTAAAAACAAAAAATTCTTAAGTCCGGGCACGGTGGCTCACGCCTGGAATCTCAGCACTTTGGGAGGCTGAGGCAGGCAGATCGTCTGAGGTCAGGAGTTGGAGACCAGCCTGACCAACACGGTGAAACCCCGTCTCTACTAAAAATACAAAAATAGCTGGGTGTGGTGGCACATGCCTGTAATCCCAGCTACTCAGGAGGTTGAGGCAGGAGAATCGCTTGAATCCAGGAGGCTGAGGTTGCAGTGAGCCAAGATCGTGCCACTGCACTCCAGGCTGGGAGACAGAGCGAGGGTCCGACTCAAAAAACAAAAAAACCCCAAAAAATTCTTATCACCCCAGCAATAAAGTGGCTGTTTCCCTTAATGTTTTGTTTGCTGGTGAGTTTCTGCTGTCAGTTTCCTCATTCCGTCTATCACCTGATTGAGACTTGGAGCATGTATACTGATAGCTGTAAGAATTTTTTTCCAGGTTTTTTGTTCCTGTTCCAGGAACAGCAACACAAGAATCAAGTTTATCCAGATGAAGAGGATAAGCACATGTTTCTGTGTGTGTGAGCCAGCCCCAATCCCACTGTCTCACTAATAGCAGGCAGTTGTGTAACTATGCCAACTACCAGATTGTTTCAGGCCTTCATTTGATCAGCAGAGGCATTTAATAAAGTGCCTCTTAACCCATCAGCTCATTAATATTCAGTGGGGCCTTGAAGTTGGTTGCTGAAGTTGAAACTGTTTGTGTTCTGCTTATGTCGTTTGCCGCTTAGCTAAAGAAGTCTGTTAAACTTCTTTGGCCTTCTTACTGATGCTGAGACATGAACACTTAAGGGGACAGATGCAAAGGTGAGTCAGTGTACCTTAGACAGGGTTGGAAAACCTGGGTTGTGTGAGGTGGAGGGTGGCAAATGAGGCCTGACTCTAAAGCCAGGCTCCCTGTTTAGGAAGCCAGCAGGTGAAAAGTATAGCACCTAGATAAGAGGAGGACATTCCTGGGGTTCTCACTCCAGCCTGGGGCAGGCCAGGTGAGGCCCCGGGCACAGATTCAAATCGCTGAGCCATGGGCTAGGCATCCAAGATGAAGAGCCTAGAGCCTGCTCTCCGCATGTGCCCCCTTGGTCATCGGGGGTTCAAGCTCACCTTAGGAAACTGGCCTCAAGATTCCTGTTCCCACTGACTCAGCGTGGGGGCCACACAGGACCAGGATGGTCTGAGAGTGAAGAGGAGTGAGGGTGGTTGTCTGTGTTGAGAGAGAGGAGGACTAGCCAGCAGCCTCTTGCTGGAGTCCCCCTAAAGGTGACAGTGAGTTTATGAAGCACTTCCTGCATGCCAGGTACCAAGGCACAGGGGAACTGATAATTCACCTGAGGCTAGTGGGCAAGCTGGAAGGGGTGTCCAGTTGTTTGGTTCTGCAGCCTGGCCTCAGAGCTCGGCAGGAGGATGGCAAGATAGTAAAGAGGGCTTTTGATTGAGGAGGCTGAGGTGGGGTCAGTGCTTGAGGACAGGAGTTCAAGACCAGCCTGGCCAATATAGTAAGACTCCATCTCCTTAAAAAAAATTTTTTTTTGGCTGGGCACGGTGGCTCATGCCTGTACTCCCAGCTCTTTGGGAGGCCAAGGCAGGTGGATCATGAGGTCAGGAGTTCAAGACTAGCCTGGCCAACATAGTGAAACCCCATCTTTGCTAAAAATATGAAAAATTAGCTGGGCATGGTGGCGGGTACTTGTAATCCCAGCTACTTGGGAGGCTGAGGCGGGAGAATCGCTTGAACCCGGGAGGCGGAGGTTGCAGTGAGCCAAAATCGCACCATTGCACTCTAGCCCCGGCAACAGTATGAGACTCCATCTCAAAAAAAAAAAATAAATTTTTTTTAAGGCTTTTGAGCAAGAAAAGGGGATGAGCTGAAATGAGCAAATAGGAAGGAAACTCCTAGTTAAAGGAGGATGGGTATTTTTATTTGGATATAGCTCATGGCTAAAGAAACTTAAAAGAAAAACCTAAATGATCAGTTTCGAAAGTGAATTCCAGCCGGGCGTGGTGGCTCAGGCCTGTAATCCCAGCACTTTGGGAGGCCGAGGTGGGTGGATCACCTGAGGTCGGGAGTTCGAGACCAACCTGACCAACACAGAGAAACCCCGTCTCTACTAAAAATACAAAATTAGCCAGGCGTGATGGTGCATGCCTGTAATCCCAGCTACCCGGGAGGCTGAGGCAGGGGAATTGCTTGAACCTGGGAGGCAGAGGTTGCAGTGAGCCAAGATCTCGGTAAGCTGAGATTGCACCATTGCACTCCAGCCTGGGCAACAAGAGGGAGACTCTGTCTCAAAAGAAAAAGTGAATTCCAGCTAAATTCTGAAAGTCCTTGTTCTCTGAACTCATATTATTAGTTAAAGATTCTAAGCCCCACTATTAACTGTAATGCAATTTGAGCAAATCCCTTTTAGGGAGAAAGTGACAGCTATATGAAACTACATAGTGTGGGTGTATGATAATAACAGGTAACTCTTCTCAGCACTTACTGTGGTGTCAAGCACTGTGCTAAGTTAAGGACTTTCCCCTTGTAAGAACTGTAAGGTAGGTTTTTTTTATTGTTCAGTTTTACAAGCGAGCAAACTGAAGCTCAGGAGGAATTAAGCAACTTGTCAAACAGTACATGAGAGATTTGTTTTATGTATTATGTATAAACATATACACATTGATTTTTTCAAAAGATTTTTATTGAGATATAGTTCACTTATATAATCTACATTTAAAGGTTATTCAATGGTTTTTAGTATATCTGCTGAGTTATGCAACTATCACTACTGTCAAATTTCAGAAATTTTTTTCTTTTTCTTTCTTTTTTTTTGTTTTTTTGTTTTTTTGTTGTTTTTGAGACAGGGTCTCACTCTCTTGCCTAGGCTGGCACCGTCACAGCTCACTGCACCCTTGACCTTCTGGGCTTAAGCAATCCTCCCACCTCAGCCTCCCAAATAGCTAGGACTGCAAGCAAGCACTACCACGCTTGGCTAATTTTTAAAGATTTTTTTTGTAGAGAAAATGTGTCCCTATGTTGCCCAGACTGGGCTCAAGCAGTCCTCCTGCCTTGGCCTGCCAAAGTGCTAAGATTACAGGTGTTAGCCACTGCACCCACCCTGTAATATTTTCCTCACCCAAAAAAGAAACCCCATACCTGTAGCAGTCACTCCTCATTTCTCCCCAACCCCTCCAGCCCAGGCAACCTGCTAACCTACTTCCTGTCTCTAGATTTGCCTATTCTGGACATTTCATATAAATAGAATCATATGTGGCCTTTTGTTTCTTCTTTTACTTAGCATAATGTTTTGGAGGTTCATCTACGTTGTGGCATGTTTCAGGTACTTAATTCCTTTTTATCACTGAATATATTCCATTGCATGGATGTACTATGTTTTGTTTGTTAGACAAAAATGTTTCTCCGTTTGTCAGTTGATGGACATTTGGGTTGTCGCCACTTTTTGGCTATTATGAGTAACGCTGCTGTGTGTATTTGTGTATATGTTTTTGTGGGTTTCTTTTTTTTTGAGACAGCTTGCTTTGTTGCCCAGGCTGGAGTGCAGTGGCATGATCTCAGCCCTCTGCAACCTCTGCCTCCTGGGTTTAAGCGATTCTCCTGTCTCAGCCTCCCTAGTAGCTGGGATTACAGGTGTGCACCACCACGCCTGGCTAATTTTTGTATTTTTAGTAGAGATGGGGTTTCACCATGTTGGCCAGGCTGGTCTTGAACTCCTGACCTCAAGTGATCAGCCCACCTTGGCCTCCCAAAGTTCTGGGATTACAGGCATGAGCCACCGCACCCAGCCCCATGTATAAGTTTTTGTATGGGTATATGTTTTCATTTATCTTGGGTATATACCTTGGAGAGGAATTGCTGGGTCATGTAGTTACTCTATGTTTTAACTTTTTGCGGAACTGCCAGCAATTTTTCGAAGTGGCTGCACTATTTTACATTTCCACCAGCAGTGTATGAGGTTCCAGTTTCTTCACATCCTTGTCAACACTTGGTATTATCTGTTGTTTTGTTTGTACGCATCCTAGTGGGTGTGAAGTGGCATCTCATTGTGGTTTTGATTCGCATTTCTCTTATGATTGATGATGTTGAGCATCTTTTCATGTGCTTATTGGCAATTTGTGTATCTTCCTTGGAGAAATGTCATCTCAGATCCTTTGCTCATTTAAAAATTGAGTTATTTGACTTGTTGAGTTGTAAAGGTTCTTTGTATATTCTGGATAGTAGGCCCTTATCAGTATGTGATTTGCAAATATTTTCTCCCATTCCATGGGTTGTCTTTTTTTTTTTGAGATGGAGTTTCGCTCTTGTTGCCCAGGCTGGAGTGCAATGGTGTGATCTCGGCTTACCACAACCTCCGCCTCCCAGGTTCAAGCAATTTTCCTGCCTCAGCCTCCCGAGTAGCTGGGATTACAGGCATGCGCCACCATGCCTGGCTAATTTTGTATTTTTAGTAGAGATGGAGTTTCTCCATGTTGATCAGGCTGATCTCGAACTCCCTACCTCAGGTGATCCTCCCGCCTTGGCCTCCCAAAGTGCTGGGATTATAGGGATGAGCCAATGAGCTCAGCCAAAATTTTGTTCTTTTGCATGTAGATATTCAGTTGTTCAAGCGGCACTTGTTGAAAGGACAGTTCTTTCCCAATGAATTATTTTGGCACCCTTGTTGAAAATCAATTGACCATAAATGTGTGGGTTTATTTCTGGACTCTAAATTGTATTCCATTGACCTGTATGTCTGTCCTTATGCCAGTACCACGTTGTCTTGATTGCTGTAGCTTTGTGTAGTACGTTTTAAAATTGGCAAGCGTGAAATGTGAGTCCTCAGACCTCTCTCTTCAAGGTGGCTATTCTAGGTTTCTTGCATTTCCACATGAATTCTAAGATCAGCTTGTCAATGTCAGCAAAAAGCCAGCTGAGATTTTGATAGGAGTTGAATTGAATCTATACCTCAGTTTGGAGAGTTTTGTCATTTTAACAATACTGTCTTTTAAACCATGAGCATAAGGATGTTTTTCAATTTATTTAGGTCTTCTTTAATTTTTTGAGTTTTGTTTGTTTGTTTGTTTTTTGAGATGGAGTTTTTACTATTGTTGCCCAGGCTGGAGTTCAATGGCACAATCTTGGCTCACTGCAACCTCCGTCTCCCAGGTTCAAGCGATTCTCCTGCCTCAGCCTCCCAAGTAGCTGGGATTACAGACATGTGCCACCACGCCTGGCTAATTTTGTATTTTTAGTAGAGGTGGGGTTTCTCCATGTTGGTCAGGCTGGTCTCGAACTCCCGACCTCAGGTGATCCGCCCACCTCAGCCTCCCCAGGTGCTGGGATTACAGGTGTGAGCCACCACACCAGGCCAGATCTTCTTTAATTTTTTTTAAACAATGTTTTATGGTTTAAGAGTATGTAAGTTTTATATTTATTGTGTCATATTTATTCCTAAATGTTTTATTTTTTGATGCTATTATAGATGGAATTGTTTTCTTAATTTCATTTTTGAGTTGCTCATTACAAGTATATAGAAATATAATTGATTAGTTATTGATCTTGTGTCCTGAAACCTTGCTGAACTCATTTAATAGTTCTAATAGTTTTTTAGTGGATTCCTTAGGATTTTATACACAAGATCATGTCATCTTCCTTTCCATTCTGGATGCTTTTTATTTATTTTTCTTGCCCAGTTGCCATGACTAGAATCTCTAGTACAATGTTGACTAGATATGGTGAAAGAGGACATCCTCATCTTGTTCCTCATCTTAGAGGGGAAGCATCCAGTCTTTCACCATTAACTATGATGTTAGTTGTGGGTTTTTTAGAGATGCTTTTTGAGGAAGTTTCCTTTTATTCCTAGTATGTTGAGAGTTTTGGTTTTTTTCTTTTAATCATGAAGGGATGTTGGAGTTTTGTCAGATGTTTTTGCTGCAGCTGTTGAGATGATCGTGTATTTTGTTTTATCCTATGAAATGGTGTAATACGTTAATTGACTATCTGAAGTTATACCATTCTTATATTTGTAGGATAAGTCTCAGTTGGTCATAGTGTATAATACCCTTTTTATATGTTGCTGAATTTAGTTTGCCAGTATATCGTGGAGGATTTTTGCATCTATATCATAAGAGATATTAGTGTGTGGTTTTCTTTTCTTATGACGCATTTGTCATCAGGATAATAGTGGGTTCATAAAATGAATTGGAAAGTTTTCCTTCTTCATCTATTTATTGGAAAAGTTTGTGAAACATTGGTATTAATTCTTTAAATGTTTAATAGCATTCACCAGTGAAGTCCAGGCATGGTGGCTCATGCCTGTAATCCCAGCACTTTGGGAGGCTGAGGTGGGCAGATCGCATGAGGTTAGGAGTTCAAGACCAGCCTGGCCAACATGGCAAAACCCCAATTTTACTAAAAGTACATAAATTAGCCAGGTGTGGTGGTGGGCACCTGTAATCCCAGCTACTCAGGAGGCTGAGGCACAAGAATCACTTGAACCTGGGAGGTGGAGGTTGCAGTGAGCTGAGATTGTGCCACTATATTCCAGCCTGGGCGACAGAGCAAGAAAAAACCCATCTGGGCCTGCAGTTTTTTGGTGGGCAGTTTTAAAATTACTAATTCAATCTCTTGTTATAAACTTATTCAGATTTTTGGTTTCTTTTTGAGTCAGTTTTGCTAGTTTGCATTTCTGTAGGGATTTATCTTGTTCATCTAAGTTGTCTAATTTGTTGGCATACAGTTGTTCATAGTCTTCTTTTATTTTATTTTATTTTTTGAGACGAAGTTTTACTCTTGTTGCCCAGACTGGAGTGCAATGGCACAATCTCGGCTCACCACAACCTCCGCCTTCCGGGTTCAAGCAATTCTCCTGCCTCAGCCTCCTGAGTAGCTGGGGCTACAGGCATGTGCCACCACGCGCGGCTAATTTTGTATTTTTAGTAGAGACGGGGTTTCTCCATGTTGGTCAGGCTGGTCTCGAACTCCCGACCTCTAGTGATCCACCCGCCTCGGCCTCTCAAAGTGTTGGGATTACAGGCATGAGCCACTGCACCCGGCCCATAGTTTTCTTTTATAATCCTTTTTATTTCTGTAGAGTTGCTAATATTCCATCTTTAATTCCTGATTTTAGTAAGTTAAGTCTTCTCTCTTTTTTCCCTGGTCTATCTAACTAAATGTTCGTCAATGTTGTTGACATTTTCCAAGAACCAACTTTTGGTTTTGTTGATTTTCTCTGTTGTTTTCTCTTCTCTATTTTACTCATTCCCCCTCTACTCTTTATGCACTTATTGTTTTAAAATCACACTGTCATCATAATACAATTACAGCATTTTTTTTCGACTGCCTCTTCAGATGAGAGAGATGCAGGAAGGTCTGAAGAGTTACAATTATCCAAGAAATGTGTGCTGCTCTGTGGCTTATCCATAGGTGCTCCTCTGTGGTCCGAAGTAGAAAAAAAGTTAACATCGTAATGTATTTGGCTTTTATTTTGTACATCATCTCTAACTGTTGCCCAGGAGTTTGAGTGTTTTTTGTTTGTTGTTTTGTTTTGTTTTGTTTTTGAGACGGAGTCTCGCTCTGTCACCCAGGCTGGAATGCAATGGCACAATCTCAGCTCACTGCAACCTCCGCCTCCCAGGTTCAAGCGATTCTCCTGCCTCAGCTTCCCGAGTAGCTGGGACGATATAGGCACTCACCACCTCGCCTGGCTAATTTTTGTATTTTTAGTAGAGATAGGGTTTCACCATTTTGGTCAAGTTGGTCTCGAACTCCTGACCTCAGGTGATCCACCCACCTCGGCCTCCCGAAGTGCTGGGATTACAGGCATGAGCCACCGCGCCTGGCTGAGTTTGAGTGTTAATCCTTACTCTGTGCTTTTAGTTTTGCTCTGGGGTGTGAATTGTAGTAAGTAGTTTCCCCTTTCCCATGATAAACATTTTTACACACCTCCCCTGTGGCAGGTAGTATGCTAAACCTAGCACCTTTCATTTAGATTGAATTTGTTAGGTAAGAAAATACTTAGTTTATGTAATAGACGTGTAGGAAGATAATGAGTTCGCTAATTATTTCTTTCCTGCTAAACTTCAACTGAATTCATAGTTCATAAGTTCATCGTCTTGTTACTTTTAAGAAAATATTTAATGCAAGTTAGAGACTAGGGTAAGAGAATCTAGAAGATATTAATATGACTTGGATCCTACCCTTTGGAATTCTCCATCTCTTTGGTGCGATGGACAAGTCATAACCTTGGGAAGAGTCAGGGAATCATGGGAGGTGTGTGGACTGGGCTCCAGGAGACAGGAAGGTATTTTAGCACCGGGAGAACACTGAGGCCTGGGATTGGTCCAGGAGGACTTATGTTCAGCTAGCAGATGTCTTCAACCACGTCCCTTATTCCTCAATAAGAGTTATCTTCACTGTATAATAGCCATGACATAGTTTTTGCAAAACAGGGAGGTTTGATAGCTATTGGAGTGTGGTGGTTTACCCATGATCCTGCTTCACTTTCCTAAGTGGCACTTTCTGCGTATCTTCAGAGACTGCAGGGGTAGTTAGTACCTGAATAACAGCTAGCATCTTAAATCAAAATAAAGCCCATTTTCTAAGATGTATTATGGCATTTAAAAAGTTTTTACAGGCTGGGCATGGTGGCTCATGCCTTTAATCCCAGCTACTAGGGAGGCTGATATGGGAGGATCACTTGAGTCCAAGAGGTCAAGGCTGCAGTAAGCTGTGATCACGCCACTGCATACCAGCCTGGGTGACAGGATGAGACCTTGTTTAAAAGAAAAAAAAAAAAAGGTTGTACTTTCCAAAAGTCCATGGCAGTTTGTTGTATTCTTGGAAGAACTTTCAGAGTCACATTTTTTAGGCAGTGCCCAGGCATTGAGACTTAGCTCACACTAGAGAAATTGCTGCGTGGCTCTGGACACGCGGTGCAGGTGCCAAAAGGGGGGCGAGAGTGGCAGAATAGGAACAAAGAGGTAAGAGCCAGGTGTGCATGTCTAGCTTGGGGAAGAAAACCCTTGATGGGATGGATGGAAGTGACGCATGTGCACTTGCCTATTTCTTTGTGAGTAGATCCGCATACGTGCCTGGCAGATCATGCTTGCGGTCTGAAGGACCCACAGATGATGCTGGAGTTTATGTGCTACTTCAAGGCACGTGGAACTCAATACACAATAATGAGAGTGGTGTTTTGGTGGGAATCCAGCTAGAGAATGTAATTTTATTCTGACCCAAATTATCTGCGCTTTCAGTTTTGATTAAGGTCCTGTACTTCCTATTCTAGACTTGAATGCTGATACGTGCTTGAGAAATCCCCCATGTTCAGTGTTGTCCGGTGATTGCATTTCATGAAAGCTCCTGGCCTTATTTAGACTTAATTTGAGTGCTGTTGAGAGCTTAAACTTGTGTTGGATGATCTGGGGCCTGTTGCCAACATTTATTTATTAGGCACTTAACTTTATAGAAAAAGGAATTCAGTAACTATCACCTTCATATATAATCCCCAAATTCATATTTTAACTGTGCCCAAATGCAAACATACCTTCTTACATGTGTTGCTCTAATTAATGCATAAATATGTTTTCTATTTTTTGTACTTGAAATATCTGTCAAACACATTTCCCTATTTTAATGTAATACATCCAATTATGTAAATGCCAGTGTTTCCTTCACAGAATGTGGAGGCTGTGGACCCACGAGGTCGAACATTATTGCATCTTGCTGTTTCCTTGGGACATTTGGAATCTGCTCGAGTCTTACTCCGACATAAAGCAGATGTGACAAAAGAAAATCGCCAGGGATGGACAGGTAAGTATACTTCTACAATAATTTAAAGTCCATCTGAGCACCATGGTGAAACCCTGTCTTTACAAAAAAATATGAAAATTAGCCAGGTGCGGTGGTGCATGTCTGTAGTACCAGCTACTCAGGAGGTTGAGGGGGTAGGATCACCTGAGCCCGGGGAGGTTGACACTGCAGTGAACTGTGATTGCGTCACTGCACTCCACCCTGGGCAATAGAGCGAGAACTTTTCTCAAAAAAAAGGTCATTCATTTTAGTTTCTGTTTCTGAATAAAGGCCAGTCTCAATCATACTTTTCCTTGGAGTCATCTTTATCTTAAGATTTCTCTCTCGGGACAAGGGATGGGGACAAGGAAATGGGAGCCCAGGATGATGCAGGTTGCGTCCCAGGCCAGAAACCCTCGGTAGAGAATGACTCCTCATCCAGAAACAGCTCTCAGTGCAAACTTCTTCCACCATACACGAATGTGGAGGCCAGTTTTCCCCTGAGGAATATGGTTACCTCCATTGAATCCATCAAAATAGGCAAAAATCAAAAATAAATTGTGGCTAAAAGTAGCCTCTTCCTGGGAAATCCTGTCATTTCACTTGTTTGTAAGCTCTTCTACCATTGGCCAGAGTAATTTTGTGTTGACTGAGCAGGGATACTGTAGGCCAAGCCCTGCCTGCCAGGTCTACATATAACCACAGTTACATGTTGTGTGATCGTATAGTTAAAGCCAACTGTCTAAACACATTATCAGGATTTCGGAACCAGTGGTAAGAATAGGGGTCGGGAGAGGTGGAAGGGGTTTGATCAAGGTGCTAAGGGTACTCTATGTTTTTTACTCAGTGAAGAGCTAGCAATCAGAAGTCATGATCATCCTGGTAAGGTTGGACTGCAGCCCTTTTCTTCTGAAGAAAATACTGGTCTTTGATCTAGATACTTTTTCAGCCTGGTTTTGGAATTTGTCAGAAAGTATGAGAGTTAAATTTCACCCTTTTGTTTTCTAGTTTTACATGAGGCTGTGAGCACTGGCGATCCTGAGATGGTGTACACAGTTCTCCAACATCGAGACTACCACAACACATCCATGGCCCTTGAGGGAGTTCCTGAGCTGCTCCAAAAAATTCTCGAGGTATCCATGAAAATGTGGCCAGGCCATAATCTGAGCTAAATGCTGATACAATTACTGGAGACACAGTTTGACATCCTTGTGTGCCTTCCTAAAGAGTGAAATTCTGATTCGTGAATATGAAATACTCAATACCAATCACATTATTCCTTGCCCTTCTAATTTGTGGAAATGTGAGTTCTTTTACAAATTACACTTCTAAGTCACTGGGCTTACCCTTTTAAGTACTATTTAAAAATTATAATTGAGCCAGGCGTAGTGGCTCATGCCTATATTCCCACCACTTTGGGAGGCTGAGGCAGGAGGATTTGCTGAAGCCCAGGAGTTTGAGACCAGCCTGGGCAACAAACAAAGCAAGACTTTGTCTCTAAAAAAAAAATTAGCAGGGCATGGTAGTGCATACCTGTAGTCTGAGCTACTTGGGAGGCTGAGGTAGGATGATCGCTTGAACCCAGAAGGTTGAGGCTGCAGTGAGCCACCCCTGAGTGAGGGTGCAGTGATCGCACCCCTGCACTCCAGTCTGGGTGACAGAGCAAGACCTAAAATAATAATAAATATAATAATATAATAATAAATGATAATAAAGTAAAAATTAGAACTTAAGGAAAATGGACATCAAACAGTTCATTTGTTTAGGTGCCTGTTTTCTTGAAAGTAGCCTCCTAAGCATCTGTAATCTTAGGAAAGTTGTGATAGGTATCACTTACTATGCAGGGATTTTCAGATTCTGTTAAGGCTCAGAGGTCCGTGTGTAACTTCTCCTTGCCAGGCTTGTCACTTCAGCTATTAGTATTTCGAGACCTTTAGTCCATTGCCCTGATTCATTTATAGAGAAAAATTAATAGCTCTATCGAGAAAAGGAACAACTTTACTATAAATAAGACAATCAGCTGGGTGTGGTGGCTCACGCCTATAATGCCAGCACTTTGGGAGGCTGAGGTGGGTGGATCACGAGGTCAGGAGACCGAGACCATCCTGACTAACACGGTGAAACCCCATCTCTACTAAAAATACAAAAAATTAGCCAGGTGTGGTGGCGGGCGCCTGTAGTCCCAGCTACTCAGGAGGCTGAGGCAGGAGAATGGTGTGAACCTGGGAGGCGGAGCTTGCAGTGAGCCGAGCTTGCACCACTGCACTCCAGCCTGGGTGACAGAGCGAGACTCCATCTCAAAAAATAAAAAATAAAAATAAAAATTAGTGTCAAGGATTTTAATTTTTTTACTCATATTGGTCCATTGTGATGGACTGCACTGAATTGTATTCTTTGCTTCAAGTTATAGAGAGCCTGTAAATGACCTGCGTACTTAGTGGCTCCAGAAGCTGTCATTGATGTCTTGTCTTTCAACAGTATCTCCTTATAACATACATCAGCCTTTCTTACCACCTGTCTCTTGGAGGTTGTCTTTGCTCATCATTGGAATGCTGGCAGATTTTACTCCAGGGTAGATTCTTGGCCCTCCTGCCCTGTGCTTTGGTAAAAATCATGGCAAAGCCTTGCAAGTGTGTAGGAATAGGAAGAACACCTGGAATTTCTAGCATTTCTCTTCTTTTTTTTTTTTTTTTTTTTGAGACGGAGTCTCGCTCTGTAGCCCAGGCTGGAGTGCAGTGGCGCGATCTTGGTTCACTGCAAGCTCCACCTCCCGGGTTCACGCCATTCTCCTGCCTCAGCCTCCCGAGTAGCTGGGACTACAGGCGCCCACCACCGCGCCCGGCTATTTTTTTTTTTTTTTATTTTTAGTAGAGACGGGGTTTCACCATGGTCTCGATCTCCTGACCTCGTGATCCGCCCGCCTCGGCCTCCCAAAGTGCTGGGATTACAGGCGTGAGCCACTGCGCCCGGCCGCATTTCTCTTCTTGAAGGGTAACTTTTAGATTTCTGAATCTTTAGGAACTTACAGGAATGGTAGGTAAGAAAATAATCCTAAACAGGGCTGCTGTGGTGGTGTAAAACTTCAGAAAGCCAAATTCTACATGTTTCAGAGGAAAGTGGAGAAAAATGTTATGTTAACTGGAGGGAAAATCAACTTCCTGAGGAAGTGAAGTCTAGCAACCTCTTTCGGTTTCACAGAGTAGTTGAATAAATAGGAAGCACTTGCCAGCACACAAACCTTTTACAGTCAAGTTGCTCATTGAATGGATGGAATTGACATTCCCTGCCCTTTGCCTAGAATAGGTGGTTACCCACATTTGCTTGGCAGTGCTTAAGCCCATCTTCCCAGGTTCATCTTTCTCTTACTGTTAGGAACCTGACTGGAACCCTGAATCAGGTTTGACTTTTATCCCCCTCCAATCCTCTTATTCTCTTGCTTTCTGTTCACTTTCTTTCTTGATTTTTTGAGATGGGGTCTCACTCTGTTGCCCAGGCTGGAATAGTGCTATCTCGGCTCACGGCAACCTCTGCCTCCCAGGTTCAAGCAATTCTTCTGCCTCAGCCTCCCCAGTAGCTAGGATTACAGGCGTGTGCCACCATGCCGAGCTAATTTTTGTATTTATAGTGGAGATGGGGTTTCACCATATTGGCCAGGCTGGTCTCGAACTCCTGACCTTAACTGATCCACCCGCCTCGGCCTCCCAAAATGCTGGGATTACAGGCATGAGTGAGCCACTGTGCCCGGCCATCTGTTCACTTTCTTAACGTCTAGACATATTTTATATCAAGGTAAAATAACACTCTAATATTTAATAAAATAAGTAATGGGCTTACACTTGTTTTTTCTTTCTTTCTTTTTTTTTTTTTCATACAGTATCTCGCTCTGTTGCCCAGGCTGGAGTGCAGTGGTGCAGTCTTGGCTCTCTGCAGCCTCCACCTCCTGGCCTCAAGCAATCCTCCCACCTCAGCCTCCTGAGTAGCTAGTACTAGAGCGAGCCACCATAGCCAGCTACTTTCTGTATTTTTTGTGGAGACAGGGTTTTGCCATGTTGCCCAGGCTGGTCTCAAACTCCTGAGCGCAAGTGATCACCCGCCTCAGCCTCCCAAAGTGCTGGGATTACTGGCATGAGCCACCTCACCCGGCTAGGGGCTTACATTTTATTTCTTCTCATTTTCTCTTTTTTTTTTTTAACCCAGGGTTTTTAAGAACCCTGTTAACCCCTGCTTATGTTGTGTTGATAGTGCCAAGGGTAATCTGTTTTAAACCTTTGTCTGCCCTTCAGGCTCCGGATTTCTATGTGCAGATGAAATGGGAATTCACCAGCTGGGGTGAGTGGCTGTGGGCTCGTTATTTATTTCTCTTTCTAAATTTACTTAGCCCGCATGTAGGTTTATTTTTCCTTTGTAAAAGTTACATGTATTTTTTTTTAGTCAAGGAAATACATAGTGAAGAATAAGGAAAAATAATCACCGATAGTCCCATTTAAACACAACTGTTAATGCTTTGGGTGTTTTTCATCCAGTCTTCCCCGCCATGCATAGGACTTTTCCTCCCAGGCATTCATGAAGGTAGTATATAGACAATTTCATTTCCTCCTTTTGTCATTTATAGCCGACATCTATATTATTAGTTTTAAAATGTCACTTTATTTTTATTTTTTATTTTATTTTTATTTTTTTGAGACAGAGTCTCACTCTGTTGTCCAGGCTGGAGTGCAGTGGCACGACCTTGGCTCACCGTAATCCTCATCTCCCAGATTCAAGCGATTCTCATGCCTCAGCTTCCTGAGTAGCTGGGATTACAGGTGCGCGCCACTGTGCCCAGCTAATTTTTGTATTTTTAGTAGAGAGTGGGGTTTCACCATGTTAGCCAGGCTGGTCTCAAACTCCTGACCTCAGGTGATCCACCCACCCTAGCCCCCCAAAGTGCTGGGATTACAGGCATGAGCTACCATGCCCAGCCTAATTTTTGTATTTTTAGTAGAGATGGGGTTTCATTATGTTGGCCAGGCTGGTCTCGAACTCCTGTCCTCAGCTGATCCACCTGCCCCAGCCCCCCAAATTGCTGGGATTACAGGCATGAGCCACTGCACCCAGCCCAAAATGTCACTTTAAATTGCTAGAATTTTAATAAGTAGATTTACCATAATTTACTAATTTCCTTATGTGGTTTAGCTTGATTCTTTTAAACTTGTTATTCTAAACAAGATGAGGTGAATATTGGAATAGCTTATTTTTTTTTTAACAAAATGGATATATTTCTCTAAAGTATTACATAGGCAGTTGACTGACAGTATATTTCCATAGATGTTCTACTTTCATTTCTTGTAGATAAATTAACGATAACTCCTAACTTACAGGGTTTCAGCTGTTTCCATTTCCAGACTTCCCTTTCAGGCAAGAAGTCATATTTGTATGAAATGTTTAAATGACATAAAAGCACGTAAAAGAATAGAACTTCAGATTGTTTTGAGAAATGAAATTTTTTTCTAATGCACATAGTCACTCTTATTTCAGGTTTTGTTAAAAAGTGGCATACTTAGGCCGGATGCGGTGGCTCATGCCTGTAATCCCAGCACTTTTGGAGGCTGAGGTGGGAAGATCACCTGAGGTCAGGAGTTGAAGACCAGCCTGGCCAACATGGTGAAACCCCGTCTCTACAAAAATACAAAAATTAGTCGGGCATGATGGTGGGTGCCTGTAATCCCAGCTACTCGGGAAGCTAAGGCAGGAGAATCGCTTGAACCTGGGAGGCGGAGGTTGCAGTGAGCCAAGATTGCGCCACTGCACTCCAGCCTGGGCGACAGGGTGAGACTCCGTCTCAAAAAAAAAAAAAGTGGCATACTTTAGACATTTGATACTCTGAATGGTGGATATGACAATATGGTAGGCCACAGCCATATGGCAAGAGTTGCATATGTGAGTGAGGAAGGCCAGATGTACAGACCTTATATAGTGGGGACAGACCCCACTATAAATTGGGGCTCATTTCAGGATCAAGAATACTCTTGGGAAATTTATTTAGACTTTTTTTCTGGTGAATGGAATGGAAGGTTCATTTTTATTTTTCAAGAGTGATTTCCTGTATGGTAAATATGAGAGCCAAGAAGTCCGTTGTTTGATGGTCACCATCTTGCCACTCCCCTCCTTTTATTAAATCAGAATCCTGATTTCCTGGCCTAGGTATTCTTCTTGGCCCTTGAGTTTTTCTCAGTAGTACACTTCTCTCCTTCAGTGCCCTTGGTTTCTAGAATATGCCCGAATGATGTCTGTCGCATCTGGAAAAGTGGTGCCAAACTGCGCGTCGATATCACATTGCTGGGATTTGAAAACATGAGCTGGATAAGAGGGAGGCGTAGTTTTATATTTAAGGGAGAAGGTGAGTGACTTCTCTTGTAGTAATCACTGCTCAAGCAAAATTACAGGGTGATTTTTAACCAAGAAAATGCTTTCACATTCATGTGACTTTTCTGTCTGATCCTTCCTAGGGCATGTTTTTTTGGTTATTCTTATTAATTATTCAGCTCTCCATCCCTGTCTTCGTTCTTGTCTGGCTAGCTCTCCTTCATGTGTCCTTTACCACCCAGCAGTTACCCTTGTGATGTGTCTGCTTCACTTTCCTGAGCCTTTGAGCACAGGCCTTCTGTGTGTATCTCTGTATAACCCTCCATAATCAGGCATGAGAAATGGCATTGCTCACCCAATGTTGTGCATACATAATTTCTGTGAATTCTGTAATAATATATTTTATAAAGGACATTGATGGAATATATTGCTAATAAGAATGCAAATTATTTTTAAAAATTCCGCACCTTTGGGGAAGATGGCTCAGAGCTTCCTATGTGTTGTGGAAAGCTGGTCAGATAATCCCTGTGCAAATAGGTAGTCGATAATCAGTACACTGTAGGTTTTACCAGATAGCACCTGGGAGGACACACATGAAAGATGATACATTTTAACATACGAAGCTTCCTTGTTTTTGCATCTTCCCTACTTTGCACTTAGTTATGCCTTTGTTTCCATTAATAGACAACTGGGCGGAGTTAATGGAAGTCAACCATGATGACAAAGTGGTCACCACCGAACGCTTTGACCTTTCCCAAGAAATGGAGCGCCTCACTCTGGACTTGATGAAGCCAAAAAGCAGGGAAGTTGAGCGGCGGCTCACAAGCCCTGTCATTAACACCAGCCTCGATACTAAAAATATTGCTTTTGAAAGGTACAAATTTAGACTCTAAATTTTAATGTCTAATCCCCATGCTGCCATCTTGAGTGACATGTATGTATTAATTGGAAATTATGGATGGATTGGGCTTTTTCTAATATGACATAATAAACACTAGTGGGTTTTAAGATTGATCTCTAACCAGTAGAAATTGTAGCTGACACTCGACACCATCCATCATTTTTACAGTTAAGTCTTAGAAGACTTAACCAACATGAAGAGTATGAAGAAATGTCTTCCTTTTCTTTTATGTCTTTTATGTGCCCTTTCTAGTGGATTTTACTTGAATCCTATTTTTGTCTTAGTGTTTATGGATCCACAATACTCAGTCCCAGACCACAGAGTGTGGAGTTTCTGGAGGTTAGAATTGACCCAGTACTGAGTTCAGTTGTACTGATATTGGTCAGTCAGATTCACACTTACTATATAGTTAAATGTTTGTTTGTTTGTTTGTTTGTTTAACCCACCTGTGAGGTTTAATACTTTAGAGCAAGAATCTGGAGGGGATTCAGTTCTGTTCCAGACTCATAAAGAATTCTCCAGAGAGGTCTGTGCCTTGGTTAATCCAGATGAGGACACCATCACTGGTCATGTGCCTCTGGGCCACATGGAGGGCATGGGGGGGCCTTTGAGTAGCGGCTGTCAAAGCTGTTCGCTTGTTTCTACAGTGGAGACCACTGACCCGAGGGAGTCCTAAGAGCACTGATAGTATTTGTCTAGGATGTCACATCCAGCTTTCTGCAAGCCAAAGTAGCTTAGCCTGAGAAAATGGACACTATTATCCTGATAGTATTTGCCTAGGATGTCACATCCAGCTCTCTGCAAGTCAAAGTAGCTTAGCCTGAGAAAATGGACACTATTATCCTTATAGTATTTGCCTAGAATGCCACATCCAGCTCTCTGCAAGCCTAAGTTGCTTACCCTGAGAAAATGGACACTATTATCCTGGACTTAGGCCTTCTTTTCTCTTGATAAATATAACAACTGTCCTCTCATTATATTTTTCTTTTCTTTCTAGTATAAAATTGGTTAATAAATGTGTTTAGTCAAGCATAAAACTTGTTAAATATCCTTTTCTTCTAATTTAGATTGAGAGCTGTGGAATTAGGACATCTGTTTGTAATAGAAGAAGAAACCAGTGTGTCCAGGGCTGCTGCTAGGGCAGGAGGGTGGCATCCCTGGAGGCAGGGTCAGTCCTCTTCTGCCAGCCTCCTTGCACTGGCCTGGCCAGTTGACATTCATGGTCTTTCAGGGACAGCAAAATTTAGGGACTGACTGGCTTTCCCTGGGAGGGTCTTGGAAAGACATTTCCAGGCTTCCGCATACCCCTCTGCAGACAGGGAGGCCCCTTCAGCTTAGGGCTCTGTTCATAACCCCAGAAGGCAGAGGAGGCTGCCTTTTCTGCCACTGTTCATCCGTAGGGATGAGATGGGGAGGAACTGAGTGCCATCAGCAGGGCTCCTAAATAACTGTGTGACTTTGGGCAAGTGGCCTCATCTCTCCAGTTTTCTGTTTCCTTAGCTGAAAGAAATAATGGAGTGAATCTGGAGATGAAGTCTCCAAAGTCTGTGACGCTTAAGATGTCTTGAGAAGAGACATTGTTCCCCATATTGTTCAACAGTAGAGTTGCCAGAGTCATTGTTTGTTGAAGTGCGATTTGTGAAGAGAGGGTGACAATTCCTGGCTGTTACCCCACTGAGTATAAATGGGAAATGATAGCATATTCCATTTGTACCGAGGACTAAGGCACATTTTGTATTTTTGTGCCCACAGGGTTTTCAGAGTGCTCAAGCTAACTCTTTTGCAACTGACAGTGTGTAGCTGAGAGATAATTTTTGGAAGACAGCTGCTTTGTTTTAATGGTGCTCAGAATTAAATGTGTGCTTGTCGTGCATTGAGCAAGAATTGAGCCACTCCTTAGGATTGATACCAGCTACGAAAAGAATATAGCTGCTCTTGAATGTGAGGTTTGTTGGTATAAAAAGTGTGTGAATTTACTTCTGATCAGAGGTGTGAGTATTCATTTGATTGAATTTGGAAGGTGTGACCTTCTCTCATTTTCTTTTCTTTCTTTCTTTTCTTTTTTCTTTCTTTTTTTTTTTTTTTTTTTTTTTTTTTTGAGATGGAGTCTCGCTCTGTCGCCCAGGCTGGAGTGCAATGGCACGATCTTGGCTCATTGCAACCTCCGCCTACCGGGTTCAAGCAATTCTCCCACTTTAGCCTCCCGAGGAGCTGGGATTATAGGCACCCTCCATCATGCCCAGCTAATTTTTATATTTTTGTAGAGGCGGGGTTTCACCACGTTGGCCAGGCTGGTCTTGAATTCCTGGCCTCAGGTGATCTGCCTACTTTGGCCTCCCAAAGTTCTGGGATTACAGGCATGAGCCACGGCACCCAGCCCCCTCTCTCATTTTTTGATGGTCACTTTTCCACTTTTTTCTAATCCGTTACTCAGAGCTTATGTGTGCAAATTAATACCCTGCCCTGATGAATTTTTGGCCTGCAGTATATACACTGTGGTTGCAGTTTGAATTTTTCCCTTTTCTGAAAGATTATGCTTTGCCCACCTCAAACAAAATATTCCCTGCCACCTTCATAGCCTTTCTCCTGATTGTGTAGCAACCACCAAGACACAGTGCCTGTGAAGTGGCCTTTGGTGTGGTCTCAGTGGAGACAGGCAGAGGTGAAAATGGCACGAGAGGGAAGCCAGTTGTTCTATCATCTTCGGATGCTTTTGCATGCAAAGTTACCAAGGGCCACAGAGTTATTAGGAAATTAAAATTTAAAACAGGGTATGAACATTGGGTTGAATAACTAAACTGCTTCCAAGAGTGGAAATGCTGAGCTGGGCGCGCTGGCTCACGCCTGTAATTCCAGCACTTTGGGAGGCTGAGGCGGGTGGATCACGAGGTCGGGAGATCGAGACCATCCTGGCTAACACGGTGAAACCCCATATCTACTAAAAATATAAAAAATTAGCCAGACGTGGTGGCGGGCGCCTGTAGTCCCAGCTACTTGGAAGGCTGAGGCAGGAGAATGACGTGAACCCAGGAGGCGGAGCTTTCGGTGAGCTGAGATTGCACCACTGCACTCCAGCCTGGGGGACAGTGTAAGAGTCCATCTCAAAAAAAAAAAAAAAAAAGAGTGCAAATGCTTAGGGCAGTAGAGGCAGGATTGCCGAAGGAGCAGAGGTAGCCCGGTAAGGAGCTTGGTGGTTCCTTGGGAGAAAAGCATAGCGCCGTCTTCCCAGCGTGCATGATGGGTGAGGTGGAGCAGACGTAATCATCTTTCCATCCATCAGAAGAGTCTGTGCCAGAAAACAGTGACTACCTGTGGCAAGACATCAAGTGACTTAAGCAAACAAGGAACTGAGGATTGAAGGAAAAAGGCTCTCTCGATTTTCTGGTATTAATGATAAAAGGGGATTGTGGCTTATTAATCAGTTGAGTCTGGTTCCTTACCTTCTGCCCCTGTGACTGTTATCTTGTTTCTGAAGTGTCAGTTGGAGATAGCATTTGGTATAATACTTTTAGGATTCCTCTGTTTCCATCCACGGGTTGTGCTGTCCTAATTGTAGACAACTAGTAGGAAAATGGGAGCTCTGATCCCTCCTGTTCTGATGGGCTAAAATAGACACGTAAACTCATTATGCCATCTGGACTAATTTCATTGACCAAATCCCATTAGAAGAAAAGCAAACTATTTGGAAACAAAATGCTAATAACTGCATATGTTCTTTGTAACGTGGCTAACCTGCTGCTGTTCCCTGAGCTTCCTGCATGACATCCCAACCACTCAGTGGTCAGAGCAGAAGTCAGGCTGTTGCCGTAGCCAGGGCCAAGAGGAGCTGGGATGTGATGTCCTAGACAAAGGGTAGGGCTGGTCAGGGATCCCCTGTGAGAGGGAGCGTTTCCCAGGGCAAGCTGCTTTGAAAAAGAATCAGAGCCTCCTGGCTGCTTTTGGTTCCTAAATACATTTTTTTTCAGGAGTATGTTGAGTTGAATAACTGAGATTTTGGGCATATTACCAATGCTGCATCTGCCACTGGAATGCTGGGCTACTTTAAAAGGAGTTCCACAGAGATGGAATTAACAGCTGGGCTAAAAAAAAATCTGTTTTTCACATCCTTTCCCCTGCTGCACCAAACCTGCCCAAACATGTGACTCAGCCATTTTGCAGGCCTAATGGCATCTCCAAGCAGCTCACCACAGTGATGAGTTCCTGGCCCACCTGCTCTTTTGTAAGGAGCAGGATGGTCTGTGCCTCATTGTTCTAAGAATTCCTCGAGTGAGATGTGGCTACTTGTGGAGATCCCACCATTGACATGCATGTCCCCAGTTAAGATGACCCAGATAAATGCTCTGACCTGGTTACCACCTCGTGGCAAGCCCTTGGATGCTGGTCATCTTCAGTCACTTCTTTGGGACTACTGTATAAATGTCACCACCTTTGTCCTCAATGCTGGCAGTTTTGTAAAGAAGCCAAGATTGGAGGCTTTCTATGCCTGGGGTGAGGCAAATTGATTAATAACTGTGGGAGGAGGGTGGAGGGTGCATAAGCCATCTGTCATTGCTAACCGCCTCCTGTGGACAATAGGACCATGATTTCCAAGTGTCCTTCACTAACTTAAGCTGGGGGGGGAAAAAAACTATAAAGGCTACAGATATAAATCTGAATGGCATATTGTACATGTAGAAATTTGTGGTGTTCACTTTTTATCAGAACTAAATCCGGATTCTGGGGCTGGAGGACAGATAAAGCAGAAGTTGTTAATGGTTACGAAGCAAAGGTAAAAGGAAACTCTTAAAATAAGATTTAATATAGCTATTTAGCTTCTATGCAAATGAGGAATCTGTTCCCATTTTTTTCATGCATCTGTGCCATGGAGATGCTCTGGGGAATGAGAACTGTCTAATGTGTCTCTCACTTGGATGTTTGATTTTGTCTTATTTGACTTTCAGAAAATGGGATAGCATGCCCTGAGGAGGTCTGTAGCTATGTTAAAAGAGAAACAATATGGTAGAGAAATGAGTACAGGTACCAGTTGTTCTGGTAGGAATGACAAGCTAGTCATTCCCTTAATTATTTAAAAAAAAAAAAAAGGAAGAGGAAGGATTAGACTTCACATGTGTTCAAATGTTGTGTAGTAGCTTTTGAGTCTCTTTTTTGTTAAATCAGCTTAATTGTAATCAGCAGGCGCACAGCCCATTTGCATGACATCAGTGCATTTAAAACATAGTTGTAATAGTGGAGACGATTGTTGATCCAGTCATCTGGCATTTTGTCAGCTGGAAAGCTGTTTCCTGGCCTTTCAGTCCCTCAGTACAACAGGGATTGATGGCTTTTGGTGTTGGAGCCCAGTGCTGCAGGGTCCTCTGGTGGCCTCTGAGTGAGCAAAGAAAGGCTTACGTCATGCTCAGCAAGATACGTTTAGAAGCACTTGTCATAGTGCTGAGTGTGTTTTCTGCAGCTTTGAATGTTGGGGCTCCTCACGTGGCATATAGAGAGAATTCTTTGTTAACTGTTATGTTTGATTTTCTAGACCACCATATTCCCCAGTTATCCTTGATAACAGAGCATTTGCTCTGGCAGTTACAATAATTTTTGTCAGTGCACAGAATGCCTTTTAAATAGTGACTTGCTGGTTTTCTCTACAGCTCATAAGTCTATAGAGAACCTTGTGTTCATACCTTTCTCTTCTGCCCAGCAGATGGCTGTCTGAGTCATACTAGTATTACAAGACTACCAGCGGAGGCTGGGTGCAGTGGCTCACGCCTGTAATCCCAGCACTTTGGGAGGCCCAAGTAGGCAGATCACTTGAGGCCAGGATTTTGAGACCAGCCTGGCCAACATGGTGAAACCCCGTCTCTACTAAAAATACAAAAATTAACCAGTCATGGTAGCACATGCCTGTAATCCCAGCTACTCTGGAGGCTGAGGCACGAGAATCGCTTGAACCCAGGAGGCGGAGGCTGCAGTGAGCAGAGATCACGCCACTGCACTCCAGCCTGGGCAACAGAGGGAGACTCTGTCTCAGAAAAAAAAAAAAAAAAAAAAAAAATTACCAACAGAAGTACAGGATCCTGGTTTGGGTACCTTAGTTTAATAGAAACCCAGGTGGAAACCTAGATTGCAGGGCATTTGTTTGAGACTATTTAGCCACAGCAGGGCAAGCAGGAAGATGCAGCCTGTCACTGCTAACTCCTTAGTATTAAAACTGTCAAACATGGGAGGTAACTGCTGATGCATTTTTCAGTTGATAGTTTATATACTTTCTCTGAAGGATCCTAATGATAGTTAACCATTTCTCATTTTTATTTTGCTGGATTGTTTTCTGTTTTTTGCTTCAGCATTCTTGCTTTTGCTGTGCTTACTTTTGGAGTTTTGATTCCCTGTGTCACTGTTTTCTTTCGCATACACCTCTCAGGTTTACACAGTAAACAATGTGAATGTGATCACCAAAATACGCACAGAACATCTGACCGAGGAGGAAAAAAAGAGGTATAAAGGTAATCACCACCACCCTCCCACCTCCTGTTTTGTTGTTATTTTTTAAGCCTAGAGGGAACTCTTTGTTGGCTCTGTTAAGTTTAGGGTTAATGTGATTGGGTTGTGTTAAACCTAACCCTAACTTCTTCTCTCTCTTTTTTTTTTGAGGCAAAGTCTCGCCCTGTCACCCAGGCTGGAGTGCAGTGGCACGACCTTGGCTCACTGCAACCACTGCCTCCTGGGTTCAAGTGATTCTCCTGCCTCAGCCTCCTGAGTAGCTGGGATTACAAGCACCCACCACCACGCCCGGCTAATTTTTTGTATTTTCAGTAGAGACGGGGTTTCACCATGTTGGCCAGGCTGGTCTCGAACTCCTGACATCAGGTGATCCTCACCCACCTTGGCCTCCGAAAGTGCTGAGATTACAGGCGTGAGCCACCGTGCCTGGCCCCTAACTTCTTTTTTATAAAAATTTCTGGCCAGGCACGGTGGCTCATGCTTGTAATCCCAACACTTTGGGAGGCCAATGTGGGCGAGTCACCTGAGGTCGGGAATTCAAGACCAGCCTGACCAACATGGAGAAACCCCATCTCTACTAAAAAAAAAATACAAAATTAGCTGGGTGTGGTGGCCCATGGCTGTAATCCCAGCTACTCAGGAGGCTGAGGCAGGAGAATCACTTGAACCTGGCAGGCGGAGGTTTTGGTGAGCTGAGATCGTGCCATTGCACTCCAGCCTGGATAACAAGAGTGAAACTCCATCTCAAAAAAAAAAAAAAAAAAAATTTCCTGGCTGAGCACGGTGGCTCACACCTGTAATCCCAACACTTTGGGAGGCCAAGGTGGGCAGATCACTTGAGGCCAGGAGTTTGAGACCAGCCTGGCCAATATGGTGAAACCCTATCTTTACTAAAAATACAAAAATTAACCAGGCGTGGTGGCGCACTCCTGTAGTCTCAGCTACTGGGGAGGCTGAGGCAGGAGAATCGCTTGAACCCCAGAGGTGGAGGTTGCTGTGAGCCAAGATTGTCCCACTGCACTCCAGCCTGGGTGACAGAGCTAGACTCCGTCTCAAAAAAAAGAAAAAGGAAAGAAAATTTCCTTAGTCTGACTCATTCTTGGAGGTGTTTCCCCATAGTTGGCCTCAGCTGTAATTAAAGCTATTCGTGAGGGCTTGTTTATGTGTTATCAAGAACAATTGTTGAATTCAGCCAAAAAAGGAGATAAGGACATTTGAGAATATTTATCATTGGAATGAGTGATTTAGTCCAAACTATTGTGATGAAAGATTTAGACAGAACTTGGGGTCCGAGCAAAAACATTGCATGTGGTTGCCACATCCCAGCCCCATCCCAGCCCCACCAGTTCTATGGCCTTGTGAAATTACTTCTGCTCTGTGCCTTAGTTCCTCAGCAGTGAAATGCAGGTGATACCCAACCTTCCTTAGAGTTATTGAGAGGATTAGATGAGTTACGACTTGGAAGCCTTTAGAATGGCGCCTGCAGTATGTGGTAAGCATGCAGTAATTGTTCACCAGCACCACCACCACCATTGCCATTACTCCACTTTGACAGATGAGGGAACTGAGGCCCAGAACACATGGGTAGCGAGTGGCCAAGGTGGGGTTGGAATCCAGGTCTGGCTCACTCCAAAATCCAGACTCTTCCCATTATTCTGCTTTAATTCTTACAACTGTTTATCTAGTTTAGAGATCCTCATGAAAAGCACCCTGTAAAGGATAAATTAGTTTATGGTTATTGTGAATGATTTGATCAGCCAGTCTGTAATTGCATTTCCTAATGAGGTAGCTTGGACCAGAAACTTTAATGAAGATCTTTTTTTTATAGCCACAAGTGAGATATAATATTAGACTTTAAACTCCCCACCCCTCTGTAGCGGACAGGAACCCGCTGGAATCTTTGCTGGGAACTGTGGAACACCAATTTGGTGCACAAGGGGTAAGTTGAAGCAATGAGCTTTCATTGCAGTTAGATGAAAGGAAACAACTTGTCTGTGTCTGGGATGGCATTTACTGGATCCTGAACAGCCCACTCTATGTAAAGGCCAAAGACACCCCCAAGCTGGAATTTGAGATACTCTTTTGGAAGAGAATTAGATGAGTGACTCTTTGAAAATAAATAAGGATTTTAGAGGAGGGGTAGTGATTATAGAAATCAGGTGCTTTCCCTCTTATCCATTATAAACGAGGGGCCTCTTTATAGAAATGGAACTTAAAAAGGATTCAGGACTTTATATTGCAACAGAGCACCTTAACAAATATTTTCTTACTTGATGCTCACAGTAACTATATGAACTTGGTACAGTGGATGTCCCTGCGGGTCAGAAAAATGAAATTACCTTTCCACTATCAAAGCTAGACAGGGAAACAGCTAGAACTTCAACTCCAAGTCTTCCAAGTCTCGTGCACTTTCAGATATTTCTTTCTTTTTTTCTTTGTTATAATCAGGAGATAAAAATGTAAAGGAGAGTAGAGAAATATTTTAAAATGAAGAAATCCATTACACTTCCTGTGTAGTTTGGTGATATCCTCATAGATTTTCTTGTTCCATGCAAAAAAGTTAGTGAATAGAACTTCCCGGTCTTTAGCTGGTTAACACGTCCACCTCAGACACTGAGTGCCACAGGCCTTCACTTGTGAACATCATTTGGCATTTCTGACTCTCCTGAGTTCTGGCTCAGCAGGACCTCACCACGGAATGTGCTACTGCAAACAACCCCACAGCCATCACGCCTGATGAGTACTTCAATGAAGAGTTTGATCTGAAAGACAGGGACATTGGAAGGCCGAAAGAGCTGACGATTAGAACACAGAAGTAAGAGAGGTTCAGCTGCCATTTTCAACCTATGTATGTTTCAGAAATTGTGCTGTTTTATGGTGTTATGTTGGATCATTCCACTGCCCTCCCCACCACCCTTATTTTTTTTTCAGACGGAGTCTCGCTCTGTCGCCTAGGCTGGAGTGCAGTGGCACGAACTCGGCTCACTGCAACCTCTGCCTCCCAGGTTCAAGCGGTTCTCCTGCCTCAGCCTCCTGAGTAGCTGGGACTACAGGCGCGTGCCACCACGCCCAGCTAATTTTTGTATTTTTAGTAGAGATAGGGTTTCACCATATTGGTCAGGCTGGTCTCGAACTCCTGACCTTGTGATCCGCCCGCCTGGGCCTCCCAAACTGCTGGGATTACAGGCATGAGCCACTGCGCCCAGCCTCCTCTGCCCCTTTTTATAAAAAATAATTTTAAAATTACTTTGCCATGAAAGCTAACAGTAGATTGTCCATGTTATTAGCTCTTTTCCAAATAGAATCTAGATTGGATGTAAGAATTCCTTTTTTTTTTTTTATTGCTAACCAGCTTCAGCTGATCAAATTCAAATGAAACTGTTCCACCCGCTATCATTTCTTCATGCTTGCTGTCAGTTAAGGCTTTGATCGTGGCAGGTTGTCATGCAGGTCGCTTGCCTTTATTGCCAGATTTTAGGGTGATGTGAATTCCTTGTGGCCCTAGACATTTGACCTTTAATAGGTCTGAATTAAGAGATGACTGGGCAGAGTGTGGAGTAAGGCTGCTGTTGTCCAGCCTACTGCATAGCAATAATCTCCTTTTCCCATCTGGTGGAGATGACCTCAGTCTTTTCTTGGTTGAATTCTGCAGGTTTAAAGCAATGTTGTGGATGTGTGAAGAGTTTCCCCTCTCTCTGGTGGAGCAGGTCATTCCCATCATTGACCTAATGGCTCGAACGAGTGCTCATTTTGCAAGACTGAGAGATTTCATCAAATTGGAATTCCCACCTGGATTTCCTGTCAAAATAGGTACTGCTAAATAAACTTCAGCAACACTTGGAGGTTCTGCCCATGTTTGTGGGTGGCAGCATGTGGGTGGCAGGATGCTTCAGGGAATTGGAGTGCTTTAGGTCAAAGTAGCTTATAGACATAATAGAGGAGGTCAGAGTTCTCCTGTGGTTTGATTTAAAGAAGTGTTATGATTGGTGGTTCATTTTGTGTATCAAAGTCAAGAGATCTCCAACCATCATTTCTATTTGCAAATGGTGCTGACAGATATAAAAAGGCATAAAAACATGACACAGTCATTGTTTTAATGTCAAACCTTAATTCAGTGAGACTTCAAATTAGATAATTATTTGAGGAAGACAGTTGACACCAAGATCCTTTGATATGTAAATATGATCTACGTCCCAAGCTAGTATGCATAATGCTATATATGTATATATCATACATACTACTCATGAAGAGTATTAATTTTGGATAGTTGTATGTTCATGATACTTGAACCCTGGCTTGATCACTTACTCACTGTGATCTAGGAGAAAATACATAACTCATTTTCTCTTTTTTTTTTGAGATGGAGTCTCACTCTGTTGCCCAGGCTGGAATGAAGTGGCATGATCTTGGCTCACTGCAACCTCTGCCTCCTGGGTTCAAGCGATTTTCCTGCCTCAGCCTCCTAAGTAGCTGGGATTATAGGCATGCACCACCACGCCCAGCTAATTTTTGTATTTTTAGTAGAGATGGGGTTTTATCATGTTGGTTAGGCTGGTCTCGAACTCCTGACCTCAGGTGATCAGCCCGCCTTGGCCTCCCAAAGTGCTGGGATTACAGGTGTAAGCCACCGCGCCTGACCGAAAATACATAACTCTCAATCTCAGTTTTCCCATCTGTGTATTGGGAAGGGTTGTTATGAGGCTTAAATAAAATTATACTTATCAAAGTACTTGGCATAGTAAGCACTTAGTAAATGATAACTATTATTGTTATTCTCAGTAAAGTTTACTTATAAAAGTTTTTATTTTGTTTGTTAGAAATTCCCTTGTTTCATGTCTTAAATGCACGGATTACATTTGGAAATGTTAATGGCTGTAGCACTGCCGAAGAATCTGTATCTCAAAATGTGGAAGGGACCCAGGCTGATTCAGGTAAAAAAATAAATAAATAAAAAGTTTAGTTTTGTTATTTAAAAAAAAATTTATGGCCGGACGTGGTGGCTTATGCCTGTAATCCCAGCACTTTGGGAGGCCGAGGTGGGCGGATCACCTGAGGTCGGGAGTTTGAGACCAGCCTGACCAACATGGAGAAACCCTGTCTCTACTAATAATACAAAAATTAGCCGGGTGTGGTGGCGCATGCCTGTAATCCCAGCTACTCGGGAGGCTGAGGCAGGAGAATCGCTTGAACTGGGGGAGAGGCGGGGGGATGGAGGTTGCTGTGAGCCGAGATTGTACCATTGCACTCCAGCCTGGGCAACAAGAGCAAAACTACATCTCAAAAAAAAAAATTATAATTCAGTCATCATATTCATAATTCACTCTGAAGCTGGAATATCTGAGGGAGTAGATGTCTGTGTTGGATGAAAGAAAATTTCAGATTTAGTTTAGATTAAGCAAAAAAAAAAACTTGTAGAATATATATGATCCTAGTTATATTAAAAAGACAGGATGTTCTTAAAAATCAGCTTTATTGAGGTGTAATGCACATACAATAAAATGCTCTCATTTTAAGTGTGATGGTTCAGTGCATTTTTTTTTTTTTCTCAGAGTCTCACTCTGTCACCTAGGCTGGCATGCAGTGGCACAATCTCTGCTCACTGCAGCCTCTGCCTCCCAGGCTCAAGTGATTTTCTTGCCTAGTCTCCCAAGTAGCTGGGAATACAGGTGCGTGCCACCATGCCTGGCTGATTTTTGTATTTTTATTAGAGACTGGGTTTCACCATGTTGGCTAGGCTGGTCTGGAACTCCTGACCTCAAGTGATCCACCCACCTCGGCCTCCCAAAGTGCTAGTGTGAGCCACCATACCCAGCCACATTTTGACAAATGTATGCATCTGTGTAACCACCACCATAGTCAAGATAGATAGCATTTCCATATGCCCCCAAATTTCCTTACACTCCTTTGCCATCAATACAATTCATGATTTTAGATGCAATTGTAAATGGACTTATTTTCTTAATTTCATTTCCAGTTACTAGTATATAGAAATATAATTGAGTTTTGTATTTTGACCTTGAATCGTTTTTAAAAATTTTTTATCTTTTTTTTCTTACACAATTGCATGGCCAGGATTGACCTTGTTTATCTTGTAACATGGCTGAATTTACTTGTCTTACACTTTTTTGTAGATTTCTTAGAATTTCTTACATATATGGTCATGTTGTCTATTAATAAAGAAAATTTTACTTTTTCCTTTCTAATCTTTAAGCTTTTCATTTCTTTTTCTTGACTTATTGGACTGGCTAGGACATCTAGTACAATGTTGAGTAAGAGTGGCAGGAATGGCTGTCCTTGTCTTGTTCCTGGTTCTAGGGGAGGAAGGATTGTTGTGCCATTAGGTATGATGTTAGCTGTGTAGGTTTTTTGTAAATGTCCCTTATTAGTTGGAGGACATTATTCTCTTATATTTCTAGTTTGCTGAGAGTTATTAGCATTTTTAAGTATTGATTTTTGTGAGATGTGTTTTCTGCAACTATCATGATGGTCCTATGTTTCTCCCCTGTAGTCTACCAGTAGGAGGAATTAAAAGATAGCATTTTAATGTATATAAATTAAGACTTCAAATAAAAACAATTGAACTCGACAATAATATACAACTTTACATTCCCATGTAGCAACAAAGTTGGGTGAGATGTGTTCATGAGGTTGTGCAGCTAAGGAACACTCGTGCACTCTTGACAGGAAGAGGAGATTGGTATAGTTCCTTGAATAAAACATTCGGCATTACTGTATAAACTGAAGATGTGGATGACCTAGCAACTCCTAGATGTGTACCCTAAAGAAAGTTATGCACATGAGCATCTGGAGACCCCAGTACTGGGCAGCAGCATCCATTCATAACAGCAGAAACCTGGAAACGACCCAAATGTCCCAAGATGGTAGAATGCGCTATTGTGCTCTATTAATACAACAGAATAACATATAGTATTGAAAATAAAAATTTATAGCTATGTGCGTCAAAACTGTTGAATTTCAAAAACATAATGTTGAATGAAGAAAATCCAGTTTGAAGAATAAATTCTGCATGATTCCATTTATGTCGAGTTCACAAACAGGCTAATAGAAACTATTAGGATGATATACATGTGGCAAACTCCAGAGAAGAGCTAGGCAGTGTAAACAACTATTCTGAATTATGTATTTACCTCTGGAGAGGAAGAAGGGAATATTGTTAATAAGGGATGTGCCCGCAGTATGGTATTGATAGTGTTTTTTTCTTTTTCTTTTTTTTTTTTTTTTTTGAGACAGAGTCTTACTCTGTCACCCAGGCTGGAGTGCAGTGGCGCGATCTCGGCTCACTGCAAGCTCCGCCTCCCGGGTTCATGCCATTCTCCTGCCTCAGCCTCCCGAGTAGCTGGGACTACAGGTGCCCGCCACCACGCCCGGCTAATTTTTTTTTTTTTTTTTGTATTTTTAGTAGAGACGGGGTTTCACCATGTTAGCCAAGATGGTCTCGATCTCCTGACCTTGTGATCTGCCTGCCTCAGCCTCCCAAAGTGCTGGGACTACAGGCGTGAGCCACCGCGCCCGGCAGTTATTGATAGTGTTCTGTGTCTTAGGCTAGGTGAAGGGCACACAGGCATTTGTTTAATTATTATCATTTTTAAGTGTTCAGATATTTTATATATACCATCTTTTATATATTTACCATATATCTTCCTGCAAAAGGAAGAAACACATTGGTGTGACTGTGCATATACGTTTAGGGGGAGAAATCTGCGCTTTTCATTTTATAGTCTTGTGTATTTTTTTATGACTGTGTTCGTTGTTTCCACTAAAATCAAGGAAAAAGAAAAAAGCTGTATTCTGTCACTTTTTTCTGTCATGCTTCCTCAGAATCTCTCATATAATAGTAAGCCTTGATTGTTATAATTTTGAGCCTTTCTTTTTTTTCTAATGTAAAACATTTTTGCAAAAAGTTGGAGTGGAAATGTAATGAACTCAGACACTGGACGGTTGCCTTTTGTGTTTCAGCTTCCCACATCACAAACTTTGAGGTTGATCAATCTGTGTTTGAAATTCCCGAATCTTACTATGTTCAAGACAATGGCAGAAATGTGCATTTGCAAGATGAAGATTACGAGATAATGCAGTTTGCCATCCAGCAAAGTCTGCTGGAGTCCAGCAGGAGCCAGGTGTGTTTATCAGAATACTCTAATGGCAGGGCGTGGGAGGTCTTACCCTCTGGGTTAGCCTCAGTGTTTGGCTAATCTGAAAGATTTATTCTAAATACCAAGTTTGACACATTCATGGTATTTGCATAGGTTATACTTTGTGCATCTGGTCTTCTTACAAAAGCTTGTTATGTAAGAGACCATCTACATAATCCCAGTCAGCATCATTCACAAGATGTCTTCAGGCAGACTTTCCTTTTCCTCATATTCACGCACATAGCTTGTAATTCTGTACTTGTTGAGATGTGCTTCATCATTTTCTAGCACTGAAGCAGTATCATATTTTTCCTGAAGGATTACCTGTGTGTCAGTAGTCTCGGATGAAGGTAGTGAAGTGGATTTGAATCCCACTTCCTCCACAAAGGGTACCATCTCCCTAAACTCTCTCTGGGTCTCTAGTGAAACAGAAAATGAAGGACAGGACAGACCTGTGTAAGCAGTAGGCTTTGTGTGTGTGTGTGTGACTCTATGTTGCCCAAGTTGGAGTGCAGTGGCTGTTCCCCGGCATGATCATATTGCACCCTCAAACTCCTGGGTTCAAGAGATCCTCCCACCTCAGCCTCCCAAGTAGCTGGGACTAAAGTCATGCACCACTGTGCCCAGTAGAACAGTTGCCTTTTATTGTCATATCTGGTTCTCCCTCCATGCCTCACCTACCTGGGACAGTCCAAGGCTTGAGGTCCTCCTCCCCTAACATCAACTCCTTCCATTTCCTTCCTTCTGTGCCTCCTGGCTCTACTAGGGTAGGGTCTGGTCTGCCTCCAGCACCCTCTGGTGTGTCCTGGGTTCCTGCAGTCCATTTATTTGTTAATTGGCTTTTTCTTCCATTCTTCATTCAGATATTTGCAGAGTACCTTCTTTGTGCCAGGCTCTGTGCCAGGTGCTGGGAATTCTCTGGGAAGCAGCCCCTGCCCTCACAGGGCTGCTGCTTTGAGAACAGTGCTCACACTCCAGCGTCCTCACTGGTTCAAACTTATAGCTTTCTGGTTCTATTCCTGAGTCTTAGTGCTTGTGTAATGTGAGTCTGCCTCCTCCACTTCCCCCTGCCACCACCATGGCCCCATTCCCAGACCCATTCAGTTTTCCGAGCCAGACCCCAAAGCAAGCATGTTCCCTTTGGGAGGCATCCTGGGAGAAGACCCCTGCACATCACCATCAGCCTGGTATGCTTTTCCTTTCCCTATGTAAGTGAGCTTAGCTCCCCCCGCCAGCTCCCAAGTAGCTTCATAAACCTTGTTGACCATAAGTTTTAACAAGGGGAGTAGCCAAAGTCAAAGACTACCAGTATTGAATTGTGTCTTCTAATCTTGCCCTAGAAGAATTACTGGCTGGGTGCAGTGGCTCATGCCTATAATCCCAGCACTTTGGGAAGCCAAGATGGGAGGACTGATTGAGCCCAGGAGTCTGAGACCAGCCTGGGCAACATAGTGAGATCCTATATCTACCAATTTTTTTTTTTTTTTTTAATTTTTGAGGCAGAGTCTCACTCTTTTGCTCAGGCTGCAGTGCAGGGGCACAATATTGGCTCACTGCAGCCTCTGCCTCCCAGGTTCAAGTGATTCTCATGCCTCACCCTCCCAAGTAGCTGGGATTACAGGTGCGCACTACCAGACCCAGCTAATTTTTGTGTTTTTAGTAGAGACGGGGTTTCACCATGTTGTCCAAGCTGATCCCAAACTCCAGACCTCAAGTGATCCACCAGCCTTGCCCTCCCAAAGTGCTGGGATTAGAGGTGTGAGCCACCATGCCTAGCCTCTACCAAAAATTTTTAAAAGCCAAGTATGGTGGTGTGCACCTGTATTCCCAACTAGTCAGGAGGCTTAGGTGGGAGGATTTCTTGTGCCCTGGGGTCAAGGCTGCAGTGAGCTACGATCACATCACTACCCTTGAGCCTGGACAACAGAGTGCGACCCTGTCTCTAAAAAAACAAAAACCTGCTTTGGTCACTTGAACTTTGCCCAAGGTCAGCTGTGTTTTTGCTTTTCGTTGTGTATATCTTCCACGTGGGTTAGCTGTATTTAAGAGACTGATTTTGTACAAAGGATGAGAAGGTTGTGGCTGTGAGTTAGGCTGTGGCATGTTACTACCTCCCACTTAGGTGTTGTTTTTGAGGTAACCCAAGTCCCTGTTAGCTTTTCACACAGCACTATTGATAATGGTCATGGAAAGACTTTTAATTTGGTTCTTGCTGCCATCGTTTCCTTACCAGAATGGCACCAATTTCTCCTAAGACGTATTCATGTCTATCACATTTGTCTTTGCCAGGAACTTTCAGGACCAGCTTCGAATGGAGGGATCAGCCAGACAAACACCTATGACGCCCAGTATGAGAGGTGATTGACTGACGTGACTCTGGAATAAACCAGGGTGAACACAGGCCTGGACACAGGCGAGCAGACGCGTGGCACTGTGCATTTGGTCCTCAGGCAGATGTATGGTGCCACATACTGGCAGGAAAGACTAGAAAAAGTTGGCCGGGAGTGGTGGCTCACGCCTATAATCCCAGCATTTTGGGAGGCCGAGGCAGGCGGATCACGAGGTCAGGAGATTGAGACCATCCTGGCTAACACGGTGAAACCCTGTCTCTCCTAAAAAAAATACAAAAAATTAGCCGGGCATGGTGCCAGGCACCTGTAGTCTCAGCTACTCGGGAGGCTGAGGCAGGAGAATGGCAAACCCAGGAGGCGGAGCTTGCAGTGAGCCGAGATCGCGCCACTGCACTCCAGCCTGGGCGACAGAGCGAGACTCCGTCTCAAAAAAAAAAGACTAAAGTGTTGGCTCTCTTGCTTCCTCTTGTGGCAGTTACTTATAATAATTCTAGACTCTTGATAGCAAGTTTCCAGGAATGGGTGATAGAATTGCTGACTGGTTCACAGGTCAGTGCCATTGGGGGAAACGTACTGAGTCAGTTTTTTCTGATTGGTTTGATCTTCTATGAATGATGTATGATCACAGGGCCTAGATGTCCTCAGTGGGAAGTTTATATAATTGTAAAGATAAGGAAGTTTGGAGGAACAGCTCCAGAGATTACGGGAAAAACTGCGAGGATTCATTTTACGAAGACTTATACTTAAGGTGTCTATGAGAGCCTGTTGATGAAGAACCTGAGTTTTGCTTTAAAACAGATCCAAGTTCAATTCCCAGCCCTATCACTTACTGGTTGGGTGGTCTTGGGCAAGAGTGTGGGGTTTCTCACCCGTATACAACACCTACACCGCCAGTTACGTGGGATTAAATGGCATCATGCATATTAAATGCCTGGCACAGTGTGCCCTTGGTAAGCGGTTAAGAAATGTAGTTACTGCTGCCACCATGATGATGATAGTAGTGACTCTCCCTTTTTATCTGTTTTCCAACCCAGGGCCATCCAGGAGAGCCTCCTCACCAGCACAGAAGGCCTGTGCCCCAGCGCCCTGAGCGAGACAAGCCGTTTTGATAATGACTTGCAGCTAGCCATGGAGCTCTCTGCCAAAGAGCTGGAGGAATGGGAGCTCCGGCTCCAGGAGGAAGAGGCTGAGCTCCAGCAAGTCTTACAGCTGTCACTCACTGACAAATAGACCTTTCAGCCTGTGAGCCTCTGCACAAAGCAGAGGCTGTGGGCTGTCACAGATGCTGTGTCAACCAGGGCCCTAGGGCTGAGGGCCTGCACCTTGCGTGCGTGCAGCAGGCAACAACTGCCCCTTCTTTATGCAGAGGTGCAGAACCAGGGACTCCTGGGCCCATCCAGGCCGCTCCCTGGGGTGGAGAAGGGACCAGGGATTGCAGGCCCCATCTCCAGGCTAAGGGGAGGAGAGCATCATCACTTTCCATTAGCTGTATTGGCTTGCAGGTCACATTTTTACTACCAGCATTAGACAAAACCCCAATCCCCGCAGGTTTGTAGATAAATTTTTATCAAGGAGTGATAACAAGACAAGTTATTGCAGAGTCAGGGTGCTTTTATATATGAGAGCAGCAGCCGCCTTTGTAAAGTGTGATCTATGAGAATTGGAGACACTTCTTTACTGTTCACCAAAGAAATGGGTAATCTGTGCTGATCTCCTTATTTTTACCTTTTTACAGGGTTTCTAGGACATTGTCATTATTCTTCCTCCATCTCTATCTGATTCCATTCCTTCCACACCCAGCTAAAGTTAGAGGAGATACATATAGAATCTATTTTAGATTATTGTTAACTATTTGCATCAAATTAAGATACACAAATGGCCATGGATGTTGCCTTAGCCTTAAACATTACTAATAGTTTCACATCACCTCACTGCACGCATCGAAGGATCTGATTTGAATTTGTAAAGGCAATTCTTTTGAGAGCAGGATTCTCCAGGCTAAATCAAAGGCAGCTAATCCTGTCCCTGAAGGAGCAGCTAGGGGAACCTGAGGCTTGTTCTTGAAGTGGGCAAGCTGGCCAAAATATTGGAACACACAGAACCAAACCAGGTGTGTTCTACACCTGCATGAGTGAAGGATTTCCACGTAGACACCTAGGAAGAGCCCGCATGCCCTAGACTCACTCCAGAGGAAGGATTGATTTGCAACCAGAAAGGGAGCTGAAAACCACGGAGCTCCATGGCTCTTCATTCAAAAGGGAAAATAATGATTCCACGTTGCTTTTTAGAGTTCAAATCAACATCTTTCTGGATAAATCTATTTTTTAACAATCTTTTTATTATTTGTAAAAGATATAAAAACAACTCCCATCAGTAGCAATACAAGGTTATACATTTTAACCAGATTTTCTCAGGCCTTTTTTGGATACCTTTAGTAGTTAACTCTCTTTTGTCAAACCCTCTTGTAAATAACCATCGCACAACATACAGAACCCTGGGGAATACGGCCAAGGGCACTGCTCACTGTGGCCCGTGTATTCATTCCCACAGGCTGCACTGAAATAACCTGGTAAACAACACCCTCCTCCATTTTGCGTCTATTTCTTCTATTGTGCTTCTTTGGGGATAGGAAGAGAAACATAACTACTGTTCCAGGTAACGTCTGTATCATACAGTTAGTGTTGCCAGTGAAACGTTCCCAGATACAAAGAATTGTGCTTTTAATTCCATTTCACAATCTTTTTTTTTTTTTTTGTCATTGTCTGACCAAAATTCCTTCTGCACACGAGGCCAGTATAGGCAACGTCACATTTGTTTGTTTCAAATATGCAGTGTGGCATTTTGTTTACTTTGCATTTACCGTGAGCAAAGATACTTCTTGGAATGGCTGCAGTGAGGCCGTGTCATTGGCTCACAAAGGTGACTCATAGGTAATTTCTGTGTTTGCATTCCACTGCTCTGCTCCCTAAGGTCCTTGACTTTCTCCCCAGGAATTCACTTAAAAAGGGACTGAGCATTGTGTCAACCTGTTGCAGTGTTTTTCATATATGTGTTCACTCTAAAAATGCAAATAAAGACTGCTTCCTTAGAGGGTGCTCATACAAAATTCCAGTCTTTGAGTCTTTTTCCTTTTCAGTTTTTTCTAGTCACTGGATGTACCCACACTTCCTGTTACGTATGTCAGTAGAACATTAGAATGCCCCACTTCGCTCAGTTCATCACTGCAAAGGTGGCATGCTCCTCCCAGCCTTCCTGCCCAGGTTAACAAGCCCCATGCTGCTTGTTTCAAATGGCAACTAAAAGCAAGCCAGTGTTGGGCTGTTCTGACACCTCTGTGGTCCTCCTGGAGGGGAACTGGCTCTTGTGGGGTAAGGGAAGCCCAGCCAACATCAAAGCTCTGCATCAATGCTATCCCTTGAAGCCAACTGCTTTGTGAGGCTGTTCCTAGAAGTCCAGATGATAAGGCTTCCAAACTCTTCCTATATCTAAATAAGCAGGTATTAAAAACAACAAAGGCAGTGGCCAGTAGAAATGTATGGGTTCCAGAAATGAGGCTGTATTTCTGGGAAGATGTAAAGGAGCTGCTTTGCTTTTAGGGGAAAGTAGATATCAATACTTTGAAGCCACAAGGACACTATGAAGAAAACCATTACTCTTTCAGGTCAAGAGGTGCAATGACTATGGATTATTTAAAAACTGAAAAGCTAAGCTTGAGTGGCCCAATATCAGCAGGAAGTGGTTTTTTTTGTTTGTTTGTTTGTTTTCCTGAGACGGAGTTTCGCTCTTGTTGCCCAGGCTGGAGTGCAATGGCGCGATCTTGGCTCACTGCAACCTCTGCCTCCCGGGTTCAAGCGATTCTCCTGCCTCAGCCTCCTGAGTAGCTGGGATTACAGGCGTGTGCCACCATGCCTGGCTTATTTTTGTATTTTTAGTAGAGACAGGGTTTCACCATGTTGGCCAGGCTGGTCTCGAACTCCTGACCTCAGGTGATCCACCCGCCTCGGCCTCCCAAAGTGCTGAGACTACAGGCGTGAGCCACCGCACTCGGCCAGAAACTTTAATTGAGCAACTTCTGCACGTTAGACACTGCTAGGAACTAAGTTCCTAAGGCACTCTGCTCTATAAACAAGCTTGTCACACTACATAAACGTGGCATGTCAAGGGATTGAAAGTCTGCTCTAAATAATGACAGGAAAGGGAAACTGCCATAACTGCCAGCTTGGTCGCAGTCTCCTGCTGACCACAAATGACATCAAGGAAGATGAACTGGATGTGGAGATTTCAAGTGATTCAGTGGTACAGTGAGTGATGAAGTTCAAAGTACCACCTAGGCCTCTGTTTAGAAATATGTGTAGGTTTAAGCCTGAGGTCCAGGTGGAAAAAAATACAACATGCTGATATGACTCCACAGCCACTAAATCATAGGCAGCACTAGGAGACTTTTATCTCAACTTTAGGCCAGGCGCAGTGGCTCACGCCTGTAATCCCAGCACTTTGGGAGGCCAAGGCAGGTGGATCACCTGAGGTCAGGAGTTTGAGACCAGCCTGGCCAACATGGTGAAACCCCATCTCTACTAAAAATACAAAAAAATTAGCCAGGCATGGTGGCTCATGCCTGTAATCCTGGCTACTCTGGAGGCTGAGGCAGGAGAATCGCTTGAACCTGGGAGGTGGAGGTTGCAGTGAGCCAACAATGCACCATTGCACTCTAGCCTGGGCAACAGGAACCAAACTCCGTCTCAAAAAAAGAAATTTCACTTCACAGAGCTTCTTTAAGTGATTAGATCAAATTCAGACACACACCTGCATTTCAAACACTTGGGAAATAACTGGTGGAGTAAAACAATATATAGGATTTTACTTTAGTTTTAATTGACGTTTTGCTCAAAAGCAAAGAACAGTGAACATTTCAATGGTTCAATGTTACAAGATTACAAACAAAATCCTTACACAGTTACAGTATCCTACTTCGGTTACTTCACATTAAATGCAGGTTGTTAAAATCAGTGCTGTGCTTGAACACAAGATAAGCATTTCAATTTAATAACAAAATTAAATCTAGCACCTTGAAATAAATATTGACGACAGCTTTATAAGTATGAAAGTATCATTTCAATAGGAGGAAAAAATCCAGTTCACCAACAGTGGAAACTAATAGCAGCATTTTCAAAGCTGAGATGAAATGTGTGTAAACACACACTGGCCCGCACAGTGGACATGCACTTCTGTTGGCTGGGCCCTCCCCACCCAGGGATGAACAGAGTGCCCACTGAGCCTTTCACATTCCAAATCTGGAAAGCTGCCTCAAGTTTCAGACCATGGGCTAGAAAGACTCAAATGCAGGGCAAAGGAGATCAATGTGTTTAAGCAGGATGGGGTCCTTTTTGTAACAGGCCAACCTAGTAACATTTCCAGTCCAACTTCAGAGCATTCCAGGCCAAAGGTGCATATAGTAACAGGTCTACCTGATGTGACCCTGACTTCAGGGGGAGCACCTGAGTGCAGGGCAGGATGCAGGTAAGGAACGAGGGCCCAAGATCCCCACTGCTGACACCACTTTGCAACCAGCACATTCTAGGCCAACTCAGGTGAGATTAAAAAAAAAAAAATCTGTGATTCTTAACCCACTGTAACCAAATGGTTCTTAAATAGGGAATGTCTGCATGGTAAGTCTCCTTCTTAATAACATTTTCAAGCATTAATGATGAGTTCTTTACAGTGTGGTTCTTACAGGCACTCACAAGGTTACCATGTTTTCTTTCTCATGAACACTCCATCTTTACACTGACCTTTGGAGCTTTCAGGTCTTACTTTTAACAAGTACAGTCAGAAACACTGAGAAGCGGACTCAGGGGCCAATTATTTGCGCTACAGTGTTAGGAAAATAATGTCTAGTACATGTTTTCTTCTAATTCATTTAGCGTTTACCAACTGTCCAGACCAAAGGTCATTTCCAAGTAGGAAGGTTTTGGTTCCAACTTCTCCACTGGCCTGTGTGCAACACAACTTATCCTATTCCCAAATACTCATTGAAGAACTTGTCTGGCTGTCACCGACGCCGAATGGGCTTGTAGACACAAAATGCCATAAGGATGACAGTCACCAGCAGGATGCTGAAAATGGTTCCCATCAACACTGCAAAGGGAAAACAGGTTACTTCCTAATGGCAGCTCCAGGTTAGGCAATTCATCCACTCACTGCCAATGATTTATCAAATGCCACTTGCTGCCAGGCACTATGTCAAGTGCTGTGCAAACAGCTGTAAACAGATCCTCTCTCCAGTTGTCTCTACGTATAGTTGGGGGAGAAACAAACAGATGAGAGCATTTCACATAGCTTGATATACCGTGAAAAAAAAAAACAGTAACATGCTAGGGATGGAGACAGGGTGGGCAGCAAGAAGAGGGGACGGTCAGGAAGCATCCGAGGAGGAGACTCACAAACTAAGACAGGCCGAGTGTGGTGGCTCATGTCTGTAATCTCAGCACTTTGGGAGGCCTAGGTGGGTGGATCACTTGAGGTCAGGAGTTCGAGACTAGCCTGGCCAACATGGTGAAACCCCGTCTCTACTAAAAATACAAAAATTGGCCAGGTGTGGTGGCATCCGCCAGCTACTCAGGAGGCTACTCCTGAGCTACTCAGGAGGCTGAGGCAGGAGAATCGCTTGAACCCGAGAGGCGGAGGTTACAGTGAGCCGAGATTGCGCCACTAAGCGACAGAATGAAACTCCACCTCAAAAAACAAACAACAACAAAAAAGCTGAGACCTTACGAGTGAGGCTCTGCAGGGAGCATGCTGCAGGCCCACAGATCAGCTAAGGAAGGGCCTTGAGGCCAGTATAAGCCCAACACACTCAGTGAACAGAAGGGAGGCAACCAGGCAAGGAGTGCAGGAAGAGAGGCAGGAAATCAGGCCAGAGAGGAAGGCTGGGGCTGGTCTGTGCAAGGCCTTGGAGACCATGAAGGAAACACGGATTTTAAGTTTAAAGAGAAGCCACTAGGGGGCAAGGAATGACATCATCTGATTTAGTCGGAAAAAAAAAAAAAGATTCCTCTGGCTTTTGTGTGGAGAATTGTTCGACTATAGGGGAGCAAGACAGCAGGATGCCCAACTATGCCTTTAAAGCCATTAATAAAAACCTGGAGATTCAATAAAGTATTTCAGTCTCAAGATGAGTCTTGACAGGGCCTTTTGAGCAAAGAAGCAACTAACTCACAAATCTGCTATGTTTGGCCGGGTGCGGTGGCTCATGCCTGTAATCCCAGCACTTTGGGAGGCCGAGGCGGGCGGATCACGAGGTCAGGAGTTCGAGACCAGCCTGGCCAATATAGTGAAACCATGTCTCTACTAAAAATACAAAAAAAATTAGCCAGGTGTGGTGGTGTGTGCCTGTAGTCCCAGCTACTCAGGAGGCTGAGGCAGGAGAATTGCTTGAACCCAGGAGGCAGAGGTTGCAGTGAGCCAAGATTATACCACTGCACTCCAACCTGGGCAATAGAGGGAGACTCTGTCTCAAAAAAAAAACAAAAAAAGTTACGTTTTTAAGACTAAATTTCACATCTGAAATTTTCAAGGTGCTCAGGTGAGAAATGGGAACTACAACTGATTACTCAAGTTGAGCCCTGGTGATACAGGATAAGGACCTGGGCTTTAAACTACTACATAACAAAAAAGAAAAAATAAATAAATAAAAAAATAAACTAGCGTAACCAGCAACCTGTCAGAGGTTTATTCAATAGCAGCAGTGATACGCAATCTTGTTTCTGTGACTATCTCAGCGATCTTGGGAAGCATTCAAAACAAGCAAATGTACACTGATGTGTGTTTGTAGGGATGTGGGCCCATCCCAGGTTCCAGCTAGGGCCTAACCATGGTTGTTCTTCAGTCTCATTACTGTTCCTTTGAAAAACCAAGATTTAGCCAGGCAAGGTGGCTCATGCCTATAATCCCAGCACTTTGGGAGGCCAAGGCAGGCAGATCATGAGGTCAGGAGTTCGAGACCAGCCTGGCCAACATGGTGAAACCCCATCTCTACTAAAAATACAAAAATTAGCCGGACATGGTGGCGGGCACCTGTAATCCCAGCTACTCAGGGGGCTGAGGCAGGAGAATCGCTTGAACCCCAGAGGCGGAGGTTGCAGCGAGCCGAGATCGCACCATTGCACTCCAGCCCGGGCGACAGAGACTCTGTCAAAAAAAAGAAAACAAAACAAAAGAAAAACCAAGATTTGACCATAGTTTTATTTAAATCAGTAACTTTGTAGTATCTGTGACCCCCCCCCACACACACCCTCCATGCTTAAACCGGTTATTATTTTAAAACCGACTATATAGAAAAATCAGGCCAGGTGCGGTGGCTCACGCCTGTAATCCCAGCACTTTGGGAGGCCAAGGCAAGCAGATCACCTGAAGTCAGGAGTTCGAGACCAGCCTGACCAACATGGAGAAACCCTGTCTCTATTGAAAATACAAAATTAGCTGGGCGTGATGGTGCATGCCTGTAATCCCAGCTAGTTGGGAGGCTGAGGCAGGAGAATTTCTTGAACCCGGGAGGCGGAGGTTGCGGTGAGCCGAGATCACACCACTGCACTCCAGCCTGGGCAACAAGAGCGAAACTCCGTCTCAAAATAAAAAAAAAGAAAAGAAAAGAAAAGAAAATTCATCTTTTTTTGGTGAGTGAGGGGGAAGAAGGAAGGAGAAGGTGACAAAGACAGCATGTCATAACTCCAAAGGCCAGAAGTAATTTTAAGATCTTTGTCAAACAAAATCTCCAACCTACGTGAACTAAATGTCATGTCTTAAAATAGCCCTTGTTAACTGAATACCTGCCCTAATTTTCAAAAGTCCTGAATTCTGAGTTTCTATGGTTTGGACTACAATTGGACTTAAAGTTGTCTTATTCCATTTAAGACCATTTTCTTGCATCTCGCATTTTGGAAGAACTCTAAAAAAAATTTAAAACTCCCGGCTGTGCACAGCGGCTCAAGCCTGTAATCCCAGTGAGAGGCCAAGGCGGGCGGATCACAAGATCAAGAGATCGAGACCACTCTGGCTAACGTTGTGAAACCCCGTCTCTACTAAATATACAAAAATTAGCTGGGCATGGTGGCGGGCACCTGTAATCCCAGCTACTCGGGAGGCTGAGGCAGGAGAATCACCTGAACCAGGGAGTCGGGGGTTGCAGTGAGCCAAGATCGCGCCACTGCACTCCAGCCTGGCAACAGAGCGAGACTCCATCTCAAAAAAATAAAAAATAAAAAACTTAAAACTCCCAAAGCAGGAATGCAGAAGATTGGAATTGGGGAATGGAAATCTACCTTTAAAAAATAAAAAAGGCCAGGCGCAGCGGCTCACACCTGTAATGCCAGCACTTTGGGAGGCCGAGATGGGCAGATCACTTGAGATCAAGACTTTGAGACAAGCCTGGCCAACATGGAGAAACCCCCTCTGTACTAAAATTACAAACATTAGCCGGGCACGGTGGTGGGTGCCTGTAATCCCAGCTACTTGGGAGGCTTAGGCAAGAGAATCACTTGAACCTGGGCGGTGGAGGTTGCAGTGAACCAAGATCATGCCATTGCACTCCAGATTGGGCAACAGAGTGAGACTCCATATAAAAAATAATAATAAAAATAAAATTTAAAAAGGAGCTTAAAACCATGAGTTGTTAGGTACACAATGGCCATGCATTTGGGGCCTGATCAATTCTCCCAGTCGTCATCTTTTCACTTCTCCCTACACTTTGCATGCAGTGACAGTTGCCTGAATTGCAGGCCCAGGCAGAACCTTAAAAGAATGTTTTAGGGTGGGCGTGGTGGCTCACACCTGTAATCCCAGCACTTTGGGAGGCCACAGTGGGCAGTTCATGAGGTCAAGAGATCGAGACCATCCTGGCCAACATGGTGAAACCCCATCTCTACTAAAAATACAAAAATTACCTGGGCGTGGTGGCACACGCCTGTGGTCCCAGCTACTCAAGAGGTTGAGGCAGGATAATTGCTCGAACCCAGGAGGCGGAGGTTGCAGTGAGCTGAGACCGCACCACTGCACTCCAGCCTTGGCAACAAGAGCAAAACTCCATCTCAAAAAAATAAATAAATACCAACTGTACGGAACTGTCTAGGACAGCATTTCTCAAACTATCTATGGCAAAGGAGTAGTTTTTATAATTTCTAGTCTGTCCCAGACCACTACATAGCCCTACTGTGCATGACTAATAACCAGTTCCCTTCATCTGCAAAGCATTCCAGTTCAGAGACACCTAGAACTGGTCTCTAAGTGCTTGGATGTTGCAACAATGTCAAACTGTTAAGTTTCTAAACACTCTCAATTTCTGTAGTCATCTCTTTGCAGATAACATAGTTTGCAGACTCACACTGGTCTGCAGACTACCCTTTGAGTAGTACTGTTCCACAGCAGTGGGTATCCAATGGGGATTTGGCGTACCGTGGACATTTGGCAATGTCTGGAGAGATTTTGACTATCTTGATTAGGAGTAGGGGGTGCTACTGGTATCTAAAGGCTGGGGATGCCACCAAACTTCTTACAGTGTTTAGGATAGCCCCCCCACTGCCCCTCGCCCCCTGAAATCATTTATCCAACATGTCGTAATATCCAGGTTGAGAAACCCTGTTCTGAAGGATCAAGTGGGATAATGTGTGGAAACTATTTAGTAGAGTGCTAGGTACACAGTAAGTCGTCAACACATGGCAGACACTGAGTTCATGTAGAGTCAAGATAATCCAAAATGATACTAATAGCCACTTTGTAGATATACAGATGTACCAAGGAGATACAGTGGGAAGGGAAGACTTTGGCGAGGGGCAGATTTATTGTGAAGTTTGCCAAGCTTTAAGTTCCAGAACTCCTTCCAAAGCCAAAGCCATGCACACACACGTATTTATGCAGCGTGTGTGTGTGTTGAAGATATCCTCCCACAACTTATGTTTCAAGCCCCCAAACAGGTTCTAGTATTGGCCTCATCATTTCCTAGTTATGTAACTTTGGGCAAATAACTTCACTTCTCTGAGTTTCATTTTCCTTATCTGAAAAATAGAGCTGCAACATCAGGTGCGGTGGCTCACACTTGTAATCCCAACACTTTGGGAGGCCGAGGCAGGAGGATTGCTTGAGCCCAAGAGTTCGAGACCCCCACCTCTACAAAAAGTAAACAACAACAACAACAAAATGAGCCAGGCATGGTGGTGCACGCCTGTAGTCCCAGCTACTCGCCCCGGATGCTGAGGTGGGAGGATCACTTAAACCCAGGAGGCTGAGGCTGCAGTGAGCCAAGATCGTGCCACAGCACTCCAGCCTGGGTGACAGAGGAGACACTATTGTAAAAGAAAAAAAAAGGGCTGCAAACCGTACGTTTCTCATTAAGTTACTGTAAGGCTCAAATGAATTCGCGTATACAAAGTGCGTAGCACAAGACATGGGATGTAGGAAATGCTCAAAAACTGTTATCATTTTTGCAATAAATACTGGCTCCTCTGGGAAAGAAGAGGGGTGGGGTAAATGATGTGCCTTGTTGCCTAGCCTGAGCCCACACTGCCAGAGAGGAGAGGACCCAGAATGAGACCCAGGTCTCCCGATTGCAGTTCATTCATGGGCAAGCAGTACATATTGAGAGCTTACTGGACACCATGCCAGGCTCGAGACCAGCCTGGCCAACATAGTGAAACCCCATCTCTACTAAAAATACAAAAATTAGCCAGGTGTGGTGGTGTGCGCCTGTAATCCCAGCTACTCGGCAGGCTAAGGCAGGAGAATTGCTTGAACCTGGGAGGCGAAGGTTCTGGCACATATTGAGCACTTGCTGAGAGGTAAAGTTCAGGCCTTCTGCCCCAGGCTTTTGGAGAGGGAGTCTCGGGGCCCCCTGAGGGGCCTCACCTGCACCCCCCGCACTCACCCATCTCCCCACTCTATCCCCTGTCCGCTCCGTACATGCCCGGCTCCAGCACCCGGAGCAGTGAAAGCTCAGGCACTACCCGCCGCCCGCCAGCCTGAGGGCCGCTCACCCAGGTTCTGCCCTCGCAGCACCGCGTACGGCCGGCTCCGCTCCAGCGGATCCACGGGGCTCGGGGCCTCTGCCTCCCCCACCAGGAGGCTGCAGAGGCCAAGGCACAGCCACGGTAACGCTGGACGCAGCATCTTCCCCAGCCCTGCAGAAGCAGAGAGGCCACTTCCGTCGCAAGCCCTGCCTCTGTCTCCTCCCAGGTCTCTCTGCGTCGCTGCCACCGCTCTTAGGGCGCGCGTCGTTGCCATGGTAACTGTGCGTCCTGGTCTAAGTTCCGCTTCTGCCTAAGATTTGTTCCGGATTAACGTTCCTCAATAACTAATGTTTCCCCCGGACCAACTTTCCGTTCAGATCAGCTTTCCGTCTGTGCCAACGTTCGCCGCGATTACCGTTCTGCTGTGGTTAGCGTTCCCTCATCCATTGGGGTCGAGGTCTTGTAGGTCCATTTGGGGCCTATTGAAGATTTTTTACGAATCCATGCGTTTTCTTATTAAACCTTCATTACGGGCCTGGAAAATAGATACTGTGTTTCTATAGTACAAATGCCATCTTCTCAGGGAGCCCTTGCCCAGACATCCTTTTCTAAAATTGCAACCTACCCTTTCCCTTAATGTACATTCTCCCTACCTTCGTTCTCTTCCATTCCCCCCATTCACTTTAGACTCATCACTATTTACCTTATACATTTAACGTACATTTGATGATTTTCTGAGGACCTGCTCCGCCCTAGCATGTAAAGTCCACGAGCACAGCAATTTTGTTCTTGCTCTCTGCTCTGTCCCAGAGACTGAGGGGAGAGAGAGACCCTCTCATTTTGTTTTATATTGTTTTATACTCAGTACCTGTTTTAAGAAGAAACAACAAGGAAGTGAAACCAAAGACGGGCAGCCCGGCGCCAGGCCCGAAACCAGGCCTGGGCCTGCCTGGCCTAAACCCAGTTTCATGTGTGTGAAGAGACCACCAAACGTGTGTGAAGAGACCACCAAACAGGCTTTGTGTGAGCAACATGGCTGTTTATTTCACCTGGGTGCAGGCGGGCTGAGTCCGAAAAGAGAGTCAGCAAAGGGTGGTGGATTATCATTAGTTCTTACAGGTTTTGGGATAGGCGGTGAAGTTAAGAGCAATGTTTTGTGGGCAGGGGTGGATCTCACAAAGTACATTCTCAAGGGTAGGGAGAATTACAAAGAACCTTCTTAAGGTTGGGGGAGATTACAAAGTACCTTAAGGGTGGGGGAGATTACAAAGTACATTGATCAGTTAGGGTGGGGCAGAAACAAATCACAATGGTGGAATGTCATCAGTTAAGGCTATTTTTACTTCTTTTGTGGATCTTCAGTTACTTCAGGCCATCTGGATGTATACGTGCAAGTCACAGGGGATGCGATGGCTTGGCTTGGGCTCAGAGGCCTCACACCCAGTAGCTAAAAATCAACTCATAACTTAGAAACCTATGTTATTCATAGATTCCAGACATTGTATAGAAGAACGTTGTGAAACTCCCTGCCCTGTTCTGTTTCTCTCTTACCACTGGTGCATGCAGCCCCTGTCACGTACCACCTACTTGCTCGAATCAATCACGACCCTTTCATGTGAAATCTTTAGTGCTGTGAGGAGCCCTTAAAAGGGACAGAAATTGTGCATTCGGGGAGCTCGGATTTTAAGGCAGTAGCTTGCCGATGCTCCCAGCTGAATAAAGCCCTTCCTTCTACAACTCGGTGTCTGAGAGGTTTTGTCTGCGGCTCGTCCTGCTACAAGACTAGAAGAGTAGCATATTATATTCAGTAACTGTTTGCTGAATACATGAGGGAATTGAGCTAAGTGTTTGGCCCAACGCTGCACACACAAAGTGGCGGAGCTAGAATTTGACCCAAGCATAGTTTTGAATCTGGAGGCTTTACCACCTCACACATTGCCTCACCTCCTGAAGGTTTGATTTGTAGTGGGATTAATATCATTCACCTCACAATGGATGTGCAATACAAATGTCAGAGGCGTGTGAACCAGAGCAACTCCATCTTAAATAGGAGCTGGGTAAAATGAGGCTGAAACCTACTGGGCTGAATTCCCAGACGGTTAAGGCATTCTAAGTCACAGGATGATATAGGAGGTCAGCACAAAATACAGGTCATAAAGACCTTGCTGATAAAACAGGTTGCAGTAAAGGAGCCTGCTATAAACCACCAAAACCAAAATGGTGACAAGAGTGACCTCTGGTCGTCCTCACTGCTACACTCCCAGCAGCGCCATGACAGTTTACAAATGCCATGGTAATGTCAGGAAGTTACCCTATATGGTCTAAAAAGGGGAGGCATGAATAATCCACCCCTCATTTAGCGTATCATCAAGAAATAATCATAAAAATGCCTAACCAGCAGCCCTCGGGGCTGCTCTGTCTATGGAGTAGCCATTCTTTTATTCCACTACTTTATTAATAAACTTGCTTTCACTTTGCACTGTGGACTTGCCCTGAATTCTTTCTTGCGCTAGATCCAAGAACCCCCTCTTGGGGTCTGGATCGGGACCCTTTTCCTGTAACGTATTTCTGGCAACCACAGAAGGGACTATAGTGCAGAAACCTGACCCAATGGCTACCTTTGGGTAAGTGTTGGGGTCCGTTAACACTACCAGGTGTTCACCTGCAAAGGGAAGGTGTAATCTGCCATGTTAAAGACACTGTGCACCAACTTCTTCATTTCTTTCTCCACGATCTCCTCTTTCACTTCTGCTGTCCTTTTCACCTTGCTGTGCACAGAACTGATGACAGGCTCTTTCCACTGGTACAGCTTGCCACTCACCAGAGCAAAGCTAAATGGCAGGCACAGGAAAGCATCAATGGGAGGCATAGCACAGTGGGGTGGGAGGCAGGCTCTGCAGGCCACTTCCGTTCCAATCCTAGCTCGGCTGCATGACTTGCTTCCGTGTGACTCGTTTTCCCTCTCTGCACAATGGGAAGCATAATCATACCTGCCTCATGAATTGTGAGGATCAAATGATATATGTCTGCAAACTCCTTTGCCCAGTATCTGGCACATACTGAGCACTTGCTATAGGAAAGCTGCTGCCCCCAATCTCATTTTTTTTTTAAATGGAGTCTTGCTCTGTCGCCCAGGTTGGAGTGCAGTGGTGTGATCTCGGCTCACTGCAACCTCCACCCCCTAGGTTGAAGCGATTCTCCTGCCTCAGCATTCTGAGTAGCTGGGATTACAGGCGCACGCCACCACGCCAGGCTAATTTTTGTATTTTTAGTAGAGACAGGATTTCACCATGTTGGGCAGGGTGGTCTTGAACTCCTGACCTCATGATCTGCCTGCCTTGGCCTTCCAAAGTGTTGGGATTACAGGTGTGAGCCACCATGCCCGGCCCCCAATCCCATTCTTTAACATTGCCTAACATGGACCCTCATAGATAGGACAGCTTCTCAAGTCATAAAGTCCCACTCCAGTGGGTTCACCAGCTTGCACCTTCTAGTCAAAGGCTGTGTCTGGTGCATTTTCAGAAACACCCACCTGCTTTATCAATAACATTGAAAATGGCAGCTACTCTTTTTTTTTTTTTTTTTTTGAGATGGAGTCTCACTCTGTCGCCCAGGCTGGAGTGCAGTGCAAGCTCCGCCTCCTAGGTTCATGCCATTCTCCTGCCTCAGCCTCCCAAGTAGCTGGGACTACAGGTGCCCGCCACCACGCCTGGCTAATTTTTTGTATTTTTTTTAGTAGAGACGAGGTTTCACCGTGTTGGCTAGGATGGTCTCGATCTCCTGACCTCGTGATCCGCCCGCCTTGGCCTCCCAAAGTGCTGGGATTACAGGCATGAGCCACCGTGCCCGGCCTTCTTTTTTTTTTTTGAGACAGAGTCTCGCTCTGTTGCCCAGGCTGGAGTGTAGTGGCACAATCATAGCTCACTGCAGCCTCCAACTCCTCAGCTCAAATTGATCCTCCCACCTCAGCCTCCTGAGTAGCTGGAACTACAGGTGTGTACCACCACGCCTGGCTAATTTCTATTATTTTTTCTAGAAAGAGGGGTCTCTTTATGTTGCCCAGGCTGGTCTCAAACTCATGGCCTCAAGCGATTCTCCACCTCAGCCTCCCAAAATGTTGTGGTTACAGGTGTGAGCCACCACACCAGGCTGCAGGAGCTACTCTTTATTGGGCACTTAATATGTGCCAAGTGCTCTACATGCAACATCCCCTTTAATCCTCACAACAGTAGGAGATAGTTACTGTGATTGATTACATGCATGTGCCATCGCGTCCAGCCTAAAGAGTTTGTTTTAAATGCTTTGTTTACTCATTCAGTTTATTTATTTAGTCCCTTCTCTCTGCCCAGCTGCTGAATAATATTAGCAAGTCTAAGATGATGGCTGCCCTGTATGAGCTGACCTTGGGAAGCTGAGACAGAGTGGGCCAAGACTCAGCCCCAGCTGTTCTCCACCTTGGCTATGTAACCACCCAGGGAGCTTTCAAAATTGCAGCTCCCCAGATCCATCCCTGGAGACTATGATTTCGTGAGTCTGGGGAGTTATCCAGATACCTATATATTTGTTAAAAGTTCATGGCTGGGCGCAGTGGCTCACGCCTGTATTCCCAGCACTTTGGGAGGCCAAGGTGGGCGGATCACAAGGTCAGGAGATCAAGACCATCCTGGCCAACATGGCGAAACCCTGTCTCTACTAAAAATAGGAAAATTACCTGGGCGTGGTGACACATGCCAGCTACTCAGGAGGCTGAGGCAGGAGAATCACTTGAAGTCAGGAGGTGGAGGTTGCAGTAAGCCAATATCGTGCCACTGTACTCCAGCCTGATGACAGAGCTAGACTGTCTCAAAAAAAAAAAAAAAATGTTCCCAGGTGAGACTGGGCACGGTGGCTCACGCCTGTAATCCCAGCACCTTGGGAGGCCGAGGTGGGTGGATCACTCAAGACCAGAAGTTCGAGACCAGCCTGGCCAACATGGTGAAACTCCATCTCTACTAAAAATACAAAAATTAGCCAGGTTTGGTGGTGTGCACCTATAATCCCAGCTACTCCGGAGGCTGAGGTAGGAGAATTGCTTGAACCTGGGAGGCAAAGGTTGCAGTGAACCGAGATTGCACCACTGCACTCCAATCTGGGTCACAGAGCAAGACTCTGTCTTGGGGGAAAAAAAAAAAAAAAGTTCCCAGCTGATTCTAATGCATAGCCAGGGCTGAGGACCACTGGGAGGCTCCTGAAAAGACAGCTCATATTTGTCAATAGCAAGTACATTTGAAGAAGAGCATTCCTCATGACCCAGCAATAAAACTCTTATATATGTGCCCTAGAGAAACTCTTGTACATGTGCCAGAGTTATGGGCAAGAATGCTTCTGCAGCATTGCTTGTAAGAGGGAAAGCAAGACATAACCTAAATGTTCTCAAACAATAAATGGATAAATTGTTGGATTCATACAATGGGATGCTTTGGGCCAGGCGCGGTGGCTCATGCCTGTAATCCCAGTACTTTGGGAGGCTGAAGCAGGGGAATTGCTTGAGCCCAGGAGTTCGAGACCAGCCTGGACAACAGGACAAAACACTGTCTTGACGAAAAATACAAAAATTAGCCGGGTGTGGTGGCACGAGCCTGTAGAGATGGAGGCCAAGGTGGGAGGATTGCTTGGGCCCAGGAGGTCAAGGCTATGGTAAGCTGTGATTGCACCCCTGCACTCCAGCCTGGGCGACAGAGCAAGACCCTGTCTCAAAAAAAATAATAAAATAAAATAATTTTAAAAATGGGATGCTTTGGAGCAGTGAAAATGAATTAACTAGAGCTGTGCATATCAACATGGAAATAACCTAACATTGAAAAAACAAAGCAAGCTGCAGTGTGATATAAAGTTTAGAGAAATCCAAAGCCACACCATGTACTCACAACTACCTATTCATGAATGTGCATAGCAGCACTATTCACATAACCCAAATGTTCATCTATGGATGAATGGATAGGCAAAATGTGGTCTATCCATTCAATGAGATATTATTCAGCCATAAAAAAGGAACGGGGTCCTCATACATGCTATTACATCGATGAACCTTGAAAACATTATGTCTGCTACCTCAGAGAGGCTAGTCACAAAAGGCCACACATATTGTTTGACTCCATTTATATGAAATACCCAGAATAGGTAAATCCATAGAGACAGAGAGTAGATTGGTAGTTGCAGGGGACAGAGGGAGGGAGAAATGGCGAGTGACTACTAATAGGCATGGGGTGTCCTTTTGGGGTGATGAAAATGATCTGGAATTAGATGTGGTGGTTGCACACCTCTCTGAAATGCCACTGAACTGTTCATGTTTACAGTGGTTAATTTTGTGTTATATGAATTTCACCCCAATAAAAAAGTAAAAATTATATTTTTTACATATGTAGACATATATGTGTTTAGAAATATAAAAACAAACAAGGGAATGACAAATGTCAAATTCAGGATTTCGTTTAGAGATGGAGTCTTGCTGTGTTGCCGAGGCTGGAACGCAGTGGCTATTTCACAGGTGCAGTCACAGCACACTACAGCCACAAACTCCTGGGCTCAAGAGATCCTCCAGTCTCAGCCTCCCGAATAGGTGGGACTGCAGGTGCAGCCACTGTGCCTGGCTGCAGGGTGTTTATAAAGGGAAAGGTCAGAGAATGAGATGAAGGATGAGTTTGCAGGGAGAAAAGCTGGATTAGTAATGCTTTATTTGTTAAATTGGATGGTGGTATGTGGGTGTTACATTATTCACAATACATTTTAGTATTTCTATAGCATTTATTTAAAAAGAAAGATTGTCAAGAAAGATGTTGAGCTAAGAGGTAAGAGATCCAGATTTGAGGCCTAATCAGCATATATGAGACGAAGCTTTTTTTTTTTTTTTTGAGACAGAGTCTCCCTCTGTCACCCAGGCTGGAGTGCAGTGGCACTATCTCTGCTCACTGCAGCCTCCGTCTCCTGGGTTCAAGCAATTCTCCTGCCTCAGCCTCCCTAGTAGCTGGTATTACAGGCATGCGCCGCCACACCCAGCTAATTTTGTATTTTTAGTAGAGACAGGGTTTCACCATGTTGGCCAGGCTGGTCTCGAACTTCTGACTTCAGGTGATCCACCCACCTCAGCCTCCCAAAGTGTTGGGATTACAGGCGTGAGTCACCGTGCCTGGCAGAGACAGAGGTATTAAATAGAATTGTAACTGCTCAAAGGGTTCACCTTGCCTGCTGCCTAGACAGAGCCGATTCATCAAGACAGGGGAATTGCAATAGAAGAAGAGTAATTCATGCAGAGCCAGCTGTGGGGGAGACCAGAGTTTTATTATTACTCAAATCTGTCTCCCCTAGCAATGAGGGAATGGAGTTTTTAAGGATAACTTGGTGGGTTGGGGGAAGCCAGTGTGCCAGGAGTGCTGATTGGTCAGAGATGAAATCATAGGGAGTCAAAGCTGTCTTCTTGTGCTGAGTCAGTTCCTGAGAAGGGACCACAAGATCAGATGAGTCAGTTTACTGAGCTGATCCATCAAGTGCAGGGTCTGCAAAATATCTCAAGCACTGATCTTAGGAGCAGTTTAGGGAGGGTCAGAATCTTGTAGCCTCCAGTTGCATGACTCCTAAACCATCCCAACTACCTGGGAGGCTGAGGCAGGAAAATCGTTTGAACCTGGGAGGTAGAGATTGCAGTGAGCTGAGATTGTGCCATTGCACTCCAGCCTGGGCAACAGAGCCAGACTCCATCTCAAAAAAAAAAAAAAAGTTTCAGTGCTGTGTCAAAGAAAAAAAAGAGGGAATGAAATCCAGTTTGCACACTTTACCTGTAGGAGGGGAATACTGTGATCACGAAAGTGAGTTTGTGATGTCCTCCCTTTGGAAAGAAAGTACTAATGACCATCCCAGAAATACTATCCCGACCTTGCTTGGTGACTAAGGCAAGCCATGTCACCCTTCCAGGTGTTAGGTTTAATCCCTGAATGAAGAGAGAACTCTCAGCCTCCCTAACCCCAATGACCTTTTTGCTCTAAGAGGCTATAATTTTATGCATTCTACAGAAGGCAAAGCTGCTGGTGCCTGGAGCTAACAGGGGTGTGAAGAAGCTGAGGATTTTACTGGGCCGGGGAGGATGGGTAAATTTTGGGGGTGTGGTGGTGCATGCCTATAGTCACAGCTACTCATTAGGTGGAGGTGGGAGGATTCCTTGAGCCCAGGAGTTCAAGACCAGCCTGGGCAACACAGTAAGACTCCAGTCTCTTAAAAAGAAGAAGAAAAAGAGGAAAGCTGGAAAGAGTCTGGGAGGTAGAAGAGAGCTAATGGGAGAGAAGTTAGGGCCATTGATATGGTTTGGCTCTGTCCCCACCCAAATCTCATCTTGAATTGTAGCTCCCATAATTCCCACATGTTGTAGGAGGGACCTGGTGGGAGATAGTGACTAAGTCTTATGAGATCTGATGGTTTTATAAGAGGTTTCCCCTTTTGCTTGGCTCTTAGTCACTTGTTGCCTGCCACCACGTAAGACGTGCCTTTCACTTTCCACCATGATTGTGAGGCCTTCCCAGCCATGTGGAACTGTGAGTCCATTAAACCTCTTTTCTTTGTAAATTACCTAGTCTCGAATATGTCTTTATTAGCAGCATGAGAACAGACAAATACATCCATCAAGGGGCACTCACAGGCAAGTCTGGATGAGGAGGAGCCCTGGAGTGGCAGGGAAATAAGGATGGAGGGTGAGGTTGAGCCCATGGAACCCTCAGGCTGCTTGTGCTGGACTCACCAGATGGAGACGAAGGTGTCCACCATAAAGTTGTTCTTCAGAGTCCCAATCCATATGCTCTGAATATAAGTGACTTTCACAGACTTACATTGGCATTGCAGGTAGGATGGGCCCCATGCCAGCATGGTTAGATTGTTCTTCAAGCTCTGCAGGGAGGATGTGCCTTTCAGCAAAGTTCCTCTCCCCCTTACAGCTCCTAAGGTTCCAGAGCAAAAGTAACACCAAATGGCTGAGCCTCCAAAGTGAACTGCCCTCATATCCCTTAGCTCATGACTAACCCAGGGCCAACAGACATCTTCATGGACCCCTAAAGAACAGTGGCGCCGGGCACTGTGCCTGCAGTGTGGCACGGAGAAGCTGAGCATGCAGCCTCTGCTTCTCTTTTTTAAAATCCCAAGAGGAGAATCTAATCAAGTCCATCCCTGGTCCTCTAGGCCATGGTGGGGGCTCAGCAAGGGTTGAGGACCCAAGAGATGCTCTGAGAAGAAAATGAGGGAGAGCCAGCACCCCCAAGGCAAGTTAAATCCCGATTATATTAGTTTCTGTAACAAATTACCACTAACTTAGTGGCTTTCAACAACACTAATGTATTCTTTTCCACTTTTGGGGGTTAGATTCCTAAAGTCAGTCTAACAGGGTAAAAATCAAGGGCTAAAAAGAAAAAATATAAATTAAGATCCCAGCTGGGCGCAGTGACTCACGCCTGTAATCCCAGCACTTTGGGAGGCCAAGGCAGGTGGATCACTCGAGGTCAGGAGTTTGAGACCAGCTTGCCCAACATGGCAAAACCCCGTCTTTACTAAAAATACAAAAATTAGCCAGGCACAGTGGTGGGCGCCTATAATCCCAGCTACTTGGGAGGCTGAGGTGGGAGAATCATTTGAACCCATGAGGCGGGGATTGCAGTGAGCCAAGATCACGCCATTGCAAACTCCAGCCTGAGCGACAGAGAGAGACTCAGTCTCAAAAAAAAAAAAAAAGAAGAAGAAGATCCCAGCACAAATCACTCAGGCAATCATTGTTGAAACTTTTGAATGTCTTCTAGATATCTTTATGTCCACACCTAGACACACAAACAGATATACTGATGTTACAAACGTGGCCACACTACAGGCTGCAGGCTGTTTTGTAACTTGCTCTTTTTACTCAATAATATGTTATTAATTCTTTCTATGACAGTAAAGATATCTGTGATAAAGATAGATCTATGATACACAATCATTTTCAGTGGCTAAAGAGTATCCTAGTGATTGAATATATGAAACTGCCCATTTTGGCAGGTCATGGTGCCTCACGCCTGTAATCCCAGCACTTTGGGAGGCCAAGGCGGGCAGATCACTTGAGGCCAGGAGTTCAAGACCAGGCTGGCCAACATGGCAGAAACCCTGTCTCTACTAAAAATGCAAAAATTATCCAGTTGTGGTGGTGCATGCTTGTAATCCCAGCTACTTGGGAGGCTGAGGCAGGAGAATCACTTGAACCTGGAAGGCGGAGGTTGCAGTGAGCCGAGATCATGCCACTGCACTGCACTTCAGCCTGGGCAACAGAGTGAGACTCTGTCTCCAAAAAAAAAGAAAAGAAAGAAAGAACTGCCCATTTTGTAGGCCATAGCTGTAGAATACAGGCAGTTCCATATGGCTCAAGCTAAGAGGTACATTGTGATAATTTGCCAGTCAGTCTCTGGGATAGATATTTAACTGTAACTTTTGTTCAATTTTCCCAATTATAAACAATTTTTGGTAACCCTAATATGTCCTTACCATGTGCCAACCACTCTTCTAAGTCTATTTTGCTGACATATATTAACTTTTGCAATTCTTACTCCCCCCCACCAAAAAAATGAAAACAAAAACCAACTCTATAAGGAAGGTGCTAGTATTACCTCCACCTAATAGCTGAACAAACTGTGGTATGAATGAAGCGAGAAGCTTGTCCAAGGTCACATGGTAAACAGCAGCGCCAGCTCTGAACGCAGCCATCTGGCTCCACAGCCTCAGCTCTCTTAAATGCTATGGTAAATGGAATTCTTTTTCCAATTTCCTTTTCAAATGTTCCTTGCTGGTGTAAAAAAAAATGTACACACACAATTAATTTTTGTGTGTTGATCTTGTTCCTTGCGACTTTACTGAATTGGTTAATTAGCTCTATCTAATAGTTTTCTTGTGAATTCTTCGGGATTCTCCATATATGGGATTGTGCCATCTGTGACTAAAGATAGTTTTACTTCATTCTTTGCCATCTGGATGCCTTTTATTGCTTTTCTTGTCTAATTGCTCTGGCTAGAACTTCCAGTACAATGTTGAACAGCAGCGGTGAAAGCGGGCATCCTCGTCCTGTTCCTGATCTCAGGAAGAATGCACTCAGGCTATGCTCCTAACAACTGTGCTCACTGTCTGTCCACCCCACATTCATGTTGCCAGAAATCTCTGCACAAGCTTCTTCGCACACCTAAGGCATTAAGTCTATAGGACTTCTGGGTCAAAGGGTGTGCACATTTTCTATCTGAGTTCATTTTCCTAAATCATAAATGCTTGAACCATTTCATGCTTCTATCACCAAAGCAAGAGTGTGTACACTGCCTCTTAAGAGGGCTTGACAAACAAGAGGTGTGAACTTGGTTGAGACAGTTGAGGGTCTGGTCGCCAGGCTGAGAGCACATGGCCTGTAGGATGGGGGCTGTGAGTTTGAAGAAGAGGAGAGACATAGTAGCAGTGTGCAGCCATTTGAAGAGGGACACAAGGCAAAACTAAGCAAAGGTGAAAGTTACAGGGGGAAAGATTTTGGCTCATTTTCTCAGGAAGAAAATTGACAGGGCAGTCCCAGAGCAGAACAAGCTTTCCTTGTGGTTACTGCTGGTGATGGTGAGGAAGATGATGAAGATAATTTTCATTTACCACATCAACTTCCCTTTCTTTCCTGTCCCCTTTCCATCTGCACTTAACATCATTTATCTACTAAAAATACAAAATTAGCCAGGCATGGTGGCACATGCCTGTATTCCCAGCTACTCGGAAAGCTGAGGCAGGAGAATAGCTTGAACCCCAGAGGCGGAGGTTGCGGTGAGCCGAGATCACCCCATTACACTCCAGCCTGTGCAACAAGAGTGAAACTCTGTCTCCAAAATACCCCCCCTTCAATCCCACATTCTCTTACCACCACTCCATGCCTCTCTTCTTCATAGCCAAGTCCCCTGAAAGAGTGAGTCATCATATCCATTTCTGCATCTCCATTCACTCCTCCACCCACTCCAGTCTGGCTCCCACCCCCATCCCTTCTCTAAAGCTTCTCTTGCCAAGTAAACAACAACGTCATTGTCACTAAATCCAATAGACACACCACATAGCTGATCTTCCTGGAACTCTCAGCACCAGTTGACACTGTGACCATGCCCCACCTCCCTCACCTCCTTCCCTTAGCTTGCAGGAATCCACCTTTGCCTGACTTTCATTGGATCTCTGTGGCTACTCCTTCTCAGAATCCTTTGGGGACTTCGGCACTCCCACCCCTTAAAGGTTAGCACTTCTCCGGGGTCGGTTCTAGGCCCTCTTGCTTTCTCATCTACTTCTTCTCTTGCTGGTGAGTTGCAGCTTCTTCCATGGTTCTAGTTCCCATCTATATGCTGGTGATATAGAAACCTACATCTCAGGCCAGGCGCAGTGGTTCATGCCTGAAATCCCAGCACTTTGGGAGGCTGAGGTGGGCGGATCACCTGAAGCCAGGAGTTCGAGACCAGCCTGCCCAACATGGTGAAACCCCATCTCTACTAAAAATACAAAATTAGCCAGGTGTGGTGGCGGGCACCTGTAATCCCAGCTACTCAGGAGGCTGAGACAGAAGAATCACTTGAGCCCGGGAGGCGGAGGATGCAGTGAGCTAAGATCGCACAACTGCCCTCATATCCCTTAGCTCATTGCAATAGAGGAAGAGTAATTCATGCAGAGCCAGCTCTGTGGGGGAGACCGGAGACTCTGACTCAAAAAAAAAAAAAAAGAAACCTACATCTCAGCTCCAGATTCATATATCCAACCACCTATTCAACATCTACATGTATATGTTCCATGAACACTTCGAACTCAATGCCTTCAGTTCTGACCTCATCTTCCACCCCAAATTGGCTCTTTCTCCTGCATTTCCTATCCCAGCAAGTTATTCCAGAACCTATCAGTTGTCCAAGCCAGAAACATGGCACACTCCTTGACTCATTCTCTCCCTCTTTCCCCCTCACCCATTCAGTTGCCAAATCCTACTGTTTTACCTTTCTAATATTGCTCGAAGTCATCTACTTCTCTCCTCTGCCTCTACTACCTCCTCAGTCCAGGTCACCATCAGCTTTCCTATCTGGACAACCCAATAGTCTCCTAAATGGTCTCCTTTCCTCCAGTCTTACCCTGTCCCCTCCACTCTCTATACTGCACACTGCATACTTTTTTTTTTTTGAAACGGAGTCTTACTCTGTCACCCAGGCTGGAGTGCAGCAGCAAGATCTTGGCTCACCGCAACCTCTGCTGCCTGTGTTCAAGTGGTTCTCCTGCCTCAGCCTCCTGAGTAGCTGGGATTACAGGCATCTGCCACCACGCTCAGCTAATTTTTGTAGTTTTTAGTAGAGACGGGGTTTTACCATCTTGGCCAGGATGGCCTTGAACTCCTGACCTCGTGATCCACCCGCCTCAGCCTCCCAAAGTGCTGGGATTACAGGTGTGAGCCAACACTCCCAGCCTACACTGCATACTTTAATGAGAGCATGGACTATGGTGTGAGATGCTTAGGTTCAATCTCAGCTCTACCACTTACTGGCTACACGACCTTGGACAAGTGACTTAACCTTTCTGAGTCATTGTTTCTTCTTCTGTAATAAGAGGATATTAGGGCCCAGCGTGGTGGCTCATGCCTGTAACCCCAGCACTTTGGGAGGCCGAGGTGGGTGGATCATTTGAAGTCAGGAGTTCGAGACCAGTTTGGCCAACGTGGTAAGACCCCCTCTCTACTAAAACTACAAAAATTAGCTGGGCGTGGTGGCGCACGCCTGTAATCCCAGCTACTTAGGAAGCTGAGGTAGGAGAATCGTTTGAACCCAGGAAGCAGAGGTTGCAGTGAGCCAAGATCGTGCCACTCCACTCCAGCCTGGGTGATTGAGTGAGACTCCATCTCCCAAAAAAGAAGATATTAGTATTGTATTCGGCAGCGTTTCCAGTTTTAAACAACAGAATTTACTCTGCTGAATTTAAGAAGAAAGATTGTCCAGGAAAGACAAATCTATAGAGGCATAGAGTAGATTCATGGTTGCCTGGGTTGAGCAACCATGGGGAGAGAGTGGGAGTGGGGAGTGACTGTTAATGGGTATGAGGGCTCTTACTAGGCTGATGAAATGTTCTAAAACTGGATCACGGTAATGGTTGAACAACTTGGTAAATTTACTAAAAGTCATTGAAATGTGTATTTAAAATGGGTGATTTTATGATATGTAAGTTATACCTCAATAAAGTTGAGAAAAATATAGAAAAAAAGAGATTTTTTTTTTTTTTGAGACAGGGTCTCACTCTGTCGCCTCAGCCTCCGAGTAGCTGGGATTACAGGTGCCTACCACTACGCCTGGCTAATTTTTGTATTTTTTTTTTTTAGTAGAGATGGGGTTTCACCATGTTGGTCAGGCTGGTCTCAAACTCTGGACCTCAAGTGATCCACCTGCCTTGGCCTCCCGAAGTGCTGGGATTACAGGTATAAGCCACCACGCCTGGTGAGGGATTTTTATTTTTATTTATTTATTTATTTATTTATTGAGACCGAGTTTTGCTCTTGTTGCTCAGGCTGGAGTGCAATGGTGTGATCTCAGCTCACTGCAATGCCCGCCTCCCAGGTTCAAGCGATTCTCCAGCCTCAGGCTCCCAAGTATTAGCCAGGCATGATGACGGGTGCCTATAATTCCAGCTACTTGGGAGGCTGAGACAGGAGAATTGCCTGAACCCAGGAGGCAGAGGTTGCTGTGAGCCAAGATCACACCACTGCAGTCCAGCCTGGGCAACACAGCGAGACTCTGTCTCAAAACAAACAAACAAACAAACAAACAAACAAACCAATGAGCTTGGAAGTGACTTTTCCCCAGAGTCTCCAGACAAGAACTCAGCCCGCTGATGCCTCGATTTAGGGCTGCGGGACTGTGTTAGTTTCCACCGCTGTGTAACAAATAGAAACTCATACAGCCTCAGACAATCCTCATTCCATAGGGGAGCTAGCAGTCTGCAGAGGAACAGAGTGGGACCCTTTAAGGCATGGGGTCCAGGGAAAGGGATCCCCTATTGTATGGGTCAAAGGGCAATACTTCCCTCTATTCCTGAATTTGAATTCTGCTCATACCCAGCATCCCATGTGATTCCTTGTGTATGGAAGTGTTGCCTGGGGCATATTTTTGGAAAGCTTGGGTCTCATACTGTGTCCTAGCTGCAAGGGAACCTGGGACATTCAGTTGTGACATGTATTAGGGAGTGGAACTCATAATACAGAGAGTTCCCCAAACATGTTGTGGCCTTTCAGGTCATGATCAACCACTCCGACAACCAATATTATAGGATTATGTAGGAGGATCAAATAGGCCAATACATGTCACATGCTAAGAATGGAACCCAGCACATGCTAAGACCTCAGCAGCACTCAGTAGCTGTTATGTTTCAAGCAAAATAATGTCTTTAAAATGAAAATAGCGTAAAACCTTTCATGTTTTCTGTATGTTTGAATATTTTCTACTAAGATGCTGGGGTTTGGGGGGACAGCTCTCCATGCTTTCTCAGTGCCCCCCAGATGCAGCTCAAGGTGCTCCACGATCTCACCCCTGCTAGCTTCCCCAGCCCCACCTTGGCCTCGCCTTCTCGGACACTGTACACGCCAGTTGCGGGCCTGTGAAGAAGCCAGACAAATTGCTCCTTCCTCTTCTCAACACTGTGCTACCCACGCAGGAGGGCTGAGAGGCTCCAGTGCAGGGTGGGAGGCTGGGCTGGGGCGGTATCCCCAGTGGCCTGTGGGTGCAGGAGAGAAGCCTCCATCCTTGCCCCTCAAAACAAGAAAACCAGATACCAAGGCAGCTTTTCATAAGGCTATAGCCATTCATTTGAAAAAACCATGCTTATCTTTTGAGATAATGTGATTTCAGCTATTTGGGTGTTTTGGTGTTAGACATGAACAAAGGGATGAAGATAGATGGTAGTAGGCAGGTGTTTAATTGCTTGCCTGAGATCCTTTATTTATTTATTATTATTTGTATTATATATGTATACATATATGTGTGTGTGTGTATATGTGCATATATATATATACACTTTTTTTTTTTTTTGAGACTGAGTCTCGCTGTATCACCCAGGCTGGAGTGCAGTGGTGCAATCTCGGCTCGCTGCAACCTCTGCCTCCTGGATTCGAGCAATTTTTGTGCCTCAGCCTCCCGAGTAGCTGGGATTACAGGCACCTGCCACCACGCCCAGCTAATTTTTGTATTTTTAGTAGAGACGGGGTTTTGCGATATTGGCCAGGCTGGTCTCGAACTCTTGACCTCAGGTGATCTGCCCGCCTTGGCCTCTCAAAGTGCGGGATTACTGGAGTGAGCCACCGTGCCCACTCCTTGATCTCTCCTCAAGTTGGTAAAAGGCATCATCAATCCCTCAGGAATCCGGAGCCATCCTTCACCTCCTAGCAAATCCATCAGTTCTGCCTCCAAAACACATCCCAGCTTTGTCCACATCTCTCTGGCTCCACCATCCCATTCCAGCCCAAGTATCCATCCCTTGCATCTGGTGACTCCAGCAACCTTCTCACTGGTCCCTCACCGTCATTCTGGTCCCACCACACTCTATGCTCTGCACAGTGGCCCATGAGAGCTTCTAGAAACATGAGTCAGATGGTTTCACTTCTCTGCATAATACTTTTCAGTGGCTTCCCATGGCACTGAAAATCAAATTCCAACTCTTCCCCTGTCCTGCCCCCTGGTCTGGCTCTACCCTCCTCTCTTACCAGGTTCTGGAACATGCTGTCCTTGCTGTTCCTCTTTTGTGCTTCCAGATCTTTGCATTTACTGTTCTCTTGGTCCCGTGTATCACGTGGCTGGATTCTTCTCCTCCTATGGGGTCACCTCCAGAACTGGGTCATCTCTGACCTTCTGACCTCCCCCTCAAGCTCTCACATCACCTAGGTGTCAAGGGTGGGATGAGAATGTGGCAGACCTCATGTTTCTATTTCCCCGAAGATGGTCAGGGGCAGGCCGGGCGCAGTAGCTCACAATTTGGGAGGCTGAGGCAGGCGGATCACTTGAGGCCAGGAGTTCAAGACCAGCCTGGCCAACATGGCGAAGCCCTATCTCTACTAAAATTACAAAAATTAGCCTGGTGTGGTGGCACACGCCTGTAGTCCCATCTACTCGGGAGGCTGAGGCAGAATCACGTGAATCCAGGAGGCAGGTGTTGCAGTGAGCAAGATCATGTCACTGCACTCCAGCCTATGTGACAAAGCAAGACTCCACCTAAAAAAAAAAAAAAAAAATGGCTGGGCGCAGTGGCTCACGCCTGTAATCCCAGCACTTTGGGAGGCCGAGGCCAGCAGATCACCTGAGGTCGGGAGTTTGAGACCAGCCTGACCAACATGGAGAAACCCCATCTCTACTAAAAATACAAAATTAGTAGGGCGTGGTGGCGCATGCCTGTAATCCCAGCTAACTCGGGAGGCTGAAGCAAGAGAATCGCTTGAACCCAGGAGGCGGAGGTTGCGGTGAGCCAAGATCGTGCCATTTCACTTCAGCCTGGGCAACAAGAGCAAAACTCTGTCTCAAAAAAGAAAAAAAAAAAATCGGGAGCAGAGGGGCCACGCTTGAGTTGGATTTGCTCCTCCTGGTGTCTGGTGCCTCCCCGACCTCCGTGCTGGGCTCACTTCTATTCAGCTGGAGGAGGCCCAGACCCACAGGTGTGTGGCCACCCACTGGGAAATAGGTGTCCAGCCAGGAGCTCCATTTTAATAGCCACGAACTGGTACAGCAACACCATCTCCATGGCGACGGCCAGCCTGGGACCACAAATGAGAACACAGGCTCACTGTTGGCCCCAGTGGAGGCTAACTGGGCAGAGGAGAAGCAGCAGCTGTGAGTGGAGTTTGTTCTCCTGTCCCTCTCTCAACCTTCCCTAGTCTGTGGCCATTGGAAAAGCTTCTGTGAGGACTGGTCTCCAGGGAAGAGGGAAATCTTCCCAAGAGAATGCAACCATCTTTTATTCCTTTGCTTACAATCTTCCCATGGCTTCTCAACTCACTCGGAATAAAATCTAAAGAATTCTCCTAGGTGGTGCCATCGTAAGCGGCTTGGTTTAAGCAATAGCTTGGTGGTCACAGAAACCAAATAGTAGTTAAGTACCAAGGTGAGCTGGCAGCCTCCGTGGGCCAAGTCGCACATCCCAAATGAGCAGGGCTTCTGGTGGGACTGAGGAAGGAACCAAGGTAAGAATAGGAGCTCAACAATTACCTAGATAGAGTCTCCACAGCCCAGACAAGCCAGGACTAGAGAAGTAGACTTCAGAAATCCCTGGAATTTCTGGCTTTTGGGAAGACCTTGTAACAGATCACTGTATTTTGTCTGCCTACCCTCCTCACTTCCTTTTCCCATTTTGTCTGGTAACAGGATCTTCCTTCCTAAGGAAAATCCACTGGATGTGGTTCAGTAGGGCTCACACTGCTCCGTCATCTTCTCGAACTCCAGACCTCAGGTGATCCACCCACCTCGGCCTCTCAAAGTATTGGGATTACAGGGGTGAGCCACTGCACCCGGCCGGCTCAGTCATCTTCTCCCTATTTCCTGCCACAGGAACCAGCACATGACCCAGACTGGCCAATGGGATGACACCTTGGCCCAGGCGGTGATTGGTTCAGGGATGGATATGTAATTCACACCCAACCAATCAGAGTCTTTCCCGGGACTTTCCTAACAGAGCATCAGGAAAGACTTGTTTGCTCCTCTGAGGTTGCTAAGAAGAGAATGTAAGGATTTCTTGCTACATAGAGAGCTGTTCAAGAAGGAAGACAAAGGCCGGGTGCGGTGGCTCACGCCTGTAATCCCAGCACTTTGGGAGGCTGAGGCAGGCAGATCACCTGAGGTCGGGAGTTTGAGACCAGCCTGACCAACATGGTTAAACCCTGTCTCTACTAAAAATACAAAAAATTAGCTGGGCGTGGTGGGGCATGCCAGCTACTCAGGAGGCTGAGGCAGGAGAATCGTTTGAACCCGGGAGGCAGAGGTTGTGGCGAGCCAAGATCACGCCATTGCACTCCAGCCTAGGCAACAAGAGGGAAACTCCATCTCAAAAAAGAAGAAGAAGGAGAAGGAGAAGGAGAAGGAGAAGGAGAAGGAGAAGGAGAAGAAGAAGAAGAAGAAGAAGAAGAAGAAGAAGAAGAAGAAGAAGAAGAAGAAGAAGAAGAAGAAGAAGACCAAATAGAAGCAAATGGAACCAAGACGTAGGGAGAGAGATCCTACCTGATGACATAGTGTGAACCCTTATCTTCATCCATGTCCAAGGACAGCACAATCTCTTCAACTGCCCAGTTACATGATTCAATAAATTCCCCTTTGAGGCTTTGTGGTTAACGTAAGCTGGGTTTCTGTCACTTACTGCCCAAACAATCCTGGCTAACATAGACCTGCTTAGCATCCTATCTACATAAACCTGCAACGCTAACTCCTCTTGTAGCTGCATCCCTGCCTCTGACTCCAGATCTGAACTTAGTTGTGAGAATAGAAGAAGCTGGACAGGTTCTTGTTTAATTTCCCCCATAACCAGTCCCCAATTTCTATCCCAGTTTCAGTAACTGAGGCCCTGTCTCCTTATTCTGGCTCTTCATCCTTCCAGCCCCAGTAGGGACAGCTGGCCAAAACCTGTCACTTGCTACTGTAACCTGAACATTGCTCTAGCCTGTCTGGATTGCCACCTATGGTCCACACCAGTACTACTTGGTGCAAACTACTTCCGCCAATCCCTACACCCCATTGGTATACCCGCTACACAGATGGCTAAGTCATGGTTACATAAACTTAAGGCTTCACACTGCAACTTAAGGCAGCATTTCCCAAGCTGTGTACTGTGAGACTCCATTTGGTGAGATGATAGTAGATAGTCCATTAACAAAGAGGAAAAAAGCAAACTGGCAATAGTTTTTTCTTCAATTTTATATTTTAAAATATAAACTGTGGAGAAACATTTTACATGGAGGTTATCTTCTAAAGACGGCACTTCAGATAAAAATCATGGCTCATCGCCAGGCACGGTGCCTCACGCCTGTAATCCCAGCATTTTGGGAGGCCAAGGCGGGCGGATCACGAGGTCAGGAGATCGTGACCATCCTGGCTAACATGGTGAAACCCTGTCTCTACTAAAAATACAAAAAATTAGCGGGGCATGGTGGCGGGCGCCTGTAGTCCCAGCTACCCGGGAGGCTGAGACAGGAGAATGGCCGGAACCCGGGAGGCGGAGCTTGCAATGATCACACCATCGCACTCCAGCCTGGGCGACACAGCGAGACTCCGTCTCAAAACAAACAAACAAAAAAACCCATGGCTTATCAAAATTGCCTTTTAAACCCTTAAATTGTCCACATAGCACAGCAAACAACTCCTTCTTCCCAGTGGGTCCACTGGAGCCAATTTCTAGCTCCGGAACAAGTTGCTGTTATTACAGTTTTCCTCCAGGTGAAGGTGAAGGAATTGGCTTATTTTAGGGGTCATGTGGCTGAAAATTATGTACCTAGATTTAAAGGCAGAGCAGCAAGATGCTCACTCTGTGAGAAGCACATGAGAACAGAGAATGATGGAGGGAACCCCAGATGCAAGTATCCCATTTCACACTTACTCCAGGGAACCCAGTTGCTGAATAATTGTACTAGTTATATTATTCTCTCTCTCCATGTCCCCATGGAACATGTATAACTGAATTTGAGGGAGTTAAATACATGTAAGTTATGATTTCATCATGTGAAAGAAAAATATTCATCATTATAAGGTGTTCTCATAGTAATGTTTTTATATATACAATGATCTGCTTTTAAAAAATTGTGGGCTGGGCACGGTGGCTCACACTGTAATCCCAGCACTTTGGGAGGCCAAGATGGATGAACGGCTTGAGCTCAGGAGTTCAAGACCAGCCTGGACAACATGGTGAAACCCTGTCTCTACCAAAAATACAAAAAAATTAGCTGGGCGTGGTGGTTCCAGCTACTCAGGAGGTTGAGGTGGGAAGACTGCTTGAACCTGGGAAGCAGAGCTTGCAGTGAGCCGAGATCATGCCATTGCACTCCAGCCTAGGTGACAGAGTAAGTAAGACCCCATTTCAAAAAAAAAGAAAAAGAAAAAGAAAAGAAAAGAAATTGTAGGCCAGGAACGGTGGTTCACACCTATAATCCCAGCACTTTGGGAGGCCAAGATAGGAGGATTGCCTGAGGCCAGGAGTTTGAGACCAGCCTGGGCAACATAAGGAAAGCCCTGTCTCTACAAAAACAATAAAAAATTAGCCAGGCGTCATGGCATGTGCCTATGGTCCCAGCTACTTGGGAGGATGAGGCAGGAGGATCACATGAGCCTGAGAAGTTGAGGCTGCAGTGAGCTGTGATCACGCCACTGCACTCCAGCCTAGTGACATAGTGTGACCCTCTCTCACTTTTTAGAGAAAAAAGTAAGAAAGAAAGAAATTGTATGCTGGGCCCAGGAATGTCAGGAAGTCCCATCACCTGCTACATGGAATTATGACATGTAATCTCTGTATTAATGCAGAAGGGGGCATTTACTAATTATGCTCTTTTCCATTGGTCCTATGATAGCTGCTCTAAGTAATATGTCTTGTTTTCGATTTCAGCATGTTTTGTTTTGTTTTTGTTTTTGTTTTTGAGATGGAGTCTTGCTCTGTCATTCAGGCTGGAATGAAGTGGCATGATCTCAGCTCACTGCAACCTCCACCTCCCAGATTCAAGCAATTCTTGTGCCTCAGCTTACCGAGTAGCTGGAATTATAGACACACACTACCACGCCCAACTAGCTTTTGTATTTTTAGTAAAGACGGAGTTCCACCATGTTGGCCAGGCTGGTCTCAAACTCCTGACCTTAGGTGATTTGCCTGCCTTGGCCTCCCAAAGTGCTGGGATTATAGGCATGAGCCACCATGCCCGGCCCAGTGTATATGTTTATCATTCAATATTTGTTGAGTAGTAAAAACAGGAATCAAATAATGATAATCCTAATGATAGCATTATTAAAAATAAAAACTAACACTTAATAAGGGCTTGCTATGTGCCATATATTTCTTGAACAACTTTGCATTTATTAGTTCATTTAATATTCCTAACAATTCTCCCCATTTTACAGATGAGGAAACCAAGGCTCAAAGAGGTGAAGGATTTTAGAATCCACATTTCCAGATCTCAAATTCCAAACTTGGACATGGTTACTTTGAGGGTCAAAGGAGAGGATGTATATAAAAATACATACATGTATTTTGTATACAAATATATATATATAATACATTCAAAAAGATTATTTTAAAAAATGGATTCCAGTTATGGAGCTCTTATTCTATGTCAATCATCATGATAAGGGCTTCTCATGCCTTTTTTTTGTTTAATTGTCACAACCCTATGAACAGATGCAGAAACAGAGGCTCAGAGAAGTTAATGACTTGGCCAAGAAGACACAGCCAGTATTATAAAATAAGTTGCCTTGACTCTTAGTAAACTACACTGCCACCCTCTATAAATATAGGTTGTCATCATCATCATCATCATCAACATCATCATCATCATCACAGAGAATAACAGGCAGTCACTCCCAGGGAAATGCAAATCAGAACCACAATGAACTACCACTGCACACCCACTAGCATGGCTATAATTAAAAAGACAGACAATAACAAGAGTTGGTGAGGATGTGAAGAAACCGGACCCCTCATACTCTGCTGGTGGGAATGTAAAAGGGTGCAGCTGCTGTGAAATTCAGCTCCACAGTTCCTCCAAGGGTGAAACATAGTTAACATATGACCCAGCAATTCCCCTCTTAGGTACATATTCAAGAGAAATGAGAATATATATCCACATAAAACCTTGTACACAATGTTTATGGAAGCATTATTCATGATAGCCAAAAAAGAGAAACAACCAAAATGTCCATCAGTGGATGAATGGATACATAAAAGTGTTCCATCCATGCAATGGAATATTACTCAGCCATAAAAAGGAATGAAGTATCAGCCAGGTATGGTGGCTCACGCCTGTAATCCTAATACTTCAGGAGGCTGAGGTGGGAGGATTGCATGAGTCCTGGAGTTTGAGACCAACCTGGGCAACATAGTGAGACCCCAAATCTAAAAAAAAAAAAAAGTAATGAAGTATCAACATGTTACAACAGCTACAACATGGATGAGCACCGAAAACATGCTAAGTGAAAAAAAGCCAGCCACAAAGGACCACATATTGTGTGAGTCCATTTACATGAAATGTCCAGAATAGGTAAATCCATAGAGGCAGAAAGCAGATTCATGGGTGGGAAGGAGGGGGAATGGTGTTGGAAATGATGGCAAAGGAGTGTGGGTTTTTTTTTTTTTTTTTTGAGTTGATGAAAATATTCTCAAATTGATTGTGGGGATGCTTGCACAACTCTGTGAATAATCTGAAAACCATTAAATTGTACCCTTAAATGGTGAATTGCGTGGTGTACTGTTTCTTTTAGAAAAAACAAAAACCGGCCAGGCATGGTGGCTCACGCCTGTAATGCCAGCACTTTGGAAGGCTGAGGCAGGTGGATCACATGAGGTCAGGAGTTCTAGACCAGCCTGGCCAACATGGCGAAACCCCGTTTCTACTAAAAATACAAAAATTAGCTGGGCTTGGTGGCAGGCACCTGTAATCCCAGCTACTTGGTGGCGGGGGAGGATAGCGTGTGGGCAGGCGGAGGCAGGCGAATCTCCTGAACCCAGGAGGCGGAGGTTGCAGTGAGCCAAGATCACACTGTCACACTCCAGCCTGGGGTACAAGAGCGAGACTTCATCTCAAAAAAAAAAGAAAAAGAAAAAAGAAAAGAAAAAGAAAAAAACAAAAGGCAGGTGTTGGTGACCTGAAGTTAAAATACATTTATAAACCTGGTCCTATTCTTCCCAAGCACGGTGACTCAAATGCCAGCCTGATCACCAGGAGTGCCCTGAGATCCTTGCCTCCTCCCTGGGAATCCAGGATGTTGCCCTGCGCTTTCCCACCTTCCCCAGGCACACCCTGCCCTGCTCTCCCTGGCGGGCCTGGAGTAGATCAGAAATGAATCCCGCTCGCCTTCCATGGCTTCTCTCTGCTGCAGCCTGGCACCGTTTCCTCTTGCCTGATGCTGCTTCCTCCCTCCCGCCCGGTTTGCTGTGAAAGCACGTCCAAATTTGAAAACCATGTGAGATTCAGAATGTGCACCTGAAGCTGCCCCCTGGGGCTTTCTGTGCTGTCAACCACTGCAGAGATCTGGGGTCCTCCCTGCATCCCACTTACCTAACATAGGAAAAGACGATCACGTGGAAGAACTTAATGCTGCCATAATTGATGCTTTGGATCCGGGTGACTTTGTTTGTCTCATACAGGAAAACATCACTGCAGCTGCAGCAGGCTGGCACGGTTACAGCCTCCCTCCCTGCGCGGGGCTGGACCAGGGCTCAACTCTCCCAGATGGGGCCACAGCAAGCCCCCTCCCAGTAACTGCAAAATGAAACATACTGATTTTTAGCGGGAGCCTTTAACTTTGAGCTCTTCCAATGACTGTGGAGTGGGGGCGGGCCCTGGCAGTTGCCCCAGATGTGACTGCGATAAACAAGAAGGGCCAAGTCCTAAGGGCCTGGTTGGCAGATGACCTCGCCCCAGCTGGCCTCCCCCAGATGCCTACACAAAGATGGTATTCAGAGGATGGGCATTTTTAGAATTCTCCTTTTTCCCCCTTTTCCTTTCGCTTTTTTGGACTCATTTCTGTTGGGAAAAGGGGGCAGCCCTGCAAATGTCACAAGACCCAGAGCTTCGATTGTACCTCAGAAAAGGGCTGAGATCTTTCCATTGCCTCAAGCCCCACTCAGAGATTGATTCATTCATTTCTACAACCCTTTATTCAGCCCCTGATGTATAGGAGCTCTGGGTAAATAAAGGTCTCCCCTTCTTCTTCTACCAGCCCTTATAATATTCTGGTCTGCAGCTACCAGCCCTTATGATATTCTGGTCTGCAGTTGGTGGGGAAAGTCAGATTTGCAGGAGTGGGGATGCTAGGGGTGGAGGGGTTTTATTTATCTGCAGGATCTTTCTCGCTTGACCCTCTGAGTTACTCTCCACCCTGCTCTGTGCCCCGGAAGTTCAACCCATGACCTAGATCAATCAGCCCAAGATCACCAGGGACCAAGTGGCAGCCCAACAAAGCTAGGTTTATTGATCTATTCCGTGAGGGACGCCACCCACCAGATGAGCCTCAGGACATCACCAAACAGTGGAAGACAGCGATTTATTACAGGATTCCGAGGAAAGTGGAGTTTAGATAAAATCTAAATGAAGTCATGTTTTGATAGACTCAAAGCAAAGCAGGCTTGTGCAAAGCAGGCTTGTACAAAGCAGTCAACCTCAAATCTGGATTGCAAAGGGGACCCAGGGCCCTGTTTTCTTGGAAGCAACAAAGCTAAGATAAATGTCAAATGTGTCCAGAAACTCTTTATCTGAATCTCTGCTCCTAAGTTGTAAATTGAGGCTGCTTCTCTGTGTCAAGATGACTTAGATCCTCCAGGCAAAATTGGAATATTTCAATCTTAGTCACATAATTTCAAACAGCAAACTTTCTGATGGTCTGTGTTAAAGGACAATGTTTCAGCAGTCACTCAAAGATGGGGATGGGGTAATATTGTAACTTTACAGCTACAAAGAAATATTGTTTCCTGTTATCTTTGCAGCCGACTTGATCCATTTCTGTTACTCCAGTCTGCTAAGTGGCCAGGTAGATTTTTACTTTTCCAGTCTGAGCTAATTTGTACATTCCCACCCACACTAACTGTATCAGGGTCCCCCCCCCCAACCCCCCACCCCCGACCCCTGGCTTCCAGTTCAGGAGACTGGAGAGCAGTGAGGATGGACGTGACTCCAGGCCCTACCCTTCTCAGTTGCATATAGGCGGGGCTTCTGGGCACTACTCCCTCCTTTAGTCCTGGGAGTGGTAAGGGTTCCCCACTCTTGCCAGCCCCAGGCAGCTCACTATCCCTTATTGCTTTTTCTTTTCTTTTCTTTTCTTTTTTTTGAGACGGAGTCTCGCTCTGTCGCCCAGGCTGGAGTGCAGTGGCACAATCTCGGCTCACTGCAAGCTCCGTCTCCCGGTTCATGCCGTTCTCCCGCCTCAGTCTCCCAAGTAGCTGGGACTACAGGCGTCCACTACCACGCCCAGCTAATTTTGTTTTTATATTTTCAGTAGAGACGGGGTTTCTCCGTGTTAGCCAGGATGGTCTTGATCTCCTGACCTTGTGATCCATCCGCCTCAGCCTCCCAAACTGCTGGGATTACAGGCGTGAGCCACCGCGCCCCCCACCACCACCTTATTGCTTTTTCTTAACTCTGCCCACACCTTTGTAAATGGTCCCATCATTAGTTACCCCACTTGAGTATACCATTGCTTTCCCACCAGGAATCTGAGTGATACAGTCATCTTCATCTGTAAAAAGAGAAGATTCACAGGTAGAGCCTGATGCTTAGAACATCGGCCTGGCGGTGCAGGGTGGCTCACACCTGTAATCCCAGCACATTGGGAGGCCAAGATGAGCAGATCACTTGAGGTCAGGAGTTCCAGACCAGCCTGGCCAACATGGCGAAACCCCATCTCTACTGAAAATACAAAAATTAGCCAGAGATGGTGTCAGGCACCTGTAATCCCAGCTACTCGGGAGGCTGAGGGAAGAGAGTTGCTTGAACCCAGGAGGCAGAGGTTGCAGTGAGCCGACATCACGCCACTGCACTCCAGCCAGGGCAACAGCAAAACTCCCTCTAAAAAAAAAAAAAAAAGAACATTGGCTGTAGGGAACTAATGGCCTGACTTCCAATCCTGGTTTCACATCTTACCTGCTCTGTGACCTTGGACAGCTCTGTTCATTTTATTCATTCACTTATTCATTCATTCATTCCCAAGAGCACCAGGAATAGTGGATATAGCAGCGGACAGGCAGACAAGTCAAATGTCCATCCACTGACAAATGAATCCACAAAAGGGTGTCTGTCCATAAAAGGGAATATTATTCATCCTTAAAAAGGAATGAAGCACTGACCCATGCTTCAACATGGATGAGGCTTTAAAACATTACACTAAGTGAAATAAGCCAAATGCAAAAGGACACCTTTTTTTTTTTTTTTTTTTGAGATGGAGTCTCACTCTGTCGCCAGGCTGGAGTGTAGTGGCGCAATCTCAGCTCACTGCAACCTCCGCCTCTCGGGTTCAAGTGATTCTCCTCCCTCAGCCTCCTGAGTAGCTAGGACTACAGGCGTGCATCTCCACACCCAGCTAATTTCTGTATTTTTAGTAGAAACGGGGCTTCACCATGTTGGCCAGGATGGTCTCAATCTCTTGACCTCGTGATCTGCCCTCCTCGGCCTCCCAAAGTGCTGGAATTACAGGCGTGAGCCACCATGCCTGACCAGGATACTTCTTTTATGACTCTATTTATAGGAAATGTCCAGAATAGGCAAATCACTTCAATGTTGCTCTTGCTACCACTCTAAGACATCTATTTTCTTGTCTTTCTTTTGCTTGTTTCTTTGTGACGGAGTCTCATTCTGTCGCCCAGGCTGGAGTGCAGTGGCATGATCTCAGCTTACTGCCATCTCTGCCTCCTGGGTTCAAGAGATTCTCCTACCCCAGCCTCCCAAGCAGCTGAGATTACAGGCACACACCAGCATGCCCGGATAATTTTTGTGTTTTTAGTAGAGACAAGGTTTCACCATGTTGGCCAGGCTGGTCTCAAACTCCTGGCCTCAAACGATCCGCCCACCTCGGCCTACCAAAGTGCTGGGATTACAGGTGTGAGCCACTGCGCCTGGCCTATTTGTCTTTCTGCTGAGCTCTTGCACTGATCCCTCACGCTCTCCCCTCTCTACTCCTTCAGCCCTTGTCCTCTATTTCACCATTGCCACCTCCACCACTCCATGGATTCTGTTCTCAATGAGGTTACCAAAGACTTCTCAGTAGCCAAACTTTGTTGATATATTTTAGTTCTTATTTTACTTTATCTCTTGGATGCATTCAACACCACTGACCACTTTCTGCTTCTTGGAGCAGTTTTTTCCCTTGGTTTCCATGACTCTCCTGGGTCCCATGTTCTCCTGGTTTCTCATTTGTACCTCTATGACTCTTTATCTTATCTTTCTTTTTTAAAAATAATTTAATTTGTTTATTTTAGAGACTGGGTCTTGCTCTGTCACCCAGGCTGGAGCGCAGTGGCATGATCATAGTTCACTGCTGCCTCAAACTTCTGGGCTCCAGCGATCCTCCTGCCACAGCCTCCTGAATAGCTGGGACCACAGGCACATGCCACCAAGCCTGGCCATTTTTTTTTAATTTTGTAGAGATAGGGTATTGCTATGTTACCCAGGCTGGTCTCAAACTCCTGGCCTCAAGTGATCCTCCTGCCTCAGCCTCCCAAAGTACTGGGATTACAGGCATGAGCCACTGCATCCGACCTTTGTCTTAACTTTCTCTGGCTCTCTTCTCCCTGTAAATTTCAGTTCCAACAAATTGTCTCTCAGCACTTTTTATGTTCCTATCTGGATAGGACAGGTTATGCTCAAATAAGAAAGCACTCTCAGAGTCTCATGGCTTATAACAGTGATGATTTAATTCTCACCCACACTACATGTCCATCATTGATCTCCCAGAAGGCTCTACTCTCTGTAGTCACTCAGAGATCAAGGCTAACGGAACAGCCACTGTCTTGAACTCTTTAATGAGAACTATGGAGAGTCTCACAGTAGCAATTAAATGTTCCGACCTCGTGATGGAAAGAATATAAAGTTACCAAAAAAAAAAAAAAAAAAAAAAAAAGCTCTGACCTAGAAATGCACTCACTTCTACTCATTACTCATTGGTCAAAACTAATCACTTAGTCCTACCCAACCACTAGGGAACCAGGAAATGCAGTTCCTGCATATGTCCACCATGTATCCAGAAACTGCAGAAGCAGAAATATTTGGTGAACAGCGCTAATGACTATTGCATCTTCTCCCTGGGAAACTTCATCCACACACATTGTTTTAAGAATAATCAAATGCTAAATGCGAAGCAGGTGGGAGGAGGGGGTATATATGTATATTATATGTTTAATTATGCATGGAATATAACTGGAAACAGGATCTACTATATAATTTGCAAGGCCCAGTGCAAAATGAAAATGTGAAGTCCGTTATTTAAAAGTTAAACATTTCAAAATGGTGACAGCAAAGCGTTAAACAAATTCAGATTCCTTCTAAGTGTGGGTCCCTATATGACTGCACAGGTCCCATGCCCATGAAGCTAGCACATCTGGAAGGCTATACAAGGTGGTCTCTGGGAAGCAAGCTGGGGCTGGGGGAATTAGTCGGTGTTTGACGATTTATTTATCACCCTGCTTGTATCTGAATTTTTTCTACCATATGCGTTCATTACTTTTTTTTTTTTTGAGACAGTTTCACTCTTGTTGCCCAGGCTGGAGTGCCATGGCGCGATCTAGGCTCACCACAACCTCTGCCTCCCGGGTTCAAGCGATTCTCCTGCCTCAGCCTCCCGAGTAGTTGGGATTACAGGCATGCGCCACCACGCCCGGCTAATTTTTTGTATTTTTAGTAGAGACAGGGTTTCTCCATGTTGGTCAGGCTGGTCTCGAACTCCCGACCTCAGGTAAGCCACTGCGCCCGGCCTGCGTTCATTACTTTTTAAATCACTGAACGCTAAATCTGTATCTCCAGACCATATCTGAATTCTGTGCATAGTCTATGACTCTATGAACCTATATAACCCACAGACACTTCAAGTCACATCTTCAAAATGAAACGCTTTCCCACAAAACAGTGCAAGTAAGGACTAATGAGAGGAGACAGTGGAGACAGGCATGGACTATTTCTTCTATAGTCTTGGCTAGGAGGAAAAAGAGAGGTAAGAGGCCGGGTGCTGTGGCTCATGCCTGTAATCCCAGCACTTTGGGAGGCCGAGGCGAGTGGATCACCTGAGATCAGGAGTTCAAGACCAGCCTGGCCAACATGGCAAAACCTGTCTCTACTAAAAATACAAAAATTAGCCGGGTGTGATGGCGCCCGCCTGTAACCCCAGCTACTCGGAAGGGTGAGATAGAAGAATCACTTGAACCTAGGAGGTGAAAGTTGCACTGAGCCGAGATCGCGCCACTGCACTCCAGCCTGGGTGACAGAGCGAGACTCCGTCTAAAAAAAGAAAGAAAGAGAGGTAAGAATGGTCTTTAATGGAGTCATGGGAAAATGTGTGTGTGTTGCAAGGATGTAGAGAAGATGGAACCATTTGAGCCATTCAAAGATTTTGATAGACTAAGTGGGATGTTGAGAATGGTGGTCTCTGTTTCTTTGTGAAGTAGGAAGCCACGTGTGAAGAAATGGGGATTGGGGATTGAATGGTGGATTTCTTAGTCATGTGTGTGTATGTGTTTACAATTTACAGAAAATCAGGTGACATTCTTCAGCAGAAAAGGGAGGTTTTTCTGAGGAAACACTTATCTCACAGAGCTCAAGTGCAGGAAATGTGGCCCAACCTCATGAGAACCTATTAATAGAATCAGAAACTAAACTGTCCTGAGCTGAAGTTGCTCTTTCAGTTTGAAACTGCGTGGGCCCGCCTCTGTTTGTCTCTCTGTGCGCCTATTGTGAGTCTCTGTAAACAATGGATTCCTCTGTTTCTCCCAGGGCACGTGGTCCAACACTGCCTTCAAGGTTAGGTGTCCACAGTTCGAGTGCAAGCCCAGATCCACTATCCCGTTCCGGAATTCAAGGGGAATGATTGGCCTAGTTATTTATCCCTAGTCCAATCAGCTATGGCTGTGGGCGGGGCCACAAACAAACATGGCGTCAAGCGCTGACGTTCGTGAAGGGAGAAGAGAGGGAGAAAGGAGGAAGAAGAAAAGGAAGAAGCGAGAGAGAGAGAGAGAGAGAGAAGAGAGAGAGCTCTCAGAGAATAGAGGCTAGGGGACTGCTGATTAAATACCCCAATTCCCTCAGGTGGGACAGCACTGAGGCAGGTCTAGGCAGTCTCCAGGGGGCCCTAGTGGGACAGAGCCCGGATGCCCACAGCGGTGACCTGCCCTTCCTTTTTTAATTCCACCCCCCTCCGCTCCCACCCCCGAGATGGAGTCTCGCTCTGTTGCCCCGGTTGCAGTGCAGCAGCGCCATCTCGGCTCACTGCAACCTTCCCCTCTCGGGTTCAAACGATTCTTCTGCCTCAGCCTCCCGGAGTAGGTGGGGATTACAGGCGCCCTCCACCACGCCCGGCTAATTTTTGTATTTTTAGTAGAGACAAGGTTTCACTATGTTGGCCAGGCTGGTCACGAACTCCTGACCTCAAGTGATCCAACCACCTCAGCCTCCCAAAGTGCTGGAATTACAGGCGTGAGCCACCATGCCTGGTCGTGACCTGCTCTTTAGTGCTTCCTGTGTCGATTGCCTTCCCTTCCCTGCCTCCCTTCCCCATGCCTCTTCCTGGGTCACCTCCCAACAAACTACATTCACCTGAACCTCGTCCAGCCGTTATGTGCTGGTGTTAAGGAGTCTGTCTGGAATTTTCCCTGAGAGCAATAAGTGGGTTTATAAACAAGGGTGTGGCATGATCTCATTTGCAACTCAGAGCACTCTGGCTGCACCCTGGAAAATGGGCAGAAAGGGCAAGAGTGGAGACAGGGTCCTGCCCAGGGAAAGGGTACAGTGACATGGAGGGGGACTGAAGACAGCTCCTTAAAGGACACCAACATCAAGGAGACTAAGCTGAGGCACTAGGGAGGAGAGGAAGACCAGGAGACAGTGAGTATCCAGAGGCCACGGGATGAACACTTCACAAGTAAGCCGGTGGCCAAGGAGATATTAAGAGCGATGGTAAAGCTGTGAAATTAAAGCCGCTCTAGTAAGGGACCTGACAGATAAATTACTAAAACAGAATGGAGTCAAGTATTAAACACGAAGATAGGTGGAACCCGGGTGTGGTGGCTCACACCTGTAATCCCAGCACTTTGGGCAGCCAAAGCAGCAGGATTGCTTGAGCCCAGGAGTTCAAGATCATCCTGGGCAACAGAGGGAGACCCTGTCTCTACAAGATATAAAAATAAATCAGCCAGTGGTGGTGCACGCCTGTGGTCTCAACCACTCGGGAGGCTGAGGTGGGAGGATCGCTTGAGCCCGGAAGGTCAAGGCTGCAGTGAGCCATGTTCATGCCACTGCACTCCAGCCTGGGCAACAGAGTGAGACTCTGTATGCAAAAAAAAAAAAAAAAAAAAAAAAAAAAGTAGGAACTTAGTGTGTGATAAAAACATTTAAATCAAGGGAGAAATAAATTCCTCCAGATAGGATCTTTAAACAATTGGCTACTCATTTAGGGGAGGTCCGAGGGAGAGGAAAATGTACTCAAACTTTACAGATTTGAAAAGATGTATAACTTTTCAAAATATAAAGTGATAGAACTGTCATAGGTAAACTGAGTCCTTTCCTTATTTTATATCACTTGCAAAGAAAGAACACCCAAATTGGAAAAAAAAAAAAAAAAGGCCAGCTGGATTTATTCTCTGGCCAGAGAAGGAGAAGGAGTGACCTCTCACTCCAGAAACACCTCCTCCTCCCCAAGCTGTGGAAAGCTGGAGAATTTTAAAGAGTTACATATGGGGTGGAAAGGTTTGTAAGTCTGTGCAGGGAGGAACTTTAGATGCGCAGGCACAAACCATAAACATGTCTCTTCATACGATGCATGGTCAGAAAATAGTAATTTTCTTCTATGGGTGGGGATTTTAGTATTATAATAATAAGTTAATGATCTAAAGATAACAAGGAGTCCCTGATTCTGGTTTGCTCTGGTTTCCAGCAGGCCTTACCTTCCTCTGATAATTGGCGAAACATTTTGAAGCTCCCAGGGCATCTGGAGTCCTTGTAAACTAGCATACCTAGAGGTAAAGAGACTGAAAGAAACTGTTTAAGAAATGACATAGAGCTTTTGCAGTTATCGACCACTTAAGAAAATAATGAATATTCAGCTGTTTTGCTCTCTCAGCTATTTCTCCAGGACTGCCCCAACAAGAGTCTCCAAAAGTGAGCAAAATCAGCTACACAAAATGGGACATGCAAGTTACCATTCTATTTGTATTGCACACATTTTGCATTAAAGATGGAAAATGCAGACAAAGATAACTGGACACCCTTTGAAATTACTCAACTGATGATGACACCTCACTCTCCTCTACCTGGCTGGTGTTCCATACTTCTTCCCACAGACTCTGTGAACATGTCCGTACCAGTGGGGCTTTACAGCCACGATACAAGGCTTTTCTTCTTTTTTTCTTTTTTTTCTTGAGATGGAGTCTCGCTCTGTCGCCCAGGCTGGAGTGCAGTGGCCCAGTCTCGGCTCACTACAAGCTCTGCCTCCCAGGTTCACGCCATTCTCCTGCCTCAGCCTCCTAAGTAGCTGGGACTACAGGCGCCCACCACCATGCCTGGCTAATTTTTTTGTATTTTTAGTAGAGACGGGGTTTCACCGTGTTAGCTAGGATGGTCTCGATCTCCTGACCTCGTGATCCGCCCAAAGTGCTGGGATTACAGGCGTGAGCCACCGTGCCTGGCCAAGGCTTTTCTTCTCTGTCGGGTGTGCAATGTTCCAGCCATGGTTCACTGTGGTTTCTTTCTTGATAACTGCCATGACTAAAACAACATGTCAAAGCAATGTTATTTTCCTCTATATTTCTCCAGGGCTATTTCTCAGTGAATGTGCCTTTTTAACTCTCTCTTGCTTCCTTCTCATCACCTAATTCAGAATGCTTTTTCTTTTCAGACCGAGTTTCGTTCTTGTTGCCCATGGGAGTGGAGTGCAATGTCTCAGCTCACTGCAACCCCCGCCTCCTGGGTTCAAGTGATTCTCCTGCCTCAGCCTCTCAAGTAGCTGGGATTATAGGAATGCGCCACCACGCCTGGCTAATTTTGTATTTTTAGTAGAGACGAGGTTTCTCCCTGTTGGTCAGGCTGGTCTCGAACTCCCGACCTCAGGTGATCCGCCTGCCTCGGCCTCCCAAAATGCTGGGATTATAGTCATGAGCCACTGTGCCTGGCCCAGAATTCTTAAAATAAGTTGATCAAGAGTCTATTGCCTAGTGATGTCAGAGGGTTAGCAGAAACCCCCGTGCCTTGGTATCTAAAAATGTTTTTCTTTTAGTTATGCTAAACTGGTGCTGCCTAATAGGGTGGCTACTCACCCCATGTGGCTACTTCAATTTAAATTAATTAAAATGAAATAAAATTTAAAATTCACTTCTTCAGTTGTACAAGCCGTATTTCAATAGCCACATGTAGCTAATGGCTACCATATTGAACAGCAAAGACATACAGAACTTGCCTACCATTGTAGAAAGTTCAACTGGACAGTGCTACAACATCTGTGGGATAGAGGAAAAGGTGAGTTTGGTTGCAAATAAGCAAGTAAGGTAAGGGTAGTCCCAATCAGATAGATGGCATCTATTTTGTGTGAAGTCTTGTGCTCACGCCCATAGTCCCAGCTACTTGAGAGGCAGAGGTGGGAGGATCACTTGAGGCCAGGATTTTGAGACCAGCCTGGACAACATAGCAAAATAAAAATAAAAAATATTTTCTTTTTCTTTTTCTTTTTTTTTCTGGAGACACAGTTTCGCTCTTGTTGCCCAGGCTGGAGTGCAGTGGTGCGATCTCGGCTTACTGCAACCTCTACCTCCCGGGTTCAAGCAATTCTTCTGCCTCAGCTTCCCAAATAGCTGGGATTATAGGTGTGTGCCAACATATTCAGCTACTTTTGTATTTTTAGTAGAGATGGGGTTTCACCATGTTGGCCAGGCTGGTCTTGAACTCTTGACCTCAAGTGATCCACCCGCCTCGGCCTCCCAAAGTGCTGGGATTACAGGTGTGAGCCATGAGATGGAGTCTTGCTCTGTCGCTCAGCCTGGAGTGCAGTGGCAAGATCTTGGGTCACTGCCACCTCCACCTCCTGGGTTCAAGGGATTCTCCTGCCTCAGCCTCCTTAGTAGCTGGGATTACAAGCGTGCACCACCACCCCCAGCTAATTTTTGTATTTTTTTTAGTAGAGACAGGGTTTCACCATGTTGGCCAGGCTGGTCTCGAACTCCTGAGTTCAACACAAATATTGAAATAGGAGGCAGGGTAGTCCCAGCCACTTGGGAGGCTGAGGTAGGAGGATCACCTTGAACTCAGGAGGTCAAGACTGCAGTAAGCCATGATTGTACCACTTCACCCCAGTCTGGGCAACAGAGTAAGACCCTGTCTCAAAAAAAAAAAAGAAAAAGAGAGAAAGAAAGAAAAAGAAGGAAGGAAGGAAAGGAAGGAAGGAAGGAAGGATGGAAGGAAGGAGGGAAAGAAAAGAAAAAGAAATAAGAGGCAGAGTTGTCTGATGAGAATGAGAGGAAAGGCAAGAGGGTGGGAAGTGGGATGAGTGTCGAGAAGATTCAAAATAGTTGCTATGGTGAACGGGAGGAGAGCGCCAACAGGGAAAACAGGAATTCCCGGGTGGTGGTAAGAATTAGAGACCATGAATTTGTTATTGCCAGCAGTCTAAGTGACAGATTATGGGAGCAACCTGGGGCCTTCCCACCAACAGGAACGGCCTTCCACCTCCACACCCAGCAACCCACCAGGACTTGCCAAGTGGTTCACATAATTTTAAGGTATGTCATCATTGGTGTCTACTGTTTGTTATGGTGTCAACATGTGTTACTGGGACTGTAACTAGCCAGGCCCAAGATACAGCAGCAAAAGGCTGATTCTGTTGCTCTGCCCATAGATCACCCTTTCCTGGGACTTGCATCCCCTGCCAGGCCACAACACAGGGCAGCAAAGCTTTTCTTTGTACCCTGACTCAATTCAGCCACTGGGAATGACTTGGTTCACTCAGCTTAATCTGGATATACCTACCCTACCTTGTTATAAATGCTGGGTTTATTTAAACCTCAAGATCTCCCCTCTATTCCTCTCTACCCAAGCTGAATACCCATGCTATCCTTGGGAAATTCAAAAAATATCTGTTTCCTAGTCAAGATAGCTGGCCATTTTACATAACAACCCAGGTCTTCTGCAACCCTAAACAAAGGCTGGAGATAGATGAGGAAAACTAAGGCTCTCCTAATGGTGGAGGATAGAGAGACGTCTGAGGTTTCTGGAGGACTGAGGACCTATTGTCTTCTCCACCAGTCTAACCAGAACAGGTATAAACAGCATGGAAGGAGATTTACATTGATCCAGGACTGGGCTTTTGCCACAAGTTGCAAATTATGTTATTTAGGGTGCTTTTGTGTGAAAGTAGCAGAATGCCTGACTCAAGCTGGCTTAAATATGAAATAAATGGTAATTTCATGTACTAGGATATCCTGGGGCAAGATAAGCTTCAGAGTGTGTTGATTTAGTGGCTTGACAACATAGTCAAGGATCTGGGTTCTTTCTGTCTCTCTGTTCTGCCACCCTTGTTGTTGGGTTCGTCCTCAGAAAGAAAGATAATCAATTCTTTTGTCTCTTTCATGGGAAAATCTTTCCCAGAGTCCCTTTCGTCCCACCTCACTCTACCCTCTAGTGCTAGAAGTGAGTCACATGCCTGTTCCTCTCCTGACAAAAGACAGGGAATGACCATGACCTGCTTGGACCAACCATCTGGGTTGGAATGGATGTCGGGGAGTCGTTCACAACATCCATGCCTGGATATAGCAAAGATCATGGAATCTAGGCTGGATGGGAAAGGAATTGGAGAAAGGAGGGTCCTGAGAGGGAGAAAGTGGAAGGGCCAAGGGATTCTGTAGTTCAAAGAACTGCTAAGCTGGAATGATCAAAAGAACAGAAGGTGCAAGCCTGTGATCAGAGAAATGTGAGACTTCAGAGGAAGATTTTTTCTAGGAGAAACCAAGGTCCAGGACATGGTCCAGGGAGATGGTGGCTAAAGCAGAGTGGAGGTGAAGGTCATTGGAATAAGAAGGGACAGGAGCTGAGGGGCCAGGAGTTCGGCCAGGTCCTAGGTCATTAAAGTCACCAGTATGGCAGTAGGAACTGGGGTGAGAAGGATAAGCCAGTTGCCAACGCCCTTTGAGAATAAGGGTTGATTGGTTGGTTGACTGATTGATGAGTAGGCATCATCAATGAGAGGGCACAGAAGGTGGTACAGCCAGATGCCAGGAGCCTCAGCACTTACTCAAGATGGAGGACTATGGATCTAGTAATAGAGGTGTGGAGGACAGAGGACACCATGGGGTTGGGAGAAGGACCACCATTCCCTGGTAAGGGCTTCAAGGACTGTCAGGGAAGAGCCAGGGCTTACTTAGGGCAGGAAGTAGAGGGAACTGTTTGTGCAGAGGTCATGACCTTAAAAATAAAGAGCACGCCCCACTCTTCCTTTACTCCATCTCACAGGCTGGAATGAGAATCTGTAAGTGAGCCACCTTTGACCCAGAATTTGGGAACTCATACCCCTCACTTGCTAGTTGGTAATAGAAGCACGCTTGAAACAGTCGTTCCCACGTGTCCATTAATCCCGAGAGCTTGTCAGTCTCAGGGGTGTAGCAGACACTCTTAATTGCCCGTTCAAAATTCATTCTAAGTGGGGCATGGGAGCTCATGCCTGAAATCCCAGCACTTTGGGAGGCAGGAGGATCCCTCGAGCCCAGGAGTTCAAGATCAGCCTGGGCAACATAATGAGACCCCTTTTCTCTACAAAAAATAGAAAATATAGCCAGGTGGAGGCAGGGCGTGGTGGCTCATGCCTGTAATCCCAGCACTTTGGGAGGCTGAGGTAGGTGGATCACCTGAGGCCAGGAGTTTGAGACCAACCTGGCCAACATGGCCAAACTCTGTCCCTACTAAAAATACAAAAAATTAGTTGGGTGTGGTGGTGGACGCCTGTAATTCCAGTTACTCGGGAGGCTGAGGCAGGAGAATCGCTTGAACCCGGGAATTCTAGACAGGTCTCACTGTATCAGCCCAGGCTGATCTCGAACTCATGAGCTCAAGCAATCCTCCCATCTCAGCCTCCCAAAGTGCTGAGATTACAGGTTTGAGCCAGTAGGCCCGGCCCCTACATCTTTCTTTAGAAGCCCCACAACAAATTTCCTCTTGTGTTTCATAGCCATACACTTGTTTTCATACCCATTCACTGCAGAGCCTGCAGTGAGTCGAGATTGCACCACTGCACTCTAGCCTGGGTGACAGAGCGAGACTCTATCTCAAACAAAAAAAAAAGAAAAAGAAAAAATAGCCAGGTATGGTGGCATGCGCCTACGGTCCCAGCTACTCTGGAAGCTGGGTGGCAGTTGGTGGGGGATCATTTGAGCCCAGGAGGTGGAGGCTGCAGTGAGTGCTGAGTGAGACCCCCTCTATAAACAAACAAAAAAACAAACCATTCTATTTTCCTTGTTAACAGAATCCCCAATTTTATTCAGGTTTTAAACTCTTGAGAAAGACAACATCATCCCCAATTCAGGAATATCATGTTAGTCCCATTCTACTTGTGGGTGACTGGTGTAGGAATGGGTATGAAAACAAGTGTATGGCTATGAAACACAAGAGGAAATTTGTTGTGGGGCTTCTAAAGAAAGACGGAGGGGCCGGGCTTACTGGCTCAAACCTGTAATCTCAGCACTTTGGGAGGCTGAGATGGGAGGATTGCTTGAGCTCAGGAGTTTGAGATCAGTCTGGGTTGATATAGTGAGACCTGTCTATAAAAAATTTTTAAATTAGCCAGGCGTGGTGGTGCATGCCTGTTGTCCCAGCTACTTGGGAGGCTGAGGTGGGAGGATCACTTGAGTGCAGGAGTCTAAGGTTGCAATCAGCTATGAACACATCACTGCACTCCAGCCTGTCTGACAGACTGAGATCCTGTCAAGGAAGGAAGGAGGGAGGGACAGAGGAAAGGAAGGAAAGAAGGCAAGAAGGCAGGAAGGAAGGAAAGAAGGAAGGAGTCATTCCTAAGAAACAGATGCGAGAAGAGATGGTCTTTCTGAAATGACATGCTCTGGATGGCAGAGCAGAATGATGGTAAGAACTTGGTTCGAACAATTGAGTTAACTAATTCAGGAGCTACCCTACTTTGGGACTTCTTTTTTTATTTTTTATTTTTATTTTTTGAGACAGAGTCTCGCTCTCTTGCCCAGGCCGGAGTGCAGCGGCACAATCTCGGCTCACTGGGGATAATGCTGCTATAAACATGGTTCTGCAAATTCCTGTTCATGTTTCTGCTTTCGATTCTTTGGAGATATAGCCAGTAGTAGAATTGCTGGGTCTTGTGGTAATTCTATATTTAAGTTTTTGAGGAAACAAGGTTTTTTGGGTTTTTTTTTTTTTGAGACAGAGTCTAGTTCTGTAGCCCAGGCTGGAGTGCAGAGGCGTGATCTTGGCTCACTGCAACCTCTGCCTCCCAGGTTCAAGCGATTCTCATGCCTCAGCCTCCTGAGTAGCTGGGATTACAGGAGTGTGCCACCACACCTGGCTAATTTTTGTATTTTTGGTAGAGATGGGGTTTTGCCATGTTGGCCAGGCTGGTCTCGAACTCCTGACCTTAAGCAATCCGCCCGCCTTGGCCTCCCAAAGTTCTGGGATTATAGGTGTGAGCCACTGTGCCTGGCCAAGTTTTGTTTTTTCTTTTTTCTTCTTTTAACACAAAGAGCATTTCTTGTGTGTTTTTATGTAATCTACCCAGATAACCACCTGTGCCTGACAGCATCTCCTTTTTAACCCAAAAGCTGAATACATCGCCCTTGGAAGGAGAAATACCTTCCTTGCATCAGCAAGTCACCATCTCTCTTGCTAAAGCAGAGATAAAAATTTTTAATTTAATTCCAACAGGGCATTTTGCTACAGAGCATGGAGAGGGGAAGCAGAGTAAAGTTATGCTGAATAGTTGGACATTTAGGACATGAGATAAAAAGCAGAAGCAGAGAGACCAAGAGAAGGAAGAGAGGAACTGAATGTGGGACTTCAGCATGAAGATTCCCTAGAGTGGTCTTCAATAGAGAGTTCCTCCCTAGTCCTGGACTCCAGGAAGCCTGACTCATTTACGACATCTCCTCTTGTTTTCTACGAGATCTCGTCTTCCGTATTTCTCTCTGAGCATCTGTATACTAAGCCCTCAGTGTGTGACCGTCTATTCCTCACAATCAAACGAACACAGCTAAAACACAGTCTCATTCCCTCAGCCCCCACCAAACTGACAGCACCTTCATGTCAATGATATTGACTCACTTGGGCCCATTCTGTTGACCCAGTGACGTGGCATTCATCAGAGTAGTTGTCTCGATCCAGCTGAAGGAGCTCCAAGTCAAATGGAGAAGCCAATGGAATGGGTAGGAAGTGGGATTGTCACCAGGCTGGGGCATGGAGATGGTGACATGGGATAAAGTAGGTACAGCAAACAGGACATGAGGGCCAGAACCGACAGGCAGGTCAGGAGGATGAGCTCAGGATCTCTGGAGGCCCCAGGAAGAAGGGGTAGGGACAGCACCTTGGCTCTGCCCACCTGCAGGAAGAGGAGAGGGGATGGTGGTAGAGTCTGTGATTGAAGATCTGTGTACTTCTCCCTGCCCATGCATAGCTCTTACCAAAACTCCCTCTTTTCACTGGCCTTTTTATCCAGTCAAACCAAATTTCCCTTGGCTCTCACTCACTCTCTCGCTTTTTTTCATACCCACCCCCATTTCTCTTATGCCTGGAACAGTCTCCCACTTAGCATCTGCCTGCCCAGTTCTTTGCCTTCCTTTACAACTCCACCTACCACTTAGCTTCTCTGATTAAGTGAAAGTTGAATAATTATACTTCTTTCCCCAAAACACATCTCTGAAATCCCAAACATCCCTGAGGTTGCGATCTGTGAAGAAAGGTCTCTGATTGACTAATTTTCATTAAGGAAATTCAATGAGATGACTAATCATAAGCACCATGCCTGGCACCTAATAATGTTTAGTGAACTGAAGCTATTAATTAACAATGATATGTCATTAATAATAATAAAATAGTAATAGGATATAAGCTCTTAGAAGACAAGGACAGTGGCTACTCTATGCCCAGGTTCAGTAATCCAATATTCAAATATTTAATTATAGCAGAGATTGATAGGCTTTTCTGCCATGCCCAACTTCCCCCTCTAGCTCAACCTGAAATCAACAGACCTTCATATCCATAGCTGTGGCTTATTGTACCAGGGTGAACATCTGCCCAGGAGAGCCAGACTATTGGCTGGCCAGTGGTCAATTGGGACCTCTCTATTGAGAATATGAGCCAGGCACAGTGGCTCATGCCTGCAATCCCAGCACTTTTGGGAGGCCAAGGCAGGAGGATCTCTTGAGTCCAGGAGTTCAAGACCAGCCTGGGCAGCACAGCAAGACCCCATCTCTAAAAAAATAAAATAAAGAAGATTTTAAATTAGCCAGGCATGGTAGTGTGTGCTTGTAGCCCAGCTACTTGGGAGGCTGAGGTCGGAAGATTGCTTGAGCCAGGAGTTTATTTGCAGAGACGAGGTTATCCTATGTTGCCCAGGCTGGTCTCAAACTCCTGGGCTCAAGCAATGCTCCCACCTTGGCCTCCCAGAGTGGTGGGAAAGCAAACATGAGCCACCACGCCCAGCCCCAGCTCTGCCATCTATATGGTGTTACCCTCATCAGCATGGTCCTAAGTGGTTCCCACCAGAACTCAATTCTAAACAGAAGGCTGGAAGAAAAAGGAAAGGAGAAAGAAAGGGCATGTTCCTCCCTTGAAGGGCATGATCTATCACTGCCACTTGCTGGTCATTGGCCGGAGCTTAGTCATGCAGTCACACCTACCTGCAGTAGAAGGTGGGAAATGCAGTCCTTATTCTGTTGACCATGTTCCCCACCGAAAATCAGGACAACCAAATTGAGGACAACCAAGAATTCCTGCCACCAGTACAAATGAAACAGTCCTCTGACCTGGAGCTGAATGACTAGCGTGTCCTACACGTGGAAGGAACTCTGGGTTCCCAGGGGATCTGGGCGGCTATGAAACGTATAACATAGCTCAGCCAGGAAAAAGCTCCCAGAAGAGAATTTATTTGTCTGGGAAGGTACAGGCAAAAAATGACCATTCTGCATTTTTCCGGGGGAAAGAGGCCCAACCAACCTCATGTGGTTTGTTCTGTCCAGCTTGGCACTGACAGAGGCTGGTGGGGGCTAGGGGAGGGACTGAAAGTTCAGGGTCTCAGGTATGAACTATTGCTCTGACCAGGTGCTAGGTTATGTCCTGTGGGAATGTGCTGGGTCCCTAGATGACCTCAGAGGTCACTGATTTCACAAGATCCACAAACAATTCAATATTCAAATATTTAACTGTAGCAGAGATGGATAGATTTTTTTCTGCCATGGCCAACCTCCCCCTCTAGCTCAACCTGAACGCAACAGACCTTCATATCTATAGCTGTGGCTTAGTGGACCAGGGTGGACAGGGTGGATCAGCCTTCCCTGATCCACCAGCTGAAAGAGAGTCATGCTCTCCTCTGAGGCTCCACCATACCTGGAATAGACATCTCTTGGTAGCACCATGCTTCCTATGTTTTCAGTTGATATGGCTTAGGTCAAGCTGTCCCCATCCACAAGTCCCAGGGGTGGGTCCAGGACACAGTCCTAGACAATCAAAGCATATTTTCTCCTGGCTACTGTGCTTTGTTCAAGAGCAGGCACATGATTCAGGTTGGTCTAATATGAGTCTTGGAATTTTGGCTAAAATCATTGAAAAAGTGGTGCTCTTTGAGCTGGAGTTGCTAAGCTGGCAGGTTATGTGCCTAAAGCTCTTGGTGGCCATCATGCCAGCAGGGAATGAAGTTGACTTAGAGGAAACCAGAGGGAAATGATGGAGGGATTTCTGATGACATCATTTGAACACCCTGATCAAGCCATACCTGCAACCTCGACTAGATTTAGGTACCGGTAACCTCCCTTTATTGCTTAAACCAATTGGAGCAGGCATGCCTATCACTTTTTCACTTTTGACCAAAAGTCTTGGCTAACCTAGCATCTATGTGTCCTTTCATAACATAGCTTCTCACTTTGTAGCTGATGTTGCAATTATTCCTGAGCACATTTCATGGATCCTCTTTGGCTATGAGAAATTTTTTTTTTTTTGAGACGGAGTCTCACTCTGTTGCCTAGGCTGGAATGCAGTGGTGTGATCTCAGGTCACTGCAACCTCTGCCTTCCGGGTTCAAGCGATTCTCCTGCCTCAGCCTCCCAAGTAGCTGGGACTACAGGTGCATGCCACCACGCCTGGCTAATTTTTATATTTTTGTAGAGACAGGGTTTCACCACGTTGGCCAAGCTGGTCTCAAACTCCTGACCTCAAGTGATCTGTCTGCCTCAGCCTCCCAAAGTGCTGGGAGTACAGGCATGAGCCACCATGCCCAGCTGACTATGAGATCTTGAAACCAGAATTCCTCCTAGGTGCCAGCCACAACTCAGATGTTTGGGGAATACTTGGTGAATGAGTGGATAGATCGATGGATGGATGGATGGATGGACTGATGGATGGCAATAATTAAGATAATACATGTTCCTCCAGAACGTCAGGTCCCCAAATTGCAGCCTATGCTTCTCCAGGCCTTTCTCAGAATCTTTGCCCCATCCTTGTGTTCATTCATCCAGGCAATACATGTTTATTGATCACTATGATGTGTGAGGCTCTGTTCCAGGGAATGTGTGGTGCAGTGGTGCAGAGCCTGTGCTCTGGAGTCATATGGACCTGGATTTGAACCCCATCTCTGCCGCTTAATCTTCATGTGACCCTGGACAACTTGCTTAACATCTCTGAACCTTGATTTCTTCATATATAAAATGAGCGTTAGTGGTATTTTCTCCGTAGACTTGTTGTGAGAATAACCAAGATAAAATGACCACTTACTATGTGCCCTTTACAAATGTTAGCTGTAATTATGCTCTTGCCTTCCAATTTAACTAGCTAGATAGGTAGGCAAGTAGGGGGAGGGAGGGAGAGAGAGAGAGAGGAAACAGCAAACATAAATGCGTTTTTTTCTCTGTCTGATAATTTGTGGAAGATATACTTGTCTAGACCAGTGATTCTCAACTAGGGGTGACTGTGTGCCCCAAAGACGTTTGGCAATGTCTGGAGACATTTTAGTTGTCATGACTGAGGGAGTGCTCCTGGCATCTACAGCCAGAGTTGCTGCTAAAATATAGGACAATCCCCGTGACAAAGAAATGTCTGGTCCCAGTATGCACAGTGGCTGGGACAGGCATAGTGGCTCATACCTGTAATCCCAGCACTTTAGGAGGCCGAGGCAGGAGGATTGCTTGAGCCCAGGAGTTCAAAACCAGCTTAGGCAATATGGGGAGACCCTATCTCTACAGAAAATACAAAAAAATTAGCCGGGCATGGTGGTGTGTGCCTGTAGTCACAGCTACTTGAGAGGCTGAGGTGGGAAGATAGCTTCAGCCCAGGAGGTTGAGGCTGCAGTGAGCCATGATCGTGTACTGCACTCCAGCCTGGGCCATAGAGTGAAACCCTGTCTCAAAAACAACAAAAACAAACAAAAAACAAAACAAAACAAAAGTCCACAGTGCCTAGGCTGAGAAATCCTGGTCTATAATGCGTTGACATCTTTGAAATCAAGTACCACAGTCCAAGGTACATAGTAGGTGCTCAGTGAATGTTTGACAACCACATGAATGAATGAACGAATCAATCAATCAATCACAGAATGAATGAATCACCGAATGAATGAATGATTATATAGTTCATTTGTCGTTTGGCTGAGTGCCTGGGACCGGGCTGCATCTGAGCAGCTGTTCAGTAAATGGTTATTGACAAGTTCCTGTAAACATCCCCCTCCGAAGCAGTTGGGGAGCAAGATCCTGGCGGGTGAACACCCAACCTCACAGCTATGGTTCCAGGTCATGATAAATTGCTGTGGGAAGCCACAGAGCAGACAGCTCATCACACATTGTGATGGATTCATTGTCTTCTCTTGTGGCCCCCTTTATCTCAAACTCTCAGCAGAGAAGGATATAAAGAGGCTGAGCTGAGCGAGAGCCTGTGGATGCTGCTCTTCAGGAAAAGGAGGGGAAAATCAGCCCAGACTGGGGATCATCATTAACAGGAGCCGGTTAGAATTAGAGATGGGGGTGCGGATGGTGGTGGGACTTTCTTCATCCCCACACCCTATCTAATTCATTTATTCAACAAATATTTATTGAGTACCAGAGACTCTTTGGGGATATGTGAATTAATAAAACAGACAAAACCCCTACCCTGTTGGAATTTATATTTTAAAGAAGCAGGATGAACAATGGACACATAAGTCGGACATACTGTATATGAGGAGCCCTGTACACTAGGAGAAAAATCAGGCAGGGAGGGAAGATAAGGCGTGTTTGGGGTTGAGCTTTTCCATTGAGGTGAAATTCACATAACATGAAATTAACCATTTAAAAGTGAACAATTTGCTGGTGCGGGGGCTCAGGCCTATAATCCCAGTACTTTGGGAGGCTGGGACGGGAGGATTGCTTGATCCCACGAGTTGGAAACCAGCTGGGCAACATGACAAGACACCATCTCTATTTTTGTTACTGTTTGTTTGTCTGTTTGTTTTGAGACCAAGTCTCACTCTGTTACCCAGGCTGGAGTACAGGCGTGATCTCAGCTCACTGCAACCTTTACCTCCTGGATTCAAGTGATTCTCGTGCCTCAGCCTCCCGAGTAGCTGGGACTACAGGCATGAGCCACCACACTCGGCTAATTTTTGTATTTTTTTAGTAGAGACAGAGTTTCACCAGAGTTCAAGTCCAGGCTGGTCTCCAACTCCTGACCTCAGGTGATCCACCTGCCTCGGCCTCCCAAAGTGTTGGGATTACAGATGTGCGCCACCGTGCCTGGCCTCTATTTTTTTTTTAAGTGAACAATTTAGTGGCATTTAGTTCATTCACAATGTTGTGCAACCACTATCTCTGTCTAGTTCCAGAACATTCTCATCGTCCCAGAAGGAAACCCCATACCCATTAAGGAGTCCCTCTCCATTCCCCCTTCCTCCAGCCCCTGGTAACCACCAGTTTTCTTTCTCTGTATGGATTTGTCTGTTTTTGGATATTTCACATAAATGGCATCATACACTATGTGGCCTTCTGTCACTAGCTCCTTTCACAAGAAGCTCACCTTGTTTTCAAGATTCATTCATGTTGTAGCATGTGCCTTTCATTCCTTTTTATGGCTGAACAAAATTGAATTGCATGGATAGACCACATTTTGTTAATTCATTCATCTGTTTAGGGACATCTGAGTTGTTTCCATCTTTGGCTATTGTGAATAGTGCTACTATGAACATTCAGGTTACAAGTATCTGTTTGAGGCTGGGTGCAGTGGCTCATGCCTGTAGTCCCAGCACTTTGGGAGGCTGAGATGGATGGATCACTTGAGGTCAGGAGTTCGAGACTAGCCTGGCCAACACAGTGAAACTCCATCTCTACTAAAAATTAAAAAATAAAAATAAAAAAGCTTGTGTTTGAATCCCTGTTTCCAATTCTTTTGGGTAAAAACCTAAGAGTGGAACTGCTGTGTCATATGGTAATTCTATGTTTAACTTTTTGAGGGATGGCCAAACTGTTTTCTACAGCAGCAGCATCATTTTACATTCCTATCAGTGATATACAAAGGCTCCAATGTCTTTATCTTCTCACCAATACTTGTTATTTTTGAGAGAGAGTCTCGCTCTGTCACCCAGGCTGGAGTGCAGTGGTGCGATCTCAGCTCACTGCAACCTCCACCTCCCGGATTCAAGTGATTATCGTGTCTCCTGAGTAGCTGGGATTACAGGGACCTGCCAACACGCCCAGCTACTTTTTGTATTTTTAGTAGAGACCAGGTTTCGCCATGTTGGCCAGGCTGTCTTGAACTCCTGACCTCAGGTGATCTGCCCACCTTGGCCTCCCAAAGTGCTGGGATTACAGGCGTGAGCCACCGCGTCTGGCCTCTATTTTAAAACTAATAATCGACCTAGTGAAATGAAGTCGTATGTCATGTGGTTTTGGTTGGCGTTTCCCTAATACAAATTATTATGTGGTAAGCATCTTTTCATGTGGTCATTGGCCATGTGTATATCTTCTTAGATAAATGTCTATTCAAGTCCTTTGCTCACGTGTGACTTGGGTTGTCTTTTTGTCATTGAGTTAGAAGCATGGGGTTTTATTTATTTATTTATTTATTTATTTATTTATTTATTATTTTTGAAACAGAGTCTCACTCTTGTCGCCCAGGCTGGAGTGCAGTGGCGCGACCTCGGCTAACTGTAACCTCCACCTCCCGGGTTCAAGTGATTCTCCTGCCTCAGCCTCCTGAGTAGCTGGGATTACAGGCGCCTGCCACCACAGCTGGCTAATTTTTGTACTTTTAGTAGAGACAGGGTTTCACCATGTTGGCCAGGCTGGTCTCGAACTCCTGACTTCAGGTGATCCACCCACCTTGGCCTCCCAAAGTGCTCCCAAATTACAGGCTTGAGCCACTGTGCCCGGCCTTATTTATTTATTTTTTGAGACAAGGTCTCACTCTATCACCCAGGCTGGAGTGCAGTGGCACAATCATGGCTCACTGCAGCCTCAACCTCCTTGGCTCAAGCAATCCTCCCACCTCAGTCTCTTGTGTAACTGGGACCACAAGCATGTACCACCACACCAGGCTAATTTTTGTATTTTCTATAGAGCCCAGGTTTTATCATGTTGCCCAGGCTGGTCTCAAACTCCTGGTCTCAAGTGTTCTTCCTGCCTCAGCCTCCCAAAGTGCTAGGATTAATAGTTGTGAGCCATGATGCCCAGCCTAAACTTTTAAATAGGTTGATCAGAAAAGATCTCCCTAAGATGATGACTTTTAAGTGAAGACCTTAAGAAGGTGAGAGGGTGAGCCAAGGAGATAACTGGGAAGAGCATTCCAGGCAGAGAGGACAGCAAATACAAAGATCCTGAGGCAAATCACTTTCATTTGTCTGTAACTCTGTTTTCCTGTCTGCAAATGGGGAGAAATGAAGCATCCCATCAAATGGTGGCAAATTATCAACACCTGGGCTCGCCCACTGCTCTTGCTCTTAAGCAAGATACTTAATGAATGTCTCAGAGCTTCAGTTTGCTCACCTGTAAAATGGTGATAATAACTGTACCAATCTCACAGTGTTGTCAGGAGAATTAAAAGACATATGCTTTGCCAGGGCCTGGCACACAGTAATGTTCACAAATGTAGGGTTTGAACCCAGACTAGGAGGACTTCCAGTCCTGAGGGGTGATCATAGCTCACTGCAGCCTCGACTCCCCAGGCTCAGTGATCCTCCCACCTCAGCCTCTCAAGTAGCTGGGACTACAGGGCATCTGCCACCATGCCCAGCTAATTTTTGTATTTTTTGTAGAGACAAGTTTCACCATGTTTCCTAGGCTGGTCTCAAACTCTTAGGGTCAAGTGATGTGCCTGCCTTGGCCTCCCAAAGTGCTAGGATTACAGGCATCAGCCACCATGCCTGGCCCCTCTTTTCTTTTTTTCAGACGGAGTTTCGTTCTTGTTACCCAGACTGGAGTGCAATGGTGCGATCTCGACTCACCACTACCTCCACCTCCTGGGTTCAAGCGATTGTGCTGCCTCAACCTCCCGAGTAGCTGGGATTACAGGCATGTGCCACGATGCCTGGCTAATTTTGTATTTTCAGTAGAGACTGGGTTTCTCCATGTTGGTCAGGCTGGTCTCGAACTCCCGGCCTCAGGTGATATGCCCGCCTCAACCTCCCAAAGTGCTGGGATTACAGGCCTGAGCCACTGCGCCCAGCTTTGCTTCGCTTCTCCCCTCCCATTCCCTCCCCTGCTCCTCTCCCCTCCCTTTCCTCTTCCTTTCCTCTTTCTTTTCTTTTCTTTTGAGTTAGAGTCTCACTCTGTTGCCCAGGCTGGAATGCAGTGGCACAATCATGGCTCACTGCAGCCTTGAACTCATGTGCTCAAGCGATCCTCCTGCCTCAGCCTCCCAAGTTGGGATTACAGGCATGAGCCACTGCACTTGGCTCAGTTCCCCTCATTTCTGTGAGAGAGTCTAAAGGGTTTCATGGTGGGGAAGCCTGTGGTCCATCCTGACTGCCTCCCTATGTTTTCCCCTATCTATGTTTTTAAAAGCATAATTTAACCAGCCTGGCCAACACGGTGAAACCCCATCTCTACTAAAAATGCAAAAAATTAGCCAGGTGTAGTGGCGGGCACCTGTAATCCCAGCTACTCAGGAGGCTGAGACAGAAGAGGTTCAAGTGAGCCGAGATTGCACCATTGCACTCCAGCCTGGGCAACAAGAGAGAAACTCCATCTCAAAAAAAAAAAAAAAAAAAAAAAAGCATAATTACTTAGATTCTAACATCAAGCAGGGAGATTAGAGTCTGAATCCCAGCTTTCACCGAATGACCTTGGGCAAATGTCTTAACCTCTTTGAACTCATTTCTTCATCTGTTCCTCAATATTGTGGACAGGATTCAAGATCATATTGTGTCAATAGGAGAATTAACAGAGATAACGCAAGTGAGTATCACCAGCACGTGACAGGTGCTCAAAAAAAAAGTATTCCTGGTCAGACACGGTGGCTCACGACTGTAATCCCAGCACTTTGGGAGGCCGAGGCGGGTGGATCATCTGAGGTCAGAAGTTCAAGACCAGCCTGACCAACATGGAGAAACCCCGTCTCTACTAAAAATACAAAATTAGCCGGGGTGGTGGCGCATGCCTGTAATCCCAGCTATTCAGGGAGGCTGAGGCAGGAGAATCGCTTGAACCCGGGAGGCGGAGGTTGCAGTGAGCCGAGATCATGCCATTGCACTGCAGCCTGGGCAACAAGGGTGAAACTCCATCTCAAAAAAAAAAGTCTTCCCGCCACTATGGCTTCATTGTGTGTCTGCCCAGCAAATACGATTCGGGGCAATCAAAAAACACAAGATTATTTTAAATAGATCATCTTCAACACAAATTACCACAGTGTTTTGCTTTGTTTTGTTTTTTGGTGGCGAATAGATTGTGGGCCTTGGGGGGCGTCTCCAGTGAGTGCTCAGATCCCAGCTTCTGTGCTTTATTGGCTGTTGGACCTCCGGCAAATGTCTTAACCTGTCTGAGCTTTAGTTTCCTGGCCTAACTTACAAAGTAGTTGTAAGAATCCAAGATAATTTTCGTAAAGCACCTAGCACCCAAGAGGACTTTGGGCCTTATGGGGCCGCAGGTAGTTATCCAGCTATGAAAAAAAGGACAAAAGGCCAGGCACAGTGGCTCATGCCAGTAATTCCAGCACTTTGGGAGACCGAGGCGGGTGGATCACTTGAGGTCAGGAGTTCGAGACCAGCCTGGCCAACATGGCAAAAACCCGTCTCTACTAAAAATACAAAAATTAACCAGGCATGGTGGCACACGCCTGTAATCCCAGCTACTCTGGAGGCTGAGGCAGAATAACTTGAACCCAGGAGGCGGAGGTTGCAGTGAGCTGATATCACGCCACTGCACTCCAGCCTGGGCGACACAGCAAGACTCTGTCTCAAAAAAAAAAAAAAAAAAAAAAAAAGGACAAGAAACCCGAGCAGTTTGGGTGGCAAAGGAAGACCAGGAGAGAGAAATTCCAATCAGGCTATTTAGAAACGCCATGCAGAGCTGGGCACAGTGGCTCACACTTGTAATCCCAACACTTTGGGAGGCTGAGGCGGGCAAATCACAAGGTCAGGAGTTCAATTCCAGCCTGGCCAATATGGTGAAACCCCATCTCTACTAAAAATACAAAAATTAGCCAGGCATGGTGGCGGACGCCTGTAATCCCAGCTACTCGGGAGGCTGAGGCAGGAGAATTGCTGTGTTTAAGCTACCTGGGAGCTACCTGGGAGGCAGAGGTTGCAGTGCGCCGAGATCATGCCACTGCACGCCAGCCTGGGCAACAGAGCAAGACTCTGTCTCAAAAAAAAAAAAAAGAAAAGAAAAGAAAAGAAAGAAATGCTGTGCAGAGCCTAGTGAGAGTGAAATCAAAATCAACGAGTTTCCAGCCTTATTTTTCTCCCTCTAGAAAGAGCTAGGGATCAGGAATCTCAAATTTGGACTTCACTTTGTCCAAAGCTAACTCTGAGCCCTTGAGCAAATCTCTTCCCCTCTCTGTGCCTCAGTTTTCCAGGAATCCCTTTGTAAAGACCCTTTCCTCCCTGAAACCATGGTGGTACTGCTACTGACCAGCAGAGGGCAGTGATGCACCAACATTCTCTATGGATCTGCGTTGCTTTTGTCTGGCCTTGGACAAGAACATTTAAATAATTAGTTAGTGGTCTGTGTCACTCTTTTTCAAAGAGCCTTATTTTATCCTCAGCGCATAGTCAGAACAAGGTCTTGCCACAGTGCACAGATGAAGAAGTAGAGCCTCAGAAGCATAAGAAACTCAACCGGTAATTTTGGTCACACCACATCCTAAATTTAGACTATCAGAATGGTATGAACACATTGCTGTATGTCTGGGCTGCATGGCATCGATAATCCATTACCTGCTTTATGGTTCATGAAGCACTTTCTGATCCTCAATATCAGAATTCTCATCTTATTCTCCTCCAGTTTACAGGTGAGCAAACAGTGGCCTCTAGAGGTTATGTCATTTGGCTTAGCATTTTCTTGTTCTTTTTTTTCTCCAGGTGTTTTTTTGTTTGTTTGATTGTTTGTTTGTTTTGAGACAGAGTCTTGCTCTGACACCTAGGCTGGAGTGCAGTGGCGCAATCTCGGCTCAGTGCAACCTCCACCTCCTGGGTTCAAGCGATTCTCATGCCTCAGCCTCCCGAGTAGGTGGGACTACAGGCAAGAGCCACCACGCCTGGCTAATTTTTGTATTTTTAGTAGAGACAAGGTTTCACCATGTTGGCCAGGCTGGTCTCAAACTCCTGACATCAGTTGATACACCTGCCTCAGCCTTCCAAAATGCTGGGATTACAGGCGTGAGCCACCAAGCCCCTCCTCTTCAGGTTTTATTTATTTATTTTAGCAACAGGGTCTCACTATGTTGCCCAGGCTGGCCTCAAACTCCTGGCTTCAAGTGATCCTCCCACCTTGGCCTCCCAAGTAACTGGGATTTACAGCAGTGAGCCACTGCACCCGGCACTAGCATATTCACAATCAGCTCCATCTTACAGACTGGTTGACTCCCAGAAATACTAGCTTAACAACAACAGAACCTGGCGTTCTGCAGTTTTTATGTGATGAAATGTAGTGAGTGAGTTCTCATCCAAATATTGCTCCTTGTTTTGGAAACGGAATTAAGCCCCTTTCCCTGTCTCAGCAGCCACACCATTATTAGCAATCCCATAGGAAACTGGAATAGCTTTACATAGACAGTGGTTCTCAAAAAGGACTATCAAATGACACACCTGTCCCCAACTCCAGATTCTGATATCCACACCCCAAACATCCAATCACTGGTTTTGATGGTCTTTTGATGTTGTTGTTTGTTTGTTGTTATAGTTTTTGTTTTTGTTTTGAGATGGAGTCTCGCTCTGTCGCCCAGGCTGGAGTGCAGTGGCACGATCTCAGCTCACTGAAACCTCCACCTCCCAGATTCAAGTGATTCTTCTGCCTCAGCCTCCCGAGTAGCTGGACTACAGGCGTGCACTACCATAAATTTTTTTTTTTAGACAGAATTTTGCTCGTGTCACCCAGGCTAGAGTGCAGTGGCACGATCTCAGCTCACTGCAACCTCCGCCTCCCAGGTTCAAGAGATTCTCCTGCCTCAGCCTCCCGAGTAGCTGGGATTACAGGCGCCCGCCACCATGCCTGGCTAATTTTTGTATTTTTAGTAGAGACAGGGGTTTCACCATATTGGCCAGGCTGGTCTGGAACTCCTGACCTCAGGTGATCTTCCCACCGCGGCCTCCCAAAGTACTGGGATTACAGGTGTGAGCCACCGCGCTCGGCCTTGTTTGTTGTTTTGATCTGTTTGTGTGTGCTATGTCATCAACAGACTCCTGGGTTGGATAAGATGCCGTAACAGAAAAGTGCAACTCAAATTAGCTTAAACACGTAAACATTAGGAAAATTTCCACCTCACCTAACAAGTAAACTGCAAGGTAGCAAAGGTAGCTACTAAACAACAGCAGCAGCTTCTCTCCATTTTTTCACCTTCATCACGATGGGCAAAAGTGCCCTTTAGTGTGAGTCCCCCTCATGGATACAAGATGGCAACTGCATTCCCAAGCATGGCAGCCACAAGGGGGCAACACCCAAAGGAAGATAAAAGGCCTCTTCCCTGTGTCTCTTTATAAAAGGAACTACCCACCCCAGCTGATTTGCTCTCACATCTCATTGGCCAGAAATGGATCACGTGGCCCTGCCTAAACCAATCACTAGCCAGGGAATGAGATTGACATGAAGGCTTAGGCCTCTGGATCTCAACCAGCGGTGATTTTATCCTGGAGGGGACATTTGGTACTGTCTGCTCACATTTTTGATTGCCACAACTGAGGGCAGGATACTACTAGCACCTACTGAGTAGAGGCCAGGGATGCTGCTAAAATCTTACGATGCAGGACAGCCCCACAGCAAAGAATTATTTGGCCTTTTAAAAAAGAGTTTTTCTTTCTCTTCTTAGGTATAGACTACCACGTAAACTGTGATTTGAAATATTGCTACTACTTGGCTGTCCGTACATCAGATTTTCACTTAAGTGGATTCCTCTGTAGTATTTCTCCTCTTCCTTCTCCTTGAATCTCCCCAGTCTTTCCTTTTATAAAGTTGTTGAACCAATATCCTATTTAAAATTGTGTTTTGGGGGTAGCTGTCTTTATTACTGTCACTGTCTTATAAAACCAGAGATGACATATTTGTAAACAGAGCTTGAGAAATGAACGAGGCCCAGTGGAAGCCGAAAATTTGATGAGATTAGATTTTTTGTGAGACAGGGGTCTCGCTATGTTGCCCAGGCTGGTCTTGAACTCCTGGCTTCAAGCAATCCTTTTACCTTGGCCTTCCAAAGTGCTGGGAATCCTTGCGTGAGCCACTGCACCTGGCCTTACCTGGCCTAAAATGTCAGCAGTGTTGAAGGTGAGAAACCCTGGCATAGACCGATTCACTAGAGGATTCTTTCTCTACTGCAGGGCTTGGGGCTGGTATCTGCCCTCCATGAAGCACATAACTACAAGGAGGAGGGAGGACACCACACAAAATTGAGGTTCAGAGAATCTGAAAGAAGAACTTGGCGGGGGCTGGCTTTTGGGAAGGGGACCAAAAGTCTCTGAAGCCCTGATGCTGTGAATTTAGCTCCCAGCAGGCTCTAAGGAGCTCTGACACTGTGTGCCCTGCTGCTGGGAGTTAGGAATAGCACAGAATCAACACTTGGCCCTTGCCCTCACATTGCTTATAGGCCAGCTGTTTAAGCCAGACTGGCATTACTTCCTTTTTGCTATTATCGTTTATAGTGTTTCTTCATGGTAGAAAATACAGAAAGGAATACGGAAACAAAGCCAGAATCGCTCATACTCCTACAACTCAGAGAGAGCCACACTAACATTTTGTTTCCTTTCAAATTTGGTACTGTTTTCTAATTATCGCAATTCACACAAATTATCTCCTCATTGTTTCATTCAGTCCACAGCTATAGAGCTGAGTGCTGGTGTGTGCGGTTCAGATTCTCACTGCACTGAGAGTACCCAGAAGAACAAGTTCACTGGAGTTCAGAGCAGTTAGATGTGGGAGACTTGACTTGGGCAACCTGAATGGAGAAAGAGGGAATAAGGATGGCTTCCACAGAGCAGAAGGGCCTGCACCAGGAAGATTGCAGGTATTGTAGATATCTGGTTCTTTGACTTATTCAGCATTCATTCCTCACTTCTTTTTTTTCCTTTTTCTTTTTCTATTTTTTTTTTTTTTAAGATGGAGTCTCGCTCTGTCACCCAGGCTTGAGTGCAGTGGTGAGATCTCGTTTTACTGCAACCTCCACCTCCGGGGTTCAAGTGATTCTCGTGCCTCAGCCTCCCGAGTAGCTGGGAAGGCGCGCGCCACCAGGCCCGGCTAATTTTTGAATTTTTAGTAGAGACGGGGTTTCACCATATTGGCCAGGCTGGTCTTGAACTCCTGACCTCAGGTGACCCGCCCACTTCGGCCTCCGAAAGTGCTGGGATTAAAGGCGTGAGGTACCGTTCCGGCCTCATTCCCCACTTCTGAGAAGAGCACCTGGCTTTCCTTTGGAGGAGTCATTCCTTCCCCACCATCAGCCCTCAGCTCCTGCTTGGGTGCAGCTAACCCTACCCCTCGGTTCCGGGTGGTCACATGACCCAACTCTGGTCAATCCCTCCCACCAGTGATTGGCTCACAGCTGGGCACATGACTAGATCAGGCCAATCAAGACCAAGGAGACTCTTCCATCTGTGGGGCCTGCCTAGAAAGGGAAGCTCTCTCTCCCTTGGATTTGGAGCTATAAGGATGAAGCCTGGAGCTGCTGGTGGCTGCTTTTCTATCAGGAGCAGAGATAGGATACTGGGAAATAAAGCCAACACGGTAAAGGGAATAGCTGAGAGATGGAGGAAGTGTGACCACCCTGAGGGAAACCTTGGAGCTTCTCCAGCCAGTTGTATTGAAGTCCATGGCTTCTACGGATTTCCAGTTACGTAATCGAATCAATTGCCTTTTTTGGCTTAAGCCAGTTTCAGTTAACTTTCTGTCTTTTGCAACTGAAAGTTCAGACGTACTGTTTCCTAGAGTAATGGAAAAAATGGACTCAGAGGCAAGAAGGACTTTGCTCTGACATTAACCAGCTGTGTCCTTGGGTAAAATCACTTCATCTTCCAGATTCAATTCTCTAGAATGAAGGAAATAATACGTTCCTCTTGGGTGGCTGGAAGAATTGAATGACCTCCTGTGGCTGGCAGTGCTTTGTGAACGTGAAGGGAAATATAAATGCAAGGAGTTCTTATAAATGGCAGGGATAATTTTAGGAAAGAGGTTTCAGACGAGCTTAAAAGGATGGCGGGCTCCAAGGTAAACTCAGATGCTGTAGCAACCAGGTGGTGATGGAAGCCCGTGAAGTGGTGGCAGGTATAAGGAAGATCAGGGGCCTTTCTGGTCTACTCTTTCCTTTTCTCTTTGATACATTTGTGAGACAAAGGAATATTACTGTAAGAAAAATGGCAGCACAAACGTGATGATCACCATCAACTGACACTGGCTTTAGGATCAGAGACAATAGGGAGTGGTGGGGACTGTGGCAGACTGGACGGTGCATGTCCCATTGTAAGCAAGCAGGCTTCCTCAGCTCCAGCCAATCTATGCCACACAGTATGGCCAGATTTGCTAATTTTTCTTTTCTTTCTTTTTTTAATAGAAAAGTGGGAAATATCTTTTAATGTTTGAGTATTTTCTTAAAATTTTCCTTTTTTTTTTTTCTTTTTGAGGCAGAATCTTCCTCTGTTGCCCAGGCTGGAGTGCAGTGCCATGATCTCACCTCACTGCAACCTCTGCCTCCTGGGTTCAAGCGATTCTCCTGCCTCAGCCTCCCAAGTAGCTGGGACCACAGGCACACGCCACCACACCTGGCTAATTTTTTTGTGTTTTTGGTAGAGACGGGGTTTCACCATATTGGCCAGTCTGGGCTCAAACTCCTGACCTCAAGTGATCTGCCCGCCTTGGCCTCCCAAAGTACAAGGATTACAGGTGTGAGCTACCACACCTGGCCAGATTTAACATTTTTTTGACTTAACACAATAATATAATAAAGGAATATGGCTCCCTTATTAACATAAATATAGTTTTAAAATATTCTTTTCATGAAGTTAACTGTGTTTATTTAGCCATTTTCTTAGCTTTTGCCATCATGGTTCTTGGAGAATTTTTTCTGTAATTGCTGCAGTGAGCTTGGAGATCACAGATGTATATAATTTAAATATTACTTCCTCAGGTTTATTCTTAGAAGTAGTATTACCAAATCAAAAGTTCTCAACATTTCTCAGGGTACTGCAATTTTTACATTGCATATCAAAACTGTTGTTACTGAAATCTGCATTCCTTTCATCAGTTCACAGAAATTTGCAATCACAGACATCTTTAGATCTATGTCCAGCTGCGTTCATTTCACAAATTCAGAAATGAAGCCTAAAGATCTGAACCCAGAAGCCAGACCTCCAGACTGCCAGTTTCCTCCCCCATCCACTCTGATTTATTAAGCAGTTAGGCTGGCCCTTCCCGACCCTTCCTACACAGTGGCAGAGCTTTTGCTCCTCTACCCACTGGAATCTACACTGGTCCCAGCCCCTCATTCAACTCCCGTGGGACGCCAAGCAATACGGAGTTCAGAGTTTGAGAAGCACGGAAATCTCCTGAACCCCACCACGAGTCCACACTAGGCTGTGAGTCTACCACAGGGTCTCAAACCAGAAAGTGGAAAAAGTAATTTTTCAAGGCAGCCTGGAAATCCAGATTTTTATGTAAAATGCCTCAATTTTATTTATTTATTTTATTTTATTATTATTTTTTGAGATAGAGTCTCTCTCTGTCGCCCAGGCTAGAATGCAATGGCACAATCTCGGCTCACTACAACCTCCACCTCCCAGGTTCAAGTGATTTTCCTGCCTCAGCCACCCAAGTAGCTGGGACTACAGGCACATACCACCATGCCCTGCTAATTTTTATAATTTTAGAAGAGATGAAGTTTTACCATATTGTTCAGGCTGGTCTCGAACTCCTGACCTCAGGTGATCCACCCACCCTGGCCTCCCAAAGTGCTGGGATTACAGGCGTGAACCACTGCACCTGGCCAGAGACAGGGTTTCACCATGTTGGCCAGGCTGATCTTGAACTCCTGACCTCAGGTGATCTGCCTGCCTTGGCCTCCCAAAAATGCCTCGATTTTAAACGTTGGTTCTTTTTAAAAATACTCTATGAGCAAAGTACAGCTTATCTATCTAATTTAGCTAGTTTGTGGTCCCCTGTGTAGGTGCAGAGATGGATCTTGGGAGAATGAGAGGGTTGCTGGCAGGGAGATGTCCTTACAAAAAACAAGAAACAAGGCAGAGGGTTCACATCCTCTTCTGAAAACAAATGTGTAGCAATTCCATAAACTTTCCTATACATTAAATCCTCACATCAACCCTGTGAGTTAGGGCAGGTTAACTCCATCATGCAAATGGCGAAACCAAGGCCGAGACACCAGCTAACCGGTAGCCCTTCAAGTCTGTGCTCTTTACTTCCTCACTGATGGAACTCAAGTCAGAGCTGACTTTGAAGATCACTAAGAAGCTCAAGACAATGCAAGGAAAATGAACACTTTTGCTTAAAGAAGGCCAACCTGGCTTTGTTCCCCACTGCACCACTGGTAGTCTCCTAAAAAGTGCACCACTTTTTAGTCTCCTTGCCTTAAGGTGAATGTAACCAATGGGCACCACTTTGATGATGTAGCAGCCATGTAGTGCACTGCTTGCATCTCCCTCTAGAGAGTCTGCACGGCCGGGTGTAGTGGCTCATGACTATAATCCCAGCACTTTGGGAGGCTGAAATCACTTGAGGATCACTTAAGGTCAGGAGATCGAGACCAGCCTGGCCAACATGATGAAACCCTGGCTCTACTAAAAAATACAAAAATTAGCCAGGCGTGGTGGCATGCGTCTGTGGTCCCAGCTACTCAGGAGGCTGAGGCATGAGAATCACTTGAACCCAGGAGGTTGAGGCTGCAGTGAGCTGTGATCATGTCACTGCATTCCAGCCTGAGTGACAGAGTGAGACCTTGTCTTAAAAAAGAGAGAGAGTCTGCACGGAGAGCACAGTTGACTCACAGTCTTCATTCCCATTCCTCTGGATCCACCAAGTTCACGCCAAGGCCATATTTCCTCAGATGGCTCCTAGCCAATGACAGCACAGCGGGGGTGGTAGCACAGCCCCACTGCTGCTGACCTGAGATTCATCCTACCAGTGACTTTGTTCAGGAAGCCCTCATCAGTCCAGCCAAAACTTTCTGAGACCCGCATTGCTGTCTGCAGCTCCTCCTACTCACTCTTTCCTTCCCCATCTCTTTCCCCAGGTGTTAGCCCAGTATCCCAGTCTGAAGACATCCGCCCTTTATCTTTCACAGGGATTCCCTTGATAAATCCCCTGCAAGTCTGAGCCTGTCCTGGCATCTGCTTCCCAGAGGATCCAAATTAACACAGATAACTTCCATTTTGTAGGATGAGATAATGAAGTCTACAACCATCCAAACTCAAAATCATCTGTTGTCAAGGAAATACAGTTTCACATTGCAGTGGTAAGGACCATGGGCTTTGGGTAGACCAGGGTGCGAGTCCTACCCACCAGCGGTATGACCTTTAGGAAATGTCTTAGCCCGCCCTGACCCTCTATTTCTTCATCCGTGGAATCAGTGATTCTTAACTGGGAACAATTTTGTTTCCTCCGGGACAGTTTGCAATGTCTGGAGACTTTTTTGGTTGTCACAACTAGGGGGAGGGGAATGGTTGCAGCTGGCACCTAGTTGGGTAGAAGGCCAGGGACACTGCTAAATATCCTACAATGCACAGAGCAGCCCCTCCATGACAAAGATTATCCAGCCCAAAATATCCATAGTGCAGAGGTTGGAAAACTCTGTGTTAAATGGGGATGATAATAGTAAGCTAACTCAAAGAACTATTATGAGGACTCAATGGGATCATGTGTTCAATATCCCTCGCCTTCCTTGTAAACTCCACAAGGGCAGGAACCAGATGATGTAGATCAATGTTCTGTATCATCAATGACTGGATCATAGAAGGCGCAAAGTAAATTATTAATTGTTGAAATATTTATCAAATGAGTGCAAATCAACAAATGCTAATTGTCATCATCATCGTCACCATTGCCATCTTTCCAGCCCCTGGCTCAGTGCCTGAGGCGTAACAAGTCCTCAATCTTTGTTGAATGAATGCATGAGAAATGAAGGATTATTTACTCATTAACTACTAATCTGTGTGCTTTGGAGAGATATTGGAAACTCTTGAGAAATAGGCCTGGCCTTTTCCTTTTTATTTGCAACGAGGAATTTTGTTCGTCAAATAAATGACCTTAAAGGATTGAGACCGCTGCCAAGCCACAGAATCGGAGTCGAGAGGCCTGACTCAGAGTCACGGAGAGGTTAGGACACACATCTTGCAGGGCTTAGGCAAAAAAGGAAAATGGGCCAGGCTTTGTGCGAACTTGCTGTGAAACAAGAGCTGTTTTCAGGGCTCAGGGACACGCTCTGTCCCATGTTTAATTTCTTCCATCTGTCTGGTATCTGACCTCTGCTGCCCTTTAAGCCATTGCCACATATTGTCTGCACACGTTCCCATATAAGGTGATCTCTCTCTCTCTCTTTCTCTTCCCTCTCCTCTCCTCTCTCTCGCCCCTTCTCTCTCTCTCTCTCTCTCTTTTCCTCTCCCTCTCTCCGGGTAGCAACACTGACTTCCTCCACCCTGTTCACCCTCTCTCTGCCTTCCCTGGCAGACTCTGCTGTGAGGATGGATGGCTGGAGAGCAGGAAGGGGCAGGGGGCTGCCAAGGAATGTAACAGGTTTATTTTTGTTCAGGCTGCATTCTTTGCCCAGCCTGCACGCCCCAGCCACTTGGGAATGTCACATGCCGATAAGACAGTGGGGGTGACTGGGATCTGTGGCTCAAATCTGCAACACCCCAGGTGTGAGCCATCGTCACAGAGTCGGGGAACTAAGGGTGGGAGGGGCAGGGACTCTGAGGTCATGGGACTCACCTCTTCCCACTGCCCTGTGTCTGACTCCTAGAAAGACAAGTTTGGTCCTTCAGGGAAACAATTGCAGAAATTGAGATCCATAACCACCTAAGCCCATCTCTGGGCAAAATTCAACATCTACAGGAGAGTGGAGAAGAGCCAGGTGTCAGGGTGAAATTAACAGCTGTGTGACCTTGGGCAAGTTGCCTGACGTCTCTGACTCTCAGTTTCCTTCTTTGTCAAAATAGTATCAGTGAATCTGTTCTCTACTATATGGTGAAAATACACTCGCTGAGGGCAGGTATTATTGTCTATTTTGTTTCCTGTTGTTTCACCATCACCTCAAATAGTGCCTGGCACACAGTAGGTGCTCAAATATATGTTGAGTAAATTAAATGAGATAATGTTTTAAGTGCTCAGCACCCAAGAAATAAGAGCTGATTCAACAACACCCTACTCAATGACCACAGATATTTATTAAGCACCTCTTAACAGCCAGACCCTATTAGGTGCTGAGGACACAGGACTAATAGGACAGACAAGGCCCCTGCCCTCAGAGAACTTACATTTGAATGGCAGAGATCTATAATAAAATAAGCTAAGGTCAGAGAGTACTAAGGGCTATGAAAGAAATTTTTTTTTTTGAGACAGAGTTTCACTCTTGTTGCCCAGGCTGGAGTGTAATGGCGTGATCTCTGGCTCACTGCAACCTCCGCCTCCTGGGTTCAAGCAATTCTCCTGCCTCAGCCTCCCGAGCAGCTGGGATTACAGGCATGTGCCACCACACCCGGCTAATTTTGTATTTTTAGTAGAGACGGGGTTTCTCCATGTTGGTCAGGGTGGTCTTGAACTCCCAACCTCAGGTGATCCGCACGCCTTGGCCTCCCAAAGTGCTGGGATTACAGGCGTGAGCCACCGCCCTCGGCTGAAATAAATTTTTTAAAGGATATAGAAGTGTGTTTTTCCAGCCTTTTGACTATGACTCACAGCAAGAGATATGTTTATCATGTGAACCAATGTGCACACATGCATGTTTATTAAAAGGGAAAAAACAACTGTGGTGGACTGTCTGCACCAACATCTGCCAACAACTTCTCCCATTCATAGAATGCACATGTTGCTCCCCCATCAAGAGGCGGAGTTAAGGCTGGGCGTGGTGGCTCATGCCTATAATCCCAGCACTTTGGGAGGCTGAGGAGGGTGGATTACTTGAGGTTAGGAATTTGAGACCAGCCTGGCCAACATGGTGAAAGCCCTGTCTCTACTAAAAATACAAAAATTAGCCAGGTGTGGTGGCACATGCTTGTAATCCCAGCTACCTGGGAGGCTGAGGCAGGAGAATCTCTTGAACCTGGGAGGTAGAAGTTGCAGTGAGCTGAAATTGCACTACTGTACTCCAGCCTGGCTGACAGAGCAAGACTCCATCTCAGAAAGAAAAAGAAAAAGAAGTGGAGTCAAGACCCAGTGCAGAGGCTCACACCTATAAACCGAGCGGGAGGCCAAGGCTGGAGGATTGCTTGAGGCCAGGAGTTTGATACCCACCTGAGTAACATAGTGAACCTCCATCTCTACAAAAAAAAAAAAAAAGAGGTGGAGCCAGCTTCCCCTTCCCTGTTTTTGTTATTTGTTTGTTTTAGAGACAGAGTCTCAGTCACTCAGGCTGGAGTGCAGTGGTATGATCAAACTCATTGAAGCCTTGAACTCCTAGGCTCAAGTGATCCTCCTGAAACTGGCCCAACACTCCCATACACTGTTCTTTTGGATAAACATAGACATTGACCCTTCTGCTATTAAAGCTGTATTTGTTTTATCTGAGGACCTTCAGGCCTCTCAAAAACAAGTACTGAAGCACTGAAACTCACCAGATCAGGGCATCAGATGCCTTCCTGCCCCTCCCTAGTTCTTGTTTTCCCGCATGTTGTTACATTTCTTCCCCGCTATATAAACTCCTAATTTTAGTAGGCCAGGGAGTTGGATTTGAGACTGAGCTCCCATCACTTCAGCCGCAGCACCCAATTAAAGCCTTCTTCCTTGGCAATACTTGTCCTGTCAGTGATTGGCTTTCTGTGTGGCAAGCAGCAGGACCTAGTCTGAACCCCTGGTGTTTCGGTAACACTCCTGCCTCAGCCTCCCGAGTAGGTAGGACTACAGGCATGCAGCACCACGCCAGCTGATTTTTTCATTTTTTTGTAGAGTTGGGGTCTCACTATGTTGAGTTCAAACTCCTGGGCTCAAGCTGTCCTCCTGCCTCAGCTTCCCAAGGTACTGGGACTATAGGCATGAGCCACCACACCCAGCCTCTCCCTTCCCTTAAATCTGGGTGGCTCTTGTGATTTGCTTTGGGCAATAGGATGCAGCGGAAACAACTTTGTGCCTTTTCTGGGCTTCAGCCTTAAGGGGACTGGCAGCTTCCACTTTTGTGCTCTTTGTACCCAGAACCATGAAAGGAAGCTCAGGTCAGACAACTGAATGATGAGAGGCCACAGCAGAAGGAGAGCTTCCATGTGAAGAAGTGGCCACCAACACTAACATCCAGATCCAAGAGGGATGCCACCTTGGATGTTCTAGCTCCACACGGACCTCCAGCTGGATTCAGCCGTATGAGTGATCCCAGCAGATACCACATGGAGCAGAACCGCCCAGCTGAGCCCAGCTAACCCACAGACTTGTGGGAAAAAACGGTTGCATATCAATAAATTTGGAGTGGTTTATTAAGAAGCAAAAAATAGGCTGGGCGTGGTGGCTCATGCCTGTAATCCCAGCATTTTAGGAGGCCGAGGCAGGCAGATCATTTGAAGTCAGGAGTTCCAGACCAGCCTGGACAACATGGCGAAACCCCCATCTCTACTAAAAATACAAAAAAGTTAGCTGGGCATGGTGGCTTGTGCCTGTAATCCCAGCTACTCGGGAGGTTGAGGCAGGAGACTCGCTGAACCAGGGAGGTGGAGGCTGCAGTGATCTGAGATTGCACCACTGCACTCCAGCCTGGGCCACAGAGGGAAACTCCGTCTCAAAAAAAAAAAAAAAGTAAAAAAATTTCTGACCAGTAATATTTACCCTTATCCTTGTGTGATATTTTCTGTTTTATTTCATTTCATTTTTTAAAATGTTAATTGAGATCCACTAAATTGATTTCCATTCCCTCTAATAGGCCATGACCAACAGTCTGAAGAGCACAGTGATGGAGGGTGACTGGTGGGTTGGTTACTTTAAGTAAGAGGAACAGAAAAGACCTTGCTGGCTGGGCATGGTGTCCCATGCCTATAATCCCAGAGCTTTGGGAGGCCAAGGCAGGAGGATCATTTGAGCCCAAGAGTTTGAGACTAGCCTGGGCAACATAGCGGGACCATGTTTCTACAAAAAATTAAAAATTAGCTGGGCATGGTGGTGGGTGTAGTCTCAGCTACTCAGGAGGTTGAGGAGGATCACTTGAGTCCAGGAGGTCGAGGCTGCTGTGAGCCATGATCATGCCACTGCACTCCAGCTTGGACGAGACCCTGTCTCAAAAAAAAAAAAAAGAAAGAAAGAAAGAAAGAAGGAAAGAAAAGGGAGGAAAGAGAGAGAGGAAGGAAGGAAGGAAGGGAAGGACGGGAAGGAAGGGAATTTTTTTTTCCAAAAAAAAAAATATAATTGAGATGAGAGTCACATAACATAAAACCAACCATTTTAAAAGGAACAATTCCATGGTAATTAGTACATTAACATATATCGTACAACCACCTCTGTCTATTTCCAGAACATTTTCATCACCTCAAAAGGAAATGCTTTTTTTTTTTTTTTTTTTTTTTTTGAGACAGAGTGTTGCTCTGTCACCCAGGCTGGAGTGCAGTAGTGCGATCTGGGCTCACTGTAACCTCCACCTCCTGGGTTCAAGCGATTCTTCTGCCTCAGCCTCCCACGTAGCTGGGATTATGGGCCTGCACCACCGCACCTGGCTATTTTTTTGTACTTTTAGTAGAGACAGGGTTTTGCCATGTTGGCCAGGTTGGTCTTGAACTCCTGACCTCAAGTGATCTGCCCACCTTGGCCTCCCAAAATGCTGGGATTACAGGTGTGAGCCACTGTGCCCGGCCTCAAAAGGAAATTCTGTACCGATTAAGCACTTGCTTTGCATTCTCCCCTCTGCCTGGCCCCTGGCAACCACCAGTCCACATTCTGTCTCTAGGGATTTGCCTATTCTGAGTATTTCATATAACAGGAGTCATACAACAGGTGGCCTTTTGCATTTGGCTTGTTTTGCTCAGCACCATGTTTTTGAGGTTCATATATGCTATAGCATGGACCAGTACTTCATTTCTTTTTATGGCTGAATAATATTCTACTGTATGTATATACCACAGTTTGCTTATTCATTCACCCATTTGCCCATCATTTTGAGTCGATCATTTCATCTGTAGCACTCTCATAGACCTCGATTTGACGTCATCAGCCCCAGGAGGATGAGGTGGTCTTGGCAACATGAAAGACAAAGCCAGTTTGTGCCTTGCTGCTCTTGTCCCCTCCCACCAAACTTCTCCTGCATGATTCTCAGCTTCCTAATAGCCCAAAATGCAGCTCCACTGCCGGTTACCCTTAAATACTCCCCCTGAATTCTATAAATACACCAAACATTCAGCTGGGAAAAAAAGAAACTTGAAAGGCATCTGAAATGAAAATACACTTTTTTTCCCAGCATTGGCCAAGTGTTTTCTCTCCATCTTCCCCCTCTTTGATTTTGGGATAAGCGCTTGGATTTCAAACCATTAGCTATACCTGGGTGTGAGAAGAGCTTCCTTGGCAAAGCCCTTGTAGGCACAGAAGTCCAGGCACTGTGTTGATGTGGTCCCTCCCACACAGAAAATCCCTGTGCCTCCCACCTCAGCAGCCTGATTTATGGTTCTTTCGGTCTCTGCTGGGCCAGTTTGGAGCCAGTTTAGGAGGTTGATGAAAATGGCTTTGGAATCAGGCAGACCTATGTTTGAATCTTGGCTCAGCCAGCTACCAGCTCTGCGACCTTGGGCCTCTGTTAACTCTCTAGGTCTCAATTTCCTTAATCATAAAGTGGAAAAAAATAATACTGTGGCTGGGTGCGGTGGCTCACGCCTATAATCCCAGCCTCTTGGGAGGCCAAGGCGGGAGAATTGCTTGAGCCCAGGAGTTCAAGACCAGCTTGGGCAACGTAGTGAGACCCTGTCTCTAAAGAAAAATGCAAAAATTAGCCAGGCATGGTGGTTCTCGCTTGTAGTCCCAGCTACTCAGGAGGCTGAGGCAGGAGGATCTCTTGAGCCCAGGAGGTTGAGGCTGCAGTGAGCCATGATCACACCACTGCACTCCAGCCTGGGTGACAAAGTGAGACTGTCTAAAAAAAGAAAAACAAAAAACTGTCCTTGCAGACTTGTTGTGAAGATTAAATGAGATTATGTAGGTGCAGGCAGTGTGCCGAAATGAAATTAGGCCTAACTCACATAATGCCTGGAACTTCAGCTAGAAGAGAGAAGGGCAGCTTGGAAGACATGGGGCTGGATTCACTGACCCCACAAGGCCTGACTGCCCATCATTTTGATTGTGTAATTTTATCTATAAAGTCAGTCTGCCCCTCTGGATCCACATTGCTGTGGACTAAATTAAAAACATTTTTTTTTGAGACAGAGTCTCACTCTGTCACCCAGGCTGGAGTGCAGTGGTGCAATCTTGGCTCATTGCAACCTCCATCTCCTGGGCTCAAGCGATTTTCATGCCTCAGCCTCCCAAGTAGCTGGGATTACAGGCACATGCCACCACACCCCGCTAATTTTTGTATTTTAGTAGAAACAGGGTTTCACCACGTTGGCCAGGCTGGTCTTGAACTCCTTACCTCAAGTGATCTGCCCACCTCAGCATCCCAAAGTTCTGGGATTACAGATGTGAGCCACTGCGCCCAGCCCCACTGTTGCCATCTTCCTCCCCCTCTTTGTCCAGGGAGGTGCATCTGCATGGACGACCTCAGGGGAGCTCCCTTTCCCTTTGGCTCTCTGTTGGGTTTAGCTAGTGAGGAGCCAAGCAAGAAGAGATCAGAGGATAGGACAGTGGGATTGGGACTGGCTGCGTCAGAGGCTCTTGTTAGGCAACTGTCTCTGTAGGGCTGATCTGTCAGGCTTTTAGTGTTTGTCCTCTTCTCTTCCTGCTTCAGGCTTAGGGGCAGCAATGGCTGCCTTTGGTGCTGGTCTCTTGGTTTCCCTAAATGCTGTCCACACCTTTATAAATAGCCCTTTATTAAGCTATCCTCAATTGCCCAGAGTTTGCCATCTTTATCCTGCCAGGATGCTAACTAATACAGAAGTTATCAGTTTTAGTCCACGACTCAGATTTGCAGGAGGAAGGACATTGTTTTATAACCAACTGAAATCCAATTCTGAGCCCCCATTCTGCTAGGTTGGAGAGAAATGTAATCTTGTTTTGAGCATCCCCCCTCCCCCACCACACATCCTAGGGGATACCAAGTCCCGGGGCTCTTTTGCAGTGATGTAGCTTTGGGCAACACCTGCAGTCTTCTGTCAGTGGCCCACCCTAGTGACTGCTTGGTCACCCATCCTCCCAGGCTACAGGTCCTTTCAGGTCCAATAGCATTGATCCTTCCATGTCAGGCCTGAGACAAAGAAAGCTTTGGTCAGACTGGAAGGCACTGGACTTGTGGTGTGGCCTCCTTAGTGTATTTCTCCCTTCCCAGAAGCTGCTCTGGACTTATCAACTTGTGACCCTTCCCACTCTCCATAACATCTGTCTTTTCTCTTCTTACTCTTGTTTTGTCTCATTTTGTTTTGTTCTGTTTTGTGTTGTTTTGAGACAGGGTCTCCCTCTGTTGCCCAGGCTGAAGTGCAGTGGCACAATCCTGGCTCACTGCAGCCGCAACTTCCTAGGCTCAAGACATCCTCCAGCCTCAGCCTCCCCAGTAGCTGAGACTATAGGTGCACGCCACCACGCCTGGCTAACTTTTTATTTTTTATAGAGATAAGGGTCTCACTATGTTGCCCAGGCTGGTCTCGAACCCTTGGACTCAAGTGATCCTCCCACCTTGGTCTCCCAAAGTGCTGAAATTATAGGCCTCGACCTCCGCACCTGGCCCCATCTTACCCTTGAAGAAACCCCCCTCTCCACTCCCCGCCTGAGGACAACCAGTACAATTTCCCCTAAACACTTCAGTTCTTCACACGCCTACAGGGTCTGTAGGAAGTACAGATGTACTGGGCAAAGTACAGCTGGATTTTCAACCTGCAGAAGTCAAGACAATAAAAATTCTTTCAAGAGGACGGGAAACAGAAGGGGTACACACATAAATTAAAATTTGAATAAATTCTGACACATATTTGAAGTATTTAGCAAAGTTCCTGACATATAGTAAGCACTCAATAAGTGATGATATAATGATAATTTCAGCCCACTAAGAATGTTAGGTGCATCCTGGCTAGGCACGGTGGCTCACACCTGTAATCTCAGCACTTTGGGAGGCCAAGGTGGGCGGATCACTTGAGGTCAGGAGTTTGAGACCAGCCTGAGCAACATAGTGAGACCTCATCTCTAAAAAAAAAAAAAAAAAAAAAAAAAAAAAAAAAAAAAAAAAAAAAAATTAGCTGGATATGGTGGCGCCACCTGTAGTCCCAACTTTTCGGGAGGCTGAGGCCGGGAGGTACAGGCTGCAGTGAGTTATGATCACGCCACTGCACTCCAGCGTGGGTGACAGAGTGACATCGTGTCACTGAAAAAAAAAAAGTTAGATGCATCCTATATTTCAATCCATACTGATAACTAAGGAGTTAATATGAATTGCATATTATTTTGGCTATTCTACATTGCCCATTAATCTCATCAGCAATTTCCAGCCTTTGTGAACCATAGCACATTTATAAATACAAAATCCATTTTATAAAAGCCATCTGAGAAAAATATAGTACCAGGCACACATTTAAGAAGACCTCTGGAATCTCATCCATTTAAGTTGAGTATTTCACATATTATTTATCTTTTTACCTTTCAAGAAAACACATTCTGCTACTAAACATACCCACAAGATTAAATTGTCAGAACAGAGACAATTTAGGATATCTGCAAAATGCAATTCAGGTTTCCGTTCAAATTTAATTTCTTTCCTCTCCAAGTAACCTGGATGGCAAAGGCATTAAATGACAATTAATGGATAACAGAATAACCCTCTCCTGAATTTGTTTCTGCGTCTGGGTCATTTTTCCCAGTTTTAAAAGAATGAGATAAAGTGGGCAGCCTGCAGAATAGCCCCAGATGGGATAGCATCTTGAATCCTGGCACTCGCTGAATACTCGTGCAGAATCCAGAAATATGGTCAGGATGAAAGGTCTAAATTTAATACCAAAAACAGAAAATTGGCTTGGCTTCCCTGTACTCTGCACAGGAAAGTTCTTGTTTGGAAGTTCTGAAATGAGAAGGGATTGGAGACATTATATTCATGGCCATCCTCAGATGTTTGTGGGGGATCCGGAGAGGTCTGCTGGGTTATCCCAAGACCTCGTTTGGCCCACAGTGGAAGACCACATTGAAGAAAGATAATTCGTGGAAGGAAATCAGGGAGAAGGTTCTCATTGATACAGATGCTCTCTGCCACGAGTGCAGGCTCATTCCTTCCTCTTCCAGTTTTTCTTATGCAGCTTTCCAGATTTACCAGCCTTCCCTGACCACCTGGTCTTCCCTGATCTACTGGTCTTGTTTGCATAGCATCTCTATCTCTGATAAGAGGATCCAGCACTTCCTTTGGGTCTGACACACTTCAGACCAATGAGAGTGAGGCCTGGAAATTTGCTGGAACTATTGGATAAAAGTTCTACTTTTTTTCTTTTTCTTCTCTTTTTCTTTTTTTTTTATTTGAGACAGGATCTCACTCTCTCACCCAGGCTGGAATGCAGCAGTACGATCTCGGCTCACTGCAACCTCCGCCTCCTGGGTTCAGGCGATTCTCCTGCCTCAGCCTCCCAAGTAGCTGGGATTACAGGCACCTGCCACCATGCCCAGCTAATTTTTGTATTTTTTTTGTAGAGACAGGGTTTTACCATGTTGGCCAGGCTGGTCTCGAACTGCTGACCTCAAGTGATCCTCCTGCCTTGGCCTCTTCAAGCGCTGGGATTACAGGCATGAGCCATTGTGCCCAGCCTAAATGTCTCTTTCTAAGAAGCTGGATTTGTCAGCCTCTTTTTTTCACTTCTCAGCTTCCTCAGACCTTGGGGGTAGGTTTGCATAGGCCTGCTCACCTCAGAACAACTTCACAATTACATGAGATAAAACCTCTTCTCTTTATTTTTTATCTTATAACTAAACTGAGGCTTGAAAAATACACTTTACCAGGAGTAATTTTCCCCCCTCCGAATAATCGGACCAAAGGTTCAAAACTGTGGATACCCCTTATTATCTACGCAGTTAAATAAGGAGATAAGAAGGGGCAGCTTCAAGTCTTTCTCACCTCCTCCTCACCTTGCCTCACCCTCTCCTCCAGTGGAAGATGGTGAACATTTGAAGCCCATCCATGTAAGCAGCATCTTCTTATCAGATGGCTTCTGGTGAGAAACAGATTGGGAATTCTAGTGCTCTGGTAGCAAGGGATGAGTAGGTTTCAGTAACAGGTCCGTTATAACCAAAAACTACTAAAGGCTCCACATCTTGGGTCCTGTAATCTACAACCATGGGTACCCAACAGGCCAAAAATTAACAAAAATTGAAAGGAAGAGACACTGTAAGAATGAATCCTCTCTCCCGTCCTGCTGATGTATATACCCTGTCACCTGACCTAGGCAATGGAATCCTTATTCATAAGGGGGCGAAAGTGTGTATACAAATGTTCATAGCAGATTATTCATAGTAGCAAAAAAGTGGAACCAACTCAAATGTTCAGGAATAGAAAATGCATAAAGAAAATGTGGTCTATCCATAGAATGGAATTATTTGGCAATAAAAGGGAATGACGGGCTGGGCATGGTGGCTCACACCTGTAATCCCAGCACTTTGGGAGGCTGAGGTGGGTGGATCACTTGAAGCTAGGAGTTCAAGACCAGCCTGGTCAACGTGGCAAAACCCCGTATCAACTAAAAATACAAAAAGTTAGCCAGGCGTGGTGGCGCACACCTGTAGTCCCAGCTACTCAGGAGGCTGAGGCAGGAGAATCGCTTGAACTCGGGAGGTTTGAACCCAGGAGGCAGTGGTTGCAGTGAGCCAAGATCATGCCACTGCACTCCAGCCTGGGAGACAGAGGGAGACTCCACCTTAAAAAACAACAACAACAACAACAACAAAAAACAAAAAAAAACGGGAATGATGTATTGATCCATTTTACTACATGGATGAACCTTAAAAACATTATATACTAAGCAAAAGAAGTCAGACACAAAAGATCACATTTTGTGTGATTTCATTTATATGAAATGTCCAGAAAAGGCCAATCCATAGAGATGGAAAATAAATTAGTGGTTGCCTGGGGCTGTGAAGTGGGGAGATTTTCATTGTGAGGGTGATGGCTGAAGGGTACAGGGTTTCTTTTTGGTGTAATAAAAATGTCCTGGGATTAGATAGTGGTGATGATTGCATAACTTTGTGAATATGCTAAAAGCCATTGAATTGTACACTTTTTTTTTTTTTTTTGAGGCGGAGTCTCACTCTGTTTCCCAGGCTTGAGTGCAGTGATGTGATCTCGGCTCACTGCAACCTCTGCCTCCTGGGCTCAAGCGATTCTCCTGTCTCAGCTTCTTGAGTATCTGGGATTACAGATGCCCACCACCATGTCTGGCTAATTTTTTTTTTTTTTTTTTTTTTTTTTGGTATTTTTAGTAGAGACGGGATTTCCGCATATTGGCCAGGGTGGTCTCGAACTCCTGGCCTCAGGTGATCTGCCCGCCTCAGCCTCCCAAAGTGCTGGGATTACAGGCGTGAGCCACCATGCCCAGCCTGAATTGTACACTTTAAATGGGTGAATTGTATGTATGTGAATTATATCTTAATAGAGCTGTTTCAAAAAGAGAGTAAGGAAGGAGTGGGAAGCTTTCAGAAAGGCTGTCACATATGGCTGGAACTTCCCTCCCTCTATTAAAAATGTCAAATATAGTTCAGCCAAAAGGCATTGTTGGGAGCTTACAGAGAAGACTCAACATAGCATCTAAGGAGGAAAAAAAAAGGCTTCACGGGTAGCTCAGCTGGGAGGAGATGAGCAATGCCTCTGTTGTTGTGAAATTGTTGCTGACAATTCCCTCTTAGACTCTTCAACGAATCCACCCAAGGTTTTATGTTAAATGAATCAGGCGGCTGGGCACGGTGGCTCACACCTGTAATCCCAGCACTTTAGGAGGCTGAGACAGGAGAATTGCTTGAGCCCAGGAGGCGGAGGCTGCAGTGAGCCGAGATTGCGCCATTACACTCCAGCCTGGGTGACAAAGTGAGACTCCATCTCCAAACACAAACACACACACACACGTGCACGCGCACACACACACACACAGAATCAGGGGGTGGTAGCTAATCTTCCTTTGGCCTCGGGGACCCAATATATGCAGTTCTCTTTTTTACTGTAAGTCGGAACATAAATTTTTCAATATACAGATTCCAGGAAGCATGCTGACTGGCTTCAAGTTCTTCCCCGTGTTCCAGAGCAACCATATTAAGCATAAAATCTATTCAAGTTTGAGTCCAAAGAGTGGATCCTCTTGCTTATTTGAATTTATACAGGATTGCAGTCTCATAACTGAAAGGTATAGTGTTTGTAGACCAGGGGCAACAGAGAGAGGAGGAACTAAAAGCTATTAGATAAACCACTCCTATTTAGGATTTCTATAGCCTATACCCATAAACCCTATAGAAGGTGCAAATCTAACCATCTTTTTTTTTCTTTTTTCTTTTTTCTTTTCTTTACTTTTTCTTTTTTTCTTTTCTTGAGACAGAGTCTCACTCTGTTGCCCAGGCTGGAGTGCAATGTCGTGATCTTGGCTCACTGCAACCTCTGCCTCCCAAGTTCAAGTGATTCTCCTGCCTCAGCCTCCCACGTAGCTGGGATTACAGGCATGCACCACCGCACCCAGTTAATTTTTGTATTTTTGATAGAGATGAGGTTTCACCTTGTTGGCCAGGCTGGTCTTGAACTCCTGACCTCAAGTGATCGGCCCATCTCAGCCTCCCAAAGTGCTGGGATTACAGGCATGAGCCATTGTGTCTGGCAAACCATCTTATTTTTAAAGTTTTATTCAAAAAATTCTTTTACTTCTTTTTTTTTCTTTTTTCTTTTCTTTTTTTAAAGATGGGGTCTCACTATGTTGCTCAGGCTGGACTTGAACTCCTGGGCTAAGGCTATCCTCCCACCTCAGCCTCCCAAAGTGCTGAGATTACAGGCATGAGCCACCATGTACATGCCTCATTTTTTTAAAAAGAAAAAACATAAATGTCTTCAGTGCTTCCCAATGTTGGGCACTGTTGTAATCACTTTACCTGTATCAACTCCCTTAATCCTCATGTCAACCCTATTGAGGAAGGTTTTATTATAGCCACGTTTTACAGATGAGGAAAGTTTAGCAAGATAAAGGGTACACAATGGCAGATGCAGAATTCAAACCCAGGTAGCCAGGGATGTCTCCTAACACACCCAACAGGATCAATGAATTATATAATCCCTTCTACAAATCTTGTATTGTTTCTGTCAGTATTATGTAAGTTATTTAATTCTTTGAGGTTTTGAGTGTTGCTTCCCCTAATTGGTTGTGGGGTGGGGCCAGTTTTAGTTTCTCTCCAGGAGCCCTACAGGGTACCTACGCTTGATATTTCAACAGTCAGAGGGCAGCCAACAAAGGGACTGGTCTGGGAATGTTGTGTTCGCTCTGCCCAAAACACTCTCCCTTTTCCTGTTTGGCTAATTTTTACTGATCCTTTTTAAGAGATGGGGGTCTCCTTCTGTTGCCCAGACTGGAGTGGAATGGTGCCACCCCTGACCAATTTTTGCTTTTAATTTTTTGTAGAGAAAAGGTCTTGCTCTGTTACCCAGGCTGATCCTGAACTCCTGGGCTCAAAGTTATCTTGTTGCCTTGGCCTCTAAAAGTGCTGAGATTACAGGCGTGAGCCACGGTGCCAGAACTAATTTTTACTGATCCTTAAACATCACTCCATTTGACAGAAACTTTCCTGATGGTATGGCCCCTTTGGCACCACCCTCTCCAAATAAACTTGAGGCCCTTAATCTGGGCTCCTGATCATTGGCTTCTCTTGTTACAGCATTTATCTCAATTGTATTGGTGTTGCCCCTTTAATAATCTCTGCCGGCACTAGACTGTCAGCTCCATCAGGGCAGGGGCCAGGTAAGTCCTGCCCTTCTGCATTTCCAGCAGCCTGTACAGTACAGGGCATATAGGAAATGCCTAATACGTAATCTGTTATTTTTTGTTGTGGTAAGTCTGATGCTAAAGCTATAGTTGGTTTCTCCTATGCTGTTTGAGCAGGCAACTAAGTTTTCAAGGTATCAATAATTTGATTTTTTTTCCCTCTCTTTCTTTCATTGCCAGCTGATATCACTAAGTATCGTGGTCTCTAGTCTAATAGGGGTTGGTTCAAAATACCATTTGCCAACTAAGGTCTCCCACAAACCAGCTAGTGCAAATTCCAGTAGATTTTTAAACCTCATCAGGGACTGGGCACAAAGATCTCCCTGCCTCCTGCATGGGATGTGAACTCCATGAAGACCACAAGGAGGATTTAATTTATTTCTGCAGTCACCTAAAGAGAGCCCACTCAGAAGCCAAAGGAACATTAGGACACTTAGTTCTCCCACACCCCCTTTCAGGCTCTCAGCATACTCAAAACGTATTGGGTTTAAAAAAATTTAATTCCCAGTACAGGCAATGTGGCCCAGTAATGTGACACAGAAGCTGAAATCTCTATGATGAATGTGTCTTCTTTTAATCCTGCCAGAGCCTCACTACAATTGTTCCTATGCATAACCTAATTTGGAGATACTTATGTCAAAAACCTAAATTTGAAGCACAGGCCAAATGCTTGCTCATCCCAACCACCCTACCACCCAGCCCTGCCTCAAAAACAAACAAAAATCATCACCCACGTTTGGCGCATGAATGCATGCATGCATGAATGAATGAATGAATGAATGAAACATCACACGCATTTAACATAGGTTAATCATGCAGAGAGTATTTTGTAAACTGCGAAGTGCAGGACTTTCGGGAAGCTTATTGTAGCGCGTCTAGGTCGGAGTAACAGTCCCAAATGCCCTCGGCTGTCTGCAGTGGCTCAACACGTGGGCCCGCTTTGCAAGTAAGCTCGGCGCCCGTCCGCCCCGTCCGTCCCGCCCCGCCCCGTCCGTCCCGCCCCGCCCCGTCCGTCCCGCCCCGCCCCGTCCGTCCCGCCCCGCCCCGTCCGTCCCGCCCCGCCCCGTCCGCTCCGCCCCGCCCCGCCCCGTCCGCTCCGCCCCGCGCCCGTCCACCCCGCCCCGGCCCGGCCCCGCCCCCCCAGCTCGTGCGCGCGCGCGCGGGAGAGCGGCCGCTCCCCCGGAAGTGACGTAACTCCACGGCCTAGCAACCGTTGCCAAGGAGCTCGACTCTGGGAGCGGTCTAGAGCCCGGGCGCCTCCTGGGGGGTGGGGAAACGGTTTCGTGAGGAGAATTTGAGGTAACCTCGCCAACTCGCGGTCGGAAGCTCCTCTGAACCCCGAAATAGGAGAGAGCTCCCGTCCTCTCTCGGTCCTGATGCAGCACCTCGCAAGTGGAAGGGGTCGTCGCGGTTAAGCCCCCGGATAGGGGAATCGGGCCCCTGCTGGGATTCGAGCGGATCCAGGCCGCTCCCTGGCGGGATGAACTGTCGAGGGGCCCAGGGCCGCCCCCGCTAGAGGCCCGGTCGGGTGTGGGGTCCCCTGTCCCCTGTCCCGAGCCCGGGGAGGGAGACACTATTTCTGGTACTCCCAGGAGGCTGCGGGTCGATGCTCGTGCCAGCCTGGGACCCAGGCAGCACGGTTTCTGTCCCAAATTGTGCCAGAGAACACGCACGTCCTGGTTTTCATTGTTCCCCGCCCCCTGCGACTCGTTTGTGGGTGAGTGCTTGGGAATTAGCGCGGCGACTTCGCGCTAGAAGAGGGACAGTAATTGCTTTTGCTAATTTTAGAGCGCAGAGCCCGCTGGGCACAGACAGCCTTCCTGTTCAGTACATCTTTGTCCTTATCGACTGACCATTTTTGCAGGCTGGTGGCGACTTGGGGGGAACCCAACTGGTTTATTTTGCCTTCCTGGAAACGTTGTACTAGTTTATCCAGCTTTTTTTTTAAGGGAAAAAAGAATAGACCTATAGATAATTTCTAAATCATTTAAAATGAAATACATATTTCTGCACGCAAAGGTTATGACGTGGACTTTTACTTAAAATACTTTAAACAATGGAAAACTTGCACTTCCAATATGGATTTAAAAAAAAAAACTTACGTAAAGGTTTTCCTTTTATAGCTTAAAGGAAACCTCAGATTTATTATAAGCCATGGTGGTTATCCTTCCTATCCTCTTTTGACTTATTTCTTAGCAGTAATAATTTGTGCATAATTTTTCATCATTGTGGAGAAATTATCTTTTTTATTTTATTTTTTCTGTTGAGACGGAGTCTCTCTCTGTCCCCCAGGCTGGAGTGCAGTGGCGCGATCTCGGCTCACTGCAACCTCCGCCTCCCGGGTTCAAGCCATTCTCCTGCCTCAGCCTCCCAAGTAGCTGGGACTACCGGCGCCCGCCACCACACCTGGCTAATTTTTGTATTTTTAGTAGAGACCGGGTTTCACCATGTTGGCCAGGCTGGCCTCGAACTCCTGACCTCAAGTGATCTGCCTGCCTCGGCCTCTCAAAGTACTGGGGTTACAGGAGAGAACGACAGCTCTTGGCAGCAACTCATTGCTTAATTCATTTTTAATCCTTAAAGCATTTACCTAGGTAAAGCTGTTTCAGCAGTTAAGAAATCAGATACTCAGTTTTTTAAAAAGTTATGATCTTTCTCACTGCCAGCCTGATTTCCTTTAGATTTAGGCTTATGTTGTACTTGTGCCTGTGAACAAGTTCATTCAATCTAGTGGAAGGAATCACTGTTTTAGACACAATGGATGTTCAAAAATGGAATTGGACACAGATACGGAATTTACAGTTTAGCAGGGAAGAGAAGATGCGTACCTAAAGAACTAGCACAAGATCGGCCAGGCGCGGTGGCTCACGCCTGTAATTCCAGCACTTTGGGAGGCCAAGGCGGGCGGATCACGAGGTCAGGAGATCCAGACCATCCTGGCTAACACGGTGAAACCCCGTCTCTACTAAAAATACAAAAAATTAGCCAGGCGTGCTGGCAGGCGCCTGTAGTCCCAGCTACTTGGGAGGCTGAGGGAGGAGAGTGGCGTGAACCTGGGAGGCGGAGCTTGCAGTGAGCCAAGATCGCGCCACTGCACTCCAGCCTGGGCGACAGAGCGAGACTCCGTCTCAAAAAAAAAAAAAAAAAAAAAAGCACAAGATCAAAAGTAGTGCTAGGAGAGAAGCACAGATAAAGTGTGGTCAGCTATGAAGGACAGGTGTTGGCACTGCTGCAGAACCTGGAGGATAGCTTGAGAAAGGTTTCCTGGGGGAACTGGCATTTGGTGGGCATGGCTTGAAAGATGGTTGGGGGGGTTTGTGCCTCTTGAGATGAAGGAGGGGTGCGCAGTCATTTTAGGCAGAGAAAGCAACATTAACTAAAGGCAGAGTGATAGAAAAACTAAGGAGCAGTGACTGTTTCAATAGGCTGAAGTTTGAAGGGGTAGAAAGATGACAATTTGGAAATAAAGTTGGAAAGGGATAAGTTGTGCCAGATCATAAAGAGTCTGGAAATCCAAGAAGTTTGAGCTGTATTTTGTGCGCAATAAGGAGCGTACAGATGATTTGGAATGGGGAGAAGTGGAGACCAGAGAACAGGAGGCTGTGGCCTCATTGAAGGCCAAAGGAAATGAAGGCCTGAATTACTGTAGGGCGGCAGAGTGGATGCCTACCGGCCACACCAATAACAGAAATGGAAGAAGGGTACTTGAATTGTGCAGCCTCTACTCAGCTGCAGTTGGTTGTGGGCATGCACAAACGTGGGCCCACGGTTGCCAGATCTGATTTTCAAGAGAAACTGGAAATATAGATTTTAAAGTAAAAAATCTCTCAATGTTTTTTGGGAGATTTGGGAGAAACATCTGTTAGGCTTGCAGTCAGGCTCCTAAAATTTAGGAGCATGTTTAATTCCTGGGTAGAAATTATGCACCGGCATGGAAGAGATGTTAATGTAGGGAGGATTTATTATTCATTTGTCCACATTAACTCAGATGATTACTGTTACACCAGATGCATATACAAAGCATTTGATGTTAAAATTAACAGTATATACTGCAGTTTTCATAGTAAAGCCATTATACTTGGATTTCTTTCAACAAAATAACCCTTTTCACAGCATTTTGTATGCCGTGTAAAATTATACTTTTCATGCCTACGTTGTATGAACTTAATTCTGGTTTTTACCCAGGACTTTTGTTGCCAGTATTAAGGATTTTTTTTTCTATTTTTACTCTTTAGTTAAAATTATAAGACCTAATTATGAGTGATCAAATTAAATTCATTATGGACAGTCTCAATAAGGAGCCCTTTAGGAAGAACTATAATTTAATCACGTTTGATTCCTTGGAGCCAATGCAACTATTACAAGTTCTCAGTGATGTTCTGGCTGAGATTGACCCAAAGGTAAGAGTTTTCTCTTTCTTTTTGATGGGTAGCAGAAAGCCAATTTCTCCCTCTAAATAGCTGTGAGTCTTGGGCACATTATTTAACCTCTCTGAGCTTTATTTTCCATGTCTGTAAAGTAATAGTAAATAATGCATAACATTTCTCTGCTAGCTCAAAAATAAATTATCTATTGGTACCTTATTTTGAAATTATTTCTCCACTTCCAGACATAAATAGGTTTGGTTAGGGAATGAAAATTCTTTTACAAAAGGTTTTATTGTATTGCAAGTTAGTTCATGTCTCTCATACACTGGTCCATTCCACTGGATACTTTTTTTGAAGGTTAACATTCCTAATATGAATCTTGATCTGACTTGGGTGTACCCTCACTTGGAATCTGGGGGCCTCCATCCTTAATCTGTTTTGTGAAGAGACCATTGTGCTGTTAAGCTCTAGCAGAACAATTTTGTCAGTGAGTTTAAATGTTGTCCTTTGTTACATATACAACAATAACATGTTTTTTTCAATTTCTTTGTTAGCAACTTGTGGATGTCAGAGAGGAGATGCCAGAGCAGACAGCCAAACGAATGTTGAGCCTTCTTGGTATTCTTAAGTACAAACCTTCAGGAAATGCCACAGATATGTAAGAATCTGATCACGTATTGAGTTTTTAAAATTATGCTTTAATATCCAAACCTTCATATACTGCAATCAATCTTTTTAGGTAATACCTGGTTTCCCTCATTTGATGGCCTGAGAACATCACTGAGTTTCAAAATAATCTTAAACCTTCTATAAACAAACTCAGAAGTCTTAAGAGGGTCAGTTCTTTGCCTTAATCAAACTGTCTGGTAAATCCATTATACCATTTTATCCTTTATCTGCCATCCTGGATAAAAACAGCTTAAACACAACTTCCTTGGATATGCCAATGATTATTGAGGGCCAAATTTTTCTAATTTTCTAACTAATGTACAGACTGACTTTAGAATAGCCTTGGGGCCAGGCATGGTAGCTCACGCCTCTAATCCTAACACTTTGAGATGCCAAGGTGAGAGGATCGCTTGAGCTCAGGAGTTTGAGACCAGCCAGGGCAACATGGCGAAACGCTGCCTCTACAAAAAATACAACAACAAAAAATCAGCTGGGCATGGTGGTTGGTGCCTCTAGTCCCAGCTACTTGGGAGGCTAAGGTGGGAGGTTCACCTGAGCCAGGAGGTTAAGGCTTTGGTGAGCTGCGTTGTGCTCAAGCCTGGGCAATAAAGTGAGACCCTGTCTCAAAAAAAAAAAAAAAAAAAAAAGATTCCTTGGGTTTATCTTTTTAAAAAAGTTATAGAAAGCAATTTGGACACTGTAAATCAGATTTTGAGAAAATGCTGTCTCTCTTCAAAGTTTACCGTTAAGTGCGTGTGTGTTTGTCTATGTGTGTTTCTCTCTTAGGAGTACTTTTCGTCAGGGTTTGGTGATTGGAAGTAAACCTGTAATTTACCCAGTGCTCCACTGGCTTCTTCAGAGGACTAATGAACTGAAGAAAAGAGCATATTTAGCTCGTTTTTTAATAAAACTTGAGGTACCAAGTGAGTTTCTTCAGGATGAAACTGTGGCTGACACCAATAAACAGGTAAACAATACATAAATGGTACATTGAAACTGTAATGGATTTCAAGGTGTATATATTCAAATACATGTTACTCTTTTTTTATTTGCTGTCTTTGTAGTTCCAAGTGGCACAAGAAGATAAAACTGTATCGGCTAATGTTCAACTATGGCCACATCTCAAGATAATGGCTTTTGCACACAAATACTGTTTTAGTGATAGGAGTATGTGAATAGAAAAAAAAAAAACCTGATACTAAGATTTTAGAATAATTTATTACTTAGCAATTGTGGGTAAATAGAATCCTGGGTTAAGTCTGCACAGCACTTTGTTCATCAGTAAGGTGACTACATAGTTTTTTATCCAAATTTGAGAGAAACAGACTATCATAACATTTAAACACCAAGACAAATGGTTTAAATTGACACTATCCCAGGCAAATTGGGACATGTGAGGTCCTGGAAAGAAGCAGGCAAAGAACCTAGGCTTGCAGTCTCAAAGCACTTCCCAATCAGACAAAGGGTAGAGATAGATTCCGGAGTTTGAAATCTCAGTGCACCTTTCTTGCCAGGGTTTTGGAGTAACATTGGGCTCTGGCATAAGGTCTTAAAGCTCTTTAGTACTGAGGATTCTGGCTGGTCTGGCTTCTGATCCTGAGATCCCTAAGCACATTGCTGGTCAAAGACTGGAGAGAAAGAAACTAGACTCAGATTTAAAAGGACTTTGATTTTTTTTTTTTTTTAAAGTGCTTCTGTTTAGTGTTTCACACTTTTATTCCACAGCACTTACATAGACTGATTTGTGCCAAATTGTTGTGAATAGTTTGTCAATCTGTCTTTCCCAATAAATTCTGAGGCCCATAGAGACAGGTGCCATGTCTTATCCATCTTTATTTTCTTCCAGATTTTGTATAGTCACTTCTAATGTTAGCTCAATATTTGGATTGAATCACAGTAACCAACTGAATATTTTTATTTTTATCCATATATTTTGCTATTTGGGGTAGACATGGCAGTAACTCAAAATAGAGTCAATATTGATCTCTTAAGACAGTATTTATGCAAATAATTATGTCAGATGTCACAGTAGATGCCATGGGAGAAGCACAGCAGAATGAGACCACCTGTCCTTACCTTTGAATATTTTACACAATGTGGGAAATAGAGAAGTGTAAATGTGTACTTTCTCCTTCCTAGGCTCCCACCATCAATAAATCTGATAAAAATTAATTTATCTAGAGGACATTGATTAAGTCTTTTTTTTTTTTTCCGAGACAGAGTCTTGCTCTGTTGCCCAGGCTGGATGGAGTGCAGTGGTGCAATCTCGGCTCACTGAAACCTCTGCCTCCTGGGTTCAAGTGATTCTCCTGCCTCAGCCTCCTTAGTAGCTGGGATTACAGGTGCCCACCACCACACCCAGCTAATTTTTGTATTTTTAGCAGAGATGGGGTTTCATGATGTTGGCCAGGCTGGTCTCGAACTCCTGACCTCATGATCTGCCCACCTCGGGTTCCAAAGTGCTGGGATTACAGGTGTGAGCCACGGTGCCCGACCTCATTAAGTCTTTGCTAAATATGCTCGGCTAGTTAATGAAAGAATTAATGGTAATAAAGACATACTTGTTCTTGAAGCATATCTGACAGGTATCTCTCTCTCTCTATATATATATATATGTATATACATATACATATATATATAAAATGAGAAACAGATATACACACATACAATGATTTACAATATATAATGATTTACACATTTAGCCAGTCATTTCAGGAATCCTAATAAAAATACATATTATCTTTTGGAATGAAGGGTCTTATAATTAATAATTTATAGATTTAAGATATGATCAATCAAGAAAAATATTATTCTGTCATTCCCCATCAAAATAACTTTTTGGCCAGGCACAGTGTCTCATGCCTTTAATCCTAGCACTTTGGGAGGCCAAGGTGGGCAGATTGCTTGAGCTCAGGAGTTCGAGACCAGCCTGGGCAACATGGTGAAACCCATCTCTACAAAAAATAAAAAAATTAGCCCAGCATGGTGACGTAAGCTTGTAGTCCCAATTACTTGGGAAGCTGAGGTGGGAGGATCACCTAAGCCCAGGGAGGTCGAGGCTGCAATGAGCTGTGATCGCACCACTGCACTCCAGCCAGGGTGACAGAGTGAAACCCTGTCTCAAAAACAACAACAAAAAACTATTTTAAAAAATTTTTAGGTAACAGGATTTTTTTCATTCATTCAATTACTTTTTTTTTGTTTGAGACAGAGTCTCGCTTTGTCACCCAGGCTGGAGTGCAGTGGTGTGATCTCGGCTCACTGCAACCTCCACTTCCCAGGTTCAAGCAATTCTCCTGCCTCAAGCTCCTGAGTAGCTGGGATTATAGGTGTGCGCCACTGTGCCCAGCTAATTTTTTGTATTTTTAGTAGAGACAGGGTTTCACCGTGTTGGCCAGGCTGGTCTCGAACTCCTGACCTCAAATGATCCATCTGCCTCAGCATCCCAAAGTGCTAGGATTACAGGTGTGAGCCACCTCACCTGGCCCATTCAACTACTTTATATTAAACACCTCCATGGGTTATGCACTGTGCTAGGCCCCAGGGATACAAGGGTGTACACAATGAATATGATTCTTTTCCTCTTGGCTCTCACTATATGATGGAGGGAGACAGACAGAAAATTATAATAGTCAGTTATAATTGTACATGATATCTACTCTGATAGGATAGATAAAGGGCCAGAGAAGGCTTCTCTGAGAATAGTAGAATCTATGTGAAGACTTGAAGGATGAAAAGGAGTTGCTTAAGTTATGGGTGAGGGAGTCATAGATGTATAAGCTGGACGCGAGAGCATGGAATGTGCAGGAACTCAGACATCAACATAGCTAGAGTGTAGAGTGTGAAGCAGGAAAGTAACCAGAAATGAAGATAGAGAAGTATTTAGTGTTAAGATGGTAGAGATGTACTTTTTTGTACCCTATATAAATGTATAAGGATGTGTTTTTGTGTTTTTAATGCTGTTCTTACAATGACTTAAGTAATCGCTGTAAGTTAATACATAACCTGATTAAGAAAACTCTATGGCTAGGCACGGTGGCTCACGCCTGTAATCCCAGTACTTTGGGAGGCCAAAGCGGATGGATCATGAGGTCAGGAGTTCGAGACCAGCCTGAACATGGTGAAACCCCGTCTCTACTAAAAATACAAAAATTAGCCGGGCGTGGTGGCGCGCGCATGTAATCCCAGGTACTCAGGAGGCTGACGCAGGAGAATCTCTTGAATCTGGGAGGCGGAAGTTGTAGTGAGCCGAGATCGTGCCACTGCACTCCAGGCTGGGCGACAGAGCAAGAGTCTGTCTCAAAAAAAAAAAAAAAGAAGGAAAGAAAACTCTACTGGATCTAGTTATTAGTTTATAATTTCTTAACTTATTCTTCTAGTATGAAGAGTTAATGGAAGCCTTTAAAACTTTGCATAAAGAATATGAGCAGCTCAAGATATCTGGATTTTCCACAGCAGAAATAAGAAAGGTAAAGGAAAGAAAACATAGTAACAATTTTTTTGGGGTTTGAATAATATTGGATTTAGCATTTTATTAATTCAGTATGAGTCTTAAGACTATATGGAGACTAGTGATAGCAAATGGCACATTTTACTTTGTGGGGGGACCTTTGGTAGTTCCTTACTGATGAAATTGATGAGACTGGGGTAAATTCACAATGAGTAGTTACTTACAGTACGGAAGAAGAGTGATATATGTCCATCTACTATTCCTCCATTATGTCCTGTAAGTAAACCAGAATAATGACAAGAACCTAGAGTCTATATTTTAATTTCATTCATTATTACTAAAGCTTTCTCTCTCTCTTTTTTTTTTTTTGAGACAGGGTCTCACTCTGTCATCCAGACTGGAGTACAGTGGTGTGATCACAGCTCACTACAGTCTCGACATCCCAGGTTCAAATGATCCACATGCCTGAGCCTCCTGAGTAGCTGGGACTACAGGCATGCACCACCATGCCCAGCTAATTTTTGTATTTTTTTGTAGAGATGGGATTTTGCCATGTTGCCCGGGTTGGTCTTGACCTCCTGGGCTGAAGCTATCCTCCCACCTTGGCCTCTCAAAGTACTGGGATTATAGGCATGAGCCACTGCTGCACCTAGCCTTTATTTCTTGTTTAATCATATTTTCTAAATTTTCTACAAAGCATATGTTCAAGAATACTTTAGTAGGCCAGGCATGGTAGCTCATGCCTGTAATCCAAACACTTTGGGTGGCCGAGGCTGGAGGATCATTTGAGCCCAAGAGTTTGAGACCAGCCTGGGCATGATGGCAAGATTCTGTCTCCAGAAAAAAAAAAAAAACAAATTAGCCAGGCATGGTGGTGCACGCCTGTAGTCCCAGCTACTCAGGAAGCTGAGGCAGGAGGATCACTTGAGCCTGGGAGTTCAAGGCTGCAGTGAGCTGTGATCATACCACTGCACTCTAGCTGGGTGACAGAGTGAGAACTTGTCTCAAAAAAAAAGAAAAGAAAAAATAATTCACTCATAATCTCGTTCTCCAGAGACAACTATGGTTGACATTTTGATAAATATATTTAAATCTTTTTCTTGGTATTCTGTAGATAAATGTTGTAATCCGCCTCTTTCAATTAATGTCATATCATGACTTTTTCTCATGTCATTAAACATTCTTCTGCATGATTTTTAATGACTTTCATTGTATTATGTGGTGATTTATTTAACAATCCTCATACATTTTGGTCATTTCCAAATTGTAGATGTAACTTGCATTAATGAGAATCTTTACAGAGGATGTCTTTTCATGAATGTTTTATTCGGACAAATCATCAGATATAAAATTACTGGGCTAGAAGGGATGAACATTTATTTTAAGATTTTTTTTTTGAGATGGAGTCTCACTCTGTTGCCCAGGGTGGAGTGCAATGGCGCAATCTTGGCTCACTGCAACCTCCACCTCCTGGGTTCAAGCGATTCTCCTGCCTCAGCCTCCCAAGTAGCTGGGATTACAGGCACTTGCCACCACGCCTGGCTAGTTTTGTATTTTTAGTAGAGACAAAATTTCAACATGTTGGCCAGGCTATATTTTAAGACTTTTGATATTGTTCTTCAGTACAGTGCTATCGGTAATGAGTAAGAGTGCCCATTTTTCCAAATTCTATCAATACTGACTACCATGTATATTTTACCTTTACTATTACTGTGATAGTTAAGCTATTAGTTTTTTAGATTTAGGAAGGAGTTTTTTTATTTGTTTATTTTTATAACAAAATACTATGAAGCTGGTTAACAGGAAGGAAGTTTATTTTTGAAGTCTTTATTTTCAGAGACGGAATTGGTTCATTGGAAAAACCAGGCACAAACTTATGTCATGAAAATACCATAGCCTTAAAAATAATTTTGATGGAAAATTGGCAAAATATATGGCTTGGTATTTAACAGAACAGATGGGATGTCAGCAGCTGTTGTTCATGTATTTAGACCTGCACACTTTCCATTATAGAAAATTTTTCAAAAATCATGTGCCCATATTTGGAATCAGAACACAAATGTGCTGGTTGGCAGCTTTACCTTGCTGCATTATAACTGGTTTTTGTTGCATTTCTGGATGAACACCAAGCTGCCAAAAAAATTACCCTGCATAAGAAGCCCTGGGGGAAAAATAGAAATGACCTTCATCCAAAAGAGGATCTTGGTTGTTAATGCTGTGGTTATAAATGATGAAAATGTTAGATGCATAATCAAAATAAAACCTTATCTGTTTCCTACAGAGTGAGAATACTTTTTCTTATAAGGTCTTCTTTGCCACTTTTTAGGATATCAGTGCAATGGAAGAAGAAAAGGATCAGCTCATTAAGAGAGTTGAACATTTGAAGAAAAGGGTAAGGCAGAATTAGTACTGTAAGACTTTGGCCCCAAGTCCCAAGGACTTGCAAAGATTTAGGAATGCAAATAAAGATTCAGCCAAGCATGAGTGTACATCTGAGGATGGACTCAAATAACATTGACGAAAAGGGAATCTCTCTAGGCAGTAGCCCAGCACTTTCAAGGACCTGGAGCCTAGAGCTTTACTGTCATCTCTAGGGAGTACTGTTTACCAAAAGGAAATGATAAGTGGATGTCTGAGTCACATGACATGCTAATTTTTTTCTTCAAACCTGACAGTAACATGTACTACTTATTCCCTTACTGTAGGTTGAGACAGCTCAGAATCATCAATGGATGCTTAAAATAGCAAGGCAACTTCGAGTTGAAAAAGAGAGAGAAGAATATCTTGCACAACAGAAACAGGAACAAAAGAATCAGGTATCCACATAAAAGTTTATATTCTCAGTATGAAGGAAATAGTTCCTTCTCATAATCCAAATGTAAAGAAAAGAGTTTTAAAATTGTAGACGTTCACGTTCCTTTTGCTAACATAATTGAATACTCTTTTAATTAAGATAAATATTTCAGGCCGGGTGCAGTGGCTAACACCTGTAATCCCAGCACTTTGGGAGGCTGAGGCGGGCGAATCAGGAGGTCAGGAGTTCAAGACCAGCCTGGCCAGCACAGTGAAACCCTGTCTGTACTAAAAATATAAAAATTAGCTGGGCATGGTGGCACATGCCTGTAGTCCCAGCTACTCCAGAGGCTGAGGCAGGAGAATCACTTGAACCCAGGAAGTGGAGGTTGAGGTGAGCTGAGATCACGCCACCACACTCCAGCTTAGGCAACAGAGTGAGACTTTGTCTGAAAAAAAAAAAAAAAAAAAAGATAAATATTTTGTGGCAACAACAATACCACTTTTTGGGTTTTATACTCTGAATTGTATCTATACACTGTCTTTTGGCCTATGCTTACCTCGTGTTGTTCCAACATTACAGAAGAGTCATTGTAATGTTGATTACAGAGCAGTAAGATTAACTGCTAATAAAACTTCTAGAATCTCTACAGGATGCTTTTAGATTCCAGGGCTATGAGACCATTCTTTTTATTCCAGTGATCACAGTACCCTCTGCAGTTTACTACAATGGCAAATAAGTCATGAAAAGGCTCAAAATCACCTACACTCCATGTTTTTAAACTTTGCCTTAAAGAAAAATAATTTGCTCAGAAATTATTACTTTTACTTATTAAAAATCTATTTTAAAATCTGAGTAGACTAATACATTAAAATATATTTCACATAGGCTTCATTTACTACTAAATCAGCAGTTTAAATGTTTGATTCTGCTGGCACTTGACTTGGCATCGAAGTAGTTTCACTGCAGCAGTAAGCTGCATCGCCTAAGCCCTGAATGGTTACTTGGCGTTGGTTTGTGATTCTGAAACATCACTATATCAATGTTAACATTACTTGGCCTTAAGAAAACCATGTATAACAAGAAAAATCTGGTGTGTGTGTTTCTTTGATAAGTATTTTTCCTTAAACCGCAAATTCAGTAAATAACTAAAGAAAAATTTCTGAAAACTTCCTTAAAAAATGTATGTGAAAAGGTATTGAGAGAACCAGTTACGTTTTGGGTTTAATATGGGAATTTTCCGAGTTCTTATTATTTGTTCCTTTTATATCATAAGAATTATATGGAACTTGTATTTTTCATTGCTTGCCTAAGTGAGAGGTAAGCTTCAGTAGACTAAGCAAGTAATCTATTTAATTGTATTTTAAAGCTATTTCATGCAGTGCAAAGATTGCAAAGAGTACAAAACCAGCTGAAAAGCATGCGCCAAGCTGCAGCAGATGCAAAGCCTGAAAGTAAGTGGAAATTATTATATGGTATAGGTGATTAGAAAATATTAATTTAAATCAAGATCTTCCTAAAAAATCAATCTGTGAGAATTAGTTATCATCAAGTGATGTCTCAGCATTTTGGAACATCATTTCCTAGATGGAGAAGGAGAGCCCTGATAAAGACATCCCTGGGTTTTCACCAGATGTTTTTAAAAATTCCTAACCAGATGGCCGGGTGCAGTGGCTCATGCCTATAATCCCAGCACTTTGGGAGCCCGAGGTGGCGAGAGGTCAGGAGTTCGAGACCAGCCTAGCCAACATGGCGAAACCCCATCTCTACTAAACATACAAAAATTAGCAGAGCGTGGTGGTGGGCACCTGTAATCCCAGCTACTCAGGGGGCTGAGGCAGGAGAATCGCTTGAATCTGGGAGGCAGAGGTTGCAGTGAGCCGAGACCGCACCACTGCAGCCCAGCCTGGGCGACAGAGCGAGACTCCATCTTAACAGCAACAACAAACAATTCCTAACCAGTTTTTCGCGTCAGAGAGTGAAGATAATGAAAACAACTGTGGAGGGAGGCTGTCTGGTTTGTGCTTGTATAAAGGACTTAGCATGGCTGGGCGTGGTAGCTCACACTTATAATCCCAGCACTTTAGGAGGCTGAGGCGGGTGGATCACTTGAGGTCAGGAGTTCGAGACCAACCTGGCCAACATGGTGAAACCCTGTTTCTACTAAAAGTACAAAAAAATTAGCTGGGCATGATGGCATGTGCCTATAATCTCAGCTACTCAGGATGCTGCGGCAGGAGAATTGCTTGAACCTAGAAGGCAGAGGTTGCAGTGAGCCGAGATCGCGCCATTGTACTGCAGCCTGGGCGACAGACTGAGACTCTGTCTCAAGAAAAATAAATAAATAAATAAATAAATAAATAAAGTACTTAGCATGGACGTTGTGAAAATGATGGTTGGAAAAATTATGAATCATTGTTTTAAAGCCAGGGCTATAAAGAAAAAGAATAGAATGCTGGATCCTTAAAACCGAGTGTTTTTCATATTTTGGTTTGTAGAATAACAGTGCTAATGACGTAGGTATCTCTGGCTCTGTTCTTACATTAGCTTAACACAGAGGATAAACTGTCCTAACAGCCCAGATTACACCACCAGATCCATCCTAGGCATTTTACAAAGCATTTTTGCTTGTCAGAAGAAAGACCACGCAAACTGAAAGAGCAGTGGAAAGCTCTCATTTGTACTGGAGAACTATCCCAATGTAAATAGCTGATAGAGGGTTAATTCATCTTTCTGTAGTAATCTATGAAATTCTACAAGAGCAGGGAGCAGGAGGTTAAGGAGTTCCTACTTCGTTGACATCTTTCTGGGAAGTGGAAAGTGATCTGTTCACAGCCTAGGAAAAGGGTAGATTAAACATATTTAATTGATCCAGGTATTTAGTTTAATAAGCTCTAACTTTTCAGTAACAAAAAAGGCTTACAAAAGCTAATGTTTACTTAAATAACAAAAAGTACTTTTAGTATGACAGTATAATTTGTCTTTTTGCAGAGTAACAGCTATATTATAAAACATTCACTGAGGTTAATCTTTTTTTTTTTTTTTTTGAGATGGAGTTCCACTCTTGTTGCCTAGGCTGGAGTGCAGTGGTGCAATCTTAGCTCACCGCAGCCTCCGCCTCCCGGGTTCAAGCGATTCTCCTGCCTCAGCCTCTGGAGTAGCTGGGATTACAGGTGTGTGCCACCACGCCCAGCTAATTTTTGTGTTTTTAGTAGAGACGGGGTTTCTCCATGTTGGTCAGACTGGTCTTGAACTCCCGACCTCAGGTGATCCGCCCGCCTCAGCCTCCCAAAGTGTTAGGATTATAGGTGTAAGCCACTGGGCCCGGCTGAGGCTAATCATTGTTATACTCCACACATTTGTGAGATTTATTACATAAAAGAAGACACTCATTTGATTATAGTAGGATCAGTGAGATGTTTTCAAAGGGTTTTTAATATAAAAGTTTGCTGACATCTTAGTGACCTTGTATTTAATTTACCCAGGATTTTGAAAGATAATGCTTTTAAAACTTTTCATAGAAACATATGACTATTTTTCAAGGTCTAAGTTAAATTTTTTAAGAGAGTAATTTAAAATTTGATGGAAACTTGGTTTTTATGTTTTAAACAGCTTTATTGAGGTAAAATCGACATATAATAAACCACACAAACCCTGGTGCAGTGGTTCACACCTGTAATCCCAACATTTTAGGAGGCAAAGGCGAGCAGATCACTTGATTCCAGGAGTTCAAGACCAGCCTGGACAACATGGCAAAACCTGTCTCTACAAAAAAATACAAAAATTAGCCAGGTGTGGTGGTGCACGCTTGTAGTCCAGCTACTTTGGGAGGCTGAGGTGGGAGGATCACTTGAGCTCAGGAGGTGGAAGTTGCAGTGAACTGAGATTGTGCCACTGCACTCCAGCCTGGGCAACAGAGGGAGACTCTGTCTCAAAAAAAAAAAAAAAAGAAAAAGAGAAAAGAAAAAGCTGCATGTATTTGGTATGGTTCAGCGACTCACACCTATAATCATACTCCTTTGGGAGGCCAAGGTAAGAGGATCACTTGAGCCCAGGAGTTTGAGACCAGCCTGGGCAACATAGCAAGAACCTATCTCTACAAAAAATAAAAAATTATTTGGGAGGCCAAGGCGGGTGGATCACAAGGTCAGGAGAGCGAGACCATCCTGGCTAACATGGTGAAACCCTGTCTCTACTAAAAAAATTTAAAAAATTAGCCGGGCATGGTGGCAGGTGCCTGTAGTCCCAGCTACTCGGGAGGCTGAGGCGGGAGAATGGCGTGAACCCGGGAGGCAGAGCTTGCAGTGAGCTGAGATCGCGCCACTGCACTCCAGCCTGGGCGACAGAGTGAGACTCCATCTCAAAATAAACACATACATACATACATACATACATACATACATACAGAGTGAGACTCCATCTCAAAATAAACACATACATACATACATACATACATACATACATACATACATAAAATAAAATAAAATAAAATAAAAAATAAAAAATTAGCTGGGCATGGTGGTACATGCCGATAGTCCTAGCTATCCAGGAGCCTGAGGCAGGAAGATCACTTGAGCCCAAGAGTTTGAGGTTAAAGTGAGCTATGATTGTGCCACTGCACTCCAGCCTAGGTGACAGAGTAAGACTTTGTCTCAATAAATAAATAAATAGCACATATTTAAAATGTATTAAAAAAATTTTTTTTAATTTTACTTTAAGTTTTGGGTTACATGTGCTGAATATGCAGGTTTGCTACATAAGTATACATGTGCCATGGTGGTTTGCTGCACCTATCAACCTGTCATCTAGGTTTTAAGCTCCGCACACATTAAGTATTTGTCTGAATGCTCTTCCCCTTTCCTCCCATGCCCTAAAGTGTATCCTTGATTACTTTTGACATACGCATACACTGGTGAAACCATCAGCTTTTAATCAAGATCACAAACCTATCCATCAACCCAAACATTTCCATTGACTCTTTTTAATGTCTCACTCTTGCCCCCTTCTGCCTTTCTGTCCCTCCCCAGGCAACCATGGATTTGCTTTCTGTCACTATAAATCAGTTTATATTTGCTAGAATTAGAAACTTTTTTTAAATAGAGAAAATATTATTTGAGAATTTTAAATCTTTAAAAACATTTTAGTCTTTGATTCCATGCATCTCTAATTACATGGGGTACACTTAAGAACCTGAGGATGGAAAAGTTGGTCACCTAACAGACAAAGAAGTCAGGATATAGATTTAATTGAAAACCACATAGGAATGACTGACTAATTACAGTGTGATTTATTTATTTTTATTGTTTATTTACTTATTTATTTATTTTTTGAGATGGAGTTTCGCTCCCGTTGCCCAGGCGGGAGTGCAATGGCGTGATCTTGGCTCACTGCAACCTCCGCCTCCCAGGTTCAAGCCATTCTCCTGCCTCAGCCTCCCAAGTAGCTGGGATTACAGGCATATGCCACCACGCCCGGCTAATTTTATATATATTTTTTAGTAGAGACGGGGTTTCTCCATGTTGGTCAAGCTGGTCTCAAACTCCTGACCTCAGGTGATCCGCCCGCCTCAGCCTCCCAAAGTGCTGGGATTACAGGCATGAGCCACCACGCCTGGCCTATTTTTTATTTTCTGAGACGGAGTTTTGCTCTTGTTGCCCAGGCTAGAGTGCAATGGCATGATCTTGGCTCACCGCAACCTCTGCCTCCCGGGTTCAAGCGATTCTCCTACCTCAAGCATCTCTACAGCCTCCAGAGTAGCTGGGATTACAGGCATGAGTCACCATGCCCGGCTAATTTTTTGTATATTTAGTAGAGATGGGGTTTCTCCATGTTGGTCAGGCTGGTCTCAAACTCCCAACCTCAGGTGATTCGCCTGCCTTGGCCTCTCAAAGTGCTGGGATTACAGGTGTGAGGCACCACACCCAGCCTACAGTGTGATTTATTAAACACTTTCTCTTCTCTTCCTTTCTCTAATCCTGAAAAAAGAAGGAATAGTGAAGTAATGAATGGAAAACTTAGAATTTGCAGTTAATAAAATTTTACATGTTAATATATGGTTAGCACAATGGAACTAAAAATAGTTTTAAGGCTTTGGGCCAGATGTATTATGCAATCTATTACACAGATTACTTAAACCAGAAACCCCATGTGTTAAAAATTCGAGCCAGGCCAGATGCAGTGGCTCACGCATGTAATCCCAGCACTTTGGGAGGCCCAGGCAGGCGGATCACTTGAGGTCAGGAGTTGCAGACCAGCCTGGCCTTAACATGATGAAACGCTGTCTCTACTAAAAATACAAAAAATTAGCCGAGCTGGTAGTGTGCGACTAATTCCAGCTACTCAGGAGGCTGAGGCAGGAGAATCGCTTGAACCCAGGAGGCAGACAGAGGATGCAGTGAACCCAGAATACACCACTGCACTCCAGCCTGAGTGACAGAGCAAGATTTCATCTAAAACAAAAAACAAAAAACATTCAAGTCAGAATTTGTAAATGTGTAAATGGAAAGATCTGAAATAAACTTTGTAAATCTCTCTAGGCTGGGAATTTAAAACAAGATGGTTATTCACTGAAAATCTGTGTGTATAGTTGTCCATCTGCAAAAATAAGAAAACTAAAATCTTAAAAATATAAATTGCCACTTAACTGTAAACTAATAATACTTTACAAAATAAAAAATACCAAAACATGGAAAACTTAAAACATTTATGTGTAGGTAGATACTTTGTTTCTTTTTTCTTTTGTTTTTTTGAGACAGATTCTCCCTCTGTCCCCCAGGCTGGAGTGCAGTGATGGTGACACGATCTTGGCTCAGTGCATCCTCTTCCTCCCAGGTTCAAGCGATCCTTGTTCCTCAGCCTCCCAAGTAGCTGGGACTACAGGCATGTGCCACCATGCCCAGCTAATTTTTGTATTGTTAGTAGAGACAGGGTTTTGCCATGTTGCCCAGGCTGCTCTCGAACTCTAGACCTAGGTGATCCACCCACCTCGGCCTCCCAAAGTGCTGGAATTACAGGCGTGAGCCACTGCACCTGGCCTGTTACTCTTTTTTAGATTTTAACTTGTGGTGCTTTTAGTAATGTCTTCATTGGCTTGAAGCTGACAAATGATAATGAATTATCATTTATGAACTGTTATAATAGAAATATAAATTGTTCTGGGTACAGTGTAATCCCAGAACTTTGAGAGGCTGGGATCACACCTGTAATCCCAGCACTTTGAGAGGCTGAGGCGGGTGACTGCTCAAGCCCAGGAGTTAGAGACCAGCCTGGGCAACATGGCAAAACCTCGTCTCTACAAAAAAAAATACAAAAATTACCTAGGCGTGGTGACGTACACCTGTGATGCCAGCTACTTCCAGCTACTCAGGAGGCTAAGGTGGGAGGATCACTTGAGCTGTGAAGGTTTAGGTTGCAGTGAGCTGAGATAGTGCCACTGCACTCTAGCCTGGGTGACAGAGCAAGACCCTATCTCAAAAAAATAAAAAATACATATATATATATATATATATATATATATATATATATATACATATCATTAAAAGTATTCCAAAAGAAAAAAAATACATGATCATCTGTATAAAAGAGCACCTGGGTTAGATTTTATTTGTGTTATCATTTGGTTCATGGGTCTCTTAAATGCTTAGAAGGTAAAATATGACCCAACAATGTATCTGGCTCAGCACATGTTATTTTTGCGTATTGCGAGATATAAAAGAATTAGGTTATAATTTGAAAGGGTCATAATAGCACTTTTTCTATAATTATTTAAATATTCTTCCATGTAAATTATGTTTCTTCATTTTCATTGTAATTAACAATAAAATATTTCAATGGCCAATCTTTTATTGTACTATGCTATATATTATACAGATTGTTTTCAACAAATATGCCGTATCCAGGTCTTATATTTAAAATAGTATACAGAATATCACTGTACCTACTCTTTTGGGCTGAATATTTATTTATTTTATTTTTAAAGGTTTAATGAAGAGGCTAGAGGAGGAGATAAAATTTAATTTATATATGGTAACTGAAAAATTTCCTAAAGAATTAGAAAATAAGAAAAAGGAATTACATTTTTTACAAAAAGTAGTTTCAGAGCCAGCTATGGGCCATTCTGATCTTCTTGAACTTGAATCTAAAGTAAGTGAGAATCATCTTTTTATAGCTCTCAATTTTATCTGATCCCCAGTCCTATAAAATTATGTGAACTGCTTTCTGTAGCATCCCACTATTGACTCTTAAATTAACCTGTGCTAAGAGTTGACAACTCTTATGAGGAATTGTCCTTTATGAGGAATTATAGAATGTTATGCTATTACTTAATCCACATGATGTTATGAAAACATAATCAATTGATTAGCAAATGAAGTAACTTAAATATGTAAATTAATGCATATGAATTGACCAGTGGGTTTATGTCTTCATAATGTAAGCATTTAGATGGGAAATTTGGAAATATTTTAATTGTCATTAATTTTTATTTCCAAGCAAAATATTATAGCAATTTTATATTTAAAGCTAATATTTTTATTAACCTTGTATACCTGCCTTGGAATTACTAAATGTTGTAATGCTTATTGAAAGCTGGTATCAGGTTATACCTTTTTTTTTTTTTTTTTTTTTGAGACAGTACTTGCTCTGTTGCCCAGGCTTGAGTACAGTGGCACAATCTTCTCAGCTCACTGCAACCTCTGCCTCCTGGGTTCAAGTGATTATCCAGCCTCAGCCTCCCAACTAGCTGGGATTACAGGCACGAACCACCATGCCCGGCTAATTTTTTTTTGTTGTTGTTGTTGTTGTTTTGTTTTTTGTTTTTTTTTGAGACAGAGTCTCGTTCTGTTGCCCAGGCTGGAGTGCAGTAGTGTGATCTCGGCTCACTGCAACCTCCGCTTCCCGAGTTCAAGCGATTCTCCTGCCTCAGCCTCCTGAGTAGCTGGGATTACAGGCACGAGCCACCACGCCTGGCTAATTTTTGTATTTGTAGTAGAGACAGGGTTTCACCATGTTGGTCATGCTGGTCTCAAACTCCTGACCTTGTGATCCACCCATCTCAGCCTCCCAAAGTGCTGGGATTACAGGCGTGAGCCACCGCACCAGGACTTGTTTTGTTTTTTGAGACGGAGTCTTGCTCTGTTGCCTAGACTGGAGTGCAGTGGTGAGATCTCAGCTCCCTGCAACCTCTGCCTCCCGGGTTCAAGCCATTCTCCTGCCTCAGCTTCCCAAGTAGCTGGGGCTACAGATATGTGCCACCATGCCTGGCCAATTTTTTTATTTTTAGTAGAGACGGGGTTTTGCCATTTGTCCAGGCTGGTCTTGAACTCGTGACCTCAGGTGATCTGCCCGCCTCAGCCTCCCAAAGTGCTGGGATTATAGGTGTGAGCCACTGTGCTTGGCCTGATTATACCATTTTTGTTCCCTAGAATTAAAATGCTAGGTCAGGTGCAGTGCCTTTTTTTTTTTTTTTTTTTTTTGACGGAACTTGCTCTGTTGCCCAGGCTGGAGTGCAGTGGCACAATCTCAGCTCACTGCAACCTCCACCTTCTGGGTTCAAGCGATTCTTCTACCTCAGCCTCTCGACTAGCTGGGATTACAGGCGCACAGCACTACGCCTAATTTTTTTTTTTTTTTTTTTTTTTTTTTTTTTTTTTTTTTTTTTTTTACACGGAGTCTCACACTGTCACCTAGGCTGGAGTTCAGTGACATGATCACAGCTCACTGCAGCCTCCATCTCCCAGGCTCAAGTGATCCTCCACCTGAGCTTCCCAAGTAGCTGGGACTATAAGGTGCATGCCACCAGTTCTGGCCAATTTTTGAATTTTTTGTACAGACAGGGTCTGGCCATGTTGCCCAGCATGGTCTTGACCTCCCAGATTCAAGAGATCTGCCTGCCTCCGTCCACCTCAGTCTCCCAAAGTGCAGGGATTATAGGTGTGAGCCATTGCACTCAGCCTAATTGAAATGTTTTGACTTGCTAATTCTTTAGTGTGCTTACTATGTGGTTAATAGCCACTACAATTAAATACATAATTCTGACTGTTTTTTTGTGTGGTTTTTTTTTTTTGAGATGGAGTGTAGCTCTGTTGCCCAGGCTGGAGTACAGTGGCGTGATCCCGGCTCACTGCAACCTCTGCCTCCTGGATTCAAGTGAATTCTGCCTTAGCCTCCCCAGTAGCTGGAATTACAGGCACCTGCCACCACGCCCAGCTAATTTTTGTATTTTTAGTAGAGATGGGGTTTCACTGTGTTGGCCAGGCTAGTCTCTAACTCCTGACCTTGTGATCCACCCACCTCAGCCTCCCAAAGTGCTGAGATTACAGGTGTGAGCCACCGCGCCCAGGCCTGACTGTTTTATTCTTTTAATTTACTTAGAAAAAGTAAATGTCCAAGTCAGATCTGGCTAAAATTTTGTTTTGTTTTGTTTTGTTTTTGAGATGGAGTCTCACTCTGTCACCCAGGCTGGAGTCCAGTGGTGCGATCTCGGCTCACTGCAACCTCCACCTCCTGGGTTCAAGTGATTCTCCTGTCTCAGCCCCTGGAGTAGCCAGGACTACAGGTGCATGCCACCAAGCCCAGCTAATTTTTTGTATTTTTAGTAGAGACGGGGTTTCACCATGTTGGCCAGGCTGGTCTCGACCTCCTGACCGCAGATGATGCACCCGCCTCAGCCTCCCAAAGTGCTTCAATTACAGGTATGAGCCACCGTGCCCGGCCTAATCTGGCTAAAATTTAATGTCACAGAATTAGGGTTAGGGTTAGAGAGAACTCTAATCTTTCAAAGGATGGATACACTGAAAACCATGGTTTTTGTTTTGATATGTTGAGGAACTATATGCTTCTGTCAGATTTATTCAGTTTTATTACATTTTGGAAAGATTTAGATTAATGATTAGGATAAATGATAGTTATCGAAGAATCACAGATTATTAGCACAGGAAGGGTGTTATCCCTGTCAACTGTCAGCTGGGTTCATGAATCATTGTAATAAATCCCTGGTGCATATTTGTTCACATTTGCTTTATCACTTTCAGTGACTTGAAGTCACAACGTAGGTGAGGGGATAACTTCAGATTTTTAGAAAGCATCTTTGTGGTAATATATAAATATTTCATGTAAAATACTTTAGGATAATTTAGACATAGATGATTAAATCTATATAAGTAATCAAACTGTGTAATTATATGTCATGAAATGTAAATTGTTTCTAAAGGTAATCATAAGAAGCTCCCCATAACATTAATGAAACTGTTTTGCCCATCAGAGACTTAATGTTAAGAACTGTAAATTCCGGATGGGTGCCATGGCTCACGTCTGTAATCCCAGCACTTTGGGAGGCCAAGGTGGGAGGATCACTTGAGCCCAGGAATTCAAAATCAGTCTGGGCAACATAGCAAGACCCCATCTCTTAAAAAAAAAAATTAGTCTAGGTGAAACTGAGACCTTGTCTCTAAAAAAAAAGAACCATAAATTCAAAGCTGGTTTGGCCAGACGTCACTTAGTTTGTGTACTTATAGGGAAAGTTTTAACTTTTTTTTTTGCTTTCATGCTATTTTAGATAAATGAAATAAACACAGAAATTAACCAGTTGATTGAAAAGAAAATGATGAGAAATGAGCCCATTGAAGGCAAACTCTCACTGTATAGGCAACAGGTAAGAACATTCTTTTGGCTCACATATTTAGATCTGTAAGCATATTCATGAACCACTGGCTGTGTTATCTATAGTCTTAAAGTGAGAAGGAAGTAGAGAATAAATGTTGTTCTGTCACTGCTAATCTCCATAGTATATCAAAGAATTAGTGGAAAAGCCACAAAAGATGCTTATTCAAGTTTGAAATTACGATACCCCTAATAATGCTTAGTTTCCTTAGCATGTACGAACTGTGGTAATAGAGCTATTTGTGTTTGTATCTGTAACTGTGGAATTTATTTTTAAAATGAAAACTTACCTTAGGTGGTATAAATAAAAATATTTATAATTTTTAATGAGTTAATAACAGTATGCTTTTTCAAGTTTAAAGTTAGTTTGCAAGTGTAGAATAAATTAAATTTTAGTGCTAAAGCATTTATTATTTTATCCACAACTAAACTGTCACTTAGTTTTTGAGGGTACTTATCTTGTTTTATATTTCTATAAAAGATTCAAATGAAGGCCATGGCTTATCTGAAAAGAACCAAGGCAGGAGGATTTTAGTGTGAAGAGCATTCTACAACCTCAGAAAATACTAAGCTACATAACAAAGCATTATTTAAGGACATTAGAATTTTTTAAAACCTTTATAACGGAAAATTTCAATCAATTACAAAGGTAGAGGCAAATTGTTCAGTAAACCCTCATGTGTCCCTGAGCTACAGGGCTCATGGCCATTCTTGTTTCCTCTATACTGCCAACCCCAACTATATTATTTTGAAGCATATCTTAGACTTCATCATAACATTTCATCTATAAATGTTTCAGAATATATATCTAAAAGATAAAGGCTTTTTAACTTAACCACAACGTACCACATCTGAAAATTTTAATAATTCCTTAATATCAGAAAATATTCAGTCAGCCAGGAAATCAATGACATTTCCTTGTCTCTCTTTTTTTCAATTAAGATCCATATAGGATTCATATATTGCATTTGGCTGATAAGTTATTTATTTATTTATTTATTTTTTGCTGTCACCTATCTGTCCCAGAAAGTTTGTCTCTTTTAATCCATATGTTCTCTTCTCATCGATTTATCTATTTAGTGCTTTTTGGCAATATATGTGTTGACAAAACTGGTTCATTTTTCCCATGATATTTCCAACAGTTTGTGTTTTACTGATTGCAACCCTATGGTGTTGTTTTACCATGTTCATTTGTTTCCTGTATTTCCTATAAATTAGAACTAGGAGCTTGAACAGATTCTGGTTTGATTTTTTTTTGGCAAGAAAACTTTCTAGGTGGTATTACATACTTTTATTTGGAAGTGATAATGCTCAGTTGTCTCTTATTGTGACATGAGCAGCCACTTACTATTATTGCTCATTGCTTATCCATTAATTTTATTATAAATTATAAAATATTCATATTTTGATTCCTTCTTCATTTATTAGCTGGACTACTTTTTTTTTTTCTTTTGAGATGGAGTCTCACTGTCACCCAGGCTAGAGTGCAGTGGTGCGATCTCGGCTCACTGCAACCTCCGCCTCCCAGGTTCAAGCAATTCCCTGCTTCATCCTCCTGAGTAGCTGGGATTACAGGTGCCCACCACCATGCCTGGCTAATTTTTGTATATTTAGTAGAGACAGGGTTTCACCATCTTGGCCAGGCTGGTCTTGAACTCCTGACCTCATGATCCACCCGCCTTGGCCTCCCAAAGTGCTGGGATTACAGGTGTGAGCCACCGTGCCTGGCCCTGGACTACTTTTATAAAGAGAAAACCTCTCATCAACTATTTGGTTATCCTGAGTTATAGTTCATATAGGATAGGCAGGGTACATGCTTGGTTTTTATCATTATTTACCAGTTTTCATAATGAATTTGTTTCCTCTAACTCATTTGCATCCTCCAACAGTGAAGTGATCAATTAGGGCTATTTTTTGTTGTTTTTTGTTTATTTAATCTCATTATGAATCCTAGACATTATAAGTTTTAAACAGTATCCTTAATGATGCTCAAATTGTCCCAGTTTTGGCTAATGGGAGGCTTTTCAAGTTAACTTTTGACTTCTTTTCAGATTCTAGTGGTCTTCGATAATTTCCTTGCTTTCTGCATTATTTAAGTCATTTCTAGGCTCATCGTTTACATTTCCTACTCTAGACCTGGAATTAGGCTTTCTTCTATGAACCTGATTTGTTTTAGCAGGAAATGGTATTTAGAAACTGAAACAGGGAAAGTTCCCTTGTCCCCATCTCAGGGCGTGCGACAGGGGGAGTGGCTCGCTTCTTTAGTGCCCCACTGCTCAAACCTCTAGAGGAGCGTATAGACAGGCAGGTTGTGGGGCTCTGTCCCCACAGCAGTGTCTAAGGGTGAATGTTTACAGCGGAAGCCCCAGTGGGCATGTGTTACAGTGTGCTCTTTTAGTTTAGCCATCCATAGGCGGCTTGTGTTAGTCAGCTCAATTAGACCCCTACCTTATCACAAGGACAGAGGGCTTTCTGTATCCCTGGGGTTCTTGTCTTGGTGTACCGGAAGAACGGATCACATGTGCTCTTGGAGAATGGGTGTAAGGTTTTATGGAAGTAGCTTTCAGCAGATAGGGGAGCCCGAAGGGAGATGGTTTTCCCTTGGAGTCAGGCCGCCGAGTGGCCTGACTCTTCTTTGACCACCCTGACTCTTCTCCCACTGCCCCATCCTAACTCTGCGTCGTTCTGCCAGTCAATGGCCTAGGTCAGTCAGTGGCCTGTCGGTGCCTGTCGGTGTCTCTAGGTGTCAAGCCACTTGTGTCTTCTTCAGCCGATCTGCTCCTCTTGATGTCCGGCCACTTGTGTGTCTGCCTGCTAGGGTCCCGGGGGTTTTTATAGGCACAGGATGGGGGCATGGCAGACCAGGGTGGTCTCGGGAAATGCAACATTTGGGCATGAAGGCAGGAGTGCCTGTCCTCACCTAGGTCCATGGGGACAGACCTGGGGGTGGAGCCCTCACCAGGGACCATGCCCTCCTCTACCCAGCACTTCCCTGCCCCACTTCTGTATCAAAACCACAGTCTGGGTGTTAGGAGTTCTCGTTGATTTTTTGTTTGTTTGTTTTCTTTTCTTTTCTTTTCTTTTTTGAGACAGAGTCTCGCTTTGTCACCCAGCCGGGAGTGCAATGGCATGATCTTGGCTCACTACAACCTCCGCCTCCTGGGTTCAAGCGATTCTCCTGCCTCAGCTTCCCAAGTAGCTGGGATTACAGGCACATTCCACCACGTCCGGCTCATTTTGTATTTTTAGTAGAGACAGGGTTTCACCATGTTGGTCAGGCTGGTCTTGAACTCCTCCCAAAGTGCTGGAATTACAGGTGTGAGCCACCGCACCCGGCCATGTTTTTAGGTAGCCATTGTTTTTAGGTCTTTTCAGTGGACCAGGCTAGGAGGTATTTCTTTCTCTTTCTTTTTCATAAAGTACACCATCAGTGCATACTAATCCTTCCAGTTCAGATTCAGGACTACTTGGTTTTACTTAGTCTCGTCAATCTCACATCTTTTTCCTTATCCCACGTTGAAAATCTTGGTTCTTAGTAACATCAACATAATTTAATTCATAATTTGCTTTTGTCCAGTGGAACCAACATAAATTTATCATTTGTATAATATTAATCCACATTTTACACAGAACAGTCTCAGAATAAAAGTACCAGTAATACCATCAAGAATATGATTACTACTGAAAATTGGTTTTTAGTTCATTTTGGTTTTGGGGTATATATTCAAATAAGTTTCCAGCATCTATCCCTGTGCTTCCACCCTATTCTTTCCTTCCCACATAGGTATTTTTTAAATTTCACACTTTATTATTCCATTAGAAATATTATATAGACGTATATACTCATATCTCACTTCTTAGGGAAAGAAGAACATATTAAACACACTCTTCTTCTCCTTGCATTTTTTCTTCTTAACAATATATGCTGGTGATCATTCCATAGTAGAAAAAATTTTGTTCCTTTTTAAAAATACCTTGATTGAGATATAATTCACATACCATATAATTCACCCATTTAAAGTGTACACTTCAGTGGTATTTTAGTGTATTTATAGTTTGTGCAACCATCACCACAATCAATTTTAGAACAATTTTATCACCCCTAAAAGAAACCCCAAACACATTAGCACCCACTTTCCATTTCTCCCCTAAACCCCCAATTTCAACTGATTTGAGACAAAATCAGTCTCTATAGATTTGCCTGTCATGCACATTTCATATAAATGGAATATTTTAATATGTTATTCCTTGTCATTGGCTTCTTTCACTTAGCGTAACATTTTTAAAGTCCATCCATGTTGTAGTATATGTATCAGTACATCATTCCTTTTTAATTGCTGACTAATACTCCATTGTATAGCTACATCATGTTTTGTTTATCCATTCATTGGTTGATGGACATTTAGGTTGTTTTCACTTTTTGGCTATTATGAGTAATGCTACTATGAACATTCTTATACAAGTTTTTGTGTGGATATATGGGATTTTAAAATTATTTTCTAAATTGACAAATACAAATTGTTTATATTTATGGTATACAACATGATGTTTTGAAATATGTATACATCATGGAATGGCTAAATCAAACTAATAAACATATGCATTACCTCACATACTTATTGTTTTGTGGTGAGAACACTTGACATCTATCCTCTTAACAATTTTCAAGTGTTAAGATACATTAACTATAATTATGATATTATACAAAGATCTCTTGAATTTATTCCCCCAACTGAAATTTTATATCCTTTGACCAGTATCTTTCCAATCTGTATACCTCCCTAATCCCGATAACCACCATTCTACTCTTCTGCTTCCATGAGTTCAGCTTTTTAAGATTCCACATGTGAGTGAGATCATGCACTATTTGTCTTTCTGTGCCTGGCTTATTTCATTTAACATAGTGTCCTTCAGGCTCATCCATGTTGTTGTAAATGACAGGATTTCCTTCTTTTTTAAGGCTGAATAGTATTCCATTATGCATATACCACATTTTCTTTATCTATTCATTCACTGATGGATACATGGGTTGATTCCATATGTTGACCATTGAAATTAATGCTGCAATGACCATGTAAATGCAGATATCTCTTCAATATACTGATTTTTATTTCCCTTGGATATATACACACTAGTGGGATTGCTGGATTATATGCTAGCTCTATTTTTAATTTTTGAGGACCCTCCATACTGTTTTCTATAATGGCTATACTAATTTACATTCCCATCCACAGTGTACCAGAGTTCCCTTTTCTTCACATTGTCACCACCACTTGTTATCTTGTGTCATTTTGATAGTAGCCATTCTAACAGTTGTGAGGTGATAGCTCATTTTTAAATTTACATTTCCTTGATGATTAGGGATGCTGAGCATTTTTTCACATACCCATTGGCCATTTGTATGTCTTTAATAAATGTCTCTTTAGGTTCTTTGCCCATTGTTTAATCAGGTTATCTGTTTTTTTGATATTGAGTTGAGTTCCTTATATATTTTGGATGTTAACCCCATTTTTGAATTGGGTTGTTTGGTTTTTTGTTGTTGGGTTTTAGGAGTTCTCTGTATATTCTGGATTTTTTTTTTTTTTTCTTAGAGATAGGGTCTCACTCTATTGCCCAGGCTAGAGTGTGTCATCATAGCTCACTGCAGCCTTGAACTCCTGGGCCCAAGTGATTCTCCCTCCTCAGCCTCCCAAGTAGCTGAGACTACAGGTACCTGCCACTGCACCTGGCTAATTTTTTGTAGAGATGGGATCTTCCTACAGTGCCCAGTCTGGTCTGCAATCCCTTCAAGAGATCCTCCCACCTGGACTTCCCAAAGTACTGGGATTACAAGCATCAGCCACCATGCCTGGCTTATTCGGGATGTTAATCCCTCATCAGATATATGATTTGCAAATATTTTCTCCCATTCTGTGTGTTGCCTTTTTACTCTGTTGACAGTGTCTTTTGATGCACAAAAGTTTTAAATTCTCATGAAGTCCAATTTGTCTAATTTTTTCTTTTGTTGCCTGTGCTTTTGGTGTCATATCCAATAAACCATCGCTAAATCCAGTGTTGTGAAACATTTGCCCTATGGTTCCTTCTAACAGTCTTATGCTGTTCCCTAACAGTAATACTGGCCTCAGAAAATGAGTTAGGAAGTTATGCTACTCTTCAACTTATTGTAAAAGTTTGAGAAGGATTTGGTGTTTGTTATTTTTTACTGTTTTATTTTTGAGACGAAGTTTCGCTCTTGTTGCCCAGGCTGGAGTGCAATGGCGTGATCTCGGCTCACCGCAACCTCCGCCTCCCAGGTTTAAGCGATTCTCCTGCCTCAGCCTCCCGAGTAGCTGGGATTACAGGCATGCACCACCATGCCAGCTAATTTTTTATTTTTAGTAGACACAGGGTTTCTCCATGTCTCTACTAAAGGTCAGGGTGGTCTTGAACTCCTGACCTCAGCCGATCCACCTGCCTCGGCTGCCAAAGTGCTGGGATTACAGGCATGAGCCACTGCGCCCAGCCTGGTATTCGTTAATTTAAGTGTTGGGTGGAATTCACCAGTGAGGCCATCAGGACCAGGGCTTTTCTTTGTTGGGATATTTTCTTTTTTTTTAGACGAAGTTTCGCTCTTGTTGCCCAGGCTGGAGTGCAATGGCGTGATCTTGGCTTACCGCAACCTCTGCCTCTCAGGTTTAAGTGATTCTCCTGCCTCAGCCTCCCGAGTAGCTGGGATTACAGGCATGCATCACCATGCCAGCTAATTTTTTATTTTTGGTAGACACAGGGTTTCTCCATGTCTCTACTAAAGGTCAGGGTGGTCTTGAACTCCCGACCTCAGCCGATCCACCTGCCTCGGCTGCCAAAGTGCTGGGATTACAGGCATGAGCCACCGCGCCCAGCCTGGTATTCATTAATTTAAGTGTTGGGTGGAATTCACCAGTGTGGCCATCAGGACCAGGGCTTTTCTTTGTTGGGATATTTTCTTTTTTTTTAGACAAAGTCTCGCTCTGTCACCTCAGCTGGAGTGCAGTGGCATGATCTCAGCTCACGGCAACCTCCGCCTCCTGGGATCAAGCAATTCTCTGCCTCAGCCTTCCAAGTAGCTGAGATTACAGGTGCCTGCCACCACCCTTAGCTAATTTTTCTGTATTTATAGTAGAGACGGGGTTTCACCATCTTGGCCAGTCTGGTCTTGAACTCCTGACCTCATGATAGACCTGCCTTGGCCTCCCAAAGTGCTAGGATTACAGAGCTTGCAATGAGCCAAGATCACGCCATTGCACTCCAGCCCAGGCAACAGTGTGAGACACTATCTCAAAAAAAAAAAAAAGTATTTTTGGCCGGGTGCGGTGACTCACGCCTGTAGTCCCAGCACTTTGGGAGGCTGAGGCAGGCAGATCACATGAGGCTAGGAGTTCAAGACCAGCCTGGCCAACATGGTGAAACCCTGTCTCTGTTAAAAACACAAAAATTAGCCGGGCATGATGGTGCATGTCTGTAATCCCAGCTACTCGGGAGGCTGAGATGGAAAAATTGAACCCGGGAGGTAGAGGTTGCAGTGAGTCAAGATCATGCCTCTGCATTACAGCCTGGGTGACAGAGCAAGACTCTTGTCTCACAAAAAAAAAAAAAAAAGAAAAAGAAAGAAAGAAAGAAAAAAATGTATTTTTAATTTCCACAAATTTGTGAATTTACCAGTTTTATTTCTGTTGATGATTTCTAACTTCATCCTGTTGTAGTCAAATAAGATACTCTGTATGATATCTATCTTTTAAAATCTATTGAAACTTTTTTTTGGCCACAGTCTCACTCTGTCACCCAGGCTGGAGTGCAGTGGTGAGATCTCAGCCTCTATATGTCTCAGTTTTCTATATGTCTGCTAAATCTAGTTGATTTATTTTGTTGTTTAAGTCCTGTATTTTCTAACTTATATTCTGTTTGTTCTATCCATTATTGAGACTGAATGTTGAAGTCTCAAGCTATTATTATACAATTGTCTTTTTCTGTGTTCAATTCTGTCAGTTTTTGCTTCATATATTTTGATGGTCTGTCATTAGGTGTGAAAATGTTTATAATTGCTTATAATCTTGCTGTATTGAACCTTTTATTAATAATGTCCTTCTTTGTCTCTTGTACTCTTTGAAAATTTAAAGTTATTTCATCTGTTATTAATATAGTCACCCTGTTGTCTTTTGTTTACTATTTGAATGGAATATCTTTTTCTATCCTTTCACTTTCAGTTTAGTTATGTCTTTGGATCTAAAATGAGTCTCCTGTAGACAGCATTACTTGGATCATGTGGTTTCTTGGGGGAGTTTTTTTGAGACGGAGTTTCACTCCTGTTGCCCAGGCTGGAGTACAATGGCGCGATCTCAGCTCACTGCAACCTCCACTTCCCTAGTTCAAGCGATTCTCCTGCCTCAGCCTCCCGAGTAGCTGGGATTACAGGTACTTGCCACCATGCCCAGCTAATTTTTTGTATTTTCAGTAGAGACGGGGTTTCACCATGTTGACCAGGCTGGTCTTGAACTCTTGACCTCAGGTGGTCTGCCCACTTCGGCCTCCCAAAGTTCTGGGATTACAGGTGTGAGCCACCGCGCCCGGCCTGGATCACATGTTTTTTGTCCATTCTGCCAATCACTGTCTTTTAATTAGATAATCAATCTATTTATATTTAATTACTGATAAACAGCAACTTCTGTCATTTTGCTATTTGCTTTCTATATGCATTATAGCTTTTTTGTTCCTCATTTCCTGCTTTACTGTCTTTTGTGTTTAGTTGATTTTTTTATGGTGAAATGTTTAAATTCCTTTCTCATTTCCTTTGTGTATATTCTATAGCTATTTTCTTTGTGGTTACCATGGGGATTACATCCTAAAGTTATATCACTGTAATTTGAATTTATACAAGTTTAACTTCAATAACATATAAAAACTCTGCTCCATTACAGCTCCATCCCCACCCCTTTCAGTTGTTCATGTCACAAAATGACATCTTTACACATTGTGTGCCCCAAAACATAAACTAACAATCCTTTTAAATGCATTAATCTCTTAAATTATATCTTTTACACATTGTATGCCCAAAACATAAACTAATAATTCTTTTAAATGTGTTAATCTCTTAAATTATATACAAAACAAAATGTGGAGATATAAACCAAAATTACAGTAATACTAGCCATTCAGCTATTAATAATAATTGTGTTGTTTTAAATGTATAGTCTCTTAAATTATGTAGAGAACAAAAAGTGGATTTACAGACCGTTGTTACACTAATACTATCTTTCGTAATTGCTCATGTATTTGCCTTTATTGGGATCTTTCTTTCTTGTACATCTTTGAGTTACCTCCTAGTATCTTTTCATTTCACCTTTCAGGACTTATTTGAGCATTTCTTCCAAGGCAAGTCTAGTTGTAACAAACTCCCTTAGCTTTTGCTTATCTGGGAATGTAGCTTTTGTTTATCTGGGAATGTCTTAATTTATTCCTTACTTTTTTTTTTTTTGGAGATGGAGTCTCACTTCATCGCCCAGGATGGAATGCAGTGGCATGATTTCCACTCACTGCAATCTCCACCTCCTGGGTTCAAGCAGTTCTCCTGCCTCAGCCTCCTGAGTAGCTGGGACTACAGGTGTGCACCACCACGCCCAGCTAATTTTTGTATTTTTAGTAGAGATGGGGTTTTGCCATGTTGGCCAGGCTGGTCTAGAACTCCTGACTTCAAGTGATCTGCCTGCCCCAGCCTCCCAAAGTACCGAGATTATAGGTGTGAGCCACCACACCCAGCCTCTCCCTTACTTTTGAAGGACAGTTTTGCCAGATATATGATTCTTGGTTGACAGTTCTTTCTCTTAGCATCTTGATATATTATCCCACTGCTTTCTGGCCTCCAAAGTTTCTGATTAGAAATTTGCTGATGATCTTATTGAGGATCTCTTGTATGTGACTAGTCAGTCTCTTGATGCCTTCAGAATGTTCTCTTTGCCTTTGGCTTTTGACAGTTTGATTTTTTTTTTTTTTCAGAGCAGGAGTAGAAGTTTATTTTAAAAGGCCTTAGAGGCCAGATGCGGTGGCTCATGCCTGTAATCCCAACACTTTGGGAGGCCGAGGCAGGCAGATCATGTGGTCAGGAGTTTGAGACCAGCCTGGCCAATATGGTGAAACCCCGTCTCTACCAAAAAATACAAAAATTACCTGGGGGTGGTGGTGTGTGCCTGTAGTTCCAGCTACTCGGGAGGCTGAGGCAGGAGAATTGCTTCAACGTGGGAGGCGGAGGTTGCCGTGAGCCAAGATCATGCCATTGCACTTCAGCCTGGGCAACAGAATGAGACCCTGCCTCAAAAAAATAAATAACTAAATAAATAATAATCATAATAATAAAAGGCCTTAGAAAAGAAAGGAAGTGCACTTGGAAGAAACCCAAGCAGGCACATGAAGTTTAAAGAGAGAAGATCAAGTGCCAACAGTTTGATTTTAATGTGTCTCAGTGTATGTCTCTTTCAGTTCATCTTTCTTGGAGTTTCTTCTTCTTCTTAGATGTTTATATTTGTATTTAATCAAATTGATGAAGTTTCCTTACATTATTTCTTCATATATTCTATCTGTCCCTTTCTCTTTGTCTTTTCCTTCTGGGACTCCCACAGTGCATATACTGGCCTACTTAATGGTATCCCACATGTCCCTTAGGCTCTGTTCACTTTTCTTCAATATTTTTCTCTTTCTATTTCTCAGACTTGATAATTTCTATTGTCCTGTCTTCAAGTTCATGGATTCTTTTGTCTGCCTTCCCAAATCTGCCTTTGAATCCCTCTAGTGAATTTTTAATTTCAATATTGCACTTTTTAGCTCCAGGATTTCTTTTTGCTTTCTTTTTAGGTTTTCCCTGTATTGGCATTTCTATTTTGTTAATACATTGTTTTCTTGATGTTCTCCACATCTTCGTGAGTTCTTTGAGCATCTTTAAGACAGTAGTTTTAAAGTCTTTATCTAGTTGATCTGCCATCAGGTCTCTTTCAGAGAATTTCTATTCATTCATTTTATTCTTTTGTTTTTATTTTTATTTTTATTTTATTTTATTTTTGAGACAGAGTATCACTCCATTGTCCAGGTGGAGTGCAGTGGCATGATCTCAACTCACTGCAACCTCCACCTCCTGGGTTCATGCAATTCTCCTGCCTCAGCCTCCTGAGTAGCTGGGATTACAGGCTAATACAAAAATTAGCCATCACACCTGGCTAATTTTTGTATTTTTAGTAGAGACAGGTTTCACCATGTTGGCCAGACTGGTCTTGGAACTCCTGACCTCAAGTGATTCACCTGCTTTGGCCTCCCAAAGTGGTAGGATTACAGGCATGAGCCACCGTGCCTGGCCTGTTTTCAAATTTTTTTAACAATTTTATTCTAAAAAATAGAAACAGGGTCTCATTATGCTGCTCAAACTGGTTTCAAACTCCTGGCCTTAAGGGTTCCTTCTGCCTTAGCTTCCCAAAGTGTTGGGATTATAGGTGTGAGCCACTGTGCCTGGCCTCATATTTTTCCTTTAGATGTGTCATATTTTATTGTTTCTTTGTATGCTTTGTGATTTTTTTTTTCTTTTTGAGATGGAGTCTCGCTCTTTCGCCCAGGCCGAACTGCAGTGGCACTATCTTGGCTCACTGCAAGCTCCCCCTCCCAGGTTCACGCCATTCTCCTGCCTCAGCCTCCCGAGTAGATGGGACTACAGGCGCCCGCCACCACGCCCGGCTAATTTTTTGTATTTTAATTAGAGACAGGGTTTCACCTGTTAGCCAGGATGGTCTCGATCTCCTGACCTCGTGATCCACCCGCCTCGGCCTCCCAAAGTGCTGGGATTACAGGCGTGAGCCACTGTGCCCGGCCAATTTTTTGTATTTTTAGTAGAGATGGGGTTTCACCATGTTAGCCAGGATGATCTCGATCTCCTGACCTCGTGATCCACCCGCCTCAGCCTCCCAAAGTGCTGGGATTACAGGTGTGAGCCACTGCGCCTGGCTGTGATTTTTTTGATTGAAAAGTGGACATTGGAATCTCATAATGTAGTAACTCTGGAAATTAGGTTCTCTGTTTTCCCAGGGGTTTACTGTTTTTTGTTATTGTTTTTGTTTTTTTGATTGGTGTAGACTGCGCCAAAGGATAGGCTAAAGTGTAAAGTTAAGATAGGCTGGGCACAGTGGCTTATGCCTATAATCTCAGCACTTTGGGAGACCAAGATGTGTGGTTGAGCTCAGGAGTTTGAGACTAACCTGGGCAACATGGCAAGGTCTCTACTAAAAATACAGAAATATACCTGGGCGTGGTGGTGTGTACCTGTGGTCTCAGCTACTTAGGAGGCTGAGGTGGGCAGATTGCTTGAGCCTGGTAGGTGGAGGTTGCAGTGAGCCAAGATTGGGCCACTGCACTCCAGCCTGAGTGACGGAGCCAGATCCTGTCTCAAAAAAATCTCAGGTCTTTTCTGAGCCAGTGCATTTCCCTGGACATGTGTCATCACTTTCTAAATTTTCCCATATATGCAGTTGCTTTTTAATGTCTTAGTCTTAAATGTCTGGCTTCCAAAAGGGGAGAATGAGAAAAACTAAAGGGACAGAAAAAAGGATCCGGACCTATAATTCCTCTAGAAGTCACTTCAGTAAGAGGGGGAGGGACTTGCAATAATGGTGGAAGATGCAACAATGGCCTCCCTCTCTTTGTCTGCACCTCTGTGATCAGAAGCAGCACTCAGGGCATAGATCCCCAGTATTGGAGGACTAGGTCTTTTCTGTTCACACTTGCTGCAGCAAGCTGTGTGCATGCTGCACCAGGAACATGTGTTTGGGGCTGGAGGTGGGGGATGGGACCTGCTATTGTGCTAAGGGCTGAAATTGATTGAAATTAGCCTCACTTTACTGTCCAAGCTTTCCACTGGATGTTGCAAGCACTCAGTATTCCAACAATTACACTGGTAGAATCTGTGTGATGTAATTATTTTGGAACACCAGAGAAACTGTTCACTAGGTGAGGAGACAGATTTTGGGTGCTTCCTACTCCACCACCTTCTCAGAATCTCGCCTCCTCAAACGGTTTCGAAACTCTTTTTTGTAAAATTTATGCCTACCTATTGTATTAGTCAGGGTTATCCTAATCAACCATATATCCTATTGGTTAGTCAGAACTAATAGGATATAGGTATATATAAAAGGGAATTTATTAAGGAGAATTGGCTCACACAGTTACAAGGCAAAGTCTCATGATAGACCATCTGCAAGCTGGAGAAAGAGAAAATCCAGTAGCGGCTCAGTCCAAGGCCAAAAGCCTCAAAACCAGGGAAGACGACAGTGCAGCCTTCAGCCTGCAGCCGAAAGGCCTAGAGCCCCAGGAAGCTGTTGGTGTAAGTCCCAAAAGCTGAAAAACCTGGAGTCTGATGTCCAAGGACAGGAGGAGAGGAAGCATCCAACATGGGAGGAAGAAAGAGAGCCAGTAGACTCAGCGAGCAAAGCTATCCCACCTTCCTCCCCCTGCCTTGTTCTAGCAGCACTGGAAGCTGATTGGATGGTGCCCACCACATTGAGAGTGGGTCTTTGTCTTCCAGTCCACTGACTCAAATGTCAGTCTCCTCTGGCAATACCCTCACAGACACACCCAGAAAAAATGCTTTACCAGCCACCTAGGCATCCCTCAATCCAGTCAAGTTGACACCTAATAGTAACCATCACACATATTTACTTTCATTTTTGCTTTTATAAATGAGGGCTTTTCTTTCCTTATGTCTTCCGATTGATTTTGTCTATGAAAGCTATTGATTTGGTTTCTGTAGTTTTTCTATTCTTTTGATCTTTTGGAAGCATAATTATATAAACATGCAAATTCCAATTTTTCCTTTCAAATTTTTATGCTTCTAATTGCTTTCTCATGTCTATTAGCTAATACTTTCAATACAGTAATTAAACTATAGTAAAGGTAGTGGGCATTTTTTTCTTGTTCCTGAGTTTAGTGGGAAATACCCTCATATTTCTCTATTAAATAAGATCCTGGTTTGGGGATGAAGTTTATATTTATTTTATCATGTTATTTATTTTATTATTGAAGTATACTATCAATTCTTATAGAGTCTGGTGTTCTATCATTCCTTCTTCACCACTTTTTTTTTTTTTTTTTCCTTTTGAGATGGAGTCTCACTCTGTCACCCAGGCTGGAGGGCAGTGGTACAATCTCGGCTCACTGCAGCCTCTGCCTCCCAGGTTCAAGGAATTCTCCTGCCTCAGCCTCTCAAGTATCTGGGACCACAGGTACATGCCACCATGCCTGGCTTGGTGTATTTTTTTGTATTTTTAGTAGAAACAGGGTTTTACCATGTTGACCAGGCTGGTCTTGAACTCCTGACCTCAGGTAATCCACCCACCTTGGCCTCCCAAAGTGCTGGTATTACAGGCGTGAGCCACCACGCCTGACCCACTTTTTTTTTTTCTTTGAGACAGGGTCTCTGTCACCCAGGCTGGAGTGTAGTGGCATGATCATAGCTCACTGCAGCCTCAACCTCTTAAGCTGAAGTGAGCCTCCTATCTCAGCCTGCCAAGTAGCTGGGACCACAGGTGTGCATCACAACACTCAGCTATTTTTTTTATTATTATTTATTTTTTTGTAGAGTCAGGATCTCACTATGTTGCCTAGGCTGGTCTTGAACTCCTGGGCTCAAGTGATCCTCCCACCTTGGCCTCCCAAAGTGCTGGGATTACAGACGTGAGCCACTGCACCCAGCCTCCTTCATTTTTTAAGCTAGAATAGTTCTATGGAGTAAAACATTGCTTCATGATCACCTGTCTTTTCATTTTCTTAAAAAAAGGACAATAGAATTTTTTTAAGGATTTGTGCTAGAGATTTCGCTCTCCTGTCAAATTTCCTTGAAAAATTATTTGTATCATTTCTCTTAAGACAGTTTGGCTAATGTTTTTCTTAAACTAGTACAGCTATGGTTCATTTAAGGAAATCTCCCAAGAGTTACTAGCTAATATAAAATGCTGCTAAGAGTAGCCATTTGCATTTTGTAAACATTTGCCTAATTCTGGTGAGTCAGATGTTTGATTTTGAACCTGCATTTTATTTATTAGAATAGCCCAAATATGATAGATGTTTTAACATTTCATTTTAAAAGTATGGATATTGAATTTAGTAAGATGACCTTTGTTGTAGTTTTGAGAAAAAAGCTTTTTTTTTCTTCCAATAAAGGGAAACCCACCATGTAAAAATACGGTAGACTTGGTGTTACCGTCTATTGACTTGAACTAGGATGTATTTTCATTAGCATTTGAGTGTTATTTGAGAAGACTTTAATATTTTTTTTTTTTTTTTTTTTTTTTTTTTCTGAGACAGAGTCTTTCCCTGTCACCCAGGCTGGAGCGCAGTGGCGTGATCTCAGCTCACTGCAACCTCCACCTCCCGGGTTCAAGCGATTCTCCTGCCTTAGCCTCCTGAGTAGCTGGGATTACAGGCACACACCACCACACCCAGCTAATTTTTGTATTTCTAGTAGAGATGGGTTTTCACCATGTTGGTCAGGCTCTTCTCGAACTCCTGACCTCATGATCCTCCTGCCTCGGCCTCCCAAAGTGCTGAGATTACAGGTTTGAGCCACCATGCCTGGCCTAATATTTTTCTTATTAGCACATTTTTGTTTCTCTGCTGATATGTCTTACATTTTCAGAGCTTTGTCTTCCAAAGTGTTTGTAGGTTGGTATTTAATATACATTGTATGTTCATATTCAATATAATTGGTGATGATGAGTAGTAGGGCAAGGAGTATTGGTTAAGAGAGGCCAAGCTGATATTGAAAATATAACTTGGTAAAATCTAAAAAATAGATAATTTCACAAGATAATAGAAAGTTGATTGTATATCTTATTATACCTTCATATTTAATGCTCAATCAGGCATCTATCATTTCCCGTAAAAAAGAAGCCAAAGCTGAGGAACTTCAGGAGGCCAAGGAGAAGTTAGCCAGCCTAGAGAGAGAAGCATCAGTAAAGAGAAATCAGTCCCGTGAATTTGATGGTACTGAAGTTTTAAAGGGAGATGAGGTAAGCTGAGCCATCTCATGGGACAAGGGTATGAGTATTGTTTTTATGTGAAACTATTAGTGTGTTTGACTTTCTTAGTGTGAATGTTAATATTGGGACGTTAATCTTATTTTATAAAACATATTTAAAACTGAATAGTCTTTTTGCAATAATACTGAGATTATTTTTTTCTTTTTCTTTTTTTTTCTTTTTGAGATGGAGTTTCACTCTTGTCACCCAGGCTGGAGTGCAATGGCGGGATCTCTGCTCACTGCAACCTCTGCCTACCAGGTTCAAGTGATTCTTCTGTCTCAGCCTCCCACATAGCTGGGATTATAGGTGCCTGCCACCATGCCCAGCTAATTTTTGTATTTTTAGTAGAGACAGAGTTTTACCATGTTGGCCAGGCTGCTCTTGAACTCCCGACCTTGGGTGATCTGCCTGCCTTGGCCTCCCAAAGTGCTGGGATTACAGACGTGAGCCACCACGCCCGGCCATACTGAGAATTTCTTGATGTAAAATGGCAGATATGTTAATGATTTTACGAGATATTATGTTCCAAATTTTCACTTTTTTTTTGAGATGGAGTCTTGCTCCGTCACCCAGGCTAGAGTGCAGTGGCGCGATCTTGGCTCCCTGCAACCTCCGCCTTCTGGGTTCAAGTGATTCTCCTACCTCAGCCTCCTGAGTAGCTGGGATTACAGGTGGACGTCACCAGGCCTGGCTAATTTTTGTATTTTTAGTAGAGACGGGGTTTCACCAGGTTGGTCAGGCTGGTCTCAAACTCCTCACCTCATGATCTGCCCGCCTCGGCCTCCCAGAGTGCTGGGATTACAGGTGTGAGCCACTGCACCCGGCCCCAGATTTTCACTTCTTAATTAAGTGAATTTATATTGGATTTAATTATTTATAAATATTAAATTATAAAAGTGAAAAACGTTAGTAGCAAACAGATAATACAAAAATCTATATTTGTTGGTAAATGCATTTCCATAAAGGGCTAAGAAAATATCATTAAGTTATTTTGTCAGTAATGTATACTTGTCTGGTGGGACTGACATGATTAAAATGACCTCATCGTAGAAGCTTACAACTTTAAAAAAATATAATTGTGTCTCACATTGCAATATACTTTAAATTTTGAACAATGCTTTAACAGCTTTTGTTTCATTTATCCTTCTGTCAGACTCATAAGATTAGTGGGACAAATAATATTTTTTATAGATGGCTAAACTCAAGCACCAAAAATATAATTTTCCATCTTCTTTTCATAAAATTAGCCCAGGAATGAATGAATAAATGAAGTCAAATATCTTAGTTTAGTGCTTTTTTAGCAAAATAAAGCAATAGGTCATATTTTAATTTGTAAACATTGCTTGGACTTTACCAATTTTTACAGGCTTTTAAATTTTGTATTAGCTACTAGATCTCAGCAAAAGCTATCATGGAAAGCTACTCTTGTCCAAACCTCATTTTTGGCTTTGAAAAGTTATTGAATCCATACTGTTACAAATTGGCAGTGAACCTTCACTGTGCCAAACAAATGAATTGCTCCCATAGTACCACTTTTCTCTGTGGTACTTCAGGTTGTACCCTCCCAATGTGCCTTTTAGCTTGCTGGGGAAGTAGTAGATTCAGGAAGTCAACATGTGATTGAAAAATTCCCTTGGCTTTTAACATCCACTTCCAAATTGGTTTAAGACATGGGAGTGTTTTAAATGATATCTGGAAGTCAACAGTGTATGCTTCATGACATCTTTGCTGTCTGGAGAAAAAAATAAAAGATCAATTATGCAGCAGTTTCGCTTTACAAGAGACTATGCCACCTCCTAGCATTTTTATCTTTTCTTAAGAAAATGCTGCCTAAATCACAGGAAATACTAATTGTTATGGCCGTATTTGGCATAAATAGTACTTACAATTCAGTGTTAGATGTTCCCTCTATGCAAATGTGAGGGAAAAAACCTAGTGCCAGGTTATTAGCCTTTATTTTTGAGAAATCATGGTGAATAGGAGACGGATCCAATGACAGGGAAAAAAAAAAGCAGTCTTTTTTTTTAAGGGGAAAAAGATGTCATCATTTGGAAATGATAACTTAATTTTTGAACAATGTCTGGTCAGAAAAGAACAAATCAAGTAAGGTATTTGGCAGTTACCTAAAAGAACAGAAGGTATCGGGGAACATTAAGCATAATTTTATAAAGAACAAATCTTGGTATACCAGTTTTATTTTCTACTATGATAAAGTGATAGACCATATGGACAAAAGAGAAGAAGTTTCTTATATTTAAAATTATATAATACAGCTGGAGGTATAATTCACTGAGGTGCCTGATTTAGTATCACATGGTTCACTGAGGTTTCTGGTTTGATATCACATAGTAATCTCCAAAAAATCATGTCCTTTGCCCCCCATCTGTTAAACAGTTGGTGAGAAGGTATTGATAATTAGTGGCATGGTGTTTGGAAAGAACACTATGCCAGGAATCACATGCAAAATGAGGAAAGGGGGACTCACATTTATTGAGCACTTTTTATACAAAGCTCTGTTCCAGGTACTTTGCAAATAGATACTTTTTTACTTCTTGTAAAAGGTGTTGTTACCATTTCCCTTTCACAGTTGAGTGATGCTCGAGGAGATTGCAGTTTCACACAGCTAGTAAGTGGCCAAGCTAAGACCCAGGACCTCTCTAAGATCTGTTGACCTTGAAGAAATTACTCGACCTCCCTGAGGCTTCTCTATCTGTAAAATGGGGCTGATTGCTCTTTATTATCTCTAGGAAAGGCACATGAAATAATAGGTGCTAAAGCTTCTGAGAAACTCAAAGGCTCAGTCAACATATAACACCTGGCATCTGAAAGTAATCATTTGCGTGGGTGGTATGTTAACTATGTGTGTCAGAGGCAGCATGGTGGAGTGGTTAAGAGTGGCTCTAGAACTTGGTTGTTTGAGTGCAAATCCTGGTTTTGCCATTTACCAGCTGGATGACCTTGGACGAGTTCCTTACTCTCTTTATACTCAGCTGTAAAATGTGAATGTTTGTAGTATGTAACTCCTAGAATTATTTTGAGGATTAATTGAACATGCTTAGAACAGCACTAGGCACATAGTAAATGCTGTGTGTTAGTTCTTAGTATTTGTATATTTTTGTCAATCACTTGGATGAAGAATTTGAAAGCTAGAAATATAGTTTACAGCTTAAAAGTTGAAACTAGTATTTCCCAGACTGGGAGCAATTTAGTGGAAATAAATATGAAATAGTTTCTGTTTAGGAATAAATAATTTACACAAATTTAAAATGGAATAAGATAGCATTAATGAGAATAATTTTAGCTGCCATTCTCTGAGCAGTTACTGCATGCTCAGTCTTGAGCACTTAAAAAATATAGCTTTAGTAATGGTTATACAACAGCAACATGAATGTACTTAAAGCCACAGAACTGTATACTTAAAAATGGTAAAAGTGATAAATCTTATGTTATCTCACAATATACCCTAATTCATCCTCTCAGAAAGCCTCTGAAGTAAATATTACCTCCATTTTGTAACTTAAGAAACAGAGAAATTGAAATAATTTTCCCAAAGTTACACAGTTAGCAGGTAAGAGACTATTGCCATCCTAATGGCAATATTTTATTGCCATCAAATATGATTCCTAAAATTTACCCATTCCTATAGTGCCTTGGAGATGGCACTATTAGAATGGGTAAATTTTAGGAATCATATTTGACTCTAAAGAGGACTACACTGTGAACAATCATTAATTGGGAAGTGTATATTTGCCAGAAATTATATGACAGCCATTTGTTTGGATGTAAAACTTTATTCCTTGATTGTCAATATGTAGTTATTTGATTGATCTTATCTTGGAAAAATTTAGGAACATAATGTTAATATGCGTAAATGTAACAAGTTCTAGACATATACAGTGATTTATATTCTTTAGTCATTTTCTTTTTAGAGGTCCATTAGCAGTTTTAGTTTGGTGGTGAAGTATACATTTTGATGCTTCCTACTGCCATTAAAGTTAATATTCCAGATGTTACATACTGTCTAAGAGTTTTAGCTCTTCTGATTGCAGATGCTACAGACATTTTTTCTTTACTAGGCCTTTTTATTGGTATTTCATTGGTTTTCCTTATTAGTAAAAGACAAAGTTTCTGGAAGTACTTCCCCCCCATTGTACTTTATCATTTTAACATTTTATTTTCATAAAGTAAGGCAGTACACAGGAATAAGCACAGGCATGTATTTTTCTCTTATTCTGCCAGAGTTCTGACATAAGTAGGAATTGCTTGAACAGTTGAAATGATCTTCTCAGTGATAAAAGATACATTTTCCTACCCATCCAGTCAATCTTGATTTCTTTCCCTTCATACCAGTATTTGAAAGATGATAGAAACTACACTCTATTAAATGACTACATTTAGTTTAGAGATTACACCCTGCTAACATAACTGAAAATAAATAGTAATGAATATTTTACTGTTTTTATATCTCAAAGGTTTTTATATTGAATTTTAAGTATATCTTAATATAAATCTGGTTGAATTGATAGTCTCAAAATATTTTGATTGCTGTCATCTCTGAGGAAATGTACACACAAAAAATGCCATGGAGATTTGCCCTTTATCCTGATTTGTTTATTATTATCAATACTTTAGATAAATAATAATTTTTTAATTAGGCAATTACAATGTGCCATATATCATACTAGGCTTCTTATATACATTATTCTCATTTTTGTCATTGTACGACTCTGTAAGTGCAATTTTTTTTTTATTTAGGTTTCTTTTTTTTTTTTTTTTTTTTTCCAGAGACAGGATCTCACTCTGTCACCCAGGCTGGAGTGCAGTGGTGTGATCATGGCTCACTGCAGCCTGAAACTCCTAGGCTCAAGTGATCCTCCTACCTCAGCCTCCTAAGAAGCTCGGACTACAGGCACGAGCCACCATGCCCAGCTAATTTTCTTTTTTTGTTTTGTTTTGTAGAGAAGTGGTCTCACTATGTTTCCCAGGCTGGTCTTAAACTCCCGGCCTCAAGCAGTCCTCCCACTTCGGCCTCCTGAAGTGTTAGGATTACAGGCGTGAGCCTGCGCCTGGCTGTAATTACTATTCCCAGTTTTTACAGATAAAGGATCTGAGACATGCAGAGGTTTTAAGCTGACTTGCCTGACACCCCATTGCTAGTAAGTAGTAGAACCAGGAGTTGGATTTAGCATTCTGGCTGTAGAGTCATCAATAGTTTGCACATGACAGAAAGCTGGAAGAAATAGTCAACCTGAAACACATGATGGAATTATAATTCAGAATCATCTTGGTAGATAGGGGCACTGTGCTTAAACAAAATGCCATTAATGGGATTATAATAAATATAATGTGGTAGAATTCAAGTTTTGTTTGCCAATTCAACACATCATCTGTTACTAACGCAGCTTTAAAAAATGCATAAATGATTATACTACATTAGTTTTTTTAAAAAGTATCCTGTTTATGGTCTGATTATGCCTGGAGTATTATTTTATATTTTTGACTTCATGTTTTAAGAGACAATCATGCCAGAGTCCCACATGAGGGTGACTAAAATGGACAAAAAGTCTGGAAACTTTCATATCAATAATTGATTATGTATTAACTGAAACAAAAGACTAGAGAAAGACACAGTGGGAATTGATTATGTATTAACTGAGGAATAAAAGACTGAAGAAAGACATAATAAATAGTTAAAGGATTATGGAAAAGATGGTGTTCAGAAAAAAATTAACATGCAGGCCTGAGACTGCTATCCCTAGAAAGGTCTGCTTGCAAAGTTGGCCCTTGGCTGGCATCTGGGGGAACTTGGTTCTTGGATGGATTCCTGCCATTCACTGATAAGAATGGCTCACCTTGCCTAAAGTATATGAAGAGTGTGCTTTATGTCGAGCTCCTGCTTGCTTGCCTCTTTCTTTCTCTTTCTTTCTTTTCCTTCCTTCCTCCCTTCCTTCCTTCCTCTCTCTCTCTCTCTTTCTTTCTTTCTTCTTTCTGGAATTTTGGTACAGGCTAGGCAGAATGTGCCTAGATGATCAGCTCCTAGTAAAAACCTTGAGAACTAAGTCTCTAATGAGCCTCCCTGATCATTTCATGCGTGTTGTTATAACTCATCACTGGAGGAATTAATTATGCCCTCTGTGACTGCAGTGGGAGACAACTTTTAGAAGTTTGCACCTGGTTTCCTCCAAATTTCACCCCATGTGCCTTTTCCCTCTGCGATTTTGCTTGGTATTCAGTGTAATAAATCATAGCTAAGAGTATGACTGTATACTTTGAGTTCTCCCAGTGAATCACTGAATCTAGAGATGGTCTTGGGGACCCCTGACACAGATGGATTAGTGTCATTTTTTTTGTTTATGAGAAAGCCAAATTAGGACCAATGAATGGTGATTAGAATGAAATATTTGATTGACTTCAGAGAAAAATGTCTACCACTTGAGCTTTCTTCAGTAATGGAGCAGCCTGACAGTCTCACTCTGTCAGTCTCACTCTGTCACTCAGACTGGAGTGCACTGACATGATCTCAACCCACTGCAACCTCCGCCTCCCGGGTTCAAGCGATTCTCATGCCTCAGCCTCCCAAGTGGCTGGGATTGCAGGTGCCCACCACCATGCCCGACTAATATTTGTATTTTTAGTACAGACGGAGTTTCACCATGTTAGCCAGGCTGGGCTTGAACTCCTGACCTCAAGTGATCCGCCTGCCTCGGCTTCCCAAAGTGCTGGGATCACAGGCTTGAGCCACCTCACCCAGCCCAGATAAGGGACATTTTTGAAGTAATGTGTGCACTAAGTAGAAGAACATTGGATCTGTATTTTGGGTTGGGTTTTTTAATCTTTATTTATTTTATTTATTTATTTTTTGAGATGGAGTCTTGCTCTGTTGCCCAGGCTGGAGTGCAGTGGTGCGATCTTGGCTCACTGCAAGCTCTGCCTCCCGGGTTCACGCCATTCTCCTGCCTCAGCCTCCCGAGTAGCTGGGACTACAGGTGCCCGCCACCATGCCCGGCTAATTTTTTTGTATTTTTAGTAGAGACGGGGTTTCACCATGTTAGCCAGGATGGTCTCAATCTCCTGACCTCATGATCCGCCCGCCTCAGCCTCCCAAAGTGCTGGGATTACAGGCGTAAGCCACCGTGCCTGGCCAGGTTTTTTAATCTTAAAAAATCTGATTATGCCAGGCATTGTGGTTCATGCCTGTATTATTTTTTAAATACCTGGTGAGAAACTTAAATTTGCCATTTAATCTGGTAGCCTTCAGCTACCTCTTTTGGCATGATTTTTGCTGTTTCATAGACAGCAATCTCAGCTTGAAGACTTTCTCTCATTTGCTAGAAGGACGAAGAATAGAACATGTGCCTCTTGTAAGTAGTGCCAGTAGCTAGTGATTTTACCATCTTAGTCACCTTGATCTCTCTGATTCTCTGCTTTCATAATTTGAAAGAGCAAACAAAAAATCAGTCCCAATGATATGCAGTACTAGTACCCTTCTCAGAGTGGTCATTCAGATGAATGCATGCCTTTGGGATCTGAATTTTTTTTGTAGCAATAAATGAACCTCCAGTTAAGGTTCCACTGGAACTCATGCAATGAAAGGTCATCCTTGGTTTATGGTGTATGGGTGTATTATAGTCCATTGTGTTTTCTCCCCTGACCATCACAAGAAGCTCAGCTGTTTTGTAGTTACAGCTACTTTTAAAATATGCTTGGTCAAATAATACTTATAAGCAGCTTTAGAAAGGGCCAGCCAATTCATTCTACAGCTACTGACAAATCTTAGAGCTAAATTGGAAAGATTATGAAATCTTCTTTAAATACTTCAAAGAGAAGCACAATGAAGATAAGGGAATCCTGGCAAGATGTGCTGCAGCTGTCAGGTCCTGAAAAATTAGGAATCAAATTTTGACACTTGTAATTGAATCATCCACCCTTCTAAGTGAGCCCAGGCAAACCTGTGATATTTTTAGAACCTTTCAAATCACATTGTACTCTTTAGAGTTCATAGCAGGACCTGAGGCCCCTAAAATTTCCCAAGAGAAAGAACAAAACAGAATCAAATAAATTTGGCTCAGTTCACTGTAATAGAAGTGTAGTGTATTATGCATGCAGTCTAGGTAATGCCACACTTTTAACCCCAAATTTTAAAAGTTTTCATGGATTTTTTTTTTTTTCTGGAGAATTAACTGCTTGGACAGCAGTGGAAGCACCCGTTAGAGATAGTAACAGCTGTGTGGTGGTGATTTGATTTATAATAGAAGCACAGAGACCTTGGATGGTGTGATTAACTGTGTTCCACAGATGGATGTTCCTGTGTCACAAATTTCATTTAATACAGATTTCTACCCGCATATATCATATTGATTATTACAGACTCTCCTAAAAGACTGAGCAGTTAACTAGCCACTACCATATGTAGATAATTACATTGCTTATGCTTGACTTGGTGAGATTTTCTAATTTACAGTTGAAAATGTGCCACTAACAGGTTAGAAAAGGTTAGAATAGTATTTGTATGTGTATTTATGTGGGACTAGTTATGATGCGTGATTTTAAAAGACTGTCATTTTAGCAAATAACAAAGGCTGCTTTGAACATTTTCTCTTGCCTTAAAACAAAGAGCAACTCTGAGACCAGACTTCAGGGAATCCAAATAATTTATTGGAGCGTGACATGATGGCCTTTTCAGGTTTTCTTCAAGTCTGAAGTTCTGTCTAGAGCACAAGACACTGACAAATGAACAGAAAGACTGTGGGCTTTGTGTATATTCATGCCACTCCTAAACAGTTGGTTCTATCTCATCTCGTGCCTAACTCCCTTGGGCCAATTCCTGTAGTTGTCTATGCTTATACATCGTTTGATGAAATAACTGACAAAGATGTGACTTAATTAAGAAATGGAAAATAGCATGGATGTTGGACTAGCAGGATTTGAAGACAAAAGTGTTCATTCTAGTTATTTTTTCTAACTTACTGAACTTTGGTAAGTAGTATTAATTTCTCTGTAGGTTTCCTAGTGCTTTTTTATTTTAAAAAATGGTTCTGGCCAGACGTGGTGGCTCAGGCCTGTAATCCCAGCACTTTGGGAGGCCGAGGCAGGAGGATCACCTGAGGTCAGGCGTTCTAGACCAGCCTGGCCAAGGTGATGAAACCCTTTCTCCACTAAAAATAGAAAAATTAGGCCGGGCACGGTGGCTCACGCCTGTAATCCCAGCACTTTGGGAGGCTGAGGCGGGTGGATCATGAGGTCAGGAGATCGAGACCATCCTGGCTAACACAGTGAAACCCCATCTCTACTAAAAATACAAAAAAATTAGCCAGGCATGGTGGCGGACGCCTATAGTCCCAGCTACTCGGGAGGCTGAGGCAGGAGAATGGCGTGAACCCGGGAGGCGGGGCTTGCAGTGAGCCAAGATCGCGCCACTGCACTCCAGCCTGGGCGACAGAGCAAGACTCCGTCTCAAAAAAAAAAAAAAAAAAAAAAAAAAAAAAATTAGCCGGGTGTGGTGGTGTGCCTGTAATCCCAGCTACTTAGGAGGCTAAGGCCAGAGAATTGCTTGAACCTGGGAGGCGGGGGTTGCAGTGACCCGAGATTGCACCATTGCATTCCAGCCTGGGAGACAAGAGCAAGACTCCGTCTCAGAAAAAAAAAAAAAAAAAAAAAGTCTTTGTGTTTCTTAAACAATGTAAAGTGCTTATTATATGATAGTCTTGTCAAGTCTTCACAGCTAATTACTTTGAAAATCATTTTCATGCCAGATATTGAGGGAGAAAATTTGCAGCAGGAGCAGTAATTCTTGTTTCACATAAATATCTAGAATGATGCCTGGAATCCAATAATTCTTTTGAGTTCCTGATAAGCGAAAAGCATTTATAAATGGTTACATTCTTAGAGAAATAAACTGCCTATCCATTACAAAAGCTAGCCCAGATTCTGATCATTACTCTTAAAGGTTGTAAAACATACTAAATACACAAAAGGAAAAAGAACATCTGTCAATTTCCATTTTGATCACAAGGGAGCCGAGTCTTTAAAATTGGTCCTGAAGCCAGAAGCTAGCACTATAAAGCATTAGTCCATTACAAAACCCAAATGCACGCAGAGATAAAGATTAGAGTTTCACACAACTGAGTACTCTCTCAGCACCTGCTAGCATAAACCGTAAAGTATTAATCTTATTTGATCTCAGCATCTAAAATGATAGCTGCTCTTTCATAGAAGACTAATTTAGATTACAAATGTATATGGGTACAAATGATTAGTAATAGCTGCTATAATGGGCTTCCCTGCCCAGTAGCAAGCTTTGTAGTTCACTTTACTGACAAATTCATTTGGTTTACCTGTTATGATACACTATGGGAAGCTTTTTCCTTAATGTTCTAAGGATTTGTTGCTTACCTCCTATGCCTTTAAAAATTATTTTTTTCCTTTATAGCTAAAGGTGACTGGCTGAGAGTTCTTTATAATATCTTGCCCAGCTACTGCAAAGGCTGAGTGGATTAATATTTTGGCACACTCACAATATTTGTGGCACGTGCATGTACCAGAGCATACCCCATTTAGGAAGGTCTGCTCTGGAGCAGTGCTACTCAAAGTGTGGTCTGAAGACTAGTTTCAGTCCAGAGACTGTTAGTTTCTTCTAATCTGCAGCCATATAAATTGAGAGGAAACACTTAGAAACCCTTATAGTCATTTGATCTCGGTATTTTCGTTATTTTACAAAAGTATCTGATGCACATATGTTTAGAAATTTTTTAAAAAACTCGTCCTTTAACAGATAGTTTGAAAAGTCCTGCTACTTGTAAAAGTGGAGTTGGTGAGCCATAGAATATGTACAGTGTCTGCTTCAGTAGACAAGCCAAGTTGTTTTCCAGACCATTGCTCTAAATTATATATCTCCCTCTCTACTTCCTCCACATCATCACCAACACTTGGTATTGAAAGATTTTTTATTTTTGCCAATTGGGTAGGTGTGAAAATGGTATCTCATTGTTTTATTTATTTATTTATTTATTTTTAGACAGAGTCTGTCTCTGTTGCCCAGTATCTTCTCTGGCATTGAGAAAGTTGGCTCCCTTTTTCTATATTGCATTTATTTATTTGCTCAATCAATAAACTTGCTTGTTTGCTCAATTTAAATAATCTATCAACTACTCCAGCCTCCTTCTTTACACACCAATCCTGTGTCCCCATCCCACCAACCACATTTTCACCCTCTGTGTCTATGTTTCCACAACTCCTCACTCACCCCTCTGTGTCCTCAGCTGCCAGGCCTGCTAGCCTATGTCTCTGTGTGTTTCCTCAGCCCCTAATCCCATCATTGCATATCCTTGGCCATTCAGCCTGTTGACCTGTACCTCCATTAACTCCCCCTACTACCCTGTGTCCCCAGTCACCAGCCTCCTGGTCCACACTTCTGATACAACTTCCCAAGCCACCTCATTTCCCAGTATCCTCGACCTCCGGACCCTGTACCCCGCCATGCCTCTATGCAACCTTACTGGCACCTCCATGCAGCTCTCTATTTACTGCCTACCTCTCCAGCTACCATTTTGACCCCTGTAAACCAGGAATGGAAGGGAAAAGGAGGGCAATTTTTACTCTTATTCTCATCTGAGTGTATAGCAGAGTTTACCAGAGGCTTCACAAATGATCAGGCCATTGCTCTGGCAGCTAATGGAATGAGTACTTGTGTTTTATAAGTCTGAAGATTTAGCTTCAATGTGTTCATCAGTTTTGTTTTTTGTATGACATTGAAGATCCAAAAATAACCTAAAATCCAAATGATAATTAAAAGAAACCACCAATGGAAGAAAAAACATTGATAATGTGTTTTCTTTTTTCTAATTAATTCTGGAATAGTAGAGCCCTTAGAATGCTTTGATGGCCACCTATTGCTTAATCGTATGTAACTGTGATTGATCTGACCCAGACTACTCTTCCATTAGGTATTATATATAATGAATATCAAATAATAACCAATCAGCATAGAACACACTCAGTAATTTGTAGGTTTGTTCTTTCATCAAAAACATTTATAGCTTTCAGCTTTTAAAAATAGTTCTGGAGTACAGCAAGATAGAGAAGGGGAAAATTGGCCTCTATATTACAGAGGATAGCAGATGAACAGGGTTGATTTCATTTTGGGCACTTTGCCCAGGACACTTTTAATAGCATATATAGTTACTCTAGGGATTCTGAATCTGTGGTTATGTCAGGCTTACACATTTATTCTTTAAAAGGAAAATTTGCAAGTTATTAGACTTCAGGTACATTAGTATGACTTAAATTTTTAATTTTTAAAGAAGTTTCTGTAATGCAGTCATTGAAAATTTGTGGTGTGAGGGCTGGATTCCTTAATATTAAAACTAACCTAATCATGGATAGAAAAATATTTTAAACTTTCTTCTTCTAAAACACAGTGTGTTCCTCAGTTCTTTCAAAGTTTGTTTTTTTGTTTTGTTTTGTTTTGTTTTGTTTGAGACAGAATCTCGCTCTGTCGCTCAGGCTGGAGTGCAGTGGCACAATCTCGGCTCACTGCAACCTCTGCTTCCCAGGTTCAAGCGATTCTCGTGCCTCAGCCTCCCTAGTAGCTGGGATTACAGGCACACACCACCACGCCCGGCTTATTTTTTGTATTTTTAGTAGGGACGGAGTTTGGCCATACTGGCCAGGCTGGTCTCAAACTCCTGAGCTCACACAGTCCCCCCACCTCAGCCTCCCAAAGTGCTAGGATTACAGGTATGAGCCACCGCACCTGACCAGCTCTTTCAAAGTTTAAGTCAAATTTTAAAAGATGTCTAAACTAGGAATTGGAAGTTTATTTTAACGTGAAGAATTTTTAATCTTAGTGTTTTAAAGGAATTTTTGTATACTCAGGAATCAAGTATTTTAGAAAAAAATTAAATTTTAGAGATGGTGTACTTTCTATTTCACTACTTTATAATTTAGAATTATTAACCTTAGAATTTGCTTTCAAAATTGGAAGGAAAAGCCGGGCGCAGTGGCTCATGCCTGTAATCCTAGCACTTTGGGAGGCCAAGGTGGGCGGATCACCTGAGGTCAGGAGTTCAAGACCAGCCTGGCCAACATGGTGAAACCCCATCTCTACTAAAAATACAAAAATTAGCCAGGCATGGTGGCGTGTGCCTGTAATCCCAGCTACCCGGGAGGCCGAGGCAGGAAAATTGCTAGAACCCTGGAGGCAGAGGCTGCAGTGAGCCAAGATCGCGCCACTGTACTCCAGCCTAGGTGACAGAGCGAGACTCTGTCTCAAAGAAAAAAAAAATTGGAAGGAAAAATATCAATGTGGGCTGGGCACAGTTGCTCATGCCTGTAATCCCAGCACTTTGGGAGGCCAAGGTGGGCAGATCACCTGACGTCAGGAGTTCAAGACCAGCCTGGCCAACATGGTGAAACCCCGTCTCTACTAAAAATACAAAAATTAGCCTGGCATGGTAGCAGGCACCTGTAATCCCAGCTACTTGGGAGGCTGAGGCAGGAGATTCGCTTGAACCTGTGAGGTGGAGGTTGCAGTGAGGGGAGATTGTGCGGCTGCACTCCAGCCTTAGAGACAAGAGCAAGACTCCATCTCAAAAAAAAAAAAAAAAAGAAAGAAAGAAAAATACCAATATGGTAATAGAGCTTGTGTTGAGATAGTGGCTTTGAGTGAACTTTTCCTTTTTTCTGTTTTCCAAAATTTCAACAATATGTTCATTACTTTTATTATTTATAAAATTATTTATTAACTATCCCCCAAAATTAGCTTTAAGAAGCACTGGACATTAAAAAGGCTAAGATTCTTTTTTTTTTTGAGACGGAGTCTCACTCTGTTGCCCAGGCTGGAGTGCAGTGGCGCGATCTCGGCTCACTGCAACCTCCGCCTCCCGGGTTCAAGCAATTCTCCTGCCTCAGCCTCCTGAGTAGCTGGGACTACAGGCACATGCCACTACGCCCGGCTAATTTTTTGTATTTTTAGTAGAGATGGGGTTTCACCATGTTAGCCAGGATGGTCTCAATCTCCTGACCTTGTGATCTGCCTGCCTGGGCCTCCCAAAGTGCTGGGATTACAGGTGTGAGCCACTGTGCCCAGGCTAAAAAGGCTGAGATTCTTAAAGAATTATCTCACATTAGGTAATATGGAAGCTTCCCTTTGTTTTGGAGTGATATGTTTAAATATGGTAGGCCAAGTTCTTACTATAGACATTTTCTTTATAATGTATTTAATAAAAAGATTATTAAAGCAGAGAAAATAATTTTACTTTTTGAGACAAGGTCTTGCTTTGTCACCCAGGCTGGAGTACAGTGGCATGATCATAGCTTACTGCAGCCTTGACCGCCTGTGTTTGAGCGCTCCTCCCACCTCAGCCTCTCAAGTAGCTGGGACCACAGGCACGTGCCACCACACCCTACTAATTTTTTAATTTTTTTTGTAGAGATGGAGTCTCGCCATGTTGCCCAGGCTGGTCTTGAATTCCTGGACTCAAGCAATCCCCTGCCTCGGCCTCCCAAAGTGCTGGGATTATAGGCGTGAGCCAACTTGCCCAGCCAAAATTATTTTATATAGTACAAAAATCTGGAAATTATTAGTACTCTTAATACATAAGAGGAAGTGATTTTTTAAGTATTATGTTCTGTTTCAGAAATATCAGAAATTTCTGGCATTTTCTTCTGGCATTTGCTTCTTACATTGAGCAATACTTTACAGTCATACATTGCTTAATGACAAGGATACATTTTGAGAAATGCACTTTTTAAGGCAGTTTTGTTGTTGTGTGAACATCATAGACCTTACACAAACCTTGATGATATAGCCTACTACACAACTAGGCTGTATGCCATAGCCTATTGCTCCTAGGCTACAAACTTGTACAGCATGTTACTATACTAAATACGGTAGGCAACTGTAACAGAGTGGTAGGTAATTGTGTATCTAAACATATCTAAACTTAGAAAAGGTACAGTAAAATTATGGTATTGTAGGCCAGGTACGGCGGGTGGCTCACGCCTGTAATGCCAGCACTTTGGGAGGCCGAGGTGGGTGGATCACTTGAGGCCAGGAGTTCAAGACCAGCCTGGCCAACATAGTGAAACCCCATCTCTACTAAAAATACAAAAATTAGCCAGGCATGGTGGCAGGTGCCCGTAATCCCAGCTACTCAGGAAGCTGAGGCAGGAGAATCGCTTGAACCTGGGAGGCGGAGGTTGCAGTGAGCCAAGATGATGTCATTGCACTCCAGCCTGGGCAACAGAGTGAGACTCCATCTCAAAAAATATATATATGACATTGTAATCTTATGAGACTGCCATCCTATATGCAGTCCATCATTGACTGCAGTGTTGTTATACAGCACATGACTATACTTTCATCGAGTCAGTGCTTCAGGACCTTTACACATGCTGTTCTCTCCTCCTAGGATGTTGCTCCTTGCCTCTTCTTCCTTCCTCTAACACATTCCTACTTCTTCAGTCTTGGCTTAAATATACCTTCTTCCAAGAAGCTTGCCATATCCCACCTCCCCTACTTCCCAACCCTCGCCTTCCTATCTTCATCCCTACCCAGGTTAAACTGTTACTTATTTGCAGGGTCTATTCAGTTCTGTGTAATGTTTGCCATCATCTTAAACTTCAGTTCAATATTTGTTTTCTGCACTGTTCCTTAAGCTTGATGAGGGCAGGACCTGCAAGTATCTTGCTCTAAGCAACTCTACGTTGTATCCTGGCCAACATGGTGAAACCCCATCTCTACTAAAAATACAAAAATCAGCCTGGCATGGTCGCGCTCACCTGTAATCCCAGCTACTCAGGAGGATGAGGCAGGAGAACCACGCCTGGCTAATTTTTGTATTTTTAGTAGAGATGGGGTTTCACCATGTTGGCCAGGCTGGTTTGGAACTCCTAACCTCAAGTGATCCAACTGTCTTGGCCTCCCAAAGTGTTAGGATTACAGGCGTGAGCCACCACATCCAGCTTTGAATTCCTTTAAATATTATGCTACTTTGTTTGCTCTTCCAAACTCTAGTTGGTATTACTTAATAATGGGGTCTTTCCATTAGACTTGTAACTTTTTTCCATTATTAGTTATAACTTTGATATGATGGGTAGGTAAATAGATAAATTAGATAGCTATGAGTCTTCACTAACTTGGGATATTCTTAGCTTTTTAACATTTGGGATGGGTACCATCCCAGTGTCTCAGATGCTTGATAGCAATATATAGTCACAGTACATTTCTTAAGTGATAAATAGTAGCTACAAGTGTTGATGGTTCCGGTTGGCTATATTAGTCCCAGTAGTCCAATGGACTGCTACCAAAATAGTACAGTACATGAGATATACCATGATAAAACCACAACCAGAATTGTGGTCATTAATCTCCTACTTTTTCTTCTTTTTTGACCTTTTTATTTTTATAAGGTTGTCTTTCTGTTTTCCTAATCCTTATTTGTAAAGTCTAAAATGAATAGCTTTTATATAAGGATTTAGAATATTTAAGGCCAGGCACGGTGACTCATGCCTGTAATCCCAGCACTTTGGGAGGCCAAGGCGGGTGAATCACTTGAGCTGAGGAGTTCAAAACCAGCCTGGGCAACATAGGGAAACCCCATCTTTACAAAAAATGCAAAAATTAGCCAGGCGTGGTGCTCTGCACCTGTGGTCCTCCTACTCTGGAGGCTGAGGCAGGAGAATTGCTTGATCCCAGGAGGTTAAGGCTGCAATGAACTGTTATCACACCACTGCACTCCAGCCTGGGCAACAGAGCAAACCCTATCTCGAAATTATATATATATATACACACACATATTTTATATGTATACATATATTAAACATATACACATAATATATACATATATAATATATGTACATATAATGGGTCAAAAAATTAAAAACACAAAATATTTAAACATTCTGGGTGACAGAGTGAGATTTGGTCTCAAACAAATAAATAAATAAAGGAATTCATTTGGTAAGTACTATTTATTATCTGTTATGTATTAGGCACTGTGCCAGACACAGAGGATACAACGTAGAGTTGCTTAGAGCAAGACACTTGCAGGTCCTGCCCTCATCAAGCTTAAGGAATAGTGGGGAAAACAAATACTGAACTGAAGTTTAAAATGATGGCAAACATTACACATAACTGAATAGGCCCTGCAAATAAGTAACAGGAGTTTAACCTGGTTAGGGATGAAGACAGGAAGATGGGGGTTGGGAAGTTTTATAATAAAACTAAATTATTAAGTTATTATATAATATATAATTATTATATAAAGTTTTCTAATAAAACAAAATTATTATATACGTGTGACATGTTGGGAAGTAGAGAAGAAAAAATGTGAATATATTGAGTTTATACAGATGTATGATATTTAGCTACTACTTTTCTACTCATTAGATTACATATTGTGTTTTTTTTACAGTTCAAACGATATGTCAATAAACTTCGAAGCAAGAGTACAGTTTTCAAAAAGAAGCATCAGATAATAGCTGAACTTAAAGCTGAATTCGGTCTTTTGCAGAGGACTGAAGAACTTCTTAAGCAACGTCATGAAAATATTCAACAACAACTGGTAATACAGTATTATCTTGGGCTACTATAAATACAAATGCCAGGAGTTTTATGGGTTACAGCTTTATACTGAAGTCATTGTTTTTACTGGAAAAATGATAAAAGTATTACTTTTCTCTGATTAATTACAGACATGTCATATAAGTTGATTCATTTATTTTTAATGTAGCAGTAAGCACTGGCTTTTGTGTGTGTGCTGACTTCGGGGTTATTAATAGAAAAACTTGAATTCCAAGTAGGTTTTTTCTTTTGGTTAGTTAGTTAATATGAGTAAAATTATCATACCAAGAGAGTGACTGTAAAATATTTTTTTATCATGGCCTGCTGGGCAGAAATTTCTAAGCAGCCACTTCCAAGAAGCTTTGGAAAGAAATATCCAGGGAAGTGCTGTGTGGAAGTCTGCCTCCAGGCTTATTCCTTATGTGTTTGTGCCTTGGTTGTCTGAAAAAAGTTAAACCCAAAGTAGTCCCACAGCAAAGTTGTTCTCATTGTGGATGCCAGTTCCTCAGGGTTTTCTTCATTTGACTTTTTTTTTTCTTTCACCAACGAGGAAACTTTCATCTGGGTGCTGGTTTACCAGCTAGCAATAATCTGGTAGAAGTAAGTGGAATTTCAACCAGTTGTGTTTCCTTTTAACTGGCAATATGAACTGTCTCATGCTGATGAATATTATTTGCTTTTAGGGAACTTAAGACTGAAAATTTACTGTGAATCAACGTGGATTCTAACAGCACTAACTTTAAAACTGATAGTAGTAACTGCATTATTGTTTACTTCAAAATATCTTCTAATTTCTGTTGTGATTTCTTTGACCTTTTGGTCATGGCTTAAAATCAAATATTTGGGGGATTTTTCTAGTTACCTTTCTATTATGAATTTCCAGGTTATTTCCATTGTGACCAGAGAGCACACTCTGATTTCAGTCCTGTGAAATTTGTAGTCTTGCATTATGGCCCAGCGTATGGTCTGTTTTGGTAATTGTTTCATGTGCAGTGAAGAGAATGTATATTCTGCAGTTGTTGGGAATAGTATTCTAAGTATGTCAATTCAGTCAGTATGTTAGCCATGATATTCACATCTTCCATATCCCTGTTGATTTTTTGTCTGCCTGTTCTATCAGTTACTGAGAGAAGTGTGTTAAAAATCTCTAACTATAATTATTGCTTTGTTGCTTTTTTTAGTTCCATCAGTTTTTGCTTCATATTTTTTTCTTAAGTTGGGTCCCTAGAAGCAGAGCTTGAGAAGGGAATTCTTTGTGCTAGTGATTTATTGAGGGAGTACCTTCAGAAGGAGGGGAGTGAGGGAAGCAGATGAGGCAGCAGAAAAAAGCCAAGCAAGAAAAGGACATGGTCTCAACTGGAGTTGGCTTCATTCTGATCCCATGATCAACTTTGGAACAAATTGCACTGGAGTTGATTCCACCTTGATGCAAGGGGGCTGGCCTTTTGTACCCCATGGCAGTCAGTCATTTGGCTGTGGTCAAGTGTAACCTCTTAGGTGAGACACCTCCCATTTCGCTGAGGGCACTCTCTGGAGAAAGGGGTAACTATGAGCTATTTAGCAGTCAACATTCATAACAGTTTGCAAATGAGGTCTGAGTGGGGCACCAGCAACATCTACTACAGTTCACCCCTTGCACTAGTAGGATCTACTTGTTTGTCACATTAAATTTACTCCACCCAGCTATAGCTTCTATAGGATTCTAGTTGGTCGCAATTTCTAGGAAAACTTATAGGAGAAAGATTAGTGGGACAAATGGAAACTCTCATTGCTACATTTGGTTCCAAGGACATAACCGATATTCAACATCTCCTTCCTTTACTATCCATTCTAGAGTTCCCTCACCTCAGCTAGCACCTCCTCTGGTTTAGATGACTTACTTGGTGGGATGACCCAGTTCCTCATCCTTGAGAAGTGTGAGACTCTAGTAATCATGCCCTTACCAGGCCATGGCTGCTATACTTCCCCATTTACAGTTAAAACTGGGCATGGGAGTACCAAGATATGCCCTAATGGATCATCTGAGTCCTAAATATATTTCTTTCTGTCCCTGTTATATAGCAGCATCTATATAGCCTTATGATACCCTGCTTTCTTTGCCTGCTGATCTATTGACATGAGAAGCTCAAGTGACCAGATGGTAGTCAGAACATTAAGTGTCAAGGGCCTCTTAATGTGCCTTCTGATGGAAGCATGCCATCAGAATATCTCTGGCAACCAGAATATCTATACCCACAGAGCCTACAGTTGTCTGGAAGGGAAGCATAATTCCCTAAAGTGGATCATTGGGGATCATGGTTCGTGGTGACACCTATACTTTCATCTCATGGTTCTGAGACCTATGCTTTCTATTGGGAACATAGCACCATATCATGGGCATCGGTTTAAGGTGTACACCCCATCCTAAAGGTAGAACTCATTTTCATAGGCCATCCAGTTCCAACTGGGGCCTTACGTTTAAGACACTGTTCCACTATTCTGTCAGGCCATCAGCTTTCCAGATAGTGTAGTATGTGGTAAAATTACTGAATTATATGGTCATACGAATGCTATCATACTTCCTTTGCTGTAAAGTGTGTCCCTTGGTTTGAGGTGATATTATGTGAGATTCCACATCAGTAGACTGAATGCTCTTAGCCCTTGGATAGTAGTCCTGGCTGAAGTACAATGGGCAAGAAAGGCAAACCTATACTCAGAATATGGATCAGTCCCATTAAGGATGAAATGTCACCTTTTTCAGGGCAGAAAGGGTCCGATGTTATTAAATTGCCACAAAATAGGGGGTTGGTTTCCTCAAGGGATGATTCCTTACCCAGAGCTCAGGAATGGTCTCTGTTGCTGGCAGGTCAGACGTTTGATATTGGCAGCAGCTAGATGAGCATTGATGAGAGAGAGCCCATGCTATTTGGCTCATACATAACTTCCATCTCTACCAACAAAGCCATTCTGTTTGTGAGTCCATTGTTTAAGCACTGTGTGGGCCAATGTCAGAGGCTGGCTGACATCTGCTGGCCAAATCATCCTTTCCACTTGGTTGTTCAGTGCGTCTTCTGCAGTGGACATTTTCTGGTTTCCATGTAATGAAAAGATCATTATACTTAGTGCCTACTCCCATAGGTTCAAACACATGCCTCTTTCCTAGACCTCCTTGTCCTTGCTGTCTTGCATCTTCCAGGGCCTTGACCAACAAGCTGAGCCATTTGCCACTGCCCAGAGGATACAGGATAATCTGGGGTTTCAAGGTTCTCAAGTGGGTCTATCCAGATACCCCCATCCCAGACTCAGCACCCTTTTTCTTCTCTGTCAGGGCCCTGACTTTGGCATAGAATATTTGCCTAGACTAAGAATTCAACTTTCTCTGGAGTTTTGCCAGTCTTAAAATTAGTCCTGTGCCTGGTTTTCAGCTCCCTCTGCACTTTAGCCAGGGGAAATGAGAGTTTCTTTAAAGCCCTTAAGGAGGTTCTCTAACTTGATCACTTTGCTTTAAATTACAAATTAGGCTAGGCATGGTGGCTCACGCCTGTAATCCCAGCACTTTGGGAGGCCAAGGCGGGTGGATCACGAGGTCAGGAGATCGAGACCATCTTGGCTAACACGGTGAAACCCTGTCTTTACTAAAAATACAAAAAATTAGCCGGGCGTGGTGGCGGGCACCTGTAGTCCCAGCCACTCGGGAGGCTGAGGCAGGAGAATGGCGTGAACCCCGGAGGCAGAGCTTGCAGTGAGCCGAGATCGTGCCACTGGACTCCAGCCTGGGTGACAGAGCGAGACTCCATCTCAAAAAAATAAATAAATAAATTACAAATTAATGGATTTGAGCCTGTTATTTTATCTCTTCAACCATCAGTGGAGTTTAGTGATAGCCACCCCAGTTCCATAGTCCTTATAGTTACTATTTCTCCTCAAATGCCAGAAACATTACACCATCTAGTGCATCTTTGTATCAGTTCAGATCCTCCAAGAAGCAGACACCGAGATGGGATTACATGTACAAGAGATTTATTGAAGGACATACTTATGAAGGGTAAAGGGAAGGGAGCAGGAGGAGGCAGGGAAAGCCTTCAGGCTCTGATACAGGTCTGACACCTGTGAAAGGAAAGGGCAAAGGAAGATTGGGTAGAAATAGCCTCAAACTTCAACACAACTCTGAGAAAGTTTTGGTCAGGTTGATGGAGAGTTCCTGAGCCAGTCACGTATTAGAGGAGTCCCTTGTCAGGCAGGACTGGGCCAACACTAGTACTACTGCTGTACTCAGTCATTGGCTAAGAGCAGCTCCAGGGAAGCATAGCATTGGTGCAAACATGATGATGGACCCAGAGGGGCAGCAGCTATGGATGTCAGTCAGCTCTGTTCCTCTCAGCCAACTCTCTTGAAAGCAATCTGAGCCATAAATTTTGTTGGCCACCACGATCCCCATCCACCTGTATTCTTCCCCAATTCACCACAAGTGAAAGTCTTACTAATTGCACTGCTGCAACATGCCTGGGACTGTCAGTACTCTACCTGCCACAGTAATAGAGTCCTTAGTTCCATTTAGCCAGTGAGTGATTGCACTCTAGTGCTTATGCCAGAGATTATGATATACACCCTTGACTGACTACAGTCTTCACTAAATTTTTTTTTCTTTTTTTTGAGACAGAGTCTCTCTCTGTTGCCCAAGCTGGAGTGCAGTGGCACGATCTCAGCTCACAGCAACCTCCGCCCCCCAGGTTCAAGTGATTCTCCCACCTCAGCCTCCCAAGTAGCTGGGACTACAGGAGTGTGCCACTATGCCCAACTATTTTTTTGTATTTTTTTTTAGTAGAGATGGGGTTTCACCGTGTTAGCCAGGATGGTCTCAATCTCCCGACCTCGTGATCTGCCCACCTCGGCCTCCCAAAGTGCTGGGATTACAGGTGTGAGCCACTGCACCCAGCCAGTCTTCACTAAATTTTTACTATTGCCGTGTCCTGGGCAATGCAAGAACCTAAAACACTTTAACTTTGTTTACCTCCTTCCCATATTTAGTGCTATTGTTGATAATATTTTTTTAATTCTAAATATAATTTTCTTGAGAAGGGGTCTTGTTCTGTTGCCCAGGCTGGAATGTAATGGTACAGTCAGAGCTCACTGCAGCCTCAACCTCCTGGGCTCAAGTGATTCTCCCAAGTACCTGGGACTACAGGCATGTACTACCACACCCAGCTAATTTTTATGTGTATTTTTTTTTCAGACATGGGGTCTCACTATGTTGTCCAGGCTGGCCTCAAACTCAGGGGCTCAGGCAATCCTCCTACCTCAGCCTCCCAAAATGCTAGGATTACAGGTGTGAGCCACTGTGCCGGGGCCTAGATAGAATTTAAATCGTACATGATATTATGTTCAATATTATTCTAGATTATCTACCTGTTTACTCTTTTCATGGTTCTTCTTTTCTTCCTTCATCATTGTTCTTCTATTGGTATCTGTCTAATGAGCTCACCTTAAGTATTTTATTTAGTTCAGGTCTGCTGAAATCTTCTCAGTTTTTGTTTTTCTTAAGACACCTGTATTTTACCTTCATTTTGAAGCACATTTTTACTGAATGTAGAATTTTTGGTTGGCAGCTATTTTCTTTCGGCACTTTAAAGATTTAATTCCATTGTCTTCTGACTTCCATTATTTATTTCATAACATCAACTGTACATCTTGTTTGTTTGTTTGTTTGTTTGTTTGTTTTAAGGTAGACTGTTATTCTCTGGTTTTTAAGATCTTCTATCTGTGTTTGGTTGTTCAGTGGTTTTACTATGACTTTTCTAGGTGTGATTTTCTTTTTTATTCACCTGGCTTAAGGTCTGTAAAGCTTCTTGAATATGTGGCTTGATGTCTTTGTTCATTTTTGAAAAGTTCTCAGCCAATGTTTATTTATTTATGTCTTTCTTTCCTTTCTTTCTTTCTTTTTTTATTTGTTTGTTTTTGTTTTGTTTTTTTGAGACAGGGTCTCACTCTGTTGCCCAGGCTGGAGTGCAGTGGTGTGATCTCGGCTCATTGCAGCCTCTACTTCCTGGGCTCAGGCGATTCTCCCACCTCAGCCTCCTAAGCAGCTGGGACCACAGGCCCGAGCCACCATGCTCAGCCATTTTGTGTGTGTGTGTGTATTTTTGGTAGTTTTTTTAGAGACAGGGTTTTGCCATGATGCCCAGGCTGGTCTTGAACTCCTGGGTCCAAACGATCCACCTGCCTTGCCTCCCAAGGCTGGGCTTACAGGCATGAGCCACCATGCCCAGCCCAGTATTTCTTCAATTATTACTACAATCTCATTCTGTCCTCTTTTACTTTAACTCCAACTACATGCATGTTGGACATTTTCACCATTTTCCATGTATTTCTTATGGGCTTTGTGTTTTTCTTTTTCTTTTTTTCATTTTCTATTATTTTTTTCCTCTCTGTGATTCAATCTGTATTTTTTTCTACTGTGCTATTTTTCCAGTTGATTAATCTTCTGCTTTTTTGTGTGTCTAGTCTGTTATTTAATTCATTTGTTGAATTCTTAATATCAGTTATTGTATTTCTCAGTTTTAGAATTTCCATATGATTCAATTTTATAGATTGCAGTTATTTGTAACATTCTTCAACTTTTTGTTTATTTTCTTGAATATATTAATCTCAGCTATTTTAAAGTTCATGTCTGAAATTTATTTGAGCATCTATTCCTGTTGTTTGTTTTTGTTTTTGTTTTTGTTTTTTGAGACAGAGTCTCACTCTGTCACCCAGGCTAGAGTGCAGTGGTGTGATCTTGGCTCACTGCAACCTCCACCTCCTGGGTTCAAGTGATTCTCCCACCTCAGCCTCCTGAGTAGCTGGGACTACAGGCACCCACCACCACAACCGGCTAATTTTTTGTATTTTTAGTAAAGACAGAATTTCACCATGTTGGCCAGGCTGGTCTTGAACTCCTGACTTCAAGTGATCTGCCCTTCTTGGCCTCCCAAAGTGATGGGATTACATGCATAAGCCACTGTTCCTGGCCATGTATTTTTTTCTCTTGATTTTCATTCATTTGGGCCTATTACTTTGCTTACTTGGTAATTTTTTATTGAATGTTGGGTGTAAAGTGTCATTAAATTTTAGAAGCTCTGACTATATTTGTTTTTCTATAAGGAGGATTTAATTTTTTTCTAGAAAGTTACCTTGATCAAGTTGAGGGTAGCTTTTTTGTTTTGTTTTGTTTTTTGTTTTTCTTAAGCTGGTATTTCTCCAGTTTTCTCTTAATCCAAAGATATAGTTCTCGTACCTGTGGTAGAGACTTTAGGAAGTGGTCCTTACTCCAAGGATGTAGGTCTTACTGCTAGGTTATAGACCTTCTAAGGAGTAGACCTTCTAGGTTTTCAGCTGATAATGTGAGGCATTTACCAAAGCCTGTGCACCCTGGAAAGTCCTGAATTCCTACCTTTATCTCCCTAGTACTGTGAGACTGCTACAATCTTTGCTCAGCTCTTTAATAACCCATCTGCTTGGCCGGGCGCGGTGGCTCACGCCTGTAATCCCAACACTTTGGGAGGCCGAGGCGGGTGGATCACGAGGTCAGGAGATCAAGACCATCCTGGCTAACACAGTGAAACCCCGTCTCTACTAAAAATACAAAAAAGTCGCTGGGCATGGTGGTGGGTGCTGGGAATCCCAGCTGCTCGGGAGGCTGAGGCAGGAGAATGGCATGAACCTGGGAGGCGGAGGTTGCAGTGAGCCGAGATCACGCCACTGCACTCCAGCCTGGGCGACAGAGCAAGACTCCGTCTCAAAAAAAAAAAAATTAAAAAAAAAATAACCCATCTGCTGATTTCCACTTGGTTTTTGAGAGTCTTACTCTGCTTGTACATATCCTAAGATTTGGTAATGCCTAAAGAGGAAACTGCATACAGAATTTGGGGCTAATTCTCTGTAGTTCCCTCTACCCCTTTAGGTCCCAGTCCTATTGACAGGCCAGAATCTTAACTCTTCTTCCATTCTGTCTTTCCTTGTCTTTCTTTCCTTTTGGTTCTTTCATTCTTTTTTGAACTCTCTTCAATACAGTTTTCGCACTTAACATTCCACTAAAATGTCTTTTGTCAGGCTGGGCACGGTGGCTCACGCCTGTAATCCCAGCACTTTGAGAAGCCAAGGTGGGTGGATCATGAGGTCAGGAGATCAAGACCATCCTGGCTAACATAGTGAAACCCTGTCTCTACTAAAAATACAAAAAAAAAAAAAAATTAGGCATAGTGGCACACGCCTGTAATCCCAGCTGCTTGGGAGGCTGAGGCAGGAGAATCGCTCGAACCCGGGAGTCGGAGGTTGCAGTGAGCCAAGATCGCACCACTGCACTCCACCCTGGGTGACAGAGCGAGACTACGTCTCAAAAAAAAAAAAAGTCTTTCGTCAGGTCACAAGTACCTTCACATTGCCAAATCCAACGATTAATTATTAGTCCTTTCCTTACTTGACCTAGTAGCAGCATTTAGCATAGTTGATCATTCCATCTTCCTGTAAAACTTCTTCTTCTGTCTTCTAAGACACTACACTTTCCTGGTTTTTCTTCCTAACTAACACTCCTATTCCTATTCTGTTGCTGATTTCTTATCATTTCTTTAAAGTTTAAATGTTGGGGTTCCCTAGGCTTAGCCCTTGGATCTGCTTTCTATCTTCACTTCCTTGGTGATCTTATCCCGTCTCATGGTTGTAAAGGCCCCCTCTTATATTGTGACAACTCACCAATTTATATCTCCAGCCTAGATTTCTCCCCTAATTCTAGTCCTTTTTAAAATTTTATTTATTTATTTATTTATTTATTTATTTTTTGAGACAGAGTCTCACTCTGTTGCCCAGACCGGAGTGCAGTGGTGCAGTCTCGGCTCACTGCAACCTCCACCTCCCAGGTTCAAGTGATTCTCCTGCCTCAGCCTCCCAAGTAGCTGGGATTACAGGTGCCCACCAACACATCTGGCTAATTTTTGTATTTTTAGTAGAGACAAGGTTTCACCATGTTGGCCAGTCTGGTCTCAAACTCCTGACCTTAGGGGATCCACCTGCCTCAGCCTCCCAAAGTAGTGGGATTACAGGCGCGAGCCACCACACCTGGCCTAATTCCAGTCTTACACATATAACATCTTGACCTCTCCATTTGGATATCTAATATATATTTCAAATTTTTAACATGTCCAAAAATAAACTTCTGATCTGCACCACCTCCTTAAACTAGTCTTCCCCATTCTTCTTCCTCTCAACAAATGGAAACTTCATCCTGTTAGTCTCTCAAGTCAGAAACCTTGAACTCATTCTTTATCCTTTACTTGCGTTCACATCCCTACATCTAATTTGTCACATTATCTTGTTTGATCTGCCTTCAAAATATACACAGAACCATTTCTCATTATTTCTGTCACCACCACCCTGATTCATGCTACCATTTTCTTTAACTTGAACTATTGAGACGGTCTTCTAATTGGCCTCCCTGCTCCTACCTAGCCTGATCTCAGCACAGGTGTTAAAGTGATCATTTTAAAATTGCCCTAACTCTGAACCTTTCAACAGCTGCTTATCTCATTTTAAAGAAAACAAAGCTCTTTCATCAGCTTAAAAATAAGATAACGACACAACTTATTATCTAAAGTAGGATACTTTTTGAGAGTGCAAGGGACAATAGATGTACACTGAGACCTAGCAAACCAGCTGAACCCCATGTAACCCCTCCTTCATCCCCACCTTATTCTCACTGCACCTCCTTACTGTTTCTTGAACTGGTCAAGTTTGCTCCCAGCTTTTGTACTTGCTGATTCCCTCACTTCCTACGGGGCTTTGCTCAGATGTCATCTTCTCAGGATCATCTTCTCTGGATCATCTTCTCTAACCACCTTCTGGTTATACTATATTTATTTATTTACTTATTTACATATTGCTTATTTATTCCCACTAGTAGTAAGCTCTGTGAGGGAAGGGATTTTTTTTTTCCTGTTCTATTCACTGCCGTATACCTGGTGCCTAGAACTGTGATTGGCACATTTACATATATAATAAATATTGGATGAGTGAACATATCATTTGAGAATTCATTCTTTCATCAAATGTTTATTGAATGTACCCTATGTTTTAGGTTCTGTGCTGAGTACATAACATTATTATAAAGTCTACGATTAGAAATACTTCCTATGTACCTGAAGATACCATAGGTTTATAATATACAAAGGCATGTAATTGAATGAAATAATAATTGAAGTCAATGAAGATTGTCCTTTAGGATTCTAAACTAATTAATTCTATTTACAATTTTTTGTTATGTATGAAATTTGTACATTTCTTATGGGAGCCAGCAAGATTTTGACATATTTTGTGGCCTTTTTATTTTTTACTTATAGCAAACTATGGAGGAGAAAAAGGGTATATCTGGATATAGTTACACCCAAGAAGAGCTAGAAAGAGTATCTGCACTGAAGAGTGAAGTTGATGAAATGAAAGGACGAACATTGGATGATATGTCTGAAATGGTGATGATACTTTTATTTAAATTTTCTTTTATTGTGTAGCTAGAAGGCAGGTGTTTTGTGTTAGTTTTATTTTCAGTGAAACATTCACCTGTTAATTTCTGCACATTACATTCTTTCATCTTTTTTTTTTTTTTCTTTTTTGAGGCAGAGTCTCACTCTATTGCCCAGGCTAGAGTGCAGTGGCATGAATTTGGCTCACTGTAACATCCACCTCTGGGGTTCAAGTGATTCTCATGCCTCAGCCTCCCAAGTAGCTGGGACTACAGGTGTGTGCCACCATGCCCGGCTAATTTTTGTATTTTTAGTAGAGACAGGGTTTCACCATGTTGGGCAGGCTGGTCTCTACCTCCCGACCTCAAGTGATCCACCTGCCTCAGCCTCCCAAAGTGCTGGGATTACAGGCGTGAGCCACTGCACCCGGTCTCATCTGTCTTTATCAATCTCTTTTGAATTTTTTTCATTCTAGTAAGGTTGTTCAAATTCTAATAGTTTATGCATTTTCTGTTTTTTTAATGTGCAAAAGTTATATAACATTAAAGAAATATTTAAGAAGAAAAATAAATTTTCCCAGATCATACCACCCTAATAGAATTATTTCATTGTTGTGTATGTTCTTAGAATCTTTCCATTTTCAGGACTCGTATTCAATCAGAGGTGCACTAGTACACTTTCACCAGGCATTAAAATGTTGATGTCTTATATTACTTGTTGGTAAATAGCCGCCCCAAACCCTCAGAGTACCCCCCTCCAGTTGTCTTGTCCACATTGGCCATTCCCCCAGAACCCTCTGGATCTCATCACAATCTAACTCCTAAAAAGGTTAGCATGTAAGACCCTGTTCAGGCCAGGCACGGTGGCTCACACCTGTAATCCCAGCACTTTGGGAGGCCGAGGCGGGAGGATCACTTGAGGTCAGGAGTTCGAGACCAGCCTGGCCAACGTGGTGAAATCCCGTCTCTACTAAAAATACAAAAATCAGCCGGGCGTGGTGTCGCACTCCTGTAGTTCCAGCTTCTCAGGAGGCTGAGGCATGAGAATCACTTTAACCTGGGAAGCAGAGGTTGCAGTGAGCTGAGATCACACCATTGCACTTCAGCCTGGGCAACCAAGCAAGACTCTGTCTCAAAAAAAAAAAAAAGACCCCATTCATCTCTCTGATTGGTGTCCATTCTGATGGATCATTACTTATGCTATTTGGACTATACTGTAGTATTTTGAATATCACTCCATCTATATTTATGTATATTTTATATGCCTACATAAATAATAAATCATGATTATAGTTGTATAGGGCAATTTTTTAATATATTTATTCAATGTTAAATTATAAAGATTTTCCTGTAATGGTTTACAGTCTTGAGAACTGACGTTTTGAATGATTAAATAGTATAGTATTCCATCTTGCTGAGGAATCAGGATTTTCTAAAGCACTTCTCTGTTGTTTGGGACTGAAGTAATTTGCAGTTTTTTGCTCTTACATTTAACACTGAAATTAATATCTTTATGCATGTAGTATTTTTCTTTTTTTGAATTCTTTTTTAGGTGTTATACTTTTTGTTCAAATAACAGGTGAAAAAACTGTATTCATTGGTATCTGAAAAGAAGTCAGCTCTTGCCTCAGTTATAAAAGAGCTACGACAGTTGCGTCAAAAATATCAAGTAAGTTTTTGATTTTATCAAGTAATTTGATTTTATGATACTTTTAGTATTCTATCTTATTCACATGTGCTAGTTAGAACCCTGAATATTTTACTTGGGTAATATAGAAAACAAATTATCATTATTACATTATTGATACAATTCTTCAAAAGAGAATTAAAACATGACATACAGGCCAGGTGTGGTGGCTTATGCCTGTAATCCCAGCACTTTGGGAGGTTGAGACAGGAGGATGATCACTTGAGCCCAGGAATTCGAGACCAGCCTGGCTAACGAGACCTTGTCTCTACAAAAAATTAAAAAATCAGCTGAGCTTGGTGGCATGCACCTGTAGCCCCAGATTCTCGGGATGCTGAGGTGGGAGGATTGCTTGAACCCAGAAGGTCAGGATTGCAGTGAGCCATGATCATGCCACTGTACTCCAGCTTGGGTGACAGAGTGAGACCCTGTCTCCCACCCCTCCCCCCAAAAATGACCTGCAAGGGTTTTTGTTTAATTTATGCTGCTTATTTAGCCATAAATAATTGGAGGCAGAGGAGACGGAGAAAAAGCAGTTTAAGCTGAAACGCACAAATTCAGCCAGAGGAGATTTTTTCTTTAAATCATATGGACCTTAAAGCTATAAATATGAAGTCACATTCTTCTGTGTCCAGGTAAAAGCTCAGAGTCTGCCCACAAGTGGTGACAAGTTAACTTTAGATTAATGAACTTGCACTGCTAGGAGGCACGGTGCACAGCAAACTATGATAGATTATGAGAAGTGATGAAATACCATTACTTGGAAACTAGTTCTAACCACTGCTTTAAAGATAAATTGTCAGAAGGTAAATGCCCTCTACAAATCCAGATCAGGCAGCCTCCACCATTTGACATTCACTGTTCTCTATTTTTAATACTATATTTTTAACTTGTTTAACTATGTTTAATACTTGAAACTACAAAAATACATTATGACACTTTCAAAGAGCAGGAATACTTAAAAATACGTAACTTACTTTAATGGACAACCCTGAACTATTAGGAAATTTTACAGGGAAGTGTTAATATATTTCCTTTGTGTGATACTTGCATTTTTTCTAAATTTGAATATTAACAGCTGTTTGAATATTAGAGCATCACAACTGGATTAGTCTTTTCTCTCATTGCTGTAAATAAATACCTGAGACTAAGTAATTTCTAAAGAAAAAAGTCTTAATTGGCTCATGGTTCTACAGGCTATACAGGAAGCATGATGCAGGCATCTACTCACCTTCTAGGGAGGCCTCAGGAAGCTTACAATCATGGCAGAAGGCAAAGAGAGAGCAGGCATATCACATGGCTAGAGCAGCAAGGGGGTGGGAGGAGGGGCCTCACACTTTTAAACAACGAGATCTTATGAGAACTCACTCACTATCATGAAAACAGCACCAAGAGAATGGTGCTAAACCGTTCATGAGAATTTCACCCCCACGATCCAATCACCTCCCACCAGGCCCCACCTCCAACATTGGAGGTAACAGTTTGACGTGAGATTTGGGCAGGGACAGAGATCCAAACCATATCAACAATGAAAGATGTCTAACTTATATTTATCTAGATCTATTATAGTCATCTAGAATTAGAATAGCATTTTGAAAAGTTTTATGTTTATTTTCTTAGGAGCAGTTCTATAAATTATATGTAATTAAATGGAATAATTATATATAATTGCTTATATGTAGGAAAAAACTGAAATATTCATTTTTTTTTATTCATTTAATTTTTTTAAGTAGAGATGGGGTCTGCTGTTGCCAGGCTAGTCTCGAACTCCTGGGCTCAAGCAGTCCTCCCACCTCAGGCTTCCAAAATGCTGGGATTATAGGCGTGAGCCACCACACCCACCCTGTTTATATTTTAGAGTATGCAATCTGATAATTTTTATTTTCAATGAAATATCTATTATTTATTGATTACTTTTTCATATAAAAGTAAAATCATGTTCTTAGCAATAATTAAAGCTATACAGAGTTATTTAAGGAAAAGAATAAAAATTATTTCTTTCAGCATCCCCAGCACATGACTTAACAGCTCCATATGTATTTTCCAGAAATTTTCTGATAATTAATGAACAGATAATTTTTTAATAACTACCTTAAATTTGTTCTCCACACTTCTGTTCTACTTTCTAAAAACAAAAGCTTTTTTCAGGAGGTGGGAGGACTGAAATCAACCGTGACTGATACCAAGATCAAATTATCTGCTTTCTTTTCTTTTAACATTTGGTTGCTGTACTTTTTTTGCCCACCGTATACTTTCCACTTTTAAAAAAAGTATTTTGTTTCTGATGTGACTCTTGAATAGATCTTGAATTAGGTTTTGCTGTGTCATATCATCTGAAAGGTTTATTTTAATAGGTAAATTTATATATTTATTAATATGCAGATACATTTGGTTTGGGTGGTATTACTTTATGTTTGGCTTTCAATTTTAAAGCCTGTAAAAAATCTCCTTCTCCTCCTTTTTCCCCTCCTCACTCATCCCCTGACTTCTCTCCCTCATATGTGTGTGTTCTGGCTTATGGTTTAGTTTTAGCCTTTTAACTCTACTATTCATTATTTATTTCTTTAGATGGCATCTATTAATCCCCACTGTGAGAAGTCATGAAATTGATATATTTCTTGTTCCTCCTCCCTTCCTTCCCTCTCCTCTAGCACCTGATTTTAGTAGATTGTATTGTCTTAGTGTTTGCCGTTATACCTTGAATACACTTATAGTATGACTTGTTAGCTTTAAATGATATTCTTTGACATTCCCCCACCCACCTCTAGCAATTAAAAAAATGAGGAAACCAGCTTACTTACTCTGCCTTCCACCTTCTTTTCCCTTTCTTCTTCCTGAAGGCTTTGTTGTATCATTTCTATCTTGTCACTGCATATAACATTTACATTCTCCTCTGTTACCCTACTTCTCGCTTTGGTTTTCAGCTCTAGACCTGTAATTATTAGATCCAGCGCTCATTACCAATTCACTGACTGCCCTTTGTCTCACTTCTCTTTTGATTGCCTGGAACTTGTCCTCTAGTTGAGTCCTCCAAAAAGACTCATAAGAACAATATTCCCTGATGAGTTCTTGCATGTTCTAGTTTATTGCCTAAACATTTCAACAGCCGTTTGACTATTAGATCATGCTTTCTTTCCTTGAGGATTTTTTTTAAGTGTAGCTCGACAATCTTCTAGGGTTAAATGTAGCTATGGAGAGATCTGAGGCCAACTTAATTTTTTTGGTAACTCGATCTTGAAAAGAATGTCTATTTTCCAGTTGTTGAGTACAGGGTTCTCCCTGTGTTCATCAGATCAGGCTTATAAAAGCGGTGTTCTAAACTTCCTAGTGAATGGGTAAAATGTTTCACGGAAACTTTTTCAGATGAAAAGAGTTATGTAGATGGATGGTGGTAATGGTTGCCCAACATTATGAATGTGCTTAATGCCAACTGAATTGCGCACTTAAAAAATGGTTAAAATGGCAAATTTTGTTATATGTATTTTATTACAGCAAAAAACCAAGACAGACCAGGTGTGGTGGTTCATGCCTGTAATCCTAGCACTTTGGGAGGCGAAGGCGGGTGGATCACTTGAGGTCAGGAGTTCGAGACTAGCCTGGCCAACATGGCGAAACTCTGTCTCTACCAAAAAATACAAAAATTAGCCAGCTATGGTGGCACACACCTGTAGTCCCAGCTACTCGGGAGGCTGAGGTGGCAGAATCGCTTGAACCTGGGAGGCGGAGGTTGCAGTGAGCTGAGATTATGCCACTGTGCTCCATCCTGGGTGACAGAGCGAGACTCCGTCTCAAAAAAAGAGAAAACAAACAAAATCTTCCTGGTTAAAAAACAAAAACCAGCCCAGGGTAATAGCACATGCTTATAGTCCTAGCTACTCAGGGGGCCAAGGCAAGAGGATGACTTGAGCCTAGGAGTTCGAGACCAGCCTGCACAACACAGTGAAACCTTGTCTTTAAAAAAAGAAAGAAGGAAAAAAACTTCCTGTTGAATTTTATGTTCTGTCTTTATTTTTAAACTTTATTCCTTGTTATGGTACATAATGGTTTTTGCCTTAGAGTATTATTTTGTCTACTATTAAAGCGTATATGCCAGCTTTCTTATGATGAGTATTGCTTCTTATTTCTGTTTGCTTTCAGCTTCCTATGTCCTTATTTTTGTCTTATGTATGTCTCATAAATAGCATGTAGGGCCAGGCAGCAGTTGCTCATGACTGTAATCCTAGCACTTTGGGAGGCTGAGTTAGGAGACTCTTGAGCCCAGGATTTCAATACCAGCCTCGGCAACATAGCAAGACTCCATCTCTACAAAAAGTAAAAAAATTAGCTGAGCATGGGAGCACACACCTATAGTCTTAGCTATTGGGAGGCTGAGGCAGAAGGATAGCTGGAGCCCAGGAGTTCGAGGTTGCAGTGAGACGTGATAGCACCACTGCATCCAGCCTGGGTGAAAGAGCAAGACCTGCACTCTACGTAGATAGATAGATAGGTGAGTGGGTAGATAAGTAGATAGATAGATAGATAGATAGATAGATAGATAGATAGATAGATAGATAGATTTTGTGTGGGTGTAGTTTCTTACATCCAGTTTGAGAATCTGTCTTTTAAGTGGTAAGTTTAATCTCATTTATGTTTACTCTAATTTTTGAAGCATTTGAATTTTTTTCTATTTTGTACATCCTATTATTTACTGTGTTTTCTCTTTGCTTTTTTTTTTTTAACCATCCATTGTACCAATCCTGTTTTCTTTTCTCTTTTTTCCCTTTTTTCTGTTTTTTTATCTTCTATTCTGATATTATTTATTCTTAGGTTTTTGTCATATATATATATATATATATATATATATATTCCTCACTTAACAAAGTCTAAAGTTGTTAACATCTCCACAATACAGGAACCTTAGAATAATTTGACACCCTCTTCTACCTTACATGTGCATTGTTATCCTCTGGTATTTTTTTTATTTATTTGTTTGTTTTGTTTATTTATTTATTGAGATGGAGTTTCGCTCTTGTTGCCCAGGCTGGAGTGCAATGGCGCAACCTTGGCTCACCGCAACTTCCGCCTCCTGGGTTCAAGCAATTCTCCTGCCTCAGCCTCCCGAGTACCTGAGATTATAGGCATGCACCACCACACCCGGCTAATTTTGTATTTTTAGTAGAGATGGGGTTTCTCCATGTTGGTCAGGCTGGTCTCGAACTCCTGACCTCAGGTGATCTGCCCGCCTCAGCCTCCCAAAGTACTGGGATTACAGGCATGAGCCACCGTGCCCAGCCCTTATTTCTTTATTTGTACATCTCTAAAAGTAGTTGTTACGGTGGTTGTATTATAATTACAACTTTATATAATCATTTCCTGTTTAGATTTACCTATATATTTAGCAGTTTTCACCATCACTGCTTGTATTTTACTCCTTATTTCTGGATTCAGTTTTCTTTTTCCTGAAATACAATTTCCTTGTTTTGTGAGTGTGCGCGTATGTGTGTGTTTAGTGTTCGCAGTAAAGAATCATTACAGTAAGTAAGCCATCTTTTTTTTTTCTTCTTTTAAATAATGGCTTGGTCAGAAAAAAAATATTTTCATGCTTTCTTTTATTTTGTTGAAGGGTCGGCTATCAGTTTATCATTTATTTTTAGGTAATATCTTCCCTATAACTGGTTTTCATATTTTTATCTTTTTCTTTGGTGTTGTCCAGATTTCAGTACCATGTTTTGAGTGTATATTTAGTTTTATTTACTTTTCTGAATTTGTGTTTTGTGTCTTCCATGAATTCTGGAAAAAGTCTACATAATACTTTCAGATATTTTCTCTCCCATTTTTTGCGGTCTGTTTTCCAGCTACTCATACTAGAGATATGTTAGAGATATTTATTCTGTTCCCTGTTACTTAATCTCACTTTCATATTTTTGTCTCTCTGTGTTGAATTCTAGATAATTTCTTCAGCTCTGTGTTTTAGTTCATTCTTTTATTTCCTCAGAGGTGTCTAATATTGTTTATTTCATCCACTTAATTTTTAATTTCAATGACTGTCTTTTTCATTTTTATTTTTTCTCACTTTTTCTTTCTTTCTTTCTTTTTTTTTTCTTGAGACAGAGTCTTGCTCTTCGCCCAGGCTGGAGTGCAGTGTTGCAGTCTCAGCTCACTGCAACCTCCGTGTCCCAGGTTCAAGCCATTCTTCTGCCTCAGCTTCTTGAGTAGCTGGGACTACAGGCATGCGCACCACGCCTGGCTAATTTTTGTACTTTTTGTAGGGACAGGTTTTCACCATGTTGGCCAGGATGGTCTCAAACTCCTGACCTCAAGTGATCTGGCCACCTCCGCCTCCCGAAGTGCTGGGATTATAGGCATGAGCCACCGCACCTGGCCTCACTTTTTGTAATCTTTTGTTTTCAGTTCCCCCTTTATAGTTTTTATTATTTTAAATATACTTATTTAGTTGGCTTATTTCTAGTATCCAAAGTTCCTTTAGGTATGGTCCTGTTATTTATATCTTCTGATTCTCACTCCTAATGAATTGATTTTTCCCTTACATGTTTTATACTTTGGGACTGTGAGCTTTCATTAACAGAGCTTTGTCTCTTGAATCCTGGCAGCCAGGATGGAGGATGTACACCTCTACAGTGGTTTTTCAGTTTTTCTGTTTTAGAAATATCACAAACTTGGAGCTAATATTGAGTTAATTTCTCAGCTTGGAAGTTCCTAGACCATGTAGATAGGGTAAATTCAAACTCCAAAGCTGCCTGAGGACAGCTATGATCACTGTCACAGCTGCATAGTGATCCGTTTGACCATAAGACTTGCAACCAAAAAAAGGATTTTATCAACTGTAGCACCTTCGTCTCGAGAGACCAGCAGCTACCTAAGTACGTAGGCTCTGCAGCCCCTTTTCCCACTTTGGATGTGACCTTCACCTTTGAGAGCCTTGGGTGTCTGTAAGGTCACTTTGATACATAGAAGCTACATCCCCTTTCTTCCAGCAATCTTTTATTCTGTACTAGTGACCCCAGCCCAGATGCAGTCCCACACAACAAAGGCAGCATACACATTACTCATCTGTGCTAACTATCCTGTTTCTAAGGAAACCGTGCAGCAGGAAACCACGGTCATGAAACCAAGGTCATTCTCGGGATGGTGTTAACCCTTTACTCACAGGTTCACAAGTTGAAAACAACTTAAGATTTACTATGGGGTCCTCAGTTCTAACTTCCTACTCTGCATAGACCCAAGGCTTTGCATCTGCTCTGCCTGAACATTAAAATCACTGTGTTACCAAGACTGACCATCCCAATTCCTTTCACCAAGGGTAGCCATAATGTTACCCTTTCTTTTTGGTCCTGTTAATTTCTTTTATTTCTTTGAGAGTTCAGTTCAGCTTGGGATCTGAAAGGATGTTGCTGTATCTTACCAAGCATTTGTAGATGCAGGCATGCATCACTTAATTATGAGGATACGTTCTAAGAAATGCATAATTGAGTGATTTCATCATTGTGCAAACACCATAGAGTGTACTTACACAAACCTAGATGGTATAGCCTATTCATATCTAGGCTATATGGTAGATATATTGCTCCTAGGCTACAAACCTGTACAGCATGTGACTATACTGAATACTGTAGGCACTTGTTACACAATGGTAAGTATTTGTGTATCTACACCCATCTAAACATAGAAAAGGTACAGTAAAATTATGGTATAAAAGATTTAAAATGGTATGCCTTTATAGGGAACTTACCATGAATGGAGCTTGCAGGACTGGAAGTTTCTCTGGTTGAGTCAATGAGTGAGTGGTAAGTGAATGTGAAGGTCTAGGACATTACTGTACACTATGATAGACTTTGGAAACAGTGTACACTTAGGCTACTCTAAATTTATGTAAAATATTTTTTTAAAAAAATAAAGTAACCTTAGCTTACCGTAGCTTTCTTGGCCGGGCACAGTGGCTCACACTTGTAATCCCAACACTTTGGGAGGCTGAGGCAGGCGGGTGACGAGGTCAGGAGTTCCAGACCAGCCTGGACAACATAGTGAAACCCCATCTCTACTAAAAACACAAAAAAATTAGCTGGGTGTGGTGGCACATGCCTGTAATCCCAGCTACTCGGGAGGTTGAGGCAGGAGAATTGCTTGAACCTGGGAGGCGGAGGTTGCGGTGAGCCGAGATCCCGCCACTGCACTCCAGCCTGGGCGACAGAGCAAGACTCTGTCTTGAAAAAAATTTAAAAAACTTTTCTTACTTTATAAACTTCTAATTAAAAAAAAAAATTGACTTTTTTGTAATAACAGCTTAAAACACAAGCACATTGTATAGTGGTATGAAAATATTTTATTTCTTTATATCCTTCTTTTATATGCTTTTTTCTATTTAAAAAATTTTTTTGGCCAGGTGCAGTGGCTCATGCCTGTAATCCCAGCACTTTGGGAGGCCAAGGCGAGCAGATCACCTGAAGTCAGGAGTTCAAGACCATCCTGGCCAACATGGTGAAACCTTGTCTCTACTAAAAATACGAAATTATCTGGGCATGGTGGCACATGTCTGTACTCCCAGCTACTTGGGAAGCTGAGGCAGGAGAATCGCTTGAACCCGGGAGGCAGAGGTTGTAGTGAGCCAAGATCGTACCATTGCATTTCAGCCTGGGCGACAAGAGAAAGCTCTGTCTCCAAAAAAAAAAAAAGGTGAAAAATTTTTGTTTTTTGTTTTTTTTTGAGACAGGGTCTTGCTCTTGTCGCCCAGGCTGAGTGCAGTGGCACCATCATGGCTCACTGCAGCCTCAACCTCCCGGCCTCAAGCAGCTCTCTCACTTCAGCCTAAGGAGTAGCTGGGACCACAGCCACATACCACCAAGTCTGGCTAATTTTTATTTATTTATTTATTTATTTATTTATTTATTTATTTATTTATTTATTTTGTAGAGGTAGGGCTTGTTATGTTGCCTGTGCTTGTCTCAAACACCTGGGCTCAAGCGATCCACCCGCCTTGGCCTCCCACAGTGCTGGAATTACAAGATTGTGCCACCACACCCAGGCTTTTTTCACTTTTTAAACTTTTTTGTTAAAAACTAAGACACACACCTAGGCCTACACAGCGTCAGGGTAATCAATATCACTGTCTTCCACCTTGAAACATCTTGTCCCACTGAAAGGTCTTCAAGAGCAATAACACACATGAAGATGTCATCTCCTGTAACAATGCCTTCTTCTGGATGCCTCCTGAAGGACTTGCCTGAGGCTGTTTCACAGTTTACTTTTTATAAGTAAAAGCAGTACACTCTAAAATAACAATAAAAAATATAGCATAGTAAATACATAAACCAGTAACATAGTGGTTTATTATCATCAAGTATTATATACAGTACATAATTGTATTGCTATACTTCTATACAACTGACAGTAGATTGGTTTACACCAGCATCACCACAAACACATGAGTAATTTGTTGCACTATGGCATTATGATGCCTATGATATCACTAAGGTGAAAGGATTTTTTCAGCTCCATTATAATCATATGGGACTGCCATCATATATGTGGTCCGTTGTGACTGAAACATCATCCCATGCATGACTGTACTTTTAGCATTTCTAGGTGTTTGTAGCAGGAGATTTTCAAATTATCCCATTCAAAATACTACATTAGAAGAAACTTTGAAACAACTTAAAGAAAACAAAATTTAAATTTCCTCCCTGCCCCCTTGCAATAAAGAAACTGCTTAACCTGAATTCAAATTGTGATTCCACCTTTTTTTTTTTTTTTGAGATGGAGTCTCACTCTGTCGCCAGGCTGGAGTGCAGTGGTGTGATCTCGGCTCACTGCAACCTCCACCTCCCAGGTTCAAGTGATTCTCCTGCCTCAGCCTCCTGAGTAGCTGGAACTACAGGCACGTGCCACCATGCCCAGCTAATTTTTTTGTATTTTTAGTAGAGATGGGGTTTTACCATGTTGGCCAGGATGGTCTCAATCTCTTGACCTCATGATCCGCCCACCTGGGCCTCCCAAAGTGCTTCAATTACAGGTATGAGCCACCATGCCCAGCAGACTCCACCTTTTCTTAGCAGTATAATCTTTGGCAAGGTACTTGGTCTCCCTGAACTTTCTCCAAGCATTATATGGTGGTATTAATATCTCTTTTGAGGTGCCGTTTTGAGATTTAGTTATTGTCAGTGGTACATTTCAAACACCCTAGAATGTTTTACGAAGTTCTTCTAATTAAGCCCCTGCCTAGGTCTTCAGCCTCCCCTCACCATTTCCCAGAAATAAACCAGCATAGGCTGGGCGCGGTGGCTCACGCTTGTAATCCCAGCACTTTGGGAGGCCGAGGTAGGTGGATCACCTGAGATCAGGAGTTCAAGACCAGCCTGACCAACATAGTGAAACCCCATCTCTACTAAAAATATAAAAATTAGCCAGGCATGGTGGCACATGCCTGTAATCCCAGCTACTTTGGAGTCTGAGGCAGGAGAATCGCTTGAACCCAGGAGGCGGAGATTGTAGTGAGCCAAGATCGCACCATTGCACTCCAGCCTAGGCAGTAGAGTGAGACTCCGTCTCAAACAAACAAACAAACAAAAAAAGAAATAAATAAACCAGCATAGTAAACTACTTATAAGTTTCTTAATTATTCTTGTTCTCTGTAGCTTTCAATCCTTTATACATAGTGTTCCTTTTTTTTTAAATACTGTCTTCTCCTTGTTCATCTTCCACCTAACTGTTCTTACTAATCCTTCGTGATTAGCTTAGATATCAATTTCTCCAGGAAGTTGTCCCCACTGATCCCCAAGCCTGGGTTAGGTTCCCGGGAGTCCTGTGTGCCTTCTGTAACACCTTGTGTTTTCCTATCATAGCTCTCAGCAGCCTGTTTACTTGTCTGAACGTTACTTGAGAGGAAGAATTTTTGGCTGTTTTATTCACTATTGTCTCCCCAGCTCCTAACAAAGAACCTGGCACACAGCTCAATACATGGTAGCTATTATTATTATCAGCACCTTCATCTATCATAATTCTCAAATGTCTGGTTGTTGCATAAATAACTCTTAAGTATGCCAAGAAGCTTAGAGTTAAGTTACAAGACTGACAAGGGCATGCATTGTTTCAGAGCCATGTTTGGGACCTTTGTTTTTCACTTATTCAATCATTTTCCCTTTTTATACTAGGAACTGACCCAGGAGTGTGATGAAAAGAAATCCCAGTATGATAGCTGTGCAGCAGGCCTCGAAAGCAATCGGTCCAAATTAGAACAGGTAAGAAGAGAGTTTTTATTTTAACAATTTAGCAAAAACTACCTGTGTGTACACCTGTAGTCCCAGCTACACTGGAGGCTGAAGCAGGAGGATTGCTTGAGCCTAGGAGTTTGAGGCTACAGTGAGCTATGATCACACCACTGCATTCTAGCCTGGGCCACAGAGCAAGACTCTCTCTCTAAAAAAAAATGTTTTAAATACTGCCCGTGTACGCACATTTTCACTACATCAATGTCAAAAGATTCCCAAATCTTTATCATCATCTCCTAAGCTCCAGAGATCTTTATTTCTTTAATTTGTACACACTTAATTTCCCATCTGTACCACTCCCAGCAAAGTACAAGGCTCATTATCTGCTGCCTGGCCTCCCACAGTAAACTCTTACCTATTCTCTTGCTTCTACTCTTGCTCTCCTAAGGTTTATTCTTCATAGGGCAGCCTAAGAAACCTGTTTAAAATTTTTGCCACCCTTCATTGGCTTCCTGTTGCACTTAAAATAAAATCTAACCACCAAACTATGGTCTACAAGGCCCCACCTGCCTTATGAACTTCATGTCCATGTGCTCTACTCCTCATCCATGGAGCTTCAGCCACTCTGACCTTCTTCCTGAGCTTTAAACAGGCCAAGCTTGTTTTCACTTTGGGATTTTGCATGTACTCTTCCCTTCTGCGTGATATACTCTGCTCCTAACTCTTCGCCCTCCCTTCTCCTTTTCATCACTAGGTCTCAGCCTTAGTGTCACTGCCTTTCAGAGATCTCTGATCACCTGATGTTACCCACTCTTCTTCCCAACCTGGCCCACCCAGTCCCTCTATCACATTCTACTGATGGATTTCCTTCATAGCGCTTATCCCCATCTCAAATATCCTTCATTATGTTTCCTTGTTTATGTTGGTTTCTTCTACTTCAGTGAAAGCAGGGAAGCTGCCTGTTCACTTCTGTGTCCTCAGCACTTAGAACAGTGCTGGACACACAGTAGGTACTTAATAAATGTATGATTGGGCCAGATGCAGTCGCTCATGCCTGTAATCCCAGCACTTTGGGAGTCCAGGGCAGGAGGATCACTTGAGGCCAGGAGTTCGAGATCAGCCTGGCCAACATGGTGAAACCCTGTCTCTACTAAAAATACAAAAATTAGCCAGGCGTGGTGGCACGTGCCTGTAGTCTCAGCTCCTCAGGAGGCTGAGGCACGAGAATCTCTTGAACCTGCGAGGAGGAGGTTGCAGTGAGCCAAGACTGCACCACTGCACTCCATCCTGAGTGACAGAGTGAGACTCTGTCTCAAAAAATACAATTGAACTTGCAGGTTATAGAGTGATATGAGTATTCTCTAGAAAAAGATTATCTCTTATTGTGCTAGAATAAACAAAGTTAAAATTGCAGAAGAGGAAATGACTCTGATGGTAGTCCTTTGTTGTACATCTAAAGTCATCGTCGCCATATCTGTCTCATTCTTTCGATAATGTCACCTATCTAAAATTATATATTATAGGAAGTTAGAAGACTCCGTGAAGAATGTCTTCAAGAAGAAAGTAGATACCATTATACAAATTGTATGATTAAGGTAAGACAAAGTAGATCAAAAACATTTCTGAGTTTTTTCTATATCAAAGTCTTCCCTAAAACTTAAGTCTTTCTATTTAGAACCTAGAAGTTCAACTTCGTCGTGCTACTGATGAGATGAAGGCATATATCTCTTCTGATCAACAAGAAAAAAGAAAGGCAATTAGGCAAGTGATTTTGTTGTTTTATATTGAGATACTTAATATTTTCACCAATAAAAGTTTTATAAATAAGATAGAATTATACAAATTTAGCATATTTAAGTAAGTAGACACTAAGATATTATTTAATACTAAATCTTACTAAACATCTAGATATTTTAGCCCTGCTAAGTAGGAATACATATGATTTTATTTCTTGCTTGCTTACTTTTTGATTGTGATAAAATATATAAAATTTGCCACTTTACCCATTTTTAAGTGTACAGTTCATTGGCATTGATTACATTCACAATATTGTACAGCCATCACCACTGTATATTTACAAAATTTTTTCATCATCCCAAACAAAAACTCTTGTAACCATTAAGCAATAACTCTTCATTCCCCGCCACCCAGGAATATATATAATTTCATAATTGCTTTGTCATAAGCAGTAAAGTTGGTCTCTTTTTAAAGTCCCACATGGCCTAGACTCTAGTCATCTGCCTGCTAATTGTGCAGTGTGATGACTGCATTTTAGCTGGAAATTGTGTGATTGCAGTGTACCAGTCTTCAAGAAGGATATATAAATACTGCTTAGTCCTTATATGGTGCTTTTTTTGCAATCCCAGCTTGTGGCATACTGTAATAAATCAAATCCTGCCTAAAAAAAAATACATTTATGGTTGAATTGCTAGGTGTGATAAAATGCAATCATTGAACAACATAAGCCTTCTTTGCTCCTCATCACAATTCAAATATTAAATGTTTTGCTATTACTATTCAGTAAAAATTCAGATAAAATGTAGGACTCACGTTTATTCTAGATTGCATTGAGATTTTGAGTGGCATGTACATTAATGTTATAAAAAGAGGCCGGGCATGGTGGTGGGCGCCCGTAGTCCCAGCTACTTAGGAGGCTGAGGCGTGGGAATCACTTGAACCCGGGGAGCAGGGGCTGCAGTAAGCCGAAATCATGCCACTGCGTTCCAGCCTGAGCGACAGAGGGAGACTCTGTCTTTAAAAAAAAAAAAAAAAATCTAAGAAATAGAGTGTCTTGCAGAATCTGAATTTTTTTTCAATGTAATGCACTAGAATGCAAGCCAGACTGAAAATACTGTATAAATAGAGCAGTGTTTTTTCTAATACTCTAACATATTAAACTAAAAATGTACTTATTCATATTCTTTCATTGTATGTAAACTTTGTTCATATAAATCTATATGGCCAATGATAAGAAATGAGAAAAGTTAAATTTGTTCTTAAAAAATAAAAATTTTTATAAATTAAGTTCTATTTCTTCCAAAGTTATCGATATAAATAGCAAAGAAGGAAATAATTGCTCTTGAACTATTCATTTTCTGATCTGTCTTCTAGCCAGATTTTTTTTTTTTCCGAGACGGAGTCTTGCTCTGTCACCCAGGCTGGAGTGCAGTGGCACGATCTCGGCTCACTGCAACCTCCGCCTCCCAGGTTCAAGCATATTCTCCTGCCTCAGCCTCCCAGGTAGCTGGGATTACAGGCACACGCCACTGTGTTTGGCTAATTTTTGTTATTTGTATTTTTGTAGTTTATATTTTTGTATTTTTGTAGAAATGGGGTTTCACCATGTTAGCCAGGTTGGTCTCAAACTCCTGACCTCAAGTGAACCACCCTCCTCAGCCTCCCAGAGTGCTGGGATTACAGGCATGAGCCACCACGCCCTACTGAAAATGAGGATTCATCAGGACTAATTGCAAAATTTTCCTTTACTTAGACTGCTGTATTTTCTCTTTTTATGGCTTAGGATTTCTTGGAGTCCCAATTTTATATTGTTTAATTTTTTCTTAAATACTGCAGTGTAGCTTCACACACAAAAACAGTCTCTTCTTTGTTGTGTGTTCCTTTACCCCTCATCCTTCAGTTTTGTTTTTTTTTTTTTTTGAGACGGAGTCTCACTCTGTTGCCCAGGCTGGAGTGCAGTGGCGTGATCTCAGCTCACTGCAACCTCCGCCTCCTGGGTTCACGCCATTCTCCTGCCTCAGCCTCCTGAGTAGCTGGGACTACAGGTGCCCGCCACCACGCCTGGCTAATTTTTTTGTATTTTTAGTAGAGACAGGGTTTCACCGTGTTAGCCAGGATGGTCTCGATCTCCTGACCTCGTGAGCCACTGCGCCCAGCCCCAGCCTTCAGTCTTTATCCTTAACATGTCACCTGCTTTAAATCTCACATTTTGTCTTAAATAGTATTGAAATATAATTTTGTTTACAAATAAAATACAATGTTATTATGTTTTTAATTTTTACATTAAAATTATTTTTTTTAGCTTACAAAAGAAATACTTGTAAAAACAACAGTAACCATTATGAAGTAGTGTGCACAGAAGTTGAATGCTGTCCATATTGCCATGTCTCAGAAATGTCTACTGTTAATACTTTGGTGTACATTAAGCCATATTCTTTTCCCATGTGTTTGCTGATACATCTGTATATATGTGTGTTAGTTAATGCATGGGAAATGTTATATGTATGTGTGTATACACACACGTATACATACATATGTATATAAAAATAAGATTAAACTGCACCTGGGTGTGGTGGCTCACACCTGTAATCCTAGCATTTGGGAGGCTGAGATGAGCCAATTGCTTGAGCCCCAGAGTTCAAGACCACCCTGGGCAACATGGCAAAACCCTGTGTCTACCAAAAAAATACAAAAAAATTAGCCCAATATGGCGACACATGTCTGTAATCCCAGTACCTGGGAGGCTAAAGTGGGAGATTCACTTGGGCCAGGGAGGTGGAGGCTACAATGAGGTGTGATCATGCCACTGCACTCCAACCTGGGCAACAGAGTGAGACCTTGTCTCAAAGGAAAAAAAAAAGAGTAAACTACATATGCTGTTTTTCTCTTGATCTAGAATATTTTCCACTTCAGTATTTATAGATTTACCTCGTTCTTTTGTATAACTCATTATTTGTTTCAAGATATGCCATAATTTGCTTAAACATTTTCCCATCTATAGACATTTAGTTTGTTTGCATATTTTCACTATTATAAGCATTGATGAAATAAATAGTCTGCTTTTATGTTTATTTAAGTTATGGGATATTTTTGTAGGATGACTTCCTAGAAGTAGAATTGCAAGATTACATGCTACTTAATGTTTATTTAAAATGTATATCCTTTCTCCTTTCTACAAACCTCTTCAAAAACAATGTGTAATTTAAGCAAATGGGTTGCCATTGTTTTGAGGGTAGATTAACCAGAAATAGTATTCAACATTTTAATTATCTTAATTTCCTATTAAATGTTTTGCTTTCTTTTTTTTCCTTAAATTACTATTTACTTGAAGAACTAACTAAAGATGGGGAAAGACAAAGAATTTGATAATGGGTTTCATTCTGACTCCAGTATCCTAAACTATATTGCCTAGTGTATTTTAGATAGATATATTAATTTATAATTCACTTGTATGATCAAATCATTTGAAGTAAATTGAAAGTAAATCATTATGTTGACTCCCTAGGGAACAGTATACCAAAAATACTGCTGAACAAGAAAACCTTGGAAAGGTAAGAATTATTATTTATTTTTTTAAATGTGTCTAACTGACTCAGGCTTTCAGTACTGTACATGGTTTATGACTGTCTTTGTTTTCAAAAGGTCATAGTACAGTTTTTGAGGGGAAATTGTTCATTCATTTTAAAGATGGAAGACTTCCTTAAGAATTTAGTTTTACAGAAATAAAGGCACGATGGATTTTTGAAAGAAAAAATTATCTATTTTTAAATCACAGAGAGTTCATGATAATGTTCTGCGTTACAGTTTTCAGATTATCCTCAGGCTGGGCGTGGTGGCTCACGCCTGTAATCCCAGCACTTTGGAAGGCCAAGGCCAGTGGATCAGTTGAGGTCAGGAACTCAAGACCAGCCTGGCCAACATGGTGAAACCCCATCTCTATGAAAAATACAAAAATTAGCCAGGCGTGATGGCAGGCGCCTGTAATCCCAGCTACTCTGGAGCCTGAGGCAGGAGAATCGCTTGAACCAGGGAGGCAAAGGTTGCAGTGAGCCGAGATTGCGCCATTGCACTCTAGCCTGGGTGACAGAGCGATACTCCATCTCAAAAAAAAAAAAAAAAAAATTATTCTCAGATATCTCTTTATGAGATAGGTGTAAATTTATTCATTTACTTTATTTAATAAACACAAAGTTCTAGGCCCTAGTCTAAGCGCTTTACAAACATTGATTTATTTAATACAAACAACTGAAAAACCTTGCTTGAGATGCTCAGCTCCCTCCTGCCAGAGTTATCTGATGGCAACTGAAATAGGACTGTATAATTATTTTTCTTAGTTCTCTGAGCCACTCCTAGAAGTGGTAGAGAGTAAGTTATAGCCTTGACCATCAGGACATAAATGACCAACTGATTAGTTAGTCTAGCTGACTTCATAAAGCAACCAATTTAACAAAGACACCAGCTTTGCATTCTTAGGAGAAAAAAAGAAAAAACGTATACTTACTAATAATTCAGAGGAAAGATGACCAGTCATCAAGTGACTTGGCTTCACTCTTAGACTTGTGATTCTAAACAAGCCCTCTAATCACTTTAGAGTTCATTTCCTCATATTTAAACTGAAATACGTAGATGAGAAATTTAAAAATTAAATTACCTAGATTGATTTAGATGAGTTATAAGATCATCTTCATTGATTTTAAGTCTATATTGCATAATGAAGACTAACTGTGTTTCACTATACAACATTTTTTCTGTTTCTTTAGTTTCACTATTGAAAATAATGTTTTCTGGCCAGGCAAAGTGACCCATACCTATTTGTAATCCCAGCATTTTGGGAGGCTGAGGTGGGAGGATTGTTTGAACCCGGGAGTTTGAGATCAGCCTGGGCAACATGGCAAGACCCCATCGCTACAAAAAATAAAAAAATTAGCCAGGCAAGGTGGCATGCACCTGTAGTTGCAGCTACTCCGGAGGTTAAGGTGGGAGGATTGCTTCAGCCTGGGGAGGCAATGCTGCAGTGAGCCGAGATCATGCCACTGCACTCCAGCCAGCCTGGGTGACAGAGTGAAAAAAAAAAGTTTCCTACCACTATCATACCAAAATATCATGCCAAAAATAATTTAACAATAATTATGTTGTTAAACAATAACAATTGGATGTTAACATCCGATACCTAGTGTTCAAAATCTTTTTCCTTTTTTTTCGAGACAGAGTCTCACTCTGTCACCTAGGCTGGCTGGAGTGCAGTGGCACGATCTCGGCTCACTGCAGCCTTGGCCTCCCCACGCTCAAGCGATCCTCCCACCTCAGCCTCCTGAATAGCTGGGACTACAGGAGCATGCCACCATGCCCAGCTAATTTTTGTATTTTTTTTTTTTTGTAGAGACGGGGTTTCGCCATATTGCCCAGGCTCTTAATCTCCTGGGCTCAAGCGATCCTCCCACCTTGGCCTCCCAAAGTGCTGGGATTACAGGCACGAGCCACGACACCTGGACTTCGTATTAGGTTTTCTTTCTTTTTTTTTTTTTTTTTTTGGCAATATATTAGGGAAGGGTCTCACTCTGTTACCCAGGCTGGAGTGCAGTGGTGCAATCTCAGCTCACTGCATCCTCTGCCTCCCAGGCTCAAGCGATCCTCCCGCCTCAGCGGACTACAGGAGTGCACTACCACGCCTGGCTAATTTTTTTGTATTTTTTGTAGAGATGGGGTTTCGCCATGTTGCCCAGGCTGGTCTCAAACTCCTGAGCCCAAGCAATCCATCCACCTTGGCCTCCCAAAGTGCTGGGATTACAGGCACAAGCCACTGCGCCCAGCCTTCTTACTAGGTTTTCTAAGTTTGTAGCATCATAGTTAGGGATTGTTTAGCTGCAAGTTTTCTTTTAAAATACTGACTATATATGGATGTCTAATTTCATTGTCCAAATATTCTGAAACCTGTAAATGATTATATATTTATTGAAGCTTGTCCATTCTTAAAATACAAATGAAAAAATATGGCTTCATTTCCGTCTTAATATGTATTTGTACAGTTTAGCTACTGGTATGACTCAATACATTGGTGATGGCAAAGTTATTCACTCTTATTTACATTTTCCTGGTTTGAATCATTATTAAAAACATATGTGTGTCTATCTATGCTTGTACTTGAAAGATGAATTAGCTCCTAGAAACCTATAAGTAAACTTAAGAAAACAAATGGTATAGAAAACAATGGAGTAATTGGTAAATAAAGGTGATATGTTCCTTACTTTAAAAAAAAAAAAAAAACTTGGCTGGGTGCAGTGGCTCACGACTATAACCCAGCACTTTGGGAGGCCAAGGCAGGCAGATCACTTGAGGTCAGGAGTTTGAGACCAGTCTGGCCAACATGGTGAAACCTCATCTCTACTAATAATACAAAAATTAGCCAGGCGTGGTGGCATGTGCCTGTGATCCTAGCTACTCGGGAGGCTGAGGCATGAGAATCACTTGAACCCAGAGGTTGCAGTGAGCCAAGATCACGCCACTGCACTCCAGCCTGTGCGACACAGTGAAACTGTGTCTTAAAAAAAAAAAAAGCATCCCAGGTGCAGTGGCTCATGCCTGTAATCCCAGCACTTTGGGAGGCCAAGGTGGGTGGGTCACCTGAGGTCAGGAGTTCAAGACCAGCCTGGCCAACATAGTGAAACCCCTTCTCTACTAAAAATACAAAAAACTAGCTGGCATGGTGGCAGGCACCTGTAATCCCAGCTACTCAGGAGGCTGAGGCAGGAGAATTGCTTGAACCCAGGAGGTGGAGGTTGCAGTGAGCAGAGATCACACCATTGCACTCCAGCCTGGGAAACAAGAGCAAAACTCCATCTCAAAGAAAAAAAAAAATGATAGCCTTTATTATGGAAATTTTCAAAACTATATTTTAATCAATCCATATATATCCATCATCCAACTCTAATCATTAAATTCGTGGCCAGCCTTGTTTTGTCTATAATCTCATCCAGTACCTGCCCCAAATTTTTTTTCTAAATTATTTTTAAGCACATCGCAGACTTATTATTTTATCTCATCACATTTCAGTATGTACCATAAACACTCTTTTTGAACATAACCAGAATACCATTATCCTACCGAAAAGAATTTAAAATAATTACGTAACATCCAATACCCAATGTTCAAACTTCACCATGATTTATTTGTTTGAATCAGGATCCTAATAAGAGTCCATACATTGTTATTAGCTTATATATCTCTTAAGTCTCTCTTTCTCCAGGTTACTCCCCCATTACATCACTTTTTCCTTACAATTTATTTGTTGAAAAGAAAAAAAAAACGGTAATTTGTCCTAGTGGGTTTTCAACATTTTGAACTTTGCTGTTGGTAACCCTTTGGTGTCAATTAGCATGTTCTTCTGTCCCCAGTATATCTTGTGAATTGGTAGTTAGATCTAGAAGCTTGATTAAATATGTTTTGATATTTGGCAAGAATACTTCATAGATGGTGGTATGTGCTTCTATCAGGAGGCTTTCTTCTTATGATGTAGACAGCCATTGATAATCATTTCCTAGATCCTTAATTCATTAGAAGTTGCACAGTGGTAACATTCTGATTATGTCATTCATTCTTCATTTATTGACTGGAATAATTCTGTAAAGAGCAACTTCTCCTTATCTTCTGTTTACTTACCCTGAGTTACATTCATATAAGAAAGGTACAATAACTGCTTGATTCACTATTTACTGGTTTTCAAAATGATGAGTTGGTTCTTTATCATCCTTCAAAAGTAATCTTATGACTTTTAGATTGAACATATTTGATATGTTTCAATCTATTGTGATTATTAGTCCCATTCGTACTCAAATTTGGCCAGTGGAAGCCTCTTGAAGTCAGCTTTTGAATCCTTTTGAAAAAATCCTAGTAGACTTTGATGGCTTCTTTGTTTTCTGGTGTGACAAAATGTTCTAATTTCATACTGTACATTTTCTGTCTCAAACCTGAAATTAGCCATTTCTCTAAAAAGTGTTCACCTGTGATTTGTGAATAAATGACCATTATATCAAGGAAAATAAATAAAAAATAAAAGGAAGCCTTCTTGAAGCTGATTCCTCCATTTACTGGGAGAATAGTGAATTCTGTGTACCTTATTTCACTTATGGGATGACACACCATACTTAAAAGGAAAAAAAGAAATAATTTTCATATTTGAAAGCACATATTTGAATCAAATTATAAACATTCATTTGTATAATATTTTAACTAGAGATTTTTGGATTTGTAGGATTTTATATGATTGTCAAAATTGACTTTTTTTTTTTTGAGATAGAGTCTCAAAATATATCAAGTATATTTAAGCAAGTGAACCAATGACTAGCTCATTCCCCAAATGTCAGACTGTATCATTTAAGAAGCAAAGCTTCTTAATCCTCAAACTTCTAGAGTAGATCTAAATTTTCAAGGCAAACAGAACAAACCGAGCCTTTCAAAGTGATGATAGTCTAAGCCCTCTAAGCCAATATAAACTGGACATCCATAGACCTCCTCAGGCCAACTGAGTTTCCCCCCTTCTATACCACCATCTCCTCCTTTAAAGAACAATGAAATCAGTGATTAGTAATTTTTGTACATTGCAACTGTAAACAAATGTAAATGATAATAAGATTTAAAATATATACATACTAACATCAGTTGTATTCATAAAGTTAAAGGTTTCAAACACACATGGTTATGAAGCAAATTAAATTTAATATTTCTGACACAGACAGTGCCCACATCCTGTCTTTGGTTCTTTAAATAACTTTTATAGGTTGTTAGGATTTTTTGACAAGGAAATTATTCCAATGATATAAGAAAAGTTACAGGTTAAGTAGTGCCTTAATTTAAAATCATGTGCAGAAGTCTTAAAATTCTTGGTCTGCCTTAATGGCCTTTCTAAATACTTTTTAGTTTATAAGGATAAAATATTTGTTGTAAGATACATTATTTGTAACATAAACTTAAATAGATGTATTAATATGCCAGGTATTGCATCAAAAAATTTACTGGTTATATTTATATTTTTAAAATTCTGTGTTGTTTTCTATTCCTGTTTGCTGTTAACTTTGCTTTCATTATGCGTAGCTGGGTGGGCAGTATTTAATGGGTGGTTTGAATCTGGTCCTCAGCTTAGTTAATCCTCTTATTTGGGCAAATACCAACTACCAGCATTCTCATTTGTGTCTCAGATCAACTAGTATATTGACCGTATGTTAAAAGAGGAAAGGATGAGGTTGTTCCTTTGCACTCTGCCTCTGTGTCTCTGCTTGCTTTTCTGTCCCTCTTGGTGATTTTCTCACACTCGGTGTCAGTACACATATTTCTGACACACTGCATTTCGTTCTATGTGCACTTTCACCTTCTCTACCAAAATGTCAACTGTAGTTGTCTCTAGCGCATGGGATTATGAATGAATTCCTTTCTTTTCTTTTTCTTCTCTTTTTCTTCTTCTTTTTTTTTTTTTTTTTTTTTTTTTTTTGAGACAGTCTCACTCTGTCACCTGGGCTGGAGTGTAATGGCACGGTCACAGCTCACTGCAGCCTTGAGTTCTCAGGCTCAAGTGATCTTCTTGCCTCGGCCTCCTGAGTAGCTGGGACCACAGGCATGTGCCACCGTACACAACTAATTAAAAAAAAATTTTTTTTTTTGTAGAGACAGGGGCGTCTCACTTTGTTGCCCAGGCTGGATTCTCTCTCTCTTTTTTCCTACCGTGTCACTTATTGTCTCTGACTTTGTGTCTACTCTTGCTTTCAGTCACCCTTCCTCAATTTGCCATAATATAGAACCAAAGTATATTTTTGTAATTTATTGAAGATTCTTTTATTCCTGTTTAAAATTTTAGAGTCAATGAGTAAAACAGTTTTGGCAGGTGGACCATCTAAGATGTTAGTAACAAAAACAATTCTGAGAAGGATTTTGGCTTATTTAATAGTGTACTATTTTCGTAATCACTGGGCCTGCTCTCTGAAGTATATGTGCATACAATTTGATTTATTTGGACATAAATAGAGTATACACTGTTTCAGGATAAGATAGAATATAACATTTAATAACAAGAATATATATAATACATGATAATTTATCAAGTATTTCAATATCTATTATGTCACCTGAAAACATAATCTTACCAAGTAAATACTTTTATTTTCCCCTATTATTAGCCTTGGTTTGTTTTTTTTGTTTTGTTTTGTTTTGTTTTGTTTTGTTTTTAAGAGACAGGATCTCACTCTGTTGCCCAGGCTGGAGTGCAGTGGTGAGAGCATAGCTCACTGCAGCCTCAAATTCCTGGCTCAAGTGACCCTTCCACCTCAGCCTCCCAACTAGCTAGGACTACAGGCATGTGCCACCACCATGCCCAGATAATTTTTTAATTTTTATTTTTGTAGAGACAGAGTATCATGTTACCCAGGCAGGCCTTGAACTCCCCAGCTCAAGCAATCCTCCTGCCTTGGCCTCCCAAAGTGCTGGAATTACAGGTGTGAGTCACCGCGCCCAGCCCCCAGCCTCCTATTATTCACCTTAATTTTTTTTTTTTTTTCCAGAGACGGAATCTCACTCTGTTGCCCAGGCTGGAGTGCAGTGGCACGATCTTGGCTCACTCCGCCTTCCAGGTTCAAGCAATTCTCCTGCCTCAGCCTTCTGAGTAGCTGGAATTACAGGCACATGCCACCATGTCCGGCTAATTTTTGTATTTCATATTTTTGTATTTTTAGTACAGATGGGATTTCACCATGTTGGCCAGGCTGGTCTCGAACTCCTGACTTCAGGTGATCTGCCCACCTATATAGCATGAGTCCTGTTTTCCACTTGAAACTCCAAGCATACCTGACATATAACAGGTGCTTCATAATTATATCTTGAATAAATAAGTATTAGGTTTTAGTATATAGAATATACTGATCCTGTTGGTTTCTTGATAAATTTTTATGTAAATGGAAATTCTAAAACAAAATGTGGACATTTCTCAGGCTTAGGCTAACAAATGAATTATTTTAAAGCTATATGAGCTATAACTATACATTCTTGAGTAATATGTCATGTATATCCTCCTAGCTGGTTTTCGTTGGAGAACTAGAAAGGCAAGCAGTTTGACTTAGAGTCTCATAGTGGTGCGACTGCAGCTCACTGCAACCTCCACCTCCCAGATTCAAGCCATTCTCCTGTCTCAGCCTCCTGAGTAGCAGGGACTACAGGCACACGCCACCATGCCCTGCTAATTTTTGTATTTTTAGTAGAGATAGGGTTTCACCTTGTTGATCAGGCTGGTCTCGAACTCCTAAGCTCAAGTGATCTATCCGCCTCAGCCTCCCAAAGTGCTGAGATTACAGTCGTGAGCCACCATGCCTGGTCTATTAACCTTAATTGATAATTGAGAAAACTGAAGTCCCAAGAAATTAAGTGCCTTGCTTACCACTAGAGGAGACAAAACCAGATTAAAACCGAAGTCTTCTGACTTCCAAACTCTACATTCTTCTTTTCACACCATGATACTGTTCCACTTTCCTAACTATCTTTTTCTCTCACTTCCTTTTATAGTTTTGTGTAGTTTTTTTGGTTTGTTTTTGTTTTTTGTATTTTCTTTGAGACAGAGTCTTGCTCTGTTGCCAAGCTGGAGTGTAGTGGCGTGATCTCGGCTCACTGCAAACTCCGCCTCCCAGGTTCAAGCGATTCTCCTGCCTCAGCCTCCCGAGTAGCTGGGACTACAGGCGCGCGCCCCCATGCCTGGCTAATTTTTTTTTGTATTTTTTTGGAGAACTAGAAAGGCAAACAGTTTGACTTAGTGTTGGATTTAGTAGAGCTCTTGATCTCCTGACCTCATGATCTGCCCACCTCAGCCTCCCAAAGTGCTAGGATTACAGACATGAGCCACCGCGCCTGGCCTTAGTTAACTTTTATAATCTTAGTTTTGGTACATTATAGAGTATGTGGTTTAGCTAACTATTATTTATCTACTGTAGAAAACATACCATATTCCTCTGACTATAGCAATAGAAATAAACCCCTGTAACTGAGATTTAATTATTCTTGTTTTTTTTTAATGATAGAAACTTCGGGAAAAACAAAAAGTTATACGAGAAAGTCATGGTCCAAATATGAAACAAGCAAAAATGTGGCGTGATTTGGAACAATTAATGGAATGTAAGAAACAGTGCTTTCTGAAACAACAAAGCCAAACTTCCATTGGTCAGGTAATTCAGGAGGGTGGGGAGGACCGGCTAATACTGTGAATTCTTGTGTCATCATTTGGGGTTTTACTTGATACCACTAGCTATAAGCCTAATCTCATAATGTATTTCTTTTTTGAAACTGATTTGTATAGCATTTTGTTTTCAGAAGAGCCATTCTTTATTAAGTTTTCATAGAAAATAATGTTAAGGTAGATTTAGTTTGAATGTTTTTTCATATGAAAAAGAGGCTTTTATTCTTTTGCATAGTTTAGACATCACTGACGTCTTCTGAGTTTTATAAGACAGGAAACTAAGTTTACTATCTGTAAATGTAAACATATGTCCATTAAGAAACATGTAGTTTTTTTTTAGAATGTAATAACCCAGTGGCTTACTGTTTTTCTTAATCTCTTTTTAAAAAACTTTAGAAGAATCTTTTAGGAACTAATATCTCTTGTTCTGAAGAAACATTTATCTGACGTTCAGCAGTTCCTACAGTTTTACTTCAGTTTATTTTTCTTCTGTAAAATGCAAGAAAATTTAATATTTTGACTCACATGTCTTTTCTGTTTGTATAATTTAAAGGCAAATAAACTTGGTACGTATTTCATGTCTATTTAAAAAATGTATAGTTGTCTTGTGTCAAAATTTATTCTTTTTAAAGTATTAACATCTAATATTAAATTGAAGGATTATTACTTCTTTTCTTTTCTTTTTTTTTTCTTTTTTCTTTTTTGAGACGGAGTCTCGCTCTTTTGCCCAGGCTGGAGTGCAGTGTCATGATCTCGGCTCACTACAAGCTCCACCTCCCAGGTTCATGCCATACTCCTGCCTCAGCTTCCTGAGTAGCTGGGACTACAGGCACCTGCCACCATGCCCGGCTAACTTTTTGTATTTTTAGTAGAGACAGGGTTTCACCGTGTTAGCCAGGATGGTCTCGATCTCCTGACCGCGTGATCTGCCCGCCTCGGCCTCCCAAAGTGCTGGGATTACAGGCATGAGCCTCCACGCCTGGCCACATTATTACTTATTTTCACCAAAAATCTATTACAGATTTTTTTTTCTTTTTTTTGAAGTGGAGTCTCACTCTGTTGCCCAGGCTGGAGTGCAGTGGTGTGATCTCAGCTCACTGCAACCTCTGCTTCCGGGATTCAAGCAATCCTCCTGCCTCCACCTCCCAAGTAGCTGAGATTACAGGCGCCCGCCATCACACCTGGCCAATTTTTGTATTTTTAGTAGCAACAGGGTTTCACCATGTTGACCAGGCTGGTCTTGAACTCCCAACCAACATCAGGTGATCTGCCCGCCTCAGCCTCCCAAAGTGTTGGGATTACAAGCATGAGCCACTCATGCCTGGCCTATTACAGATTTAATAATATAATAACCAACCTGGGCACAGTGGCTCATGCCTGTAATTCCACTACTTTGGGAGGCTGAGGCAAGCAGATCATTTGAGGTCAGGGGTTCGAGACCAGCCTGGGCAACATGACAAACCCCTGTCTCTACAAAAAATACAAAAATTAGCCGGGTGTGGTGGCACACCTGTGGTCCCAGCTACTTGGAAGGCTGAGGCTAGAGAATCACTTGAACCTGGGATGTGGAGTTTGCAGTGAGCGAAGATCACGCCACTGTACTCCAGCCTGGGCAATAGAGCAAGACTCTGTCTCAAAAAATAATAATAATAATATAACAATAATCTGATAGTTGTGGGAACCGTTATTTTATTTTATTTTATTTTTTCTTTGAGACAGTCTCTTGCTCTGTTGCCCAGGCTGGAGTATAGTGGTGCAATCTCAGCTCACTGCAACCTCTGCCTCCCAGATTCAAGCAATTCTCCTGCCTCAGCTTTGCGAATAGCTGGAATTACAGGCATGCACCACCACACCTGGCTAGTTTTTATATTTTTAGTAGAGATGGGGTTTCACCATGTTGGCCAGGCTGGTCTCGAACTCCTAAGCTCAAGTGATCCACCCGCCTCAGCCTCCTAAAGTGCTGGGATTACAGTTACAGGCATGAGCCACCATGCCCAGCCTGATATTTTAAATATAAAAAAATTTTCATAGAATATAGATATCACATATTAAATGTAGCACAAGACTCAAAGTGAAATTCAAGAGTTCAAAGTGCTTCCAATCTCTGCTTCATTTGGACAAGGTACTTGAAGATTTCTTTGGTTTCCCTTAGAAAGGTACCAAATTCATGTGCCATGCTTTACTTCATTTTAATTTCAGTACTTTTTCAAAATATCTTGCCTTTAGATTTGAAAACTCAAATTTCAAATTATTAGCATGTCCATCTTAGGCTAGTTCTTTTCAGCTGTCTTTAAAAAATTTTTTTGTTTTTTTTTTTTTAGAGATGGGATCTTTCTCTGTTGCCCAGGCTGGGAGGCAGTGGTATAATCATAGCTCAATGCAGCCTCAAACTTCTGGGGTCAAGTGATCTTCCTGCTTCAGCCTCCTGAGTAGCTGGGACTATAGGCACATGCCACCATGCCTGGCTAATTTTTTTTTTTTTTTTTTTTTTTTTTTTGGTAGAGATGCCATGTAAGCTGTTTTTGTGTCAGTATAAACAAATACCTGAGGCTGGCTAATTTATAAAGAAAAGAGGTTTAATTGGCTCATGGTTATGCAGGCTGTACAGGAAGCATGGTGATGGCATCTCCTCTTGGCCAGGGCCTCAGGTGAAAGCTTCATGGTAAAAGCTTCATGGTGAAAGGGGAACCAGCACATCATATGGAAAGAGCAGGAGCGAGAGGTCAGGGGCAGGTGTCACTCACTGTTAAAGAACCAGATCTTGTGTGAACTCAGAGCTAGAAATCACTAATCACCGCGGGGATGACACTAAGTTATTCACGAGGATCCACCTCCATGATCTAGACACCTCCCACCAGGCCTCACCTCCAACACTGGAGATTACATTTCAACATGAGATTTGGAGGGAACAAACATCCAAACCATATTAGATGGGGTCTCCTTTTGTTGCCCAGGCTAGTCTTGAACTTGTGGCTTCAAGTGATCCTCCCACCTTGGCCTCCCAAAGTGCTAGGATTAGGCATAAGCTACCATACTTGGCCCAAAATTTTTTTTTTTTTTGAGATGGAGTTTCGCTCTTGTTGCCCAAGCTGGAGTGCAATGGCGCAATCTCAGCTCACTGCAACCTCCATCTCCCAGGTTCAAGCCATTCTCCTGCCTCAGCCTCCCAAGTAGCTGGGATTACAGGCATGTACCACCACCAAAAATATTTTTTAAAGAAGAGAATTGTTTCTACCCTGTAAAAAAATATGGATCTCTTTGTTCCCATGTGTGTCCTACTCTTAATTTTTGTTTGAAAGGTTTTTTATTGGTAATCAAAGAGCCTCACTAGCTAGAGATAATTGGTAATTCTAGGAGCTGTAGCAAGAAGAGATGGGGTCCATCAGAATAAGGAAGAACTGGACTTACCGGGAAAGTATGGAGAGAAATATCTTTTAAATTTTTATAAGGAAAACAGAAGCATTTCAGTGTTCATAAGTGATTTGAATTGGTCCTCTGCTTGTTTTATCCTCTTATTTGGGCAAGTATCAGCTGCCAGCATTGTCATTTGTGCCTTTAGATCAACTAGCAGATCAGCAATCCCCCAAAAGAGGAAAAGCTGTGTCTTAGTGTGTAGAAACAAATCCTTAATTCAATCATCATTTTTTGGATAGTGACATAGATATATTTTTGTGGTTGTTGGCTACTGGCATGTTGTTTTTAAGCCAATAGTTAAGTGATGCTCCTTTAAACAGAATATGAATTCCTTTGCAAGTATTTGAAAAAGACTACATGCCCTTTATAGAAACAGCATTTTATTCCTCCGGAGGAAAGTCAGTTCACAAAATTATTAAGCCTAGTGATTAATTATTTTTTAGCCCTTCACTGTCTTTGGTACTCCTCTTGATTTTTTAAATGGTTGATGACAGATACTCCACAGAATCCTTAGAATTCTACTGATTTGATTATTACTTGCCATCTTTACTCCATACAGAAGGAATATGTGGATTAAACACAAAGGCAGCTCCAAAATTACTTTATTCACTGAAGCAGAACATCATTATTACTTCAAGAAAAGCAAACTGAAAAAATAAAACTCTAAAAGTACAAAGTTATTTATAGATTGTGTGTAACATTGGACATTTAGTAATGCAGCTTAATGGGTTTAGTGCAGTGACTTTCCACTCATTTCATGATTTGATTGGAACATTAAAAAACTTTAACTAACCTTGACAGTCTTTGACAGCTGGCACTTACTAAAGAGCTTATTACATTTTTCCTTCAGGATTGATACTCTGGCTAGCTAATTGATCAGAGTACTTAATCATTTCAGAAACTAATTTGTCTTTCATGTGATGGCCCAAATAAAGGAGAAGAATGCAGCCTGTGAAATCTGCCTCTGTGTTCACAGATTTCCTTCTTCTAGTTGCCAACCGTTGCATGGGACTGACTGTATGATTGTAAATTTCAAAAGGCCACTGCTTATCTTGCTTTCTGTATTAATTCAGGAAACAATCCAAATTTAAATGGTGCCCTTTAAGAAGAATCTTATAATAGGATAATGTGCTTTCTGTTATAAATCTATTAACAACTGAATTCCAAAGCCATGTATTTTCTAGGTCTGGAGAATGTACCAGAAGGGTCTTAGAATACTGTTCAAATCCATATGGAAATAAAACCAGAAATTGCAGAACACCTACCTTTTTCTTTAGATTAATACTTGCCCTTATTTTGCTCTAATTCAGGAGATGATAATAAAGGAAGGAATTTCATTTAAACTATCAAATAAACGTAAATGTGTTATTCTGCCTAATTAACATTTATAAATTTGTAAGATCTATGCACTTTCCAAGTCCATTTCTTTTTTTTTTTGAGACAGAGTTTTGCTCTTTTAGCCCAGGCTGGAGTGCAATGGCAGGATCTTGGCTCCCTGCAACCTCCGCCTCCCGCGTTCAAGCAATTCTCCTACCTCAGCCTCCCAAGTAGCTGGGATTACCGGCATGTGCTACCACGGCCAGCTAACTTTTTGTATTTTAGTAGAGATGGGGTTTCACCATATTGGTCAGCTGGTCTTGAACTCCAGACCTCAGGTGATTCACCCGCCTCGGCCTCCTAAAGTGCTGAGATTACAGGCATAAGCCACTGCGCCCGGCCCCAAGTATGTTTCTTAACTTTTTAAGGTAACACAATACAGAGCACTTTTTATAATTTGAGTAAAATAAAAGACTAAATATATTGCTGAAACTAAAAATATACAAATTTGCAGAATTCTTCTGAGTTGAATATGAAAAATGGCAAACTGATAACTTGTCAAAGCTGTCTCTACAAAGGCAAAGTCAAAGTTTGCATTGAAAAATGACTTTGTAGCTGGGCACAGTGGCTCACGCTTGTAATCTCAGCACTTTGGGAGGCCAAGGCAGGCAGATCGCCTGAGGTCAAGAGTTCGTGACCAGCCTGACCAACAAGGAGAAATCCCATCTCTGCTAAAAATACAAAATTAGCCAGGCATGGTGGTGTATGCCTGTAATCCCAGCTACTCGGGAGGCTGAGGCAGGAGAATCACTTGAACCTGGGAGGTGGAGGTTGCAGTGAGCTGGATTGCTCCATTGCACTCCAGCCTGGGCAACAAGAGCGAAACTCCATCTCAAAAAAAAAAAAAGAAAAAAGAAAAAGAAAAATGACTTTGTATGCAGGTGTGTGTCTTATAGAAGCCTTGTCTTACGCAGGCATTCTACCCTATATTAGTGACTAATGAATGTGAGTAAATGACTTGTTTCTACAAAGGATTCTAGGTGCTTACATCATTCATCTTGTCTGGCATGAAGGAGTCTTTAGCCCCAGGGAACGGGTAAGATAGCATCCTGATGATTAACTTTCTTTAAACTTGGTTTTATCAGTAACGTCATTGTTACTGACGTTACTCACCTACAGGTGAGGAGTAGATTACATATGCAACAGATCTTTCTTTTTTAGACAATTCATGGCAGCCAGGAGAGAAATAAAGCTGTATCTTTATTAAATATGTAAATTATTCCTCCACTCATACTGGCTTAGCTCCTCTTCCTCTTCCTTTTAATGAGAGCAGTTTAAATTAGAGCTGCTTGGCGTATGGCAGCCAGGCCTGGGATGAGTGTTTTGTCTCGGGGGATGGAGAGGGATCATTAAAAGTTATCTATGTATTTTTTATCTTTGACCCTACTGTCTTAAGATAATCTTAAAAAGAGAGAGTTGACTGTAAATATTGTTTAGCCCCATCCCATCCTTGCAAAAGAAATCAAAAAATAAAACACAGATCCCAAATAAGTATTTTTAAGAGACTTGGACAAACATATGCTTTCTGCTCCTATGCTCCCTCTTTTGGCAAACTGGAAGTACTTTCTTGGCAAACATCGATATTTTCACAATTTCCTTTCTAGAATTGCTGAGAGGCTTGAGTCACCAAACTTGGTTTACTGCTATGGAAATTCACTATTCCGAGCACAGGAAGAAATTAAAGATTTTTGGTTTTCGGTGAAAGTATGTGTTTACACCTCAGTTCAGAGTGTAACAGCAGGTTCCTGGCTTGGCTGCTTAATGCTGCATGCGATATCCTGGTAAACAGTCATAGAATTTTGGAGCTTGAAAGGAACCTCAGAATGATTCATATAATCATTTATTAGATCAGGAGCTTTGAGGGATCTCTTCCAACCTCTCTCCAGCGTGGAAATCAGTTCTGTAGCGCATGTAGCGAATCACTTTCCAGCCATAGTAGTGTACCCGCAATGCGGCTCACTCCTCATGAGGGAGCCTGTTTCATTGTTAGAGCACAACCTAATTAAGTTATTGGTTCTGAAACTGAAGCAGACTTACAAAGGACTTTTTATGAACATCAGTTATGCAAAGCAAGATTTAACAAATTTTATTCCCTGAAGCTCTAATCACGACCATGATCATGAGTGATTCAAGCAAATAACCTGGTACTGAGCACTCCATTTGTACCAGGCACTGTCCTAAATGCTTTATATGTGTAGAACTAACATAACTCTCACAATAACCTTGTGAGGCAGCTGCAGTTATCCCCATTATATAGATAAGGGAACTGAAGCACAGAGAGACTTTCACAATATTATACAACTAATGATTGTGGCAGAGCCAGGATCCAAAACCTGTGCTCTTAAGTACTTATATTGCAGTGTGACCCATGTATATACCTATCGTATATAAGCAAACAGATTGATGTCTGTTTATGAGTTATGGTATGAAATAATTTTTAGTGCTTATTATAAAATTATAGTACCTTTTTTAAAAAAATGTGTTTGCTTACTATACCTAAAGAATAAACTTTACTAAATGGTTAAAAGTAACCTCAACCAACCAGATGAGGGAATTATACTGAAAATAAATGTTCAGTAAATGAATGAAAGAAATGAGTAGTAGTTTTAAATACAGAGCAAACTGAAACTTTATAGGGTTATCATTTAAATCTATCTCTGTGTTAAAATCACGCATGTCTCCAATTGCTGGACATTTAGATCAACTCCAGTTTTTCACTTTATGAACAATGCTGGAATGAAACTTAAAGATTGAAATACAGCTGGGTGGCCAGGCACGGTGGCTCACGCTTGTAATCTCAGCACTTTGGGAGGCTGAGGTGGGCGGATCATGAGGTCAGAAGTTCCAGACCAGCCTGGCCAACCCAGTGAAACCCCATCTCTACTAAAAACACAAAAATTAGCTGGGCGTGGTGGCAGGTGCCTATAATCCCAGCTACTTGGGAGGCTAAGGCAGGAGAATCTTGAACCCAGGAGGCCTCCGCCTGGGTTGCAGTGAGTCGAGGTCGCACCACTGCACTCCAGCTTGGGCGACAGAGCTAGACTCCGTCTGGAGAAAAAAAAAAAGAAAGAAAGAAATACAGCTGGGTGTGGTGCTCATGCCTTATCCTAGCACTTCGGGAGGCTACGGCAAGAGAATCGCTTGAGCCCAGGAATTTGAGGCCAGCCTGGCCAACATGGTGAAACCCTGTCTCTACTAAAAATACAAAAAATTAGCCGAGTGTAGTGGTGCATGCCTGTAGTCCCAGCTACTTGGGAGGCTGAGGCAGGAGAACTGCTTGAACCCTGGAGGCAGAGGTTGCAGTGAACCAAGATTGTGCCGCTGCACTCCAGTCTGGGCGACAGAGCGAGATTCTGTCTCAAAAAATAAAAATTAAAAAAATTAAAAAAGATTAAAATACAATAAGGTAATTAAGCAAAACCACAAAATTTATCAAATTTGGTTAAATCCAGAATCTGTTGAACAGTTTTATAGATATTTCTTGTCTTTTTCTGTGAAAATACCAACAGGCAATTTCTTTCTTAACCAAAGAAATTAACAAGATAATACTTGATTAATAGGAGAATGAAATTAAAAGTCCACTCACTTATTTTGATGCAAATATTTGTTATCTTGTGTGCCTGACACTGTGCTAAGTGCTAAAATAGAAATTGAACATGACCTAGTTTTTGCTCTCAAAGACCTCACAGTTTAGAAGACTCAAATATTATGCAGCAAAATAAGTGCTGTGTGTACAAAGAACAGGGAGCTCAGAGGAAGCAGCAATTAGTACTGATGGGGGATTGTGGAAAGATTAACAGAGGAGATGGAACTTGAGCTGATTTGTAAGGATGAGTTAAGATGTTGATAGACATGGGAAAAGTGAAGACATAAAGACATTTAAGGATACAGCATGTGAAGGAAAGGACAAGAAGTCTAGTAGGGCTTGGTAAGTTACACAGGTGCATGGGAGATGGGGAAAGAATTCATATTATGTATCAAGCTCTTGAGTTCTGTAATGTGCTGGACACTCAGACTGAATGAAAAGGTGCAGTAAAAATATAAGTGTGGCCCCTGTTGTTAACACGACTATATATTAAACAACAGTAAACACATCAAGAAGTAATAACCAAGTACTAAATTTTGTGGAGCAATAGAAATTCAATCAAATTGGAGCTATAGGGAAGACCAGAAGGTCAAAGAAGAGTAGAGTCAAGGAGGCTTTATCAAAGAGGTAGGAACTGATCTGGGCCTGGAAGGATGGGTAAGATGTGGACAGATGAATGGGAGAACATGGCAGAACAGCAGGAGTGAAACCAGCAAGTGTTCATCACCCACCACTCCCTTATCCAGCTCTATAGCAAGTATATTGAGCAAGAAAAGCATGGCTGTCACTTTTAAGCAGCTTAAAGTCCAGTTATCAAGATAAGCGATGTAACCAACAAATCAGTGCTGGATTAGCCAGTAGGAAAACATGCACTACAGATTTTCTGAAAGTATATGGTATTTCAAAAATCAAAGAAGTTTCCATTAGAAAAAGCTGGGCACGGTGGCTCACACCTGCAATCTCAGCACTTTGGGAGACCAAGGCCAGGCAGATCACTTGAGGTCAGGGGTTTGAGACCAAACTGGCCAACATGGCAAAACCCCTGTCTCTACTAAAAATACAAAAATTACCCAGAGTAGTGACACACGCCTGTAATTCTAGCTACTCGGGAGGCTGAGACACGAGAATCGCTTGAACCCAGAAGGCAGAGGTTGCAGTGAGCCGAGATCGCACCACTACACTTCAGCTTGGGTGATGGAGTGAGACTCTGTCTCAAAAAAAAAAAAAAAGGAAAAGAGAAAGAGAGAGAGAAAAAAAGGAAGGAGGGAAGGAAGGAAGGAAGAGGGAAAGAAAGAAAGAGAGAAAGAGCAGAACTCTGTTAGACTTCCTTATATTCGTATTATGGTTTAGTCTTTGTTTCTTCTCATTGCATATAGTGGGGAGGGGAACTATAATTTTTTGGAAGTTAGAGTCTCTAAAAATTTTAGTTCAGCTTCCTGGAATGGGATAAAAACCACATAGATAGTAGAGTTAATAATCCCCACAGAACTCAAAGTGGGAGAAAATACAGGCTGGAGCAATCTGGTCAGCCTAGAGGAGAAAACATTCAAGTCAAACCTCTTATGGAAGCTTGAGTAGAAATTGGCTCCAAGAGGGAGCAAGAGCTCCGTGGAGAAAAGGAAGCCCCAAAAGGGAATGCCCTGAGGTATGAGCCAGACCCGGCCGGAGGGAACAGAGAAGATGAAGCTGGAAAGGGAGTGAGAGATTGAAGCTGAAGGTTTCTAGTTGGTGGGATTATCAGCCATGGTCTGTTGGTAATAACAACAGGAGTTCTTCTTAATATCCTTTTGGACTGTTGATGAAATGAGATTCACTGCATTGTAGGGAATGACAAATTATCATCTTCCACGGAGGACTGCCATCATGGACTAAGTTTGGTTTATTTTTTTGTGACAGAGAAGAGCAATACAGGTGGTAAGCCAGTTAATTTGTTTCATTGTGTTTTGGGGGTTATTTTTTACACTAATTGAAAGATTCGGCATTTTATTTTATTTTATTTATTTATTTATTTATTTTTTTTTAGAGAGAGATGGGGTCTCACTATGTTGGCCAGGTTGGTCTTGAACTCCTGGCCTCAAGTGATCCTTCCACCTCGGCCTCCCAAAGTGCTGGGATTATAGGCATGAGCCACCACACCCAGCCTCATTTTATTATTTGATTCAGTTTACAACTCTATATCATCTATGCCATCACTTCTTTGTTACATTTAACATTTTCAGATTTGTGAAAAAGATTTGATAATTCCAAGGAATTAAGCTGAGAAACAGAATATTTAGAAGTTATATTTTTATTGGGAGACACTTTTATAAGTTTATGTGATTTCCCATATTTTAAAAAATGTGAGAAAAATTCAAAGCTGGTTTTTCACTGTGCTTGATTTTTTTTTTTTTCTAAAGAGGAGGAAAAAGAACTTTTTACAGAATAATTGCCAAGTCGGCAAGGAGAGCCTCAGCCCTTGAAGAGACCCACTTGCTAGTGACTTGGCAGTGTCAAACAAATGTTCAACTTTTATTCTGACACTTCTTGAAGAATTTGATTGAAACTATATATGTCCAGATAACACTCAGCAAAGTGCCCTTCTTGCATTTGTTTCAAGATATATTTGGAAACAAAGAGATGACCTTGGACTCAGCTGCTTTTCCAATTTAGGACTTCTCTCTAGGTCTACTGAATAATAATATTCCCCAACATTGAAAATTCAACAAATGGAAAAACATTTTAGTTACTATATGCCATAAGTCCTATGATAGAGGACTTTTTCTCCCAGCAATATGTTCTGCTTCTAAAAGAAATGATATATTTAGCCCACAAACTCTATATTAGCTTTCTAACCATCTACTTCGACATACATTTAGGAACACATTTGCTTTTCATCAGAGTGCCTTTTTGTAATCTAAATTGAGCTATCCTTGCTTTTTAAAATATTTTAGCATCTAAGAAATAAAAAAACAACCCGCAGTTAACTCTTCGCCTTTGCTTTCTGGCATTCATATTTTTATTTGAAGCCGGGGTTCATTGCAGCTTGATGTAAGATCTAAAAGAAGACTTTGGAGGCCCTGACATCCCCTTCTAAGGCTATTGCCACCTGTCCAGATGACAATAGAAGTCCTGCTGGTCCAACCTCAAGCCTGAATGCCAAGGTTAGCTTCCAATTGTGTCTACATTTAGCCCATGGAGATGGATGTTTTAACTATCATTAAAGTGACATCCTTTCAGTTACAATTTTGCATATTTTGGAGGTTTCAGCAGTTCCATTTTTAATTTGTTGTCATGGTCACAGGATAAGACGTAGGTAACCTTCCTGATAAGGTGATTTTACTTTTAAGCAATTAAATAAGAATTTTAGTCTGATCATTGTCCTACATGGCATATTACCAGGGATAGCCACATTTTCTATTTTCATATGGTTTCCTAATATGTTATAAGCAATTAGAGCATTTATAGAGATTAATATGTTGTTAGCTGCAGTCTTCAGCATGTGCAATACATTAATTCCCAATAAAATGCTGCATTACAGGCCGGGCGCGGTGGCTCACGCCTATAATCCCAGCACTTTAGGAGGCCGAGGCGGGCGGATCACGAGGTCGGGAGATTGAGACCATCCTGGCTAACACGGTGAAACCCCATCTCTACTAAAAATAAAAACACAAAAAATTAGCCAGGCGTGGTTGCAGGCACCTGTAGTCCCAGCTACTTGGGAGGCTGAGGCAGGAGAATGGTGTGAACCTGGGAGGTGGAGCTTGCAGTAAGACGAGATCGCACCACTGCACTCCAGCCTGGGCTACAGAGCGAGACTCTGTCTCAAAAAAAAAAAAAAATCCTGCATTACACATAGGCAGATGCAAACACACACATGTGGAAATAGATACACCATATTATAACACTTTATTAAAGGATAGCTTGTTCTCAAGGATTCCTTCTTGCTTGATTTGGAATCAAGTATTAATCATGTGTTAGCCACAAGGTGAGTGATTTTGAAAAGATAGTCGAGAGATTTTTAAACTATTTCCACAAAGTAAATAAAAAATAAAAAATAAACTATTACCACTTAAGATACTATTAAAGATGACCCATCTCATCAGATGACAGACTGATCTTAAATTTTGGTTATACATTATTGCACCAGCATTACTTTGCAGTCTCCTAACTCAAAAACTAGTGACTTTTAGTTTTAATCTAACATTTACTCCTTTATAAAAACAGATTTTGCATGGGAGTGGCTATCCTGTGTACATTTCCATTATTGTAGTGAAGTTGAACTAGAGCAACTGCTAAAGTCACTACACTGCCCTAATTAAGTAAATAAGATCATGTACTACTCAAGCTAATTGATTTTACAGAATACACAGGAAAAGTAAAGTTTGCTTTTCCTGGTGTCAGAGATGCCTCCAGCTACACAACTTTTGAACTGTGCTTTTTAAAGGCTTGAAAAAACAAAATAAGATGATCTACAGAATGTTCCTAAGATCTGTAGTGCTCAAGGACAATTTTAATGAGGAAAATGTCTCAGAGAAAAGGTAATTTTATTTCAAGTAATAGATTAAATCTGAGTTTTGCTGAATGTTTTCATAGAACACTGTGTTTTCAAGAGTAAGTTTTCTCATCCTTCTTCTAAAAACATAGACAAAAGTTTGAGCCAAAAGGTCAGAATATTCCTGCATGGTTTGTGGTTATTAAGTTTGTCAGTATGTTTCAGGAGTCTTTTTCTCTCTATCCATCTCTCCTTATATTTTCAGATACACTTAACCAAATCAGCATTATTGATGTTCAGTGAGTATTCATTGCTTGAGAGTAAGAACCCCTCTGTCAGCCCTCCTAAGACAGGAGAGATTTCTGGAAATTACAGAATAACGTGGTTCTTTAAACTCTTTTTATGTGCCTTCCATAGATGGAATTCATATCCAGCTGTCTGCACATTTATATGGAATCTGATTTATCCAAATACTGTATTTGCAGTCCCATCAAATCAAAGGTTTCTTTTTCTTATTGTGCCCAAATATCTACCTTGATATTTTAGTTACAAAATCCAGATGTGTTTATTTAAGGATGCAGATCTAATATGCTTTTAGTTAAAACTCATTTAAAAATCTTTCTTTAGCCAGGCATGGTGGCGCATGCCTGTAGTCCCAGCTACCCAGGAGGGTGAAGCAGGAGGATCTCTTGAGCCGGGGAGTTGTTCAAGGCTGCAGTGAGCTATGATTGCACCACTGCCCTCCAGCCTGGGCAACAGAGCGAGACCCTGACTCTAAAAAAAGAAAAAATATATTTCTTTGTTTTCTGTCTCTGACCTTCTCCATCTTTTTTTGTTCGTATATATTTTTCCTCCCTGTTTATGAGTGTTATACTGTTCAAATGTTTTCTGATTCTCTCTCACACAAATTTTCTTGTCAGTGGTAGGTTCACTTTTGAAGCATCTTTCAAAAATATATTTTCATTTTAAAAAATATATGCCGTAGGTATGATTGCATAACTCTGAAGATACTAAAAACCACTGAATGTGTAAATACACAAAAGTCTTCTTTAAATTGGTGAATTGTATGATGTATGAATTATGTCCCAATAAAACTGTTAAAAATTAAAATGCATGCTCAGTGTAACAAAATTCAAATAATATCAAAGAATATTAGATTAAAAAATAAAAAGCCCTCACCTGCCCCAGTCTTCTCACTCCTCAGAGGTGTTTCCACAATTCGGTTTTTAAATACTCTTCCAGATGCTGTAATTATATGCACAAGCACATAAATGCATTTACATCCTTTTAAAATTTTATACCAGGGCCGGGGCATGGTGGCTCATGCCTGTAATCCCAGCACTTTGGGAGGCCGAGGCAGGCAGATCACTTGAGGTCAAGAGTTCAAGACCAGCCTGGCCAACATGATGAAACCCCATCTCTACTAAAAATACAAAAATTACCTGGGTGTGGTGGTGTGTGCCTGTAATCCCAGCTGTTTTACTCGGGAGGCTGAGGCAGGAGAATCTCTTGCACCCAGGAGGCGGAGGTTGCTGTGAGCCGAGATTGCGCCACTGCACTCCAGTCTGGGCAACAGAGCGAGACTGTGTCTCAAAAAAAAAAAAGTTATATTCACTGTTCTACAAATGGATTTTTGAATTAAACCATAAATTCTAATCATAGGTATAGAGTTGTCTTAATAGTTGCAAATATTCTCCTATATGGATATAGCACAATTAATAAGTTCCTTATTGAATGTCCTTCTACATATATCTTTGCACCCTTATACAAATATATCTCTAAGAAAAATATTAGAATTGTTGGGTTCAGAAGTATGTGCATTTAAAATTTTAATAGATACTGCCAAATTGCCCTCCAAAAATCTGGTGCCAATTTGTACACCCATCAGCTGGATATGAGCATGCCTAATTTGCTGTCCCCTTGCCTATACTAGGTATACTAGCTTTATAATAGTCTTGCCAATATGATAGATATAAAGAATCATTTTGATTTGTATTTTAAAAATTATGAGTGTGGTTGAGTTTTTTATGGTCCAGTTTTAATTTCTTATGTAACATTTTTCTGTAATTGAAAAAGAAATCCGTATAATTATTGTAGAAATTTTGAATGATACAGGAGATAATTGAGATCACCCAGAGATTATTACCATTTACAATTTTCCTTTAGGCTTCTTTCTATGAAATTCATCTTGTGATTATTTTTAACAAAAAATGAAGGTTGGTAAAGGAGCTTTTTAAAAAATATGGAATTTATCAAATGAAGTTATAATTTAGCTACTTGGAGTACTACTTTGAGCTCTTTTAATCAAGGTGCTATATAAATATTCAGTGGACTGAGCTCCCCTCTGCCAGGCTTTTGGGATCAGCTAGTGGAAAAATCATTAACATTCTTTCCTTGACACTGTCCTGTCACTACCAAGTCTCCAACTGAATGAGATTTCCTCGGAGCCAATAGGTCTGTTAGTGGCGGAGATGCAGCTCTATGATCCCTTAATGGCAGGGAAGATAGAGGAATCTTTACCTTTAAAATCTATACCTTTAAAAAGGAGCGTACACATTTCCTTAAATATATGTGTTGTGTGTTTACATACACATATATGTTTATGGTTGTGTGTATATAATAATTACACATACATAATATGTAAACAGGAGATGAGGTCAGTGAGCCAGGACAAGAACATAAAGAAGGTGTGGTGAACCCTGGGGGACAGTAAATGATTAGCATGTAGGGTCAGCCATTCAAAGACACATGCCCTGGATGCTTCCGTGTCTGTTTCTCCTTTTGGACTGTAAGAGCATGGAATGCAGGATTGGTTTCTGTTGACAGTTGTATTCCCTGCGCCTCCTTAGGCAGATAGGCAGGATTGATGAATAAATATTAGTTAAATGAAGAATGAATGAAAGGGAAAGAGTATGTCTGGAGCAAATCACTTAATTGCTCTGAACCTCGATTTATTTCCCTGCAATTTCCAAGAATTATTGAAAGGATCAAATCAGGTAAGGTATGAAAATGGTAGATGAGACTGGGAACCCTCTCCAAGGAGATTGTCTCCTCATTCTTTTCACAGAGCTCAATATGGTTCCCATTCAGGCCCCAGTCAAGCAGGTCCTAGTATATAGCAACTGCCCAAGCATTCAATTTTTTTGACTAAACAAATAGAGAATAAAGTAAAGGTAATATCACTTTATAATTACAAATAACCATCCCCAGCGTCTCCAGTATACCCTACATGGAAACACACTTATGTCCTCTTATACAGAAAGAAGCAGCCAGTGATATTGTCACAAAATTTACTAGAGAACAATTTAAGGGATCCTGATTATAATGAGAAAACTTGATATAGTATGTCCTGGGGACTTTGACATCTTAGTCAGGGCTGCTTTCTCAGTAGTTCTAAGTACATAAATTTAATAATAGAGCACCCACAAGGCTTAGGATAAAGTTCATAGCAAATGGATGCTATTGTGACTTTAAGACACTTAGAAATGCATCTGTGTGATTATTGTTTAAAGGCGGAGATGCTAACTTGGGAAATCACATGATGCACGTATGGAATAGTAGCTATTCTGGGAGCTGGCCTTTTGCATGTGATTGTAATGAACATCTGTCCTTTTTAGCATATCTTCTATCAAATTGTCAAAGACAAGCAGTAAGTTACATTTTGAAGTTGTGATGAAATTTTCAAAAGCTATGCAACATTTTCTGTATTACTCAAGATAGATTCTATAACCTTTTTAAGTTTGTTGAAAGAGGAAGCAAGTGTATTATAAAATCAGTTAAAATAAGAATGAATTTAGAATATAAAATAGCTTCGGCTCATAGACCTTAGAGAAGATTTAAGTTTTTATTAAAACTTGATATAAATAGAAACATTTATCAGTCTTCTTTCATGTAATGACATAAATATAATAGACTGGCACATAAACTTTCCGCTCTCTATTTGTAACCAAAAGAATTGCATAATCAGGCAGGAACCAGGAAGTAAAAATAATCAAAGTTAAACCAAGTGGTCTGTTTTCATTACTCTAAGAAGAGTAAAAAATAAAGGCAAACACAGCCAGCAAGTTTCTTTATCAAATTTGAAAATTCTTTCCATGTCAGTTATACTTTAATAGCATGATAAAAATGAATTTTTATTAAGATTTTTTACTCAACACTGTGCTTGTAAAAAATTTTTTAATTTTAAATTGTGGTTAAAAAAACAGAACATAAAATTTACCATTTAACCATTTTTATGTGTGACATAGAGTAAACTATGCACATTGTTGTACAACGGATCTCCAGAATGCTTTTCATCTTGCAAAACTGAAACTCTAGACCCATGAAATAACAACTCCCCATTTTTCTTTCCTTCCAGCCTCTGGCATCTGCCATTCTACTTTCTATCTCTATGAATTTGACTACTCTAGATATTTCCTATAAGTGGAATTATGCAGTATTTGTCTTTTTGTGACTGGCTTATTTCACTTGGCATAATGTCCTCAAGAACACTGCTATCCGTGTCATCCATGTGTAGGATGTGTCAGAATTTCCTTCCTACTTTATTCCTTTTTATGATTGAATAATATTCCATTGCAGAGATATACTGCATTTTGTTTATTCATTCATCTGTTGACATTTGGGTGGTTTCCACTTTTTGGCTCTTATGTATAATGCTGCTGTGAACATTCATGTACAAGTTTTTGTGTGGACATGTTTTCAGTTCTTGGATTAATTCCACATGACAGAGTGGAATTAATGGGTCATATGGTAACTCCATATAGTAACTTTTTAAGGAACTGTAAAAACTTTTTCAAAGCGATTATATCATTTTATATTCCCAACAGCAAAGTATGAAGTTTCCAATTTCTCCACATCCATCACCAATCCTTGTTATTGTCCATCTATCTATCTGTCTATTTATTTGTTTATTTGCTTGTTTGTTTTTGAAATGGAGTCTCACTCTCGCCCAGGCTGAAGTGCAATGATGCCGTCTTGTCTCACTGCAACCTCCACTTCCTGGGTTTTTTGTTTGTTTTCTGGGTTTTTTTTTGTTTTTTGGTTTTTTTTTGAGACGGAGTTTCACTCTTGTTGCCCAGGCTGGAGTGCAGTGGCATGATCTTGGCTCACTGCAACCTCCACCTCCCGGGTTCAAGCAGTTCTCCTGCCTCAGCCTCCTGAGTAGCTGGGATTACAGGCATGCACCACCATGCCTGGTTAATTTTGTATTTTTAGTAGAGACAGGGTTTCTCCATGTTGGTCAGGCTGATCTTGAACACCTGACCTCAGATGATCCACCTGCCTCGGCCTCCCCAAGTGCTGGGATTAAGGCATGAGCCACCACGCCCAGCCAGCCTCCTGGGTTTAAGCGATTCTCCTGCCTCAGCCTCCTGAGTAGCTGGGATTTTTTTGTTTGTTTGTTTGTTTTGTTTTTATTTTATTTTTTGAGACGGAGTTTCGCTCTTGTTCCCCAGGCTGGAGTGCAGTAGCGTGATCTTGGGTCACTGCAACCTCTGCCTCCCAGGTTCAAGCAATTCCCCTGTCTCAGCCTCCTTAGTAGCTGGGACTACAGGCGCACGCCACCACACCTGGCTAATTTTCATATTTTTATTAGAGATAGGGTTTTACCACGTTGGCCAGGCTGGTCTCGAACTCCTGACCTCAGGTGATCCGCCTGTCTTGGCCTCCCAAAGTGCTGGGATTACAGGCATGAGCCACCATGCCTGGACTGTTTGTTTTTGAGACAAAGTCTCGCTCTGTCACCCAGGCTTGAGTGTAGTGGCACAAACAGGGCTTATGGCAGCCTTGACCTCCTGGGCTCAAGCAGTCCTCCTGCCTTAGCATCCCATGTAGCTGAGACCACAGGCACATGCCACCACACTCATCTAATTTTTTAATATTTTGTAGAGACAGAGTTTTGCTATGTTGCTCAGGCTGGTCTTGAACTCCCGGGCTCAAGCAGTCCTTCTGCATCAGCCTCCCAAAGTACTGGGATTACAGGCATGAGCCATCACACCTAGCCCCCATTTTTTCTATTACAGCCATCCTAATAGATGTGAAGTAGTAGTTCACTGTGGTTTTGATTTGCATTTCCCTAATGGCTGTTTTTCATGTGTTTATTGGCCATTTAAATATCTTCTTTGGCAACATGTCTATTTAAGTCCGTTGCGTGTTTTTTTTTTTTTTTTTTTTTTTGGAGACAGAGTCTTGCTCTGTCGCCCAGGCTGGAGTGCACTGGTGCAGTCTCGGCTCACTGCAATCTCTGCCTTCTGGGTTCAAGCAATTCTCGTGCTACAGCCTCCCGAGCAGCTGGGACGACAGGTGCGCACCACCACACGTGGCTAATTTTATATTTTTAGTAGAGATGGAGTTCACCATGTTGGCCAGGCTGGTCTTGAACTTTTGGCCTCAGGTGATTCACCCACCTCAGCCTCCCAAAGTGCTGGGATTACAGGTGTAAGCCACCATGCCCAGCCTCCTTCGCCTACTTTTAAAAATATATATCTAATTTTATTAAAAAGTATAAATTTTTGGCCGGGTGCAGTGGCTCATGCCTGTAATCCCAACACTTTGGGAGGCTGAGGCAGGCAGATCACCCGAGGTCAGGAGTTCGAGACCAGCCTGGCTAACATGGCAAACCCTGTCTCTACTAAAAATACAAAAATTAGCCAGGCACAGTGGCACGCACCTGTAATCCCAGTTACTTGGGAGGCTGAGGCAGGAGAATCACTTGAACCCAGGAGGCAGAGGGTGCAGTGAGCTGACATCAGGCCACTACACTCCAGCCTGGGTGACAGAGTGAGACTTCGTCTCAGAAAAAAAAGGAAAAATTGTGAGAGTTTATTTCTGAACTTCCCATTCTTTTCCATTGATGTATATATCTCTATCCTTATGGCAGTACCACACTGTCTTGATTACCTTCGCTTTGGAGTAAGTTTTGAAATTGGGAAAGTTTCAGTCTTCCAACTTTGTTCTTCTTTCTCAGGATTTTTTTTTTTTTCTATTATGGGTCCTGTGCATTTCCACATGAATTTTAAGAGCAGCTGGTCAGTTTCTGCAAAATGTTAGGGATGAATTGAATCTATAGGTCAGTTTGGGGAATGTTGTCATCTTAACAGTACTGTCTTCCAATCCATTAACATAGGATGTCTTTCCATTTATTTAGATCTTCTTCTTCTTTTTTTTTTTTGAGATGGAGTTTTACTCTGTTGCCCAGGCTAGAGTGCAATGGCGCAATCTCGGCTCACCACAACCTCCACCTCCCAGGTTCAAGCAATTCTCCTGCCTCAACCTCCCAAGTAGCTGGGATTACAGGCATTCACCACCACGCCCAGCTAATTTTGTATTTTAAGTAGAGACGGGGTTTCTCCACATCGGTCAGGCTGGTCTCAAACTCCTGACCTCAGGTGATCCACCCACCTCAGCCTCCCAAAGTGCTGGGATTACAGGTGTGAACCAGCACGCCCAACTTTAGGTCTTCTTTCATTTATTTATTTTTTTTTTGAGACAGAGTCTCGCTCTGTTGCCCAGACTGGAGTGCAGTGGCGCGATCTTGGCTCACTGCAAGCTCCGCCTCCCGGGTTCATGCAATTCTCCTGCCTCAGCCTCCCAAGTAGCTGGGATTACAGGTGCCCACCACCACGCCCAGCTAATTTTTTGTATTTTTAATAGAGACTGGGTTTCACTGTGTTAGCAAGGATGGTCTCGATCTCCTGACCTCATGATCCACCCGCCTCGGCTTCCCAAAGTGCTGTGATTACAGGCGTGAGCCACCGCGCCCAGCCCTTGCATTTATTTTTGACAATTTTTATAGTTTTCAGTTTTCAAGTCTTATATTTATTTTGTTAAATTTATTTCTAAGTATTTTATTCCCTTTGATGCTACTACAAATATAATTATTCCCTTAATTTCATTTTCAGATTAGCACTGCTAATGAACAAAAAATGGATTTTGTATATTGATCTTGTATCTTGCAATCTTGCTGAATTCATTTATTTGTTCTAACAGTTTTTTAATATAGAAAATACTATTTCTATATACAATGCTATTTCTATATACAAGATTACACCGTCTGCAAATAGAGTTTTACTTTTTCCTTTCCAGTCTAGATGCCATTTCTTTTTCTTGCCTAATTGCCTTAGCTAGAACTTCCAGTACAATGTGGAATAGAAGTGATGACAGTGGACATCCTTGTCTTGTTCCTGATCTTCAGGAGACAGTATTCAGTCTCTAACCATTAAGTATTATTTTAGCTGTGGGTTTTAAGTGGATGCCTTTTATCAGATTGAGGAAGTTCCCTTCTATTCCTAGTTTGTTGAGTGTCTTTATCATAAAAGGGTGCTGCGTTTTGTTCGGTGTTTTTTCTGCATCTATTGAGAAGATCATAGATGGGTCTTGTCTTTTATTCTATTATTATGTTGTATATATTAATTGGCTTTCAAGTGTTAAACCAACCTTTCATTCCTAGGATAAATCCCACTTGGTTATGGTGTATTATCGCTTTTATATGTGCTGGGTTCAGTTTGCTAGGTTTTTTTTTTGTTTTTTGTTTTATTTTTGTTTTGTTTTGTTTTGTTTTGTTTTGTTTGAGATGGAGTCTCACTGTGTCACCCAGGCTGGAGTACAGTGGCACAATCTCAGCTTACTGCACCCTCCACCTCCCAGATTCAAGTGATCTCCTTCCTCAGCTTCCCGAGTAGCTGGGATTACAGACGCACACCACCATGCCCGGCTAATTTTTGTATTTTTAGGACAAGATGGGGTTTTGCCATGTTGCCCAGGCTGGTCTCTAACTCCTGACCTCAAGTGATTCACCCACCTTGGCCTCCCAAAGTGCTGAGACTACAGGTGTGAGCCACAACGCTGGGCCTCAGTTTGCTAATATTTTCATGAGGGTGTTTTACTTCAATGTATAAGATACATTGGTCTGTAGTTTTCTTATGTCTTTGTCTAGTTTCCTACCTTACTTTTTATCTTTGCTTTGTTCCTTTTGATCATTTATTGCATAGAATGATCATAATTTTTTACTTATTCATCCAACTTTCTTTATGGAACACCTGTTCTATGCCAAACACTATTTTAGGCACTGGGGATCCCTTATGGAAAAGACAAAGTCCTTCTCTTATGGAGTTTATATTCTATGGGGTAAGACACAAAAAATTAAATAAGCCAGAAAATATCACATAGTAGTAAATTAACATCTTGCCCACTTTAGATGAGATGCATAGGGCAAGTTTCTCTGAAGATGTGTCCTTTAAGCTGAGGTATGATAAGAAGGAGCCATCCATAGACAGATATGTGAGAGAAGCATTCCAGACATAACATGCTATTAACTCATACAGAATCCACAAGGTAGGAAGAAGTTCTTTGTGTTTGAGAACCAGCAGGATGGCCAGTGTGGCCATGGCAGAGTCAGGGAAAAATGATATAAAGTGAGGTAGAAAGCCGCTCGGCATGCTGGAGGGCACCTGTAATCCCAGCTACTTGGGAGGCTGGGGCAGGAGAATTGCTTGAACTCGGGAGGTAGAGGTTGCAGTGAGCTGAGATCCTGCCATTGCACTCCAGCCTGGAGAACAAGAGCGAAACTCTGTCTCAAAATAATAATAATAATAATAAGTCAGGTAGGAAAAATGTGCAGAGTCCAGCTTATGGAGAGCTTTGTAGCTAGGATAAGGAAATTGGATTTTATTTTTATTTATTTATTTATTTATTTTTTTGAGAAGAAGTCTCACTCTGTCGCCCAGGCTGGAGTGCAGTGGTGTGATCTCAGATCATTGCAACCTCCGCCTCCCAGGTTCAAGTGATTCTCCTGCCTCAGCCTCCCGCATAGCTGGGATTACAGGCATGCACCACCACGCCAGCTAATTTTTGTATTTTTAGTAGAGACAGAGTTTCACCATGTTGGCCAGGCTGGTCTTGAACTCCTGACCTCACGTGAGCCAACTGCCTGGGCCTCCCAAAGTGCTGGAATTACAGGCATGAGCCACCATGCCCAGCCTGTATTTTATTCTTAAAATACTGAGAAGACCTTGAAAGCTATTAAGCAAGGAAGGTGACATGAACTGATCTGAATTTTAAAAGATCACTAACTTTGAGTAGAAAATGGATGGTGTAGGGGTCGTAGAATGGAAGTAGGCAGGTCAGTTGAGGAGGTCATTGTAGAGAGATGTTAGATGATGATGGCTTAGACTAGGACAATTGAAGTAGAAATAGAGAGAAGTGGACAGCTACATGGTGTTTTTTGTAGAAATAGAGTCAATAAGACTTTCTGCAGGGTTGGGGGGAGTCACAGAAAGGGCTATCAGCAATGACTTTCAGATTTTTTCATGAATTGAGTTAAAAAGATTAAGGGAGAAGCAGACTTAGGTAGGGCAGGTCAAATGAAGAGTTCTGCTTTGTCCATGTTAAGTACCCGTTAGACATCCAAGAGGAATTGTCAGGTAGGAGCTACATTTATGAGTCTGGCATTCCAGAGAGAGGTCAGGGCTAGAGATAAAGATAAATAAAGATTTTGGAATCAATAACGTATAGGTCTCACCACCCCTTTCCACTCACACCTCCATCCCTCTGTGCTCTCTTGCGTTTCCCCCAACAGTCCTCTCTCAAGCTATTTTCTTACAGCTTCACATTTCTTCCAGACCAGGGAGTCTTCCCCCATTTTGTCATTCTCTGGAAACCTCTCTGTTATGGAACCTGCCCATACCACCTTTACTCCTCAGCCTTGCAATTGTTGCTTTTCATTTATGTATGAAAACATGCAATTACCCAGATAAACTGAAAGGGATGAGCAGGGCTGGGGGCAGATTTGGATACTAAGAGGAGCTGATGAAGCTCCTCTTCAGATTTGGATCGGCTCTGAAGTCACTGCTAAGTGGTGGGGACGGTGGAGCCTGAAAAGAAAATGGAATGGGGAGTTAGCACACGAGTGGGTTTGTTGCTACTCTCTTTGAGGCCAAAAGGATTTTTTGGTACCTTTCTTAGGGATATCATAGTTTGAGATACCATGAAAGATGTTCAGGCAAAGCCTTTTCAACGAAATCACTTTGCTGTGGTCTTCACAGAGTCTAGTTAATAGAAGTTTTGCACTGGCTGGGTGTGGTGGCTCACTCCTGTAATCCCAGCACTTTGGGAGGCTGAGACGGGCGGATCACTTGAGCCCAGGAGTTCGAGACCAGCCCTGGCAATATGGTGAGTTCTTGTCTCTACAGAAAACAACAATTTAAAAAAAATAAATAGGCATGGTGGCACACCCCTGTAGTCCCAGCTACTTGGGAAGCTATAGTGGGAGGATCGCTTGAGCCTGGGAGGTCAGTGAGCCATGATGGTGCCACTGCACTCCAGCCTGGGTGACAGAAAGAGGCCATGTCTCACACACACACTAAAAAAGTTTTATACTATCTAGGGCCGGGCACACTGGCTCTCACCTGTAATCCCAGCACTTTGTGAGGCCAAGGTGGGTAGATTACTTGAGGCCAGGAATTCAAGACCAGCCTGGCCAACATGGTGAAACCCCATCTCTACTAAAAATACAAAAAGTTAGCCAGGAGTGGTGACGGATGTCTATAATCCCAACTGCTCAGGAGGCTGAGGCAGGAGAATCACTTGAACCCGGGAGGTGGAGGTTGCAGTGAGCCGAGATCACGCCACTGCACTCCAACTTGGGCAACACAGTAAGGCTCCCTCTCAAAAAAAAAAAAAAAAAAAAGTTTTGTACTATCTAGGATGGTGGTTATAGTAGCACAACAGTGTGAATGTACTTAATGCCACTGAACTTACATTTTAAATGGTAATTTTATATTATGCTTTTTTTTTTGAGACAGAGTTTCACTCTTGTTGCCCAGGCTGGAGTGCAATGGCGCGATCTTGGCTCACCGCAACCTCCACCTCCTAGTTTCAAGTGATTCTCCTGCCTCAGCCTCTGAGCAGCTGGGGTTACAGGCATGCACCACCACTCCCGACTAGTTTTGTATTTTTAGTAGAGACGGGGTGTCTCCATGTTGGTCAGGCTGGTCTCGAACTCCTGACCTCATGTGATCTGCCTGCCTTGGCCTCCCAAAGTGCTGGGATTACAGGCATGAGACACCACGCCTGGCCTATTATGCATATTTTTACAATAAAAAAAATTTGAAGATCTGGAAACTGGATCCTAGGACCTAGAATATTTCTCTGGCCCCCAAACTACCTGTTTTTCTGTTATCAAGGGATCCAGGAGACCCAGTTGCTAATCAGGAGCTCTTATGGGAGCCTGGAAAGCAGCTGCAGACTCTAAGGGTATCTTGACTTCTACCTGTGTAAGTACAGTTCTGTGTGGCCAGCTAACTGGCCAGGAGACTGTGTCTCTGTTCTTGTCTGTGTAATGCTACATAAGTACTGCCAAATTCTTGGGCGGGGAGGTTTCTCCTTGTGTCAGTATCTTGCAGACCATTTCCCCATTTGTTGATACTCATTCTTTAGTCTAATTAGAGGACAGTTGAGTGTTGTGCAGTTTTCTCAGATTGCCCACGGTGGAGGAGGTGCGCTGGCTGTGGTGATGCAAGAGCAGCAGTTATCATGTAGGATGGGCAGAAGGTCCCCAGTGGTTGAAAGCTCACAGTCGCCTCAGCTACACGCTTTTCTTTTTTGAAACAGGGTCTCACTCTGTAATCCAGGCTGGAGTTCAGTGGTGTGATCATGGCTCTCTGCAGCCTCAAACTCCTGGGTTCAAGTGATCCTTCCACCACAGCCTCCTGAGTAGCCGGGACTACAGGGACACGCCACCATGCCCAGCTCATTTTTTAAATTTTTTGTAGAGATGGGGCCCCACTATGTTACCCAGGCTTGTTATACTTTTAAAATACTTAAGACCTGACAATATCATTTGAAACCAAATCACTCCATTTCCCTCTCTTTATATCTTAAGGAAAACAGAGGCATCCTTTCATAGTCTTTGAGAGTCACAAAATTTGGGTGGCAAGAAATGAAGGTTGGCTGGACATGGTGGCTCACACCTCTAATCCCAGCACTTTAGGAGGCCGAGGAGGGTGGATCACTTGAGGTCAGGAGTTAAAGACCAGCCTGGCCAGCATGGTGAAACCCCATCTGGCCAGGCGCAGTGGCTCACGCGTATAATCCCAGCACTTTGGGAGGCTGAGGCGGGTGGATCACCTGAGATCAAGAGTTTGAAACCAGCCTGGCCAACATGGCAAAACTCTGTCTCTACTAAAAATACACAAATTAGCCAGGTGCGGTGGTGCACACCTGTAATCCCAGCTACTCGGGAGGTTGAGGCGGGAGAATCACTTGAAACCGGGAGGCAGAGGTTGTGGTGAGTCAAGATCGCACCACTGCACTCCAGCCTGGGCAACAGAGTGAGACTCCGTTTCAAAAAAAAAAAAAAAAAGAAAGAAACCCCATCTCTACTAAAAATACAAAATCAACCAGGTATGGTGGCACACGCCTGTAGTCCCAGCTACTTGGGAGGCTGAGGCAGGAGAATCGCTGGAACCCAGGAGGCAGAGGTTGCAGTGAGCCGCAATCACGCCTCTGCACTCTGGCCTGGGCAACAGAGAGAAACTCTGTCTCAAAAAAAAAAAAAGAAAGAAAGAAATGAGGGTGGCTCTGCAGAAGTCTCTCTGCGTGAAAGGGCAGTGGAGATCGCCCACAGTGTGTGGAGCTGCTGGCGTTCATGCCGAGCCGTGGGCCCTCATAGAGCTGGTCCTGAAGGTTCAGCAGCTGTTCGGCATAAGCCACTTCAATCAGCTGGCAGTGAGTTTGGAGAATCTTTTAGCTTTGCTCCTAAAGGTAGATTCCAGGCGGTCTCAGAAGAATGATAAAGGGAGGGAGAAACAGGGCAGATGAATAAGAAAAAAGCTAGAAAAAGATTTGTATTGATGCTAGAAAAAAATGAAAGCTCTTTGTGGGTTTATTTATGCAAAGTAGAGTGCAAATACCTTGACTTGGCTGTTATTTAGGACCTTCCCTCCTCCCCTGATTACCTTCCAAACTGACACACACACCCCAGAGCAATTCAGAGCTCTGGTCTGGAAAATCTTCCCACTGAGGCGTCAGTAGCTTGCCCTGTGATGACAGGTTTAATGGTTTTCTATCTCTGCATTCCACTAGGACCACCTACCCAGAGGCCACGCCCTACTGACCCGGTTAGCCAGAGCCTGAGACTAAGCGTGAGCACACAGAGGGCAGTACCAGAGCAGGCGCCGGGAGAGCTGCGTTTTGCTTTGAGTGAATCGCTCCGGTTGGCTGTGTGGCCATGTCCATGTTGCTTGCCCTCTCTGTAATTCAGTGTCCCAAATTATATAATGGGACTGATGGTTCTTGTCTCCTAGAAATGTCATGAGAACAGAGTACATTATTGGTCTTCACCTTTTTTTTTTTTTTTTTTTTTTTGAGGTAGGATTTCCTAGGCTCTCTTATACCAGAGAAGAAAATGTCCTTAGAAGACATTTAATCAGAGAATAGACAGAGAGAAGGCAAACTTGCTCACAACCTGCCTTGAAGTCTCTTACATGTCTCCTTCCAGGGAAGTCCAAGGGAATCTTCAGTAATTTCTGGACAGCAACCTGGAGTAGGGGGTGGAGGTGATATATTTTTCTTTCTTCCAGTTTCCCCTTCCAGTCTGATCTCTCTTTGAGTGACACTGATTGGGGTGGGCCGAGGGTCATGGGTGAAAACGTCCCCACTGCTCAGGTCTGCTTATTGGATAATACACCCATCAGCCTGCCCTCTCCGTGGGGAAAGCCCCAGCCTTTGTATTGATGTGTGTTTGATTGTTTAAAGGCAGCCCTGCTGGCTCAGTGCCCCCTGCTGGCCTCCATCTGTGGCAAAGAGCACACAGCCAGAAAGCAGCAGTCACTGAGGGCAGGGCCAGGGCAGCACCAGGCTTCCCAGTCACCTGCCTGCAGTGCCCAGGAACTCACTGTCAACTCCTTGTCCTTATGAAAGTTCTTCGGGTTCTCCTTTTCATGATTGTATTAATCTCCTGTTGTAACAAATCACCACAAATCCAGTAGCTTAAAACAACATGAATGCATGATCTTCCATTTCTGGAGGCCAGAAGTGCAAAGTGGGTCTCACAAGGCTAAAATCAAGGTGCTGGCTTGGCCATGTTCCTTCTGGAGGCTCTAGAGGAGAAGCCATTTCCTTTTCTTTCCCAGCTTCTAGGGGCTGCCCATATTCCTTGGCTTGTGGCCTCTTCCTCGTCTTCAAAGCCCGTCGCTCCAGCCTGTTTCTGTCCTCACGTGTCCTCCCCAACTCTGACCCTCCTGCCTTCTTCCTGTAAGAACCTTATGATTAAGTTGGGCCCCAGCCCTGTCTGTCCTTGGGTTTCTAAGGATTTCTCAGGAATGGAAGTACTGTTCCTTGTCAGCTGGAAGCCAGTGGGATAAGTGCATTGATTAGGAAGTTTCCTGAGGACAGGAGGCACCCAACCTTACAGGCCTTTGACACCCTCCCGCCCAAAGCAGTTGATGACCAGTGAGAGGACTGAGAGTCCAGAAATAAAAAGAAGCGGTACCCCATATGTCTGGATTATAAGAAACTCAATTGATAAGGATGAGAGCAGGCAAACGGGCTGATGTCACACACAAGCAGCCTGATCAACGACCTTCTCCCTTGCCCCAATTCTGGAATCACTTCACCAAAGCACCACCATGCTTTCCATCTCTTAATGCCTTTATTTTTAGTTTGGGGTATTTTCTATTGTTTGAAGGTTGCCTTGCAACCCGTTCGCCTGGAGGGTTTAAACAATATAGAGTTTCTTTGCTGAGCAGCAACAGTAGCCAAGAGAGACTGAATATAAACTTTTAAGTCTATTTTCTCAGGGTTCCTCCATCAGGAATGGCTTTAAACAGAAGAGCGCACTCCCCTGGCTTGCCTCTCCCTGGGGGAGGGGAGAAGGGTAGCTGATGGAGAACATTTTGTGTTCTCTTATCTTTCATCCTAGTGGAAGGGGATAAGCACCAGAATAGGAAAACAAAATATCTGGCTATTAATATACTCTAAGTCCTCCAGCACATGGATTGGGTTTGTTTATTTGTGAAAGGGAAGGATGCTTTTCTCTGACCTTTGTAAGCGCTTCTGCCAGCTGGGAGGGCCCTGGCAGAGGGAGTGCCCTCCATAAGGTGAAGGGGCCAGGGGGCCAGGGCCTAGCTTCCTAGGAAAAGAGAAAACCCTCAGACTTTTCTCAAGAAAAGTTGCTTTTCAGGATCAACCTGCTTCAAGCCCCAGCAGTGTCATCCAGGAAAAAAAGAGAGAGAGAGAGCAAGCAGGAGGATTTCTCACGCAAGAGCCAGAGTGTCCCCACCTCCCCACCAGACGTGTATCTCTGTCACCCTGTTTGTACCTAACCTGGGGAACCAGAGAACTGGGCAGCCTTGCCAGAAGAAAGAACACACAGGTTCCTCAAGACACCCACTTATATGGCAGTAAGCAAGGCTAAAAAAGGAGTGTTCCCCTGCCCCAGAGGACAAAGGCTGGCAAGAGGAAGGCACGCAACACTGCCCAGCTCAGGCTCTGCACTGTCATTCTATGTTTCCCTCGGACCCTGTAGTGGATTGAACCAAGGAGTGCCCTGGGGTAGGTCATCATTTTCTGGGCGGCTAGTTAATGATAAGCTTTCCGCTGGGAAGGAGCCAGAAGGAAAGAGGCTTCCTCAGGGGGCAGGAGCACGCAGGCCTCCAAGCCCCACACCTGCTGTGTCATGTCAGAGGTGCCAGAGCACCCTTTGACTGCCTGAAGAGGTCTCGGCTTGCCACCCACCAGGGTCAGGTCGTCTCAGGTCCCCGGGGAGGTTTGACTAGCCAAGAGCCCCAGGCAGAGGCACCAGGAGAGGAGAGCAGCATTGGCAGGGCCTGCCCTCTCCCAGAGCAAACAGGGACAAAGGTTGGTGTACTCACAGCTGCCTCTCCCATCCTGCCTGTGCCTGCCCGCCACACCAGATACTCCAGGTTGTCCCAGCATTGCTACATTAGGCAGGAATCTGTCATCTCTGCCTGCTGGGTCACTCATTACCCCAGATCCAATTCCCAGGCAGGGAAGTTTGGGGCATCAGAGCAGCGGAGAAGGCTTTGGCATTCAGGAGCTTTAAAACAGAAAAGCTGTCGTGTCTGTACCTGTTCAGTAGGGAGCCAAACGTGTTTATTGCATGTGTTATGATGCTATCATGAAAGTATGCATGAAAGGAAATAATTTGTAAGCTCGCTACCCTGCCTGTCTGGAAAAGTGGGGCCCTCTGTGTAAACCCCAGCTCTGCAGGCATTCTGAGAGCTTGAACATTCCTTGTGACTATTTCTTATACTACATTTCACTGCCACCCCAGTGTGTTTGAATTTGTCTCTGCGCCAGCAGGTCGGAGTACCCATTGGGATTCTCTGTGAGAATTCAAACAAGTTGGAGGCGCTGAGGTTGCCAAGTGCAACCAGGTCTGGCACAGACTTGGCGTGAGAGAGAGCAGGAGCAAGAAGGCTTGGACCTCATGAATCACTGAAGCCCTGGCCCATAGCCTTCTTGTTTGGGATTAGTATAGAAGTGTTGTTTTTCCTTCTTTATACCTGAGAATGGCCTTCAGCTGCTGAAATGATGATATTTATCAAGGTAGTACTATACTAAGAACTGAATGAATGATCTCATTTACCTCCCACCTCAAACCCATGAGATAGATACAGATGAGGACCCATGCTCAGAGAATTTGAGTAACATGCTTAAGGTGACCTCCTACATTCATCTGCAGTTATTTTGTTTGTTTGTTTGTTTATTCATTTGAGATGGAATCTCACTCTGTTGCCCAGGCTGAAGGGCAGTGGCACAATCTCAGCTCGCTACAAACTCCACCTCCCGGGTTCAAGCGATTCTCCTTGCTCAGCCTCCTGAGTAGCTGCGATTACAGGCGTGCACCACCACGCCTGGCTAATTTTTGTAGTTTTAGTGGAGACAGGGTTTCACCATGTTGACCAGGCTGGTCTCAAACTCCTGGCCTCAAGTGATCCACCCACCTCAGCCTCCCAAAGTGCTGGGACTACAAACATGAGCCACCTTGCCTGGCCTCATCTGCAGATAAGACTTGCTAGCACCCTATTCTGAAAGGAGAGGAAGAAAGAAGATGAGGATAAGTATTTCTGAGGGCTGTAGTTGTGTACTGGTTTCTTAGAAGCTAGGGCCCTCCTGATTTATATTCCATGGGGCTGTCTGAGGAAGTTGTTTAGCTTTTGAGGTGATAGATGAGGGCTGGGTCACTTCTGTTTGCAGAGTGTGGGCTGAAGGGTAAGTCAGGACATTTCTCCTCTGGTCCCCATCAGGGACTCACAGGCTGACTCCTGTGGCTGTGTTTATATCATCATTTTAAAGGCATCAGTACCAGCATAGCAGCTCTAAGCTCCCTCTTCCTTTTGCCGTCCTCCATGTGGAAAGAAGCCAAACGGGAGAACTTCCCCAACCATTTCCCCTCAGTGCAGCTGGTACCAGCTTGAAACCTAAGACACATAGCACTGCAGCCCGGCCAAAGCATGGCTAATCCGTGTTTCTTTAGAAACAGCAGGAAGCCGCTCTGTGGCCTGGTGTCAGGAACCATCTCAGGGCCCATGGGTGTTCTGCTTCCTTGGTTTGACCCTGAGGGGTCAGCTGGCAGGTAAAGCCCATCAACACTGACTCTGTAGACGGGGACTATCATCAGCAGCTTATGGAAGAGAGGGAAGAGGATGTCTGGGATTTGAATCTTTTACTCAGGGCCTTTTCTGGAAAAGCAGTCTCTTTGGAAAAGGAGGATGATAGAGGAGTTTCCATAAGGTGGAAACAGCTCCCTCCATGTGTGACTGTGAGAGGGGAGTGTCGGTCCAGTGCCGTGTCCCATTCCAACAGGTGGCCTCCAGTTGCCATCAGTGCCCTTCGCCATGCCTTCGTCCTGGGGGTGGCCTGCAGTGTTGGTAGGGGACCCTGCCTTTCCTGGCCATCCCCATAGGCCACAGGCCCCTCCAGTATGCTGCTCCTGCACGGTGCCCAGAGCCTGTTCCACCCCACCAGGCACCTCTCTCCGTCACATCGGCTGCACACATCAGCTCTGCCCCACTCTGTGTTTCTGAATTACTCTCACTGGCAACCAGCACCAGCTCTGCCCTCCCAGTGTCCTGATATCCTCTGGTTAATAAGCAGCTCACATAAAGACACCAAGAGCTGTTGCAAGTGGTAGAGAAAAGCCGCAGCTCTCTGAATACAGTCCAGGAAGCCCTGGACTTGGCCCAGGAACTTGGTGGCTGTTTCCGTTCTCTGCCCCTTGGTAGCCTTCCTCACCGGGTATAAAAGGGAGAGAAGCTTGAATCCTTACCCTGAGGCATAGGAGACTACAAGGCAGTGAGGGACTTATTAGTCAATGAGAGACTTTTGCTGAAGCTGGACGACCCTTCCTGGAGGAGTCCTCTTTTCTAAAAGAAAACAAATTCCTGCCCTTTATTCTTTCAAATCTACTTCTAGAAAAGTCTTAGGGTTCCTGTTAATTCAAACACCAATCTCCCACCTTCCCTCTCTCCTGTCTCTATGAGCTGCCTGGGCGGCACACTTCCTACCCACCTGCTCACTCCCTCCATCTCCTATACTGTTTTATCCCCTGGAGTTTGGAGATGTCCCTGTGGAAGGGGACAGTGGGGAGTGTGTACCAGATCCCCCCCACCCATTGTCACCTTGGTCTGAATCCAACCCCACAAGGGGAGCTGGAGCCGTCTCCCTGCATCTCCCTGGGCCTGCCCATTGTCAAGGTCCTGGTCACCTTTGAAGCCTCCTGCAGGGATCCCCAGTGCCAATGGAGCCTTTTCCAAAGCCCAGTAGCATGACATTTTAGACTTGGAAATCCCTAGACAAATAAATCTCACTTAATCCTCACCAAGTTGGCCCCCAGTGGAGACAATTGCTTAGCCAAGTTTATCAGGTACCACTAGTTCTTGCAGCAAACATTCCTTCTGTTCCAGGCATTGTGCTCGGGTTGGCAATACAGGATAAACAAGACAAGGTCCCTGTCCTTGCGGAGCAACCAGACCATCAGAAGAGACACACATAAAACAGAGGGGCCTGCTCATTTTGCATGCCTTATACCCAACATTTCTCCACTCTCACAGGCTCTCCAAGTCCCTATCTCTTGCCATTTCCCAGCTCTGTAATGTAAATGGCTTACTGTATGCCTCAGGCTCCTCATCTGTAAAATGGGGTTATTAATAGTATCTACCTCGCCTGGGGGCAGTGGCTTATGCCTGTAATCCCAGCACTTTGGGAGGCCGAGGTGGGTGGATCACGAGGTCAGGAGTTCAAGACCAGGCTGACCAACATGGTGAAACCCTGTCTCTACTAAAAATACAAAAATTAGCTGGGCATGGTGGCCCGCACCTGTAATCCCAGCTACTCTGGAGGCTGAGGCAGGAGAATCACTTGAACCCGGGAGGCAGAGGTTGCAGTGAGCCGAGATCGCGCCATTACACTCCAGTCTGGGCAACAGAGCGAGACTCCGTCTGAAAAACATAAAAATAATAGTATCTACCTCATAGGGGCGCTGTGAGGATTTAATGAGATACCGTATTTTAAGGCACATAGCAGTGCCTGGCGAGTAGGGCTAAGTTAGCGTTGGCTGCTGTTATTTTCTCTGGAGGATAATATTTGCCAGGGAGAGCAGTGGAATCAGGCAGAACTGGACTGCAATCCTGTTTTCCCCACACATTAACAACTGTATTCTTTTGGGCAAAACAATCTCTCAGCATCAGCTTCGTGGGTAAAGACAAATTACTTCATAAGAATAAACTCAGGCCAGCCAATCACAGTGGCCCATGCCTGTAATCCCAGCACTTTGGGAGGCTAAGGCTATTGGATCACTTGAGGTCAGGAGTTTGAGACGAGCCTGGCCAACATGGAGAAACCCCGTCTCTACTAAAAATACAAAAATTAGCCAGGTGTGGTGGCACATGTCTGTAATCCCAGCTACTTGGGAGACTGAGGTGGAATAATTGCTTGAACCCAGGAGGCGGGGGCTTCAGTGAGCCAAGATTGTGCCACAGCACTCCAGCCTGGGTGACAGAGCGAGACCCTGTCTCAAAACAAAACAAAACAAACAAACAAACAAAAAAGAAGAAATTCAGGCCGAGTGCATTGGCTCATACCTGTAGTCCCAGTACTTTGAGGAGCTGAGGCGGGGGATCGCTTGAGCCCAGGAGTTTGAGAGCAGCCTAGGCAACATGGTGAAACCCCATCTCTAAAAAAGTACAAAAATTAGCTGGGCATGGTAGTGAGTGCCTGTAGTCCCAGCTACTCGGGAGGCTGAGGCAGGAGGATCGCTTGAACCCAGGAGGCAGAGGGTTGCAGTGAGCCGAGATTGTGCCTCTGCACTCCAGCCTCAGCAACAGAGCAAGACTCTGTCTCAAAAAAAAAAAAAAAAAAGAATAAATTCCGGCCGAGTGTGGTGGCCTACACCTGTAATTTCAGCACTTTGGGCAGCCAAGGTGGGCTTGAGTCCAGGAGTTCAAAACCAGTCTGGGCAACATAGCAAGACCTCATCCCTACTAAAAAAAAAAAAAAAAAAATTAGTTGAGTGTGATGGTGTGTACCTATGGTCCCAGCTACTTGGGAGGCTGAGCGGTGATTGTGACACTACAGCCTGGGCAACAGAGTGAGACCCTGTCTCAAAAAAAAAAAAGAAAAAAGAAAAGAAAGAATACATTCACTGATCTATGTGAATATGTGAAAGTACCAAACACATAGCAAGAGCTCAGCACATGCAGCCTCCTGGGATTTTTTTTTTTTTTTTTTTTTTTTTTTTTTTTTTTGAGACAGAGTCTTGCTCTGTCACCCAGGCTGGAGTGCAGTGGTGGGATCTGGGCTCACTGCAAGCTCCACCTCCCGGGTTCACGCCATTCTCCTGCCTCAGCCTCCCGAGTAGCTGGGACTACAGGCGTCGGCCACCACACCCGGCTAATTTTTTGTATTTTTAGTGGAGACGGAGTTTCACCATGTTAGCCAGGATGGTCTCGATCTTCTGACCTCGTGATCTGCCTGCCTTGGCCTCCCAAAGTGCTGGGATTACAGGCGTGAGCCACCGCGCTCAGCCCTCCTGGCACTTGTTGAGGCTCTGAGGACCCAAGGCGCCAGGAAAGCAGAGGAGACTCAGAATCCAGTGCCTCCCGTAGGAAATGGCTCCCATTCCCCAAGTTAGTCCCAAAAGCTGGACCCTCCCTGATTCGGTCCTCATTCTCCCAGAGAAGCGTGTTCCGTGATTGACTGCGTCCCCTCCCTCTGTCCTCTGTGCCTCTGCACTAAGTACCAGGAGGCCCTCGTCCTGTCCACACTCAGCCATCGCTCGGCCGGAGATACACATGCAGCTCCTCTAATCTTTCCCCGCAGCTCAGCCACCCCGCTCCCCTCACCCCCCATTCCATCCCTTGTTCCCCTTCCTCCTTAATCAAATTAAGGGAAAGAAGAGGATTTAGATAGGGTTGCTAAATATATTTCTGTTCAGGGGAGGGAGAAAAAGAGAAGAGTTTGGAGGAGGAGATAGAGTGTGAAATTCCTTAATAGAATGTGCTCTGAGAGCCTACTTTCTCCAGAATAAGCCGTGCAATCACCTATCTGGATAGAGTTTTCTCTTTGGCAAAGTGCTTTCACATACATTATCTCATTAAGATATGGGCCGGGGTGGCAGAGTGCCCACTCCCCGGAAAGGTCTGCCGAGGCCACTGGGCCTCGTGAGCTGGCCTGACCCTGGTCTATATATTTCACAGGACACCCTGGCCCCAAAGGGGTGACTCGGCTTTCTGTGGAGCATGACACCAGCAGCCGGGCTGCTGACGTCTGGAGGTCACAGTTTCCCTCTGTGTGTTCTCCCGACAGCAGATTCTAGATCTTTTTTAAAGTTTTACTTTTGAAAAACCAGAAGAGTGCTTATTTTAGAAATCTTTGAAAATACATTAAAGAATAAAGGAGAAGAATCATTCATAATCTACAGTTTAACTACTGGTAGTATTTGGGGCAAAACAATCTCTTTGTTTTTGAAATGCACACATATCTTTATGCATATGTGTGTAGGTTGGAAGATGGGGTTATATGCACACATATTGTTTGTATCTGGCTTTTCTATTTATTATTTTTGTGTTCCAGTTCATCAAAAATTCTTCTGAAATGTTATTTAAAAATCGCATGAATTACAAGGGCTGGGCACAGTAGCTCATCTTTGTAATCCCAGCACTTTGGGAGGCCAAGGCGGGCGGATCACCTGAGGTCAGGAGTTCAAGACCAGCCTGGACAACATGGCGAAACCCCATCTCTACTAAAAATACAAAAAATTAGCCAGGCGTGGTGGCAGGCGCCTGTAGTTCCAGCTACTCAGGAGGCTGAGGCAGGAGAATGGCATGAACCCGGGAGGCGGAGCTTGCAGTGAGCTGAGATTGCGCCACCGCACTCCAGCCTGGGTGACAGAGCGAGACTCGTCTCAAAAAAAAACCAAAAAAATTAGCCAGGCGTGGTGGCATGTGCCTGTAGTTCCAGCTACTTGGTAGGCTGAGGCAGGAGAATTGCTTATACCTAAGAGGCAGAGTTGCAGTGAGCCAAGACTGTGGCACTGCACTCCAGCCTGGGCAAGAAAATGAGACTCTGTCTCAAAAAAAAAATTACCTGGGTGTGGTGGCACACGCCTTTAATTCCACCTACTTGGGAGGCTGAGGCACAAGAATCACTTGAACTGGGGAGGTGGAGTTTGCAGTGAGCCGAGATCATGCCACTGCACTCTGGCCTGGGTGACTGAGTGAGACTCTGTCTCAAAAAAAAAAAGAAAGCATGAACTGGAATTTTTTTCATTATAAAAAATTATACATGTCCTTTTCTTTCTTTCTTTTTTTTTTTTTTTGAGACGGAGTTTCGCTCTTGTTGCCCAACTAGAGTGCACTGGCGCAATCTCAGGTCACTGCAACCTCCGCCTCCCAGGTTCAAGTGATTCTCCTGCCTCAGCCTCCCAAGTAGCTAGGATTACAGGCATCTGCCACCACGCCCAGCTAATTTTTATATTTTTTAGTAGAGACGGTTTCATCATGTTGGCCAGACTGGTGTCGAACTGCTGACCTCAGGTGATCCACCTGCCTTGGCTTCCCAAAGTGCTGGGATTACAGGCGTGAGTCACCATGCCCGGCCACATGTCCATTATTAAATAATCATTGCTCATATTTATCTAGTCTTTTTTTTTTTTTGGTTTTGAGACAGGGTCAAGTGTAGTGGCATGGTCACAGCTCATTGGAGCCTCAACCTCCTGGGTTCAAGTGATCCTCCTGCCTCAGCCTCCCAAGTAGCTGGGACCACAGACACACACCACTACACCCAGATGATTTTTGTATTTTTTTGCAGAGACAGGGTTTTGCCATGTTGCCCAGGGTGGTATTGAACTCCTGGCCTCAAGCAATCTGCCCACCTCAGCCTCCCAAAGTGCTAGGATTACAGGCATGAACCACCACGCCCGGCCTTACCTAGTTGTATCGTAAACCAGGAACTCTCTGCTAAGCAGTTTACATAGATTATCACATGTGATTCTCACAGCAACCCTCCAAGGTAGATCTCCTGGCTTCAAGTGATCTCCCGCCTCAGTCTCTCAAGTGCTGAGATTACAGGTGTGAGCCAGCACACCTGGCCCAATGACTTTTTTTTTTTTTTTTTTTTGAGACAATGTCTTGCTCTGCCCAGGCTAAAGTGCAGTGGTGCAGTCACGGCTCACTGCAGCCTCAAGCTCCTGGGCTCAAACAATCCTCTCACTCTTAGCCTCCTGAGTGGCTGGGACTACAGATGTGTGCTACCATGCTCGGAAATTTAATTTTTTTTGTAGAGACAGAGTCTTACCATGTTGCCTAGACTAGTCTCAAACTCCTGGGTTCAAGCAATCCTCCCACCTTGGCCTCCCAAAATGCTGGGATTATAGGCATGAACCACTGTGCCTGGCCAGCCCCAATGGCCATTTTTAATGACTCCGTAATATTCTCCAGTATGGACTTACCGTGATGAACAGTTACGGTTGTTGGACATTTAAGGTTTTTTTCTTTTGCTATGATCATAAAGTAATGAGCATCTTTGCATAAAACATCTTTGTTCACATCTCTTATCTCTTATCTTTTTTTTTTTTTTTGAGACTGAGTTTCCTTCTTGCTGCCCAGGCTGGAGTGCAATGGCACGATCTCGGCTCACAGCAACCTCCGCCTCCCGGGTTCAAGTGATTCTCCTGCCTCAGCCTCCCAAGTAGCTGGGATTACAGGCATGCGCCACCACACCCAGCTAATTTTGTATTTTTAGTAGAGATGGAGTTTCTCCATGTTGGTCAGGCTGGTCTCGAACTCCCGACCTCAGGTGATCCACCCGCCTCGGCCTCCCAAAATGCTGGGATTACAGGCATGAGCCACCACGCCTGGCTTGTGATTTCTTTAGAATCATTCCTATAGCAAAATTACTGAGTCATTCTTTTTAAAGTATCATTACGTGTTATCAAGTGACTTTCCAGAAAGCCAGCATGCAATCCCACCAGCAGGCGGAAGAGAAGGCCCTCTTTAAAAACAATTCCGTTTGATAGGTGGGAATACTATCCCTTTGAGTTGATTTACATTTTCTTGATTACTAGTGAGGTTGAATTTTTCTTTCATGCATGTATTAGGCAGTTGTAAATCCATGAATAATTATCACAGAGAGCAGTGTCATCATTCCTGTTAGCACTTGTGTGTGTGTGTGTGTGTGTGTTGATTTTTAGTTTCTTTGTTTTTTTTTCTTTTGAGATGGAGTCTCGCCCTGTCACCCAGGTTGGAGTACAGTGGCATGATCTTGGCTCACTGCAGCCTCCACCTCCCAGGTTCAAGCAATTCTCCTGCCTCAGCCTCCCGAGTAGCTGGGACTACAGGTGCTCACCACCACACCCAGCTAATTTTTGTATTTTTACTAGAGATGGGATTTTGCCATGTTGGCCAAGCTGGTCTTGAACTCCTGACCTCAGGTGATCCACCCACCTCGGCCTCCCAAAGTGCTGGGATTACAGGGATGAGCCACCATGCCCAGCCTTGAGTTTCAGTCTGGATGAAGCTACTTTAAGGGTGCATCATAGAGGGGAAGAATGTTTTCAGATTCAGCATTTCCCGCAGAACCTCAGTCTTAATGAGGACTGTGTCCCTGTGGCCCCTCCTTCCTCCCTCTCACCCGCAACCACACTGTGTGGCTCTTGCAGAATTGCCCCATCTCAGAGGAAAGGTCAGAGATTGAGATTTCCCTTAAACAGAAGCTCAAATGTGCACTGTCAAGCTGTCCTGGAGATAGTACAGTTTTATTCAGGAAGTACCAAACCAAGCCAGCCAGCCCATGCCCTCTGCTTTCTCTTCTCAGGACACTTACATTCCTTTTTTCCTCAGGGGAGGTGAGAGTGGGACGGGGGCCAGAAGAAGAAACTCGCTTTCCCGTGAGGCTTGTGGCAGAGGCGGCGTGGCCTTCCCTGCTGAGCTTCTGACTGGGCTCCCCTGACTGAGGAGCCCTGGAGTCCTTGGAGCCAGCGAGGAATGCACTTTCATCTCTAGGAGGCTACACAATCACCTTTGTGTGCCTGGAGCATCAGGAGGGCAGAAGGTGTAGTCCCCAAGCTGAGGAGAAGCAGGTGCTGGCCAGTTAGTCACTGCACCCTCACTGCCGGCCCCAGCTGTAAGGCTTCTCTCCAGGGACTCTCTCCAGGGCCAAACTCGCTTCTAGGGACTCTCTCCAGGGCCAAACTTGCTCCCGTTTCCCTGCTTCCTCCACTTAAGATTTTTCTTTCTCTTGGATCTTTGGCCCACATACTGGACATTCAGTTCTGTCACCCAGGCTGGAATGCAGTGGTGTGATCTCAGCTCACTGCAGCCTCCGCCTCTTGGGTTCAAGCTATTCTCGTCCCTCAGCCTCCCAAGTAGCTGGGATTACAGGCGTGCACCACACCTGGCTAATTTTTGTATTTTTAGTAGACACAAGGTTTCACATTGTTGGCTAGGCGGGTCTTGAACTCCTGGCCTCAGGTGATCCACCCACCTCCGCCTTCTAAAGTGCTGGGATTACAGGCATGAGCCACCTCGCCCAGCCTGGACATTCAGTTCTATCAGGTCTTCCCTGAGTGGAGGCAGAGGGGACTTCAAATCCCTGCAGGTTGGGCAAATGGAGAAGGTGGAAGCCCAGCCTCAGGAATGGACAGGAGAACCTTTCCTCAGCCCCTGGACATGACTCCTGAGTGTCTTACAGCAGGATCGTGTTTTCAACTCTGTCCTCTACTGAGTCCCCTTTCAAGAGGCCCCCTTCCATTCTTGTGGGATGTCCCAGCCCAAGGTGGGGTGGGTGTTCCACTCCATGAGAAGGTTGGCCATTTGAAGGGACAGGAATGATGAGGTGCAGCAGGAAGCTAAAGGTGGCCCTCCACTTTTGCTGACAGAGCTTCAGTGGCCTCAAAGCATCAGCCGGGTGCGGTGACTCACGCCTGTAATCCGAGCACTTTGGGAAGCTGAGGCGCGTGGATCACGAGGTCAGGGGTTCCAGACCAGCCTGATCAACTTGGTGAAACCCCATCTCTACTAAAAATACAAAAATTAGATGGGCGTGGTGGCACATGCCTGTAATCTCAGCTACTCAGGAGGTTGAGGCAGGAGAATTGCTTGAACCCGGGAGGTGGAGGTTGCACTGATCCGAGATTACACCATTGCACTCCAGCCTGGGCAACATGAGTGAAACTCCGTCTCAAAAAAAAAAAAAAAAAAAAAAAGACAAGCATCCAAGGACATTTGCCGGGTAGAGAAGCAGCTAGGATTAGAGAAACAGAGATGTAGAAGCCCTTTCAGGGTCAGAACGAGATAAATGTGGGCTGCAGGCCACGTGAGTGAGCACCCACGGTGCTGTTGAATTTAGAGGCGGGCTACAACAGACCCGAGGCCCCCAGGAAGGCTTCACAGAGACAACCCCTTGAGGTGAGCCTTGAAGGCAAGATGTAAGACATGAATGATGGCCTCGCAGAAGCGGATATTCCCTCGAGGGGGTGAGAAACAGGCAACACCACAGAGGTGGGAAGGCAGCTGGCACATTTGGGAATTGCCAGATCGTTCTAGCTGCTACGGAACACGTGCATAGGGTACCCACCAGGAAGGGCTTTCACCAGAGAAACAGAACCAGTAGGAGATGGAGCTATGTGGCAAGAGATTTACTGCAAAGAATTGGCTTATGTGATTGTAGGGGCTGGCTAGGAAAATTCTAAATCCTTGGGGCAGGCCATTAGGAAGGGCAGACTCGAAACTCAGCCAGGACCTGAAGCTGCCGTTCACAGGGGGAATTTCTTCTTTGGGGAAGCCTCAGCCTTGTTCTTAAAATCATTTAACTGATTGAATCAGGCCCACCCAGGACATCTCAAATCATTAACTTAAAGTCAACTTTTTATTATTTTTTTTTAGACAAGGTCTTGCCCTGTCACTTAGGCTGGAGTGCAGTGGCACAATCATGTCTCACTGCAGCCTCAATCTCCTGGCCTCAAATGATCCTTCCACCTCAGCCTCCTGAGTAGCTGGGATTACAGGTGCGCACCACCACACCTGGCTAATTCTTGTATTTTTTGTAGAAATGGGGTTTCACCATGTTGCTCAGGTTGGTCTCCAACTCCTGGTCTCAAGAGATCTTCCTGCCTCGGCCTCCCAAAGTGCTGGGATTACAGGTGTGAGCCACTGTGCCCAGCCTAACATCAACTGATTATGAATGTTAATCATATCTACAAAATACCTACACAGCAACAACTAGAGTAGCATTTGATTGAATAACTGGAGACTATAGCTTAGCCAAGTTGACACACAAAACCGACCATCACAAGTACCAATCAGAAAGGACAGAGGAAAGCGAGAATGGGATCAACAGTGTTTTCCAAAATGTGAAATCCTGCTACTAGAGGTCTGTGAGAAGATGGCACGCTCGGTGACTGTTGGAGATACAGGAGCTTGGTGTTAAGATAACACTGAGTTGAGAAAGGAAAAGACAACTCCTGTTTAAACCCTCTCTCAGCCCTTCTGATTAACTGAGAGAAAGTCCCAGTTTGGTGCTGGCTTGACTTTTTTAACATCTCTAAACTTGTAGATAACCTCCCTTTTTTAGCAAAATGAGAAGAAGCTGGTAGTCACCAGCGTTGGGCAGTATTTATAAATAAGAACATTTTCACCGTATTTATGCATTTATTTATTTATTTTCACAATTTTCTACACACGGCAAGTAATTCTGGTTTTCTTTTTTCATAATTAAATATTTCCTTTTAAAATATATTTATGGCCGGGCATGGTGGCTCACACCTGTAATCCCAATACTTTGGGAGGCCGAGCCTGGTGGATCACCCGAGGTCATGAATTCGAGACCAGCGTGGCCAACATGTCGAAACCTTGTCTCTACTAAAAATACAAAAATTAGCTGGGTGTGGTGGTGCTCACCTGTAATCCCAGCTACCCAGAAGGCTGAGGCAGGAGAATTGCTTGAACCTGGGAGGTGGAGGTTGCAGTGAGCCAAGATCATGCCATTGCATTCCAGCCTGGGGACAGAGCAAGACTCTGTCTCAAAAAATATATACAAATAAATAAAATATACTTACTTAGGACAGGGCAAGGTGGCTCATGCCTGTAATCCCAGCACTTTGGGAGGCCAAGGCAGGAGGATCACTTGAGGCCAGGAGTTCAAGACCAGCCTGAACAACTTGGCAAGACCCTGTCTCTATGAAAAATTAGCAAAAATTAGCCAGGTGTGGTGGTGTGCATCTGTAGTCCCGGCTACTTGGGAGGCTGAGGTGGGAGGATTGCTTGAGCCCGGGAGGTAGAGGCTACAGTGAGCCATGATTGCACCACTGCACTCCAGCCTGAGCAACAGAGCAAGATCCAGTCTCAAAAAAAAAAAAAAAAAAAAAAAAAAAATATATATATATATATATATATATATATAAAATAGGTGTATAAATAGCAGAAAGATAACACTTGGATACAGCCAAAATCATGTGGCAAGGACACACAGGGAAACAAACTTAGAAAGCCCAGTTACAGTCATGAGGGATGATGTGGGATGACTGCAGAAATGCTCATAACTGCTGAAGCCAGATCATAGTAAATAAGGGTTTATTATACTATTTTTCTTCACTTTTGTTATGTTTGAGGATTTCTATAATAAAAGCTATTTTAAAAAATTAAGACCAGGCGCGGTGGCTCACGCCTATAATCCCAGCACTTTAGGAGGCCGAGGCAGGTGGATCACGAGGTCAGGAGATGAAGACCATCCTGGCTAACACAGTGAGACCCCGTCTCTACTAAAAATACAAAAAAAAATTAGCCGGGCACGGTGGCAGGCGCCTGTAGTCCCAGCGACTTGGGAGGCTGAGGCGGGAGAATGGTATGAACCCAGGAGGTGGAGCTTGCAGTGAGCCGAGATCGCGCCACTGCACTCCAGCCTGGATGACAGAGTGAGACACAGTCTCAAAAAAAAAAAAAAAAAGCCAGGTGCAATGGGAGGCTGAGGTGGGCAGATCACCTGAGGTTGGGAGTTCGAGACCACCCTGACCAACATGGAGAAACCCTGTCTCTACTAAAAATACAAAATTAGCCAGGTGTGGTGGCACATGTCTGTAATCCCAGCTGCTCGGGAGGCTGAGGCAGGAGAATTGCTTGAACCCAGGAGGCGGAGGTTGCGGTGAGCCGGAGATAGCGCCATTGCACTCCAGCCTGGGCAACAAGAGCGAAACTCCATCTCAAAAAAAAAAAAAAAAAATTGGCAGGCTGTGTACACGATAAACCAAAATGGGGGAAAATTAAGGACAAAAAAAGACCCAATAAATTTGTCATTACCTTCCTGTGGAGTCAGATGCTATTATCTCTCCCTATTCCCAAATTATCCAACTGGGTGTCTTTTTGGTAGAGCCTTAGGCTCCAGAGAGGAAAATTAGGTTCATCATGAACCCCCTTTAGGGATGACACCTCATTTTTCCAAGGCTAATTCAAGATAGGTTAGTTAATTGATATAATTGATACAGGTTCCAGCCTGACCATGTTTCTTTATTTCTTTTTTTGAGACAGGGTGTCACTCTGTCGCCCAGGCTAGAGTGCACGGCTCACTGCAGCCTTGACCTCCTGGGCTCAAGCCATCCTCTCACCTCAACCTTCTGAGTAGCTGGGACCACAGGTGTCCACTACCACACCTGGCTAGGTTCTCATATTTTTTGTATACTTGGGAGGCTGAGGTGGGAGTATCTCTTGAGCCTGGGAGGTGGAGGTTGCAATGAGCGAGATCGTACCACAGCACTCCAGCCTGAGTGACAGAGCAAGGCCCTGTCTCAAAAAAGAAGAAAAAAGAAAAGACTGAAACTTTCTGGTCTTACATGGGGCATAGAGGGAAGATCTGAGCAAGCACTCATCCTTCTGTGACTTGGAAATTGAATCCTGCATGACTCGGGGCCTTTCCCTTTTAAAGCTCAGTGATATTAAATGCTTAGAGCAGGTAACCCTGAGAGCAGGAGCACTGAGAAGTTTCCACCAAAGGTTTAGATTCCATGCACTTGGGCCTCTAAGAGCCGGTTTTATGCCCTTTGGTGGCCTCAAGAACAGAATGACAGAATGAGGTCAATAGACTCCTTCTGACAGTTACATCTCCCTCCTTGGAAGAAAGAGGAGGAAAATAACAAGTAGCAATGCTTCCCAATTTTAGGAAGTGAAAAATAATGGCCAAGCACAGGTGGCTCACATCTGTAATCCCAGCACTTTGGGAAGCCGAGGCAGGAGGATCACTTGAGCCCAGGAATTCAAGACCTGCCTGGGTAACATAGTGAGACCCTGTCTCTACACAAAATTTTTAAAAATTAGCTGGGCATGATGGCGCATGCCTTTAGTCCCAGCTACTTGAGAGGCTTCGATAAGAAGATCGCTTGAGCCCAGGAGGTGAGAGGCTTCGATAAGATCGCTTGAGCCTAGGAGGTCAAGGCAGCAGTGAGCTATAATTGCACCACTGCACTCCAGCCTGAGTGACAGACTGAGACTCGGTCTCAAAAAAAAAAAAAAAAAAATTACTATTCATCCTAAAAGAAAGAAATCCTGTCATCTGCTAAAACATGGATAAACCTTAAGGACATTTGGCTAAGTGAAGTAAGATAATCACAAAAGAACAAATACAGATACTGCATGATTCCACTTATGTAAGGTATGTAAAGTAGTCAGACTCTTAGAAACAAAGTAGTATGGTGGTTGCCAGGGACCCAAGGGAGGGGGCAATGGGGAGTTGTTCAATGGATATACAGTTTCAATTTTGCAAGATGGAAAAGTTCCAGAGATCAGTTGCGCAAGGTGCGTATAGTTAACACTACTGTACTACTGTACACTTAAACATGGTTAAGATAGTAAATTTTATGCTACGTTTTTGACCACAAAAGAAAAAAGGAGGTGAATCGAATTACACATGTGCCAAGGGCTGGCTCGGTAATGAATCTTGGGGTGGAAGCCTGTTTGTTGTGCAGGTGTACCCCACATGCGTGGCTCGGCAGGCTCCCCTGCCAAACCTCACCAGTCCACCTGCTCCACCTGGAACAGATTATCTGAAAATCTCGAAGCACCATCTTCACACATATTGGTCATTTTCCATGACACCCCAAACGGATTTTGTTCTTCAGAACTTTTGCAAATCAGTTATGCACTTCAACTCTCCAATAATAATGACAAAATTAGTAACTAGTATTTACTGAAAACTTATTCCAAAGGAATTACATCATATATGAGTAAGGTGAAAATTAACTGTAGTCAAACAACCTTTGAAAGTACCTTAAATTGCCAACAAAATACAATATACATGATCTAGTGTGAACGGCAGCCCTATACAGTAATTCCCAAGCAAACTTAAAGCTTTAGAATGATTGAGGTAGCTCAGAGCAAAAACCAAAAGGAAAGGTGATATGTAGATGTCTGGGCATTCACATCATTCTATCTTTAAGATAACAGAAATATTTTAAATGGGGAATCTGGGAGAGGGGTGGCTGAGTGAAAAATTTCTGCTGACCTGCAGGTTTTACTAAATTCTCTTTTAATATTAAAGCTCTATCAAAAGTCTGACAATTGACCGGCTGCAGTGACTCACGCCTGTAATCCCAGCACTTTGGGAGGCCGAGGCGGGTGGATCACTTGAGGTCAGGAGTTCGAGACCAGCCTGGCCAACATGGTGAAACCCCGTCTCTACTAAAAATACAAAAATTAGGTGGGCTTGATGGCGGTGCCTGTAATCCCAGCTACTTGGGAGGCTGAGGCAGAAGAATTGCTTGAACCTGGGAGGCAGAGGTTGCAGTGAGCTGAGATTGCACCACGGCACTCCATCCTGGGCGTCAGAGTGAGACTCGGTCTCAAAAAAAAAAAAAAAAAGGAAAGGTGGTTTGAATGTCTGGGCATTCATACCATTCTATCTTTAAGGTAACAGAAATACTCCAAATGGGGTTTCGGGAAGAGGAGTGGCTGAGTGAAAAATTTCTGCTGACCTGCAGGTTTTACTCAATTCTCTTTTAATATTAAAGCTCTATCAAAAGTCTGACAATTGGCCAGGTGCTGTGGCTCATGCCTGTAATCTCAGTGCTTTGGGAAGCCAAGGCGGGCAGATCACCTGAGGTCAGGAGTTCAAGACCAGCCTGGCCAACATGAAACCTCGTCCCTACTAAAAACACAAAAATTAGCCAGGTGTGGTGTTGCACGCCTGTAATCCCAGCTACTTGGGAGGCTGAGGCAGGAGACTCGCTTGAACGCGGGAGGTGGAGGTTTCAGTGAGCCGAGATCGCGCCACTGCACTCCAGCCTGGGTGACACAGTGAGACTCCATCTCAAAAAAAAAAAAAAAAGTCTGACAGTTGAGGCCAGGCATGATGACTCAAATCTGTAATTCCAGCACCTTGAGAGGCCAAGATGGGAGGATCACTTGAGCGCAAGAGTTCAAGACCAGCCTGGGCAATATAGAGAGACCCCCTCCCCACAATGCTGCCATTCTACAAAATATTTTAAAAATTTAGCTGGGCATGGTGCTGTGCACCTGTGGTCCCAGCTACTCAGGAGGCTGAGTTGAGACAATTGCTTGAGCCCCGGAGTTCGAGGCTGCAGTGAGCCATGATCACGCCACTGCACTCCAGACTGGGTGACAGAGCAAGACCCTGTTTCAAAACAAAACAAAAAAAACTGACAATTGAGAAATGGTCATCAGCCAGTATCCCTGCAGTGCCAGACCCCATGACAATGCCAGCCTTCACTGTCTTCAACATGGGAACAGCCTTCACGGTAGGAAAGAGAGCCTGGGACCTGATTATCATGTAAAGATAAATTCTCCACAGTGCAGAGCAGACAGGCAATTTACAGGTACCTGTAGCATAAAATTTAACAGCCATAAAAGAAGCTTTATCCATTTTGGAAACGGGGAAAAAAAACAAAGCTGAGTCTTTTGGAGAAGAAAGATAAAGTGAAATTTCATCTTTGATTTTCTCTGGGAAACACTGTAAACTAGTTAAAAGACAGACTGCAGAGGGAAGGAAACAATGAGAATTTCAGCTTTTTCTCTGTCCTTTTACTTGTTTATTTTAAATATATATGTAACTATAAAGCAAAAAAATGGAAGTCACTAGAGTTACATGTATCTACACTTGTATTTTTAGCTTTATATGAATAAACCTACGAAAAAAAAAAACCCCAAGCCAGGCGCAGTGGCTCACGCCTGTAATCCCAGTAATCTGGGAGGTCGAAGAAGGCAGATCACTTGAGCTCAGGAGTTCGAGACCAGCCTGAGCAACATGAAGAAGCCCCATCTCTACAAAAAAAAGCAAAAATTAGCCGGATGTGGTGGCGCATGCCTGTAATCCCAGCTACTCGGGAGGCTGAGGCGATTGCTTGAGCCTGAGGGGCAGAGGTTGCAGTGAACAGAGATTGCTCATGGGTGATAGAGAAGACTCTGTCTCAAATAAATAAATAAATAAATAAATAAATAAATAAATAATTTAAAAAACGTAATAGTGAGTAAAACAAAACAAAATGCTGGATATGTACAAAATTCGTAAGTTTTGTGTAAACTATGAAAAATACCAGATAATACAGTTTGCATTGTTTTGTTTTGTTTTTGTTTGTTTTGAGACAGACTCTCGCTCTGTCGCCCAGGCTGGAGTGCAGTGGCACTATCTCGGCTCACTGCAACCTCCACCTCCCAGATTCAAGCAATTCTGCCTCAGTCTTCCGACTACCTGAGATTACATGCAAGCGCCACCACACTTAGCTAATTTTTGATTTTTTTTGGTAGAGATGGGGTCTCACCATGTTGGCCAGGCTGGTCTCAAACTGCTGACCTCGTGTGATCCACCCACCTCGGCCTCCCAAAGTGCTGGGATTACAGGTGTGAGTCACCACGCCTAGCCCATTGTTGTTTGTGGATATACTTATCTATAGTAAAAATACAAGAATATGCATGAGAATGATAAACCCCAAGTTCAGGATAGAGGTTACCACTGGGAAAGAAAGGTCAAGAATGAGTTTCAAGGAACATACAAGGAACTTCAGTTCTAACAATAATGTTTTATTTCTAAATGGTGCATAGATGAGTGTTTATTATATTATTATTGTACTTTTTTCTGTGCCTGAAATGTGTCTTAGTTTTAAAAACGGGGGTGGCAGGAATTTGAAGCCTCTATACCTTCAATAATGTCTCTGTATCTTCCATAATGTTAATGGATATGTTTGTTGTTACAAGATTAAATCAAATGGTTTACGTTTTAGGAGGGCTGGGCCTTAAGATCAGCCTAAGATGAAGGTGCCTGCAATGTCTCTCTACTAGTGCTGCCAGGCACGTGCAAGGCACATCACATGCACAGTCTCTCATGTAACTCACACGAAAACTACATGAGGTAGATTCAATTATCCACTCTTTATAATTGAGGAAATAGGGACACAGATTAAGTAGCTTGCCTAAGAGCATACAGTATTACCTGGTGCCTGCAATTCTCTGAATTTGTCTCTCCACATTTTCCAAAAGGTGATGTTTTGAAGACTGTGATAATATTGAATCATGTGACTGCAAAAACAGGGCAAATCACAAGTTAAAACACACCCCCTGTCTAACATGTGCAAAGCCCTCTCTGAGGAGTCTCATTAGCCTGGAGCCTGGTTCTAATGCACTAAGCCCTTTACCTTCCCTCCCCACTGGACCCCCTTTTTAATTGACATTTAATTGCCTGTGGTCAGATTTCCTCCAATCCCTGTGCCTCTGGGCCCCTGATCTTAGGGGACTTGGGGAGCTAGACCTATATTTTCTTGGATTTCCACTGACTTCCCATTAAATTATTATCCCTGGGTACAGTGGACTCCGTGTGCATGTGTTGCTTTATTTCGCCTTTAAAGCATACAGCTTTAATTGGGCAATCACAATGCCTTTCTCCCATTATCGTCAGCAGGGAAGTAAGTAATCAAGCTCCCCATCTTAAAACTTCGGTAAAATGAGGTCAGCAAGATGTGTGGTATTGACATGGCACCCAGCAAAGGAAAATGACTCTTGGTGGCTCACATTGTTGTGGGGCTTGTTTGCGTTGCTGTGCAGTTGTAATGGAAAATGAATAAAAATAAAAATCCCGGGGCCCTTTTTGGCCAGTACTTGGGAAGTTAATCCCACTGTCCTGGCAGAATTCCAGCTCAGGTCACTGCATTCAGCTGGCGGAAGCCTCCTTGTGCAGCTTTCAGTGGAAGGGGAACTCTGCTTTGCCACTTTTCTCAGCAACATGTGCTGCAAATTAAGCAGCTGTCCCTTCCCCACCCTGGACAGGGCTGCATTTCGTGACTCAGAATGATCCTCTCTCCCCTTGCCACAGTGGGGAGTAGGGACAGATCTGGGATCAGGAAATTAAACTGGTCCAAGAACCAGCTGAGGAGATATTTGCTATAATAAAAATCTTTGTGGGTCTCTGAGTGCTTCTGCGCAGTCAGAGAATCACAGATTCCTAGCATTAAAAGGTTTTCCAGGAGTCGTCTAGTTTCTTTCTAAAACTCCATGCATACATTCCCTCCATTTGTTTTATAACATTTTATTATGCAAATTTAAAGTGTTTCTATACCTGAAGTACTTAGAAGTTTTCTCTCCCCTCCTCACCTATCTACTTTTTTTTTTTTGAAATGGAGTCTTGCTCTGTCACCCAGGCTGGAGTGTAGTGCCGTGATCTCGGCTCACTGCAACCTCCACCTCCCGGGTTCAAATGATTCTCCTGCCTCAGCCTCCCGAGTAGCTGGGATTATGGGCATGTGCCACCAAGCCCCGCTAATTTTTGTATTTTTAGTAGAGACGAGGTTTCGCCATGTTGGCCAGGCTGGTCTCAAACTCCTGACCTCAAGTGATCCACCCACTTTGACCTCCACACCTATATACTTTTGTTGCTTCTTTTCATTGTTTTACAGACTTTTTAAAAAATGTTTAACACTCTTTCCAATATGAAATGTATTGCATTTCTTTTCTTTTCTTTTTTGAGACAGAGTTTCACTCTTGCTGCCCAAGCAATGGTGCGATCTCAGCTCACTGCAACCTCTGCCTCCCGGGTTCAAGCGATTCTCCTGCCTCTACAGGCACCTGCCACCATGCCTGCCTGGCTAGTTTTTTGTATTTTTAGTAGAGACGGGGCTTCACTATGTTGGCCAGGCTGGTCTCAAATTCCTGACCTCAGGTGATCCACCCACCTCAGCCTCCCAAAGTTCTGGGATTACAGGCATGAGCTACAGCGCCCAGCCGGATTGCATTTCATGGTGTTAGAAATAGATCCAAGCTAATTCTTCTCCCTACAAATAATCTTCTATTCCCAAAGATGTTTATTGAATAGTGATTTCTAATTTGTGTGACTTAACCTCTCTGAGAATCAACTTTCAGTACCTGGAAAAATAGGAATGATAATGATACGTACCAGACAGGCTTGTCCTAAGGATGCACTAAGACAACATGTGAAAAGGTCCCAGCACATTGCACGCATGGCAAATGCATGTCTATTAAATGGTGTCTTCCTTTTTGTCCCTTCCTTCTTTTGATTTATTTATTTATTTATTTATTTTTATTTTTTGAGACCGAGTCTCGTTGTGTCACCCAGGTTGGAGTGCAGTGGAGCAATCTCAGCTTATTGCCACCTCCATCTCCCGGGCTCAAGCAATTCTCCTGCCTCAGCCCCCCAAGAAGCTGGGACTACAGGTGAGCGCCACCACACTCAGCTAATTTTTGTATTTTCAGTAGAGAGAGGGTTTCACCATGTTGGCCACTCTCGTCTCAAAGTCCTGATCTCAAGTGATCCGCCCACCTCAGCCTCCCAAAGTGCTGGGATTACAGGTGTGAGCCACCACACCCGGCCTCCTTCCTTCCTTTTTTTTTTTTGAGGCAGAGTCTCTGTCACCCAGCCTGGAGTGCAGTGGCATGATCTCTGCTCACTGCAACCTCCGCCTCCTGAGTTTAAGGGATTCTCCTGCCTCAGCCTCCCAAGTAGCTGGGATTACAGGCGCATGCCACCATGCCCAGTTAATTTTTGTATTTTTAGTAGACACAGGTTTCACCATGTTGACCAGGCTGGTCTCAAACTGCACTTTACCTCAGGTGATCCGCCCGCCTCAGTCTCCCAAAGTGCTGGGATTACAGGTATAATCCACCGCACCCTGCCTCCTTCCTTCCTTTTTATCTGCACCAGCCTATTTTTTTTCTAGAACCCTTTTATGTACCAATGAAATCAAGCCTTGCTGGAATGGTCGGTTGTCTACCCCTAGTTTTATACTGGGAGGCTACTAAGAAGAACGGTTGGGGGAGGACAGGAGGGTGAAAGCGCTTTCTGGAAAAGACCCATCCTAATGACACATGTGCTATGACTGCAGCCCCCTCTCTCCCCTCAGGTCAGAGAATCCTCTTAGAGGCTGTTCTGTGGTCTCAGAATGCTCCCTGCCCCCAAGTTGCCATGTCAGATGTTTGAGGGAAATCTGATTTCTGAGGACAGAGCTCTAGGTGTGGGTTGTTTTATTTTGGGGATGGGGTGGGGGTAGGAGTTGGCCATGGGTTTGCTGCATTCCAGGAAGAGGGAGGACTGCTCTCCTCCGATGAGTCATGGAAGAGAAACGTCTAATGTTTGCAAACGTCTCCAGCCAAGCCTCTGCTTTCTTAGACTCCTCCCATCCCCCATCCATGCAGATTGGACCCCCGTGAGAAGATTTAAATGTTAAGGTTGAAGGCCAAAGAGGCCATGGCTCTACCGGTTGAGATGGGAAGCAGCTAACAGAACGGGAACGATTGTCCAGTACCTCTAGACTCCAGCTTGCAAGACACGGGACAGGACCTTACAATAGGTGTATCTGTCTCCCAAATCAGGACATACTCTGGGTGGTGCAGGAGGATCAGGTGAAAGAACTGGATTTTCACAGGGGCCCTGCCATCTGCAGAGGGCTTCCAATCAACACGGCATCTGCAGAGGGCTGGGAGATCAGAGAAGCCACAGTTGGAGAAGAAGCAGAGGCGATTGCAGAAAAGGCCAGGGCATAGGGAGTCAGGGGAGGTCTTGCAAATGACAGAAGCTGTGATCTGTTTCTTTCAGGGGAAGATGAAGGATAAGCGGGCTTGAGAGGGATGGAGCTAGTGGGGGTGTGCTGGGAGCCCACGGCTGCCTCAGCCTCAGCCTTAGCCAGACTGCTGGAGCCAGATGGGGTTCATGATGCATCTTCCCAGATGGAACGGATCAGGCATGTCAGACAAGCTTCTCTTAGGATACATGGTGTCCTCCTCCCTCCCCCTATTTGAAATCAGGAGAGAATCACAAGGTAACTTGGGAGGGCAGCCAACCTCCTGGGATCTTTTGTGAACTATCAGGTAACTACAGCAGGATCACAATGGGAGACCCAAACATGCCTCCACCAACACCCCCCCTCTTTTTTTTTCTATTGTGGGACATCAAGGGAGCAAGCTGGTCAGCTTGGGAACAAAGATCCTATTCTAGGAATTTGTCCACAGCAACCCTATCTGCTGTGTGCACTGTCCTTGGATTTCTGCCAGACTGAAACTCAACCTGCTTGGGGCTGCTACCACTACTGTGAGAGCAACACCCTGGCACCCGGCAGGGAAAGGAGAATCAGAGAACTCATCCTATAAAATTAAAATTGCATTTAATCACTCTTCTTTCTTTTACCAGGCTCAGGAGGCCAGGCCATCTCTGCATTTTAAGTATTTCACCATTTAAAGTCTAAGCACCTTGGGGGGTGAGGAAGGAGGGCAATGGAGGAGAACTTTTGAAATCTTTCCACAAAAATCAAAGAACAAACCAACTAGAGGGAAAAATAGCTGCTATATTTAAACTACATTATCCCATCAGGGAGCTATGGTTTTGAGAACCATTCCACAGTACTTTGTTTGGCACTGCTATATGGGTTTCTTTTCTTTCTTTTTTTTAAGATGGCAAGATTTTTTTTTTTCTTCAGAGCAGTAATTGCAAAGGAAGCAAAGGTCTTCACTAATTAATTTGGTAGATATTCACTGAGCATCTGCTATGTGCCTGGCACTACACTGGTCGTTGGGGGCACAAAATAGATAAGGAAGGACTCAAGGTCCTCATTGCAAATAATTATCATGCATTGATTCAAGAAGTTTTGATTGCATGCCTTCTAAGTGCATATGATTCTATTACAGGAAAGGGTCCCGATCCAGACCCCAAAAGAGTAATAGAATTCAGGTCGAGTCCACAGAGTAAAGTGAAAGCAACTTTATTAGGAAAGTAAAGGAATAAAAGAATGGCTGCTCCATAGACAGAGCAGCCCCGAGGGCTGCTGATTGCCCATTTTTATGGTTATTTCTTGATGATATGCTAAACAAGGGGTGGATTATTCATGCCTCTCCTTTTTAGACCATATGGGGTAACTTCCTGATGTCATGGCACTTGTAAACTGTCGTGGCGCTGGTGGGAGTGTAGCAGTGAGGACGACCAGAGGTCACTCTCATCGCCATCCTAGATTTGGTGGGTTTTGGCCACTTCTTTACTGCAACCTGTTTTATCAGCAAGGTCTTTATGACCTGTAGCTTGTGCCAATCTCCTATCTCATCCTGTGACCTAGAATGTCTTAGCCATCTGGGAATGCAGCCCAGTAGGTCTCAGCCTCATTTTACCCAGCTCCTATTCAAGATGGAGTTGCTCTGGTTCACACGCCTCTGACAATTTCCATTCTCCTGGAGTTTATAGTCTGGTGGAAGAGGACAGACAATAAACAAGTGACTTAGGGTGATTAAGTGCCATGAAGGAAGGAGTATTACTCATATGTGCATTTGCCCATTTGCTATTCCTTCTGCCCAAGATGCTGCTCTTCTTGGCTCTAAATTTTCAAAGGACTCTGTATTATTCCTGGCCCTCCTCCTGTCACTCTCAAATGCGAGTCCATGACCCAGTCAAGTGGAGATGTCAGATCAGCAGCTGAGTATATGCATCTGGACATACAAATGTGTAGTCAACAATATGTAGGTGGGCCGGCACGGTGGCTCACGCTTGTAATCACAGCACTTTGGGAGGCTGAGGCAGGTGGATCATTTGAGGTCATGCGTTCAAGACCAGCCTGGCCAACACAGTGAAATCCCGTCTCTACCAAAAAATACAAAATTTAGTCAGGTGTGGTGGTGCATGCCTGTAATCCCAGCTACTTGTGAGGCTGAGGCAGGAGAATAGCTTGAACACAGGAGGTGAGGTTGCAGTGAGCCGAGATCGCGCCACTGCACTCCAGCCTGGGTGACAGAGTGAGACCCTGTCTCAAACAAAAAAACAAACAAACAAACCCATTATGTAGGTGGAGTTTAAAGCAGTGGGACTAAGGAAAGATTACAGATAGGAAGACTGCCGGGTCCTAAGCCCTGGGACACTCCAGGTTTAAAGTTAAGTAGAAGAGTCTGGACACAGTGGCTCACATCTATAATCCCAGCACTTTGGGAGGCCGAGGTGGGAAGATCGCTTAAGCCCAGGAGGAGTTCAAGACCAGTCTGGGCAACATGGCAAGACCCCCCATCTCTACAAAAAATAAAACAATTTAGCAGGGTATGGCGGCACATGCCTGTAGTCCCAGCTACTCAGGAGGCTGAGGTGGGAGGATCGCTTAAGCCTGAGAGGTTGAGATTGCAGTGAGCCATGATGGTGCCACTGTACTCTAGGGCAAAAGAGCGAGACCCCGTCTCAAAAAGAAAAAGAATAAAGTTAAGTAGAAGAGGGGGAGGCACAGAAAAGGAGGTTGAAAATGACCAACCAGAGAAGGGGAAGGAAAACCTAGGTTACTATACTCGAGTGATATAAAGTGCTGTTTGAGGCCAGGCACAGGTGGCTCAGACCTGTAATCCCAGCACTTTGGGAGGCTAAGGTGGGCGAATCACTTGAGGTCAGAAGTTCAAGACCACCCTGGCCAACATGGTAAAACCCCGTCTCTACTAAAAATACAAAAACTAGCCAGGCATGTTAGTGCACACCTGTAATCCCAGCTACTCAGGAGGCTGAGGCGGGAGAATCACTTGAACTTGGGAGGTGGAGGTTGCAGTAAGCTGAGATCGTGCCACTACACTCCAGCCTGGGTGACAGAGTGAGACCTTGTCTAAAACAAACAAAGTGCAATTTGAGACTTCTGGGGCGCTGATGATGGAAGTGTTGGAGAAGGCTGCTATCATGCAAGACTTCCAAGATGAGATGGAATTTGAGCCTTCATCTTGAAGGGTGATAGAGGTTCACCAGGCAGATCCAAGCAGAAGGAACAGCCTGAGGAGAGGTCCCAAGGAAGGGATAATGAGTCATTGTGTCAGGAGCTTGGAATTGGAGGAGACGTCTTGGTGGATGTGTAGCAGACGACACTGCAAACTACAGTGGAAGAATGTAGGGCATCTCCAAACAGGGTTTTCAGTATTGTGTGCTAGTTGCATCTTTTTTTTTTTTTTTGAGGCAGTGTCTCGCTCTGTCACCCAGGCTGGAGTGCAGTGGTGCAATCTCGGCTCACTGCAACCTCTGCCTCCCGGGTTCAAGCAATTCTCCTCACTCAGCCATCCGAGCAGCTGTGATTATAGGCGCACGCCACCACGCTCAACTAATTTTTGTATTTTTAGTAGAGATGGGGTTTTGCTATGTTGACCAAGCTGGTTTTCAACTCCTGGCCTCAAATGATCTGCCCACCTCAGCCTCCCAAAGTGCTGGGATTATAGGAGTGAGCCACCACACCCAGCCCTGTGGTAGTTACCTCTGCTTCCTCCAGACCAGTGAGATCTTTGACTTTCCTCAGTGAAGTGAACATTTGTTGTTTGGCAGATCTAACATTTGCAGCTCTTCTGATAACAGCAGCAGGATTTTCCTTTGAGGCTTTGTTTTCCAGCATGTGTGTCCTGAACTAGCAGCATCAACATCACCGGGGAACTCAGAAATGCAAATTCTTGGGTCCACCCCAGACCTACTGAATTGAGCATTCTGGAGGTAGGCCCCAGCAAAAGGTGTTTTCAGAAGCCCTCCAGGTGATGCTGAGGCATGCGTGTGAAAACCACCACTGTAGGGAACTACTTCTTTCCCTCTCAGTTCGTGCAGTTCAGATGGCACTGACCATAGTCTTTGCTTCCAGGGGTGTGCACAAATCCCAGAGAAAATCTTAGGCCTTTCTCTCCAGCTTAGTGCTCCAAAAGCACTAAACTGGAGAATTAGAAACTGGAGATGCTGGAACCATGTCTGCCACCACCTGGAGAGAGACTGCCTGAGAGTAAAAAGCAAAGGAAAAGCTGGGCGCGGTGGCTCACACCTGTAATCCCAGCACTTTGGGAGGCTGAGGTGGGCGAGTCACCTGAGGTCAGGAGTTCATCACCAGCCTGGCCAACATGGTGAAACCCCGTCTCTACTAAAAATACAAAAATTAGCCAGGCATGGTGATGCATGCCTATAATCCCAGCTGCTCGGGAGGCTGAGGCAGGAGAATCGCTTGAACCCAGGAGGTGGAGGTTGCATACGCCGAGATCGCGCCACTGCACACCAACCTGGGCGACAGAGCAAGACTCTGTCTCAAAACAAAACAAAACAAAAACAAAACAAAAAAACAAAACAAAACAAAAACCAAAAGGAGGCCAGGCGCAGTGGCTCATGCCTGTAATCCCAGCACTTTTGGAGGCCGAGGTGGGTGGATCACTTGAAGTCAGGAGTTCAAGACCAGCGTGGCTAACATGGTGAAACCCTGTTTCTACTAAAAATAAAAAAAATTAGCTGGGTGTAGTGGTGCACACCTGTAATCCCAGCACTTTTGGAGGCTGAGGTGGGTGGATCACTTGAAGTCAGGAGTTCAAGACCAGCGTGGCTAACATGGTGAAACCCTGTTTCTACTAAAAATAAAAAAAATTAGCTGGGTGTAGTGGTGCACACCTGTAATCCCAGCTACTTGGAATGCTGAGGCAGGAGAGTCACTTGAACCCCGGAGGCGGAGGTTGCAGTGAGCTGAGATCGTGCCATTGCACTCCAGCTTGGGCAACAAGAGGGAAACTCAAAATAAATAAATAAATAAAAAAGGAAAGAGGCAGAGCTAAGAGGTGGAGAGAGATTCTCAGTGACTTTGAGCACCTGGATCAAGCTGTTCTAAATTTGGAGTCTATTCCCTATAAGTCCCTTTTTTATAAGCATAAAATAGTGAGTTGGATTTTTAACCCTCGGCCGTCTAAAGAATGCTTATAATCGTGCGGTGTACAGGGAAGGCAGATTCTGGAAAAGACATTGTGTTAAGTTTGACAAATTCTCAGATATTGAAGTTATAGTTCATGGGCATGTAGAAAAAGTGGTGGTCACTAGGTGCTGGTGTGTGTTCAGTAACACAAGCCATGCCAAAGTGGATGCATTTCTGTGAAAAGAGCACTAGAGTGTGGATTTGGAGCCTGTTACGGACAATGTCTCTGAATCTTCTTCTTTTTTTTTGAGATGGAGTCTCGCCCTGTCACCTAGGCTGGAGTGCAGTGGTGCGATCTCGGCTCACTGCAACCTCTGCCTCCCGGATTCAAGCGATTCTCCTGCCCCAGCCTCCCCAGTAGCTGGGATTATAGGCGCGCGCCATCACGCCTGGCTAATTTTTGTATTTTTAGTAGAGACGGGGTTTCACCATGTTGGTCAGGCTGGTCTCGAACTCTTGACCTCATGCTCTGCCTGCCTTGGCCTCCCACAGTGCTGGGATTACAGGCGTGAACCACTGCGCCCAGCCATTTTTTTTTTTTGAGACGTAGTCTCACTCTGTCGCCCAGGTTGGGGTGCAGTGTCACAATCTTGGCTCACTGCAACCTCCACCTCCTGGGTTCAAGCCATTCTCCCTGCCTCTGCCTCTTGAGTAGCTGGGATTACAGGCACCTGCCACCATGCCTGCCTAATTTTTGTATTTTTAGTAGAGATGGGGTTTCACCATGTTGGCCAGGCTGGTTTTGAACTCCTGACCTCAGGTGATCCACCCACCTTGGCCTCCCAATGTGCTGGGATTACAGGCATAAGCCACCACGCCCGGCCAGTCCTCTCATTAACTTCTTATGGACAAAGTAGAGAAAGGCAGGTGGTAGACTAATGTCTGCCTAATCATCTTAAGTGACTTTATATGACAACTTAAGTAATGCAGGCAATTCTCATCATTCTACTCAACAAGTATGTGCCCCAGAATAAGAGATGACAGATGTGACTTGGTTGAACGGCCTTAGTTCTCATTGGTGTCTCAGTGAAAGCATCTGACTGTGCCAATTCTGATTTTGGTACATAAATGGATGTTTTCATATAACATGACCCTTAGGTCAAGCTGACTACATCAGGCACTCAACCAAAAGAAAAATGATCTGTTCCAACACTGTGTAATAAAGTATTATAGAAGATAAGGAGGCAGGGAGTGCCTTATAAGATTTTCACTTTACTGATTTTGGACACTGTAGTCAAGTTGATTTTTATAATAGTTGAACAATTAAACACATTTGATTGGTTATTTTCAATCTGGATTGAGTGTCTAGAAGTTCTACTGGATAGAGACATAGAAGTCATGCTTATCAAATTTGTATGTAACCCGAAGCTGGGACATATAGCTAAAGTACTTGAAAATGAAGATCTCAAAAGACTAGAACAGACCCTAAACATGGGTCTAGAGCATGAGAACATTCAAGTATACACCGAAGTTCAGTGCCTGGGTTAAAAACTATCAACAGTGCAAGTGCACAATGAGATATACCGACTGTAGTTTATATAGAAAGGACTCTCTTTTGAGTTGACTGTTAGCACAAATCTACAGTGTGCAGGGGAAAAGATCCAGCACAAAGGTGGGCATGACAACTCCTCTGCAAGACCATGCCCAGACTTTTTTTTTTTTTTTTTTGTGAGATGGAGTCTTGCTCTGTCGCCCAGGCTGGAGTGCAGTTGCTATTACAGGAGCATGCCACCACACCCAACTAATTTTTGTATTTTTAGCAGAGACGGGGCTTCACCATGTTGGCCAGGCTGGTCTCAAACTCCTGACCTCATGTGGCCCACCCGCCTTGGCCCCCCAAAGTGTTGGGATTATAGGTGTGAGCCACCTCACCTGGCCCCATGCCCAGACTTTTGTATTCAGTACTGGGTACCTCTAGAACTGGATGACAAAGTTGCTGAGGGATTACAAACTCATGATCTAGGAAGAAGCCGGGAAGAGACTTTTTTTTTTCCCCTAGATGGAGTCTTGCTTTGTCACCCAGGCCAGAGTGCAGTGGCACAATCTCGGCACACTGCAACCCCTGCCTCCCGGGTTCAAGCAATTCTTCCGCCTCAGCCTCCAGAGTAGCTGGGATTACAGGTGCATGCCACCATGCCTGGCTAATTTTTGTATTTTTTTTTTTTAGTAGAGATGGGGTTTCACCATGTTGGCCAGGCTGGTCTCGAACTCCTGACCTTGTGATCTGCCCGCCTTGGCCTCCCAAAGTGCTGGGATTACAGGCGTGAGCCACCGCACCCGGCTGAGAAGAGACTTTTTAACACAGTAGATAGCTTGAAATACTCAAAGGGATCTCACACCAAAGAGGGATGAAATTCATTTGGAATGGTTCCAGAGAGCTAAACAAGATCCAATGTATAGATGAAGTTAGCCAATGGGAGGTGGATCCAGCCTAGAATGAGACTGCTTTAATGATTAGAGCTGTCCAAATACAGAACGGACTGCCTTTTACAATCTCCACTGCTTTACAGGGAGCTGTAGAGCATTGGGAAGTTGGCTGGGGCCTCTTTTACAAGTCACTTATTTCCACTGTCCATTTCTGTCTAACTTGCTTTTTAAACCAGCTTGCCTTTTAGCAGCTAATGTCCTCCTTTATTAATGCCTTTGAAGTTCTTTAATCAAATCATCCATCTTTCTGAATCACAGTTTCTGTTTTCTCTCCCTGTCCTCAATTGATTGAATGTACCTGCAGTCCTTGCTGAAAAATAGAGTATTTCTAAAACCTATTCTTACTTTTAAAAACCCTTCTTAACAAGAAGCAAGTACAACACGATGCATAAAATAAATTAAGCACAAGTTTATTTCTACATGAGAGAAACTAGATATTTCTGCCTTTGGGAGACTGCGTTTCTGATAAATTTTGGCAACCCATCAACAACAGCTTTCAGAGACACCAGCAGGTTGAGGAACCAAGAGCATAATTGTTATGATGATATCTAAGGGGGCCAATTCTGGGCTTAAAATCACACTGTTTCAGCTTAAGAGAGTATTCCAGCCTCCAGTAAATAGAAAGCTTGCAGAGAACAGTCTAGGAGGGCAATGGCAATGTGGTAACAGTACCAATGTGAACTTGAACCTTCCTTCTTTCTGAGAAACCTGTAATGCCGTCTAGCTTTGTTTTTGTCTGTTTGTTTTAAACTGACTACACTTCACAGTCATTCGCATGAGGCAGGTAGTTCAGAGAGGCCCTCTAGTTTATTTCACAAATTGGAAATCAATGAACTTGAGTTCACTGAAAATTTGCTGAGGCCTTCCTATGGGGGAGGCCCTTTGCAAGTCACTTATGGGCTAGGGATGGGGGGACTAATTCATTCATTCAAACAGCGGGCATTTAATAAATGAGGAGCATAGACTAGGGACTGTTCTTTGTACTGAGGATGGACAAGATGGACAGGCCCTGTTCTTATGGAGCTTCTGTCCTAGAGCTCCATGAGACACTAGGAGACAAGCAGTTAACAGCTAAACCAAAATACAACATCACAAGTAAGCACTGTGAAGAAAACTGACCGGGCACGGTGGCTCATGCCTGTAATCCCAGCACTTTGGGAGGCCGAGGCAGGCAGATTACCTGAGGTCAGTTCGAAGCCAGCCTGGCCAACATGGTGAAACCCCATCTCTACTAAAAATACAAAAATTAGGCAGGCATGGTGGCGTGCACCTGTAGTCCCAGCTACTTGGGAGGCGGAGGCACAAGAACTGCTTGAACCCAGGAGGCCGAGGTTGTGGTGAGCTGGGATTGTGCTGCTGTCCTCCAGCCTGGGTGACAGAGAGAGACTCTGTCTCAAAGGAAAAAAAAGAAGAAGAAAAGAAAACTGAAAAATGTGATGGAAGGTGAATTGCCGAGAGTAGCCACTTTTTAATTTATTTATTATTTAATTTTTTTTTTTTGAGACAAGGTCTCACTCTGTTGTTGCTCAGGCTGGAGTGCAGTGGCGTGATCACAGATCACTGCAGTCTTGACCTCCTGGGTTCAAGCGATCCTCTCTCTTTAGCCTCCTGAGTAGCTGGGACTAAAGGTTCAGGCCACCACGCCCAGCTAATTTTTTTCTTTTTTTTTTTTAGTAGAGATGGAGTCTCGCTATATTGCCCAGGCTGGTCTCAAACTCCTGGGCTCAAGGGATCCTCCTGCCTCAGCCTCCCAAAATGCTAGGTTTACAGACGTGAGCCACTGTGCCTGGGTAGCCACTTTAGACAGCAAAGACATCTCTGAGGAGGGGACATGTAAGCTGCGATCTGAATGGAAAGAGAACGACACAAGTGAAGAAGATCTGTGGGAAGAGCATTCCATACAAAGGCTGAGGTCAGGAACTCCTCCAGAAGCTCATAATTGCACCAGAGGTGCTTACAACCCCAAGCAGTGACAGTGGCACAGAATATTCAACATCAAATGCCTAAGCTAATTTCCAGGCTGAGAAAGGTAAACCATCCTTCTCCTGCCTGCAGTGCTTCTATCGGTCCTGAAAGAGACAGAGGAGGTAAGGGAGAAGAATTGGTAGGAAATGGTGCAGAGCTGGTCTCAGAGGGCAACAACAGCCAGCCCTCCATGACCACACTCCCACCGTGCACTCACGTGCCCCTCTTGAAGCGGCTCTGATCCTGTGACCTAACCAGTTTCCACCTGGCTTCTCTCAGTGCGTTGCCATATAGTATAATTTTTTGTTTGTTTGTTTCGTGTAGGGTTTTGTTGGTTCTTTTCCAAGTATCAATCAAAACTACATGCCAACGTCCACTCCTTGGAAATAATTAAATGACATGACGTGCCTGATTTTTTCAGCTGGTGATGCACTGTAATTTGCATCTGCTGAAGGAATTTATCTTAAGTCCTGAAGCCCAGCCACTTGAGACAACTGAGGTGATTTTTCTGCTCTGCTTTTGCTCATGTGGATGGTGCGTTATTGTTAAACACAAAAGTGGACTAAATGCTTCATTCTGCAACCTACTCCGTGAAGAAAGCTGCTCTTCTTTGTGAAGAGAATATGTTCATGTTTTGTTCATGAATTCCATGCAATTTCCCATCCCCTTGTTAAGTAATATAGCTTCTTTATATTGGCAAAATTCCCTTTATCTTGCTGTGACCTGCGCTTTGTCCTCCCGAGCAGAGCAAATCATCTGTGGTTTAAGAGCAGGCTTTGGATTCAAGTCCCCTTTTCTCCTGTCGAGGGAAGTGAGTCTATGAAATGGCCTTCATCTGAAAGCCACAGCGAAGCACCTCCTAGCCCAAGTCTAGCTGCTGTGTGGCAGCTCCAGCGGCGCGTGACCTGTGACTGCCCTGCAGACACCTATCAAGCGCTGCGTCAGCTATTAATAATAAAATCAACTCTTCTCCCTGCCCCCCGCGAGGGGGGTTCCCTCGTCAGGGCCCAGAACCCGCTGGGGAAGAATCGGGGCTGGCGTGCGAAGGAGCTGGCGGCAGGGGGTGTAGGATGCGGTGTTCCCGAGGCGACAGATGAAGGATTTGGGTTGTGTGGGAAGTGAACTGCGGAATTCCTCCCCTTGGTTTCTGAGGGGGGCTCTGAAGGAGCCAGATTAGGATGCAGAGCGCAGCCCGGGCGACCGAGGGCGAGGAGGCGAGCCAAGGACATCAGCCCGAGCGCGCCTCGAGGACGCCCCGCGTGGACCGCGCTCCCAGCTCCTCGGCCTCGCCTTCCAACCATCCGCCCACCGGCCCCAGAGCAGCGTGCCCACTGTGAGCGCCCCACCCTGCGTCTGCAGGTGGGTGGGTCAGAGAACCGCAGGCACAGAAGAGGGTACCCAGCTTCCCCTCCGCCAGCCCCGCGGCCGCGGCGCGCGCGGCCTCGATCCGGGTTCCTAGGGGCGGCGCGCGGGAGGGGGCGGGGCCTGCGCGGCAGCGTGGGCGCCAGGCGCGCGGGAGGAGGGAGCCGGGGGGAGGGGGCGGGGCCGCGCCGCCCGCGCCGCGCTGGGCGCTCTCGGCCAATGAGCGGCGTCCACATGCCGCGGCGGCGGCGAGAGGGGAGGCAGCGGCCGATAAATGCTATTAGAGCAGCCGCCGCGGAGCCGTCCCCGACGCCACCTCCTTCTCCTTCGCCGCAGTTTCCTCCGCCGCTGTCGGGCGTGCGGCGCTGAGGGACCCGGGCGAGCGCGCCGCGCACCGCCCCGCCGGCTCGCCTCCCTCGCCGCGTTCCGCCCTCAGTGGTCTGCCGGGCGCCCCCTCCTCCGGCCCGGGCGGGGCCTCTGATCGCCTCAAGAGAGCGGGGAGGGGGCTCGGGGGCCGCGGCCTGCCCTCCCGGCGGGCGGCTGAGGGCGAGGGAGGCCCTCCCTTCTGGCGAGGGGAGGGAGGGTGGGTCAGGAGCCCCCCACCCGCCCTGCGGAGCTCGGGGCCGCGCGAGGGGCGGTTGTCTGGGGGAGGGGGCGCGGGGTGATTCAGCGCCCGGCGAGGCGGAAGCGGCCGCAAGAGGAGGAGGGGAGAGCCCGTCCGCGCCTGGGCTCCCGGGGTGGCACGAGCCCGCGGCCGGAGTGCGAGGCGGAGGCGAGGAGGCCGCGGGGACGGGAGACGAGGCCGGCCGGGCCCCCGAAGCCATGGAGAACGCGCACACAAAGACGGTGGAGGAGGTGCTGGGCCACTTCGGCGTCAACGAGAGTACGGGGCTGAGCCTGGAGCAGGTCAAGAAGCTTAAGGAGAGATGGGGCTCCAACGGTAGGTGCAGGGCGCTCCGCTGCAGGGGCCCGGCGCGGCCGGGAGAGCCAGGGAAGATGGCTGACCGGGCTCCACCTCGTGGGCTTCGGCTACGCGCCCGCCGACAGCTGCGGGCGGAGGGTCGGGCCGGCGCGCCGGCCCCGCGGGGGAGAAAGGGGCTGCGGTCCTCGCCTCGCCTTCCCTGGACCTCTTCGCGTCTCGGGCCCTCGACCTTTTCGGCGCGCAAGGCTCGGAGGCTTCTCTCCAGCAGCAGCCGGCCCCGGTGGAGGGAAGGACGTGGCTTCTGCAGCTGGGTTGAGCCCGGCAAGACGTTTTCTCGTCCCCTGCCGATTTATGAGGCGTCGAGGTCGTTGGAAGGCCTCTGACCGTTCTTGTCCTACCCAAAGTTACACATCTGGCAGAAGTGATGACATCGCTGAAACCACTCCTAGGTTCAGGGGCCCGAAGTGATTTCACGCTTAGGGCTAGACCTCAGGCCATTGATTACAAAGAGTGCATGCTTCCTTGAGGTATCTTCGTGGTATGCCCTCTGCTTAAAAAATCGGATATTCTTATAGCTAGGTCTGTGTTTTAAAGATATTGATGCTTAGAATTGTAGCAGTTCTTTTTAGAAAGACGAAGTGCTAAAATGTCTCTCTCTTTTTTTTTTAACCTCCCTCTTGACACATTGCTTGACGAATTTCTGCATTCTACAGAGTTACCGGCTGAAGAAGGTAATCTTAACATGCTGTTTCTGTTTTTTTTCCTCTGTTGGTGTGCTGATGGTAAGATGACAGTTAAAACACATGTGTTTGTTTCTTACAGGAAAAACCTTGCTGGAACTTGTGATTGAGCAGTTTGAAGACTTGCTAGTTAGGATTTTATTACTGGCAGCATGTATATCTTTTGTAAGTATAAAAAAATTTATTTTCTTTCCCCCAAAAAGCTGAAAGTATTCCATAGATAAATCAGAAAACAAATGATGTCCATTGGGTGAAAACATATTTGGAGTTACAAGCTGTGTCTCCATGTTTAAAAACAATCTGGGCATTTTAAAATTACAAAACAAAACACTTGAAGCCATTGGTATTCAGAAAATAGATGCCTGACATTTACAGTGTGGTTAGGAGTTGTCCCAGAGTGTGGCATGGTCTTAGAAATTCTTGTGGTTTATCAGCTTTTAATATCAAAAAATTCTTTTCTGGGAAGCCTTTAATGTTTTGGGTTCTTCCATTGTTATCGTGTTGTAAGATCATACTAAGATGATGTTGGACTCTTTGTAGTCTGTAAATAGAACTTACAAAAGGAATATTCCAGTTGCTTTCCCTTCCTGGTAATGGCAAGGTGACAGTTGTTCCTGACGGTGACAAGAATGATGACGGCTGTGATGGCACCCTTGTTGACCAAATTTGGTCACTGACCTTTAGGGTGGTATATTTATCTAAATTGGACCCCTGTCTTAAGTGATTCTTAGGTTGAAAGAACGAGGTTTAGTACAGTTGGTTCTAGATCTTAAAGGAAAAAAACCAGCATGGTGTTTTTTCTTGTTCTGTGTGTGCTTACCCACTTGAGTGCTATATGGTTGCTAAGAAACTAGTGAAATGCAAAGAACTACAGCAGAAAAAGGGTGTTGGGGTGGCAAGTATATTTCTAGGTTTTTAACTTTTTTTTAAATGTTCGGTATTAATTTTTTGTTGCATTTTTTTTTCTTGGGCAGTAGATTGCTTGCTAGTTTTCCTAAAAATGGTCAGGAATAGGACACAGATGTTCCTAATTCTAATAGCATGAGATGCCTTTTATTCTTGAATTACGTTATTCTTACAAAAACCACGATAAGTGAAATTCACCCAGTGCAGTACTTCTTTCTAGTTAAAACAAAATTGACAAAACTTCACGGTTTCAGTTCTTGTACATATATGTATGCAGGTCCCAGGGATCAGCCTCAGTCTTTGTGAGAACCATACCATAGAGGGCTATTTTGAGAACGAAATAAACAAAGCAGTGGGCATTTATTTAGTTCAGATGAGGAAAAGATTAAATTTATACCCATCTTTTAAGTAGATAGTGGCAGCAGTAAATAAATTTTTGGAATAATTTTTACATAAATCCTGCTATGAGACTTTATTATGCCATATTAGCCAAGTATTGTGTAGCCATTAATAATTCAGTCCCCAAGAACCTTTTCTGTGGTTTTCATTGATTAAAATGGGGACTTACATAGCAAACCATTCAGCATTCTGAGTCAATTACAATGTACCTCTGATAAAATGTTTCTTCTTGATTGATTAAAAAATTTTCCCCCAGAAAATGGCTGCTGTTTTACCAATTAAGGGAAATGAGTAGACCCGATTAACTATAGTTTATCAATACATTGTCATGGGGCAAAATAAATGATACATTTGGAGGTAGTGTAAGATTTGTATTTAACTGGGTACATAATAGCGTTGGCAGTTAAATAATGGGGTCCGATAAGGTCATTGGGAACTTCTTAAAAGTTAATCAGCTGACTACAAGCCAGAAGCAAAATACATTTTTACTGAATTCTCTGTGTTACAAGTTGAAGCAGTGTGGGAAACCATGCCACTGGTGTTACTATTGGGGTTGCACTGGGTCTGTTTTTTGAGTAGCCAGTTTGAGTGACTTTATATTAGCATTTTAAATTAATGATGTGTGTGGGTTTTGTTTGTTCATTTTTTACTTTGAAGTAATTAGAGGCTCATAGTTTGTAAGCATTTCAAGCAGGTTTTTAAATAAATGCTTTAATTTTTTTTATAAGGTAGGACCTTGGCTTTTTGGAGCATTATAGAGCTATATTTTGGAGTTGAAATTTGAGCTCCTTTTTGGTAACTGTGGAGTTACTGCTCAGGAAATGAACTGTGTTACATTTTTATTTTATGAGTTGGTAAATAGCAAAAGAATAAGTGTTTAGGGAGTACTTCTATAGAATTAATTTGCTTTGGTTTGTTTGATCAAGGAATTGCAGATATAAGACCTGTTGTGTTGATTTTCTTCATGTGGGGTTGGGTACTGCCGCTGCATTCTCTTTAGTGTTTCATTCCTCCTGTCTGTATCTTTTAAAAGAAAGAGCACTGACTCTTTTTGTGTCAGTTTATTCCTATTGATGTAACAGAAAAAACATGGTAGAATATTCAGGTTTTTTTTTGGAGAAGTGACTAGGCGATTCTTATATACATCATGCGTCATCAAGTCATGCTTAAATTAAAAAGAATATTAGTGATTTACTTCAAATATCAAACTAAGTAGTAAACTGTTAACTATAGTTAATATTTTGCTGTGGCATAGAATAGGAAGCTATGCTTGTGACCTGTAGGGATCTAGTTTAATTTGTAATATTGGCCAAAGTGTTTTTTTGAAATGGTCACTTGGATTGAAAGAAATAAGCTTCATCTTCCAGTGCATATGAACATTAGAAATTGCTTAATTTGACACTCAAGACCCCCCCTGTATCATTCACTTTATCTTTTCATTCTCTTCTTGATTACCAACTTTGCTCTAAATGTAACACATCGTATGGTTGCTTAACTGGAATGCCTGCCCTTTCTTCTCTTTTCCTGCTTTGTTAAGATATTTACTGAGCACCTGTCACAGACACTGGGGATACAGTAGTGCATAAAACAGACAGAGACCCTTACCTGGAGGATAATACTGCTGAGAAAAATAAAGCAAGGGTGTTTGGATATCAGAGTATGTGAAAGGGGGAACAGTTTTCAAATTGGGTGGTCCGGAAAGTTCTTGAGGAAGGTGACATTTGCGAAAAGATCTGAAGGAGGTGGGCATTAGGGCCATGTTGGTCTCCCGTCTGTCTAAATCATAAAGTCATAATTAATATGGTAATAATTTGCATAGGTTTCTCTACCTTCCACCGTCGTTTCCCATGTCAGCTACTTAGATTGACCCTAAAATGCTAATAAAACTTTCTAGACTGTGGTACTTCTCAACCTTTAGGTTACATTTGACCATTTGCATGTGTGTGTCTCTTTTCTTCCTACTAGACCCCCTTGAAAAGCACACCTTATTTTTTAGAGTTAGTGCTTTTTTTTTTTTTTTTTTAATGTAGATGGAGTCTCACTCTTGTTGCCCGGGCTGGAGCGCAGTGGCGCAATCTCGGCTCACTGCAACCTCCACCTCCTGGGTTCAAGTGATTCTCCTGCCTCAGCCTCCTGAGTAGCTGGGATTACAGATGTCCACCACCACGCCCGGCTAATTTTTGTATTTTTAGTAGAGACGGGGTTTACCTTTGTTGGCCAGGCTGGTCTCGAACTCCTGACCTCAGGTTATCGCCTGCCTCAGCCTCCCAAAGTGCTGGGATTACAGGCATGAACCACTGCGCCCGGCCTAAGTTAGTGCTTTTGATGTCACAAAAACTTGGGTGAGTTTGTTTCAGTAGAATTTTCTGAAAACACATGAGATCTTTTTACTGTAATTTCTCAGAAGAGAATACTCAAAGTATTTGATACTGGATTTGTAGTGATTTTAATTTTCTTCTGTATCTTTTAATTTTTGATTTTAAAAATGGATTAAGAAGGGCAAATTACTGATTGGTTTAACTAGTTTATTCAGAGCTTTTCTTAAAATAATGATTTGGAAGGCGGATTTAATAGAGTACTTTTTAAAAAGATTGTTTTCTCACGCCTGAAAGCATTGAATGTTTTTACATAGCTTTATATCTGGATCAGAAGGGAACGAGTTCTAATTCATGCTTTTTTTTCCGTTTTATTAATGACTGAAAGAATTGTTTCCTCCCCCAGAAATTATCGTAACGTTTATTGGTAATTCTCTGTATCATTCTCGAAATGTTTAATTTCCATTTCCTCTTTTTAAAAAAAAAAAAAAAAGATGTAAATTTCTTCATTTATTGAGCAATTGTTTGAGGGCCCAAAGGCACAGTGCAAGTTTCTGAGAATACTAGGAGCAAAATGTGCTTATGATCTTTTTAAGCACTTTTTTCTTTCGTTTTCTTTTTATGATACTAAGAGCTCTTCCTATTATCACAGTGTATAGATATCTGAGTCACAATATCATGACTGTCTCCCAGTTTACAGCAGAACGTGCTTTTTACCTTGGATTAAAATTTGCTTTATTTGGCCGGGTGCAGTGAGTGGCTCATGCCTGTAATCCCAGCACTTTGGGAGGCCGAGGTGGGTGGATCATTTGAGGTCAGGAGTTCGAGACCAGCCTGGCCCACATGGTGAAACCCCACCTGTACTAAAAATACAAAAATTAGCCAGGCGTGGTGGTGGGTGCCTGTAATCCCAGCTACTCAGGAGGCTGAGGCAGGAGAATCGCTTGAACCCGGGAGGCGGATGTTGCAGTGAGCCGAGATTGCGCCACTGCACTCCAGCCTGAGTGACAAAGTGTGAGACTCCGTCTCAAAAAAAAAAAATTTTTTTTTGCTTTAGTATACTTATCAGAAGTATAATGCAGTACAGAGTGTTGTACAGTATTTCAGTGCTGTACAGAGATTAATCTTGTGGATAATAATTGGGAGATACTCTACAGTTTAATGTAGTTGAGTGTTCATTAGCAAGTGGTTACTTTGAATAATACTGGCACATTTGAAGCATTGAACTTGTTTGATGTAAGTCCGAGAAGACAGGTATTATTGTATTTAGCACAAAGCAAAGGGAAGAAGAAACACTGTTTATGTCCAAAACTATGGGGCAGTGGTCTTCTCTTTTACTTTTCTTTGCTGCTGTTCATGAAGCTTGTTACCTTTTCGCTGTCTTTTTTTTGAGACGGAGTCCCGCTCTGTCGCCCAGATTGGAGTGCAGTGGTGCGATCTTGGCTCACTGCAACCTCCACCTCCCAGCTTCAAGTGATTCTCCTGCCTCAGCCTCCCGAGTAGCTGGGATTACAGGCATGCGCCACCATGCCCGGGTAATTTTTTGTATTTTTAGTAGAGACGGGGTTTCTCCATGTTGACCAGGCTGGTCTCCAGCTCCTGGCCTTAGGTGATCCGCCTGCCTCAGCTTCCCAAAGTGCTGGGATTACAGACATGAGCCACCTCACCCAGCCCAGATAATCCTTTTTACACACTGTTTAAAATTTTCAATTTTCCTTCAGATAGGGTCTCCTGTCGCCCAGCGGGTAAATGCAGTGGTGCGATTATAGCTCACTGCAGCCTCAGACACCTGGGCTGAAGCCTGATTCTTGAGCCTCCCAAGTAGCTGGGACTATAGGTGTGAGCCATCATGCTTTGCCCTTTTTTTTTTTTTTTTTTTTTTGAGGCAGAGTCTCACTCTGTCACCTAGGCTGGAATGTAGTAGTGGCATGATCATAGCTCATTATAACCTCAAACTCCTGGTTTCAAGCAATCTTCCCGAGTAGTCAGGACTACAGGTATGCCCTGCCATGCCCAACTAATTAAAAAAAATTTTTTTTTTATACAGATAGGGTCTCACTATGTTACTCAAGCTAGTCTCCAATTTCTGGCCTTAAGAGATTTTCCCAAAGCATTAGGATTATAGGCATGAGCCACCTCACCCAGCTGAAACAGATAATTCTTTTTTTTTTTTTTTTTTTCCTTGAGATGGAGTTTTGCTCTTGTCAGCCAGGCTGGAGTGCAATGGCGCGATCTCGGCTCGCTGTAACCTCTGCCTCCCGGGGTCAAGCGATTCTCCTGTCTCAGCTTCCCCAGTAGCTGGGATTACAGGCGTCCACCACCACACTCGGCTAATTTTTTGTATTTTAGTAGAGATGGGGTTTCACCATGTTGGTCAGGCTGGTCTTGAACTCCTGACCTCAGGTGATCTGCCCACCTCAGCCTCCCAAAGTGCTGTGATTACAGGTGTGAGCCACTGCTCCTGGCTTGAAACAGATAATTCTTTATATTCAACCTGTTGTCAAAATTTTTAGAAACATTTTCCCAGTTCCTTGTATAAGTATACTTTGTATAACTTCTGGCAAACCATAATTATGAACTCACATTACTATAGTACTATAATACTGCAGTAAGGGATCTTGCATTTCAGTAATGTCACTCATCCAGTTTTCCTCCCCTTTCTCTTACCCCATCTCCCTCCCAGTCTCATGGTTTCTGTTGTCAATCCTCTTTCTCCTTACACAAGGCAAGAGGTTTTCTTACCAATAGATCAGAACTGTGAAGGACTGCCCGACATGATCTGATATGGTTGTTCTTCATTTTGGGCTGTAGTATTTTAAAGTAGAGGTTTGCTCTGATGGTCCCATCACTGCTTGCCATTGTCTTTCCCTTTGCTCTAGCTATCAGGGGATGTTGCTTTAAGTTTGTTCCCCAGGCTTTACTGCCAAGAGGGAAATTCATACCCACTTTAACAAGGTGTGAAGCTTATCTTACAGTTGCTAATGCCTCACTGACCTTTTGGAAAGGTCATAGTTACTCTTCAAGTTGAGCGATTTTTCTCCCCCAAGAGCTAATTAAAGTTTCTTGTTTCTGATATGCTCTCCTTGGCAAATGTTTGAAAGTCTAGTATCAGAGCAGCTGTGATCCTGCATCTATCAAAATTTATAACTTCCTAGAGAAGTTTTCATTCTGGCATTATTCCTGGCCTTAACACTAGAACGCCCTGTTGAAAGCATACAGTAACATTTATCATACTCATTCTGGTTGTCTGTTTGCCCTAGCTCAATGGACGTTGGTGGTGATTGGCATCTGTCAGGACTTGGTGGTCCTGGTGCCTCCTGTTTTTATTTTTCTTTTTGTCCTGCTCAAACAGATATTTCTTATTCATGCCGTCTTCTAATGAGTCATTTGGATTCATTATTGCCATAAATCATTTGGAGGAGTGTTTTCATGATTTACTAAGTAGATCTTTTGAAGAAGATTTTATTATGAAATATGCAAACATTTTAAGCAATTTTTTAATTAAAAAAAATTCGACCTCCAAGATTAAATCATTAGATGTGGTTAACACTGTTTCTGGATTGGTAAGTTTCCACAAAAAGAGGTTTTTAAATTTTTAACCACATAGACCACTCTTTACCATATTCATTATTCATTGTGGTGAGTTCTCTCTTTTTACCACGTTTATAGTTGTTGGATTGGGAAGTGCAGTGTGACTCTTACTTTGTAGTTTTTAAATCTTAACAAGTTTATAGTTGTATGAGCTAAAAGTTTAAACCTCTGCCCCATTTTCTTGGGGCAGTGTTCTGTGACCAGTTACATTTTTGGACTTAGGTTATCTCTGAAGTGCTGTGTTGCTGTATAAATGTCATATGGAGGATAACCTACAAAATACACTTCGGATCTCCCAACAGCTTTGCGGTTCTGAAACAGCCTTCAGTAGTACCACTGAAAAGAAACGGGGAATTAACTGGTTTTTTGTTTCTTTTATAGAGATGAGGGTCTTGCTATGTTGCCCAGGCTGGTCTCAAGCTCCTGGCATGAAACGATCCTCCTGCCTTGGCCTCCCAAAGTGCCGGGATTATAGGCATAAGCCACTGTTCCCGGCCTAGAATTAAACAGTTTATATATGCTCTAAAATTTAAGTCAGTGATCAAGTTGTTTATACTGTGGATTTATGTCACATGGATATTACTTGATATGAATAATAACCAAATGAACATGACTGTTAGATGATCACCTTTTACTTTAATCAAGAATTGAAGTTTTATTTTTTCTAAATAGATACATATAAAATGAATGGAATTTATTCCCTCTCCCCAGATTTTATTTGGATTCTAAAATGGAATTATTACATCAAAAGATAAGGTATTTTTAAGAAGTATAGTTGTTTATTTGAGACTGAGTCTTGCTCTAACGCCCAGGCTGGTGTGCAGTGGTGCGATCTCAGCTCACTGCAACCTTTGCCTCCCAGGTTCAAGCGATTCTCCTGCCTCAGCTTCCCAACTAGCTAGGACTGCAGGTGTGCGCCACCACACCTGGCTAATTTTTTGTGTTTCTAGTAGAGGTGGTTTCACCTTGTTGGCCAGGCTGGTCTCGAATTCCTGACCTCAGGCGATCTACCTGCCTCGGCCTCCCAAAGTGCTGGGATTACAGGCTTGAACCACCACGCCCAGCCATGAAGTATAGTTTTTTGTTTGTTTTTTGAGTTTTGCTTTTGTTGCCCGGGCTGGAGTGCAATGGTGCGATCTTGGCTCACCGCAACCTCTGCCTCCCGGGTTCAAGCGATTCTCCTGCCTCAGCCTCCTGAGTAGCTGGGATTACAGGCATGCACCACCACACACTGCTAATTTTGTAATTTTAGTAGAGATAGGGTTTCTTCGTGTTGGTCACGCTGGTCTCGAGCTCCAGACCTCAGGTGATCCCCCCACCTTGGCCTCCCAAAGTGCTGGAATTACAGGCGTGAGCCATCGCACCCAGCTTTTTTTTTTGTTTTGAAACCGAGTCTTGCTCTGTTGCCCAGGCTGGAGTGCAGTGGCACGATCTCGGCTCACTGCCACCTCCTCCTCCTAGGTACAAGTGATTCTCTTGCCTCAGCCTCCCCAGTAGGTGGGATTACTGACACGCATCACCATGCCCAGGTAATTTTTTTGTATTTTTAGTAGAGACGGGGTTTCGCCATGTCGGCCAGGCTGGTCTGGAACTCCTGACCTCAGGTGATCTGCCCGCCTCAGCCTCCCAAAGTGTTGGGATTACAGGTGTGAGCCACTGTGCCCAGCTGAAGTATAGTTTTGACTTTCAAGAATTCTTATGAACAAGACATAGCCAGTTGTTTATATAATTGCATTTTCTACCGTTTGTTTCTAGAGAAAGAAAATAGATTTTGTCTATCATAATCCCTTTAGTGCTAGCCACTTTTTTTTTTTTTTTTTTTTGAGTTTTCGCTCTTGCTGCCCAGGCTGGAGTGCAATGGCATGCAGTACACTCACGGCTCACTGCAACCTTCGCCTCCCCAGGTTCAAGTGATTCTCTTGCCTCAGCCTCCTGAGTAGCTGGGATTACAGGCACCTACCACCATGTCCGGCTAATTTTTTGTATTTTTAGTAGAGATGGGGTTTCGCCATGTTGGGCAGGTTGGTCTGGAACTCTTGACCTCAGGTGATCACCTGCCTTGGCCTCCCAAAGTGCTGGGATTACAGGCCTGAGCCACCATGCTCGGCCAGTGCTAGCCACTTTTTTAAAAAGTGACATTAAGCCTAAAAAGACACATTCTAACGTGCCATTTCTCTTCTAGGTTTTGGCTTGGTTTGAAGAAGGTGAAGAAACAATTACAGCCTTTGTAGAACCTTTTGTAATTTTACTCATATTAGTAGCCAATGCAATTGTGGGTGTATGGCAGGTAAGCAAAAATTCCTGTACTGCAAAATTTCAATAAGTTATGTAAGTGATTAGGGCTGTATTAATCTTTCTGTTATCTGTTTTTCCTGATGTGTTGAGTAAAAATATGTTTGCGGGAAGTTTACATGTATTTTCCCTTTATTCCATTAATTAATTAATGTTTTCTGACACAGTCTCACTCTTGCCCAGGCTGGAGTGCAATGGTGTTGTCTCGGCTCACTGCAACCTCTTCCTCCCAGGTTCAAGTGGTTCTCGTGCCTCAGCCTCCCAAGTAGCTGGGACTACAGGCACGCACCACCACGCCCAGCTCATTTTTGTATTTTTTGGTAGAGACAGGGTTTCACCATGTTGGCCAGGCTGGTCTTGAGCTCCTGACCTCAAGTGATCCGCCCTCCTCAGCCTCCCAAAGTGCTGGGATTACAGACGTGAGCCACCATGCCCGGCCTATTAATTTAATTAATTGCAAATTTTTGACCTTAATGCATATAAACTTTGCAGTTAAGATTGCTCATTCTTTGCCAAGTGTGGTGGCACCAGCCTGTAGTCTCAGCTACTCAGGAGGCTGAGGTGGGAGGGTTGCTTGAACCCAGGAGGTCAAGACTGTAGTGAGCCATGATCGTAACACTGCACTCCAGTCTGGGCAAAGGAGCAACACTGTCTCAGAAAAAACATTGTTCATTCTTTATGGTAGCAAGGAATTAAAATGGGTGAGAGAAGCTGCTTAAGGAAATGAGAATGTGAGAACCATTATCTTTATGTCTCCTAGTTGCTTCCTGTGACAAACTTTAAAAGCTACATGTCATTTTTATTCTCCTTGGGTTTTTTTGGTAGGTTTAGCTATAAAAATTGTTTCCCCTTCAGTGCTTACTACAGACTCTGAGACTTAAAATTCATGTTAAGTGTTGATCTTTTAGGTATTTGACGGATATAATCACCTCTTGGAGGACTGAAGTAGACCTTTTTTTTGTTTTTGTTTTGAGACCGACTCTCTGTCGCCCAGGCAGGAGTGCAGTGGCACGATCTCGGCTCACTGCAACCTCCGCCTCCCAGGTTCAAGCAGTTCTGCCTCAGCCTCCTTGAGTAGCTGGGATTACAGGCACCTGACACCACACCCAGCTAATTTTTGTATTTTTAGTAGAGACGGGGTTTCACCATCAGGCTGGTCTCAAACCCCTGACCTCGTGATCCACCCACCTCGGCCTCCCAAAGTGCTGGGATTACAGGTGTGAGCCACCACTCCCGGCCTTTTTTGTTTGTTTGTTTGTTTTGTTTTGACCGACTTTCACTCTTGTTGCCCAGGCTGGAGTGCAATGGTGCAGTCTTGGCTCACTGCAACCTCCACTTCCCGGGATCAAGCAATTCTCCTGTCTCACCCTCCCGGGTAGCTGGGATTACAGGCACGTGCCACCATGCCCAGCTAACTTACTTATTTTTAATAGAGATGGGGTTTCATTTTATTGATCAGGCTGGTCTCAAACTCCTGACCTCAGATGATTCCCCCTGCCTTGGCCTCCCAAAGTGCTAGGATTACATGCGTGAGCCACCACGCCCGACACATCTTATAAACATACTTAGTCCTGTTGAAATTGTAAACTTCTAATCTTTACCAATAAATGTTAACGATCTTTATGTGGTAGGTTCATAGAAAGATGGCCTACTTAGAAATTTGTAATTGTGCCATATATATATATGTATATATATATGTATATATATATATTTTTTTTTTTAAGATGGAGTCTTGCTCTGTTGCCCAGGCTGGAGTGCAGTGGTGTGATTTCGGCTCACTGCAACCTCCGTCTTGTGGGTTTGAGCAATTCTCCTGCCTCAGCTTCCCGAGTAGCTGGGATTATAGGTGCCTGTCACCATGACTGGCTGTTGTTTTTTTTTGTTTTTTTGAGACAGAGTCTCACTCTGTCACCCAGGCTGGAGTGCAGTGGCATGATCTTGGCTCACTGCAAGCTCCGCCTCCCGGGCTCACGCCATTCTCCTGTCTCAGCCTCCCGAATAGCTGGGATTACAGGTGCCCACCACCACGCCCAGCTAATTTTTTGTACTTTTAATAGAGACGAGGTTTCACCGTGTTAGCCAGGATGGTCTCGATCTCCTGACCTTGTGATCCGCCTGCCTCGGCCTCCCAAAGTGCTGGGATTACAAGTGTGAGCCACTGCGCCTGGCCTTCTTCTTATGTTTTTCTCAAAAAAATTATATTTGGTCAGGGCATGGTAGCTCATGCCTGTAGTATCAGCAGTTTGGGAAGCTGAGGCGGGTGGATCAGTTAAGGTCAGGAGGTCGAGACCAGCCTGGCCAACATGGCAAGTCCCCGTCGCTACTAAAAATACAGAAAGTTAGCTGGGTATGGTAGCATGCGCCCCCAGCTACTTGGGAGGCTGAGGCAGGGCTTGAACCTAGGGGGCGGAGTTTGCAGTGAGCCGAGATCATGCCACTGCACTCGAGCCTGGGCGACAGAGCTAGACTTCGTCTCAGAAAAAAAAGATTCGAGTTTTTAAAAAAAGAACATTCTTAAGTCTTTAGTATACTGAATGGTATGAGCAGCAATAGAGGGTTGTGGCCTTCTGAAAGTAAGGAAAATTATAATGACAGTATAAGGTAGTATGGGGGGCATAGTCTTTTATTTCTGACCAGTGTCATCAAGGAGGGCTTTATTTTTTTTAAGACGGAGTCTCTCTCTGTCAACCAGGCTGGAGTGCAGTGGCACGATCTTGGCCCACTGCAGCCTCCACCTCCCGGACTCAAGAGATTCTCCCACCTCAGTCTCCCAAGTAGCTGGGATTACAGGCGTGCACCACCACGCCTGGTTAATTTTTTGTATTTTTAGTAGAGACAGTTTCACCATGTTGGCCAGGCTGGTCTCGCACTCCCAACCTCAGGCGATCCGCCCACCTCAGCCTCCCAAAGTGCCGGGATTACAGGTGTGAGCCACCATGCCCAGCCTTTTCATTGATTGTAATTGTCATCTTTGTTCTCAGGGTCAGAGATAATTTATCTTTTTTTCCCCCAAGACAGCTTCACTCTTGCCCAGGCTGGAGTGCAGTGTCATAATCACAGCTCACTCCAATCTCTGCCTCGCAGGCTTAGTGATCCTCCCACCTCAGCCTCCTGAGCAGCTGAGACTACAGGTGTATGGCACCACGTCAGGATAATTTTTGCATTTTTCGTAGAGACACTGTCTCGTTACGTTCAGCCCAGGTTGGTCTGGAACTCTTGGGCTCAAGCGATCCTCTTACCTCAGCCTCCCAAAAGTGCTGGGATTACAGGCATGAGCTACTGTGCTCAGCTGATAATTTAAGCATATGCAAAATACAGTGCTCATGGGATATTTGTTTAACCTTGAGCAGTCCAGTTAAATTCCACCCAACATGATCTTGAAGGGTAAGAATGTCTGATATGAGATTGAAATTAACTTTATCATGAATTTCCCAATTAAGGTTTTTTTATACTTTTTCTGGGGTATATACATCAAAACTGAGGTACACGTGTTACCAGCTTTCATCTTTGTGTCATTTGATTCTCTTTAGGCTGGTTTGATTCTACAACTTCCATTCTGAAATCGGGAAGAAAATTACTGTGACTTCTAACGGTTGATAGTTCATATATGATGTCATGAGAAATATATAGCTTGGGACTGGCAGTGCTATGATGAGAGTCCAGCCATTCATTGGTCTTTACAACTGGAGGGATAGTTCTTAGTATTTGTGAGAGATACTCATCACTCATAGCATTTACTGTGTGCCCAAACACAATCTAAGCATGTTACATATGACTTCTTATCCTCACAAACCTTGAGGTAGGAACTGTTAGTGTTGTCATTTTATAGACAGTAAACTTGTGTGTTGTGTAACCTCTCTACAGTGACATAGCTGTTAAGAGCCTGTATTGAACCTGGGCAGCTTAGCCCAGAGTTGGGTTGGGTTGGGTTTTTTTTTTGTTTTGTTTTGTTTTGTTTTGTTTTTTTGACATAGTCTCTTTCTGTTGCCCAGGCTGGAGTGCAGTGGCAGGATCTCGTCTCACTGCAGCCTCCGCCTCTCGGGTTCAAGCGATTCTTCTGCCTCAGCCTCCTGAGCCCAGACTATTAAGCTGTACTGCCTCTCATGAGACAGAATTGATTTTAAATGGCAGGGGGATTTGGCTAAAGGTGAAAGCTGTGTTTTACAGTCTTAGGGACAGCAGAGTCTGTAATTGCTTTTCCTCATTGTTTTATCCCTTTAGCTTAATTGAGGGTACTTACGTTTTGTTTTTAATACAAATTAATAAATGTCCTTGTGTCTGTTGCCTTAGATGTGAATTGTTTAGTACAAATGTTACTAGTGGGCTTCCTTTTTTTTAAAGATTAGACCTCTAACATTTTATTCCTTGGGTTAGAAATAATTGCAGTGTCAGGCAGGTCTTTACTACTCTTCTGTTTTCTTTTATACAGGAAAGAAATGCTGAAAATGCCATCGAAGCCCTTAAGGAATATGAGCCTGAAATGGGCAAAGTGTATCGACAGGACAGAAAGAGTGTACAGCGGATTAAAGCTAAAGACATAGTTCCTGGTGATATTGTAGAAATTGCTGGTGAGTTGAGTTTGTCATTTTTCTTTTATTCTAGATAGTATTTCTGAATGTAGTCCTTTTCTCAAGGCTCATAATTATATTTAAAATAATTGTTTTCATGTATCAATTAACACATTTTATTGCCATTCATACAAATCCTACATTCTCTAAAATTATTTTGAAATGTTTTAGCACCTCCCTTCCTGTCATTGATAAGGCTTTTGGTTTTTGTTTTTAAACAAGGTATTTTGAATTCTACTTGTTTAAATACATTGTAGAACACGAGTGCTAGAGAGGTAAAACCTAATGTTGATTTGACAGTTAGTTATAGTGAGCAGTTTGTTAGAATACTGGCTAATGACGACACAGTTTTTCCTATTTTGTTTCTTGGCACCAAAGTTCATGGTCAAGGGTAATTTCTTGACTCTGAAAGCTATGCTTGGCCAGGCTTGGTAGCTCACGCCTGTAATCCCAGCACTTTGGGATGCCAAGGCAGGCAGATCACGAGGTCAAGAGATTGAGACCACCCTGGCCAACATGAAACCTCATCTCTACTAAAAATGCAAAAATTAGCCGGGCATGTTGGTGTGTGCCTGTAGTCCCAGCCACTTGTGAGGCTGCAGCAGGAAGAATCGCTTGAACCTGGGAGGCGGAGGTTGCGGTGAGCTGAGATCGCACCACTGCACTCCATCTTGATGACAGAGTGAGACTTCATCTCAAAAAAAAAAAAAAAACAGTATGCTTAAAAATACTTATGTGTTACACTGAGCCAGGAGTCTCTGTCTGAATTCCAGAGATAGCTTCAAAGAGTCCATGAATCCACTGTGAGTCCAGAATGCTCCACAGACCTCCAAGGGTCAGTATCCTCACTGCTCTAGATTAGTGCTGTTTTTTTGTTTTGTTTTGTTTTGTTTTGTTTTTTGAGATGGGAGTCTCACTCTGTTACCCAGGCTGGAGTGCAGTGGCATGATCTCAGCTCACTGCAGCCTCCACCTCCCAAGCTCAAGCGATCCTCCCACTTTGCCCCCCAAATAGCTGGTACCACAGGTGCATGCCACTACACTCGCCTAATTTTTATATTTTTTGTAGAGAGGGAGTTTTGCCATGTTGCTCAGGCTAGTCTCAAACTCCTGAGCTCAAGTGATCCTGCCTTAGCGTCCCAAAGTGCTGGGATTACAGGTGTGCCCAGCAGCCATATTTCTGACAGTCCAAAATCACAACACCCCTGGGACCAACCAGGATAGTCTAGGTGGGTTGTTTGTTTTGGCTGTTTCACTTAGAGAGTCATTGCATACTGTTATTCAGATTATCTGGCTTTTCATACCCTTCTGAGTTAAGTATACTATTTACTTTGTTGCTATTTGTGAATTATCTCGTAGTAATATGCTTTTATATTGACTTGGGAAGGGTGTGCTTTGTCTTTATTGTCTTACTCATTTTAATGAATTGAAAGAGCTGCATTCCTTAACCCATGCTCTACAACTTTGGCCTCTGAAAGGAAATTGCCTTGTCCTATTCTCTCATCCAGAAATTTTTGTTGTTCCTCCAGAAAAAAAGGATAGTGTTACATATATGCCAGTAAGTCGATTATTTGGGACTGTGTAGTGTTTGTGTGTAAATGGTGTGTGTAAATGATTTAACAGCTTCCTTAAGTATAGTGTTAAGAAGAGTACAACTCAGAATGAAATGTCTTGGCTATTGGATTTTTTAAAACTTCCTGTTTTGGCCAGGCGTGGTGGCTCATGCCTGTAATCCCAGCACTTTGGGAGGCTGAGGTGGGCAGATCATGAGGTCAAGAGATCGAAACCATCCTGGCCAAAATGGTGAAACCCTGTCTCTACTGAAAATACAGAAATCAGCTGGGCATGGTGGCTCCCACCTGTAGTCCGAGCTCCTCGGGAGGCTGAGGCAGGAGAATCTCTTAAACCCAGGAGGCAGAGGTTGCAGTGAGCCAAGGTCGTGCCATTTCACTGCAGCCTGGGCGACAGAGCCCCAGACTCCATCTCAAAAAAACAAATTTTCTGTTTTGACACAAATGTTATACTATCACAGATGTATTATTTTTTCACTCTGTATACACACATTTTTGTATGAACTGTTGAAGGGTATGTTGCAGACATGATGCCCCTTTAACTCCTAAATAACATTTGTTTTATAGTATCAAGGATGTTCTCTTATATAACCTCAGTATGATTATCAGAATTAGGAAATTGATGCAATAGTATGTAAGATCTTATTCAGAATTTACCAGTTATCACTTTTTTTGATGAGGCGAAGACAGGGTCTCAATCTGTCACCCAGGCTGGAGTGCAGTGGCACCATCACAGCTCACTGCAGCGTTGACCTCCTGGGCTCAAGTGATTCTCCCACCTCAGCCTCCTGAATAACTGGGATCACAGGCATGAGCAACCAAGCTCCTAGCTAAGTTTTGTATTTTTTTGTAGAGATGGGTCTTGCCCTGTTGCCCAGGCTGGTCTCTCAAACTCCTGGGCTCAGGCAGTCCTGCCTCAGCCTCCCAAAATGCTGGGATTACAGACGTGAGCCCACTGCGCCTGGCCCACATTTTTTTTAATAGCAAAAAATATTTGAATTAGGGAATTCTGATGGTGATGAAGAAAATAGGTCACAATGGGGAAGGCTGAAGATATAGGGAGGCTATTTTAGTAGTCTAGGCAAGAGATAATGAGGACAGTAACATTAAGAATAATGAAGGAAAGATTTTTGAGTTCATGAATAGTGGCTCTTAAGCAGGAGTGCACATCACAATCATCTGGGGGCACTCTTTTTAAAAAAGTTTTTGGCAGGTCTCAACCTAGAATATTAACTCTGAATCTCCATTGGGTACAGAGTTCTGATCGTGAGTAGTTCAAAGAGTGAGCCTCTGACTTAGTTACAAAACAGCAGATTTGTTTTGTTTTGTTTTGAGATGGAGTTTCGCTCTTGTTGCCCAGGCTGGAGTGCAGTGGCACCATCACGGCTCACTGCAGCATTGACCTCCTGGGCTCAAGTGATTCTCCCACCTCAGTCTCCTGAAAAACTGGGATCACAGGCATGAGCCACCATGTACCTGGCTAAGTTTTGTATTTTTTTGTAGAGATGTGTCTTGCCATGTTGCTCAGGCTTGTCTCTCAAACTCCTGGGCTCAGGCAGTCCTGCCTCAGCCTCCCAAGTAGCTGGGATTACAGGCATGCGCCATCATGCCCAGCTAATTTTGTATTTTTAGTAGATATGGGGTTTCTCCATGTTGGTCAGGCTGATCTCGAACTCCCGACCTCAGGTGGTCCGCCCGCCTCAGCCTCCCAAAGTGCTGGGATTACAGGAGTGAGCCACCACGCCCGGCCTAAAGCAGCTCCTTCCGTCAGTCTGTCCGTCCGTCTGTCCTTCCTTCCTTCCTCCCCCTTTCCCTCCCCTCCCTCTGTCCTCCCTCTTTTCCTTCTTTCTCGCTCTTTTTTTTTTTTTTTTAACTTGGAGACAGGGGCTTGCTCTCTTGTCCAGGCTACAGTGGAGTAGTGTGATCACTGCGACCTCGAACTCCTTGGCTTCAAGGGGGTCCTCCTGCCTCAGCCTCCTGAGTAGCTGGTAATACAGGCACATGACACCATGCCCAGCTTTTCTTTTTTTTTTTTTTTTTTTTTAAGACGGAATCTCGAACTGTCGCCCAGGCTGGAGTGCAGTGGCGCGATTGCGGCCCACTGCAAGCTTCACCTCCCAGGTTTACGCCATTCTCCTGCCTCAGCCTCCCCAGTAGCTGTGACTGCAGGTGCCCACCAACACTCCCAGCTAATTTTTTGTATTTTTAATAGAGACGGGGTTTCACTGTGTTAGCCAGGATGGTCTCGATCTCCTGACCTCGTGATCCTCCCGCCTCAGCCTCCCAAAGTGCTGGGATTACTTACAGGTGTGAGCCACCATGCCCGGCCTTTTTTTTTTTTTTTTTTAAAGTAAAGATGGGGTCTTGCTTTGTTGTCCAGGCTGGTCTTGAACTTCTGGGCTCAAGCAATCCTACTCCTCCTGCCTTGGCCTTCCAAAGTGTTGTAATTACAGGTGTGAGCCACTGTACCTGGCTCAAAGCAACAGATTTTGATAATAGATAGGAGAGTGTGTAAATCAAAGATACTGGCAAGATTTCTAGTTTACGTGACTGGGTGTGATGATGGTACTCTACTACATACAGAAGGAAACATTGGAAAGGAGATTGTTTTCCCACAAGTATATGTGGTGGGTGAGGTTGTAGATGACATCACCTAAATATGTGTATGAGATTCTGTTTGATTTTATGCTTACAGTTTCTCCAGCTTCTTCTTGTTTAATTTTTTTTAAAAAATAGAGACAGAGTCTAGCTATGTTGCCTAGGCTGGTCTCAAACTCCTGGCCTCAAGTGATCCTCCTGCCTTGGCCTCCCAAAGTTCTGGGATTTACAGGTGTGAGCCACTGTGCTCTGCCTTGTTGGGCTGTTTTAGTGTGTTGAGTCTACTTGAAGCCTTAGAGAAATTACCCCCAAAGCCTTTATCCTTAGTTTGCATCAGTAGATGGCAATGGTAGACAGCTTCAGAGGAAACTATAACCGTGATACCTCAAAGCACCATCCTTTTTGAAGAAAGAGACAAAAGCCAGCTTCTCTTCAGTTGGTGATTTTGGTTTCTCTGTATCTCTGAATCCTGATTCTTGCCAGTCCTTCCCGTCTTTTGTAAGACACTCTAACCTAATTAACTGTGAGAAACTTGGAAGTCATCTTGATTTTTTCCCCCCTCTTATCCTCTGATTTGTCCGTAAGGCCACTGATTCTGTCTCCAGAACACACCCAAGTTCGTGAACTCCGTTTCCTTGGCCAGCACACTAGTCTAGCCATCATCTCACACCGCAGCTGTCATCATCTCCTAACTAGGCTCTGGCTTCCTTTGTTGTCTTCCTCCAGTCCATTCTCCACACAAGTGCCAGAGTGGTTTCTTAAAGGTTGTGTTATTTATTCATCTGCTAAAAAATCCTTAAGGGACTTCCCCATTGCACTTAAAATACAAAATTCTCTGACCTGATAAACTTGCATTGTGTGTATGTACCTCCTGCTTTCTTCTATGATTTCATCTTGTGCTGCTCCTTCATGTTGCAGACATCCAGGCCTTTTTTTCAGTTTTCAGTACCACCAAAGTCACCTTTTTTTGGAAGGTTAGGCAAATTTTATAGAGTTTATTAATTTGCTCAATGCACTGATCTCATGGTGGTGAAGCTTTGATTATTACCCTGACCTATCTCGCTTTCTCACACTGAAATTTCATTCTCTATATTGTAATATAGTTTTGTTGTTGCATTTGATAGTTTAGAAAGGACAAATAATGTTTGATCTGTAGTGTATGTGACTTAAGATTTTCAGTCTAATGGGATTTTCCTTATTTATATTGTGGTAAAGTATACATATTATAAACTTACCCATTTTAACCATTTTTAAGCGTGCAGTTCTGTGGCATTAAGTACATTCACATTGTTTTGGGACTGTCACCATCCAGAACTTTATCTTCCCTAACTGAAATGTCCACCTCAAACACTGACTTCCAGTTCCCCTCTTCCCTGGCCCCTGGCAACCATTCCCTTTATTTGAATATTCAAAAGACAATGAATTTAATATTCAAAAAAAACCTGAGTTTAAATCCCTTAGGTGAATATACTACTACTATCAAGTGGAGTACAAATTTAAATCCATTTTCCTTTCACCTGTTTCTGAATCCTTCATAGATAGTGCTGATTCTGGTAGTTATTTACCACTTTTTTTGCCCCAGCTCTTCCCCCACAGTATGGTAATTGCTAAAAAGCGTATATATTGCTTTGACGTTGGGCTCTGTTTTTCTTTAATTTTTATTTTTATTACTATTATTATTATTATTACTATTTTGAGACAGGGTCTCACTCTGCTGTGCAGGCTGGAATGCAGTAGCGTGATCTCGGTTCACTGCAACCTCTGCCTGCCTGTTGAAGTGATTCTTGTGCCTCAGCCTCCCAATTAGCTGGGCTCACCAGCGTGCACCACCACACCCAGCTAATTTTTGTAGTTGTAGTAGAGATGGGGTTTTGCCATATTGGCCAGGCTGGTCTCAAACTCCTGGCCTCGTGACCCACTCACCTCGGCCTCCCAAAGTGCTGGGATTACAGGTGTGAGCCACTGTGCCTGGCCTATTATTATTATTTTAGTTAAGCCCAGCTGTGTGAGACATTGGGCTCTTAAGTGCTGCTTGCTTTCGTCTTAAATTGTGACCTTTTTAACTGAGTAATGCAGAACAGACATCTAGGTTTAGAATGTATGTGGGCATTTTATTACTGTTGTCATAGTACTAGGCAGTGAGCACCTTAAGGACAGAACTGTCATATTGACTGTTGTAACGTTATCGTAAGTTCTCCATGAATGAAATTTGAAATCAGAAGTATATGATAGGCTCAGCTAATGTAAACATAGTTGCTGTGCAGAACAAACAGTTGAAGTGTATGTGTGTGTTCAATACAATTATTATTATAATATTATAGAGACAGAGTCTTGTTCTGTCACCCAGGCTCTAGTGCAGTGGTGTGATCTCGGCTCACTGCAACCTGTGTACCTCCCAGTTTCAAGTGATTCTCCTGCTTCAGTCTCCCGAGTAGCTGGGATTACAGGCGTGGGCCATTATGCCTGGCTTGCTTGCTTTTTTGTTTGTTTGTTTGTTTGTTTTGAGACGAGTCTCGCTCTGTTGCCAAGCTGGAGTGCAGTGGCATGATCTTGGCTCACTGCAACCTCCGACTCCCTGGTTCAAGCGATTCTCCTGCCTCAGCCTCCCGAGTAGCTGAGATTACAGGCACGTACCATCACGCCCAGCTAATTTTTGTATTTTTTAGTAGAGATGGGGTTTCACCATGTTGGCCAGGATGGTCTCAAGCCCCTGACCTCGTGATCCATCCTCCTCGGCCTCCCAAAGTGCTGGGATTGATTACAGGCATGAGCCACCGCGCCCAGCCACGCCTGGCTAATATTTTTGTATTTTTAGTAGAGGCAGAGTTTGGCCATGTTGGCCCGGCAAGTCTTGAGTTTCTGGCCTCAAGCGATCCACCTGCCTCAGCCTCCCAAAGTGCTGGGATTACAGGCGTGAGCCACTGCACCTGGCCTTCAATACAATTAATGAATGCCAGATTATTAGTATATTCAAGGTCTGTGTGATCCTCATTATTATCTTAATTCCAGAACATTTTCATCACCCTCAGAAAAACCCATACCCATTAGCAGTTGTTGCCCTGTTTTCCTCCCACCAGTTCCTGACAACCACAGTTTATTATCTGTTTTGTGGATTACTGTCTGTTTTTCTGGATATTGCATATAAATGGAGTCAATCTTTGTGACTGGCTTTCTCTTAGCATAGTGTTACATTTCGTTCATGAATATAGCATGTGTTTCATTCCTTATTGCTGAATAATGTTTATTAGTTGATGGACATTTGGGTTGTTTCCAGTTTTGGTCTATTATGAGTAATGAATAGTGCTATAACTTGTACATACATGCTTGTACTAGTTTTTGTGTGAACATAACATTTTCTCTCTGTTAGGTATGTACCTAAGCATGGAATTATGGGGCCTATAGTGACTCTATACTTAACATTTTGAGCAGCTACCAAACTGTCTTTCAGAATGGTGGTGATATTGTTCTACATTCCCACCAACAATGTATACAAGTTCCAGTTTCTCTACATCCTTGTCAAGACATGTCATTGTCTATCGTTTTAAAGTTTTACCCAGGAAGTGAGTATCATTGTGGTTTTGACGTGCGTTTCCCTAATTTCTTAATGATGTTGGGCATCTTTTCATGTGGCTATTGTCCATCGGTGTGTTTTCTTTGGAGAAATGTCTGTTTAAATTGGGTTATTTGTCTTTTTAATGTTGAGGTATAAGAATTCTTTACATATCCTGCCTTATGAGGTGTGATTAGCAAAATTTTTTCCCCATTCTATAGGGATTCCTTTTTTTCACTTTCTTGATGGCATACTTTGTTGTAACATACAAGTTTTTAATATGATAAAGTCCACTTATACATTGTTGTTGCTTGTGCTTTTGGTGTGATGTCTAAGAAACTGTTGCCAATTGAAGGTCACAAAGACTTTATATATTAGCCAGTATATATGATCCAGGCGTCGTGGCTCATACCTATATGATCCCAGCACTTTGGGAGGCTGAGGCAGGAAAAACCACTTTTTTTTTTCTTTTTGAGACGGAGTCTTGCTCTGTTGTCCAGGCTGGAGTGCAGCGAGTGGCATGATCTCGGCTCAGTGCAACCTCCGCCTCCTGGGTTCAAGCGATTCTCCCGCCTCAGTCTCCCGAGTAGCTGGGATTACAGGTGCACGCCATCACACTCAGCTAATTTTTGTATTTTTAGTAGAGACGGGGTTTCACCATTTTGGCCAGGCTGGTCTTGAACTCCTGACTTCAAATGATCCGCCTGCCTCGGCCTCTCAAAGTGCTGCGATTATAGGCAAGAGCCACCATGCCCAGCCTAGGAAAAAAACACTTTTAAATTAGCCAGGCAAGGTGGTACAGGCCTGTAGTCTCACTACTCAGGAGGCAGAGGTACGAAGATGACTTGAGCCCAAGAGTGGAGGCTGCAGTGAGCTACTATGATCCTGCCACTGTCCTCCACCCTAGGCAACAAAGCAAGACCTTGCCTCTAAAAACAGCAACAACAGCAAAAACTATGGTGTGAGGTAGGAGATCCAGCTGCTTTCTTTTGCATGTGGATATTTAGTTGTCTCAGCACCATTTGTTGAAAAGATTTCTTCACTAATTTGTCCTGCAACCTTTGTGAAAAATTAATTTACAAATGCAAGGATGTATTTCTAGACTCTCTATTCTTACTCCATTGATCTCTGTCTTTAGGTCAGTACCATACTGTCTTGATAGCTAGCTGTCGTTTTGTATTTTTTGAAATTGGGAACTTGGGACTGTAACTTTGTTCAAGATAATTTTGGGCATTCTGGGTTCCTTACATTTACATATAAATTTTTAAGAGTTGCTTGTCAATTTCTGCAAAAAGCAAGCTGGTATTTTCAGTAAGAATTGTGTTGTATCTATAGATGAGTTTGGGAAATACGGTCGTAATATCAAGTCTTTGGATCCATGAGCATAGGGATGTCTGTTTTTTTTTTGTTGTTGTTTTTTTTAAGGTCTGTCATTTCTTTCAACACTGGTTGTCAGTGTTCAAGTCTTGTGCTTCTTTTGTTATTGCATTTTTGGCGGGGGGAATATTTGTAATTGGAATAATTTTTTGTAACTTGAAATTGGCCTATTGGTGATATTTATTTATTTATTTATTTTTGAGACGGAGTCTCGCTCTTTCACCGGTATGACAGCCTGGAGTGCAGTGGCACGATCTCTGCTCACTGCAAGCTCCGCCTCTCGGGTTCACGCCATTCTCCTGCCTCAGCCTCCCCAGTAGCTGGGACCACAGGCGCCTGCCACCATGCCCGGCTAATGTTTTTGTATTTTTAGTAGAGACAGGGTTTCACCATGTTAGCCAGGATGGTCTCGATCTCCTGACCTCGTGATCCGCCCGCCTTGGCCTCCCAAAGTACTGGGATTACAGGCGTGAGCCACCGCGCCCGGCCTAGTGATATTTATTTTTAATTAAAATTTTTAGATTCAAGGTACATGTGCAGGTTTGTTATGTGGATTTAATGTGTGATGCTGAGGTTTGGGCTTCTACTGATCCTGTCATCCAGATGATGAGTATAGATGATGAGTATAGTACTTCACAGATAGTTTTTCAGCCCTCGCCCCTCTTTCCCTCCCACTTTTTGGAGTGCCCAGTGTTTATTTTTCCCATCTTAATGGCTATGTGTACTCAGTGTTTAGCTCCTACTTACAAGTGAGAACAGACAGTATTTGGTTTTCTGGGTTAACTCACTTAGGATAATAGTCTCTGGCTGCATCCATTTTGCTGGAAAGGACATGATTTCATTCTTTTGCATGGCTGTGTAGTATCACATGGTGTATATATACCACATTTATTTTTGAGATAGGGTCTCACTCTGTCGCCCAGGCTGGAGTGCAGTGGTGCGATTTTGGCTCAGTGCAACCTCCACCTCCCGAGCTCAAGCCATCCTCCCACTTCAGCCTCCTTGTGAGTTCAGGCCATCCTCCCACCTCAGCCTCCTTGTAGCTGGAACTACAGATGCCCACCACGCCCAACTAATTTTTGTATTTTTCGTACAGACAAGGTCTCACCATGTTGCCCAGGCTGGTCTCGAATTCCTGGGCTCAAGTGATTCACCCACCTTGGCCTCCGAAAGTGCTGAGATTACAGGTGTGAGCCACCACGCCCGGCCACAATTTCTTTTTCTTGGGATATATACCCAGTAATGGGATCGCTGGGTTGAATGGTCATTCTGTTTTTAGTTTCTTGAGAAATCTCCAAACAGCTTTCCACGGGGGCTGAACTAGTTTACATTCTTGCCAGCAGTGTATAAGTGTTCCCCCCAGCCCCACCACCTTTTTTTTTTTGAGGCAGGATCTCAGTCTGTTGCCCAGGCTGGAATGCAGTGGCATGATTATAGCTCATTGCAGCCATGGCTTTCCAGGCTCTAGTGACCCTCCCACCTGAGCCTTCCAAGTTAGCTGGGACTGTAGGCACACACCACTATGACAGGCTCATTTTTAAATTTTTCGTAGAGATGAGGTCTTACTATGTTGCCCTGGCTAGTCTTGAATTCCTGGGCTCCAGTGATCCTCCCACCTCAGCTTCCCAAAGTGCTGGGATTACAAGCGTGAGCCACCATGCCCAGCAATAATAGTCACTCTGACTGGTGTGAGATGACATCTCATTGTGGTTTTGATTTGCATCTCTCTACTAGTGATGTTGAGCATTTTTTCCTATGTTTGTTGACTACTTGATTGTTGTCTTTTGAGAAGTGTCTTTTCATACCCTTTGCCCACTTTTCAACAGTGATTTTGTGTGTGTGTGTGTGTGGATTTAAGTTCCTTATAGATTCTGGATATTAGTCCTTTGTTGAGTGCATAGTTTGCAATTATTTTCTCCAATTCTGTAGGTTGTCAGTTTACTCTGTTGATAGATTTATTCTGCTGTGCAGATACTCTTTCGTTTAACTAGGTCCCAATTGTCAAGTTATTTGTTGCATTTGCTTTTGAGGCTTAGTCATAAATTCTTTGCTTAGGGCAGTGTTGAGAAGAGTATTTCCTAGGTTTTCTTCTAGGATATTTACAGTTTGAGGCCTTACATTTAAGTCTTTAATTTGCCTTGAGTTAGGAATTCTTTTTTCAATTTCATTTTCAGATTGTTCTTTGCTAGCGTGTAGAAATAGTTTTTTACGTATTGATCTTGTAGTTTGCAATCTTGCTGAACTCATTAGTTAGTTTTAATAGTTTTTATGGGTTCCTTAAGATTTTCTATATACAAGATCATGCATTTGCAAATGAAAATGTTTTTACTTCTTTCCAGTCTGGATGCCCTTTATTTCTTGCCTAATTGCCCTGGTTAGAATCTCCAATACAACGTTGAAGTACCAAGAGCAGACATCCTTGTCTTACTGATCGTAGGGGAAAGCATCCAGTCCTTCACAGTGAAGTGTGACATAGGTGTGGGTCTCATAGGCGAGTGCCCTTTACATGTTGAGGAAGCCTAGTTACAGCTGTAATATTTAGGTTGTCAGTATACTCTGGTGACCTTTCATGGTGTTTGTAAACTTATATGCAAATCAGAAATGATAGTTTGCTGGGTTACTAGGACCAGCAGGTCATTGAATTGGGTAAGATATAATTCTAAGGCATTTGCAACTATTATATGGAACATTTTGGAAAAGCATACCGTGACTGTATAACCTGGGCCAGATAAATAGGTATTTATTTTATTAAGACTATACATGTTGAGCCTTTTAAACTTCCACCTCTTTTAGAATTAGTAATCAAATTGACTGTGCAATCTAGCATTTAGCCTGATAATTCAGTTTTGTGAAAACTATAGAGTGAACTTTAATTCTGAATTTTTTCTTGTCAGTCGAAGTACTATTTGCGTAGCCTGAAAGATTAAATGGCATAAATTGTGCTTTTAGACATGGTGACTTTTGTATTTTCATTTACATTATGAAATTGGATATGAAGGGGTTTTTCAGATGTGTTGGAAAACTGGAGAGTGTTGTAAACTAATTCGAAGCTGAAAATAAAAAAGTACTGACTTAACGATTTTGATATTTGCAGAAAGAAACAGACCTTTTTGTAGTCATTGTTTGGAATGTAAGGGTCATCTCCTGACTTTAAAATTCTTTGTCAGCTTTTGGAAGATATCTGGTAGGATGGTTCTGGCTGAACTTTTCAAAGACTAAGCTGGAATAGGTGGTTTTTTGAGGGAGATATGGAGAGAGAGTTTAAGGAAACTAATTTTTTTTTTTTTTTTTGAGATGGAATCTCACTCTGTCGCCCAGGCAGGAGTGCAAGGGCGTGATCTCAGCTCACTGCAACCTCCGCCTCCTGGGTTCAAGCGATTCTCCTGCCTCAGCCTCCCTAGTAGCAGGGATTACAAGTGCCCGCCACCACACCCGGCTAATTTTTATATTTTTAGTAGAGACAGGGTTTCACCATGTTGGCCAGGCTGGTCTCGAACTCCTGGCCTCAAGTGATCCGCCCGCCTCAGCCTCCCAAAGTGCTGGAATTACAGGTGTGAGCCACCATGCCCAGCCAGGAAACTAAATTTTATATGTTGCTATACCAGCTAATCATTCCAAAGAGAAACTGGGTAAGCATACATAGCAAATGCTAATGTGAGTCTTAAGTATCTAGAACACAACAGCCAAATGAAATTGATATGGCAAATAAAAACATGGAGAAAATAACCCACACATAGGCTGTGCTCAGTGGCTCATGCCAGTAATCTCAGCACTTTTGGGGGAGGCCAAGGCATGCAGATCACTTGAGTCCAGGAGTTTGAGACCAGCCTGGGCAACATAGTAAAACCCCATCCCTACAAAAAATAGAAAAATTAGCTAGGCGTGGTGGTGCGCACCTGTAGTCCCAACGACTTGAAAAGCTGAGGTGGGAGGATCACCTGAGCCCAGGAGGTTGAGGCTGTGGCAGTGAGCTGAAATTAAGCCACTGCACTCCAGCATGGGCAACAGAGTGAGACCCTGACTCAAAAAAAAAAAAAAAGAGAAAGTGACCCACATGTTCACCTCTTAAGAAGCCACAGTAATTCTACATTATCTTAAGGCCAAGAAAATATTTCTCCGGATGGATGGAAACCAAAAGTAGTGAAGTTGTACATAATCTTATGAGAAATGAACATCATTGTTTTTAAGCTTTCTGTATTATCTGCTGACATTATGAAAGTGAATCAAGCTATAATAGCCTAAGTCATTTCTGTTTTCTTTTTTTCTTTTTCCTTTTCTTTTTTTAAAGTAGAGACGGGATTTTACCATGTTGGCCAGGCTGGTCTCGAACTCCTGACCTCAAGTGATCTGCCTCCCTTGGCCTCCCAAAGTGCTGGGATTACAGGCATGAACCACCGTGCCCGGCCATGGTTTTGTGGGATTTTTTTTGAGACAAGGTCTCCCTGTATTACCCAGGCTAGTCTCAAACTCCTGGGCTCAAGGGATCCTCTTCCCTTGGCCTCCCAAAGTGCTGGGATTACAGGCATGAGCCACCATTCCCAGCTAGAAGTCTTAGTTTTAGAATTTTGGGGCTTCTAGTATATGCCGCAGGGGTTATTTATTGACTTCTCAAGAACACTGTTTTCAGGGTTGTTTAAAACAAACTTTATGTATCTTGGTAACCCAGGGTTGATGAATAGCACCAGGAAATAAATATCCTCAGATGACTTCTGTCTTGTAGTATATACTCTGGAGCGAATCATCTTTTAAGATTATGTAAGTAGTGGAAGCAACACAATCTTAACATAAAATTGCATTTGCTTTAGCACTTGTACAGAAATTGATAATTTTATTTCCTAAAATGAAGACTTAATAGCCAACAGGGTGCCAGCAATTTCAAGATTTACTCAGGAATAAAAAGAATAATTCTTAAACTTGACAGCAATTTAAAGGAAGAAAACTTTCAATTTAAAGGAAGGAAACTTTTACTTCAGACAGTTAACATGCAGTACTGAGATTTAGTAGCAGGTATAAACTGCTTTTGAAGCAGTTGAGTAAAAGGCAGAGTTGTGAAATAGATGACTGGATTCATATAAGAACCTGGATTATGATCCTAGTTCTGCATGACATTGGACTATGTACATTAACCTCTGCAGAATTAGGTAATTGGAGTACTGTTTTAAGGAGCTTTCTTGCTCTAAAAAGTGTGATTTAGATAGTATGGCCATGAGTCCATGTGGACTTTTTTTTTGCTTTTAGAAAGCTGTTGGGGTTGGAATTGACTGGCTTTAAACATTTAGCAAACATTAAATGCTCTTTAACACAAAACAGAGTAGTCAGTCTGCTGTAGAGCAGAGGAGTTGGCATACTGTGTTTGTGGGTTGGTTGGTTGGTTCGTTTGTTTATAGACATGAGGTCTCACTGTGTCACTCAGGCTGGTCTTGAACTCCTGGCCTCAAGTGATCCTCCTGCCTTAGCCTGTAATCCCAGGTCTTTGGGAGGCGGAGGCGGGTGGATCACAAGATCAGGAGTTCAAGACCAGCCTGGCCAAGATGGTGAAACCCCCGTCTCTACTAAAAATACAAAAATTAGCCGGGTGCAGTGGCAGGCACCCGTAATCCCAGCTACTCGGTAGGCCGAGGCAGGAGAATTACTTGAACCCAGGGGGCAGAGGTTGCAGTGAGCCAAGATCGCGCCACTGCACTCCAGCCTGGGGGACAGAGCGAGACTCCATCTCAAAAAAAAAAAACAAAAAAACAAAAAAAAAAAACGCTGGGATTATAAGTGTGAGCTATAGCGTCCAGCTAATATTTTGGGTTTTGTGGGCCACAACAATCTCTGTACCAAAGTCTTTTGTAAAATATGAAAAGAGAATTGTTTAAAAAAAAAAAAAGGTGTTGGCTGGGTGCAGTGGCTTATCCCTGCAATCCTAGCATTTTGGGAGGCCATGGCAGGAGGATCACTTGAGCCCAGGAGTTTGAGACCAGCCTGGGCAACATATTGAGACCTTGTCTTTACAAAAAAAGTTTTAAAAACTTGCATAGTGAGGCTGGGCGCCATGGCTCACGCCAGCACTTTGGGAGGCTGAGACGAGGTTCACTTGAGCTCAGGAGTTTGAGACCAGCCTGGGCAACATGGAAAGACCCCGTCTCTAAAAAAATAAAAAATGAAAATTTGCTGGGCATGTTGGCGTGCTCCTGTAGTCCCTGCTTCTCGGGAGGCTGAGGTGGGAGGATCAGTTGAGCCTGGGAGGTCAAGGCTGCAGTGAGCTCAGATCGTGCCAGTACGCTCCAGCCTGGGTGACAGAGTGAGACAGAGTAAAACTCTGTCTCCCAAAAAAAGTTCGGGGGGTGGGGAGCCTTAAGATTTTGCACACTGCTTAGATCAATGTTTCTCTAACTTCATGTGTGCAGGAATTACCTGGGGATGTTGTTAAAATGTATGTTTTGATTGGTTCAGTCTGAAATGGGGCCTGATTATTCTGCATTTCTAATAAGCTCCCAGGTCAATAATTTGAGTAGCAAGGCTCTAGAGCAGATCTTAATCATTTCTAGATCACAGTCCCTTTGAGAATTAATGAAATTTATGGACTTTCTTCCCCAAAAACATATATTGAAAATCTTGTGTGCAACTTCAGGAGGTTCATTTGTCCTCCTCCTCAGAAAGTCCACCTCAGGATTCTAGCTATTTAGTTTTAAAAACTGAAGTACAGGCCAGGCATGGTGGCTCATGCCTGTAATCCCAGCAATTTAGGAGGCCAAGGCAGGCGGATCATTTGAGCCCAGGAGTTCGAGACCAGCCTGGCCAACACTGTGAAATCCCATCTTCACTAAAAATACAAAAATTACCCGGGTGTGGTGGTGGATGCCTGTAATCCTAGCTACTTGGGTGGCTGAGGCACGAGAATCGCCTAAACCCAGGAGACGGAAGCTGCAATGAGCCTAGATTGCACAACTGCATTCCAGCCTGAGGGACAGAGCGAGACTCTGTTGCAAAAAAAAAAAAAAACAGAAAACAAAAAAGAAAAATTGCATTAGTTGTTCTGTAAATCCTGGAAGCTATACCTCTGTTTCCAAAGCCAAGGTATAAATTATTACTCTAGAAAACGGATAAGCAGAAGAGCAAAATAGTCTAAAACAAAAATCAGCATAGATGAATTAGAAGCAGAGAGTTTTTGAGTTTGAGAGCCCCTGAGCACTGTCAGAATAGCTAAGACATTAAGAACTGTGAGAAATGAGAGTTCTCCTCAACCATCAGACCATGATAGGCCAGTTGATCTTGAAGCCTGACCTGATTTCATGGGGCTGGCATTTCCTTCCTGATTTCCTGTAATCACCTCCTCTCTACTCCCCATGATTCAGTGGTAGTCACAGTACCAGGAAGTGCCAACCTTTTCATTCTTGCTACTGAGATGAAGATTTTGGAAAAAGGAGAAGAAACCATGTGGTTTGGGAACCACCTTTCCTTTCCTTTTTTTTTTTGATACGGAGTCGCTCTGTCGCCCAGGCTGGAGTGCAGTGGAATGATCTCGGCTCACTGCAAGCTCCGCCTCCTGGGTTCACGCCATTCTCCTTCCTCAGCCTCCCCGTTAGCTGTGACTACAGGCACCCACCACAATGTCTGGCTAATTTTTTGTATATTTTAGTAGAGATGGGGTTTCACCATGTTAGCCAGGCTGGTCTCAAACTCCTGACCTCAAGTGCTTCATCTGCCTTGGCCTCCCAAAGTGCTGGGATTACAGGTGTGAGCCACCGCTGCTGGCCATGGGAACCACCTTTCCTAAGCATTAACACCAAACCACCTAGATGGGCAGATTTAACTGTGACCAACTTTATATTAAAAGATAATGGAACTTTTTTTTTTTTTTTTTGAGACAAAGTCTCGGCTCTGTCACCCAGGCTGGAGAGCAGTGGTGCAATCTTGGACCACTGGAACCTCCGCCTCCTGGGTTCAAGCGATTCTTCTGCCTCAGCTTTCCCATTAGCTGGAATTACAGGTGTGCACCACCCTACCTGACTATTTTGTATTTTTTTTTAGTAGAGACGGGGTTTCACCATGTTGGCCAGGCTGGTCTTGAACTCCTGACCTCAAGAGATCCACCCACCGTCAGCCTCCCAAAGTGTTGGGATTACAGGCATGAGCCACTGTGCCCGGCCGATAATGGAACTTTTGAAAACCAAGGGCTTGGTGGCCGGGTGCACTGGCTCGTGCATGTAATCCCACACTTTGGAGGCCGAGGCGGGCAGATCACTTGAGGTCAGGAGTTCGAGACTAGCCTGACCAACATGGAGAAATGCTGTCTCTACTAAAAATTCAAAATTAGCTGGGCATGGTAGCGCTTGCCTGTAATCCCAACTACTTGGGAGGCTGAGGCAAGAGAATCACTTGAACCCAGGAGGCAGAGTTTGTGCTGAGCTGATATCGTGCCATTGCACTCCAGCCTGGGCAGCAAGAGTGAAACTCTGTCTCAAAAAAAGAAAAAAAAAAAAAAAAAAAGTAAAACAAAGGTCTTGGCATTATCAGTGCCAGAAAAATACAAGATTGAGAGAATGGGGAAACAGGAGGGACATAAACTTGGTGGGAGTATACATTTGTATGCAAAAGTAAAAGATACAGACGAAGATGTTAACCCTGTACACCGTAAAAGGAAATGTTAGAAATAACTAGATAGCCATAAAAATAGAGGATGATTCATTTAGTTCATGGTATGGTTGTGAAATACTGTGGCCTTGAATCAAGTACCTTTTAGTGTCGTTTTCCTCATCTATAAACAGGGAGGGAGTAAAGATAATAGATCCCTCCTTAGAGTTGTGAAGATTGAATTAGTAACCTGTGAAGCTGTTCCAGCAGTACCTGGTCTAGAAATAATAGTCTCAAAATTTCATTGCTTATTATTACTATACAGCCACTTTTTAAAATGAGACAGGTATGTATAAATATAAAAGGTCTAATATTGTTTTAGTGATGTTTTAGTGAATGTTGTACATAAAGAGATGTCCAGAAAATCCAGAAGATACACTTTTTTTTTTTTTTTTTTTTGGAAATGGAGTCTCGCTCTGTCGCCCAGGCTGGAGTGCAGTGGCGTGATCTCAGCTCACTGCAAGCTCCGCCTCCTGGGTTCATGCCATTCTCCTGCCTCAGCCTCCCAAGTAGCTGGGACCACAGGCACCTGCCACCATGCCCGGCTAATTTTTTGTATTTTTAGTAGAGACGGGGTTTCACCATGTTAGCCAGGATGATCTCGTTCTCCTGACCTTGTGATCCGCCTGCCTCAGCCTTCCAGAGTGCTGGGATTACAGGCGTGAGCCACCGCGCCCGGCAATATACTGTTAACTGTATATATATCTGTTGAAAGAGGGGAAGAAGAATGGTGTTTGACCTTTTAAACGTGCATTTTTCTTTTGTGATAAAAATCTCTGTTGGTAGGTAGGCTGGAGTACTCTAACATTGCTTAGTGCATGGTTGCCTTTGCAACATCTAATGAATTGGTTACCTTTCTACCCCCATAACTCTAGTAACTGGAAACTTGCTTGCTTAATGATCAATGTCATTTTTTTAGTCAGTTCATTATAAAATATTCCTTATGAGCTAAAATATATTTTGTCTGTTGTGTATGTTAGCTTTTTAATTTGGAGCCACATAGAAATCTGATTTATCACCAGTTTAGATCTGAAGGGGAGCTTATGAAACCTTATTTTAGGGGATGAGAAGACTAAAACTCAGAGTTTGTAACTTATCCAGGAGCATGTGGCAGTTTGTGGCAGTACTAGGACTGCCAAATGTTAGCAGTATAGCGCATCCTAAAATTTTTATTTTTGGCCGGGTGCGGTGGCTCACGCCTGTAATCCCAGCACTTTGGGAGGCCTAGGTGGGTGGATCACTTGAGGTTGGGAGTTCGAGACCAGCCTGGCCAACGTGGTGAAACCCCATCTCTACTAAAAATACAAAACTTAGCCGGCCGCATCGGCACACGCCTGTAGTCCCAGGTATTTGGGAGGGAGGCAGGAGAATTGCTTCAACCCAGGAGGCGGGGGTTGCAGTGAGCTGAGATCACGCCACTGCGCTCCAGCCTGGGTGACAGAGCAAGACTCCATCTAAAACAAACAAAATTAGCTTGGTGTGGTGGTGGGCACCTGTAATCCCAGCTACTCGGGAGGCTGAGGCAGGAAATTTTGGTTTTAGTCTAAACGTAGAATTTAAGCAACTACCATTATTGAACCTCATTTAGCTTAACCAAAGCTGTTATCTCTTTGGACCCTGATTTTTTATTGTTTCTAGCTTCGTGATGTTCTTCAACTTGGTGATTAGAAGTCTTTTGCTACATGTATACTAAAGGAAATATGTGTGCCAAATGCTTTATTCATTGACAGATATTTTATTTGACACCCACTGTGTGCCAGGTATAGTGGTAGGGCTAGGAAATCAGTGATGTCTGAGTGACTCTGCCTTTATGGAGCTTTTGGTTTTAGTGGGGAAGATTCATGAAGACCATGCGAGTGTAAGGAAAGGACAGGATGCTCTGTGGGCACACAGTGAGGGATGCCAGCCTAATCTGGGAGTTAGAGGAAAGCCTTACTATTTATGGGAGAAGAAAGGGTATGTGAAGGCCCAGAAACAAGTTAGAGGAACTGAAGAGCATAGTGTGTGATGCTCAGAGGGAGGTGAGAGGGTGACAGGCAAACAGCACTTGGGTCATGGAGGCTGTTATAAGCCCGGGTTGGGATGCCAAAGAAGCTGTTGAAAGATTTTAAAACAGGAGGAGATCACATTTGCCATTTTAAAGACAGTACTGTCTAAGAAACAGATTGGGAGCAAACCACAGTAGTATAATAGGGTATTGTGTAATGTTCCTTCCCTGTTCACCGTGAGGCCTGGAAGTAGTTTAAAGTAGTCAAGTAGAGCTTCTCAAATGAAGAATTTCATTCGGTCTCTGCTAAACTACAAAATTTATGACTCAAATTGGAAACACGGTGAAAATTTTGAGTCACAGTTAAATGTTTAAGTAGTTTAAGATAAATCTGTTACGCCTTGCGTTTCCTAGGAGCCATTTAGATTCAAAAACAACAGTGGCATTTAGAAGGTAATTTCTGGTCTTACATAGTGTTTTTCTTATAAAAGATTTTAATAACTGGTATTTGCCACAATAAATTAGGTTTTTAAAATGCATAATACAATCGATTAATAAAAAGGATTTTTTAAAAAAATAATGCTGATTTTTGGTTTGTTTGGGTTTTTTCGAGATGGAGTCTCACTGTGTCACCCAGGCTGGAGTGCAGTGGCGCAATCTCAGCTCACTGCAACCTCAGCCTCCAAGTAGCTACAATTATAGGCGCCCGCCACCATGCCGGGCTAATTTTTATATTTTTAGTAGAGACGGAGTTTCACCATGTTGGCCAGGCTGGTCTCAAACTCCTGACCTCAAATGCTTCATCCGCCTTGGCCTCCCAAAGTGCTGGGATTACAGACGTGAGCCACCATGCCCGGCTTGAATAATGGTAGTTTTAACCATCAGTATTTATATTTGACATAAGTGGTACAAGTAATGTTTCAGTATCATGGCTTATAAACGTTTGCATGGAGTTCTAAAATGTGGCAAACTGATAATTTAATGAACTCTTACTTGAACTCTTGTGCAAGTATACTGTGAGGATTTTGTTCTGATTGGAAATCTTTATTGTAATAGCAAATTAAAGAGCTGTGGATTTTCAAGAGCTGAATTTGAAAGGTGTCAGATGTTAAATGGAAGGTAATTCAGAGTTTATTCTTTTATTGTACCTGCCTCCACCCAAAGAGTCAGAGAAAAACATTTGGAAGAAAAAATTGCAGAGCATCCCTTTGGCAAGAGTAAGAATTTTCCACTACCACTTGCCCTAAGGGCATTGACATGCCTCACCAGGGAAATGTTACAGGATGTGATCATCGGAACAGCCTAGCCTGCTCTTCATGCACAAAATCCTGTGTCTGAAATTCACAGAAGCCTCTCCAGACAAAGGGAAATTGTTGTGTCTTCACTTGAAAAGTATCCGGTGGACCTTTACTTTCATGAACCTGTTTTCCTAATAGAGTCAACCCTAAATTGACTCTGATATCAACAAAAGGAATGTAACAGTCACACAGCAAGTTAAACAAAAGTTTTCATTAATTGAGCTTCCTTAGAGAAGGCTACTTTTACTTCCTAGCCTGAGTTCCTGTGCATAAAATGAAGAGGACATTGGTTGGTCAGGATGATGTGATGGTCCCTCTAGCTAAGAAAATACTAGAATATGGCGGGTTCGTTGGTTTGTTTTTGAGATGGAGTCTCGCCCTTTCACCCAGGCTGGAGTGGCGCAACTTCGGCTCACTGCAACCTCCACCTCCAGGGCTCAAGCGATAGTCTTGCTTTAGCCTCCCAAGTAGCTGGGATTGCAGGCATCCACCACCACACCCGGCTAATTTTTGTATTTTTAGTAGAGACGGGGTTTCACCATCTTGGCCAGGCTGGTCTTGAACTCCTGACCTCAGGTGATCTGCCTGTCTCGGCTTCCCAAAGTTCTGGGATTACAGGCGTAAGCCACCGTGCCCAGTCTATGGCAGGTTTTTTGGATTTATGTCTGTTCAGCAGTTACAATGCAGAAATAAAATAGTGCTTATAGATTGACGACCGCTATCTCATATTGGACAGAAGTCTTCTACTCCATAGGATCATGACATTGACGTAAATCAAATCCTCAGACACCAAAGGAACATTTGGAAATAAATTTTCCGTTTAGGGTCATAATATTCATCATTGAACTTGTCCTCTTTTTGAAATGTTCGAGGGCATGTAGGATCAGGTTAATCATGACAGGCAGAAATAGTGCAGTATAGGGCATGTTAGCTGTTAAAGACCACTAAAGTTTAGAATATAGTTACTTTGTTGTCATAAATCATCTGTTAGATGTACTCTCTTCAATGTAGTTAGAGCAGAATTATATTAAAATGAAAGGTTCTCGTTGATTCAGTCTGAATATTGCTGTTCATTGCATAAGCTTATTTCCAGCAGGAATTTCACCTTAGCTTGTGTGTCCCTGCAGTCAAATGCAAGGGTGATCTTTGCCTCTTGAGATTATATATTGACAAACTGTGCCACCTTGTGACCACATTGCTTACTTAGGCTATAGCATTGTTTTTATGCACTCAAATTAAAAAAGTAAACCATATTCTCCCTGAACTTAAGCTCCGAAGTAGAGAAAAATCAGAACTAATTTGAAGGTTTAAGAAGTTCAGTGTTGGCCGGGTGCAGTGGCTCACGCCTGTAATCTCAGCATTTTGGGAGGCAAGGCAGGTGGATTGCCTGAGGTCAGGAGTTTGAGATCAGTCTGGCTAACATAGTGAAACCCTATCTCTACTAAAAATACAAAAATTAGGCTGGTTGTGGTGGCGCACGCCTGTAGTCCCGGTTGCTCGGGAGGCTGAGGCAGGGTAATCGCTTGAACCCGGGAGGTGGAGGTTGCAGTGAGCTGAGATCATGCCACTGCACTCCAGTCTGGGTGATAGAGCAAGACTCTGTCTCTGAAAAGAAAATAAAAAATAAGAAATTCAGTGTTTACTTCTTGGACAGGAGTGCTATTTTGCCATTTTGTATATGACTGGTAACATGCAATTCAGTATAGAGAGTAAGTCTGAAAAATGATTTGATTTTAAAGTGCCATCTGCAAGTATGGGAGAATTTGCTTATGTAATTTGTAGCTGCCCTTGCGTAAGACTTACAAAACCACCTTAATTATCTTTCAGAAAATTACGGACAGCTGTTTTGTTGTTATTGTTGTTGTTTTGAGACAAAGTCTCGCTGTGTCTCCAAAGCTGGAATGTAGTGGTATGAACTCGGCTCACTGCAACCGTCTGAGTAGCTGAGACTACAGGCACATTACCATTCCTCCCGGCTAATTTTTTATATTTTTAGTAGAGACAGGTTTTCGCCATGTTGGCCAGACTGGTCTCGAACTCCTGGCTTCGAGTGATCCTCCCGCCTCAGCCTCCCAAAGTGTTGGGATTAACGGACAGCTGTTTTAATGTCCAGCTGCTTTGTGTGATTGTGCCACCCATTCAGCAGTATTTGAATACCAGCAGAGGGCTGGGCACTATTCTCAAAGTGCATGGCTTTGTCTGTTACTTGGGCTATGTTGTGGAATTTCACTTTGTACACACATCAAGGAAAGGGGCTGAGATTTGGGCCTTTTAAGAGCTATTAAAGGAACTTGTTGGCCTAGGAAAGAAGACTCAGTTGACTTAAAGATCTTCAGGTTATGCAAGAGGTTTATTATTCATTTAATTGATATTTCTTTTTTTTTTATGAGACGGAGTCTCGCTCTGTCGCCCAGGCTGGAGTGCAGTGGCGCGATCTCAGCTCACTGCAAGCTCTGCCTCCCGGGTTCACGCCATTCTCCTGCCTCAGCCTCCCATTAATTGATATTTCAAAAAGTATCAAAGGATATATGCCCCAGCTGTGCAGTGTTACTAGTTTGCTACACCTTCCCAGAGGTGTTTCTTTATACTATTGGAAGTTGTCATTTTAGTATGAATTAATTACATGTTATACGAGCATATCAAAGGATTTGAAACAGCGAAAGAGCTAAGATTAACTTGGAAATAAACATTTTATTTTATTTTACTTTTTGAGATGGAGACTATCTTTGTTTCCCAAGTGGTGTGCACCTGTAGTCCTTCTGCTTGGGAAGCTGAAGTGGGAGGTCAAGGGTGCAGTGAGCTGTGATTGCCTCACTGATCTCTACATCCTGGGTGACAGAGCAAGGCCCTGTCTCAAAAAAAAAAAGTGGTGTTACTGTGTAGTTTTATTTTGCATTTGCCATGTGTTTCGTTAATTGAATATCTTTTTAAAGGGGGCCATTTGCTTCCTGTTCACAATAATTTAGCTTTTTTGATGGAATGAATCATGGCATATACAACTTTATTCTCTTTGCTGTGCGTTGTGTATATGTAGTAAGACTTTTACTTACTGCTAACTAGGAAAGTATTCTTTAAAGTGAAAGCTTGAAGGCCTGTCTGAAGATACAGAGCAAAATTTCTTAGAATAATGTAGTTAGGTTTCCTTAAGCCTCATTCTCTTCCTTCCTAATTCAAATCTTGAATCCATCTAAAGTGTTTTATGACTCCAAGATAGGTTGATCACTTTGCTTGCTTTAACTGAATTTTATGTATTTGTGTTATATGCAGATCATTTATTTTCTTTAAAAATTGATTTGGAGACAAATTCATCTTTAGATAACATAGTTTTAAAAGTTGCTCATTTCAGCTGCCTTTTTTTTCTCCTAATTAGTTGGTGACAAAGTTCCTGCTGATATAAGGTTAACTTCCATCAAATCTACCACACTAAGAGTTGACCAGTCAATTCTCACAGGTAAATATGATATATTAGGTCATTGAATTTCTGAAGACCTTCGCATATCCCATGCCAATAGAGTTGGCTCTTGCCTCACTGTCCCTTTATGGTATCCCATCTTAATCCTCTCTAAGATACTTATTTCTTAGTGCTTTAGTCTCGCTCCATTGCCCAGGCTGGAGTGCAGTGGCGTGATTGCGGCTCACTGCAGCCTCCGCCTCTCAGGTTCAGGCAGTTCTCCTGTCTCAGCCTCCCAAGTAGCTGGGACTACAGGCTCCTGCCACCATGCCCAGCTAATTTTTGTATTTTTATTAGAGATGGGGTTTTACCTTGTTGGTCAGGCTGGTCTTGAACTCCTGACCTCAGGTAATCCACCTGCCTCGGCCTCCCAAAGTGCTGGGATTACAGGCGTGAACCACTGCACCTGGCTGCCGATATGGTTTTAAAGGCATGATTTAAAAACAAAACAAAATGGCTGGGCACGGTGGCTCATGCATGTAATTCCAACACTTTGGGAGACTGAGGCGGGCAGATGGCTTGAGCCCAGGAGTTAAAAGACGGGCCTGGGCAACATGGCAAAACCCCGTATCTACAAAAAATACAAAAATTAGCCAGGCCTGTAATCCCAGCTACTCAGGAGGCTGGGTGAAAAGATCACTTGTGCCTAGGTCAAGGCTACAGTGAGCCATGCTTGTGCCTCTGCACTCCAGCCTGGGGGACAGAGCAAGACTCTGTCTCCAAAAAAAAAAAAAAAAGTTGTAATTTGTTCGTTACCATAGGTAAATCTTAAGGTTGAATTGTTGTCTGTTTCGTGGAAAGCAAATTACTTATTCGATGTCCTTTTTCCAGGCAAGAAAAATAGACTCCAGTGCTGTAATTTTTTTCACTGGAGGAGTGCTAATGTTGTATCAATCTTTACAATATCCAAATACACAATTAACAGAAGTTAGCCCCCATAAGAGATGAAAATTGTACTACCTGGAATTTGCACAATTGTTTGAAACATTTTCCCGTTTTTGTGTGATAAAGCACAATCTAGGGTGGAGGGTTCATACTAACTGGAAGTAAGTTTGTCAGAAGAATTAACTTTAAATACAGTGCTAACTTGGATTAAATAGTAAATATAAAGTCTAAAGGCTCTCAAGATTTATCTGATTATCAATTTTGAAAAGCAGCTAATGTCATGGAGACAGTTATGTGAGTAACCTGGGCTCTATTTTTTTTGGTATTGTTTCTTTATAAATAGCTTACTTATTAAAATTCTCATTAGCAACAACAAGCTGGAGGCCAATTAAGCCATAAAATGTTGGGGAAATGGTTGGGTTATATGTGTGAAATTCTCATAGTGTGCCCTAAAGACATAGTTGCCATTTAAAAAAAATTTTTTTTTTTTGAGGCGGAGTCTCGCTCTGTTGCCCAGGCTATAGTGTAGTGCTGTGATCTCAGCTCACTGCAACCTCTGCCTCCTGGATTCAAGCTGTTCTCCTGCCTCAGCCACCTGAGTGTCTGGGATTATAGGCGTGCGCCACCATGCCCAGCTTATTTTTGTATTTTTAGTAGAGACGGGGTTTCACTGTGTTGGTCAGGCTGGTCTCGAACTCCTGATCTCATGATCCGCCTGCCTTGGCCTCCCAAAGTGCTGGGATTACAGGCATTTAAAAACTTTTTAGGCTGGTCACGGTGGCTCATGCCTGTAATTTCAGGACTTTGGGAGGCTGCGGCAGTAGGATCACTTGTGGCCAAGAGTTTGAGAGAGCAATTATAGTCTCTATAATGAAAATCTTTTTTTTTTTTTTTTTAAAGACAGAGTTGCACTCTGTGGCCCAGTGGCACGATGTCAGCTCAGTGCAACCTCTGCTTCCGGGGTTCAAGTAATTCTCATGCCTCAGCCTCCCTAGTAGCTGGAATTACAGGCACACACCACCACACCTGGATAATTGTATTTTTAGTAGAGATAGGGTTTTGCCATGTTGTCCAGGCTGGTCTTGACCTCCTGACCTGAAGTGATCGCCCACCTCAAACCCCTAAAGTGCTGGGATTACAGACATAAGTCATCACACCCAGCCTATAATAAAAAACTTTAAAAGTTTTTAAAAAAAATTTAAACTTCATAGAGGTTCTCGAATATTATCTTTCTTTCATTAAGAAATCATAATGTAGTTTTTGGCTAACTTGTGGAACCAATTTTTTTGGTCAAATATTGAGAGTGAAGTTTGCTACCTGTAACTTAAAGTAACATTTAGAGACATATTTTACTCAGATTGACCCTAATTATATATCTATGACATGATTTTTAAATTGAAATCAGCCGGGCATGGTGTCTCATGCCTGTAATCCCAGCACTTTGGGAGGCCGAGGTGGGGGGATCACCTCAGGTCAGGAGTTTGAGACCAGCCTTGGCCAACATAGCAAAACCTGTCTCTACTAAAAATACAAAAATTAGCTGGGCATGGTGGCACATGCCTATAATCCCAGCTACTTGGGAGGCTGAGGCTGGAAAATTGCCCGGGAGGCAGAGGTTTCAGTAAGCCAAGATTGTGCCACTGGACTCCAGCCTGGGCAACAAAGCAAGACTCCGTCTCAAAAAAAAAAAAAAAAAGTAGTTCTTTATTTACCATGCGATCTTTCCAGTACACTTGCTAATTGCTACTCCAGAGTATAGCCAGATGTGGTGGCCCACACCTGTAATTCCAGCACTTTGAGGAGGACAAGATGAGCAAATTGTTTGAGTCCACGAGTTGGAGACCACCCTGGGCAACATGGTAAAACCTCATCTCTACAAAAAAATTAACGCGGCGTGGTATTGGGTGCCTGTAATCCCAGCTATTCAGGAAGCCAAGTTGGGAAGATTGCTTGAGCCCAGGAAGTTGAGGCTGTAGTGAGTTGTGATGGTGCCATTGCACCAGCCCGGGTGATAGAGCAAGACCTCTGTCTCGAAAAAAAAAAAAGTATCAGTATATATGTTAAAGTATTTATTAAAGTATACAACAAATATATGTAAATAATACAGTCACAGTATCAGAGTATGAAATGATTACTGAAAAATAAATTAATTTGAATAGTTACTCCAGAAAATAATCAATGGGGATTCTACTTGAAAATTCACTTTTTTATTTTGGAATTGTGTTGATTTTTATCCTGACACCCTTTGTTCTGGTATTAATTTCCATTACTAAATTTTCCCAGCTTACCTCCTTTGAATGAATTGGGCCTTTTGCCAACCTTTTCTCACACTGACAGTATCCCAAGAGTGGTAATGGGTGGGCATGAATGAGAGGTTCTAGGTTTTTGGTGTGGGTCGCAGAGATCTGTTTTTTCTGTCTCACAACCCGCTTAGGTGAATCTGTCTCTGTCATCAAGCACACTGATCCCGTCCCTGACCCACGAGCTGTCAACCAAGATAAAAAGAACATGCTGTTTTCTGTGAGTACTTTATGAAATGTGTTTTTATTTACAGACATTTCCAAAGCCTAATCAAATGTTATGTTTTTCACTGCCAACCATCACTGGCTATCATTCTAAAGGATAATAACACTTTTCATGGTCAGTCTTAGGTGTCAGAATATGGCAGTAACATAACGTGTGACTTAGATGTCTTTTAATTGGCAAGTTTTGGGGGACCAAAAAATAATGACTAGCTCATACATCTTCAAACTCTTACCTGCAAACATAGTTGAAAAGTAGATTTGTTTGGAAAAGCTTTAGCCAATAAAGAGTATTTTCAAAATGATGTAGATGACAGCTGCTATTTGTATGTGGTTCACAATAAAAAGGTGCGTGTTTAGAGAGAAAGCAAACATGGCAAACCATTAATAATGGTGAGTCTAGGTGCAAAGTATATGAATGTTCATTTTACTATTTCACTTTTTCTATTGATGTGAAAAATTCTTTGAATAGTGAGGAAATGATTTTAAGTTGGGGACATTTGTGGGTTTGTATGAGAACCTGACTACTACCCATAGTAAGTAAATAGAGGTACCCTGAAAATAGTGAAGCCATGTCCTTCTCTTATAACACTAGGAATTAAAGTGGCATGGGAGAGACTGCTCACACTTGATTTCTTTGGTTTTTGGACCCTGTCACATGAGTAGGGGTTGTCAAGATAGCCCATGGGGCTAGTTGCCGTTCCTATTACAGTGAGAAAAGTAGGGGCCTTGAGTTGTTGGAGCCAGAAGTGGAGAATGCTTAGAGTTGAACTATATGAGTTTGAAAAATTGGGAACACAGAGGGGTTAAGAGCACTGCTTGAAGATGGTCTGCAAGCCGGGCTCAAATAGAAATCTAGGTGGGTCAGTACAGAGCTGCCTGGCATAAGTAAGTAGCACATGGAGCATTGCTTGTTGTCACAGTTGTATGGCTGGTTGCTTGAACAGTAGCCAGTGGAAGACCTAGTAGAATGTGTAGAGAATCTGGGTGCCCTAGTCAAAAACCAGCGTCGGTATTTAAGTTGGGATGTGGTATTCATCTTGTGACCAGTTCTCTACTTCTGTCCTAGGGTACAAACATTGCTGCTGGGAAAGCTATGGGAGTGGTGGTAGCAACTGGAGTTAACACCGAAATTGGCAAGATCCGGGATGAAATGGTGGCAACAGAACAGGAGAGAACACCCCTTCAGCAAAAACTAGATGAATTTGGGGAACAGCTTTCCAAAGTCATCTCCCTTATTTGCATTGCAGTCTGGATCATAAATATTGGGCACTTCAATGACCCGGTTCATGGAGGGTCCTGGATCAGAGGTGCTATTTACTACTTTAAAATTGCAGTGGCCCTGGCTGTAGCAGCCATTCCTGAAGGTCTGCCTGCAGTCATCACCACCTGCCTGGCTCTTGGAACTCGCAGAATGGCAAAGAAAAATGCCATTGTTCGAAGCCTCCCGTCTGTGGAAACCCTTGGTTGTACTTCTGTTATCTGCTCGGACAAGACTGGTACACTTACAACAAACCAGATGTCAGTCTGCAGGGTAAGAGGAGTAATTTAGAATATTCCGTGTCGTGGTTCTTTGTTCATCCTACCAATATGCCTTCATGCCATCAAAACTTTTGATTTGTAATTTCATACATTTCTGTGGGCTGTATGTATAGCCTGAGCTTAATTTCTAATATTTGAGAGGATCTTATCATTTAATTCCTAAAACTTTCACAAAATACAGGATATCTGTATGGCTGATATACTTGTATTAGATGTAAGAGAATTAGAGAAATTATATTTTCCTTTAATTTAAAAAAAAAAAGCCTGGGCGCAGTGGCTCACGCCTATAATCCCAGCACTTTGAGAGGCCGAGGCGGGTGGATCACCTGAGGTCAGAAGTTTGAGACCAACCTGACCAATATGGTGAAACCCTGTCTCTACCGAAAAGACAAAAATTAGCTGAGTGGTGGCGTGCACCTGTAGTCCCAGCTACTTAGAGGCTGAGACAGAAGAATTGCTTGAACCTGGGCAGCGGAGTTTGCAGTGAGCCAAGATCACACCACTGCTCTCAATTCTGGGCGACAAGCAAGACTCCATCTCAAAGAAAAGAAAAGAAAAAAGACAAGGTCTCATTCTGTTGCCCAGGCTAGTGTGCAGTGACACAGCTGTGGCTCACTTACAGCCTCAACCTCCCAGGCTCAAGTCCTCCCACCCCAGCCTCACAAGTAGCTGCAACCACAAGTGCATGCCACCATGCCCCACTAGTTTTTTATTTTTTTTTTGTAGAGGCAGGTTCTCACTATGTCACCAGGCTGGTCTTGAATTCCTGGGCTCAAGTGATCCTCCTGCCTTGGCCTCCCAAAGAGCTGGGATTACAAGCATGAACCACCACACTCAGCCTCCTTTCTAATTTTCCTGATCCTCTGTCTCTTGGTGTATGTTAACAGACAAGTTCTAGAGAAAGCTGCTAGTTAACCTCCCTACCTGAAGTCCTAATTGGTTTTTGTATCACATGTTGAATGAAGCATGCTTTTTCTCAAAAAGTAGATAGTCATCTCTCTGTATTCATTGGAGATTGGTTCCAGGACCTCCCTCAGATACCAAACTCTGCAGATGCTCAAGTCTCTGAAATGAAATGGTTCAGTACTGGCATATAACCTTGTTCATCCTCCAGTATACTTGAAAACATCTCCAGATTACTTACAATACCTAACGTAATATTATAAATGATATGTAAATAGTTAAACTGTGTTGTTTAGGGCTAGTTAACCTGTGTTGTTTAGGGCTAGTTAACCTGTGTTGTTTAGGGAATAATGACAAGAAAAAAATGTACATGTTCAGTACAGATGCAGTTATTTTTTCCATCTGCTGTTTAGTTGACCGTGGATGTGGAACCCACAGGTACAGAGGGCTGACTAAAATTGCTTTTAACTTGCTTTATTCTGTGTATTCGTCATATATATTTTTGTTTGTTTGTTCTTGTTTTGAGATGGAGTTTCGCTCTTGTTGCCCAGGCTGTAGTGCAATGGCCCGATCTCAGCTCACTACAACCTCCACCTTCTGGGTTCAAGCAATTCTCCTGCTTCAGCCTCCCAAGTAGCTGGGATTACAGGCATGCGCCCCCACGCCCGGCTAATTTTTTGTATTTTTAGTAGAGATAGGGTTTCTCCATGTTGGTCAGGCTGGTCTGGAACTCCCGACCTCAAGTGATCCACCCGCTTTTGGCCTCCCAAAGTGCTGGGATTATAGGCGTGAGCCCCCGCGCCCGGCCATCCTATATTTTTTGACCATCATTTGATAAAATAAATAATTTAAACCTGCTGTTAGAAAAGTAACAACTGAATAAATAATGCAATAATTATACAGCTGGATTATTTTGTATAATTCACTTTCCTTAGGTTTTGCTTAAACAACTTGGTACAAGTCTATTCCAAAAGGTACACATGACTCATACAGAGTAGACATATGTCACATATTTTATTCGGCTCATTAATTAGCAAGGGAATCTGTATTTGAGGAAGTGTTCAATATTAGAATATTAGAATAGGGATTGCTAGGTTAGATTACAAAACTAATGTCTTACAGGGAAACCTCATATAACATGAGCATTTATTTAATAACACAGTGTTACATTTTCCTAGAATGGGCTTGTTAAATAATGCTTCTGTATGATATTGAAAGGATGTAGTTATCTTGGCCTTTTCGTCAGGTTTTAGATAATTATTTTTAACATCGGAAATTGTTTTATAATCAGTTAAGCCCTGTGAATTTTTATCTTGCCAATTTTAAGTTCATGATGATTTTTTAGATACAGGTTCTCCCTCCCCCGCAAGCTCCTTGTGAAGTCCAAACCCACATTTAGAATTGACAGAACTGGGGTGTTCCAACTTTCAAAGTGGAAAGCTTCTAGGTTTGTCTTAGGTTTCTCCAGGATATTAAGGTGTTTGAGCTACTTAAGTTCTTATTTTTTGGAACCAAAAGGTTGGATGAATTGGCTAAAAGTCAGTTTTGTCATACTGGTTGTTTCAGGAAGAGAAAGGGAATTTTCTTATTTACTATTTTGTGTCTCACTTAGCCTGAAAGCTTTAATTCCTCAGAATAGTCTTTATGTCCGTGAAAGTAAGCCATGTGTAAAATTGTAATTTTTAAAATTTCAGTTTCCCAGTTCACTATAAATTTTTTTTTGTTCTTTTCTCCCTTGAATGGCTGGCTTGGCTTAAAATGTTTTCTTATAATAAAGAAAAAGCCTGCCTGTTCTGAGTGAAGCTCTACCTCACAACAGGAAGCTGGTGCTAATTAGTATTCTGCAGGAGGCTTCTTGCAGTGGTATTGCATAACTGCCCTTGACTTAGGAAGATTTTCATCCTGCATATCCTAAATGGTTGACTTGCTCACAGTCAAAAATGTCTAAGTACATTTAGATTTAGCTAATGTAGATTCAGATTCTGAATGTCTTTTAGAATATTTTGGGCTTTGGTATAGACTCAAAAGAATTTCACATTTTTGGCTGGGCACAGTGGTTCACACCTGTTATTTCAGCACTTTGGGAGGCCGAGGCGGGCGGATCACCTGAGGTCAGGAGTTCGAGACCAGCCTGACCAACATGGTGAAACCTCGTCTCTACTAATATTACAAAAATTAGCTGGGCATGTTGGCAGGCGCCTATAATTTCTTTGGGAGGCTGAGGCAGGAGAATCACTTGAACCCGGGAGGCGGAGGTTGCAGTGAGCCGAGTCGTGCCATTGCAGTCCACCCAGCCTAGGCGACAGAGTGAAACTCCACCTCAAAAAAAAAAAAAAAGTTATTTTAAAATAAAGATTAACTAATTTCCTTATTGAATGTGAGATGAATTGCTCTGAAAAGATGTGTTTTTAAAACACAACATAGCTTTGTTGTTGCTGTTATTACGGAGTTTTGCTCTGTCGCCCAGGCTAGAGTGCAGTGGCGCAATCTCAGCCCACTGCAACCTCTGCCTCCCGGGTTCAAGCACTTCTCTCCCTCAACCTCCCGAGTAGCTGGGATTACAGGTGCCCACCACCACGCCCGGCTAATTTGTTATATTTTTAGTAGAGACGGGTTTCACCATCTTTGCCAGGCTGATCTTGAGCTCCTGTCCTCATGATCTACTCACCTTGGCCTCTCAAAGTGCTGGGATTATAGGCGTGAGCCACCGTGCCCAGCTCAACGTGGCCTGTTTAACTTGAGTTTTACATTTTTTAAATTCCCCTTAGAGAATGATTTGATCAGATTATTAATTGCTCATATTTCAGAGAAAGCACGAGAAAATATGTTGTGACATCACTTTCTGTAATTTTTTCTTTTTAGAGGAGGTTTTACAAGTTTTCATTTGCAATGAAAACACAAGCCTAAATCTTACTTTTCCAAACTGGGCTTCTGAATTATAATTTGTGAATGCAAATCAAGCAGTGGAAAAATTATCTTTAAGAAAATAGCTTATGTCGCTTTAAAAAATAAAATTAATCCTTTCCTAAGCATGCTTCCATCTGTATTGTCTAGGGAACATCAATTCATTCAGCTCTGCGGGCTCCTTACTGTATACATATAGTTATGCAGCTTCATAGAACATGAGCTATTGCCACAATAAAAATAAGTGGGAAGGAGCAGAGAAGCAGTTTGTCTTATTTTACTCGGGAAATGTTTATGCAACTCTGAAATGTGAGTTTATTCTTCCCAAGCTTTTGTGCTTAGCTCTAAGGCAGGACTACCTAATACCACTCTCACAGCCAGCCATTTGAAATTTGGGATTCTGAGCAATCTAAAGAGTAACTTGTCTCTGGAACTGACCTTTTGCTGACCGGGAGTCCTCATAACTTGGGTTTTGTGTGGGTTGTTGTGTCTTTGGTGCCACTGCTGCTCATTCATTCAGCACCTCAGTGATGCTGTTTTTCATACTGTTCGATTGGTCGGGGGTGTGATGGGCGAAGCAGTCTAATATAATTAAGCTAGTTAGGGTAAGGGACAGTACTGCTGATGCTGAGTGAGCCTCAGTGAGTTTTATTAAAGTTGTTTTCGTAAATGAAAAAGGTTGTTTGCCTTTGTCCTAAGCTAACAAAGGTAGTTTATTTGTGTAGTATTTTTTAAAAATCCCTTTTAAATACTCTGATGCGCTCTCCCCCTACAGATGTTCATTCTGGACAGAGTGGAAGGTGATACTTGTTCCCTTAATGAGTTTACCATAACTGGATCAACTTATGCACCTATTGGAGAAGTGTGAGTAACCCTCCTCCTCATTTAAAGGATCTGGTGTGGCAGTTTAGTATTTGTATTGATTTGCAGCATGTCTACAAAGTTAAGACAGCTTTCTGAATGTGGCTCAAGTCAACACTTATTACTAAAGTAGTAAATGTTTTTAAAACAAAAACTTTGAAAGATGAACCAAAGGTTATAATCCAGTCATCTTTTTGCATCTTCTGGGCTCCAAACTTTCAAGAGGGATTTGTGTTTGTTATTCACTGTTGCCAGTGGTGGAAGAATTGAATTAAGAATTTCTGGTCTTTTTACTGATTGATTTCTGATATCAGAGATGCATTCTCTCTTTTGTTTTTGTCTAATATTGGCTCTGGCATCAAATTGTTTGGAATTTTTTACAGTATGTTGTCCCAGAAATTCTGTTTTCATTATTAAACAATTGCGGGGGGCAGGGGGCGGGAGGAATCAATAGTGGCGACCATACCCTGCTCTAAGAGTGTTTTCTCTTTGGGCAGGCATAAAGATGATAAACCAGTGAAATGTCACCAGTATGATGGTCTGGTAGAATTAGCAACAATTTGTGCTCTTTGTAATGACTCTGCTTTGGATTACAATGAGGTAAGTCTCTTCATAAATTAGAAGAAATGGCTGTTCCTAGTTCAAGGTGGGGTGGGTGGAATGAAAGTCTAGCCTGCCTTCCTCCCTTTTGAAAGTCAAGGGTGCCTGATTTTGTTTCCCCCTTCCATTCAGAACCTTATGGTGGGGCCAGCATGACCTCACCAAAGAAAGCTGAGAGCCTTTCACATATCCTCTGTGACTGAGCATTGCAGTTAGTTAACTTAAAGTTGTAGTATATGTGATGTTCTTATCTGTTGATAGCATACTTACTATAAATGAATAAAACCCAGGATAGAAAATGCTTTCCTGAAAGCAAAGGATATAGTTTCTGTCTCAAAGGTAAGCTAGTCCCTGTCAGAGACAGAATGTGAACTCTTCAGAATGATAAGCAGTGACATGGAATTACATTATTATGTGAAGGCACTCTTTGAATTAATAGTGTGATCAGTGGCTTCTTATGTTTGGGTGAAATAATAAATACTGTGTCTGATGTCATCTTATATTTAAGGGAAATGAAAAACCTACTTATTAGAATAAGATCACATGCACACCTGTACTTTGAGTATGTTTTTAATTATCTGGGTCACCTGTTTCAGAGGAGGATAAAAATGGCCTTACAATGTTGTAATAGAGGACAGATTGTGCTTTTGTGGAAAAAAAATATTAAAGATAAATTTATCTGTGTACTTCTCCCTTTTTTCTACTTTCTGTGCCTTTAACCAATACAGGCAAAGGGTGTGTATGAAAAAGTTGGAGAAGCTACAGAGACTGCTCTCACTTGCCTAGTAGAGAAGATGAATGTATTTGATACCGAATTGAAGGGTCTTTCTAAAATAGAACGTGCAAATGCCTGCAACTCAGTGAGTATTTGAACCTGGTTTATTGTTCATGCTGCTTATCTGTCGTACTATATATACTTAGTGTCTGCACTGTCCTACTCTCTTAGAAAACTAATTATACCTTATCTCCTCAAACTTACAGTATTTCCTTCCCCATATTCACTCTCAGGTAAGATGCTCTTCCTGTGTATTTGACCAAGAAAATAAAAGCAATCAATAGCTAATTTCCTTGAGCAACCCTCTGTGCCCACAGGGGCTGCCTTCTCCCATAGTGCTGTGAACAGTGTTCTTGCTCCTAGCAGAAGCCACCTCCTCCCAACATCTTTGCTGCATTATTGATTTCCATCTCTACTAGATGTTCTTCAGCATAGGGGGAAATAATAGTGTCTATCTTGAAACTTTCCTTTGACCTTATTTCCCCTGTCAGCTACCACACTTTCTTTTCCTGTTCAATTAAACCTTTTTTTTTTTTTTTTTTGAGACAGTTTCTCTCTGTCACCAGATTGGAGTGCCATGGCACGATCTTGGCTCACTGCAACCTCCACCTCCCGGGTTCAAGCAATTCTGCCTTAGCCTACCTAGTAGCTGGGATTACAGGCACACGCCACCACGCCCGGCTAATTTTTTGTATTTTTAGTAGAAAGGGGTTTCACCATGCTAGCCAGGCTGGTCTCGAACTCCTGACCTCAGGTGATCCGCCCACCTCGGCCTCCCAAAGTGCTGGGATTACAGGCATGAGCCACCGCGCCTGGGCATCAAACATTTCTTAACTCATTTGATGAGACTAGCATAACCAAATACCAAAGGTCAATGTGGTGATGGTGGTGGCAGTGGCAGTGGCAGAGGGCACCGACATTGTCCATGTATACACTGAACAAATAAGTGGCCTCTGAGCCTTTTTCTGCCCGTCAGAGTCTTTGAGACAGGGCTCATTCGACCAGCATCACTATGACAAGGGCCAGTAGCAAGGATGGGGAGTCTCCACAGTGAGTTGGACCTGAGTGAGGTTCCTCTCAAAGAGCTGCTGCTCCCTCCTGCCAAGACCACCATACTGGACCTGTCCTGCAGTACTGCCCTTAGATTTCTGTGGCCTCACAAGCCCGGGGAGCCTAGACCTCAGTAGAAACACTTTGCAACGGCTGCTGGTGAACAATGGCCATCCATTGAGTCTCTAGCACCTGGGTCTCCTCAAAAGACTGGTCCCCCTGCCTGTCACTTGGCTCAGCTTAAGAACTTGAAGTGGACCAGGCGCAGTGGCTCACACCTGTAATCCCAACACTTTGGGAAGCTGAGGCGGGAGAGTCACTTGAGGCCTAGAGTTTAGGTTGCAGCATCACTGCACTTCAGCCTGGGCAACAGAGTCAGACCCCATCTCAAAAAAAAATTAAGGCCTGAAGTGGCTAAACTTGAAGGATAACTCCCTTTATCTTATCCTGGCCAAAGTGGTAGATGATTGCTTGGATGAGAAGTGATATGCAGATAAGATGTTGCAATACACAAAGTCTGTGTGGGTCAGTCAGTCACGTGGGTGCCAAGGACAGGTGGGAGAGAAGCAGCAAGCTACAGAAGCAGCTCAAGAATGGGAACTGCGGAAGCTGATTGTATTGGAGGAAGGAGTGTGATGCTCTCAAAGCAGCCAGGGAGGAGCAGAAGGAGCTTAGGGACGTAAGTCAGGCTCTCAAAGTCTATGTCTGGTTCCTGCCCCCACAAACCACCACCCAGGAAACATCATTCCTGAGCTGTGTGGCAGCAGCAGCAGCTGCTCCTTTTATATGGCAGACAGGGTGATTGCTTGTTGGGCAAGAGCCCTCCTACACTATCTTAGAGTGAATACCCTCTATCTGCAGTCCAGGGTCTGCACAGCCACATGGTCCTCTAATAGGTCCACCAGACCATTTGCCTACAAACAGCCTCATCCTCAGTGCCCACTGTCTCCTAGCTGTGGAGCTTGGATTCCTATGGAATTGGGTTCTGCTGAACATACCTCTTTTTAGCATCAGACCTACCTGTCTGTCATCACCATGGGGCTGCCAGTCAGTACTTTTGCAGCCTCTTCATAGGACATTGTTGTAACTTAGGGTTCCCTGGTAGAATAAGGAGCGATGGGAAGGGGAGAGGTTCTGCCTGCCTGAAGGAACAGGTCTAGGGGAGGAGAGAGGTAAAACTCAGCCTTTTCTAGTTGTCATACACAGCTGTATAAAGGCAAGCCTCATTTAGCAAAATGATTAGTTGTCACCACGTTTAATGCTTTTTGTATGTCATAAGCCCTTTCATCCCTTCCTGGATAATAAGGGTAAATGAGGAGGCATTGTGTCATTGGGGGGTAGTACAGCCTGAGTTGGGAGGGAGCAGTATACCTGTTTTCTTAATAACCTCAAATATCAGGCATTTTAGTGACCACACAAAATCTCAGGGTGAAAAGTTCTAGACCATCATGTCCAGCCTGCAGTTAGGGACACCGAGCCCTTCCATGACCTGTGTGGCATGGTCTTCTGGTTAGTGTGAGGCAGCATTTTGTCTCCTTTATACTGTCCTGAGAAAACAAAACTCACACTGGAATTGAGACTGTCTCAGCTGTAATATAGATTCCTTTTCAGTAAACTGATGCACAATTCACAAATAGCAGTCTCAAAGCCATGAAGGCCTTGGACCACTCCTTTGGCTTCTTCCCTCTACCCATGTGTCTTCCATGAACCGGAAGCAGTCCAGGCTTATTCACTCTGCCAGTAAGCAAGGAGGTGGATCCTGGCAGAGCCACGCTGCCTGTGATCTATTAGTTGGTGTAACTAAAAATCTGAGGCAGCCTGAAAACAGCTTCACAGATTGAGGGTTTGAGTCGTTTGAATCTAGACCTCTGACTACTCCTGCTGAGTGATGGGAAACAAGTCATGTAATGGGGCTGAACCAGCACTGGCTCACTAGCCAGTGACCACACAAGTACGGGCAATGCTGTCATCCTTGTGTCTCCCTGCTCCAGAGCTCCCTTGTCCCATCTTTTTCACATCCCTTGGCCAAGGGATCGGAAACAGCTGTCATGCTGCTCATTCACTAAGGAGTTCCAAACACAAGCTCTTTGCCTCCCTTTCCACTTGAGACAGCAGGAACCCATGTGTAGTTTAGAAGCAGAGAGAGCAGGTCCAGCGTTTTGGCCCCATGGCTTGTTTGGTGAGGTCCGTGGTTCTTGGCCAGCCTAGTACTGAAAGGGATTTCCCTCCCCCACTCCCAGCCCAAGACCTCTTACCTGGGTAGGTCCACGCCTTCCTCAGAATCATTGCATGTTCCTTTAGTCATCCCAGTGCCATTGGCGCAAATGCTTAATTGAAACTAAACACACGTGTGATTGAGATGATACAGAATCCAGCGTAGCACTCATACCCATTCCTTTGCTGCCTGAGATGGTTCAGTGGCTGGCAGGCCAGCAGGATCGCTGCAGGGCCCTGAGCCCCATCTAGTCAGTTCATCAGCCTTCAGTCCTCCTGTAGCTTCCTAGGTTAGATGCTGATGTTCTTGGGGATTTCTATGATGATTTTTAAATGTGTGTCAGTGGGAGCAAATATAATTAACTCACCACATTAACCAAATTAAGGTGGAAAAAACAATAAGGTCACCTCAGTAGGTGCATATGATGAAACCCATCTATCACACCAAACTAAGACTATAAAAGCGTGTCTTTAACGCTGACAGTGTGTTTACACAGAGACCATGCTAACATAACAGAATTCTCACCATTTCTATGCAGTATTATACTGGCATTCCTGGTCTGTGTAATAGGCAAGAAAAGTACAAAAACTGGAAGAGAAGGGGTATCTTTAGTTGTAGGTAACGATATAAAGCCAAAGGTTTATTCTTAGTCTTCATCTTACCTATTTTGTTGGTGCTGTCACTCGCTCCCTCTTTGAAGCACCTCTTCACTTGGCTTCCACGATCCCATACTTGCTCTCCCTCCCTGGCCTCTCATTCGAGGTCTTTGTAGCTGGGTCTTTCACAAAGCACCAGGAGGTGAAGGCTCCATAGTCCTCAGCCATTTCTGTCTATAGTTACTCCCATGATCTCTTCTGGTCTCATTACTATAATCAGTAGCCACTAGCTATCTAAAACTACTTAGAATACCTAAAAACACTTCCTTAGATGCCCTAGCCATATTCACTTAAAGTGCTTATCCATCACGTGTAACAGCCACATGAACAGTGGCCACAGAGCATTGCCATCTTTCACAGAGTTCTGGTGGACAGCTCTGCTTGGGGCCATCTCTTCACCTCCAACGTTCCCTAGTTTAAGTCAGTGTCATTATACTGAATGGTATTCCTTGTCTCCCTTCAGCCAATGCTTTTGTTTTTTGAGACGGAGTTTGCTCTTTCGTCCAGGGTGGAGTGAAGTGGCGCAATCTCATCTCACTGGAATCTCTGCCCCCCTGGCTTTAAGCAGTTCTCCTGCCTCGGCCTCCTGAGTAGCTGGGATTACAGGTGCCTGCCACCACACCTAGCTAATTTTTGTAGACAGGGTTTCACCATGTTGGCCAGGCTGGTCATGAACTGCTGACCTCAGGTGATCCACTGCACCCGACCACCTTCAGCCAATTCTTGGCAACTAGAGCTTGAGACCCTCTGTTGTCTTCTGTTTTACTTGTCTTAAAAGCCAAATGCCCCATAATGACTTTCGAGGTCTTAATGACCTGCTTCTACCATCCTCTGCCATTACCTGTCTCACCTTTTGCTCATGTAAACTCTATTCCAGCCACGTTGGCAATTCCAGGACTTGCCAGGTTGCACTTCCGTTCTCTGCCTGGTGGGTCTTCACCACCACCCACTGGGTTCACACACATCTTTTCAGGCCCCATGGGGCCATCTTTATTCAAATGTCACCGCCTTCTGGCCACTTTATGTAACAGTATGATATGTATGTATGCATATTTTCTATCCCCCTTCCCTTTTTCTCTATAGCACTTGTGTTACTTTTGCATGTTAGTCTGTCTCTCCCAAAATAGGGGACAAGTTTCATGAGGGCAAAAACTTGTCTGTTTTGTTTATTGCTATATTCCTAGCATCTGTCATGTAATAGGTGCTTACTGCTTGTTAGGTAAAAAAGTTCAGAAATTGCCACCCAGTAGTATCCATATTTGTTCCCTTTGTAGGTCATTAAACAGCTGATGAAAAAGGAATTCACTCTAGAGTTTTCACGTGACAGAAAGTCAATGTCGGTTTACTGTACACCAAATAAACCAAGCAGGACATCAATGAGCAAGATGTTTGTGAAGGCAAGTATGGCAGATTGCAATTGAGATGTTCTTACCAGGGTTAAGATCCCGGTGAACCAATAAAACAAAATTGTTTATCTAAATCTGTAACATTTCCAGGGTGCTCCTGAAGGTGTCATTGACAGGTGCACCCACATTCGAGTTGGAAGTACTAAGGTTCCTATGACCTCTGGAGTCAAACAGAAGATCATGTCTGTCATTCGAGAGTGGGGTAGTGGCAGCGACACACTGCGATGCCTGGCCCTGGCCACTCATGACAACCCACTGAGAAGAGAAGAAATGCACCTTGAGGACTCTGCCAACTTTATTAAATATGAGGTTAGCTAATGAAAAGTTTCTTTGTCCACACCCTGCACGATTCATTGTGTTTAAACAGTACTCCTTCAAGCAAAAGGTCAAACAGTTCTCACTTTTGCCAAGAAAGAGGTGTGGTTATTTGTTTTTCTGCCTGCCAGCTGTGTCACCCTTAAAATTTAGATTGCTGCTTCAAACATACATAGTTAATAATTTCATAAAAGTGTTATTTTCAAAGTAGAATATTTTCAAAGTAGAATAATCAAGATGAGCTTAAGCTTGTAAACCCCATTTTGCAGCTCATCTAAATCATGATTTTTTTTAAATTGGTGATATTTCTAGAATATTCATTAGTTACTGAAGGTCAAAAGATCCAAGTTGGAGATTACTTCCACTTTTCTACTCAGAGTAGAATTCTTTTATATCAAGGGTGTGACATCCTAAAGCTATGAACAAAATGAAGAAGCTTTGGTACTGTGGGCTCAGAATAGCACAAGAGTTAAAGAATGGTTTGATAACGGGTGTAGTGGTATTTTTTTTCTCATAAGAAAATGCAGAAACCGCCAGGCACGGTGGCTCAAATGCCTGTAATCTCAGCACTTTGGGAGGCCGAGGCTGGCAGATTACCTGGGGTTGGGGGTTTGAGACCAGCCTGACCAACATGGAGAAACCACATCTCTACTAAAAATACAAAATTAGCCAGGTGTGGTGGCGCATACCTGTAGTCCCAGCTACCCTGGAGGCTGAGGCAGAAGAGTCTGTTGAACCTGGGAGGCGGAGGTCGCAGTGAGCTGAGATTGCGCCATGGCACTCCAGCCTGGGCAACAAGAGCGAAACTCCGCCTCAAAAAAAAAAAAAAAGAAAAAAAATGCAGAAACCTGTCTCAATGTTTAACTGGGCATTTTTCAAACTAGGGGACAAAAACTAGAACTTGCCACTTTTATTTAAAGTGATGCTCTTATTTTAGACCAATCTGACCTTCGTTGGCTGCGTGGGCATGCTGGATCCTCCGAGAATCGAGGTGGCCTCCTCCGTGAAGCTGTGCCGGCAAGCAGGCATCCGGGTCATCATGATCACTGGGGACAACAAGGGCACTGCTGTGGCCATCTGTCGCCGCATCGGCATCTTCGGGCAGGATGAGGACGTGACGTCAAAAGCTTTCACAGGCCGGGAGTTTGATGAACTCAACCCCTCCGCCCAGCGAGACGCCTGCCTGAACGCCCGCTGTTTTGCTCGAGTTGAACCCTCCCACAAGTCTAAAATCGTAGAATTTCTTCAGTCTTTTGATGAGATTACAGCTATGGTGAGCATGTTTGAACATGTACAGGTGACTCAGGCTACACAAGCACATAGTAGCCTCTAATTTTGACCACTGAATTTTTTTGTCATAGCTCCCTAATTTGGAATTTGTCATGATTTGGGTCTTTTCTCTAGAATTCGGTGACTCAGTGGTTGGCATGTTGTGTGCTACTTGCAGGGAAGATCCTAGAGTCGTTTAAAACCCAGAAGGGCCTTCCAGATCAGTCCCAGAGGAACAGTCTGGTGATCTAGTCTCTTTTTTAAATGAGACGTGTTTTTATTGTAAGTTTTCTGAAAATTGAGGATGTAATCAGTCAGTTGTTTGGATCACCCTGCTTTTAAGTTCTTTAAGAGCTGGCTATTGATGAAGCATTTCCAGTATTCTTCCCCTCACCTGATTTTCACCCACATACATTATGTTAAATTTACTTTCTTCTCTTTTAAAAAAAAATCTTAGTTTTGAAACATACTATAAGTGTACTCTCCTCTCCCCCAGAGGTAACTGAAGTTGGAATTTAGCACAAATATTAAAAACATGGGAGTGCTGTTTTTGTGTCTGTAGACAGTATTATTTTTGCATGCTTTTGAAGGCATATTTTTTGGCCGAGTGCAGTGGCTCATGCCTATAACCCCAACACTTGGGAGGCCGAGGCAGGTGAATCACTTAGGGTCAGGAGTTCAAGACCAGACTGGCCAACATGGTGAAACCCCGTCTGTACTAAAAATACAAAAAATTGCTGGGTGTGGTGGTGGGCGCCTGTAATCCCAGCTACTCGGGAGATTGAGGCAGGAGAATCGCTTGAACCCAGGAGGCGTGCAGTGAGCCGAGACTGCGCCACTGCACTACAGCCTGGGCGACAGAGCGGGACTCCATCTCAGAAAAATAAAAATTTGCATATTTTTGCAATCTGCATCTTTCTACTTGAAATTTATCCATGTGGATACAAGTGCTTCCTCTTGACTGCCACATAGGTTGTGTTTTTGTTTTTAGTAAGATAATGCAGATAAATTTGAAGTCCCCTTTGTCCCACTTCGGTAAACTTATTTGGTAATTTTACATTTCCTAGGTAAAATGTGTTTTGTGACACCAGCTTATGAAACAAAAATTCTAAAACTCTTTGCCAAGAGACCTATGGCTCTATTCATTTTCCTCCTGCTTCCCATTCAGTGGGCTTTTGCCTAGGGGTATGAATGTGGCATGCCAGTTGGCTGACCCAACCATTGCTTTCCCTTTCAGACTGGCGATGGCGTGAACGATGCTCCTGCTCTGAAGAAAGCCGAGATTGGCATTGCTATGGGCTCTGGCACTGCGGTGGCTAAAACCGCCTCTGAGATGGTCCTGGCAGATGACAACTTCTCCACGATTGTGGCTGCCGTTGAGGAGGGGCGGGCAATCTACAACAACATGAAACAGTTCATCCGCTACCTCATCTCGTCCAACGTCGGGGAAGTTGTCTGGTAGGTCTCTGTGACAGCATCACTTACTGTACGCCTTTATCTAAATGGGTCATGGAGCCCAGTTCTCGCAGTTTGCTCTCCAGATTGCAGCAGCTTTGGTCTTTGTGCCTGAGTTGGAAGAGGCGAGTGGGCAAGACAGAAATGCCTTATGGAAGCAGTGGTGCTTCGGCCCTCGGGAGGGTTGTCTGCAGCTGCCCCAATGTGCAAAGAATCCTCTTTAACATGAAACTGAGCTAACATTAACCAGGTAGTCACGTGAAATTCTTGCCCTCCAAAAGTTGGCTTTATCTCAGTCAGCTTAATAATTTTTTTATTTTTATTTATTTTTTTGAGACACTCTCGCTGTCGCCCAGGCTTCAGGCAGTGGCACGATCTCAGCTCACTGTCCCCTCCACCTCCTGGGTTCAAGCCTCCCGAACAGCTGGGATTACAGGCATGCGCCACCACTCCCTGCCATTTTTTTGTGTTTTAGTAGAAATGAGGTTTCACCATGTTGCCCAGGCTGGTCTCTTAACTGCTGAGCTCAGCCAGTCTGCCCACCTTGGCTTCCCAAAGTGCTGGGATTACAGGCATAAGCCACTGCACCTGGCCTCAGTCATCTGAATTTAAGTAATAAACTAAGTAAAATTGAGCTTTAATTCAAAATTGGGTATAAGTATTTTACAGATTACCTGAAGTTGTTGTCATTTATTTTTCTGGAGGAGGGCGGGGTGATGATGCTCTTTAAATAGTGGCCAGAAGTCATTTGGGCTCTCTTTGTCTTCTTTTCTTGATTGGAAACAGTATTTTCCTGACAGCAGCCCTTGGATTTCCCGAGGCTTTGATTCCTGTTCAGCTGCTCTGGGTCAATCTGGTGACAGATGGCCTGCCTGCCACTGCACTGGGGTTCAACCCTCCTGATCTGGACATCATGAATAAACCTCCCCGGAACCCAAAGGAACCATTGATCAGCGGGTGGCTCTTTTTCCGTTACTTGGCTATTGGCTGTGAGTACAATTTTTTTATATTACTGATTTTTAAACAAAATGTTTGTGAGCTGAAATTTTGTAAATTCATCCCTTAAAAGCGTATTTTTTCTTCTATCCCCGTATAGGGTAGCAAAAGACAGAGATGCCCTCTTACAGTTCGATGAACTATACACCCAATTTACCAAAGTCCTTTCACAGTTAGTTCCAGTTTTAGCATCCTGCCCTTACTTGGGCTTTTCTGAATGAGCAATTAAACATCAGGGTTTTCAGATTTAGCCCTGTGTGCAAAGGGATAAGAATGATTCACGCTAGGTTCTGCCTTCCAAGAGTTCATAGGTGGGATTTAAATAGATAATTGTCACCAAGATATAAAATTTAGTCCCTGTTTCCATAAGAGAAGGGTTGCGCAGTGGCTGGTCCCTTTTATATATAAATCATCTCTTTAGCCCTCATCTTCCTCACCCCGGGTTCTTCCCCATTTCATAGATTGGGAAAGTGAGGTGAAATCACTTCCCTGGGTCCCATAGGAAGGCATTGTGTTTTCATAATATATTCACATGACTTCAAATTCAAAAAGCACACAATGGCATAGAATGGAAAGGGTTTGGGCCAGTCACTTCCCTCTGGCGTTGAGGTGCTCATGTACCCTGTGCCCTTCCGGAGAGATTCCAGCATGCTGTGCACACCTGCATGTTGACCCTTGTCTTGCCTTCTTCCTGCTTGTCAGATCCTTCCATATCCGGACATGTGTAGTGCCTCATCCTTGCAGCCAGCGGCCTTCATGCTCCACTGTAATTCGTGGGTTAGTGGGTATATGCACTTGTTGTTTTTGATGCTACCACATGGGGATATTTGCCTCGTCTGAATTCTGTGTATTCTCTGCTGCACCTTGTTGCTTCTTTGCAATAAACTTCCTGAACTCAAAGCTAATACTGGGGGGAATCCCAGAAGCTGCTGAGGGCAGGGCCATGCTGCTCAGTGTTCCACCCTAGCTCCTGACAGCATTTCCCTAGAAAACTGCTGCTGGGCCTCTAATGGAGCAAATAAATCTGTGTACAACTAGGCAGCAATAGTTTGTCCAAAAGTCCTGGTGTAATCTAGTCCCTCAAACTGTGCAGCCTTACATGGAGTACACACACACTTGCAGCCTTGAAGTACTACCCACTGAGGGGAGAAGGCACGGCAAGGGGAAAGGTTGGCACAGGATGGAGCAAGTGCTTTTTCTCACACATTCTGGAGGAAAAGTTATCCAGTTCTGTTCTAGAAACACCCCTGTCCTTCAGAAATCAGGGTCTAGTTGCTCTGGCTACCAGGCGTGAGCAGGTGGTGGTAGCACCACAGGCCCCGGTTACCATCACTGTCCCATGTCTTTGATCTTCGTCCTTGTGGGGATTGGCCTGCATGGCCTCGGTGGCAGCGAGCCCTGCAGAGGCAAGTACATCAGCATCACTGTGTTTGTTCCCAGGTTACGTCGGCGCTGCTACCGTGGGTGCTGCTGCATGGTGGTTCATTGCTGCTGACGGTGGTCCAAGAGTGTCCTTCTACCAGCTGGTACTCAGTCACCTTTCTTTCTGTACCTTACATGAGAAGTGTTGTGAGGCCTTGACCTTTCTGTGGTTTCGGTATCTATCAAATCATCTTAAGACTCAAACGATAAACAGTTACATCTAAGATGATTCTGAAGGACCAGGGCTTCTCCGAGAAATTGGGGTAAACCTCTTGGCTGGCTCTGCATTCAGGCTGGTCTGTGCTAGGCTTGGTATGGGGTTGGAGCCTGGACTTGGGAAATATACTGGGCTGATAGGAATTTGATTGGATTTTCTTGCAGAGTCATTTCCTACAGTGTAAAGAGGACAACCCGGACTTTGAAGGCGTGGATTGTGCAATCTTTGAATCCCCATACCCGATGACAATGGCGCTCTCTGTTCTAGTAACTATAGAAATGTGTAACGCCCTCAACAGGTTAGTGCACCTTCACGGCAGGCTGAGGCGAGCATGCTGACTGCCAGGGCACCGGGGAATTGTGTGTAGTCACGGTTGATTGAGGATCACAGGACAGTTCTTCCCTTCCCAAAAGAAAGGAGAACAGGCAATACCAGTTTTAAAAGCATGAGCTGTCGTCACCTCCAGGAAGTAGTGGGAGTGCTTAGCCCTGTGTTTCTTAGGAGCTCTTCCTTAAAAGAAACCGTGGGGGACAAAAATAGGAACTTTGGTACCCCTGTATGCCAGCACCCACAGGGAAGGAACCTCACCCTTTCACACAGACAAATGGTACCATCCAATTAAGCCCGTGACAAAAATGGAAATGTCTAAATAGCCCAAGTCTCCAGGGCAATTGGGAACAGCTTTGAACCCACTAAGATGGGGTCTGCTATGCCAAAACATAGATACGGAATTCACAGTTTGTCCTGCATTAGGACATTCTCTTCAACTTTGCCACTGTAGAAAGTGGAGGTAGGTCAGCGGATGGTGCCACATTAACAGCCGCCTTACTGTAGTCCAACAGGGTCTTACTGCCACTGTGACACGTGCCTTGCCTTGGGGGTGCGTTTCCCCACCTCTCCTTGCTCTGCAGCTTGTCCGAAAACCAGTCCTTGCTGAGGATGCCCCCCTGGGAGAACATCTGGCTCGTGGGCTCCATCTGCCTGTCCATGTCACTCCACTTCCTGATCCTCTATGTCGAACCCTTGCCAGTAAGTGGTTGGGTGGGGCTTGGGCTGGGGACCAGCCACCTCCTTCCGGGGGGGCTGGGGACCAGCCACCTCCTTCCAGGGGGGGCTGGAGGCGTGACACGTCTTCTCTGTGTGTCAGCTCATCTTCCAGATCACACCGCTGAACGTGACCCAGTGGCTGATGGTGCTGAAAATCTCCTTGCCCGTGATTCTCATGGACGAGACGCTCAAGTTTGTGGCCCGCAACTACCTGGAACCTGGTAAAGAGTGTGTGCAGCCTGCCACCAAATCCTGCTCGTTCTCGGCATGCACCGATGGGATTTCCTGGCCGTTTGTGCTGCTCATAATGCCCCTGGTGATCTGGGTCTATAGCACAGACACTAACTTTAGCGATATGTTCTGGTCTTGACTGACAGTTTTCCATAAAGAAGATGTTTAACTTAATCAATTAATTTTTTTATTGTTTAAAGCAACTGTCTATTTCTGCTGAATTTTCACATGAACATACTGGCTGGTGATGGAGGTTTCATACTCTAGATTTTGTTTTGCTTTTTCTGACTCCAGTGGGGCAAGATTTTCCTTTTTTATACACATAATTAAAGTGTCCATTGACATGTACAGAGAACTAACACTATTTTATGCAAATATTTTTTTGTAGATGAAAAAGCATGTACAGTGTTCTGTTTAATACTCATCCTTGTATAAAAAAAATAGTTGAGCCAGCAGACATTGTCAGCAAATTAATTGGCAGCAGATTTTAGGAAATGAATGTGTGTGGTTTTTTTTCTAAAACTAAATAGCATGTATTGTGTCTTTTGCATGATGATCTGGATTTAATTTGATATCACAGTCTAATTTTTATTCATAAGCCAATTTTTCTGCACTGAGCAGAGTCTTGCTACCTCAGTCAGTATTGTTTTGGTTTGCTACTTCCCTCACCCACTTTGGCCTCCGTTCACCCCACCCCACCCCAACTCTCCCCACCTTACCCCCGCCCCGCTTGGCTGCTTCTTTAGGATTGTGATGGTTCGTTCTGTTTACATCAGTTTTAACGAGAGGTATGCCTGTACTCGCTTGTGCAGAAAACATCGTTCCAGATTCAATCGACTGGGTTTATGTCCCTTCACATAGTTTTTAAGGTTATTTATTTAAATGTCTAATGTATTTTATTGTAACAGACATTGTTTTGCCAACATTGCCTATTTCAGTGGCACGTCATCTAGTTTTAAAAAAATAAAACATTTTAAATGGACAGAGAAAAATAACTGTCTTGTCTTTAACTCTTAAGTGGCTTACCTGGGACTAACAGACATGTCCGACTTTCTCTCCAGTTCTTAGCTCAGAACTTTAGTTGTACTCTGCTTGAGGGGAAGAAGGCTCCTGCTCTGCTGTGTAGGTAGTCATAGGAATTGTATTCTTAATGTACAGGCACTAATTGTCATCTGTGATGTACATTTTATGCAAGTTTCTGCTGGCCTGGTATAGAGAACATAAGGGCAAGTGTGTATGTGTGTGTGTATGTGTGTGTTTTGTAAAATCTGTAAATAGCACATGACCAAATGAACATATTGTATAGAACTATTTTTATTTGAATGTGGCACTAACCACCACCACCGTTACTACGATCAATGTTTGCTCATGTTCGAGATGAGTCTCACCAACAGTGTGTAAGTCATTAACAGTCCTAACTGTGGTGTTTTCCTCCAATGCCTTCCAACATCCATCAACTAACGTGAGTATTTTCTTCCTGGGATTTGGATGCTTTAGCCTAAAGGTGACTGCCACCAAGTGAGATAACTGTATGTCACTAACTTATAAGCTGCCTCCATGGCAGACGCTGCTGTGCTCCCTGATGCCCTGTGAGCACCGGGGTTGCCTGTGGCGCCTGCCATGTGACTCGGGCGCGGCATCAGCTGGCTGGAGGTGTGGCTTTCATAGACCTCCACAGGCTGCCTAGGACAAGATGACCAGGAGGGCCCAAGCCAGACAAAAGCCAGAGTGGGGAGAGAGGCATTTCAGCCAGACCAACAGGCTGAAGGAGCTGTGCAGACTGTATTGCTAAAATGAGGGTTCGCAGCTGCCAGGAGTCATCCCAGAACATTGCTACTTATTTATTAAAAAGCTAAAAACTAGTGAAAGCAAGTAACTGAAACAGTGAACTCTGGGTATCGATAGGTTCGTCTTAAATTGGCCACTTCCCCACTCCCCCACCCCCGCTTGCTTGGTCTTGTCCTTTGTGGCTAAGACTTAGCTCTGCAGGGGATGTTAAAGCACAGTTAGTAGGACGTGGCTCTGCACAGCCCAAAAACCAGCTTACTCCTTAGCCAGGGTGTGAGGCCTCGACTATATTCTTGAAAATGTACTTAGGCTCTGGTTACTGGGATGGCCAGTACATGTAATGCAGATGGTTGGAGTTTGGGGAGGGTTAGGAGGCATCAAGCAGGACAAGGTGCTGCTGAGTTTAGAGGGCCCACGTTCAAGGGATGGAGGTGGAACCTGGAGACCGACTCTTAAAAGCACAGTCCGTGGTTGGGCGTGGTGGCTCATGCCTGTAAGTAAGTCTCAGCCCTTTGGAGGCCACAGCAGAAGGATTGCTTGAGCCCAGGTACTCAAACCAGCCTGGGCAACAGAGTGAAAAAGAAAATCAGCCTTACTGTGAAGCCTCCAAGGCTGCTTGCAGGCAGCTGTGGCTCTCGGGAAGGGAGGCTGCTTTGCCCAGCAGGGAACATTTGGGGCAGGGGGTAAATTTTGCCAGTTTGAGCATCATGAGGTGTAACAAGAAATGGGTTGAATGGGCCAAATGCAAGGAGTGCATCTCTGGGCTGCAAACTGACTTCAGTGCTGCACTATTGCTATTCCGTGCAAACAAAACTCACAGCTTTTCCTGACTCAGTTCCTTGACTTAGTGGCCTTTACAAAAAAAGTTGAGTAGTGTGTGGCCTGCTGTCGCACAGCCCCTAGTTAGCTTCATGGTTTCTCAGCTTCAGACCCCTCCAGCCCACAGAGGAGCCCGTGGAGGGACCCACTTCCCTTGGTCCAGACAGCTGGGAGTGGGTTAGGCCCACTGCTGTTTTGAGCAGGGCCACTTGCTCCATTTCACTGAAGGCTTTGCTGGGTGAAAACACTTCAGCATCTCCTCCTCAGTTAGGTCAACCCATAAAGACCAGGTCCAGCACCGTGGTCTCGGCACATCCCTGGCCTCAGGCCCTCACCTAACAGTGAGGCAGCAGCTGCCCAGCCCCGCAATGTGCCTGCTGTCAGGCGGCTCTTGCCTGAAACTTACTTCCACATTCTTTCCTGATGGGCAGGTGGCTGAAGGCCCAGCCATCAGTGTCACTTGTTGCCACCCCGTGCCTCCCTTGGCCTCTCTGAGCTTTGCCCAGAAGACCAACAATCATACATACCCTAACTGGGACACCACTCTGCAGAATGCAGATGATCCATTCTGGAGGAAGCTGTCCCTTGAGCTCAGTGAGCTCCCAGGCAAGCAGGGCATCTGGCCGACTTCCCTCACAACAGCTGCTCCCACATCCCCTCGGACTGGAGCTTCAGCCCTGACTGAGGTGGGCAGACCTAAGACCTGAGACCACAAGATCAGCTAGCTCACCAAGCATCTAGCCACTGTCCAGGGCCAGAGCATACCACGTCTGCAGTGCCTGTGAGCAGAGCCAGCAGTTGCCCTGTGACTGTAACCACCAAATTGTCCAAACACCCGCTGCAGTTAGCAAGAAGGGGAGGCTTCACCCTCCTTTACTGAGGAGAATGATGCGGAGGAGTTTCCTCTCCAGGGCTAGGCAAGGCAGGCGAGCAGCCAGAAGCCGGGTGCCCACAGGGCAGGGACAGGAAGGCTGTGCTGCTACTGGCTGCTCACTTCTCCATCAACCTCACCCTCTGCACCACTAACCAAGACCTTGTCCTCTTGCCTGTCTCGCTGCTTTCACAGCTGCAACGATTGTGTCTGCCTCATGGGGTTTTCCTCCAGAGCCTTTATTCTGTAGCCAGACGACACGAGGAGTCTGTGTCACTGAGCCAGTGCTTCTAGATGCTACCCTGTGTGGGCGGCACCTCAGGGACAGTAAATCAGAAATGCTGGTCTTGAAACCTTGAAAAGATCAAGCTGAATGTTCCTTTTCATCTGTCGCTGTTGATCTTCATCTATTTAAATAGGTATTCTAACGTTTCCTCTCTGTATTTCATGAAGCTGATTTCCTCTCTCTTTCCTTTTCAGCAATACTGGAGTAACCGCTTCCTAAACCATTTTGCAGAAATGTAAGGGTGTTCGGTTGCGTGCATGTGCGTTTTTAGCAACACATCTACCAACCCTGTGCATGATTGATGTTGGGGAAAAAGAAAAGTAAAAAAGTTCCCAACTCTGTGTTATGTGGAGGAAATGTGTATTACCAATGGGGTTGTTAGCTTTTAAATCAAAATAATGATTATAGATGTACAATTTAGCTTAATCAGAAAGCCTCTCCAGAGAAGTTTGGTTTCTTTGCTGCAAGAGGAATGAGGCTCTGTAACCTTATCTAAGAACTTGGAAGCTGTCAGCCAAGTCGCCACATTTCTCTGCAAAATGTCATAGCTTATATAAATGTACAGTATTCAATTGTAATGCATGCCTTCGGTTGTAAGTAGCCAGATCCCTCTCCAGTGACATTGGAACATGCTACTTTTTAATTGGCCCTGTACAGTTTGCTTATTTATAAATTCATTAAAAACACTACAGGTGTTGAATGGTTAAAATGTAGGCCTCCAGTTCATTTTCAGTTACTTTCTGAGTGTGCAGACAGCTATTTCCCACTGTATTAAATGTAACTTATTTAATGAAATCAGAAGCAGTAGACAGATGTTGGTGCAATACAAATATTGTGATGCATTTATCTTAATAAAATGCTAAATGTCAATTTATCACTGCGCATGTTTGACTTTAGACTGTAAATAGAGATCAGTTTGTTTCTTTCTGTGCTGGTAACAATGAGCGTCGCACAGACATGGTTTCAGGTAAATAAATCTATTCTATGATAAATTCTCAGTGTGGTGGTGACTGTTCTCCTGTGGGAGGGGGACTGATGGGCACCAAGGGCCTCCACTCCGCACCCGGGCCTGCCCCTCTACGGGGAAGCAGGGGAGGCTCAGTCTGGGCAGGGTGGCCGTGTGACTAGAGGGGACAGGAACCTCTTGGACTCGACTTCACAGTAGACAGGCTGACTGGTAGCAGGTCCGCCCATATGAAGCCCACCCTGGCTCCCTACCCTTTAAGGATGGGGGAAGCTGAGTGTGTGTTACCAGTGGGGTCTTAAACACACAAGGCCTCACTCGTCAGTGTGGTGAAGAAAGCCAAGACTCCGCGCTCTCCATTGTTAGCAGACTGGAAAGATCTGGAGACTAGCAGTGGAGAGATGTTTCTTAGGCTGTTCAGATCCAAAACTTCCACATTCCCCGTTGTTGATAGGTATGGGATGGAGAGGTGAACAGAACTGAAGCAGCTGTTGGAATTCATTTGCTGGTTACTTTAGTGCTTATTTGGCAGTGATGGGTTTGGGATTGGGCTTTTGGTTTTGCACATTCCCTAAGATGATTCTTTATCACTTTAAAAAATACCAGGATACAAGGATAGCTGGATGATTCTATAAATCTAATTTTTAAAACTATCAGTTCTGGGTAGGCATGGTGGCTCACGCCTGCAATCCTGGCACTTTGGGAGGCCGAGGCAGGCAGATCACAAGGTAGGAGATCGAGACCATCCTGGCTAACACGGTGAAACCCCGTCTCTACTAAAAAAAATTGCCGGGTGCGGTGGCTCACGCCTGTAATCCCAGCACTTTGGGAGGCCGAGGCGGGCGAATCATGAGGTCAGGAGATTGAGACCATCCTGGCTAACATGGTGAAACCCCGTCTCCACTAAAAATTCAAAAAATTAGCCGGGCGTGGTGGCGGGCGCCTATAGTCCCAGCTACTCAGGAGGCTGAGGCAGGAGAACGGCATGAACCCGGGAGGCGGAGCTTGCAGTGAGCCGAGATCGCGCCATTGCACTCCAGCCTGGGTGACAGAGCAAGACTCCGTCTCAAAAAAAAAAAAACAAAAACGAAAATACAAAAAATTAGCTGGGCATGGTGGCAGGTGCCTGTAGTCCCAGCTACTCAGGAGGCTGAGGCAGGAGAATGAATGGCGTGAACGTGCCACTGCATTCCAGCCTGGGCGACACAGCGAGACTCTACTGATCAGTTCTGCTGATGGAGAAAAAAAATTTGATAAAATTTAACATCCATTTTCTAAAAATTATTCCTATGTACCATTTATTATTAGAAACCAAAAGTGTTAACGCTTTAGAGTTGCATTCCAAGTCCACTCTTGCCCACTACCAAACACTGTTCTAGAGGTGCTAGTCAGTACAATCGGGCACGAGAAGGAAAAAATGCCTTGGAATGAACAAAAAGCAATCAGGGGTCATACTGGGTCAATGTTCCTAGACAGGAACTATTTTGTTCCTAGTTAGAAATGTTTAATGATTCAGGGAAAATTGACAGCTGAATGGGAGTGATATATAATTCATACTGATATATGAGAATACCAATGGTGGCCTTAGGCCAATCCTAACAAACATCAGGCAGACAAAAACCAAGGAAGCACACCAAACCTCTTAAAGCTATGGTAATTCAGTGCATCACTTGAGAAGGGTGGTGTTTCAGCTTAGTAGGTAATAGTTGGATTATTATGTGGGGGGTCATCTTGAGAAAAATAAAGCTGTATCCCTTACACCCAATAAATTGCAAACGGATCAAAATACTTGGAAAATGCAACTATACCCCCAAAAGAAACATGGTTAAATGGTATAAACGAGAGAAAACAAATAGCTCATGTGAAAAGATGCTCAACTCCACTGGCAAATTAAAATCACGAGGTAACGTCTCGAGAAGTGGGTCTTGTGATACCAAGGATGGAGCAGCTTGCGAGGATGAACTCTAGGGAATGACCGAAATCACTCAGCCTAGAGGTGTTCTCAACACCCTTACCCCTGCCCCCGCCCCAAGCAGGTCCACTCCTAGAGAATCTCACACATGGGGAAGAGCCACAGCAGAGTTTTTGGAGAAAAATGAAACCACCAGCAGGAAAATGGGTGAGTACATTCAGGCATATTCAGATGATGCTCAGCTATGAAATAAGCTAGAACTACGTTATCAACCTAAATAAATCCTGAACAGTGAAGCCAAATGCAGCAACATATCAATATGCACAATACCGCCTCATATCCTCTAAACGTGGCCCACGGGCCAGGCTGGCTGAGGAGAGAAAGTGTGTACACCAGAGTGTACATCAACGTGGACTAGTACCAAACAGATTGGTAATGAGTTTGTGGACATCAGCCAGAGGCTGTGAAAGCCCGAATCGATAGTGGTTAATTCAGTGAGGGAGAGGGGCGGAGACGAGGAAAGGCAGATACAGCTTTACCTATCAGTAAGGAAAGTATAGACGGAGGTGTTCATTATGCCTGTTTGCGTGTCAGATTTTCATTTTTGGAGAGGGTGGGAAGTGACAGTGTCCCAGGCTGGGGTGCAACGGTGCCATCATGGCTTGCTGCAGCCTCAACCTCCTGGGTTCAAGCGATCCTCCTGCCTCAGCCTCTTAAGTAGCTAAGACTATAAGTGCACACTACCACACCTGGCAAATTTTATAATTTTTGGTAGAAATGGGATCTTGCTACTTGCCCAGGCTGGTCTTGAACTCCTGGCCTCTAGTGACCCTCCCATGTCAGCTCCCCTAGTCGCTGGGATTACAAGCATAAGCTACCACACACAGCTCTCAGATTTTTAAATATCTATATCCTTTGATCAAGAACTTCACTTTCCTGAAATCCTCCCATATGTTCAAAAAGTATAATCCCTACTGCACTCTTGTAGCAGAAGAGTGGAAATAAGCTGATGTTCATCAAGAGGCAAGAACTGAATAAGGTAGAGAGCATTCAAACCATGGAATACTGTGCAGCCTTTGAAAAAGACAAGGTACACGTGTGTACGAGCAAGGAATGATGTCCGATATACGTTGTCTGCCCAGGGAAATATTCAATTACAGAGCAGTTTGTATTATAATCTACCATTTTTTAAAAACAGAAGGAAGTTAACAGTTTCTAGTAATGACAGTTGCTGAGAATAACAAAATGCTGCATATAGATGGCAGATGGTGGAAGCCAGGTCTCTCTGTTGGAGTGGGAGGAAGCAGAGGAAGCAAGGGGAGAAGCTAAGATAAGCAAGGGGAGGAAGCTAGAATAATCCATGTGGTAATGAATTAGAGCCGGAGATATCAGGATGAAGTCATGTTTAGCTTCATATGTACGGATGGTTTCATATAGAAACACTGATAGTGGCGAGGCACAGTGACTCACGCCTATAATCTCAGCACTTTAGGAGGCTGAGGCAGGAGGATGAGGAGCCCAGCAGTTTGAGACCAGCCTGGGCAACACAGTGAGACCCCACATCCACAAAAAAATTTAAAAATTAGCCAGGCATGGTGGTACCTGCCTGTAGTCCCAGCTACTCTGGAGGCTGAGGCAGGAGGATCACCTGAACCCAGCAGGACAAGATCACACCAGTGCACTCCACCCTGCACGACGCAGCGAGAGCCTGTTTCAAGAAAAGGAAAAAAGAAAAACTGCTGACTGTGATGTGTATACACACTGGTCACTACACACATGCATTTCCTTGTACTGTCAGCTCAGAAGGCAATGAACACACTTGGCTTCCAGTGTTAGGTTTCTAATGCCATTCTCCAGTAAAAAAGGGCTCCTTGGAGAAATGGCTGATTCTAGAGATGGGACAGAAAACGTACAGTACGTGCCTGAAGAATACCAAAGCACCAGAAAGGAAGGGCTCAAAAACAGCAATCAAAGATGTGGTTATGTGAAAGGAACACAGGAGCCAATTGAAAAAGCCACAACAGCCGAAGAATGTGAGCAACAAAATAAAGCAGTATTGGACTAGAATCCAAAGTATAAATATCCACAAGTCCACGCTGACATAAACAAATAAATAAATGGGGGTGACTACAAATCTTCCATGCAGAATTCCAAGTAATTTACATGGACACTGCCTCAGGAGGTGGAGCCTCACCTCCTCTGTGGGCTGTGCAATGTTCCAAAGAGTACATACAGTAGGGATGGGAAAGTGCCCGTCACTGTGGAGACCTGACATGCTACCTCAGCCAGGGGGCGTCATCTTGAAAGCATGGGCCCTTGATCTGAAGTGATGAAAATGGCATTTTACCTTTGTGGTCTTCCTCTCAAAATACACAACCTCAGTCTAATCATCATCAGAAAACACCTGACCAATCCCCAAATGAAAAATCCCTGACTGGTATTCCTCAAAACTGTTGAGGTCATCAAACCAGGAAAGTGAGAAAAGTATAATCATCAGAATGTAAAAACTAATGGGGCCAGGTGCAGTGGCTCACGCCTGTAATCCCAGCACTTTGGGAGGCCAAGGTAGTTGGATCACTTGAGGTCAGGAGTTCAAGACCAGCCTGATCAACATGGTGAAACCCCATCTCTACTAAAAATACAAAAAAATTACCTGGGCATGATGGTGCATGCCTGTAATCCCAGCTACTCAGGAGGCTGAGGCAGGAGAATCGCTTGAACCTGGGAGGCGGAGGTTGCAGTGAGCCGAGATCAAGCCACTGCATTCTCGGCTGGGCAACAGAGAGAGACTCTGTCTCCAAAAAAAAAAAAAGGCCAGGCGCGGTGGCTCACGCCTGTAATCCCAGCACTGGGAGGCCAAGGCAGGCGGATCGTGAGGTCAGGAGATTGAGATCATCCTGGCTAACATGGTGAAACCCCATCTCTACTAAAAATACAAAAAAAAAAGAAAGAAAGAAAGAAAGAAATTAGCCAGGCATGGTGGCGGGCGCCTGTAGTCCCAGCTACTCGGGAGGCTGAGGCAGGAGGATGGCATGAACCCGGGAGGTGGGGCTTGCAGTGAGCCGAGATTGCACCACTGCACCCCAGCCTGGGCAACAGAGGGAGACTCCGTCTCACCAAAAAAAAGAATAAAAAAAAGGTTGGCCAGCCTGGGCAATATAGTGAGACCTCAAATCGGCAAAAAATTTAAAAATTGGCCAGGCAAGGTGGCTCAAGACTGTAATCCCAGCACTTTGGGAAGCTAAGGAGGGTGGATCGCGAGGTCAGCAGTTCAAGACCAGCCTGGCCAAGATGGGGAGACCCCGTGTTTACTAAAAATACAAAAAAAAAAAAAGAAAAAATAGCCAGGTGAAGTGGCAGGTACCTGTAAACCCAGCTACTTGGGAGGCTGAGGCAGGAGAATCGTTTGAACCCGGGGGGCGTAGGTTGCAGTGAGCAGAGATTGCGCCATTGCACTCCAGCCTGGCTGGGCGATTGAGACTCCGTCTCAAAAAAATAAATAAATAAAAATTAAAAATTATCCTGGCATAGTAGCACATGCCTGTAGTCCCAGCTACTGAGGGGCCCAAGGCTTGAGGATCACGTGGGCACAGGAGTTTGAGGTTACAGTGAGCTGACTGCACCACTGGACTCTAGCCTGAACACAGCAAGACCCTGCCTGTCGCAAAAAAAAAAACAAAAACAAAAACAAAACAACTTCATGGTTGGATGTGGCATCAAAATTGACACAGCAAAATAATGAATGAGGCTGGGCGCGGTGGCTCACGCCTGTAATCCCAGCACTTTGGGAGGCCAAGGCAGGCAGATCACCTGAGGTCGGGAGTTTGAGACCAGCCTGACCAACATGGAGAAATCCTGTCTCTACTGAAAATACAAAATTAGCCCAGCCTGGTGGCAGTAGCCTGTAATCCCAGCTACTTGGGAGACTGAGGCAGGAGAATCACTTGAACCCGGGAAGTAGAGGTTGCAGTGAAACGAGATCGTGCTATTGCACTCCAGCCTGAGCAACAAGAGCGAAACTCTGTCTCAAAAAATAATAATAATAATAATGAAACGGTCGATGAGAATAAATTAATTAGAATGCAGCAGAAGGTGAGGGTGGGGAGAAAAGGCTAGAAAACATGCAGGAAAGGTAAGATACCTAGAAGACAGACTGAGAAAAGCGACAAAGTCAAATATACATTTCACTACCTTCAAAAGAGGGCCAGCCACAGTGGCTCACGCCTGTAATCTCAGCACTTTGTGAGACTGAAGCTGGAGGATCACTTGAGCCCAGGAGTATGGAACAGTCTCGGCTACTTGGGAAGCTGAGGCAGGAAGATCACTTGAGGCCAGAAGGTGGAAGCTGCAGTGGCCATGAGCATACCACTGCACTCCAGCCTGGACCACAGGCACATGCTGTCATATCTGGCTAATTAAAAAAAATTTTTTTTACTGGGTGTGGTGGCGCATGCCTGTGCAGCTACTCGGGAGGCTGAGATGGGAGGATCGCTTAAGTCCAGGATACAGGATAACTAAAAAGAAATCCAGGCTGGGTACGGTGGTTCACACACGTAATCTCAGCACTTTGGGAGGCCAAGGTGGGAGGGCTGCTTGAGCCCAGTACTTTGAAACCAACCTGGGAAACAGAGCAAAAAACCATCTCTACCGAAAAAAACAAGAACAAAAATTAGGTGGGCATGGTAGTACATTCCTATATTCCGCATTCCCAGCTACTTTGGAGGCTGAGGCGGGAGGATGTCTTGAGTCTGGGAGGCGGAGGTTGCAGTGAGCTGAGATTGCACCACCGCACTTCCCAGCCTGAGTGACAGAGCCAGATCCTATCTCAAAAAAAAAAAAAAAAAAAAAAGAAGTAAATCATTCCAGCCCTAGTAATAAACTGCAGAAAACCAAAGAAAATCTTAAGAGCAGTGGGGGACAGGGCAGAGGTAAATATCATCTTCAAAGGAGACTGACATTACAACAGTAACAATGAAAGCCAGAAACCAACGGGATGGCAGCTTCATGTGCTGAAGGCGATTAATGGCAACCTGGAGAGATTATGTAGTATTTAAGCATATAGTATTCAGGGTGAAATAAAAATATTTTTAGGCAAAAACAGGGTTCAGGCCAGGCGCAGTGGCTCATGCCTGTAATCCCAGCACTTTCAGAGGCCAAGGTGGGAGGACCATTTGAGGTCAAGAGTTTGAGACCAGCCTGGCCCAACATGGTGAAACCCCATCTCTACTAAAAATACAAAAACTAGCTGGGCGGTAGTGGTGCACATCTGTAATCCCAGCTACTCAGGAGTCTGAGGCAGGAGAATCACTTGAGCCTGGAAGATGGAGGTTGTAGTGAGCCGAGATCATACCACTCCAGCCTGAGCAACACAGTGAGACCCTGTCTCAAAAAAAAAAAAAAAAGAAAGAGAAAAGAAAGAAAGAGAAAAGAAAGAAAGAAACAGTTCTTCATCAGCAGACCCACACTAAGGGAAACTCCAGATGGGGTGGGTGTAAACAGAATTTAAATGATCTGAGAGCTTTTGTCATCCAAGAGGACAGACAGTAAAGACATCAGTTAACTTTAGGTGTGGATATGTTAAATAAATACATTGCAATTCCTAAGATAACCACTAAAGGAACAGAAACACAGGCCAGACTAGCAAGCTGGCTGAAGGAAAAAAAGGAACCTAAAATTACAGAATAGCAAGGATAAGATGATAGATTCCAACCCCAAATATAATCAATAACAATATTTTAAGAATATACTAAATATGTTATTCCTGTTCCTCTATTACAAGAGAATGATTTTAGCATGGCTGAGACATTCCTATTTTGGAAAGCAATCTGTACTTTTTTTTTTTTTTTTTTGAGACAGAGTCTTGCACTGTCGCCCAGGCTGGAGTGCAGTGGCATGATCTTAGCTCACTGCAAGCTCCGCCTTCCAGGTTCACGCTATTCTCCTGCCTCAGCCTCCCAAGTAGTTGGGACTACAGGCACCCGCCACCACGCCCAGCTAATTTTTTTTTTCTGTATTTTTAGTAGAGCCAGGTTTCACTGTGTTAGCCAGGATGGTCTCGATCTCCTGACCTCGTGATCCATCCACCTCGGCCTCCCAAAGTGCTGGGATTACAAGCATGAGCCACCGTGCCCAGCCTAGCAATCTGTACTTCTGACAGGACTCCCTGCAGGGGGAGGAGAGAAAAACATGTCCAGTAGTCAGCCAGTGAGTGTTGGTAAACTTTAAATTGGATGTTTTTCCATCAAAATAAGTAGAGGCTGGGTGCAGTAGCTCACATTTGTAATCCCAGTAATTTGGGAGGCCAAGGCAGAAGGATCACTTGAGCCCAGGAGTTCGAGACCAGCCTGAGTAACATAGTGAGAACCTTGTTGCTACAAAAAATTAGCCAAGGCCGGACACAGTAGCTCATGCCTATAATCCCAGCACTTTGGGAGGCTGAGGTGGGCAGATCACGAGGTCAGGAGTTCGAGACAAGCCTGATCAACATGGTGAAACCCCATCTCTACTAAAAATACAAAAATTAGCCAGGTGTGGTGCACATAAGTAGTAATCATAAAAATGTATTTTGTAAGTTTGGAAATTACTGGGTGACAGAGCGAGACTCCATCTAAAAAAAAAAAAAATTAGCCGAGTGTGGTGACGTGTGCCTGTAGTCCCAGCTACTAGGGAGGCTGAGGCAGGAGGATCACTTGAGCCTGGGAGGTTGATGCTGAAGTGAGCCACGATCACGCCACTGCACTCCAGCTTACACAAGAGTGAGACCCTGTCTCAAGAAAATAAATAAGTAGAAATCATAAAAATGTGTTTTTTAAGTTTGGAAATTACTCAAAATGCCTTGATTTGTGACTAAGAATGTACAAACTTTAACATTTATTTTTTTTTATATTTATCGATCATAACCTGTTTAAGAAACAGATTCTATTGAAAACTGGGACTTAACCAGGCACAGTGTCTCATGGCACAATCTCGGCTCACTGCAAACTCCATCTCCCAGGTTCATGCAATTCTCCTGCTTCAGGCTCCCGAGTAGCTGGGATTACAGGTTTACATCACCATGCCCAGCTAATCTTTTGTATTTTCAGTAGAGATGGGGCGCTTCACTATGTTGGCCAGGCTAGTATCAAACTCCTGACCTCAGGTGACCCACCCGCCTCAGCCTTTTTTTTTTTTTTTTTGAGACAGAGTCTTGCTCTGTTGCCCAGGCTGGAGTGCAGTGGCGCAATCTCAGCTCACTGTAACCTCCACCTTCGGGGTTCAAGCAATTCTCCTGCCTCAGCCTCCTGAGTAGCTGGGATTACAGGCACGTGCCACCACGCCCGGCTAATTTTTGTACTTTTAGTAGAGATGGGGTTTCATCATGTTGATCAGGCTGGTTTTGAACTCCTGACCTCATGATCTGCCCACCTCAGCCTCCCAAAGTGCTGGGATTACAGGCGTAAGCCACCATGCCTGGCCACAGTTTTTTTTTTTAATTACAGGGTCTCGCTATGTTGCCCAGGCTGTAGTGCAGTGGCTATTCACAGGCATGATCCCACCACCGATCAGCACAGGAGTTCTGACCTGCTCCGTTTCTGACCTGGGCCAGTTCACCCCTCCTTAGGCAACCTGGTGGCCCCCCACTCCCTGGAGGTCACCATCTTGATGCCGAACTTAGCGCAAACACCCGATTGGCATAGTGCACTGCAGCCCAGAACTCTGGGGCTCAAGCGATCCTTGCACCTCAGCCTCCCAAGTAGCTGGGATTACAGGCACACGCCACTGTGCCTGGCAAAAAAAAATTTTTTTTAATTAGCCAGATGTGCAGGCACGTGCCTGTGGTCCCAGCTAAGTGGGAGGCTGAGGTGGGAGAATGGTTTGAGCCCAGGAGGTTGAGGCTGCAGTGAGCTGTGATCATGCCACTGTACTCCAACCTAGGTGACAGAGTAAGACACTGTCTCAAAAACAAAAAAAGAAAAAAAAAATGAGAGTTTTGGCTGGGTACGGTGGCTCAAGCCTGTAATCCCAGCACTTTGGGAGGCCAAGGCGGGTGGATTATCTGAGGTCAGGAGTTCAAGACCAGCATGGCTAGCATGGTGAAACCCCGTCTCTACTAAAACTACAAAAATTTGTCCGGCATGGTGACAGGCACCTGTAATCTCAGCTACTTGGGAGGCTGAGGCAGGAGAATCGCTTGAACCCAGGAGGCAGAGGTTGCAGTGAGCCGAGAGTGCACCACTGCATTCCAGCCTGGGCAACAGAGCAAGACTCAAAAAAAAAAAGACTTTACTTTTTATAAACTCTGCTGATGAACTGTGCAAATACAAAAGGGGGGGTGGCATATGCATATCCACTTATGTGATTTCAAATTATTTCTGGAAAAATACATGAGAAACTAGTAACTATGGTTCCTTCTAGAGAGGCAACTAGAAGGCAGGCAGGGTGGGGAAATTTCATAATTTCCCTTTTTGAAAATTGCTGTCTAGTCTATTTAGAAAGAAAAAAAGAAAACTGCTCTGACTTATTATGTGTGAATCTTAAAAGGATATATATATAGGCCAGGGTTAATGGCTCATGCCTATAATCCCAGCACTGGCAGGCTGAGGTGGGCAGATCACTTGAAGGCAGGAGCTTGTGACCAGCCTGGCCAACATAGCGAAATCCCATCACTACTAAAAATACAAAAAAATTAGCTGGGTGTGGTGGAGCATGCCTGTAATCCCAGCTACTCGGGAGGCTGAGGTAGGAGAAACATTTGAACCTGAGAGGAGGAGATTGCAGTGAGCTGAGATCATGCCACTGTACTCCAGCCTGGGCAACACAGCGAGACTCTGTCTCAAAAAATAATACTAAAAACCAATAAAATTGGATCCCTACATCACACCATAGAGAGTACATTTTGACCTTGAGTAAGGAAGGATTTCTTAAGAATTGTAAAACACGGGCCGGGCACGGTGGCTCACGCTTGTAATCCCAGCACTTTGGGAGGCCGAGGTGAGTGGATCACGAGATCAGGAGATCAAGACCATCCTGGCTAACACAGTGAAACCCCGTCGCTACTAAAAAAAAAAAAAAAAAAAAAAAAAAAAAAAAAAAAAAAATTAGCCAGGCGTGGTGGCACACGCCTGTAGTCCCAGCTACTCGGGAGGCTGAGGTTGCAGTGGGCAGAGATCGCGCCACTGCACTCCAGCCTGGGGGACAGAGTAAGACTCCATCTCAAAAAGAAAAAGAATTGTAAAGCACAACCATAAAGATTCAACTATATTAAAATTAAGACCCTCTGTTAACCAAATGATACTACAGAGAATGACAAGCCATAAACTGGAAGAAGATATTGCCAACTCATGTTCGAAATTGTATCTAGAATATACAAAGAATGACTATGAATTAATGAGAACAAGATAATCCAATAGAAAAGTAGGCAAAACAACAGGAATTTCAGAGAAGAGGAAATCATTCCTCTGCAAAATCGTTACTAAATATATAAAATATTGTTCAATATTATTACAAAACAGGAAAATCTAAATTACAGTAACTATGTCATCTCACACACAGTGTGTTGGAGAAAATTAAAGATTGATAACACCCAGTTAGTGAGGAAATGGAACAAAGTGCTGCAGGTGAGCATGTTGGTTTGTACATTATATATTTCTGTAAAAATAAAATACATAGCAGAAGCAGTTTGAAACAAAAAGTTAGAAAAAAAATGTCCATCAACAGAATAAAATGGATACCTTATATCCACGCAGATTCTTATATTGCAATGAAAACTGAATAAGGCACCCTACAAAACCCTTGACGAGTACTCCTCAAAACTGACAAAGTTAGTAAAAACAAGTGTGAGAAACTGATAGCCATGAGGAGCCTAAGGAGACATGATGACTATGTAATGTGGAATCTTAGATGAGATTCTGAAACAGAAAAAGGACATTAGGAAAAACACTGAGTAAATCTGGGCCAGGTGTAGTGGCTTATGCCTGTAATCCCAACACTTTGGGAGGCCGAGACAGGTAGATCACCTGAGGTCAGGAGTTCGAGACCAGCCTGGCCAACACGGCGAAACCCTGACTCTACTATAAACACAAAACATTAACTGAAGGTGGTGGGGGGAGGCTGAGGCAGGAGAATCACTTGAACCCAGGAGGTAGAGGTTGCAGTGAGCCGAGATCACACCACTGCACTCCAGCCTGAGTGACAGAGCGAGACTCCATCTCAAAAAAAAAAAAAAAAAAAAAAAAAGCAAATCTGAAAAACCATGGACTTTAGTTAATAATAATGTATCGGCTGGGCACAGTGGCTCACGCCTGTAATCCCAACACTTTGGGAGGCCCGAGGCAGGCGGATCACAAGGTGAGGAGTTCAAGACCAACCTGGCCAACAGGGTGAAACCCTGTCTCTACTAAAAATACAAAAAATTAACTGGGCGTGGTGGCGGGCACTTATAATCCCAGCTACGTGGGAGGCTGAGGCAGAAGAATTGTTTGAACCCAGGAAGCGGAGCTTGCAGTGAGCCGAGATTGTGCCATTGCACTCCAGCCTGGGTGACGACAGGGCAAGACTCCATCTCAAAAAAAAAAAAAAAAAAAAAGTATCAATGTTGGCTCATTAATTGTGATAAATGTTCCATGGTACTGTAAGATATTAACAATAGGGGAAACTGTGTGTGTGGGGGGGAACATGTGGTTACTTTCTGTGCTATCCACCCAATTTTTCTGCAAATCTAAAACTGTTCTAAAAATATTCTATTAAAAATAGTCCAGGTCGGGCACAGTGGCTCACACCTATAATCCCATCACTTTGGGAAGCCAAGGCAAGCAGATTGGTTGAGCTCACGAGTTCGAGACCAGCCTGGGCAACATGTTAAACCCCGTCTCTACAAACAATACAAAACATTAGGCCAGGTGTGGTGGCTCATGCCTGTAATGCTAGTACTTTGGGAGGCTGAGATGGAGGACTGCTTGAGGCCAGGAGTTTGAAACCAGCCTGCTCAACTTAGTGAGACCCCATCTGTTACATTTTTTTTTTTTTTAAGATGGATTCTCGCTCTGTCACCCAGGCTGGAGTGCAGTGGCACAATCTCGGCTCACTGCAAGCTCCGCCTCCTGGGTTCACGCCATTCTCCTGCCTCAGCCTCCTGAGTAGCTGGGACTACAGGCGTCCGCAACCACGCCCAGCTAATTTTTTTGTATTTTTAGTAGAGACGGGGTTTCACCATGTTAGCCAGGATGGTCTCGATCTCCTGACCTCGTGATCTGCCCGCCTTGGCCTCCCAAAGTGCTGGGATTACAGGCGTGAGTCACTGTGCCCAGCCTAGATTTTTTTTTTTTTAATAAAAAGAAAAAAAATTAGGGGCTGGGAGCGGTGGCTCACGCCTGTAATCCCAGCACTTTGGGAGGTTGAGGTGGGCAGATCACTTAAGGCCAGGAGTTTGAGACCAGCCTGGCCAGCATGGTGAAACCCCATCTCTACTAACAATACAAAAATTAGCCTGGTGTGGTGGCATATGCCTGTGATCCCAGCTACTTGTGAGGTTGAGGCAGGAGAATCATTTGAACCCAGGAGGTGGCGTTTGCAGTGAGCCGAGATTGCCCTACTGTATTCCAGCCTGGGTGACAAAGCTAGACTCCATCTCATAAATAAACAAATAAATACATAAATAAATAAATGATATCATGGAACAACATACAACATTCAAAGTTCAAAACAAGCAAATAAATAAATAATTGCCAGGCATGGTGGCTCATGCCTGTAATCCCAGCACTTTGGGAAGCCAAGGTGGGTGGATCATGAGGTCAGGAGTTTGAGACCAGCCTGGCCAACATTGTAGAACCCTGTCTCTACTAAAAATACAAAAAAGAAAAAAAATTAGCTGGGCATGGTGGTGCACACCTGTAATCCCAGCTACTTGGGAGGCTGAGGTGGGAGGATTGCTTGAACCCAGGAGGCAGAGGTTGCAGTGAGCCAAAATCATGCCACTACACACTCCAACCTGGGTGGGAGACTGAGACTCTGGCTCAAAAAAAAAAAAAAAAAAAAAAGCTGGGCATGGTGGCTCACGCCTGTAATCCCAGTACTTTGGGAGGCCGAGGCGGGCGGATCACGAGGTCAGGAGATCGAGACCATCCTGGCTAACACGGTGAAACCCCATCTCTATGAAAAATACAAAAAATTAGCCAGGCGTGGTGGCGGGCACCTGTAGTCCCAGCTACTCGGGAGGCTGAGGCAGGAGAATGGTGTGAACCCGGGAGGCGGAGCTTGCAGTGAGCTGCGATTGCGCCACTGCACTCCAGCCAGGGCGACAGAGCAAAACTCCATCTCAAAAAAAAAAAAAAAAAAATTATCTGGCCATGGTGGGGTGGGCGCTTGTAATCCCAGCTACTTGGGAGACTGAGGCAGGAGAATTGCTTGAATCTGGGAGGCAGAGGTTGCGGCGAGCCAAGATCAAACCACCGTACTCCAGCCTGGGTGACAGAGCAAGATTCTGCCACAAAAGAAAAAAAAAAGTGTTGTTTAGGATAAAAATGTGGTAAAAATAAAAATGAAACAAGGGAATAATGGTATTATTTTACAGATAAGAAAAATGAGGTTGTTATTTACCCAAGCTTCAAAAGACTTTCAGGGTCACAAAATAAAAGAAGTAATAAAACAAAATTCACTCATGGGTACTTCTGGCAGGAGTGGGGCTAGAGGAGGAGTAGGGCCAGCTGGGATCAGCCTGGTGCACAGGCGTGTGGGGGTCCTGGAAATGTTCTATTTTGTGACCTGGGTGGTTGTGTACACATTTTTCCTGTGGTTTTGTAAACACTTCTACTATGCTTTCACATGCTTCTGTATGTATGCTGTATTTCACCAATGTCCCATTTTTATTAAAATAATCAAGAAATCCCTGCCAGGCCCCAGGCAGGCTCTTGGCCTGGGCTCACTGGAGGTTCATTATGCACAGGGACCACTCTCCCAGATCTGCTCAGGGGTCTCCACACAGCCTTGACCCAGAGAGGGCCCCTCCCTGGCCTCCCCTAGGAGGACAGAAGCTGCCCCCAGGTCACTGCGTGGCTTGTGTATATGCCCAGCATTCTGGAACAAGCTCCAGTAGGGGGATATACAGGAGGTCACCTCTGTCCCTTCCTGTCACACTAGTAGGCTTCACCAAACAGCAGCAGCACAGATGTGGGGAGTGGCCTGGGCCTGCAGGGGTCCTGGGGTCAGCTCGTTTGGGCCCCTCAAGGCTGGGGCTTCAGTCTGGGAGCCACCTTGTCTGAAGGACAGACCCCTGCTGGCTGTGGTTCCTACTCAATTCCTAGACCAAACCTCTGTTGCCCCATGGAGACTGATAGGGAAGATGGGCCCGTGGGCCGAGGGGCCAGGTGACTAGGTCATGGGTAGAGGATGACCCAAACATGAAAAAAATAACTTCCCTGGGCCTCTTGCTTACGCAAGACCAGGCCCAGCACTTAGGGGTTCAGGTCAAATCCACTGATCTAGTGCCAAAGGGGTCCTAGCCCACAGGGCAGAAGGCAAGGTTACCATCCTCAGGGATGCTGGCCTGACAAGGACCAAGGTTTAGCCCTCAGAGGCTGCTCCCCACCCATACACCCCTCCGAGGGCTCCAAGTGCTGCCACCCCTGCTACAAGGCCCCTTTCATGTTATGCCCCCACCTGACGAGAGCGGAAGACCCAGCTCTCTGAGTCTTATACCAAAGGAACATGGAGGCACACAGAACCCAAGGGAGCTGCCCACAGCCACACAGCCAGTGACAGGCCATGAGGCAGAGGCAGAGGCTTCCCGAGGGTGGAGAGAGGCCCTCCCCCAGGCCTCAGCCCTCCTAGTGGGGAGGGTGGGTACCTCTGAGGCGGCACTGAAGGAGGGGGACTCAGGGATGATACAAGCAGCCAGCACCCCCCCGACCCCGACACACACAAAACCTCAAGCACAGTCTCCCTCAGCCCTCAACAGGGGAGGAATTGACCTCAGTCCAGGAAATACCCCAACTGCAGAGCCAGGCGAGGGGGAGGGACCCCAAATCCCACAGCCAGGAGAAAGCTAAGGGGGAGGCCTGAGAGGACCGCAGAGAGCACAAGCTCCTAGCTCCAGCAAGAGGAAGCGGAGTAGACGCTCAAGAGACTGCAGAGCTCCTGGTTTGCCCCTAACCTGAAGCCCACGGAGGGGCTCCCTGGGTAGACAGGGTGGCTGCCGGGCTAACCTGGGCATATGTGTTTGCCACGCAGAGAGGACAAGCCAGCCAGGTCCCTTGAAAGTTCCAAAAAAGATTATACTCTCACTCCAAAATCCCCCTGCTGAGAATTTACCCAAAGAAGGAAAAAAAATAGCACAAAGGAGGTCACCAGAGGGTTGTTTATAAAGAGAGAGACACTGGAAGATTTAAGTGGCCAGCGAGAGCTGTGTCGTGACGCGCTGTCCTTGCCAGACTGTCTGCAGCCTTTAGACACAGCAAGGCTGAGGCCTGCAGCAACAGACGCTGAGGCGGGCTTAGTGTGGCTGTTTTCTCTGGAACAGAATATATGATACAATTGCAGAGAGATCCGTTAAGACCATACTGAAACTCCAGGGCAGGAGGCTCTGGACAGACGAAAACAGCTAATGTGCCCATCTGAGACTCAGTGCACTCATCTGTGAAAGCGGCCAATTCTACCTCTCCAACTTCAGGGGGTGTGAGGCTGAGATGTGATAATGTAGGCAAAGGCCATGCCTCGTGGCCTGTCTCAGAGGAGCACTCACAAAATAGCAGCTGGGGCCGGGCGCCATGGCTCACACCTGTAATCCTAGCACTTTGGGAGGCCAAGGCGGCCAGATCATGAGATCAGGAGTTCGAGACCACCTTGACCAATATGGTGAAACCCTGTCTCTACCAAAAATACACAAATTAGGCAGGTGTGGTGGCCCATGCCTGTAATCCCAGCTACTCGGGAGGCTGAGGCAGGAGAATTGCTTGAACCTGGGAGGTGGAGGTTGCAGTGAGCCGAGATAGCGCCACTGCACTCCAGCCTGGGCAACAGAGTGAGACTCTGACTCAAAATAAATGAATAAATAAATAAAAATAAAGAAAAGAAATAGCAGCTAGGGGCCAGGTGTGGTGGCTCACACCTGTAATTCCAGTGCTTTGGGAGGCCAAGGCCCGCGGATCACCTGAGGTGAGGAGTTTGAGACCAGCCCGGCCAACATGGTGAAACCCTGTCTCTAGTAAAAATACAAAAATTAGCCAGGCGCGGTGGCGCATGCCTGCAATCCCAGCTATTCAGGAGGCTGAGGCAGGAAAATCACTTGAACCCAGGAGGCGGAGGTTGCAGTGAGCCAAGACTGTGCCACTGCACTCCAGCCAGGGCGACAGAGCAAGACTGTCTTAAGAAAAAAAAAAAAAAAAAAAAAAAAAAAAAAGCCGGGTGCAGTGGTTCACGCCTGTAATCCCAGCACTTTGGGAGGCCAAGGCAGGCGGATCACCTGAGGTCAGGAGTTCGAGACCAGCCTGACCAACATGGAGAAACCCCGTCTCTACTAAAAATACAAAATCAGCCAGGCATGGTGGCACATGCCTGTAATCATGTGCCAGACGGAGAGTGAAACTCCGTCTCAAAAAAAAAAAAAAAAAGGAAGAAAGAAAAAAGAATAGCAGCTAAGGCAAATAAAAGCAAGGGAGTACTGATCAAATCTGAGGTTGGTAAAAACAATAAAAACCAAATGAAAGCACTTAATGATAGTGGTGCTGATGAGGGGCCGGCAAACAGGCACTCGCACCTGTTATTGTTGGAGGGTAATCGGGCAGCACCCATGAGACATGTCAATGCACACAATCTGAGACCCAGGAATTTCACTGCAAGGAACTTGACTTCGGCATATCCTTGGAATATTATGGCAAAATATGTTCATGACAGCACAGACTGAAATAATTATGTTCAAGAATGGAAAACAAGTGTCCACCAGTAGCAGAAGGGTTGCGGAAATTGTTCCTTCTGCAGAATGGATTCTGCAGTACTGATGATTAAGGGGTGCACTGACGCTGCACAGAATGTCCCTGTGCACAGCACGGCCTCGTATCTTTTTTTTCATACGGGGTCTCTGTCGCCCCAGCTGAAGTGAAGTGGCACAATCTCGGTTCACTGCAACCTCCACCTCCTGGGTTCAAACGATTCTCCTGCCCCACCCTCCCAAGTAGCTGAAACTACAGGCGACCACCACCCATGCCTGGCTAATTTTTGTATTTTTAGTAGAGACGGGGTTTCACCGTGTTAGCCAGGATGGTCTAGATCTCCTGACCTCAGGTGACCCACCAGCCTTGGCCTCTCAAAGTGCTGGGGTTACAGGCATGAGCCACCGTGCCTGGCAGAATATTTTTTATAATATATATAGTTAAGGAAAAGCACAAAACTATTTTTACAAAAGTAGAACCAGAAACTTATTTTGGGGAGAGACAATAAATTCAGTGGATTGGGAAGTAGATGTATTTCTAATTTTATGCCTTTCATGGTTTAATTTTTTTTTTTTTTTTTTTTTTTTTTTGAGAGGGTGTCACTGTGTTACCCAGGCTGGAGTACAGTGATGCAACCACAGCTCATTGCAACCTCCACCTTCTGGGCTCAAGCAATCCTCCCACCTCAGCCTCCTGAGTAGCTCCCATGTGCATTGAAGCTGGGACCATAGGGACACACCACCATGCCCAGCTAATTTAAAAATTTTTTTGTAGACATGGGGTCTATGTTGCCCAGGGTGACCTTGAACTCCTGAGCTCAAATGATCTGCCCAGCTCGACCTCCCAAAGTGCTGGGATTACAGATGTGAGCCACTGCACCTGGCCTGAATTTTTTAAACATGTGTAACTTTAGGTAACACATATATATTACAAATACACACCACATTTCACATAAATTAAGATGTGTTTACTGGAGTTATCCAGATGGCAGGCTTACAGGTCATTTCTTAATTGTCATAAAACATATATAACATAAAATGTGCAACCATCCGCACCATATCCAGAACTTGTTAAGCATTCTAAGCAGAAACTCTGTCCCTATTAGAAACTAAGTCATTCCTTCCCCCCAGTTCCTGGCAGCCTCTAATCTACTTTGTCTTTATGAATCTGACTGTGCCAGGCACACCTCAAGATTCATGGAGTCATACAGCATTTGTCCTTTTGTGATTGGCTTCTACCACTTAGAATAATGTCCTCAAAGTTCCTCCATGCTGTAGCATGTGTCACTTGCCTTTACAAGGCTGAGTAATATTCCATTGTACCGAAAGACACACCTTGGTTTGTTTATCTACTCATCTAAGGACACATGGGTTGTTTCCCCCTTTTGCTGCTGTGGACAGTGCTGCGTGGACATGGACGTGCAATCTTTTTGGCGTTCCGGCTTTCACTTCTTCGGGTGTACACCCGGAGGTGGAACACTGGATCCTAGGGTAGTAGTACTGTTTGAATTTCTGAATCGCCAGACTGTTCTCCACAGTGGTTGTGCCACCTTACATTCCCACCAGCAATGCACAGTGGCACTGTTACTTTAAAATTCATGTTTTCTTTTCATGGCTACTGTGGAGGCTGCACTGTGGGCTTCTTGGTTTGTTCCTGACCTTGCTGGTGCCGTGTGCTGTGCTGCCAATGACCTTCCACAGCAGTCTGAGAAAACCCTACACTCTGGACCAGGCTGGTGGTGGCCCGGGCGGGGGTGCTGTTTGCCCAGGCCTGGAGAGGTCTAGACGGCAGACCTGCACTGCACCCCAAGACGGGAGGTGGCAACTGAGGCCCCTCCTGCTGCCCTGGGGCAGGGAGGCTCCTGCAGAAAGTGGAAAACCTTAGTAAGGCACTTACCTCAATGGCCCCTCCCAGCTCAGGGCTTCCCGGTGACCTGGCCACAGCCGTGCCTGGAGGACGAGGTGAGGTTCATGTGGAGTCTGGACTCACTGCCTGTCGTCAGCAGGGAACGCAGGCCTGAGCACAATCCCAGAGAGCTGCTCACGGGGACAGCTCACCTAAGCTCTGGGAAGCAGCTCCGCACAGGCCCTAGCCTGCCACAGGTAAGCCAGTGTAGGGCTGGGAACGCAGGAAGCCACAGGTGAGGCCTTTGGAGGCCGGTTCCTCCCACCCACGGACAGCTGCAGAGTTAACTCCCAAGGGCCCTCTGGGGTCAGGCCTGCAGCTGTTGGGAACTTCGAGCTCCCCTCTCGCAGGTTTCTCAATACTTTTCCAGGGAACACCTGCACAGAATAGGAAGTCAGGGTGGGAAGTGAAAGCTGCAGACCACTGGGCCTGGGCCAGGCCTCTGGATTCCAATAAAAGTTTGGTGCTGGGCCTGGGAACCTGCATCGCTGAGATGCATGCTCTAGTTTGGGGATTGCAGATTTTGGCAAAAGCCGGCCTCATTTTTTGGAATTCAGAGGCAGGAGTGTGGCCCCCCAGCTGTGGCTGCAGGGAGAGCTCCTGCCATCAGCCATGAGTAGGGTACATACCTACCAGGTCCCTGGAGCCCAGCAGGGGTTGAAAAGTGAAAAATGGGAGGTTCTGCTGAAGGGCAAGGCTCACCTCGACTCCAGAGCCCGCCTCCCTGCTTGGCTGAGGGTCCTTCAGAGACGAGAGGGCTCCAGAAGTGCAGAACCACCCCCAGCTCCCCAGGGAGGCCTGGCCAGCTGGCATTCCCCCGTGAGGATGTCGCAAAGGGTGACGTGCTGAACGCCGCACGGACTCATTTAGTCCTCACCCCAGGAGGCAGCAGGGGCTGCACAGCTAACTGCCCCAGCAGCCCATGGGTTCTGAGGGGGAGTGGGGTCTTTTTAGACCTAGGTGGTCTCTGAACAATCTGGAAAGTGGAGAAATGACTGTTTAAAACACCCCCATACTGGCTGTGTGGGACTCCAGAACCCAGAAAGAACTTGTGGTGACTGGGCATTTGGGGGCTGTCCTTGGTCAGGTGCCTGGTCTCCAGGCAGGTGGCTCGGCAGGAGAGCCACAGGGCTGAGCAGCCTGGTTCTGTCCCTGCCTCCTGGAGCTCCCTGCCCTTGAGGTTTTGGGTTTGTGAAAGAGTGACAGTGGCAGTGCCAAGCAACAGCTTCAGCACCCTCTGAGCACCACTCTTTGATGTCGACCGAATGTTTTCTCAATCCCGTGTGAGGTGGTTTCACACCTTCAGCCGCCTCCTCCAGCCTGGCTGTCACCCTGGGGCTGGAGCTGGAGCTGCAGGGAATGAGGATCCGCCCTAGCAGGTGCTGGGCTGGAGAAACCTGGAGAACACAGGGGCTCTCAGCAGGGCTGAGGGGCATGTCAAGGAAGGGGATGGTGGGAGGGTGCCAGCTGAGGGCAATGCATGGGGCCTGGGCTCTGGGACCCTGATCCAGTGGATGTGAGTGCGGTGGTGAGCCTGCCATGCAGAGATGAGATTGCGCGGTGGGGCTGGGCTTCCTCCTGGAGTCAGGGGAAAGGAAAAGAGGCATCGCCTCTCTCTCATCACAGTAACGACAGGTCATGGAGCTGAGGAAGCCCATGAAGTGAGGCTGCATCCTGGAGAGCATGCCTAGGCCAAGGAGCAGGCAGCTTCTTCTACTGGCCGCACACTCACCTGGTGTGACCCCAACTATCTGTGGGGCTTTATTTTTTTTTAAACACTGTCTCTGTCGCCCAGGCTGGAGTGCAGTGCAGATCCTGGCTCACTGCAACCTCCACCTCCTGGGTTCAAGTGATTCTCCTGCCTCAGCCTCCTGAGTATTGAGTAGCTGGGATTATAGGTGTGTACCACCATGCCCGGCTAATTTTTGTATTTTTAACAGAGCGGGGGTTTCACCATGTTGGCCAGGCTGGTCTCAAACTCCTGGCCTCAAGTGATCCACCCGCCTCGGCCTCCCAAAGTGCTGTGATTACAGGTGTGAGCACGCCTAGCCTTATATGTCTCTTTAGAAGTGGCTCAGATCAAGTGATGTTGCGCAGGCTTTAGGTCTTAGACTGAAAGACTCATAGAAACTTTTTGCCCATTTTAAATTGCAGTTATCAGATGTTCTGAGTTCATTAACTGCTGTACACTTAGTTTTTACATTTTAGGATACGACTTTCTACTGACATCAAATTTATATTTTGCAGCACCTTGGACTAATTTTTGAATTTAGGATTAGCTGTGACACCCACCCCTCACCTCCGATTAATTGTATACTCAGAGCCATCGCAACTTAAGACACAAGGGAGAGGGTGTGGGAAGAAAACTCCCAGCCCCAGAGTTCAGGGTGTGATACTCAGGCTGACCAGTGACAGACTGCTGGAACCAGACCCCAATCTCACAGCTGCAGCAAAAGAGCCAGGCAGACGCAGCTGAAATCTGGCCAAAGACTCTCAGGCTCCAGGGAAATTTACCTACTCAATATGCAAACAGATGAACCAGCTCAGGGTTCCTGAGCTTTCCAACCCTCCTGGCTCCCAACACTAGGGGAAGAAAGTCTATTTCTGGCAAATAATTCTGGGGCTGAATCAATGCATTCCGAATAAGACAAAAATACTAAGAGTCTATTTTGAAAAGGGCTTCCATTCTGATCACCCCAACACCATGACTGTACAAACCAGTTTTATTAGGGAACTGCCCCAGGTGCACCTCTGGTTCATGCTCTTGTCACACCTGTTTCTCAGATCAGCCCAGGCTCAGAGGCAAGTTACTAGCTAAGCAAAGAGGAAAACTGTTCTGCAAAATAGCAACTGTCAGCTTAAGGCATTACTAACATTGCAGAAGGAAGCAAGATTTACTAGGGACATCTGGATAGCCCAGGACAATGACTTCTGGGAACAGGAAGCTCCCTAGGGCCAGATCGTGCTGCCATCCAACTTGGGAGATGACACTATCGTGCTGGGATGGTGGGTAACTCCTTCAAACCAATCCATGTCACAGAACACTGTCTATTCCTTGAGCTTTTGGATTTAGAAATTAGTTATATAAAAAGTACTCTTGGCCCAGAAGCCCCAACATGTGCGTGGGTCTCGGGGCACTCCCTCAGTCCTCCCTGGCTGGAGCAGGGGAGGATGGAGATACATGGAAGGTTGGTCAGGCTCTGTTTTAGAAATGAAGTCACGACTAGGAATTGGGAGCGAGGGGGCAGAGACCCCTGCTGCAATCACATGCTGAATCATTGTCCTCCTGAGAGCAGGCTCCTACGGTTCCTTCAGTCCACGGAAGTGCTCAGAGCAGGGCAGGCCACTGCGGCCATGGAGCTGCCGCCCCCTCACTGCATGCCGAACCACTGCTCCTGGTCAGCCCACTGGGCCGCCTCACTGTCGCTGCCCTCCAGGTCCCCTTCTTCCCCACTCCCTTCCATGTCGTCCACATCCTCCTCCTGAGTGGCATCCGTGGGACTCTCCTCCTTCTCCATCTTCTGCATCCCCTCTAGAGACTTCTGGTCATTGGGGTCCAAACTAGGGGACAACAAAACAAAGGAGAGGCCTGAATCTCTGCCTTGCTCTTGCTGGCTGATTCGTCTTCTCCCTGGCCCGGCAGTGAAATGACCACAGTCCCAAAAAATGTGCTAAAGCCTGGCCTCTCCAAACAACTCAGGCTTCCAAGCTGGGTTGAGGGAGTCCACCACCAGAAGTGCAAAAAGGAGTCTCTTCCTAATTTTTAGAGTTCTCAATTTGAGTTTTTCTCCACAAATTTCTTAAACTTTTTCATACCTATTACCCCTAGCATTCTGCTAGAGGCGGCTACCAGATAACACAAATGAAAAAGTGGCAAACAAACATTACCAGGTAAATTCAAATGGAATTCCCAGAAAGTTGGGTTTTTGAGCTACAGGGTTACAAAAAATAGGAATTTCTCTGAGTATAGGTGTCCCATGTTCTTATGATGTAATTAAACATAGCAGCATTTCAGGAGCCAACCAAAAACATCACGCTGTACCATGGAACAGACTTGTAAACACCTAGGTCAGACCCCAGGACCCAAGGCTACCCCTACCCAAGCATTCACATTTAGCAGCTGAGTGTCAGTACATACGCCACCCCCACCCCCAAAGTTCAGAGCCTCTAGAACATTCATTTATTTGCCTCCTAAGCAATCTTTCCTCTTGCCTTAGTGACCATCACCCAAGCCAGCAGGCGTCCCACGCCTAGCAAACCCCACCTCTAATGGAAGTCTGATATTTTATTTTCTCACTTGCTTCTGAGATTCTAAAAAGCAGCTAAAACCCATGTTGGCACCGTTTCTACCAATATAAATGCGGACCGATCTGTAACATCTCCTCGTCTCCTGGTTGAAGCCTTCCACATCCTGTACTCTGAAGCTCTCACCCATACCCAGGGCTCCTGCCCTCTGGACTCCCACCTTCCCTTCTACAGACTACTATGAAAGCCCTTAGCACATGGTATGGCCAGTCTGCATGTCTGAGACTGACAGCTCCCGAAACATAGCATCTCCAGTTGTCACTGAGATGCTAGGCACACAAGTGGTGCTCAACTGTGTGCTGAACAATTGAATGTGATCAGACTCTATTAAAGACAGCCCTTCACCATAACCTTACAGACACACAGACAACCCTCAAAGAAACCACTTCTGTATTAAACAGTAAGAATACCACTATTTATTTAGTATTTACTAAGTACCAGGCACAGGGCTAAGAGCTTTACATGAAATAATCATTTAACCCTCATTCGATCATTTAATATCTAATAAGGTAGCTAGATATAGACAAGGAAATGTGTTAGTAACTTGCCCAAGATCACAGGTGGTGAAGGTAGTATTCAAAACTTCAGACCTCAAGTTCTTAACGACTACAGTAGATAGAAACATGGGAAAGTACTTACAATACTTTGATTTGAAAAAGAAGAATATAAAATATATACTAGGTACAACCCTATAAAAATATGTGTGTGTGGGCAAGGACAGAAGATGAGCTATACAAATGAACACAGATGTTATAGTGGTGTGGGATGGTTATGAGTGAAACAGTTCTCTAATGTTGTTAATATATTTTAAGAAAAAATTTTTAGAAGTCATGAATTCACAAATAACTCTTCTACCATTACTATTATTATTCTGCTTTCAACCATGGACACAAAGTGTGTGTGTGTTTCCATAACTCCTGTGACACAGCTCACTGCCTCCTCTACCCTCCTCAGTGGCCTTCCCCCAAGGGAGGCTAGTGCCTACCTTAGTGCTATACTATACTGGTCCATTGCCTCCTGATACTCATTGACAGCTACAAGGAAATCTCCTAGGATCCGATGCAGGACACAGTCACTCTGATTAGCCAGTGCGTTCCTCAGCAAAGCAATTCCATCTTCATATTTCTGTTCTCTGCCTGGGGGAATAAAAAAGACCCTCACTTAAGTCACGTACAAAAAAAACCACAACTACTATTCTGACAATCTCTTTGCAGACATCCTCAAGAGAACACTGGTGCAACACAAAGCGAGGGCAAGCACACCTGAAGCCCTATTCAGTTAAGAAATTTTCCATCCTGGCTAACACAGTGAAACTCCGTCTCTACTAAAAATACAAAAAATTAGCCGGGCTTGGTGGCAGGTGCCTGTAGTCCCAGCTACTCGGGAGGCTGAGGCAGGACAATGGCCTGAACCCGGGAGGCGGAGCTTGCAGTGAGCCGTGACTGTGCTACTACACTCCAGCCTGGGCAACAGAGCGAGACTCTGTCTCAAAAAAAAAGAAATTTGCAGTTTGAATTATAATGTTTTAAATGGGCTCTTAACTTTAAAAAGCCAAACTGCTTTTATTTGCCGACTAGCCCAAATTCAATGAACCAAATTATGAGTTTATCATAAATCAGGACTGAAAAAAAAAAAAAACAGGGCCAAACGGGAAGTCATAAAATCATCCAAATAGCTCCACTCAAAATGGCTAAAATCAGTTAGTTATATTCAGCTCCAACTAATTCAGGACAACTCAAACCAGATAACAGTGAGCTGAGGCTGGGCACGGTGGCTCACGCCTATAATCCCACCACTTTGGGAGGCCGAGGCGGGTGGATCACAAGGTCAGGATTTCGAAACCGGCCTGGCCAATATGGTGAAACCCCATCTCTACTATAAAAAATAATAATAAAAAATAAAAAAATTAGCTGGGCATGGTGGTGCATGCCTGTAGTCCCAGCTACTCAGGAGGCTGAGGCAGAAGAATCGCTTGAACCCAGGAGGCGGAGGTTGCAGTGAGCTGAGATCGCACCACTGCACTCCAGCCTGGGTGACCGAGCAAGACGCCGTCTCAAAAAAAAAAATTAGTGAGCCGAATAGATACCAACCAATTATAGGTGGTTGGAACCAAGCCAAGCAGATCTAAGCCAGCTACGTTTGGTTGGGCTAAATATAAACCAATCCAAGCAGGCTCAGACCTGCTGCAAAAGGCACACACCTGTCTAGTCATCTGTAACTAGCTGGGACAAGGGGCTCCAACTGAGGTCAGGTTTTATAAAAATTAATGATGAACAGGGCAGAAAATAAGACACACTTACTAAGTAGTTCTGCTTTTTTCACCACAGCCTTAATGTAATCTGGCCTTTGGGTCAGGGCTTTATCTAATAATGTTTTGGCTTTCTCCTGTGTCACTGGGTCTTCAAGACAAACGGTGGCTAAAAGGGTAAGGGTCTGTGCATTTGCTCCCAGAGTTTTGTAAACGTTGTTAGCCATTACCATTGCTTCTCGAATACTGTTGGAGGCTAAGTAACATTCGATAAGACCTGAAAAAAGTAAAACACGTGAAGACATTCAATGCCATTACCATTCCAACCCATGCTTCCACTCTGACAGCTCTCCAAATTGCTAACCTTCAAAGTTTCAGACAAAGGGCAGGCCACGGGAAACTGATGGTGAGATTAGACTGGCAAGAGTGTTGATGGAATAGCTAAGAAGTGCTCTTCCCCAGAGCACTTGATGGATGTAGAAAAAGACTGCCTTCAAAGGCACCTTCAGTTTAGGGAAGGAAACAAGCACATGTAAGGAACCTGCAGCATGTGAGCACCCCATCTGACCACTGGAAGAATAAATGCCACACTAATGATTAGTCTGTCATGTGGCCAAGAGATCAAAGTAGTGAGAGATGATGTTCCCAACAAAACCCAAGGTTTTGCTGCCTCTTAACAAGCAGTTATTCTCCAGCTGCATTCGGTCACCTGTAGGGCTAGGTTTAAGATGGAGGACTCCTAGGGTCTTTATTTTATTATTTATTTTTTTTGCGACGGAGTTTCACTCTTGTTGCCCAGGCTGGAGTGCAATGGCGCCATCTCGGCTCACTGCAATCTCCGCCTCCTGGGTTCAAGCGATTTTCCTCCCTCAGCCTCCCGAGTAGCTGGGATTACAGGCATGCACCACCACACCCGGCTAGTTTTGTATTTTTAGTAGAGACGGGGTTTCTCCATGTTGGTCAGGCTGCTCTCGAACTCCTGACCTCAGGTGATCTGCCCAGCTCAGCCTCCCAAAGTATTAGGATTACAGGCATAAGCCACCGTGCCTGGCCTGGCTCCTAGAGTCTTAAAGTGAATTTACAGTTTGACAAATAAAGGACTTATTGTCAAGCAACCTAGGGAGAAAGACTCTTTTATTTGAAACGTTAACAGCTGTCTCAAAAGGCACTTGCTGAGGGCTTCCCTAAACAAGATGAACAGTACTTACCAGATGCACCAAACAGACTGCAACTGGCAGCCCTTGCCTCTTTCCACACCCACAGCGAGACGCCCTATGAGGAGGCCACCTTGAGAAGAGTCAACTCTCAACTCTTCATGCCAATAAGTTGAGGAGAACAGAGGAATAACTTTTTGGCACAAAGCGCTCATCAAAACAAAAAAACAGCTTAAAACCCCAAACCCACACAATCCTTGGCAGATTTTCTCTGCATACTCCTCCACCCTAGCAGCATTTATAACATTCATGCACACCCTTCCACACACTATGGTTACTTAACTAGAAATTACCTAACTCTAACTCTTTTTTTTTTGAAATGGAGTCTTGCTCTGTCACCCAGGCTGGAGGGCAGTGGTGACATCTCGGCTCACTGCAACCCATGTCTCCTGGGTTCAAGCGATTCTCCTGCCTCAGCCTCCCAAGTAGCTGGGACTACAGGCGTGCACCACCATGCCTGGCTAAATTTTTTTCTATTTTTAGTAGAGATGGTATTTCACCATGTTGGCTAGGCTGGTCTCGAACTCCTGACGTCAGGTGATCCACCCGCCTCAGCCTCCCAAAGTGCTAGGATTACAGGCATGAGCCACCATACCCAGCCAATTACCTAACTCTTAAGGACAACATGTTGGATTCCACATACAGTTGTTTGCAATTACTTACTGAATAGTTTTACTTCCCTGCTAAAGCCCTACTGGAACTTCAGAAGAAAACAGAATGCACTTGCCTAACCTAAATCTCTACCAGCAAAAGAAGGAAGCTCCAACTGGAAACTGTAAGAAACATCAAAGGGTGTAGTCAGAGTTGCCCTGACCCAAATCTCCAAATGGCAGCTTAAGAAGCCTCACTGGCCAACTGGGAAACATCCGCTGTCCAAATATTATAGGACGGGCTATTCAACCGCATCCCTGAGCTCTGGTGAAATAGGCATGCAGTATAATGGAATTAACATGATTAACAGCAGCTGGGAAGACAGGGAAGTTACAGTTTCAGGATCAAGAAGTTAATCTGAAATCAATGGTTGGTTTGCTAGAGCTTCTTTCAGAACAAAGACAATACTCTTTCCCCCCCCCCAACAAATCCAGAGGCATAGCTCTCTGGCTATATAAGCAGATTTGTTCTCTTTCCCAACATCCAAATTTTATTTCTCAAATTTGAACTCATCTTCCTGTTAAGAGCAAATCACTCCTAGACTCCTAGGTTTATTTTTAAATGCTTATAAAAATATGTTTTGGAGGAACTGCATCTTGTAAGATCTATTTTAATGTCTGTGACTGAGTCACCAAACGTTGCTGAAACTGGCACAGCTCCTTTGAACTCCCAGGGTCAATTCACATGAACTTAAAATATTACATAACAAAACAAAGTTGGACCCTGATTGTGCCCACTCTGGAGGTCACAATGAACAGACCCATTCCCACAGCCAACACTATCATATGGATGTGGAGTTATCCCACGAGTACTAACTCTGGCCCAAGGTAAGATGGCCACGAAAAAGAATAGGCCTAACAGGCCATGTACAGTGGTTCACGCCTGTAATCCCAGCACTTTAGGAGGCTGAATTGGGCAGATCACTTAAGCCCAGGAGTTCGGGACCAGCCTGGCTAACATGGCGAAACCCCATCTCTACTAAAAATACAAAAATGAGCTGGGTGTGGTGGTGTACGCCTGTAATCCCAGCTACTCAGGAGGCTGAAGCAGGAGAATCACTTAAACCCGGCAAGTGGAGGTTGCAGTGAGCTGAGATTGCACCACTGCACTCCAGCCTGGGTGACAGAGTGAGACTCTATCTCAAATAAAAATTAAAAAAATAGGCCGGTTGTGGTGGCTCATGCCTGTAATCCCAGCACTTTGGGAAGCCAAGGCAGGCAGCTCACGAGGTCAGGAGTTCGAGACCAGCCTGGCCAACATGGTGAAACTCCATCTCACTAAAAAATACAAAAATTAGCTGGGTGTGGTGGTGGGCGCCTGTAATCCCAGCTACTTGGGAGGCTGAGGCAGGAGAATGGTTTGAACCCGGAAGGTGGAGGTTGCAATGAGCCAAGATCATGCCACTGCACACCAGCCTGGGTGACAGGGCGAGACTCTGTCTCAAAAAAAAAAAAAAAAAAAACAGGGCCCGGGCACGGTGGCTCACGCCTGTAATCCTAGCACTTTGGGAGGCCGAGGCGGGCAGATCACGAGGTCAGGAGATTGAGACCATCCTGGCTAGCACGGTGAAACCCTGTCTCTACTAAAAATACAAAAAATTAGCCAGGTGTAATCCTAGCTACTGGGGAGGTTGAGGCAGGAGAATGGCATTAACCTGGGAGGTGGAGCTTGCAGTGAGCCGAGATCATGCCACTGCACTCCAGCCTGGGCAACAAAGCGAGACTCTGTCTCAAAAAAAAGAGGAATAAGGGAAAAAAAATAGGCAAACTAAGTGATCTTGCATGGTGTCTGACAGAGAGAGATTCATATTAATGAGTACGCCACACTGGATGGGGGCGAGGGGTGGGAGGACAAAAAAAAAAAACCCCATCCCAACTATCCCCTCACCAAAAACCAGAAAAAAAATCAGAAAAAATGGATTCTGAAAGTATGGGGTGACAAATCCAGTGAAAGCCCTAAATAAATGTAAAATGCCTAATGCAGTGGTTCCCAAACCTGTCTGCACATTGGTAACCCCTGGGGACCTCCAAAAATATCGATGTCTATTCCCAATTCCATGTATTTCCATCTACACTGGAGAGACCCAACGTCAGGATATTGAAAAGCTTCCCCGGATGATGGTTTTTGTTGTTGTTGTTGTTTTTTTAATAGATGGAGTCTCGCTCTGTCGCCAGGCTGGAGTGCAGTGGCGCAATCTTGGCTCACTGCAACCTCCGCCTCCCAGGTTCAAGTGATTATCCTGCTTCAGTCTCCCAAGTAGCTGGGACTACAGGTGTGAGCCACCATGCCCAACTAATTTTTGTATTTTTAGTAGAGACGGGGTTTCACCATGTTGGCCAGGATGGTCTCAATCTCTCGACCTCATGATCTGCCCGTCTCGGCCTCCCAAAGTGCTGAGATTACAGGTGTGAGCCACCACGTCCGGCCAGCTTCCCCAGATTATTCTAACAGAGTTTGGGAAGTGCTGGCCTAATGAAACCTTCCATCTGAGGGCTGCTGCCACACCCACGGATTCACATCATTCACCTATGTTTTCTGTCTTACCTTCATAACAATCTAAGCGACAAGGTGCGAGCCGTATGGCCTCCCGAAAGTGGATTATTGCTTCTTGGACTCTGCCCATGTTCCTAAGTGCTGCTCCCTTAAGTAGCAAAGCTTGAACACTATTACTGTTCAGCTGAATGGCCTTGGCTCCTAAATAGAGGGCCCGGGAGTAGCGTTTGCTATAGAAGCTGTGACAGCTGGAGAAAAAAAAAAAAACACAAAAACCCCAGAAGTTATCCAAGAGAAGTCTACAAAGAAACTTGATCCAAAAATCATATTGAAGGCCCTGAACATAATCCTTATTCCAAACCACACTTATAGTTTTAACCTAAGATATTAGTAGGAAAGCAAAACAAACCAAAAAATCCACCATTTATTTTTAAGGGGAAATCTTGATATGGAAGGGAAAAATTATGAAAAAGAACCTATGATCTGGATATTAGTTATTAGCAGAGAGGCATTCAGAGAATTTGTAAAGCCAGGTTAATAAACAAAGGAGCATCTTCTGGCCCCATCACTGATGGCTCAGTACTAAGCACAATGCATTCACCAACTCAGTTAATGCTTAACCCTAGAAGGAGAGGTTATTAGCCCATTTTCCAAATGAGAATACAGACCTAGATAGGTAAATAATGCATCCAGAGTCATAAACCATGATTTGAATCCAGGGCTGATTATCCTTTTAAAAAATATACATATACATATACATATACATATACATATATATATATACACACACATACATATACATATACATATATATATATACACACACACATATATATATATACATACACATATATATTTATAGAGACAGGGTCTTGCTACATTGCCCATGCTGGTCTCAAATTCCTGGCCTCAAGTAATTACCTCTTTTTATTTTTATTTATTTATTTTTGAGACAAAATCTCACTCTGCCGTCCACCTGGAGTGCAGTGGCACGATCTTGGCTCACTGCAACCTCTGCCTCCTGGGTTCAAGCAATCCACCTGTCTCAGTCTCCCAAAGTGTTGAGATTACAGGCATGAGCCACCATGCCTGGCCAGGTGATTACCTCTTAAACCTGTGCTTTCAATTTATATTCTCTTCAGGAGCAACCATAATCTCTTAATCTACTGACAACTGGGGAGAAAAGAGAATGCATAATCATACCCAGAAACCACCCACGGTTCTGCATGCTGATCAGAGATATTGAAAAGGCGGCATCCAAGGTTCTCAACATCCTCCAGCCGCCCTTCTCGTGCCAGTAGGTAGCCATATACATCCATTCCTAGAAGAGAAGGACACAGTGAGAAGAGGTGTTTTAAGAAGAGAAGCAGGGGTCCCACATACAGGAGTAGCACCCAACATCAGACCCCATGCTGAGGCCCCAGCTCCTGCAGGGGCTAAGCCCTTTCCACCATCACAGGCTCCTCCAACTACTATTTCCAGTTTCCTACAAAGTGACTATTAAAATGCAAAACCCAGGTTGGGCGCAGTGGCTCACACCTGTAATTCCAGCACTTTAAGAAGCCGAGGCAGGTGGATCACGAGGTCAGGAGATCGAGACCATCCTGGCTAACATGGTGAAACCTCATCTCTACTGAAAATACAAAAAATTAGCCGGGCATAGTGGCACGCGCCTGTAATCCCAGCTACTTGGGAGGCTGAGGCAGGAGGATCACTTGAACCGGGGAGACAGAGGTTGCAGTGAGCCGAGATCACGCCACTGCACTGCCTGGGTGACAGACTGAGACTCCGTCTCAAAAAAAAAAAAAAAAAAAAAAAAGAAAATGCAAAACCCAGCTGGGCATGGTGGTTCACACCTGTAATCCTGGCACTCTGGGTGGCAGAGGCAGGAGGATCACCTGGGCCCAGGAGTTCAAGACCAGCCTGGGCAATATGGTGAGACCCTGTCTCTAAAGAAATTTTAAAATATCAGCCAAGTGGCCAGGTGCAGTGGTTCATGCCTGTAAACCCAGCACTTTGGGAGGCCAAGGAGGGCAGATCACGAGGTCAGGAGTTCGAGACTAGGCTAATAGGTGAAACCCCATCTCTACTAAAAATACAAAAATTAGCTGGGCATGGTGGCGTGTGCCTGTAATCCCAGCTACTCAGGAGGCTGAGGCAGGAGAATCGCTTGAATCAGGGAGGCGGAGGTTGCAGTGAGCCGAGATCGTGCCACTGCACTCTAGCCTTGGCTACAGAGCGAGACTCCATCTCAAAAAAAAAAAAAAAAAAGAAAAGAAAAAAGGGCCAGGCGCGGTGGCTCATGCCTGTAATCCCAGCACTTTGGGAGGCTGAGGCAGGTGGATCACGAGGTCAGGAGTTCAAGACCAGCCTGGCCAAGATGGTGAAACCCCGTCTCTACTAAAAATACAAAAAATTAACCAGGCACAGTGGCAGGCGCCTGTAATACCAGCTACTCGGGAGGCTGAGGCAGGAGAATTGCTTGAACTCAGAGGGCAGATGTTGCAGTGAGCCGAGATTGCACCACTGCACTCCAGCCTGGGCAACAGAGTAAGACTATGTCTAAAACATAAAATAAAATAAAATAAAATAAAATAGAAAGAAAAAAAATTAGCCAAGCACAGTGGCACATGCCTGTGGTCCCAGCTACTCAGGGGGCTAAGGCAGGAGGATTGCTTGAGCCCAGGAGATCAAGGCTGCAGTGAGCTATGTTTGTGCCACTCCCGCCTGAGTGACAGAGTGAGACCCTGTCTCTAACAACAAAAACAAAACCAAAGGAGGCCGGGCACAGTGACTCACGCCTATAATCCCAGCACTTTGGGAGGCCGAGGTGGGAGTTCAAGACCAGCCTGGCCAAGATAGTGAAACCCCCATCTCTACTAAAAATACAAAAACTAGCCAGGCGTGGTGGCACACACCTGTAATCCCAGCTACTCAAGAGGCTGAGGCAGAAAATTGCTTAAACCAGGAGGTGGAGGTTGCAGTGAGCTGAGATCGCACCACTGCACTCCAGCCTGTGAGACTCTCACAAAAAAAAAAAAAAAAAAAAAAAACCAAAGGAGCAGAACAACCTACCTCACAATTTGAAAGCCTGCTGTTTTCAGGAAGTGCTTGTCCTTCTATCCTGTGGTGTGATACACAGCTACCCTAACCCAACCAGAAAAGGCCCAAAAAAGGCATCAACTAAGGTCTCTCTTCCCAGAGTTCTAGACCATCAGAAATACACTGCTGAAAAGCCAATCAGTCTCAGAAAAAGTTGGCCTATTCCAGAAAAAAGCTCGTAGTTCTATCCAGAATGCAGTTCATTAAAGATCACTGCCTCAGGCTGGGTGCAGTGGCTCAGGCCTGTAATCCCAACACTTAGGGAGACTGAGGCGGGTGGATTACCTAAGGTCAGGAGTTGCAGACCAGCCTAACATGGTGAAACCCCCGTCTCTTCTAAAAAAATACAAAAATTAGTTGGGTGTGGTGGCGGGCGCCTATAATCCCAGCTACTCGGGAGGCTGAGGTGGGAGAGTCACTTTAACCAGGAGGCGGAGGTTGCAGTGAGCAGAGATTGTGCCACTGCACTCCTGCCTGGGCGACAAGAGTGAAACTCCGTCTCAAACAAACAAATAAAAAATCACTGCCTCTCTGCAGCCCCCGCTTTATTCTCACCCACATTCTATAAAAAGGGACCTATGCTCACTGTTACCCATCTCTTGCCACCATTCTCTTCCATCCCTTGCTATCCCTTCAGATTCCCATGAAAATTCCTCTCAAGCCAAGATTACTGCAATGCTCCTGCTAGCCCCTGGGCCTGGGTCTGAGATTCCAAGCTGCCACTGCCATTCCAAGCTGCCAGCTGTTGCCAGACTAGTATTTCTAAAACATCATTTTCATCATGGGTGCAGGCAGCTTCGAGAAGAGGAATAAGCACTTGAGGCGAGGGGAGATCTTGTGCAAACAAATCCATCCTTCTAGATCTGCTTCCTCATCTAAACGCTGGGGATGGCCCCTTCCCAGCTCCATCATTCCCCTGGCTTAAGAGCTCATAAGACTGTTTATTGTCACAAGGCCCTGTTTTTCTGATGGCCTTTTTTGGACCTTTACAAATAGACAGCATATCTATCTGACCTTATTTCCCACTATTCCTGAGAACTCACTGCCAGTGTCCTAACTGCCATCTGTGGGAGGTCCCTGTGAAGATTACCCTTCACCTGCAATCTTTTTCAAGATCAGTGATTTTTCTGTTGTTCATGCCTAATTACTGCCTTTTATCACCTTATCCCTTTCTTATTCCTTTTTAATTATACTAAGGACATGGCAAAACAAAATTCCCTAAAAGGATATTATGGTTTTAGGGATGCCATCCAAATTCTCAGTCAGGCACACCATAAATTTATAAGTCATAAGGAGGAGCTATGAACCCCTCAAAAGAAAAAAAGCCAAATAATGATCTGTGGGGAGAAGACACTTGAATTCAAGCAAAAACAGCTGCTCAAATGGTATTACCTAAGCGTTAGAGACATGTGTCATGACCTAAAAAAAGTAGAAGACTAGTATAAGTTTTATACACCATTTCTATGAAACTTGGTATCGAGTATTAATGCTGCATATTCTCCCTATTATCTCTGATGCCCCCCAACAACAGCCACTGTCTTCCTGCCCCAAGAATTACTTACCTTTTATCAGATAAGGATCCAACATCTGTGCCTGTTCAAACTTGAGGACAGAGTTTTTATTGTCTCCAGCTCTGAAGTACAGATCTGCCAAGCTTCCCAATAGGTCCACGTTATCTCGCAATAAGGATTTTTTCTCTAGTGAACTTTAAGATATTTATTAAACATTGAACCTTTAAATCTATTATAAATCCTCTTAGTTGCTGAATCTGGATGATTGGTCATACAGATACTATTTTCTTTTGCATAAATATAAAATTCTTCGTAATAAAAAACTTTAAGCTTATGACTTTAAAAAAAGTTATATAGGACAGGATAGCAAAAACAAAGAATAAAGCAGAAATCTCTCAGTACCAACAAATAACTTTGTGGTTGCAGTTCTTCAGAACACAACATACGCTACATGGTGTTAAAGGTAATGTCATTCACAAGTGACACCTATTTATTACTCAAGTAAATGACTTTGCATAACACAAGCCCAATTCTCTTCTTGTCCTTGAACTTTATCTGAATATAAAGAAAATCCCTAGTCCTAAGCAGGCAAGCTAGGTTAGACGCTGCAATAAACTAAGCTTCTGGGTGAGTGCAAAATGATTTTCTTCCAGGCTGAAGAATGATACACCAAGGCCAGGCATGGTGGCTCACGTCTATAATCCCAGCACTTTGGGAGGCCCACGTGGGAGAATCACTTGAGCCCAGGAATTCAAGACCAGCTTGGGCAACATGGTGAAATCCCATCTCTACAAAAACATACAAAAATTAGCTGGGTGTGGTGGCATGCGCCTGTAGTCCCAGATACTCAGGAGGCTGAGCAGGATGGTTTGAGCCCGGGAGATTGACAGGTCAAGGCTACACTGAGCTGTGACTGCGCCACTGCACTGTAGCCTTGGGGGGGGGGGGGAGAGAGGGAGAGAGAGAGGGAGGGAGAGAGAGACAGAGAGAGAGAGAGAGAGAGAGAGAGACAGAGAGAGAGACAGAGAGAGAGAGAGAGAGAGAGAGACACCTTGTCTCAAAAAAAAAAAAAAAAAAAAAAAAAAAGAATGACACACCAAGGAAGCCTGCTTTGCTTTGCAAGGGTTACTACCTGTGCAGGCACAGAGCTAAACTCAGTCAGATTTCTATTTTTACAGGTCTCCAACAGAGATGATTACATGATTACATTTGGGACCATTCAGTATAAAAGACTAACACATCCCAGAGACTGGCTGCCGCACCAACAGCAAAGCATCTCATTTTTCTTTTTGCTACTTCAGATACATCAGACTTCCAGACAAGCAAAGGGCCTCAAGAACACTGAATTAACTTTGTGGCTCTCACCAGATGGTATTGATTGCTCTTGAGTTGTCACCAGTGTGCACGAAAGCATACGCTTTGATCCACACAGAGAGCCAGTCCAAGTTAGGCACGGTTTGGATCACATTCATTGTCATGGATGCCACCTCTGCCCCTTTTACAGAAAGGGACAACAAGCCTAAACCAACAGAAAGCAGAAGAAAGAAAGTAAGGCACGATATCTCTCTTCCACATGCAAGGAGAACGGGCTACATCTTCCCTTGGCTAAAAGGCAACCGCTTCCCTATTCTGAGCGATGCGTGAGAGAAAAACCATAATTTAGTATTTCTTTTCTTTTTGAGACAGTCTTGTTCTGTCCCCCTGGGCTGGAATGCAGTGGCACAATCTCAGCTCACTGCAACCTCTGCCTCCTGGGTTCAAGCGATACTCATGCCCCAGCCTTCCGAGAAGCTGGGACTACAGGCACGCGCCACCATGCCTGGCTAATTTTTGTATTTTTAGTAGAGACGGGGTTGTGCCATGTTGCCCAGGCTGGTCTCGACCTGCTGAGCTCAGGCAATCCACCCACCTCAGCCTCCCAAGGTGCTAGAATTACAGGTGTAAGCCATCATGCCCGGCCAAAAACCATAATTAAGTATTTCTTGATTGAATATGTGACAACAGGAATCCTACTAAATCACTCTCTGGAGGGGAACTTTTAAAAAAATAAAGTTATTCTAATGTACAGGCAAGATTGAGAACTACTATCTTTGACAGTAAACATGCCATGAAAACAGGCAGGAAATATCTCTACCTAGAATGGCATCAAGGGCTAATGGGCACTGCCTCAGCACCTCCTTATAGCTGGTGACTGAAGGGCGCTCCTGACCAGCCTTCTTGTACAGGTTTGCCAGCATCATGTTTATCTGTACAAACACAAATAACAGATAGTAAAATAAGTGTATATTGCAAAGAAAATCTCTCACCATGAAAAAGTCCTAATTTTCATTACCAGTTATTTACTTTTTACTGGAAAATCTACCCACAACCCTGTGCAAATAAAGGCAGACTGACCCCATTCTTCAAAAGAAAGAAGAAATTGGCCAGGTGCGGTGGCTCACGCCTGTAATCCCAGCACTTTGGGAGGCCGAGGGGGGTGGATCACGAGGTCAGGAGATCGAGACCATCCCGGCTAACACAGTGAAACCCCGTCTCTACTAAAAAATACAAAAAAATTAGCTGGGCGTGGTGGCGGGAGCCTGTAGTCCCAGCTACTCGGGAGGCTGAGGCAGGAGAATGGTGTGAAACCGGGAGGCGGAGCTTGCAGTGAACCGACATCACGCCACTGCACTCCAGCCTGGGCTACAGAGTGAGACTCCATCTTAAAAAAAAAAAAAAAAAAAAGAAATTACTACCCTTCCTTTCCCTAGCTCCTCCCAATCCTAAGAGGAAAGTCACATTACCTTCCCACAAGGCCCAGTAATATCTGAACAAAAGACGCTGCCCTCTGGAAACTGGAATAACATTCATTTAAGAAATGGTAGAGAACGCTAGTTAACTTGATTCTTTCTTGATCTTAAAACAGAAGATGAACTATCTCACATAAGAAAGTGAGAAACTCTTGACATAGCTAGTTAAGAAGGATCAGCTCAGTTTTTCCTAATAAGGAAATGATACAGAAAGACAGATAAAGAAGTATAATACTTGGCTTTTCTTTGACAATTCCACTTGTGGCTAGACTCTAGCCTTTCTAAAACTTAAGGCTTTGGCCCGCAGGTACTAACTCACTAAAGTAATGCTACAAAAATCAGCTACACTATTTAAATCCAGTGAGTGCAGACAGCTGCATTTTAGCGTAATTTAAATATGTAACTTTGTAAAGCTAAATTAAAATAATCCTACCTAACATGCAACTGGGAAATGAGAAAATCTAAAAGTTCTGGCCGGGCACAGTGGCTCATGCCTGTAATCCCAGCACTTTGGGAGGCCGAGGTGGGTGGATCACGAGGTCAGGAGATCGAGACCATCCCGGCTAACACGGTGAAACCCCGTCTCTACTAAAAAATACAAAAAATTAGCTGGGCGTGGTGGCGGGTGCCTGTAGTCCCAGCTACTCAGGAGGCTGAGGCAGGAGAATGATGTGAACCCGGAAGGCGGAGCTTGCAGTGAGCCGAGATCGTGCCACTGCACTCCAGACTGGGAGACAGAGCGAGACTCCACCTCAAAAAACAACCAAAAAAACCCACAAAAACAAAAAAAAACCAGAAAATCTAAAAGTTTCTAAGAATGTAGAAGTTATAGGCAAGTGATAAAAGACCTTCCTAATAGTACACAGATAAACACAATATTCCAATTTAAAATTAGATTTTTTTTTTTTGAGACAGAGTTTCACGCTTGTCACCCAGGCTAGAGTGCGATGGCACGATCTCAGCTCACTGCAACCTCTGCCTCCTGGGTTCAAGTGATTCTCCTGCCTCAGCCTCCTGAGTAGCTGGGATTACAGGCACCCGCCACCACGCCCAGCTAATTTTTTTTTTGTATTTTTAGTAGAGATGGTGTTTCACCATGTTGGCCAGGCTGGTCTCGAACTCCTGACCTCAGGTGATCCAACCACCTCAGCCTCCCAAAGTGCTGGGATTACAGGCGTGAGCCACCGTGTCTGGCAGAATTAGTAGATTTTAAACACAACAGTATTTGCTAGATCATTAACCTAAGGAAGCAGTCAATGTGAGGGCACAAAAGAAAAAAGGTCAACCCCCAATCTCTTCGATTTAACTGTGGCTTGGTATGCCAGATATTTACTAGAAAGAGTGGCTCTAAAGATAAAGAACATCTGTTCCAATTATAGACCTACATTATATAAAACAATCTAATATAGCATTGATTCACACTAATTCAAACAATGGAATAATGAAATACTAAAAATAAAACTATTTTTTACTTGGCCTCAGATTTTCCATATTAGGCTACTATTTTGAAAATGCAAAGAAAAATACTTAAAAGGAAAACTCCAGGATTGATGTCAATACTTGTAAAGAATAAAAAGTTAAATTTAAGATCCTTTCTTGACTGCTGGTTATATTAACAAACTATGACTGATGGACTATCTGTCTCAACAAATATCAAAATTTCCTTTAAGCTACTTGACTGTCACTTTAAAAGAAGGAGTTTTGAGTAATACCTAATGAAAAAGTCAATTATTGGCCGGGCGCAGTGGCTCACACCTCTAATCCTAGCACTTTGGGAGGCCGAGGTGGGTGGATCACGAGGTCAGGAGATCGAGACTAGCCTGGCCAACATGGTGAAACCCCGTCTCTACTAAAATACAAAAAATTAGGCAGGTGCAGCGGTACGCGCCTGTAGTCCCAGCTACTCAGGAGGCTGAGACAGGAGAATCGCTTGAACCCAGGAGGCGGAGGTTGCAGTGAGCTGAGATCATGCCATTGCACTCCAGCCTGGGCAACAGAGAGAGACTCCATCTCAAACAAACAAACAAACAAAAGTCAACTATTTTAAAAATAGATCCTCACTTAAAAACATCATAAAGCCACATTCCACCAGTTATAAACACAAGCAGTCATCATTTTCTAAAAACTGAGTAAGAAATTCTATGTTGGTATGTTTACTCTTAAAAGGTGAAGATTTACCAAGATTTAATAATCTAACACTGGAATTTTCCTTTAAAATGTGAGGGAATATGTGGCGATGTTTACCATATATTAACAGACATTCATTTAGACACATTTTGACTCACTTCCTTGTCCTTTACATAGACTGAGAAGCCAGTTAACTCCCTAACGGACAAGAAAGAAAAACTGTAAATGTTATAGGTTTATGTTTGAGGCACACATCTTTGCTCCGAGCTGTAAGAGCACTACAGAATGAAGGATATGTACTGCTGACAAATGCAGACTCATATAGGTGCTCTAAGAATGATGGCAATGAAAATCAAGCAGTGGATGCTATAAAGCTGAGATGCTTTGCCATTACTATTTTCAAAAAAAAGTCCTACAAATATCCACAGGTCATTATGAAGGAGATTATGGTATATGTCTAATAAAGTAAGGAATAGTATCCTTCAAAGTTTATAATTAAAATGGCTTCTTGGCCGGGCGTGGTGGCTCACGCCTGTAATCCCAGCACTTTGGGAGGCCAAGGCAGGCGGATCACCTAAGGTCAGATCGAGACCATCCTGGCCAACATGGTGAAACCCTGTCTCCACTAAAATGCAAAAAAGTAGCTGGGCGTGGTGGCACACGCCTGTAGTCCCAGCTACTCGGGAGGCTGAGGTAGGGGAATCGCTTGAACCCGGGAGGTGGAGGTTGCAGTGAGCCAAGATTGTGCCACTGCACTCCAGCCTGGCAACACAGCAAGACTCCACCTCAAAAAAAAAAAAAGACTTCTTACAAAAGGAAGATACCTTGAATATTGCAGCAGACATTCTTCATCTGTGCAACAAGATTATTCTTGGAGTAAGAGAAGACTTTCATAGGTTACCAGAACAGGATTTAGTATACAGCATCCAGGCTTATGATGAGAGAGGTTAATTCATAATAAACTTTCAAGTGTTTTTAATAGCAGCCACCATCATACTGAAGAAATAGCTTCAAAAACTCAGAAAATAGTAAATAATACCTTAATATGAGGAGGTGCTTAAACATGTTCTCATCAAGTTTGGTTACTTTTAAAGTTCAGCAAGACTTGGATGAAGCAGCACTAACTAAAATACACCAGGCCCCTACTGCTTAGATTTCCTATCTTTTAAAGGCAGGAGGATGCACCTGTCATTTTACCTATAAAATTCCTTATTGTTAAGCACAAGTTGCACAAAACAGTTTTTCAATAAAATGAGCAAGGCAGGAGACATGACAGTATTATTAGAATATTAAATACTGATATATTCTCACATTCATGAATTTGGTATTTATAAAAGTAACAGAAAAAATACTATTCTTCTCATTTTATAAATAAAAAAGTAGTAAAGCTCACAAATTGGTAACTTGCCCAAGTTCACACTGCACACAGCTTGTATGCACCTAAACTCAAACTAGACACCAGATCTTTTTTTGTTTGTTTTTTTGTTTTTTTTGAGATGGAGTTTCACTCTTGTTGCCCAGGCTGGAGTGCAATGGCACCATGTTGGCTCACCGCAACCTCTGCCTCCTGGGTTCAAGTGATTCTCCTGCCTCAGCCTCCGGAGTAGCTGAGATTACAGGCATGCGCCACCACACCCGGCTAATTTTATATTTTTAGTAGAGACGGGGTTTCTCCATGTTGGTCAAGCTGGTCTCGAACTCCCGACCTCAGATGATTCACCCACCTCGGCCTCCCAAAGTGCTGGGATTACAGGCATGAGCCACCATGCCCAGCCGACACCAGATCTTTTGATTTTAGTTAAAGGTGTTTTCTTCACTATAATATGCTGCTGAATCAAACACAAAGACATATTCTACACATAAATAAGGATAAAAGAATCTTACAGTATTAATTTTGAAAACAAAGGAATAAAACCACCCCCATTACCAAATGTGTACACCTATGGAAGGCAAAAAATGAAGTTCTAAAAAAGTATTTTTGCCACCTGGAAGTGTTTTGCAAATAAATCATTATTTCCTATAATAAGAAATATCAAAGGCTTCTCTGCCTATGGAGTAGCCATTCTTTATTCCTTTATTTTATTAATAAACTCACTTTCACTTAAAAACAAAAACAAATACAAGGAGGCCAGGTGCAGTGGCTCCTGCCTGTAATCCCAGCAATTTGGGAGGCTAAGGTGGGAGGACAACTTGAGCTCAGAAGTTTGGGACCAACCTGGGCAAATAGTGGAGACCATCTCTATTTAAAAAAAAGAAAAAAAAAAAATTGGCCGGGCATGGTGGCTCCCACCTGTAACCCCAGCACTCTGTGAGGCCGAGGTGGGTGGATCACCTGAAGTCGGGAGTTCAAGACCAGCCTGACCAACATGGAGAAACCCCGTCTCTACTAAAATTACAAAATTAGTTGGGCATGGTGGCGCATGCCTGTAATCCCAGCTATTTGGGAGACTGAGGCAGGAGAACTGCTTGAACCCAGGAGGCAGAGGTTGTAGTGAGCTGAGATTGCACCATTGCACTCCAGCCTGGGCACCAAGAGTGAAACTCCCTCTCAAAAAAAAAAAAAAAAAAAAAAAAAAATAGCCGGACATGGTGGCTCACGCCTGTAATCCTAGCACTTTGGGAGGCCGTGGCAGGCAAATCACAAAGTCAGGAGTTCAAGACCAGCCTGGCCAATATGGTGAAACACTGTCTCTACCAAAAACACAAAAATTAGCTGGGCGTGGTGGTGGGTGCCTGTAGTCCCAGCTACTCAGGAGGCTGAGGCAGGAGAATCACTTGAACCCAGGAGGTGGTGGTTGCAATGAGCCGAGATCGCACCACTGCACTCCAGCCTGGGCAACAGAGCAAGACTCTGTCTCAAAACAACAAAAAAAAAACAAAACAAAAATAAAAAATAGGCTTGGAGTGGCGTCTCACACCTGTAATCCCAGCACTTTGGGAGGCCAAAGTGGGAGGACAGTTTGAGCCCAGGAGTTTGAGACCAACCTGGGCAACACAGTGGAACCTTGTCTCTACCAAAAATAAAAAAAATTGGCCAGGTGCGGTGGCTCCCGCCTGTAATCCCAACACTTTGGGAGGCCAAGGTGGGCGGATCACCTGAGGTCAGGAGTTCAAGACCAGCCTGGCCAACATGGCAAAACTCCATCTCTACTAAAAATACAAAAAAATTAGCCTGGCGTGGTGGCAGGCGCCTATAATCCCAGCTACTCGGGAGGCTGGGGCAGGAGAATCACTTGCACTTGGGAGATGGAGGTTGCAGTGAGCCCCCATGCTATTGCACTCCAGCCTGGGCAACAAGAGTGAAACTCCATCTCAAAAAAAAAAAAAAATTAGCTGGCTGTGGCAGCATGCAACTGTAATCCCAGCTATTTGGGAGGCTGAGGTGGGAGGACTGCTTAAGCCTGGGAGATTGAAGCTGCAGTGAGCCAGGATCACAACACTGTACTGTAGCCTGGGTGACAGTGAGACTCTGTCTCAAAAAATATTAAATTAAGTTAAACATAAAAAAGAAAAAAGAAAAAACAAAGAATAAGCATGTGTAGTATTCTCCAGCTATCATTTTCATCAGCTGGATTTTCAGGGTCCCCCACCCCCACTCCATGAAGAGGAAGAAAATGAGAATTAGAATCATGGGTAAAATGTTCACACGGACTCCTTAATGCATGAGAAAACATGGAGAGAGGGAGCAGGGTTAGGAGAGCTGAGGAGAAAAACACATAAACATTCAACTTACTTTGGGAGTTCTTTGTCTTGAAGGGATCCCATCAAGTATAGCAATGGCATCTTTATCTTGTTTTAGCATTGTATAACATTCAGCCATTTTGTATTTCACTTCAATTTCAGATGGAAGACACTAAAAGACAATGGAAATATTTCTTTGAAACGTTATTCCAACAATATGACAGTTCTTCAAAACGTTAAACATAGAGTTATCATATGACCCAGCAATTCTTTTTTTTTTTTTTTTTTTTTTTTGAGACAGGGTCTCGCTCTGTTGCCCAGGCTGCAATGCAGTGGTGCAAACATGATTTACTGCAGTCTTAGACTCCTAGTCTCAAGCGATCCTCCCACATTGGCCTTCTGAGTAGCTAGGACTACAGGTGTGTGCCACCATGCCCAGTTTTGTAAAGACAGGGGTCTCACTATGTTGCCAAGGCTAGTCTCAAACTCCTGACCTCAAGTCCTCCTACCTCCACCTCTGGAAGTGCTTGGATTACAGGTGTGAGCCACTGTGCCTGGCCTCATCTTCTTTTTTTTTTTTTTTTTTGAGACAGAGTCTCGTTCTGTCACCCAGGCTGGTGTCTCCTGCCTCAGCCTCCCAAGTAGCTGGGACTACAGGCATCCACCACCATGCCCAGCTAATTTTTTGTATTTTTAGTAGAGACGGGGTTTCACCGTGTTAGCCAGGATGGTTTCAATCTCCTGACCTCGTGATCCGCCCGCCTAGGCCTCCCAAAGTGCTGGGATTACAGGCGTGAGCCACTGCGCCCAGCTTCTGGCCTCATCTTCTACATCTAATCAGCTATCATCTAAATCAGAGGTCCCCAACCTTTTTGGCACCAGGGACCAGTTTCATGAAAGACAATTTTTCCACAGATAGGGGGTGAGGGGGTGGTTTCAGGATGAAACTGTTCCACCTCAGATCATCAGGCATTAGACAGATTATAATAAGGAACACACAACCTAGATCCTAGCATGTGTAGTTCACAATAGGGTTTGTGTTCCTATAAGAATCTAATGCTGCAGCTGATCTGACAGGAGGCGGAGCTCAGGCAGTAATATTCACTAGCCCTCCACCCACCTCCTGCTGTGCAGTCTGGTTCCTAACAGACCAGGCACTGGGGCCTGGGGACCCTGTTCTAAATTCTTAAGAGTCTTTCTCAAAAAAAAAATAAATAAATAAATCACAATTCTATCTCCAATTACCTGACTTTGTGGAGTAGATGCAGAATTTCCAGTTGAAGGTCTCACTTTTGAAGTTTTACTTAGCGCTTTCTTCTGCTGTAAAGCCATGGTATACTTACTCACAGCATTCCGATATTCCTTATCATGAAAGAGAGAATCTGCATGATACACCAAAAGCTGGTACTTCTGAGGTGGGGAGAATAACTCACTACAAAACAAGAGAAAATGTAATACATCTTTTCCTCCCTTTCAATCCAAGCTCCCCCAGCTTCTTTTTTTTTTTTTGAAATAGATTCTCACTCTGTCACCCAGGCTGGAGTGCAGTGGCACGATCTCGGCTCACCGCAACCTCCACCTCCCGGGTTCAAGTGATTCTCCTTCCTCAGCCTCCCGAGTAGCTGAGATTACAGGCGCATGGCACCACGCCCAGCTAATTTTTGTTTTTTTTTTAGTAGACATGGGGTTTCGCCACGTTAGCCAGGCTGGTCTCAAACTCCCAACCTCAAGTGATCTACCTGCGTCGGCCTCCCAAAGTGCTGGGATTACAGGCGTGAGCCATCATGCCTGGCCACCAGGCCCTTTTAACAGTCTGAGATATATCTATCCATACTCTCATATTAAGATGAAGTACAGAGAAACCTCACCACTTTGAATCCTTTTTAAAAACAGGCTGCACAGGCTGGGCGCGGTGGCTTACGCCTGTAATCCCAGCACTTTGGGAGGCTGAGGGGGGCGGATCTCAAGGTCAGGAGATCGAGACCATCCTGGCTAACGCGGTGAAACCCCATCTCTACTAAAAAATACAAAAAATTAGCCAGGCGTGGTGGCAGGCGCCTGTAGTCCCAGCTACTTGGGAGGCTGAGGCAGGAGACTGGCATGAACCCAGGAGTCTTGTAGTGAGCCGAGATCATGCCACTGTACTCCAGCCTGGGCGACAGAGCCAGACTCTGTCTCAACAACAACAAAAAAAAACCAATGCACAAAAAGAAGTTTGAAAAAACCTGAAAGCTCTTCAAATACTAAAGAAAGGCCAGGCGCGGTGGCTCACGCCTGTAACCCCACCACTTTGGGAGGCTGAGGCAGGCAGATCACAAGATCACGAGATCGAGATCATCCTGGCCAACACGGTGAAACCCCAGCTCTACTAAAAATACAAAAATTAGCTGGGAGTGGTGGCAGGCGCCTGTAGTCCCAGCTACTCGGGAAGCTGAGGCAGGAGAATTGCTTTAACCCAGGAGGTGGAGGTTATAGTAAGCCGAGATCGCGCCACTGCACTCGCACTCCAGCCTGGCGACAGAGTGAGATCTCGTCTCAAAAAAAAAAAAAACAAAAAAAACTAAAAACTAAAGAAAATGCCACTATAAAAGGAGAATGGGGGGCTGGGTGTGGTGGTTCATGCCTGTAATCCCAGCACTTTGGGACACCAAGGCAGGCGGATCACCTGAGGTCAGGAGTTTAAGACTAGCCTAACCAACATGGTGAAACCCTCTCTACTAAAAATACAAAATTAGACGGGTGTGGTGGTGCATGCCTGTAATCCCACCTACTCGGGAGGTTGAGACAGGAGAATCGCTTGAACCCGGGAGGCAGAGGTTGCTGTGAGCCGAGATTGCGCCACTACACTCCAGCCTGGGCGACAAGAGTGAAACTCTGTCTTAAAAAAAAAAAAAAAGATCGGGAAAGCCAATGGGATAGCAAGAGGATTGGCCTTGATAAAAGTTTATTTAGGCTGAGCTCAGTAGCTTGTACCTGTAATCCGAGCACTTTGGGAGGCCGAGGCAGGCAGATCACTGAAGGTTGGGAGTTTGAGACTAGCCTGGCCAATAAGATGAAACCCCGTCTCTAGTAAAAATACAAAAATTAGCCAGGTGCGGTGGCGAGTGCCTGTAATCCCAGCTACTTGGGAGGCTGAGGCAGGAGAATGACTTGAACCCAGGAGGCAGAGGTTGTGGTGAGCCAAGATCGTGCCACTGCACTCCAGCCTGGGTGACAAGTGAAACTCTGTCTCAAAAAAAAAGAAAATACAAAAATTAGCCAGGCATGGTGGTGCATGCCTGTAATCCCAGCTACTTAGGAGGCTAAGACAGGACAATCGCTTGAGCCCAGGAGACAGAAGTTGCAGTGGGCCAAGATCATGCCATTGTACACCAGCCTGGGCAACAGGGAATGAAACCCTGTCTCAGAAAAAAAAAAAGTAAACTTCACTAGCACTAGAATTCTTACCTCCTGGAGTCTCAGGGATTTCAGGACAGCGTAAAGGAACCAATGTTTTAAAACTGTTTAACCTTGAGTATTACAGTCAAGAATTATAACCTGCCTAGAAGTTGACCACCATTCCTAATGAGGAACTCATATTTTCAACCTCCAATTCCACTCCTTCCCAAATAAGAGGAAGAAGTTTACTGTTTTTCTTTGACAAGTAAAAACTATAGCAGGCCGGGCATGGTGGCTCATGCCTGTTGTAATCCCAGCACTTTGTGAGGCCAAGGTGGGTGGATCACCTAAGTTCAGGACCTGACCAACATGGAGAAACCCTGTCTCTACTAAAAATACAAAATTAGCCTGGCGTGGTGGCACATGCCTGTAATCCCAGCTATTCGGGAGGCTGAGGCAGGAGAATCACTTGAATCTGGGAGGCAGAGGTTGCGGTGAGCCGAGATAGTGTGCCATTGCACTCCAGCCTGGGCAACAAGAGCCAAACTCCATCTCCAAAAACAAAAACAAGAAAAACAAAGTTATAGTTGCTTATATGAAAGAACAGAGTGAGCTGAATAATTCTTTTTTTTTTTTTTTTTGAGAAGGAGTCTTACTCTGTCGCCCAGGCTAGAATGCAGTGGCACAATCTCGGCTCACTACGACCCCCGCCTCCCGGGTTCAAGCAATTCTTCTGCCTCAGCCTCCCGAGTAACTAGGATTATAGGCACCTGCCACCTCGCCCAGCTAATTTTTGTATTTTTAGTAGAGACGGGGTTTCGCCATGTTGCCCATGGCTGGTCTCAAACTCCTGACCTCATGATCCACCCGCCTCAGCCTCCCAAAGTGCTGGGATTACAGGCGTGAGCCACTGCGCCCAGCCGAGTCGAATAATTCTGTAGATAGTTAATTTCTCAACAAGCTAGGCACAGTGGCTCACACCTGTAATCCCAACACTTTGGGAGGTTGAGGTGGGAAGACTGCTTGAGCCTGGAGTCTGATCAACATAGTGAGATCTTGTCTCTTAAAAACAAACAAACAAACAAACAGGTATCATACATTAGTGTTTGCGGAAGGAAGGGACAATTGGAGAGTGATTACTAATAGACACAGGGTTTCTTTTTGTTGGGATAATGAAAACCTTCTGGAGTTAGATCATGGTGATGATCATACAATTTTGTAAATACACTAAAACCCACAGAATTGCATTATTGTGGCCATGTGCGGTGGCTTATGCCTATAATCCTAGCTACTTAGAGGCTGAGGCAGGAGAATCGCTTGAACCTGGGAGGTGGAGGTTGCAGTGAGCCAAGATCCCACCACTGCACTCCAGCCTGGGTGACGAGAGAGAGACTCTGTCTCAGACAAAAAAAAAAAGGGGGGGGGCCGGGCGCAGTGGCTCACGCCTGTAATCACAGCACTTTGGGAGGCCAAGGAGGGAGGATCACCTGAGGTCAGGAGTTCGACCAGCCTGGCCAACATGTTGAAACCTCGTCTCTAATAAAAATACGAAAATTAGCCAGGCATGGTGGTGGGCGCCTGTAATCCCAGCTACTTGCAAGGCTGAGGGAGAACTGCTTGAACCCAGCAGGCGGAGGTTGCAGTGAGCCAAGATCACGCCACTGCACTCCAGCCCTGGCAACAGAGCGAGACTCAGTCTCCCCAGAAAAACAGAAAAAAAGCAACAAAAAGAGAGTACACTCTAGATGACTTAAGTTCTCTTCAAACTCTGTGATTCTATGTACGTAGTGAGAAATAACCATTTGATGCTTAGATACAAAAGTATTATTACATCCACAGAAAGCATTCAGATATGCATATAACATACATGTCTACTTACACATGCATAAGTTATCTCTGTAAAGACACACGAAAAAATAGTTATTGCCTCTGGAGAAAGGAAATGTTGGGGTGATGTTCAAGACTCAGGTAAAGATACTGATCTGCATGCCCCTTCTCCACTGTTTGAATTTAACAGTGTCTATTCCTATTCCACAAGAAATTTTAAAGTATAAATCATGAAGGTCAGAACTTAAACATGTCCTGAAGCTAGGAAACTGCCAATCTAACCCAATATGAAAAAGCATGGGCTAAACTTCGTCTAGCCAGAGAATTAAACTGTTTCAAACTATCCTGTAACATCTTTAAGAACTAAGAGTAACTAGGGCCTAAATCTCCAAACGTGGAAACTGTATGCTTTGTCAAATCACTCAGAACCAAGTGAAAGGCTCCAGAATAAACACGTAAGGCTGACAGAGACCAGGGCTCCTGTCAACATGAAGTGGATGGTGGCAAAATGATGGGTCTCACTAGTAAGGTCCAAAGCACATTAATGAGGCCGGGCTCGGTGGCTCACGCCTGCAATCCAAGCACTTTGGGAGGCCTAAGTCATGGGGATCACTTGAGGTCAGGAGTTCCAGACAAGCCTGGCCAACATGATGAAACCCCATCTCTATTTAAAAAAACAACAAAAAAAAATTAGCTGGGCGTGGTGGTGCGAATCTGTAATCCCTGCTACTCAGGAGGCTGAGGTGGGAGGATCGCTTGAGCCTGGGAGGTGGAGGCTGTAGTGAGCCGAGATAGCACCACTGCACTCCAGCCTGGGCAACAAAGCAAGACTCTGTCTGAAAAGCAAAACAAAACAAAACACCAAAGTGCACTAATGAAAATCCAATGGGCAGCAGCAGCTGCATTGTAAGCACTTAAAGGACTTTTCCCTTCTGACCTAGACCAGCTTCTACAGCAGGCCAAACACTAATACATCTACAGAGTAGAAGTTTCCATTATAACGCCATTTGGAGGTAGCAGACTGGTGGCTCAGAATGGAGACTCTCCAGTCAGAGAAGACCAGGTCCAGGCATCGTACTCCTCCATTTATTGGATGTGTGAACTTGGACAAGGGTATTTCACCTCCCTGAGGTTGTACTCACTTCCTCAACACACTCAATAAGCATGTGAGTGCTTATTGCGCACAGCCACTGCGCTTTCAATTGGTGGGTGATGCGAAGGGTAGAAAAGTGGGAGTACCCGAGAGTCCTGGGAGTCAGAGAAGGCTCTTTAGGAGAGATATCCAGGCTAAAACCTGAAGGAGGAGGCAACGCTGAGATGAGGACCGTCGCAGGAGGAACAGCAAGTACAAGGGCCCAGAGTAGAGAACACGCTTGGTGCATTCAAGTAACACAAAGAGGCCAGAAGCGATGGTTCACGCCTGTAATCCTTAAACTTTGGGAGGCCGAGGCGGCGGGATCACCAGAGGTCAGGAGTTGAAGACCAGACTGGCCGGCTGGGCGCAGTGGCTCACACCTGTAATCCCAGCACTTTGGGAGGCCGAGGCGGGCGGATCACGAGGCCAGGAGATCGAGACCACCGTGAAACCCCGTCTCTACTAAAAATACAAAAAAATTAGCTGGGTGCGGTGGCGGGCGCCTGTAGTCCCAGCTACTCAGGAGGCTGAGGCAGGATAATGGCGTGAACCCGGAAGGCAGAGCTTGCAGTGAGCCAAGATCGTGCAGAGCGAGACTCCGTCTCAAAAAAAAAAAAAAAAAAAAAAAGACCAGACTGGTCAATATAGTGAAACTCCGTTTCTACTAAAATTACAAAAATTAGCTGGGCGTGTGGCGCTCGCCTGTAATCCCAGCTACTTGGTTGGCTGAGGCAGGAGGATCGCTTGAACCCAGGAAGCGGAGGCTGCAGTGAGCCAAGACTGCGCCACTGAACTCCAGCATGGGCGACAGAGCGAGGCTGTCTCAAAAAAATAAAAATAAATAAACAAATAAAAACAAATAACAGAATAGCCAGGGAGGCTAGAGGGCAGTGAACAGAGTAATGAGATGAAGTCGCAGAGAGTGGAGGGCAGATATTTGCCTTCAGAGGCCATGGGAAAGAATTTTCATAAGTGCAATCAAGGATTTTTTTTTTTTTTTTTTTTTGAGACGGAGTCTCGCTCTGTCGCCCAGGCTGGAGTGCAGTGGTGCTATTTCGGCTCACTGCAAGCTCCGCCTCCCGGGTTCACGCTATTATCCTGCCTCAGCCTCCCGAGTAGCTGGGACTACAGGCGCCCGCCACCACGCCTGGCTAAAGTTTTTTGGTATTTTTTTTAGCAGAGACGGGGTTTCACTGCGTTAGCCAGGATGATCTCGATCTCCTGACCTCGTGATCCGCCCGCCTCGGCCTCCCAAAGTGCTGGGATTACAGGCATGAGCCACTGCGCCCGGCCAATAAAGGATTTTACGCAGGAGAGGGACATGCACTCAAGGATGGAATCAGCTCAGTGCTTCAAGGAAACAAGGCGCCACGCCCACCCATTAATGGAGTCTCCCGTTTCCTTTTTTTGAGACAGGCTGTCGTTCTGTCGCCCACGGTAAAGGACAGTGATGCGATCACGGCTCACTGCAGCCTCGACCTCCTGGGTTCAAGCGATCCTCCTGCCTCAGCCTCCCGAGCAGCTGGGACCGCAGGCACGCACCATCACGCCCGGCTAATTGTTTAATTTTTACTTTTCGTAGAGGCAGAGTCTCCCTATGTTGCCCAGGTTAGTCTTGAACTCCTGGGCTCAAGCAATCCTCCCGCCTCGGCCTCCCAAAGGGCTCGTATTAGAGGCGTGAGCCACCGCGCCCGGCCCCGTTTTCAGGGGTTTCCCAAGGCGAGAAAGTGGACCCTCCTGATACACTTAACGGGGGGACCAATCTCAGATGCGGGGGCCAGCGCATAAAAACCAGGAGGCTGGGTCCCTGAGCCGCAGCGAGAGAAAAAAACGTTCTTCTGGAAGGAGCCGAGAGGGAAGGATTCAGCCTAGCGATGTGACAGTCGCGCTGCCCCGCGACAGGTGCCTCAGGAAACCCTCGCCTGGGTCGTCCTCAGAGCCTCTGCCTTCTATGTCTCCAAGCCGCCGCTCGCCACATCCCCGCGGGGACTTGACGCCGGCACCCAGTGAACCCAACTTGCGCTCCGAAGTCTGCTCCGCTCCAGGACGCCCTCGCAGACCCCGGAGCCTCCGCTGGCGCCGGCGGCCGCTCCTTCCCGCCTGTTCCCACGTGCCCTGAGCCCCCGCTCCCAAACCGCCGCGGCTTTCTCCTCAGCCCCAGGCAGCTACCCGCCTCAACTCACGGGTTGTTATTACTCATTGTAAGTAACAAGCTGCTGAGGAGCCGCACGTTGGAGTGCAGCCCCGCGGCCGCCATGTCCCGCACGTGGTCTATCACATTCATCCTGCTCCGCAAAGCCGCGGGCAGCGGCGGCAGCACTGACTCGAAAAGCCGGTAGAGGATCCTTAGGGAAGACTCCAAAATGGCGGCGTCGCCGGGGTCCATCGGGTCCACACGCGGCACCACCCCCAAGCAAGAGGTAACTACTGAAGTGCCCGAATAAAAAGAAACTCGAGTCCCTGCTCCTGTCGTGGTCCTTTTCAGGTGAAATGAGTTGTTATTTTTACGCAAAAATCACGTTATCATCCTAAACTGCAAACTTTACTGAGGATTTACAATGAGACAAAAGGCACCTTATAAGACTACTCGGTCAATTTGAATGAGTCTGAGAGGAATTTGTGCCTCTCAGAAATTAAAATGTGTGGGTATTTACCGAAATAAAATACAGTAAGGTGAGGAAAAACGCTCCAACTGGAATTAAATATTCTAATCGGGAGCCAGGGACAGACCTAACGGCCTTTACAGTGGCGCATGCGCACCAGGCTAGGGCCGCCGCGCCCCTCCTCAGGTGTTTTGTGTTCCTGCCAAGTCAGGCTTCGGCCCTGCAGGAACTCCTTGGTTTGAGGGGCATATTTCCCCATGTAAAATTATTCCCTAGATCCGTGGAAATAAAGGCTGGATCCAGGAATTAGCTGATACCCATATAAACCAGCATGTGTCTGGCACACTTAACGTTTTAGGAAAGTTTTACACAAGTTATTGGACGCTCACAACAATCCATAAAGTTGAAGTTGTCATTCCCTTCCCACAAGGGAAGAAACTGCCTGCTTAAATTTTGTGCTCAGGTTGTTAAATGGTTGACTTGGAATCAGATCGACTGGTTAATTATGTTGGATCGCAAACTCAAATGTATACAGGGACCAGGGAGGTAACTGAGCCAATGAGGCAGTTTAGGTCGTTGAGTCAGAGTCCGAATACTCTCCACAATCATCCTCTCAGATCTAGCCTATCGCTCCTTTCTTGAAGGAGACAGTCGTTTTGGTCTAGATTTTGTTTTCATTTGATTTTTACAGTAATAGATGCAAAAAAAAAATGCTCTGAAAAAATCACAGTGTATCTTCATCAGTCAACTTTTTCAGCTGTTAACATTTTGTCACAGTTGAAGCTCCTGTAGATCCTTTTCCCATCTCATCCCCTACTCTAGTTTCCTGGATGTGTGAGACCTTCTATTTGATTTTGGTGGGCATCATCACTGTGAACTTTTCTTTTTTCTTTTTTTCGAGACGGAGTTTTGCTCTTGTCGCCCAGGCTGGAGTGCAAAATCTCAGCTCACTGCATCCTCTGTCACCCGGGTTCAAGGAATTCTCCCTGCCTCAGCTTCCCGAGTAGCTGGGATTACAGGCGCCTGCCACCACTGTCATGTGCGTCCATGTGAAGAGACCACCAAACAGGCTTTGTGTGAGCAACAAGGCTGTTTGTTTCACCTGGGTGCAGGCGGGATGGTAGCAGCACGAGCCATAGGCAAAACTCCTCAGACACCAAGTTAAAGAAGGAAGGAGTATATTCGGCTGGGAGCATCAGCAAGGCTCCTGTCTCAAGAGCCGAGCTCCCCGAGTGAGCAATTCCTGTCCCTTTTAAGGGCTCACAATTCTAAGGGGGTCCACGTGAGAGAGTCGTGATCGATTGAGTAAGCAGGGGGTACATGACATGCACCGGTGGTCAGAGTGAAACAGACCGGGAAGTTTCACAATGTCTTTCTATAATCTATAGATAACATCAGTTGCTAGGTCAGGGGTCAGTTAAGGCAGGAACCGGCCCTTTTCACTTCTTTTGTGATTCTTCAGTTACTTCAGGCCATCTGGATGTACACATGCAGGCTTGGGTTCAGAGGCCTGACATTCCTGTCTTCTTACGTTAACAAGAAGAATAAAACGAAATAGTCGTAAAGTGTTGCGGCAGCGAAAATTTTTGGGGGTGGTATGGAGAGATAATGGGCGATGTTTTTCAGGGCTGCTTCAAGTGGGATTGGGGGTGGTGTGTGGGAACCTAGAGTGGGAGAGATTAAGCTGAAAGAAGATTTTGTGGTAAGGGACGATATTGTGGGGTTGTTAAAAGGAGCATTTGTCGTATAGAATGATTGGTGATGGCCTGGATGCAGTTTTGTATGAATTGAGAAACTAAATGAAAGACACAAGGTCTGAATTAAGAGAAGGAAAAAAACAGGTATTAAATAACTAAGAATTGGGAGGACCCAGGACATCCAATTAGAGAGTGCTCAAGGGAGTTCAGCATAATTACTTGCTTGGTTGGTGAGTTTTTGGGCTCTATCCTTGACAGAGTCCTTTTTAAGTTGGAGGCTGAGCTTGGTGAGGTGTGTTTTTAAAAGACCATTAGTCCATTCTACCTTTCCTGAAGATTGAGGACAGTAAGGGGTATGAAGTTTTCACTGAATACCAAGAGCCTGAGAAACTGCTTCGGTGATTTGACTAGCAAAGGCCGGTCCGTTATCGGACTGTATAGAGATGGGAAGGCCAAACCGAGGAATTATGTCTGACAGAAGGGAAGAAATGACTGCGGTGGCCTTCTCAGACCCTGTGGGAAAGGCCTCTACCCATCCAGTGAAAGTGTCTACCCAGACCAAGAGGTTTTTTAGTTTCCTGACTTGGGGCATGTGAGTAAGGTCTATTTGCCAGTCCTGGGCAGGGGCAAATCCCCGAGCTTGATGTGTAGGGAAGGGAGGGGACCTGAACAATCCCTGAGGAGTAGTAGAATAGCAGATGGAACACTGAGAAGTGATTTCCTTGAGGATAGATTTCCTCAATGGAAAGGAAATGAGAGGTTCTAAGAGGAGGGCTAGCAGCTTGTAACCTACATGGAAGAGGTTATGAAATGACGACAGAATAGAATGGGCCTGTGAGGCTGGAAGAAGATATTTTCTTTGGTCCAAGAACCATTTGTCTTGTGTGGGAAGAGATTGATAGGTAGAAGTTTCAGTGGGGGAGTAGGTGGGAATGACCAGATGAGAAGGAGAAAAATTGGCCGTGAGGGACAGAAGTTGGAAGGCTAAGCTGCTTCTTTAGCTACCTTGTCAGCGTAAGCGTTGCCCTGAGCGATGGGATCTGATGCCTTTTGATGGCCCTTGCAGTGAATGACTCCAGCTTCCTTTGGAAGTAAAGCAGCCTTGAAAAGAGTTTTTATTAAAGAGGCATTAATGACAGAGGACCCTTGAGTAGTGAGGAAACCTCTTTCAGCCCATATAACAGCATGGTGGTGTAGGATATGGAAGGCATATTTAGAGTCAGTATAAATATTGACGCATAGTCCCTTTGCAAGAGTGAGGGCCTGAGTTAAGGCAATTAGTTCGGCTTGCTGAGAGGTAGTGCAGGGGGTCAGAGCAGTAGCCTCAATGATAGATGTGGAAGATACTATAGCATAGCCTGCCTTTGCTGGTGAGTGGCAATTAGGCCTGGTGGAACTGCCATCAATAAACCAAGCGTGATCAGGGTGAGGAACAGGAAAGAAGGAAATATGGGGAAATGGAGTGAATGTCAGGTGGATCAGAGAGATACAGTGATGGGGGTCAGGTGTGGTATCCGGAATAATGTGGGGGCTAGCCTAAAACAGTAAGGTCAAGTTGTTTGGACAGGAAGGCTACAGGGTGTGGTCCCAGCTCTTGTGCAAGAATTTTGACCACACAGCCCTGTACTTTGGCTGTGTGTAATGAAAAGGGTTGGAATGAGTTAGGGAGAGCTAGTGTGGGAGCAGCTTCTAGGGCTGTTTTTAAGGAACAGAAAGAGGAGTGGCGAAAAAATTTAGGATCTATGGAGTCAGCTAGGTTTGCTTTTGTGAGTTTATATAACGTTTTAGTCAGGATGGTAAAACTAGGTATCCAAAAGTGGAAGTACCTAACAATGCATAGGAAGGAAAGGAGTTGTTGTTTTGTAGAAGGGATTGGGGTTTGGGAGATTAGCCGGACACAATCAGCAGGGAGAGCATGTGTGTTTTCACAAAGAGTTATGCCAAGATAGGTAATGGATGAGGAAGAAATGTGGGCTTGACTAAAGTAATGGGAGCTGTCTGTGAAGCCTTGCGGCAGTACAGCCCAGGTAGTTTGCTGAGCCTAATGGGTGTCAGGGTCAGTCCAAGTGAAAGTGAAGAGAGACTGTGATGAAGTGTGCAAAGGAATAGTAAAGAAAGCATGTTTGAGATCCAGAACAGAATAATGGGTTATGGAGGGGTTGTGGAGGGAGGTATTGAGGATAGAAGAGTATATGGCTTTGGCACCATGGGTTGAATAGGCAAGACAATTTGGTTGATAAGGCACAGATCCTGAACTAACCTGTAAGACTTGTCTGGTTTTTGGACAGGTAAAATGGGGGAATTGTAAGGAGAGTTTATAGGCTTTAAAAGGCCATGCTGTAACAGGCAAGTGATAACGGGCTTTAATCCTTTTAAAGCGTGGCGGGCTAAGGGTGATTAGGTTTTAATGGGATGGTAAGGGGTGCATGATTGGTCTCCAAGGAGGGAGTAGAGGTATCATATACTCGTGGATTAGGGTGGGGAGATACAAGGGGAGGATGTGAAGGAGTCTTTGAACTGGGGAAAAGGGCAGTAATGAGGTGTGGCTGTAGCCTAGGAATAATCAGGGAAGCAGATAATTTAGTTAAAATGTCTCAACCTAATAAGGGAGCTGGTCAGGTGGGGATAACTAAAAAAGAGTGCATAAAAGAATGTTGTCCAAGTTGGCATCAGAGTTGGGAAGTTTTAAGAGGTTTAGAAGCCTGGCCGTCAATATCCACAACAGTTACGGAGGCAAGGGAAACATGCCCTTGAAAAGAAGGTAATGTGGAGTGGGTAGCCTCCGTATTGATTAAGAAGGGGACGGACTTACCTTCCACTATAAGAGTTACCCAAAGCGTCTGTGATGGTCCTGTAGGCTTCCGAGGTGATCGGGCAGTGTCAGTCTTCAGCCACTAAGCAGAGAAGATCTGGGAAGGAGTCAGTTAGAGAGCCTTGGGCCAGAGTTCCAGGGGGTCTGGGAGTGGCTGCTGGGTTGGACAGTCCAATTGCCAGTGGGGTCCCGCACAGATGGGACGTGGCTTAGGAGGAAACCTGGGCTGCGGGCATTCCTTGGCCCAGTGGCCAGATTTCCAGCACTTGAAGCAAGATCCTGGGGTAGGTGGTGTCAGGCCTCTGAGCCCAAGCTAAGCCATCATATCCCCTGTGGCCTGCACGTATACATCCAGATGGCCTGAAGCAATTGAAGATCCACAAAAGAGGTAAAAATAGACTTAACTGATAACGATACACCACTGTGATTTGTTCCTGCCCCACCCTAAATGATATGATATAGTCTACCCTGCCCTTAAGAAGGTACTTTGTAATATTCTCCCCCTCCCTTAAGAATATACTTTGTATGCCTATCCCAAACCTATAAGAACTAATGATAATCCCACCACCCTTAGCTGACTCTCTTTTCGGACTCAGCCTGCCTGCACCCAGGTGAAATAAACAGACTTGTTGATCACACAAAGCCTGTTTGGTGGTCTCTTCACATGGACGCGCCTGACAGGCAGTCCTGGAGGAATGCCTGGCCTCTGCGGTTCAGGCGTTTGGAAGTTCTTGTGTACTGGAGATGTGGCTGGGGTTTGTCTCACGGTGGAGGCAAGGAATTGCAACTCAGAAATACGTTGCTACTTGGCTGCCTCTACTCTATTATTGTACACCTTGAAGGTGACGTTAATTAAGTCCTGTTGTGGGGTTTGAGGGCCACAGTCTAATTTCTGGAGCTTTTTTTAATGTCGGGAGTGGGTTGGGTAATAAAATGTATATTGAGAATAAGACAGCCTTCTGGCCCTTCTGGGTCTAGGATGGTAAAGCGTCTAACGGTTGTTGCCAAACGGGCCATGGACTGGGCTGGGTTTTTATATTTGATGAAAAAGAGCCTAAACGCTAACTGACTTGGGAAAGGTCGGATAAAGAAATAGGAGCATTAACCTTGACTATGTCTTTAGCTCCAGCCACCTTTTAAAGAGGAAATTGTTGGGCAGGTTGGAGAGGGCTAGTTGTGGAACGAAACTGCAAGCCGGACCAGGTGTGAGGAGGGGAGGTGATAAAAGGATTATAGGGTGGGGGAGCGGAGGCTGAGGAAGAATTGGGACCTCGCTCGGCCTGGCGAGGAGCAGCCTGGGGAGGAGAGGTCAGATGGGTCTGTAGAAAAGGAAGATTCAAAAGACTCAGCAATGCTTGGGGTTGGGACTGAAGGGACAGGCGAGAGGGAAAGAAGGAGGATTTGGGATGAGTCGCATTGGGAACAGAGACTAGGGAGGGACCGATGTGTAAAAGAATGCCTGGACGTCAGGCACCTCAGACCATTTGTCCATTTTTCGACAAAAATCATCCAGGTCTTGTAAAGTGGAGAAATCAAAAATGCCATTTTCTGGCTATTTAGAACCATTATAAAGTTTGTATTGGGGCCAAGTGGTGTTGCAGAAGAAAATAAGACGCTTAGGTTTTAGGTCAGGTGAGAGTTGAAGAGATTTTAAGTTTTTAAGAACACAGGCTAAAGGAGAAGATGGGGGAATGGAGGGCGGAAGTTTGCTCATAGTGAAGGAGGTAAGTTTAAAGAGAAAGGTAGAGACATGGAGAAGGGGGTGGTGAGCAGCCAAAGCAGGCGTCTCCACAATTGACTTGCCACCAAGGGAATGTGGGTGAATGACCAAGCAGGCGTCCCCGCAGTGATCAGACACCAATGGACTGTGGGTGAATAATCAGGCAGGCATCCCCACAGTGATTAAACACCAAGGGAAGACTGTCTTCCCGAGTCCATGACTGGTGCCAGAGTTTTGGGTCCATGGATAAAATGTGTCTCCTTTGTCTCTACTAGAGAGGAAAAAGAACTGGAATTGGAAGGACAGGGAGATTGAAGGGTAGCAAGGGAGGGAGATTGAAGGGTAGCAAGAGAGGCTGGAGAAGAGAGTGGAAAGATCGTTTACCCGATTTGAAATTCATGAGATGTTCTTTGGGCTGGTTGGTCTGAGGACCTGAGGTCATAAGTGGATCTCCTCATGGAGTGAGGGTGAGGACAGGGGACCGGTCTCCCAAAGGAGTCCTCTTGTCCCGGGTTTCAGCACCAAATGTCATGCACGTCCATGTGAAGAGACCACCAAACAGGCTTTGTGTGAGCAACAAGGCTGTTTATTTCACCTGGGTGCAGGCGGGCTGAGTCCCAAAAGAGAGTCAGCAAAGGGAGATAGGGGTGGGGCTGTTTTATAGGATTCGGGTAGGTAAAGGAAAATTACTGTCAAAGGGGGTTGTTCTCTGGCGGGCAGGGGCGGGGGTTGCAAGATGCTCAGTGGGGGAGCTTCTGAGCCAGGAGAAGGAATTTCACAAGGTAATGTCATCAGTTAAGGCAGGAACTGGCCATTTTCACTTCTTTTGTGATTCTTCAGTTACTTCAGGCCATCTGGATGTATACATGCAGGCTTGGGCTCAGAGGCCTGACAACCATGCCCAGCTAATTTTGTATTTTTAGTAGAGACAGGGTTTCTCCATGTTGGTCAGGCTGGTCTCCAACTCCTGACCTCAGGTGATCCACCTGCCTTGGCCTCTCAAAGTGATGGGATTACAGGCGTGAGCAACCATGCCCAGCCTAACTTTTTTTTTTTTTGGGACAGTCTCACTGTGTCCCCCAAGCTGGAGTGCAGTGGTAGGATCTCTGCTCACCACAACCTCCGCCTCCCAGGTTCAAGCTATTCTGCCTCAGCCTCCCAAGTAGCTGGGATTAAAGGCATGCACCATCGTGCCTGACTTATTTTTGTATTTTTAGTAGAGACAGGGTTTTGCTTTGTTGGCTAGTCTGGTCTTGAACTCTTGACCTCAGGTGATCTGCCAGCCTCGGCCTTCTAAAGTGCTAGGATTACAGGTGTTAGCCACTGCGCCCGGCCTTCTGTGAACTTTTAAATACTTTTTCTTTTCTTTTTTTTTTTTTTTCTGAGATGGAGTTTCATTCTTCTTGCGCAGGCTGGAGTGCAATGGCGTGATTTTGGCTCACTGCAAACGCTGCCTCCCGGGTTCAAGCGATTCTCCTGCCTCAGCCTCCCAAGTAGCTGGGATTACAGGCATGCACCACCATGCACAGCTAATTTTTGTATTTTTAGTAGAGATGAAGTTTCGTCCTGATGGCCAGGCTGGTCTTGAACTCCCGACATCAGGTGATCCGCCCACCTCAGCCTCCCAAAGTGCTGGGATTACAGCTGTAAGGCACCACGCCCAGCCTTAAATACTTTTTCTAAATATGTATATATCCAAAAACAATGTATAACATTGTCATCTTGATAAATGGCAATTGACATCACCACTCAGCACATTGGGAGGAGCAGGGAAGTTGTAACAAACTGGAGTATGCCCTCTCTACAGGGGCAGCTGCAACTTAATTTCAGTATATTAGTCCCAGGCAGCTGGGAATTTTCTGTATCATTTGACTTTTCAAAAGAATTCATAGTTATAAATCTGGATTTTAAAATTTGAAGTATTCCAATTTTTTTTTTTTTGAAACAGTTTCACTCTGTCACCCAGGCTGGAGTGCAGTGGCACGATCTTGGCTCACTGCAACCTCTGCCTCCTGGGTTGAAGGGATTCTCCTGCCTCAGCCTCCCAAGTAGCTGGGACTACAGGCATGCGCCACCACATCCAGCTAATTTTTGTATTTTTGGTAGAGACCGAGTTTCACCATGTTGGCCAGGCTGGTCTCAAACTCCTGAGCTCAGGTGATCCACCCACCTCCGCCTCCCAAAGTGCTGGGATTACAGGCATGAGCCACTGTGCCTGGCCAAGTATTCCAATTTTTAAACGTTGGCCAAAATGAAAATAACAAGAACTTTCTATGTATAGAAGACCAAAGCCTTGAAACATATTGTTTATACATTAGCAGAAGAATGGATACATTTTGCTACATTTATGCAAGGAACTGCTATGCAGCATTTAAAACATAAGTGAACTCTAACACATGTATTAATGTTAACATGGATAAATGTAAAAAAGTATATTGAATGACTAAAGCAAGTTGTAGAATTGTATCACTCTATGATACCATTTAAATAAAGTTTGAAAACGTACAGGATGTTATACATTGTTTTTGGATACATACATATTTAGGAAAAGTATTTAAAAGTTCATGGTGAAGATGCCCACCAAAATCAAATTGAAGGTTACATCTAGAAAACGAGAATAGGGAATGAGATGGGAAAAGGATCTACGGGAGCTTCAACTGTGGCAAAATGTAAGAGCTAAAAAAGTTAAATGATGAAGATACAGGTATTCTTTTGTTTTTTGGAGACAGAGTCTCACTCTGTCACCCAGGCTGGAGTGCAGTGGCGCCATCTCGGCTCACTGCAACCTCCGCCTCCCAGGTTCAAGCGATTCTCCTGCCTCAGCCTTCTGAGTAGCTGAGACTACAGGTGAGGGCCACCATGCCCAGGTGATTTTTTGTATTTTTAGTAGAGATGGGGTTTCACTGTGTTAGCCAGGATGGTCTTGATCTGACCTTGAGATCCGCCCACCTCAGCCTCCCAAAGTTCTGGGATTACAGGCATGAGCCACTGCACCCGGCTGATACAGGTATTCTTTACATTGTCCTTCATAAATGGCACTGGGGAGCCATTAAAAGCATAGAAATAGGCACTAGACTGCCTGGGTTTAAATCTCATTTTTGCCATTTATTATCTTAATTTAAAAGTCACTTAATTTTCTGGGACCTTAGTCACCCCTTCTGTGAAACGGGGGAGATATAACAGCACCTATTTAATGGGATTGTTGTAAAGATTAAATTAATTCATGGTGGGAAGCTATTAAGGGCAGCGTGGTAGAAGTGATCCACCCCAGGGCATAGGTTAGAGAGGGGTAGGTTGCACCACTGCTCACTCCAGCCTGGGCAACAGAGCAAGACTCCATCTCAAAAAAAAAAAAACAGGCCAGGCACGGTGGCTCATGCCTGTAATCCCAGCACTTTGGGAGGCTGAGACAGGTGGATCACCTGCCGTCAGGAGTTCAAGACGAGCCTGGCCAACATGGTGAAACCCTGTCTCTACTAAAAATACAAAAATTAGCCGGGTGTGGTGACAGACAACTGTAATCCCAGCTACTTGGGAGGCTGAGGCAGGAGAATTGCCTGAACCCAGGAGGTGGAAGTGACAGTGAGCCAAGATTGTGCCACTGCACTCCAGCCTGGGCAGCAGAGCAAGATTCTGTCTCAGATAAATAAATAAATAAATATTATATAATATATATTATTTATATTAATATATATTAGATTGCTCTTGTCATACTGCCCAGGCAGGCAATATAATATATAATATATAGTATATTATATGTTATATATAATATATAGTATATTATATGTTATATAATATATAGTATATTATATATTATATATTGTATATTATATATAATATATTATATATTGTATATTATATATAATATATTATATATTGTATATATATTATATATTGTATATTATATATAATACATATATACTATATATAATATATAGCATATCATATATAATATATATCTATATATTATAGATATCTATATATTATATATAAAATATATATATAAGATATATATAATATATATTATATATCTATAAAATATATATATAAAATATATATATTATATATTATATATCTATATCTATATCTATATCTATATATATTTTTGAGACGGAGTCTCGCTCTGTCACCCAGGCTCGAGTGCAGTGGCGCGATTCTCCCGCCTCAGCCTCCTGAGTAGTTGGGATTATAGGCAGGTGCCACCACACCCGGGTAATTTTTGTATTTTTAGTAGAGACGGAGTTTCACCATGTTGGTCAGGCTGGTCTCGAACTCCTGACCTCGTGATCCACCCGCCCTGGCCTCCCAAAGTGCTGGGATTACAGGCATGAGCCACCACGCCCGGCCATAAATATATTTATATGTGTATATACACACATATATATACAAATATTTAAATGTCATTTAAAAGCATTAATTTGTTACCTTTTTGTACCATAATATGAATTTGATTTTTTTTTTCTTTTGATACAGAATCTCACTCTGTCATCCTAGCTGGAGTGTAGTGGCATGATCTCAGCTCACTGAAACCTCCACCTCCTGGGCTCAAGTGATTCTCCCACCTCAGCCTCCTGAGTAGCTGGGATTACAGATGCACACCACCACGCCCAGCTAATTTTTTTTTTTTTTTTTTTTTTTGAGAAGGAGCTTTGCTCTTATTGCCCAGGCTGGAGTGCAATCGTGTGATCTCCGCTCACTGTAACCTCCACTTTCTAGGTTCAAGTGATTCTCCTGCCTCAGCCTCCTGAGTAGCTGGGATTATGGCGTGCGCCACCACGCCCGGCTAATTTTGTATTTTTAGTAGAGACAGGGTTTCTCCATGTTGGTCAGTCTGGTCTTGAACTCCTGACCTTGTGATCCACCCACCTTGGCCTGCCAAAGTGCTGGGATTACAGGCGTGAGCCACCACGTCCAGCCTACAGGCTAATTTTTATATTTTTAGTAGAGACAGGGTTTCACCATGTTGGCCAGGCTGGTATTGAACTCTGGACCTCAGGTGATCCACCGGCCTCGACCTCCCAAAGTGCTGGGATTACAGGCTAATTTTTTTTTTTTTTTGAGACACAGTCTCACTCTGTTGCCCAGGCTGGAGTGCAGTGGCGCGACCTTGGCTCACTGCAAGCTCTGCCTCCCAGGTTCAAGCAATTCTCTGCTTCAGCCTCCCAAGTAGCTGGGATTACAGGCAACCGCCACCACGTCCGGCTAATTTTTGTATTTTTAGTAGAGACGGGGTTTCACCATCTTGGCCAAGCTGGTCTTGAACACTTGACCTTGTGATCCACATGTCTCCGCCTCCCAAAGTGCTGGGATTACAAGCGTGAGCCACCATGTCCAGCCTACAGGCTAATTTTTATATTTTTAGTAGAGACAGGGTTTCACCATGTTGGCCAGGCTGGTATTGAACTCTGGACCTCAGGTGATCCACCTGCCTCGGCCTCCCAAAGTGCTGGGATTACAGGTGTGAGCCACCATGCCCAGCCATGAAATTCAATAAAGTAAAACTTTCACTGTTTCTTTTCTGGCCGTGATTATTAGTCACTTCATTTCAGAATTATTGCTGACTGTAATTTTGTTATAAAAGACAGAAAATATTTAAAAAATGAGCTGCTCTGAGGCCGGGCGTGGTGGCTCACACCTGTAATCCCAGCACTTTGGGAGGCTGAGGCGGGCGGATCAGGAGGTCAGGAGATCGAGACCAGCCTGGCTAACACAGTGAAACCCGGTCTCTACAAAAAATACAAAAAATTAGCCGGGCACGGTGGTGGGTGCCTGTAGTCCCAGCTACTTGAGAGGCAGAGGCAGGAGAATGGCGTGAACCTGGGAGGCGGAGCTTGCAGTGAGCCTAGATCGCGCCACTGCACTCCAGCCTGGGCAACAGAGCGAGACTCCGTCTCAAAATAAAATAAAATAAAATAAAAGAGCTGCTCTGCAGGTTGAACCAGCTAGGTGTACCACCATATCTAAGACACTTAGAACAACACCTAGCACACTGTGAGCACTGAAGGAGTGAAGGACGTGCCATCCCAAAATATGCCAAATTGGGCTGGGCATGGTGGTTGTAATCCCAGTACTTTGGGAGGCCAAGGCAGGCAGATCACTTGAGCTCAGGAGTTCAAGACCTGCCTAGGCAATATAGCAAGACCATGTCTGTACAAAAAAACACAAAAATTAGCCGGACATGGTGGTGCTCATCTATAGTCCCAGCTACCAGGGAGACTGAGGCAGGGGAATCACTTGAGCCCAGGAAGTGGAGGCTGCAGTGAGCTATGATCCCACCACTGCACTCCAGCCTGGGTGACAAAGAGAGACCCCATCTCAAAAATAAATAAATAAATAAAACAAAAATCCCCAAACTCCAAATATGCCAAATCGATATATCAATTATTGAGTTAAAAAGCATTAGAGAGGCTGGGCACGGTGGCTCACGCCTGTAATTCAAGCACTTTGGGAAGCCGAGGCAGGCTGATCACTTGAGCCCAGGAGTTCAAGACCAGCCTGGCCAACATGGTAAAACCCTCTCTCTACTAAAAATACAAAAATTAGCTGGGCGTGGTGACGCATGCTACTCAGGAGACCGAGGCATGAGAATCACTTGAACCTGGGAGGTGGAGGTTGCAGTGAGCTGAGATTGTGTCACTGCACTCCAGTCTGGGTAACAGAGTGAGATTCTGTCACCAAAGAAAAAAAAAATAGAGGAAGTAAAGTTTCAGAAACAATGAGCTGACCACTGTTTTCCTGCATGTAACAAGTGATGAGGATTTATCTGGAAAAGGTACCCTCTCCATATAAGAGCAAGAAAATAGCCCTTATCTCCAGAGACTTAAAACTAAAGGCTACAAATGGACCTCCATAAACATACTTAACAAAGTTACCTTTACTTTCACCAGTTTGGCACTCCCCCCATTTATCTCCTAGTGACTCCCCTGAAAAATTTACTGCCCCAGCCAGATTTTCTTTGTCCTGTCATTTCTTCTCAAATATATTGCTCTTTGTCTAAAACATATAAAGCATCTTATTTGGCCACTTCTTCAGACTTCACTCTTTTTTTTGTGTAGACCCCCCCGTACACGTGAAACAAAGTTTGTACACTTTTCTCTTGTTAATCTGCCTGGTGTCAGTTCGTTTTCGATCCAGCTCAAAAACCCACTAAGAGTTAAAAGAGGGGCTGGAGGTGATCTCTGGGTCCCTTGCAGTGTAGCGAGCTAATTTAGGAATCAGACCGAGGGGTTGAGGAGGATACTTACTATTTAATTATTTAGGTGCACCAACCCAGTCGGATTAACATCCAAAGGACTGAGCCCCTAACAAAGAGTCAAGTTACCTTTTAAGCATTTCATGGGGCAGGGGGAGATCTGTGCAGGGGGAAGCATATTACAGAAGTGAGAAATAAAGACAGTTATTCAGTTGAGACATGCATTACATCATTTCTTACTTTTCAAGGAAAAACATGTTTTACGACTTGAGTTTATCTATCTACTTACCTTGCAGCCACACAGCTAGAGAAACAGAGTCTTCACAATGCCTGGGAAAGGGAGAGATAAGGCTCACTAGCCACAGACAGAAAAACAGGCAGTTAATTTTTAAAGGACTCCACCTTTTTCTCTTCCTCAGGGGGAATTGGGTTTTCTTACATACAACTGAGTTTTTGCTTACACATTCTTTAATTTCTTTTAATTCCTGTTCCAGAAGCAGTACATAAATGTTTGCTATTATACTTTTTTCTTTTCTTTTCTTTTTTTTTTTTTGAGATGGAGTCTCGCTCTGTTGCCCAGGCTGGAGTGCAGTGGTGTGATCTCAGCTCACTGCAAGCTCCGCCTCCCGGGTTCATGCCATTCTCCTGCCTCAGCCTCCTGAGTAGCTGGGACTACAGGCGCCCGCCACCATGCCCGGCTAATTTTTTGCATCTTATGGAGAAATAGCCATAGCATTTAGCAACATGAAAGTCACTGATGATGTTAACAAGAACATTTTCAGTGGCACTTTGGTAAAGAGAAGGAGACAAATGTGAGACAATGCAGATAGATAATTCTTTTATTTTGAGATGGAGTCTTGCTCTGTTGCCCATGCTAGAGTTCAACGGCATGATCTCGGCTCACTGCAACCTCTGCCTCCCAAGTTCAAGTGATTCTCCTGCCTCAGCCTCCCCAGTAGCTGGATTACAGGCATGCTCCACCATGCTCCCGCTAATTTTTGTGTATTTCAGTAGAGAAGGGGTTTTACCATGTTGGCCAGGCTAGTATTGAACACTTGACCTCAGGTAATCTGCCTGCCTTGGCCTCCCACAGTGCTGGGATTACAGGCATGAGCCACCTTGCCCAGCCAATAATTCTTTTTTTTTTTTTGAGACGAGATCTCGCCCTTTCGCCCAGGCTGGAGTGCAGTGGCACGACCTTGGCTCACTGCAACCTCCACCTCCTGGGTTCAAGTGATTCTCCTCCCTCAGCCTCCCAAGTAGCTGGGATTACAGGCATGTGCCACCTGCCCGGCTGGCTAATTTTTGTATTTTTAGTAGAGACGGGGTTTCACCCTGCTGGCCAGGCTGGTCTCGAACTCTTGACCTGGTGATCCGCCTGCCTTGGCCTCCCAAAGTGCTGGGATTACAGGCGTGAGCCACTGTGCCCGGCCAATTATTTTGAGGAGTTTTGCTGCAGAGAAGTGGTTCTCAACTGGGGTGGAGGCAGGGTGGTGACTGTATTCCTAGGGGACATTGGGCAATGTCTGGAGACATCTGAGGTGGGGTGGGTGTTGCTTCTGGCATCGGGTAGATAGATACTAGGGATGCTGCTAAACATTCTTTAATGTATAGGACAGCCCCCCACAGCAAAGTGGAGGAGAAATTTACATTCATGCCAGGCATGGTGGCTCACACCTATAATCCCAGCTACTTGGGAAGCTGAGGCAGGAGAATCACTTGAACCCGGAGGTGGAGATTTCGGTGAGTTTAGATTACACCATGGCACTCCAGCCAGGGTGACAGAGGGAGATTCTGTCAAAAAGAAAAAAATTTTTTTTTTAATTCATATATTTAAGTAGCCAGTCCAAAATGTCAAAGTGTCAATGTGGAGAAGCCCTGTTGTAAAGCGAAGGAGGACATGGTTGGCAGCAGGTGGGTGAAAGAGAGGATTTTTTGTTTTCTGATCGGAGAAATATCATTTTTATATACTGATGGGAATGAAGGAGAATGTATCACTGGCTAACTGGTAGAAGAAAAGTTGAGACTGGGCACAGTGGCTCAGGTCTGTAATCCCAGCACTTTGGGAGGCCAAGGTGGGTGGATCACTAGGTCAGGAGTTCAAGAGCAGCCTGGCCAATATGGTGAAACTCCATCTCTACTAAAATTACAAAAATTAGTTGGGTGTGGTGGCGCATGCCTGTAGTCCCAGCTACTCGGGAGGCTGAAGCAGAAGAATCGCTTGAACCCGGGAGGCAGAGGTTGCAATGAGCTGAGATCGCACCACTGCACTCCAGCCTGGGTGGCAGAGTGAGACTCCATCTCAAAAAAAAAAAAAAAAGAAAAGTTGATAATTCCTGCAAAGAAATAGAGCTAAAACACACCTGTTAAACTGATAAACTCACACAAAGAATGGATGAAGCAAAAATATTTATAGAGAAAAAATTAGAGGCAAAGGGGTACCTACCTCCTCTGGAAATTTTATTTATTTATTTATTTATTTATTTTTTATTTTTTTTGAGACAGGATCTCCCTCTGTTGCCCAGGCTTGAGTGCAGTGGCACAATCATACCTCACTGTAGCCTCAACTTCCCAGGCTTAAGTGGTCCCTCCACCTCAGCCTCCCAAGTAGCTGGGACTATAGGCATGCACCACCACACCAAGCTAATTTTAAAAATTGAGTGTGTGTGTAGAGATGGGGTCTTGCTATGTTGCCCAGGCTGGTCTTAAACTCCTGGGCTCAAGCTGTCCTCCTGCCTTGGCCTCACAAAGTGCTGGATTACAGGTGTGAGCCACTGTGCCCAATTTTTATTTATTTATTTAGAGTTGTGTCTCTCTCTGTTACTCAGGCTGGAGTGCAGTGGCGAAATCATAGCTCACTGCAGCCTTGACCTCCTGGGCTCAAGCGATCCTTCCACCTCTGCCTCCTGAGTACTTGGGACTACAGGTGTGTGGTACCATGCCCAGCTAATCTGGAAATTTCAAAATATTCATCTTGAAAATCAATTTATCAAAAAGAGGGTAGGTTCTATGGTTAGGTCCCATTAATATGATGTAATTCAGATCATACTGATTTTGTTTTGTTTTGTTTTGAGACAAGGTCTGGCTCTATCACCCAGGCTGGAGTGCAGTGGTGCAATCACAGCTCACTGCAACCTCTACCTTCTGGGCTCAAGAGATAATCCCACCTCAGCCTTCCAAGAAGCTGGGAATACAGATACCTGCCACTACGCCTGGCTAATTTTTTTTGGTAGAGACGGGGGTTTTGCCATGTTGCCAGGCTGGTCTTGAACTGAGCTCAAGCTGAAACAGGAATTAAAATAAATCAAAAAATGTTTAAACAAATACTCAGTTGTATATAAGAAAACCCAATTCCCCTTGAGGAAGAGAAAGAGCTGGAGTCCTTTAAAATTAACTGCCTGTCTTTCTGTGGCTAGTGAGCCTTATCTCTCCCTTTCCCAAGCATTGTGAAGACCCTGTTTCTCTAGCTGTGCAGCTACAAGGTCACTAGACAGATAATCTCAAGTTGTAAAACATGTTGTTCCTTAAAAAGTATGAAATAATGTAATGCATGTCTCAATTAAATAACTGTCTTTGTTTCTTGCTTCTGTAATATGCTTCCCCCTGCACAGATCTCCCCCTGCCCCACGAAATACTTAAAAGGTAACTTGACTCTTTGTTCAGGGCCCAGTCCTTTGGATGTTAATCCAACTGGGTTGGTGCAGCTTAATAATTAAATAATTCCTCCTCAACCCCTCAGTCTCTCTAATTCCTTAATTATCCCGCAGCAAAGTGATCCACCAGCCTTGGCCTCCCAAAGTGCTGGGATTACACACATGACCCACCATGCTTGGCCAGATCATACTGATTTTAATAATATTCAAAAGACATGTATGGTGTTAAACCAACTTGGGACACACAGGAGATATATCCAAGGAGACTAGGCCTCTTCCTCATGGAATCATATTCAGAAAGGATAATTTTGGAGCTGGAGGGCATGTTAGAGGTTATCTTCATTTTATGTGAGGAAACAGAAGTCCTGGGATGGTAATTGGCTGTGAATCGTTAGGTCAGCTGCGTAACAGATGTAGAATGATGTGGATACCGTGGAGTGTTGGGTCAAATACATTGGAGGAACAATTTATAAATATAAATGTTCTGCTCCACTTAAGTTCATCTCTAAATGTCCAGCAGCTTCCTAAGAATGAAAATTTTTCCCAGCTGCATCAGACGTTTTTCTTAGATCTGTCTTTTGTACACGGGGAAAAACATAACACTTATAAATTGCTCTAAGGGAAACATTACTTAACATCCCTTAAGTGTCTCCTGGCAGTGATAGGTTTCCTTTCGGTGGAAAAATAACTTCAGGACAAAGAATTTCCCTGAACAACTGGAGGGAATAAATACCACCAGCATCCCAACCAATTTTCCCTCTTTTCAGTAAAGAAGGTTCTAAGATGTCCAGATGGTCATTTTTATTTATGAGATAGTCAGACAAGTAAAAAGACTTAAATAATGGTTTAGGGATAAATCTCAAGGGGATTTGTGATAAAATAGCAAATGGGTGACTTTTTAAAAGCACTCTGAAAGCAGGAACTCAGCTTGTATAACCATGTTCATTGCAGCATTCTTCACGGAAGATGGAAACAACCCAAGTGTCCATGAACAGATGGAGAAGCAAAATGTGGTCTGTCCCTACAAGGGAATGTTATTCAGCTATAAAATAGAATGAAGGGCTGGACACGGTGGCTCACACCTCTAATCCCAGCACTTTGGGAGGCTGAGGCAGACGGATCACCTGAGGTCAGGAGTTCGAGACCAGCCTGGCCAACATGGTGAAACCCCATCTCTACTAAAAATACAACAATTAGCCAGGTGTGGTGGTGGGTGCCTGTAATCCCAACTACTCAGGTGGCTGAGGCATGAGAATCGCTTGAACCCAAAAGGCGGAAGTTGCAGTGAGCCGAGATTGCACCACTGCACTCCAGTCTGAGTGACAGCGTGAGACTGTCTAAAAAAAAAAAATGAAGTTCTGAGTTCTGATACATGCTACAACATGGATAAATATGACTGAATCTCAAAAACATTACATTAAGTGAAAGAAGCCAAACACAAAAAGGACAAATATCATAAGATTCCTTTTTTTTTTTTTGAGACAGAGGTCTCCGTCTGTCACCCAGGCTGGAATGCAGTGGCACAATCTCACCTCACTCACTGCAACCTCCACCTCCTGGGTTCAAGTGATTCTCCTGCCTCAGCCTCTCGGGTAACTGAGATTACAGCTGCCCACTACCCTGCCCAGATAATTTCTGTATTTTTGGTAGAAATGGGGCTTTGCCATGTTGGCCAGGCTGGTCTCAAACTCCTGACCTCAAGTGATCTGCCTGCCTCGGCTTCCCAAGGTGCTGGGATTACAGGCGTGAGCCACTGTGCCCAGCTCACATGATTCCATTTATATGAAATGTCCAGGATAGGTGAATGCATACAGACATCAAGTAGATTAGAGTTTACAGGGGCTGAATGGAAGCGGGGGAGTGGTTTAATGGGGACAGAGTTTCTATTGGGGTGATAAAAAAGTTTTCAAAATAGATAGTGGTGATGGTTGTACAACATTTTGAATGGAATTAATGCCACTGAATTGTACACTTAAAATAGTTAAAATGGCAAAGTTTATGTTACACATGAAAATAGTGTAAAATGCTAAACACCATTGAACATTTTATATGAGTGAATTGTATGTGAATTATTTTTCAACAAGGCTGTTTTTATTTTATTATTATTTTTTATTTTGAGACGGAGTTTTGCTCTTGTTGCCCAGGCTGGAGTGCAATGGTGCGATCTCAGCTCACTGCAACCTCCACCTCCCGGGTTCAAGTGATTCTCCTGCCTCAGCCTCCTGAGTAGCTGGAATTACAGGCATGCGCCACCACGCCTGGCTAATTTTGTATTTTTAGTAGAGACGGGGTTTCTCCATGTTGGTCAGGCTGGTTTTGAACTCCCAACCAGAGGTAATCCACCCGCCTCGAACCTCCTAAAGTGATAGGATTACAGGCGTGAGCCACTGCACCCGGCCAACAAGCCTGTTTTTAAAAAGCCCACAAAACTTGAGTACAGAAACTGTGGAAAAACTCAGAAAGAAAAAAAGTGACGATTGCTCAGGCAAATGGTTATCAGAATGGTGGGAAAAGCAGAAAAGTGCCAATGTGGACAATCTGTGATGTCCTTTGCCCTGTTGACAGGAGAAAGTTTCACGTCCTAGTCCGACCCTGGCTCTCAAAAATGTGAGGCATTCCCCCAGTCTTAGCTTTCAAGACAAAAAAATGTGGGGCATTCCCTCCTGCTGGGGCAGAATCCACCCCATCATATTCTACACCCTAAGGTTGCCTTCATGCCAGGCTTGACCACGTCATTTACCTGGGACCAGAATACCATTTTTGGATCTAGTCTGCCCAATTTGGCTCACTTCAGAGCTCAGTTGGTTTGAGAGCCACCTTTGCTAAATCTTCTCCAACTGACTTCAACAAAGCCTTTTTTTTCTCTGGGCTTCTACCAAACTGGGCATCATATGAACCTTGCAGTATTTCTTCATATCTATCTTGCTACACACATTTCCCATCAGACCATTATGGTCCTAGAGAGCAGAGACCACACTGACATCTCTTGTGCATCCTTTCAATAGCTGGCATAGTGCACCCAACAGAGCAATCTACTCATATTGTTGCATGAATGGGTTACTGAAAATTACACTCTTTCAAAGTAACCACGTTTTGGCTGTGTGGGCCAGCTCTGGATTCCGACAGATTTAGGTTTAATTACCAATTTAGCCAACTTCCAGGTGTGTGAGTTTCAAAAAGTTAATTTTTGTAGCCTCGCCTTCTTCATCTGGAAAAGGGGATAATCTTGCATCTGCCACAAAGGTTTTTTTGTGTTTTTTCTTGTTTTTTTGTTTTTGAGACAGAGACTTCCTCTGTTGCCCAGGCTGGAGTGCAGTGGTGTGATATCAGCTCACTGCAACCTCCGCCTCCCAGATTCAAGCCATTCTTCAGCCTCGGCCTCCCAAGTAGCTGGGATTACAGGAACCCACGAGCATGCCCAGCTAATTTGTTGTACTTTTAGTAGAGTCGGGGTTTCACCATGTTGGCCAGGCTGGTCTCGAACTCTTGGCCTCAGGTGATCCACCCTCCTCAGCCTCCCAAAATGCTGGGATTACAGGCATGAGCCACCGTACCTGGCCTTCTTTTTTTTTTTTTGAGACAGAGTCTTGCTCTGTCACCCAGGCTGGAGTGCAGCGGCGAGATTTTGGCTCACTGCAACCTCCGCCCCCCCAGGTTCAAGCGATTCTCTTGTCTCAGCTTCCCGAGTAGCTGGGATTACAGGTGTGTGCCATCACACCCAGCTAATTTTTAATTTTATTATTTTTAAATTTTTATTTATTTTATTATTATTATTTTTTGAGATGGAGTCTTGCTCTTGTCGCCCAGGCTGGAACGCAATGGCACGATCTCAGCTCACTGCAACCTCTGCCTCCCGGGTTCAAGCAATTCTCCTGCCCCAGCCTCCTGAGTAGCTGGGATTACAGGCGCTCGCGACCACACCCGGCTAATTTTTGTATTTTTAGTAGACACGAGGTTTCACCATGTTGGCCAGGTTGATCTCTAACTCCTGACCTCGTGATTTGACTGCCTCGGCCTCCCGAAGTGCTGGGATTACAGGTGTGAGCCACTGCTCCGAGCCTTTTATTTATTTATTTATTTTTGAGATGGAGTCTCGCTGTTACCCAGGCTGGAGTGCAGTGGCGAATCTCAGCTCACTGCAAGCTCCACCTCCCGGGTACAAGTGATTCTCCTGCCTCAACCTCCTGAGTAGCTGGGATTACACACACCTGCCACAACGCCCAGCTAATTTTTCTATTTTTAGTAGAGACAGGGTTTCACCATGTTGGCTAGGCTGGTCTTGAACTCCTGACCTCAGGTGATCTGCCCACCTCGGCCTCCCAAAGTGCTGGATTACAAGCGTGAGCCACAGCACTCAGTTCTAATTTTTGTATTTTTAGTAGAGACAGGGTTTCGCCATATTGGCCAGGCTGGTCTCAAGCTCCTGACCTCAAGTGATCTGCCCACCTCAGCTTCCCAAAGTGCTAGGATTACAGGCATGAGCCACAGCACCTGGCCCACAAAAAGTATTTTTTTTTTTGCAAAAGTTAAATAGGATTTAAAACTGTAAAGTGCTTAGCGCACTGCCAGATCACCTATAAATTGGAGCTGCAGAGTTGAAGCAAAGTGGAAAATCATGATGGATGATTTATCTCAATATCAACACAGAGCAGATGTGGCCCTAAAATTACACTCTCCTAATGGCATGGTCTTCCAAACATCTATAAACAAAAACGAAGGGGGAAACAAACCAAATGGCTTTTGGTGGAATAGTATTACATCCCTTTCTGGACATAGCACCAAACTTTATGAAGGTCTTCAGTACTAATACTTTTGGGAAAAAGAAAAACGTCAAATCAAACAATTCACATAGATCTTGTTCATGTATTTCCATGTACTGTAATCTTTCCACACAAATGACAGTAATTAGTGGCATATGGCAATGATGAATGTAAACAGGATGCTTAAGAAAGAAGAACAAGATGACCATCGTCCTCACACTGTTTTGGGCTAACGTGCTTTTATAAAAGATTTTCTTTTCTTTTCTTTTTTTTTTTTTTAGACGGAGTCTCCCTCTGTCGCCCAGGCCGGAGTGCAGTGGCACAATCTTGGCTCATTGTAACCTCCACCTTCTGGGTTCAAGTGATTCTTCTGTCTCAGCCCCCCGAGTAGCTGGGATTATAGGTGTGCACCACCATGCCTGGCTAATTTTTCTATTTTTAGTAGAGATGGGGTTTCACCATGTTGTCCAGGCTGGTTTCGAATTCCTGACCTCAAATGATCCACCTGCCTTAGCCTCCCAAAGTGCTGGGATTACTGTGCCCAGCCAAGATTTGATTTTCTATCAATCTTTTTTTTTTTTTTTTTTTTTTTGGTGACGGAGTCTTGCTCTGTTGCCAGGTTGGAGTGCAGTGGTGCGATCTTGGCTCACAGCAACCTCCGCCTCCTGGGTTCAAGCAATTCTCCTGCCTCAGCCTCCCGAGTAGCTGGGATTACAGGCATACGCCACCACACCCAGCTAATTTTTGTATTTTTATTAGAGACAGGGTTTCACAATGTTGGCCAAGATGGTCTCGATCTCCTGACCTCGTGATCCGCCCGCCTCGGCCTCCCAAGGTGCTGGGATTACAGGCATGAGCCACCGGGTCCAGCCAATCTTTTTTTTTTAAGTAGTTTTTTTCCTCCTGGTTATTAAGAGAACACATATCTTACTGAATTATAGATATATTTTACTCTGAATGTACAAGTCTTGTACTCTCTCCTGCCCCAAGATATTCATTGTTAAGTTTGCTGTACATGCTTCTAGTTTTTCCAGGAGTATATACAATGAAATAAACATTGTATTGGGATCATACTATAATACTGTCTTCAACTTTTTTTTTTTTTTTTTGAGACAGAGTCTCTATCACCCAGGCTGGAGTGCAGTGGCTCGATCTCAGCTCATTGCAACCTCCGCCTCCTGGGTTGAAGCGATCTCGTGCCTCAGCCTCCCGAGTAGCTGGGATTACAGGCATGTGCCATCACACCCAGCTAATTTTTGAATTTTTATTAGAGACAGGGTTTCACCATGTTGGCCAGGATGGTCTCGATCTCCTGAACTCGTGATCCGCCCGCCTCGGCCTCCCAAGGTGCTGGGATTACAGGCATGAGCCACCGCGTCCAGCCAATCTTTTTTTTTTTTAAGTAGTTTTTTTCCTCCTGGTTATTAAGAGAACACATATCTTACTGAATTACAGATACATACTACTCTGAATGCCTAGGTCTTGTACTCTCTCCTGCCCCAAGATATTCAAATTTGCTGTACATGCTCTTAGTTTTCCCAGGAGTACATACAGTGAAATAAACATTGTATTGGGATCATACTGTCATACTGTCTTCAACTTTTTTTTGAGACAGAGTCTGTCTCTGTCACCCAGGCTGGAGTACAGTGGCTTGATCTCGGCTCACTGCAACCTCCGCCTCCCAGGTCCAAGAGTTTCTCCTGCCTCAGCATCCAAAATAGCTGGGATTACTGGTGCCCACCACTATGTCCGGCTAATTTTTTGTATTTTTAGTAGAGATTGGGGTTTCACTATGTTGGCCAGGCTGGTCTCGAACTCTTGACCTCATGATCCACCTGCCTCGGCTTCCCAAAGTGCTGGGATTACAGGCGTGAGCCACCTCACCTGGTCGTCTTCAACTTTATTTAAAACTCAATAATGTATTCTAAGATATCTTACCATGACAGGATAGGTAGAACTGAACCATATTTAATTTTATGGATGGACCATAATTTAGTTATCCAATTCCCTATTGAGAGATGGCTGAACTATTTTCTTTCTTTTTTTTTTTTCCAGAAAAGGATTTTTTTTTTATTCAAGTAACTGCAAATAGGAAACCAGAGGGGGAGCCCCAGGCTGGGACAAATCCTGGTGACCCCTCCCCAACAGAACAGGGGGAGGAGGTGGCCCCTACGCCCTTTATGGTTGATTCGGGCCCCCTTGCTCACTCTGCTGCAGCATCCTAGGGGCAGGGCCCCACCTTCCCTGGGACTGGGGTAGTCGGTCACCCAGCCTGCCATGCCCCAGCCCCTCTTCCCCACAAAGAGTATCTTGCGGGAGGGGATCGTGGGCAGAACAGGAGGCAATGAGGATGAATATTTGGCGCTGGTAGCAGCAGCAATGACGGATGTGGAAGAATGGAACATTGAACAAAAAACAACACAACTGTTCAGAGGTAGTTTGTGAACAGAGGAAAAATGGAACCAGAACCTTGAGGGGCAGGGAAGAGCAGGAGCGGGGTTGGGAGCGGGCAGGGTGAGGAGGGGGAAATGGCTGAGTGGCGGAAGCAAAGTAGGGTTAGGGGAGCAGCCCCAGCCCACCTCAGGCGGCGGACACAGGGCTCGTGGGCCTCACCTGGACAATAAGTGACTGCATCTCCATCACCACAATATGTACTCGATCCCAGGCGGAGGGCAAGGGGGCTGCGGCCACAGTGAAGAGGGAGTAGGGGACTCACCCCTCCTGCCTTCCTGTAGCCAAAGGGGGCTGTCCAACCTAGTGCAGGGACTAGGGAAGGTGGGGAAGGATGAAAAGTGTGAGCCCCACGTGGTGACAAAGACAGTTTGGCTGGGGGAATCCTGTGGGCCAGCACCCCCCTCCATTGGCCACACCTGCTGCTGCCAGGGCAGTGGAGTAGGGCGTGCCAGGATGAGATGGGGCTTGGGCCCCTTTTAAGGCCAGGGGAACCCTCCCAGGCCCCACTATGGGAGGCCAGAGGGAACAGTGAAGCAGAGAGGGCGCCCCCAAACCAAAAGCCCAGAGAGCAATGTTCCCACCACCAACGGAGTGGGGACGCAGCAGGTGCAGGGTGCAGCTAAGTGAGATGCTAGCCTTGTCCAGGAGGGCATGTGTGTATGCGTGGGTGGGCGGGGGGAGCTGGGAACTGAGGCCAGGGGAAAACTTCTCCCCACTCAGCCCATGGGAGCCCTGCAGTGGCTGGTGTGCTGCGTAGTGTGGTGGTGTGGGCACAGGTGGAAGATGGGGGTGGTGGCCAGAGGCGGTGGTGATGGTGGGCCTGCGGAAGGGGCGAGGGCGGTGGGAGCGGAGCAAAGCTGTCCAGTCCCAGAAGGAAGCTGCTCCTCCAGTGAGGAGCAGGCGGCACGCACGGGTCACTGCTCCTCCTCCGAGGACTCTTGCGAGATGCCCTCCTCTTCCTACTTCTCCAGTTTTTTGGGTCTGCCCCTTGGTTTCCTTCCTGGAGTTATGGTGGTTTTCCGGGTCTTGGCGGCACCCTTGTTTTTGCTTCCCTTTGGTCGGCCCCGAGGTCTCTTAGGTGTTGGCACTTCGCTGGGCTCCTTCTGACTCCCTGCAAGCGCTGTCCCAGGACTCATCGGAGGCTGCTTGCGCGGCCTGCCCCGGCCCCGCTTCTCAGTGCCCTCCTTTTCCTGCTTGGAGGCCAAGGGCTGGCTGGACTTCGAGCTCGACTCGCTCATCTTCCCTTCTCTAAGGAGCAGGTGAAAGAGTGATGGCTGGGATGCTTCTTGGAACCGCGCCAGCGCGAGAAATAGCCCCGGCTCGGAGTCCCAATTAGAGGACGGCTGAACTATTTTCAGTGTGTGCGTGTGTGTGTGTGTGTGTGCGTGTGTGTGTGTGTGTGTGTGTGTGTTTTCCCAGCATTCAACAATATGAAGTTGAGTTGCTTGATCAAAAATAATAAAATCTGGAAGCTGGGAGCAGTGGCTCACGCCTGTAGTCCTAGCACTCTGAGAGGCTGAAGCAGGAGGATCACTTGAGCCCAGGAGTTCGAGATCAGTGTGGGCAACATGGTGAGACCCATCTTTATTAAAAAAAAAAAAAAAAAAAAAGGCCGGGCGCGGTGGTTCACACCTGTAATCCCAGCACTTTGGGAGGCCGAGGCGGGCGGATCACGAGGTCAGGAGATTGAAACCATCCTGGCTAACACGGTGAAACCCCGTCTCTACTAAAAATACAAAAAATTAGCCGGGCGTGGTGGCGGGCGCCTGTAGTCCCAGCTACTCAGGAGGCTGAGGCAGGAGAACGGCATGAACCAGGGAGGCGGAGCTTGCAGTGAGCCGAGATGGTGCCACTGTACTCCAGCCTTGGCGACAGAGTGAGACTCCGTCTCAAAAAAAAAAAAAAAAAAGAAGGGGAAGAAAATAAAAATAAAAATCTGAGAACTATTACTAAATTACCTTGTCTAAAAAGTCAACATTATAATTGTTTTTAATGTCAGCATTACATTTCAATTAAAGCTGTATTTTAAAGTTCATACTATTGGACCGGGCGTGGTGGCTCACGCCTGTAATCCTAGCACTTTGGGAGGCTGAAGCGGGTGGATCACCTGAGGTCAGGAGTTTCAGACCAGCCTGGCCAACATGGTGTAACCTTGTCTCCACTAAAAATCCACAAATTAGCCGGGCATCGTGGCGCACGCCTGTAATCCCAGCTACTTGGGAGGCCGAGGCAGGAGAATCGCTTGAACCTAGGAGGTGCAGGTTGCAATGAGCTGAGATTGCGCCACTGCAATCCAGCCTGGGTGACAGAGCAAGGCTCTATAAAAAAAAAAATTCAGACTATATTCATGTATAATTTATAATAAATCATTTGGAAATTGTCCTCTTGCATATATTAAAAAACAAAATATAACAAAACAAAACACCTACCACGATAAAGTCCCAAGGGGAAATGGTCCAGAAGCTAGTTCCAGCGCCTGTGGCCCGTGCGCCCCCTGCTGGCAGTAGTGGAACTGGGAACAGGGCCCAGAGTAAGCTGGTTTTCTATCATGATGGTTCCACAATAAAAAATAAAAAAAAAATAAAAATAAAAAAAAGGGCCGGGCGCGGTGGCTCACGCCTGTAATCCCAGCACTTTGGGGGGCCGAGGCGGGCGGATCACGAGGTCAGGAGATCGAGACCATCCTGGCTAACACGGTGAAACCCCGTCTCTACTAAAAATACAAAAAAGTTAGCGGGGCGTGGTGGCGGGCGCCTGTAGTCCCAGCTACTCGGCAGGCTGAGGCAGGAGAATGGCGTGAACCCGGAAGGCGGAGCGAGGCGGAGCTTGCAGTGAGCCGAGATCGCGCCACTGCTCTCCAGCCTGGGAGACAGAGCGAGACTACGTCTCAAAAAAATATATATATCTATATAGATCTCTACAGATATCTAGATATCTATCTATATATATAGATATATAGATATTTATCTATAGATATATCTACATATCTATATATAGATCTATATATCTACATATCTATATATAGATATATCTATATAGATCTATATATCTACATATCTATAGATATATCTATATATCTACATATCTATATATAGATCTATATAGATCTATATATCTAGATAGATCTATATATCTAGATACGTATCTATAGATCGATCGATCTATATCTAGATATAGATCTCTCGATATCTATAGATATCTCTAGATATCTATATATGTCTATAGATATATATACATACATACATATATTTGGCCGGGCGCGGCGGCTCACGCTTATGCCAGCACTTTGGGAGGCCAAGGCAGGCGGATCACTTAAGGTCAGAAGTTTAACACCAGCCTGGCCAACGTGGTGATATGTTTAAAATAAAATTTTTTTTTCTTTTTTGAGACAGGGTCTCAACTCTGTCGCCCAGGCTGGAGTGCAGTGGTGCGATCATGGCTCACAGCAGCCTCGACCTCTCGCCACCAGGCCTGGCCCCAAACCTGTAATCTTGAAATGAATCAGGGTGGCTTTCTCTCCTTTCTGACATGTCTGTAACCCCTGTGGCAGAAGTTCCAACCCAAACACCAAAACTCTGATTCTGGGTTAAGAATTTTAATTTAGGACAGGTGCAGTGGCTCATGCCTGTAATCCCAGTGTTTGGGAGGCTGAGGTGGGTGGATCACTTGAGTCCAGGAGTTTGAGACCAGCCTGGACAACACAGCAAAACCTTGTCTTGCTGGGCGCTGTGACTCACACCTGTAATCCCAGGACTTTAAGAGGCCAAGGTGGGTGGATCACTTGAGGTCAGGAGTTTGAGACCAGCCTGGCCAATATGGTGAAGCCCCATCTCTACTAAAAATACAAAATTAGCCAGGCGTGGTGGCGCAAGCCTGTAATCCCAGTTACTCAGGAGGCTGAGGCAGGAGAATAGCTTGAACCTGGAAGGCAGAGGTTCCAGTGAGCCAAGATTGCACCACTGCACTCCAGCCTGGGAGACAGAGACTCAGTCTCAAAAAAAAAAAAAAAAAAAAAAGCAAAAACAAAACCAAACCAAAACAAAAAACAAAAAAACATGATACCCCGTCTCTACCAAAAATACAAAATTAGCTGGGCCTGGAGATGTGTGCCTGTAGTCCCAGCTACTGGGGAGGCTGAGGTGAGAAGATTGTTTGAGCCCAAGAGGTCCAGGCTGCAGTGGGCCGTGTTCATGCCACTGCACTCCAGCCTGGGCAACAGTGATACCCTGTTTCAAAAACAAACAAACAAACAAATTTTAATTAAACAAACAAACAAAACCCCCCACGACACACCACCACCACTCTTTTGGCTTCAGGACTGTCCTTCTGTTTATCTATGGAGTAGGTTTTCACATATCCATTCCTTTTGCTGTGTGAACTGTGGTATTTAGCTAGCTTGTAATTCAAGTCTTTAAACAGATGCTCAAGAGCATTTAACCCACATATTAAAATCATATATTCACCCGTAAAACCAAAATGCAAATACTCTAATCATTCAAGTACTACCATAAACTCTAGGTTTTTTTTTTTTTTTTTTTGAGATGGAGTCTCACTCTCTTGCCCACGCTGGAGTGCAGTGGTGCAATCTCCACTCACTGCAAGCTCCGCCTCCCAGGTTCACGCCATTCCCCTTCCACAGCCTCCTGAGTAGCTGGCACTACAGGCGCTCGCCACCACGCCTGGCTAATTTTTTGTATTTTTTTAGTAGAGACGGAGGTTTCACTGTGTTAGCCAGGATGGTCTCGATTCTCCTGACCTTATGATCCGCCCGCCTTGGCCTCCCAAAGTGTTGGGATTACAGGCGTGAGCTACCGCGCCCGGCCGTTTTTTTTTTGAGACGAAGTTTCACTCTTGTTGCCCAGGCTGGAGTGCAATGGCGCGATCTCAGCCTACCGCAACCTTCGGCTCACCGTAACCTCTGCCTCCCAGGTTTAAGCGATTCTCCTGCCTCAGCCTCCCGAGTAGCTGGGATTACAGGTATGCGCCACCACGCCGAGTTTTTTTTTTTTTTTTTTTTTTGAGATGGAGTTTCGCTCTTGTTGCCCAAGCTGGAGTGCAATGGTGCGATCTCGGCTCACTGCAACCTCTGCCTCTGGTTCAAGCGATTCTTCTGTGTCAGCCTCCCGAGTAGCTGGGATTACGGGCGCGTGCCACCATGCCCGGCTAATTTTTGTATTTTTAGTAGAGACATTGTTTCATCATATTGGTCAGGCTCGTCTCAAACTCCTGACCTCAGGTGAGCCGCCTGCCTGGGCCTCCCAAATTGCTGGGATTACAGGCGTGAGCCATCGCACCCGGCCCGGCTGGTTTTTGTATTTTTAGTAGAGACCGGGTTTCTCCGTGTTAGTCAGGCTAGTCTCGAACTCCCGACCTCAGGTGATCTGCCCGCCTGGGCCTCCCAAAGTGCTGGGATTACAGGCGTGATCCACTGCGCCTGGCCATATTAGTATATTTTATTTCGTACATATACACAGAGAGAAAAAAAAAAAAAAGAAAAAGAGAAAAGAAAGCACTGATATATGCTCTAACATGGGTGAATTAGAAAACATTAAGTCAAAGAAGCTAGACATAAAACGCCACGTTGTATAAAAAATTCAATTTATATGAATTATCCAGAATAAGCAAATCCATAGAGACAGAAAGTAGATTAATACTGGGAGGAGGGGTGGGAGGGACAGGGGGCTTGGGGAGGAATGTGGGGTGGGGTGGCTGCTAAAGAGTGCAGGTTCACTACACCGGGGTGATGAAAATGCTCTGGATTTACTGGGGATGGTTGTAAAACTTCATGTATATACTAAAAAAAGTGAATTGTACACTTTAAAAGGGCATTATGGAATGTGAATTTTATCTCAAAACAAATTGTAAGTGAATGTCAAAGACTGGCAATAAAGTTTTTCTGACATGGAATGTTAGAAATTTCTTTATTATTACTTATTCTTATTAAGCACCAGCTTAATGCTGCAGAAAATTTCAAATCACCCTTGATAACCCACTTTCTTTTCTCCCACCCAAATTCTTGATCAAGAGTTTTTCAAGTAAAGACATGCTCTTCTCTCTTCTGTATAAAACTTTACGAAATAAAGGCAAAAGATTGTGTACATCTTGCTGGAAAATGCTGCCCAGGCCTCTGGAGACGGTGGCTGCCCGGGCTCCCTTCACTGTCCAGGTCCTGAAAGACTCTTGTTCATGAACTGTCTCTTCACAAAGCAAGTCCACCACTAACAAGAGAGAACAACACAGAATGAACAGCAGGGTCAAATTACAATAGAATTTGCATTTATTTAATAATAAAATTTCACATTAGTCTGGAATCTCTTATAAACTTTTTTTTTTTTTTTTTTTGAGACGGAGTCTCGCTCTGTCACCCAGGCTGGAGTGCTGGAGTGCAGTGGTGTGATCTTGGCTCACTGCAAGCTCCGCCTCCCGGGTTCATGCCATTCTCCTGCCTCAGCCTCCCCAGTAGCTGGGACTACAGGCGCCTGCCACCACGCCTGGCTAATTTTTTGTATTTTTTAGTAGAGACGGGGTTTCACCATGTTAGCCAGGATGGTCTCAATCTCCTGACCTCATGATCCGCCTGCTTTGGCCTCCCAAAGTGCTGGGATTACAGGTGTGAGCCACCGCGCCTGGCCATAAACCCTTTTTAGACAAAGTCTCACTCTGTCATTCAGGCTGGAGTGTAATGGCATGATCTTGGCTCACTGCAACCTCCACTTCCTGGGTTCAAGCGACTCTCTTGTCTCAGCCTCCTGAGTAGCTGAGATGACAGGTGCACACCATCACGCCTGGCTAATTTTTTGTATTTTCAGTAGAGATGGGGGTTTCACCATGTTGGCCAGGCTGGTCTCGAACTCCTGACCGCAAGTGATCCACTCGCCTCGGCCTCCCAAAGTGGTGGGATTACAGGCGTGAGCCACTGCGCCCGGCCTGCAATTCATTATTTAGTGTGATTCAGTGAACGCATATTACATACTAGACATATACTGGAAGTTAAGCAACATTGCAATGCAGAAATTAAAAATATTCTTGCAATGGAAGACCTTAGTGTGTTCAATGGTGGCTATGGGATAAAAGGTGATTTACCAATTAAGCAGGCAAGAAGAGGGTCTTACCTTGCTGGGTTTATCATTCTGAGGGTCGAAAACTTTCTCACAAAGTCTCAGTCCAGTCTCTTGCCTTAGCTGTTGTAAATAGGCTCTCATCACTTCTAAAACAGAACAATTTAAAAAAAACTGTATTTGCAAATACATCCCAAATGTACTGGTTGCAGGTCTGGATGCTCACTGTGGTAATACATTTTTATACATTTGAACAGGATACAAAATAGAAATGACAGTCCAGATAGTTTTATAACTACATTTGTTTTTGTTCAAAAGATTTTCTGCATGTCATCCTTGTTGCCAAGAATCGTTTGTGAGAGTGACTAATAAGATAATGTACTTCCTATGATTTCACTCTCAATCTGTACATGAATCAAGGCAAGAAAAAGAGGGGTGGTAGGAAGTCAAGTGGAGAAAATCTTCTTGTGTCACAGAGTGAGGATAGAGACCTGTTCTTACCATCTTCCTGTTTGTTTGCAGGTTTGGCATAAATTGCATTAAGTGGAAAACCAGGCTCTCCAGGAATGGGAAAATTAGTGATTCCCAGCGTATACATTTCTTTCTCACCTTGGCTTTTGGAATTGCACTGGAAAAAAAAAAATATATATATATATATATATACACACACACACACACACACACACAGATATTTTACAGGGAAAAGAAGAATTCTATCCTTGGACCCCAGGTTAAGAACCCTTGAGTCAAGGGCTTAAAAGGAATTCCTCTGTCAAGATTTCTATCTTGAGAAAATATATTCAAAGCCTTAAAACACCACTACTTTTATCTTTGTGTCAGTCAATTATACTACAAGTTCAGAGAACTAAATTCAAATTTTTCTCTTAAGTCCATGCTGTAAGTCAGAGGAAATATTTTCTACCTGTCTTTAAAGTCTCAACAAATCCCAGATGACTGGGAGGGTAAATGCCTCTCAGCAATTTGTTTTCCTGATATACAATCATCCAAGTTTAATTACCTTTTGCAGTTTCTTCAGACATTCAGAAATGTAGAGAGTTATATATATCAAGGTCCTATCAGCTTCATTCTACAGGGAGAAAAAGAAGACTTAAAAACAGTTATCAAAACATAACAATGATGTGCAATGTATGAATTCCATCTTTGTCTTCTGATTATCTGCTAAATGCAGTGGTAGGACAGCCACTATCACATCAAAACTCCCATTCTCCAAATGCACAGTCTCCTCAGTCTCCTTTTCCGTCTGCCCCTGGGAGGAAGGCACAAGCCCCACTCTGAGATGTGCAGCTGCTTTTTTTTTTTGAGATGGAGTCTTGCTCTGTTGCCCAGGCTGGAGTGCAGTGGCACAATCTCAGCTCACTGCAACCTCCACCTCCCAGGTTCAAGCAATTCTCCTGCCTCAGCCTCCCGAGTAGCTGGGATTACAGGTGCCCGCCACCACGCCTGGCTAATTTTTCTATTTTTAGTAGAGACGGGGTTTCACCATGTTGGCCAGGTTGGTCTCGAACTCCTGACCTCAAGTGATCTGTCCACCTCAGCCTCCCAAAGTGCTGGGATTACAGGCATGAGCCACCACGCTCGGCTGAGTGGCTGCTCTCTCATTTTTCTCGGCTCCCCTTGCCCCAGGGTTCCCAAGGATCTGTGTCAACAGCCCCTCACTGTATAGGAAGAAGTAACAAATCTGCCTGGAAAGCCTGAACTGCTCCATATGGTTGGCTAATTTTTAAAAACCCTTCCCTTCAGGGTCTCTGCCGAGAACAGAAATAGTCATTACTCTAAAGGAGGAAGCAACTATTTCACATTTGACTTGCTCCCAAAGAAGTCCATAATCTCAATGTCTTGACCTAACCAAAAAGAAAATGTGGAGAAGACAAATGAATGTTGATCAAATGTGGTATGGACTTTGGGTCAAATTTTACACAAATTTAGGCCAGGTGCAGTGGCTTATGCCTGTAATCCCAGCACTTTGGGAGGTTGAGGTGGGTGGATTGCTTGAGCCCAGGAGTTTGAGACCAGCCTGGGCAACATGGCGAAACACCGTCTCTACTAAAAATACAAAAATTAGCCAGTCATGGTGGCGTGCGCCTGTAATCCCAGCTGCTAGGGAGGCTAAGGCCGGAGAATCGCTTGAACCCAGGAGGCAGAGGTTGTAATGAGTCAAGACTGTACCACTGCACTCCAGCCTGGGCAACAGAGCAAGACTCTGTCTCGAATTAAAAAAAAAAAAAAAAAAAGGCCGGGTGCGGTGGCCCACGCCTGTAATCCCAGCACTTTGGAAGTCCAAGGTGGGTGTATCACGAGCTCAGGAGATCGAGACCATCCTGGCCAACATGGTGAAACCCTGTCCCTACCAAAAAATACAAAAATTAGCTTGGCGTGGTGGCGTGTGCCTGTAATCCCAGCTACTCGGGAGGCTGAGGCAGGAGAACTGCTTGAACCCTGGAGTCAAGGGTTGCACTGAGCCGAGATCGCGCCATTGCACTCCAGCCTGGTGACAGAGCGGGACTCTGTCTCAAAACAAAAAAACAACAAAAAAATTACCCCCAAACCACACCATTTTCCTATTTTTTTTTTTTTTTTGAGAGTGTTTCACTTTTGCTGCCCAGGCTGGAGTGCAATGGCGTGATATCGGCTCACTGCAACCTCTGCCTCCTGGGTTGAAGTGATTCTCCTGCCTCAGCCTCCCAAGTAGCTGGGATTACAGGCACGCACCACCACGCCCAGTTAATTTTGTATTTTTAGTAGAGACGGGGTTTCCCCATGTTGGTCAGGCTGGTCTCGAGCTCCCGACCTCAGGTGATCCGCCCGCCTTGGCCTCCCAAATTACAGGCGGAGGCACTGCGCCCAGCCACATTTCCCTATTTTTAAGACAATATAGTATCTGGGAACAAATGAAATGTGGCAGAGTTTTTTGTTTTTTTTTGAGACAGTCTTGCTCTGTCGCCCAGGCTGAGTGCAGTGGTGCGATCTCGGCTCACTGCAACCATCACCTCCTGGGTTCAAGCAATTCTTGTGCTTCAGCCTCCCGGGTAGCTGGGATTACAGGCATGCACTACTACACCTGGCTAATTTTTGTATTTTTGGTAGAGATGGGGTTTCGCCTTGTTGGCCAGGCTGGTCTCAAACTCCTGGCATCATGTGATCCACCCGCCTCAGCCTCCCAAGTGTTGGGATTACAGGCGTGAGCCACCATGCACTAATTTTTCTATTTTTTGTAGAGACGGGGGTTCGCCATGTTGCCCAGGCTGGTCTCGAACTCCCGAACTCAAGCAATGTGCCCAGAGAATTGTAACATTTATAACTGTTACAAACTTAACCCACACATGAGATATAGAAAACATTCTATTACCATCACAGAATGTTTAGACTACAATTTGTACACCAAGAGTCTACAAATAAATAATTCACAACCTGTTTGATTCCAGAAGTTCAGAGTTTGGCAAGGAGGGGCTGAAATTCCATTTTAGGGCTGGGAGCGGTGGCTCACGCCTGTAATCCCAGCACACTGAGAGGCTCAGGTGAGCGGATCATGAGGTCAGGAGATCGAGACCATCCTGCCTAACACTGTGAAACCCCGTCTCTACTAAAAATACAAAAAATTAGCTGGGTGTGGTGGCGCGTGCCTGTAGTTCCAGCTACCTGGGAGGCTGAGGCAGGAGGACTGTCTGAGCCCAGGAGGTTGACGGTATAGTGAGCTGTGACTGTGCCACTGCACTCTAGCCTGGGCGACGGAGCAAGACCCTGTCTCAAAACAAAACAAAAGGCTGGCACATAGTAGGTGCTGCTTAACTAATGTTGAATAAATAAAGATACTTCTAGCAAGGGGTTGGCAAACTTTCTCTGTAAAAGGCAGGCAGTATTTTTAGGTTTTGTGGGCCATACAGTCTTTGTCACAACTACTCAATTCTGCTGTTTTGGTGTGAAAGTAACTATAGATAATATAGAAACAAATGGTTGTGGCTGTGTTCCAATAAAGGTTTATTCATAAAAAGGGGCAGTGGGCCAAATGTGGCCCTCAGGTTAGAGTTTGCCAACCCCTGGTATAGAATTTGGAGGAAAAAAAAAGAAACTAATATTTATACAAAAGCTAACATTAAGCACTGCTCTCGAATTTAAAAATTACATGCTGATTTCATTTTATTTTCTCCTCACAGCAATCTGGATAGCAAGGTTGGTATTATCCCTATGAGAAAACTAAGTTAAATATTAAAAGCTCTGTAATTTACCTTAATTTCATAGTTTTTGAAGAAGACATTGGCCTTGAAGTAATAGATGGCTTCATCCACAATATCTGTATCTTTTGCTAAGCAGGACACAAGGGAAGGAGCACAGAGAACATTAGCCAAATACAAAACATAACAACTATCAAAGCCATAAAGGGAAAACACATACAACTGTCAACAGTTGCGGAGTTGAATAAAATAAAATGATCCTATTGAAATACAAAGTTTTTAGAAAATATTTATTTTTTTTTGAGACAGAGTCTCGCTCTGTCACCCAGGCTGGAGTGCAGTGGCGTGATCTTGGCTCACTGCAAGCTCCGCCTCCCGGGTTCACGCCATTCTCCTGCCTCAGCCTCCTGAGTAGCTGGGGCTACAGGCACCTGCCACCACACCCTGCTAATTTTTTGTATTTTTAGTAGAGATGGGGTTTCACCATGTTAGCCAGGATGGTCTTGATCTCCTGACCGCGTGATCCGCCCATCTTGGCCTCCCAAAGTGCTGGGATTACAGGCATGAGCCACCGTGCCCAGCCTTTGTTTTTTTTTTGAGACAGAGTTTCACTCTGTCGCCCAGGCTGGAGTGCAGTGGCGCGATCTTGGCTCACTGCAAGCTCCGCCTCCCGGGTTCACGGCATTCTCCTGCCTCAGCCTCCCGAGTAGCTGGGGCTATAGGCACCTGCCACCATGCTCAGCTATATTTTTTGTATTTTTAGTAAAGACGGGGTTTCACCGTGTTAGCCAGGATGGTCTTGATTTCCTGACCTCGTGATCCGCCCATCTCGGCCTCCCAACGTGCTGGGATCACAGGCATAAGCCACCGTGCCCGGCCAAATTTTTTTTTTTTTGAGACGGAGTCTTGCTCCGTCGCCCAGACTGGAGTGAAATGGCATGATCTCGGCTCACTCTGCCTCCCGGGTTCAAGCGATTCTCCTGCCTCAATCTCCCAAGTAGCTGGGATTATAGGCATGTACCACCAGGCCTGGCTAATTTTTGTATTTTTAGTAGAAATGGGGTTTCACCATGTTGGTCAGGCTGGTCTCGAACTCCTGACCTCGTGATCCGCCTGCCTCAGCCTCCCAAAGTGCTGGGATTACAGGAGTGAGCCACCGCCCCCGGATTTTCAGAAAATATTTATAGAAAAGTAGTACATGGTTTATTTTTACAGCTTTATTGTTTTTGTAAAACTTATACATGCTCATTAGAAAATGAAATTCAATCAAAACAGTTTTATTTTTTAGAGAGAGGTCTTGCTCTGTTACCCGGGCTGGAGTGCAGTGGTACAATTATAACTCACCACAGACTTGAATTCCTGAGCTCAAGTGATCCTCCTGCTTCAGCTTCCCAGGTAGCCGGACTACAGGCATGCGCCATGAAGCCTGGCTAATTTTTTTCTTTAAAAATTAAATAAAAATTTTAAAGAAAAGTTTTTAAAGATGGCTGGGCACAGTGACTCACGCCTGTAATCCCAACACTTTGGGAGGCCGAGACGGGTGGATCACCTGAGGTCAGGAGTTTGAGAGCAGCTTGGCCAACATGGTGAAACTGCGCCTCTACTAAAAATACAAAAAATTAGACAAGCATGGTGGCAGGCACCTGTAATCCCAGCTATTCGGGAGGCTAAGGCAGGAGAATCGCTTCAACTCGCGGGTGGAGGATGCAGTGAGCCAAGATTGCACCATTGCACTCCAGCCTGGGCAACGAGATCAAAACTCCGTCTCCAAAAAAAAAAAAAGTTTTTTTTTAGAGATGCAGTCTCACTATGTTGCCTAGGCTGGTCTCAAACTCCTGGCCTCAAGTGATCCTCCTGCCTCCTGAGTAGCTAGGATTACAGGCATAAGCCACAGCACCGGGCCAAAAAAAAATTTTTAATTGTCACCTTAATTCCCATTTCCCCAAAAATAACTACCATTAGCATTTGGTGAACATTATTCAAGACGTCTCTCAATGCATTTATAAAAAAACACTGAGACATAGACTAACTTTAACTGCTTCCTAAAAATAAAAAGTATTCAGTCGGGCGCAGTGGCTCACGCCTGTAGTCCCAGCACTTTGGGAGGCCGAGGCGGATGGATTGCCTGAGGTCAGGAGTTCGAGACCACTCTGGCCAACATGGAGAAACCCTGTCTCTACTAAAAATACAAAAACTAGCCGGGCATGGTGGTATGTGCCTGTAATCCCAGCTACTCAGGGGGCTGAGGCAGGAGAATTGCTTGAACCCAGGAGGCAGAGGTTGCAGTGAGCTGAGATCATTCCACCAAACTCAAGCCTGGGTGACAGAGCGAGACTCCGTCTCAAAAAAGTAATAATAAAAAAAAATATAATTAAATAAAATAAAAAGTATTCAATATAATTTTATTTGAATTTACATATTATAGTTTCAGAAAAAAACTCAATTATTTAGAACATGTTGAGGTTCAGATACACATCTTTCTTTTTATGAAAACTATGACTTAAAATATACTTGTACAAGCTGTTGTAGGTAGCTCTAGACGGACAAAAGCCAGAAATACTGTCTTGACAAAGACAGATCTCATGACACAATTTGTTTGGCAATTTTTTGTTTTTCTTCTTCTTATTTTAAAAAGGTCAAAATCCCAGGGTCTTGATATCTGGCAGCTGGTTTCAGCAGTGCTGAGATAGTTACTTATACTTCTTGTCTATGACTGTTAACGTTCTCGCACAGCAGAAATGCAAAGTAATCTTGAAGCTTTCATACTCTGCAATTCAGTTGTCTTCATCCCAGCTCATTGCCCTGTGGAAGAATTTCAACAGAACTCTAACTCTAGACTTGTGTTCCTTGCAATCTACTTTTTTTTTTTTTTGAGATGGAGTCTCGCTCTGTTGCCCAGGCTGGAGTGCAGTGGTGCAATCTTGGCTCACTGCAAGCTCCGCCTCCTGGGTTCACGCCATTCTCCTGCCTCAGCCTCCCGAGTACCTGGGACTACAGGAGCCCGCCACCACGCTTGGCTAATTTTTTGTATTTTTAGTAGAGATGGGGTTTCACCGTGTTAGCCAGGATGGTCTCGATCTCCTGACCTCGTGATCCACCCGTCTTGGCCTCCCAAAGTGCTAAAGTACTGGGATTACAGGCGTGAGCCACCGCGCCACGCCCTATTTTTTATTTATTTATTTTTTCGAGATCAAGTCTCACTTTGTCGCCCAGGCTGGAGTGCCATGGCACAATCTAGGCCCAGTGCAACCTCCGCCTCCTGAGTTCAAGTGATTCTCCTGTCTCAGCCTCCCACGTAGCTGGGACTACAGGTGCCTGCCACCACAGCCAGCTAATTTTGGTATTTTTGGTAGAGACAGAGTTTCACCATGTTGGCCAGGCTGGTCTCAAACTCCTGACCTGAGGCAATCTGCCCGCCTCAGCCTCCCAAAGTGTTGGGATTACAGGCGTGAGCCACTACGCCTGGCTGCAATCTGTTTTCTTATCTGTGAAATAAAACTTTCTTGGAGGACTCAATATTGTTTCCAAAAACCAGCTAGTTCTTCTAAATGCAATGACAGGAGGGGGCAAAGGCCAAAGGATTCTGAAATTAGAAGAATACTTGGCACATAAAAGGCATTCTACAGATATTTGTTGAATATAAATGAATTAGTGTGATTAATGCTGTTATTTAGCTCACAGCACAGGCCTCCATTCCAACTCAGGTTTTTTTTTTTTTTCTTTTGAAACAGAGTTTTGCTCGTTGCCTAGGCTGGAGTGCAATGACATGATCTCGGCACACTGCAACCTCTACCTCCCAGGTTCAAGCAATTCTCCTGCCTCAGTCTCCCAAGTAGCTGGGATTACAGGCATGCGCCACCATGCCCGGCTGATTGTTTGTATTTTTAGTTGAGATGGGGTTTCTCCATGTTGGTTAGGCTGGTCTTGAACTCCTGAACTCAGGTGATCCACCCACCTCGACCTCTCAAAGTGCTGGGATTATAGGTGTGAGCCATCACGCCTGGCCTTTGCAGTAAAAAAATTTTTTTTTTTTTTTGAGATGAAGTCTCACTCTGTCACCCAGGCTGGAGTGCAGTGGTGCAATCTTGGCTCACTGCGACCTCCACCCTCTGTGTTCAAGCGATTCTCCTGTCTCAGCCTCCTGAGTAGCTGGGATCACAGGTGCCCACCACCATGCCTTGCTAATTTTTGTATTTTTAGTAGAGTTGGGGTTTCGCCATGTTTGCCAGGCTGGTCTCGAACTCCTGACCTTAAGTGATCCACTTGCCTTGGCCTTCCAAAGTGCTGGGATTACAAGTGTGAGCCACCGCACCCAGCCTTGTGATTTTCTTTTATGTTATTTTTCTTCTTTCCCAGGCTGTCTTCTTCCTTGTTCCTTTTCCTCAGAATCAAGTAGAGACTGTGGTGACTCACCATATGCATTAAGTTTACTGAGCTTTCAAATGGTGTTGAAAACAAAATTAAGTTTAAAAAAGGTCAAGTCAAACAGTCTGGCAGAGAAATGGGGACTGGATCAGTACCAAATTGGTAATTATAATAATGGTCTTGGAAACCATGAATGGAATTCAGTTCAGACCCTTGCAGGGTACAGGGAAACCATGTCTAACATAATACAAATTATACTGTTGGGAGAACATCTCAGAAAGCATCAGAAGAGTCTCAGACAGTGTCTGAAAAATATTGCGGCTTTCTGAAATAAAATTCAGAAAAGCGGGAATAGACGTAAGTAATGTTACATAGTACACTTCAGATTTAAGATTGAGGTATTGCTAAAAATGAAGATCTTGAAGAATGAATAAAGGAAGTAGATTTAGATGAGGAAGAGGTTAAAATATTTGTTGTTGTTGTTTTCCAGGTTGATGACAGAAAGGATGGGCATGTGGCATTCTAGACGTAACAGCATTAGATTTGTTTGAAAGAACTGATAAACAGTGTCCAGAATTAAGCACATTTCCTCCATTTTCTCAAAAGAGTTTCCTAGAGAAGTCAGAAGAAATAATACAATTTCCTATTAAATGCAACATATAACCACTATCTTGAAAGGTCTAGACCACAATATCTACCAAGCAAAGTACAAGGGCAATTTGAGAGAGAAGACTGAGCTAAGAATTTTCCTGATTTGATCATTTCAGAAGATTGTTAGGCATTTTGTACCAAAATTTGAAAATAATGGGTTTAGACTTACTCTCTCTGGGGGCAGGTCCTTTGAATTGACTTCTGATAGGCAACAGTGCCATGTTTCCGATGAGTTTGGTATCAGGATCCATGAGAGAAGAGTGGTAAGCCTGTAATGGCAAGCCCAGGAAGAACACAGAAGCAGAAAAAGAGCAAATGTCACTGTGGCAAACAACCTTCCCTTAAAGGAAAAAAAGAGTAAACCACCCAAGATTAATTAGGGGAGGGAGAAGGGATAGCAGCATTGAGGTGCGAGGGCTGGTTCTTTCTGGCTCAAGAAAACCAATTGTTAAATTTTGAGGCATTTTTCAAGCTGGTTGTTAAACACAGCTCTTCTCAAAAATCAAATTATATAAACTTACAATTAAGTAAATGATGTTGGCTGGGCGTGGTGGCTCATGCCTGTAATCCCAGCACTTTGGGAGGCTGAGGCAGGCGGATTGCCTGAGCTCAGGAGTTTGCAACCAGCCTGGGCAACACAGTGAAACCCCATCTCTACTAAAATATAAAAAATTAGCCAGGCGTGGCGGCGTGCGCCTGTAGTCCCAGCCACGTGGGAGGCTAAGCTGGAGAATCACTTGAACCCAGGAGGCGAAGGCTGCAGTGAGCCGAGATCGTGCCACTGCACTCCAGCCTGGGCAACAGAGCAAGACTGTCTCAAAAAAAAAAAAAAGTAAATAATGTTAAAAACAATGATGCTTAAGTATTCATCACTTTTTTTTTTTTTGAGAAGGAGTCTCACCATGTTGCCTAAGATGATCTCAAACTCCTAAGCTCAAATGTTCCTCCTGCCTCGGCCTCCCAAAGGGCTGGGACTACAGGTGTGAGCCACCACACCCGGCTACTTCCTAATTTTTTTTTTTTTTTTTGAGACAGAGTTTGGCTCTTGTTGCCCAGGCTGGAGTGCAATGACGTGACTTTGGCCCACTGCAACCTCCGCCTCCCGGGTTCAAGTGATTCTCCTGCCTCAGCCTCCTGAGTAGCTGGGATTATAGGGATAAGCCACCACGCCCAGCTAATTTTGTATTTTTGGTAGAGACGATGTTTCTCCATTTTGGCCAGGCTGGTCTCGAACTCCCGACCTCAGGTGATCTGCCCGCCTTGGCCTCCCAAAGTGCTGGGATTACAGGTGTGAGCCACTGCACTGCACTTGGCCTACTTCCTAATTTTTTTTTTTTTTTTTTTGAGACGGAGTCTTGCCCTGTCGCCCAGGATGGAGTGCGGTGGCACGATCTCTGCTCACTGCAACCTCCGCCTCCTGGGTTCAAGCGATTCTCCTGCCCCAGCCTCCCAAGTAGCTGGGATTACAGGTGCGTGCCACCACGCCCAGCTAATTTTTGTATTTTTAGTAGAGACAGGGTTTCACCATGTTGGTCAGGCTGCTCTCGAACTCCTGACCCCATGATCCACCCACCCCGGCCTCCCAAAGTGCTGGGATTACAGGCGTGAGCCACCACACCCAGCAATAACCTAATTTTTAAAAATTACATTTTACTATTGTCTATGTTCTTAAGGTTATTATTACGAAATACTAAATAATGGGGTGCTGCTGTGCATCTCTTCCAATTCTACGTTCGGTGACATCACATTGGTATATGGCCAAAGTATTTCCACTACAGAAAGACAAACATCATATAAATCAGGGTACCCAGCCCCCAGCTAAACCAAGATCCAAGCACTATCTTTTCAGCTCTGCCACTTCATGGCGTTATGCTTTTGACCAAGACATCATTCTTCTTCTCTTAGCTTGTTTCCAAATTTGTAAAATGAGAAGATATATATTCCCTTCAGTGGGTAGGTGTGTGTTAAAGGAAGGGATAAAAAAATCACATTTATGAGAGCATTTTGTATGCTGATTCTTAGTTCTGCTTTTTACAAGATGTCTGGCTTTTTATAAGTCAACATGGGTCCCATTCATATATTCATTCATTCATCAAATGATTGCTAAGCACCTTCTATGTGCAAGACACTGTGATATAGTAATATACAAAGTAGTACAATTCTGGTCCTTGAAGAGTAGAGAAGACAGACAGAAAATAATCACAGGATGGGATGGGCGGGGTGGCTCACGCCTGTAATCCAAACACTTTGGGAGGCCGAGGCGGACAGATCACAAGGCCAGAAGATTGAGACCACCCTGACCAACATGGTGAAACCCCATCTCTACTAAAAATATCAAAATTAGCTGGGTGTGGTAGTGCATGCCTGTATTCCCAGCTACTTGGGAGGCTGAGGCATGAGAATCGCTTGAACCCAGGAGGCAGAGGTTGCAGTGAGCCGAGATAGCACCACTGCACTCCAGCCTGGCGACAAAGCAAGACTCTGTCTCAAAACAAACAAACAAACAAACAAACCCCTCCCCCCCCCCAAAAAAAACAAACAAAACCCAACAGAGTGAATCCAGGGTGCTCTATGTGCGATTGGAACCAGTACAGGGATTTAGAAGGGATTTAGAGTCCTTTTTTTTTTTTTTTTTTTTTTTGGAGACAGAGTTTCCTAGGCTGGAGTACAGTGGCAGGATCACAGCTCACTGCAGCCTCAAACTCCTGGCTCCAGGTGATCCTCCCACCTCAGCCTCTTGAGAGGCTGGGAGGACATGCACTACCACATCCAGCTAATTTATTTTTATTTTTGTAGAGGCAGGGTCTCATTATGTTGCCCAGGTTGGTCTCAAACTCCTGGGCTCAAGTGATCCTCCCATCTTGGCCTCCTAAAGTGTTGGGATTACAGGCATAAGCCACTGCACCCAGCCTAGAGTCCTGGCTTAAAACCTGGTTTTACCATTACTAGGCAACCTTGTCCAAATTAACTTCTCTGAGGCTCCGTTTCCTCTTCTGTAAAACAGGAATCATGGTACCTACTTCATAGGGTCGTTATGAGGATTAGATGGGATAATTTATAAAGTGTGTACCCCAGAGCTCAGGAGTCAAATGGTAATTATGGGATTCATAAAATATGCATTTGTGAGGCTGAGCGAGGTGGCTCATATCTGTAATCCCAACACTTAGGGAGGTTGAGGCAGGAGGACTGCTTGAGCCCAGAAGTTTGAGACCAGCCTGGACAACATGGTGAGACTCTGTCTCTACTAAAAACACAAAAACTTAGCTGGGCATGGTGGCGTACACCTGTAGTCCCAGCTGCTCAGGAGGCTGAGGTGGGAGGATCACCTGAACCGAGTTTGTGTCACTGAACTGCAGCCTGAGAGACAGGGTCACGCCCTGTCTCAAAAAAAAAAAAAAAAAATGTATTTGCAACTATGGCTTGCTCCTTTTCATCACAGGTATGCTTTATCTAAAGCAGCCTCCGCCTTCCCTCTCACCAACTGTCTTGTTACCCATCTAGCTTCTTTTTTTCCGGGGGGGGGGGTGGTACGGAGTCTCACTCTGTCGCTAGACGAGTGCAGTGGCACGGTCTCGGCTCACTGCAACCGCCGCCTCCTGGGTTCAAGCGATTCTCCTGCCTCAGCCTCCCAAGTAGCTGGGATTACAGGCACGTGCCACCACGCCTGGCTAATTTTTGTATTTTTAGTAGAGATGGGGTTTCATCATGTTGGCCAGGCTGGTCTTGAACTCCTGACCTCGTGATCCGCCCACCTAGGCCTCCCAAAGTGCTGGGATTACAGGCGTGAGCCACTGTGCCTGACCACCCATCTAGCTTCTTTATAGCATTTGTCACTACCTGACACTACCGTATGTATCTCCTTTATTATGTTTACACTTTTATTGTCTCGACTCCCGATTTGAGTGTACATTCTTTAAGATTAGGGATTTGTTGAACTTATTTGCTGCTGTAAATACAGCCTGGCAGGCAGCAGGTGCTCGTTAACGTTTGTTAAAAATAATGTGTGAGCAGGCTGGGCGCGATGGCTCACGCTTATAATCCCAGCACTTTGGGAGACCGAGGGGGCGGATCACCTGAGGTCTGATGTTCCAGACCAGCCTGGCCAACATGGTGAAACCCCGTCTCTACTAAAATGCAAAAAATTAGCTGGGCGTGGTGGCGCGTGCCTGTAATCCCAGCTACCCGGGAGGCTGAGGCACGAGAATTGCTTGAACCAGGGTGGTGGAGGTTGTAGTGAGCCGAGATCGCCTCACTGCACTCCAGCCTGGGCGACAGAACGAGACTCTCTCAAAAAACAAACAACAAAAAAAGTGTGAACAATCACATAATAACTGAACCACCTTTTCCCGAATCTGCAAAATGGAGACCATGACGGTGATAAATCTACCCCACAAACTGGCTGTCAGAAATTAAGTACAACCAGGCCGTCATAATTTTTTACTCCCACTCTGATGGCACACGAAAAAGGAAATCTTTGGAAGTCAGGCGCCGAACGAGTCTGTGAGGGCCCTAAACCCAGCTGGCTCCGGGGTGGCCGCCGCTGCCGGGAAGTGGGTTCTGACAAATGACAAACAGCAGAGGGAGCCTGACCCCGGGGCGGAGGAGGAAGTGGGCCTGACAGAAAAAGGAGAAGCTAGACCCCTGGACTTGAAATATGAAAAATAAAAAGCGCAGCCCTTGGCTTCGCGCTCTAGTGAGGCTTTGGGAACCCTGCCGGAGTCGGAAGGAGTAGACGGAGAGAGAGAAAAGGGCCTCTTCACACACTCTGGACCCTTGGCCCACTCCTGCCGCGCCCCCGCCTCCCACGACTGGCACCCCCGGGCCGCCCCAATCCTTCAGCAATTGGTCCCCTCCCCTCGCCTCCCTCCTTCTCGGGCCCCAGCTTCCTCTCTGCCTTCCGCCGCCCGCTTCTCTCGGCACACACACGGTTTCTCTCTGCTCTTCGCAATCCCCGCTGTCTCCCCACACCGTGGATCGAACCCTCACCGGCATCTTGGCGGCGCCCGGGTTTCAACCCAGAGGAGCAGGATCCAGGTAGAGCGGAGCGCTTCCGGTCTGGCAGCCTGGGCGAGGTAGGCGGAAGCGAAACGGAAGGGGCGGGTGCGGACGTGGAGCTTCCGGCCTTGCAGTTCCGCTTCTGGTTGCAGCGGCCGCGCGGATCTGAAGGAGGCGCCAGAGCACTAGGCAGGGGCCTTGAGTGGTGCAGCGTGAGGCAGCGCCCAGAATGGAGATGGGTCTTGAGGTTCCAGAATCTGAGATCAATCACCTCTTTTGTATTTTTTTCAAATGTCACCTTTTCAGGGCCGGGCATAGTGGCTCACGCCTGTAATCCCAGCACTTTGGGAGGCCGAGGCGGGTGGATCACCTGAGGTCAGGAGTTCGAGACCAGCCTGGATGGTGAAACCCCGTCTCTACTAAAAATACAAAAATTAGCTGGTCGTGGTAGCATCCCAGCTACTCGGGAGGCTGAGGCCGGAGAATCGCTTGAACCCAGGAGGCAGAGGTTGCAGTGAGCCAAGATCGCGCCGCTGCACTCCAGCCGGGATGACAGTGTGACTCTCTCAAAAAAAAAAAAAATCACCTTTCCTGTGAAGCATTCTCCGTTCATTCTATTTTCAGTTCACCCAACTCCAGCCCCATGCCTTATCCTTCTCTCCCGCTTTTTCCCTTAGTTCTTACGATTCTTGTATTTAGTTTACTCTTAGTGCTTGTGAATGCCAAAAAGGCAGCACTTCGTCCGTTTTGTCACCTGCGCCTGTAACAGTGATGGTATGTAGGAAACATCAATATTTGAGTGAATGAATGAACCCAATGCACTGCATCTAAAAATGGAGAAACTGAAGGGCACTGGACTCCAGGTTTGAATCGCAGCTCCAATACATACTAGCTCTGTAATTTTGAGCAAGTTAACTGGCCTGTGCTTCAGTTCCTCACCTGAAAATGGCAGTAACAGTATTTACCTCATAGTTTTGTGAGGATGAAATGAATTACATGTAAAATGCTTAGAACTTACATGCTTGGAGCATACTGAAAGCCCAGAGTTTTAACTTATTTATTACTAGAAAACTTCTTATGTTAAAAGTCAAGTTCATTGCTGCCTGAGAGCCATTTCTTCTGCCAGTTCCCAGCCTGAAATAGGACCCCATGTTCCCACATCTGATTTCGCATTCAGCTGACTGGGCAAATAGCACCTTTTAGGCAAGGTCTTTTTTGACAAAGAGCCCAGAGTAGCCCCATAATCACTCTCCATTTCTTTTCTGCTTTTCTTTCCATCCTCTCTCCGAGGTTTCCTTCCTCATGGTCAGTCTCACAGGCCCAGCATGGCAGCCCCACGTGAGCAAGGCCCTGCCTGCACTGTGCATCCCTGTTCTATCCCCAGTGTCTGGCATCCACGGAACTTCAGTAAATTTGTGTAAATTTACTGAATTTCTGTCAGCCCTGCCTATGAGACAGTGAAATCCTCGAGGACTGGAATTGTCAGATTCATCTTTGAAACCCCAGTGTCCAGTGGGGAAGGCACTGGAATCGGGTCCTTCACTTTTTCTCCACAGGCACATACCATATTCTCTAGAAGCTAAACCAGGGAGGACCAAGGAAGAGGGCAACTGAAAAGCTGCCTCTTCTTTCTTCCCCTCCCATGTGACAATAAGTTTCTAAGAATTAGCAACCCTGGGAGATCAGGCTGTTTCCACACTATCTATCCTCTAAGGGCCACAGGAAAGTCCCCAGGCAGCCCAGCACATCCCCATGTTGCCCACTCATCATGCTCCTCCCTGAGTGGACCATGGGGTAGACACCCGACCCTTCTCTCTAGCCTGGCCCCCCGGCATAAGCTACCACCGATACTTACAGGTCCTCACATTTTTTTTTTTTTTTTGAGATGGAGTCTCACTCTGTTGCCCAGGCTGGAGTGCAATGGTGCGATCCTGGCTCACTGCAACCTCCACCTTCTGGATTCAAGGGATTCTCCCACCTCAGCCTCTCAAGTAGCTGGGATTACAGGCACGCGCCACCACACCCAGCTAATTTTTTGTATTTTTAGTAAAGACAGGCTTTCACCATGTTGGCCAGGTTGGTCTTGAACTCCTGACCTCAGGTGATCCACCTGCCTCGGCCTCCTAAAGTGCTGGCATTATAGGTGTGAGCCACCACGCTCGGCCACATTTTGCTTAATTAAAATGAATCAAATTAGACACTGCAGTGTACTTGTTATCTAGGTCCAAGAATTATTAAAAACCTTTCTGTTTCTTTTATATATACACATACATATCTCAAAACATAGTTATTTTTACTTTTTAAGTTATATAAATAATATACATTTTCAATATAGGAAAATGGGAAGATACAGATAAGCAGTGGTCTTATATATATCCTTGCAGCTTTTTCCCTTCGGACATACATATTTTGTTACAGTAATTCCTGCATCTCAAAAATAATACAAAAAGTGAAAATAAGTTTAGACCAGCCTTAACCTTAGCTCAGGTGCTAATTTATATATAAATCTATGTGCATTCATTTCAATTTTGACTTACAAAATCTAAAGTGATGCTGTTATAATACTAAAAGATTCCACTTTAAACAGCAGCAGTTTCAGAATAATTAAAAATTTGATTCAGGCATGCGGCTGATAAAGAACGAAGTTTTACTTTTTTTCATTAAAATAAGTAGCTTTCTACTATTGCATCCTTTGAAGAGAAGAATGTTCTGCTGGTTTGGCCACAAGCTCTTTAGATGGTTACTTTTAGTAAACTCTTCATTCATCCTGGCATTCTTGAAAATATTCGTCAAACATAGAGGAAGACTCATCTTCACGTTCCTGACACAATGGAAACACAAAATAGAAAATATATTCATTTCCCCTCAGTCAGAACTAGTATGTGTTTATATATTTTTCAGGTAATACCCTATGTGGAACTAATTACCCAGCACCAGCTCCAGGTGCTGCTTATAGGTAACTGTTAATAGTAAGAAAAGGCATGATTGACAGATTTTTTTCCAGATATGTAGTAAATTAATGTGCTTCTATCCCAGAAGCATTTCTTATTTGAATTTACATTCAAGACGATTCTTGGCTAATTTCCTGTGATAGTGCTTTACTTCGCTGGTAGTCTAGTGGTCAGGAAAATAAAAAATAAAAAAATAAAAAAATGCTTAGCTGATACTATCATTAGTCTTCTCAATGACATACGTGAGGGCAGCCCAATTTCACCTCCTCTTTACACATACACCCAAGCTCTAAGTACACACAGGCTTCATCATACTGCTTCAACAAAAGTAGAGTAAAAGTGATACTGCTTGTGGAGTACAGTGTTAATTTCAGAGATCACCCAGAAAAGCCCAGTTAACTGCCATCAATAAGACAAAAAACTAATTTAAGGAGTCGCCTGGATTATGCAAGAGTCCAGTGAGTGCTGGCAAATATTTTTATCAAAAGCTAACAAACACCCCAAACAAGAAATTACCTTTGGTTCTTTAAATTCTAGGTCTTCTCCATATTGAATGGCAAAATCAATATGCTGCAATACAATGTTCATGCTTTCTTCATCTGACTGATCGTAAGGTAAAAATCGAACCATGCTGTAGTCATCAATCTACAAGTTGTGGATTTCAAGAAAAGTTCATTCTGAAGTTGTGCAAAATACATAATTTTCAACTTATATTTGAGTTTTATAACCATTTGTACTTCTGAATAAAAACACTGATGTGTTTACAGGAAGAGGAGGAGAAGGGATAGCTAGACACAGAGAGTAAATCATTGATTTTTCTGACTTCTGATCTGCTAGAACACTTGTTAGCTTATTACTTTAACTAGACACTGTTTCACGGCTATTTATCTGAATTCAACAACCACTGGAAATTTCACAGGAGAACAAACAGTCCTGAACTCTCCAAATGGCTTGAAATAATAAGATGTTAGTTAATTTATTGGCCACTACCAATAACTACTTCTAAATTAAACTGCTGACTGACCAGCCCATAGCCCTTTTCCCTCCTCCACTTTGCAGAAAATAGGGTTGAACTGTGCTTTTTATATGGCAAATGACTGGACACAGGCAAACACTTGACCAGGTGTTTAGGAAAAAAACCCAAAAAACTTCATCTTTTTTTTTTCTTTTTTTTTTTTTTCGGGGAGACAGAGTTTCGCTCTTGTTGCTCAACCTCCACCTCCAGGTTCAAGCGATTCTCCTGCCTCAGCCTCCTGAGTAGCTGGGATTACAGGCGTGCCCTACCATGCCCAGCTAATTTTGTATTTTTAGTACAGACGGGGTTTCACCATGTTGGTCAGCCTGGTCTTGAACTCCTGACCTCAAGTGACCCACCTGCCTTGGCCTCCCAAAGTGCTGGGATTATAGGCGTGAGCCACTGCGCACCTGGCCCCCTTTTTGTTTTTGTTTTTTTTGAGATAGGGTCTCTCTGCTGCCTAGGCTAGAGCACAGTGACATGATCTGATCATGGCTCACTACAGCCTTGACCTCCCAGGCTCAAGGGATCCTCCCACCTCAGCCTCCACAGTAGCTGAGACTACAGGCGTGCAGCACCATGCCTGGCTTTTTTTTTTTTTTGAGACAGAGTCTTGCTGTTGTTGGACCGGGCTGGAGTGCAATGACAAGATCTCGGCTCACTGCAACCTCTGCCTCCTGGGTTCCAGCAACTCTCCTGCCTCAGCCTCCCAAATAGCTGGGATTATAGGCATGCACCACCACGCCTGGCTAATTTTTGTATTTTTTAGTAGAGATGGGGTTTCACCATCTTGGCCAGGCTGGTCTCAAACTCCTGACCTCAGGTGATCCACCCACCTCGGCCTCCCAAAGAGCTGGGATTACAGGCGTAAGTCACCGTGCCTGGCCTAATTTTTTTTTGTTTTTGAGACAAAGTCTTACTCTGTCGCCCAGGCTGGACTCCAGTGGCATGATCTCAACTCACTGCAACCTCCGCCTCCCGAGTTCAAGTGATTCTCCTGTCTCAGGCTCCCGAGTACTAGGATTACAGGTGCACACCACCATGCCCAGCTAATTTTTTTTTGTATTTTTAGTAGAGACAGGGTTTCACCATGTTGGCCAGGCTTGGTCTTGAACTCCTGACCTCAAATGATCAGCCTGCCTTGGCCTCCTAAAGTGCTAGGATTACAGGTGTGAGCCACTGCGCCTGGCCTAATTTAAAAAATTTTTTTAGAGATAGGGTGTCACTATGTTGCCCAGGCTGGTCTTGAACTCCTGGACTCAATCTTGCTGCCTTGGCCTGCCAAAGTGCTAGGGTTACAGGCATTAGCCACTGCACCTGGCCAAAAAATCCAAACTTTAAAAGCTTACCAGTCCACATATAGCTTTAGTCAGTTTCTTGAATTTTTTGCTTCTTAAGTCACTTGTAGAATCTTCTAATAAAGAATACATGTCTGGATCTAAAAATCTTTAAAAGACAGAAAGACTGATGAATTCAGGAGACTAGGTTTATAAACCAGCCAAACTTCCCATCTAAATAAAACAGAAGGTTCATCTCTGCAACTGAGATCTGATAATAATGGAAGAACAGTGAACTCACTTCTCAATTTCCTTTTTTGCTTTTTTATTCAGCAGATCCATTTTTGTCATGATGTTGACTTGCGGAATTTCTAGAGAGATCATGGCACTCAGGGCTGCCAAGATGCCAGAAATAAACTGAAGGAGGAAACAGAAAAGGGAAGATGAACTGACTGTTGCCAACAAAATTACCTGGTCTGCATAAAGAGTCTTCTATTCCTCACTGGAACAGAACTGGCCTAAATAAAAGAAATGCAAGCTGGACGTGGTGGCTCATGCCTGTAATCCCAACACTTGGGGAGGCTGAGGCGGGCAGATCACCTCAGGTCAGGAGTTCAAGACCAGCCTGGCCAACGTGGTGAAACCTTGTCTCTACTAAAAATACAAAATTAGCCAGGCATGGTGGCATGTGCCTGTAATCCCAGCTACTCAAGAGTCTGAGGCAGGAGAATCACTTGAACCCAGGAGGCGGAGGTTCCCGTGAGCCAAGATTGCACCACCACATTCCAGCCTGGGCAACAACGGCAAAACTCGGTCTCAAAAAAAAAAAAAAAAAACAGAAATGCCAGTTCAGAACATGTGGAAAAGGCAAAATTATTTATATTTTATTAAAAGTAATGCTAGCCATATAGAAAAAAATGTTCCCAAATCATTGGGAATCAAATGCTTGATTCTTGGTTCCCAAAGGTGAGGGAAGATATAGATAACATACAGTGATCACAAATTTCAATTTAGTCAGCATTTTAATTTCCTTTCCCATCTAATATTCCTTAAGAGCTATTAATAAAAAATTTGATCTTGGTAGTTCATAAACTGGACAAGAGGTCCTCAGAAAATTAAAAATAGACTATTTTATAAAATAGCCATCTGCTTCAGTTTTTTCTCCCCCGCTACTTCCTCTTTTTTTTTTTTTGAGACAGAGTCTCACTCTGTCACTCAGGCTGGTGTGCAATGGTGCGATCTTGGTGATCTCGGCTCACTGCAACCTCTGCTTCCTGTACTCAAGCGATCCTCCCACTTCAGCTTCCCAAGTAGCTGGGACTACAGGCACGTGCCACAACGTCTAGCTAATTTTTATATTTTTTGTAGAGACAGGGTCTCACTCTGTTGCCCAAGCAGGTCCGAAACTCCTGGGCTCAAGCAATCCTCCTGCCTTGGCCTCCCAAAGTGCTAAGATTATAGCTGTGAACCACTTCACCCAGCAACCTCAGTTTTTTTCTTGGTAAGCAGTTCCTCCTAAATCTCTATGATATAATAATTTACTATTTTTGATTAACAACATGTTATAATTTAATAACAAAAGGGATAAAGTAACTCTGGAATCATTTGTGAAATGTTCAGAATCACACAATAATTAAAGGAACTGTCATCTGCTTGAACTCATAGTTTAAAAATCTTTAAGAGACTTTGGGAGGCCAAGGCAGGTGGATCACTTGATGTTTGAGGTCAGGAGTTCGAGACCAGCCTGGCCAACATGGTAAAACCCCGTCTCTACTAAAAATACAAAAATTAGCCAGGCATGATGGCACACACCTGTAATTCCAGCTACTCAGGAGGCTGAGGCCCAAGAATCACTTGAACTGGGAGGCGGAGGTTGCAGTGAGCTGAGATCACGCCACTGCGCTCCAGCCTAGGCAACAGAGTAAGACTCTGTCACACACACACAAAAAAATCTGTAAGAGATTTAGCTTCAGACCTTGAATGACTCCACCATGAACTGAGAATCAACAAGAAAAACTCCACAGACTCGGAACTCCCACTGCTCGAGCTGCTGGACCAGCTGTTTCATCACAGGCAGGTGAGTGTACAACTCAATCTGACCTACATGAAGAGTATTGCAAGAATTTTAGAAATAGCAAGTATGTTAAATCATCAAGTTAGAGGAAACAAATTTTCCCCATAAGATGGATAAAAATAAAAGCCAACACATTTTTAAGGGGCCCACAGCCTCTCAAAGCAATCATAAAACCTAAGGTACTGCCACCATAGGAATCCCTAACTATTAAGTTTTATGTAGAAAATGAGGTTCTCTGGTTGGGCAGGGTGGCTCATGCCTGTAATCCCAGCACTTTGGGAGGCTGTGGCAGGTGGATCACTTGAGGCCAGGAGTTCAAGACCAGCCTGACCAACATAGTGAAACCCCATCTCTACTAAAAATACAAAAAAATTAGCCAGGCGTGGTGGTGCGCGCCTGTGGGATGCTGAGGCACAAGAATTGCTGAAACCCGGGAGGAGGAGGCTGCAGTGAGCCAAGATCACGCCACTGCACTCCAGCCTGGACAACAGAGTAAGACTCTGTCTTTAAAAATAAAAAGAAAGAAAGAAAGAAAATGAGGTTCTTCACACTTTAGTTTTCTGCCAATCAATGTGAGTGTTATTGGCCAGATGCCATGGTTCACACACCTGTAATCCCAGCACTTTGGGAGGCTAAGGTGGGAGGATAGCTTGAGCCCAGGACTTTGAGAGCAGCCTGAGCAATATAGTGAGATCCTATCTCTACAAAAATAAATAAATAAGTGCTACAAAGATATCTATAGTTTGGGAATATTCATCAAGCTGTATACTTATGACATATATACTTTTCTGTGGGTATATGTATGGTCAATTAAAAGCAAGGGGAAAAAAGTGAGGGCCATAAATGGTCAAAGCCAGGTTAGGCTCAATTGAAAATTCACAATTTGGGCTGGAGGCGGTGGCTCACACCAGTAATCCCAGCATTTGGGAGGCCGAGGCAGGTGAATCACCTAAGGTCCAGAGTTTGAGACCAGCCTGGCCAACACAGTGAAACCCTGTCTCTACTAAAAATATAAAAATAGCCGGGTGTGGTGGTGGGTGCCTGTAATCCCAGCTACTTGGGAGACTGAGACAGGAGAATCACTTGAACCCAGGAAGTGGAGGCTGGAGTGAGCCAAGATGGCGCCATCGTACTCCAGCCTGGGTGACAGGAATGAAACTCAGTCTCAAAAAAAAAAAAAAAAAAAAAAAAAAAAGAAAATTCACGATTTGGCTTCAGAAGCCTTGATGTGCTATTATCTGTCTCCTACCAGTCACACCTCATGACAATTGCCTCTTTGTTTATTATGCTCCAGCCACACTGGCCTTTTCAGTGCCTTAAAACAGCTTTGTTCCTTCCTCCTGGGAGGTGTTCAGCAGGCTGTGCCCTCTGCCTTCCTCACCCTCAGCCTCCAGCCCAGCTGAAAGGCCGCCTCAGATGCCTCTCTAACCGCCATTATCTGTGTGATGATCTGTGCTACTCCTGTGGAATACTCAATGACAACTGAATATTAAATAATCATTTGGATGCTTTTTGTTTGTACTGTCTCGAGTTCTGCCAAATGTGAGCTCCATGAGGCCAGAGACCATGGCCATCTGTGCTCTATGGTATTCCCAGTGTACAAAGCAAGCACTTAATAGATATACTTTTTTTTGTTTTTTTTTTGTTTTTGAGACAGAGTCTCATTCTGTTGCCCAGGCTGGAGTGTAGTGGTGCAATCTTGGCTCACTGCAAGCTCCACCTCCCAGGTTCACGCCATTCTCTTGCCTCAGCCTCCCAAGCAGCTGGGACTACAGGTGCCCGCCACCACGCCCAGCTAATTTTTTGTATTTTTAGTAGAGACAGGGTTTCACCATGTTAGCCAGGACGGTCTCGATCTCCTGACCTCGTGATCCACCTGCCTCGGCCTCCCAAAGTGATGGGATTACAGGCGTGAGCCACTGCGCCCGGCCTCAACAGATATACTTAGTAAGTGACAGCCATTGAATAAGCTTGGTACTTTACTGCAGTATAGTTTAGAGCTACAAATACTCACTCTCCTTTCTCCTACTAAGGATGGAACTATCAAGACTTTAAGGAAGACAATGCATTCAAATTGTTGATTCACCTGGACAATCAAAAAGGATATAGTCATCCTCTACATGGCCAAGACAGTTCTCCAGCCAGTCAAAATTATTGGCAAAGTACTCCATGCAAAATACCAATCCTCCGTTGGGACCGAATCGCAGAGAATCATCCTCCATTACATCATCCACCTCGATCAGTTCCCGGATGTCTGAAAAGGACAGATAGGGCCCAGAATATATGTGTCCCTTCAAAAATTGTTATCCTTACTAGAAATAGAACATAAAAGTTAATAATTACATAAAAAACCCATATGCAGGAAATTATTTATGTACATGGCTTTTCCCTGTAGCAGTGTCCATCAATAGAGAACTGAGCAAATAAATTATTGTACAGCCCAACAATGGAATACTACACAGCCACAAATGGGGAAAATCTCTTTAAGTATTAATAATAATACAATCTCCTAGGCATATTGTTCAGTGAAAAATGCAAGGTGCAGAACTGTGTAAGAATGCTATCATTGGTGTTAATAAAAGACAAAAATTCACTACATAGACATAATACATATACATCTTGAATTTTATGTGCACAGGCTATGAAAGAACACACCAGAAACTGGTAACACTGGCTGCTGCCAGGGAGGGGAGCTGATTGCTGGGATGCAGAGCTGAGAGGAAGATGTTTTCCTGTATACTTACTCTTTAGTACTTTTACATTATGAACCATGTGAATATGTATTACCTATTCCAAAAAAGTACAAAACCAAAAAAAGAAAACAGATTACCATTTCTTAACACAATGACACTAAGGAAACTATTTCACCTCCTTGAGCCTCACTTTCCTTATCCTGGGTTAGAAGGATGAGAACTATGAGATAATATATCATAATCACCATCAGGGGCTGGGCGCGGTGACTCGTGCCTGTAATCCCAGCACTTTGGATGAGGCAGGCGGATCACTTGAGGTCAGGAGTTCAAGACTAGCCTGGCCAACATGCTGAAACCTGTCTCTACTAAAAATATAGAAATTAGGCTGGGCATGGTGGCTCATGCCTGTAATCCCAGCACTTTGGGAGGCCGAGGTGGGGGGATCATGAGATCAGGAGTTCGAGACCAGCCTGGCCAACATGGTGAAGCCCCATCTCTACTAAAAATACAAAAATTAGCAGGCATGGTGGCGCACGCCTGTAGTTCTAGCCACTCCAGAGGCTGAGGCAGGAGAATCACTTGAACCCAGCAGGCAGAGGTTGCAGTGAGCCAAGATCACGCCACTGCTCTCAAGCCCAGGCGACAGAGCAAGACTCCATCTCACTTTCCAACTTGGACCCAGCAGAATGGCTCCTGCAAAGAAGGGTGGCGAGAAGAAAAAGGGCCATTCTGCCATCAACGAAGTGGTAACCCGAGAATACACCATGAACATTCACAAGCACATTTATGGAGTAGGCTTCAAGAAGCGTGCCCCTCGGGCACTCAAAGAGATTCAGAAATTTGCCATGAAGGAGATGGGAACTCCAGATGTGCGCATTGATACCAGGCTCAACAAAGCTGTCTGGGCCAAAGGAATAAGGAATGTCCCATACCGAATCCGTGTGCAGCTGTCCAGAAAACGTAATGAGGATGAAGATTCACCAAATAAGCCATATACTTTGGTTACCTATGTACCTGTCACCACTTTCAAAAATCTACAGACAGTCAATGTCGATGAGAACTAATCACTGATCGTCAAATACATCAAATAAAGTTATAAAATTGAAAAAAAAAAGACTCCATCTCAAACAAAAACAAACAAAAATAGAAAAATTAGTCAGGTGTGCTGGCATGTGCCTGTAATCCCAGCTGCTCGGGAGGCTGAGGCAGGAGAATCACTTGAACCCAGGAGGCAGAGGATGTAGTGAGATGACATGGTACCACTGCACTCCAGCCTGGGTGGCAGAGAGAGACTCTGTCTCAGGAAAAAAAAAAATCACCAACAGGAGAGGCTTAAAAAATTCTGGTATGGTTACCTTACTAATTTTGGGGAATCAGTATATAGAATCTTCTACCTTAGGTTTTTACTTACTTTTGTGCTGAAACCTACATTCTCCATTCACAAAGGACTGAGCTTCATTCACAGTCACATTTATACTGACAACACCTTCCTACCCCCTCCCTCAGCAATCAATAACAGATAACTGATCCAAATTGGGACAATCAATCTGGCTTTCTTTCTTTTTAGACAGGGTCTCACTCTGCTGCCCAGGCTGGAGTGCAGTGGCATAATCATGGCTCACTGCAACCTTGACCTCGTAGGCTCAAGTGATCCTCCCACCTCAGCCTCCTGAGTGGCTGGGAATAAAGGCGCCCGCCAGCATGCCAGGCTAATCTTTGTATTGACTTGTAGAGATGGGGTTTCACCATGCTTCCCAGGCTGGTCTTGAACTCCTGGGTTCAAGCCATCCATCTGCTTTGGCCTCCCAAAGTGCTGGGATTACAGATGTGAGTCATAGCGCCCATCCTAAGTCCTCTTTTTAACTAAGCTAGCTTAGAGTGGTTTCTGTTTGCTGCAGCCAAATGGTTCCAAAGTAATACAATGCCTTTTTTCTCAAAGAAAAGCATTTGACATCTCCTCCTCTCCCTTCAATCTGCCTCCCCGCAACCTGCTCACTCATTAACAGAAATCAGAAGTTTCCCTTTGCACTTAGTGAGTACAAAGAGAACGTCCCCAAACCTAAAACGACCTGTCTCCCTCCACAGGAAATTATATCATACACTGAACAAAGCTGTAAGAGTCACCCTTGATTCCTTACTTTGCTATGCCTTCTTGGTTCAATCCCCCACAAAATGCTGTTAATTCAACTTGCAAAAAATATATTGAATCTGTCTGCTTCCTTACATCTCCACCATGACCACCCTAGTCCTGGTGTACACCTGGCTAACTACAACAGCGGCAGTGCAGGTTGTACTTCTTTTTTTAATTTTAAAATGGAGTTTTGCTCTTGTTGCCCAGGCTGGAGTGCAATGGTGCGATCTCGGCTCACCAGAACCTCTGCCTCCCGGGTTCAAGCGATTCCCCTGTCTCAGCCTCCAGAGTAGCTGGGATTACAGGCATGTGTCACCACACCCAGCTAATTTTGTTTTTTTTTTTTTTTTTTTTGAGACGGAGTCTCGCTCTGTCGCCCAGGCTGGAGTTCAGTGGCGCGATCTCGGCTCACTGCAAGCTCCGCCTCCCGGGTTCACGCCATTCTCCTGCCTCAGCCTCCCCAGTAGCTGGGACCACAGGCGCCCGCCACCATGCCCGGCTAGTTTTTTGTATTTTTAGTAGAGACGGGGTTTCACCGTGTTAGCCAGGATGGTCTTGATCTCCTGACCTTGTGATCCGCCTGCCTCGGCCTCCCAAAGTGCTGGGATTACAGGCGTGAGCCACCATGCCCAGCCATGCAGGTTGTACTTCTACTCTCAACCCACTAGAGTCCATTTTTCATCTGAGCACCTGAGTTATTTTTTAAAACATAAATCAGGCCAAGTGCGGTGGCTCATGCCTATTATCCCAGCACTTTCGGAAGTCAAGCTGGGTGAGTCGCTTGAGCCCAGGAGTTTGAGACCAGCCTGGAAATCGAGACCAGCCTGGGCAATGAGACCAGCCTGGGCAACATGGAGAAACCCCGCCTCTACAAAAAATACAAAAATTACCCAGGCATGATAGTGTGTGCCTGTAGTCCCAGCTACTTGGGAGGTAGGAGGATTGCTTGAGTCCAGGAGGTTGAGACTGCAATGAGCTGTGATCAGGCTACTATACTATAGCCTGGGTGACAGAGTGAGACCTTGTCTCAAAAACAAAACAACAACAACAACAAAAACAAAAAAAGGCCGGATGCAGTGGCTCACGCCTCTAATCCCAGCACTTTGGGAGACTGAGGCCAGCAGATTGCTTGAGCTCAGGAGTTTGAGACCAGCCTGGGCAGCATGGTGAAACCCTGTCTCTACAAAAAAAAAAAAAAAAAAAGTATAAAAATTAGCCAGGCATGGTGGCATGCATCTGTAGTCCCAGCTACTTGGGAGGCTGAGATGGGAGGATGGCTTGAGCTCAGGAGGCAGAGGTTGTGTCACTGCACTCTAGCCTGGGCGACAGAGCTGGACCCTGTCTCAAAAAAAACAAAAAAACCCCAAAACGTGTATCAAATGTCAATCCTTTCCTCTTCTTAAAACCCTCTAGTGGCACCCCACTGACAACAGGATAAAATCCCATCTTCTCATGTCCTGTTAGCCCCTACCCACTTCTTTCTTTCAGTCATTACGCTTTAGCTCACTGACATCTTGGCTTTCCTGGAGAATACCATATCCTTTCTCACCTCCAGGCTATTTATTTATTTATTTTATTTTTCAGAGATGGATCTTGCAATGTTGCCCAGGCTGGACTTGAACTCCTGGGCTCAAGTGATCCTCCCACATCAGCCTCCCAAGTAGCTGGGACTACAGGCACATGTCCCTGCACCCAGCTTGGCATATTTATTGATCTAAATGTTCTCTCATTTTGGAAGGACTTTCCTCAGCCTGAGGAGCATATTACCATCCTTCAGGTCTAGGCTCAAAGATCCCCTCCTCAGAGTCACCATTCTCCCTGACAATCCTAGCTAAAGCAACCTCTCCCAATGAGTACTTCTCATGAGCCTGTCTGCAGTCATCACATTCTGTAACATGTTCATCATGTTGTTTATTGCCTATTTCCTAAAGGGTTGGTGTGGGCAGGGATAATGTCTGTATTATTCTCTGCTATAACTCCGGTGTCTGGCGTAAAACAGGTGTTCAACAGACACTTGAATGAACAAATTAAAAGAATTTAAAAAAACAAACCCAGGCTCCTGACTTATAGTGATCAGCAATATACCACATGATTCACTACAGCAGGACTAAGGACAAAAGGGACAGAATGAAAGGGTGCTGAGGGAAGTGTCCATTTACTTTTTTTTTTTTTTTTTTTTTGAGATGGAGTCTCGCTCTGTTGCCCAGGCTGGAGTGCAGTGGCGCAATCTCGGCTCACTGCAACCTCTGTCTCCTGGGTTCAAGCGATTCTCCTTTCTCAGCCTCCTGAGTAGCTGGGATTACAGTCACATGCCACCACGCCCAGCTAATTTTTTTGTGTTTTTAGTAGAGACAGGGTTTCACCATGTTGGTCAGGCTGGTCTCAAATTCCTGACCTCGTGATCCACCCGCCTCGGCCTCCCAAAGTGCTGGAATTACAGGCGTGAGCCTCCGCGCCCGGCCCCATTTACTTTTAAATCTTACATCAAAGACCAAGAAAGGATACTGTCACACATATCACCATGAACAGATGTGACCAAATGACAAGCTCATGCTATTTACCATAAAACCAGGGATCCAGACTATAATAAGTATCTGTGCTAAGCAGCTAGTACTCACTGCCTCCCCAGCCCTTACTGTTCCTGAAGGTGGGGGGAGCCTTTGCTCAGGACTTACCAGCCATCACGGAGTAGTTGAAGTGTTCTGCTGCTGGATCCAGGTTTACAACTTGGACAGACCGGTTGAGGGCTTCACAGTGCTGGACCATGGTGGCACAGTAGGTGCTCTGTAATGTCACAAGGCATGAGAGATTAAAGCAACAGGTAGTGTAGTGCTACCTTCCATACTCTGGAATACTATCCACTAAGGTCAAAACTATGCCTTCATCAACCAAGAGGCTGACTGACAACAAGGGAAAACGATACCTCACTGGGCTGCAGATTCAAACCTGACTTAGACTCATGGGTACCTCTGGGGAATTTACTTCTCCACTCTGCCCCTCAATTTTCTTGTTTCTAACTAGGATGTCCTCCATAATCACTAAGGCTCCTTACTGTTCTAAATGTGACAAGTGGTATTTAAAGGGAAGAGTTCTGGTTACATAGTGTAACACCTAACACAGTGTCTCTACCAGGACTTGTACAGTCCAAACAAAGCTTTAGGTAGGATGGTCAGGGATGATGTCTCTGAGTAGGGGAGATCTGAGTATATGAGAAGGAGTTTGCCAACCTAAGGGGAAGAGCATTCCAAGATGAAAGAACGCCAAGATCAATAAATAGTCTGGAGGTGGCTATCAGTTTGTAACTTTTGGTTTAGATAATTCTTTATCCATTATATAGTTGTTACCATACTATGTTAACATCTGGGGCTGGGTGCAGTGTCTCACATCTGTAATCCCAGTACTTTGGGAGGCTGAGGTCAACGGATCACCTGAGATCAGGAGTTGGAGACCAGCCTGGCCGACATGGTGAAACCTCGTCTCTACTAAAAATACAAAAATTAGCTGGGCGTGGTGGCGTATGCCTGTAATCTCAGATACTCAGGAGGCTGAGGCAGGAGAATCGCTTGAACCCGGGAGGCAGAGGTCGCAGTGAGCTGCGATCACACCACTGCACTCTAGCCTGGATGACAGAACAAGACTCCTGGCTCAGAAAAAAAAAAAAGTCTCTAGGCTACTTGTCTGTGTCATACTCTGTTTAAAGGCAGAGATGTGTCTTATTCAGTTTCCCAAGCACAGGGACTAGCACAATACCTAGTACATAATAAATACTTGATAATTGTTTCTAATTGACTTATTATGTTTAAAGATAAGCTCCACAAGGGCACGGATTTTGTGTGTGCGTGTTTTTTTCCCCACACAACCCCCAGGGCCCAAAACAGTGCTTGGGATAAAGAACGTACTCAAGGAATGTTTCTGATAGTAGGCATCAAAAGCTTATAAAGATACTTGTTTAACACAATCAGCCCAAAAATTAAAATAGACTATAGAAAAAACATCCATCATGCTGTCCTCTCAGTGCCTTTACACATACTGTTGTCTCTGTCTGGAATGCCCTCTCCATACATCACACACTGTATCTTTTTTTTTTTTTGCAAAGGGTCTCACTGTCACCCAGGCTGGAGTGCAGTGGCACCATCATAGCTCACTGCAGCTTTGACCCAGGCTCAAGCGATTCTCCAGCCTTAGCCCCCCGAGTAGGTGGGACTATAGGCTCTCGCCACCATGCCCAGCTAATTTTTGTATTTTTGGTAGAGACAGGGCTTCACCATGTTGCCCAGGCTGACCCTGAACTCCTGGGCTCAAGTGATCTGCTGGCCTCAGCCTCCCAAAGTGCGAGGATTACAGGCTTAAGCCACCACACCTGGCCACATCACACTGTATCTTAATTGACAGGTCATCTATTTGTCTTCCCCAAAAGACTACAGACTCTGGGTAAGTTAAAGGCCATAGGTATCTTAGTTACATGTACATGTTTTTACCCAGAATAAGTCAACAGCTTAGAACAATGTGTTTGTTAAAGACTGAGGCCACACAACACCTCCACAGACTCTAGTGTTTCCACACTTTTTTTTTTTTTTTTTTTTTTTGCGACAGTACCTCTGTCACCCAGGCTGGAGTGCAGTGGCACGATCACCACTCACCACAGCCTCAACCTCCTGGGTTCAGGTAATCCTCCCACTTCAGCTTCCCGAGAAGCTGGGACTACAGGTACCTGCCACCAGGCCTGGCTAATTTTTGCATTTTTTTTGTAGAGACAGAGTTTCGCCGTGTTGCCAAGGCTGGTCCCAAACTCCTGGGCTCAGGCGATCCGTCCACCTCCATCTCCCAAAGTGATAGGATTACAGACGTGAGCCACCACGCCTGGCTATGTTTCCCACACATATGTTATTTGATCCATATCTTCACCATTCTCACTGTATTTGAATGTTCCTAACATTCCCTTAATATTTGTTTACAAGAAAAAATTTTATCCCTACTGTAAACTGAAAACCACTTATATTTGACATAACGTGAAATTAGACATAAAATTATATAAAATCTTTAAATGTTCTTATTTTTAGCTAAATACAGGTGCCTACTAAAAGCTCTGAGACTAAGAACTGCTCTCTGAAAACACTTGGGGATTAAAGAAGTGCTGAAGATACATACTAGCACCGAGCACAATTTCTCCTAAATGCGAAGTTGAGAACTGAAAGAGAAATGAAAAGGGAACAATTTCCCCAATACATTATCTGATGCTCCTTAATGTGGGGTCCATGTACCACCTAAAAGCACCTTAAATACCAAAAGTCCATGTCCCAAGTTCTGAGAAACAGTAATTAATGAGACCCTACTTTACCCTCCTGGGAGCGAGACAGGGCCGGATTCTGGAGTTGAGACAAAACTGGATTTATATTTTTTTGCTGGGCAAAGAACTTAATTAACCTTTCTGTGTCTCGTTTTCTGTAAAATGAGAAAAATGAGATCTCTCTCACAGGGTTGTTGTAGAAATAAGCGAGACGTTTCATCTGCTGCCTGGGGCTTAAGTATACAATAAATATTAACAACTACCATTATTTCCCTTTCAAAACAACAACAAAAAAGAACGTGAAGCCAGACAGCAGAAATGAGTTGCGTGGGGTCTCAGGGTTCCCAATACACACACCCGCCGGCTCACTCCCTCAGGACCCAATCTCCCGCCTTCCACGAACTCCTACTTTTCTCTCCTTGTCCCCGCAGATCCTCACCTTCCCGCTGCCCGCGGGGCCCATGACCAGCTGCGCATACCGAGGCATGTTGGCTCCTGGAGCCGCCCGCCACACTCCCTTAGCCTTCGCGCGACGCCCACCGAGCTCCGGGAAAGTGAAGTGCGAACCAATCGCAATCCACATTCTTTCTACGCCTCCAGTTCTACCACACCTCCTACTACGGGGCAGCCCGCGGGCCAAATCCCGTGAGAAACGCGTCCTGAGAAAAAAGGGGAGGGGTGAGGGAGAGGATATGCGCGTGCGCAGAAGTAGTTGTTGGAAATCGGCCGTTGGGATGCTAAGCTTGGATACCTGAGTAATAACGGACAACAGATAAAGCTCCGCATCCTTGCGCCGCGTGCTTCGGTCCGTGGTTTGCGTGCAGACGTTTGACCTGTATGGTGACCCTCGCGATTTGCGAATGTGCTGAGGATCTGGAATACTGAAGTGGAAGGCACCTCTTGTTTTGGGGAGCATGTATATTTCCCTCCTGTGACGCACTGCTTCCACAGAGAGGTGCAAACGTGCAAACGCTCAGCGACCGCAGCGCTCCTGCCCCTCCCCCACCGTAACTCCGGGGTCGCGGATCTGCCCGCCCCGCTCTCCCGAAGCTGTTCGGGCAGTGTCCGAACGGCTTCGGAGGGGCGAGAAGCCGGCATCTGAGCGGCCTCTCTGGAATACCAGCAGCCTGACGCACGCGTGCTGTCGGCGGAGGGACGCTGGGACAGCTGCTCCCGCACACGGCTCGCGGTCTCGGCGCCGCGGAGATGCCCGGCCAGGGTCCAGGGTCCGACTGGACGGAGCGTAGCTCTTCTGCAGAGCCGCCCGCAGTGGCCGGGACCGAGGGTGGCGGCGGCGGGTGAGGTTGGGGGCCCCGGGGTAAGGGTGGCAGCATGGGGCCCCCGGGTCGTGGGGCCCCCGGGTCGTGAGGCCCCCGGGTCGTGAGCCCTGTGGAGGAGGGCTGCGGCCGACCTCTCGTCTCGGGGGCTGGCCCCGGTGCCCTCAAGTGAGAGGCGGGGAGCAGTTGTGTTGTGGACAGGAGGGCAGAGGGGAGGACTGCCTCGCGGTTGAGGGAGGGTCTCTGAGGGAAGCTTCGGAGGAGCGTTTGGTGCAGTGGCCACGAGGTGACTGCGACAGTCGCCCGCGTGCATCTCTCTGCCCCGAGGGGGCGCTGCGAGCCCTGCTGGGACGTTTGCTGTCTGGCACAGGACTGTGTGTCCACCGAAAGGCGAGGCGGCGGGGACAGAGGAGGAAGATGTCCCCCGGTTCAACTGGGGGCATCCAGGCCCATAAACCAGTTCCTTCCCTCTAGTGATATGAGCCACCTTCCTGTCAAACGGGGATTTCTTTTTCTTTTTTTTTCTTTTCTTTCTTGTTTTTTGAGAGCGAGACAGTCTCGCTCTGTTGCCTAGGCTGGAATGCAGTGGTGCGATCTCAGCTCACTGCAACCTCAGCCTCCCAGGTTCAAGTGATTCTCCTGCCTCAGCCTCCCGAGTAGCTGGGATTACAGGCGCCTGCCACCACGCCCGGCTAATTTTTGTATTTTTAGTAGAGAGGTGGTTTCACCATGTTGGCTAGGCTTGTGTCGAACCCCTGACCTCAAGTGAGCCGCCCGCCTCGGCCTCCCAAATTGCTGGGATTACAGGGTGAACCATTGCGCCCGACCTCAAACGAGGGTTTCTAATCGCCAATGAGACCAATGACTGAATATCCGAGGTGCCTTGATCTTGACATTTTCTTCACACTGAAGTTCCTTTTTTCACAAATCTATTTCGTTTTGAGCAGGTTTTTACACCTATTTCCTAGATAGTGAAGACAGCGAGCTGTTGAAGTCACTGCTGGAGACTCTACCTCCTCTTCCTCTCCCTACTTTATTCCCTAAAAGCAAGAACTGCGATATGTTTGCCGTTCAGTGCAACCCGCAGTCAGGGCCCCTGTTGCACCCATGGCCATCCTTTTTGTTTTTTTTTTGAGACAGAGTCTCGTTCTGTTGCCCAGACTGGAGTGCAGTGGTGCCATCTCAGCTCACTGCAAGCTCCGCCTCCCGGGTTCACGCCATTCTTCTCCCTCAGCCTCTGGAGTAGCTGGGATTACAAGCGCCTGCCACCACGCCCGGCTACTTTTTTGTATTTTTAGTAGAGACGGGGCTTCACCGTGTTAGCCAGGATGGTCTCGATCTCCTGACCTCGTGATCCGCCCGCATGGCCGTCCTTTTTGTCTCTGGTGCTACTGAAGACTTCTTAAAGATGGGATGGAGTCTTGGGTTTCTTTTCTGTTCTTCACAGTCCTTGACCGACTGCAGGATCCTGGTGTATCAGGAGATACGTGAATTTTTTTTTTTTTTTTTTTTTTTTTTTATTGAGACAGAGTCTCTCTCTGTCACCCAGGCTGGAGTGCAGTGTCACGATCTCAGCTAACTGCAACCTCCGCCTCCTGGGTTCAAGCAATTCTCCTGCCTCAGCCTCCCAAGTAGCTGGGACTACAGGTGTGCGCCACCACGTACCTGGCTAATTTTTGTATTTTTAGTAGAGATGGGCGTGAGCCTGTAATCCTAGAAGGTTCTATTATGATCCCCACTTTATGGATGACAAAACAGGCACAAAGAGGTTGTTTGTCCTTTCATCTCCGCCTGTCGTTCATCTCCATGCTTCCTTTAGTTTATCCAAACTCTTAAAAATACAATAAAAAAAAAAGACAGTATGCCCTTCATTTTGGTTTAAGGAACCCCATTAAAAAACACAAACCAAGACTAATTTATGAAAAGCTTATATTCCCAGAAATACAAAATAAAATTTTCAAACTAGAATCAGGTTTATTATGCTACATGATACAATGTTGGCACTGGCAGGGGTCTTAAAAATCATCAATTCCAGTCATATTTACTAATCTGAGAGGGGAAGTAATCTGCCAAAAATCCCATTATTAACTAATGGGAACTCCGGAACTCCTTACTTTTTTTCTTCTTTTTTTTTGAGACGGAGTCTCGCTCTGTCACCCAGGCTGGAGTGCAGTGGTGTGATCTTGGCTCACTGCAACCTCCGCCTCCCAGGTTCAAGCGATTCTCCTGCCTCCTGAGTAGCTGGGACTACAGGCACGTGCCACTACGCCTGGCTAAGTTTTTGCATTTTTAGTAGAGAACGGGGTTTCACCATGTTAGCCAGGATGGTCTCGATTTCCTGACCTCGTGATCCACCCGCCTCGGCCTCCCAGAGTGCTGGGATTACAGGCGGGAGCCACCGTGCCCAGCACTTTTTTTCTTTAAAGTCAGGTTTATTGAGGCATAATTTACACAAATTAAAGTCTTACTTTTTCATGTATAATATGATGGGTTTTGACAAATGCACATGGCTATGTAAGCACTGCCACACTAAAGATACAGAGCAGCTCTATCACTCCTTCAAAACTCCCTCATACCCTATAAAGTCAACCTTTGAGAAAGGAAGCCACAGGAGGGTTGCCAGCAGAGAAGTGATGTGATCTTACTTTACTTAAAAAGGATCACGCTGGTTGCTAGTTGGAGAATAAACTAGAAGGAGCAAGCGTAGAATTAAGAAGTTGGAATACAAGAAAACGATATGGTGGCTTGGAATAAAATAGCAAAGGAAGCGGCGGTGAAAAGTTCATAACAAAAACTTTATAAACTTGGCGCCTGGCCCATGAACTCTTGGTCATTGAATAAATTGCAGGATGAGGATCAGTTGTTTTGTCTTAAGTTTAGAAAAGAAAAAGAATTTGTACGAAATTAGAAACATTACAGACCAACTTATTAGTTCTAGCACACCTTAATTACTATTCAAAGAACAGTCTTTCGGCATGGCGTGGTGGCTCACACCTGTAATCCCAGCACTTTGGGAGGCTGAGGCGGGCGAATCAGTTGAGGTCAGGAGTTTGAGACCGGCCTGGCCAACATGGCGAAAACTTGTCTGTACTAAAGATGGAAAAATTAGCCGGGCGTGGTGGCGGGCACCTGTAATCCCAGCTACCGGGAGGCTGAAGTGGGAGAATTGCTTGGACCTGGAAGGCGGAGGTTGCAGTGAACGGAGATCACGCCATTGCACTCCAGCCTGGGCAACAGAGGAAGACTCTACCTCAAAAAAGAAAAAAGAAAAAAAAAAAAAAAAAAAAAGAACAGTCTTTTCAATACCCAAATCACTTCATTAAAAATAAAGACAGCAAGATAATCACATGGATAGCCCAGGAGCCCCAACTACTTTATTGAGCTCACTGTAGGAATGAGATTAGGCAGCTATAAAATTAAGACCCAGGATAGGCATGGTGGCTCACATCTGTACAAAAATTAGGCGTTGTGGTGCACGCCTGTGGTCCTGGCTACTTGGGTGGCTGAGGATCGTTTGAGCCCAGGATTTTGAGGCTGCGGTGAGCTATGATCGCGACACTGTACTCTAGCCTGGGTGAAGGAGGGAGACCCCATCTCTAAAAAAGGAAAGAAAAAAATCTTGGAGCCATTAGGATTTAACCAGAATTATAGGAAAAAATTTGTAAGACATTATTTCTGATGGAAACATGAAAAGTAAAAATAATATGCAACACTATCGTTTTTTAAAATTTGAAATATGTTGGCTGGGTGCAGTGGCTCACACCTTTAATCCCATCACTTTGGGAGGCTGAGGCAGGCAGATCATCTGAGGTCAGGAGTTTGAGACCAGCCTGGCCAATATGGTGAAACCGTCTGTACTAAAAATACAAAAATTAGCTGGGTGTAGCAGTGCTAGTCCCAGCTACCTGGGAGGCTGAGGTGGGAGAATCACTTGAAACTGGGAGGCAGAGGTTCCAATGACCTGAGATCATGCCACTGCACTCCAGCCTGGGTGACAAAGTGAGACCCTGTCTCAAAAAAAAAAAAAAAAAAAAAATTGAAATATGTTGTTCAGTGCTTGTAACATTGTAATTATTACATATTATTTATATGCTTTATTTTTTCAACAGATCAGCTGGATACTCTTGTTACCAGAATTCCAAAGGTTCTGGTGAGTAGTGCATATAAAGCAGATAATACTTATAAGTAACATGGTTCTGAGAAGCCTATTTGTCTGTAACTACTTACACAATAGAGTTTTTTTCTTTTTTCTTTTTTTTTTTGAGACGGAGTCTCACTCTGTTGCCTGGGCTGGAGTGCAGTAGTGCGATCTGGGCTCATTGCAACCTCTGCCTCCTGGGTTCAAGCGATTCTCCTGCCTCAGCCTCCTGAGTAGCTGGGACTACAGGTGCATGCCACCATGCCTGGCTAATTTTTCTATTTTTAGTAGAGACAGGGTTTCGCCATGTTGGCCAGGCTGGTCTGGAACTCCTGACCTCAGGTGATCCACCTGCCTCCGCCTCCCAAAGTGCTGGGATTACAGGCATGAGCCACCACACCCAGCCCACAATAGAGTTAAAAATAGATTGTATTAACATCCTTGGTGAACTTAGTCTTTAAGATTTCAAAGAGCAATCAGGGAGGTTTTTCTTGTCTGTTGGTACAGTATATTTTACATCAAGCATTTTTAAAATTAGCAGTGAATCCTAAAAGAACTGTATTTATAGCTGACGTTGGTTGAAAAGCACAGAGCACAGCCTGGGGTTTATACATGGATAGAAGAAAAAAATTCTAAATTGAATAGCTTCAAAGAATACAAAATATTTCTCAGGGCTGATGTTTTCCTCTCACTTGAAATAAAGAATAGAGCTTTCAAAGTATTCACCTCTTCTCTGCTGGAGTTAAGAGAGTAGGTTAAACAATCCCCCAAAGGTCTCTCACTAATTGCTTTTTTTCCCTTGGGAGAGGAGCTGGAATTAACTGACTGTAGGAGTGTGTGTGTATGTATATATATTTTAAGTATAGTAGTTATAATAGGTTTTAAATGTTTCATTTAAATTCAGCGATACATAAACCTGGGTTCACTTTGCTTTTCCTTGGTAAATATATAGTCATTACAGTTACCCGGGAAAAAAATATACAGACATATATGTGTGCATATATACATATATAAATAAATAATATGGCCATTTAAAAAATGTGTTGCAGTCTGGGTTCATTAATTTAGATTCCTCACCAAAATTCTTACTGAATTATAGTTCAGTGTAAAAAAGAAAGGAAACACAAAACAATATAATTATTAGTAATATATTCCAGATGTGGAGGGAAATAAAGAAATATTAACAATTATCAGTATATTAGATTGACTTAGTTATATAAAAGAAAAATTTCTAAACAAATATATGCCTAGTAAAAACTCTGAAAGGCAATATGTCAAAGTGTTTTAAAATAATTACTACTAGGCTGGGCACGGTGGCTCACACCTGTAATCCCAGTACTTTGGGAGGCCGAGGTAGGTGGATCACCTGAGGTCAGGAGTTCAAGACCAGCCTGACCAACATGGTGAAACCCCGTCTCTGCTAAATATACAAAAAAATTAGCCAGGTGTGGTGGTGCACGTCCGTAGTCCCAGCTACTCGGAAGGCTGAGGGAGGAGAATCACTTCAACTCAGGAGGCGGAGGTTGCAGTGAGCTAAGATCATGCCACTGCACTTGAGCCTGGGCGACAGAGCGAGACTCTGTCTCAAAAAAAAAAAAAAAAAAAAAAGCTGGGCGCCGTGGCTCACGCCTGTAATCCCAGCACTTTGGGAAGCTGAGGCGGGCGGATCACCTGAGGTCAGAAATTCGAGACCAGCCTGACCAACATAGAGAAACCCCGTCTCTACTAAAATAAAAAATCAGCTGGGTGTGGTGGCGCATCCCTATAATCCCAGCTACTCGGGAGGCTGAGGCAGGAGAATCGCTTGAACCTGGGAGGCAGAGGTTGCGGTGAGCCGAGATTGCGCCATTGAACTCCAGCCTGGGCAACAAGAGTGAAACTCCATCTCAAAAAAAATAAATTAATTAAAAAAAATTACTACTAGATTGTGGAATTAAAAGTTTTTATTTTCTTTTTATACACTTAGTTTACTTCACTAATCTGCAGTGAACAATGTGTATTGCTGTTTATAATTGGAGGGGAAAAGGGCCAGTATTCAGCAAGTGCTTGATTGTCTTCCTCTATAGTTGAACTTAAGGATTCATTCTATTATTTAAAATAAACACGATAGCCAACTACTGGCAGTGACTCTAGATATTACTGTTATTATTATTTTTGAGACGGAGTCTCACTCTGTCGCCCAGGCTGGAGTGCAGTGGTGTAATCTTGGCTTATTGCAACCTCGGTCTCCCAGGTTCAAGCGATTCTCATGCCTCAGCCTCCCAAGTAGGTGGGATTACAGGCACACGCCACCATGCCTGGCTGATTTTTGTATTTTTAGTGGAGACGGGGTTTCACCATGTTGGCCAGGCTGGTCTTTAACTCCTGACCTCAGGTTATCCTCCCGCCTTGGCCTCCCAAAGTGCTGGGCAGGCATGAGCCACAGCGCCTGGCCCTCTTTATTCTTAAATACTTCCAAGTATGTATTTCCTTTATTTATTTATTGTAAGACAAGGTTTCACTTTGTCTCCCAGGCTGGAATGCAGTGGTGCAATCTCAGCTAACTGCAGCCTTGACCTCCCTGGCTCAAGTGATCCTCTCGCCTCAGCTTCCCAAGTAACTGGGACTTCACCCCTGGCAAAAAAAAAAAAAAAAAAAAAAAAAGTGGGGGTATTTATCTTAGCTATATTTTTTACTCTATCCCCCAGGCAGGAGTGCGGGGATACAATCGGCTCACTGCAGCCTCCACCTCCTGGGCTCAAGTGATCCTCCCACCTTACCCTCCAGAGTAGCTGGGACCACAGGCATGCGCCACCACACCCAGCTAATTTTTATATTTTTAGTAGAGATAGGAGTCTTGCCAAGTTGCCCAGGCTGGTCTCAAACTCCTGGGCTCAAGCAATCTGAACACCTCGGCCTCCCAAAGTGCTGGGATTACAGGCATGAGCCACCACGCCTGGCCTATCTTAACTACATTTATTTATCTCACAAAATAATTATCCAAATCAAGAACTTGAAATACTGTTATCTATAGACCTTATTAAGATATCGTTTATTGTTTCAATAATATCCTTTATAGCCAAAAATTAAAAAAATCCAAGTTTATGAATAGCATTCAGTTGTCAATGTTTTTTTTTTTTTTTGAGACGGAGTTTTGCCCTGTCACCCAGGCTGGAGTCCAGTGGCGCGATCTCAGCTCACTGCAAGCTCTGCCTCCCAGGTTCACGCCATTCTCCTGCCTCAGCCTCCCGGGTAGCTGGGACTACAGTCGCCCGCCACCACGCCCCGCTAATTGTTTGAATTTTTTTTCTTTTTAGTAGACATGGGGTTTCACCATGTTAGCCAGGATGGTCTCAATCTCCTGACCTCGTGATCTACCCGCCTCGGCCTCCCAAAGTGCTGGGATTACAGGTGTGAGCCACCGTGCCTGGCCTAATGTTTTTATGTTTCTTAGCTTTTTTCTTTTTTTTTGAGACGAAGTCTCACTCTGTCGCCCAGGCTGGAGTGTTGTTGCACAATCTTGGCTCACCGCAACCTCTGCCCCACCAGGTTCAAGCAGTTCTTGTGTCTCAGCCTCTCGAGTAGCTGGGATTATAGGCACATGCCACCATGCCTGGCTAATTTTTGTATTTTTAGTAGAGACAGGGTTTCACCATATTGGCCAGGCTGGTCTCAAACTCCTGACCTAAAGGATTTGCCCACCTCAGCCTCCCAAACTGCTGGGATTACAGGTGTGAGCCACCGCGCCTGGCCGACATTGATATTTTTGAAGAATACAGGCCTGTGGGGTTTTGCTTGTTTGAGACAGGTTCTCACCCTGTTGCCCAGGCTGGAGTGCAGTGGCACAATTACAGCACACTGCAGCCTCAACCTCCTGGGCTCAGGTGATCCTCCCACCTAAGCCTTCAAGTAGTTGGGACTACAGGTGTGAGCCACTACATCTGGCCCAGGCCTGTTCTTTTGTAGAATTTCCCTAAATTTGGGTTTGTTTGATGTTTCCTCCGATGAGATTCAGCTTATGTCCTTCTAGCAGGAATAGCACAGAAGTGGTGCTGAGTTTGTCCTGGTTAATCATATCAGGAGAACCCTGCTGTGCATTAGTCCCTTACTGACAATGTTGTCATGGTTTGGTTCAGGCAATGTCTGCCAGCTTTCACCACTGTAAAGTTATGATTCTTACCCTTTGTAAAGGTAAAAGTATATGGGGATATACTTTGAGACTTTGTATATAGCCTATTACTTCTCAAACTTTCATCCATTAGTTTTATCATCCATTCTTTTATTTATTTATTTATTTATTTATTTATTTATTTATTTATTTTGAGACGGAGTCTCGCACTGTCTCCTAGGCTGGAGTGCAGTGGTGCAATCTCGGCTCACTGCAAGCTCCGCCTCCCGGGTTCACGCCATTCTCCTGCCTCAGCCTCCTGAGTAGCTGGGACTACAGGCGCCCGCCACCACACTCGCCTAATTTTTTTCTATTTTTTTTAGTAGAGACGGGGTCTCACTGTGTTAGCCAGGATGGTGTCTATCTCCTGACCTCGTGATCACCTGCCTCGGCCTCCCAAAGTGCTGGGATTACAGGCGTGAGTCAACACGCCCAGTCTTGTCATCCATTCTTGACTAAATCCATTATGATTAAGATGGCTAGAAATATGTGCTTTTTCTTTTTTTTTTGAGACAGAGTCTCCCTCTGTGGCCCAGGCTGGAGTGCAGTGGTGCAATCTCGGCTCACTGCAAGCTCCGCCTCCCGGGTTTATGCCATTCTCCTGCCTCAGCCTCCCGAGTAGCTGGGACCACAGGCCCCCGCCACCACGCCCACCTAATTTTTTTGTATTTTTTTAGTAGAGACGGGGTCTCACTGTGTGTTAGCCAGGATGGTGTCGATTTCCGGACCTCGTGATCCACCCGCCTCGGCCTCCCAAAGTGCTGGGATTACAGGCGTGAGTCGCCGTGCCCGGTCTTGTCATTCATTCTTGACTAAATCCATTATGATTAAGATGGCTAGAAATATGTGCTTTTTCTTTTTCTTTTCTTTTTTTTTTGAGACGGAGTCTCCCTCTGTCGCCCAGGCTGGAGTGCAGTGGTGCAATCTCGGCTCACTGCAAGCTCCGCCTCCCGGGTTCATGCCATTCTCCTGCCTCAGCCTCCCGAGTAGCTGGGACCGCAGGTGCCTGCCACCATGCCCGGCTAATTTTTTGTATTTTTAGTAGAGACGGGGTTTCACCATGTTAGCCAAGATGGTCTCGATCTCCTGACCTTGTGATCTGCCCACCTCTGCCTCCCAAAGTGCTGGGATTACAGGCGTGAGCCCCCGTGCCCAGCCATATGGACTTTTTCTAATTCCATCATTGATTCTACATTTTTCAGATGGCTTTCTAATGAAGAGCTTCCCTTTCTCTACCATTTTTCAATTTATATATTAATTATATAATTGTCAACACATGGATTCTTATACCATCTAATAGGTTAAATACTTTACTTTAAATCTGTTATTTATTTTGATGCTCAAATTATCCCAGATTTGGCCAGTGGGAGCCCTTTAAAGATGGCTCTTGTTCTCTGTCTCCATTATCCTTTGAAAACTTTTATCTTTTAGCACAAAACGTTGTACTGTCCCTGTTCTACCCTTGATGTCTGCCATTTCTCCAAAGAGCCTGTGGTAGGCAGCATGGTCCCCAAAGATGTTCACACTCTAATCTCTCTAACCTGTAAATATGTTATGTTACATGGCAGGAGCAATTTTGCAGGTAAAATTAAGTTATAACCCTCAAAAGAGATGTTATTTTGAATTTTCTGGGTGGGCCCAGCCTAGCCCAAGGCAGAGGAGTTTCTCTGGCTGAAGTCAGACAGATGTGGGGAAGAGGAGCAGTTAGATGTGAAAGGAGAGATCTTAACACCCCATTGTTGGCTTGAAGATGAAGAGAGCCACATGTCAAGGAAATAGGGACTTTGGTTTTGTAAGGAACTGAATTCTGCCAACAACCTGAATGAACCACTACAGGCTCCAGGCATCCCAGTCCAGCCCAGGCACCCCGATGCCTTGATTTTGGCCTTGTGAGATTCTAAGCAGAGAACCCAGTGGATTCATGTTATACTCAGTCTTTTGAGCTATAGAACTATGAGACAATACGTGAGTGTTGTTTTAAGCCGCTAAAGTTGTGTTGTTATGGCAGCAAAATGAAACTAACATAGAGCCCCTTTTTAAAAAATTTTATATATTTAAGGCCGGGCGCGGTGGCTCACGCCTGTAATCCCAGCACTTTGGGAGGCCGAGGCGGGTGGATCACGAGGTTAAGAGATCGAGACCATCCTGGCTAACACGGTGAAACCCTGTCTCTACTAAAAATACAAAAAATTAGCCGGGCGTCGTGGCTGGCGCCTGTAGTCCCAGCTACTCGGGAGGCTGAGGCTGGAGAATGGCGTGAACCTGGGAGGCGGAGCTTGCAGTGAGCCTGGGCAACAGAGCGAGACTCTGTCTCAAAAAAAAAAAAAAAAAATTATATATTTAAAGTAGAGAAGAGTACGTAGAAACCAAGATCTGGGTGCTAAGTGTGCTTATTTATAATATATTTTCATTGCTTCTAGACTTTCTCCGAGGACAGTGCTGGGAAAGAAATGTGTGTGCATTTACCTGTGAGCACATACATACCCATACATATCTATTTCAATATTTCTACTAACTCCAAATTCCAATCCAACAAACAGGGTTTATTCTGTGCTTTCCTCTTTCCATATTAATAGGTAACTCGTCTCCAAAAGTGTGAGACCTGCTTCTTATTAACTACAATATATTATTTGCTTCGTCCTAAGATGTATAAAAAAGTAGTTTCTAAAGTGCTAACACATGCTTCTGAAAAAAAAAAAAAAAAAAAAAAGAAGCTAGTAGGCTGGGCGCGGTGGCTCATGAAGGTCAGGAGATCAAGACCATCCTGGCTAACACAGTGAAACGCCGTCTCTACTAAAAATACAAAAACTAGCCGGGCGTGGTGGCGGGCACCTGTAGTCCCAGCTACTCGGGAGGCTGAGGCAGGAGAATGGCGTGAACCCGGGAGGTGGAGCTTGCAGCTTGCAATGAGCCGAGATGGTGCCACTGCACTCCAGCCTGGGCGACAGAGCGAGACTCCTTCTCAAACAAAAACAAAAACAAAAACAAAAAAAAAGAGGCATTTCATGATTTAATTGTCAGAGACTATTTTTCCCAAAACTGCTAGTGAAGCTTATACCCTAAATTACTAGTCTCAGTATGTCTGAAACTGAAAACCAGTTCCCATTCTTCTGGGAATATGTTTCAACTTTTATTTTTTACTAAAAGGTTATTCTTTTATGCTGTCCACAACTGTTTTTAAAACAATGAAATACGCTGGGCATGGTGGCTCATGCCTGTAATCCCAGCACTTTGGGAGGCCAACGCAGGCGGATCACCTGAGGTCAGGTGTTTGGGACCAGCCTAGCCATCATGGTAAAACCCCATCTCTACTAAAAATACAAAAATTAGCTGGTAGTGCATGCTTGCAATCCCAGCTACTTGGGGTGCTGAGGCAGGAGAATCGCTTGAACCTGGGAGGTGGAGGTTGCAGTGAGCTGAGATTGTGCCAGCGCTCTAGCCTGGGCAATAGAGTGAGACCCCATCTCAAAAACAAACAAAAATCAACAACAAAAAATGAAATAACTGAAACTATGTAAAAATAAATTTTGATAAATTTCTGCAGTCTTTCATGTTAATACTACATCTCCAAAGGGATAAAATTTGTGTTACTCTAGTCTAATACAGAATAGAATTTTAAGGCTGAGTGCAGTGGCTCACACCTATAATCCCAGCTACTTGAGAGGATTATTATCTCTTGAGCCCAGGAGTTTGAGGCTGCAGTGAGCTATGATTATGCCACTGCACTCCAGCCTGGGCGTCAGAGATCCCATCTCTTAAAAAAAGATTTAAAAAACTATATACTAAAGTTAGGCCGGGCGCCGTGGCTCACGCCTGTAATCCCAGCACTTTGGGAGGCTGAGGCGGAGGATCATGAGGTCAGGAGATCGAGACCATCCTGGCTAACACGGTGAAACCCCATCTCTACTAAAAATACAAAAAATTAGCCGGGCATGGTGGCAGGTGCCTGTAGTCCCAGCTACTCGGGAGACTGAGACAGAAGAATGGCATGAACCGGGGAGGCGGAGCTTGCAGTGAGCCGAGATCGCGCTACTGCACTCCAGCCTGGGGGACACAGCGAGACTCCGTCTCAAAAAAAAACAAAAAACAAAACTATATAGTAAAGTTAAATGATAATAAAATATTACTGTAAATCATTAAAGCACAAATCCTGCGTGTATATTTTCTCTTTAGTATGTTTCTGACATGATAATGTTACTGTCAACACTTTGCATCTTAGCTGAGTTCAAAATAATGTATTATATATACATAAAATATTTATTTACAAGTATCTTTGATGTTGTTTGTGTGCTCTAAAACCAAATGGCATATCATACAGTCTCTTCAAATTTAAGTCTGAGTGAAGATATTCAGTACTACTCCAGGATAATCACTGACACATGTAAATATCTAGATCTTTTTTTTTTTTTTTTTAGACGGAGTCTCACTCTTTCGCCCAGGCTGGACTGCAGTGGCGCTATCCTGGCTCACTGCAAGCTCCGCCTCCCGGGTTCACGCCATTATCCTAAATTTTTTGTATTTTTAGTAGAGACAGGGTTTCACCGTGTTAGCCAGGATGGTCTCGATCTCCTGACCTTGTGATCCACCCGCCTCGGCCTCCCAAAGTGCTGGGATTACAGGCGTGAGCCACCACACCCGGCCTAAATATCTACATCTTAATAATTCAGTTTGTTGAACTGATCTTTGCCTCTGAAATTCACATGATGTCTTTGCCTACAGATAGAATCAAAGATGGATACAAAGTGAACTCACACATAGCTAAGCTGCAAGAGTTATGGAAAACTCCCCAAAATCAAACAATCCACCTCCCTAAATCAATGATGGAGGCGTCCTTTTTCAAGGTATGCTAACAGGGACATATTTAAATACCAATACTCTTTGTATTCAGAGCCGAACTTTTTACTGAAGATCAGCTGCTTAGAGGGTGAGATACTGCAGATGACAAGGCATATGCAGTATAATTGTCTAGGAGTCAATAAATATCTTTGAGTAAACTCATGAATGAATGTAAAGATTATACATTCTTTATCATAAGAGTTATTTCATGGTTTTATGATACTTCATATCTAATGTATCTTTACTGAGGGGAAGCTTAATGCCCCAACCACAGAGATGCTCAAGAAAAGTTCCATCTTTTCTTGAAAATAGAAACCCAACTTCACACATATTTTACTCAAGGACTACAAAATTAAGAAGAAAGCAGGTAAAGAAAATGGCAGTAATTAGCTTGCAAGTAGGATTTAAAAAAAGAAAAATAAATAAAAGAAAATGGCAATAAGGATTTTACAATGATTACCTGTATCCCATTAATGATCGTAACTGCTAAAAGTATCTCTAGAGCAATGTGAATTAGGGTAAATTTTTCTAACATTTTGCATTTTCTTTGAACTTACCATGTATTCAGTAAAGTAAATCTTGTATATATAGTGGAATCATACATCTTAAGTGAACATTAACTTCTAAATCAGCAAGTGCAATGAAAATCTCAAGTCAAAATTACTTAGAGACTAACATACTATCCCTCAGAATATCCAACACAGTCAGTTATTCTTCTGGTGCTGGAAAAGAATGTTTCTTCAGTTGAGACTAAGTAGAGTAATTGGGTTGATTTTAGGTACCATGTTATACCTCAAAAATCATTTTGAGAAGGCAAGATGCCCACACTGAGAGGCGCACAGCAAGTAACACTTGACAGAACAGCAGATTCACTCTTTCCTTGTTCATCTAGAGCAATGGGTTCTCAGACTTCAAAGGGCATCTGAATCACCTGAGTGGAATGGCAAGCAGAGCCACTTGCACTGTTTAATTGGCCATTTCTTTCTCTTTTGTCAAGTTAACGTAGTTGAATTTGCTAAAGTAAAATACAGTTGGCACAACTCTCTTGAACATTCATCTCTTCAGATAAGGAATATTGCCAACTTCTCTAATACAATGCAGACTATAAATCCTCTTATTCTGTCTTTTAGCATCCAGACCTCACCACAGGCCAGAAGCGTTACCTGTGCAGCATTGCTAAAATCTATAATGCAAACTATCTGAAGATGTTAATGAAGAGGCAGTACATGCACGTACTTCAGCACAGCTCACAAAAGCCAGGCAGGTGCACCTCCAGTTGTCTTTTCACTAGTTTTTACAATTAGTGAGAGGGTCTTTTAACAGGTGATTTGTATCACAGGTGTCCTCACTCATCACAGAAGCCGCCTTAGCTCCCGTTACTCACAGAAACAGCATTACCCTTGCACTACATGGCGACATCAACTGGAGAGAGAGGACTCGGGGTCTTCTGATATCGCAGCTGCATCTGCACCTGAAATGCTCATACAGCATTCCCTTTGGCGGCCAGTGAGAAACAAAGAAGGGTCTGTTTCTTAGTGTAAAAGGGGGCAAATGCATCTCAGTTTAATTTTTTTTTTTCTCAGACAGGGTCTTGTTCTCTCACCCAGGCTGGAGTGTAGTGGTGTGATATAGTTTACTGTATTCTCAAACTCCTGGGCTCAAGCAATGCTCCTGCCTCAGACTCCCAAGTAGCTAGGGCTAAAGGCACAAACCACCATGCCCTGCTAGTTAAAAAAAATTGTTTGTACAGAAAGCATCTCACTATGTTGGCCAAGGTACTCTCACCTCCGCCTCCCAAAGCACTGGGATTACAGGCGTGAGCTACTGTGCCCAGCCTTCCCCATCTCTTTTGAAGGGTAGCTAAGTGATATTAATGCTTGTGTTCCCTAATATATTCACTTTGCTAAATTCAGAATAGGCTGGACTTTTAAAAAGCAGAGATACTTTTTTTTTTTGAGACCGAGTTTCGCTCTTGTTGCCCAGGCTAAAGTGCACTGGCGCGATCTCGGCTCACCGCAACCTCCACTTCCCGGGTTCAAGCGATTCTCCTGCCTCAGCCTTCCTGAGTAGCTGAGATTACGGGCATGCGCCACCATGCCCGGCTAATTTTGTATTTTTAATAGAGACGGGGTTTCTCCATGTTGGTCAGGCTGGTCTTGAACCCCCAACCTCAGATGATCCACCCGCCTTGGCCTCCCAAAGTGCTGGGATTACAGGCATGAGCCACCATGCCTAGCCGAGAGATATTTTCATACTTTTTCTTTACTGCACTGATAAGAATATGCCACTTCTTTTAGAATATATTTTGTGGAATTATAAAAATTTATCAGATAGAGTTATGGATGACTGCCCTTTTCAATGTAATTCCCACTCAACCTCAAAATAATGCAAATACTTTCAAAAGGAGAAGAATATGGTTGGTTATGCACAGGGGAATACTATATAACAGGGAGAGGAAAAAGATTAAGCAGCATGAGTATTGAAATTGCACTGCAGCAGCTTTACATGTCAGGGTTAAGAAATTACAGGAGAATCTGGGTGCTGAAAGGGTCTTTTTGGTGATGTTGGCAGCTAATAAAACAAATTTGTGTGGTCTTCTACATGCCCTAGGCAGCTGTTCACTTTGCTGGCTCCAACTAAGATACTTCCCTTTCTTATAGGATAAAAACTGGATATGCATCTAAAACAAGATGTAAGTCACTGAAGATTTTTAGAAGACCAAGGAAACTGTTCATGCAAACAGGTAAATGTGGAAATTTAACAATATGCATTTTTTAAGATCTTATGCTTAAAAATACTATACCAAATACAATTTCATTTCTATTATGAAGATATTAACAAATTTAGAATATGATTTGCTTTTATTGTCACAAACAAAAAACCAAACATAAAATATAGTTTATGCTTGCAATTAAAAGAACATACTGGGCCAGGCGCCACGGCTCACGCCTGTAATCCCAGCACTTTGGGAGGCCGAGGCAGGCAGATCACCTGAGGTCAAGAGTTCGAGACCCGCCTGGCCAACATGGCGAAACTCCCATCTCTATTAAAAATACAAAACTTAGCTGGGCGTGATGGCAGGCGCCTGTAATCCCAGCTACTTGGGAGACTGAGGCAGGAGAATCGATTGAACCTGGGAGGCGGAGGTTGAAGTGAGCTGAGATTGCGCCACTGTACTCCAGCCTGGGTGACAGAGTGAGACTCCATCTCAAAAAAAAAAAGAAAAGAAAAGAAAAAAAGAACATACTGCTCAAAAGAGTAAGATTCAAGGTATTTCTAATGCTAAAGATACTTACAATATCAAGGTCAAAGACTTAGTAGAGAATGAATTCGTCTGAACCCAGAACCACAAACATGACTTTCTCAAGCAACAGCACTTCTTTTATGAGTTAGTGCTATTTTTGGATGAACATATTTTGTATAGCATCTATTAGTTTACAAAGTGCTACATCTCTTATAGTAGGCCCTTCTTATCCATGGGGACTATGTTCCAAGACCCCCAGTGGACGGCTGAAATCTTGGATACTACTGAACCCTATACTTTGTTATTTCCTAAAAAACACATATCTATGATAAAGTTTTAATTTATAAATTAGGCACATAAAGAGATTAACAACAATAAAAGAACAATTTTATAACAATATACTGTAATAAAAGTTATGTGAATGTGGTCTCTCTCAAAATATCTTATACTGTACCTTGGAAAGCAAAACTGTGGATAAGGAGGGACTTCTGTATACCATTTTGTTTGATATTCAACAAAACAGTGGAGGCAAGCCAAGCAGGTGATATTATCAAAATTTTACAGCTGCAACTCAGACAAATCCAGACTTTGGAAGGATCAGCATAAAGGATCCTTCTACCACAAGAACAAAATACTGCAAAATGAAAAAGGGAAGACAGACCGAATGATCAGAAGTATTCCTCAGAACTGATAATGTTAAATCATGTTAAGTAGTTTCCTAGTTATCAGCATAGTGAAGTAGGGAGGTGGGTAAGAAGTAGGGAAGTTGGCCAGGCGCAGTGGCTCATGCCTGTAATCTCAGCATTTTGGGAGGCCAAGGCTGGCAGATCACCTGAGGTCAGGAGTTCAAGAGCAGCCTGACCAACATGGAGAAACCCTGTCTCTACTAAAAATACAAAATTAGCCGGGTGTGGTGGCACATGCCTGTAATCCCAGCTACTCGGGAGGCTGAGGCAGGAGAATGGCGTGAACCTGGGAGGCGGAGCTTACAGTGAGCCAAGATCACGCCACTGCACTCTAGTCTCCAAAAAAAAAAAAAAAAAAACCAGAAGTAGGGAAGTTAGGCCTTCTGAATTGATATCCCATCACTGTATGACAGTGTTAGCCAGCTTTGCTGTAAATATCGTACCATGCCTATCCAAGAAATGAGGGAAAGGGCAGGAGAGAAGGGGTAAGTCAGGTTCCAAAAGGTACAGTTAGCGGAAACTGTAGGGGGGAGAGTCCCTGTGGTCCCCAATAGAAGAGATGAGAAGGAACTAAATGAAAATGCAGAGATTCTGAAGATGTAACTGACCACTTTAATTTCCCCCAACTGAAAGATTTTGAAAATCAATGGTAAAACAGGACTTAGTAACAAGAGAATTTGCTGTACAGTAACTTGGCTAGAATACAGTATTGTGTATCTTAAAGAGTAAGAAACTTGGGGGAAGGATGAGGTGACTAAGAGCCTTGAAAATTGCAGGCAATTTGTCTTTACTACAGGCTTATTAATAAGCCAGGTCATTTTGAAAGTTGTACTTAGAGCTTTATTTCCAAAACAGACAATTGTAAATTCTTATTTTTCCTTCAGTTTCTTCAGATGATTCTGAATCATACATGAGTGAAGAAAAAAAGGAAGAAGATTTACTAAATAAGTTTATGCAATCAATGTCAATTGAAGAACAGGGAGAACATCTGATGTTAACTTGACAGTCTTGTCTCGTGTATTGAATTCGTGCCAAAGGTGAGGGTAAGGGGTTGTGAGTTGTGTCCTGTATGTTTAGGATGGTATTGTTATTTATTAAATCATTAAGTAATTTTGGTTTGTTCAGAAACTTAAAACAATGTAATTGGTCTGATGTAGTTCCATGTACCAATGACAGTTATGTACGAAAATTTACATGTAACATATACTTGTACTTCTAGCTAGATACAATTAAAACTTTTCTTGCATTCAATATTGAATTACTTTTCTTTAAATCTGACAAATGCATCGTATTTCTTCTTTCTGTGTTCACAGTAAGTCCTAAAACAGCAATATTAGAATATCCTACAAGGGCCAGGCGCAGTGGCTCATGCCTGTAATCCCAGCACTTTGGGAGGCCGAGGCGGGTGGATCATGAGGTCAGGAGTTCGAGACCAGCCTGACCAACATGGTGAAACCCCCGTCTCTACTGAAAATACAAAAATTAGCTGGGCATGTTGGTGTGTGCCTATAGTCCCAGCTACTTGGGAGATTGAGGCAGGAGAATTAGAATTGCTTGAACCTGGGAGGCGGAGGTTGCAGTGAACCGAGATCACACCACTGCACTCCAGCCTGGCAACACAGCGAGACTCCGTCTCAAAAAAAAAAAGAATATCCTACAAGTATTTTTTTGATTGGGCTAAGGGAAGCTTGGAAATATCCAGATACAGAATAGCATTTGACAGAGATAATGCTCTGACTTACAAAGTAGGTGATCAATAAATATTTGCTATTTGAATACAACTTTAAAATGTAAATACACATTTTCCCTATCTTATGAAATTACCACATAAATAACTTGGGACTCTCGGACTAGATTAGGTTGGGAGTAGTTACACTAACAAGAGGATTCTTTACGTTATATATTACTCTAGCATGCTTCCTTGCTAAATTTGTTTTTTTTTTTTTTGAGATGGAGTTATGCTCTTGTTAACCAGGCTGGAGTGCAATGGTGTGATCTCGGCTCACTGCAACCTCCAACTCCAAGATTCAAGTGATTCTACTGCCTCAGCCTCCCGAGTAGCTGGGAATACAGGCATGTAGCACCATGCTGGCTAATTTTGTATTTTTAGTACAGACAGGGTTTCACCATGTTGGACAGGCTGGTCTTGAACTCCTGACCTCAGGTGATCCACCTGCCTCGGCCTCCCAAAGTGTTGGGATTAGGGTGTGAGCCACTGTGCCCGGCCCCTAAACTTGTATTTTTAAAACTTTTATTAAACCTTGAAAAATGGAAATAGCAACAGTTTGAAGAATCACTGTTAATGTCGGCATGGTATATTATTTAGCAAATAAAATCTGAGTCCAACATTATGACACAATATAAGAGAAGAGCTCTGAAAGGTCATCTCGTCCACTTTAATATTTATATCCGTAGTTTCACTTGGTTCCTCATTTTTATGTTTTTTTTTAAATTAAATACAGGTTATCAAGAAAGTATAAATGAAAGGTAATTGTTTATTACTGGAGAAGAGAAAAATGTATACAAGAAAGTCTAGATTCTTTCTCCACATGCACTACTTTTGGAATAAAGTTCCAAATATCAACTTTGAAGATACTTACAAGGATAAATTTTTCTTAACAAGTGACCAATTACTGTGTTGTGGACATTTTTTCATAGAATCCATATACTGTAAACTAAATATATTCTTATAGTTTACAGGAAGCTTGGAGCAATTATGTATTAACAGAGAAGATGGTATATTTTACTGCAAAATATTATAAAAGTGATACAATTTTGTGGCTCTTAAATGTTTAATTACTTGATTTCAACAGGACAATGAAAAAAAAACAAAAATCATCAAGACAGGCCTGGCTTTAAGATTTTTTGTATTCGATTCGTTCTACTTTCACATCATCTCCAATTAGCTGATACACATAGGTGACCACTGTAGAAGCCTGGATATCCATCAACACAAATGATGGAATAATGTTTCTAGAAGAAAAAATAAATAATGTCAGTGTTTTGTAGCACAAAGCAGCAGCACTATAAATTTCAATTTAAGATGACTATTTGGATTCAGAGAAATCTGTTACATATCACATGAACAGTTACCAAAAGATTGCCAAAATGGCTAGATTTATTTAAATGGTCACGTGGCTGGGCACAGTGGCTTACACCTATAATCCCAGCACTCTGGGAGGCTGAGGTGGGTGGATCACCTGAGGTCAGGAGTTCAATACCAGCCTGGCTAACATGGTGAAACCCCATCTCTACTAAAAATACAAGAATTAGCTAGGCGTGGTGGTGGGTACCTATAATCCCGGCTACTTGGGAGACTGAGGCACAAGAATCACTTGAACCCGGGAGACAGAGGTTGCAGTGAGCCAAGATTGCAACACTACACTCCAGCCTAGGTGACAGAGCAAGACTCTGTCTCAAAAAAAAAAAAAAAAAGTCACATTTATTTTTATTTATTTATTTATTTATTTATTGAGTCTCCTTCTGTCACCCTGGCTGGAGTACAGAGCCTCAAACGTGGCTCACTGCAGTCTCAACCTCCTAGGCTCAAGTGATCATCCCACCTCAGCCTCCTGTGTAGCTGGGATCACAGGTATGCACCACCACACCCAGCTAATTTTTAAAATTTTTTTGTAGAGACAGGGTCTCACCATATTGTCTAGGCTGGTCTCAAACTCCTGGGCTCAAGCAACCCGCCCTGGTCTCCCGAAGTGCTGGTATTACAGGCATGAGCCACTGTGCCCAGCCACATTTCTTTTACGAAATGTCACACATGCAATTATTTTACTAAAACCCCCAAATTCCCAAATTCTATACTACTCACGTTTCCAAGGCATTATATGCCCCAGTGGCAGAACCTGGATTAATGTAGAATTTATTTTCATGCTCAAATGCTTCAAATTTGTGTGTGTGTCCCGAGATAAGAATGTCCACATCAAATTGCCTCTGCAACAGGGCTAAGCTGGCCATATCTCCCCATGGAATAACTTGATGTCCATGGATCAGACCAATTTTGAACTGTCCAACAGTCACAACTTTCTGTTCTGGATAATTCAGATTCTAACATAAGAAAAAGACATAAGAAAATATGTATTTTAGAGATACTGATGTTTAAAAAAATCAGTTTGCTTAAATATTCAATCTCCTATGGATGTTTTGATGTAGTACCCCACGACACACACATTTATACATTTTTTTTTTTTTTTTTGAGACAGAGTGTTGCTGCGTTGCCCAGGCTGGAGTGCAGTGGTACCATCTTGGTTCACTGTAACCTCCGCCTGCCAGGTTCAAGCAATTCTCCTGTCTCAGCCTCCCAAGTAGCTGGGATTACAGGCACCCGCCACCACGTCCACCTAATTTTTTTGTATTTTTAGTAGAGACAGAGTCTCACCATGTTGGCCAGGCTGGTTTCAAACTCCTAACCTCAAATGATCCACCTGCCTTGGCCTCCCAAAGCGCTAGGATTACAGGCCTGAGCCACTGTGCCCACCCCACATTTATAAATATTTTATTTCTTCTTGGTCTCTAAGGCTGCATCTATATTTTAAAACATAACTTACTCAATATAAACTGGAATTTATCATGCAACCCCTTTATTGTGTTTATTCCTATAGAATATGGGTTCTTCTGTGCATGCTGTAAATAATTATTCCCCCCAAACTTGTGATTTTCCTTTACCTAAGGCATGTAAGTTAGGGTGTGTTCAAATTATAGCTTAATGTAGCCTTAATACTTTTATAGATAGCTTAAAATAATGAGAGCTAACACTTACATAGTACTTAGTATGAGCCAGGCACTACTGTAGGGGTTTTACAAATATCAACTTAATTAATACAAACAATCCTAGAAGGTTCTATTATGATCCCCACTTTATGGATGATGAAACAGGCAAAGAGGTTGTTTGTCCTTTCATCTCCCCGTCTTTCACCTCCATGCCACCTTTAAATTTATCCAAACTCTTTTTAAAATACAATAAAAAGACAGTATGCCCCTTCAGTTTGGTTTAAGGAACCCCATTAAATAACACAAACCAAGATTAATTGATGAAAATCTTATATTCCCAGAAATACTATATGTATAAACTTTTTTTTTTTTTTTTTTTTTTTTTTTTGAGACAGAGTCTCACTCTGTCGCCCAGGATGGAGTGCAGTGGCGCCATCTCGGCTCACTGCAAACTCTGCCTCCCAGGTTCACGCCATTCTCCTGCCTCAGCTTCCCGAGTAGCTGGGACTACAGGCGCCCACCACCATGCCCAGCTAATTTTTTTTGTATTTTTAGTGGAGACGGGGGTTCACCGTGTTAGCCAGGATGGTCTCGATCTCCTGACCTCGTGATCCACCTGCCTCGGCCTCCCAAAGTGCGGGATTACAGGCGTGAGCCACCGCACCCGGCCTAAAATAAAATTTTCAAACTAGAATCAGGTTTATTATGCTACACCATACAATGTTGGCACTGGCAGGGGTTTTAAAAATCATCCATTCCAGTCATATTTACTAAGGATCAGAAAGGGGAAGTGATCTGCCAAAAATCCCATTATTAACTAACGGGAACTCCAGAACTCCTTACTTTTTTTTTTTGAGATAGAGTTTCACTCTGTCGCCCAGGCTGGAGTGCAGTGGCACAATCTCAGCTCACTGCTAGCTCCGCCTCCCAGGTTCACACCATTCTCCTGCCTCAGCCTCCCAAGTAGCTGGGACGACAGGCGCCCAGCACCACACCTGGCTAATTTTTTTGTATTTTTAGTAGAGATGGGGTTTCACCGTATCAGCCAGGATGGTCTTGATCTTCTGACCTCATGATCCACCCACCTAGGCCTCCCAAAGTGCTGGGATTACAGGCGTGAGCCACCGTACCCGGCCCAGAACTCCTTACTTTTTTTCTTTAAAGTCAGGTTTATTGAGGCGTAATTTACACAAAGTAAAATCTTACTTTTTCATGTATAATATGATGGGTTTTGACAAATGCACATGGCTGTGTAAGCACTGCCACACTAAAGATACAGAGCAGCTCTATCACTCCTTCAAAACTCCCTCATGCCCTATAAAGTCAACCTTTGAGAAAGGAAGCCACAGGAGGGTTGCCAGCAGAGAAGTGACGTGATCTTACTTTACTTAAAAAGGATCACGCTGGTTGCTAGTTGGAGAATAAACTGGAAGGAGCAAGGGTAGAATTAGGAAGTTGGAATACAAGAAAATGATACGGTGGCTTGGAATAAAGTTAGTAGAGGTAGCGGCGGTGAAAAGTTCATAATAAAAACTTTATAAACTTGGCTGAGTGTGGTGGCTCATGCCTGTAATCCCAGCACTTTAGGAGGCTGAGGCGGGAGGATCACCTGAGGTCACGAGTTCGAGACCAGCCTTGCCAACACGGCAAAACGCCATCTCTACTAAAAAAAAAATAGCTGGATGTGATGGTGTGCGCCTGTAGTCTCAGCTACTTGGGAGGTTAGGCAGGAGAATCGGTTGAACCTGAGAGGCAGAGGTTTCAGGGAGCCAAGATTGTGCCACTGCATTCCAGCCTGGGCGACAGAGCAAGACTCCATCTCAAAAAAAACAAAAACAAACAAAAAAAACTTTATAAATTAAACGACAGCATAAAACAGTAACAAAGCCACTTTTATTCAGTATCTATTTAGTTAGAATAAGTATTTAATGTTTACTAGGTGATCTAAATCAGTGATTTTCAAATAGTAAGGGAGGGGCATGATGTATAGTAATTTTACATTTGGAAAAGAAAAAGGGAAAAAAAAAAAACCTTACCAGTTGAGAAACCCTGGTCTAAAGATAAAGCTTATGTAAGTAATAATCAAGAAAGGGAGATACTTGAGAAGGGAAAGGGAAATACATCACCTCATCGAAGTCTCCTCTCACAATATGAACATCACCAGCCAGAGTCTTGAGATAGTCATAACTCTCTTTGGTGCAAAGGTTTCCTGTGCAGAGAATGTGCTGAATTTTTCCTGGCACCAGGAGTTTTTTGAATTTAGCTGGCAAACTGTTGCACCGGTGTGGGATGTGCAGATCTCCTAATACCAACACCAACTTTAAAGTGTCAAGGTGAGATAAAGCATAATGTTAAACACAATATCAAAACAAAATAGTCTCCTCTTGTAAGCCCCCTTTTAAGTCTCGTAAGAGATCCCGAATCCCAGAAATTATTCATAGGGTTCCTATCATGACTATTTAATCTCAGAAGCTGAATCTGTACGTATTTTTCTTCAGGTCATCAGCTTTGGGATAGGTTTCATCATTGATTGTATCATGACAATTTAAACAGACATACTTATGGTAATGTACTTTGTTCTAAATCAATCTTATTTTGGTTGTAAACAGTTGCATATATAAAATACAGGTAATCATTCTATTTACCAAGAGTGAAATCAAGCATTCTAAAGTGATTCATTTAGAGACCTGTAAATACACTGAATTTTAAAAATTACAAAATGTAAAGTATACTACTGGGCCCTATAGAATTTGGCATTTTTAAAGACTGATATGATAATTCATATTTCTGCAGTTGTAACATGAAATGATATATTAATCCCAGAAATATTTAAGGAAATTGTTAATAGAGAAAAAAGTTAATTATGTAATTTATCTGTACTAGACTGACAACTATGTGCAAGCATAATAGCCAAAATTTGATATTTTTGTTACTTCAAACTATTAGGTGTACGTTACAGAGATATACAACAGCCTTCAGTTTCATCAGGTAAATGTGTGCTTTTGAATTATAATCTTTGATATCTTCACTTTCCTTCATTATTAGAAGTCCTCACTGTCATATTTTTATGGTCTGGATTAAATTGCTCATATATCCTCGGTATAGTTCCCCAACTTAAAAAAAAGAAAACATTTTCACAATCTTTCATGTATATTAGAGCATTAAAACAAAAAAGAGATCAGCTAAATAAGTGATAAATTTAGCATAAGGTGGTTTAGAGCTGCAACATAGTCTCAGATGACAAAAGTAAATTTTGCTTTTAAATATAAAAGAATATAAACCCCAATCCTGTAAAATTTTAATTTAAAAATTTCTTTCTTTCTTTTTTTTTTTTTTTTTGAGACGGAGTCTCACTCTGTCGCCCAGGCTGGAGTGCAGTGGTGCGATCTCGGCTCACTGCAACCTCCGCCTCCTGGGTTCAAATGATTCTCCTGCCTCAGCTTCCCAAGTAGCTGGGACTACAGGCGTGTGCCACCATGCCCAGCTAATTTTTGTATTTTTAGTAAAGATAGGGTTTCACCATGTTGGCCAGGCTGGTCTGGAACTCCTGACCTCAGGTGATCCACCCACCTCCGCCTCCCAAAGTGCTAGGATTACAGGCATGAGTCACCACGCCTGGCCTAATTTAAAAATTTCAAGATTTGAGAAACAACATTAATTTAGCCATTTAACAGAATACTGTTAGAAAGATCATTTAAAAATAGTATCTGTCTGGCCGAGTGCGGTGGCTCACACCTGTAATCCCAGCACTTTGGGAGGCCGAGGTGGGCAGAATACTTGAGGTCAGGAGTTCGAGACCAGCCTGGCCAACATGGTAAAACACTGTCTTTACTAAAAAGAAAAATACAAAAGTTAGCCAGGCACGGTGGCAGGCGCCTGTAATCCCAGCTACTTGGGAGGTTGAGGCAGGAGAATTGCTTGAACTCAGGAGGCGGAGGTTGCAGTGAGCTGAGATGGCACTGGCACTGGATGCCACTGGCACTCCAGCCTGGGCAGCAGAGTGAGACTCTGTCTCAAAACAAACAAACAAAAAATTAGTATCTATCCTCCAAAGGACAACAGAATCAATTTTTTTTTTTTTTTTGAGACGGAATTTTGCTCTCGTCGCCCAGGCTGGAGTGCAATGGTGCAATCTCGGCTCACTGCAACCTCTGCCTCCCAGGTTCATGCAGTTCTCCTGCCTCAGCCTCCCGAGTAGCTGGGATTACAAGCGCTCTCCACTACACCCAGCTAATTTTTGTATTTTTAGTAGAGACAGGGTTTCACCGTGTTGGCCAGGCTGGTCTCCAACATCTGACCTCAGGTGACCCACCTGCCCTGGCCTCCCAAACTGCTAGGATTATAGGCGTGAGCCACTGCGCCCAGCCCAACAGAATCAATTTCTTCATGTTGATCAGTATAAGCACCTTCATTCTATACAAAATGTTTTCCTTTACAGATATTGCATGCATAAATGTACATGCCCTTTAACTGCTTTTAAAGGCATGACTATTCTTTAATATTATCAAAGAAAACATTAAATAGCTAATAGGATAAAACAAAATAGTTTTGCCACTGCAGACTTTGTAAATGAAAATTAATCAAACAAACAAAATGTGTGAAATTAAAATGATTACCAAAAGAAGCTTGATTCATCTTGCAACAAAAATTAAAATTATTGCAAAGAAAAGGAACTGTTACCAGGACACAGAGTTATCGGGACATAGTTTGTAATCTCAAAGTAACACAAGGTTATGAAATTAGCACACTTTAAATTGTTAAGTAAGATTCTTCTTTATAAAGACTAGTTTCAGCAGGTATTTGTTGTATGACCTATATTAATTGTTTCAATGCAGATCTCAGTGGACAAAACATCTGTAAAACTAAAAACCACTATGAAGTTTCCACCCTCACTGGTAATCAACATAAAAGTACCTGGATATAGAACAATCTTCATTTTAGAGGGGGATTCCTTCTGATATGGATTGAAGTACATAGTTAGTATGGGAATCTTGCTTTGAGAAAAAGGTAAAAATAATAGATTTCTATATTTAAAAGAAGAAGAAGAACAACAACAACAACCACCACCCCAAACTCATAAAAGGGTATATGTCTACAACAGGTTGAAATGTTTGGTACTAATAATGAATGAGCTGTTCAATCTGAATGTACCAGAAAGAACATTAGTAAGACATGGTACTTTATAATGCTTTATGACCTAATTCTATAAAGTACTGTGGATTATCTCCAAGACTCAAGACTATTAGCAGTCTAAAGATATAACTGTATGAATGACCACACAATCATTTCAAATTAGTAGGGATCCTTACTAGGACAGAATCCTCTGGTTTCCTGCTGATGACAAAGTTATGGGGAAATAGTGTTACATAACACGGGTCATACTTTGAAACATGTTCCCACCCAAATTCCACACTTTGACAAATCGGGATAGACATAGATGATAGAGTCCTTTAAGAAAGCAAAAGATCCTGGAAATGGTAGTCTTATTAAATTGAAATAAAGAGCCAACCCAATCAAAGCATGGGAATTCGGTTACTTCCTTTCAACAGACCTTAAAAGGGTAAGAAATCCAGTCAGTAAACAGCCACCCAACCACCACTGTTAGTAGGAGCTAAGTGAAGAAACTTACTCTGTGCCCAGCCTTAGTGGAATGAAGAAGTTGATTGCAGACAGGGGGGATGAAAAAAAAAGGGTGAAACATGACCAATGTTAAAAGAAAGCAACAAAAAGAAACCCAAAAAAAAAAAAAGAGAACAAAAAACCCATACCAAATGAGCAAACAATTGTTAATGATTTCTGAGTGTTATGAAAGAAAATGTTAAAAATCAGCTGTGCTCAAAACAATACCAAAATAAATATTTGCTTTATTTTTGAACATGACACACACACTTTTTAATAAATTTGTCTTGTCAGTTTCTCCTACTTTTCCTAATCTTGTTCTGTACATCGACTTCCATCTCTGTTTTCCATTCTGTTTAGATTTTTATAAGATTTTATAAAATAATGAATTTAGATTTCTACAAGACACTGGAAAATTTATCATCAGTAATAGCTGAAAGGCTAACATTTTCTGGATTCTTAGGGTTTAATTATTCAAGTATATGGATCTTAATTATCTTACATTCAAAATTCTTGTAGCTGGAAAATTATGCTGCGGCTAGGTGATTTTTTGTAGCTGATGCAACACAGCACCATGAATACATTATCAAGTGTTGAACAAATCAACTAAAGGTGAAGACAAAATAATAAAAACAAACACATTTATTCAGGTAAAACTGGACCTTTCCCACACCTGAATTTGCTGCCCACAGACTCTGGACACTGTACTGAGTGTTGAACGTCTGTATCCTTTGCCAAATAAAATGCTTTTAATCATGAAAGAACTGGCTAATGTTAAATTTTTCCCAGTTCTATTTCATATGAAAAATGATGTTCCAGTACAACTACCCTAAATAAGAGGGATCACTTCTCAAACAACTTGAGAAACATTAATATTTTGAAACCATGGCAAGTAATTATGTCTTCTCCCATGGATAGGTGTCTCGAAATTACTGTAAACGGATTACTTTAAATTGGAGTCTGTTTAGAAGCAAAAATTAAAAGTGAGATTAAAGATTTTAAAGAAGCATGCACCATAAATCTCTGGCTGCCATGTCTGTAAGTCCCCCTCTTGAAAAGGCTGTTTGTCATGCAATAGTAAATCTTAAAAATGCATAGCTTCTTTGGTTTCCTTGTAAAAATAAAAAAGAATGCAATAAATGCCTGTCAGAGGTAGACGTCCCTTTACAGCCAACCTCCATCAACACAAATATGAAGATAATCACAGCTCCATTTCAAACAATTGATTTTTTTTTTTTTTTTGAGCAGCAGCAAGATTTATTGTGAAGAGCGAAAGAACAAAGCTTACACAGGGTGGAAGGGGACCCGAGTGGGTTGCCCCAAACAATTGACTTTTTAAGAGTCAAAGGCACCTTTGAAAATATGATTACAGGCCGGGCGCGGTGGCTCACGCCTGTAACCCCAGCACTTTGGGAGGCCGAGGCGGGTGGATCACCTGAGGTCGGGAGGTAGAGACCAGCCTGACCAACATGGTGAAACCCCGTGTCTACTAAAAATACAAAAATTTAGACGGGCTTGGTGGCGGGCGCCTGTAATCCCAGCTACTCGGGAGGCTGAGGCAGGAGCTGAGGCTTGAACCCGGGCGGCATTGCAGTGAGCCGAGATCGCGGCATTGCACTCCAGCCTGGGCGACAGAGCGAGACTCCATCTCAAAAAGAAAGAAAGAAAATATGATTACAGCTCTGAGTCCTCTCTAGTAGAGGCCCCCAGTTTTTATGTAGGAAGGTCTGAGGGGCACCAAACTACTGGGGGTGAAGGGGTGATTGCTTGAAGGTGGCTGGGGGAGACTAGGCAAGTCTCCAACACCGGCACTCTCCCCAGAAAAATGTGTATATTCACAAAAATTTCCCAACAGTTTCAATGAGTTCACACATCATTAAGGAATCCTACCCTAAAGAGGCGTAGCAACCCGTGGAAAGAAATAGTTCCAGCAATTGCAAGTGCCAAATCCCGCCCTCTGAGAGCACACCTGCTCATCTCAATGGCAGCTAGATGTTATTTCAGGAGCGAGGAGGGTGGTTTATTCCCTTTCCCTAGATGGCAAACTTAAACGGGTACGAAATTCTGCTCGCTACTTCCTGTTCTGCATCCGAGAGGCCAGCTTCCACCACTACACCCCAACCAGCGGGAGGTACTTTTTGCGGGAAACGAGTAGGAAACGTCTGGAAACGGAGGACCGTGCCCCTATCCCCGGAACATTCGAGGTAGAGGACCAAAGGCCTTCCCTGGCTCGGGCGTGCGTGTCTCGTGACAGGTCGGGCTGCTTAGAGGGGCCTTTTTACCTCTTGGATGGCCTCTGGCCCCTTGGGGCCGGGATACGAGACCTAGGCCAGCCGCACCCAGAGGTGGCCGCTCCCTTCCTTCCCTAGACCTCTTCTGGGCCTTTCCCAGGCCAGCGCCTGGGCCCTGACGCCGAGGCCTCCGGGATTTCCCAATTCCTCGCCCTGGGCCTCCCTACGGCTCCCAACAACGCAGCACCCCACCCGAGAGCCAGGCCTTGGTCGCCGCAGCTGCAGCCCTCACCATCCTGTCACCAGACTCCGCTCAGTCACCACCACCGTCGCCGCCCTCTTCCTCAGGCTCCTCGGCGACCCGCCCACTTAACCGCAACCAATGAGAGCAGAGGGAGACAGAAATTGCCGTACGGAGGCCCGCACGGACCCTTCTCCGCCGTAAAGCCGTTTGGGAACTTGTGGAGACGGGGTGGTAGAGTGCAGAGACGAGATCGCGAAGCTTTGAAAAGCGCGGGCAACATCCGGGCACCTGGGCCGTCGAGCTGAGGCGCGCCTTCTGAGCCTGCTTTTTAGGGCGGATGGCAGCCATGCTGAAGTGCGTGATGAGCGGCAGTCAGGTGAAAGGTGGAGCGGCCTTTGTTGTCTTCCCATTTAGCAGAGAGAAAAGCAGACGTTAATAGGTCGTCCCTACCATTGTCTAATTTTTCCTCTTTGCCTTTATGCGCAAGGACTGAGGACGCACGCCCTGGCCACAGCCCCACCCACTCAAGTCCCTGTTAACTTCTGAGGGGAGGATGAGGACCCATCTCGTGTTACTTAGAGGCAGATGTAATATGGGTGGTATCCGGGAAATAGAGTTGTACCATCGGGCCACAAACTCGGGATGCTGAGGACTGCATGGGGTAGAGTTGAGAGAAAAAAATAATGCTTGGACAGTAAAAGTATTTTTGTGCCAAGAGAACAGCATTAACCTGTTTTTTTTCCCCCCAGATTCTACCATTTTTAAAAATGTATGAACTTGGAAAAGTCACTAAATCTCTTTGGGGCTCAGTTTCTAAAACGGCAACAGGGGTAATGACAGCACCTTCGTCACAGAGTTTGTTTGGAGGCAATGAAATGGAAATGCGTGTAAAGAGCCCAGTAATAGATGGAATGTACAAGAACTATTAGTGTTGTAAACGGCGCTTTCAAAATGGAAGTTAGGCCGGGTGCAGTGCCTCACGCCTGTAATCCTAGCACTTTGGGAGGCCAAGGCGGGTGGATCACCTTAGGTCGGGAGTTCGAGACTATCCTGACCAACATGATGAAACCCCAACATGATGAAACCCCGTCTCTACTAAACATACAAAAATTAGCCGGGCTTAGTGGTGGGCGCCTGGAATCCCAAGCTACTGGGAAGGCTGAGGCGAGAGGATCGATTGAGCCCGGGAGGTTGAGGCTGCAGTGAGTTGAGCTCGCGCCACTGCACTCCAGCCTGAGTGTCAGAGTGAGACTCTGTCTCAAAAAAAATAAAAATAAAAAGAACATTAACAGTGTCATACGGGATCAGACTAGTGTGTTTTCCAGCCCTAAATGTGTTCTGTGGTGGGGAAATCTGGCTGCCCTCAAACATCAGAGATGTATGCTGAATATCCCTAATTTCTCTCTCATGACTTGTTGTGACTTGGCTATCAAGCTATTAAAACCACTTCAGATTATCTTCTCCATGCACTGTTTTCACAGTTTTTGGGGGGTCAAATACATTTATCTAAATCAAGTTGTAAAATACATTAGTATGGAAATTGGTTTGCCACAGTAGCTCCATGCAACACTGTAAACATATAGAAGGACAAATTTCGGTCAATTTTATCATTTCACACACTACAAATTTATTGAGCCCTGACTATGTGTCTGGCATTTTGCCAAGGGTATTATACTGTATTAAAGTAATATAGCATTAGTCTGTAAGATACTGTTATTTTTGAATTTCTCTTGAGTCCTCTGAATGCTGAACTAGTCTTGTGATTTGTTTTTATTGTTAGAGGGAAAGAATATAAGCATCACCTTTCTTTTTCTCCATAGTATTTGGGAAAGCAGTTCAAGCTCTATCACGAATTAGTGACGAGTTCTGGCTAGACCCATCTAAAAAAGGTGTAAGTAAGAAAGTTAACAGATCACGTATCAAGGCAAGAGGAGATGTTTAAAGATCCCAGTCCAGATTGAATGTTAACTAGGAAATCCAGAAATTGTAATTATCCCTTTCACTGTTTATCTTTATTTTACATATCTGAATACACTTAGAGCATGGTAAAGTTGAAAATATGCAGATAAGCTTGATTGATTTAAACTGGAAGTCACAAACTGGTAGTTAAGAGACTAGCTACGGTCTGCAGGAATGTTTGTTGGCCTGCACTGTTTTTGTTTTTTTTTTTTTATTTGAAATAATTTCCAACATTTAAAAATTGAGGCCAGGCGCGATGGCTCACGCCTGTAATCCCAGCACTTTGGGAGGCCGAGGTGGGTGGATCACCTGAGGTCAGGAGTTCGAGACTAGCCTGGTCCACATGGTGAAACTCCTTCTCTACTAAAAATATAAAAATTAGCCTGGCATGGTGGTGGGCACCTGTAATCCCAGCTACTCGGGAGGCTGAGGTGGGAGAATTGCTTGAATTTAGCAGATGGAGGTTGCAGTGAGTGAGCCGACATGGTGCCACTGCACTCCAGCCTGGGCAACAGAGTGAGAGTGAGACTCCGTCCCCCAAAAAAAAAAAATTGAGTCAAATTTTTCCTGCTTCTCTTGAAAATTCAGAAGACCTGACAGTTTTGGGACTGCATTCATTCCCAAGTGGAAGTAGTTGGCTGAAACTGAGTAATGGTTTCCCCCCTTAGACAAGGTGTGAGACCGCCAATATGCTGTAACTCCCTTATATATTGCAACTCCCTTATATATTGCCTTTTGCCATTTCACACATTAAGGTTAAGGCTCATGACTGGGTGTGGTACTTCACAAATGTAATCCCAGCACTTTGGGAGGCTGAGACAGGAGGATCACTTGAGCCCAGGAGTTCGAGACCAGCCTGAGCAACAAAGCAAGACACTACCTGTCTCTACAAAAAAATTTTAAAAATTAGTCGGGTGTTGTGTTGTGTGCCTGTAGTCCCAGCTACTTGGAAGGCTGAGAGGAGGGAGGATTGGTTGAGGCCAGGGGTTTGGAGGCTGCAGTGAGCTGCGATGGTACCATTGCACTCCAGCCTGGCCAACAGGCTGGTTTTTTGAAAAAAAGTAAAAAAGAAATTAAAGTTAAGGCCCCTGTAGGCATTTACTATTTTATGTTTTCAACATGTAAACTTTTAGATTTAACACATATATGTATTCAATATAATATACATATATGTATACACCTATATATACGTACATGCATGTATATATACATGTATGTACACCTATATGTATGTGTATATATAGGTGTATAATAAATTAACAGACTTGTCCTGAATGCCATTTAAACTATCAAGTATAGAATACAGGTTATGTCTTGTATATATTATAGGTGTACCTATATGTATATATATGCAAATTCAATACAGACTATATAGGGCAGTCCATAATTAACATCCCATGTTCTTATTTGAACACATTTAACTGTGATGTTAAACATAATGACGTTTTCTGAATCAAGCTATTATGTAAAGAAAGTTTATTTTCTCCTAAATTTTTTTAAAATAAAAAAATAGAGGTGGGGTCTTGCTCTGTTGGCCAGGCTGGTCTCAGACTCCTGGCTTCCATCCATCCTCCTGCCTTGGCTTCCCAAAGTGCTTGGATTACAGGTTCATGGGAGCCACCATGCGCAACCTCTCCTAAATAGTTTTTATCTTATTTTTCTAGCTTGCTCTAAGATGTGTGAATTCTTCTCGGTCAGCATATGGATGTGTCCTGTTCTCTCCTGTGTTTTTTCAACATTATCAATGGTCAGCTTTAGTGAAAATGAGTGAAAATGAACTTGACACAACACTGAATTTAAAATGCAAATTGGGAATGAAGGTAAATATAAGTGGCCCTGGTTTTCTCTTATTCTGTAGAAATATTCATTATATAGGACATAACCTGTATTCTATACTTAATAGTTTAAATGGCATTCAGGACAAATCTGTTCATTATTATTATTATTTTTGAGACAGAGTCTCGCTTTCTTACCCAGGCTGGAGTGCAGTGGTGCAATCTTGGCTCACTGCAACCTCCGCCTCCCAGTTTCAAGTGATTTTCGTGCCTCAGCCTCCCAAGTAGCTGGGATTATAGGCGTGTGCCACCATGCCTGGCTAATTTTTGTGTTTTTAATAGAGATGAGGGTTTCGCCATGTTGGCCAGGCTGGTCTTGAACTCCTGACCTCAAGTGATCTGCCCACCTCGGCCTCCCAAAGTGCTGGGATTACAGGCGTGAGCCAGTGCACCTGGCCAAGTCTGTTCATTTTTTTTTTGAGACGGAGTCTCGCTTTGTTGCCCAGGCTGGAGTGCAGTGGCACAATCTCGGCTCACTGCAAGCTCTGCCTCCCAGGTTCACGCCATTCTCCTGCCTCAGCCTCCCGAGTAGCTGGGACTTACAGGCGCCCGCCACCACGCCTGGCTAATTTTTTGTATTTTTAGTAGAGACGGGGTTTCACTGTGTTAGCCAGGATGGTCTCGATCTCCTGACCTCGTGATCCGCCCGCCTCTGCCTCCCAAAGTGCTGGGATTACAGGCGTGAGCCACCGCGCCTGGCCAAGTCTGTTCATTTATGAATGCATATACTTTTGTTTCTAAAATGAATCAACCATGTTAAGTATGTGCTTAATATGTATATTTCTGTTACAGTCAATTTTGCCCATCTTTAGATGTCTGAATTCCCTTGAAAGAAATATAGAGAAGTGCAGAATATTCACCAGATCTGATAAATGCAAAGTAGTTATTCAATTCTTCTACAGACATGGTAGGTACAATTAAAAGTGGTTTAAAATACTGTGTTTTTTTCTCAATAGTTTTCATGTTTAGAACATTGATATTTCATGTCAAGATTTCTCGTTACATTATTGCTTAGAGTGTGTGTAGTTAAGTGGTAGGGCAGTTTGAAGTACTATCCTTTTTTTTTTTTTTGAGATGGAGTCTTGCTCTGTCGCCAAGGCTGGAGTGCAATGCCGCCATCTCAGCTCACTGCGACCTCCACCTCGTGGGTTCAAGCAGTTCTCCCGCCTCAGCCTCCCAAGTAGCTGGGATTACAGGCACCTGCCATCATGCCCAGCTAATTTTTGTATTTTTAGTAGAGACGGGGTTTCACTGTGTTGGCCAGGCTGATCTCGAACTCCTGACCTCAGGTGATCTGCCCACCTGCCTCGGCCTCCCAAAGTGCTGGGATGAGCCACTGCACCTGGCCTGAGCCAGGCATGAGCCACTGCACCTGGCCTGAAGTATTATCTTACCTGTCACTGTAGAAGTATTGTAAGATGATCGGTATTATTTCTTTTTTTGACTTGTCAGTGGCACAAGCTTTGCCTGCATACAGCCTAATTTTTTTCAAATATCCGTATGAATTCAAGCAATTGGTTGTTCTAAAATTTACTAGCTGCTTGATTATATATATGTATATTATATATAATATACATATATTATATATAATATAATATGTATATATAATATATAATATATGTATTATATATAATATATAATATATGTATTATATATAATATATAATATATGTATTATATATAATATATAATATATGTATTATATATAATATATAATATATGTATTATATATAATATATAATATATGTATTATATATAATATATAATATATGTATTATATATAATATATAATATATGTATTATATATAATATATAATATATGTATTATATATAATATATAATATATGTATTATATATAATATATAATATATGTATTATATATAATATATATGTATTAAGTATAATATATATGTGTTAAATATATTATATATGTATTATATATAATATGTATAATATATACATAATACATATTATGTATACATATATACATAATATTATATACATAATGTATAATATATATACATATATATATTCATTTTGAGATGGAGTTTCGCTCTTGTTGCCCAGGCTGGAGTGCAATGGCATGATCTTGGCTCACTGCAACCTCTACCTCCTGGGTTCAAGCAATTCTCCTGCCTCAGCCTCCTGAGTAGCTAGGATTACAGGCATGCTCCACCATGCCCGGCTAATTTTGTATTTTTAGTAGAGATGGGGTTTTACCATGTTGGTCAGGCTGGTCTGAAACTCCTGACCTCAGGTGATCTGCCGGCCTTGACCTCCCAAAGTGCTGGGATTGCAGGTGTGAACTACCGCGCCTGGCTGTATTTCTTAATTTAATCTTACATTTATTATAATATATTTTTATTTCAGCATATATTTATAGTCTTTAAATTGTTTCCTATAAAATACTAATAATTTAACATTATTTTTTCCTTCTTTGAACTTCAGTTCATTTAATAGCAGAATGATTCAAAGAGCATGATTAAAAGCATAGCAAGCCTTGACATCACAAAGATGTGGGTGTAAATTCTTCTCCACTTCTTATTAGTTTTGGGACAGTGCATAAGCTCTCTGAATCTTCATTCCTTACTGTGAAGTGGAGATGATCATGCCTACCCACAAGTTACGGGGTGATTGTGAGGATGAAGTGAGATCACATATGTAAAGTACATACCGCAGTACCTGCCCCAGGGGAAGTACTTGTTAGTGATTGCTGTTACTATAATTATCCTCTTTCCTTATCTCCAACTAGATTTTAGACAGAAAGTGAATACTTGGTATTCAGTATCTCTCAAGTAGCTTACTTGAATCATGTCCAGTAAGTATTTGTGATTGGTTAATTATTTAATGGTTTTTATAGGGTAGTTATATGATACTATGCTTTAGGTTACAAGTAACAAATAAAAACAGACGGTCCAACTCAAACTAGCTTAAAAAATAAAGTATTGGCTCATGTAAACAAAAAATTCAAAATTAAGTCACAGGCATGGTTGTTTTTGTTTTTGTTCTTAATTTTTGTAGAGTCAGGGTCTTGTCATGTTGCCCAGGCTGGTCTCAAACTCCTGGGCTCAAGCAATTCTCCTGCCTTGGCCTCCCAGAGTGCTGGGATTACAGGCATGAGCCACCGCCATGGTTTGATCCAGGGTGCAGCTTCTTTTCTTTTCTTTTCTTTTTTTTGAAACAAAGTCTCACTCTGTCACCCAGGATGGAGCAGGATGGAGTGCAGTGGCGTGATCTTGGCTCACTGCAGCCTTGACTTCCCAGACTCAGTGATCCTCCTACCTCAGCCTCCAGAGTAGCTGGGATCACAGGAGCGTGCCACCATACCTGGCTAATTTTTTTATTTTAATTTTTTTGAGACGGAGTCTGGTTCTGTCGCCCAGGCTGGAGTGCAGTGGTGCGATCTCAGCTCACTGCAAGCTCTGCCTCCTGGGTTCACGCCATTCTCCTGCCTCAGCCTCTCGAGTAGTTGGGACTACAGGTGCCTGCCACCATGCCCGACTAACTTTTTTTTTGTATTTTTAGTAGAGACGGGGTTTCAACATCTTAGCCAGGATGATCTCGATCTCCTGACCTCGTGATCTGCCCTCCTTGGCCTTCCAAAGTGCTGGAATTACAGGCATAAGCCACCATGCCCAGCCCTAATTTTTTATATTGTTTGTAGAGATGGGGTTTCACCATGTTGCCCAGGCTGGTCTTGAACTCTTGGGCTCAAGTGATCTGCTTGCCTCAGCCTCCCAAGTGCTGGGATTACAGGAATGAGCAACCACGCCCACCACACCTGGCTAATTTTTTTTTCACACCTGGCTAATTTTTTAAAAACTTTTAATAGATAACAAGGTCTCACTGTGTTTTGGAAGCTGGTCTCAAACTCCTGAGCCAGGCAGTCCTCTTGCCTCAGCCTCCTAATGTGCTGGAATTACAGGTGTGAGCCACCATGCCCAGCCTGGGATGGCAGTCTAAGATGAAGGAGAAGTGTGAAAAAATACCGGTTGAGGGTGTCTAGTGTGTGCTTATAAGAAAAAAGGAAGAAAACAAGTAGCAAGAATAGAGCATTGCGGATGACAAAGAAAAGACACTTCTCAGCTTGCACATCCTCAGCAATACCAATATTCACTTGATTCAAATATTTGTTATACAGGTATAAACACACTTATATATGCATAGGTTATTTCTAAAGAACACCTAAGAAACTGGTAGCAGTAGTTGCTTCTGTGTAGGTTCTAGGTTGGCAGGAGTCAGGGATGGAGGGTGACTCACTCTCACTGTTCTTTTATATCTTTTGCATTTTGTCCCATGTGCATCTATTACCTATTCCACCAAAAGTAACTTGAAAATATTTTTTAAATACGTAAAATATGTCATCTTTTGAGCTTTGTGTCTTCTCAAAACAGCAGTCACAGTGATCCCTTTAAAATAGGTCATATTATGTCACTTCGGTGCTCAAAACTCTCCCAGTAGCTCCCCATTTTACCCAGGGTAAAAGCCAAAGATCTCAGAATGGCCTATAAGGTCCTCCATGATTCAGAAGCCCTGGCATGTTTCCTCCTCAGGGTGTATGCCCTGCTCCCTTGCCTACTGTTTTATTCATTTATTTTCTTGCTATCTATCTCCCCTCTGTAAAATGTTAGCCCTGTGAAGATAGATTTTTGTCTGATTTGTTCTCTGCTAGTTCCAGCTCCTAAAATAGTCCCTTATGTGGTAGATCACAAAAAAAATTGTCACCAATTATCTGCAGCCCCTCCCTTCAATACCTGGAGTATGTTTCCTCATTTTGAATTTCACCCGGCCTTAGATTTGCTTTGATACCGGTAGAATGCACCATAAGTGTTATTGTGTGAGTTCCGAGCTGAGTCCTGTCAGCTTCCACTGTTGCCCTAAGAACCTTTCCACCAGCATGAGAACAAGCATGGAATAGCTTTCTGGAGGATTAAAGAATAGGTGAGAGGCCTTAGCCATCTCAGTTGTCCCAGTTGAGGCCCCAGACATGAAAGTGAGGCCATCCTAGCTACCCCACAGGGATATTGTGAGGATCAGAGAGAATGTATGTAATATGTATGCTACAGTTCCTGGCACATAGGTTCATACTCATTATTGCTACCTCTCCTCTTCCTCTAAAAGGACAATAATTCAGCCTCGGCAACATGGAGAAACCTTGTCTCTACCAAAAATACAAAAATTAGCCAGGTGTGGTAGAGTGTGCCTCTAGTCCCAGCTACTGGGGAGGTTGAGATGGGAGGATCACTTGAGCCCAGGAGTTGGAGGTTGCAGTGAGTTGAGATCACACCACAACAGTCTAGCCTTGGCAACAGGTTGAGACCCTGTCCAAAAAAAAAAAAAAAAGAAAGAAAGAGAGAAAGGAAGAAGGAGGGAAGGAGGAGAGAAGAGGAGAGAAAAGAAAAGAAAAGAATTAACAAACCAGATGTTGAAATCTGTCAAAAGTCCTGTTTAGAAATATCAGTCCTGGATGGAGGGTACTGAAAGAGAGTAATAGAGATATGATCTGTAGTCTGCAATCACTATTTTACACGCAATTTAAGAAACTACCTGTATTTTGGAGATTTCTTAAAAAACTAAAAATAGAAGTACCACATGATCCAGCAATCCCACTACTGAGTCTTTATCCAAAGGAAAAAAATATATATCAAAGAAATACCTACATCCCTGTGTTTATTGCAGCACCATTTATAATAGCAAAGTTACGGAATCAAGCTAAGTGTCTATTAGTGGACTAATGGATAAAGAAAATGTAGTATATATACACAATGGAATACTATTTGGCCATAAAAATAATGAAATCTTGTCATTTGCAGCAACGTGGATGGAACTAGAGGTCACTATGTTAAGTGAAATAAGCCAGGCATGGAAAGTCAAGTATTGCATGTTCTCACAATGTGGACGCTAAAAAGTTGATCTCATGGAGGTAGAGAGTAGAATGGTAGATACCAGAGGCTGGTAATGGTGTGTGGGTGAGTATGAAGAGAGGTTGGTCAGTAGGTACAAACATACAGTTAGGTAGAAGGAATAAGTTCTAATGTGGGGTAGCAGAGTAGGGTGACTATAAGTTAGCAGCGGTGTATTCTGTGTTTCAATGTAGCTAAAAGAGAGGACTTAAAATGTTCTTAACACATAGAAATGATAAATACTTGAGGTGATGGACACCCCAGATATCCTGGCTTGATAATTACACAGTCTGTGCATGTAACAAAATATCTGTCACATGTACCCCATACATTTTTTCTTTTTTTTTGAGACAGAGTCTCGCTCTGTTGTCAGGCTGGAGTGCAGTGGCACGATCTCGGCTCACTGCAACCTCCACCTCCTGGGTTCAAGTGATTCTCCTGCCTCAGCCTCCCAAGTAGCTGGGATTACAGGCGCATGCCACCACGCCCGGCTAGTTTTTTATATTTTAGTAGAGACGGAGTTTCACCATGTTGGCCAGGATTGTGTCTATCTCCTGACCTCATGATCCGCCCGCCTCAGCCTCCCAAAGTGCTGGGATTACATGCGTGAGCCACCGTGCCTGGCCTTTTTTTTTTTTTTTCTTTTTGAGACAGAGTCTCACTCTGTCACCCAGGCTGGAGTATACAGTGGCACAATCTTGGCTCATGGCAACCTCTGCTTCCCAGGTTCAAGTGATTCTTGTGCCTCAGCCTCCCAGGTAGCTGGGATTACAGGCATGCACCACCATGCCCGACTGATTTTTGTATTTTTAGTAGAGACAGGGTTATGCCATGTTGACCAGGCTGGTTTTGAACTCCTGGCCTCAAGCGATCCACCTGCCTTGGCCTCCCAAAGTGCTGGGATTACAGGCATGAACCACCGTGCCTGGCCACATGTACCCCATAAATATTTTAAAATACCATGTATCAATAAAAATATATTAACAAAAAAAGAAGAAGAAGAAGAAGAAGGAAACTGCCTGTATTTCAAAGGAATCTGGGAACTCTCCTGCCTGATTGGTCAGAAGGTATGACATATTGCTTGGTGTCCACTAGGGAGCGATAAACACATTTAATTAAGGAATAGTGCTTCTCCAAGGTATATGCACTTGCCAGATAGTAAATGTTACTTTATTACTTTAATTTGGCTGTGAAACTTAAAGACTTCTTTAATTTGTTAGTTTTGTACTTAAAATTATTAAGAGGTGGCTTTATTCTTTTTAAGGTATTAAAAGAACTCATAATATATGTTTTCAAGAAAGTCAGCCTTTGCAAGTTATTTTTGACAAGAATGTTTGTACTAATACGCTAATGATTCAACCAAGGTAATGAGTTGTCTGTTGTCAGTTTTTTTCACCTGAATACAGTATGATCATGGAGTGAAGAATCAATGCCCTAGAGCTTTTCAGTCAGCACATTTTTTTTTTTTTTTTGATATGGAGTCCCGCTGTGTCGCCCAGGCTGGAGTGCAGTGGCGCGATCTTGGCTCATTGCCAGCTCCGCCTCCCGGGTTGACACCAGTCTCCTGCCTCAGCCTCCCGAGTAGCTGGGACTACAGGCGCCCACCACCACTCCCGGCTAATTTTTTTGTATTTTTAATAGAGACGGGGGGGGTTTACCGTGTTAGCCAGGATGGTCTTGATCTCTTGACCTCGTGATCCACCTGCCTTGGCCCCCTAAAGTGCTGGTATTACAGGCGTGAGCCACCACGCCCTGCCAGTACATTTTTTTTTAAGCTGAAATTTGACTTGGAGAAATCACCATACAGGGACAAGAGGAAACTTTGTTAAAGATAATAGTGGATAATAACTAATGGTAGCTATAATAATTTAGTGACCCAAGAAAGTTCTAAAAACACCCCATCAGTGGCTTTCTATATCAAGTTGCATTTATATGGTTCTTGTCTGAATCTTAAAACACAGAGCTTGAGGAAATTTTAACATTTTTTATGTGAAATGATTTTGGCCCTAAGTATTAACAGTGTTTTCCTCTAGATAATGAGTAAGGCATATATGTCTTGAAATTTGAAACTTGAAACCTGTTATTTGAAAGTGCATCCAGTTTTCAGTTCAGCTGTAGCATTAAACATTAATTAACATTACTTTGTGAGCCAAATGATATTTTATCCATATTGTTTTTATATTATTATTATTATTATTATTATTATTATTATTATTATTTTTGAGACAGAGTCTCCCTCTGTTGCTCAGGCTGGAGTGCAGTGATGTGATCTTGGCTCACTGTAACCTCCACCTCCTGGGTTCAAACAATTCTTGTGCCTCAGCTTCCCGAGTAGCTGGGACTACAAGTGCAAGCCACCATGCCTGGCTAATTTTTGTATTTTTTTGTAGAGACGGGGTTTCGTCATGTTGCTCAGGCTGATTGAGACAAACTTCTGAGTTCAAGTGATCCATCTGCCTTAGCCTCCCAAAGTACTGGGATTACAGGCGTGAGCTACCACATCTGGTCCCTTCCTTCCTTCCTTGCTTCCTTCCTTGCTTCCTTGCTTCCTTGCTTCCTTCCTTCCTCCCTTCCTTTTTGAATTGCACATTCATGTTGCCATTTTTTTTGTATCAAATTATTTGGTATCTTGTATAACTGCCCCCACTTAACACTGGAAAAGTTCCCAAATGAATTTTGTAGGTGTTCCTGACATTTTGATATCAAGAAACACCGTTAAACCAATGTCTAACATCAGATTAACACCAAGATTACATAAATTCTAAGAATTTTATTTTTATCTTAATAATATCTCAATGTCAAAAGGAGTGCAGAATTTATAATACAATAATAAAAAGACAACCCAGCTGTAAAAAATAAGTAAAGGATTTTAATAGTCATTTCTTCAAAGAAAATGTCAGTAAGCACCTGAAAAGATGCCCAACATCATTAGTCATTAGGGAAATGCAAATCAAACAATTTTCAATCTGTGAATTATGTCATATGGGAATTATATCTCAATAAAACTGTTTTTGAAAAAAGCCAGAATAAAAGGGCATTTGGGATGTCAAGAGAACCTTGAAAGCAACAGGTAACAGTCGAGGAAAGGAGCAAAGGGAAAGAATATAGGCAGCAGGCTGCTTAGAAACCTCTGCCCCCACATCTAGGTCTCCAGCATAATTCACCTGAGTTGTTTTTGAACAGCTTCACTTTCCAGTATCTCTCTTTACAGTATGATCTAGGGCATAAGTAACTGGGCATACAAAAACATATAATTAAAGATATTTTATTCTGGAATTTTGTTTGTACTGCAGAGTTCATGTGTTTTACTAAGGATATATTTTGCTATTCTCTTGGCCTTCAAATGAAGTTATAATTTTAAAATATGCTGAAAATATAGCAGCTATGTATAAGAAAGAAGGTAGGAGTTTGGGTAAATTTTTCTAAACCCAGGCCAAGTAATTATTTATTTCCAGATTAGAGATTTGAGTCCCAGTTAATAAGGTATGTCTTTCTGTTTGTTTTTCAAATAATGTTAATACTGTTCTTTACATTTTATAGATTGCTTGCTGATGCCATTGTTCTTTTTACATCAAGTCAAGAGGAAGTTACTCTTGCTGTTACTCCACTGAATTTTTGCCTCAAGAGTTCTAATGAGGAATCAATGGGTAAAGATTGTATCTGAAATGGTGTTTTGATGGGTTATTACTTCCTGTCTCTCAATTACTAACCATACTGCAAATATTAGTGACATAATTTTATTCCTGTCTAAAAAGCAGTAAGATGTAGAAAGGTTGGAAAAAGCTTTAAGAGATCCAACAAGTTTAACACAATCAGCAATTAAAATATTTGGCTTTGAAATTCAGGGTGTTTTAAAATTAGGAGAATGGGGCCAGGTGCTGTGGCTCACGCCTGTAATCCCAGCACTTTGGGAGGCTGAGGCAGGTGGATTACCTGAGGTCGGGAGTTCGAGACCAGCCTGGCCAACATGGCGAAAACCCATCTCTACTAAAAATAAAAAAATTAGCTGGGTGTGGTGGCTCAGGCCTGTAATCCCAGCTACTCAGGAGGCTGAGGCAGGAGAATCGCATGAACCCGGGAGGTGGAGGTTGCAATGAGCCAAGATTGCACCATTGCACTCCATTGCCTGGGCGACAGAGACTCTGTCTCAAATAAAAGAAAAAAGAAAATTTGCTACGGTCTTTTGGCACAACAAGCTGTTTGAGACTGACCTTAGATAATATGTTTTTGGTGACAGCAGTAAGGAGAGGATACAAAGGAAAGAACTATTATTTTAAAGTGAAAAACCAGGGCTTAAGTTGGGTCACATGACTTTTGTAGTGTTTGTGCCAGGTTCTGTTCTAAATAGTTTGCATTTATGAAGTCATTTGATCTTCATAACAACTCTAAGATGTATGTAGGTACTATTATTATCCCCATTTTACATATGAAGAAATTGAAAGCACATATAAAGCACATATGAAGCAGTTGGACACTTTGGGAGGCTGAGGCAGAAGGATCACTTGAGGGGAGTTACCAGCCTTGGCAACATAGTGACACCTCATCTTTACAAAACATAAGAAAAATAGCCAGGCATGGTGGTGCACACCTGTAGTGTCAGCTACTTGGTAGGCTAAGGTGGAAGGATTGCTTGAGCCCGTGAGTTTGAGGCTGCAGTGAGCCATGATTGTGCCACTGCACTCCAGCCCAGGCAAGACAGCAAGATCTTGTCTCAAAAAAAAAAAAAATTGAAGCACAGAGAAACTGTGGCTTGCCTGGTGTCACAAATTGCCTAGTGAAAGGGTCTGTTTTATGTACCATCATGCCATCTCTGAATAAAGATGGCCATTTAGTAGCCAGGAGAAACTGTCCCTTGTGAGTAGCTTTCTAATGAAGTTATAGTTACAGTTGACTGGCAATCTAGTTGTTTAATCTTATTATTAAACTTCTTCTATGCTAGTATATTAGGAGTGACATGAGCCTTCTTGTTGGAGATGAATGTATATTTAAGACATTGTTTGATCCTTTAAAAAATATATCATTTGGCCGGGCGTGGTGGCTCACGCCTGTAATCCCAGCACTTTGGGAGGCTGAGGCAGGCGGATCATGAGGTCAGAAGATCGAGACCATCCTGGCCAACATGGTGAAACCCCGTCTCTATTAAAATACAAGAAATTAGTGGGGTGTGGTGGTGTGCACCTATAGTCCCAGCTACTTGGGAGGCTGAGACGGGGGATTAATCACTTGAACCTGGGAGGCGGTGGTTGCAGTGAGCCAAGATCACGCCACTGCACTCCAGCCTGGCGACAGAGCAAGACTCTGTCTAAAATAATAATAATAATAAATATGTATATATATATCACTCAATCTTTGTTCTTACTACTTATATAATTGATATTCATTGAAGAAAATTAAAAATACAAAAAAAATTTTTTAAGTCACCTGATATCCCACTATACAGAGATAAGCACTTTTAATAGTTGGGTATATCTCCTTCTATACTTTAGATCTCACAACAGGAGATTGAGTGAAGATAATGAAATACTATGAAACTATTAAAAGTAACATTGGCCAGGTACAATGGCTCACCCCTGTAATCCTAGTGCTTTGGGAGGCTGAGGCAGGATTGCTTGAGGCCAGGAGTTCAGACCAGCCTGGCCAACACAGCAAGATCCCATCTCTACAAAAATAAAAAATTAGCCAGGTATGGTGGCATGCACCTGTAGTCCATGCTGCAGCAGCTGAGGCAAGGGGATCACTTGAGCTCAAGATTTCAAGGTTGCAGGTGAGCTATGATCATGCCACTGTATTACAGCCTGGGCAACAGAGTGAGACCCAGTCTCAAAAAAAATTAATGGGCCGGGCGTGGTGGCTCATGCCTGTAATCCCAGAACTTTGGGAGGCCGAGGAGGGCTGATCACCTGAGGTCAGGGGTTTGAGACCAGCCTGGCCAACATGGTGAAACCCTTTCTCTACTAAAGATACAAAATTAGCTGGACGTGGTGGTGTGTGCCTGTAGTCCCAGTTACTCAGGGGGCTGAGGCAGGAGAATCGCTAGAATCTGGCAGGTGGACCTTGCACTGAGTCGAGATCACACCACTGGACTCCAGCTTGGGCAACAGAGTGAGACTCCATCTCAAAAAAATAATAATAAAAACATTAAAGTAATGTTATATGTGTATGTATAAATACATTCCTCTCTCTCTGAGGGTATGTATCAGAGAGGTTTAATGAAGCAATTTTGTAGTGGAAAACACAAAACATTGACACACACACACACACACAAATAATTATAAAAATGTGCTTATTGACATGGAAAAATAGCCAAGATATATTGATATATTATTGGGTAGATTATGAAATGGTATGTAGGGTAAGATTGTACTTTCATTTAAAAATATGGCCAGGCGCAGTGGCTCACGCCTGTAATCCCAGTACTTTGGGAGGCTGAGGCGGGTGGATCACGAGGTCAGGAGATCGAGACCATCCTGGCTAACACAGTGAAACCCCATCTCTACTAAAAGAAATACAAAAAATTAGCCGAGTGTGGTGGTGGGTGCCTGTAGTCCCAGCTACTCGGGAGGCTGAGGCAGGAGAATGGCGTGAACCCGGGAGGCAGAGCTTGCAGTGAGCCGAGATTGTGCCACTGCACTCCAGCCTGGGCAACAGAGTGAGACTCTGTCTCAAAAGAAAAAAAAAAAGTTAAAAATGTGCATGTAAGTGGCACATGCCTGTAGTCCCGGCTATTCAGAAGACTGAGGCAGAGGATCACTTGAGCCCAGGAGGTCAAGGCTGCAGTGAGCTGTGATCATGCCACTGCACTCCAGCCTGGGCAACACAGTAAGACCGTGTCTCAAAAAGAAGAAAACAAAAAATTTATTAATTAACTTAGATAAGAAATCTGGTATTTAAACATAAACAGTTTAATTTATGTGAAATGGACTTATAGACCCTGAATCATTGGGTAGTTTAAGAGAAATGTAAAATATTAAATTTCTCTTTTGAACAAAGGCATTTAAAAATAGCATACAGATATCAGGTGGGGAAGTTAGGGTACGTAGGGCAGGAGGAAATGGGATGGGATTTGGGAGACCAGAAAAATTCTTTTTTCCTCTAAATTCATCTCTGGAACTAATTTTATTCTTTATTTTCCCATAATATTAAACAGATTTGAGCAATGCTGTATACAGTGAGATGTTTGTTGGCTCAGATGAGTTTGACTTCTTTCAAATTGGAATGGACACTGAGATAACATTTTGTTTCAAAGAATTGAAGGTAAATAAAGATTTGTATCAATTTAAAATTCAAATTTTCACTGTAAGTTTTTATAAGGATTTTAAGTTTTTTTCTTCTTTTCTTTTTTCAGGGAATACTGACATTTTCAGAAGCTACACATGCTCCTATATCCATTTATTTTGATTTCCCTGGGAAGTAGGTCCTTGAGAATTTTTCTGAGCTTGTTTCTTTTGTTTTATATCAATAACAAAACCTTTTGGATCACTTTGAAATTAATTAACACCTCAGGAATACCTAAACTTTACTATTAATACTTATCAAACTAAAATTTTGAAAGATGCTAAAACATGGCATTTAAAATTTTATTTTTTCTTTTTTCAGACGGAGTCTCACTCTGTCGCCCAGGCTGGAGTGCAGTGGCATGATCTCGGCTTACTGCAGGCTCTGCCTCCCGGGTTCAAGCAATTCTACTGCCTCAGCCTCCCAAGTAGCTGGGATTACGGGCGTCTACCACCATGCCTGGCTAATTTTTGTATTTTTGGTAGAGACGGGGTTTCCCCATGTTGGCCAGGCTGGCCTTGAACTCCTGATTTCAAGAGATCCACCAGCCTCGGCCTCCCAAAGTGCTGGGATTACAGGCGTGAGCCACAGCACCCGGCCTACTGTTTCTTTTTTGTTTTTTGTTTTTTTTTGTTGTTGTTGTTGTTGTTGTTTTTGAGATGGAGTTTTGCTTTTGTTGCCCAGGCTGGAGTGCCATGGTGCAATCTCAGCTCACTGCAACCTCTGCCTCCCAGGTTCAAGTGATTCTTCTGCCTCAGCCTCTTGAGTAGCTGGGATTACAGGCATGCACCATCATGCCCGGCTAATTTTTTTTTTGTATTTTTAGTAGAGACGGGGTTTCTCCATGTTGGTCAGGCTGGTCTCAAACTCGCAACCTCAGATGATCCACCCGCCTTGGCCTCCCCTGTTTCTTTTTAGTCCAGAATTAAGTATCATTTCTAATGTGTTTCTAATGTCCATCAGAAAATGAGTGTCACTGTTGCTCTGACTTGGCTTTTTTAGACCTCTGGCTTTGAGTATTGATGATATGTTAGTGGAAGCTAACTTTATTTTGGCCACATTAGCTGATGAACAAAGTAGAGCATCTTCACCACAGTCACTGTGTCTTTCACAGAAACGAAAAAGGTAAGACTGTGTTTTAACTTCTTTATTACTTGGGACAAGCCATCATAATCTTATTTTGAAATAATTCACTTGCATTCACTTAGGAAACAATTGAGGAGTGAAATATTAGTTAACAAATTTTGACTGAATACAGAAGAGCTGTAGTGAAACTTACCTGTAGCATAGAAACATCACCAATCTCGTGTCAGATATTTGCTTTTTCTGTTCTGTCCAGAATTGAACAAGACTGTCTGGTTTATCTGTGTTGTTTCCCAGAACTCAATTCCAATTTTTAGTTTTTGTTGTTGTTGTTGTTGTTGTTGTTGTTATTGTTTTAGACAAGGTCTCACTCCCATTGCCCAGGCTTGAGTGCTCTGGCACAATCTCAAGTCACTGCAGCCTCCATTTCCCTGGCTCAAGTGGTCCTCCCACCTCAGCCTCCCAAGTAGCTGGGACTATAGGCATGTGCCACCACACCCAGCTAATTTTTTGTATTTTTTTTTGTAGAGACAGGGTTTCACCATGTTGCCCAGGCTGGTCTCAAACTTCTGGGCTGAAGCCATCCACCTGCCTCAGCCTCCCAAAGTGCTGGGATTACAGGTGTGAGTCACCACATCGGGCCTTTAGTTTTTTTTTTTGTTTTTTTTTAGGGGTAATATAGTGTTTTCACAGGAAAGTCTATATTCACTTCCTAGAACTTTTGCTCAGATATAGGGATAGCCATTGCTTTCTTGCTTTCTTTTTTTTTTTTTGTTTTTTTGTTTTTTTGAGACAGAATCTCACTCTGTTGCCCAGGCTGGAGTGCAGTGGCATGATCTCAGCTCACTAAAACCTCCACCCCCTGGGTTCAAGCAATTCTCCTGCCTCAGTCGCTGGGATGACATGTGTGCACTAACACACCTGGCTAATTTTTGTGTTTTTAGTAGAGACGGGGTTTCACTATGTTGGTCAGGCTGGTCTCGAACTCCCGCGTCAGCCTCCCAAAGCGCTGGGATTACAAGCATGAGCCACTGCGCCTGGCTTTTTTTTCTTTCTTAATTTCTTTTCTTTTGGGGGAAGAATGATGCTTTATTGTAAAAGTTATTTCAGGAAATTTGGAAAATAGAGAAAAGTACAAAGAAGAAAATAAAACTTACTCATAATTGCATCACCCAGAGATAGCCACTGTAACATTCTGGCTCACTGCATTTTCTTTCAGACTTAATTTTGTGTATACTTGTATTTTCAAATTTAAAAAAAAATTTTTTTGAGACAGGGTCTCACTCTGTCACCCAGGCTGGAGTGCAGTAGCACAGTCATAGCTCATCATAGTCTCAACCTCCCAGGCTGAAGCATTCCACCTCAGCCTCCTGAGTAACCAGGACTACAGGCACCTGCCACCACACCCAGCTAATTTTTGTGTTTTTTGTAGAGATCGGGTTTTACCATGTTGCCTAGGCTGGTCTCTTAACTCCTGGGCTCAAGCAGTCTACCTGCCTCGGCCTCCCAGAGTGCTAGGATTACAGATGTGAGCCACTGCACCCGGCCTATCCTTGTATTTTAAAACAAGATTAGGATCATAGAGCATATACAGTTTTGGTATTGTGGGTATGTTTCAATATCACTGATAATGACTTGAAAACATGATTCTTTTTTTTTTTTTTTTTTTTTTTTTGAGTCAGAGTCTCGCTTTGTCACCCAGGCTGGAGTGCAGTGGCGCCATCTCAGCTCATTGCAACCTCCGTCTCCTGGGTTCAAGCAGTTTTCTGCCTCAGCCTCCAGAGTAGCTGGGATTACAGGTGCCTGCCACCACGCCCGGCTAATTTTTTTGTATTTTTAGTAGAGACGAGGTTTCACCATCTTGGCCCTGCTGGTCTTGGACTCCTGACCTCGTGATCCACCCCCCTTGACCTCCCAAAGTGTTGGGATTACAGGCGTGAGCCACCGTGCCCGGCCGAAAACATGATTCTTAATGACTGTACACAATTTTATCATATAGATGTATAGTAATTTACTTGGCTTTTCCCCTAACTTGCTCCTGTTACCATATCACAAGATATTCTATGCACAGTGAGTTGCTTTACTGAAAGATTGTCTGTCAAGAGAATTTATAAATGATCATATATATAAATTTTAACTTGCAACAATTTAGTTCCATGTATTTCAATATATTCCCTAATCCAGTGCTATAATTGTCATCCCACATTGTCCATTAGTTATATAAAAATATATTTCACAATAAACAGTTCATTCATTTAATGCCTATTAATACCTCAGGTCAGATTTGATTGAAAAAAAGGCTGGCAAAAATGTAACTGGCCAGGCCCTGGAATGTATTTCAAGAAAAGCAGCACCAAGAAGGCTTTATCCTAAGGAGACTCTCACAAACATATCTGCATTGGAAAACTGTGGCAGCCCTGCAATGAAAAGAGTGGATGGAGATGTCAGTGAAGTATCAGAAAGCAGTGTCAGCAACACAGAGGAAGTGCCAGGGTCTCTGTGTCTCAGAAAGGTAAAAGCATTGAGATTCAACCACATCTCAGTCAAGAATTCTCATCTGTCTCCCTTTGCAGTCTTCCTCCCCAATCCCCACCCAGCCATGTTCTGAAAATTGATTTTCTTATTTTTTGATAGGGGAAAAGTGAAGCTAGTCTGAATTATAGAATGAAGAAAAGTCTGATAGAGAAAAGTCTGATTTACAGAATATCAATAGAAAATAGTTAAATTGTTCAGTCAGTAATTTCTAACAAAGCATATTCAAGTAGAGGTTTGGGTCACTTGTTTCCAAGAATAAATTATGATTTTTTATGGTATATTCTATCTTGAATAGCGATAATATGCTGAGGTCATATAAATAATTTGTTTCCTAAAATGTTTCCTTCTAATTTTACTTTTCAAATTTGTTTGGTAAATCTTGTATTCATAATAGTACAAACATAAATTTCATCCCAACAAATATCACAAATTCCTTCATAGTGGAGTCCCAGTTAATAATATCTTATTCTATAAGATAGATGATAAGCTTCACAGAATGCTGTAGTGTTAAACCTTACGAAATCTACTGAACTGAAGGTAAGCAATGTATTAGAAACTGAAGTATCTCAAATATTGATAATCCTAATTTTACTTGTTTAATGTTTTGTTCAAGCTTGTTTTGCTGTTGTTATTGTTGGTTTGGAGATATGAGTTTCTTAGTTAGAATTAGAAATTTGAAAGCAAAAATAATATTTTTGAAAGTTACCATCACCATCTTGGCTGGGTGCAGTGACTCACGCCTGTAACCCCGGCCCTTTAGAAGGCCAAGGAGGGAAGATCTCTTGAGGCCACGAGTTCAAGACCAGCCTAAGCGACAGAGTGAGACCCCATCTCAACAAAAATTTAAATATTAGCCAGATGTGGTGGCTGTAGACCTAGCTGCTGAGGAGGTTGAAGTGGGAGGATCTCTTGAGCCCAGTAGTTCAAGGCTTCAGTGAGCTATGATCGCACAACTGCACTCCAGCCTGGGCAACAGAGTGAGACACTGTTTCTTAAAAAAATAAAAAATTCACCATATTACGCTGTATATGACTTTTAGGGCAGAATTTGATTAGCAAACTGGACTTAGTTTGATACCATAGGTGTTTATTGAGTACTTGTTATATTCCCAACACTTAGGGCAATTTTCTCTTCCTATATGTTACTAAGTTGGCCATAAAATGAAAACTGAAATCTGTGTTCTCATTGTACAAAAGCATTGTCCCCTCCTATTTTTCTAGTCACACATATTGTACTTACTTTTTCACAGGCAACAACAGAAATCATCTTCCTGCTGCTTCAGGTCCCTGAAATTCACTAAGATTGCCAGTTTCTTTGCTAGAGAAAATGACATTTAGAACTTTAATCTCCATGAGCACCATTACAGCACTCTTTACTCCAAATTTCCTATTGTGTCACCAAATTCTTGAAAGAAGGCTCTATTTTTAAAGGGAATTATTTGCCTTAATGTGGCAAACTCCTGCAAAGCTGAAATTACATTATGGGTAAATGATGTAGACCCTTATCATGTTCTGCCTGAAATTCCATGGGCTTCCTGCCATCCTCTGTGCCTCTGTTCTCCTTCACCCTGCTTCTCTTCCACAGTGTACTCATAGATTTTTGTCCAAACCTGAGGTCTACAGTGAGGCCCAGGGGTTCAGAGCCCTGGCTCTAGAGTTCAAATGCCAAGGTTCAAACCTCTCTCTTACCACGTATTAACTGCGTAACTTGGACAGGTTATTTATTTTGCCTTCAGTTTCCTTAGTAAAATGGGGGTAATAATAATTATGCCCACTAAATGGAATTGTAAAGATTGAGCTAAAGATGCAACAGGCACATGGTCAGTGCTTGATAAAATTTAGTTATTGGCTGGGCACAGTGTCTCATGCCTGTAATCCCAGCACTTTGGGAGGCAGAGGCGGGCGGATCACGAGGTCAGGAGTTCAAGACCAGCCTGGCCAAGATGGTGAAACCCTGTCTCTACTAAAAATACAAAAATAAGCTGGGCATGGTGGCGGGCGCCTGTAATCCCAGCTACTCAGGAGGCTGAGGCAGGAGAATTGCTTGAATCCGGGAGGCGGAGGTTGCAGTGAGCTGAGATCGTGCCATTGCACTCTAGCCTGGGCGACAGAGCAAGACTCCGTCTCAAAAAGAAAAAAATTATTGTTGTTACTTATCACTCTCTTGCTTTTAAAACTCTTAGATTGGCCGGGCGTGGTGGCTCATGCCTGTAATCCCAGCATTTTGGGAGGCCGAGGTGGGCAGATCACAAGGTCAAGAGATCGAGACCATCCTGGCCAACATGGTGAAACCCCGTCTCTACTGCGAATACAAAAATTAGCCGGATATGGTTGGCCAGGCTGGTCTCAAACTTCTGGCCTCAAGTGATCTGCCTGCCTTGGCCTCCCAAAGTGCTGGGATTACAGGCATGAGTCACTGTGCCTGGCCTCCACATTTAATATTCAGTATAACAGTACAATGATCATTTCATTGAACAAAAATCAGAAAATACAAATAAGAGATAATCACTTCAAATATTTTGATTATTACTCTGCCTTTAAGACTTTCTTCTTTTTATTTATTTGGTTTTTTTTAGACGGAGTTTCATTTTCGCCCAGGCTAGATTGCAATGGTGCAATCTGGTTCACTGCAACCTCCACCTCCCGGGTTCAAGTGATTCTCCTGCCTCAGCCTCCTGAGTAGCTGGGAATACAGGTGCCCACCACCACGCCCAGCTAATTTTTTTGTATTTTTTTTAGTAGAGACGGGGTTTTACCATGTTGGCCAGGATGGTCTCGATCTCCCAACCTCAGGTGATCCACTCGCCTTGGCCTCCCAAAGTGCTGGGGTTACAGGTGTGAGCCACTGTGTCTGGCCAATTTTTGTATTTTTAGTAGAGACGGGGTTTCACCATGTTGCCCAGGCTGGTCTCAAACTCCTGACCTCAAGTGATCCGCCCTCCTTGGCTTCTGAAAGTGCTGGGATTACAGGTATGAGCCACTGCACCCAGCCCGCTTTGTCCTTTACTTTGACATTTTAGTAGAATGTCCTAACTTTGGGTTTTTTCTGTGTTTCCTCATGATTCAATTTAAACTATGTATTTTCAGTAAGAATTCAACAGAGTAATAATGTTGGGTTCTCTTTGTACATTGTATCTGGAGGCACAGGTTGGTTTTTCTCCATATTGGTGGTGTTAATTTCCATCATATGGTCAAGGTGGTGTCTGCCGGCTCTCTACTATATAGTTACTGTTTTTCTTTTAGCAACTAGTAAGTATTTTGTGGAGAGATACTTTGATACTATGTCTCACTCTGTTGCCTAGGCTGGAGTGCAGTGGCATGATCTTGGCTCACTGCAACCTCTGCCACTCGGGTTCAAGTGATTCTCCTGCCTCAGCCTCTCGAGTAGCTGGGATTACAGGCGCCTGTCACCACACCTGGCTAATTTTTGTAGTTTTTAGTAGAGACAGGGTTTCACCATCTTGGCCAGGCTGGTCTTGAACTCCTGACCTCGTGATCCACCCGCCTTGGCCTCCCAAAGTGCTGGGATTACAGGCGTGAGCCACTGCACCTGGCCACACCCAGCTAATTTTTGTATTTTTTTGGTAGAGCCAGGGTTTCACTGTGTTGGCCAGGCTGGTCTCGGACACCTGACCTCAGGTGATCCACCTGCCTTGGCCTCCCAAAGTCTGGGATTACAGGCATGAGCCACCGCGCCTGGCCTGCTGTGGATTTTTTATTAAGTTTAAACTAGAAGTTATACACAGCTCTCAGGGGCATCAAAATAGGGACAATATGTATATTAGTAAAAAAAAAAAAAGATTTTATAATTCTCTTCCTACCCAACTCATATTAGACTTGAAGTTAATTTCTGGTTGCATGGGTGTTCTCAAGCTTCCTCCATTAGATTACTAGACATGGAGAAGGGCCCCATTATCCAGCCATATGAGACTTACAGGCTGAAGGTGGGGACAAGGGAGGGTAGCAAATAGCATTTACTCTAAGCCAGTAGCAAATTCAGGGCAGCTCTCAAAGATTAAAGAAAACCTCAGCTTTCAAGTCTCATATAGCACCACAAACATTATCAAGAGCTATTTGCACGTGATGATATACACTGAACAGACACAGGTGCTATATTTAGGTCTTTTCTAGCCTTAGGTTCTTGACCTTGGTGAAGACTAGACTCTTTAGAGGCAATTGAAACCATGCCTCCAATTGGTCGGGCATGGTGGCTCATGCCTGTAATCCCAGCACTTTGGGAGACCGAGACAGGCAGATCACGAGGTCAGGAGATCAAGACCATCCTAGCTAACATGGTGAAACCCCGTCTCTACTAAAAATACAAAAAACTAGCTGGGTGTGGTGGTGGGCGCCTGTAGTCCCAGCTACTTGGGAGGCTGAGGCAGGAGAATGGCATGAACCCAGGAGGTGGAGCTTGCAGTGAGCCGAGATCATGCCACTGCACTCCAGCCTAGGTGACAGAACGAGACTCCATCTCAAAAAAAAAAAAAAAAAAAAGAAACCATGCCTCCAATTATGGCCAGATCAGTATGTTAGTTTCCCAATGACCCTTTAACAAATTGCCACAAATTTAGTGGCTTGAAACAACATGAATTGAGTATCTTACAGTTCCGAAGGTCAGAAGTCCTAATTGGGTCTCAATGGGCTAAAATCAAGGTGTCATCAGAGCTTTGTTCCCTTCAGGAGACTCTGGGGGAGAATCTGCTTTCTTGCTCTTTCCAGCTTCTAGAGACCACTTCCATTCTTTGCTTTGTAGTTCTTTTCCAGCTTAAAATCAGCAACGGCCGTTTTTTCCACACAGCCGCACTCTGACCTTAAGTCTTCTCCCTCTTCCATTTCTATGGATCGCTGTGATTACATTGGGCCCACCTGGCTATTCCACATCAGCAATTAGAAACCTTAATTCCAACTGCTACTTAATTCCTCTTTGCAGTGTGACATAACATCTTCAGAGGTTCATGGGCTTAGTACATGGACCTCTGGGAACCATTTTCCTGCCTGCCACAGCCAATATCACGGCTATCTGGAGAGCAGGTTCAACAGCTGCAAGGCAAGCCTTGCAGAGGGCATCTTCACCTTCTGAGACGTGAGGATGACCCAAGAACAGGGCTCATTCATTTGTTGTCTTGTGGTACTGTGCAGCTCCAAGTATTTCTTGAGAGCTGTGTCCTAGACAGCCATGCGAGGGATACTACAGTGAACAAAATAAACAAGCTTCCTCAACTTGTTTAGAGACTAGAGCGGGTATCACGTATCGGGACTAGGGTATAGGTATAACATGACCAAATATATAATTTTTAAAAGGCTGTGTTTAGTTCAATAAAGGAGAAGTTCAGGGTGCTTGGAGAAGATTTAATGGTATGTACTGCCTTAATCCAGGTCAGAACGTCTTCCCCTTGAAACTGGTGTTTGAGCTGAGCTGGAAAGGATGAGGACACGGGGGTGGGAGTAGAGCTCAGGGAGGGCGGCCTGTGCAAAAGCCCCAGCAGGGGAGGGAGCCTGGGGGCTTGAAGGAGCTGAGGGATGGCCACTGTGGTTGGAGATCAGAGCCAGAGGGAGACAGTGGCACAAGGGAAGGCTAGAGTGCTTGGTAAGAGCCAGATCATGCTGGAGAGTCCTGGAAGCTGTGCAAGCGGCCAAAGTACCTGGGTATTTAAAATATTTGAATGGCTTTACCTGGGAGGGCTGACAGACTCAATGTTGACTGGATGACTTTAGCCGCTAGTGTTATATGAAAAACGGGCTTCAGTGAGGCAATAGTCACCCAATTGTAGCATCTGAGAGATGGTGATTACTTAGATGAGAAGTGGAGAGAGGCGGCTGAGATAGTTCATTTAGGAGCCAAAACCAGCAGGACTTGGTGATGGATTGGTTATGGGGGTTAAGGAAAAAGGTATCCAGGGAGGTCTTAGGTTTGGAGAAGTAGATTCAGGGCTTAGTAAGATCATGAATTCAGTTTTGGATATGTTAAGGGAATGCTAATTGCATGTAGCGGGTAAAGACCCGCAGTGCCGCCCACCATCTTCCTCCCTGCAGGACAGCTCTACACCAAAGACTCATAAGGCCTCAAATGGCAGCAGCGCTGAGGTTAAGAAACCCAAGTTCAGAGGCTGCTTAGAAGAGGGCAAGCTGGCTGAGCTGAGATTAGCCAGGAGAGTGCGGCATGAGAAAGATGTCAGAGTGAATATCAAGTGGGGAGGACTGAAAATGGGTCCTGACTTTAAGGATGTGGTAAATTCTGTTGACCATAAGTTTCTGTGATATGGGGGTCAGTGAGGGAGAAGCTTTTTTTGTTGTTTTTGTTTGTTTGAGACAGTCTTGCTCTGTTGCCCAGGCTGGAGTCCAGGGGCACAATCTTGGCTCACTACAACCTCCACCTCCCGGGTTCAAGTGATTTTTGTGCCTCAGACTCCCAAGTAGCTGGGATTACAGGCATGCATCACCACACCCAGCTAATTTTTTGTATTTCAGTGGAGACAGGGTTTCACCATCTTGCTCAGGCTGGTCTCGAACTCCTGAGCTCAGGTGATCCACCCGCCTTGGCCTCCCAAAGTGCTGGGATTACAGGCGTGAGCTACCGCGCCGGGCCTGGAGAAGCTTTTTTTAAGTAAAGAGTAGGAGAATGAGAAGATGGAGACAGTGGGTGTAGACAGCTCTACAATTAGAGATAAAGCAGTAACTGAAGGGGGAAATGGGATGAGGTTAGGCTATTTGTTTGTTTGTTTAGAGATGGAGTTTCGCTCTTGTTGCCCAGGCTGGCAGTGGCTCAATCTCAGCTCACTGCAACCTCTGCCTCCCAGGTTCAAGTGATTCTCCTGCCCCAGCCTCCCTAGTAGCTGGGATTACAGGTGCCTGCCACCATGCCCAGCTAATTTTTTGTATTTTTAGTAGAGACGGGGTTTCACTATGTTGGCCAGGCTGGTCTCGATCTCCTGACCTCAGGCGATCCACCTGCCTCAGCCTCCTAAAGTGCTGGGATTACAGGCGTGGGCCACCGTGCCTGGCTATTTCTGTATTTTAAAGATAAGAAGACTGAGCACAGTGGCTCATGCCTGTAATTCTAGCACTTTGGGAGGTGAAGGCGGGAGGATTGCTTGAAGCCAGGAGTTTGAGACCAGCCTGGGCCACGTAGCAAGACCTGGTCTTTATGGAAAAAAAAAAAAAAAAAAAGGCTGCGCATGGTGGTGCGTACCTGTAGTTACAGCTACTCCAGAGGCTGAGGTGGGAGGATTGCCCAGGAGTTTGAGGCTGCGGTGAGACGTGATCACACAGCTGCACTGCAACCTGGGCAATAGGGCAAGACCTGATAACAAATAAAAAGGTAAAGATGAGAGGCATTTGAGCATTTGAAAATGCTAACATTCCGAGGGTGCTGGGATGCAGAGATAGGGAGGAAAGGACTGGCTTTAACTTGGAAGGGTGGCTTCTGCCGTAGCAGGAGGGGAAGGGAGGAAGATGGATTAATTAATCCAGTGGCTTATGGAGGCTTCCTTGACCTCTGCCTCTCAGTTCTGGTGGAAGCTTTGATGGCTCAGGAGGGGAGTCAGCAGCAGACCATTGATCCCAAACTGAAGATTGTCATGTGCCTTTGAAGTCAGGGAAAGGTTTGGTTTTTTTGTTTTGTTTAATTTTTTGAGATGGAGTCTTGCTCTGTCCCCAGGCTGTAGTGCAGTGGCACGATCTCGGCTCACTGCAAGCTCCGCCTCCCGGGTTCACGCCATTCTCCTGCCTCAGCCTCCCGAGTAGCTGGGACTACAGGCGCCTGCCACCCACGCTCGGCTAATTTTTTTGTATTTTTAGTAGAGACGGGGTTTCACCATGTTAGTCAGGATGGTCTCGATCTCCTGACCTCGTGATCTGCCCACCTTGGCCTCTCAAAGTACTGGGATTACAGGCGTGAGCCACCGTGCGCGGCCAAGGTTTGGTTTTAGGACGTGTTGGACCAATAATGAAGGTTCTGGGTGTTCTGTGAACCATCACCAGCAAAGACAGGGATGTAATACTGGTCAGGTTTCTGAGGAGGGCTGTCACCTGGAGCATATAATGAGCAAACTTTCTCTTTGGAATCAACAGTGCAGTTCCTTTTTTCCCTCCAGTTTTCTTGCATGTTCTTTGGAGCAGTTTCTTCTGACCAGCAAGAACACTTCAACCACCCTTTCGACAGTCTGGCAAGAGCAAGTGACAGTGAAGAGGACATGAATAATGGCAGTTTCTCTATATTCTAATGCTTAATGATGGCTGAGCTGGCCCCCAGCCCAGTGACTGGCTCATTTGCCCCTCAAGCACGAGTTTGCATGTTTAGTGTCTAAAAGAGGTTGTCCAGGACTTCCTTTTAATGGAGGATGGGCTTTTAAACCACATCATCTTGTACAACAACCATATCTAGAAATAGCTGTTTGTCAAGTGTATGTAACTTGCTTTAAATCCATTATGCTACTTGTGAGGCAGAAGAGTTTTCTGTGAAGGAAAAGCCCATTAGAGTTCTTCAATTCAATGCACGTTCACCCTAGAGCTTTTAACATCTTTGCTAGTTTTATAAAGGTATTTAAACTTTATTCAACAGCCATTTAGAGTGCCATCAAGATGGCTTGAAATGGAATTTTGTGATTTGTAGTCAGGTATCTTTTGTATGTGATTGCAAACATTTGGATTTTAGTTTTCTCATGTAATACCATGGCCTTTTTTGTGCATTGTTTTTTATATTTTAAGACTTTAAGTAGAATAAACCCTGGAAAAAAGATCAAGAGTAAAAATATATAGTCACCTTCACTTGGTTTTTTTAGACGGAGTCTCACTTTGTCACTCAGGCTCAAGTGCAGTGGTGCGATCTCTGCTCACTGCAACATCTGCCTCCCAGGTCCAAGTGATTCTCCTGCCTCAGCCTCCCGTGCAGCTGGGATTGCAGGTGCGTGCCACCATGCCTGGCTAATTTTTGGTATTTTGTAGAGACAGGGTTTCGCCATGTTGGCCAGGCTGGTCTTGAACTCCTGGCCTCAAGTGATCTGCCCACCTCGGCCTCCCAAAGTGCTGGGATTACAGACTTGAGCCACCGCGCCCAACCTGGAGTGTTTTTACGTATTGTAAAATTTTATTTCCTAACCTCAAATTGTTCTGATTTTCAGATGTGATTTTTTATTTTGCAGTGTGCTGCAGGAAAGAATTTAATGGAAGCGATGCCAAATATTTCTGTATTATCTGACATAGAACAGTATCCTCCACTGCCAAGACAGCCTGAGTTTGGAGTGGAATAAGGTGGAAGACAAATGTCTCTGTTCTTTGGCCCTTTAAGAGTTAGCTTTTTACCTGCACAAATGGACTAAAAAATCTGGCACAAAACATTGTTATGTAATGTCTTATGATGTGTGCCTCTCCCTCCCCCAAACCTGTTTACAGTCAATTATAACCTGACAAACAAGACTTTTATAACATATTATTGTTACATCTTTCTGAAACCTTCAAACCGTAAGGAAGTGTTAACTGGCAAGCAATTGTACTTTAGACTTTGTGAGAAATTCATAAAGGTGGCTGAGTGGATTTGCATGCTTTAGAACTGTGAATAGAGTTCTAACTGAAACCAGAATTAATTTGGCTCTTGTAGCTTAGTAATGAGTCACAGCTACCCACAATAACCTAATAAAAACTCAAGTTCATCCCAAGATGTTCCTTAGTGAATGAAAATGGGCCTTAACCAAGCTTTTTGTGGTAACTGGCAATGCCCACATAATTTCAACTAAGTCCTTTCATCACATGGTAGGGGAAGATATATGTATCTTATGCTTACACTGATGATTAACACTGAATTTCTGGTATTTCTAACAAATGCAGATGCCTACACAGGGAGCTTTTATACACAAAAGTAACTCTGTAGGTCTCTTTGCTGAGGATAACATTTCTGGTTCATTCATTGAAGTAGGCAGAGGGGTTTAGGTCTTGAAGGCATCATCATCAGTAATAGCCTGGATGCAGCATTGGACTATTATAGTTAATACTGGCGGGGCGTAGTGGCTCATGCCTGTAATCCCAGCACTTTGGGAGGCCCAGGTGGGCGGATCAGTTGAGCCCAGCAGTTCAAGACTAGCCTGGGCAACATGGTGAGATCCCATCTCTACAAAAAATACAAAAATTAGCCGGGCACTTTGGATTTTAGAATTTGGATACAGAGTGCTAAGCTGAAATACAGTCATGTGCTGCATAACGTTTTGGTCAACGATGGACTGCACAGACAGTGGTGGTCCCATAAGATAATGGAGCTGCCCTATACAGGTGTACCATTTTTTTGTCTTTCATACCATAGTTTTGCTGAAACATTTCTATGTTTAGATATACAGATGCTTACTGTTGTGTTACAACTGCCTACAGTATTCAGTACAGTAACATGTTATACAGGTTTGTCGCCTAGGAGCAACAGGCTATCCATATAGCCCAGATGTGTAGTAGGCTAGACCATCTAGGCTTGTGTCAGTACACAATGATGAAATTGCTAAGGATGCATCTGTCAGAACATCTCTGTTAAACACGACTGACTGTACAGCAGGTTTTTTTTGTAGCTTCCCTCTATACTATATGGAAGGTGCAAAGCCTCAGCTGGGAAAATGTTCTATAATTTACATTTAATTGTCAGTCCATTTTGATGAATTTCTGAGGAAGCTAAACTGATGTAGTGAAGCAGCTGGAGCCAGTTAAAGTAGCAGCATATAATCAGTGCTAGAATGACTAGGAGGCTTGGAAATGAGGACCTGATAGTGACCAACAAACTCAATGTCAAGGGCTGGTGTCTCATTTAGTTACTATTCAAACCAAAAGAAGTACACAGATTAGTATAAATACTATATTTATTAAATATCTTTACAGTTTATTTAAATGTATTTACAGAACTATTCCTGCATAAGTTATAATTCAGACATCCAAATTCAGGTAATTGCCTCTTGGGTAATAAGACAAATAATGATAGTCTCAACAGAAAAAAAGCAGCTCATTAGTATACACACAGATTCTAATTTGCTTCATTATTTAGCCATCTTTGCCACAAACTACCTGCTAACAGTTAAAATTCTGACATGGACACGTTTTAGTTGAGAAGTTCAATTTTGCAAATAATTTAATTTTAAATAAATAGAATCCAAATATGTCCTGCTTCATGTTTTGTTTCCTAAGCAGATTTTGGTTTTTTGATACTGTAAAATTTTTAAAATGCAAAAATGTGATACAGTTTCCAGAGAAACTGAATGCTGTAGCTTCTACCAAAGATAGCTGGTATTAAGGTGACCTAAAGAACCATGAACTCATCCAAAGTACAATTTACAATTCGAGCCAATCTTGTTTACATTCTCTCAAACACTCAAAGCTGACTCAATAAATTCCCACGATTCCTGCCTAACTTGTTACTTGGTATGGTGGGCTAATGGTACTGAAGGTGGTTTCCATCTCCGGGCTACTGTCCTATCCAGAACACACGCAGCTGATATAGGAGAGGACGCTCTCCCATCATGCAAAGCTTGAAACCCAGTTTCTAATCTAGACACAGCCCAACCCCCAGACATGCATACCTGGAATGGATTCTTTTGTGATTTAGTACCCATCAACCATGTCAAGCAAGTACAGTAACTCAGGACAAATAACTTGTTCCCCCTGCATCCCATTTCTTTTAGTTTTTAGAGCCTATGGACTCTACTGCATCTCCATTTGGTAAATTTTTTTTTTTTTTGTGCGCAGGCAGCTTAAGTTCATAGGAAGAAATAAGGTTCTGATATGTTTAGAGTGCACATTTTAAAACAACAAAATAAAAATTTCAAGCATGTGATAAAAATATTGATTTTTATAATACAGTATTGCTTTATAAATATAGATGGAAAAGCTATAAACTTTACTGGTCTTTGGTGCATCCAGAGAGGGATAAATAATTTGCCATTTGTAAATTAGAAATCCAAATTTTTTCTTTTGTTATAAAAGTCCATTACATGAGGCGTGTGTGTGTGTGTGTTGCTTAAAATATAATTAACACACACACATCAGGTTCAGAATCAGACCCACCAAGTGGTACAGCACAGTAACAACCCATGGAAGCTTGGGTCTGTGACCTGGAAAATTCTACTATGGGTCCAACACAGCCTCTGACCACTGAGAGTAGGAGAGATACTTGTTAAGCAGCACTCCAGCTGACCCCCCGGCAGTCATAAAATTAAGTGCATAACACAAAAAGAACAGGGGAAAATAGAGAAAATATTTTATGTCACTAATCTATAGGCCAGATCCAAAGCCAATTCCACTGTGAAACTCAATTCTTGCCCCCACTACTTTCAGTATCACTGGAACAAACACATCGTCAATTTCTAACAATCGTTTCTCAAAAAGGTAAGCTGAGTAAATAAGTTGTATAAAACACCACCAATCTAGCTTTACAAAGATTGTGTTTGACTGGTTAAATGAGAGCAGAGAAAAACCAGAAACTTGACGAGCACTGCTCTTACCAGGAATTAAATGTAGGCGTTGGAAAATGAATGCAAAATATATCCAGATCATAAGGCTACATACTCTTACCAAAAATAATTGAAAACCTAAACAAAAGAGCTGAAGTTGTCAATCCTAATATAAATGTATTCATTCTAACAAAACCCTTCTGGATGCAACTTTCTTTACTTTTTAAATACACAGAGACTGCAAATAGTTTGTGCAAAATAAATACCCCGCCACTTGCCACTCATGCTTCTGTGTTTTATCATAGCATGATGATTTCTCCTTAAATAGAGACTCCGTCCAGACCCCCCACCCCGCCCCCACCGCGTCTACCAAAGAATTCTGTTTTGTCAAGTTAGGGTAGTTAAGGCATTCTGACATGTAATTAAAGGTGATTCAAAATAGATTATCTAACATTATGCCAATTTAGGAATAGTAGATAAATTACTGAACGGCTTACAAATGAATAACTCATTCTTATTATAAATGAAATGCCTGTTACAAGCATGATGCATTGAAATATAGTAATGACATGTACATGGTACATGTTAAACAATTTTAAATAAAAGCCTGACAGTTACTCAAATATACAGTACAAATTCACAAAACAAAATCTTTTAAAACAAGTTGAGGTAACCTCAAACATAAATTTTAATGCAATAAACCAGGGAGTCAGTATCTCCTTTAGAGAAAGACTTTCTATATTCTCAAGTAGATTCTCATCAGGTTTAATTGCATTCTCATCTATACACCAATGTTACCTGACTTATATATAAAACATGGCTTTAATTTAAGGATTTCTAAGTATATATTTTTTTCTACCACCAAGTTAATGAAGGAAAAAAACTGACCCAAAAATATATATCTTTACAGCAGTCAACTTGTACACAAAACTTAAAAATAAGTTTCAGCTTGCAGATAATGGGAAAACTGAATGCGGGGTAGTTTTGTAAGGAAACTATATACTGCAAAATGGCTATTTGGAAACTGTAAACATTAAGCTTGATTCAGAAACCCCTAAATTTCCGTGTGGGGTAATTGTAAATGTCAGATCATCACTGGGAGTTTTCCTCATGGACGTCTGTGCTGCTGCCGCTGCACACAGTGCTCTCTCCACATGGACTCACTGGATTTGGTGCATGCTCTATAGAAAGCAAGGCTACTAATAAAAGGTCTGAGAGTACAAGTATGGGTAGGTAGCATGACCACTGAAAGCCAACAAAATTCAAAGTTACAGCTGTCTGTTCTCAACCCTTCAGGCCTTGGGACCTGGAGTTCCCATTCAGGGGCATTCTATCAGACAACTAGGAGGAATTTCAGCCATAACAATTAAATTTCTAGGCTTTGAGGGGTTTTACAACCTTGAGTATTATTTCCATAAAAAAATACTGGTAAAGTGTCTCCCCTACCCCTCCTGGAGATCAGGCCTTAGCCTGTGATTTGGACTAATCAATAAACTGCCAAAACTTTAACCACAGGAACACAAACATCTTTTTAAAAGCATGAAATATTTCCATCCATAGAACTAAAATGGATTTTTCTCCCGATTTGTAACAAAAAAGCTTTGGGGATCAAAACTGTATAACCCAGAGCAATGTTTTAGAGCAGAATCATAAGCCCCTGAAAAATAGGAGTTTATAACAAAGACATAAAGCCACACCAATCATCATAACAAAGACTATGCCTGTGGAGTACACATGTAACATTTCTTTTGATGAATAATGTATGTTTCTAGTAGATGTATCATTACGTACAATTTGTGTTAGACTTGTACCATCCCTTTAGCATACTAGGGTTTTGAATTCACTTTACCAACATTACTCATTTTCAATACTTCAACTACTTTGAAAAGTAACAGCCACGGTGGCACTGAACACCTCCATTCCCATCATGGAAAGAACATCGAGAAATGAAGGCCAATCTTCAAATCTTGGATCTCTTCAATTGCTGCCGGCAGATATGAGCTAGTGAATGATAGTAGTGGTTCTCAACAAAGATCTCAACGGGTCTCAAGAAGACAGGCAAAAGACTTACATCACTGGCCATTGAGATCAGTGGCAAAGAAATGTGGTCCTGCCAGCAGGATCAGCACACATGGCAGGGGAAATTTGGGATGATGAAAGGAAAGGCAGGACTTGACACCTCAGCTAGTCTGTATACTCAGCCACTATTGAAAGAAGGACAGTGATGTCATCTGGCTTTCCACCTACAATGAAAATGAGAACCTATCAGTATATTTTAAAAGGAAAAGTCAAAAAAAAATGTGTACTTAAATAAGTACTAGGAGACAAATGCTTGCATTCCAGGCAGTTTTGGTTTGTCAGTATACCCTAGTAGAATAAAGAAAAAAATATTTGATAAAAAAAAAACAGTTAAACAAAACTCCAAGAAATTACATGAAACTGAAGCTTAAAAAAAAAAATCTTCCCTGCTCCTTTACAACAGGAGCTCTATTCAAACAGCCACCACACCCTCTGTTCACATCAATCACAGTGAATCTGACGAGAAAGTTACATGCTTCTATACCCACAATCCTAATTTAGACAGACATATCCAATGTTTTGAAACTAGGAATAGCCTTGTATTCTAATCTGCCAAACAGCTATGGCATGCACTTTTTCTATTTTAACATTTTTTGGAGGACTAAGAAATGTTTCACATGTCATAAAATTATATCAACAAGAAACTAATTCTACTAGCTCTGATATGCTAGCACCAACATGTCCCAGCCCTGAGACGGAGCCACTGGCCTGCTCCCAAAGTCACACATCATGCTGTAGATAGGACAAGTCTTCAGTCAAGGGCAGTTTCACATTGCTTCCCTCTTCAAACCCTGCTGTGGCAATTTGTCAGGCAAACACTGTTGAGTCCCACAAAGCCAGAGGAAGGGAGAAGCGAAATGTCAGACACGTGAAAGGCAGAATGTTAAACTGTTAGGAATGTCCACGCACTCTGGGCAGAGCTCAGAAGCCTTTTGGGCTCAGGTCCAAGCATTGCGGTGGCGGCAATAAAGGGCTTCAGGTTCCACCTGCCTCTGCCGCCAATGAGGTTCAGTTCTGAAGGGCATGCTGTGTGGGGAAGACATGACGAAATGCACTTGCTCTTGTCCTCCTGACCTTGCTGGAAGCCACAAGTGCACAGCTTGGGGGCTGGGAGAGGACACTTCCACAGTCTCACCCAGAGCCCAGAATGCTCCACTCTACTGACACCATGTCCCCAGTCAGTCCCTATGACCTTCCCAAAGAATGCTTACCTCTCACATTCAATCCATTGTCACATGCAAACTGTGCAAAAGGTGACATATAATTTGGGTCATAGGCCAGCTCATGAGCTTGCTCAGCAATGCTTCTGGCAGTCTGTTGTATACTCTCATAATTTGAATTCTAAGATAAAGCATGAGGAAGTTATTTTACCATAATGCTCAAGACAGTAACATTTATCTAACCACCTTTTCCATCATGTAAGTTTTATTCTAGTTAGAAAAGACATTAAAACATCATGCCCTGGCTAATATGAACAAGACTCCAGTGCTGCCTGCACAAGGTATCAATCAGAAAGTCCTTTGCTTTGGTGGCCTTAAGCCCTAAAGTTTGGATTTTCATTTTTGCTTTTTTTCCCATTTGAAATTCTTAAGGTATTCTTGCTAAAATAGGATGAACTGAAAAGGCAGATTCTGATAGCCTTTGAAGGATACCTCAAAAGCTTCCTTGCTTAGGAACACAGCCTGGCCAACCCCAGTTTGCTCTCCAAGAGCTACCAGTTGCTCTAGTGAAAATACCTTCAGAATTTTATATCAGGAAGAGATTCCTGTCTAGCTGTGAAATCTTGGGCCATACCTTTATCCTTGCTGCTCCAACTTCCTCATCTGCAAAACGGGGATGGGAACACGAGGTCCACTTCAGCTCTAGTTTCAGTATAATGACAGGTCTCTGCTTCAATGTCACCTCCTCAAAAAGGCCCTTCCTGACCAATCTATCTAAAGTAGTAGCAGTCCCTTCTACTCTCTATTCCCTTATCCAGCTTTGTTTTTCTTATTTAGCACCCACATTACATCATAGATTTACTTCCCTGTATTTATCTATTTTCCTCCACTAGGATGTAAGTTCTATACAGGTAGGGACTGTGTAGATTCTGCTCACCACTGTGTCACCACACAGAGCACAGTGCCTGTGACAAGGAAGCACCTCACACTGACTGCACTCCACAGACAAGGCGTGGCGCTAAGGAGTTCCTACACAGGGCTGTAGTTAATCCTCACTGCAACCCTATAAAAGAGGATCTTTAGGATGCCCCATTTTATATGAAGAAAATACTGCTTAAACAGTTTTAAGAAACCCTCAGATCTCAGCAACTTCAATAAATAATAAAAAAAAAGAAAGAAACGTACCCAAAGTCATACTGGTTAGAGGTAAAGACTCATGAGAAAAAGACTCATTTTTCCCAGAGTATGTTCACAAAGCCAGGAAAAAATTGAAAGCCTAGTTTTCACCTCCTTCCTCTATGGGAGAAACCCATACTATTTGGTTACTGGTGGCAGCTCAGGTCACACTGAGGCTTCCAGTGGCCTGCTGCCTTTGGCTGGCTCTGGCATGACTATTTCCTGTCTTTGCCTGATTCAACACCTGCTGGGTGTTAGAAGAATAAAAGGAGAAACAACCAGGACCCGACACCATTAAAATATAAATAAAGATACAAACAAGAAATGCCCTCCATCTAGACTTTTCCTACTTCTACCAGCCTATGAAAACCTTGGGTAGGAAGCTTCTTTTTCCAAGTGCTCTAATTATTTGAAAGACCAGAGCTATTATTATTTTCCTGAAATTCACAAAAGAGTTCTTTCCAAAACTACAAAGAGATAATGCAACTGAATCCATAAAACTCAGCTGTCCAGAGAGGGCCACTTTTCCCAAGAGCTAACCTTTGAGTTAATTACCTTTAACTTTTTTAGCTCCTGAAGGATCATATAATCAGGCATGTTGTCAAAGAGTCCATCTGTTGCCGTCAGGATAATGTCTCCTAGCTGGACATCGAAAGACGTGCTATCAGCAGCATCCGGACTGTGGCAAGGACAGGGGAGGGACAAAGTTAAGAAGGCCCTTTAGAGATGAGTTCAAAATGTCCTACAGGCACTATTTTACAATGTAATAAGCTTTCTGCAAGAAAAACTGATTTATTATAATGGAGTCAATTTTTTAAAAAAGTCATTCTGAAATTCCCAACCCTGAAAAAAGTTAATCGAAAACTCTAATATAAATGTTTCAAATTTTTAACTGAAACTACCGAGTAAAACCAAGTCTGATGATTAGTCACAAGTGGCTGAGAAGGAGGGAGGAAGGGTTCTCTTCTGAGTCAGATCTAACACACCTCTAAAATCCTAGTGGAAATGAGTCTTTATTCCTAATTCTTTACAGCCGAATTCCATCCCTTTTTTTTTTTTTGGAGACAAGTCTCGCTCTGTTGTCGAGGCTGGAATGCAGTGGCACGATATAGGCTCACTGCAACCTCTGCCTCCTGGGTTCAAGCGATTCTCCTGTCTCAGCCTCCCAAGTAGCTGGGACTACAGGCATGTAAAATAGTGCCTGTAGGACCACAGTCATGCACCACCACGCCTAATTTGTTTTTACATTTTTAGTAGAGACAGGGTTTTGCCACGTTGGCCAGGCTGGTCTTGAACTCCTGACCTCAGGTGATCCGCCTGCCCCGGCCTCCCAAAGTGCTGGGATTACAGGCATGAGCCACTGTAATCACCAGCCACCCAGCCCACCCCCTCTTATTCACATATTTCACTCATCAGTTTCCTTGAATATTTGAATCTGGGTCCTGGGGTGCCATAGTGAGGGTGGGATGATGAATACCTGTGGAGAACAACATGCCAATCTTTTTTTTTTTTTTTTTTTTTTTTTTTGAGACGGAGTCTCGCTCTGTCGCCCAGGCTGGAGTTCAGTGGCGCGATCTCGGCTCACTGCAAGCTCCGCTTCCTGGGTTCACGCCATTCTCCTGGCGCAGCCTCCCGAGTAGCTGGGACTACAGGCGCCCGCAACCATGCCCGGCTAATTTTTTGTATTTTTAGTAGAGACAGGGTTTCACCATGTTGGCCAGGATGGTCTTGATCTCCTGACCTCGTGATCTGCCCGCCTTGGCCTCTCAAAGTGCTGGGATAACAGGCGTGAGCCACTGCGCCCAGCCACCAATCTTATAAGAATTCATTCACTGCTGGGTGTGGTGGCTCACGCCTGTAATCCCAGCACTTTGGGAGGCCAAGGTGGGTGGATCACCTGAGGTCAGGAGTGCAAGACCAGCCTGACCAACATGGTGAAACCCCGTCTCTACTAAAAATTAAAAAATTAGCCAGGCGTGGTGGCACACGCTTGTGATCCCAGCTATTCAGGAGGCTGAGGCAGGAGAATTGCTTGAACCCGGGAGATGGAGGTTGCAGTGAGCCAGTGAGCCAAGATTGTGCCACTGCCCTCCAGCCTGGCAACAGAGTGAGACTCCATCTCAAAGAAAAAGAAAAAGGAAAAAAAGAATTAATTCACTTGCCAGTCGCAGTGGCTCATGCTTGTAATCCCTGCACTTTGGGAGGCCAAGGCGGGCGGATCACCTGAGGTCAGGAGTTTGAGACCAGCCTGGTTAAAACCCGTTTCTACCAAAAATACAAAAAATTAGCTGGGCGTGGTGGCACACGCCTGTAATCCCAGCTACTAGGGAGGCTGAGGCAGGAGAATCACTTGAACCTGGGAGGCAGAGGTTGCAGTGAGCTGAGATTGCACCATTGCACTCCAGCTAGGGCAACGAGAGCTAAATTCCGTCTCAAAAAAAAAAAGAATACATTCACTGGAAATAGCTACAGTATTTTGGCATAGTAAGGACTCTGTGTCTCCCAAGGGTCCCAAAGTGGTCATCATACATAGGTATTTATTAGTGTGCCTCATGTAACAGGTCTTCAAGAAATATCTTGATATCTTGACAAGGCGTGGTGGCTCACGCCTGTAATCCCAGCACTTTGGGAAGCCGAGGCAAGCAGATTACTTGAGGTCAGGAGTTCAAGACCAGCCTGGCCATCATGGTGAAACCCCATCTCTGCTAAAAATACAAGCGTTAGCCAAGCATGGTGGCGTGCGCCTATAATCCCAGCTACTTGGGAGGCCGACACAGGAGAATCACTTGCTTCAACCCCAAAGCTGAAGGTTGCAGTGAGCTGAGATGGCGCCACTGCACTCTAGCCTGGGCAACAGAGCAAGACTCCATCTCAAGAAAAAAAAAAAAAAATAGAAGAAATATCTGTTGCATAACTAAATGAATGAAGCAGCAAAATATTTGACTCTCCAAATTGGGGGAAAAAACTCTTCAATATACTGTTGAAGAAAGCAAGGTGAAGACAGTGTGTCGTATGTGCAACCATTTCCGTAAAAAAAAAAAGGCAGAAAGACACACAGACATGGATGCTTCTATATGCAGGGAATAGATCTGGAGAGAATCAAAGAAACTGCTCATAGCGGGCTGTGGGTGGTGGCTCACACCTGTAATCCCAGAACTTTGGGAGGCCAAGGTGGGCAGATCACTTGAGGTCAGGAGTTCAAGACCAGCCTGCCCAACATGGTGAAACCCTGTCTCTACTAAAAAATACAAAAACTTAGATCATGGTGGTGCACACCTGTAATTCCAGCTACTCGGGAGGCTGAGGCAGGAGAATTGCTAGAGCCAGGGAGGCAGCAGTAGCAGTGAGCTGAGATTGCGCCACTGCACTCCAGCAGCCTGGGCAGCAGAGCGAGACTCTGTCTCAAAAAAGAAAAAGAAACTAAAGAAACTGCTCATAGTGGCTACCTTTGAGGACAGAATATGTGGCTAAGGGCAGGAACAGGAGGCAGATGTCTCACTAAACTTTTTTGTGTACAACTCTTAAAAAAAAAAAACAGATGGAAGATCTTTTTCTCTGACAATGCCTGATGAAAACAGACATAAAAATGGGGGAAAACCCCGGGTGGGGAGAAAAGATCCTATATTCAGAGATCATGGCCTCCTGAGGCTGGTTCTTGGCGACTTCTTAAGGCCAGTTTCCCTCCTTCCAGGCCTCCCTGGGGAGGGAAAGGTGAGATCTGATAATCTGCCTTAACCTCTAATTAAGGAACAAGAGCCAGGAAAGCAAATCAGATACCGACCCGGAAGGGAGGCACCAGATCCAAAGCACCCTAAGCTCCACGGAAAAACCCCAACACTTGTGTAAGCAACATGTGACAACATTTGTGAAGAGAAAGCATAAAAACTAACAAAAGCACACATGCCTATGAGGATTCACACTAAATGCACTCAGAAAATTTCTGGTTCATCTTCACTTGACTGAGGAAAAAGGTGGCACATGTAAAGTTCTGCCATGTGCTGCTGCAGGGAACCGACTTTCACTTACATATTTAGATAATCAACATTTTGTAAAAATGTCTACTAAAGGAAAACCTGTAAGTTAAGGTTAAAATAATATTCTGTAGATAAGAGGGACCATTAACTAAGGAGATACATGCAGCATGAAAAAAAAAAAGGGAAAAAGACTGTAAAACTGGGGGAAATCAGGTCAATTCTTTCTGTGGAATAAAGAGAAAACAATGCAAGACGCTCTCATCTGCTCAGCCTTTGAAAGCTAATCAGATTCTAGAAGTTTAGATTAATGACCAGGTTGGCACTGAAGCTCTGTTTTATGCTGAGGTTTTTCTTTCCCCAGAAGTGTCCTTTGCTATTCTGTCTGTGAGAGTCTTGCTCCCATTGGACAGTTCGTCCTCTCCTAACAGTTACTCCCACCCATGAGCTTGGTGTTCTGCCAGCTGCAGTTTTGCCCATTTTGATTGAACATACTGTGCTGCTGGAAACTTTTGACCGCACTGAAACATGAGCTGAAATCACATGCTAGCGAGCTGTCTCTGGGCTCCAGGGGAAGCCACCTCCACCTCGCTGGCATGCCGGCAGAGTACTGCCCCAACCTGTCTGTCCCACAGACAGTGTGTGAGATATGGCAGGGCTGCTTTGGTGCTTGGAAGCCCAACAAGAAGAATCAAATGAAGAAAAAATTGAAGCACCAGTCTCCAAAAACTGTGATCTGAGCTTGGGCTCTAAGGAGGCCTTGGGGTTCAGAGTTCTCCCCACTCCAGTGTGGCTAACAATAATGTAGATTACAGCCAACTTTAGAAGGGCCTAGAATCAAATACTCTTCCAATTATGGTCACCCGCCTACTTTTACTTTTTACTTTTGGATTTAGACTGGTGACCATAATTGGAAGAATATTTAGACTTTTACCGGTAAAAGTTACTTTTACTGCTAAAGTTAATTTTTAGATGGGCAATGCTGAACATTTAATTATATAACATGCTCATTCCAGTTTAAAAGATGGCAATAATAATTCATTTTATCTTAGTTTGGACCTAAGAGATGGTTTAATGAGAGCTATTAAGTAGAGACAAGTACTTGCTAGAATGCTTCTATTTTTACAAAAGGTTCATTGTGCATTAATCAACATTTATGAATTGCCAGTGATGTTTGTGCCAGGTCTTATAAAGCTATAAGATTGTTAAAGACACTGAAATCTGAGGCTTTGCCTTACTCTGGACACTCATCTAAGAAAAGATAAACTGTAAAAGTCAACTCAAAAAAAGCACCGTTTTGGCTGGGCGCAGTGGCTCATGCCTGTAATCCCAGCACTTTGGGAGGCCGAGGCGGGTGGATCACGAGGTCAGGAGTTTGAGACAAGCCTGGCCAACATGGTGAAACCCTGTCTCTACTAAAAATACAAAAATTAGCCAGGCATGGTGGCGGGCACCTGTAATCCCAGCTACTTGGGAGGCTGAAGCAGGAGAATCGCTTGAACCAGGAGGCGGAGGTTGCAGTGAGCTGAGATCATGCCATTGCACTCCAGCCTGGGCAACAAGAGCAGGACTCTGTCTCAGAGAAGGGGCGGGGAAAAAAGCAGCATCTTGGAACGTTCTTGACAATTTAAAAGTGAACTGAGAAAAGATGTGAGAAAGAAAAAGAGAACACCTCAATAACATTATCAAAGAACATATCCAAGACCACTTTTTTTAAAAGACAGGGTGTCGCTATGTCACCCAGGCTGGACTCCAGCGATTTTCCAGCCTCAGCCTCTCAAGTACCTGGGACTATGGTCCTACACCACTGTGCCCACCTCAAGACCATTTTGGTTTTATTGTTTTGGTTTTTTTTGAGACAGAGTCTTGCTCTGTCACCCAGGCTACAGTGCAGTGGCGCAATCTCGGCTCACTGCAATCTCTGCCTCCTGGGTTCAAGAGATTCTCCTGCCTCAGCCTCCTGAGTAGCTGGGACTACAGGCGCCCGCCATCACGCCCAGCTAATTTTTGCATTTTTAGTAGAGATGGGGTTTCACCATGTTGGCCAAGCTGGTCTTGAACTCCTGGCCTCAAGTGATCCACCCGCCTCAGCCTCCCAAAGTCCTGGGATTACAGGCGTGAGTCACCGTGCCCAGTCACTTAAGACCATTTTGACTCCATTTCCTGCAAGTTCTATTTGAGGCATGTAGTAAGAGGTCTAGAGAATCAGGAAGTTACTCCAATAAATAACGCAGATGTCTGTTTGTGCTCTTCCCTAACAATGTATGCAAAATCTTGTACAAGCAATGGCATGCATGAACAATGACTCATTTCTCCAGCACAATTTAATAAAGTACTGTATGTACCATGTGGTGTTGATATGAAAAATTGATATTCTGTAAGCCTGAAATAGTATTTTCATGGTCTTGTCAAATTATTGGGTATTTATCAGAATTCCACTTAGCTAGATTATCTAGTTCCAGAAAAGTATCTTTCAAAGTTAAACTAAAAGGTCCTCTTGATGAGAACATTCTCAGTGTATTCTTTTCATGGAAATGCCTACCTCACTGCACTCAAGGGGGACAGGAGGGGACTATGAATGAGCCATGTCCTGCTCACACTTAATGGCTGAGAGGGGAGATTACCTGTCGCTCAAGACGACTCCCTCGGCTTCAGGGGGAGCGATTGAGAGCTGGAATGGAGTGTTGAAGTAATGCTGCTGCTCATCTGATCGGTGCACGACTTCACCACCCCTGACAACCAGGAAGCCTGAATCGCCCAGGTTTGCTGTGTGTAAGCGGTGGCTGGTTCTGTCCAGCACCACAATGCAGGCGGTGCTGCTACCTAGAAACAAAAATCATCTCCATTTATTTTTTCTTCCTAGGCTGCCTTTGCACACACATTTTAACACATGACCCCAAAGAGCAACACACCATAATTTGAATCTCCTTTGCCTAAACAGGACCTTTCTTAGTTATGCTCCACATCCTCTATGAATATCAATAAAATACTGATCAGGGTTAACACGGTGGGGAAAGAAAAAGGATTTGTATTATACATAGTAATTGGGCCACAGATGATCTGAATTCTTCCATTTGCATTGACAGAAAGCAATAAAAATGACTGGTATTTAATCACACTATTTCATTTCAACAGTGCTGTCATCTATGCCAAATGCTCAAAAACATGTTGTTGAGATACTAAGTTTTAATACTTCAATGCCAGAATGAAAATGTTACATTTTCCTGACATTTCTTATTAGTCATTGGCCACAAAATTCACTCACATTTAAGACAGGGCACATAACTACAATTTTAAACCAGATTTCCATCTGTTGAGGTCATGAAGAACTTTTATTGGAGACTAATGACTCACTCACTATGAGGTAACAAGACCAAATTTCTGCAGGCAGCTTGTGGAATCAACCTGTTCATTCGACAGAGACTCTGGGCAAAGAACTCTGCATAGCTTTGCTGTGCACGGGCCACAGAATCTTCCCTAGACTGAAAGGCTAATGGCACAACTAGCAGAGACCACTCTCAAGTACTAACAGTTAAACCTACCTACCTCCACCAGAAAAATGGCAACATAGAAAAACAGGCAGTTCACAAAGAAATAAGTGTAGATGATCTGTAAATATATGAAAAAATGACCACCTCACTAGTAACGCTTTTCACCTATTAGTTTAACACGAGTCAAAAGAAGATAAAGCATATTGTTGGTAAAGTGTAGGGAACATGCCCACTGCACAGAACATTCATTCTGCGGGAGTGAAAAGTAAAAGTAAACAACTTTCCTGGAGCGTAAGATAGCCCGGAAAAATGTACCTCCTTTCATCTAGCAATTCCGTCTCTGAGAATTTACGCTAAGAAAATAATTAGAAGGGCAAACAAGACTTAAGTACAAAAATATTACTTAAGATGAGAAAGAACTGGAAACAATCTAAACATCTAAAATAAGGGACTGGTTAAATAAATTACAGTACATCCATACAGTGCAAAGATATACCATCACGTAATACTCAGGAGTACAGGCTCTGGAGTCAGCCTGCTTCCTGCCTGTGTCTGAATCCTAGCTCTGCCACTTCCCAGCTCTGTGACGGGGCAAACTACTTAACCTCTCTGTGCCCCAGTTTCCTCATCCACAAAAACAGGGATAACAGTAAGTACCTCATAGAATTTTTCTAAGAATTAAAATTAGTTAAGTCATGTTAAACCCTTATAACAGATAGTGTTGGCTATTTTATAGCCATTAAGATTATGTAAAATATATTTGAAAGGAAAGATAACTATAAAATAAGTAGATTACAAACTCATATGAAAGTTTCCTTAACAACAACAAAAAAGATGATGTCAAAACCTGAAGAACTGTACACCAAAAAGAGTAAAGTTTACTAGAAGTAAATTTTTTAAAAAAAGCAATAGGCAAAGTCTAAATTATTAAAATGATGGTTAAAAGGAAAACAACACAAATGGGCCACGGAACCAGCCACATTAAATCCCAGTGTGCCATCATTTTCCAGCTATGTGACCATGGCAAGTCACTTATTCTCTCCAGACTTGTTTCTTCCTAACAAAATGGAGAATAGTTCAGGCGTGGTGGGTCATGCCTGTAATCCCAGCACTTTGAGAGGCTGAGGCGGGTGGATCACTTGAGGCCAGGAGTTCGAGACTAAGCCTGGCCAACATGGTGAAATCCCCTCTCTACTAAAAATACAAAAAATTAGCTGGGCGTGGTGATGCACACCTGTAATCCCAGCTACTTCGGAGGCTGGGGCACAAGAATTGTTTGAACCCGGGGGGCGGAGGTTTCAGTGAGCTGAGATTGCACCACTGCACTCTAGCCTGGGCAACAGTGCGAGACTCTGTCTCAAAAAAAAAAAAAAAAAAAGGTGGAGGGGAATAAAATTAAGTACCTATGTATTTACCTCATGGGGCTGTTGTGAGCACATAGTAGACTCAATTCAAGTTACCATTATTCTATGTACACATACACACAGAAAAAAAATCTGAAAGCATAATCACTCAAATATTAACAGTTGTTTTAGTGGGATCATGGGTAATTTTTATTATTAATTTTGTCCTAACAAAGTAATTTAAAAACACTTAAAAATATACATATCTTTCTCATGCTAATGCCCAGAAATTCCATTTCCTTGTTATCTACAGTATATGCGTTAGTACTAAACTCATACTATGCTAGCCATTAAGTGTCAACGAAAAGCAAAGCACGGGTACTGTAACTCACTGGTAGTGCTGTCAGATAACCCGCTCCATAGCTTACAGTAGGACAAAGATTGCCCATTACCTTTCCTTCCTAACTCAGTGCACATCAACTCTAACCTTTTATCATTAATAGATCACCACCCAAAACATCTTCTGAAAACTCATGGGATTATATTCTGAGAAAGAAAAACAACCCGAGTAGCACATCCTTGAAAATTCTGCTGCAAGAAGGACTCATGTGACTCCTTATTACTCACTGACGAAGCCAGGCTATCCTTTGCTACCCTGCGACAGTCACTCGCTGAGTTGGAATCAAAACAGTCCTGGTGAGTGACTGAGCTTCAGTATCCAAAGCAGCACCAACAAGTATAAGCCCAGCCTTACAGAACCATCTGGGCTTGGAGTGTACCCTCCTCTTTTGCCTCCTCAAATTCCTGATGTGTGCACGTGGCTCAGGCCCCAGCAGCCTAATATTGGGAGAAGAGCTAATCATTCTCACGTGTTTGGAGAGGCACAAGCAGGCAAAGATGAGTAAGAAAAGCGGTGCTGAGAACCACAGTGTAGGATGTTTAGACAAATGACCCATATAGACAGGAACCCAGGCGAGTCCCTCATGCTCAAATGGAAATACTTTTATCACCCAGCTCCTTATTTTGTAAACTACTACTAAGCCTTTTGTATGGCAGAAAAAGGGATAACTTTATTAGGAATAACCCCTCAGGTTCTTAAGATACGCTGGCTGCTTAGGACCTTATCAATCCATTTAAAGGTTTCTGAGGAAATCATATATGCCAACAATTAGTCTGTAATGCCCTTAGACCCAAACGCAGCTAGAAAGTCAAAGAAATAAGTGGTTACAGCTACCAGCTTGCCTTTTATATTGGAATTGCTTTGTAGGCTTTTTAGCAGTTGCTGGATTAAAAAAAAAAATTACCTAACTAACTTATCTGGTAAAGTTGTCATGATTTACAATTATATCTAGCTGAAGTTCAGTAAAACTCAGCAGCTTGTCTTTGTCAAAATATGCTTGAGTTTCATTACAAACAGCCTAGAGATGTGTAGATTTTGTGAAAAAAAGGTGTGTCAAACATGGTGATGAAAGATTATTTCAATGTGCCTTTTAGGAGAAAAAAGTAATCACAATATTCAATGTAAGAAAATATTATTTTCTCTAATATTAAATTTAAATGTATTTTATTAATATCTCCCAGTTACATGAGGGTGAACAGAAAGAAAGGGAAAGTAGGAATAGGAAAAAAAAAAGGCACAGCAAAAACCAAAGCTTCTAAAGTGTAAAATCAGGATGGTTACGTGTTTTGTAACCAGTTATCTCAAGTCAAAGTAAATGATCGGGGGTCAGAGGGTCAGCAGAGCCACTCTTGAGAACATGCAGGAGGCAGTCCCCTGGAATCTGTGTCTAGGGGCTCTCTCTCCATTTAACATGTGAAGCAAGGAGATCACAGGTTAAGTGGCTTGCCCAAAGTCACACAGCAAGTTGACAGAGAGGTGCTAGAAATAGCATCTAGAATGTTTCACTATGCCAGACAAGCTCCAGATTGCATGTCCAAAACAGGGAATTAAGACAAAGCAGTATATATTGAAACTGCAAGACAAGATCCCTTTTCAGTTTGAAGGAAAACAAGTTAGTTAATCACAGCACAAAGACAGAAGACAGCAGACTGATAAAAAGAACTCCTTACAAAGGACTTAAACTGAAAGCAAATTCTACAACAACTGTGGTGATCTCCATTAACACTAAACAGGGGCTGATTTTTTTTTTTTTTTTTTTTGGAGATGGAGTCTTGCTCTGTCGCCCAGGCTGGAGTGCAGTGGCGCGATTTTGGCTCACTGCAAGCTCCGCCTCCCAGGTTCACACCATTCTCCTGACTCAGCCTCCTAAGTAGCTGGGACCACAGGTGCCCACCACCACACCCGGCTAATTTTTTGTATTTTTAGTAGAGACAGGGTTTCACTGTGTTAGCCAGGATGGTCTCAATCTCCTGACCTCATGATCCGCCCACCTCGGCCTCCCAAAGTGTTGGGATTACAGGCGTGAGCTGCCGCCCCTGGCCGAACAGGGGCTGATTTTAAATGTCAATGGTGACTGGGAAGGAGGCCTTCTAGTAACTAGAAAGATGCTGGCTATGAGCAGAAACGTAATAATACCCTCTCTGAGAGACTGCTTAGAAGGCTGGGTAAGTTCCCAGGAAATCATGTAACAAACAAACGTAGAGGCCTGGCCAAAGGATGCTCCATTAGCATACCACATAAACAAACCCTAAATACTTGGTTTTAAGTTTTCTAATACAAGATTATCGGGGATCTAATTTGTGCCAAGTTATTTCACCGACTAATCACCTGTTAGCAGTGTGGGGTGACCAAACACAACTTGAACTCATCACAGGTAATGAATTGAATTTTGCAGGCCAGATCATTTCTTTTCTTTCCTCTTAATCTTCTTTCTTCTTTTACCAAATTTTAGAATCCCTCAACAATACAGTTTTAACTTTTTATGTTTCTAAACTTGAAATATATGGAATCAGACTGTCAGGTGGAATTCTGCAATGTTCTCTCTTCCCTTCACAACATGTTCCTGAGTAGAACATGCAGCTTTAAGTCGTTTCTTTTCACAATGCATTTTTCTACAACAGATAGACTTTTAGGTTGTCCCCAGTTCTCTGCTATTGGCAACATTTTGAGAACATTCTCATACCTATCTTTTGGTTCACGTATTGTGCAAGAGTTTCTCTAGTCTAGGGTAAACACCTAGAAGTGCAACTGCTGTGGCATACTATATGTTCATATTTAATACCAAATTGTTTTCCGAAGTGGCTGTATCTATCCACATTCCCCCCAAGCAGTACTACGTATTCTGGTTAGCCTATAGTTTCTCTTTTATTTTTTGGAGATGGAGTTTCACTCTTGTGGCCCAGCTGGAGTGCAATGGTGCCATCTCGGCACACTGCAACCTCCACCTCCCGGGGTTCAAGTGATTCTCCTGCCTCAGCCTCCCAAGTAGCTGGGATTACAGGCATGCGCCACCATGCCTGGCTAATTTTTGTATTTTTAGTAGAGACGGGGTTTCTCTATGTTGGTCAGGCTGGTCTCGAATTCCCAACCTCAGGTGATCTGCCCACCTCAGCCTCCCAAAGTGCTGGGATAACAGGCGTGAGCCACTGCGCCCAGCGGTTAGCCTATAGTTTCTCTATCACACTCTGCTTAGTAGGAAGAGCCTCAGAAAAAAGCTGGTCCGATAAATGATTTTCTTGGTTTTGTTTTTAACTATCTAGGGGGCTTCTTTAGAGGAAAACACATAAGATACCCACTTACCGAGCAAAGGGACTTTATTTTGCAGCAACTCACAGTAGCTTGTGGTGAGAATTCCAATGGGATTACTAGGTACGAACCGTCCTTCTTTTACTAAACGTTCACACGTCCGCATTAAAGTCCCTGAGAATTGAGATGGATCAACTCCATAGTCTCTCCAGCCTCCTACACCATCTGCAACCCCTGAAGAAAAAAACAAAAATTACAGTAAAAGAACAATCTTACCAACTTCTCAGGAATTCTTACCTCTGTTTTCTCCTAACAGTTAATTTCACTACATGCTACTACATACATTTACTCCAAAATTCAGAATAAAAAGCACTCACGTTTAATGTATTCCACACTAACACTCCTAAGCCACATTCGCTACTTAGAATTTGGCCTTTCATATATTGATGAATAAACTTTTGAGCTACCACAGGGTGGCATTGCCTACCAGCCAAGAGTTCAATTTCAGCAGGATTAGCATCTGTGTATAGACATATTTGTGTCATTAATACTTTGTCTTTTATAAGAATGAAAATTGATTTTTAAGCAAAGTGCTGATGCTAGTGACGATACAATTCAGTCAGAGCTGGAGATCACAAAGAACATCAAAAGTGGCAACCTTTTAACTCCAAACATTGGTCAATCGCTGGGAAATAAAGAACGAAACTGAGAACATATCCCATCCCCTCTCCTTCTACCCTGTAGAGGGCGGTACTGTACAATACAACAGCCATTCCTCACATGGTTACTGAGCACCTGAAATGAGGGAAGCCCAACTTGAGACATGCTCTAAGTATAAAACATACAGTGGGCCGGGCGCGGTGGCTCACGCCTGTAATCCCAGCACTCTGGGAGGCCGAGGCGGGCGGATCACGAGGTCAGGAGATCGAGACTGTCCTGGCTAACTCAGTGAAACCCCGTCTCTACTAAAAATACAAAAAATTAGCCAGGCGTGGTGGCAGGCGCCTGTAGTCCCAGCTACTTGGGAGGCTGAGGGAGGAGAATGGTGTGAACCCGCGAGGCAGAGCTTGCAGTAAGCCAAGATCGTGCCACTTCACTCCAGCCTGGGCAACGGGGCGAGACTCCGTCTCAAAAAAACAAACAAACAAAACCACACACAGTGGATTTTGAAAACTTAGTATGAAAAAAAGTAAAATCTCTTTGGGAGGCTGAGGCAGGTAGATCACCTGAGGTCAGGAGATCGAGACCAGCCTGACCAACATGGTGAAACCCCATTTCTACTAAAAATACAAAAAATTAGATGGGTGTGGTGGCAGGCAACTGAAATCCCAGCTACTCAGGAGGCTGAGGCTGGAGAATTGCTTGAACCTGGGAAGTGGAGGTTGCGGTGAGCCGAGATCGCGCCATTGCATCCCACCCTGGGCAACAAGAGTGAAACTCCATCGCTCTGTCACCAGGCTGGAGCAGTGGCGTGATCTCGGCTCACCGCAACCTCTCCGCCTCCTGGGTTCAAGGGATTCTCCTGCCTCAGCCTCCCGAGTAGCTGAGACTACAGGTGCGTGCCATCACGCCTGGCTTTTTTGTATTTTTAGTAGAGAAGGGGTTCACCGTGTTAGCCAGGATGGTCTCATCTCCTGACCTCATGATCTGCCAGCCTCGGCCTCCCAAAGTTCTGGGATTACAGGCATGAGCCACTGTGCCCGGCCCCCAAAATCTCTAATTTTTATATTCATTACTTACATACTGAAATCGTATTTTGGGCCAGGCATGGTGGCTCATGCCAATAATCCCAGCATGTTGGGAGGCCAAGGTGGGAGAATCACTTGGGCTCAGGAGTTCAAGACCTGCTTGGACAACACAGTGAGTCCCTGACTCTACTAAAAATAAAAAAATTAGCCAGGCATAGTGGTGTGCACCTGTAGTCCCAGCTACTCAGGAGGCTGAGGCGGGAGGACTGCTTGAGCCCCGGTGGTTGGGGCTACAGTGAGCCATGATTACGCCACTGCACTCCAGCGTGGGTGGATCAGCAAGACCTGGTCTCAAAAAATGAAACAGAAAAAGAATATTTTAGATATAACGCACCAAAGAGAATGCATTATCAAGACTGAGCTCACCTTTCTTTATTTACCTATTTTTTTTGAGACAGAGTCTCGCTCTGTCGCCCAGGCTGCTGGAGTACAGTGGCGTGATCTCAGCTCATGGCAACCTCTACCTCCCAGGCTCAAGTGATTCTCCTGCTTCAGCCTCCCTATCTGGGACTACAGGTGCTCGACACCACACCTGACTTGCATTTTTAGTAGAGACAGGGTTTTGCCATGTTGGCCAGGCTGGTCTCAAACTCCTGACTTCAAGTGATCTGCCCATCTCGGTCTCCCAAAGTGCTGGGATTATAAGCATCGGCCACTGCATCCGGCCAAATTTCACCTTTTAAAAAATTAACTATTATTATTTTTAGAGACAGTGGCTTGTTCTGTTGTCCAGGTTGGAGTGCAGTGTTACAATCACAGCTCATTGCAGTCTTGAACTCCCAGGCTTAAGTGATCCTCCTACCTCAGCCTCCTGAGTAGCAAGGACTACGGGGTCATGCCACCACACCCAGCTAGTTTTTGTTTGTCTGGCAATACAGAGTCAGGATCTCACTGTATTGCCCAGGCTTATTTTGAACTCCTGGGCTCAAGTGATCCTCCTGCCTCAGCCTCCCAAAATGCTTGGATTACAGGCGTGAGCCACCATGCCTGGCCTCTTTTTATTTTTAGTTAATATGAATATTAGGAAATTTAAAATTACATATGTGGCTCACATTATATTTCTACTGGATAGTACCAGTATAGAGATTTTCGTAGGCCCAAAGAGTTGCTGATGAGTTCAGAGTCTGCTTAGAGCTCCTTTATCAAGAGGAAATTAGTGTTTATGAAAGTCAATAAAATATCAAAGCCATCATACAATCTTCTACTCAAACTCTTGCAAAACACCAAGCTATTCTTTCCAACACTAAAACTAATTTCTATCTACTAAATTCAAAGACACTGAGAGAAAATGTCAAAAATATACATTATTAAGGCTTTAAATGGCCTTTCTGGAAGGAGCCATAAGAAATATTAGCAATGGTTGCTTTAGAAATAAGGAACTGAAAACGATCCATGAACAAAATGGGAATTTTTGCCTTTTACTTCATACCATTCTGTATTAATTTTATTTTTATCATGAGCATGTATCATATGATTTTTTAAAACAGGGATTTTTTAATTTTTAAAACTTTCTGAGCATGAAACATCCTTCCCATACACACATTTATTTTTTGTACATTCAACTTTAAGAATGTATTTGGTACAAAAGTAGCAGAGTGCCTATATATACATCCCTGAAAAATTGGCTTAACATGAATTGGACATGTGAAACTATTTCTCTGGGGATGGCAGTTAACAAAAAGAAAGGGAACACATCGTGAAAAAGTAAGAGGAAACAGAATTGGAAGACATAAAGAAGGCAACAAATAGTGTATCACCACTGGGACAGCAACTTTCCCCACCTATGTGACCAACCAATAAACCAAATTTCACGACAGGGCAATTCCAAATTAGCTAATTAAAGTAATAAAAACTCTGGGATTCGTTTCAAAATATTTAAGGGGTTGAAGGGGGAGTGACAGAAGCACAGATGAAACAAGACTGGCCATGAATGGATCGTTGTTGAAGCTGAATAAGAAGAACACCCATCTCTCTACTTTGATATATATTTGAAATTTTCCATAACACAACATTTAAATAATAACAATGATAACAAGTTTAAAAAGAAAAAAGACCCTTTTGCCTGCTGTGTGGAGAGCAAGAGCGGAAGGAGTTTAAGTAAGAGATCCATTTCATAGTCCACTCGCAATCTGCTGGCAGTGTGGTTAGAGGCGTGCAGACATTTGGTATCCATGAAACAGAACACGTGGATTGAGGGGTGAGGGAAAGAGAAGCAACCGGGCTAACTAGGGATCTATCTTACAAGGAACAGCACATTTCACTGTTTTTCAAGGAGTTGTGAAGAGGTTTGGGAAACTTATATTAAAAGAATTTAAGATCATTTCAATAGGAACTTCTTTGGAGAAACTCTTATTTTACTAGGAGTAAGATTTCACCACAATTTAAAACACAACAATTTATGTTAAAACACAGAATATAATTATAAGCCTTGCAACACTATCTGATGAATCATTCATTCTTTTCAAACCACTGCCTGCTTCAGGGAAGAATTTCTTCTTAAAGTAGTCTCTGGTACAACTACAATTAACTTTAAATACAAATTGGTTTCATCTGCAAATGCCCTTCACAAGAAAACCATTAAAATCTAAGATAACGTTTAGAGTTGATCCTCGATCCTCGCACTCACTAAATAATCTGTCAGCAGGTTGAGTCTGACCTGACACAGCCCTTCAACATTAATCAGATTTCTCCCAGAATAGAGCGCAACCTTTTGGGCACCTGTTTGCTTTTTTACACGGGCAAAGGATGCCAAGCAAAACACCACTGACCAAATCTCTTTAGGGGAGAGAGAAATTCAAAAAGCATATAAACTCTTCAATAAAGCTGCAGGGAAAAAAGCCTTAATACAGTGCATATATATAACTAAATTATATAAGGGGAAGAGTTGTATTTGGGATAAGAATCAGACTAAAACTAGAATAACCTACTACACGTACATATGAAACCTAATTTTATTCATATTAGGTGGCTGTTTCTACACAGAAATTAATATGTCCTCTATTGCATAAGCAAAAGCTTCAGACTGCAAAGAGCAAGAATACCCTTTAAACAGTGGAACTGATCCAGATATAAAGGGAAATTTCATTCAGAATACATTTCAAAGGTAAAGAAAACTGTTAAAGGAGAAATTGCTTAAGATCCCAAAGATGTCAGGAACACAACTATCAAACAGCAAAGGATAAGAATAAGAATACCCTAAGAGCAAATGGAGGCCACACGTGGACCACCACATTGTGCATGCTGCGCTAGGAAATAAGACGGCTGAGAAAGCCGGTCTCTGAGAAGCTCCCCTGCTAGTGGGGTGCTAGACTTCTCACAGAGAAACCAGACAAACGGCTCCCATAAACACTGCTGTAGGAGGGTCAACAGCCAGTGGTTAGTGCTTACGGACACCACGAGAATGCAGCGCCTCAAGAACAGTGCCAGCCTGCTCTGAAAGTGGCATTCGGATAGGCCCTGGCAGGGGTCAGCCAGATTTCCACGGCAGGGAAGGATAACAAGAGGAAAAGAAAGGCAGACAACTAGATGCTGGGGCTTGGGTGAGCAGGGAGAAGCTGAAAAATGAAGGGCAGCAGCGAAAGTTGTAGAAAATCAAGAATGCCAGTTCAAGAACTCTAAAGTTCTTTATGCTACTGACCTGTGCTGTCTGACATGGCAGCCACTAGCCACATGTGGCTATTGAGTCTAAAATCTCACTTGTTTGGATTGAGAAGTGCTTGCTATGAAGTGTAAAATACATTCTGGATTCCAAAAACTTAGTACCAACAAAAGAAAAACTAAAATGACTTAGTAGTAGTTTTGTTTTCTTTTAAGAGATGGGGTCTCACTCTAGCCCAGGCTGGAGTAGTGGCCTGATCATAGCTCACTGCAGTCTTGAACTCCTGGGCTCAAGTATTCCTCCCACCTCAGCCTCCTTAGTAGCTGGGATTACAGACACACCCTGATACACCCCGCTATTTTTTTTTTTTAAGTTTTTGTAGAAACAGGGTCTCACTATGTTGTCCAGGCTGGTCTCAAACTTCTGGGCTCAAGCAATCTCACACCTTGGCCTCCCAAAGTGCTGAGATTATGGGCATGAGCCACAGGATCTGGCCAAGTTTAACACATATATTAGGCATACTCAAGAGGTTAACAACGATAATAAAACAGAATAATTATAACAATATGCTATAATAAATGTTGTGTGAATGTGGTCTCTGTCTGTATTATTGTTAGGTAATGTGGGTATATTAGTCCATTCTCATGCTGCTATGAAGAAATACCTGAGACTAGGTAATTTATAAAAGACGGAGGTTTAATTGAGTCACAGTTCTGCATGGCTGGGGAGGCCTCAGGAAACTTAGAATCATGGCAGAAGGGGAAGCAAACACATCCTTCTTCCCATGGCAGCAGGAGAGAGAAGTGCTGAGCAAAAGGGGAAAAGCACCTTATAAAACCATCAGATCTTATGAGAACTCACTATCACAACAGCAGCATGAGGGTTTATGGGGATTATTATGGGAACTACAATTCAAGATGAAATTTGAGTGGGGACAATGCCAAAACACATCAGTGGGTAATTGAAACCTCAAATAAGAGGGAACTACTGTTTCTGGATTTGGGGAAATTAGAAAATATTGATTAGATTATTCTACAGTTGGCAAGGGTGTGTAAATGCCTTTAAAAGACATTTAATTCTGTCTTGGGTATGTCAAACTTCAGGTGCCAGCAGGGCATCTTTGTGGAAATGTTGTGTATAAAGTGAGGAACTATGAGTTTGCGGCTGGCAAGGCAAGTTGGGGCCAGAAAATCTGAGAATTGATACCTTAGTGGTAGGGTATCCAGTTTGTCAGAATGATATAATCTCTATGGAGGTAGAGAGAAGCGAAGCTAAAAAGTAGGCTGAATTAATGACTAGAAGGGCCTTGAATGCCAAGATAAAGAGGTTGCACCGAATATAGAAGCTATTTCCTTTAATTCACTGTAATCATCTTATGTCTCCATTAATAACATTCTGTGAGCACACATCTAGCTTAAGTGTTTCCCTTGACCCAAAATCCAATTAAAATCACTATTAGATTAAGATAATGGTTACATATCAGAAATAGCTGAGCAAAAGATTGAGAAGAGACCATAGGGCACAGAAAAATCCTTTAGTGTTTTTGTTTGTTTTTGTTTTTTGAGACGGAGTCTCGCTCTGTCGCCCAGGCTGGAGTGCAGTGGTGCGATATTGGCTCACTGCAACCTCCGCTTCCCAGGTTCAAGTGATTCTCCTGCCTCAGCCCCCCAAGTAGCTACCACGCTCGGCTAATTTTTTGTATTTTTAGTAGAGACGGGGTTTCACCGTGTTGGCCAGGATGTTCTCAAACTCTTGACTTCATGATCCGCCCGCCTCGGCCTCCCAAAGTGCTGGGATTACAGGCGTGAACCACCGTGCCCAGCCTAGTTTTATCTTTTCAATGGAAATGTCAGTTTTATGAAGCAAAATGAGCAATTAGAAAATAGTTACAGTATTTATGTTTTTACAAAGTATTTTATTAAGTTTTCCATAGACTGATGCTTTTTCCCTTTTTCTTTTTTTAACAGCATCCTGCTCTGTCACCCAGGCTGGAGTGCAGTGGTGCAAACACAGCTCACTGTAACTTTGAACTCCTGGGCTCAAGGGATCCTCCCACTTCAGCCTCCAGAGTAGCTATGACTACAGGAATGCACCAACACACACAACTCATTTTAAAAAAATTTTTTTTTGTAGAGATGCAGTCTCATTATGTTGCCCAGGCTGGTCTCAAACTCCTGGGGTCAAGTGATCCTCCTGCGTCAGTCTCCCAAAGTGCTGGGATTACAAGCACAAATCACCATGCCTGGTTTCTACAGTTAAGAGTTAAAAACGGAAGCAAAAAGAGTAATTCTGGGTGTCTGCCATCATTAAGTGTTTATAAGAAGAAAAAAATTTTTTTTTTTTTTTTTAAGAAATGGGGTCTCGGGCCCAGTGTGGTGGTTCACGCCTGTAATCCCAGCACTTTGGGAGGCCGAGGTGGGCAGATCACTTGAGGTCAGGATTTCAAGACCAGCCTGTCCAACATGGTGAAACCCCGTCTCTACTAAAAATACAAAAATTAGCTGGGCGTGGTGGTGTGTGCCTGTAATCCCAGCTTCTTGGGATGCTGAGGCAGGAGAATCACTTGAACCTGGGAGGTGGAGGTTGCAATGAGCCAAGATTGCATCACTGCACCCCAGCCTGGGCGACAGAGCAAGACTCAGCCTCAGGGGGGAAAAAAAAAAAAGAAATGGGGTCTCACTCTGTCACCCAGACTGGAATGCAGTGGTGTAGTAATAGCTCACTGCGGCCTCGAACTCCTGAGCTCAAGAGATTCTCCCATTTCAGCCTCCTGAATATCTGGGACTACAGGCATGTGCCACCATACCCAGCTATTTATTTTTTGTAGGGATGGGTCCTCGCCATGTTGCCCAGGGTGGTCTTGAACTCCTAGGCTCAAGTGATCCTCCTGCTTCGGCCTCCCAAAATGCTAGAATTACAGGAATGGGCCACTGAGCCCAGCCAAGAAGAAAATTCTTAAGCAATTTTCATTTTTCTAATTAACATGTTTTTGTCTTTGCCAAAATGGTATAACCATGTAAAATGGTAGTTATGACCAGGCGTGGTAGCTCATACCTGTAATCCCAGCATATTGGGAGGCTGAGGTAGGAGGATTGTTTGAGCCAAGGAATTCGAGACCAGCCTAGGCAACATAGCAAAACCCATCTCTACAAAAAAATTTAAAAATCAGCCAGGGATGGTGGCACACACCTGTAGTTCCAGCTAAACAGGAGGCTGAGGGTGGGAGGACTGCTTGAGTCCAGGAGGTCAATGCTGCAATGAGCTGTGATCACACTACTTGCACTTCAGCCTGAGCGACAGAGCGAGACCCTGTCTCAAAAAAAAAAAAAAAAAAGGTAATTATAACCAAATGATAGCTATCTTAAAAATCCTATCTTCCCAATTACACAGTCACCTAACTGTGTAATTGCAAAAGGCTTACTATAAGAAAGACTTCTGAACTAGTCAAAATCAGCAAGAGCGTCTCCAGTCCTGTCCTCCATTAACAGCCATCAACATGATGTTGCAATTATTTTAAACCCCTCCTACTGCACTCATCTTCAGACTGACATGCAGTTACCTACAAAGCAAACGTTTTCTAGAAGAACGCGATGCCTAGAGAATAAATACTAAATTTCAATTTTAATATAAGCATCAATGAAGAAAAACAATTTGATTTTGTCCAAAAATGTATTTAATGTACACTCTGGCAGAATTTCAAATATTAAGTAGTATCCAAAGGTAATAGCTTTATTCCTTGCATCTTTGATGATCTCAAGGCATCTTACATCAAGCCTCGCATTCCAAAGAAGCATACTGGCTCTACATGGATTGTCTTTCCATCAGTGAAACACATCTCCTGCCTACTAGGATGGGTACTTGATAGTGAGTTGAAACTCTAGAGGAGAAACTGAGTAAGAATCTGGCAGGATCACAAGAATTGAATAACAGAAGTATCAGGAGACCCTCTGCACTCTAAGGAATAAGGGTATCTGCTTTTACAGACTTTCTGCAGTAAGGAGCCATCTAATGAGAAAGGGGGCTAAGCAATATTTATTGCAGTACGACAGGCATCTTTTCAGATGCTGAGGCTTTAGTGTTCTCAGAGCCAGCCTCATTTGTCTAAAGACATCACAGCATGAAGCACTATAACTAGAAAAAAAATGAGATCAGAGTAGAAACTCAATTTCCTATCCAATGGAACAGATCACATTTATATCAACATTTCTTTTTCTTTCTTTCTTTCTTTTTTGAGATGGAGTCTCACTCTGTGGCCCAGGCTGGAGTGCAGTGGTGCAATCTCAGCTCACTGCAACCTTCGCCTCCCAGGTTCAAGTGACTCTCCTGCCTCAGCCTCCCGAGTAGCTGGTATTACAGGCACCCACCACCATGCTTGGCTAATTTTTCTATCTGTAGTACAGACATGGGGTTTCGCCATGTTGGCCAGGCTGGTCTCAAACTCCTGACCTCAAGTGATTGCCCCCCGACATAGCCTTGGGCTCCCAAAGTTCTGGGATTACAGGCATGAGCAACCGCATCCAGCCTGTATCAACATTTCTTAAACCTCAACTATTTGGGCACTTAAGAACGCTCCCAATGGGGTGCAGTGGCTCATGCCTGTAATCCCAGCACTGTGGGAGGCTGAGGCGGGTGTATCATTTAAGCTCAGGAGTTCGAGAGCAACCTGGGCAACATGGTAAAACCTCCGTCTCTACTAAAAATACAAAAAATTAGCCAGGCATGGTGGCACACACCTGTGGTCCGAGCTGCTTGGGGGACAGGGGTAGAAGGATCACTTGAGCCCGGGAGCTGTGATCGTGCCACTGTACATGAGCCTGGGTGACACAGGAAGACCTGCCTCAAAAAAAACCCCAACAAAACAAAAAACACTCCCCTGTGATTCAAGACTGTGAAATGTTGTATCTGCAAATAATTATCCCAAACGGAGAGTCGCTTGAGCCAGGAGGTTGAGGCTGCAGTGAGCTATCACTGTGCCACTGCAATCCAGTCTGGGTGAAAGAGCAAGACACTGTCTATATTTTAAAAATGAAAAAAATTAGCCAGGCCTGGTGGCGCATGCCTGTAGTCCCAGCTACTCGGAAGGCTGAGGCAGGAGAATTGTTTGAACCCAGGAGGCGGAGGTTGCACAGGGAGCTGAGATCGCACCACTGCACTCCAGCCTGGGCAACAGATTGAGACTCCATCTCAAAAAAAAAAAAAAAATTGCAAAATGAATGAAAAGCAGGATGACTGAAAAAATATATTCAACAAATATATTCTGTCAAGTTATACAGAAAAATGTCATGTGCTTTTTGACTAACAACAGTCCTTTCAGTTCTATGGAGGTAAAATTATATAGATTATGCTGCACTTCCTGTTTTAACAAGCCAGTGAAATACTCCCTTTGCAAGAAGTTTCCGGCCCAGTGCAGTGGCTCACACCTATAATCCCAGCACTTTGGGAGGCTGAGGTAAGCAGATCACTTGAGGTCAGGAGTTTGAGACCAGCCTGGCTAACATGGTGAAACTTCATCTCTACTAAAAATACAAAAATGACCCAGGTATGGTGGCGCATGACTGTAATACCACCTAGCTGGGTAACTGAGGCAGGAGAATCGCTTGAACCCAGGAAGCAGAGGTTGCAGTGAGCTGTGATTGAGCCACTGCACTCCAGCCTGGGTGACAAAGCGAGACTCTGTCTCAAAAAAGAAAAAAGAGGAAAAAAAAAAAAGAAGAAAGATGTTTCTGGCCAGGCGCGGTGGCTCATGCCTATAATCCCAGCACTTTGGGAGGTCGAGGCGGGTGGATCACCTGAGGTCAGGAGTTCGAGACCAGCCTGGCCAACATGGCAAAACCCTGTCTCTACTAAAAATACAAAAATTAGCTGGACTTGGTGGTAGGCACCTGTAGTCTCAGCTACTTGGGAGGCTGAGACAGAATTGCCTGAACCTGGGAGGCAGAGATTGCAGTAAGCAAAGATTGCGCCATTGCACTCCAGCCTGGGCGACAGGGTGAGTGAGACTCCATCTCAAAAAAAAAAAAAAAAAAAAGAAGAAAAAAGAAGTTTCCATTCCACATTAATCACAATGAAATCTGTGTCTTTTGATTCTCCAGAGATCAAGACTACGTCAAGAACAAGATCTCTAAGCAGAAGTTAATTCAAAAGTGAAGGTAATGAAGCTCAAAGGATGGACTGAAAAGTTCAACCCTGTAATAAAACATGTGAAAATGGCCGCATGAGGTGGCTTATGCCTGTAATCCCAGCACTTTGGGAGGCCAAGGCAGGTGGATCACCTGAGGTCAGGAGTTCAAGACCAGCCTGGCCAACATGGTGAAACCCCATTTCTATTAAAAATCAAAATTAGCCAGGCGTGGTAGCACATGCCTGTAATCCCAGCTACTCAGGAGACTGAGGCAGTAGAATCCCTTGAACCTGGGAGGCAGAGGTTGTGGTGAGCCGAGACTGCGCCATTGCACGCCAGCCTGGGCAACAAGAGCGAAAATCTGTCTCAAAAAAAAAAAAAAAAAAAAAAGTGTGAAAATGGAAACTATAGGCAAAACTCAAACAACAAAATCAAAGCTGGAGTAAGCGGTTCATTTTGTGTTTGAGAATTCCAAACAAAATAGTTAGCTATTCCTTGCTAGCTTAGTAATTATGAGACAACTTAAGAATTAATCAAATTAATGAGCCTCCACATACACTTACACCTATGTCTAGAATACTTCATTAACTAGAGAAGATAATTTCCAGACTATTCTGGGCAGTTGCCTTGTCTTAAAAAGCAGTGAAAAGTGCTGACATGAGGATTAGGAAACAACTGTGTGAAGGCAAAGAAACTTAAAGTCAACCTTTTAAAAATAAAAATGTTCTTCCTTTAACTTCAATAATTCTATTTAAATACCAATACTTAATGTGGAATTATCTATTCTGGCTCAACTGTGGCTTGGGAACTTGTGCAACTTACAGACTTGGTATTAATCACTGGTCTGCCTTCCACAAACTGCAGAGTTGAAGGTTAAGTTACTGAAAAGGTCACTTCACTCCTTTCTGGCCTGCAGCAGTATCTTCCTCAAATGCCAAATGCTGTTAGCAATATTTCTGGACAGGAGGAGGCAACAAACAAATCATCTGGGAGTTCATACTTATTGTAAGTTATGAATAGCAGAGGCAGGGCACTAATTATGTTACAGAAGTAAGGGCCTCTATTAAAGCTGTGGCTTCAGTTTGTTTTCAGGTGTTAGAAAATGTCACATAATACCAAATAATTCAAAAATTAAGTAAGGAAGTAACAAGCAATTAAAGACCAGCTATCTGATATGTGCCTACTTGTACTGGCCCTTTAGGCTGGGGAGAAGATTTTCCTTCTGTTTATAATTTACAAGATTAGATCTGGAATTCTTGTCAACCTGATATTTATGACAAGCCATATATCCTTGACCTAACCCCAAAGAAGATACTATTTACCCACTGCTTTCTTCACCCTCTATAAAAATAAGGGCTGGCCTTGACTAAAATAGGCACGCTCTGGGAGAGGTCTATAGTCACATGCGGCCTGGCACAAATGTAACTTTTTTTTTTTTCCTTTAAATGAGAACATCATTCCTTTGAATAGCCTGCCAAGTGTAGAACTGTCTCTTAATTTCTGAACACTAATTTATATACACATATATATACACGTATATATATACATATATACACGTATATATATACATATATACACGTATATATACACATATATACACGTATATACACATATACACACATATATACATATATACATACATGTTATATATATATACACGTATATGTATATGTGCATATATACATTGTTTTTTTTTTTTGAGATGGAATTTCACTTTTGTCGTCCAGGATGGAGTGTGATGGCACAATCTCGGCTCATTGCAACCTCCACCTCCTGGGTTTAGGAGATTCTCCTGCCTCAGCCTCCTGAGTAGCTGGGATTACAGGCACCCGTCACCATGCCCGGTTAATTTTTTGAATTTTTAGTAGAGACGGGGTTTCACCATGTCGGCCAGGCTGGTCTCAAACTTCTGACCTGAGGTGATCCACCCGCCTCAGCCTTCCAAAGTGCTGGGATTACAGGCGTGGGCCACCACGCCTGGCCTATATTTTTTACTCTATACATTGTTCAACTAAGTAATGATCTTTGAGTAGTAGGACAATGAGTACTTTTTTTTTTCTTTTTCATACTTTTTTTGTTTTGTTTCGTTTTTCAGACGGAGTCTCGCTCTGTCGCCCAGGCTGGAGTGCAGTGGCATGAACTTGGCTCACTGCAACCTCCGCCTCCCAGGTTCAAGCGATTCTCTGCCTCAGCCTCTTGAGTAGCTGGGATTACAGGCGCTTACCACCATGCTGGGATAAGTTTTGTATTTCTAGTAGAGACGGGGTTTCACCATCTTGGCCAGGCTGGTCTTGAACTCCTGACCTTGTGATCCACCCCGCCTTGGCCTCCCAAAGTGCTGGGATTACAGGCGTGAGCCACCGTGCCTGGCCCATACTTTCCAATTTTTTAGCAATGAGTAATGTTACTTTCATGGGAAGGATGACAAGAACTATTTATGTAAATCAGGTAAAAACCACATTCTATACTTACATTTAATATTAAAACTATTCAAAACATTCTATTGGACATTTACTGTATGCAAGACACTATGGTGAAAGGGAGCTAAAGATTTATATGTAATAAAATATTTCCTGCATATGGGAACTTAAAATGAAGTGATGATTTTGGTTGGGGAGGACAGTTTAGGGAGATTCAAGACATATGACTATAATAAAGCAAAATATGCACCAATAAAAACAAAAGCAAAGAAGGTCAGATTATGCATAGCTGAAGGAATCAAAAGGATTAATGAAGAAGTGTCTGAAATGAGCCTTGAAGGATGAAAGAAAATGAGTTGTAGGAGAGGAGGCTGACAAGACAGGCATTTTGAGCAATTCCCTAGGATTCTGACTTACATGAATAAAGTACAAGTCATAGCAGGTGAGGGTTCCAAGAGCAGGGAAACTTGACCTCCAGGTAAATGTCTATTACATTCATGCCAGGAACCTCTCACCATTAATCAGCGCAAACAATGCAGTGCAGAGCTTAAGGCATTTAGGAGGTCCCTGGAAGGAAAGGCTGGCCTGAGGCTACCAAACTCAACAAGGCTTGTTAAGTTTTTGTTTTAACTAATAGTTAACAGTTAAGCAAAACCCCTTAATTAAAACAAAAGCAATAGCTAATAACTAAGTAGAAGTCACAATCAGCCAAAATCACCTCCCTAAAAGAAAATCTAAAATGATCTTTTCTAACTGGAAAGGCAGTGTGGGATACTGAGCAAGGACACAGGCTCTGGAGGCAGATCTGGGTTCAAACTCCAGCCCCAGAACAAGATGTGCTAAGCATGGCCTTGGGCAGCTCTCTGAGCTTCAGTAGCTTCACCTGTGAATGGAGTCGTATCCTCGATTTCACAGGGCCGGTGTGAGGAACGAGGATAACCTCTTCAGAACACCTACCAGTGTTCCGCTCACAGCCAACATTCAGCAAGTTAGAGTTATGCCTATCTCTAAGAAAGGCCGGCGAGCAGCAAACAGACCAGCCTAGACTGCAGCAATCAGAAAAAAAAGAGTCTTTGACCCATGTTTGTAGGCTGCCAGCTCTACAAACACTAGTCTGTGGTCACAACCAAAAGACAATGCCTACTCAGAGATAATGCATAAAAGATAAGTAGTCCATTCAGCTCTTTCAGTCACACATCCATCACCATTCAATATTCCATTAAACATTCAATAGTAACATTTTCAAGTACTAATAAACATATATTTGTCTCCAAAAATAACAAGGAAAAAAGGATTTACCTGCACGTTGAAAAGAATATTTTCCCCAGAAGGACTCTGAAGTAACCTTACTTAGCAAATACTTCAGAGCCTGCTGCCTCCTGTGTCAGGATTCCAACTCAAAGATTTCTCATTTTACATGGGAAATCCTAAAACTATGAGGAATACATACATGGGCCTAACCATTTTCTTCGTCACTACAATAATACCAGTGCCTTTATAGCGATCTTCCCTTCTCTTTTCTTCCCCTGTATATTGTGAGCCTCCAAAGGGCTGAGTCTCACACAGCTAACCGTTGTTTCATCCCCACTGGCTGGCCTAGTACCTGGCCCAATGATTCCCCACCCTTGCTGCACAATGAGATTACCTATGGAACCCCAGCCCTACTCCCTGAATCGGTGTGGCCAGGGTGGGCCTAGGCCTCTCAGCACAGGCGATTCTAATGAGAATCAATGGTCCAGCTGGATGGAAGCATTCCACAAGCCTGATGGTTCTGCCTGTAAAATGCCTCTTGTACCAAGTAATCCCATTTTCTGTTCCCAAACTTGATCCTTCCTTTTGCATTTCCCACCCTAATTAATGGCAGCCCAGCTACCCATACATACTTCCAGGCTTAGAACCCTTAAGGCATCTTCCAAGTGCAAAACCTCTAACTCAATTTCCACTCCTCTTTCTCTTTCATCCTCTGACCAATTATCACCAAGCCTACCATGAGTCTGAAGCTCAACTACTTCCCACTGCCCTAGGTAAAGCCCTTTCTAGCTCAGACTATTTCAGTAGCTTCCTAACTGGTCTTTTGCCTCCTGTTCTCCCATTACACCCTCTGTATCGATTTGTTTTTTACAACACTGCAATGTCCATGTTACTCCTCTAGTCAAATACCTTCCATGTAATATGTATTTATTTGCTTGTATATGTGAAATATTCTTTAGAAGGATACACAGAAACTAGTAACACTGGTTGCCTCTTGAGAGGACTTTGTAGCTTGGAGACAAGGGTGGTGAGACTTCACTGTGCACTCTTGAATTCTGAACACCTTTTAAATGTGCTGCCTCTTCAAAAGCAAAGACCTCTTCTACAGCTTCCTCCCCACCTACCCCCCAAAAAACAAACTAAACCAAACAAAAAAACCACCCAATTCCTTAACATGACAATTTAGTCTCAGTCTATTTTCTAACATCAATTCTCAACACTGACCCCTATGCCGACCCTACCAGCCATGAAACAGCTGTAGTTTTGGGGATCTACTTTGCCTTTGCTGAGCCCTCAATCTGGAGTATTCCATTCTTCTCATTTGCCTCAGCTTACTGAAAAACCCATCTCTTAAGGCCTGACGTTGTGCCCCTACAATCTCATGCGTTTTTTTTTTTTTTTTGAGACGGAGTCTCGCTCTGTCACCCAGGCTGGAGTGCAGTGCCACGATCTCGGCTCACTGCAAGCTCCGCCTCCCGGGTTCACGCCATTCTCCTGCTTCAGCCTCCCGAGTAGCTGGGACTACAGGCGCCTGCCACCACGCCCGGCTAATTTTTTGTATTTTTAGTAGAGATGGGTTTTCACCATGTTAGCCAGGATGGTCTCGATCTCCTGACCTCGTGATCCGCCTGCCTCGGCCTCCCAAAGTGCTGGGATTACAGGCGTGAGCCACCACGCCCGGCCCTCATGCATATTCTTTCACACCAGTCCTGTGCATGTTTGCCTTCCCCACAGGACTATGAAACATCAGGGTTGAAGTCTGTTTTGTTCATTGGTCTTTAAAACAACTGTCAGGGACTAATAGGAAGCAACCAATAAACAATGAATTCAGCTGACCACACCGAAAAGTTAGAACACCAATATCTGGTATACAAACTTTCAGCCAAAAACTCCAAAGGGATTGAACCTAGTAATGGATCCTAGCGTTTCACAAGGTGTCATTCCCTGGGTCAGAACTCGCTACAAGATGTTCCTCTAACAGGCCATTCAAAGAGAAGGCTGCCAGGCAAGGTGGCTCAAGCCTGTAGTCTCAACTACTTGAGAGGCTGAGGCAGAAGGATGGCTTCAGTCCAGGAGGTCAAGGCTGCAGTGCACTACAACTACACCTGTGTAGAGAATAGCTACTGCACTCCAGCCTGGGCAACACAGCAAGACCCTGTCCCCGCCCCCCACCCCCAAAAAAAGCCAGGCGCGGTGGCTCACGCCTGTAATCCCAACACTTCGGGTGGCCAAGGTGGACAGATCACTTGAGGTCTGGAGTTCAAGACCAGCCTGGCCAACATGGTGAAACCCCATCTCTACTAAAAATACAAAAATTAGCCGGGCATGGTGGCGGGCACCTGTAATCCCAGCTACACGGAAGGCTAAGGAAGGAGAATTGCTTGAACCCAGGAGGCGGAGGTTGAAGTGAGCGGAGATCACACCACTGCCCTCCAGCCTGGGCGACAGAGTGAGACTCCGTATCAAAAAATAAAAAGTAAAAATAAATAAAAATAAAAAAAGAGAAAGAGAGGGCTGAGCTGATGGAAAGAGCATTAAAGAAAAGTCTGGAGATAACACTGCTCCCAACTTTCTTTGCCACTAACTGGACCTAAGACACTGGTCAAATCGTTTCTCTAAGCTTTAGTTTCCTCATCTGTGAAATGAGGGGCAGGAAGACACAGTCTCTCTAGAGTCCCTTTCTCGGATCCAAGACTGTGGGACTTATAAGTCACACTGCAGGAAAAAAAGAGCCAGTTTAAGAAACTTTATAAACAAAGGCTAACAAATAGGGCTATCCTGTCTTCATTCACTTAGGAAAAGAAAACAAAACAAATAGGGCTATACTTTGCATTTCACATACAATATTACATTCACTGCATGAACTAGTTTTGAAACAAAGCCTTAATTTCTGGCTTCCCAATTTATCTCTTGTCCTTATTGCACTGCCACATGTATATTTCCAGTGAAGTTTCAATAATGATTTAGAGAGTGGAAACAGTGCCCCTTGTCCTTTCACTTTAGTTTTAAACACCTAACTAAAATGTTGGCAAAGTTTTTCTTAAAGCCACTAACAAACACCTCAACCACTTTTCAATCTGAAATCCTAATAAAAGAATAAAAGATGATGGCCAAGCACAAGATCCTGGAACAACAACAACAACAACAAAGATGGTTATAAATTAGTATTAATTGACTTCACGAAGTCAAATGATCTATAAATATGTATAGAATTGTACAGTAATTATTGCTGCTCACCTCTAACTGTGCCTAATTTATAAATTAAACTTTATCACAGGTGTGTATGAATGTACAGGAAAAAACATAGCCTATATAGGGTTTCATACTAAAGAGTTTCAGGCATCCACAAAACATACTAACCTTGTTATTCAAAGACCATTGATTGTTTGGTGAATTGTGTATTGTAATAAGAAAAAAATGACAGGATCAAAATGGCCTCTCAAAACCAAGAGAAATGGATTTCTAAGAACAATGCATACATAAGGCATCCTTATTTAGACTTTCTAATTTCATAGAAACACTAATGGTTCCATCACCAATTAGTGGTCAACCTAGAGGCCATAAACAGTTTTCTAGCTCTTATGGAAATAGCTTAAATCTTATTTTCTTGCCCCAAATTGCTATTCAAACATAGCAGATATGAAAACAGAAGCACTTTTTGTTTGCCTCATTCAGCCCAGCCAACCTTTTGCATTTACCTCAAATGACAGCATAGACTAATTTTGGTAAGTCAAAAAACTTGCTAGATAACAGCATCCTCGAAAGATAACGTGGCTAGGTGCAGTGGCTCACCTCACACCTGTAATCTCAGAAGTTTAGGAGGCCAAGGTGGGTGGATCACGAGGTCAGGAGTTCAAGAACAGCCTGGCCAACATAGTGAAACCCCATCTCTACTAAAAATACAAAAATTAGCCGGGTGTGGTGGCATGTGCCTGTAGTCCCAGCTACTAGGGAGGCTGAGGGAGAATCGCTTGAACCCGGGAGGTGGAGGCTGCAGTGAGCCAAGACCACGCCATTGCACTCCTGCCTGGGTGACAGAGTGAGACTCCGTCTTAAAAACAAAAAACAAAAAACAAAAAAGATAACAATGTACAGAATAGTCCAAAAATAAATAAATTCCCTTTCTCTTCAAAATACTCTGTTAATGAATACGAGAACAGTGCAAATGTGTGTTGGAATTCGCCAAGTAAAAATAGTACTGGGCCCTTCAGCAGAAAGCACTCTTTGTAGGAAGTCACTTTTGTAGTCTCTGGCAAAGTTTTTGCAGTCATTTTGTAGTCCTTAGGATTCATACCAACAATTCAATCCATTCTAGAACTTATTCACCTCAAAAACAACTATTTAGGAACCTAGTAAATTTATAAATTCTTAAGTGAGACAGACTCAAGATCAACAATCAGCTTGCTGATGAGAGCAATTTCACCACAGTTGGGAAAGTAATATATAACCTTTCTGGAGGACCTATCGTAATCTTTTTTAAGTTTTTATTTATTTATTTATTTTTGAGACGAGTCTCACTCTGTCACCCAGGCTGGAGTGCAGTGGCATGATCTCGGCTCACCGCAACCTCTGCCTCCCGGGTTCAAGTGATTCTCCTGCCTCAACCACCAGAGTAGCTGGGATTACAGGCGCCCGCCACTACGCCCAGCTAATTTTTGTATTTTCAGTAGAGACGGGGTTTCACCATGTTGGCCAGGCTGCTCTCAAACTCCTGACCTCAAGTGATCCGCCTACTTTGGCCTCCCAAAGTGTTGGGATTATAGGCGTGAGCCACCACGCCCAGCCCTATGGTCATCTTTATATCAAAGGCCTTGCAAATGCTCATAGGCTTTGACCCAGGAATTCCTCTTCAAGGAATTACCCTGAGGAAATATTCAGATGTAAAGAGATACTCATTCTAATGTTATTTATAACAGAAAATTGGAAACAACCTAAATAACTACAAATAGAGGACTGGTTTAGTAACTGATGGGCTATACATGCAGGAGAATATGATGCAGTTATGCTTACCAGTATGGAAACATGCACTCCAGCATGGTTCTGGTGTCATACACTATTACAAACTCCATTTGCACACTGTTGCAACTTTTTAAAAGCTTTACAGAGTAGAATGCATATTAATCTAACGTGTATTCTATGTTTTTTAATAACATGTATACAATTATATACACAAAGGCTAGAGGGAACCACAATGACTATAGCTTACTATAGCTGAGTTATGATTTATAGGTGTTTTATATGGTACTTTTCTGAAGATGTGTTACTTTTATAAGCACTAAACATCCATTTATTTAAAAGCACTACACAGGCCAGGCACGGTGGCTCACACCTGTAATCCCAGCACTTTGGGAGGCCGAGGCGGGCAGATTACTTGAGATTGGGTGTTCAAGACCAGCCCGACCAACATGGAGAAACCCTGTCTCTACCAAAAATACAAAATTAGTCGGGTGTGGTGGCACATGCCTGTAATCCCTGCTACTCGGGAGGCTGAGGCACGAGAATCGCTTGAACCCGGGAGGCGGAGGTTACGGTGAGCCAAGATTGTGCCATTGCATTCCAGCCTGGGCAACAAGAGCAAAACTCTGTCTCTAAATAAATAAATAAATAAATAAAGGCACTACACAGGCTGGGCACGTGGTTCATGCCTTAAATCCCAGTACTCTGGGAAGCTGAGGTGGGAGGATTGCTGGAGCCCAGGAATTTGAGACCAGCCCGAGCAACACAGAGAGACTCTGTCTCCACAATAATTAAAAAAAAAAAAAAAAAAATTAAAAGCATTAGACATGCAAGCAAGAGACCTAGGTTCAAGTCCCAATATAATACTAACTATACCACCTTTACTTGATGTGTCAGTTTTATAGATGAGGAAACAGATTCACATTAAGTGGAGATAAGAGCAGCAGCTTCGTAGTTACAAAGATTAAATAAGGTAAAACATAAAAATGCTTTGCAACTTCTAAGGCACTATATAAAGCACTAGAAGGATGGGAGAATCATGTTTTGTGTCAGATACGAAACAACTGGCTTAGAAAAAAAAAAGAATGAAGCATTTTTACTCCTTAAAGAAAAGCTTCTGTCCTTCCCCATTGCCCAATCCTCAACCCCCAATCCTGTTGGGGATTTTTCCTGTTAGAGATTTTATTCAAAAACATTTAGCATCTCTTTTCTTCTCTAAAAACTTTAAACTAAATTGAAAGAGCTGTGCCAGTTGTCAACTCAAGTTGAAATGAATAATAAGTCGTGTGTTAGCCTAATGCCCTCTGCAATAGGTCAGCTTTTACAAAAAGTCTTGATTTATCATATGCAATTTTGTGAACTGTTAGGAAACAAATTATTTTAGTTCTCAGGGAGACAGAAAACTCCCTATCAGATTATTATTATTATTATTTTGAGACAGAGACTGGCTCTGTCATCCAGGCTGGAGTGCAGTGGCATGATCTCGGGTCACTGCAACCTCTGCTTCCCAGGTTCAAGCGATTCTCATGTCTCAGCCTCCCTAGTAGCTAGGATTACAGGCGCTCGCCACCATGCCCGGCTTTTTTTTTTTTTTTTTAACTTTTAGTGGAGATGGGGTTTCATCATATTGGCCAGGCTGGTCTTGAACTTCTGACCTCAAATGATCCACCTGCCTTGGCCTCCCAAAGTTCTGGGATTATAGGTTGTGACCCACCGTGCCCGGCCCCTATCAGATTTTTAAAATATATGACAACTCCCAAACAAGACAGACTCATAAATTTTATTACTAACAACAAAAATTAGGATCCAGGACATCACTTCTTAAAAAGAGATCAAAAGTTAACAACTAATTTTGAAAGGCAAACTCACATTATTTTTCATAAACTAAAACTTCCAGTTTGAAAAGTCAAATTTCTTTAGAAATAAAATACTGCTAACTTACTTTTGCAAAGCATTTTCCTAAAACTTCTGAACCTAAAGCCCCAGGCAAGACCTCTCTCTAAAAGGCATGGGAACATAAAATGAATTTGACATTTAGCTTGAACTTAACTTTAGCATTTGAGCTACTCAAAGGACATGGTTGTAGGTCACATTCTAACCCGGTGTAGTGCTTCTGGTGTCACACACTAGTACAAACTCCATTTGGATACTGTTGCAACAATTCAGGTTATGTATTGCCCAGTTTCACAAACCAGTGCTAAAGTTCAGGGTACAGCCTCCTCCCATGCAGCAACCCCACCTCAAAAAAAAAAAAAAAAAAAAAAAAGCTCCACAACAGCTTGCATCTGTAATCTACCTTCTGCTACAATTTAAAACCTCCTTAACAAACAGTTATGCTTCTAAAATTCAATTACTTGCACTACAAAAGGATTCAACCACAATCCTTTACAGAGACTGTTAACAAATCGAGAGATAAACTGTAAGTTAGGAAAATTTTAAACTAAGCTAGAAAATCTCAGAAGATTTGTGAACAAAGGAAAAGTAGCTCTGAAGCTATAACAAATGAAGAAATGACTTCGGCCGGGCGCGGTGGCTCACGCCTGTAATCCCAGCACTTTGGGAGGCCGAGGCGGGCGGATCACGAGGTCAGGAGATCGAGACCATCCTGGCTAACACGGTGAAACCCCGTCTCTACTAAAAATACAAAAAATTAGCCGGGCGTGGTAGCGGGCGCCTGTAGTCCCAGCTACTCGGGAGGCTGAGGCAGGAGAATGGCGTGAACCCGGGAGGCGGAGCTTGCAGCGAGCCGAGATCGCGCCACTGCACTCCAGCCTGGGCGACAGAGCGAGACTCCATCTCAAAAAAAAAAAAAAAAAAAAAAAAGAAATGACTTCAAAAATAAAGGTACCTTAATAAGTAACTTATAAAACTGCAACACACCTATATAGCAAAATGAGAAAAATACCAAGGAACAGAAGTTTAAAAAGCAAACAGCAAACCTCCTCTATCCATCAACCCTGTAATCTTATGTATTACAGAATGAAATACCACTCAGAATAGTCAGAAAGCCACTAGTCAGTGGCTTCCTAAACCCTGCTATTTCATTAGTCCTAGATGGCTCTTTTACTAAATCCACTCACACTTCCTTATTAATATTCCACAATTTTCTCTTGGAAGCACACAGCTCATTATGAAATCAGGCATATTTAAAGTACTGATTAATCTCAGAATTTATATATTTGATTGCTGCAATTTTTAAAGTATTTTCCCTTATATAAAATAATTATATGTATATTAATATTATATAGCTACATAAAAAAACAGCTATATTCCTCACAAAGTTAAACAGGGTTACAATATGACCCAGCAATTCTACTCCTAGGTATATATCCCCTCAAATTAAAAACATGTCCATACAAAAGCTTGCACACAAATGTGCATAGCACTATTCACAATAGCCAAAAGTAGAAACAACTCGATGGCCATCAACAGATGAATGGATCAACAAAATGTGGTATATAAATATAATGGAACATTATTCAGTCATAAAAAGGGCGGAAGTACTGACACATGCTCCAACATGGATGAACTCTGAAAACATGCTAAGGGAAAACATGCTAAGGGAAAACATGCTAAGGAAAAGGCCACATATTACACGATCCATTTGTATGAAATGTCTCAAACACAAATCCACAGACAGAATCTGCTTTCTGTTGCCAGGGAGATGGGGAGTGACTGCTAATGGATAGGGGGTTTCTTGGGGGGTGATGAAAAACATTCTGGAACTAGATAGTGGCAGTGGCTGTACAACTTTGTGAATGTAAAAACTACTGAACTGTACACTTTAAAAGGATACATGCTATGGAATGTGAATTATACATATCAGTTTTTAAAAATTCACTCAAGGGGCTGGGCATGTGGTTCACGCCTGTAATCCCAGCACTTTGGGAGGCCAAGGCAGGTGGATCACCTGAGGTCAGGAGTTCGAGACTAGCCTGGCCAACATGGTGAAACCCCGTCTCTACTAAAAATATAAAAATTGGCCAGGTGTAATGGTGGGTGCCTGTAATCCCAGCTACTTGGGAGGCTGAGGCAGAAGAACTGTTTGAACCCAGGAGGCAGAGGTTGCAGTGAGCCAAGATCGCGCCACTGCTCTCCAGCCTGGGCACAAGGGCGAGACTCTGTCTCAAAAAAAAAAAAAAAAAAAAAAAAAAAAATTCACTCAAGGTCATATTTGCTATCAACAGGTAGATGATGCTGGAATCTGACTTTAAGAAAATTATGGCATGTCCTGCACATGTATCCTGGAACTTAAAAAAAATAAAATTAAAAAAAAAGAAAAGAAAATTATGGTAATATAATGAGACTGGTGTCCTGACATGGCTTGAAATCTAGCTGAGGAAAATTCCAACAAGAACTTCTTGAAAGACTGAAGTCAGTGGGTGCACACACACACTCTGAAGGTGACTACTTTTTTAAAAGGACAACTCACTTTCAGAATAGAGGTTCTATAAGTACATTAAAATGATCATGACTGTTTGAGAACACCAAATTCTACCTCATCCATTCACTTCCTAAATATAATTTAGATCTTAATTTTGTTCATATGATCTTTATACCTTAAGACAACTACTTTTAAGACTGACATTACTCACAAAAACACTTCAAAATCCTGACCACGATCAAAATCAGATCCAAAGGCTGGGATATGAAATTATTTTAATTTCACTTTTAGGTTTCAAGTTTAACTAAGCTTAAATAAACATCCCACAGTTTCATAATAAATACTTTACAACTCAATATTCAGAGGTCAAAATTTATATGGCACAGACCAGGCTGCCATTTTTAAAATAAGTGGTTTCTCTAAACTGTGGTTTAGCATGCAGAGGAGTTTTTGTTGCACATCAGTTATGAGTCAGAGTGAATAAAGAAGTTATAAACATACACACATACACACACCCAGGAAAAGCATTCGAAGCACAAAAGTATCAGGAGACTGACTGGTTTTTAATTCACATATATCATCAAGAAAACTTGACCAGTGGTCTAACGGGGACAGGGCTGGGAAAGGGAGTCTCAGATGAGAGACTGAGATAGGTGTCAGCCTCAGTTCCACCAATAACTAGTAGAGTAACCTTGGGGAAGTCATCTGACTCTCTGGAGGCCTGTTTTCTCATCAGTGAGGTGAAAAAAACTAGACTCCAAGGTTTCTAAGTGTTACAATTCTCGACAGTCTTTGATTCTATTGTTAAGTAGCATAAGGCTGTGGGAAGCCCAGGTATTACAACATGCAGTTCTCATATTTTTGTGCACCTAGGAAGCCATGCCACATAGAGTAATAAGAGAACTCAGAATTAGCCACAGGGAAGAAGGAACAAGAAAAGTGTACACGGCTCCCGCTAGTACTGGTTTACTCCTGTTGGACCTAGTAAAGAGAAAGCACCTTTGACAATTTTCTAGAGAATGATAGGAGTGGTTCCTATGTCTCACCACACCCAACATAGTCAGTTTTTCCGAAAAGAAATACAGTGGGGACTATACAAAATGTTGTGAAGCACCAAGCACTATTAGTCACTGCATGACTAATAGGACAGATCAATTTTAAATTAAAGAAACAAAAGAGCTTTCTCTTTCTCATATAAAAAGAAAGAAACAGCTTTCATTCCAGTCAAGGAGTCCTAGATGACCACAGTGAATAATCTGTTACACGGATACTCAGTAATAAATATGGTGTCAATTCAAAGAAAATTAATTATCTACAGAACCAAAAGGTTCAAAAGCACTTAAGTTCAACGTAACGTTATTACTCAACATAGCCTTTTAATGTAATTCAGGTTGTAACTCCAACCTCTAGAGTAGACAGCAGTATTAAAGAGTCATTCAAAGTCATCACCTTAGCCAGACACTGTGGCTCACACCTGTAATCCTAGCACTTTGGGAGGCTGAGGCAGGTGGATGACATGAGGTCAGGAGTTCGACACCAGCCTGGGCAACGTGGCGAAACCTCATCTCTACTAAAAAAATACAAACAATTAGCCGGGTGAGGTGGCACATGCCTGTAGTCCCAGCTACTCGGAAGGCTGAGGCACAAGAATCGCTTGAAGCTGGGAGGCAGAGGTTGCAGCGAGCCAAAATCGTGCCACTCCACTCCAGCCTGGGTGTTAGAGCAAGACTCTATCTCAAAAAAAAAAAAAAAAAAAAAAAAAAAAAAAAAAGTCATCACCTTTTACGGTATCAATAAAATAGAAGTCACCATCATATGAACTGGTTCAGGACAGCCAAGGATCAAATGAGGCCAACTCATGAAGTTATTTCAGGTGGCTTCCAAGACTGCCGTCCGGAAGAGCTCCTCCACAACAGGACAGTCCTGGAGAACCTGTCCTTCACTGCCCCTATCCCCCACCATTTGCATATGTGCATGCTTGATCTTTGTCAAACATGGCTAACAACCACCTTTTGGCCACATCAGCTACCACTATCTGACTGTGTCTGCTGGCATTCCCTTCAAGGGTACAGAGCTGGGGTTCTTGATCTGATTCCTATGCATGGACCTCCAGGTGGTATCAGAGGAGTCATGGAGTCAGCAAAGTTCCTAAGAGCCCATGCAAAATTTTATCTCTGTGCACAGGGTCCTGATCCTCAGGGGTTGTGAATCAAGGAAAGCTAAAAACCACTGGTTTAGTGCTACATACAAAACAGGAATCTACTGAAGGTGCCCGTGACACCTGTCATTTGAGGTGCAGAACAAAGGGTGCCATCTATTCAAAGCAAAAGGAAAATATGGGCTGGGCGCAGTGGTTCATGCCTGTAATCCCAGCAGTTTGGGAGGCCGAGGCTGGTGGATCACCTGAGGTCAGGAGTTCGAGTACAGCCTGGCCAACATGATGAAACCCCGTTTGTACTAAAAATACAAAAATTAGCCGGGCGTGATGGCGTGCGCCTGTAATCCCAGCTGCTCAGGTGGCTGAAGCAGGGGAATCACTTAAACCCGGGAGGCGGAGGTTGCAGTGAGCCGAGATGGCGCCATTGCACTCCAGCCTGGGCAACAAGAGCGAAACTCCATACTCGCACCCCCCACCCACCAAAAAAAAAAAGAAAAGAACAAAAGAAAATGTGATATGATGGTCAGAAGCTGTAGTCACTAAGGGTCAGATCGTCCATTCCCTTTATCCCCTAGTCCAGATAAACCAAAGGAGACTCAAGAGAGGCTCTGCCCAAGACCACAAATCACAGAGCTACTAAGTGGCAAAGCTGAGCATCAAAGTTCACTGGATTTCCACCAGGATGTCAGGGCATGAAATTATGTTTATACTTTTTTAGAATGGGTTTGACCAAAATCCCCCCAATTCTTGTAAATATCCCACTCCATTAAGAAGGTAGCCTTCCAAAATTTTATTGTATTTTTTTTGAGACGGAGTCTTGCTCTGTTACCCAGGCTGGAGTGCAGTGGTGTGATCTCGGCTCACCGCAACCTCCATCTCCCAGGTTCAAGCAATTCTCCTGCCTCAGCCTCGCTAGTAGCTGGGACTACAGGTGTGTGCCACCACACCTGCCTAATTTTTGTATTTTTTAGTAGAGACGGGGTTTTGCCATGTTGGCCAGGCTGGTCTCGAACTCCTAACCTCAGGTGATCCGCCCACCTCCGCCTCCCAAAGTGCTGGGATTACAGGCGTGAGCCACCACGCCCGGTCTAGCCTTCCAAAATTTTAAAATCAAGCTTCCATATAGAATTTGACACATTTAAATACTCCCCAAATCATCAATCAAGTCACGGATCTTTCACAAAAGTCGCATACAGATTTTTTATTTTATTTTTTTTTGAGACGGAGTCTCGCTCTGTCGCCCAGTCTGGAGTGCAGTGGCACGATCTTGGCTCACTGAAGCCTCCACCTCCCCGGTTCAAGCGATTCTCCTGCCTCAGCCTGTTGAGTAGCTGGGACTATAGGCATGCGCCATCACGCCCGGCTAATTTTTGTATTCTTAGTAAAGACTGGGTTTCACCATATTGGTCAGTCTGGTCTTGACCTCTTGACCTCGTGATCCACCCGCCTCAGCCTCCCAAAGTGCTGGGATTATAGGAGTGAGCCACCACGCGCAGCCCAGCATACAGATTTATGAGGTGAACCTTAGAGGCTCATTATCCCCTACCCTGTTATGAACACAACTTTAAGAAGCAACACAGGGGCCAGGCTCACACTTGTAATCCCAGCACTTTGGGCGGCCGAGGCGAACACGAGGCCGATCACGAGGTCAGGAGTTCGAGACCGGCCTGGCCAACACAGTGAAACCCCATCTCTACTAAAAATACAAAAATTAGCTGGGCATGGTGGTGGGCGCCTATAATCCCAGCTACTCGGGAGGCTGAAGCAGGAGAATCGCTTGAACCGGGGAGGCGGAGGCTGCAGTGAGCCAAGATTGCGCCACTGCACTCCAGCCTGAGTGACAGAGGTAGACTCCGTCTGAAAAAAAAAAAAACGCAGCACAGGTCACAAGCTCATTGAGTGAGGCACTTCTAAATGTATCAGGGAAGACAGCCACTGACAGCTGACTTCGGGGTGGATTTGTACAATTTCAATCTGCAAGCTGCAGGACCTTTCTAAGTCTCCCTCTCATGTTAATATCAATAGCGTTGCCTAAACATTAAATGCTTTTTCTTCAACCCAGGTAATGGGGTCATTCATAAATTAAACTGAGAACAACCTTTCCAGTCCCATGTTCACAAACACTACATGTGGTAGAACCAAAGATACTAGGCAATTATTCTGAGATCAGATTAAAAAATAATTACTGTCATAAAAAAGTTACAGAATCATTTGTTCCAATGCCAAACTCTGCCTCAGCATATGAAATTTAAAGTAACCAAAAACTTAGTCTCACCTGGGAAGGGAAATCAAAGTGACATTTGAACCCAAGTTCAATGACAACACGTCCTTCAATTTCAAAGCGAGCGCATTGCTTTATTCATTCAAAGAGTTTTAACGGCACAATATCCCATAGCATACACAAAATCTCCTAAGGCGTACATTATGGTAAAGTTTCTGACTGCTTGTGAACTATATTTAGCCCTTTCTGCCAGCTCTCTCCGTAGTCTCCCACCCCCAAAAGGCATAACTGGAATAGGCCTCAGGGAGCACCTGTGGCCTGAAAAGGCTGTGACCAATTCTCAGAGCTTTACCGGCTGCAATCTACAAGTAGGCTCGACCATTCTATTTTGGATCAAGGAGACTCTGCCAACCCCCAAGTGACCGCAAGTGGACAAGATCAATTTGGGAGAAAACGCTGTGAGGGTTTTTTCGCCAAGCCAGCAGCCCCCACCGCCACACTCCGAAAAGGGTGAAGATTTGGTCACCATCCAGGCGGCGAAAGAATAGGGCCGGGCTGTCTGGGGGCTCACGACTGCCTGTCTGCCGGCGATCCCGCAGCCTGGGCCGGGCTGTGGTGTCGGGAGCACGCGAAGAGGCAAGGATCCCCGGGGCACGCGGAGAGGGAACCAGAACGAGGTTAGGAGCCTGCAGGTGTCGCCCAGGGAGGGGACGAGGTCGCCCAGGGCTGGCACGGCCGAGACAGACCGAGAGTGTGGCTCTGGACTCGGACAGACCGGTCACACTCTCGGGTTGTGACCTTGAGCACACGACTTGACCGCTGTGCGCCTTAGTTTCCTCCTCTCTAAAATGGGGGTCGTTCAAGCGGAAAACGCGCCTCGGAGCGCTTGGCACGGCGCCTGGCGCATAGTAAGCGCTCCCTCCATGTGAGCGCTCTGGCTCCTTTCGCCGCCGGGAGGAACTGGGGAAGCCCCGCGCGGGGAGTCCCCGGGAGGCGGATCCGAGGCTGGGGCGAGGGAACCGGGTCGGGGACTCACCGAGCACGTCTGCGGAACGGTGCCGGGCCACGAAGCACGCGTCGTCCCCGTAGCACGCGCCCTTCTTGAGGAGGCCCTTACGGAAGTCCTTCCCGAAGCCGCAGCCGGCCGTCACCAGCCCGTAGTCGCCGCCGCCGCCGCCGCCGGCCCTGGGGTCGGTCTGCGAGAGGCCGCCGAGCACGGCGCGGGCCACCAGCCGCCCGTACGAGAGGACCGAGAACATCGCCGCCGCCGCCCCCCCGAGGAGGCGGGGGGCCGGGGGAGCAGGAGGACGCGGAGGCCCGGAGCCGGCTCTCTCCTCAGCCGCAGTCGCGCCGCCGCTGGGGCGCTCCTCAGGGCGGCGCGCAGTGGCCGCCGCCGCCCCTGCCCGACGCGCGGGGCCTCGCACGCGCTCAGCCGCGCGCACCGGAGCCAGAGCGAGGTCAGAAGCGGCGGCTCCTCCGCCTCAGCCCAACTGAAGTCCCGGCTGCAGCGGCCGCCGCCGCCGCCATCTTCCGCTCCACTAGCGTGTTCCGGGCGGTGCCGGCAGCACCGCCCCCTCCCTGGCCCTGCCCCTAGCCCCGCCCCGATTCACCGCTCAGGCCCAAGCCCAGCCCCTTGGGCTCGCTGCCTTATGCAGTCACCAAGGTTGAACATGCGCAGAGGGTGCGGACGCAGTGTCTCCTGGGAATTATAGTCCCGGAGTCGTAGTCACTTTTGACTTGGCTGCCAAAGATTTAGGACCTAGGGGGATTCCTCAGACGCGGGACCTATGTTAAGTTAGTAGGAATTGCAGGTGGGCCACGTGAGGGTTTTCTACCCTGTTTTAACCGTATCTTTTAAAGCCTATTTTAAATAAATAACGCCACCATTCCTTTAAACAAAAACCTGCAAGAAACCAGAATGGAGTCACATAATGAGAAACAGAGGTACACAGATCTAGTGACACCTCCCCAAGTAATATACTGGAAGGATTTAGGGCGGCAAACTGTTTGGAAAGAAGAGACTTTTTGTAGTCTTTTAGGAAAAATTGAGAAAATGTTATGTGTCCCTATCAGAGTGGGAGGGGACACAGATGGTGTCATGTCCCTTTTGCTAACTGGCCTCTAGCCATGCTCACAGCTGTCTCAAGACCTTTGCCCTTGCTTTCGCTTCTACCCTCTGGAATGTAATTCGTTTATCCGAGGGTCCTGTGTTTTCTGTTGCTGTATCCCCAGAACACGTGAGCACACAGTAAATATGTGAATGAATGAATATTTCACTAGATTCTAAGTTTCCCAAGGACAAGGATCATTTGCTGCTCAATTATTAGAATCTAAAGCAATGCCTGGCACACAGTAGGAGAGTGTGTAAATGTCTGTGGAATAAAAGAAGGAATAATGGGCTGGGCGTGGTGGCTCACACCTGTAATCCCAGCACTTTGGAAGGCCGAGGTGGGCAGATCACTTGAGGTCAGGAGTTCAACACCAGCCTGGCCAACATGGTCTCTACTGAAAATACAAAAAAAAATTAGCTGGGCTTGGTGACAAACGATTGTAATGCCAGCTACTCAGGAGGCTGAGACAGGAGAATCGCTTGAACCTGGGAGGCAGAGGTTGCAGTGAGCCGAGATAGCGCCACTGCATTCCAGCCTGGGAGACAGAGCTGGACTCCATCTCACAAAAAAAAAAAGGAAGGAGTAATGGAATAAGAACCACAAATGATAAAAGAAAGTCATGTTTGTTGAATACAGGAATGATTGAGTGAATGGGGTTCACAAACAACAGAAAATGAGCTTTGGGGCAAGTAATCCAATTTAGAGTAATTTTTAGTTTGATTGAAACATATATTTCTCAGAAACAGCAGTCTTTTTCCAGTTCACTTTTAACAAGACCATTGTTACTTTGGGGATTCCCACCTCGTTTTTAAATGGTCCTTTTTTATGCTTTCTTAATATATTTAAAATGCTGCCAACTATCAACTCAACACATATTATTCCATTATCCTAATTACTGTCATCATTAAACACTTTTGCAGTTCACAGTGTGCCAAGTACTCTCTATATGTTTCTGTCTTTAAGAGCTTTCATCAAAATTGGACGGAAGAAATGACTTCACGTAGTGGCATTTTGTCAAATATACAGAACCCAGAAAATGTTCATTTACTGGATAAATGGTATAGTAATGACAATAATGCATTCACACCTTCCTTTTTTTTAATGGCACAAGAATTGGAGAGTGCCCAGAAGAGGGGGTAGTGCCTCTCGGAATCCTCTACTTGGCATTTATATTGCTGCCAGCTGTGCTAAAGGTAGCTCTTTCAAGTACACATACCACTACCAGATCCCAGTCAGTCTGGCAGGTAATTCTACCCCAAGGACAAACTTTTTAAAATAGCATGTCAACCCTATTTCTTGCCTCGTCAAACTCCTTCAGACTGCTCCTACTTTTCCTTTTCAGGGCATATATTACCTAATTTCCATGTCAGTCACAAGAACTGGTTTGATGGGATGAGTAGGAACCTAAAATGTGACTCTAAAGCCAGTAACTTCTGCTCCGATGGGGCCGCTGTTTTCATGATTAAGTGATACCAGTGCCTTGAGTTTCCGGCAAATGAATTTCCTGCAAGTGAGTTTCCTGCAAATGAGTTGCCCAGAGAAGCACGTGGCGAACAGAATCCTTCTCAAAGCTCCTTTGCAAGTTTTAAAGGAACAGGAGATAGGGCCTCGGGTTTTCTTGAATCATTTATTCCAGAGCCAGCTCTGAAGTTTCATCACCATGGGGGAAGCCAGGGAGGGTACTTTACAAAACACCTCCCTTCCCGTTCCCTCTCCCAGGAACACAATTCACGTTTGACATTTTGCTGGACTTTAAAAGGCCTGGGTTTTCTTCCTTAACAGAGTTACATTCTTAGCACTTCAGGGATTCCTGAGAGGTCAGTTGCCACTCTTAAAGGTGAACAAGTGTGGTGAAAATACCATCTGGGCTCCCAGGGCACCTCTATGACATTAGGAAAGAGCTTTGCACTAAAGTCAGCCTCTGCTCCTAAAAAAACCAAACAAACAACAACAACAAAAAGAAGGCATGACATTTCCCAGTGAGATTTTCTGCCAGACTGGTAGGTTGATCTCTTTGGGTTCCTTTTTGCTAACCTATTCACAATGAGCACTAATTAGCTTACAGCAAGGTGTCTCAAGCTTGACACTATTGACATTTTGGGCAGGATGATTCTTTGCTGTTAGGGCTGTCCTGTGCATGCGTTGGAGGGGGCTTAGCAGCATCCCTGGCCTCTACCCACTAGATGCCAGAAGCATGCCACCTCTGTGCCCCCGGGACAACCAAAACTGTCTCCAGATATTGCCAAATGTCCCCTGGGGGGCAAAATTGCCCCCTGACTTAGAGCCACTGTATTACGGCAATGCCATGCAAATGAGCAAATATTTGTTGAGCACTTATTATGTTCAAGTCTCTAGGCTAAGGATAAAAAAAATCAGTGATTTTGTGGCAGTCACAGTGCAGTAGGAAGGTTAAAATTAAGTAAATGTATTAAAATAATAATAACAGACTGGGTGCGGTGGCTAATGCCTGTAATCCCAGCACTTTGGGAGGCCGAGTAGGGGGTGGATCACTTGAGGTCAGAAGTTCGAGACCAGCCTGGCCAACATGGCGAAACCCTGGGTCTACTAAAAATACAAAAATTAGCTGGGAATGGTGGTGCACGCCTGTGATCCCAGCTAGTTGGGATGCTAAGGCAGGAGAATCACTTGAACCCGGGAAGTAGAGGTTGCAATAGGCCAAGATCACGCCACTGCACTCCAGCTGGGGCAACAGAGCAAGGCTCTGGCTCAAAGTAAATAAATAAAATAATAATAAGCACCACAAGCTGAAATAAAGGAGGGGTCTGGGAAGGGGAAATGAGACCCTCTGGGGTTAGAGAACACCTGGGGCACTTCACAAAGACATGACATTTGTGAGAGGCCTGAATGGACAGACAAGTCTCTCTGTCTGTCATGCGGCATAACCAGCTCAAGAGGAGGAAAAGGATATTCAATGAATGCAGAATGTGATTGGAGAAGAGCAATGCAACCTTAGGATCTGAAAAATGAATAATAATAAATGGTGGGGCTGGGCCAGGTGCAGTGGCTCACGCCTGTAATCCAAGCACTTAGGGAGGCCAAGGCGGGTGGATCACTTGAGGTCAGGGGTTCCAGACCAGCCTGGCCAACATGGTGAAAACCCATCTCTACTAAAAATACAAAAATTAGCCGGGCGGTAGTGGCGTGCACCTGTAATCCCAGCTACTCGGGAGGCTGAGGCAAGAGAATCACTTGAGCCTGGGAGGCGGAGGTTGCGGTGAGCCAAGATCATGCCACTGCACTCCAGTCTAGGTGACAGAGTGAGACCCTGTCTCAAAAAAAAAAAATGGTGAGGCTAAGAGCTGGGCAAGCTGGCAAGTGCCTGTAGTCCCAGTTACTTGGGAGGCTAAGGCTATAGAGTGTCAGGATGGAGCCTGTGAATTGCTACTGCATTCCACCCTGGACAATGTAGTGAGACCCCATTTCTAAAACAAACAAAATCAGTATTTTAAGGAGTCAGACACAAAATACCACATACTGTATGATTCCATTTATATGAAATGTCCAGAATAGGCAAATCCATAGAGACAGAAAGTAGATTAGTGGTTGCCAGGGACTTGGGGAAGGGACAAATGGGGAGTGACTGCTCATGGGTACAGGGTTTCTATTTGGAGTGGTGAAAATATTCTGGAATTAGATAGTGGCAATGGTTGCACAAGTTTATAAATATATGAATAATCGCTGAACTGTACACTTTAAAAGGGTGAATATGGCCGGGCATGGTGGCTCATGCCTGTAATCCCAGCACTTTGGGAGGCCGGGGCAGGAGGATTGCTCGAGTCTAGGAGTTCAAGACCAGCCTGGGCAACATAGTGAGACCTCTTCTCGATAAAAAATCAAAAAATTCCTGTAATCCCAGCACTTTGGGAGGCTGAGGCGGGCAGATCACGAGGTCAGGAGATCGAGACCATCCTGGCCAACATGGTGAAAACCCGTCTCTACTAAAAAATACAGAAAAAATCAGCTAAGCATGGTGGCCCGTGCCTGTAATCCCAGCTACTAGGGAGGCTGAGGCAGGAGAATTACTTGAACCAAGGAATCAGAGGTTGCAGTGAGCCAAGATTGCGCCACGGCACTCCAGCCTGGCGACAAAGTGAGATTCCATCTAAAAAAAAAAATTTGGCTGAGTATACTGGTGCACATCTACAGTCCCAGCTACTTGAGAGGCTGAGGTGGGAGGATTGCTTGAGCATGGGAGGTCAAGACTGCAGTGAACTGTGATCGTGCCACTGCACTTCAGCTTAGGCAGCACAAGTGAGACCCTGTCTCAAAAAACGGGGTGGGGGGATGAATATTATGTGATTTATATCTCAATTAAAAAATAATTTAGGGCCAGGCGTGGTGGCTCATGCCTGTAATTCCAGCACTTTGAGAGGCTGAGGTGAGCGGATTACCTGAGGTCAGGATTTTGAGACCAACCTGGCCAATATGGTGAAACCCTGTCTCTACTAAAATATAAAAATTAGCCAGGTGTAGTGGTGGGCGCCTGTAATCTCAGCTACTCGGGAGGCTGAGGCAGGAGAATCACTTGAACCCAGGAGGCGGAGGTTGCAGCGAGCTGAGTTCACGCCACTGCACTCCAGCCTGGGCGACAGAGTGAGACTCTGTCTCAAAAAAATAAGAAGAAGAATTTAGGACCTAATGCAGGGGGTCTTATATGCTAAGCTGAGGCTACTTAATGCTGCAGACAGCAAGGGGTCACCAAATGCCTTTAATATACCAAATAATAATAGTGGTAATGATAATAACAAGAATAAGAGCAATGGAGCCCATAGGTTAAGCATGTACCATGTGTTTTGCCTGCATCCGCATCCTCTTCTCTTTTTTTTTTTTGAGACAGAGTCTCACATTGTTGCCCAGGCTGGAGTGCAGTCGTGCGATCTCAGCTCACTGCAACCTCCACCTCCCGAGTTCAAGTGATTCTCCTGCCTCAGCCTCCTGAGTAGTTGAGACTACAGGCGTGTGCCACCATGCCTGGCTAATTTTTGTGTTTTTAGTACAGACAGGGTTTTACCATGTTGGCCAGGCTGATCTCAAACTCCTGGCCTCAAGTGATCTGCCCACCTCAGCCTCCCAAAGTGCTGGGATTACAGGTGTGAGCCACCACACACCTGGCCTGCATCCTCTTCTCTGATCACCTTTTTTTTTTTTTTTTTTGAGACAGAGTCTTGCTCTGTGGCCAGGCTGGAGTGCAGTGGCGTGATCTCGGTTCACTGCAACCTCCACCTCCTGCGTTCAGGTGATTCCCCTGCCTCAGCCTCCTGAGTAGCTGGGACTACAGGCACATGCCACCATGCCCAGCAAATTTTTTTTTTGTATTTTAGTAGAGATGGGGTTTCACCATGTTGGCCAGGATGGTCTCGATCTCCTGACCTCGTGATCTACCTGCCTCGGCCTCCCAAAGTGCTGGATTTACAGGCATGAGCCTCCGTGCCTGGCCTGATCACCTATTTAAATCACCCAATAGTGCCATCTGCATTTTTCTTCATAACACATAGTGCTTATTTATTTTGTTGAATGTTTGTCTCCTCTCTGACTAAATGATAAATGCCACGAGAGCAGGAAATTTTGTCTGTTTTATTCATGACTTTAGGCCAGATGCAGTGGCTCACGCCTGTAATCCCAGTATTTTGGGAGGCCGAGGCAGGAGGATCACTTGAGGCCAGGAGTTCAAGACCAGCCTGGACAATATAATGAGACCCTGTCTGTACAAAGAAAAAAAAAAAACCCAAAAACTGGCCAGGTGTGGTGGCATACACCTGTAGTCCTACTCAAGAGGCTGAGATGGGAGAATCACCTGAGCCAGGGGAGGTGGAAGTTGCCATGAGCTGTGATCATACCAGTGTACTCCAGGCTGGGCAACAGAGTGAGGCCTTGTATAAAAAAGAAAAAAAAAAAAGACTTTATATGGTGTCCAAAATAATGTCTGGCATATAATAGGTGCTAAATAAATAACCTAACAAGTGAATGCTGTTGAATACAAGAACCTGGGAAATCACATGTAACAAGCAACAAGCTGAAGAAAGCGTTGAGTAATATATTCAACTCGCTAGGCAGAGCTGGGTTGAACTGGAGAAGTGTCCCTGAGACACTTAATGCCTTCACTGCAAAGCCCTTTCGAAGTCACTAACCATTGGCTGTTCTTTCCCTTTAACTCATCTTGCTTTGCGTCATGTGTGATGGTCATGTTTTTCCCCCCTAGAATCCATTCTCCTGCTTCTCTGATTATTGTATTTTGATTTTCCTTGGAGGAGTAATCCAACACCCCCTAGGTTCATGCAGTTTATGTGGAACTGGACCAGGGCTCCAAGGATGAACATGTGGCCTAGGTCTGGCCAATCACAGCATTATATTCTGTTGCTAGCAGTGGTTGGTCCAGAGAGAAGGCACATGACCCAAGCCAGACCAAGGAAACTTCATTATGGGATTTTGCTGAAAGTGTTAGGAAGGAGAAATTATCACCAAGGTTTGTTTCTAAGCTGGTAGAATGCAAGCTTGGAGCTGCTGATGGCCATTTTTTTCTTTTCTTTTGTTGTTGTTGTTATTGTTGAGATGGAGTCTTGCTCTGTTGCCCAGGCAGGAGTGCATTAGTGCGATCTTGGCTCACTGCAACCTCTGCCTCTTGGGTTCAAGCAGTTCTCCTGCCTCAGTCTCCCAAGTAGCTGGGATTACAGGCAGCTGCCACCACGCCTGGCTAATATTTGTATTTTTAGTAAAGATGGGGTTTTACCATGTTGGCCAGGCTGGTCTTGAACTCCTGAACTCAAGTGATCTGCCCATCTCAACCTCCCGAAGTTCTGAGATTACAGGTGTGAGCCACCGTACCCGGTCTGATGGCCATTTTTGCTGATACTTGGGAAGAACCAGCCTGAGAATGAAGTCAATACAGAGAGAAGCAGAGCCTAGAGATGGTAAGAAACAGAGGCCTGGTAAATGTCAATCAAACCCTGAATCCAGCTTTGCCTGAGGGAGGATCAGTCTCTGAACTAATATGAGTTCCCTATGTTGCTTTAGCCACTTTGATTTTGCCTTGTAATGCAGTGAATTCTAACAAACACATCACGTGATCCAAGTACCATGACTACAGTTACTAAATCAAAAACAAATCCCGAAACCAAAAGCAACTGTTTGAAGGGAACTTATCCTCTACTTACTTATATAAGCAGAGAGGGAACTTCCGCTTTTCAATAGAGAAGCTACTGAAGGAAAACTCATCCCTTTCTCTGGTACCTCCATGAGTGAGGAGTGATTTGCCTAATAGTGGGTTTGGGAGAAGATGCTGAGTTTGTTGCCTGGTCCTTTTCTCTTTTTTTCTTTTTGCTATGGCCTGACCTTTAGACACTGCTGTTTTCCTCCTTCACCATGAGGAGCCTGTCCCTGTGAAAGACATTTGCAGTAACCCAGCCTGTGGCTGGGTAAATTAGTTTAATCCGGAGGGAAATTGCATGCACCACTAAAGCCACATTCTCCAATCAGCCTTATCCAGAAAACAAACTCTAGAGCTCTAGTTTCCTGATTCATATATCTTTTTCTCAGTGGATTTGGAATTTGGAAAGGCTAAGGAGGGTGCAATTAATTATCAGCCCCATGAAACCCCAACATGTTAATTTACATTTTTTCTTTAGAAAACTTTGAGAGGCAGTCCTGTGGAGATCAAATTTCTGGTGTTGTCAGGGCTCCAGGCTTAAAGGTAATTACGGGTCAAGTGTGTTCCTGACCCGGGTAGTTTGTGACAGTTACAGTGGTTCCACAGGATTTTAACTGGCTGGAGCCTGAGTACAAGGGCCTCTAGGGCAGGCCTTGACCTAACTCATGTGAGTACAGCCTTGACCTCAGCAGGCAGGTGGGACAGGGATTCGATTATTGGGGAAAAAGTCTTTCTGTCCCAGAGCAGGCTTACCTTCAAAAGGGCAGAACTTTAGTTTACCAACCTGTAGACTCCGGTGGGTAGATTTTTGCTTTTTGTAATACCTCTTTAAGCAACACTTGCGGCTGGGCAAGTTGACTTTGATTTGTGAATTGCATGAACTTTGATCACAGTTTAGCATTTGGAGAGCTCAGACTCTGGCTTTACCCATAGAATGGGGGTATATTTTATTAGTGAAAACAAATGAAAAGAACAGGGCCCTTATTGTATAGGAGATATGCTTCTTTGCGGGTGGAGGTAGATAAATTGAATGAAGACCCATGAGATAAGAAAACAGTGAGGCTTATGCTTGAAACTTTTGTCTCTGAGAAACAGGTTTGCTTGAGAAATCAAGGAGGACCTGGACCTGGGTTGTTTGGTTTTGGTTTTTTGTGGGTTTTTTTTTTTTTTGAGCCAGGGTCTTACTCTGTTGCCCAGGCTGGAGTGCATGGAGTGCACGGTGCGATCTTGGCTCACTGCAACTTCCACCTCCCAGGTTCAAGCAATCCTCCCGCCTCAGCTTGGCAAGTAGCTGGGACTACAGGCGTGAGCCACCAACACTTGGATTTTTTTTTATTTTTTGTAGAGACAGGGTTTTACCATGTTGGCCAGGCTGGTCTTGAACTCCTGAGCTCAAGCAGTCCGCCTGCCTCAGCCTCCCAAAGTGCTAGGATTACAGGTGTGAGCCACCGTGGCCAGCCTGGGTCGTGTGTGGTTTTTTTTTTTTTTTGAGATGGAGTCTCACTCTGTCACCCAGGCTGAAGTGCAGTGGTGCAATCTTGGCTCACTGCAGCCTCCGCCTCCTGGGCTCAAGCGATTCTCATGCCTCAGCCTCCCGAGTAGCTGGGGTTACAGGCATGTGCCACCACACCCAGCCAATTTTTAAAAATTTTTAGTAGAGACAGGGTTTCACCATGCCTCCGCTGCTGAAAGTGCTGGGATTACAGGCATTAGCCACCGCACCTAGCCTGGGTTGTGTTTTAAAACATGCTTCTGGGCTGGGCATGGTGGCTCACGTCTGTAATCCCAGCACTATGGGAGGCCAAGGTTGGTGGATCATCTGAGATCGGGTGTTTGAGACCAGCCTGGCCAACACGGTGAAACCCCATCTCCACTAAAAATACAAACATTAGCTGGGCGTGGTGGTGGCGCATGCCTGTAATCCCAGCTACTTGCGAGGCTGAGGCAGGAGAATCCCTTGAACCCAGGAGGTGGAGGTTGCAGTGAGCTGAGATTCAGCCAGCCTGGCCTGGGCAACAAAGTGAGACTCCGTCTCAAAATAAATAAATAAATAAATAAATATAAAAAAATATGCTCCTGTTGTGCTACCAGAACAGAACCAGCAGAAGAGTGAAAGACAAATAAAGGAAGATCTGCTGACTAAACTGGAGGAGGGTGGGATTTTTTTTAAAAAAAAACATGATCTTGCTCTATCACCCAGGCTGGAGTGCAGTGGCCCGATCATAGCTCACTGCAGCCTCAAACTCCTGGGCTCAAGCAATCCTCCCACCTCAGTCTCCCAAAGTGCTGGGATTACAGGGATCTTTTATAAAGAGCTAGAACTGTGATCTTAGTAGACAAGCCAAACAGATGTGGAAGAGAAGTGAATTTTTGAAGGCTTAACTAGGGGGATATATATACATATATATATATATATATTTTTTTTTTTTTTTTTTTTTTTGAGATGGAGATTCGCTCTTGTTGCCCAGGCTGGAGTGCAATGACACGATCTCGGCTCACCACAACCTCCGCCTCCCGGGTTCAAGCAATTCTCCTGCCTCAGCCTCCCGAGTAGCTGGGATTACAGGTATGCACCACCACACCCAGCTAATTTAGGATTTTTAGTACAGACGGGGTTTCTCCATGTTGGTCAGGCTGGTCTCAGGTGATCCACCTGCTTCAGCCTCCCAAAGTGCTGGGATTACAGGCGTGAGCCACCGCGCCCAGCCCGCTAGGTAGATATTAAGAGAAGAGACCCACAAATATACAACAACTTGAAAGGAAGTTGCAGTAATATTACAAATTACTGGAAAAAAATAATATACATATATTTTGAGACAGTGTTTTACTCTGTCACCCAGGCTGGAGTGCAGTGGTGCAGTCTCGGCTCACTGTAGCCTCTACCTCCCAAGCTCAAGTGATCCTGCCACCTCAGCCTCCTGAGTACAGGAACTACAGGTGTGTGCCACCACACCTAGCTAACTTTCTTTTTTTTTGAGATGGAGTCTCACTCTGTCACCCAGGCTGGAGCGCAGGGGTGCGATCTCGGCTCTCTGCAAGCTCTGCCTCCCGGATTCACGCCATTCTCCTGCTTCAGCCTCCTGAGTAGCTGGGACTACAGGCACCTGCCACCAAGCCCAGCTAATTTTTTCTATTTTTAGTAGAGATGGGGTTTCACCGTGTTACACACCTGGCTAACTTTTGTATTTTTTTTAATTTTTTTTACAGACGAGGTTTCACCATGTTCCCCCTGCTGACCTCGAAATCCTGAGCTCAGGCAATCCACCTGTCTTGGCCTCCCAAAGTTCTGGGATTACAGGTGTGAGCCACCGTGGCTGGCCAAAAAATAAATTATTTTTTAAATGGTGTGAGAACATTGGTTATCTCTCTGAAAAATTAAGCTGTGGGCTAGGCATGGCGGCTCACGCCTATAATCTCAGCACTTTGGGAGGCCGAGGCGGATAAATCACTTGAGGCCAGGAGTTTGAGACTAGCCTGATCAACATAGCGAAATCCAATCTCTACTAAAATACAGAAATTAACTGGTGTGGTGGCTTATGCCTGTAGTCCCAGCTACTCAGGAGGCTGAGGCAAGAGAATCGCTTAAGCCCAGGAGGCAGAAGTTGCAGTGAGCCAAGATCATGCCACTGCACTCCAGCCTGGGCAACAAAGTGAGACTCTGTCTTTAAAAAAAAAAAAGTTAAACTGGGTCCCAAACTCACATTATATACAAGAGTAAATTCCAAGAGTAAAAAGAAATATTGAAAAGTCTTAGAATAAAATATAGAATATTGGGATAAGAAATGGCAGCTTCAATAATATATAAAAGTGCACAAGCTGTTAAGGAAAATTTAGATCAACTTGACCACATTAAAAGATACAGTTTAGCTGGGTGCGGTGGTTCACACCTGTAATCCCTGCACTTTGGGAGGCCAAGGTGGGCAGATTGCTTGAGCCCAAGAATTTGAGACCAGCCAGGCCAACATGGTAAAATCCCATCTCTACTAAAATACAAAAATTAGCCGGGCATGGTGGCACATGCCTGTAGTCCTAGCTACTCGAGAGGCTGAGGTGAGAGGATCGTTTGAGCCCGGGAGGTTGAGGCTCCAGCCTGGGTGACACAGTGAGACCCTGTTTCAAAAAAAAAAAAAAAAAGTAATAAAAGTTCCTCAAAATTGATCAAAGATCTGTGTGTCAGAGCCAAAACTATAAAATTCTTAGAAAAAAAACAGAGGGAGAAAGCTTCATGACATTGGATTTGGCCGTGATTTTTTTGGATACGACACCAAAAGCACAGGCAACAAAAGAAAAAATACATCAGTTGGATTGTATCAAAATTTAAAGCTTCTGTGCATCAGACACAATCAACAAAAAGGCAAGCAACAGAATGAGGGAAAATTTTTGCAAGTCATATATTTGATAAAGGATTAATATCCAGATAATATGGCTCACACCTGTCACCCTAGCACTTTGGGAGGCTAAGCAGGGAGGATCGCTTGAGCTCAGGAGTTCAAGACTAGCCTGGGCAACTTAGCAAGACCTCATCTCTACTAAAAATAAAAAAAACTATCCAGGAGTTGTGGCACACACCTGTAGTCCCAACTATTTGGGAGGCTGAGGTGAAAGGATTGCTTGAGCCCAGGAGGATGAGGCTGCATTGAGCTGTGATCATGCCACAGCATTCCAGCCTGGGAGACAGAGGAAGACTTTGTCTCTACAAAACAAAAACAAAAACAAACAAACAAACAAACAAACAGAATACAGGCCAGGTGCGGTGGCTCACGCCTGTAATCCCAGCACTTTGGGAGGCCAAGGTGGGCAGATCACCTGAGGTCGGGAGTTCGAGTTGCCTGACCAACGTGGAGAAACCCCGTCTCTACTAAAAATACAAAATTAGCCAGGCCTGGTGGCACATGCTTGTAATCCCAGCTACTCAGGAGGCTGAGGCAGGAGAATCGCTTGAACCCGGGAGAGGAGGGTGTGGTGATGCGAGATCGTGCCATTGCACTCCAGCCTGGGCAACAAGAGCGAAACTCGGTCTCAAAAACAAAAACAAAAACAAAAACAAAACCCAGAAAATAAGAAGTGTTGGTGAGGATGTGGAGAAATTGGAAACCTTGTGCTCTGTTGCTGGAAATGTAAAATGGTAGTCATTATGGAAAACAGTATTGTGGCTCCTCAAAAATTAAAAATTGAATTACCATATAATTTAGCAATTCCACTTCTGAGTATATACCCAAAGGAATTGAAAGTGAGGACTTGGCTGGGCACAGTGGCTCATGCCTTTAATCTCAGCACTTTGGGAGGCCAAGGTGGGCAGATCACTTGAGGTCAGGAGTTTGAGACCAGCCTGGCCACCATGGCGAAATCCCGTCTCTACTAAAAATACAAAAATTGGTTGGATGTGGTGGCGCATGCCTGTAATCCCAGCACTTTGAGAGGCTGAGGCTGGAGGATGGCGTGAACCTTGGAGGCGGAGATTGCAGTAAGCTGGGATGCACCACTGCACTCTCAGCCTGGGCAACAGAGCGACACTGTCTCTCTCTCTCACACACACACACACACACGTGGGGATTCGGACAGATATTTGTTCATCCATGTTTGTAGCAGCATTATTCACAATAGCCAAGGCATGGAAGCAATCTGATTGTCCTTTGACAGATTAATGGATGAGGAAAATGTGGTCCATCCATACAGTGAATTTTTTTTTTTTTTTTTGAGACAGAGTCTTGCTCTGTCGCCCAGGCTGGAGTGCAGTGGTGTGATCTTGGCTCACTGCAAGCTCTGCCTCCTGGTTTCATGCCATTCTCCTGCCTCAGCCTCCCAAGTAGCTGGGACTACAGGCACCCGCCCCCACGCCCGGCTAATGTTTTGTGTTTTTAGTAGAGACAGGGTTTCACTGTGTTAGCCAGGATGGTCTCAATCTCCTGACCTCGTGATCCACCTGCCTTAGCCTCCCAAAGTGCTGGGATTACAGGCGTGAGCCACCGCGCCTAGCCCATACAGTGAAATATTATTTAGTCTTTTTTTGCTTTTTGAGGTGGAGTCTCGCTCTGTCGCCAGGCTGGAGTGCAGTGGCATGATCTTGGCTCACTGCAACCTCTGCCTCCCAAGTTCAAGTGATTCTCCTGCCTCAGCCTCCCGAGTAGCTGGGACTACAGGTGCGTGACAACACACCCAGCTAATTTTTGTATTTTTAGTAGAGACGGGGTTTCACCATGTTGGCCAGGATGGTCTCGATCTCTTGACCTTGTGATCTGCCTGCCTCAGCCTCCCAAAGTGCTGGGATTACAGGCGTGAGCCCCTCGCTCGGCTATTTAGTCTTAAACAGGAAGGAAGTTCTGATTGGGTGCTATTGCTCGTACTTGTAACTCCAGCACTTTGGGAGGGTGAGGCAGGAGGATCATTGTAGCCTAGGAGTTTGAGACCAGCCTGGACAACATAGCAAGTTCCCATCTCTCAAAAGAAAATTTTTTTTAACTTGGCATGGTGGTGTGTACCTATAGTTTTAGCTACTGGGGAAGCTGAGGTGGGAGGATCACTTGAGTCCAGGAGTTCAAGATTACAGTGAGCTATGAGTGTGCCACTGTCCCCCAAAATGGGTGATAGAGTGACACCTTGTCTCTAAAAAAGAAAAGAGAAAAAAAGGAGGAGCCAGGCATGGGGGCTCACACCTATAATCCTAGCACTTTGGGAGGCGGAGGTGAGTGGGTCACTTGAGGTCAGGAGTTCGAGACCAGCCTGGCCAACATGGTGAAACCCCATCTCTACTAAAAATACTAAGATTAGTTGGGCATGGTGGTACATGCCTATAATCTCAGCTATTAGGGAGGCTGAGGCAGGAGAATTGCTTGAACTCAGGAGGCAGAGGTTGCAGTGAGCTGAGATCATGCCAGTGCACACCAGCCAGGGTGACAGAGCAAAAAAAAAAAAAAAAAGAAAAAAAAATTTAAATCTTAACACAGGCTACAACAGGGATGTACTTCTTAAAGGACATTATGCTAAGTGAAATAAGCCAGTCACAGGCAGACAAATACTTTATGGTTCCACTTAAATGGAATTTGATACCTAGGGTAGTCAAATTCATAAAGACAGAAAGCAGAATGGTGGTTGCTAGGGGTTGGGGGGGCGGAGGAATGGGGAATTATTGTTTGATGGGTACAGAGTTTCAGTTTGGCAAGATGAAAAAGAATTCTGGAGATGGGCTGTGTTGATGGCTGCACAACAGTGTGAATTGTACTTACTACCACTGAACTGTACACCTAAAGATGGTTTCTGAAATTTTCTGTTATATATATTTTACCACAATTAAATCTTCTTTTTTTTTTCTTTCGTAGATGGAGTCTCGCTCTGTCACCAGGCTGGAGTGCAGTGGCACAATCTCGGATCACTGCAACCTCCGCCTCCCTAGTTCAAGCGATTCTCCTGCCTCAGCCTTCCAAGTAGCTGGAATTACAGGTGCACGCCGCCATGCCCAGCTAATTTTTTTTTGTATTTTAGTAGAGACGGGGTTTCACCATGTTGCCCAGGCTGGTCTTGAACTCCTGAGCTCAGGCAATCTACCCACCTCGGCTTCTCAAAGTGCTAAGATTACAGGTGTGAGCCACCGTGCCCAGCCAAAGTTTTTCTTTAAAGTGTGAGTTGTTAGAGGATTAGGCAAAGGGTCGGTGTGGCCAAAGTGTGTAGGGAATGATGGGGAGGTAGAAAATGAAATTAAGAAGGTGGGGAGAGGGCCAGATGCGGTGGCTTACGCCTGTAATCCCATCACTTTGGGAGGTGGAGGCGGGCGGATCACCTAAGGTCAAGAGTTTGAGACCAGCTTAGCCAACATGGTGAAGCCCTGTCTCTACTAAAAATATAAAAATTAGCTGGGCGTGGTGGCAGGCGCCTGTACTCCCAGCTACTTGGGGGACTGACGCACGAGAATCGCTTGAACCCAGGAGGTGGAGGTTGCAGTGAGCTGAGATCGCACCATTACACTGCAGCCTGGGCGACAAGAGCGAAACTCCGTCTCAAAAAATAAAAATAAAAATAAAGCATGACTCATTCAAATATAGAATGGAGGGCTGGGCATGGTGGCTCATGCCTGTAATCCCAGCACTTTGGAAGGCTGAGGCAGGCAGATGATTTGAGCCCCAGAGTTCGAGACCAGCCTGGGCAATAAGGTGAAACCCTGTCTCTACAAAAAATACAAAAATTAGCAGGGTATGGTGGTGTGTGCCTATAGTCTCAGCTACTTGAGAGGCTGAGGTGGGCAGATGGCATGAGCCCGGAGGTGGAGGTTGCAGTCAGCCAAGATCGCACCATTGTACTCCAGCCTGGGTGACAGAATGAGACCCCATCTCACACAAAACAAAAAACAAAACAAACAAATATAGAATTGACACGTCAGAAAAGTATTCTACTTGTCTAAGAGGAAACAGTCGGATGGTGAAGTTGGTTCAGAGAATGTTTGGAAGAAGTAGGTACTTGAGGAAGTGGGAATTTTAGATACAAAACTGGTTAATCTTCTGCAGGGTAATAAGAACTATAAGCTATGGGATTCTCTTTTGTACTGGAGAGAAATAATTCAAAACTCTACTGGACAAGGCCAGGAACAGTGGCTCATGCCTGTAATCCCAGCATTTTGGGAGGCCGAGGCAGGCAGATCACTTGAAGTCAGGAGCCTGAGACGGTAAAACCCCATCTCTACTAAAAAAAAAAAAAAAAAAAAAAAAAAAAATTAGCTGGTGGAGCATGCCTGTAGTCCCAGCTACTCGGGAGGCTGAGGCAGAAGAATTGCTTGAACCCAGGAGGTGGAGGTTGCAGTGAGCTGAGATCATGCCACTGCACTCCAGCCTAGGCAACAGAGTGAGACTCCATCTCAAAAACAAAAACAAACAAAAAACAACCAAAAACTGTACTGGACAAAAATCTGGGCCTTTAATCAATCAATACCTATGCAAACAAAGGAACAGTCCCTGGCCTATATAAGTAGTTGGTGGGCTACATCTGGCCTGGCTGCTTGTGTTTGTAATAAGATTTTAATTTTATTATTTTTAAAAATAAGAGATGGGGTCACACTATGTTGGTCTTGAACTCTTGGCCTCAAGCAATCCTCCCGCCTCGGCCTCCCAAAGTGCTGGGATTACAGGTGTGAGCCACCATGCCCAGCCTAAAATACAGTTTTATTGGAACACAGCCATACCCAATTATTTCTGTATCTCCCCAGGCTGCTTTTGCTGTACAGAAACTGTGGACCATGATGACCGATAGAGTTGAGTAGTCGACAGATAGGAACCAGCCACAAAGCCTAAAATATTTACTACCTGGACCTTTACAGAAAGAGTTTGCTGATCCCTGCTAGAGAATTAAGTAATCTTTGGGTGAGCTTGTGAAACAAAGTCCTTGATGACATTGAAAGAACTACACTGCCCTCTCTTGGTCTTATTTCCAAAATTTGGATAATTTTTCTTAAAAAGGAGATGTTTGGTTTAAAAATTGGTGGGGCATTTTGAATTGTTATCCGTGGTCTGTATTTCCTAAATCTTCCCGTTCACTCACCCCATAACCCTGCCACCCTCTTTCTACATTGGCGACAATGCCTCTTAGTATCTGTCAAACTTGCATAACGAGATTTAGAAAATATGATTAAGTACAGAGTTTATTCAAGTGCAAGGTTTGAGGATGATCACCTGCGAAACACAGACTCCAAAGGAATGGGATCAGTGTTGGAAAGAGAGGAAGCTAAGGTTTCACTTATATAGATAGAAACAGTTTCAGCTGAGTTGCAACATTTTCCATCCAAGGCCCATATGTATGTTACAGTCATTTGATTAAAACAGCTTGCTACATTTCAAGGAAGATGCTTTAACATTCTATGAAGAGGAGTAATGTCCTGAGAGGGTCTTATCTCTGGTGCTAGTGGGTCATTTCTTTCTTTTTTTTTTCTTGAGATGGAGTTTCCCTCTGTCATCCAGGCTGGAGTGCAGTGGTGTGATCTTGGCTCACTGCAACCTCCGCCTCCTGGGTGCAAGTGATTCTCCTGCCTCAGCCTCCAGAGTAGCTGGGATTACAGGCCTGTGCCACCATGCCTGGCTATTTTTTTTTTTTTTGGTAGAGACAGGGTTTCCCCATGTTGGTCAGGCTGGTCTTGAACTCCTGACCTTGTGATCTGTCTGCCTCAGCCTCCCAAAATGCTGGGATTACAGGCGTGAGCCACTGTGTATTGCCCAGGCTCAAGTGCAGTGGTGCAATCTCAGCTCACTGCAACCTCTGCCTCCTGAGTTCAAGCAATTCTTCTGCCTCAGCCTCCCAAGTAGCTGGGATTACAGGTGCCCACCACCATGCCCAATTTTTATATTTTTAGTAGAAACGGGGTTTCGCCATATTGGCCAGGCTGGTCCCCAGCTCCTGATCTCAAGTGATTTGCCTGTCTTGGCCTCCCAATGTGCTGGGATTACAGGCGTGAGCCACCGCACCCGGCCTACTGGGTCATTTCTAATCATTTACAGGACAAGCAGAAGTTGCAACTGCATACTACATGGCCACATTCCTCTCAAGGCTCAGAAGAAAGTTCCAGCAGCTTTAAGTTTGAATTATTTAATTTAAAATATCCCAGCTCTTGGCTGGGCACAGTGGCTCACACCTGTAATCCCAGCACTTTGGGAGGCCGAGGCAGGTGGATCACCTGAGCTCAGGAGTTCGAGACCAGCCTGCCAACATGGCAAAACCCTGTCTCTACTAAAAATGCAAAAATTAGCCAGGCATGGTGGTGGGCGCCTGTAGTCCCAGCTACTCGGGAGGTTGAGACATGAGAATCATTTAAACTTGGGAGGCAGAGGTTGCAGTGAGCCTATATTGGGCCACTGCACTGCAGCCAGGGCAACAGAGTGAGACTCCATCTCAAAATAAATAAATAAATAATAAAATAAAATATCCCAGCTCTTTCCTCTGAGGGTGGAACTTATGAAAGGCTCTTTTTAAGTGCAGGTAGGCCTGGAAAGCAATTGGTGGTGAGTAATGTCCTTTGCAACATCGTTTTTGCTCGAGAAGGCATTCTGTTTCTGACTCCTGTTAAGGCTTCTGTAATTGAAGGCCCATTCTCATGAAAGCTTTCCTTGGGAGGGCCCCTCAGCTCCTTAGAATGAAGCTCTAGAACTGCTGGAAGTTCTGAGAGGGCAATGCTGGTGCCTGCTTGATCACTGCTGTTTCTGGGTCCGGGCACATAGTAGATGCTCAGTAAATATTTGTTGAGTGAACTAGAGCCAATGAAAGAATAGCATTTTGTCCTCTGCTCCGGGTCAACCCTGTGAGAGGAACCAAGTTTTGGTGACAAAGGCTGCCATCTGCAGGGAATAGGTGAAATGGCATTATTCAGAATTGCTAAATCCTGAGGACCATACAATCGATTTTGAGGCAAGATTAACATATATTTTCTCCTTTCGCTTTCTGGAGAATTAACATCATCTTGTCTTTTCCAATTAAGGAAACCTGAATCCTGCACCCTTTCTCAAATAACATTTTTAAGCTTTTATTTATTTATTTATTTTTTAAGACGGAGTCTTGCTCTGTCACCCAGGCTGGAATGAAGTGGCGTGATCTCGGCTCACTGCAACCTCCGCCTCCCGGGTTCAAGCAATTCTCTTGCCTCAGCCTCCTGAGTAGCTGGGACTACAGGTGTGTACCACCACGCCCGGCTAATTTATTATATTTTTAGTAGAGACAGGGTTTCACCATGTTAGCCAGGATAGTCTCGATCTCCTGACTTCATGATCCGCCTGCCTCGGCCTCCCAAAGTGCTGGGATTACAGGCGTGAGCCACCAAGCCTGGACAGCTTTTGTTGTCTTTTAAATGGAGACAGGGTTTTGCTCTGTCACCCAGGCTGAAGTGCAGTAGCATGATCATAGCTCACTGCAGCTTCCAACTCCAGGGCTCAAGCGATCCTCCCATTTCAGCCTCCCGAGTAGCTAGGACTGGTGTGTGGCACCACATCTGGCTAATTTGTTTTTGGTTTTTTGTGGAGAGTCTTGCTATATTGTCCAGGCTGCATTTTAAAGCTTTTTGAGGGCTTAGTTAGCCATGCTGCATACTGTATACACCATGCTGTATGCACAAAACTGGTACCTAAGTACCACTATTTCCCTGTTTTATAGACGAAGAATCTGAACACAGAAAGCATGCCCAAAGTTATAGTGCTAGCAAGTGGCAGAACTAGGGATTTGAACCCAAACACTGTGACTTCAGAAAGTGTGCTCGTTTTCTCTTTTCTTTTCTTTCCTTCTTTCTTTTTTTTTTTTTTTAAGACAGAGTCTCACTCTGTCACCCAGGCTGGAGTGCAGAGGCAATCTCAGCTCACTGCAACCTCCGCCTCCCGGGTTCAAGGGATTCTCGTGCCTCAGCCTCCCAAGTAGCTGTGACTACAGGCGCCCGCCACCAGGCCCCAGTAATTTTTGTATTTTTTAAACATTTTTCAGTAGAGAAGGGGTTTCACCATGTTGGCCAGGCTGGTCCGGAACTCCTGACCTCAAGTGATCTGCTCGCCTTAGCGTCCCAAAATGCTGGGATTACAGGCGTGAGTCACTATGCCCGGCCCAGTAGACCTTTTTTTTTTTTTTTTTTTGAGACAGAATCACACTTTGTGGCCCAAGCTGGAGTGCAGTGGTGCGATTTTGGCTCACTGCAACCTCCACCTCCCAGGTTCAGGCAATTCTCCTGTCTTAGCCTCCCAAGTAGCTGGGATTACAGGTGCACACCAACACGCCCAGCTAATTTTTTTGCATTTTTAGTAGTGACGGGGTTTCACCATGTTTGCCAGGCTGGTTTTGAATTCCTGACCTCAAGCCATCCACCCATCTTGGCCTCCCAAAGTTCCAGGATTACAGGTGTGAGCTACCGTGCCTGGCCTAGATTTTATTTTTAAAAGCAGTTTTAGGTTCACAGCAAAATTGAGCAGAAGGTACAGAGATATATCCCCTGGCTCACACAGGCCTAGCCTCCCCCATTATAGAATGTGTGCTTCTAATCATTTCACTGTATTATCTCTCCATGCTTGATAGGAAAATATTTACATAAAACATATAGAAACATGGCAGATTGAGCCCATGCAGTTATCTCTGCTCTCTCCTGAAACACTCCTAAAATACTAGCAAAGGAATCAAAGAGGTATAAACCCACAAAGAATGGGAGAAGACTGCTCGTGAGAGATCTCAAATCCTTTTTAGAAGATAGAATGTAGATGAGTGGTTTACTTGGGAGGAGAAACCCTAGTTCTTGCAGGAGTTGCCAATGAGTAGCAAGGCACTTAGAGCTGATAAACCCCAGAAAGGCTCAGGAATTGGTTGAAGGCCCCTGTGCTGAGAGGTGGGACTGAAAACCAATAATTGATTGAATATAAATACCATCTGGGGGAAGCGTTAGACCCCTGATTCTCCTCCTTGTCACTCCCTAACTCCAATCTCTGCAGAAGATGAGATGTTTATTCCCTGGAGAACTTGAACCAGAGAAGTTCTGGGTCCAGGGATAGCAATCAGAGAAAACACTTGGAGGCGAGGCAACATCCTAAAAACAGAGGGATTAAATGAAAGTGTGCAGGCTGGGCACGGTGGTTCACGCCTGTAATCCCAGCACTTTGGGAGGCCGAGGTGGGCGGATCACCTGAGGTCGGCAGTTCAAGACCAGCCTGACCAATGTGGAGAAACCCCGCCTCTACTAAAAATACAAAAATTAGCTGGATGTGGTGGCAGGCGCCTGCAGTCCCAGTTACTCGGGAGGATGAGGCAGGAGAATCTCTTGAACCTGGGAGGTGGAGGTCACAGTGAGCTGAGATCATGCCACTACACTCCAGCCTGGGCAACAGAGTGAGACTCTGTCTCAAAAAGAAAGTGTGCAGCTAAAAACATTCTTAACATATTTTAAATAATCCTATGGTTGTGTGGTAGTATTGGTATCATTATTCTGTATTATTAGTATTGTTATTGGTATTGTTATTCTCTTTTATTTGGGTGGAGGGATGGAGTCTTAATTGGAAGCATCAGTATGATGGATTTTATCTTGAAGAATACATATTTCTGACCAGGGGCAGTGGCTCACGCCTGTAATCCCAGCACTTTGGTAGGCTGAGGTGGGTGGATCACTTGAGGTCAGGAGTTTGAGGCCAGCCTGGCCAACATTGTGAAACCCTGTCTCTACTGAAAATACAAAAATTAGCTGGGCGTTGTGGCATGTGCCTGTAATCCCAGCTACTTGGGAGGCGGAGGCAGGAGAATCGCTTGACCCCGGGAGGTGGAGGTTACAGTGAGCAGTGAGCCGAGATGGTGCCACTGCACTCCAGCCTGGGCAACAGAGAAAGACTCCATCTCAAAAAAAAAAAAGAAAACAAACAAACAAAAAACGGCTGGGCGTGGTGGCTTACGCCTGTAATCCCAGCACTTTGGGAGGCCAAGGCGGGTGGATCACCTGAGGTCAGGAGTTTGAGACCAGCCTGACCAACATGGTGAAACCCCGTCTCTACTAAAAATACAAAATTAGCCGGGAGAGGTGGTGTGTACCTGTAATCCCAGCTACTCAGGAGGCTGAGGCAGGGGAATCGCTTGAACCCGGGAGGCGGGGGTTGCAGTGAGACAAGATCACTGCAGTGCCTTTGCACTCCAGACTGGGCAACAAGGGTGAAACTCTGTCTCAAGAAAAAAAAAAAAAAAAAAGAGGAAGAAGAAGAATTCACTAACAGGCTGCCAGTAGCCAGTAAAAAGTAAGTGAAAGAGGAACTATCTGCAGGTCCCGAGGAAAGAATGAAAACATATTTACAACACAGAAACAGAAATAGCGGTGGAGGAGGAGAGAGCAGGGTCGCTCAGTGGGACCAGGAAGCCAGCTTACTTTCATTTTTTGAAGCTCCTTATATACAGAAAAAACAAATTTATTTTTTCATTTCACATTTGACAAATACTTTCAGCACCCCAAGATTAAAATGTAATGTAGATGTGCTGTCACCAGGTGATTGGATTTCTTTCTTTTTTTTTTTTTTTTTTTTGAGACGGAGTCTCACTCTGTCATTAGGCTGGAGTGAAGTGGTGCGATCTCAGCTCACTGCAACCTCCGTCTCCCAAGTTCAAGTGATTCTCCTTGCCTCAGCCTCCCAAGTAGCTAGGATTACAGGCGCCCACCACCACGCCTGGCTAATTTTTTTGTATTTTTAGTAGAGACGGGTTTTCACTATGTTGGCCAGGCTGGTCTCGAACTCCTGACCTCCTGATCCACCTGCCTTGGCCTCCCAAAGTGCTGGGATTACAGGCGTGAGCTGCCGCGTTGGGCCGTGATTGGATTTCTTAAAAGCCAGTTAATGAAACTGCAAGCAGAAGCCACCATACACCTATCAGAATAACTAAAAACAAAAATGAAAACAAAGGTGGCCATCCTAAGTGCCCGTGAGCATGGGAAACTGGGACTCTCATACCTTGTTATTGGGAAAGCAAATGGGCCAGTCACTTTGGAAAAAACTGGGCAGTTTCTTATATATTTAAACACATACTGACCATAAAACCCAGAAATCTCACTCCTAGGTATGTATACAAGAGAAATGAAACATATGTTTTATTTTTAACCACCAAAACCTAGAAAAACCCAAATTCCTTCAACTGATGAATGGATGGATAAATTGCAAAGGAGCCATTTTTGTAATACTTGCCACCAATAAAAAGAATGGACTGGGGCCGGACGCGGTGGCTCATGCCTGTAATCCCAGCACTTTGGGAGTCCAAGGCAGGTGGATCACCTGAGGTTGGGAGTTCAAGACCAGCCTGACCAACATGGAGAAACCTCGTCTCTACTAAAAATACAAAATTAGCTGGGCATGGTGGCACATGCCTGTAATCCCAGCTATTCGGGAGGCTGAGGCAGGAAAATCATTTGAACCCAGGAGGTGGAGGTTGCGCTGAGCCAAGATCATGCCATTGCACTTCAGCCTGGGCAACAAGAGCGAAACTCCATCTCAAAAAAAAAAAAAAAAAAAAAAAAAAAGAATGGACTGGGCCAAGCACAGTGGCTCATGCCTCTAATCCCAGCACTTTGGGAGGCTGAGGCAGGAGGATCATTTGAGGCAGGAGTTTGAGATCAACCTGGGCAACATAGTGAAACCCCGTCTCTACAAAAAATTGTAAAAAATAAAAAAATAATGAACTGAAAGAAATTTTTGCATATATGGCTAGAGGAGTTTCAACAAGCATGCCAAGACTACACAATGGAGAAAGAAGAGTCCCTTCAACAAATGGTGCTGGGAAAACTGGAAATCACATGCAGAAGAATGAAGCTGGATCCTTACTTTATACCAGATAACAGAAATAAACTCAAAATGGATTAAAGACCTCAAAATGTTAAGACCTCAAAACTCCTAGAAGAAAACATAAGGGAAAAGCTTCAGGATACTAGATTTGGCAATGATTTCCTGGATAAGACACCAAAAGCACAGACAACAAAAGAAAAAATAGACAAATGGAACCACATCAGAGTAAAAACTTGTGGATATCAAAGGTAAAAATCAACAGAGTGAAAGGCAACCCAATGGAATAGGAGAAAATATCTGTAAGTCACTTATCTGATAAGAGAATAATTTCCAGAATATATAGGGAACTCCTACAACTGAACAATGATACTAAACAACCCAATTAAAAAATGGGCAACTGACTTGATAGACATTTCTGCAAAGAACATATACCAATGGTCAACAAGCACACAAAGAGATTCACAACATCACTAATCATTAGGGAAATCAAAACCATGAAATACCAACTTATACCCATTAGGATGATAACTATCAAAAGAACAGAAAACCATAAGTGTTGACAAAGATTTAGAGAAGTTGGGATGCTTATGCACTGTGTTTGGGAATATAAAATGGTACAGCCATTATGGAAAACAGCTAATTTTTTTACTTTCATAGAGATGGGGTCTTGCCAATGGCCCAAACTGGCCTATGAACTCCTGGCCTCAAGTGATTCTCCCGGCTTGGTCTCTCAAAGTGCTGGGATTACAAACGTGAGCCACCTTGCCCACATGTTCTACATCTTTATTGTGGTTGTGGTTAATGTGACTGTATGTGTTTGTTAAAACTCATAAAACTAGGCTGGACATGGTGGCTCATGCCTGTAATTCCAGCACTTTGGGAGGCCAAGGCGGGTGGATCACTTGAGGTCACGAGTTCAAGACCAGCCTGACCAACATGGTAAAACCCCATCTCTACTAAAAATACAAAAAAAATTAGCTAGGCATGGTGGCACACGCCTGTAATCCCAGCTACTTGGGAGGCTGAGGCAGGAGAATTGCTTGAACCCAGGAGCCAGAGGTTGCAGTGAGCTGAGATTCTGCTATTGCACTCCAGCCTGGGCACAAGAGCAAAATTCCGTCACAAAAAAACAAAAACAAAAACAAAAAAACTCATAAAATTGAGCCGGGTGTGTGGCATGCACCTGTAGTCCTAGCTACTCTAGAGGCTGAAGTGGGAGGATCCCTTCAGCCCAGGGGTTCAAGGCTGCAGTGAGCTATGATTGCACCACCTTACTCCAGCCTGGGCAACAGAGTGAGACTCTGTGTCTACCCAAAAATAAAAATAGAAAAGGAAAGAAGAAATATTCATAGAATTGCCCACCAAAGAAACCTGTACCCTGATGTGTAAGAAAAACCTTACATCAAAACTATTACACAAAAAATATATACTGCATATAAATTATCCCTCTATAAACCTAAGAAGAAAGAAATGTGGAGCAAGCATGGCAAAATGTCAATTTCTGAATAATCTTGGAGGAGTACACAGTGGCCTTCTTTTCTGTGCCTTTTATCCTGTTTGGAAAATTTCTTTTCTTTTCTTTTTTTTTTTTTGAGAGAAGTCTCGCTCTTGTCCCCCAGGTTTAAGTGCAATGGCTTTATCTTGGCTAACTGCAACCTCAGCCTCCGGGTTCAAATGATTCTCCTGCCTCTGCCTCCCAAGTAGCTGGGATTAAGGCACCTGTCACCACGCCTGACTAATTTTTGTGTTTTTTAGTAGAGACGGGGTTTCACCATGTTGGCCAGGCTGGTCTCGAACTCCTGACCTCAGATGATCCGCCTGCTTCGGCCTTCCAAAGTGCTGGGATTACAGGCGTGAGCCACCGTGCCCGGTCCCTGTTTGGAAAATTTCAATCTGAAAAGAATAAAAACAAAAATGATTTTTTAGAAAGCTGAGTTTATTCAAACTGCAGTCTGGTTCAATAATAGGATGCAAGGTTAAAACTGTATGGTAAGCTGGGTATGGTGACTCATGCCTGTAATCCCAGCACTTTGGGAAGCTGAGGTGGGTGGATCACTAGACGTCAGGAGTTTAGAGACTAGCCTGGTCAACATGGTGAAACCCTGTCTGTACTAAAAATACAAAAATTAGCCAGGTGAGGTGGCAGGCATGTGTAATCCCAGCTACTTGGGAGGCTGAGGCAGGAGAATCACTTGAACTGGGAAGGTGGAGGTTGCAGTGAGCTGAGATTGGGCCACTGCACACCAGCCTGGGCAAAAGAGTGAGACTCCATCTCAAAGAAAAAAAAAAAAAAAGAAACCCAAAAAGAAAAAAAATAACAACTGTATGGTAAACAAGGAATTCTTATTTCATTCCTGTTGGTGAATGTCTGTGACTGTATGTATGACTTTGTTTTAGAAAAGGTCAAATGCAAACGTGAGACCTTTCAAGAATGTGAAGTCTGCTCAAATAGTCCTTCTGTCCCCGTAATGTTTCAGAAAACACTTAAAGAACAAGAATAGGCTGGGCGCGGTAGCTCACGCCTGTAATCCCAGCACTTTGGGAGGCCGAGGCGGGTGGGTTACTAGGTCAGGGGTTCAAGACCAGCCTGGCCAAGATAGTGAAACCCCGTTCTACTAAAAATACAAAAATTAGCCAGGCATGGTGGTGGGCACCTGTGGTCCCAGATACTTGGGAGGCTGAGGCAGGAGAATTGCTTGAACCTGGGAGGTGGAGGTTGCAGTGAGCTGAGACCGCTCCACTGCACACTAGCCTGAGCGACAGAGCAAGACTCCATTTCAAAAAAAAAAAAAAAAAGAACAAGAATAGTACTCAGTGGTTGATGAGGTATGTGGGGACTGGGAGAATGAGAGCAGTTGAGGATTATTTTCTTCTGGGCGTTGATCTGGAAATCAATTACCCGACTAGTTACTTCAGTCAAAATGGTAAAGCCAATCCTCCGTCTTCACACAGTCTTGATCCCTTTGTAGATCTAAAGCAACCCCTTTAGGAAGCTTGGTGACTCTGCCACCTCATTTGTGAAATGTTTGGGTGAGATGAATAAAAATAGATATACTAATCACTAGAAAAAAATTTCTACTTTTTCTTTTGAGACAGGGTCTCACTCTGTTGCCTAGGCCAGACTGCAGTGGTGTGATCATGGCTCACTGCAGCCCTTGACGTCCTGGCCTCAAGTGATCCTCCCACCTCAGCCTCCAGAGTAACTGGGTTTACAGATACGTGCCACCATGCCCAGCTAATTTATTAATTTTAAACAGGTTGGAAGCCATGACTTCAGCAATAACAAGAACAACAACAATAATAACCAATTCACCTCAAACCACACCAAAGAGCAAGACAGAGTGGTTGACACTACCTTATGAAGTTAGCCTTAGTTTTTTTTCCCTACTTACATACTCCCCCTATCTTTGATTTTTTTTTCTTTCAGGCTTCTCATATATGGCGGCTTCTCATATATGGCAGCTTCTCAGCACAGAATTCTAAAAAGCGGAATTGTCTTGATCCTCCCAATGTCGGCATACACTGTAAGGAATTGTGAATGCCAATAATCCTGGAGAAACAGATGGATATTTGAAATCACAAACATTTATGCACAAACCAAATGTTGAGGTTTTGGGCACAATACGGAGCTCGATCTTAGCCACTTTTGTGTCCTTCCATCCTAATGAGGGAACCTGCTAAGGCCAGGGACAAAAGGAAGGGAGAAAGGGTGTTCTGGGTTGAAAGATGAAAGCAGGCTGGCAGAAATGGGTCACCTGTGAAACGAAAAGTTCCAGTGTTCCTAATGTTTGCAAAATGTATCTGGGTAGGTGCAATCCTCATTCAGAGTCAAATATCATAAAATTACTTTGGGGCCATCTACCAAGTGTTTGTTTGAGATTGGACAAAAGAGGCGGTGAAATTGGCAAATCATATCATAGCAGGTCCTGGTTGGAATAATGGGATATCAGACTTGAAGAGGACCTCAGAGGTCCTATAACCATAACAAAAATTATAAAACTGGATGGGAGTGGTGGCTCACGCCTGTAATCCCAGCACTTTGGGAGGCCAAGGTGGGCGGATCACTTGAGGTCAGGAGTTCAAGAACAGCCTGGCCAATATGGTGAAACCCCGTCTCTACTAAAAATACAAAAATTAGCTGGGCTTGGTGGCGGGTGCCTATAATCCCAGCTACTTGGGAGGCTGAGGCAGGAGAATCACTTGAACCTGGAAGGCAAAGGTTGCACTAAGCCGGGATCCTGCTACTGCACTCTAGCCTGGGTGACAGAGTGAGACTCCATCTCAAAAAAAAAAAAAAAATTATAAAGCTAAAGGATGAGTTATCAAAATTTAATCCAGCAGTCTAAAATTTCAAAACAGAAAATAGAACAAAATGGTTCACAGGTATTAAGGAATAGGAAAGAAAGTAGAGGGCTGGAAGTAAAGAGGTTTAAAAAGGAAAACAAACAGGCCCTGGTTTTAGAAGTTATGAGATGAAGGTTTGGAAAATATACTTTTTTTTTTTTTTTTGAGACGGAGTCTCGCTGTGTCACCAGGCTGGAGTGCAGTGGTGTGATCTCGACTCACTGCAACCTCTGCCTCCCAGGTTCAAGCAGTTATCCCGCCTCAGCCTCCTGAGTAGCTGGGACTACAGGTGCCCACCACCACGCTCAGCTAATTTTTGTATTTTTAGTAAAGACGGGGTTTCACCATGTTGGCCAGGGTGGTCTCGATCTCTTGACCTCGTGATCCACCCGCCTCAGCCTCCCAAAGTGCTGGGATTACAGGCGTGAGCCACCATGCCCGGCCTACTTTTGGTTATTTTTTTAAAAGGGGAAGCATTTAATCAGTTATTAAAAGCAGTCCAGAATTTCAGTCAGATGCTAAAGCAATCCTTCGCAGAAAAAAAGAAGTATCTGTCTTACACATTTGAGTGATTCAATTATATTTTTATACACTGTCTCTGGAATGCCACAGGAAGGTGCTAAAGATATCACTTTGATGATTTAGTTTTGCTAAATACATTTAATAAACTAGATATATATACTGTTTGACATTCTTTTGAATTTGTATATACATTTCTTGAATAAATACTGTGTTATGTTTAAGGTTTTTTTGTTTTGGAGTGCAGTGGCACTATCATGGCTTACTGCAGCCTCAAGCTCTCCGGACTGAGGCGATCCTTCCACCTCAGCCTCTTGAGTAGCTGGGACTACAGGAATGTGCCACCATACCTGGCTAATTTTTGTATTTTTTGTAGAGATGTGGTTTCACCATGTTGCCCAGGCTGGTCTCAACTCCTGGACTCAAGCGATCCTCCCAAAGGGCTGGGAGTACAGGTGTGAGCCACTGTGCCTGGCCATGTCTAAGTACTTCGACATCTACTTCTGAACTGTATGGAGATTAAGTGTCAAAGGTGCAGCCAACATCCTCGGGCTTGGGTACCTCCTAAATAAGCCCATTCAGAATGGAGAGGCTTTCCTAAATCTTAGGGTCTCCAGGTCGTTTTGTAGCATTACAGTGGATTTGCTTTGTTTTCCCCTTTAATATGTCTAAATTATTTTACTTAATTTTTGTAAAAGATTTTTGTCTTTAAATAGGTTCTTAGGCCTGGCGTGGTGGCTCATGCCTGTAATCCTAGCTCTTTGGGAGGCTGAGGCGGGAGGATCACTTGAGGCCAGGAGTTTGTGACTAGCCTGATCAACATAGTGAGACCCCCTCTCTACAAAAAATAAAAGGTATTAAGTGTTCATTTGTCCCCTTTATCACAATACAGCAGACAGAAGTTATCTGGCAACCTCGTGAGATGCAGCTAAAATAAAAAGGTGAAGCCAGTGTTGACAGAGTCTGGGATAGAGAAAATTCAGAGACAGTGATCTCACAGATCCCTGTGCTCCTTCGAAACACCCAGTTAGTGGCGTTGGGACGGCGCTTCCTAAATTTCCGTCCAACTCATCTGCTTGCGTCGGGACATTTGTTAAAAATATTTATTCCTGGCTGGGAGTGGTGGCTCACGCCTGTAATCCCAACTACTCAGGACTCAGGAGGCTGGAGCAGGTGGATCACTTGAACCCAGGAGTTCGATACCAGTCCGGGCGACGGAGGGAGACCTCGTCTCTACAAAAAAAAAAAAAAAAAAAAAAAAAAAAAATTAGCTGGGTATGGTGGCGCGCGCCTGAGTTCCCAGCTACTCAGGAGGCTGAAGTAGGAGGATTGCTTGAGCCCCAGAGGTAGAGGCTGCAGTGAGCCGAGATCGCGCTACTGCACTCCAGCCTGGGCGACAGAGTGAGACCCTGTCTCAAAAAAAATCCCCCAAAAACTGATTCCTGGGTCCTGCCCTAGACTAACTGACTCAGGATCTCCTGAGGTGGTACCTGGAAATCCGTCTTTTTTTTTTTTTTGGTTGAGACAGAGTGTCACACTGTCGCCCAGGCTGGAGTGCAGTGGCACGCTCACGGCTCTCTGTAGCCTTCACCTCCCGGGTTCAAGCGATTCTTCTGCCTCAGCCTCCCGAGTAGCTGGAACTACAGAAAATCTGCATTTTTTAAGCAAGCGCCGCAGACCGGTTGGGAACCACAGCCGGGATTTACACGCCCCTCGTTTACGCCAGCTTCACACCCGCTCACTAGTGCTCGCCCCTCTGCCTGCCATCGCTGCCTCACCCAGGCTCCGCCCTCCGGCCTCATCCGGGATCCGCCCCCTGCCTCATCCAGGGTTCGCCCCCGTCAGTCTCCGGCAGCTTCTCGCGGCTTCGCAAGCCCCTTCCCGTGATGCCCCGCGCCTGGCTGTTGCGGTTGCCGGGCAACGCGCGGTCCATGTCGCGGGCCTCGCTGGGACTCCCTGGGAGATGAGGCCGCGAGGTCTCCCGCTGCTCCTGGTGGTGCTCCTGGGCTGCTGGGCCTCCGTGAGCGCCCAGACCGAGGCCACCCCGGCGGTGACGACAGAGGGCCTCAACTCCACCGAGGCAGCCCTGGCCACCTTCGGAACTTCCCCGTCGACCAGGCCCCCCAGGACTCCCAGGGCTCCAGGGCCCTCCTCCGGCCCCAGGCCTCCCCCGGTCACGGACGGTGGGTACCATGTGCCAGCTCCTGGGGTCCACAGTGATCCAACCTCAAGGGGACAGCCCCGGTGAGGACGTAATAATGATAGCTAACTCTTATTGAGCACTTACTGTGTGCAGACACTGCTGAATGTTCCATAAACGTCCATTCTAAACAATAACCCTGAGAAGTAGCTGTTACTATCACTGTCAGGTAAATGAGAAAACCGGGTCTCAGAGTTTAAGTGGAACGGTATCAAACCTTTGAAAATACTTGAAGTGGTCCCAGACAACAGTGATGCAAAGAGCAATAATGAATTCTTGCAGCCCAAGACGAAATTAAGTCGAGACAATGGTGGAAATTAGTGCCTTGGCTGCACTGAACTTTCACTTAAAGAGAGGCCAAAGGTCTATCTTACTAAATGTGACTATGTTAAGACCCTTCTCTGTTGACCTGAATTCTAAAAACCCAGGATTCCTCCTGTGTTGAATTGGAGGTGGAAAGCTATTGAGGGAGGGGTTATGCTCACTTCTTAGGAGTCATATGTAGGGATAATTAACATTTTTTTCAGAAAATGATTAATTCTAGAATTACACATTTAGTGGAAATATTTTATAATCTAATTTGACGTTTGGCTGGCGCCGTGGCTCACGCCTGTAATCCCAGCACTTTGGGAGGTCAACTCGGGTGGATTGCTTGAGGTAGGAGTTCAAGATCAGTCTGGTCAAAATGGCGAAACCCAGTCTCTACTAAAAATAGAAAAAATAGCCGGGCATGGTGTAATCCTAGCTACTCGGGAGGCTGAGGCAGGAGACTCGCTTGAACCCAGGAGGCAGAGGTTGCAGTAATTACCACTGCACTCCAGACTGGGCGACAGAGCAAGACTGTCTCAAAAAAAAAAAAATTGACATGGATGACTTCACTGAATGACTGTGACCCGCTAAGATTGAGTGCAAAACTTTGTGAATATGCCTTTTCCTGAGATGAGAGTTCATAGCAGCTGATTCTTAAAGTGGTTCATGATCTCAAAAAAAGTTTTTAAAATTTTCCGATTGTGTGAATTGAGAGTAACCCCAATAGATATGCAGTACTTTTAATCTTTTTCTCATTCTTTTTTTGTTTTTGAGACAAGGTCTCGCTCTGTTACCCAGGCTGGAGTGCAGTGGCGTGATTATATCTCACTTAAGTCTCAATCTGCTGGGCTCAAGGGATCCTTCTGCCTCAGCCTCCAGAGTAGCTGGAACCACAGGCGTGCTCCCCCAGCTTGCTTTTTTTATTTTTTTATTTTTAGTAGAGATGAGATCTCGCTATGTTGTTCAGGCTGATCTCAAACTCCTGGGCTCAAGTGATCCTCCCACCTTGGCCTTCCAAAGTGCTGGGATTACAGGTGTAAACAACTGTGCCCGGCCTATCCCTTCTTAAGAAGATCTTTTCTCAAATTGATTAAGGCTCAGTATTAGTAAGTAAAAAAGTCATCAGCTGAGATCTTGAACTCTAGGACTTAACTTCAGTTACTGAACCTTTATTTCTCCAAAAGCTCTCCTTTCTGAATTACGAGTAATCTGAAAGAAAAAGTACAGAGAAATATATTTGCTATTTTAATATATAAACAGAGCTCTGTTTTATATTTAAATTGTTGATTTGATGAATTAGTAGGGAAGTTAAATCAGTGATAAACTGGGACAGAATAAAGCCAAGTATTCAATGCCCGAAACTCTAAAGTTTTTGGACTGGATTGTCTTTTATTCATGTAAGTACTCCATCTGTTAATGCATTTTCTCTCCAAAATAAAGCTATGCTTGAAACATCATTATTATAGCATGTGTTCAAGGCTGTTTTTCCAGTATAGGGGATGAATTTGTGCTTGTCCTCACACTTTATTTTTTTTTTTTTGGTTACAGGGTCTCACTCTGTCACTCAGGCTGGAGTATAGTGGCATGATCACAGCTCACTGCAGCCTCGACCTCCTAGGCTCAGGTGATCTTCCCACCTCAGACTCCCGGGTAGCTGGAACTACAGGTGCTGCATGCCACCACGCCTGGCTAATTTTTTGTAGGGACGGGGTTTCACCATGTTGCCCAGGCTGGTCTTGAACTCCTGGCCTCAAGTGATTGCCCACCTAGGCCTCCCATAGTGTTAGGATTACAGGCTTGAGCCACTGCACTCTGCCAGTCACCTGTCTTCACCTTTTTAAAGGACCTCTCATTAGACTTGTGACAATAATACCTCATTTGTTAACTGTTCACTGTGTGGCAGGCACTGTGCTAAGCATTTCACCTATGATGTATCTCATTTAATCCTTACAACAACCCCATGATGAGGGTACTGTTATCCCCATTTTTCAGGTGGATAAATTATTTGCCTAATTTTAGGACACACAACTTGTAGATATCGGAGCAGGAGGCTGACTCTGAGTGGAGAACTGGTTGGAAAATTGCAGGTGGCTTCAGGCAGTGTTGGTGGAGAAGAGTGATAACCCTTCATCTTGAATCTGGGCTCTGTTCATTAGTACCCTGCTCTACAAGCCAGGTGTGCAGATGCGATAGGAGGCAAGAGCAGCTGAGTGCTGCTTAGACCTGACAGGGGCTCAACAGCTACTTGGTGGATGATTAAGTACACTCGCATCCTGGGTAGAAACCTTTTTCCTAAGTGGAGTTATTAAACACTATTGCTTCGTCCTTAGTAGTCTTATAGCTGCCTATAAGGGCTTTAAGTTTTGAAAACAAAGCAAGATAGTAATTTTAAACATACAGGGAACCTAAAGCACTTTTAATTTTTTACATTAGCGTGCATAAGTTGTGTCATTTTACTAGGCACATAGAAGAGTTCTCAACTAGAGAGAAGCACTGTAAACTTTAGGGGGAAAGCTTTTGTGTCTTAGACTAAGAAATCATGGCATATTAACAAAACCTTCTCCTTCACCTCACACATTTTTTTTGCAGAGTGCATTATACCTTTTACGGGGTACTATTTTTTTTTTTTTAATCGCCCAGGCTGGAATGCAGTGGCGCAGTCTCAGCTCACTGCAACCTCCACCTCCCAGGTTCAAGCGATTCTCCTGCCTCAGCCTCCCAAGTAGCTGGGATTACAGCCGCGTGCCACCATGCCTGGCTAATTTTTTTGGTATTTTTAGTAGAGATGGGGTTTTACCACGTTGGCCAGGCTGGTCTCAAACTCCTAACCTCAGGGGATCCACTCTTCTCAGCCTTCCAGAGTGCTAGGATACAGGCGTGAGCTATGGGATACATTTTTCTTTTCTCTTTTTCTTTCTTTCTTTTTTTTTTTTTTGAGATGGAATCTTGCCCTGTCACCCAGGCTGGAGTGCAGTGGCACGATCTCGGCTCACTGCAAACTCTGCCTCCTGGGTTCAGGCGATTCTTCTGCCTCAGCCTCCTGAGTAGCTGGGACTACGGGTGTGTGCCACCATGCCCGACTAATTTTTGTATTTTCAGTAGAGACGGGGTTTTACCATGTCGGCCAGACTGGTCTGGACCTCCAGACCTCGTGATCCACCTGCCTCAGCCTCCCAAAGTGCTGGGATTACAGGCTTGAGCCACTGCATCCGGCCGCTGTGGGGTACATTTTTCTAAAGCTCCTTTTTATCGTGAAAGAATTCATACATACAAATAAGAATGTTGGGTGGACACTAGCAGCATTTGCTTCAGATTCCTTTTTTGTTAATTTTGTTTTTTGGCTTGAGATCTTTTTTTTTTTTTTTTTTTTTTGAGATGGAGTCTCACTCTGTCATCCAGGATGGAGTGCAGTGGTGTGATCTCAGTTTACTGCAACCTCTGCCTTCTGGGTTGAAACGATTCTCCTGCCTCAGCCTCCCTGAGTAGCTGGGATTACAGGCGCCCACCACCATACCTGGCTAATTTTTGAATTTTTTTTTTGAGATGGAGTCTCGCTCTGTCGCCCAGGCTGGAGTGCAGTGACGCGATCTCGGCTCACTGCAAACCCCGCCTCCTGGGTTCACGCCATTCTCCCGCCTCAGCCTCCCCAGTAGCTGGGACTACATGTGCCCGCCACCACACCCAGCTAGTTTTTATATCGTTAGTAGAGACGGGGTTTCACCGTGTTAGCCAGGATGGTCTCAATCTCCTGACCTTGTGATCCGCCTGCCTTGGCCTCCCAAAGTGCTGGGATTACAGGCGTGAACCACCGCGCCCAGCCTAATTTTTGTATTTTTAATAGAGACAGGGTTTAACCATGTTGGCCAGGGCAGTCTCAAACTCCTGACCTCAAGTGATCTGCCCGCCTCCCAAAGTGCAGGAATTACAGATGTGAGCCACCGTGCCTGGTTTGAAATCTTCTTTTGAAAAAGAAAACGTTACAGATAAGATTGAAGGTTGATCTTACTTCTTCCCTTCCAGCAATAATTGCAACTATAAATTCATTCTCTATTTTTTAAAAGGGTTTTCTTGTCCTTATTTGACAGAATAAAATAGAGAATTAAAAATCCAGATAATCATCTTTGTTACAAAGCGGCAAAGAAAAATCATCCTTATTAATGATTAAAAGTTGACCAGGAGTGGTGGCTCACACCTGTAATCCCAGCACTTTGGGTGGCTAAGGCTGGCAGATCACTTGAGGTCAGGAGTTCGAGACCAGCCTGGCCAACATGGTGAAACCCCGTCTCTAATAAAAATACAAAAAAAAAAAAAAAAAGTTGGGCATGGTAGTGCATGCCTCTAATCCCAGCTACTCAGGAGGCTGAGGCAGGAGAATAGCTTGAACCCAGGAGGTGGAGGTTGCAGTGAGCCAAGATTGCACCATTGCACTCCAGCCTGGGCAACAAGAGCCGAAACTCCTTTAAAAAATAAATAAATAAATAAAATAATTAAAAGTTGTGAGGTGGGGGAGATTCCTACCCCGCCCTCATACCTTATTGTCTAAATCACCAAAGACATTCTGAGCACCTGAGCCGGTATGATTCTTGGCCAAGGGTCTGTGAATATGAGTTCAGCTTTAAAGCAGCAGGTTATACGTGAAGAGGGGGCAAGATTGAAAAGTCTCTTTCCTGAAGGTTTAAGTGGGCCCTTCCTCTGAATCGTAATCTCTAGAGAAGGGGCTTAAGGACTTTGGAGTTTTAAACTGGTGGTTCTTATGGTCAGGCAAATGGTTTAGGGGTGCTTGTTCTTAAACTTGTCTAATTATAAGCATCACCTGGAAAGTTTCTGAAAACTGCAAATGCCTGGGTTTCATATTCAGCTTACCAAATCAGCATCTCTGTAGGCAAAGCACTAACAGAACTTTCCAAGCGAGTCAGATCATTAGACACTTTGGGGAAACCTCTGATTGTGGGATGCTCAAACTGACTCATTTCCACTTCACAAATTTCCCCCAAAGTGCAACAGGAAAAATAAAATGGACCTTTTTTATGAAATTGACTTATGGTACACTGTGGTGGCAGGGGGCAGTCACCACCTGCTGATGGTGATGTTCTGGATCCTACCCCTCTTTTTTCTGCAGTTGCTGCTCTCTGTGTCTGTGACTTATCCCCAGCACAGTGTGACGTCAACTGCTGCTGTGATCCCGACTGCAGCTCCGTGGATTTCAGTGTCTTTTCTGCCTGCTCAGTTCCAGTTGTCACGTAAGTTTACGTATGACACATGCAATTTTGAAAAAATTTGACCAGGATAATACAATTTGGAGAAAGGGAAAACTTTCCCAGGCTTAAAAACCCAAACCTGATTTCCAGTGTTTTGCATCGTTCTGAAGCCATACCGTCCAAACAAATATGTAAAAAAGTAGCTATCCCTGGCAGGGCGCAGTGGCTCACGCCTGTAATCCCAGCACTTTGGGAGGCTGAGGTGGGTGGATCACGAGGTCAGGAGATTGGGACCATTCTGGCTAACACGGTGAAACCCCGTCTCTACTAAAAATCCAAAAAAATTAGCCGGGCGTGTTGGCGGGCACCTGTGGTCCCAGCTACTCGGGAGGCTGAGGCAGGAGAATGGCGTGAACCCGGGAGGCAGAGCTTGCAGTGAGCAGAGATTGCGCTACTGCACTCTAGCCTGGGCGACAGAGCGAGACTCGGTCTCAAAAAAAAAAAAAAAGTAGCTGTCCCTTATTTGCATTCAGCCAGGTGACTGTGCAGGCAAAAGAGAAGAGAGAATATACATTAAAATAATGTAATGAAACCTCTGTGTTTGAAGATTGAATTACATTTCAATTTGAGTTGTAGACAGTGGTCACATTTTTTGTATCAGTGAATTAGTATAGCCTAGGGTGAAAAGTGCATTTTGATTTCACAGCTTTTGTTGTGGACATAGTATTTGTAACAAAAAATTAGATAAGAAATCTGTACTTTTCTGATATGTAAATCTACCAGGAATTCTCACAGTTCGCATTGTATAGAACAATGAAAAATGACATTTCCAGCTGATTATAAGGTAAATAAATAATCTGTTCTGAATGATCTCTTGTAATTGAGGTTTCAAGCCTTCTTTTTTTTTTTTATGAGATGGAGTCTCGCTCTGTTGCCCAGGCTGGAGTGCAGTGGTGTGATAGTGGCTCACTGCAACCTCCGCCTCCTGGCTTCAAGCAATTCTCTTGTCTCAGCCTCCTGAGTAGCTGGGACTATAGGTGCACGCCACGATGCCTGGCGTATTTTTAGTAGAGGTGGGGTTTCACCATATTGGTCAGGCTACTCTCGAACTCCTGACCTCAGGTGATCCGCCCTCCTTGGCCTCCCAAAGTGCTGGGATTTCAGGTGTAAGCCAACGCGCCCAGCTTCAAGGCTTTTTGAAAAACTAGCAGCACTTAGAAGAGGCTCATTAATTCAGGATGGGACCAACTTAGTATTCAGAGATAGCTAATTTAAATTTAGCCTTATAGCAAGTTTTAGCAATTGATACTTGATAGGTGAACCCTTTTAAGAAGTACAATGGGTTTTTCCTGTGAGAAACTATTTTATTGACCAATGGGATTTTGAGCCTATTTCTAGTATTGTAAAAATGCTCAGAGAACAGGGCAATGTAGTCAGATTAATTTTCTGGCTACCTGGCCTGTAGCATGTTTCAGTATTTGTTGAAAGTCATTCTGTTTTCCTCCCTTTAGTAAATACAGGAGCCTGAAAGTGCTCCAACTTGGGGCTATTTTTTTTTTTTTTTGAGACAGAGTCTTGCTCTGTTGCCCAGGCTGGAGTGCAGTGCCTCCATCTCGGCTCACTGCAACCTCTGCCTGCTGGCTTCAAGCAATTTTCCTGCCTCAGCCTTCCAACGAGCTGGGACTACAGGCGTGTGCCACCATGCCCAGCTAATTTTTTGTATTTTTAGTAGAGACAGGGTTTCACCGTGTTAGCCAGGCTGGTCTCGAACTTCTGACCTCGTGATCCGCCCACCTCGGCCTCCCAAAGTGCTGGGATTACAGGCGTGAGCCACTGCGCCTAGCCTGGAAGATCTCTTTTCTCCTTAACCATTAGTACCTAGTAGAGCTCCTGCCACATAGTGGACCCTCATTAAGAATGAGTTGAATTGGCTGGGCATGGTGTCTCACGCCTATAATCCCAGCACTTTGGGAGGCTGAGGCATGTGGATCACTTGAGGTCAGGAGTTCGAGACCAGCCTGGCCAAGATAGTGAAACCCCGTCTCTACTAAAAATACAAAAATCAGCTGGGCGTGGTGGTGGGTGCCTGTAATCCCAGCTACTCAGGGGGCTGAGGTGGGAGAATCGCTTGAACCTGGGAGGCAGAGGTTGCAGGAGCCAAGATCGCACCATTGCACTCTAGCCCGGGCAACGAGCGAAACTCCATCAAAAAAAAAAAAATAATGATAATGAGTTGAATGGATGAATGAATTTCTCCCTTCCACCTCTAACTGATTTCCTAGTGTCCCTTGTTGACTTCCTCTACCATTAGTCTTTTAGGCCGACACCAGGCCAAAAACCTGGAGGCTCCCCTGACCCTTGCCTCTTCCTTTCCTTTTCCTGTCTCAGCAGTCTTTCCTTTCTCCCGACCTTTCTTGAGCACCTCCTGAATGCCAGCACCAGGGACATAAAGATGAGTTAGGCACTCTCCTGCCTTCAAAGAGCTTACCGTCGAGTAAGGGAGACAGAGGAGTGGATGGCAGTTTCTACATCAAGCATGATGAGAAGGCAGAGGAATGGCATCTAACTCAGCCCCACTAAGGAATGCTCCCCAGAAAACAGGAGCTGAGCTGAGTCCTGAAGGACACGTGGAAGATGGTCAGCATGGACTGAGGGGAAGGGCATTCCAGGCAGAGGGAACTGCGTGGACAGAGATGGGGGGATGCGGGATGGCCTGCTTAACTGCAGGTAACTCAGTGTGGCCAGAAGAGGGGTGGGGTGAGAGGAGTGTAGGAAAGAGATCAGGGGTCAGGTCCCCAGGGGCCTTGTGTATATGCTAAGGGGTTTGGACTCTGTCCTGAAGTCCACAGGGCCTGGGTTGTAAGAGGATCAGATTCCCATCTTATGTAATTCTGCAGCATCATATGCAGTGGATCACAAGGCCAAGCCTGGTGGCAGAGAACCAAGTAAAAAGCTATTGCAGATACGGATTAACGGTTTCCCTCCCCATCCTCCCCAAAAGCTGTGACAGTGGGGCTAGGGAGAAGTATCTAGATCTGATGATGATACTGAAATACTGCACAGGATTGGGGAGGTGGCTGACTGGAGGGGAGTAAGGAATCCCATTCTGTGGAGCCTTCCATCACTCTAGCCCTCGTGGTCGTCCATCCCTGCTCCTGCTTTATGAGCTCACACCTCATCCTGTCAAGCACTCACTAAAAGACCTTCAGAAGTTCTCATTATCTATAGGCTTCTTAGCCTGGATTCAGATTCATTCCCACCTTCTTTCAGAGCCTATCACCTGCTACCAGCCATCTCAAATCCACTCCAGCCCAACCTTGGTACTCAGAGTTTCCCAAAGACCATGAGTCGTTACCCAGCCTTGGCCATTGCCGTTCTTGCACTTGGATTTGCTTCCCATTCCTACTGTCTGTCTGATTTCTACTTATCCTTTAAGGCCCAGTAAAAACGGAATGATAATATCCAGTCTTGGCAAGGGTACAGGGAAATAGGCACTCTTACTACAGTGTTGGTGAGAATGTATATTGCGCCCTTCTAGAGGGCAATCTGGGAGTGTGTCTCAGAAGCTTTAAATAATGTTACCTGCCTTTTGGTTTAGCAGTTCCAGTTCAGGAAACATATCCTAAGGAAACAACTGGAGACAGTCATAAAGATGTATGTATAAGGATGTCATTATAGCATTACATATAATTGGGGAAAATTAGAAACCTAAACCTAAACCAACGATCATAGCTTGCTGTAACCTTGCTCCTGGGCTCAAGCAGTCCTCCTACCTCAGCCTCCCAAGTAGTTAGAACTATAAGCATCTGCCAGCATGCCGGGCTAATTTTTTCTTTGTTTTCTGTAGAGATAGGGGTCTGTGTTGCCCAGGCTGGTCTTGAACTCCTGGCCTCAAGTGATCCTCCCCAGCCTCCCAAAATGCTGGGATTACAGGCATGAGCCACGGTGCTTGGGCTGTACCATATCCATATCTATATTGGTTAAACAAATTGGGGTATTAATAGGCTGGTATACGATGATGAAGCCACTTATAATATTGTAAGTGCATATTAGGCATTATATATTAAGTGAGAAAAGCCTTAAAACAGTATGTAGAATATGGTCCCATTTTTATTATGACTATCTCTATACTGTTATCTGTCTGTCCAGCTATCTGTCTATTTTTTTTTTTTTTTTTTAGAGACAAAAATCTCACTTTGTGGCCCAGGCTGGTCTTGAACTCCTGGCTTCAAGTGATCCTCCTGCCATGGCCTCCCAAAGTACTGGCATTGTAGGCGTGAGCCACTGTGCCCAGCCTCTATGTTTTTTTGAGATAGGTCTTGCTCTGTCACCCAGGCTGGAGTGCAGTGACACGATCATAGCTCACTGTAACCTTGCTCCTGGGCTCAAGCAGTCCTCCTACCTCAGCCTCCCAAGTAGTTAGTATTACAGGCATCTGCCAGCATGCCGGACTAATTTTTTCTTTGTTTTTTGTAGAGATAGGGGTCTGTGTTGCCCAGGCTGGTCTTGAACTCCTGGCCTCAAGTGATCCTCCTCAGCCTCCCAAAATGCTGGGATTACAGGCATGAGCCATGGTGCTTGGCCCGTATCTGTATCTATAGCAAATTGACTGGGATTTGTCAAATCTGGGATTGGTTGAAGCCTTAACTCATAACTTCTTTTTTTGGGAGAGAGAGTCTCACTCTGTCGCCCAGGCTGGAGTGCAGTGGCACGATCTTGGCTCACTGCAACCTCCCAGGTTCAAGCAATACTCCTGCCTCAGTCTCCCCAGCAGCTGAAACTACAGGCACATGCCACCACGCCTGGCTAATTTATTTTTGTATTTTTAGTAGAGACAGGGTTTCGCCATGTTGGCCAGACTGGTCTTGAATGCCTGACCTGAGGTGATCCGCTCACCTCGGCCTCCCAAAGTGCTGGGATTACAGGCATGATCCACTGTGCCTGGTCCTGTACCATAACTTGTAAGCACTAAACCTTCCAGATGACTGATCTCAGGTGATCCACCCACCTCGGCCTCCCAAAGTGCTGGGATTAGAGGCATGAGCCACTGTGCCTGGCCCTGTACCATAACTTATAAGCATTAAACCTTCCAGATGACTCCACATTTTCTTATTCTCACAGCCCTTTGAAGACAGCTTTATTCTAAAGACAAGGAATTTGGATCTATTCTGGGTACTTTTAAACAATCTGAAGGTCTGCAAAATTTTATCTAATTGATGCTATCAGAGTTTATAAAGTTCACTGACATAAAATTATACCCTGATCTATGTTCTTGACAAGATTTCCTTAAAGGTTATTCTACTTGTCTCAATTTTGTTTTTTTCTGTTAGAGGAAAAAGTTTTAAATGCCAAGCTTTTTCTTTTTTAAAAAGAGATGAGGATCTCACTATGTTGCCAGACTGGCCTCGAACTCCTAACCTCAAGTGAGCCTCGCATCTTAACCTCCTGAGTAGTTGGTAATACAGGTGCATGCTACTGTGACTGGCCCAAATGCAAAATATTTCAACACAGAATAAACTAAATAAAAATGGATTCAGTCAGGTGTGGTGACTCATGCCTGTAATCCCAGCACTTTGGGAGGCTGAGGCAGGTGGATCATCTGAGGTAAGGAGTTTGAAACCAGCCTGGCCAACATGGTGAAACCCTGTCTCTAATAAAAATACAAAAATTAGCCAGGCATGGCAGTGCACACCTGTAGTCCCAGCTACTCGGGAGGCTGAGGCAGGAGAATCACTTGAACCCAAGAGGCAGAGGTTGCAGTGACCCGAGATCGTGCCACTGCACTCCAGCCTGGGAGAGTGAGACTACATCTCAAAAAAAAGGATTCAATTTTTTTTTTTTTTTTTGAGATGGAGTCTCACTCTGTCACCAGGCTTGAGTGCAGTGGCGCGATCTCGGGTCACTGCAACCTCTGCCTCTTGGGTTCAAGCGATGTTCGTGCCTCAGCCTCCCTAGTAGCTGGGATTACAGGCACCCACCACCACGCCCAGCTAATTTTTGTATTTTTAGTGGAGATGGGGTTTTACCATCTTGGCCAGGCTGGTCTCCATCTCCTGACCTTGTGATCCGCCTACCTCGGCCTCCCAAAGTGCTGGGATTACAGGTGTGAGCCACCGTGCCCAGCCGGATTCAATTCTAATATGCTTTCTTTTTTCTTTCTTTCTTTTTTTTTTTTTTTTGTGAGACAGAGTCTTGCTCTGTTGCCCAGGCTAGAGTGCAGTGGCGCGATCTTGGCTCACTGCCAGCTCTGCCTCCTGGGTTCATGCCATTCTCCTGCCTCAGCCTCCCAAGTAGCTGGGACGTCATGCTTTCATAAATGTCCTCCACGTAACTGTTAACATAGTATAGTACAAGCATCTGACAGTTTTAAAATAATTTTGCTAAGATTGTGTGCTTATGTCTTGTAACTTTGTATTATTATTTTTTTAATTTTCAGGGGTGACAGCCAGTTTTGTAGTCAAAAAGCAGTCATCTATTCATTGAATTTTACAGCAAACCCACCTCAAAGAGTATTTGAACTTGTTGACCAGATTAATCCATCTATTTTCTGCATTCATATTACAAACTGTAAGTATTTGACATTGATATATTTTGTGAAGCTCTGGAAAATTTTTCTCAAAGTTATGGAAAAATGTGTCAGATTTATTCTATGATTATGATTATGGTTTTTTTGAGACAGAGTCTTGCTCTGTCACCCAGGCTGGCCTGCAGTGGTGCAATCTCGGCTCACTGCAACCTCCACCTCCCAGATTCAAGTGATTCTCCTGCCTCAGCCTACTGAGTAGCTGGGATTACAGGTGCCTGCCACCATGCCTGGATAATTTTTGTGTGTGCGTGTTTTTTTTTTTTGAGACGGAGTTTCGCTCTTGTTGCCCAGGCTGGAGTGCAACGGCTCGATCTCAGCTCATCACAAATCCTCTGCCTCTTGGGTTCAAGTGAGTCTCCTGCCTCAGCCTCCCAAGTAGCTGGGATTACAGGCATGGGCCACCATGCCTGGCCAGTTTTGTATTTTTAGTAGAGACGGGGTTTCTCCATGTTGGTCAGGCTGGTCTCGAACTCCCGACCTCAGGTGATCCACCTGCCTTGGCCTCCCAACGTGCTGGGATTACAGGTGTGAGCCACTGTGCCCAGCCCTATTATTACTATTTTTTCTTTCTTTCTTTTTTTTTTTTTTTTTTTGAGGCAGAGTCTCACTCTGTTGCCCAGGTTGGAAAGCAGTGGCACGTTCTCAGCTCACTGCAACCTCTGCCTCCCGGGTTCAAGTGAGTCTCCTGCCTCAGCCTCCCGAGTAGCTGAGATTACAGGTACCTGCCACCACACCCAGCTAATTTTTTATTTTTAGTAGAGACAGGGTTTCACCATGTTGGCGAGGCTGGTCTCAAACTCCTGACCTTAAATGATCCTCCTGCCTCGGCCTCTCAAAATGCCGAGATTACAGGTGTGAGCTGCCTTGTCCAGCCCTCAGTTAGATTTAAAGCAATTATTCTGTTTTGCTATATGTATAGTGTATATCTTTAGAGACCATTTCACAGGTAATAGGAAGTAACTTTATAGACCTGTGGGCATGCACATTTTCTTTAAAAGTAATTATGATTGTGTAGTTGTCTTTCGAAACCGTATACTTATCTCAAAAGTGTTTATAATATGCAGACATACATAGGAATCTAGGTTTCTATATATACATGTGTTTTTTTAACTTTATTTCCTCCTGGTTTAATGGTTGAAAATCAGGCTCAGCTTTGAACATTACCTGTGGTTTCTATTTCCTTTTTTCTTTTATTTTTACTAAGAATATTTGCATGAAAACAGGATCTTTATTTTTATCTGAGCATTTAGCTCAAATATATGTCTAGATCCAAAGTACATGTACATGTAAAATGTTATCAGGATATCAAAGATCAGAGACACATTTATGCTTTTATTTGTCAAATTCTGTCATATTTTCAGAATATCTTTATAGATTTTGGTTTTGTTCTCTTGTGATTGAAAACAGGCAGATGCTCTGTGTGATTTGTAATCTGAAGTGATAACTGGCCAGTGACTGTCAGGTTCTCTGTCGTAACACCAGCCCAGTGAACATGCCAGCCTGCTTCCTTCTCTCTCTTCTGTACACAGCACGTTTTGCTCCAGGACTTTCACGGTGGCTGTGTGAGAGTAGAAGTCGGATTCTTTCATTCCCATAGCCATCCGGAGAGAGCTTCTCCTTACAGGTTGATACAGCAAACTCATCAGTCCAGGGGCTAGAGAAATAGACAGATTATTATTGGCTTCTGTTTACTGTTTACTTGTAAGTGCTACAAACTATTACTTCCCCATTATTAGAAGAAGCAGGCTGAGTCTGGAGGTCCTGTTTGTTTAATAAGCTTTAAAAAATCCTGGGAGAAGTGAATATGGAAAAATACACTTTTTTTTTTTTTTTTTTTTTGAGATGGAGTCTCACTGTGTCACCCAGGCTGGAGTGCAGTGGCGCTATCTCAGCTCACTGCAACCTCTGCCTGCTGGGTTTCAGCGATTCTCCTGCCTCAGCCTCCTGAGTAGCTGGGATTACAGGTGCACACCACCATGACTGGCTAATTTTTGTATTTTTAGTAGAGACAGGATTTCACCGTGTTGGCCAGGCTGGTCTCAAACTCCTGACCTCAGGCAGTCCGCCCGCCTTGGCCTCCCAAAGTGTTGAGATTACAGGCGTGAGCCCATGCGCCCAGCAAAGACACTATTTGTTTTTTACATCAGCCTTGATGCTATTAAAAACTTTCCAAAACCTTTATATAGGTCATACATATTATACATATATTTTATACCGATTTAAAATACTGTTTTTTTTTAAAAACAGATAAACCTGCATTATCCTTTATTAATCCAGAAGTACCTGATGAAAACAATTTTGATACATTGATGAAAACGTCTGATGGTTTTACATTGAATGCTGAATCATATATTTCCTTCACAACCAAACTGGATATTCCTACTGCTGCTAAATATGAGGTGAGCCTGAACTTGATTGATTCTTTTCATCCCATCACAAATATCTTTCCTTGTAAGTTAATTTTCAAGGTTACCAGGAAAACTGGGTTCCCTGAGACAGAGTTGATATTATAGACTAAAAAACTTAATGTTCATGCCTACAAATCAAAGATCATGAAAATTAAAACTGAATATTTGAAGATGGATTAAAGACTTAAATGTAAGACCTAAAACCATACAAACCCTAGAAGAAAACCCAGGCAATACCATTCAGGACATAGACATGGGCAAAGACGTCATGACTAAAACAACCAAAAGCAATGGCAACAAAAGCCAAAATTGACAAATGGGATCTAATTAAACTAAAGAGCTTCTGCACAGCAAAAGAAACTATCATCAGAGTGAATATGTGACCTACAGAATGGGAAAAAATTTTTGCAATCTATCCATATGACAAAGGGCTAATATCCAGAATCTACAAGGAACTTAAATAAATTTACAAGAAAAAAACAACCCCATCAAAAAGTGGGTGAAGGATATGAATAGACACTTTTCAAAAGAAGACATTTAAGTGGTCAACGAACCTATGAAAAAAGGCTCATCATCACTGGTCATTAGAGAAATGCAAATCAAAACTGCAGTCAGATACCATCTCACGCCAGTTAGAATGACGATTATTAAAAAGTCAGGAAACAACAGGTGCTGGAGAGGATGTGGAGAAATAGGAACACTTTTACACTGTTGGGTGGGAGTGTAAATTATTTCAACCATTGTGGAAGACAGTGCGGCGATTCCTCAAGGATCTAGAACCTAAAATACCATTTGACCCAGCAATTCCATTACTGAGTATATACCCAAAGGATTATAAATCATTCTATAAAGACACACGCACACGTATGTTTATTGCAGCACTATTCACAATAGCAAAGACTTGGAACCAACCCAAATGTCCATCAGTGATAGACTGGGTGAAGAAAATGTGGCACATACACAACATGGAATGCTAAGCAGCCATAAAAAAGGATGAGTTCATGTCCTTTGTAGGGACATGGATGAAGCTGGAAACCATCATTCTCAGCAAACTAACACGGAACAGAAAACCAAACATCGCATGTTCTCACTCATAAGTGGGAGTTGAACAATGAGAACACATGGACACAGGGAGGGGAACATCACACACAGGGGCCTGTCGGAGGGTGGTGGGCTAGGGGAGGGGATAGCACTAGGAGAAACACCTAATGTAGATGATGGGTTGATGAGTGCAGTAAACCACCATGGCACGTGTATACCTATGTAACAAACCTGCATGTTCTGCACCCGTTATCCCAGAACTTAAAATATAATAATAAAAATAAAACTGAATATTTGAATTCTGAATAGAGGATTTAAGGTTGTTTATTCTGTGATAAACTTGTATTTTGTCTCTTCAGAGTTCTTTGTTCTCCTCAACCTTAAAAGATGCAGCAAAATGCTTGAGGCATGTTGCTGAGATCATGGAGTAGATTGGTTGGTTGTCTGGTCATCTTCTCAAAATTGTATTTACTTTTACAGATTTTGGAAGATGTGTGCTGTTTTATGTCTATTCAGTAGTACACCTTTAAATGGGACACATATTAACTGAATGAACCTTAACTCTTTTGGAAGCATCTTTTTAAAAGCAAAGTATAAAAGCAACATGTACTAGTTCTAAAAGTTCAACGTATAGAGGCATATAAGTAAAAGTTGAAAGATCCCTGTATCCATTAATATTCATACTGCAAATCACTTTGAAGAGATTGGTGTGTATTCTTCCTGATTTTTAAATATGTCTATTATAATGTATATATGGTGTTGTATAGAAGTGGGATTTATAGGTATCCACATTGTTCTAGAAAATTCCTTTTTCAGTGATGATAAATCATGTGCGTCTTCCCATGTCAATATAAAATTTACCATTGAGCATTTTCCATGTGCCAGGCACTGTGAAGAGCTTTTCAGGCATTACTTCATGCACCCCCCTGGGAGGGATGCACCATTGTCTCCATTTACCTGATGAGAAAAACTTAGGCACAGGAAAGCAACTTGTCAGAACTAGTGATAGAGCTGCATTGTTGTTGTTGTTGTTGTTGTTTTTGAGATGGAGTCTTGCTGTGTCGCCCAGGCTGGAGTGCAGTGGTGTGATCTTGGCTCACTGCAACCTCCGCCTCTCAGGTTCAAGCAATTCTCCCACCTCAGCCTCCCAAGTAGCTGGGATTGCAGGCACCTGCCATCATGATCAGCTAATTTTTGTATTTTTGTAGAGATGGGGTTTCACCATGTTGGCCAGGCTGGTCTTCAGCTAATTTTTGTGTTTTTGTAGAGACGGGGTTTCACCATGTTGGCCAGGCTGGTCTTGAACTCCTGACCTCAGGTAATCCGCTCGCCTCGGCCTCCCAAAGTGCTGGGATTACAGATGTGAGCCACTGCACCCAGCCCTAGAGCTGTAGTTTACAAAATATTCTTGGCTGGGCGTGGTGGCTCACGCCTATAATCCCAGCACTTTGGGAGGCCGAGGCAGGCAAATCACTTGAGGTCAGGAGTTCCACACCAGCCTGGACAATATAGTGAAACCCCATGTCTACTAAAAATACAAAAATTAGCTGGGCGTGGTGGTGCGTGCCTGTAGTTCCAGCTACTTGAAAGGCTGAGGCATGAGGATCGCTTGAACCCAGGAAGCGGAGGTTGCAGTGAGCTGAGATCATGCCACTGCACTCCAGCCTGGGCAATAGAGCAAGACTCCATCTCAAAAACAAACAAACAAACAAAGCCAAAATATTATTTTCTGTGTATGTATCTGAGCTGTTCCACTCTTAACAGACATGTTTCCAGTTTTTGCTGTTATCCACAATGAACATTCTCATATATACCTACATTTTTGTACACTTCACTGATTAAATCCTTAGGATACATTCCTATAAATGAGTTAGTTTGGTAAAAATGAATGGAAAATTTAAATATTGATACCAGATTGCCCTCCAGAAAAATTGCAGTGCTTTACACTCCCAGCTCCAGTGAGTGGGAGGAGTTGTTTCCCATACTCCTGCTGGCACTAAAGCATTTGGATAAACTTTCAAGTTCGAGGAAATTGGCTATAAGCCTAATAGCTATTAATCTGGGTTTTGAAGATTGGAAAATAATTTTGTGGGTTTGGTTTTGGGAAAGAAGGCATTCTTTCATAAAACTGATTTATAAAAAATTGATTTTTATGATTTTAATGTATACTGTATATGTTATTTAAATAATTAATGCTAGCAAAAAATAATTCTCTCACCCCTGTGTCCAGCCACCTAGTTCCTGTCTGCAGAGGCAGATCGTTATGTCATTGTCTCATGTACCCTTCCAGAGGAATTCCATGACTAAGAAGCCTGCAAATACAGTAACATGCACATACAGAAACACATCCTTTTAAAAATGGCGACACAACTAGATGTGAGCTTCTTGAGGGCAAGGACCACATCTGTTTTTTGCTCATCACTGTGTCCCTGATGCCTGCAGTGCTGCTTGGCACATTGTGGGTGCCCAGTAAGTGTTGAATGAATACTTTAATTACACCATAACGACTGTTGGTTGTTGTGTTTGCAGTATGGGGTTCCTCTGCAGACTTCAGATTCGTTTCTGAGATTTCCTTCGTCCCTGACATCATCTCTGTGCACTGATAATAACCCTGCAGGTAAGAAAGTGGTCGTTCTTCTTTCCTTAGACATTTGCTGTTATTATTAGGTTGGTGGAAAAGTAGTTGCGGTTTTTGCCATTAAAAGTAATGACCAAAATCACAATTATTTTTGCACCAACTTAATACTTTACATTTGTAGTAGTCATAATTAAACAGGCCTCGTAACTAAAAACAGAATCTTCGGGTTAAAAGAGGCCTCAAAGGTCATGTAGTTCAATTTCTCACCCAGGGCCAGTCTTTTCTACCACATGCAGTCACTGCTTGAGCACTTGTAGTGATGGGGAACTGACTACCTGAAAACAGCTCACTCAATTGTTTAACACTTCCAGTTGTTGGAAAGTTCTAAAGCATATCAACAGCTAACCATTATTAAGCACATATTGTGTGCTGGGTATTGTGTTAAGTGCTTGTATGTGTTTTCCCTTAAATACTCTCTGTAATCCCTTGAGGCCAGGTTAGTATCTCCATTTTTTAGAGCAGGAAACAGAGATGTACAGTTTCTTGTTCAGGCTCACTCAGGTGGTGGTGGAGCAGGAATGGACCCCATGCAGTTGGCCTGCAGCCTGTGCTCCCCTATGCTCCTCTCCATTCAGGAGCCTCCAAGAGTTTGCAGAATGGCCCCCTAGGCAGTGGAAGGCAGCAGGCTTGGCTCTCCCATCCCCAAGGGGCCTCACTATGAAGAAGCTAAGTAATGGACGATAGGAATGTATTCTGTATTCTGCTGAAAAGACAAATGTATTCTGCTGAAAAGACAATCTTGCACACACGAAGAACAGTGTAAATTAAAACCAAACCAAAGGCTGAGTGTGGCGGCTATGCCTGTAATCCCAGCACTTTGGGAGGCTGAGGTGGGCAGATTGCTTGAGATTAGGAGTTTGAGCCTGGGCAACATAGCGAAACCCTGTCTTTGTAAAAAATACAAAAATTAGCCAGACATAGTGGTGCACATCTGTAGTTCCAGCTACTCAGGAGGCTGAGGTAGGAGGATTGCTTGAGCCAGGGAGGTGGAGGTTGCAGTGAGCTGAAATTGCACCACTGCACTCCATCCTGGGTGACAGAACAAGACCCTGTCTCAAAGAAAAAAAAAAAAAAAAGAAAAACCAAAAACAACTCCCCCTCCCCTGCAACAAAACCTAAAAACCAAACTGAGATACCATTTTACCCTGTCAGATTGGCAAAACTCAAAAAAACTGAAGCTGTGGGGAAATAGGCAGTCCACCTACATAGCTGGTGAGACTGTAAATTGGTACAACCTTGGTGAAGGGCAACTTAGCAATTTGTATCCAGATTAGAAATGAATGTGCTCTTCAACCCAGCTGTTCTACTTCCAGGAGTTGATCCTACAGAAATGCTGGCCAATATGCAAAATAATAGATTGCAGCATTGTTGGTGGTAGCAAAGATGGAGACAACTTAAGTGTTCATTAATAGGGAACTGGTATAATAATTATGCCACATCTATAATACTAATTATCCCCAAGAAAGGAGGAGCTGCTTCATGTAAAGACAGGCCAATCTCCAAGATATATTGTTCAGTAAACAAACTGAGGGGCAGAATAGTGTATATATTGTACATTTGTTTCCAAAAGGGGAAAGAAATAATAATAAAAATATATGTATGTTTTTTACACACATATTTGTTTTTATTTCCATAGAATATTTCTAGAAAGAGACACAAGAAGCCTCATGCCAGTTGCCTCTGGAGAAGGGGACTGGTGGTAGCTGGGGGGCAGGACAAGAATTGGAGGGGGATTTACTCATTATCTTTTTGTGCTTTTTGAATTTTGAAACTCATGAATGTATTCTTTTTGAAAAGTAATTTAAAACATTGTAGGCCAGGCATACTGGTTCACACCTGTAATCCCAGCACTCTGGGAGGCCGAGGCGAGAGGATCACTTGAGGTGAGGAGTTTGAGACCAGTCTGGGCAACACGGTGAAACCTTGTCTCTACTAAAAAAACAAAACAAACAATAACAAAATTGTATATCTGTGTTGTAACTTATTTTACAGTTTTACCTAGATTAAAACTTTTTAGTTGCCATTGGAAAATTGAAAAATTTCTTCTCTTTTGTATTTTTTTTTCCTTGGGAATGTTAATGATTTCTAGCGTTTCTGGTGAACCAGGCTGTTAAGTGCACCAGAAAAATAAATTTAGAACAGTGTGAAGAAATTGAAGCCCTCAGCATGGCTTTTTACAGCAGCCCGGAAATTCTGAGGGTAAGAATTATTTTGAAGTGGAACTTACTCATTAGGTATGTTTCTGTTCTTTCTGCGCTTTTAAAATATGACAAGTACAGAATAATTTCAGTACATGATTGACACTCGAGTTTAAATTTCTCCAGTACTTTTATGTCAGTGATTATTGAAATAATCCTTTAAATAATTTTTTTTTTTATAGTTAGCTCATATTTTGCTTTTGTTGATTTTTTTCTTTCATTCATTTTGATGGTAACCAATATCTGTCTCCTGAATAAAAACAAATCTTTACGAATAACTAAAAACTTTAGAAATCATAAAAACATCTTCATGTCTGTGACAGAAATAATCTTATTAGCCCCAAAAAGGGCTCCCTCTCAGAAACAGGCCAGAAAAGAAGAGGAAATCCACTTTCTGGTTGGCAGATGACACAGGCAGTCAGGAAAGAACAGGAAATGGGAGAAGTGGGCATAATGGTGAAGGGGCCCCTTCTCTCTGGTTACAGTGACTGAACCCTAAACTGAAGAAATGATGAGGCCACTGGCCCACATGACAGATGAGATGGAGGGTGGCAAGGGAAGAAGACCTTTTTCAATGATTAAAAACCATATGATAGGCTGAGGCAGGAGGATCACTTGAGGCTAAGAGTTCAAGAACCAGCCTGGGCAACATAATGAGACCCTGTCCCTACAAAAAATAAAAAAAAAAAAACCTTTTGTGTCATGGTTGTGCACACCTGTGGTCCCAGCTACTCAGGAGGCTAAGACAGGAGGATCACTTGATCCTAAGAGGCTGAGGTTGCAGTGAGCTAAGGTTGCAGTGAGCTATGATCGCACTCCAGCCTGGGTGACAGAGTGAGACCTGGTCTCTAACAAAACAAAACAACCCCCCCGCCAGAAACATACGATTATTGTCAAAGGGGTCCCCTTCCCAATTTCCTTTTTATGAGGGGTACAGGGGTAGGGTGGTTCATGGCACCATTATTTATCTGGACCTCAGTTTTTAGGATAAAATTTAACCTTTCCCTCTCCCCTCATTTTCTCTCTCCCTCTCTTGTGTAAGTCAGCCATCTAGGCTTGTGAATTCTTCTAGTTAGCTTGAGCTCACAGTTGTCTTGAAGCAATTCCTTGGGCATCCAGGTACAGTTCTCTTTCAGCACAGGTCTCTCCAAACAGGTCTATTTGTCTCCCTCCCCACGTTTCTCAGTGGGCCCTTCAGAAAGAAAGCTGCAGCTCTACTGGGGAGGCAAGAGCTTGTCATTGAGGAGGCTTGGGCCAGAGGCAGGAAGACCAGTTAGGAGGCTGTGGAAATCGCCTGGGCAAGCAATGGTGGCCTTCCAGCAAGGACAGGTGCAGTGAGAGTGACCAGGAGTGCAAGAACTGTGCTTCCCACAGTGCTTATGGCCGTGAGACCATGTGGAAATATACAATAATGACCCTGGAGCATGGAGCCTTCCTGAGACTAGCTTGGTGAGCTTCTACCTGGAGGAAATGAAGATAGAAGGAAAACGCAATGTGACCTCTTTGATTAGGACATAGATTCAAACACATGCAGATGGGGAGTCTTGATCAAGGAAATTCTGTTTTCTTCTTTGTGAAGCCTTTAATAAGATGAATATACTCTTCAACTCGAGATCTGAAAAAGCAATGAAAATACTTCTTTTTGTTGTACTTAACACAATTTTTTGTGGTTTCTTTTTATCTAGGTACCTGATTCAAGAAAAAAGGTAAGAGTATTTATTTATTTATTTTTGTAATAGAAAGTAGGAAAGTTTATAATACTGTCTTATTTCTGAGCCCTTTTAAATGAATACAGTTACAATTAGAAGGGGACCTTGTTGCTAATAGCAAATACATTTGCCAAAAAGCAAGCAGAAGTGCAATAGGGAAACTCCTTAGTGGGAGTCACACTTCTGGGCTTCCCAGCTGCCTCTGTTGTTGTGGTTTTGTACTCTTCCATGGTTCAGTGACACCACTGTCGTGACCAGCAGTGGGTATGATTGACTTCTGGACATTCAGGCTGTCCCTTGCTCCCTTCTTAGTCTCTTGTTAAGAAAGCTGTCCAGCTCCCAGGATGCTGCCCGTCTAGGGCAGAAGCCATAAGCACTTTGGCCAGTGGGTGTCCATACCGCGTGGGAGGCGTGCCCCGTGGTATACCTTCAGGGCTTTATTTGAGGGTGGGTTCTTTTCAAAGCCTTATCGCCCCAGCCCAGGGTTCTACTTGGTTGTGGTCACAATGCCAGGGTCTCTTCGTGGCTATGTCAGAAGGCATGTGGATCCCTCACCCCTTATTCTAGGGTTTGCACCCTAGGTCTGCCTGTGAACACAGTCCCCATGGAGGCCTGAGTTGGTGGCTTTGTCATAGTTTCCCACCCTGTGGAACTGGCCAGCCTAGGTTCAAACCTCAGCTTTGCCATTATTTTCTTGTCTGACTGACACCGTGGTCTCCCTTTGTTGAGTGGATGGTAAGCGTCCGTGCAGAGGCATGACACAAGGCCAAGTGGGAGAAGCACATGAGGTGCTGGTGCAGCATCTGCGCATGGGATGCACTTGGGATGGGGATGCACTGGCTGTGATTGACTTCACTGATGCTCTGCACACAAACATGTTTGAGGGAGATGTTTGAAAGGAAATAGCCATGTGACTTTGGGTCTCACACAACGGTGTGTGAGGCTGGATCCTGTCTTCTGTGAAGGGTGGGAAGACCTATTATGAGGAATGATGGATGTTACTTGTGTTTTCAAACTTGTTTTAGTTATAGAGACTCTTTCTTAAATGCAGTCTGAAGTGGAACCCTCCCTAGAGTGTAACACAGACTGAATGTGGAGCTGTGCTGGTTGGAGCAGGGATGGGGCCTGAAGCCCTCCACCTGCCCAGTCTCCTTCTCTCTCCTCTTTGGTCCCAGTGAAGAACCCTAGGGCTCCCAGGAATGCAGTGTGAAAGTCATGCAATGGGCTAGCTCTCACCTCCCTCCAACCCCTAGAGAGTGCTTGGATTTTACCACTCAAAACTGGAACCGTCTGTGGGGGCAGCAGCCCTATCAGCCTTGTTCATGATATATCCTTATTTCTAACGCAGCGTCCAGTAGGTACTGGGCACTCAATGAGTTACGCATTTAGTGATGAATGACTAGGAAGAAGGTGGGTCCATTCAGGGTGGGAAGACCTATTATGAGGAATGTGATGGATGTTACTGGAAGGCTTGGAGCAGGTGCCAGGACTGTTCTAAGTGCTGTATGTGTCTGACGTCTTTGAATCCTCTTGGCTGTCCTAGGAGGTAGGTTCAGTTACTGTCACTCTCTGGCAGATGAGTCACAGGAGATGAATGAGCTTGCCCATGGCTGCACAGCTGGGAAGTGGCAGAGCTGGGACAGGGATCTAGGTGATCTGGCCCCAGGGACCTTATACTTTACCACCATACTGGGCCAGCTCTACTCTGTGAGCCCATGTGACAGGCTTCACACACCTTCCTTCTTTGCATCCTGTGGCCACACAGGACGTGGCAGACTGGGACTTCCAACTTAGGTCTGTGTGACACCAAAGGTTGTGCTCTAAAGGACAAGCATGTAAACTAATAGTAGAAATTTGTTAAAAATTTTCTTAAAAAGCAGATTTTAAGGTTAGAGGATCAGGAGTATAGAAATTGGGTCTAATCTCCCCACTAAGTGAAGACTGTTATGATTGCCTGGAATAATTGTCAGTATCTGTGGAGCCATCAGTGAAAGATTCCAGGGTAGCCCTGTAGTTTCATTGAGTATGCTGGAGTTCTTTACCAGTGTGTGTGTGGTTTGGGAATGGTATGTGGTAGAAGAGGAATCAAGGAAATCAGCACAGCGCTACTGTTTCCTTCTCGTGACAGTTGAGTGAGCTGTCGAGATGAGGGCAGCTCCTGCCATTGACACCAGGACTCTCCAAAGCTCATTGACACTGAATCCTTCGGTTTTTGCCAATTCCACGCACACACCATGGAAGTGGCTCCAGCAGAGGCTGGTATGGCAGGCTATGCTCTTTCTTGGAACCCGGTGTCATTGCTGAATCGGGGGCCACTATGCTCAGAGTAAGGAACCCGGGGTTGCCCTTGTGTTAAACAAGAGCTAATTGAATCACAGCCTAGGACCCCCTCCATGCTGAAACCCCTTGGAGCGGCATGTTATGCAGAGGGCCTCACAGTGACTAGCATTGCCCTTCTGCCATTCTCGTCACATGACAGCTCACGTCTTTGTTACTGAGTCATGTCACTTTCTTCTATGAGAGGTTTTGACTCGCACGTCTTCTTGGTCATGGGAGCAGACACATAAGGACTGCTTATTTATCTCTAAAATAACTGCTTAAATACTTGGTCATTTTGAATTATAAACAGCATGGTGCATGATTGAGTGCAAGTTCAAAGTGGTATAAACAACTGTTAATAGATACATGAGGCTCCTTCCTCAACAGTGGTTTCTAAGAATTGAAGTTTAGAGCAAATGACAGATTCATCCTATAGTACGAGGAGGCTCAGCTACCTTTAGAGGATGGCTTGATGCCTTGTTACTCTGCTGGTGGTGGCCATGAATGCAAAATGTCCTTTAATAGCACTGGGATAAGCAGGGCTTCCCTGGTGCTGCTGAAAATGTTTGTCTGTGTCTGTTTTTTGTTGCTCATAATCCCACCACCCAGAGAAACCACTGTGTGTGTGTGTGTGTGTGTATGTGTGTGTGAGCATGCTTGCACTTGTATAGAAGTTGTGTATAAATTGGGTCAAATGAATATTCGGGGGTGTGTGGGGGCTTAAGGATATATATCCTGGGACTGCATGTGAATGTGCATGTGTGGGTATGGAGTGTGTAGGAGTTGTGTTTTGGAGGTGAGGATATATATGTGTGCTTGACAGTGTGATGGAGTTTTGTGTATATTTGAGATATAATTCATATACCATAAAACTCACCATTTTAAAGTATACAATTCTGTGGTTTTTAGTATAGTCACAGGTTGTGCAACCATCACCACTAATTCTGGAACATTTCCATCACCCCAAAAAGGAGCCTTGTGTTAGCAGTCACTCCTCATTCTTCCCCAGCTTTGTCCCCCATCCCCTGGCAACCACCGATCTACTTTTCGTCTCTACGGGTTTGCCTATTTGGACATTCCGTATAAATGGAATTAGAACTGTGGCCTTTTGTGTCTGGCTTCCATGACTTAGCATGTTTTTAAGATTCATCTGTACTGTGGCATGTATTAGTACTATTTTTAGGGATGAGTCATATGCCTTTGTAAGGCTAGACTTTGTATTTATCCATTCATCAGTTGATGGACATTTAGGTGGTTTTTGGTTTTAGCTATTATGATAGTGCAGCTGTGAACATTTGTGTACAAGTTTTTGTGTAAACTTTATGTTTTCAGAGGTAACTACTTTTAAAGTTTTGGTTATATCCTCTCAAGTATTTTCTTTGTGAATGTATATATGTTTATTACTTTTGCAAATGTGGATCATAGTATATACACTGTTGTGTAGCATGCTTCCCCCTACTTGGCCATATATCAGGGGAGGTTTCTTTCCAGTTCGTTGGTTATTTTAGCCCATCCTCCCTGGGTAGAGCATCTTCAACACTCCAGGTCTTCACTCTGCAGGTCCCTATCACTGTTCAGTCCATCGTCATTCAGTCTCTAAATAAAACACTCACCCGACGGGAGGACACTGATGTGCTGCAGCCGACTCTCGTCAACGCTGGACACTTTAGCCTTTGCGTGAATGTTGTTCTTGAGGTAGGTGCCGAATTTGGCTTCGAGAGCTTGTCTGTGGCAGACTTAAGCCTCCTGTCGCGCCGGGGTAACTGGACGCCCTCCGAGGACGCTCTGTCCCAGCCCATGGTGTGGCTTTTCTTGGCTCAGCTGCCTGCTTGTCTTTCTGCTGTCTCATCAAAGGACACCTCTTGTCTCCACAAACTTAGTGACTTGCCGGAATACATCAAAATATTTTTGTTGTTGCTGTTTTTGTTTTAACATGTTTCCTCTGCAGAGATAGGCTTATTGCATTCTGCTTGGACCAGCTTATGTGGAACTTCTGTAATTGGGCAGAGTGGCTCAGATGACCCTGTCTGCTAGGGGTGGTGCTGAGGGAACACCTCTCATAATCCAACTGGACAGCAGAGCAAGGCTTCAACACATGGAGAAACAGGGAAAGATTTGCTATCTATGGGTGTTTTCAGTTATTCATACAGCTTCTGAAATGTAATGGAACAGGTATATTTGGAGTATCATTTTGTTTTTAGGTAAAGTACAGCCTCACATACACAGATGCAGGTGAAGTCACCAAAGCTGATCTCTCATTCCTTCTGGGGACAGTTAGCAGCGTAGTGGTCCCACTGCAGCAAAAGTTTGAAATTCATTTTCTTCAGGTAAGGTTGATCAATTTGGCATAAGTATTTAATTGCCAAGTTAAAAAGAAATAATGACTTCTCAGTGGATAAAACTGAATTTCTAACTATTACATCCAAGCCTTTGTAGTGAACAGAGGGCTTTGTGTAGCCTGTGCATTTGTAATGAAACCAAGCATTCTCCTTGTATCTTTTTTCCTTTTGGGAAAAGATTCCCTTCCACATTAGCTTGTTCTTTTACAGTATGATGTACTCCTACACCTGGCAGATGTATTTATAGTTCTGAGTAGGGAGGGAGAAATTCTTTTATTGGTTGGTAATTCCATATTTTATTATGAAAGAAGCATTTTTCTTCCTGCCATTTCCTTATTAAAATGAGAATTATTTGGGGGCATTTCTGCATTGTCTTTCAGGAAAATACCCAGCCAGTCCCTCTCAGTGGAAACCCTGGTTATGTCGTGGGGCTCCCATTAGCTGCTGGATTCCAGCCTCATAAGGGATATCCTTTTTGGTTCTGTAGAGGGTGGATTTATTCCTCTCTCCATGTGCGTGGGCTGCACTGCTCTTTATCGCTGAGGCTCCCCTGGGCTGCTTGTGGGAAGGAGAGAGCAGTCCAGGCCGAGCTTCCTGCAGGCGGCTCTGGTGGGCGGCCAGTCTGGCTACACAGCAGGTGGGCTGGGGGGAGACTGGCAGTTGGGGGTGAGACAGCACGTCCTGGGAAAATGTCAGTGTTTTTTTTTTTTAATCTCCTTTTTTTTTTCAGCCTGCCATTAAGCCACAAAATATGTCAGTGTTTTACAACGAAAATCTTAAGAGAGAAAAGTTGACATTTAAATGTTTTTAATTTCACATTTAAACAGACACTCCTAAACAGATGTAGTGATTTTGAAAATTTAGAATTTCAAAGGGCCAGTTTCTGAGAATTTTTCTTCTGAGAATCCATTTATTAAGGAAAATAGAACTGTTTTTTTGCCTGCTCCTGGGAAATAGCTGTCAAAATCCCAGAGGCCCAGAAAAAGTGTATTTGGGTCTCCCTCATGTCACACAAGTGACACTGTCTTCTTACCTGAGAACCAGGCTGCTCCAGCACTAGGCAGTTGTCCCTTAACTGTCTGTGAATGTCTGGGATTATTCAGACCACAAATAGATATGGACAGCTTACTATTCTTCATAGCACAACTGAGCAAGACTGCTTAGCACTGGAGGGGGTCCGGACCCCAGTATTATTTGGTTACACTATGCAATCTGGCTGTAAACTAAGGTAAAAGAGTCACTTGTTTCTGTTTGAACTTGTGCTGATCAGAAAACAAAGCATTCTCACTTTTCCCCATTTTAATCAAATCTCTGCATCAGCTGATGAGCTCACATGAAAGCCACATATAGTATATCATCATGCATGAATAGTAGCAAAACTGTTACAATCATTTTTGTTATTAAATACGGCAAAGCAAAAATTTCAAGGCTTTGTATGTTTCTTTTTCTTTTTTTAAGAGATGGGGTCTCGCTCTGTCTCCTAGGCTGGAGTACAGTGGTGCCATTATAGCTCACTGCAGCCCTGACCTCCTGGGCTCAAGGGATCCCGCCTCAGTCTCCCAAGTAGTTGGGACTACAGGCATGCACCACCACATCCGGCTTTTTTTTTTTTTTTGAGACAAAGTCTCCCTCTGTCACCCAGTCTGGAGTGCAGTGGTATAATCTCAACTCACTGCAACCTCTGCCTCTGGGTTCAAGCAATTCTCCTGCCTCAGCCTCCTGAGTAGCTGGGACTACAGGCATGTGGCAACATGCCCAGCTAAATTTTGTATTTTTAGTAGAGACGGGGTTTCACCATGTTGGCCAGGCTGGTCTCAAACTCCTGACCTCAGGTGATCTGCCTGCCTTGGCCTCCCAAGGTGCTGGGATTACAGGTGTGAGCCACCATGCCCGGCCTAATATTTTTGAATTTTTTTTTTTTTTTTTTTTGTAGAGACAGGATCTCACTATGTTGCCCAGGCTGATGTTGAACTCCTGGGCTCAAGCAATCCTCCCATCTCAGCCTCCTAAAGTGCTGGGATTACAGGTGTGAGCCACTGTGCCTGGCCTGTATGTTTCATTTTTAAGGTTGTTTAGCATTTGAGTTCACAGCAAAAATATTTCCCCTGACAATATTTCTTATGTTTCTCAATTTTAATATACACAGCACATCAAAACCAGTGAGAGGAAGCCTGAATATGATCTGTTTTTATCTTATCAAATATGTACATAATGTAAAATATCAAACAGCGCTGCACGGCTTGTTATAAAAATAGTTCTTACCCTCATTTGCCCCACCTTGGAGGCAACCACTTTCAACTCTTGTAGCTGTTTTTTTCAAATTCTACCCCCAAATCTTGAAATAACCTGCATATAATGCTACTTCTTGATTTTTTTGGTTTTATGAATTTTTTATTGTTTCCATTAAGGAAGACAAAGGTTTGGCTCTTTCCCCTTCATCCCCTACCTCATGACCCACACACTTCCCGCATCTTCCCAGGGTCATTGGATCATTATTTTGGTTAGACCAATATTTACCATTTACTTATATTATTTTTTGAGACAGGGTCTCCCCCTGTTGCCCAGGCTGGAGTGCAGTGGCGTCATCAGGCTCACTGCAGCCTTGGCCTACAGGCTCAAGCAATCCTCCTGCTTCAGCCTCCTAATAGCTGGGACCACATGCGGGTACCATCACACCTGGCTAATTTTTAAAATTTTGGTAGAGACAGGGTCTCCCTTTGTTTCCCAGGCTGGTCTCGAACTCCTGGGCTCAAGTGCTCCTCTTGCTTCAGCCTCCCAACATGTTGGGATTACAGGTGTGAGCCAGCACATCCAGCCACCATTTACATTATTAGTTCTGATCCATTTAGACCAGCATTTCTCAAAGGGAGAGGGTTCCATGGAATACATTTCCACAAGACATCAGTAGGGGTAGGTCCGTGGTCCAATACGTTTGGGAAACACCAAATTAAAGTTAAAACAATGGTTCCTTCCTGTATTACTCATCAGAGCCTTTAATAGGCAAATGTGCCTCAGGAGGGACATGGGGATGTGGAGGTTCAGTGCTTCCCCAACTTTGGCCATGAAACCCTTCTTGTACAGATCTTCAGTGGAACACAGTTTGGGAAACACTGTTTTAGACTCATCATCTCACAGGTAAAGATTTTGCAAAGTTAGAGACTCTTTAGCTTCTGTCAGATAATCCCTCATTTGGAGAATGAGAAGATAATGAAACTGGGAAGGAATGGAACTGCTGGTGGGGCTGAGAGCAGTGGCTCACGCCTGTAATCCCAGCACTTCGGGAGGCTGATGTGGGCAGATCACCTGAGGTTGGGAGTTCGAGACCAGCCTGGCCAACATGGTGAAACCCCGTCTCTACTAAAAATACAAAAAAATTAGCCAGGCATGGTGGTGGGCACCTGTAGTCCCAGCTACTCAGGAGGCTGAGGCAGGAGAATCACTTGAACCTGGGAGGCGGTGGTTGCAGTGAGCCAAGATTGCCTCACTGTACTCCAGCCTGGGCAACAGAGCAAACTCCATCTCAAAACAAAACAAAAAAACCAAAAATCAAAACTTAAAAAACAAAAAACTGCTGGTGGGCTGGGTGTGGTGGCTCACTCCTGTAGTCCCAGCACTCTGGGAGGATTGCATGAGCCCAGGAGTTTGAGGCTGCAGGGAGCTATGATGGTGCCACTGCACTCCAGCTTGGGCATCAGAGTGAGACCTTATCTCAAAAATAAATAAATAAAGGGAAGGGAAGGAAAGGAAGAAGAAAATAAAGAAAAACTGCTGGTGGATGAACAACAGCCTCATTCAGTTGACTTCTTTTTCCTTCACCAAGACTGACTGGAGCTCTCCCGTGTCAGCTCGTAGCACAGAAGGTGAAGAGCCTGCTGTGGGGCCAGGGCTTCCCAGATTACGTGGCCCCTTTTGGAAATTCCCAGGCCCAGGACATGCTGGACTGGGTGCCCATCCACTTCATCACCCAGTCATTCAACAGGAAGGTAAAGGGGAGAAGGTACAGGTTCCATGCTAGCGGTCTCTGTCTTCCAGGTGGTGTGATGAAGGCAGCCGGGGAAGCCAGCTGTTAAGGAGGCAGGATGGCCCTGAGTGGGAGCGCGGGCTGAATCTTGGATACTGATTTTTGCCCCTTGTTAGCAATGTTGCTTCTGGCCAGCAGTTTTATGGCTTTGAGCCTCTGTTTTCATCTGTGAAATGGGAACGCTAGTCAATAGTGAGTGAATGGCCTCATGGGGCATTGAGAGGGTTAAGTGAGGTAACATTTATGTGGCCCTGGGCATGGTGCCTAGTGGTCCATAAATGGGAACCACTGTGATCCTCATCCTGTTGCTACCATCATTGTGATTGCTGGTGTCCCCCGAGCCCTCTCCAGGCATCTCATGACACGATAGACGAATGTTGAGTCCTGTATCAAAGACTGAGACTGACTTCCGTGCATGTGGCTCTCCCACCCATTGTCCCCTGTTCTACACAGGCAGCCCACACCTGAGAGTTTTCACTGCCACAGTTCCTCACAGAGTTGAATGGAAGTTGACAATCCTACAGATAGGTTCCCAGTCACACATGATGCTTCTGCCCACCTTTTTCTTTTGTCTTAGCAGTCAGCGTGTGGGCCGGCCCTGGCCCAGGGGCGTGCTCTCCATCTTAGCCTGTAATTGCCCAGCTTGTTCCTGTCACGCTTTCTTCAGACCTCTCATTATCCGCTCCGAATATTTCTAGCATGGGCATAATGGGGGTGAGGACTGCTCACTTCTCTGATCCGCCCTCCCACCGAGGCCAGCAGAGACCCGGGATTACTCAGTCCCTGCCGTTCCACTGCGAAATCTTGGCTCAACTCTCCCACCAGAACCAGGCACATCGCTTCTGGCTTCTTGGCCATGGGTGAAGATGTGCAGTTATTACTCCTCCTCAGAAGGGAAGACATGGGTTGGGAGGAGAGGCAGCAGTGCGCACATGGCACTGTCAGGGTCTGTGCTGATCCTGGGTGCTCAGAGGGCCTGCAGCAGCAGGTTTTGTACCAACTCTGCCGGCAACCCAGGTAGAGGCAGGCACGAGCACCTGCTAAACTCAGTTTCCACCAGCTGCATGCTGCATTGTCTCCTAAGAACAGGATATTCGAGAGGATTGTTCAGTCTGCATGGTTTTTAAAGGCGGTTCCAAGCTAAGGAATTCCATCAGTGCTTTTTTTGCAGCCACCAAATTTAGCAGGCCTGTGAGGTTTTCATATCCTGAAGAGATGTATTTTAAAGCTTTTTTTTTTTTTAGTGAAAAAATGTCAGACACACACAAAAGTAGAATAGTACCATGGAGTCCCCACGTACCCAGCCTGCAGCTTCAACAGTTACCACATTTGCCAACTGGAGAGACTGCCAAGGCAGGAAAAAGCCCTGGAAAGCCCACGGCCCCTTTTTCCCTTGGGTCAGAGGCCTTAGAGCTGGCTGCCAAAGCAGCCAACCAAAGGGGCAGCTCAGCTCCTTCGTGGCACCAGCAGTGTTCCTGATGCAGTTGAAGAGTTGATGTCTTTGACAACATACGGACACTGCCTGGATACCCAGATGTCACATCTTAATTGCCAATTGATGAAATTAGATAAATGAAAAGAAAGCACTTAAATTTCCCCTTAGAGCATTTTAACATGACATGCAATCAGGTTTTGTCTGCTAATAATTATTTCTCCCCCTCCATCCCTCCCACCAGTTTCTTTCCTGAAGTCTGTGAGGCCGCTATAAACAGGTAGATGAAGTTAGAGCAGTTATGGCCCTAAATGGTCCACAGTTGGGTATCGGCACTACCGCAGTTTCAGGTGATGTTGGCATTTTTAGAAATAGGAGGAGATGAAAAAATTACGCTTCAGCTGTTAAAAATATTTTTGGGGCATTGAGTTACTTTAAAACACGTATATTCTCTAAGCTGTTTTTATCTGAACTTGTAGAGTCTATTCATTTTCTTGTTCAGAACATTTTGTAATATGTGAAACCTTTTATAATTAAAACTCTGAACTGCAGATTAAGTCTGACTTGCAGTTTTGTAAGATTCTAATGGATTAACAGCATTTTGTTTTGCAGGATTCCTGCCAGCTCCCAGGGGCTTTGGTTATAGAAGTGAAGTGGACTAAATACGGATCCCTGCTGAATCCACAGGCCAAAATAGTCAATGTAACTGCAAATCTAATTTCATCCTCCTTTCCTGAGGTAGGCCTAACCTAGTTTAAAGGCATAGGTTAAGACAGAAGTCTAGACACAACTCAAGTGTGGTAGGTGACAGGTATTACTTTGTGAAAAAGATTATAATTTAAACCATGGGGGTTCATAAAATATTTCAGCAGTCATTCTTTTACTTAGAAACACTGACGATGGTTCTATTTACATTAGCATTCTGGTTCAGATTGGATCTTTAAAATTCTCATGAAAATTATGATATTCACGTGTTAATCAGACACCCTGGTAAAATTGTTTCTCTCATCCAAGTTAATGGCCAATTAGTGCTCCAGGACCTATCAGATTCATGAACTGACAGTAGTTGGGTGAGGAAGAGAATCAAAAGTGTCTCATTGTTGTCATTCTGGGAGCACACTGGAGGGTGGGCCTTGCATCTCTCTGTTTATTACAGGCCAACTCAGGAAATGAAAGGACGATTCTTATTTCCACTGCGGTTACTTTTGTGGATGTGTCTGCACCTGCAGAGGCAGGCTTCAGAGCTCCACCAGCCATCAATGCCAGGCTGCCCTTTAACTTCTTCTTCCCGTTTGTTTGACGTAAGTGAGGAAACTACGCCCCTCCTCTGAGGTCATCCCCTTTGGAAAGTGTGCACGTGGGGCTAGAAGTCCCTAGGGGATACTGCATTTTATACTTTTTGAGGGTCTCGCTTTGCTGCCCAGGCTGGAGTGCAGTGGTGTGATCATGGCTCACTGCAGCCTTGACCTCCTGGGCTCAAGCGATCTACCCACCTCAGCCTCCTAATAGCTGGGACTACAGGTGCACACCACAACACCTGGCTAATTTTAATATAGTTTGTAGAGATGGGGTCTTGCTGTGTTCACCAGGCTGGTCTCAAACTCCTGGGCTCAGGTGCTCCTCCTGCCTCGGCCTCTGAAAGTGCTGGGATTACAGGTGTGAGCCACCATGCCTAGCCTTATTATACTTCTAACCTTTGAGGTTGCCTCCAAACCAGCACACTGCCCTTCTCCACTCCCTTCCCGCCTTTTTTCCTTTTGGAAATGTTATTCTGTCTGTCTGACTTTTGAATGGGGAATATGCTTAACACATAGGTCATAGATGATAGAACCCAAAAAGTCTTTGGGGAGATGGTAAAGAACATGAACAGGACTTGAAGCAGCAGAGGCAAGGGGGATTTGGCCAGTTCATTCATCCCCTGCTTTGAGTTAGTTATTTTAAAAATACTCAGTTCAGGTTTTTTCCTTTTTGGGTCCGGTTGAAATGAGTACAAAAAAATAGCAAAATATTAGATAAAATCATGCGAGAAGAGTACACAGCCCTTACAAGGGGATCTTCCCCCAAATACCTTGTTAATTATAGTGGAGTCTTGGGTCTAATTGCCATTTCTGCACCAGGCACTGTAGCTAGCTTGCTCTCCGACTGGCAGGCTGGTATGGGTGCCACAGAGGAAAGAATACAGTAGGAGGGTCCAGGGAAAAGAGAGTTTATTTTATACAGTAGTTGTACAGTAATTGAGGAAAAATGTTGTCAGGTGGCAGAAAACAATGGAGCCACCTAGAAGCTGGCTGATGCAGCTGGGGCACACAGAGGAGGGGCCTGGGTACCCCTTTTGGGGAAACTGAGACAAGGGAAGCTATTTAGAACAGCTTGAAAATAAGAGACTTTTCTAGAATGGGGTGACAGCTAAAGTAGCTTCTTTTTCTTTCTTTCAGAATGCTCAGATGCATCAGTTCCTTAATATACACGTGAAATTTGAAAACTACATTCGGTGAGATTAAATTTTATATACAACTAGCAATTGTCCAGCTTTGTTGCTCATTTTCAATTAAGGCTAAAGTGTTCAACATGAGAAAATGTGATACATTTGATACAGTGTGGGGTGGGAGTGGATGGGCAGCTCTTGGTGGTACTGGACCTTCCACAAGGCTGTGTCCACCCAGAATCCATGCTGGCAGTAGGGAGGCAGAGGTATCAAACCAAACCTCTCACCAAGCGGCCCAGGAGGGGCAGCTGTTCCTCTCGTGACAGCACAGGCCCATGAAGCAGTGTCTTCTTTTTGAGGGGAGCTGGTCCGGGTCTAGTTCACTTCACCAAGAAGTCCATGCTGTCGCAATAGTTTGTTAAGTCTTTCAATTTCTTGTTCCTATTGCAAAAGCAGACAAACACTGGAATTTACTTTGAGCCTCGCCAGGGATGTGACAATCATTCAGTGAGCCCCAGGCACAGGACCACAGAGATGAATGAAAGCTACGCTGTTTGTGGCATTCAGTCTGCTGAGGAGACTGCTACAATCAGATAGGCTTCACTGAGCAGCAGTGACAGCAGTGAGAAGACAAACGTGGGGGACCTGGCAGAGCCCTGGGATGTGGGGGTGGGCACAGCTTCAGGGAGGATGTGACGCCTGGGCTGGATCTGAAAGGACAAGGCAGGCTCAGCCCAGGGAAGGGCGCTCTAGGTGCATGAAGGTGCATGAGCAGCGCTCTGCTGCAGGCGGGTGCTGCGGCAGAGGCCAGCTTCCCAGATGTCTTTTTTTTTTTGAGACAGAGTTTTGCTCTTGTTGCTCAGGCTGGAGTGCAATGGCGCGATCTTGGCTCACCACAACCTCCGCCTCCCGGGTTCAAGCAATTCTCCTGCCTCAGCCTCCTGAGTAGCTAGGATTGCAGGCACGTGCCACCATGCCCAGCTAATTTTGCATTTTTAGCAGAGACAGGGTTTCTCCATGTTGGTCAGGCTGGTCTCGAACTCCGAACCTCAGGTGCTCCACCTGCCTTGGCCTCCCAAAGTGCTAGGATTACAGGCATGAGCCACCACGCCCGGTCCCCAGATGTGTCGTCTTACCTTCTCAGAGCAGCTGAACTCAAGGTGTTGAATCTTGGCGGCCAATTGTACATTCATCTGTTTTAACCTTAAGAGTTGCCGTTCTGAACGTGTCTTAACTGAGATGATAATCCCTGAAATAAAATTGGGGGTCTCAGTGATACTGGTTTCTAACTTAACCACTCAGGAAAAAAATCTGTATTCTTACACCTGTGTAGAGTTTGGAGGAGTGGTGACAGACACGCAAGACAGTCATCACTTTAGGGCATCAGAACTGGGAGGTCAGGGTTTCGTGTCTAAGCTACTTAGTACCCAGTTACACAGTATCTCTCTTTAGCTGGCATGGCTGAGAAATCCTTAAAAATAATCACTGACAAGATGAGCATTAGGATTCTTAACCTAGAACCTGTTCACAATCATGTGGGTGCATAGCAGCGGTGTCCATAGATGCCACGAAAGCACAGGCTGGGAAATGCCCCCTTTCCCCATAACAGGCATCTTCTGTAGGAACTGAAAGGCTTTTTTTTCTTTCCTTTGACAAGAGTCCAGTTTTTTTTTTTTTTTTTTTTTTTTTTTTTGAGATGGGGTCTGGCTCTGTCACCCAGGCTGGAGTGCAGTGCACAATCTTGGCTTATTGCAGCCTCCAAATCCTGGGCTCAAGCAATCCTCCCACCTCAGCCTCCCCAGTGGCTGGGACTACATGTGTGCACCACCACACCCAACTGATGTTTGTATTTTTTTTTTTGTAGAGATGGGGGTTTCACCATGTTGCCCAGGTTGGTCTCGAACTGCTGGGCTCAAGTGATCCTCCTGCCTCAGCCTCCCAAAGTGCTGGGATTACAGGCATGACCACTGCACCCAACCTGTTTCATTTTATTTGCTTGACGTAAACCTGCTTATAACCAGCTCCTAAAGGGCTGAAGAGGAAGAAAGGAGGAGAGGGAGGTGAGGGGGCAGAGGGGAGGCCTCCATAACAGGAGCCACTGTGAGCTCAGGCACCCAGAGTGACTGCGCAGTCAGGCCTTGGATGTATGCCTGGGCCCCTACTCTCCATCCACAGCCTGGGAGTGCAGGAGACGTACCATTGATGATCCGGGCCACCCGCCACAGCCGGAGCAGAATCAGCAGGCCCAGAGCCTCAAACTCGTGCTCGTGGAACAGGAGGACAATGTCGAGGATGAATGAGACCACCACCACGACGGCATCCAGGATCTCAAACTTGTGGTGAAAGAACTCCAGGCGGAAGACAAATAATTTAAAGATGATCTCCATCATAAAAAAGACCAAGATGGTGATGCTCATGTAGTGGAATACCTGAAGGGGACAAGGAACCACAGTCAGGGGAGATTGGGCCTCTGGGAGGTCAAGCTGCCCTCACATGCACCTGCCTGGTCACCAGCAAGAGAATTCATCTGTTGAACAAATCCAGATGCCCAGTGCTGGAAACACAGCTGTGAACACCACAGATGAGGCACCTGCTCTCTAAAGGGCAATTAGGCAATGTCAGAATTAAAGCATCCTCCAGACCCTTTGGACCAGCAATTCCATGGCTAAGAACTTACCCTACAGCTGAGCTCCTGTGTGCACAGGGACTAAGGATATTTACTGCAGCACTGTTTGCAGAACAAATACTTTCTTCATTGTAAGACAACAGAAATGTCCATTAGACAAAAATGTCCATTAGAAGTTACTCTTGAAATGAATGGTGGCACCTCCATATGGGGCCCTAAGGACACACTTGTTAAAAAGATTAAGCTGGGTGTGGTGGCTGGAGCCGATAGTCCCAGTTACTCAGGAGGCTAGGTGGGGCCTCCTGCCAAGAGCCCAGTTTGAGGCCAGTCTGGGCAACATAGCAAGACCCCATCTCTAAAATAACTGAATGAATGAATGAATGGAGGCAGATCCATATGTTCCAATTAGGAGTGATCACCAAGGTAGGTGTAAAGTGAAAAGGGTTCCGAGATCTTGATCTAGTCCTGGCTGGGCACAGTGGCTCATGCCTGTAATCCCAGCACTTTGGGAGGCCAAGGCGGGCAGATCACCTGAGGCCCGGAGTTTGAGACCACGTTGGCCAACATGGTGAAAACCTGTCTGTACTAAAAAAATACAAAAAGTTAGGCATGGTGGTGCATGCCTGTAGTCCCAGCTGTTTGGGAGGCTGAGGCAGGAGAATTGCTTGAACCCGGAGGAGAGTTTGCAGTGAGCCGAGATTGCACCACTGCACTCCAGCCTGGGTGACAAGTGAGACTCTGTCTCAAAAAATAAAAATACAAAATAAAATATAAAATAAAATAACCAGTCCTCACACCAAGATAACCATTTCCAGATCTGAGGCAGGGGAGGTACAATGTGGGCAAGGACGTCTTTTGCCAGCAAGGAAGTCTTCAAAGACATCACAGAGTCATGTCAACAGGACCCAGCAGTCAGCTTGAAGAGGCTCACAGTGACAACATTTGGGACAATCTGAACATTGAAAAGAATGACTAAGATTGATTGTAACACAGTGAATAAAAAAATTCACAGTGCGGCACATATACCCATGCACACATACATACACACGTGGGAAAACAGGGAAGTGCTTTTTTATAGAAGAGTACCTACTACTAAATGTAGAAGGAAAGACAGAAAATCACCATTTTGCATTCCCTAGTGTAGTCACTGACTCAGGCAAGGATCACCAACAGATGCCAACTGGGGAAGAGGATATTTGCATGCTACCAAAGCAGTACCAGGCAGATCATTTACCACTGCAACGGGAAAAATGCCCCTGGCCAGTGGAGCAGTCCAGCATTTACTACCTAAATCAAGTGACCCAACTGAGTGGGACCCCTGGCGTGGTGTGCCTCCTGAAAATGCCACATCCAGAACATCGCCAGCCAATGAAGACTCCCTGCTGATCAAGCCCTGGACCTAACCGTGGTGTGCAGGAAATGAAGAAACAAGGCAGGAGACCTCAAAAATCAGACAAATCCAGAACATGGGACATTCTACTGGCTGGGCTCTTCCAAGAGTCATTGTCATGAAGGAAAAAGAAAAGCAGGAGGATTTCTCTAGATTAAGAAAGCCCAGGGAGGCCGGGTGCGGTGGCTCACACCTGTAATCCCAGCACTTTGGGAGGCCAAGACAGGAGGATTGTTTGAGCCTGGGAGTTCAAGACCAGCCTGGGCAACACAAGGAAACCCTGTCTCTACAAAAAATTTAAAAATTAGCTGGGTGTGGTGGTGCATGTCTGTGGTTCTAGCTACTCAGGAGGCTGAGGCGGGAGGAAGGCTTGAGCCCATGAGATCAAGACTACAGTGAGCTGTTAGGTGCTCCTGCACTCCAGCCTGGGTGACAGGGCAAGACTCTGTCTCAAGTAAAAAAAAAAAATTAAAAATTCCAAGGAGACATAACCAAATAGAATATTGGAATTCTCTATCCTAGTTTGAAAAAAACTGCCATTAAAGACATTCTTGGGCTGGACACGGTGGCTCTTGCCTGTAATCCCAGCACTTTGGGAGGCCGAAGTGGGCAGATCACTTGAGGTCAGGAGTTCGATACCAGCCTGGCCAACATGGTGAAATCTCATCTCTACTAAAAATAAAAAAATTAGCTGGGTGTGGTGGCGGGCACCTGTAATCCCAGTTACTCTGGAGCTGGAGGCAGGAGAATCGCTTGAACTCAGGAGGCGGACGTTGCAGTGAGATGAGATAGTGCCACTGCACTCCAGCCTGGGCGATAGAGACTGTCTCAAAAAAAATAAAGAGAGACATTTGGGATGAGTGAATAAAAGTGGTTGTTAGGTGGGACTATTGATCTTATTTTAGGTCTGATGGTGCTCTCATGGCTCCATGGGAGAAAAACCTTATTAGGCACGTTGAAGTATTTAGGAGTGAAGGGTTGTGAAGTCAAATGGCCAGACGGAAACGTGTGTGCGTCCGTGGGGATGTATAGTGACAAAGCAAACACAGCAAAATGTGTCTTTGCCATTTTTCATAAAAAGTTGAGAGAAAAAAAGACAATAAGTATGGCAGGTATGTTAATGGATTCTATTAAAAATAGAGGAAGAGAGCCAAGTGCAGTGTCGCACGCCTGTAATCCCAGCACTTTGGGAGGCAGAGGTGGGTGGATCACTTGAGCCCTGGGGTTCAAGACCCAGTCTCTGAGAAACATGAAAACAATTATTTAGGAGCAAACAGATGGACAGGGAAGATTCTCCTCCTATGCTGGCATAGGAGATGTCACAGGGCTGCCTCTGGGAAAGGTATCAGGAAGAAGGAGGAAGTTTCATATTCTGCCGTTTTCACCACTTGCAAAGACATACATTTGCATATCAATTCCATTTTGTTTTTCCAAAAAAGGGCATGGCGGGGGATGGGGGGGGGGAAATGCTTTTTTTTTTTTCCTGGAGACGGAGTTTTGCTCTTGTTGCCCGGGCTGGAGTGCAGTGGCGCTATCTCGGCTCACTGTAGCCTCCGCCTCTGGGGTTCAAGCGATTCTCCTGCCTCAGCCTCCTGAGTAGCTGGGATTACAGGCACGTGCCACCACGCCCAGCTACTTTTTTGTACTTTTAGTAGAGATTTGGTTTCATTATGTTGGCCAGGCTGGTCTCGAACTCCTGACCTCAGGTGATCCACCCGCCTTGTCCTCCCAAAGTGCAGAGACTAAAGGTGTGAGCCACCATGCCCAGCCAGGGATGATTTTAACTCTTGATCTCCGCCCTTGGCACTGAGACAGGGTATGTCCACCACCCTTTGGGTGAACATCTGGGATGGGCTCAGTAACTGAATCAGTGAATAAACAGCAGATCCCCTGATGGCCCAGCAAGGGGACCATGCAGAGCATCAACAGAAGACAGGAGGAATGCCCCTCCTGACCCAGAGATGGCAGAGTGGATCCACCCCACATGCTCCAGCTCACTAGCCTAGCATCGCCCAGGATTCCAGCCATCATGTGAAACAACGTTTCCGGCTTGTAGTAAATGCTAATCCATATTCTGGAAAGGAAAATGAAAACACCTATCAAAACTACCACAGACCTTGCTACTCCAAGTGGGTTGTCAGCTGCTCCACTCTGCACCCCGTCTGTGCAGATAACACAAGCAAAACATATCAGTAAGACCCCAGAAGAGCTGTCAACCCCTACCATGGCAGCATAGTTATTCTTGTCGGGCTGGATGATCTTCAGGTCCAGGATGAGCTCAGCAAGCACCAGGAGGGCATCCAGAACCACCAAGCAGATGATGATGACCTGTGGGCCGAGGGAAGGTGCCAGAGATCATGAGACCCCCCCAGAGGCCCTCCCTCTCCCATCATTAAGAGCTGGCTTGGAAGCACGTGGGTGAAACCACTGGGCAAAGCCATTAAGGATGGGAGGCTACTGCTATAGCTTGCCAGAGGCCCCACCAGGATGGAGGCTGTGCAGGGCCAGCTCCTCTCTGATAGAAGCTGCCAGCCTCCTTCCCGCCACCCTCCTGGCCTGCTCTGCCTCTAGGCGCTGCCCACCTTCCCTGCCCTCCCAGAACATCTCTGGCTCATTTTCTGACCTTTGGTCACTGTTTCCCAAATACCACCTCTCAAACCAAACTGCCCATACCTAGATGGCAACAAATAATCAGTTTTTTTTTTTTTTTTTTTGAGACAGAGTCTTGTTTTGTCACCGAGGCTGGAGTACAGTGGCATGATCTCGCCTCACTGCAACCTCCACCTCCTGAGTTCAAGCAATTCTCCCACTTCAGCCTCCTGAGTAGCTGGGATAACAGGCACGTACCACCATGCCTGGCTAATTTTCGTATTTTTAGTAGAGATGGTGTTTCACCATGTTAGCCAGGCTGGTCTCGAGCTCCTAACCCCAAGTGATCCACCCACCTTGGCCTCCCAAAGTGCTGGGATTACAGGCATAAGCCACCGTGCCCAGGCAAGTTTGTATTTTTCTGTTCCTGGGGACTGCTGTTGCTGGGGTGCTCACAGAACAGATGCTCAATAAATAATTCAACACAGCCCTGCCTCGGCAGTCCGAGTCCTGGAAGGGACCTTGGGGACTGCCGACTGCAGGTTCCTCGGCTACAGGGACGGCTGCTGTGCTTACAAACTAGCTTCTGCCTGGAGATGCGAGGTGCCTGCCCCAGCTCACGTGTGCTCATAGTGGGTGAAGATGGTGAAGGGGAGAGGAGTCCTGGTGTCCTGGAGAATTCAGGAGAGCTGCTATGGGAAACACAGCCTCCTGGGCTTTGTGATGGGCTGACAGAGGACAGGTGGGGAGCAGTGTGGAGTGGGTGGGTGGTCTCACTGATGGTGGCTGTGGGAAGCAGCTGGTGGTGATGGCAGTCACGGTGACAGCTGGTGATGATGTTGGCGAGGGCACTGATGGCAGGGTGGAGGTGACAGTGTTGGGGTTACCATAATGGCAGTGGAAATGCAGCAGTGGGAGGAGCCCCAAAGGACCTCGAGTGACCCTTCTCTTCCCTTGGAAATTCCAGGCCATCACCGTACCCACCCCCCCGCCAGGGCCTTGCCGCTCACACTCTCAGATCAGTAGATTCTGGCCTCTGAAAATTAACCTGCCATTATCTTGACAATTTCTGCAGTTTCAGGTTAAAATTAAACAAGTTCAGGCCTCTGCAAGAACAGACTATTAATCCTTTGATCCTTTCAACTTGTAGGTAATTATTTCAGTAATTAAAGTATTATGATGTGGTTTCTTGTGAAAATTGCATGGCAAATTGCTTTGTAATGAAGTTTTCACACATATTCAAATTCAGCAAGCTTAATAAAGGTGCAAGCCTCTAGTAGGGTTTTTCTTGTTGTTTTTCCTTGGTTTTATTTTGGAACTAAAGGGATCTGAGAGCTCATGTGAGGTAAAACCAAGTCACAGAGCTACAAGGAACAGACCCAATATTCAGCTATGAAAAGGATGAGGTTCTGACCCCCGCTCCTATGAAATCGTCATTCTAAGTCAAAGAAGGCAGACAGACAAGATCACACATTATATGATCCCATCTAATGAAATGTCCAGAAATGGCAAATCCAGAGACAGAATGCAGGTTCACAGGTTGCCCAGGGCTAGGGGAGGGGGAATGGGGAGTGACTGCTAATGGGTACCAGGTTTCCATTTGAAAATCTCTGGGGCTGGGCACGGTGGCTCATGCCTGTAATCCCAGCACTTTGGGAGGCAGAGGCGGGCAGATCACCTGAGGTCAAGAGTTCGAGACCAGCCTGGCTAACATAGTGAAACCCTGTTTCTACTAAACATACAGAAAATTAGCTGGGCATGATGGTGTGTGCCTGTCATCCCAGCCACTTGGGAGGCTGAGGTAGGGGAATCGCTTCAACCTGGGAGGCGGAGGGTGCAGTGAGCCGAGATCGCACCATTGCAGTCCAGCTTGGGCAACAAGAGTGAAACTCCATCTGAAAAAGAAAAAAGAAAAAAAAAAAAAAAAGAAAATGCTCTGGAACTAGATAGTGGTGACTTGTACAACACTGTGAATGTGTTAAATAAATGCCACAGAATCATTTACTTAAAAATGATTGTTATGTGAATCTCACCTCAATTTAAAAAAGAAACAGTGCAAAAGAAAAATGAGAGACAGACCAACCTAAGGTCACAAAACTACGATGCCAGGATAATAACCCCAGCCTCTATGAAAACTCATCCCTGGGGCCCTGAATCTGCCAGTTCACAGGGAGTGTTGCTTCTTAGGGGAACCAGGTCACAAGGAAAATTGCTGAGAATTCAGAGAAGCTGCTTCATTCTAAATCCTCACCCTGGCAAAGACTGCAGAGTCCGTGCCGTGGGGCGGCCAGTCCTGGGCTCAGCTCCCAACTCCCCCATCTGCCTGGACCTTGGACACATCTCTCAATGCTGGAAGCTTCAGCGTCCTCTCGGGGAAAATGGGGTGGGCCACATTTTCTACCCCAGAGCAACAATGGGAGCATGACGTGAGTGAAGTATGAAGGGCGCTTAGCACACGGCTGGCCTGCGGTGCATGGGAATGAAAGTGAAGCTCCCTGACTCCTGGGACCACTTTCCCTTGGCTCCACTCTGTCCTGTCATTCATGGCTTCCTTGGGCCCTGAATCACCCTGTATTCTCTCCCTTGGTTGTGCCATCCCATGTAAGAAGGGACCGCAGTTAACTATTAATATATCAAGCACCTTGGCCATCTCAAACCACCCAAGAAAGGGGTCCCAGGAGCTTCCTGGATGCCGATCCTACCTGCAGAGACTACAACCCCTGAGCCTCACCACCTACTCCAGTGTGGCCTCACTGCTGCCACCAAGTCCCTCCACAAATCTGATCTCCCACCCACACACTTAGAGCTTTCAAAGGCAGCCCATGACCCGTGGATGACCTTCCCTGGCCTCTTCTCTTGCCAATTGCCTGCTGGCGACACCCACACCCGATCCACGTGCAACCTTCTCAATTCCTCCAATGCTGCAGGTCCTTGGCAAACGAAGCCCCTCTACCTGGAAGCCTCCCACGCCATCCATCCATGGGGCTCATTCCTGCTCAGCATGCAGGTGTCACCTCCTTCGACTCCAGTCCCTGATCAGGTCCCCCCACCCCCAGGACCTCTCAGAGCCCCCCTCCTCCCTGCGGAGGGCTTCTCTCCATTTGTAACCAATGTGTGTCTCGGTGATGGCTCCCGTCATTCCTGCCTTTCTGCAGCCTGCCAAATCCTCAATGAGGGCAAAGATGTGTCTGCCACATTTGTCACTGTACACAGCAGGTGCTCAATAAGTGACTGTTGGGTGGGTGAATAAACATCTCTACTCACTTTATGACAGGCATTCGTCTTTTTCCCCAGCAGGAGTATCTGGGTGTCCCAGCTCAGGGGCCAGTCCCCAGCCCTAAGCCCAGGCAGGAGGGGGATATCCTGATGGGGCGGCCCAGGGCTCCCCTTGCAGCTGCAAGGAAGCTGTTTCCTTCCTTCTGCTCCTGAAATTGAGGGTTTGGGATTTCAAACCCAACAACTTAATAGCATGTTTCCTTTCCCATCACAGCCACAGAGAAGCTGGGTCGCCAGGCGCTCTGGCATGTCAGCTGGCTTGCTTTGCTGCTTTCAGCTTTGCTGCTTTCAGCCACACAAGAGAGTGGGGGAAAAAAAAGACCAAAATAAATTTTTTTTCTCTTTTACCCTGGAGCAAAGTCAGCAATGGAAGAGGCAAGGGCTACATTTCTCTGCTTCCAGAAGAGGGACAGGCTCTGTTTCAGCCACACAAGAGTGGGGAAAAAAAAGACCAAAATAATTTTTTTCTCTTTTACCCTGGAATAAAGTCAGCGATGGAAGAGGCAAGGGCTACATTTCTCTGCTTCCAGAAGAGGGACGGGTCTATTTTGTTTGGGGACACCTGCAATAGCATCCCCCAAATGCCCACCTTTGAGAACTGTGTGCTTCCCTGTGGTCCCCAGACCTGTGCCCTCCTGGGACTTGAATGTGTTTCCAGGCACCCAGACATAGGCTCTGCCATCTTGGGGATGGGGATTGGGTCCAGAGAGGGCTGACCAGACTCCACTTGCATTTGTCCCTCAAAATCAGAAATGTCCTTCTAGACTCTGTATGGTGGCTCACGCCTGTAATCACAGCACTTTGGGAGGCCAAGATGGGAGGATCACTTGAGGCCAGGAATTCGAGACCAGCCTGGGCAATATAGCAAGATCCCATCTCTTAAAAAAAAAGCCCTTCTAAATGGCGGGACATGGCCAGGCATAGTGGCTCACGCCTGTAATCCCAGCACTTTGGGAGGCTGACACGGGTGGATCACTTGAGGTCAGGAGTTTGAGACCAGCCTGGCCAATGGTGAAACCCTGTCTCTACCAAAAATACAAAAATTAGCCAGGTGTGGTGGCAGGCACCTGTAATCCCAACTACTTGGGAGGCTGAGGCAGGAGGATAGCTTGAACCCAGGAAGCAGAGGTTGCAGTGAGCTGAAATCATGCCACTGCACTCCAGCCTGGGTGACAGAGCAAGACTCTGTCTCCAATCAATCAATCAATCAATGGCAGGACAGTTGGCCGGGCACGGTGGCTAATACCTGTAATCCCAGCACTTTGAGAGGCTGAGGTGGGTGGATCACCTGAGGTCAGGAGTTCAAGACCAGGCTGACCAACATAGTGAAACCCTGTCTCTACTAAAAATGCAAAATTAGCCAGGCGGGGTGGCAGGCGCCTATAATCCCAGCTACTCAGGAGGCTGAGGCAGGAGAACTGCTTGAACTCCACAGAAAGTTCAGTTCCCTTCGCTCGTCTGTGAGGACCACCCCAGCTCTGCTTTCTCCCTGCAACCACACCTGGAGACTATCAACAGTGGGCTAAGGCCAGGACAGGCAGGTATTTTGGGCATCACTCCACAAGAGAGACTGAGGCCCCCAGCGTGATGGGTCTCCATGAGGCAGGGGAGCCTCTGGCACTGAGTGTTCGCAGAGTGAACAGATGAGTGTTTTTTCTGTCTCCGTTATTTACCCTTTATTTACTTTTTTTGTGTGTGGTAAAATTTGCATAACGTAACATTTACCATTTTAAAGTTGGCGTAAAATTTAGTGGCATTCAGTCCATTCACAAGGTTGTGTAACCATCACCACTATAATTCCAGAACATTTTCATCTCCTCAAATGGAAACACTCCCACCTGTGGCAGCCGCCAATCTGCTTCCTGTCTCTATGGATTTGCCTGTTCTAGACGTTTTGTATCAATGGAATCCTACACTCTGGCCTTTTGTGTCTGGCTTCTTTCCCTCAGCACCATGTTTTCAAGGTTCATCTACATTGTGGCATGGATCAGCACTTCTTTGCTTTTGATGTTGGAATCATATTCCACTGTATGGATAGAACACATTCGGTTTAACACTCATCCATTGGTGGACCTTTTACTTTTGGATCATGGCTCTTTTCTACCTGACAACTTGAGATCTGCCTACCGCATTCCCAGCACGGTACAGGGTCCCCGGCACGTGGTAGGTGCTGGGCAAACACTCGTAGAATGAATGAGGCAGTGGCCAAATGGGCTCAGCCTGGCCGCCTGCCTCACATTCCCTGATGGCTCTCCTGCCAGCTCTGGGTATCCCGGACTCCTGCCCCACCTACCTGAAACCTGTGGGAGCTGAACAGTTTCCTCAACGTGCCCCTGAAGTCAAGGGGGGCCCTGGGTGCGGGGCCAGGGGCAGGGGCAACGTCAGGGGCTGCAGCTCTGCCTTCCTCGCCTGAGACTGGTGTGGGTGGCGGCTGCTCCTCCTCCTCCTCGTCCTCTTCATTCTCCCATTTCTTGTAGTTGATGTTCCAGGCATGGTAGTCGTCTCCCACGACCGTGAAGTGCCTTAAGAACTTGCTCATCCTCTCAGCGGGAGCCACCTTGGCCCTGCGGGTGACTGCCTAGAAGGCGGGGACAGAGAGCAAGAGCTTCAGGCAGTTGGCCACTCAGAGCCCACATGGCCCAGGCCGGGCCAGGCCACTGCAGGTGAAGATGGTCCCGGGTGCTTAGAACCCCCTGCAAGCAGAGACCATGAGGTCACGGTGGTTTCTCGTGCTTTTATTTTTGGAATCCAGGGTCTCAGTGTCTATGAGGCAACAGGAAACTCCTGCCCCCAGCAGGCCTGTCACTGTGGTCTGGTTGGCAGTAACCAACGGAATCAGTACTGCAGCCCGGTCCCAAAACACCCGCCACGGGCCCATGTGTGAATACCGGAAGGGCCGCCCCAAGGTTCAGAGACATCACAACCTGGAAACTGGAGGGGCCAGTGGGCAGGGTGTGGGGAGGAGAAGCCAAAAGTAAAAGTACCCAGAGTTTCATAGAGAAGTCACGAGATCCCCACCCATCACGCCACACATCCTGACAGGCGCGTGGCAGATGGACATTTTCCAAGTTCAGCCAGTGCTATTCACACGGACAGTTGTTTAAAGCAAAAGCAAATATCCCTGTGCCCTCTCTCCACTTTACCCAACTTGCCCTACCAGGTATCAAATTTACATAAAGTTAAATAATTGAAATGTATAGGTATGAGTGCAAGAGCAGGCTACATGACTACTGGAACAGGAAGAGAGAGCCCAATGGAGGAGAGAGCCCAATGTTCCTGAGGGAGCCTAAAGGAGATGGGGTGGCCGTCCCGACTCACGGGAAAGAAAGGCTGGAGAGGCTGGGACACCTGGCTTTGTCAATAGGAAAAAAAAATCCATTCCCCACCTTGCCCCCCACACAGAATACATCTGAGATGCACTTACATGAATGTGTAAAGTGTATTTAAAAAGGAACAACTTAAAAAGTCTTAGAACAAAATACAGGCCAGTAACTTCATGAGCTTAGGATAGGAAAAGATTGCTTAAATAACACAAAACACCACAAAATAGGGTGCGCATGGTGGCTCATGCCTATAATCCCAGCACTCATTCCATGGGCTAAGGCAAGTGGATTGCCTGAGGTCAGGAGTTTGAGACCAGCCTGGCCAACATGGCAAGACCCCATCTCTACAAAAAATACAAAAATTAGCTGGGTATAGTGGCGCATGCCTGTAATCCCAGCTACTCAGGAGGCTGAGGCCCCAGAATCGCTTGAAGCTGGGAGGCGTGGGTTGCAGTGAGCCAAGATCACGCCACTGCACTCCAGCCTGGGCAACAGGTTGAGACCCTGTCTCAAAACACAAACAACACAAAAACAAACACAAAATACATAGATTTGACTGCATCAAAACTAAAAGCTTTACTATGACACACCGCCCCCCCCCACACCCTACAAAGTTAAAAGACATACTACAGACTGGGATAAATATTTGCAATGTATGTGATAGACAAAGAGTAACCAGAATATATAAAGAAATCTTATAAATCAAAGAGAGAAAGAAAAACTCCATGGAAAACTGGGCAGTGGACGTTAACAGGCAGGTCATGTAAGAGAAAACTCAAATAGCCAAGATGCTTATCCCCAATAATACTCAGAAAAACGCAGAGTGAAGTAACAATAGCACATCTTTTCACTCCTCAGGTTGGCAAGAGTCTTAAAGTCTACATCAAATATCGGTGAGGGCGTGAAGCAATGGGGTCTCTTGAACACTGAAGACAGAAACAGGCACCAGCACCATCATTTTGGGGAGAAATTTGGCATGATCTTGTCAAGTTGAAGTGGTGTGTATCTTTCTGAATGATTTAGTGATTCTATCCCTACATAGGGTCCAAAGAGAAACTTGGGCACATGTGCTCAAATTGGTGACATGTTCAAAAATGTTCACTGCAAATATTCACCTAGTTGGGCAGGTGTGGCAGCTCACACCTGTAATCCCCACACTTTGGGAGGCTGAGGTGGGAGGATTGCTTGAGCCCAGGAGCTGAGACCAGCCTGGGCAATATGGCAAGACCCTGTCTGCAGAAAAATAAAAAAAATTAGCCACGCATGGTAGCACACCTGTAGTCCCAGCTACTTGGGAGGCTGGGGCAGGAGGAGTGCTTGAGCTTGGGAGGTCGAGGCTGCAGTAAGCCATGTTCTCCAGCCTGGGCAACAGAGTGAGATGCTGTCTCAAAAAAAAAAAAAAAAAAAAAAAAAAAAAAAAAAAAAAGAATAAAAAAGAAAAAAAATTTATCTACATGTGGGAGATAGAGGAATGAATATTCTCTGTTCATGTAATGGGACACTATACAGCAGTTAAAATGAATTAACTGCGTCTCAGTATGTCACTGGTGATGCCCATGTGTACCCACTCGGCAGCACTGAATACAGTAGAACAATCACTTCTTTCTTCAAATGCTTCCTTCATTGGCTTCTGGGATGCCACAGTCTCCTGGTTTTCCTCCTACCTCAGTGGTTGTTTCCTGTTAGTTTCTTTTGGCCAGTGGATATCTTAGAGGAAGACCTTACATTTAATTTTCTTTTCTTTTTTTTAAAAAGAGGATCTCACTTGTCACCCAGGCTAGATGCAGGGGTGCGATCATAGCTCACTACAGTCTTGAATTCCTGTGCTCAAGCAATTCTCCTGCCTCAACCTCCCGGGTAGTTTGGACTATGGCACACTATAACGTGTCTGGCTAATTAAAACAATTATTTTTTTAGAGATGGGGTCTTGCTATGTTACCCAGGCTGGTCTTAAACTCCTAGGCTAAAACAACCTTCCAGCCTCAGCTTCCCGAGTAGCTGGGATTACAGGTACATGCCACTGTACCTGGCTTACATTTAAGTATTAAGTACAACGGTATACCCAGCACCTAGAAAAATGCCTTGCACTTAACAGACACTCAAAAATACTGAAATGTTTGTTAAGCAACAATGAATCCAGCAATGTGGATAGCTCCTAAAAAATGTTGACTGTAAAAGAAAGATATGGAAGAATAAGAACAATGTCACACCACTTAAGTAAAAATGTTAAATATATGGAAAATATTATATATTGTTTTGGAATGTGTAAAAGCATGAGTGTAAACATACACAAGAATGAGATTTCTGCTTCTGGCCTTATTACACTATAGAGTAACTAGTAACAGATTATCCCTCCTGCCATAACCAATTATAAAACTGGATAAAATATGTGAAATTTACTGTGATCCCTTAGAGAAGAAAAATGAATGAGGCAAACCCTACAATCACCCTGGCTTTGTGCCTGGAGGTACTTTCTGGACTGTGAAGGCAAAGACTATAGTTCAAAGCTATTGAGTCTCCCTCCCCTTGTGAATCTGCTTGGCAATGTACCAGAAATAGGAAAGGTATGCAGAGGAGGAGACCCCAAAATATGGACTTTGGCTGAGTCCTAAACATCGTGTGTGTGGAACAAGATTTCATGAGGCAGGGAAAAATATAACTTTCAGGAAAAAAACTCCTTGGGGTGCTGTGAGCTGAACAACTACCGGAGATTACATAGGACTGGGTTGGGAGATATGTGAGTTCCCAACAGCCAGAGTAGAGAGACCTCATTGAACACCCTAAGCATTCAACAGAAATCCCAGAAAAATCATGCCTTATGAGTAGACCTAATCTAGCTTTATAGGAAGGGCCACATTACACTCATCCCAACAAAGCTTAAAAATAAGGCTTGAAATGAACAAACTGATCCCCAAGTAAATTTACTGCCTGTTGGAACAAAACTCAATACTTTATTAGGAAGACAACAACATAAACTCAACATCATAGATACATACTGTCTAGCATACAATTAAAATTACTAGACAGATAAAGCTGAAAAATGTGGCCCACAACTAATAAAAAAATCAGCTAATAGAAGATTCAAAATGGTTGGGTGCAGTGGCTCATGCCTGTAATCCCAGCACTTTGGGAGGCCGAGGTGGGCAGATCACCTAAGGTCAGGAGTTTGAGACCAGCCTGACCAACATGGAGAAACCTCGTCTCTACTAAAAATACAAAATTAGCTGGGTGTGGTGGCACATTCTGTAATCCCAGCTACTTGGGAGGCTGAGGCAAGAGAATTGCTCGAACCTGGGAAGCAGAGGTTGTGGTGAGCCGAGATCATGCCATTGCACTCCAGCCTGGACAACAAGAGTGAAACTCCATCTCAAAAAAAAAAAAAAAAAAAACTAAAAATGTACAGAGATAATAGAACTGGCCAAGAAAGACTTGAAAACAGATATTACAAATATATTCAAGGATTTCAAGGAAAACATAAACTTAATGAGGGAACAAATAAACATCTTAATACAGAAATGGAATCTACAAAAAAGATCCAGCTGGCTAGGCATGGTGGCTCACTCATGTAATCCCATCACTTTGGGAGGTCGAGGTGGGCAGATCACCTGAGGTCAGGAGTTCAAGACCAGCCTGACCAACGTGGAGAAACACCATCTCTACTAAAAATACAAAATTAACTGGGCATCGTGGCACATGCCTGTAATCCCAGCTACTCAGGAGGCTGAGGCAGGAGAATCACTTGAACCCAGGAGGTGGAGGTTGCGGTAAGCCGAGATTGCACCATTGCACTCCAGCCTGGGCAACAAGAGTGAATCTCCATCTCACAAAAAAAGAAGGAAAAAAAAAAAAGATCCAGATGGATATTTTAGAACTGAAAAGTATATATACGAAATGAAAAATCACTGGATGGGCTTAACAGCTGATAACATATTACCAAAGAAAAGATCAATGAGGCTGGGCACAATGGCTCATGCCTGTAATCCCAGCACTTTGGGAGGCTGAGGCAGGCGGATCACAAGGTCAGGAGATTGAGACCATCCTGGCTAACATGGTGAAACCCCATCTCTACTAAAAAAAAATACAAAAAAATTAGCCAGGCATAGTGGCCAGCGCCTGTAGTCCCAGCTACTCAGGAGGCTGAGGCAGGAGAATGGCGTGAACCCAGGAGATGGAGGTTGCAGTGAGCCGAGATCGTGCCACTGCACTCCAGCCTGGGCGACAGAGTGAGACTCCGCCTAAAAAGAAAAGAAAAGAAAAGAAAAGATCAATGAACTTAAAGACAGGGCAATAAAAAACATCAACTGGAAACACAGGGAGAAAAAAAAGCTGAAAGGAAAAATAAACAGAGCCCCAGGGACCATATCTACTAGTTTAACATGTGTACTTGTAGTGCATGGCCCTCCAGGAACTGGCATCTCTCCTTCCCCACAGCCTCCTCGCCACACTCCAGCCACCCTTCTGTCCCTCTGATGCTCCACACTGAGCCATCACACAGGCTGTTCCCTCAACCTGGAATACTCTTCTCCCCAATCCGAGCTTCGCTTACTCTTGCTTATGCTTGAAATGTCAGCTAAAATGTCAGTTCCTCAAAGAGGCCCTCCCTCACCCCTAAAATCTAAATCAGTTCCCCTCCCATTTATAACCTCTCCTCCCACTTTTCCTTCGAGAGCCTTCATCCTAGTTTCTAACTAGAAACTGTTATGTGCAGCCACATATTTTTATCCCTCCTAGCATTTACCTCACATGAAGGCAGGGTCTGTGTCCCCTGAGTCTTGTGTGACACCTGACCTTGAGCAGAAGCCCATCATGCACCTGTTGGCTGAGGGCACTGGTACCTCATCTCCCATGCTGGGCTCATCTCGGCTGGACCAAACATCTCTGGACTCCCAGGGCTGGCCAGGGCCAGCGCCAGGGTATACTGAAGTGCGCCAGGGTATACTGAAGCTCTCCAGGCAGCCACTGGCCATAATTCCTTTCTTTTTGAGACAAAGTCTTGTTCTTGCTCCCCATGCTGGAGTGCAGTGGCGTGATCTCGGCTCACTGCAACCTCCGCCTCCTGGGTTCAAGTGATTCTCCTGCCTCAGCCTCCCGAGTAGCTTGGATTACAGGCGCTGCCAACACACCTGGCTAATTTTTGTAATTTTAGTAGAGACAGGGTTTCACCATGTTGGCCAAGCTGGTCTCGAACTCCTGACCTCAGGTGATCCGCCCGCCTCTGCCTCCCAAAGTGCTGGGATTACACGCGTGAGCCACCGTGCCTGGCCATAATTCCCTTTTTCGAGATAGGGTCTCGCTCTGTCACCCAGGCTGGACTGTAGTGTGCGATCACGGTTCACTGCAGCCTTGACCTCCCGGGATCAAGCGATCCTCCCACAAAAGCCTCCTGAGTAGCTGGAACTATAGGCACATACCATCACGCTCGGCTAATTTTTTGTATTTTTTTGTAGAGGCAGGGTTTTGCTATGTTGCCCAGGCTGGTCTCAAACTCCTGGGCTCAAGTGATCCACCCGCCTCGGCCTCCCAAAGTTCTGGGATTACAGGCATGAGCCCATGCCCGACCCCATACTTTCCTTTGGAAACACCTTACCTGGCAGACAAGAGCAGCCTGTCCTATTTCTCAGTAGTGTGGGAACCTCAAGGTACTTTGCAAAAACCGTATTTATATTTTACAGAAGAGGAAATTTTTCTTTCTGAAACCTTGCAACTGGTGAAGAAGCAACTTTTAGTAATTTGGGATGAAAATATCTAGGGCACTCAGCAGAGCAGAAAACATTTCTGGTTTTCAGTCAAAAGTCTGTCATGCCAGAAGCAGAAAAGCTCCAGAAAAGGGCAAAGATAGGGTTGATCAAGAGAATGTGGTGGGCCTCAGCAGCTTCACCATGCACCCCAGACTCCTAGCATTCATGGACAGACTGATCCTGCCACCACGCCCGGCTAATTTTTGTAATTTTAGTAGTGTGGCGTACAGAGCACCTGCCTCGGTGCCTGGCTCAGAGCAGCCCCCAGCTCTGGAAGTGCCAGCTATGATCATCCCTTAACAACAAAAACTCACCTGGGCATGGTGACTCACACCTGCAATCCCAGCACTTTGGGAGGCCAAGATGGGCGGATCACTTCAGGTCAAGAGTTTGAGACCAGCCTGACCAACATGGCGAAACCCCATCTCTATTAAAAACAAACAAACAAAAATAGCCAGGCGTGGTGGTGGGCACCTGTAATCCCAGCTACTTGGGAGGCTGAGGCACGAGAATTGCTTGAACCTAGGAGGCAGAGGTTGCAGTGAGCCAAGATCATGCCACTGCACTCCAGCCTGGGCGACAGAGTGAGACTGTCTCAAGAAAACAAAACAAAAAACCCCAAAACTCTTCTCCTCCAGCTTCATCACCATCCTTGGATATTTCATTTCTCTGCCCACTGCCTGCCTCTGCATCCCTCAGGCTGTTAAGTTACATGAGCTGATACATCCGCTTTGTGGCTTAAGTGACACTGAGCTGTGTTTCTGTCACTTATAACCCCAAAAGTCTACAGGTGGAGTTGCTGATGCGGGACACCCCCACAGCTCCATCTCCCATGCAAGAATCCTTGCTGTCCCCACTGTACCCTGATGCTCCTCTGCGGTCACCTTTCCATATCAAAACCTGTGACCGTGGCTCCAACCTGCCTGACTGTCCCACACTCTTTGACGCTGTTGAATCTGCTCTGCTTGGCAATCTCGCCCCCTGCTTCTCCTGCTATCTCTGGCCACCCTCCTCAGCTTCCTGTACCATGTCCCTGCCCCATACCAGGAGTCCTGGAGACCTCAGCCTTGACCCTGTCCTTGGGCCAGTGACTCTCTCTTTGGGGGCCTTAGCACAGCTGTGTTCTCGGTGCCGTTCACGTTCAAATCAAAGACTCCAGTCTGATGTTCAAGATCCTGCTGGGTCATTGGTTTGCTGTGACCCAACTGACCTGATTTCTTACCTTTCTCTCCCAGTCCACTCCTCCTTCCACATCCCCTAGGGCACGCTGTCACTTACCTGGCTGCCCAGGCCAAGAACAGAAAATCATCCTTGGCTCCTCCTTCTCCCTCACACCCCATCGGTTTCACTTCCTGAACCTGGCTGGCACTCCATCGTCCCCTCTCCCTCACCAGAACCTGCCCTGACCCTCCCTCCACCTGCCTGCAGCCAGGGTCCTCCTTCTCCAATGCCAACCTGACTGTGTCCCTGCTGTGCAGCGACCTCCATGCCCACAACTGCCTTCAGGATCAAGTCCCAGCTCTCTTGGCTTCCCCAGGCCCTGGTCTCCCTGCCAGCCTTATTCCTTCCTAGCACCCTGCCTCTGCCAGCCTCCAGCCACATGGAACTTGCAGTTCTAGAGCGGACCACGCTCTCTTGCTTCCAGGACTCTGCATGGCCTGTCCCCATCCCATCTATCTTCCAGGTCTTACACCTAGATTTTACCTTCCCTGGGAGGCCTTTCTTAATTCTTCCTCACCCCAGTTGGGGTGTACGTCACGCTGTCTTAACAACCACTGAGACACTGTCCCCACCACACTGGGCTGCGAACGCTGGGAGGGCAGAGACTCTTCCTCAGTCACAGGGAGAGGCTCAAGAAGTGGTTAAGAGGCCGGGCGCGGTGGCTCAAGCCTGTAATCCTAGCACTTTGGGAGGCCGAGACGGGCAGATCACCTGATGTCAGGAGCTCGAGACCAGCCTGACCAACAGGGTGAAACCCCATCTCTACTAAAAATACAAAAATTAGCCAGGCATGGTGGCACATGCCTGTAATCCCAGCTACCTGGGAGGCTGAGGCTGCAGTGAGCCAAGATTGCACCCCTGCACTCCAGCCTGGGTGACAGAGCGAGACTCCATCTCAAAAAAAAGAAAAAAGAAATGGTTAATAAATGAATGGATTAACAAAATCTTAGGCACTACTCCTTCAAGGTAAACATATTGCTGACCTCTTTTACAGGTATTAGACCAGAAAAACTACCATCTGGGAGAGAAGGGGAAAGTAAAAAGACAGACCTAGAAGCAAAGGAGAGAAAAGCATTTTGTGGATGCCTATTTTTACAGGCTCAGAAGCCGCCATCTGTGGGAGGGGGAAAGTCCCTAGTTCATTGTTATCTGACAATCGGAGAAAAAGGTACTTTTTAAGAAAGTCAGCCAACTCCCAACTCCCATGGCCTGATGTCCCTTCAGTTTGCATTTCCCTGTTCCCTCCCAGAGCTATTTTGGGGGACTTGATTTGCATATTAACCACCCTCACCCCAAAACTCTAAGACACAATGGCAGCAACGTGTATTACTATGGTTGCTTATTTTATCATACCTCATATCATCTCAGCATGCTGCTAACTTCCTTCCATGCACTATTTCATTTCAATTCCTAACAACCCTGAGGTTGAGGCCATCCTTTAGGGTCCTGGTGAGGGGGGGCCTTGTCCAAGGTCACACACTGTGGGGAACTGGAAAAGCAGGATCTGCCCCTGGGTTCCATGACTTGGAGACTATGTTCTAGAAAACACAGCTGACAGAAAGCCAGGCAGCCAGTGACCGGAGAGCCACCTGCTCAGAGGGTGGAGTAGGTGGAATTGTGCACACCCCCCTAACAATTCCTGTCCCCCTGGACCCTTAGAATGTGACCTTATTTGGAATGTAGGTCTTTGCAGATGTAACTAAAGATGATAAGACGAAATCATACTGGATTTAGGGTGGGCCCTAAATCCGGTGATTGGTGTCCTTATAAAAAGAGAAAAGGGGCCAGGCGCGGTAGCTCACGCCTGTAATCCCAGCACTTTGGGAGGCTGAGGTGGGTGGATCACTTGAGGTCAAGAGTTCAAGACTAGCATGGCCAACATGGCGAAACTCCGTCTCTACTAAAAATATAAAAATTGGCCCGGTGCAGTGGCTCATGCCTGTAATCCCAGCACTTTGAGAGGCCAGGGTGGACAGATCGCCTGAGGTCAGGAGTTCAAGACCAGCCTGCCCAACACAGTGAAAACCTGTCTCTACTAAAAATACAAAAATTAGCCGGGCGTGGTGGTGGGTGCCTGTAATCCTAGCTACTCTGGAGGCTGAAGCAGGAGAATCGCTTGAACTCGAGAGGCTGCAGTGAGCCGAGATCGTGCAATTGCACTCCAGCCTGGGAGACTGAATGAGACTCGGTCTCAAAAACAAAAAAGAGAGAAAAGGACACACAGAGGGTAAGGTCACGTGAAGGTCACAGAGGTCAGAATGATACGTCCACAAGCCAAAGACTGCAGGCAACACCAGAGGCTGGGATGGAAGAGGCCTGGGACACATCTCCCCATCCCAAAGCGTCCAGGAGCCAGTCCTGCCAACACCTTGATTTTGGGCTTCTGGTTTCTGGAACTGGTGAGAATGAGTTCCTGTTGTTGAAGTCCCCCGGTTTGTAGTAGTTTGTCACAGCAGCCACAGGCAACCAGGACAGAGGGTGTGTGCCTGAGTTAGCCAGGATGGTCTGTAGGCCAGGTACTGTCTTTCCCTTTATCTTTCCGGGCCACACATTTGTCCTGGACTCCAAGGAGAAAGCCGACTTCTTCAGGGCCCAAAACCACTTGGAGAAAGCCCGATTCTGCAGCCAACAACAGCGACAGCGGCTCCTTTTGCTCAGAGCCCACCGGTCACATCACCTGCTGTCGCTTGATACTTTTAATGCTCCTAAGAAGTAGGCAGGAAGGGTAGGTGAAGTCTCTCCATTTTGCACAAGGGGAAACTGAGGCCTAGGGAGGCGAGACCGCTTGCCTGAAGTCACACCGTGCCGCACATTTTGGCAGGGTGACAGAGGCAGAGGGAAGTGGGCACTCCTGTATGCCAGCTGTTGGGCATGTAAATGGGTGTATTCTTCCTAGGAGGGTAACAGGGCAGTTCCTTTCATCTTTTGAAAAAATATTTGAGTCTCTCTGATGTGCCAGGCTTGGGGACAAAGGAGGCGATTGGCCCTAAACCAATTTATATCAAAAATTTATTTCCTTTTTATTGAGATGGGATCTCATTTTGTTGTTCAGGCTGGAGTGCAGCCGCAAACTCCTGGGCTCAAGCAATCCTCCCGCCTCAGCCTCCCAAGTAGCTAGGACTACAGGTGTGTGCCACCATGGCTACCTTGGTTTCTATCAACATTTAAAATGTCCTTATTGCTTGACTTTACAAGAGACTCCCACGTGCACACAGGTGCTTGCTCCAGTCCTGCTTCAAGAGCCCTAAACCGGAAACCACCTCAAAGTCTGTTGCCCAGGACACCATGGAAGACCCACACCACAGAGCACCACACCACTCTGTGGCAGGCCTGTAGACCTCACACACCCACAGGGAAAGGGGTCCTCAATCTACGATTATGGGAAAACTGACAAAATCAACCCCAACTCCCAGGAGGAGAGAGGGACTGGGTTGGTGAGTGAAACTTTGCATTTTTTTTTCTAATAGGTTTGGCTGATACCAAACCTATTAGATATGATTTGGTTTGGCTGTGTCCCCACCCAAATCTCAACTTGAATTACCTCCCAGAATTCTCATGTGTTGCTGGAGGCACCCGGGGGAGGTAATTGAATCATGGGGGCCAATCTTTCCCATGTGATTCTCATGATAGTGAACAAGTCTCACAAGATCTGATGGGTTTATCAGGGGTTTCTGCTTTTGCTTCTAATTTTCTCTTGCTGCCGCCACATAAGAAGTGCCTTTCGCCTCCTGCCATAATTCTGAGGCCTCCCCAGCCATGTGGAATTGTAAGTCCAATTAAACCTCTTTTTCTTCCCAGTCTCAGGTGCGTCTTTATCAGCAGTGTGAAAACTAATACAGTAAATTGGTACCAGTAGAGTGGGACATTGCTGAAAAGATACCTGAAAATGTGGAACCAACTTTGGAACTGGGTATCAGGCAGAGTCTGGAATAGTTTGGAGGGCTCAGAAGAAGACAGGGAAGTGTGGGAAAGTGTGGAACTTCCTAGAACTTGTTGAATGACTTTGCCCAGAATGCTAATAGTGATCTGGACAATAAGGTCCAGGCTGAGGTGGTCTCAGATGGAGATAAGGAACTTTTTGGCAACTGGAGTAAAGGTGACTTTTGGCATGTTTTAGCAAAGAGCTGGCAGCATTTTGCCCCTGCCATAGAGATTTGTGGAGCTTTGAACTTGAGAAAGATGATTTAGGGTATCTGGCAGAAGAAATTTCTAAGCAGCAAAGCATTCAATGCCTGCTGTTAAAGGCATTCAGTTGTATAAGGGAAGTAAGGCATAAAAGTTTGGAAAATTTGCAGCCTGATGATGTGATAGAAAAGAAAAACCCATTTTCTGGGGAGAAATTCAAGCCAGCTACAGAAATTTCCATAAATAGCAAGGAGCCTAATGTTAATCCCCAAGACCTTGGGAAAATGTCTCCAGGCCATGTCAGAGACCTTCACAGCAGCCCCTCCCATCACAGACCCAGAGGCCCAGGAGGAAAAAGTGGTTTCATGGGCCTAGGGACTTGGTGCCCTGTGTCCAGCTGCTCCAGCTGTGGCTGAAAGGGGCCAACATACAGCTCAGGCTGTGGCTTCAGAGGGTGGAAGCCCCAAGCTTTGGCAGCTTCCACGTGGTGTTGAGCCTGCAGGTGCACAGATGTCAAGAATTGAGGTTTGGGAACCTCTGCCTAGATTTCAGATGTTTGGAAATGCCTGAATGCCCAGCCAAAAGTTTGCTTCAGGGGTGGGGCCCTCATGGAGAACCTCTGCTAGGGCAGTGCAGAAGGGAAATGTGGGGTGGGAGCCCCCACACTGAGTCCCTTCTGGGGTATCACCTAGTAGAGCTGTGAGAAGAGGGCCACAGTCCTCCAGACCCCAGAATGGTAGATCCACCAATAGCTTGCACCATATACCTGGAAAAGCCACAGACACTTAATGTCAGCTCATGAAAGCAGCCAGGAGATGGGTTATACCCTGCAAAGCCACAGGGGCGGGGCTGCCCAAGACTATGGGAACCGACCTCTTGCATCAGCCTGACCTGGATGTGAGACATGGAGTCAAAGGAGATCATTTTGAAGCCTTAGAATTTGACTGCCCCACTGGATTTCAGACTTGCAGGGACCCTGTAACTATTTTGTTTTGGTTAATTTCTCCCATTAGGAACAGCTGTATTTACCCAATACCTGTACCCCCACTGCATGTAGGGAAGTAACTAGCTTGTTTTGATTTTTACAGGCTCATAGGCAAAAGGGACTTGGTTTGTCTCAGATGAGACTTTGGACTGTGGACTTTTGGGCTAATGATGAAGTAAGACTTTGGGGGACTGTTGGGAAGGCATGATTGGTTTTAAAATGTGAGGATATGAGATTTGGAGGGGTCAGGGGCAGAATGATGTAGTTTGGCTGTGTCCCCACCCAAATCTTAACTGGAATTATATCTTCCAGAATTCCCATGTGTTGTGGGAGGGACCCAGGGGGAGGTAATTGAATCATGGGGGCCAATCTTTCCCATGCTATTCTCATGATAGCAAATAAGTCTCACAAGATCTGATGGGTTTATCGGGGTTTCTGCTTTTACTTCTCTCTCATCATCTCTTGCTGCCACCATGTAAGTGCTTTTCGTCTCCTGCCATGATTCTGAGGCCTCGCCAGCCATGTGGAACTATAAGTCCAATTAAACGTCTTTTTCTTCCCTGTCTCAGGTATGTCTTTATCAGCAGCATGAAAACAAATACAAGGTTTATCCCTAAGAAATTGCCATTTTTGGAGTGAGATCCAGCCTGCAGGGAGTTAAGTGGTGAATGAAGTATTTAGTGGAGGTGGGAAGAGAAGGAACCAATATACTCATAACTGGAATCCCTGAATAAGGAAATGAGATTAATAGACTAGAACAAAGATATAATTCAAGAAAACTTTTCTGATATAAAAGAGGACTTAAAAATGCCATCTTTGTAGATAAAAACTAGAAGAAATTGATAATTTCATATGATTCAACCTAATATATACCTGTTTGCTGTTTTAATTTATTATGCTATACATATGTTCATGTAGCGTTGTTAAAAAACAAACATAAAGCTGGGTGTGGTGGCTCATACCTGTAATCCCAGCGCTTTGGGAGGCCAAGGCTGGTGGATCACCTGAGGTCAGGAGTTCAAGACCAGCCTCACCAACGTGGGGAAACCCCGTCTCTACTAAAAATACAAAAATTAGCCAGGCGTGGTGGCGCGTGCCTGTAGTCCCAGCTACTTGGGAGGCTGAGGCAGGGGAATTGCTTGAACCTGGGAGGCGGAGGTTGCAGTGAGCCAAGATTGTGCCACTGCACTCCGGCCTGGGTGACAGGGCAAGACTCCATCTCAAAAGAAAGAGAAAACCAAAAATAAAATAAAATCATAAGTAAGTGATAAAGCCAGCACAGGAACTCAAGTCCACTAGCTTTGTTCTTTTCTCTGCCAATACAGAGAAAAAAATGGCAGAAAAGTAGATTTTTTTTTCAGCAACAAAAATGACATTTTAGAGATGGGACTGGGAGTGGTGGCTCATGCCTGTAATCCCAGCACTTTGAGAGGCTGAGGTGGGTGGATTGCTTGAGCCCAGGAGTTCAAGACCAGCCTGGCCAACATGGTGAAACTCTATCTCTACTAAAAATACAAAAATTAGCTGGGGGTGGTGGTGGTGCATGCCTATAATCCCAGCTACTTGGGAGGCTGAGGCATGAGAATCACTTGAACCTAGGAGGCAGAGTTTGCAGTGAGCCGAGATAATGCCATTGCACTCCAGCCAGGACAACAGAACAAGATTCTGTCTCAATAATAATAATAATAAAATAAATAAATAAGAGATGGGATCAAGGTTCTGAGATGCAGTCTTACCTCCCTTAGCAGAGGAGCAAACTGAAGACTGCAACATGGTAACCACCACCTGTCAGTGGACAGTCCACAGACTTGCAGCCAGGTGTGCTGCTTCCTGGTCCAGGGTCTTAACACCACCCAGGCAGGGCCAGAGCGGCTGTCCCCAGTCCTAGCTTCACTCATCCTCCCCTATAGCCCTGTCCAGCATTAAGCCTGGTGCATTTCAGCAACTAAATGACCCCTGATCTGCCACCTACTTCCCCCACCCTCTGCCACTGCCCTGGCCAACCCCCTGCCTCACTTGGAGGCTGTCGCAGCTCCTCTCTGCTCTCTCCTTCCCTGCTGCATTCTCCATCAGCTGCAGGAGAGCATCCCTCCAAGCATGACTACATCACTCCCTGTGCAGAAAAGGGCCAGCCCAGTGGTCCCGAGGCTGCCTTCCTCAGACAGGCCTGCCTGGCCTCCACTGGCATCTGGGAACTTGGACTTCTGGAAAATTCCCACCATTCCCTGATAAGAGTAGCTCATTGTGCCTAGACTGCTTGTGGAAACAGCATGGTTTATGCTGAACTCCTACTTTCGTTTGGAGAGTATGGAATTTTTCTAAGTGCCAGGCAGAGGGTACCTCTGTGCCCAGCTCCAATGAAAACTCTGGGCATTGGGTCTCTAAGGAACTGCTCTGCTTGCAAACACTTCACACATCTTGTCACAACTCCCTGCTGGAGGAAATAAGTGTGACCCCAAGGACCTCTGCCCCCATCTGGAAGCTTGTGCCAGGTTTCTTCTGAACTTCACCCCACGTGCCTTTTCCCTTTACTGATTTTAACTTCAATCCTTTTGTGGCAATTAATCTGAGCCAGGAGCACATCTGCATGGGAGTCCCACAGGTCCTCCTAGTGAGTCACTGACGCTGGGCATAGGGTCTCGGGAACCCTGACACACTCCCTTATTTAAAACTTTTGGCTGGGTGCAGTCACTCACACCTGTAATCCCAGCACTTTGGGAGGCTGAGGAGGATCACTGAGTTCAGAAGTTCAAGACCAGCCTGGGCAACAGAGTGAGACTCCGTCTCTACAAAAAAATCTAAAAATTAACCAGGTGTGGTGGTGCTCGCCTCTAGTCCCAGTTACTTGGGAGACTGAGAGAGGCGGATCGCTTGAGCCCAGAATGTCGAGGCTGCAGTGAGCTGTGATCGTGTCACTGCACTCCAGCCTGGGTGATACAGCAAGACCTTGTCTGTTAAAAAAAAAAAAGGACACCAATGCCTCCCAGAAGCCCACTCCTGTTTTGCACGCTCTATCTAGCCTCTGTCTGCCCATCTTCTCACCTTCCCTCTCACCTCTCTCCCCACTCTGGCCACATTGAGCCTTTCATACTTGGCTGGTTTCTCCAACCACAGGACCTTTGCACACGTGACTTCTTTTGCGTAGAATGTGCAACCCCCTTTCACCCTGTCCTCTATCTTCTTCTTCATCTCAGCTCTCAGGAGCTGGCCAGGCCTTCCCCATCACACTCTCATGTGGCCCAGCTGTTCACAGCATGACCTCTGTGCCTGGCAGACCACAGGCTCCTGCTAAACATACCTCCTGGATGGTGGAAGGTGGAATGAAACCCCTGAGCAAATCTCTTCTCTGTGGGGAGGCAAGAGGACTCCAAGCAGCAGGCTCAGCTGCCCCCAGCACTTCTCCCCTCCTGCCCCAGGGGATCCGTGTTCTGAGGAAGGCCTATTTTTAAAATCAGGGAAGTCTTTAAATAAGTGTAGAAACTTTTCCTTCTCTAGGGTGGGGAGGAAGTCTGAGGTTCATGAAAACAACCACCGTGACAGCTGATCAGCTCTGGCAGGAGGAGCTGCTTACAGGCTGAGGGGCTTAACTGGCAGCCCAGGTTCCCCTAAAGCCATGCTCCCCAACTGTCTCCTTTTCTATAGGGTTAGGAACCCTCCTGCCTGATAGATGAGCCGGTCAGCCTGGTGAGATGATGGCAGGGCTGCATACAGACTATATGGGACATATTTACAGGAGTAGGAACTGTAATCATTCCAATTATCTCCAGAATACCTGCTATTTAATATTTTCTGAGCTCTGTGCAAAGACCTTCATTAACATACTGTAACAAGCCCATGAGGCGGGGACTGCAATGTCTCTGTTTATGGATGAGGAAACTGAGAACAGAGAGGCCAGTGACTTGCCCCAGGTCACACAACCAGCGAGAAGCAAGGCTAGGATTCCAACCCAGGCTGCCAAGCCCAGCTCCCCCTCCTCCTGCAGGACCCCTCATGAACACTGCCCAGCCCTGCACCCTCCTCACAGCTGGGGAAGCCCCATGCTGGGAAGGGAGTTTGGAGCGGTGTTTCTCAATAAGAAATCACATTTCATACCCTGCATCTCAGTACACACTGACTTGTGTACACACATTCCATAACTAGCACTGAAGTTACTATGTGAGGCGCTCTTATTTTCCATTTCATTCTATTTCTTTTTTTTTTTTTTTTTTTTTGAGACAGGGTCTCACTCTGCCACCTAGGCTGGAGGGCAGTGGCATGATTAGGACTCACTGCAGCCTCAACGTCCTGGGCTCAAGAGATCCTCCCACCTCAGCCCCAGAAGTAGCTGAGACTACAGGTATGCACCACCACGCCTGGCTAATTTTTTGTATTTTTAATAGAGATGGGGTTTCTCCATGTTACTCAGGCTGGTCTCAAACTCCTGACCTCAAGTGATCCACCTGCCTTGGCCTCCCAAAGTGCTGGGATTACAGGTGTGAGCCACTGCACCTAGCCCTATTTCATTTCTTAAAAGGTCGACTGTAGCCCACTCAATGGATTTCAGGACTCACCAATGCATTGAGTTTAAAGACACAGTTTTGGGGGGACACGCTCTGCCTATTTCCTGGGAATGACTGAGAGGGGAGTCTGGTCCAAGCCTGTGACTTCAGTCATGTCAACCAGGAGCAGGGGCTGTGCTATTTGTTTTACAAAAGTGTAGAAAGAAAAAAGAAAAAGTTACCCAGGTAGAAATGAAGAGCTGCCACCTGTGTGACTAGGTCACCTGAGCCAATATCTACTGATGCTTTGGCCATGGAAACCACAGGACACAGAGCTCAGCTATCCCTCTTTCCTCCTTCTGCAGAGGGAGGGGCTGCCTAGGCCAGGCTGCATGTTGGAATCACCTGGCAGCTTTAAGGCACCCCAAAACCTGAGTCCTGGGCTCAGAGCTTCCAATTCAACCCATCTGGGTGTGGTCTGGGTGCTGCGGTGGTGGATGTGCAGCCGAGGTGGGTAAGGAACCCCAGTTGCACCAAGGGCCTCTGCATGCCTCATGCGAAATAAGCCCAGGAGCTGCAGGGATTTCCACACACACCTGGCTCTTAAGTTCCCCAGAGGTGGCTGCTGAGTGCAGTCACCTGTGCCGAGGAACAAGGTCAGCTGAGGGCTGAAAAGCCAGTTCATCCTCATGACAGAGCCAGCAGCTCCCATGTCTTAAATGCAGGCTCGAGCCAGGCACCCGGCTAAGTGTTCTCCGCATGCAATCTTGTTTAACCCTCACCTCAACTCTGTGAGGTAGTGTGATAGTTCCCATTTTACAAAAGAGGAAAACTGAAGCTTTGGGAGGTGGCAGGGGGCAGAGAGGGGCTCTGAGGAGGGCCGATGAGGCTATCTCAGCAGAACTGCAAGCCAGGTCTGCACCATGGCTACAAAACCCCACCAGTTTCTCTCCTAACACAGCTGTTTTCCTCTCAGAAATGAGGAGAGCTGACACTCAAAAAGCTCTAAAAGCAATCTCATTAAGACAACTTTTTTCCAAAACACAATTAATTCCATAAGGGCAGATCATGAAAAGGAACATGTTCTTCAAACCAGTAAGAGGCTTATTTGCCACAAGCGGTCCTGGCTCTTTCCCCAGCCCCCCAGCAATGTCCTCCTGACAACACCCTCTCAGGCTAGCCTCTGTGTGATAACAAACAGGCTCCAGGTTCCAGGCCCTGGGAGTTCCCCAAGGTGTGTCCCTGGTTCTGCATTGCAATCCCTACTTCCCTTGCTGTCTCTATGCCCTGGTATGGGCTTCTGACAAGGTCCTCACCCACCAACTCATTCCTGCAACCCCCAGCCTCATTTGGAACCCCCAGACTCAAATGCATATCCCCAGCTTGACCTGCTGCCATTTACCCCATGAACAGACCTATAGCCTTGATCTATTTATTACTATTGTGAAAAAAGGAACAAAAGAAAGGGAAATAAATTCATAACAATCCCTGCACACCAAACTTATGTATCATCTACCCATCTACCTCTTTCTCTCCCACCTGTCTTTATCTTTTACAATTATAATCAAAGACAGTGGGCCAGGTACGGTGGCTCATGCCTGTAATTCTAGCACTTTGGGAGGCTGAGGCAGGTGGATCACTTGAGGCCAGGAGTTCGAGACCAGCCTGGCCAATATGGAGAAACCCTGTCTCTACCAAAACTACAAAACAAAACAAAAAAAACTAGCTGGAGATGGTGGCGCACACCTGTAATTCCAGTTACTAGGGTGGCTGAGGCCCAAGAACCATTTGAACCCAGGAGACGGAGGTTGAAGTAAGCCGAGATTGCACCACTGCACTCTAGCCTGGAAGACAGAACCAGGCCCTGTCTCAAAAAAACAAAACAAAAAAAGACAGCAGACAATTTTCTATCTTAATTTTTACCACTATATGCGTCAGATTCACACCTGTTCAGAGGCCAGGAAACTTACCAAGGAGTCAAATGATCTCATTATTGCATTTTGCATGTTTTTAAACCATTTTGGATGGTTTTTAATCCAATTCTAAGACCACGTTTTCTCACATTTTAATGTCTCTGAAATCTGGCTGGGCCTGACAATTGATCGGTTTCAGCCTTGTGTTACTTTTTATCACAGTAAATGGCAGCACATGGTTTTGCTTTTTTTCTTCATAGTACATAAAATAAGGTGCACGCACAGTGTTGTCTCATGTGCTAAGAAACATGGTGCCATAAATTGTACTTTTTCTTTTTTATGGGTTCTTTTCCCATAAGTGAGATGACCAGGCTTGAATATGGATATCTTCAAGATTCTTGATACACATGGTCAAATTTTGTGTCTAGAACAGTGGCATGGGTTGACCCAGTCCCCCGTGATATGTATGAGTGAGCTGGTTTCATCACAGTCTAATCAGCATTAAGCATTTCCAAATGTTCTTTTTGGTTTGCCTAATTTAATAGGGAACTACAAATGAAGGAAAAGCATGAACAGTTCCCACTTAACCTTTCTTCCATGCTGACTCTCTTATGAAGGATACCTGGAGCTCCTGGGGCTCCTAACTCTTACAGTTACCAGGGTCATCAATTTGATGAAATACACAATCACCATCATCATCATCATCATCCTGTGGTCATTCTGACCCTCACATTTGCTTCTCAGACTCTGCCCCACTCACCCCTGCTGCTGCCCTGAGCTTCCTGCTCTGCTCTCGCCAGCTTGGCCTGGCTAGGCCCCCAGAACCTCAAGATGAACAGCTGATGTGAAAGTCAACACTTCCTTTCTACCTTGCCCCCAATCTTCACAACCAATGCCCCCCAAATCCAACAAACCTGCACCTCACATATCAAAGACACAGTCTATTTCCTACTCGAGATGGCCATAAGATACAGGAGGAAAGCATTTCCTCTGGAGTCAGGCCAGGTTGAAATCCCAATTTCTGTTTTTTTTGGAGACGGAGTTTTGCTCTTGTCACCCAGGATGGAGTGCAATGGTGCGATCTTGGCTCACTGCAACCTCTGCCTCCCAAGTTCAAGCGATTCTCCTGCCTTATCCTCCTAAGCAGCTGGGATTAGAGGTGTGCGTCAGGATGCCTTGCTAATTTTTGTACTATTAGTAGAGATGGGGTTTCACCATGTTGGCCAGGCTGGTCTCAAACTCCTGACCTCAGGTGATCCACCTGCCTCGGCCTCCCAAAATGCTGGAATTACAGGCGTGAGCCACCGTGCCTTTGCCTCCTAAGTTCAAGCAATTCTCCTGCCTCAGCCTCCCTAGTAGCTGGGATTACAGGTGCATGTCACCACGCCTGGCTAATTTTTGTATTTTTGTAGAGATAGGGTTTTGCCATGTTGACCAGGCTCATCTTGAACTCCTGACCTCAAGTGACTTGCCCACCTTGGCCTCCCAAAGTGCTGGGATTACAGGCATGAGCCACCATACCTGGCCTAAAATCCCATTTCTGCCACTTTCTAGCTGTGTGATCTTGAGAAGTGACTTTACTTCTCTGTGCCCAAGCCCTGTATGGGCTCAGTACTTGCCTAACATTCTGAGACCACTGTATTATCAAATCTTCCCGACAATCCTGCAAGGGCAGGGGTGGTAAATAATCTTTTCACTATTTTCCAGATAAGGAAACTGAGGCTCAGGGAATTGAAGGGCACACAGTTATTTTGTGCCTAAGGACACATAGTTATTAACATGCACTGTTCGAGACCAGCCTGACCCACATGCAGAAACCCCATCTCTACTAAAAATACAAAGTTAGCCAGGTGTGGTGGTGCATGCCTGTAATCCCAGCTACTTGGGAGGCTGAGGCAGGAGAATCGCTTGAACCTGGGGGGCAGAAGTTCTGGTGAGCTGAGATTGCACCATTGCACTCCAGCCTGGGCAACAAGAGTGAAACTCCATCTCAAAACAAAACAAAACAAAAAAAACGCACATAGTTATTAACATACAGGGCTGGGATTCAAATGGTCTGATGTGGAATATCAGGCTACTTGGAGGTTTTGTGAAGTCCTTTTACAGCTTTTCATCATTTTGATTTTAAATATTTCAGTATAGTGGAAACACCTGAACAGGGAGTTCTCCCTCTCCTGTTTGAAACACCAAACAGAATTATCCTCTCAAGGCTGGGATATCCTCTAATGCTGCAAGACCACAGAATCCATTACCTTTTCGTCCCAGGTGGCCATGTCCCTGTTGCCTCTGGATCTGAAAAATAAAAAGACATTTGTCCAGATCTATCACCTTGCTGCCATCTACCTTGGTATGTGCTCTGTAATCCTTTCTTACAAATTAGTTTTAAGTTAGTTTAGTTTTAACTGTGCCCAAAATTAGTGTAAAGTACAAAGTGTATGTAGGAGGGCATACATCCTGGATATAGAGCCAAATGAACTGAAACAGGGACTCAAACAAATACTTATTTGTACACGAAAGTTCATAGCCTTTCACAGCATTATTCTCAAAAGCCAAAAGGTGGAAACGACCCGCTTGTCCATCAATGGATGAATGGATCAACAAAATGGGTCTGTCCACACAATGGAACGTTATTTGGCCATAAAAAGAAATGAAGGGGGCCAGGTGTGGTGGCTCACACTTGTAATCCCAGCACTTTGGGAGGCCAAGGTGGGTGGATCACCTGAGGTCAGGAGTTTGAGACCAGCCTGGCCAACATGGTGAAAACCCGTCTCTACTAAAAATACAAAAATTAGCTGGGCATGGTGGTGGGGACCTGTAATCCCAGCTACTTCGGAGGCTGAGGCAGGAGAATTGCTTGAACCCAGGAGGCAGAGGTTGCAGTAAGCCGAGATCGTGCCACTGCACTCCAGCCTGGGCAACAGAACAAGACTCTATCTAAAAAAAAAAAAAAAAAAAAGGAAAAAAAAAAAAGAGAGAGAAATAAAGTATTGATACTTATTACAATGTAGATGAACCTCAAAGATACCATGCTAAGTGAAAAAAGCCAGACATAAAATGTCACATATTGTATGATTCCATTGATATGAAATGTCCAGAACAGGATATGAAATGTCCAGAACAGAACAAGCAGATTGGTGGTTGCCAGGGGCTGGGGGCAGGGAAGGATGGGGAGTGACTGCTTAATGGATTAGGGGGTTTCCTTTTGGGATGATGAAAATGTTCTGTGCAGCTAACAAGGTATTTTTTTAAAAAGCAAAATGATATATTATTAATTTTAATACAAAGAAAAACAGTGAAAATGTTCTGATAGAGGTGAAGGCCACACACTGTGAAATGTACTAAATGCCACTGAATTATTCACTTTAAAACGGTTAGCTTTACATTATGTGAATTTCACTCCAATTGAAAAAAGACAGACATTACAGTGTTGGGGTTGCTCTGAAAAACAGTAAAACCTTCTGAACACCCACCACCAGCTACATCAGTGAATGCACCTCTGAGCAGCAGGAGCTGCTAGTGCTGTTGAGTATTCACATATGGACGTGGAAAGACGCCAGCCACAGAGCAAACAGAGGAGTCACATTACGGCAGTCTACAGGATGACCCCATCTAAGTCAAAAGAAATACAGATGCTTTTCTTTGGTCCGTAAGGATCACTCTTCGCAGTGGTTATCTTTGGAAGAAAAGGGAGTGATCTGGGTGTGGGGCTTTCCTTCTCTGCTTCTGGGAGGCGTGAACTTTTACAATGAGTAGGTGTTACTTTAAAACGTTATTTTTAACATAGGTGATGTATGCATGTAGTAAAAAATTTAAATTATACAAAAAGATATTCTATGACAAGTCAGTCTCCCCTCTACCCATTATCCTTCCCAGAAGCGGTTGCTCTGACCCTCTGACCAGTTTCCTACGTCGCCTTCTGGAGTATTCTATGCCCTCACAAGCACATGAGTAGATACTCTCCCCCAACCTTCTATTTTTTTTTTTTTTTTTGTAAACAAATGTGAACCCACATACTGCTGTGAACCTTATTTCCCTTTAGGGTGTGGTAGGCAAAATAATGCTCCCCTTCAAAGATGCACATACCCTAATCCTTGAACTTGTATATTACTTTACGTAGCAAAAAGGATTTTGCAGACATGATTAAGTTGCAGCTCTCAAGATGGAGGCAATGATTTTGGATTATCCTAGTGGACCCAATGTCATCAGAGGGGTCTTTGATAAGTGGAGGCAGGAGAAAGAAGAGATTGTGAGGACAGAAGCAGAGGCTGGAGTCAGAAAGATCTGAAGATTCAGTGCTTTAAAGATGGAGGATGGGGCCTCAATCCAAGGCATGTGGGCCCCTCTAGAAGTTGGGAAGGCAAGCAAACAGATTCTCCCCCAGAGCCTGCAGCAGCAACACAGCCCTGCCCATATCTTGACTCGAGCCCACTGAGACCAATTGTGGACTTTTGACTTCCAGAACTGTAGCATAATAAATGTGTGTTATCTTAAGCTGCCAAGCTTGTGGCCATTTGTTACAGCAGCCACAGAAGACTAACACAGTATCTCAGAGGTGGTTCTATGCCAGTGTGTCCTGTATGAAGTGCACGCCTTGTCACGGCTGCACATGAGTCCCCTGTAGGAATGTGTTTAATCCTACTAGTGATGGACACTTACGGTTGTTTCCAATCTCCTCCCACCCCAGCGCTTCAATAAATAACCCTGCACACCCTTTTTTTGTTGTTGTTTTGTTTTGTTTTGTTTTGGAGTTGGGGTCTCACTCTGTCACCCTGGCTAGAATGCAGTGGTGCGATCAGAGCTCACTGCAGCCTCAAGATCCTGGACTCAAGCGATCCTCCCACCTCAACCTCCCGAGTAGCTGGGACTATAGGCACACACTACCAAGTCCAGCTAATTTTTGTAGAAAGGGGGGTCTCACTATGTTATCCAGGCTGGTCTCAAACTCCTGAGTTCAAGTGATCCTCCTGCCTCAGCCTCCCATGGTGTTAGTATAATAGGCATGAGCCATTGCACCTGATCCCTCTATGTAACTTCTATAATTTTTTTTTTCCCCTGAGACAGAGTCTCGTTCTGTTGCCTAGGCTGGAATGCAGTGGTATGATCTCGGCTCACTGCAACCTCTGTCTCCCAGGTTCAAGCAATTCTCCTGCTTCAGCCTCCTGAGTAGCTGGGATTATAAGTGCCCACCACCACGCCCAGCTAAAATTTTTTTTTGTATTTTTAGTAGAGACGGGGTTTTGCCATGTTAGCCAGGCTGGTCTTGGACTCCTGACCTCAAGTGATCCGTTGCCTCAGCCTCCTAAAGTGCTGGAATTACAGGCATGAGCCACCGTGCCTGGCCTAATTCTAAAAAATTATTTTGAAATAAACTTTCAAGAAAACTTTAAAAAGGTTCTTTCTCTCCCCACAGTTACATGCTGAGGGTGCAAGGGACTCTTAGACTTTCTCGCTGGTTGACTGGCAGAGCAACTTCTGGACCCAGCAGAGTTCAGCTTTGCATGTCCCTATACCAGCCCCCTGGGATTCTCAACCTGCTCTCACGAGAGGGGCTCAAGTGGAACCATCACCACAAGAGGAGGTGAAGGGAAAAATTAAGGTGCCCTGGAGATTTCCTACCTTTGCAAGACAGGAGCTAGAACTAGCACACACGCAGAGGAACACTCAGCTTCAGCAATTCAAGCAACAGAAACTTTAAAACTACCATGCCCTTCTCCATTAAACTAGCCAAAACAAATAAAAAGGATAAAAACCAATGCTTGCAGAGCTGCAGAGAAATGTGCACACATTCCTGGGGATGATTTTTCTAAATAGCTACCTGGTCACAAGAGGTAAGTGCTTCCAAAATGATCCCACCCTTGACTTGCACACCTTGGTTAGGAAACTGTATCTCCAAGAAGCCATTTGATAGCCAAAAACATGCACAATATGGACAATGATATTTATAGCTAAGTTGAATAGTATGGCTAAAACCTGGAAGTGGCCCTCAACCCCCAAGCCCTACTTTAGGGAAAAGCTGAGGAAGGCAGTGGGCTCTTGGGAGGGATAATTCTGAAGTCTATGTAGAAACGGGAGAAAAAATGCTGTCAAGCAATGAGAAGAAAAATAGGCTGATGGCTGACACATTGCCTGCAACTGTACAAAAGTATCTGAGCCATTCCTAGGTGCCAGGCACTGATTTCCCAGGTTCTGGGAAATCCAAGGTGAAGAGGCAAGGGCAAGATCACGATCCTGGTAGACTGACATGTTACCTGGGGAGACAAACAAGGAAGCAAGGAAATATACAAGACAGACCACACCCCCACCCCCCAGCTAAGCACTGGGAAGCCAGCCAGTCAGAGTAAGGGGCCAGGGAGCAGGCGGGGTCTCCTTAAGTGGGGTGGTCAGGGACAACTCGACATTTATGGTGTGCCCTGAATTACAAGGGAGTATGTCACAGATTGCAGAGAAGAGCATTCCCGGGAAAAGGAAGAACACGTGTGCTGTGCACAGCCCCTGAGAGAGCGGAGTACTTAGGAGGTGGCGGCTGGGGACAGCAGTGGACAGGACAGTGGCCAGAGAGAAAAATTGAGAATAATCACACAGGGCCTGATCATGGAGAGGGCTTGGCATGTGATGCTGGGGATTTGGATGGAAGTGAGGGGTCCAGCGTGATGAGGCGGCAAGAGATGCTGGCGGCCTGGTCTCAGGGTGGAAGTAGGGGGTGGAGGGGTGGCCGGATTCAGGATATGCTTTGGGTTAGAACTTGTCGCTAGCCTAGACTGTGGGGAAGGGACGAGGAGGGGGGTGGTGGATGACAGCTCCCAGGGCCCAAGCCCCAGTGACTAGCAAAGGATCAAGTCTGGGGACAAGAACACTCTGGCTTTCTCCTTCTTGCTAAACCTGTGTCGGGGAGCAGCTCTGGACCTTGTGCAAGCCTCAGCCCAGAGATTTTCAAAACCCTGCCCTTATCAGCCTTTCCCTCTGGGGAGTCAGCCAGAGAAGTTGCCGCCCCCTCACCTTGGTCTTACTCAAGCAGCTCCTAGTTGCTGGTGGGGCTGTCCGGAAATCCTGCAGATCTCAGCCCTGAACAACCTGAAGTTAAAGGTGCCCAGGACAGAGAAGTACTCTCAGAGGGGCAGGACGGAGGGTGGAGGAAGCACTGGAACCATGAACTTTTGGTAGTAACCTGGTGCCAGGGGCTAAGCCTGTACACCAAGCATCTTATATCATCTTCTCAGCAATCCTGCGAGGTAGGTACATGCTTAACCTCATGGGACAGATGCGGAAACTGAGGCAGAGACAGGCCAAGTCACGAACTGAGCCTGCAAGATCCCCCACACCCAGCACTGGTAAAAGTGGTGGGGACAATGTTCCTGGAGGGAGTTCCAGTGAGGAACTGCTCTCCCCTCTCTGTCTTGGCGTTTACCCTGGCCCCAATCACTCTTGTTCCTCAGCATCTCTGTCTCCAACAGGTGGGTGCTTTTAAAGTGCTTCTAGGGAAGGGTTTGCTGCCCCGGGGCTCCTCCTTCAGGGATGGCTGGGCCTGCTCATTGCAGCCTTCTCCCGGGACATCCAGCACTGCCTCAGCCCCTGCTTCTCTCCTACAATCTCCCGGGAGGGCAGCGGGGCAGGGACGATGCATCCGAGGACTTAGGGGACACAGACCTGGTTGTGAGTTCTGGCTCTGCCTCCTTTGGCTGTGTGACCCAAGGCAAGGGGCTTGGCCTCTCTGCGTCTTGGTTTCTTCACCTGTTAAGAGGGAGACGACGATGGTCACCTGCGGCTGCTGCGCGGAGTGTGAAGAACTGAAGGCACCTGGCCCAGGGCGGCGCGCACCACCAACTTTCCGGGATCGGGGGGTCACTAGGGCCGGCGTCTCCCGCGTTCCCCTCCCCTGGACTCCAGTCCCCGCCGAGGGGAAGCACTGCCCGCCCGCGCCGGGACACGCCAGAGCCGAGGGCAACCGAGGGCTGGGGTCCTGCTGGGGCTCCACGGCGAGGCCTGGACAGCGGAGATGCGGGGGGGTCCCCTCTTCTCGGAAGGATCGGGCACTGGGGGTCTTGTAGAAAGGGCTGCACGCCAAACGGGGTACGCCCCCCGCCCGGCCCGAGCACTTACCCGGCGCCCCACCCGCCCGCGGTCACCGCTGCCACTGGGAGCCTCAGAGCAGGTCCGGCCCAGCCCGTCCCGCCCCGTACCGTACCAGGCCCCGCCCCCGCCCGGGCCGCCCCCGCCCCCGTCCCCGCCCCCACAGCCCGCAGACCCCCAACGGTCGGCGGGCTTCTAGGCCTCGGCCCGGGTCTCAGTCCCCTTGTCCCTGCCTGTGGTCAGTCCACCCGTTCGTCCCTACCTCCCTCACCCCGGCTGCCTCCCGCCCCGCAGGGTGGGCCTGTCCTGGGCCTCCCGCAGTTACAAAGGTCCCGCCCGTGGGAGCGAATCGCGGATCACGAGAATCCTGCCCCGGGCCAGCCTAAAGGAAGGGTGGGCGGGGGAACCACTTCCTTCCTCCGCCGGCTGGAGCGGGGCGAATCCACCCCGCCAACCCCTTTCGGGGAGCTTCTGCTCCATCCCACCGTCTCCGGGCCACCCCTGCCTCTGGGTCTCCTGATTCCTTGGCCTCGTCCCCTGCACAGTTTCTGCCATGCAGGGGTGGAGGGTGGGCAGCATGCTCTGACGAATGAGCAACCTCTCAGCCCTCAGAACTTCCCTTGGTCGAGGGCGCTGAGGCTGCTCATGGGATGGTACTGGCAAGAGGGAGCCTTACCGCGTGCAGCCCCTGCCTGTCCTGGGCCGCCTTGCTCCGGGCCAACTCGTACGGCCCCGCAGGCGCAGGCCCAGCTCTGAAGTCCCTCCCCTGTGGGCCCTCCCAGCACCCTGTTCACACAGTCGAATCAGTTCTGTTAGCTTCTGTCTTCTCCCAGAGACCATTTGTCCCAAACGTCCTGCAAAGCCGTCTTCTGCACACCTCTCCCTTCCGGTTGAGTCGGGGCTGTGGGGAGAGGCTCACCTCCTTGGGGTTGTGTTAGTTTCCTCATGCCGCTGTTAACAGATCACCACAAACCTAGTGGCTTAACACAAATGTGTTATCTTACAGCCCTGGAGGCCAGAAGTCTCAGATGGGTCCTACAGGGCCAGAATCAAGGTGTGGGTGGGGCTGTGCCTTCTGGAGGCGCCAGGGTAGTGTGTTCCTTGCTTTTCCCGGCTGGAGAGGTGCCTGTGATCCTTGGCTGTCTCAATCCGACCTCTGCCTCCATGGTCACAGCGTCTTCTCCCTTCTAAGGAGCCCTGTGATTATATGGGATCCACCTGGATAATCCAGGCTAATCTCTCCAGCTCAGGATCCCCTCACATAGCCACACGTGCAAAGTCCCCTTTGCCACTTAAGGCAACATACAGGTTTGGAGGGGTTAGGATGTGGATATCTTGGTAGGGGGGTGCATTCTTCTGCCTCCCATAGGGGTATTGTCTGCTTCAACTGACTCGGCTTTCCCCAATTCTGCTGGGCGGCTGGCTTTCTTTTCTTTTTTCTTTTTTTTTGGAACGGAGTCTCACTGTCGTCCAGCCTGGAGTGCAGTGGTGCGATCTTGGCTTACTGCAACCTCCGCCTCCTGGGTTCAAGCAATTCTCCTGCCTCAAGCCTCCCGAGTAGCTATGATTACAGGCCAGCATCACCATGCCTAATTTTTGTATTTTTAGTAGAGATGGGGTTTTACCATGTGGGTCAGACTGGTCTCGAACTCCTGACCTCAAGTGATCTGCCTGCCTTGGCCTCCGAAGGTGCTGGGATTACAGGTGTGAGCCACTCCACCCAGCAACAGTCTCACTCTGTGGCCCAGGCTGGGGTGCAATGGCATGATCTCGGCTCACTGCAACCTCTGCCTCCTGAGTTCAAGCAATTCTCCTGCCTCAGCTTCCTGAGTAGCTGGGATTACAGGTGCCTGCCACCACGCCTGGCTAATTTTTGTTTTTTTAGTAGAGACAGGGTTTCTCCATGCTGGTCAGGCTGGTCTCGAACTTCTGACCTCAAGTGATCCGCCTGCCTCGGCCTCCCAAAGTGCTGGGATTACAGGCGTGAAACACCATGCCTGGCCTGCAGCAGGCTTTCTTTTTTCTTTTTGAGGTGGAGTCGCGCTCTGTCACCCAGGCTGGAGTGCAGTGGCGCGACCTCGGCTCACTGCAAGCTCCGCCTCCCAGGTTCATGCCATTCTCCTGCCCCAGCCTCCTGAGTGAGTAGCTGGGACTACAGGCGCCCGCCACCACGCTCGGTTAAATGTTTTGTATTTTTAGTAGAGACGGGGTTTCACCGTGTTAGCCAGGATGGTCTCGATCTCCTGACCTCGTGCTCCGTCCTCCTTGGCCTCCCAAAGTGCTGGGATTACAGGCGCGAGCCACCGCGTCTGGCCAGAAGGCTTTCTTAAAAACATTTTGGTCAGATCTCCTGACTTCTCAGTCATGTATTATTACAACAGTCCCATGCCAGTTCCTAAGGCATAGTCTGGTCCATTTTCAACTTCAACTTCCTTATATTTTATTAAAAATTCTCCTCCTCCCCCAGGGCCAGCTAGACAGAGTGGAGAGGATGTGGGGACTGCTCCCAACAGCCCCTCCTCTGTGTTCACTCCCCTCTGGTTGAGGAAGGGAAAAGGGAACAAGTACCCCGTCCCCTAGTTGCACACCTGGAAGTTGCAGTCCTCTGTCTTAACATCTGGTCTTGCCTGTAGTTAGACCCTTAGTGCAGACAGGTGGTGACCTCAACAGACCCTGCTAAGGCAAGGCAAGGCTCAAACCCTGGCCTGGCTCGATCCCCTGGCTGCCTTCCTCCATCCCTTCCCCTACAGAGGCATCGCTCAGTCTTCTCCCCGGGTACTTGCCTCTGCTCCACGTTGCAGTGGTCCTGGGAAAGTCTGCAGCCCCCAACCTTACTGATGGCCTGGAACCTGGGGCCACCAGCAGGGACCTATGTCCATACTTTTTGGGAACCAGGATCCCAAAGGAACACTTCAGCAAGTCTGGAGAATTTGGTGATATTCTCAGCATTGTCGTGTTTACTGAAATCCTGCTACTGCTCAGGCATTTCAGTGGACAGGAAAAGATCTCAAATGTGTTACACTGTTATCCCCAGGCACAGGATTTGACCTGCAGTAGGTACTTTACATTCCTATTGCATAAATTAATGAGTATTGAGCATAATAAGATTGGGGTGCCCTCCATCATTGCTACTATTCAACATTTCACTGATGAGCTCAGTCAATGCAATAAAACAAGAAAAAAGAAATACAAAGATTGAAAAGAGAAAGACTATTATTTGCAATCGAAGTGATTGTCTACCTAGAAAATCCAAAAGACCTAACAGACTAACACGTGACCACCTACTGTGTGGTAGGCCCTTTCAAGGTACTAAGTATAAGATGAAGGAACAGCCTTTGTTCTTAGTGAGCTCCCATTTTAGTTGGGAAAGTGAGGCCAATAATACTTAAAGGAGAAGGCCGGGCATGGTGGCTCACACCTGTAGTCTGAGCACTTTGGGAGGCTGAGGTGGGAGGACTGCTTGAGCCCAGGAGTTCAAGATGAGCCTTGGTGACAGAACAGTACCCCATTTCTATAAAAAATGTTTTAAAAAATTAGCTGGGCATGGTGGTGTGCCCCTGTAGTCCCAGCTACTCAGGAGGCTGAGGTGGGAGAATCCCTTGAGCCCAGGAGTTCGAGGCTGCAGTGAGCTACGATTGCACCACAGCACTCCAGCCTGGGTGACAGAGCAAGACCCTGTCTCTTAAAAAACAAAAACAAAACAACTTAGGGAAGAGTAACCTGAGGTCCACAGAAAGAATCCAGGAGGTCTATGAACTTGGGTGGGAAAAAAATTGTCTTTATTTTCATTAACCTCTAACTGAAACGTATTATTACTTTGTTTGTTTAGAGACAGGGTCTCACTTTGTTGCTCAGGCTGGAATGCAGTGGCTCGAGCACAGCTCACTGCAGCCTCAAATTCCCAGGCTCAAGTGATACCCCTGTCTCAGCCTCCCAAGTAGCTGGGAATACAGGCACATGCTACTGTACCCAGCTAATTTATTATTTATTTATTTTTATTTTTTGTAGAGATGGGGTCTTGCTTTGTTTCCCAGGCTGGTCTCAAACTCCTGGCTTCAAGCAATCCTCCTGCCTCAGCCTCCCCCAATTTTTTTTTTAAATTGGGATAATAGACATGAGCCACTGGCCTTTAACTGAAATTTAATATTTCCTTCAATTATGAATGTAGGTAACAAATTACAGTTGCATTAAAAACATCACTAACTGGCCAGGCGCGCGGTGGCTCATGCCTGTAATCCCAGCACTTTGGGAGGCTGAGGCCGGTGGATCACCTGAGGTCAGGAGTTTAAGACCAGCCTGGCCAACATGGTGAAACCCTGTCTCTACTAAAAAATACAAAATTAGCCGGGTGTGGTAGCGCATGCCTGTAATCCCAGCTACTTGGGAAGCTGAGGCAGAAGAATCGCTTGAACCTGGGAGGTGGAGGTTGCAGTGAACTGAGATCACGCCACTGCACTCCAGCCTGGGCAACAAGAGCGAAACTCCGTCTCAAAAGAAAAAAAAACGGAAAAAAAACCCCACTAACTTTGTCATCAGTCAAAATCACAGATGTTTTTAAACCACAGTATAGTTATTGGAGATATCTCAAAATATAACTTATATGTATCATTACTTCAAAATTATAGTAGTTACTGAGCCAGCTGTTCTTATAGTTTAATGTGTACTATAAGAACTCCATCTATTTATTACAAGTAAAAAAAAATTCAAAACTTCAATGCAAGATAGCTGGCATCATTTGCAATACGATGCATTCGTTCTGTTTTATGCATTGAAAAACATTACTCTTGGAAGAGGTCCAGAAGCTTCCCCAGATGTCAAAGGCCCCAGATTACAAAAAGATTAGGAACTGCGTTAGATGAAGGACTTGTTCCGGTTTGGGCAATACCAAAGCAGTTCTCTTACACAAGGCAGTCCTTGCCCCACCCCCGGTCCTCCGCATTTCTTACCAAGCAGTGAGCCCAGCTTGCTTGAGTTTTCTGGGTGTCCTGCCTTTTGATGTTCGTGGAGCGTGTACTTACTTATTTAGGGATGGGGTCTTGCTCTGTCGCCCAGGCTGGAGTGCAGTGGTGCAATCACTACCCACTTCGGCCTTGACCACCTGGACTCAAACTATCCTCCCATCTTAGCCTCCTGGGTACCTGGGACCACAGGCATGCATCACCACACCTGGCTAATTTTTATTTTTTTGTGGAGACAGGGTCTCACTATGTTGCCTAGGCTAGTCTCAAGCTCCTAGGCTCAAGGGATCCTCCTGCCTTGGTCTCTCAAAGTGCTGGGATTCTAGGCATGAGCCACCGCGCCTGGCCACATGGAGCATTTTGAGGAAGATCTGAGTACAGCCCTGGGGGACTGGGCCATCCCTGGGCTCCAGGACAGCTGGGGCCGGGTCAGGGCAGTGGCCAGCTCTGGCTTTCCCCAGCTGGAAGAGAGAGGGCTGCCTCTGCTGGTTTTGGTTCCTCCAAGGCAGTTATCAACGGCTGCAGTTGACCACTTCCCTTCCTAGGGCAAAAGCCCTGTCCTGGCTCTGGTAGAGTGTGAGAAAACGGACAGAGGGAGAGAAAAGTAGATGAGTTCTCAGCCAGAGACAGGGTGGGGGTTCTGCTGGGATTTCTTAGAGTGACATCTGTTGTTTAGGCCCAGAGGTGCCTTTCCCAGCAGATAAGATTTATCTACAGCAGTGACGGCCACACGACGGGATCTGCACAAGGCCTGGGCACCGATGCCTGATGACGCAGCTATGTGAAAAGGGCACGGTCACCTCCAACTCTCTTCTCTGGCACTCGGCTCAGCCTTCTGCCTCACAGTTCAGAGTCACACAGAAGAGTAGGAAGAACACAGGCATTGCATCAGAGGCCTGGGTGTAAATCCTGCCTCAGTGGTTTCCCTTGCCCGCTGGGTGATCTGTCATCAATTCAGCAAAGAGTTTCTGAGTGCCAACTATGTGCTAGGCAGAGAACACAGAGTTGAGTAAGACAGGCAGGTCCTGCCTGCCCTCATTAAACTTAGTCTATATAGGGAGGCACACAAATACTAAACGACAAATTACAAAGTGGTAAGCATTGAAAAGGGGCTGGGTGCGGGGGCTCACGCCTGCAATCCCAGCACTTTGGGAGGTTGAAGCAGGCAGATCACTTGAGGCCAGGAGTTCAAAACTAGCCTGGGAAACATAGTGAGACTCTGTCTCTACATACATATATGTATACACACACACACACACACACACACATAAACATTTCTATAATTATAATTGTATAATTATAATTGTATAATTACATATATTTTGTTTATTTTGTGTACACACACACACACACATGACCTAGCCAGGTGTGGTGGTGCATGCCTGTATTCCCAGCTACTCAGGAGGCTGAGGCCAGAGGATTGCTTGAGTCTGGGAGGTCAAGGCTGCAGTGAGATGTGATCACGCCACTGCACTCCAGCCTGGGTGACAGAGTGAGACCCTGTCTTGAAAACAATGAAGTATTGCAAAGGAATGAGCTGGGGGTTGTGGTGGAGATAACAAAAGGTGGAGACTGAGATGCGGATCCACTGAGGCAGGACAGCAGGGAAGGGGTCTCTGAGGAGGTGACATTTAAACAGACACTGAAAGCTGAAGTAGAAGCAGCTATGAAGAGAGAGGGAAAACCTTTTCAGAAGAGCTTCAGCATGTGCGAAGGGCCTGAGGTGGGAAGAGCTTGGCCTTATGAGGCCAAAAGGAGGCCAGGATTGTGGATGCACAGAGGAGGGTGAAGAGAGTCATGAGAAGTAAGGCTGGGGAGGAGGCCGGAGGCCCACAGAAGGGGCTGGAGTCCATGCGGAGCACAGGAAGCCATGGGAGTTCTAAGCAGGGGAGGGATTGTTTGATTTTTTTTTTTTTTTTTGAGATGGAGTTTCATTCTTGTCGCCCAGGCTGGAGGGCAATGGCGCGATCTCAGCTCACTGCAACCTCTGCCTCCCAGGTTCAAGCGATTCTCCTGCCTCAGCCTCCTGAGTAGCTGGGATTACAGGAGCCTGCCACCATGCTCAGCTAATTTTTTTTTTTTCAGTTGAGATGGGGTTTTGTCATGTTGCCCAGGCAGGTCTCAAACTCCTGACCTCAGGTGATCTGCCCACCTTGACCTCCCAAAGTGCTGGGATTACAGGTGTGAGCCACTGTGCCCGGCCAGGACCATTTGATTTTTTACAAAAAATGTAGTAAAATACACATAACATAAACGTTACCATTTTACCCATTATCAAGTATACGGCTGGTGGCATTTAGTACATTCACAATGTTGTGCAAGCTGCACTGCTATCTAGTTCCAGAACCTTTTCATTATCTCAAAAGGAAACACTGTCAAAGGCCTCGTACATAGCGGCATGCACCTGGAATCCCAATCACTTTGGAGGCTGAGGCAGGAGGATTGCTTGAGCCCAGGAGGTGGAGACCAGCCTGGGCAACATAGCAAGACCCCATCTCTAAGGAAAAAAAAAAAAGGAAACCCTGTACCCATGAAGCAGTTCCTCCCATTCCCGTCTCCCTCCAGCCCTAAGAACCTGCTAGTCTACTTTCTGTCTCTATGGATTTGCCTGCTATAAATGGAATATCATCATATATGGTCTTTTGCATCTGGTGTCATTCATTGAGCACAATGTTTTCAAGCGTCATCCATGTTGTAGCATGGTCCTTCATTCCTTTTATGGCCAAAGAATACTCCACTATATGGGTCTACCACATGTTGCTTATCCTTCCATCCACTGATATGGTTTGATTAAAAAAGATAACTCTGGTTTATATAATAAACCAGATAAATTTGGGATTAGATTATAGGGAAGATAAAAATGGAAGTGTAGAGGAGAGATAAGGATGGCTTGGACAAGTCTGTTGGGAGTAGGGAAGGAAAAAGGGGCATGATTCCAGATCCATGTGGGAGACAGAAAAGACAGGGGGGAACTGTGGGTGGCCTGGACATGTAGGGGAGAGGAAGGGGCAGAGCACCGGAGTGCACTGTGGTGCCCTCCATCAAGCAGAGAAGCCTGGGATGGGGCCAGGTAGAGGATGTCCCCATTTTTGATAATGTTTTGTTTGAATTGTCAAAGTGGAGGTGTCACCTGGGCAGTAGGATCTGAGTCAGGAATTTGGCAGAGAGGCTTGGGCGTCATCAGTGCACAACTGGTATTGACAACAAGGCCTGGGCTGCGATCCCCTTCCAGAGTGTTGACAAAGGGGTTCAGGACCAAGCTAGGGCCTGGGCAGGTGAGGAAGAGGCTGCAAAGGAGACAGAAAGAGTAGCCAAGAGGTAGAAGGAAAAACCAAGGGCGTGTGGGATCCTGGAAACCAAGAGAGGAGCGTTTTGAGGAAGAGGAAGGAATAAGTGGTGTCAGATGGAAACTGATAGGGTGAACAGCGCAGAGAGGGAGAGAGTGGAAAGGAGATACAAAAGCACTTGAAGGGAGCAGAGAAATGGGAGGACAGCTGGAGGGGCCCACACTGGAGTCCCCCCAAGACTAGCACAGCACCTGGAATGCAAGAACACCCATTGATTCAGTTCTTACTATATGCCACTCACCGCGCTAAGCATCTTTTTTTTTTTTTTTTTTTGAGATGGAGTCTTGCTATGTAGCCCAGGCTGCAGTGCGGTGGCACGATCTCAGCTCACTGCAACCTCCGTCTCCCAGGTTCAAGCGATTCTCCTGCCTCAGCCCTGCCTAGTACCTGGGATTACAGGTGCACACCACCACGCCTGGCTAATTTTTGTATTTTTAGTAGAGATGGGGTTTCACCATATTGGCTAGACTGGTCTCGAACTCCTGACCTCATGATCTGCCACCTCGGCCTCCCAAAGTGCTGGGATTACAGGCATGAGCCACTGTGTCTGGCCATTAAGCATCTTGTCTCCATTTCACAGCTAAGGCTGAGACTCAGAGAATTATTCACAAGGCTACACAGCTGGTAAGAGGCAGAGCTAGAACATGAACCTGGCTCCCAATACAGGATTCTCAGTGGGCTCCTTCTCTGCCCGCAGAGACAGAGTGGGTGCTGCTACTGTTCGTGGGTCAAGTTCTCCAGTCCTTTAGGATCTTTCTTGTCTGCTTTGTATTATTATTTTTTTGTTGAGTCAGGGTCTCACTATGTTGCCCAGGCTGGTCTTGAACTCCTAGCTTCAAGCGATCCTCCCGTCTTGGCCTCCTAAAGTGTTGGGATTACAGGCGTGAGCCTCTATGCCCAGCCTTTCCTGTCTGTTGAAGTCGGTGAGACTTAACATTGGGAAGATGGAGGCAGAAGACACTAGAAATATGTTCTAACTCACTTTAGTGAGCAGAGCCTTACACTCAAGGGTTTAGCAGCATCCCCTTGTTCCACCTGCTGGTTGCTAGTGGAAAGTGCTCTCCACACCTCGGTTCCGCCCTCCAGGCCACCTAGAGGCTTCCGCAGCCGCTGCAGCAGCCGCTGCAGCACTGGAGCAGAGCCGAGGTGGGAGGACTCCTGGCGTCTCCACCACCGGAGTCTACATTGAACTCCCCCGCACCCCTTGCAGACCTGTTGCAGCAGAGGTCATGTGATCATCAAATGCTCTGGCCAGGGGGACCTGAGCGCTGTCTGCAGGGACTTCCAGGAGTTTCCTCCTCCTGCCTCTCCTTCCTCTGGACAAGGCCCAGTGCTAAGTCACTCTGTCCACTGGCCCTGGGCAGCCCCCGCTTCCCTCCTTCCGTTTTTGAGAGGAGTGGACCTGTTTACTCATTGTTGGGTCAGGGTGTCTGGTGCTTACTGTCAAGAACACACAGCCAGCCGGGCACGGTGGCTCACGCCTGTAATCCCAACACTTTGGGAGGCCAAGGCGGGCAGATCACTTGAGGCCAGGAGTTCGAGACCAACCTGGCCAACATGGCAAAACCCCATCTCTACTAAAAATACAAAAATTAGCCGGGCGTGGTGGTGTGCATCTGTAATCCCAGCCAGTCGGGAGGCTGAGGCAGAAGAATCACGTGAATCCGGGAGGTGGAGGTTGCAGTGGGCTGAGATTGCTCCACTGCACTCCAGCCTGAGCAACAGAGTGAGACTCCATCTCAAAACAAACAAACAAAACACTTACAGACTTGGCCAGACTTGACCTTTGCTGGGCTTTGCTGGGCTTTGCTGGGTCTTGGCTGCAGCCCAGGGCACATTTCATGTTCTCGGCACACTCACTGGGTCCCTGGTGGAACTGCTCATCCAGGCATCCCCCTCTTCCTGCCAAGGGGTGGGCCTGGAACGGGAGCCAATGGGAGAGAGACAGAGCCATGGCGAATGGCCACATGCACTCCTGTTGGGGTGGGCTCCTGCAGCAGAGAAGCTCCTAGGCCCCCCCACCCAAGCCAGGGTTTCTAGGCCTCCGTCATTCTATGGGGGCCCCACTGCCTTCCAGCCATCTCCTGTTTGCTCCAGTCAGCCTGAACTAGTTTTGTTGTCTGCAGCCTAGGAGCCCAGTCCAGGACCTGAGGGAGAGACAGAGAAGACGAGGTCCTTTCTGGTAAGGGACACACTCGAAGTGCGGGAGGCAGAGCCAAGAACAGCCAGATTGAATGTGAGGCTGAAGAGTGAAGTGGCCAGTGATGATGATAACGGGGAGATAATAACAGCGCCGCTGCCCCTCCTCTCCTGGCCGTGTGCCAGGCGCTGCGCCAGGCACATGATACACATCTCTTCTTCTAGTCTTCACAATGGCCATGAGGTAGGCCCTCCGATGAGTTAGGATTATGTTCTGCGCAGTAGAAAGTCCAAAATATCAGTGGCTTAAACAAGCCAGCACTATTTCTCATGCCACAGGCTGGAGGCATGAAGTCCAGGGCTGTAAGTTGCCTCCGTTCCACAAGGTGGCAGGGACCCCCCGCTCTGCCAGGCTTAAGGGCCTTCTTCCTCCTGGTCCAAGAGGGCGGCATCTGCATTTCAGGCAGGAGGACCCAGGAGGGGGCGAACAAGATTGGGACCATAGACACGTGCCGGCCACCTCTCCGAGGAATTGCCCAGAGTGGCCACACGACACTGCTGCTCCCAGCCCGTGGGCAGCACTTAGTCCCATGAACAAGGGAGACAGGAATTGTGGCCTTTATTTAGGGCACCACATGCTAAGCTAAAAAGTCTGCGATTGTTGAAGAAGTGGAGAAGAGATCTTTGGGAACCTGCCAGTTATGGTACAGATAAGAAAGACAAGGCTCAGAGAAGTGAAGCTGTTTGTCCTCGTCGCCCAGCCATGAAGCGGCAGGGTAGGACTCCAATAGGACTTAAACTCTGAATCACACAGAGGACAGCAAAATCGCAGGGAGCCAGAGGAGGCCTTTGGGGCAGTGGCGTTTAAGCTGGGTCTCCTGGGCTAGGAAAAGGGGAGAAAGGACATCGAAGCAGCCAAGTTGTAGAAGACTGAGTATCTTTTGAAGAAAACCGCTTATCTCGGGGTGGCATTTCTGGGCCACTGCCTGACTATCTCCAGCAATGGGGAGTTCACTTTCTGTGAGGCAACTCATTGTACTTGGGACTATTTCGATCTCTCTCTCTCTTTTTTTGTTTGACAGGGTCTCACTCTGTTGTCCAGGCTGGAGTGCAGTGATGCGATTATGGCTCACTGCAGCCTTGACCTCCCGGGCTCAAGTGATCCTCCCGCCTCAGCCTCCCAAAGTGCTGGGATTACAGGCATGAGCCACCACACCCGGTCTACTTGGAGATATTTATAATTGGAGTTTTCCCTCAGAGAGTGTGACTGCTGTCTTCTGTTTTTACCTGCTTGGCATCTCTTGCCCTTCTTCTGGTACCATCGACTGTCCGATAATTTCAGTCCAGGTGGTTTGAGAGGCTGACCTAACCAGGCCAGTGGGGCTCAAGAGTGGAACTCCAGCTGGAACGCTTAGTGGAGAAGTCTCAGCTGGGACTACTATTTGCAAGGATGGATGGGCCCAGCCCTGTGGGGCATCACATGGGGAAGGCCCGCCTGGAAGTTAGACCAACACAGAGCAGAGAGCAGGGCCACAGGATGGAGAAACAGAGGCCGCATCTGGTCTCACTGAGGCCTTGTATCCAGCTGCGCCCAGTGCTACCCTGGACATGTTAGTTGTACAAGCCAGCAGATTCCCTCTGCGCTATGGCCAGTTTGTTTCTGTCACTTTCACCTGAAGAGCGCTGACTAATGGAGGTAGAGCGCTCCGGCCTGTTTTTATCACCATCTAGAGGGAGCTGGGGAACACCTGTGTGTTTTATAAAACTACTAGGGCCTAGAGCAGTGTTTTTCCAAGTGCAGGCCACAAAAAAACAATAGCAGCATCACTCTGATACTAAACTTGATGAAAATGCACATTCTTGGGCCCCAACTTCCAAATCAGAATCTTGGGCAGTGAGGCCCAGGACTCTGCATTTTGTCTAGCACTCCAGGAAATCTTCAGGGCACCCAATTTGAGAACCAGTGGCTGAATTAGGTGACCTGGGATCCAATCTAGCTCAGAGCCTGCCACCAACTTGGATATTAAAACAGGTCCCTGAGCTGGGCGAGGTGGCTCAAGCCTGTAATCCCAGCACTTTGGGAGGCCAAGGTAGGCAGATCACTTGGGGTCAGGAGTTCAAGACCAGCCTGGTCAACATGGTGAAACCCCATCTTTACTAAAAATATAAAAAGTAGCTGGGCATGGTGGTGCACGCCTGTAGCTCCAGCTACTGGGGAGGCTGAGGCAGGAGAATCACTGGAACCCGGGAGGCAAAGGTTGCAGTGAGCTGAGATCGTGCCATTGCACTCCAGCCTGGGCGACAGAATGAGACTCTGTCTCAAAAACAAAACAACAAGAACAAAAAAACAAACAACAACAACAACAAAAAAAAACACACACAGGTCCCGGTAGCTTTTCTTTTTTCTTTTTTTTTTGAGACGGAGTTTCACTCTTGTTGCCCAGGCTGGAGTGCAATGGCACAATCTTAGCTCACTGCAACCTCGCCTCCCGGGTTCAAGCGATTCTCTTGCCTCAGCCTCCCCAGTAGCTGGGGCTACAAGTGACTAAAACTTGGTCTAACAAATCACAGGCACACATATATGCTTGCAAATACAAAGTAATGATCTAGAAGAAGACAGAAGAAACCAAGACTGAGGAAGTCTTGGCATCAAAATGGCCCTGGTTTCTGGTTCTAGATCAGCGCGCCCCCCCCCCACCCCTTCTGGTCTGGGCCTGGTCTATGTGGCCCTGAGTCAACCTTTGGTGAGCACGCAGGTACTTACCAGGGGCTTGGGGCCAAGTGGGGCCATCTGTGACACAGGGTTAGGAAGTTAGATGCTTGCAAATAAGCATTTCAGATGAGCCAGTCTACTTTCAAATGCCATTGGTGTGAAGTAGGCAGCGTTCTCTTTGGAAAACAGGGGGCAAGACAATACAATAAACTATTTAATTTATCATTATTATTATTTTTGAGACAGAGTCTTGCTCTGTCACTCAGGCTGGAGTGCAGTGGCATGATCTCGGCTCACTGCAACTGCTGCCTCCCGGGTTCAAGCAATTCTCCTGCCTCAGCCTCCCAAGTAGCTGGGATTACAGGTGCACGCCACCATGCCTGGCTAATTTTTGTATTTTTTTTTTTTTTTGAGATGGAGTTTTGCTCTTGTTGCCCAGGCTGGAGTGCAATGGCGCAATCTTGGCTCACTGCAACCTCCGCCTCCCGGGTTCAAGTGATTCTCCTGCCTCAGCCTCCCGAGTAGCTGGGATTACAGACATGCGCCACCATGCCCAGCTAATTTTGTATTTTTAGTAGAAATATGGTTTCTCCATGTTGGTCAGGCTGGTCTCGAACTCCTGACCTCAGGTGATCTGCACGTCTCGGCCTCCCAAAGTGCTGGGATTACAGGCGTGAGCCACCATGCCCAGCACTTTTTGTATTTTTAGTAGAGTCAGGGTTTCACCATGTTGGCTAGGCTGGTCTTGAACTCCTGACCTCAGGTGATCCGCCTGCCTTGGCCTCCCAAAGTTCTGGGATTACAGGCGTGAGCCACCGCACCAGGCCCAGTAAACTATTTTAAAAAATGCAAGGCTTGGTGCAGTGGCTCCCAGCGCTTTGGGAGGATCATTTGAGCCCGGGAGTTTGAGACCAGCCTGGGCAACATAGTAAGGTCATGTCTCTACCAAAAAAAAAAAAAAAAAATTAAAAATTAGCTGGATGTGCTCTGGTGCATGCTTGTAGTCCCAGCTACTTGAGAGGCTGAGGTGGGAGGATTGCCTGAGCCCTGAGGGTTGAGGCTGCAATGAGCTGTGATCCCACCACTGCCCTCCAGCTTAGAAGACAGAGTGAGATCCTGACTCTAAAAAAAAAGGAAAAAAAATTAAAAATTAAAAAAAATTTAAAAAATCATCTTGTGGCGATCCAAGCAGAAATATTTATACATAAAATGGTATCTAAGCCTTCAAAATAACCATATTGGGCGAGTGCCGTGGAGATGAAACAAATTTGGCTCCAACTTGATGCCTGCTAAGGCTGAATGATAGGAATGTGGGGCTTCAGAAGTACTCTTCTACTTGTGTATATATTTGATTCTTTTTCAGAGTTAAAACAAATAAAAACGACCACCCCACTTTGTTTATTTATTTATTTCCCCCCCGCCTCTCTCTTTTTTTTTGAGACAGAGTTTCACCTCATCGCCTAGGCTGGAGTGCAATGGCATGATCTCGGCTCACTGCAACCTCTGCCTCCCAGGTTCAAGCGATTCTTGTGTCTCAGCCTCCCAAGTAGCTGGGATTATAGGCGTGCGCCACCATGCCTGGCTAATTTTTGTATTTTTAGTAGAGATGGGGTTTCACTATGTTGGCCAGGCTTCTCTCGAACTCCTAGCCTCATGTGATCTGCCCACCTCGGCCTCCCAAAGTACTGGGGTTACAGGTGTGAGTCATCACGCCTGGCCTATTTTTCTCTTTTTAAAAATGTATTGTTTCTCTTATTAAAAATTTTTTGGGACCTCTCCAGTTTGATTGACAATTTGACTGCATGAAATTTATCCAACAGAGATCACCTAAGTTGAACATGTGTACGCCTAAGTATGGGCCAGGATATTCACTCTGGCATGATTTATAGTAGCAAACAAGGGCAAACAACCTAAAAGTCCGTCCATGGGGGGTAGTTAAATAAATGATGGTAAAGCCATACAAAGGAATATTGTGTGGCTCTTAAGAAGAAGGTAGCAATATGTACACATAATACAGAATAATCCCCAAGATTTATTATTTAGTATAGGTTAATATACTTACTTAAATAGAAATGTAGAAGTGTATACAAAAAATAGTGTGGGCCAGGCATGGTGGCTCACGCCTGTAATCACAACACTTTGGGAGGCTGATGCGGGCAGATTGCTTAAGCCCAGGAGTTTGAGACCAGCCTGGGGCAACATAGCAAGACCCTGTCTCTACCAATAATTTAAAAAAAAAAATTAGCCAGGTGTGGTAGTGCGTGCCTGTGGTCCCAGCTACTTGAGAGGCTGAGACGGGAGGATCACTTGAGGCCAGGGGTTGGAAGCTGCCGTGAACTATGATTGTGCCACTGCACTCTAGCCTGGGCATCAGAGTGAGACCCTGCCTCTAAAAAGAATAAAGTTAAAAAACAAAAATAGAACACACCTCCCCAGGTAAACAAATGCAGGGGTAGTAGCTAAAGCACTGTCACTATAAATGAACAGCCACACCTGGTGACTAGTAGGCCCCCAGGTATCCCCCTGGGCTGGGTTTCAGGGATGGGGCCCTGCCATTCCTTCTGGCACAATCCTAGAGCTGGCCTAGGGTCCACTGAGCTCACTTGCCTCTTTTGGCCCCGATGCAGTGGGCACTTCTCCACCTGCACATGTTCACCTCCAGGAGGCAGGCTGGGAAAGAAGCTTGTTACAAAGAACAAACGTTTCCAGGTAAACACTGTCAGCTGTGCTGGCATAAAACAGGTCCCCATGTCTGATCATACGGTTTTTTTTCCCCACACACGTTTTTTCTATTGTCCTTTTGGCTTCACGCTTCTCTATTTTCAACGAAGTGAAGAAGAACCTTATTTCAATAAGCTTTTTGAAAAATTAGAATCAGGGGCTGAGTTGAAAGAATAGAATGAAATAGAGCTCTACAATGTATTAATATGGGAAATCTACAAGATACAGTAAGTAATGAAAACAATGACTCGATGTCATTTGTTAGGAAGATAGGTACTTATACACGCTGGCACAAAAAACAAACAGGGACAGTTTCCTCTGGGGAGGGATCGGGGCAAAGGGACAATTTAATTTCACATTTTAAAGTGTCTGCATTTTTGTTTTAAAAGACTGTTTTCCAGCCTGGGCAACATGGAGAGACCCTCATCTCAGGCTCGGGAGGCTGAGGTGGGGGGATTGCTTGAGCCTGGGAGGTTGAGGCTGCAGTGAGTCGTGATTGCACCACTGCACTCCAAGCCTGCGCAACAGAGCAAGACACTGTCTCAAAAAAAAAAAAAAAAAAATTGTTTAGAGTGCTTTTATGTTCATGGCAAAATTGAAAGGAAGGTACAGATATTTCTCATATACCCTTTGCCCCCACTCCATGCATAGGAGTATTTGGATCTTTAAAACATGATTTACATGCTATAACATTTATTAAAAAATTAATTTAAAATGTTAAAATATGCTAAAAGAAAAGAAAAGAATCTGGGAGGCTGCGGTGGGAGGGTAGGAGGATCGCTTGACATCAAGGCTACCGTGAGCTGTGAGTGCACCAGGGCAATCCAGCCTGGGAGACAGAGTGAGACCCTGTTTCAAAAAGAACCAGTAATTGATTTGTTGACTGCATGAAATTACTTTCCTGGCTGGGCGCGGTGGCTCACGCCTGTAATCCCAGCACTTTGGGAGGCCGAGGCAGGCGGATCATGAGGTCAGGAGATCAAGACCATCCTGGTTAACACGGCGAAACCATGTCTCTACTAAAAACACAAAAAATTAGCCAGGCGTGATGGAGGGCGCCTGTAGTCCCAGCTACTCGGGAGGCTGAGGCAGGAGAATGGCATGAACCTGGGAGGCGGAGCTTGCAGTGAGCCGAGATCGTGCCACTGCACTCCAGCCTGGGTGACAGCGAGACTCTGCCTCAAAAAAAAAAAAAAAAAAAAGGAAAAAAAGAAATTACTTTTCCTTCAGTTTCCTAGTTGGCTCTGTGTTACTTCTGGAAAGCTTGTGGATCTCTGTGGAACAGAATTTCCTAACTGTGCTTTTAGCGAACTATCAACTACATGATGGTAGGGGGATGGAGTTCTTGTTTTGTTGTTACTGTGTTTTACACCTTTCATCGATGCTACCTGGATTTGGTGGCAAGAAATAGTCAAACAATAAAAATAATACCTAATATTTGCTGCCTATTATGTGTCTGGGTTCTTTCCATGTATTAATTTATTTAGTCTCAGAGTAACCATTGATATAGATGCTGCTATCCCTATTTTTTTATTATTATTATACTTTAAGTTCTAGGGTACATGTGCACAATGTGCAAGTTTGTTACATAGGTATACATGTGCCATGTTGGCTTGCTGCACCCATCAACTCGACATTTACATTAGGTATTTCTCCTAATGCTATCCCTCCCCCAACCCCCCACCCCCCGACAGGCCCGTGTGTGATGTTCCCCACCCTGTGTCCATGTGTTCTCATTGTTCAACTCCCACTTACGAGTGAGAACATGCAATGTTTGGTTTTCTGTTCCTGTGTTAGTTTGTTGAGAATGATGGTTTCCAGATTCATCCACGTCCCTTCAAAGGACATGAACTCATCCTTTTTATGGCTGCATAGTATTCCATGGTGTATATGTGCCACATTTTCTTAATCCAGTCTATCACTGATGGACATTTGGGTTGGTTCCAAGTCTTTGCTATTGGGAGTAGTGCTGCAGTAAACATATGTGTGCATGTGTCTTTATAGTAGAATGATTTATAATCCTTTGGGTATATACCCAGTAATGGGATCACTGGGTCAAATGGTATTTCTAGTTCTAGATCCTTGAGGAATCGCCACACTGTCTTCCACAATGGATGAACTAATTTACAGTCCCACCAACAGTGTAAAAGTGTTCCTATTTCTCCACATCCTCTCCAGCACCTGTTGTTTCCTGACTTTTTAATGATCGCAATTCTAACTGGTGTGAGATGGTATCTCATTGTGGTTTTGATTTGCATTTCTCTGATGACCAGTGATGATGAGCATTTTTCATGTGTCTGTTGGCTGCACAAATGTCTTCTTTTGAGAAGTGTCTGTTCATATCCTTTGCTCACTTTTTGATGGGGTTTTTTCTTGTAAATTTAAGTTCTTTGTAGATTCTGGATATTAGCCCTTTGTCAGATGGGTAGATTGCAAAAATTTTCTCCCATTCTGTAGGTTGCCTGTTCACGCTGATATTTTATTTTGCTGTGCAGAAGCTCTTTAGTTTAATTAGATCCCATTTGTCTATTTTGGCTTTTTTTGTTGCCATTGTTTTTGGTGTTTTAGTCATGAAGTCTTTGCCCATGCCTATGTCCTGAATGGTATTGTCTAGGTTTTCTTCTAGGGTTTGTATGGTTTTAGATCTTACACTGAAATATTTAATCCATCTTGAGGTAATTTTTGTATAAGGTGTAAGGAAGGGATCCAGTTTCAGCTTTCTGCATAAGGCTAGCCAGTTTTCCCAGCACCATTTATTAAATAGGGAATCCTTTTCCCATTTCTTGTTTTTGTCAGGTTTGTCAAAGGTCAGATGCTTGTAAATGTGTGGTGTTATTTCTGAGGCCTCTGTTCTGTTCCATTGGTCTATATATCTGTTTTGGTACCAGTACCATGCTGTTTTGGTTACTATAACCTTGTAGCATAGCTTGAAGTCAGGTGCTGCTATCCCTGTTTTAACCAAGGGAAGCACTGAGGCACAGGGAGATTAAGGGATTTGCCCAAGGTCACACACAACCAGAATGCAAGAGTCAGGATTCCCACCTGGGCCACTGGCTGCAAACCCCAGGCTTTAACCACTGCCCAGTATGGCCTCTCAAGAGAAGCAACAGCTTCCAGAAGCTGCCCCTGTGGGCTTCTGTAGACTGGGGTGCCAGTTTAACTAGCTACATGAATCCACCAACTCACTACAGAAAGGGGTACCCTGCTTCTGTAACAGCTAGGTTGAGCTGCATAGTTTGCAGAAAACCTTAGTATAGTTTTGAGTTAGTTTCCTACTTCTTTACAACAATTGGCTCTTAAAGGAATAGAAAGCTTAAATGGAATCTCACCCATCTATCTATATTGTTTAGAAACTATTAGCAACTCAGAAAGTTCTCTCATGGCTGAAAGATATATATGACTCCAATGTTTATTCATCAAAACAAACACATGCACAATGAAAATATTACAGTTATTACCAATGGGATCTCCATTACTCTTGGCAAAACAATTTTCTCCTGAGAATTCACAACCAGGATCTGCAGGTTTGTGGCCTAATTTCATGAGACTTGTATGATCTGAAAAATGTCAAGTGGGTCTGGGCATGGTGGCTTACACCTGTAATCCCAGCACTTTGGGAGGCCAAGGTAGGCAGATTACTTGAGGTCAGGAGCTCGAGAACAGCTTGGCCAACATGGTGAAACCCCGCCTCTAATAAAAGTACAAAAATTAGCCGGGCATGGTGGCAGACACCTGTAAATCCTGCTACTCGGGAAGCTGAGACAGGAGAATTGCTTGAATCTGGGGTGGAGGTTGCAGTCAGTGAGCTGAGATCGCACCACTGCACTCCAGCTTGGGTGACAGAGCGAGAGTCCATCTCAAAAAAAAAAAAAAAGAAAAGAAAAGAAAAGAAAAATGTCAAGTGAGCAAGTGAGGATTTAAAGAGTCTAGGTTGATACTGCCCCAGTCTACCAGCAGAGGCAAACTCTGATCTTCTCTGGAGGAGCTCAACTTCAATTCAGGCCACAGAGAATCCCATGGATAAAGATGTGAAGAAAATGGGCAACTCTGTCAAAAAATCACAACACACACAGAGAAACAACTATGAGGAACAATAGAAACAACAGATGATAGAAACATTCAGAAGAATGGCAAAACCCCCCACAAAAACACACAAATGATAGATACAAACCCACAAACACTTCAGATATTGGAATAATCAGATAGAACATAAAATAACCATGTTTATTATATTTAGAGAAATAAAACTTTTTTTTTTTGAGACGGAGTCTCCCTCTGTTGCCCAGGCTGGAGTGCAGTATCGCGATCCCGGCTGACTACAACCTCCACCTCCCAGGTTCAAGCAGTTCTCTGCCTCAGCCTCCCGAGTAGCTGGGATTACAGGCATGCGCCACCATGCCTGACTAATTTTTTGTATTTTTAGTAGAGATGGAGTTTCACTATATTGGCCAGGTTTGTCTTGAACTCCTGCTCTCATAATCCACCCACCTCGAGCTCCCAAAGTGTTGAGATTACAGGCATGAGCCATGGTGCCCGGCCAAAAAACGTCAGACCAGAAGGCCATGGGGTCAAATAATTTTTTTTTTTTTGAGACGGAGTCCCACTCTGTTGCCCAGGCTGGAATGCAGTGGTGTGATCTCAGCTCACTGCAACCTTTGCCTCCCTCGTTCAAGTGATTCTCCTGCCTCAGCCTCCCCAGTAGCTGGGATTACAGGTGCCTGGCTAATTTTTGTATTTTTAGTAGAGATGGGGTTTCACTATGTTGGCTAGGCTGGTCTTGAACTCCTGACCTCAAGTGATCCACCCGACTCAGCCTCCCAAAGTGCTGGGATTACAGGCATGAGCTACTGCGCCTGGTCAAATTTTAAAAGTTTTAAAAAGATTAGCAAGAAATAATAGACAATGAAGAATGACCAAGTGGATTGTGAAAAACAAAAAACTCCAAAAAAAAAAAAAAAATAAGGGAAAACAAAAAACCCAATAGAACTTGAGATAAAAATGCAGTAATTAAAATTTAAAAATTCAGTGCATGGATTAGATTAAGCACAACTGAAGAAAAAATTAGTAAACTAGAAGATAGAGCTGAGGACATTATCAAGAATGCAAACCATAGGGAAAGAGATGGAAAAAAACAAGATGTTAAAGTGAAATGAAAGACAGAATGAGGTCTAATACACCTCATTATATTTCCCAAAGAGAATAGGAAAAAGGGCAAAGATAACCTCTAATATTAATAATGCAAATTAAGGCCAGGTGCAGTGGCTCAGGCCTGTAATCCCAGCACTTTGGGAGGCCAAGGTGGGCGGATCACCTGAGGTCAGGAGTTTGAGCCCAGCCTGGCCAACATGGTGAAACCCTGTTGCTATTAAAAATTTCAAAAATTTTCAAAACAAAACAAAAATATTTTTGTTTTGAAAAACAAAAAAATTTTTGTTTTGAAAAACAAAAAAATTTTTGTTTTGAAAAACAAAAATTAGGCTGGGTGCGGTGGCTCACACCTGAAATCCCAGCACTTTGGGAGGCCAAGGCGGGAGGATCACGAGGTCAGAAGATTGAGACCATCCTGGCTAACATGGTGAAACCCCATCTCTACTAAAAATACAAAAAATTAGCTGGGTGTGGTGGTGGGCGCCTGTAGTCCCAGCTACTCAGGAGGCTGAGGCAGGAGAATGGCATGAACCCAGGGGGCAGAGCTTGCAGTGAGCGGAGATTGCACCACTGCACTCCAGCCTGGGCGACAGAATGAGACTCTGTCTCAAAAAAAAAAAAGAAAAAAAAAAAATGCTTGCTGGGTGAGGTGACTCATGCCTGTAATCCTAGCACTTTGGGAGGCTAAGGTGGGTGGATCACTTGAGCTCAGAAATTCAAGACCAGCCTCGGCAACAAGGCAAGACCCTGTCTCTCTAAAATATAAATAAAAATGTTTAGGCCGGGCAGGATGGCTGACGTCTGTAATCCCAGCACTTTAAAAGGAGGCTGAGGCAGGTGGATCACTTGAAGCCAGGAGTTCGAGACCAGCCTGGACAACATGGTGAAACCCCGTCTCTACTAAAAATACAAAAATTAGCCGGGCATGGTGGCATGTGCCTGTAATCCCAGCTGCTCAGGAGGCTGAGGCAGGAGAATTGCTTGAACTCAGGAGGCGGAGGTTGCAGTGAGTGATGGTGCCACTGCATTCCAGCCTGGGCGACAGTGAGACTCTGTCTCAAAATAAAATAAATAAATAAATAAAAATTTTTAAATGCTGAAGGAAACCGTTTACAGAAATACAAATATTTCTCTTTCTATGAAGCTCAAAAATTGCCTGGTACTGTGGTTTGCACCTATAATCCCAGCTACCTGGGAGCCCGAGGCAGGAAGATCTCTTGAGGCCAGGAGTTCCAGACCAGCCTAAGCAATATAGCATGACCCTGTTTCTATAAAAATAAATAAATTGGCAAAATTTAACAGTATATTGCTTAGGGATACAAACACAATGAAGAAAAGTAAGGAAATGATTACTTTCAAATTCAAGATCATGGTTAACTCTCGAGGGAGATGGGTAAGTATGTAACTGGGGAGGTACGCACATGGGCTCTTAAGTTATTGGTAATATTCTACTTCTTAACCCAGGCGATGGGTATGTGGGTGTTTTATGTATTCTTTTGTATTAAGACATTTCATTTAAAAAATACACTAGCCAGGGGCAGTGGCTCATGCCTGTAATCCCAACACTTTGGGAGGCCGAGGCAGGAGGATCACCTGAGGTTGGGAGTTCGAGACCAGCCTGACCAACATGGAAAAAACCCCGTCTGTACTAAAAATACAAAATTAGCTGGGCGTGGTGGTGCATGCATGTGGTCCCAGCTACTTGGGAGGCCGAGGCAGGAGAATTGCTTGAACTTGCGGGGCGGAGGTTGCAGTGAGCCGAGATCGCACCATTGCACTCCAGCCTGGGCAACAAGAATGAAACTCTGTCTCAAACAACAACAAAACAACAACAAACCATTAAAAATACAGTCACATGCCACCTAACGAGTTTTCAGTCAATGATGGACCGCATATGTGATGGTGGTCCCATAAGACTATAATACCATATTTTTACTGTAGCTTTTCTATATATTTATATATGTTTAGATACAGAAATACTTACCATTGTGTTATAATTGCCTACAGGGTCCAGTGCAGGTTTGTAGCCTGGGAGCAATAGGCTCTACCGTATAGCTTATGTCATCTAGGTTTGTGTGGGGACACTATGGTGATTTGCACAATGATGAAATTGCCTAATGACACACTTCTCACAATGTATTCCCATCGTTAAGTGACACGGGACCATATATATTATATAAAATAACATATAAAATGACAATATACCTTATAGATACACACACACATTGAAAAACAGACACACAGGCCGGGCGTGGTGGTTCATGCATGTCATCTCAGCACTTCGGGAGGCCAAGGTGGGTGGATGGCTTGAGGTCAGGAGTTCGAGACCAGCCTGGCAAATGTGGTGAAAACCCGTCTCAACTAAAAATACAAAAATTAGCCACGTGTGGTGGTGGGTGCCTGTAATTCCAGGTACTCGGGAGGCTGAGGCAGGAGAATCACTTGAATCCGGGAAGCGGAGGTTGCACTGAGCCAAGTTAGCACTAGTGCACTCCAGCCTGGGCGACAGAGAAACTGTCTCAAAAAAAAAAAAAAAGGGGCACTGAAATCCCCTTGATGAAAAACCCTGGTCTCCTAAAGGATGCTTTGTTCAAATCTGCAAAATGCTTTTCTGATCTCCTGTGTCTGTTACCACAGTGCTAAGAAATGAAAACCAGGCCAGGCGTGGTGGCTCACGCCTGTAATCCCAGCACTTTGGGAGGCCAAGGCGGGTGGATCACCTGAGGTAGGGAGTTCGAGACCAGCCTGGCCAACATGGAGAAACCCCATCTCTACTACAAAAATACAAAATTAGCCAGGCGTGGTGGCATATGCCTATAATCCCAGCTACTTGGGAGGCTGAAGCAGGAGAATTGCTTGAACTTGGGAGGTGGAGGTTGCGGTGAGCCGAGATTGCACCATTGCATTCCAGCCTGGGCAACAAGAACGAAACTCCATCTCAAAAAAAGAAAAAAGAAATGAAAACCAGCAAATAACTTGGAAAATGGTAGTTACATGTTGACTTTCTTTTTTTTTTGGAGATGTAGTGTCACTCTGTTGTCCAGGCTGGAAAGCAGTGGCATGATCTTGGCTCACTGCAACCACCACCTCCTGGGTTCAAGCAATTCTCCTGCCTCAGCCTCCTGAGTAGCTGGGACTGCAGGCACACGCTGCCACGCCCGGCTAATTATTTTGCATTTTAGTAGAGATGAGTTTCACCGTGTTGCTCAGGCTGGTTTCGAACTCTTGAGCTCAGGCAATCTGCCCACCTCGGCCTCACAAAGTGTTGGGATTACAGGCGTGAGCCACCGTGCCTGGCCACGTGTTGACTTTCTACTTGGAGAATACTTGGATTGAACTTCTTAGCTATTTGGATCTTAGACAAGGCATCACAAAATCAGGGAAGGCTCTACCTAATAAGTTGTACTAACATCTTACTAATGCTGGTCTACAAACACAGGCCTGTATGTAGCAGCCAATATTTTTCCTAGAGCGTGGTTTCAATCTTTGGAGGTGGGAGCTGTTCGGGGACAAGCAGCCCCCAGCCCCTGCTTTTAACAGAGCTGTTCTGATTTTATTCATTTTACATGAGGCCTCCAATATTATTTTGTCTGATGGGTTCCACCTGTCAAAAAAGTTCGACCAGCATTGTCTTAAGAGGAATTCTGGTTTTCTGGAGTGGAGAATGCAGATCACTTTCTCAAAACTTTCATTCTTGTGCCAGGCGCAGTGGCTCACACTTTGGGAGGCCAATGCAGGCGCATCACCTGAGGTCCAGGGGTTTGAGACCAGCCTGGCCAACATGGTGAAATCCTGTCTCTACTAAAAGTACAAAAATTAGCTCGGCGTGGTGGCGGGCGCCTGTAGTTCCAGCTACTCTGGAGGCTGAGGTGGGAGAATCGCTTGACCTTGGGAGGTGGAGGTTGCAGTGAGCCAAGATTGTGCCACTGCACTCCAGCCTGGGTGCCAGAGCAAGACTACAACTCAAAAACAAACGAAAACAAAAAAACTTTCATTCTAGCAAGATTATATTGACCTCAGCAAGATTATGGCTTCTAAAAATAAAAGTATAAAAACACAGCATTCATGGCAACCCAAATGTGCACCCAATGAGTAATTTGCACTGCAGCAAATCTTAAGATTGCCTGCTTGCTCTCCTCTCCTCAGTCCACCCTCCTAAGTAATACCCAATGGCCCTAGAACAGTGAGAGGAACATGGGGCAGATCTGAAACCAATCTAAGCCAAGCTAGTGAGTAAAATCCAGCTAACCCTGTGATCCACGCTGAATCTGGGTCCTTCACTTATGCTGGACAGCCTCCTGAGCGGAGGACCATGTGAGTCTACGATCTGTCCATTCCACCTCTCAATCTGAAGGGCAAGCACTAGAGAAGATATGTGGTGTTTGTAGGTCAGTAATCAAAACTTGGGAAGGCCTGTAATCCCAGCACTTTGGGAGGCTGAGGCAGGCGAATCACTTGAGGTCAGGAGTTTGAGACCAGCCTGGCCAACGTAGTAAAACCCCGTCTCTACTAAAAATATAAAAATTAGCTGGGTGTGTGGCACACACCTGTAATCCCAGCTACTTGGGAGGCTGAGGCGGGAGAATCACTTGAGCCCGGGAGGTGGAGCTTGCAATGAGCCGAGATGGTACTACTGCACTCCAGCCTGGGCGACAAAGCAAGACTCTGTCTCAAAAAAAAAAAAAAAAAAAAAAAAAAAAAAAAAAAAAAAAAAAAAGGGAAGTGATTTCATTATGGTAACTAACAGCAGGTATGGAACAGGACTCCTTGAGGGGCTCGTGGAGCTGGTGAATGAGCAAAGCCCCATCAGATGGTAAAAATCTTCTGCCAACCTCAGCAAAAACACCCTTTATCCCACCCACTCCCTCTGCCACACCTACCTAACTTGCCAGGGAAAGGTCAAGCCAGTCTGTCCAAGAATATAACGACTAGTTTACTGTTCTCTTGTTCACCAGCCCTGAACAACTGGTGTGTGGGATGGTCCTCTCTGGGAGACATGGTGTTTGATACTGTGCTAATTGGGTGGCTAGAAAAAAAAAGGAATACGCACTTTTAAGTGACATTTTAGAATTGTTTCAAGAGTTGCACCAAATATGCATTTTGGCTGAATGAGTATTAAAATCAGTATTTGGTGGTCATAGCTAAATATCGCTATTAGGGAACTGATTGTTTGGAACACAAGAATGAATTTGAAATTCTATCAAAAATTATTTTTTGAGACAGGGTCTCACTCTGTCGCCCAGGCTGGAGTGCAGTGGCACGATCTCAGGTCATTGCAACCTCCGCCTCCCAGGCTCAAGCGATCCTCCCACCTTAGCCTCCCAAGTAGCTGGGACCACAAATGTGCGCCACCATGCCTGGCTAATTTTTTGTATTATTATATTTTTAATAGAGACGGGGTGTCACCATGTTGCCCATACTGGAAAAAAATTTAATTGATACCATTTAATTATTACAATCATCAGAATTCTCCCAAGTTTGACGCTGGGCTGGTATGCTACTTTTTTTCTTTTTTGAGATGGAGTTTTGCTCGTTGCCCAGGCTGTAGTGCAATGGTGCGATCTCAGCTCACTGCAACCTCTGCCTCCCGGGTTCAAGCGATTCTCCTGCCTCAGCCTCCTGAGTAGCTGGGATTACAGGCATGTGTCACCACCACGCCAGGCTAATTTTGTATTTTTATTAGAGATGGGATTTCTCCATGTTGCCCAGTCTGGTCTTGAACTCCTGACCTCAGGTGATCTGCCTGCCTTGGCCTCCCGAAGTGCTGGGATTACAGGCGTGAGCCACCGTGCCCGGCCAGTATGCTACCTTCTTAGCACCACCTGTCGCTTTATTGCTCCTGCGGTATCTGCACGTTTGTAATACTAAATAGATGCTCACTTTGAGGTTGGTGGAAAGGCAAGTTGCTTTTTGGCTGGTCCTACCACCAAATTGGTTGTTCCATCCCAATAGCAAGGTAAAGACTTATGTCTTCCTTCTCAATTCCTAGACTTAAAAAATCTGGTTGATGCCAGTGCCTTTACACAACCCCTCAATCTCAAGCTTTGGGCAGTGCCTCAGGATGCTTTCTGAGATGCACTTAAAAGACTTGCTGTACTGATTCATTCCCGATATTTTGCATGCCTTATATTTTAAAATTCTTACAAACTTTTGTTAGTTCAAGAGTATAAAGTTCTTGAACTTATGTAGGTAACATTCTATTTCCCTATTACTGCAAACTTTCTTTAACTTTTTTTTTTTTTGAGAGTCTCGCTCTGTTGCCCAGTCTGGAGTGCAGTGGCAGAGTCTTGGCTCACTGCAACCTCTGCTTCCCAGGTTCAAGCAATTCTCCTGCCTCAGCCTCCCGAGTAGCTGGGATTACAGGCATGTGCCACCACACCTGGCTGATTTTTGTATTTTCAGTGGAGACAGGATTTCACCATGTTGGCCAGGCTGGTCTCAAACTCGTGACCTCAAGTGATCCACTCACCTCGGCCTCCCAATCACGCTGGAATTACAGGCATGAGCCACTGCACCCAGCCTAGTTTTAACTTTTTGATTACAAAACTGTTTACATGATTAACTGAAGTGCTTTAATCCTCTAACATATTTATCTTTCAAATAACTGACATAATTCTCACAACTGAAATACTTACCTGTGTTTGAAATTATTGGAATACTTGTAATACATCTGGATGACAAGTCCGTTGGAGCTACAGCTGATCAGATGGGATGGCAGTCACCTCTGTGATCACACAACTATGAACCACCCACTAATTGAGGGATGCACTACTGCAAGTACTCAATTCTATTTGAGTCGTAGGCTGAAGGTGTTGATAGTCCATCATTTCCACTCTTCTGAAGCTCACACGTCGGCAAGGATGAATGAAAAGTGACTTCTGCCTGTGCCTGGCCCAAGTTTTCCTAATCAAAGTTCCTGTGTGTTGCCATTGGTTTAAATCTTAGGGCTATTCATTGGTCTTATACCAGGGCTGTTTCCTGAATGCTTATGACTAAGGCAAGTTGTAGATTTTTGGTGGGCTAATCCTCACAATCCCATCGGTAAGTATTCTAGTTATTCCTATTCTGTGGGTGAGAAGGAAACCAAAGCCTGGGGCAGAGGGTGCCATGTTCTTCCAGTCTGGGCTGATGCATACATCTGATTTGCAGGACTGAAAGTTCTTACTCATCAAAACCACCCCTGCAGATTCAAGCCAGCTGGTACATGAGGTTGAGTTTTGGGTCTTTTCCTCAAGATAGGAAAATGGAGACATAGCACTTCAAACCCACTTTAAGAGTCTCCCTCTGTCGCCCAGGCTGGAGTGCAGTGGCGTGATCTCGGCTCACTGCAAGCTCCACCTCCCAGGTTCACGCCATTCTCCTGCCTCAGCCTCCTGAGTAGCTGGGACTACATGCGCCCATCACCACGCCCGGCTAATTTTTTCTATTTTTTTAGTAGAGACAGGGTTTCACCGTGTTAGCCAGGATGGTCTTGATCTCTTGACCTTGTAATCCACCCGCCTCAGCCTCCCAAAGTGCTGGGATTACAGGTGTGAGCCACCATGCCCAGCCTCAAACCCACTTTCTGGAAGTTTTCTTTAATGTCTTCTATAGACCCAAACATGAGGAAGACATTCCTTCTTTGTTCTGATGCAGATCCTCAGCTTTGTCCCTTCTACTAATTTCAGGTGATACTTGGATTACATGGCCCTTGTCTCCATGTCTCAATTCACATGGTGTCTGCAAACTGCCAAAATAAACCTAAGATTTTTCATGCAGCACTTCCCTGCAATGGTTCCTTTGTGTTTTTTGGTATCATGATGCCTTAACTTGGTAGCTTGTATCTTCACTTCCCAGCAAACTGAATTCCCTTTCAAACGCTCACCATGGACTCACATTGAGAAATTTGATTGATATTCCTTTCCATCAGTTTAAATCATGTGCCTTCTTCATGGCTCAGCATTCAGTAATTTTTTCCTAGTCCCTGTGTTCCATATCCCATTTATGTGTATGTTACTTGAGAACTCTGGCCTTAAATCAAGGTACTTCAAGAACAAGGGTTATATGTGAGCATCTGTGCTGTCCACTGCAACTAGACATGGGCAGGCCTAGTTTGTGTACCAAATCAGCAATTTCTATGGGAGGGTATTACATAGATGATTGAGCGACTAAGGATGCCTAGCACCTGCCTTTCTGTATAGTTTTGTAATGGTGCTGTCATCTTGTGACCCAGAATACTTGACAAAAACAAAACAAAACCAAAACACTTAATAGAATAGTATCACACTAATAATTACAACTTCCTCTTTCCTAGTTACTTCTTTTGCATATGCTGAAAACATCCATGATGGTGTTCCCTTATGCAGTAAATGCTCAGACATACTTAGCTATCCATGGCTTGGTATCAGGTGCAAAGCAAAGCAAAGGCAAGTGACACTTCAAACTCAGCCAACCGAGATGTGCAAAGACACGAAAGAACTGGCATTGATAAGATAACCAAAAGCAAACATTTAGCAAATACCACCGAGTTGAGCATTCTAAAGACACCACACAACTTCACTCAAGATTCACAACGTGAGATGGCTTCCGCTATGGACGTTTCATAGCTAGGAACACAGTGGCTCAGCATTCAGGTCACTCACTCAAATCAGGTAGGAGGGGCCAGGACTTGGGTTATCACACACATCTCAAGTTCTGCTGTCAAACAGATTTCAAATTGAGTCTCTCCTAAGGATCTCAGGTCCTAAAACCAAAGATTAATCTTGTCTTCTACTTGACCAATGTTCCTTAAGAAAAATTTGAGCCAGATACCACACTCCAATAATGATATAATCCTTAGTACTTGACAAATGTTCCTTAAGAAAATTTTGAGCCTGATACCACACTCCAATAATGATATAATCCTAGTAGAGCAGCCCAATTTTACTTTATAGCATTTTGAAATCCTAGTATCAATTCATTAACATTCAGGACATAAAGATGTGCAGAATTTGCCTTTGGCACAATTATCATTCACTTTTTTCTTCCTATAGTCAAAGAAGTCTGGGAGAATATTACGTAAAAGTGAAACAGCACAAGTTTGGATATTGTCAATGTGGAGCAGGCAGGTAACGAGGTCCCCCTTCCCTCTTTGATGGGAGCATGGTAGGGTCCAGATGCTTCAGGACTGGGGCTTGTTAGCAGAGGGGAGTCCATGGCCCTGTGCTCTTCTGTGTCCTTCAAAGAGTTCCTCGCTAGGTCCTCTGCCAACGCCCTCAGGGAGACCACTTTGTAACAGGAAAAAAAGCTTTTCAAATGACATGCTCTTCACTCATTTTTAGCATACCTTTGAGAAATTAAGATACATACTTGTGACAAAATATGACATGATACTGTGTTCCATATAAACCAGGGAAGGGGGAAGAGATCAAAGAACTGTGCATGAAAATATAGGTGGCTGACTCAGAAAACAAATTCGCCACTAAGTTCAAGTGAACCCAGACAGTAAGAAAACTATGGACACAGATTAATCCCCATCTCCCCAAATGGTAGAGGAGGATCGTTCCACCTCATCACTCTATTACACAAATAGATGTCTCCAGGTTACAACTCAAAGAGTATTAGTATCTGTATTATAATCCATCTTTGGAAAACAGACTATTTGAAAGAAGCAAAACCAAAATGCAACCGTGTGGTTTCCAGAGCAATTTATTCAGGAAAATCTATTCAATATGCCATCAACAGTTCTCCTGTGTGTATTGTGCTGATAAATAGACACTGAGAAGATTTAACAAGTTCATCATTTAATAAGTCTGAATTCATTTTCACCACACGGTATTGTACACGGTCATCTGTTGAAACAGATTTCTTTTTTAACAGATCTTAGTTTAAAAAAGTCATAGGTACTGTGAGTTCTGTATAAACTGGTGGACAGTAAGTTAGTTCCTTTGTTTTAACTTATAAGCCTCAACTTCACCGCAGAATAAAGAATGTAGGCCAAAGAAAGCATAATCGGTCACTCGTATAGAACAGTATTGTTTCTATAATTTGAAGCTTTCTGAATGGACGGGTTCAGGCCTGATGCAACTGTAAAAAGATTACTTAATGAATAGACTATATGGAAATTGTATAAAATGTTATTACCTTTTATCATTAGTAGCTTAAACAGCACTATATCACTAATTGCTATTCAAAATCAAAAACCTGTTTTTGAATCCCCAAGAAGGCAGCATGTGTACACAACCATACCACCTTGTACTTAGGGGTGTGTCAAAACATAATTCAACAGAAACTTTGGCTTTAGGAAAGAGTCACAAATATTTAAAAGAATGGCTTTGTCATTTTAAGTATACGGTCGGGGAAAAGTGTGCTTTAATTAAATATACATCATACCAGTGATGCTGGCAAGGTTGAAAGTTACTCCTAATGTTGATAGCTATAAAAACTAGTTTGTACATAACAAGACAATGAGAGGAAAAAGCAATCCCTTTGAAATAAAATTCTCAAATAAAAAATGTTCACAGTGGTTTGTATCAACAGTATGCATTTTATGACAAGAACATGTACAGATTCAGAGCACCCTAGGGCTCTCTTTATGTCCTAAAGAAAATGAACATTTACATGATTATGGGTTGTACTGAATTAAAAAAGATCAATTGTACACTTACTCCTTAGACAGGATAAACTGTCCTGGGGTGTACAGCTTTAACACCATCATTAAAATTGTTTGCAAAAGGAACAGAGAATTAAAAAACAAAACACTTTTCTTTTTGGAGTGAAGAGTCTTTCATTTGCTGTTATAACCAGCAAATGCCATTCACTAAATCAAAAATGGAAGGAAGGGCCCCCACAAACACAGATCTATCTGAGCAAGCTGACCAGTACACATTACAGTCTTAAAAATGAAGGTTATATACTCTATGTTACAAGTCCCGACTAGGCAGTGTCAAAACGACATCTATTTCTTTGCTTGCTTTGTGATCATACCCCTTGGAGGCGTTACAGGTCTCGTGGCATTTGGCTTCTTTTTCTCTGCAGGCTTTAAAATCTGGAGATTCAAAAGACAGTTCATTTAGGAAATATACTCAACCCCAAATCTTAAGAGTCCTTAAATTTCATTCAGACCTTCTGTTCAGATGGTGTTTACAACTGCCCCAACAACTGTAAAAGCCCCCCTAGCATATTAACACAAGCTATGTTGAATGTAAACATTTGGTAATTAACGCTATGACGAACAGATAAAATCTATTATCTGGACAAATTATTTTGTCTCTGAGTATAATGACAATCTTCTGAAATCTACACCTGGTAGTATCTTTAGCTACTCCTTCTGATACAGGGGAAAAAGTTTTTTACAAAAGTGTTTCTCCAACCTGTAGGGGATCCTTGCACAATCTTTGGAATTTTGAAAGCTGCAAGTTCTCTCTGATAATTGGTAAAAAACTATTTTAATTCATTTAACTGATGTGTGCCACATGATTTGGTGGCTGTATTTATGTTTATGACTAGGCTGGCTTGAAGTTGTACAAGTATCATAATAAGCAAATGAGAAAAAGGCTGAGGCAGATTCTAAACAATGCTTTTGTGCCAACTGAAGGCCAAATGATGTCATGGTACATTAACAGAAGTTTTGTGGAAGTTAGACTAGAGGGCAGAACTAAGTAAACACATAGCACAAGGCACTCAGTACTTTTCACATTCAAGTGGTGATTTAATTTTAGCTGAACATTACATTGTCATTAAGGTTTTAGATTTACAGTAAAAGAGCCATAAGCATTAAGGAGCCAATATGCAATGCAAAAATTTATAATTCAACACTGGGAAAAGGTGCCATAATTAATTTTTTCTTTTACAAGGGATCCACACATTATTCAACTATAATACACACTGGTTAAGGGAAAATAAAAACTTAGCCTACTCAGCATAAGTGAACACTAGGCAAAAAGTAGCAATTATATTTTTCAATCAGCAAAGTGTAAACATATTAAAAGGAAATAATGTTGAAAGCATGCTGTACCTGAAAAGAACACATTAGTGTTTCATCCACACTCATCATGGCACCTGCATTGTCAAACTCTCCACAATAATTGGGCGCAGAAAACAGAGTGACCAACTGCCTCTTTGCAAAAAATTCATATCCATCTTCAACCACCTTGAAGAGAAAATTTTTTCAATATAAATAGGTGCAAATATTGGGTGAGTAAAACCATGTTTCAGTTTCCCATTGAGCCTGATATCTTGTGTTCCAGAAACACTTTGTATAAATAAGCAATACCTACCCACCAAAATCAACAAGGAGAATCTGTGCTCACACACATGCTCTTAAGTGTACATGTAAAATTCAAAATCAATACCTGATGGGCTCTACATATAAGATCCAAATCATGCTTATGGAGAAATTTTGCAACCACTTCTGCACCAAATGTGAAGGACACTCCTCTGTCATTTTCACCCCAGCCTAAGACATCTTTATCGGGGTCAGACCACAAAAGATCACAAAGAAGACCTTGATCTGGTACATCAGTTGGTCGCATAATTCGCCGAATCTGCTCCATAGATTGAAGATCTGGTGATAAACCTATTCAATGAGGAAAAAAAAAATGAAGAAAGCAGAACTTTTAAAAGGATACTACCCCTTCAAAAGTTCCATTTGTCTACAGAGAAATTCAATAATCTTGACATAAAAACTGAAATCTATGATTATATTTTATTTACTTTTGGTTAAAAGAAAAAAAAAACACAGAAAAAGGACAACTGGATACACACTAGAATTATATGCAGTAATGCATGGGGTGCAGTAGGTTTAAACAGTACATGGAAACAATTATATTATACAGAACACTGTAAAATAAAATCCAGTGATTTAAAAAACTCTTCTATGGGCTTCCCCCAGTTGATGACAATAATGAGCGATGTTATGATTGATGGCTTATAATGACTGAGCTGAGAAGATAAGGATGCTCAGTGTGAGGTAGTTCTCTAGGAAACCTGCACTGTTCACAGACCATTAAAATCTACAAGAGCTTATTGTATCGAGTTACAATATGGGATGCATATTGTAAGAGTTAAAAACCATGTATCCAACTCTACCAAAACCTAAGTACAGAAGCACAGAGATAAAAGACATTATGCAGGCTTTTTGATGGCTGATTAATTTCAGACCATATAGGAAAAGAAATTCTCTTTGCAATTACTATTTTAATTACATTATAGAAAGCACAACCACTGAGCAAAGCAAAACAGCTTATAACATATATATGTATATATTTTCAGAGATAGGGTCTTGCTCTGTTGCCTAGGCTGGAGTGCAGTGGTGCGATCATAGCTCACTGCAGCCTTAAACTCCTGGGTTCAAGCGATCCTCCCGCCTCAGCCTCCCAAATAGCTACGGCTACAGGTGTGCACCATTACACCTGGCTAACTTTTAAAACTTTTTCTAATGACAGGGGTCTCGATATGTTATAGGCTGTTCTCATATTCATGGCATCAAGCAATCCTCCTGGCTTGGCCTCTCCAAAGTGCTGGAATTACAGATGCGAGCCACTATGCCTGGCCAAAATAACTTTTAAAATCCAAGTCAGAGAAAGTTCCGAGAGGATAAAAAACAATCAAGGGAAAATCTATTCATATCTTGAGTGTTCTAGAGGATCTCTGGCACAGCAAATTACACATTGTTCATTTTATAGTTAAAAACACTCTTCTGCCGGGCGCGGTGGCTCAAGTCTGTAATCCCAGCACTTTGGGAGGCTGAGGCGGGCAGATCACGAGGTCAGGAGATTGAGACCATCCTGGCTAACTAACACGGTGAAGCCCCATCTCTACTAAAAATACAAAAAATTAGCCAAGCGTGGTGGCGGGTGGCTGCAGTCCCAGCTACTCAGGAGGCTGAGGCAGGAGAATGGCGTGAACCTGGGAGGCAGAGCTTGCAGTGAGCCGAGATGGTGCCACTGCACTCCAGCCTGGGTGAGAGAGCGAGACTCTGTCTCAAAAAAACAAACAAACAAACAAACAACTTTTCTAAGCCGGGCACGGTGGCTTACACCTGTAATCCAGCACTTTGGAAGTCCGAGGCAGGAGGATTGCTTAAGCCCAGGAATTTGTGACCAGACTGGGCAACATGGTGAGAACTCATCCTTACAAAAAATAAAATAAAAATAAAAATTTTCTGCTCTATTTTCAAACCTAGCTTACAGAGTCTAGAATTCCCTGTAATAAATCAATTCCTTAAGATTTTTATCCAAATGATCCTGGCTGTATCAGAGTGAAAGTGCAATGCAACACATCAACAAAGGAGAGTGTTCTGTCAGAGAAAGTCATCCCAATGATAACTCACAAATGTTAAAGTGTTCACCCTTTGGAAGGGATCAAAACCTATTTGGAACAAAAATCAGCCCACCTACCTCCATGACAGCAGAATATCTTCTCATCCACGATGGCTGCTATCGGTAAACAGTTAAAACAGTCTGTGAAAGTTTTCCATAGTTTAATGTTGTATCTTCTTTTACCTGTGATTAAAAAGAGAGTATTACTGTTCCGTAGGCTCATTCTCTCAGGATTAACTTCCCCCAAAGCAAGATTCTGGGTGCCTTTTAAGCAAATGAAACTATGTTTTTATTAAGAATCTTAATAAAACCATCTTATTTTAAGGCTCTTTTAAAATAAGAGCTGGGCGTGGTGGGTCAGACCTGTAATCCCAGCACTTCGGGAGGCTGAGGTAGGAGGATGGCTTGAGCCCAGGAGTTCAAAACCATCTTGGGCAACATAGTGAGACCCCATCTCTTTAAAGAAAGACTCTCCTAGAGGGAAGGGGTTTAGGAGAGACACATATCTGATCTAAAAGCAATGACTTACATTTTCACATGAAATCTTTTTAAATTCCACAGAAGCATGAAACCAGAATTCCAGATTTGATAATGATTAAGGACTGCCATCAAATCCCAGGAATTATCTGGGAGCATCAATTCTGTTTGAAATTGTCTGCTCCGTCCAATCTCACCGAAGCTAGTCCCCTACTTCTGAATTCAATTACGAACTTACACATGTGGCGTTATGACCTTCCTTCTGAGGAAACCTGAGAGTTAGCACCCATCCCCCATATACGCCCCTCAATAACCTACTGATACCAGAGGATCCCCAGCCCTCAGTACTCTAGCAGGAGGCACAATGATCACACGGCAGTGGCTGCCTCTCACAGGCACTACAGGGCATTTGTTTCCAACACTGCACAGACTCCACATGCTCCCACAGGCCTGATGTCACAGGATGGTCATGTTCCCTCAACAGCACAGGCATCCACACATTCTGGAGTCAGAGTGCAGTTCTGACAGAAATATGCCTCTATGCACTGTTTCTACAGGAAACTGATGTTCTGAGTTTAAAACCTAGTCACATACCTTGCAAGAACAAATTTCTCTGGATTGGTTGAGGACTGTCCAATTGTCCAGATGCCTTTGTTTCCTGTACTTACTATACTAAGCACAATCTTTAAAAACCAGGAGTTTGGCCAGGCACAGTGGCTCACACCTGTAATCCCAGCACTTTGGGAGGCCGAGGCGGGCAGACCATCTGAGGTTGGGAGTTTGAGACCAGCCTGACCAACATGGAGAAATCCCGTCTCTACTAAAAATACAAAAATTAGCTGGGCGTGGTGGCGCATGCCTGTAATCCCAGCTACTTGGGAGGCTAAGGCAGAAGAGTCACTTGAACCTGGGAGGCGGAGGTTGCGGTGAGCCTTGATTGTGCCATTGCACTCCGGCTTGGGCAACAAGAGCGAAACTCCGTCTCAAAAAACAAAACAAAACAAACAAAACAAACCAAGAGTTTGTCCTTCGTCTCTTTTCCTGGGGACTACAGGGACATCTAAAGGTTTAAACCTATACCTCTCCTTTGAGAGTTAGAGCCAGCCCAAGCAACTGACCTGAACCACACCTCCCACCCTGTAATGCAAATCAAGCAGCTTAGGGAGTTTACCACAGGGCTTGAAATGTAATGTAAATTCAACAAATGTTTGCCTTCTCTCTGCAGAGGAGTGTTATCTTTTCTCCTAATAATTTCTGGTTTCTCAATGACTGGGTCTAACACTGACTATGGTTCACCCTGTTGCATATTTCTTTAGAGGTCCTTCACTAGGGGGTTCGGAAAGTTTAACAAACTCCTCCCGCCAGGCTGAGGAAGGAAAATTGCTTGAACCTGGGAGGCAGAGGTTGCAGTAAGCCAAGATCGCACCATTGCACTCCAGCATGGGCAACAAGAGTGAAACTCCGTCTCAAAAAAAAGCAAACTCCTCCTTACGAAAGGCTGAAGGGCAATCTGCAAAACCCACCACCTCCCATTTCCAACAGCAATACTACTACTACTACTACCACCACAGGATGAGTATCCTTAATCCAAGATGCTCCAAAATTTGGAACTTTTTGAGCACTCAGATGATGCTCAAAGGAAATGCTCACTGGAGCATTCTGGATTTCAGATTTTTGGATTAGGGATGTTTAACCAGTAATTATAACACAAATATTCCAAAATTAAAACAAAAACAAAAACAAAAAACCTGCAACACTTCTAGTGCCAAGCATTCCAGGTAAGGAATACTTAACCTGTATTATAAAAACAGAGCTGCTGTCTTAGCTCCCCAGTGACAGTGACTTCCTCTTTCCCCAAGGTCAGCTTCACTTCTGGATATTTTTTTTGAGGTGGGGTCTCACTGCATCACCTAGGTGGAATGAAGCGACGCAATCTTGGCTCACTGCAACCATGGTCTCCCAGGTTCCAGTGATTCTCCTGCCTCAATCTCCTGAGTGTCCGCGACTACAGGTGTGCACCACCACAGCTAATTTTTGTATTTTTAGTAGAGATGGGTTTTCGCCATGTTGGTCAGACCTCCTGACCTCCTGTGATCAGGTTGAACTCCTGACCTCAAGTGATCCACCCACCTTGGCCTCCCAAAGTGCTGGGATTACAGGCGTGAGCTACCACGCCCGGGCTTTGATTCTTTAGTTATGCCACATACTCCAGCTTCTCCTGCCGATTCCGGCTGGCTTCTCCATCAAACATCAGTTTGTTTCCTCCTTTTCCCTCTCAGCACTTTAAGCGTGGGCCTGCCTCTTTCTATTCTCTCTTCATTTCCTCCCTAAGGCTACCTCAGACCACTAGGAACATCTGGCTCCTGAAAGGTTTAGCCAGGGTAATCGCCTAGCTTCCAAATCCTAAGATTCTGAGCCATAACCTGTAATGCGGTTTCCGCATTACTGTACAGACAGCTACGGCAGCAGAAACAGATCAACAAACACTCATGTTTTACCCAACAACATATACCTCAGCCTTTCCATCACATTTACAAAGTTTAAAAAAAAAAAAAAAAGAAATGGTAGTATAAAGTACTTATGTACCTGGAAAACAGGCAGTGGTTTTTAAATTGTCCCATGAAAATCAACATTTGAATACAACTTTTCATTTTAATAAAATTAATAAGTATTTTATATATATATTAAATGTCTGCAAGCCTTCAACCAAAAGCCACCTATGTCAAGGGCACTTTCATGCCCACAAGTAGACTGGATGGCAAATTATATCTGCCTGATGAGAGAGAGGAAGCTTGAGCATAAGATCTACAAATTGTGTTGATGACCAAACAGGAGTCGAAACTGATACCAACCAACACTGATCTTCTAAGTCATTTTTTAAAGGCCTCTGCATTAAGTAGAAACTGAAACTGATGCAGCCAGTATCATTACATTAGGACACACGTCACAACAATGAGGTCAACTGGATTTGAATTCATCAGTGCAAACATGAAAAGTATTTGCTGGGCTAACAGCTATGTAAAAGGAATCCTTTAACTCAAGAGTAGGCCGGGCGCGGTGGCTCACGCCTGTAATCCCAGCACTTTGGGAAGCAGAGGCGGGCGGATCATGAGGTCAGGAGATCGAGACCATCCTGGCTAACACAGTGAAACCCCGCCTCTACTAAAAATACAAAAAATTAGCCGGGCATGGTGGCGGGCGCCTGTAGTCCCAGCTACTCGGGAGGCTGAGGCAGGAGAATGGCGTGAACCCAGGAGGCGGAGCTTGCAGTGAGGCGAGATCGCGCCACTGCACTCCAGCCTGGGCGACAGAGCGAGACTCCGTCTCAAAAAAACAAAAAACAAAAAACAAAAACCAAAAAACTCAAGAGTAACACTTGGAATAAGTATCCAAAACACAGTGTTGGCTGGGTGTGGTGGCTCATGACTGTAATCCCAGCACTTAGGGAGGCTGAGGTGAAAGGATTGCTTAAACCCAGAAATTACAGGTGGTAGTAAGCTATGATCCCACCTCTGCACTCCAGCCTAAGGCTCTGTCTCAAAAACAAACAAAAAAACCCCATCACACCTGCCTTGCATTTCACTACCTAAGGAGTAGTAACTGGCTTACTGGTACTTCTCTGACACAGAATCACTGTTAATATTGAATATCTTTCATGTACAAGTTCAATGCTATCAGTCAGTCCAGAACCCATAGAATTTTTGTCCCTGATGATTCCTGCCACCCCATCTTATCAGCTGGATCTCAAGGTCACAGACCAAGCAAACATCCAGTTGTGGGAAAGGGTGGTAGTAGAAGGGCTCAGTCTGTGAATATAATCTTTCTAGGATGCACTTCTAACAAATGTGCTAGCTCAACACATCTATGTGAATTGAGATGGAAAAACACTGCATCTGGAGACTCTAGGTTACGATGTGGTCTAGGGGAGGGCCACAGGGACAACCCTTTGCTGATATCCCTATAATCATATTAGCAAATGCCAAGTACCTGAAGTTCCTTAACCACCTCTTCACTCCAAACCTGAAACCCGTCCTGGCAGCAATGATGAGCACAAAAGGAAGGTGAAGGTAAAGATTCAAAACCTTTTCTGACTTGAAACCCTTTACTGAACTGATATTTTCAAAGCTTTTTTTTTTTTTTGAGACGGAGTGTCACTCTGCCACCCAGGCTGGAGTACTGTGGTGTGATTTTGGCTCACTGCAACCTCCGACTCCTGGGTTCAAGCGATTCTCCTGCCTGAGCCTCCTGAGTAGCTGGGACTACAGGCATCTGCCACCATGCCTGGCTAATTTTTGTATTTTTAGTAGAGATGAGGTTTCCTCATGTTGGCTAGGATGGTCTTGATCTCTTGACCTTGTGATCCACACGCTGTGGCCTCCCAAACTGCTGGGATTACAGGCGTGAGCCACTGTGCCCAACCTATTTTCAAAGCTTTAAGAACTGTGTTTTGTCAATAGTCAAATCAAAGTGCACCTTTAATTAAACAATCCAAAATGGGTCACAAAATGTGTAAAATACTGTAAAAATAATCTTTGTTCAGCACATTTTACTTTTAGGAAAGTTATTGCCATTCTTCCTGGGTGTGGATATGCCAGAAGGAGAAAAACTATAATAATTTCAAAAACTAATTATTTACGTATTGCAAGATTCCATTTGCATGCAATGTTCTCTAGAAAAGACAAAAAGTAGATTAGTGGTTGCCTGGGGACTATGGTGATGGTCGCATAACTCTATAAATTTACTACAAATCACTGAATTGTACACTTTTAACAGAATAATTTTATGGAATGAAATTACATAATAAAGTTGCTTAAAAAAACTATTTGGAATGGTTCTCAGATTTCTACTAAGAATTAAGTTATCTGTGAATACAACAATTTAAATCTTAAAGCAACCATTACCATGATCATTACTTCCTAATCTGATCATCACATCATAAAAGAATCCAAGACCTTATTTTATTACAGCGGCAGTGTTATTTTTCTACCCAAGAGAGAAAAAACTGGCTGGGCACCATGGCTCATGCCAGTAATCCCAGTACTTTGAGTGGCCTAGGTGGGCAGATTCCTTGAGCCAGGAGTTTCAGATCAGCTTGGGCAACAAGGTGAAACCCCATCTCTTCAAAAAAATACACAAATTAGCCAAGCATGGTGATGCATGTCTGCAGTCCTAGCTACCTGGGAGGCTGAGGCAGGAGGACTGCTTGAGCCTGGGAGGCAGAGGTTGCAATGAGGTAAGATGGTGCTACTGCACTCCAGCCTGGGCAACAGAGTGAGACTCCGTTCCCCCACCCCCCTAAAAAAGCTAAGCTAAAAACAAGTTGATGAAATAGAAAACATGAGAGATGATACCACTGCATCTAAACTCTCACAATTCCTAACAGAAGTACGTGATAATTGTTTATGATAAATATCTTAATTTCAATAACTCTTCCTTAGATATAGAAAAGTACTTACATTCATCATAAAATCCATAAATTCTGTTGATGCTGGCACATTCATGGTTCCCTCTGAGAAGAAAAAAATTCTCAGGATATTTGATTTTGTAGGCCAGTAAGAGGCAGATCGTCTCCAATGACTGCTTTCCCCTGTCCACATAGTCCCCAAGAAACAGGTAGTTGCTTTCTGGTGGGAAACCACCGTACTCAAAAAGTCGCAGCAAATCATAGTATTGTCCATGGATGTCACCTGGAAGCAAGAATTTTGTTACACAGTGTTCCCATACTTAAAGCTCAATCCACTAACAAAGCTTTGGAAAGACATTCTTTAAATATTCATTGTACAATGGCATTGACCTCTAGTAATGAGAGTTTAATTGGGCAGCCAACACTAAGTAATTTCCAATCTTACATCATATTTAGTTCAATTGAGCTTAACAAAAATTTTAAGTATATGTGTATGTCCAGAACCTCACATAAAATTCAACTATTAAGAATTTATTCTGTGGAAAGGGTTATTATGCCCAAGCATGCATTCTTGCCAAGTAACATGGTATCCCTTTCAGGCTGACTGATCAATATCAGATCTCTGACAGCTCAGTCTCTGGGTACTGTGTCAGCAGAACTGCTGCAGTTCTAGTGAGTCTTGGCCCCATCTGAACAAAAGCACATACACACATACACACCACCCCCACCCCCCACCCATCAATGCATTTAGCTTTCAATTTCTCCCTGCTAGATAATGCCAAAGAACATTTTACTTTTAAAAACATGAACACAAAGTTTTATCAATGCAAATATGCTATAAGAATATATTACTCAAACGAATAAAGTTTAGTTTTACATTGAGTTAAAACACAGATTATTTGCTTCTATTATGCAGAAAACAGAACCACAAAATCAGCATCAAGGAAGTTCTATTTTTAGCTATAACCAGTGTTGCTTTAAACTTAAACATATTCCTATACATCCATGTAGTTCAGACCTTTCCTCAGCTCTCCATTCTTAAGTTTCATTTTTTCTTTTGCAATGTTTATTCCTTCAGCAAAATATTTTTTTAAAAAATCTGAAGTACATCTAAGTAAACTAAGTCCATTAGAGGTATTTATTCTAAAGCTACTATTTAACTTACTTTTAAGTAGTTCCAAGCTATTCGCAAACAGGATAATCATTCTGCTAGCTAATACAAGGTCATCAACATATCCTTGACTCAGTTAATCAATCATGTAACGAAAGATAACTTGTGTGCCCCAAACTTACCACATATTTTGAGTGGTGCTTCAAGTTCTAGTAGGATAGGCTGACTGAGAAAGATTTCACGAGACTTTAAGCACAGTCCTCTGATTTCATTCTCCTGAAGCTGGACATTCTTACCAGGCTTGGACCCTCTCACTGCAAGAGAAAAATCGCAATTAGTCCAATGAAGCCAAAATACAAAATACAATACGAGATTTAGATAAAGGGGCAAAAACATGGTTTAACTAGCTTTCTGAGTGGCTTCATTTTCAGGACACTTATAATAAACATGGTTTTAATGTCTAATTAGAATCTTAAAATCTTAGACAAGACTTAATTGCATCTTCGATACCAAGTAAGACTTCTTTTATAGTATTCCAAAAAAGGAGCCATCCTGTCTGTGCGAATGCTGTTAGAAACAGGACTGCAGGCCAGATGCAATGGCTCACGCTTGTAATCCCAGCACTTTGGGAGGGTGAGGCAGGCAGATCATGAGGTCAAGAGATCCAGACCATCCTGGCCAACATGGCGTGCACCTGTAATCCCAGCTACTCGGGAGGCTGAGGCAGGAGAATCGCCTGCACCCGGGAGGTGGAGGTTGCAGTGAGCCAAGATCGCGCCACTGCACTCCAGCCTGGCAACACAGCGAGACTCCGTCTCAAAAAAAAAAAAAAAAAAAAAAAAAAAAAAAAAAAAAAAAAAGAAAAGAAAAGAAACAGGATTGGAAATACTCAGAACCCTCCCCCATCAGTGTTTTCCAGAGGACCATGGGTATCTCCTCCTGAGGATCTCTGATTTAATTTACCTATGAAAAAATGTTAGTGCTGTTTTCATTTCATTAAGAAAATGTTGGTTCATTGTACTTATTTTGCCATGCATTTTCTGGGCCTGCATTTGTGTTTATGGTCATGTCTATATAGGGCAAAGGATGTCAGTCATGTGCTATACTGTAAGAAAGCACGTTCCCTAATAATTTGAACAGGTAAGATAATAATGGGAGAAAGAAATCATTGCACAGCATGGGGCATCCACACCACCAGAGCACTTAGGGTTCTTCTATCAAAGTACAAACTTTGCAACAGAATTCACTTGTCAGCACGTAGGTAGTTGTGGGAAAGAAATTTTGTTTTGGTTCCAGTTGTAACAGACTGGATAGTCATTAGATACAGATAAAGTAGCACGGAACTGCTAAATGTACCTTAATTTTACAGTTATAAAGTTCACTTTTGGACCCCAAAATATGTAACTAAGTCTCGTTCTGATAAAAATATTATACAACAAGAAGCAATAAAAGCATAGTAATAATAGTCTTCGAGGAAAGATATGAAACAGATGCATATTTAATAAAACAGCAACTGAGCAACAAAAATGTTTTTTCCATAAGTAATTTTTTTTCTCTCTAGACACACATACAGAGTTAGAACTCAGGAAATACTCCCGGTGAAAGATGGGATCCCCACTTCATTGGCCAGAAAATGCCAATCATTAGTGATTTCACCACAAGTTAACCAAAAACTTGGGCAGACTGCCCAGCAGGAAGCTTTATTTTTGGCTAGGAAGGAAATCCTAGAAGCTTCTGGTTTCAACGTGAATTTTTTTCAGCAGAGTCCCACACTTATGAATGAATAGCTGACTCTAAGTCTTCCAGGAGAGCATTTCTGCGATAAATAGCTCATACCATATAATGGCAAGCTTTGTTTTATGAATGCTATTGCAGTTAGTCAACGCCATCAGATGAAATCAATGTTGCTAACAATTTTTTTTTTGGCTTTGGACGCTCTCCACTGTCACCTTTGAACGTAGTTTATATTTGTTTTAACTCCTTTATTCTGTTTCTGTTTGTCCTCTGGGTGGGGACATTCAGAGATCAGTAAAAAGCAAAAGCAATACTAACAACAATTTAAAAATTCTTCTTTTTTGAAGAAGCCTGGTGCCCAGGCTGGAGTGCAGTGGCATGATCATGGCTCACTGCAGCCTCAACCTTCCAGGCTCAAGTGATCCTCTTGCTCTGGCCCCCCAAGTGCCGGGATTACAGGCATGAGCCACTGCACCTGGCCTTAAAAATTACTCTTAATATTAAGATTAGATGCAGCTTTTCCAGAGAAAATAAAGATTTGTATTTAAAGAATGGTGCTTATGAAAAACATCAACAAACATGGTCTGAAAGCTTCTTAAATTCCCTAAAATTAGCAGAAAGAAAAAAGTTATATAAAGATAGAAACTGCCAAAACCATCTTCCATCAGTTATCATACAACTGCTCAGACTTCAGGCCTCTGCTCAGATACCACACTTCACCCTGGAGAAAAGCTTCTCTCATCCATCTCCTCTCCCCTCACAAGCTTGCTGCATGCTTTTTGAAAGGCTCTCTCAACATCAGGTCACTACCCACCACACCCCTCAACCATGCTTGTATTTGTTTTATACTTGCCAGTTTGCTTCTGCCGGCTCATCTGGACCCACTGGTAGAATGTAAACCCACAGCAGTAAACTCACAGCAGCAGTCCTGCTCTGTAGTGTACACAAGCCATAGCCAGCACACAGCAGGTGCTCAAAATTTGTTGCATGACTGAAATCTGGATAAGTCTTTAAGTAGTGTTGACTGGTGGCATTAGAATTAAACATATATTCCAGACTATATATTTATTTATTTAGAGACGGAGTTTCACTCTTGTTGCCCAGGCTGGAGTGCAATGGCACGATCTCGGCTCACTGCAACCTCCGTCTCCCGGGTTCAAGCAATTCTCCTGCCTCAGCCTCCCGAGTACCTGGGATTACAGGCATGCGCCACCACATCCAGCTAATTTTATACTTTTAGTACAGACGGGGTTTCTCCATATTGGTCAGGCTGGTCTCGAACTCCCGACCTAAGGTGATCCACTGCCTCGGCGCCCAAAGTGCCAGGATTACAGGTGTGAGCCACCATGCCCAGCCCAGACTATATACTTTTGATGAGCAAAAAGCCTGTTTCTGCACTATAAAATTATAAAACAATAGTGCCACTTGCTTACCAGGCTTTACTGGAGTATTTTTCAAAGTATGAAAATCTAGAATTACTCTTAAATTTCACGTTGAATTGTCTAACAGAGATTTCAAATGGGGCTTGGCAGTCCAAGTGAACACTGGAGAGTTCTTAAAAGTTGTCATATCAGGCTGGGCGTGGTGGCTGGTTACTGCGGAGGCTGAGGCAGAAGAATCGCTTGAACCCGGGAGGTGGAGGTTGCAGTGAGCTGAGATCGTGCAACTGCACTCCAGCCTGGGCGACAGAGTGAGACTCCATCTCAAGAAAAAAAAAAAAAAAAAAGTTGCCATATCAGCCAAAAGCATACAAATTCACTTCACTATTTTTTTTCTTTCTTTTTTTGAGATGGAGTCTCGCTCTGTTGCCAGGCTGGAGTGCAGTGATGCGATCGTGGCTCACTGCAACCTCCACCTCCTGGGTTCAAGTGATTCTCCTGCCTCAGCCTCCCAAGTAGCTGGGATTATAGGCGTGCACCACCGTGCCTGGCCCACTTCACTATTTTCAATGTCCATCAAACAGAATTATTTACTCGTTGTAGTTAACATTTACTGAGCACTTATCCACTAGGCACTGTACTAAGGGCTTTATATTGACATTCAATCCTGTCAACGATCCTAGGAAGTCAGGCACTGTCATCTCCCATTTTACAGTGACTTAGTCCAAAGTCACAGAGCTTAAGGACACGAGGCTGCGATGCTACGTCTAGTGGTGCATCCACCATACCACCTTCCCAATTAAGAATTGTTCTACATTGAACTTCAAAACCAAAGGAGAAGGTTGGGCACGGTGGCTCATGCCTGTAATCCCAACACTTTGGGAGGCCGAGATGGGTGGATGACCTGAGGTTAGGAGTTCGAGACCAGCCTGGCCAACATGGTGAAACCCCATCTCTACTAAAAATACAAAAATTTGCTGGGCATGGTGGTGCACGCCTGTAACCCCAGCTACACAGGAGGCTGAGGCACGAGAATCACTTGAACCCGGGAGGTGGAGGTTGCAGTGAGCCGAGATTGTGCCACTGCACCCCATCCTGGGCAACAAGAAAGAAACTCCGTCTTGGCCAGGCACGGTGGCTCATGCCAGTAATTCCAGCACTTTAGGAGTCCGAAGCGGGCGGATCACCTGAGGTAAGGAGTTCGAGACCAGCCTGGCCAACATGGTGAAACCCCGTCTCTACTAAAAATACAAAAATTAGCCAGGCGTGGTGGCAGGCACCTGTAATCCCAGCTACTCGGGAGGCTGAGGCAGGAGAATCGCTGGAACCCACGGGGCAGGTTGCAGTGAGCCCAGATCGCATCATCACACTCCAGCCTGGGGAACAAGGATGAGACTTTGTCTCAAAACAAACAAACAAACAAACAAACTCCGTCTCAAAACAAACAAACAACAACAAAAAAGCAACACCAACTTAGACCTAAAGATGTGACTTTTCAGTAGAAGTATTAATATTTCTTTATCTGGCTAGAAAGGGAGATTCAGGAAAACGTATTATTACTGTTAAAAGCGAAGGTTGCTCTGTAGAAATGTATCTGATCAATTTTTCTGGCAAATCACTGACATGAGCAATAATAAAAACTTCCACACATTTTTATTGAAAACAAACTGGTAAAAATTTGAATTATAAAAGAATAGCAGCCAGATGCGGTGGCTTGGGCCTATAATCCCAGCACTTTGGGAGGCCGAGGTGGGAGGATCACTTGAGCTCAGGAGTTGGAGACTAGCCTGGGCAACATGGTGAAATTCAGTCTCTACCAAAAATACAAAATATAGCTGGACATGGTGGCGTGCGCCTGTAGTCCCAGCTACTTGGGAGGCTAAGATGGGAGGATCACTTGAGCCCGGGAGATAGATGCTGCATTGAGCCGAGATCATGCCACTGCACTCCAGCCTGGGCCACAGAGTGAGACCCTGTCTCAAAAAATATAAATAAATAAAATAGCATTGGTGATTATTTACAACACCAGCTCTTTCTCATAAGCAATACTAACTTTTGAAAGTTAGCTGCTGGCAAAAAGCAAAGCAAAGATGGAAACTATGGAAGGAAATTTAAGACAAGTTTGAGATTATTTATGAGGAATAAAAAAGTATTTTCCTTGCCACATAAAGGCCCCTTAATTGTTTAAAGAAAAACATATTAAAGAAATAGCATATACTAAAAAAGCCCTAGCTGAATTCTAATGAAGTTTCAGAACCTAAGAAAGGCACAAGTGGTATAAAAATAAGCCAACGAAGATTTTGCTGTTTTAAAATAATCCTGTTAAAAAGTAGGTGATAATTTTAACAATATGCCACATCATATTCATTTCAGTGAAATCAATAGCCTCATGATATTTGACAGATTTAGGAAAATAAGACTCAAACCAAAACAAAAAACAGTAAATATTTCCAACATTAAGCATTCCCATAAACGACTGAGTTCTTTTCTGCAAAAAGTATAAACCACAAAAATGTTATCAAGAATCCTTTGGGCCGGATGCGGTGTCTAACGCCTGTAATCCCCGCACTTTGGGAGGCCAAGGTGGGTGGATCAGCTGAGGTCAGGAGTTCGAGACCAGCCTGGCCAACATGGTAAAACCCCATCTCTACTAAAAATACAAAAATTAGCAGGGCATGGTGGTACATGCCTGTAGTCCCAGCTACTCAACAACTGAGGCTGAGGCAGGAAAAATCGCTTGAACCTGGGTGGTGGAGGCAGCAGTGAGCCGAGATCCTGCCACTGCACTCCAGCCTGGGTGACAAAGAAAGACTCAAAAAAAAAAAAAAAAAAAAGAAAAGAAAAGAAAAAAGAATCCTTTAGTTTCTCTGCAAAGTCACCAGCAGAAAGACTTCCATGTTCTGATTATCACAATTGTTTCCACACCCTGCCCTCTCCCATCCTGATTTTCCTAACTGATGGGGTTACACTTCAGGCATTGAGAAGTGACACCAAGGCAGGGAGCTGTGGTTCACGCTTGTAATCCCAGCACTTTGGGAGGCTGAGGTGGGAGGATTGCTTGTGGCCAGGAGTTAAAGAACAGCCTAGGCAACACCCCTGTCTTTAAGAAAAAAAGAAAAAGAAAAAAAAATTAGCCAGGTGTGGTGGTGTGTGCCTATAGATCCGGTAGCCAAGAGGATGAGGAGGAAGAATCGCTTGAACCCAGGAGTTCAGGTCTCCAGCCTGGGGACAGAGTGAGACCCAGTCTCTAGTAAAAAAAATAAAAGTGACACCATTTTTTTCAAGGCAGATAGGATGTGGCTGCAAAACACTGTCTACTGTTCTCAATAAAGCATCTTGAGTTTTCTACACCTCGAGTAAAGCCAATCCATTAAAAACTTTAATTTTCCACAGTCTAAGAACACATTTCGGTAATATACCACTGAGTAGACTACATTTTGAGTTTTCATTTGCTGTAAGCTTTACTGTCAGTGATGACCACTACCTTCTAGAAGAGGGATGACAGTAAACCCCAGTGAAGTGGGGAAGCTGGAGATTTCAGACAAATCACCAAGATCCACAAACACATCATCTGTTCTTGATGCTTTGGATACAGAGGTATGATCTTAAAATATCAAACTCTATCCTGGAATTCCATAAGCTCCATGGAAATGAAATCCTTCCTTCTTGGTCTTGAATGACTTTCCAGTTCTTTATCTACAAAGCGACTGACACCCAGAATATTATCTCCTTCATATTTCAATCTCTCAGGTCAACTAATGGCCTCAATTGTAAATTAAGTTAAATGGTGAAGTCCACATAACATCAATAATTTCCCTGCTTCACCATCAGGAATCCTCACCTAGTCAAGTGGGCTGACTGGTACTGTGATTCTGCACAACAGGTTACAGGTTGTAATAGGACTGTGCTTTCAAAGACATCAGATCACCTCACTAATTTCTACAGCTGACCACTGCTGGGCTACAACTGCATGTCCATTTGCCCAGTTATGAGGAGGAACACCCTAGGCTCAGAATGCAGAGCGCTCCTGTGTGTCACATCCCCCGCAAGCACAACGTCACACACAATTCTGTCAGATTTCACTGCTGCCTCCTGCTACTGACAGGCAAGAGGGCACTGCGGGCACAAGGAGAGTAATCCTTTTTCAATGCTGTGGTTTAAAAAAGGACTCCTGCAAGCTGCAGATCATCTGTCTCCAACAGAGCTTTCCCACCTTGCCTAGGAGGAGAGGAAGTGGGCATATGACCAACATACTGATGGGAAAGGAAGGGCAAGGGCTCACATCAGAGTTCTTATCAATGAGGGAATTAGAAACTGACAACTTGGATGTGAGTGTAAAAATTACCTGCTCTGTAAACAAATAATTACAGGCTGGGCACGGTGGCTCATGCCTGTAATCCCAGCACTTCGGGAGTCTGAGGCGGGCAGACCACTTGAGGTCACGAGTTCAAAACCAGCCTGGCCTCATCTCTACTAAAAATACAAAAACTTGGCCGAGAGTGGTGGTGCATGCCTGTTAATCCCAGCTACTCAGGGGGCTGAGACACCAGAATCGCTTGAACCCGGGAGGCAGAGGTTGCAGTGAGCCAGGATCCCACCACTGCACTCCAGCCTGGGTGACAGAGTGAGACTCTGTCTCCAAAATAAAATAAAAAAAAAATAATTACAGGTGTTCATTAGGAAAGATTACTTTTGTTTTTTTTTGGTTAGCATATTAAGAAACCTTCCCCTTTTTAAACCATTATGTTTGTCCTTTATTATCTTTAGGACCAGGGATGGCTAAACACCAGAATATGAACGTTTTATACTGCATCAAAAAGTTGAACACATGGGTTATTTAAACAATCTTAGAGTTTCAGAATATCTGAACACTCCCTACCTTCAGAACAACCCTTATGTATCAGAGGATTAAATCTGTAAGCACTTTCTGTGAGCCAGGGCAGAGATCATATTTAAATCACTAAAACAAGTCAGGCAATTCTGCAGAGCCTGACATGGTCTTGCACTTTGACAATGGCCTTCTTCAAAGCAAAGATGCTTCTTGCAAACCAAGATGTGAAGTAAGTTACAACCACCTGCTATGCAAAAAAAATGCTAGCCACCATGGCTCCTTGAAGGAGGTCATTTACAAAGTAAAACTGCCCCAAATCTCACTTGTCTTCAATACATCAGACCAAATCAACAGCTGGCTTATTTTCTCTCAAAATGCCGTTTTACTGTGTAGTTATTTAAATAACTAACATCAGTTATACTAAGGAGTTAACAACCTTAAGTTTTATCATCAGCAAGGCAGAGCTTGGATAAAAGCATCCATGGTGGGTTGCAGAGGTGATGCCTCGCTTACAGAAATACTCAGAGTTCAGAGAAGAAAAGAACTGCAAAGGTTAGTGACTAAGATCTAAACCAACATGCTGTTTTTCTTAAGACTTCACTTTTCAGTTAGCTTTTTAGTACTATTACTCAGCTACTTCTCAACTAGGTTATACTGCTCTCAAGCTTAAAAGATCAATTCTAAACACGTAAAAAAATCTACCAAAGTCACAAAAGTCATATTCCCTCTACTTTCAGATATACTTACATCTTAAAGTATTTAGGGAAAAAAAAGGTTTTGGGGGCATTACGAAAAGAATAAAATTTAGGCCGGGCATGGTGGCTCATGACTATAACCCCAGCACCTGGGGAGGACGAGGTGCGAGGATTGCTTGAAACCAGGAGTTTGAGAACAGCCTGGGCAACACAGTGAGACTCTCATTTCTATTTTAAATTATTACATTTAATTTTTTTAAATAAAAAATTGTAAAACACAGAATTTATTACCAACATCATTTAACTTAGATATCTACATATCCTCAATGGATCATCTTCAACTGTTTCTCTGCCAATTTAACACCAACGAGAAAAAAAGAAATTTAAGTATACTTTGCAGTTAGCCTATTCCCAAGGCATTAAAATGCACTGCTTTATTAATTTCAGCAAAAAATGAAATATAAGAAAACCTGGTTTTCAAGTGCCACATAACAAGAGGAACTATTAAGAAACAATGATCTCATTTTAGATGTATCATTACTTACCAAGCAAAGTACTTATTACGATTTTAAAGATCAAAATTAACAAAAGCTGTTTATGAATAGAGGCAGTTATGGGCAAACCAGAACTTAAACTAGCAAGCCTTAGATGATCTTAAAATTCTAATGTTTCTAATCCAAGCAAATTCCAACTTTTCCTGTTTCCTCAGAGAAATAAAGCCACACATATCCCTGCAGAGATAAGCAGAATTTTAAAATTTAGAAAGAAAATATTTAACAAAAAGTTCCTTTCTTACAGCAAACTATTTTAATCAGTTTCTGACCAACTGCTGCCTCGAATAAATTAAAGAACTATATTAACTAGTATGAAAAAGTATGGTTCTTATATAAATACCTGGCATTAAAAGAATGACAAGGTTTTCACCTACAATACAAGGTTTTCACCTGCAATAACATTTCAAGAGCATTTCAGGGGTCCTTAATGACATTTAGTGTTTTTTTGTTGTTTTTTTTTTTTAAAGACAGCATAAAAGGAAAGAATGCACAGATTAAGAAAAGGACGAGATATTTTCAGGAGCTTCATTTTAATAACTTACTTTAAAAGATCTGTAAATTCTAACACCAGAGCTGTCCAACTGTTCATGCCCTCGACTCCACCACTCACTGCATTTATAGTCCAACAATATTTTAGGACTGTATAAAGGCAAAAAGCAGTTAAAACTGCCAAGTTCCCATTATGAAGTGTCCAAGTTAGGGGATATGACTGAATTCTTACAAAGTCGTGGATAAGATGTTAGCATCCGTTGACATGCCCTTGAATCTGAAAGCAGCTCATTTCAGCTTCCGTCTTTAAAAGCTGAACCTCACCCCTCTCCCACATCAACATGAATCAATTGCCAGGCACCTCACAAGTCTTAGATGAGCCGAAATTTAAAGCTTTCTATTAACCTTTACTTAACCACTGGCCACCTTCCTTCCTACATAAGGTGACAGTGTTGTCTGTAGAGGGTTCTAGCTCCCGGCTATGTGGATTTGAAATCCAACTGTCACTAACTGTGTGACCTTGGTTAAGTGACTTCATCTCAGTTTCTTCTGTAAAATAACAAAAACAAAAAAAAATTGCAAATATCTTGCAATGGGTGGGAGAATTAAATGAAATCTGTCTTAAGTGCTCAAAGAATGCCTGACACACAGTAAGCGCTTTAGAAGCGTCAGTTATGATTACAGTAATAATTCATGCACGCAAAGTGCTTAAGACAGAGCCTGGCACATTGGAAAGATAATGATAGCGGCAGCCTCGTTGGCTTCCTCTTCAGATGCACGTTCAGGAAAAGAGCGCGGAGACCTCTCCAAGATTAGAACAACTTAAAAGGATTTGGAGGGCAGGCGAAGACAGGTTCTCACACCTCTTGAGACATGAACGCTTGTTACCAAGTAACAAGAAATGGGCCCCCCAAGACCCCAGAACCACGAAAAATAAAAATAAAAGCAAGCAGGAAAAGAGCCCCCAAACCCGGCGGAACTCATGCCCTCATCAAACTGCCTTCCGAGAGGACGAGCACCGAAAAGTCCATCTCGCACAGCACGGCACACGTCGTCCAGGAGGCTGGACTGGGATCCCCAACCATCGCTCCAAAGACCCGTCCAGTGCGCGGGGGCAAACGGGTAGGGGCGGGAAACGTGGGGGTGGGGAGCGGAGTTTTCAAATTCCACGGCCGGGAGGAAGCCTGCATCCTCGTGCAATGAATGAGCGGAGCCTGGAGGGTCCGCGGCTGGCGACAAGTTGGGAATCCCGGGCTGGCCTCCCTCCGGCTGCAGTCCCCGGCCCGTGGGCCAACTCGAGGAGCTCACTCCCCACGGTGCTGCAAGCCCAACCGGCCTCCCAACTCCCCTCCCCCGAGGCCCCGGGGCCGCCTGCCGCCCTCGGGCCCGCCTCCCCCTTCAGCCGCCCGCTGCCCCCCTTACCTTCCAGCAGCCGTTGGATAATGCTGTCGATGTTGAGTTTATCTAAATCCGCCATCGCCTTCCCACCGCCGACCCTTCCGCAGCGGCGCCGCCGCCGGCTCGCGCCCGGGACTCACACCTCCTTTCCCACGCCACGAGCAGAGGCGGTGGTGGCGGCGGTGGCAGCAGCCGCGGCGGGTCCCCCCCCTGCCACCCCGCTCCCTACTTCCTCCTTCTCTCCCCACTGGAACCACGAGAAGAACAAAATGGCCGCCGACTCCTTAGACAGCCTCGGGCGGCGCACGGATGCGCGCGGGGAGTGCAGCGGCCCGGCCGGGACTTCTTTATGGGCCATAGGGCGCGCGGGAGGGGGCGGGGCCCGGGCGCGGGAGGGGGCGGGGCCCGGGCGCTGGGCGGGGCGGAGATGGCTGAGCGCAACCGCGTCCCCGCATGGGATCCTTCCGCCAAACGGGCCGAGTAAATAGGCCCGCCCCCAATGCCGGGCCCGAGCGAGAGTTGCAAAGTTGCACGCGGGAGTTGGGGCTGGGGGAGGAAATGCAGCTGTGCACACCGCCGGTTGCGGCCATCGCCGGATCTTGTGCATTGAGGCTAGATGTTTGCAGACCTGGACAGGTGGGAGCTCACCGAGGGATTTCGGGGGTCCTGGAATTTACCCTTTAAGATAAATCTGGGGTGAGGATGGAAAAGGAGAATAATAAAGAAAAGAAGGTTGACTTATTTTGGATTCAGATATACTGGAACTTGGGACAAGAGAAAGGTTTATTTGGTAACTAAAAAGAAAAAACCCTCTTTCAGATAAGTCAAAATGTAACAGTTAACTCATTGTGAGTGGTGGGTATATGGGTATTTGTATATATATTTTTTGTGCACTTCTGTAACTTTACTTTAGGGGTAAAAAATCCATACTCAAAGAAAATTTTATCATTTCTGTCCCTTGGATTTATCTTTCCTGAACTCGGAAAGTTATGTAATCATCGGGACGGTTATCCCGATTCTAGCCAGGGCAAAGTTGAACGAGCGCGTGCAGCAGTTAAAAGGGGAATTTGCAGATTTCACGCGTGCAGGCCGGGGGCGGGAAGAGAAGATGCAAGCTGCGCGGGCGGTCCTGGGTTCTGCAGACACCCGAAGAAACTTTGGCCCATTCCTCTCTGGCTTCCCAGCCTCCCCGAGGGCACTCCTATCCAAGGGGCCCCCAAACTGTGCCACCTCCAGGGGCTGCGCGTCGACTTTGGCTGGGTTTGGAAGTACAGCCCACACTCAGCAAACAGATCGGCTCTCTTTCCTGACCTTTCCATGTACGTTGCTTCCTGCAGCGCTTTACATTTTGCAAAGCCCCCTCTCTCCGAGAAATTCATTTTGTTTCCCAAGGCGTGCAGGATGCACGAATCCCCATCTCAGCATGCCACGAGGTAATTGCACCACCCAGGCATCCTCTTCCAAAGCAATGTCCTCAGGGTGCGGGCTCCATGTCCCCTTACTTGGGCTCCCTCGCTACTGGTGCAGGGCCCTTGAGTTTCAGAACTCAGCCTATCGATCCACTTTCCTCAGGCACCAACTCACTTTCCCCTGCTACAGCTTTGTCCACCAGAAGTCACATAAGCGCCATTTGTCAGGCCAAGGCAATGAGCCCAGTTGGTGACATTCGGAGTTGGTGCCCAGCGCTGCTGTGAACATCTGGCTATGGAGGTCGGGGGGGCTCTTGCTGGAGTCCACAGGACTTTGGGCTACTCCAGGGCAGGGTGCATCATCGGAATGGCATTTAGGGTAGAAATATGAAAGACAGCAATTCATTCAGCAGACAAATATTTATGGAGTACCCACTCTGTGCCAGGCATTGTTCTAGACAGGGAAGCAGGGGTGATCAAGACAGACAAGGCTTTTTTCTATGGAGAGTCATTTAGTCAGTCAGATGGTAAGCAAAGATGCAAATAAAAATATCAGCTTCTGATAAGTGCAGTGGAGAAAAATAAACAAGAAAAAAAATGCTACTGTGTTCATTTCTTAGTATGTGCCAAAAAATGATCTCATTGAATCCCCAAGATAATCCTAGGAATTATGTCCTATTCCTATCATCCCCATTTACAGATGAAGAAAGTGAGGCACAGAGAGGCTAGGGTGGTTGCTGAAGGTCACACAGCCAGGAAGTTACAGAGTCAGGGCTGGAACTCAGGACAGCCTGAAACCACAGCCCTCGTTCATATTCAGTAAAACCCGGCAGTGAACCCCCAGCAGCGTTCACATCCCTGGCACATACTGGGCACATATCAATTTGGAACCCAGTGGAATGACTGAATTGTGTCTCTGCCCACAATATGAGTGCCATAATTTTCCTCATGCAAAATGGCAGGTGTGTTAACCTCTTGCAACATCATCAGGGCTGGAGGAGGACTTCAGACTGAGCTGGGACATGGGGAGAGCCTCTGTCCCCAGGCTGTTTTCTGCTGGGCAACTCCCCTCCAGAGTTCAGTTCTGCTGGCACATGCCTAAGTGATTAGCTGGCTCTGAGCCTGAGCATGGCATAGCTCACCAGGGTGGGCCCTCACAGCTCCCAGGAACCAGCAAATAGCCGGTGGAGGAAAGCACTGATTCCCTATTCGCCTTTTTCTGCCATTATCAGCACCAGTGGCTTTCCAAAGATGTGTTGATATAAGCATCCTGTCAGAAAGGATACAGCCTAATAAATGGAATGTCCCTTCCCCTCTCTAGGCCTCAGTTTGCCTATCTGTCAAATGAGGAGAGTGGATTAAAGTGCACTTTTCAAACTGTCTTTCCTGGCTCTACAGAGCTTTCTTAGGGGCTGCTGAAGATGATGGGGAGCTGATGATTAGAAGAGAGTGGCTGTGGCCAAATATTGGAAACTCAATAGTGTCTCTGAGGACACTTAGGCTTTGAGGGGGGATTCCAGTGCCTAAAGGGACCTGGCTGATAATACGAAAGAATTCAGCCTCTGGGTAGGGACTGGAGCAAACTGAGCCCACGTTTCATCCAAGGGGGCGGCCACTTCTCAGCTCCAGTCCCCTGGGGCCACTTGTGGCCAGATCCTCTGAGTTTTTGGTAAAACTTGAACATATGGATTTTTATGTTAAATGTTCCAATTTTAAAAAGTCGGTCATGAACTCAAAATCTTCTAAAACAGTGTGAGGCAGACAAAGCATATCTGTGGGTTACATTTGGCCCTAGGCCAGCAATTTGGAACTCTGTTCTAGAAGGCTGGGGATGAACTTTATTCTCTCCGTCCTTCCAATTTAATGAGCATTAGGATTGTGGTGAGATGATTGGAAGAAGTGTTGGTGGCTGGGCGCAGTGGCTCACGCACTTTCGGAGGCCGAGGTGGGTGGATCATTTGAGGCCAGGAGTTCGAGACCAGCCTGGACAATATAGTGAAACACCATCTGTACTAAAAATACAAAAAGTAGCTGGGCGTGCTGGTGGGTGCCTGTAATCCCAGCTACTCCAGAAGCTGAGGCATGAGAATCGCTTAAGCCCAGGAGGCGGAGGTTGCAGTGAGCTGAGACCGTGCCACTGCACTCCAGCCTGGGCGACAGAATGAGAATCCGTCTCAAAAAAAAAAAAAAAAAAAAAAAAAAAAAGAAAGAAAGAAGTGTTGAGTGTTGGTGATGAGGTTTGCCTGCAAATCTACACCTCCCTGGATATTCCGGGGGTTTTATACAAAGGAGGGAACCATGGGGAAAAAATACGGGTGAATGCTCTTTGACAACGTCCAAAGTTCTATCTCTGCATCCTGTAGTGCTACCGGCAGACGCTTGTATTCTTTTGGGCAACGTTTGTCGAGGCCGTACTGGGTGTCAGGCACTGTGTGAGAAGCTGGGGACATAGCAGTGAATAAGCCAGACTTAGTCCCTGTCCTCATGGAGCTCCCAGTCTAGAGAAAGACACAGAGGGGAACAGATAAACCATTTGAGGAGGATAATTTCAGAGTGGCGATTTCGTGAAAAAATTAGAAAGGGTCATGTGACCATATAGGAGGACTCTGAGGATTTGACATTTGAGTCAAAATGTGAAGGATGAAAAAGAGAAAGTCATGGGAAGGATGGCATAGGGGAAGAATATTCCCAACAGAAGGACCACCAAGTGCAAAGGCCCTGAGGCAGGAACAATCTTCCAGTGTTGGAGGAATGGGAAAAAGGCCAGAGTGGCTGGAGCACAGTGTGAAAGGTAGGAGAAGAGTGTCAGAAGTGGGGGTTGGAAGGCTGGGCGCGGTGGCTCATGCCTGTAATCCTAGCACTTTGGAAGGCCGAGGCAGGCAGATCACTTGAGGTCAGGAGTTTGAGACCAGCCTGGCCAACATGGTCAAACACCGTCTCTATTAAAAATATGAAATTTAGCCGGGAGTAGTGTCGGGTGACTGTAATCCTAAGCTACTTGGGAGGCTGAGGCAGGAGAATCGCTTGAACTCGGGAGGTGGAGACTACAGTGAGCCGAGATCGCGCCATTGCATTCCAGCCTGGGTGACAGAGAGACTCTATCTCAAAAAAAAAAAAAAAAAAAGAAGAAGAAGAAGGTGGGGATTGGAGAAGTGGCCAGAGGCCAGATCACTCAGGGTTTTTTTTTTTTTTTTTTTTTCTCTCTTGTTGCCCAGGCTGGAGTGCAATGGCACGACCTTGGCTCATGTAACCTCTACCTCCCGGGTTCAAGCGGTTCTCCTGCCTCAGCCTCCCAAGTAGCTGGGATTACAGGTGCCTGCCACCATGCCCCGGCTAATTTTTGTATTTTTAGTAGAGACAGGGTTTCACCATGTTGGCCAGGCTAATCTCAAACTCCTGACCTCAGGTGATCTGCCCACCTCGGCCCACTCAGGGTCTTATAAACCACAAGAAGACGTTTGGATTTTATTCTAAGCTTAATGGGAAGTCACTGCAGGGTTTTAGGTAGAGGAGTAACATGATCTTATTTCACTTTTTTTTTTAGAGACAGGGTCTTGCCCTGTTGCTCAGGCTAGACTACAGTGGTGATATCATGGCTCACTGCAGCCTTGACCTCCTAGGCCCAAGTGATTCTCTCGCCTCAGCCTTCCAGGTAACTGGGACTACAGGTGCACACCACCACACCCAGCTAATTTTTAAGTTTTTTGTGGAGACAGTGGTCTTGCTATGTTGCCCAGGCTGGTCTTGAGCTCCTGGGCTCAAGCGGTTTGCCCGCCTCCTCCTCCCAAAGTGCTGGGATTATAGGCATGAGCCACTGTGCCCAGCCTGACTTCATGACTTCATGTTTTTGTTGTTTTTTTTTTGAGACGGAGTCTCACTTTGCTGCCCAGGCTGAAGTGCAGTGGCATGATCTCGGCTCACTGCAACCTCTGCCTCCTGGATTCAAGCAATTCTCCTGCCTCAGCCTCCCTAGTAGCTGGCATTACAGGAATGCACCACAACACCCAGCTAATTTTTTGTATTTTTAGTAGAGACGAGGTTTCACCATGTTGGCCAGGCTGGTCTTGAACTCCTGACCTCAAGTGATCCACCCGTCTCGGCCTCCCAAAGTGCTGGGATTACAGGCGTGAGCCACCGCCCCCAGCCTCGTGTTTTTTTTAAATAAGCTTTTTATTTTGGAATAGTTTTAGGTTTACTGAAATGTAGCAAAGATGGTACAAAGAGTTCCCATATGCCTTTAGGTTTCCCCTTAATGTTAACATCAACAGCCAAGGCATTGCTCATAATTATTTCCTAACACCTAAATCATAAAGAAATGGTGGATCAGGCTGGGCGTGGTGGCTCATGCCTGTAATCCCAACACTTTGGGAAGCTGAGATGGGTGGATCGCTTGAACTCAGGAGTTTGAGACCAGCCTGGGCAACATGGCAATACCCTGTCTCTACAAAAAATACAAAAAATTAGCCGGGCTTGGTGGTGTGCACCTATAACTCCCAGCTACTCAGGAGGCTGAGGCAGAAGAATTGCTTGAGCCCCGGAGGTTGAGGCTGCAGTGAGCTGTGACTGTGCCATTGCATTCCAGCTGGGGTGACAGAGTGAGACCCTGTCTCCCCCACAAAAAAATGATGGATCATAAAATATCACATCACATATAACCCAGAGAGCATCTTCTTCAAAATAAGGTCTGATTGTGTGTATGTGTTTTGAAAGATCGGGTTTTGTTTTGTTTTGTTTCTGAGATGGAGTTTCGCTCTTGTCGTCCAGGCTGGAGTGCAATGGCGTGATCTCATCTCACTGCAACCTCCGCCTCCCAGGTTCAAGTGATTCTCCTGCCTCAGCCTCCTGAGTAGCTGGGATTATAGGCATGTGCCACCACGCACAGCAAATTTTGTATTTTTAGTAGAGACGGGGCTTCTACATGTTGATCAGGCTGGTCTCGAACTCCTGACCTCAAGTGATCCACCCACCTTGGCCTCCCAAAGTGCTAGGATTATAGGTGTGAGCCACCGAGCCTGGCCAAGATCAGGTTTTACTATGGTGCCCAGGCTGGACACGAACTCCTGGACAGTTACTTCCTACCCAAGTAACTGGGACTACAGGTGCACACCTCCATGCTTAGCTCTGATTGCATTTTTTTTTTTGAGATGGAGTCTTACTCTGTCACCCAGGCTGAAGTGCAATGGCATGATCTCGCCTCACTGCAACCTCCGCCTCCCGGGTTCAAGCGATTCTCCCACCTCAGCCTCCCGAGCACCTGGGATTACAGGCACCTGCCATCATGCCTGGCTAATGTTGGCCTGGCTGGTCTCGAACTCCTGACCTCAGGTGATCCTCCCACCTCGGCCTCCCAAAGTGCTGGGATTACAGGCGTGAACCACCGCGCACAGCCTACATTTTTTAAAGATTTCTTTGGTTTCTGTGAGGAGAATGGACTGTAGGTGAGAAGGAGAGGAAGCTATGAGACTAGAGAGCAGGCTGTTGAAAAATGTGGCTTTAGCCGGGAGCGGTGGCTCATGCCTGTAATCCCAGCACTTTGGGAGGCTGATGCAGGCGGATCACTTGAGGTCAGGAGTTCGAGGCCAGCCTGGCCAACATGGCGAAACTCATCTCTACATCTAATACAAAAATTAGGCGGGCATGGTGGTGGGTGCCTGTAATCCCAGCTACTCCAGAGGCTGAGCCAGGAGAATCTCTTGAACTCAGGAGACGGAGGTTGCAGTGAGCCAAGATTTCAGCACTGCACTCCAGCCTGGCTGACAGAGTGAAATTGTGTAATATATATATATGTGTGTGTGTGTGTATATATACACACATATGTATATATGTATGTGTATGTATGTGTATATATACACATACATATATACATATATACATATATGTACATATATACACATATACACACATCTGTATGTATACACATATACACACATCTGTATGTATACACATACACACACATCTGTATGTATGTATACACATATATACGTATATAGGTATATATGTGTATATATATACACATATATACATATATACATATATGTATATATGTATAAAGTATAAAGTATACACATGTATAAAGTAAATGTCCATTTTATATATTTATATATATAAATATATGTATTTATGTTTATAAATGTATATATATTTATATTTATAAACATATATACTTATAAATGTATATATTTATACTTATAAATGTATATTTATACTTATAAATGTATATATATTTATACTTATAAATGTATATATATTTATACTTATAAATGTATATACATTTATACTTATAAATGTATATATATTTATACTTGTAAATGTATATATATTTATACTTGTAAATGTATATATTTATACTTGTAAATGTATATATATTTATACTTGTAAATGTATATATGTGTGTGTGTGTGTGTGTATATTATATATATATGGTGGCTTTACTGATTAGTCTTAGTTTTCTCATCTGCAAAATGGGGACATTATTACCCATCTCAGAATGTGATCGTGAGAATGTATCTTCCAACGTACTTAGGGTGCTAACAGGAATAATGATGACAATAACAGTGATAATAGCTGGCATTTATTGAGTGTTTTCTGTGTGCCAATCTCTATGCTCATGGCCTTTCATGCATGCTCATTTTATTTTTGAAACGAAGTCTTACTCTGTCACCCAGGGTGGAATGCAGTGGCATGATCTCCGTTCACTGCAACCTCTGCCTCCTGGGTTCAAGCGATTCTCCTGCCTCACCCTCCAGAGTAGAGAGTAGCTGGGAGGACAAGCATGCACCACCACACCTGGCTAATATTTTTGTAGGCTGGTCTTGAACTCCTGACCTCAGGTGATCCACCTGCCTCGGCCTCCCAAAATTCTGGGATTACAGGCATGAGCCACCATGCCTGCCCTAATTTTTCTGATTTTTTTTTTTTTTGTAGAGATAGGGTCTCACTATGTTGCCCAGGCTGATGTTGAACTCCTGGGCTCAAGCGATCCTCCTGTCTCAGCCTCCCAAAGTGCTGGGATTACAGGCTTGAGCCATTGCGCCCTGCCTGCATGCTCATTTTAATCTTCACACTATTTTAGGAGTTAGGTTTCGCCAAGGGAAATAATTTATAACCCAGCTAGGGAGGGCCAGAGCCAGGATTTAAACCCAGGGAATCTGATGTCACACTTCTTCCTCCAAACACAGAAGTTATGTTCTTAGGGATCAGGAGAGCAGATTCTTTGGGATGTTCCCAGGAGCCTTCTTGGAGCAGGGGGATTTAGATGGGCTGTTCAAAACCTCTTGCACCAGCCTTGGCCTTCACAGAGCCTTCATTGTCGTTGGGTGTGTCTTTCTTTGAGAAGGCCCCAAATACACTTTCATCTGGAATTATCCAACAGTGAAACTAGGATGATTATCGCCTTGCTAAATGTTCCTTAGCATCACAAAATGACTCACTCTGTGGTCGGGAAAGAAACAAGCTGTCCCAGCATCTGGAGGGTGGATCGCACTGCCATTTGGAACAAAGTCTGGCAAAGGGAGGCTCACTTTAGAGCAGGGACTGTTGACCTGGGCGCTATTGACATTTTGGGCTAGATCATTCTCTGTCGAGCGGGTTCTGTCCTGTGTACTACATGGTGTTTAGCGGCATCCCTGATTTCTACCCACCAGATACAAGTAGCATGCCCCTCTTCTCCAATCATGACAATAAAAGATGTCTTCTGGCCAGTGTGGTGGCTCACACCTGTAATTCCAGCATTTTGGGAGGCCAAGGTGAGAGGATTGCTTCAAGCCCAGGAGTTTGAGACTAGCCTGAACAATGTAGTGAGACCCCATTCCTTAAAAAACATGTTTTGGCTGGGCACGGTGGCTCACGCCTGTAATCGCAGCGCTTTGGGAGGCCAAGGCAGGTGGATCCCTGAGGTCAGGAGTTCGAAACCAGCCTGGCCAACATGGTGAAACCCCATCTCTACTAGAAATACAAAAATTAGCTGGGTGTGGTGGTGGATACCTGTAGTCCCAGCTACTCAGAAGGCTGAGGCAGGAGAATCACTTGAACCTGAGAGGTGGAGGCTGCAGTGAGCTGAGACAGCACCACTGCACTCCAGCCTGGGTGACAGAGTGAGACTCCATCTCAAAAAAAAAAAAAAAAGAAAAAGAAAAAAACATTGTAATGAACTATTTAGAACTTGGAGCGAAGTATAGATTGGTAATGAAAAAAATGCAGTGAACTATTTAAAGCTTAAAGTACTTGCATATAGATACCCCTGTTCACACTCCAGAGATTCCAAATGTTAACATTTGGCCACATTTGACTTAGTTTTTTTTCTTTATTTTTTTTTTAGGTAAGAAAGGAAATGAAGTATTATGGTTGACACTTTTTTTTTTTTTTGAGACGGAGTCTTGCTCTGTCGCCCAGGCTGTAGTGCAATGGTGCGATCTTGGCTCACTGTAACCTCCACTTCCCAGGTTCAAGCGATTCTCCTGCCTCAGCCGCCCAAGTAGTTGGGATTACAGGTGCCCACCACACCTGGCTAATTTTTGTATTTTTAGTAAAGACTGGGTTTCGCCATGTTGGTCAGGCTGGTCTTAAACTCCTGACCTCAAGTAATCCACCCACCTTGGCCTCCCAAAGTGCTGGGATTACAGGCGTGAGCCACCATGCCCAGTCTACTCTCTTTGAATCCCATCTCCATCCTATTTGCTTCCCCTTTCCTTCCCCAGAGGTAGCACCAGGCAGCCTAATATTGTTGTGTAGGTGACTATGTTTTCACTAGGTTACAACATCTAATAAACAAACTAACAGTCAACAAGGAAGAAAACCAACAGCCTTAACCCTCAGGAGCAGGTGGAATGAGTTTTCATAAAGCCAGATTTATTTCGTTTAAAAGACCGGCTTTGCTTCTGAGAGCAGGACATTCTGACTTTATTTATATTAAAATGTCCTTCCAAGTAAGAAAGGTGGTAATAGTGAGAGAGCGATTTTTTAAATGTCCCATTTGGAAAAAAAAAAAAAAATCCAATCATAGGATGACGGAGAAATAACTTGCAGCATGTTTAGGCGGTGATGGAAAGGAAGGAAACTGAGCTACATGTATCAACATGGATCCATCTCAAAGCTAATATCAACGAAGCAAAAGCCAGCTGGGGGAAGCATTTGGGCTGGATGATGCTACTTACATAAAAGTTTAAAATGGGAAAACAATATCACATATTTAGGGCAGGGTTTTCAAACTTTTTGGGGGCCGCAATGTGCTTTAAGAAAGATATTTTAGGCGGGGCATGGTGGCTCATGCCTGTAACCCCAGCATTTTGGGAGGCCAAGGCAGGCAGATCATTTGAGGTCAGGAGTTTGATACCAGCCTGGCCAACATGGTGAAAACTGTCTCTATGAAAAATACAAAAAATTAGCTGGCACACACCTGTAATCCCAGCTACTCAGGAAGCTGAGGCAGGAGAATGGCTGGAACCTGGGAGACAGAGGTTGTGGTGAGCCAAGATCCTGGCCACTGCACTCCAGCGTAGGTGACAAAGCTAGACTCTGTCTCAAAAAAAAAAGAAAGGAAAAAAAAGATTTTAGGCTGGGCACGGTGGCTCATACTTGTAATCCCAGCACTTTGGGAGGCCGAGATGGGAGAATGGCTTGAGGCCAGGAGTTTGAGACAGCCTGGTCACAATAATGAGATTCCATTCCTATTTTTTTAAAAAATAATATGGACCAGGCACGGTGGCTCACGCCTGTAATCCCAGCACTTTGAGAGGCCAAGGTGGGCAGATCACTTGAGGTCAGGAGTTTGAGACCAGCCTGGCCAATATGGTGAAACCCTGTCTCTGCTAAAAAGACAAAAATTAGTTGGGCATGGTGGGCGCCTGTAATCCCAACTATTCGGGAAGCTGAGGCAGGAGAATCTAAAAAAAGACACCTATTTGGAGCCCGGCAACATAGTGAAACCCTGTCTCTAAAAAAAAAAAAAAAAAAAAAAAAAAAAAAAAGTTGGCTAAAATTGGTGGCCCACACCTGTAGTCCTAACTACTCAGGAGGCTGAGGCAGGAGGCCTTGAGCCCAGGATGTGGAGGCTGCAGTGAGCTGTGATTGTGCCACTGCACTCCAGCGTGGGCAACTGAGACCCTGTCTCAAAAAACAACAACAACAACAAAAAGAATATGTCCATCCATTCACCTGTTGGCAGGCATTTGGGTTATTTCCAGTGTTTGTATTATCTATCATTTTAATGCCTGAGATAGTTTATCAAAAAATAAATGTACTATTTGAGATGGTTTCCAAAAAGAAAAGAAACAAAAAAGCAAAGGGAAAAGAAAACACAAAAAACAAACAAACAAAATAAACACATCCTGTTATAACCCCCCCAACACACACACATTATTCTGGCAATTTTCCTGGTGTCCAATCCTCAAGTCAAGTCTTCCTTGCCAGCACTCTGGAAAACTACTGAAAGCTGTTCACAGCGGAAGTTGATGATCGGCCACTGGGCAGGGAAACCAGTGGTCCCCAGAGACCATCTAAGTTTCTGCACTGACCCGGCCTTTTCTCCTAGGAAATATTGATCAAAATAAAGGGGCTATTGGCTTGACTTAGAAAGCTGTCTTTAGACAGCTAGAACTGGAACATCTAGCCTTCCAGTTCCCTTGCTGGGCATCTAAGCCCCACATTGATGATTTCTGGAATAAGTGCTTTCCACCATCCCTTCCATCTGCCCACACACTGGCCTGCACCCAACCCTGCAGGGAAGCTCCATCCAGATTTTAGGGCCCTCCAGAGCCAAGAATAGGCTTCCAGGGCCTGCTCAGGGCAAATTGTCTTTTCTGCTTATGTGTGTTCAAACTTTTTCTTCCTTCTTCCTCCTTGCCTTCTCCTTCTCCTCCTCCTCTTCTTCTTCTTCTTTGCAAGTTCTCTTTGTATTGCCCAGGCTGGAGTATAGTGGTATGATCTTGGTTCACTGCAGCCTCAACCTCCTGGGCTCAAGCAATCCTCCTACCTCAGCCTCCTAAATAGCTGAGACCACAGGCACGTGCCACTACACCCTGTAAATTTCAAAAGTTTTTTTTGTAGAGAAGGGGTCTCACTCTGTTGGCCAGGCTGGTCTCGAACTCCTGGGCTCAGGCGATCTTCCTGCCTTAGCCATCCAAACTGCTGAGATTACAGGCATGGCCTCATGTTCTTATAGCCTTGAAATTAGAATAAAATCATGGCCTTAGAGCCAGTTGGGAGACTAAGGCTAACCCTAGAGAGGCCAGAGGCTGTGAGTAGGCCCAGAGCAGGCAGCTCTCATCTCTGGCTGCCCACTCTCTGGGTTAACCTCGGAAGACCATTCTCTGCCACTTCCAAGTCTTGTTTGGCTGCATTTGGCTTGGCCAGGTTCTTGCCAGTTACATGGAATCAGACTACTGGAATCAAAGTCCAGTTCTGTCCGCTTAGTGGTTGGGTGGCTTTGGGCAGGTGATGTGACATCTCCAAGCTTCAGTTTTGTCATCTATAAAGATAGTACAGAATGGAATGAAATAATGTAAGGGGGTGCTTCGCCTGCGACCAGACACATAATATGGGGATTGTATTTTCCGTATTTTCTAAAATTAGCCATGACAGTATTTCCAGTCTCACATGTTCTTCTAGAACCTTACCACTCCCCTAGCAAGAAATGGAATCTATGGTCCCTCCCCTTACCTGCGGGATGGGGTACGGTGGAAGTCATGCTATGCAGCTCTGGAGACTTGGTCTCAGAAGGTAATATAGCTTCCATCCAGCTTTCCTGTTTTCTTGGGATACTTGCTCCTGGAACCCTGCTGCAGTGCTGGGAGGAGGCCAAGGTCACATGAAGAGCGTCTGCGTAGGTGACCTAGGTGACAGCCCCAGGTGAGGTCCCAGTTAACAGCCAGCATCCACCACCGTTGCACATGTGAGTGAAGAATTTTCAAATGACTCTATCACCCTTCCAACCTCCCAGGGAATGCTGAGCAGGACAGGTTAGCTTTCCCCACAGAGTCCTGGTACAATTACAGATATATGAGCTCAATAAATAACTGGTATGGCTTTAAGCCACTAAACATCCAGGTGTTTTGTTATGCACAATAGATGAGCAGAACACGCAAAGGCCACAATCACCCTTGGTGCATCTCTCCATGCCTCTCTCTTGCTCACACTTCACACTCCCTATCCAGCAGTAAATCCAAACACATTCCAAATCCACCCCCCCCCCCCGCCCTTTTTTTTTTCTCTTTGAGACAGAGTCTCACTTTGTCACCCAGGCTGGAGTGCAATGGCACAATCTCGGCTTACTGCAAGCTCCGCCTCCCAGGTTCAAGAGATTCTCCTGCCTCAGCCTCCCGAGTAGCGGGATTAAAGGTGCATGCCACGATGCCCAGCTAATTTTTGTATTTTTAGTAGAGACGGGGTTTCACCATGTTGACCAGGCTGATCTCGAACTCCTGACCTCAAGTGATCTGCCTGCCTCAGCCTCCCAAAGTGCTGGGATTACAGGTGTGAGCCACGGCGCCCGGCCTAAATCCAACCCCTTTAAGTCCAAGCCACCATCATCTCTTGCTGGGAGGACTAAATGATTTCTCCTCTTGCCTGCCTACTGTCTCTTCTCCATGCACAGCCCAGAATGATCTCAGAAACAGAAATAAGATGTCACTCCCTGCTCCAAAGGTCCAATGGCTTCTTGTCAAACTTGGAATAAAATCCAAACTCCTGACTGCGACCTACAAAAGTCAGTGCTCCAAGAAGAAGAAGAAGGAAAAAAAAAAAAAGCCCTGATTTATAGCTTTTGCCAATTTTCATAGTGTTAATACTCCCATCACAATCAATTTCAAGCTTACCAATTTCAGGCAGCAGCATCCGGCATCTGGCTCCCAGGAGCCAGGGGAGTCTCTGACTCATCTCTAGCCTCAAACTCTTCCACCTTCTTGCTCCTGCCTTGAGCCACACTGGCCTTGCTGTGCCTGAAGCATCCCAAGCAAATCCCCATCCTAGAGCCATTCCTTCCACAGGAATGCTCTTCCCCAGCTATTTATTCCTTCAATCCATTCAGATCTCTGTTCAACTGTCACCCTGGCAGAGAGGGTTTCCCTGACCACCGGAATAAAATGCTCCCTAGCCCTCAATCCTTCCATCACACTTTTTCTTTTTGAAACAGGGTTTGGTACTGTCACCCAGACTGGAGTGCAGTGGCACGATCAGGGCTCACGGTAACCTCATCCACCCAGGCTCAAGTGATTCTGCAGCCTCGGCCTCCTGAGTAGCTGGAACCACAAGCACAGAGCACTGCACTCGGCTAATTTTAAAATTTTTGGGCCGGGCGCGGTGGCTCATGCCTGTAAACCCAGCACTTTGGGAGGCCGAGGCGGATGGAACACTTTAGGTCAGGAGTTCAAGACCAACCTGGCCAATGTGGTGAAACCCCGTGTCTACTTAAAAAAATTAGCTGGGTGTGGTGGTGCATGCCTGTAATCCCAGCTACTCGGGAGGCTGAGGCAAGAGAACCCCTTGAACCCGGGAGGCAGAGGTTGCAGTGAGCCGAGATTGCTCCATTGCACTCCAGCCTGGGCAACAAGAGTGAAAAACTGTCTCAAAAAAAAAATTTTTTTTTTTTTTGTAAAGACAGAGTCTCACTATATTGTTCAGGCCGGTCTCAAACTGCTGGGCTCAAGCAATCCTCCTGCCTTTGTCTCCCAAAGTGCTGGGATTATGGGCATGAACCACTGCACCCAGCCCCCTTCCCATTTTTCTGTTTTTCTCCATGTGATTCTTCACTGCCTGACATTGTGTTATGTCTTTGATTGCCTGTTTTCTGTTTCCACGTGGGTGGGGATTTTTGTCTGCTTGCTATTCTTGCTTTTGTGCCTGGGCCCGTGCCTGGCACATACAAGGTATTCAGTAAAAAATTCTTGAATAGGCCAGGCATGGTGGCTCATGCCTGTAAATCCCAGTACTTAGGGAGGCCAAGGTGGAAGAATGGCTTCAGGCTAGGAGCTCAAGACCAGCCTAGCAACATAGTGAGACCTTGTCTCTACAAAAAAATTTAAAATTAGCCAGGTGGGGTGGGTGCACTGTAGTACCAGCTACTTACGAAGCCGAAGCAGGAGGATCGCTTGAGCCCAGAAGTCAAGGATGCGGTGAACGGTGATCATGCTGCTGCTCTCCAATTTGTGTGATAGAGTGAAACTCTGTTTCTAAAACAACAACAAAAAAAGTTGAATAAACATAAACAAATGGGCCAGGTGCAGGCTCACGCCTGTAATCCCAGCACTTTCGGAGGCCTAGGTTGACGGATCATGAGGTCAGGAGTTCGAGACCAGCCTGACCAACATGGTGAAACCCCGTCTCTACTAAAAATACAAAAATTAGCCAGGTTTGGTGGCACGTGCCTGTAATCCCAGCTACTCGGGAGGCTGAGACAGGAGAATCACTTGAACTCGAGAGGTGGAGGTTGCAGTGAGCCGAGATCACGCCACTACACTCCAGTCTGGGCAACAGAGCGAGACTCCGTCTCAAAAACAAACAAACAAACAAAAAACAACAAAAACACAACATTATAGTTGTAAAATTGGGATAATAGTTGGGGAAGAATTGAATGAAGTAATGCAGGTAAGAGCTTAACACAGCACTGGGCTCCCAGTGGGTATGCATGGGAACCTTGCTATTCACCTCACATCACAGGCCTGGCAGGGCCTGGGAGCTGATGGCTGTTTCTGGGAGGAAGAAAGGCCATTTGTGGGCCATCTCACCGGGCAGAACAGGCCTCTGTCTGGCCCAAGAGTGCCCATCACTGCAGCCGCCGGGGCAAGGGACAGTCTCTTTTTGACTTTGCTGCTTTATAGATTAAGGAAGAGAAACCACCCAAGGGAGTTAAGGCTGGAAAAAAAAATCTTAATTATTTTGACAGTGGGAGTGGGAGAGGGAAACAAATGGCTCATTATTGATTTAATTTTCCAAAGTCCAAAATCAGCATGGCAACATCACCAAGGTAAATAAAAATTAAAAGAATAATCATCCCTCTCCTTTCATACTCATTCTATGTATTTGTTGCTGTTTATTTCTTTGTTTTGTGCTTATGTTTAAAGATAAAAACAAACTCCTGATCTTTTAGTGATAGCTATTCAAATATTTACAGATGAAATGACATGACATCTGGGATCAGCTTCAAAATAACCTGTTGCAAGTTGGGTTTTCCAGAAGCAGGCACTGAGATGGAGCTTGAGGTGCAAGATGTATGACAGGCTTTGAAAATATACAATGATTTATTTATTGTTCAGTGTAAAAAGTCACATTGCAGAGCAGTATATAAGTCATAAACCTGTTTGTGTAAAATAAAAAAGTATGAGGTGGTTATATATCCTTGTCTAGGCAGAGAAAATTTCCGGTAGGGGGCTGGGCAGAGTGGCTCACACCTGCAATCCCAGCGCTTTGGGAGGCTGAGGCAGGTTGATCGCTTGAGCCCAGGTTTTCAAGACCAGCCTGGGCAACATAGCAAGACCCTGTGCAGTGGCTCACGCCTGTAATCTCAACATAGTGAGACCTCAACAATAAAATAAAAATCTCAACAATAAAAATAAATTTAACAAAAAGAAAATTTCTGGCAGGATATACACAAAATGTCAACAGTGGGGAGTGTGGCTGGCTGGGAATAGGTGCTGGTGTTCCCCTTGTTATCTTCTATACTCTTTGAATTGTTTTAAAAGTATCAGACAGATATTACTTACATAATAAAAATTTCAGATTAAAATGTTAGTCATGATTTTTGGTCTACCTTTTAAAAATTTTTAGCAGTTTACTGTCCATGTTTGAATAATGCAAATACAATATGTGCTATGGGCTGAACTGCATTCTCCCAAAATTCCAAGGTTGAAGTCTTAACCCCTAGAACCTCAGGATGTGATTGTATTTGGAGATAAGGCCTTGGAAGAGGTGACTGAGTTAGATTGGGGTCATTATGGCAGGCCCTAATCCAATATGAATGATGTTCTTATAAGAAGAGAGATTAGGGTCCGGGTGTGGTGGCTCACGCCTGTAATCCCAGCACTTTGGGAGGCCGAGGTGGGCAGATCATGAGGTCAGGAGAGCGAGACCATCTTGGCTAACACAGTGAAACCCCATCTCTATTTAAAAAAAAAAAATTAGCGGGGCATGGTGGCGGGTACCTGTAGTCCCAGCTACTTGGGAGGCTGAGGCAGGAGAATGGTGTGAACTGGGGAGGTGGACTTTGCTGTGAGCTGAGATCGCGCCACTGCACTCCAGCCTGGGCAACAGAGCGAAGACACATTAGGCCAGGCATGGTGGTTCATGCCTGTAATCCTAATCCCAGCACTTTGGGAGGCTGAAGCAGGAGGATTGCCTCAGCCCAGGAGTTTGAGACCAGCCTGGGCAACATGGTGAGACCCCATCTCTAAAAAAAAAAAAAAAAAAAAAATTAGCCTGGTGTGGTGATGTGTGCCTATGGCTTATGGCCCTAGCTACTCAGGTGACTAAAGAAAGAAGAAAGAAGGGAGATTAGGGGCCAGGCATGGTGGCTCACTTGAGAGTGTCACTTGAGTCTGGGAGATCAAGGCTGCAGTGAGTCATGATTGCACCACTGCACTCCAGCCTGGGTGACAGAGCAGAAAAAAAAAGAGCGATTAGAACACAGCAAACACACACAGAAGAAGACCCTGTGAAGACAGGTGGAAGACGGTCATCTAAAGCCAGGGAGAGAGCCTCAGAATGAAACTGCCCTGCTGACACCTTCGTCTTGGACTTCCAGCTTCCAGAACTGCGAGGAAATAAATTTCTGTTGCTTAAGCCACCTGGCTTGTGGTATTTTGTTATGAAAGCTCTAGCAGACAAATATAATGTGTTAAATATTTAGAAAACATGGAAACATGGAAAGGATGGAATCACACATAATTCCACCATCCAGCAAGACCCACAGCAAGATGCTGCTTCTGGCTCAGAGTGAAGTTGCCGGGGGCTTGGCGTCCATGCTCCTCACCTCCCCACTTGCCTTCGGAAAGCTGGGGGTAGATTTTGCATCTGAAGAGCCTGCCTCAACACAAATGGGATGGCAGGGCAGTTTGGCCCTTTCAGCTTGCTGTGGACTTTCTATGAAAAGGTGATGCTTCCTTCTATAAGGTCATAAAATTCCATACACCAGAGAATTTGAGTGTGACATGATTTAGAGCAGGAGATGGTAAACTTTTTCTGTAAAGCTCCAGATAGAAAATATTTTTGACTTTTGCAGGCCCAGTGGTCTTTGTCATGAATACTCATCTGCCAATGTAGCATGAAAGCAGTCTTTGACAATACATCAAAGAATGAATGAGTGTGGTTGTTTCCTAATAAAACTTTATTTACAAAAATGTGGTGGGCCCATGACCCTCATCAGACAGTGCTTGCTTTAGAGCAGTGATATATTTTTAAATTTAATTTAATATTTTAATTAGAAGCAATGATTACTTTAAGGAGAAAGTATCATTGCTTTCTTTTTGTTTTGTTTTGTTTTGTTTCTGAGACAAATAAAGTTTTTTTGTTTTGTTTTGTTTTGTTTCTGAGACAGAGTCTCCCTCTGTCGCCCAGGCTGGAGTGTAGTGGTGCGATCTCAGCTCACTGCAACCTTGGCCTCCTGGGTTTAAGCGATTCTCCTGCCTCAGCCTCCTGAGTAGCTGGGACTACAGGCACCCACCACAACCACTGGCTAATTTTTGTGTTTTTAATAGCAACAGAGTTTCACCATTTTGGCCAGGCTTGTCTCAAACTCCTGACCTCAAGTGATCTGCTCACCTCGGTCTCCTGAAGTGTTGGGATTACAGGTGTGAGCCACTGCACCCAGCCTGATGCTAATAAGTTTTTGTTTTTGTTTTTGTTTTGAGACGGAGTCTTACTCTGTTGCCCACGTTGGAGTGAAGTGGCATGATCTCAGCTCACTGCAACATCTGCCTCCCGGGTTCAAGTGATTCTCCTGCCCCAGCCACCTCAGTAGCTGGGATTACAGGTGCCCACCACCATGCCTGGCTTTTTTTGTATTTTAGTAGAGACGGGGTTTCACCATGTTGGCCAGGCTGGTCTTGAACTCCTGACCTCAAGTGATCTGCCTGCCTCCAACTCCTAAAGTGCTGGGATTACAGGTGTGAGCCACCGCGCCCGGCCGGTAATCTCTTTTTAACAAAGAGAAAGTAGACCTCAAGTCCAGTCGTTAGAAGGTGTGAAAATACCCAGTCTGAATGTAAGAAAACTGGCCTTCAAAGTGTATATATTTACAATTATCTTCTATTTATGGCACGTGACACTGATTTTACATTTATGATTTTTTTTTCTTTTTTTTTTTTTTTGAGACAGAATCTCACTCTGTTGCCCAGGCTGCAGTGCAGTGTCACAATCTTGGCTCACTGCAGCCTTGACCTTTGGGTCTCAAGCAATCCTTCCACCTCAGCCTCCCCAGTAGCTGGGATTACAGGTGCCCGCTACCACGCCCAGCTAATTTTTGTATTTTTAGTAGAGAAAGCATTTCACCATGTTGGCCAGGCTAGTCTCGAACTCCTGATCTCAGGTGATCTGGCTGCCTCAGCCTCCCAAAGTGCTGGGATTACAGGCGTGAACCACTGTGCTCAGCCAGTACTCTTTATTTTTCTATTAAAAAAAATTTATTGAGCACCTGCTACCTGCCAAACCCTATTCTAGGTGGTAAGCAACAATTAAAAATAATAAAAAATCGGCTGGGTGCAGTGGCTCACACTTTGGGAGGCTGAGGTGGGGATATCACCTGAGGTCAGGAGTTAGACCAGCCTGGCCAACATGATGAAACCCCCATCTCTATTAAAAATACTAAAAATACAAAAATTAGCTGGGTGTGGTGGCGGGCACCTGTAATCCCAGCTACTTGGGAAGCTGAGGCAAGAGAATCACTTGAACTAGGGAGGTGGAGGTTACAGTAAGCCGAGGTTGCACCACTGCACTCCAGCCTGGGCAACAGAGTGAGATTCTGTCTTTAAAAAAAAAAAAAGACATTCAAGTGCGGCTTGATCCAGGAGCTCAAATGATGCTATCTGGGCTGGTCTCTGTGTGTCTCTTTCTTCCCATCACTTAGTTTAGCTTCCTTTTGTGCTAATGCCACTCTCTCAATCAGCTGTTACCCTCTGGGTGGAAAGGTGGTTGCCAGCAGCCCCCACCATCCCACCCTCACAGCCCCAAGACCAGCAGAGAAGGGAGTTACCTTTATCTTTGCAGGAGATGAAACAAAATCCTGGGCCTGACTCTCAGTGGTCCAAATGGAGACACTAATCACTAAGGCCAGAGGCCTGCGAGGCTCTGATTGGCCATGTGCAAATCACATGACTACATTGGGTGCAGAAAGTAGAATTTCCATCACTCAGACCAAATGAACCAGTAGCGGGGGTAAGAAGCTGTTCAGAGGAAAACTGAGGTATTGTTACTTGAAGAAGTGTGAATAGGTGGGGGTGCATGGGTAAAGAAACAATGTAAGTGGTTGGAATTTGGCAGCTGAATTTAAGGGGGGTGGTGGATCTCATTTCTCTGAGTTCTAACTTGGCTATCCTTGGTTGCATCAGAACATTATTTCTGGACCAGGCACAGTGGCTCATGCCTGTAATCTGAGCACTTTGGGAGGCCAAGGTGGGAGGATCGCTGTGGCCAGGAGTTCCAGGCTGCAGTGAACTATGATGGTGCCACTGCACTCCAGCCTAGACGACAGAGCAAGATTCTGTCTCAAAAGAAAAAAAAAAAGACTAGAAAAAAATTATTACTAAAAAATTTTTGGCAGTTGTGGCCTGGTGTCCCTTGCCAAGAGATGCATTCATCAGGATGAAAAGGTCCAGCTGCGTAATGAATGAACCTAGTGGAGAGATGGGCAGGTCTACCGTGAGTGGAATGGGTGCCCACTGAGCTCAAGGGAAAGGGGGACTTGGTGTTGGGGCAGCTCATATCCTCGTGTCTGGACCAACCTCAGGGCTGATCTGACATGGATGGGTGTTTCTGATTTGTCTCTTTGCAGAAAGCAGAAGTCACCGGGCTAGCACAGAGCAGGGGTTGAGGCCTTTGACAGGAGATGGAGATAAGGTAAGGGACAGCCAGATCCCAGGGGCATGGGCAGAGGAGCCACACCCTGCAGGAGGCAGCCTGGAAACTGTCTCCTCTTTGCAAGACTTGAGAATGTTCCTCTGCAATCCCCAGAAAACACGATCTTCCACAGTGCCGTGCCCAGAGCATAAAAAATAATAAAATAAGGCCAGGCGTGGTGGCTCATGCCTGTAATCCCAGCACTTTGGGAGGCCGAACAGGTGGATCACCTGAGGTCAAGAGTTCGAGACCAGCCTGGCCAACATGATGAGACCCTGTCTCCACTAAAAATACAAAAATTAGCCAGGCTTGGTGGTGCATGCCTGTAGTCCCAGCTACTCGGGAGGCTGAGGCGGGAGAATCACTTGAACCCAGGAGGCAGAGGTTGCAGGAGCCAAGATCATGCCACTGCACTCCAGCCTGGGCGACAGAGTGAGACTCTGTCTCAAAATGAATAAATAAATAAATAAAATAGGAAGGGCGTGTACCATAGATTTCATTTTTGCTGTGTATAACAGAAACTCAAGCACTTATTGATTTGTTTTTCTCTCATATTAAAATAAGTTCATGGAGGGGTAGGGGACAACTCAGGGCTTCTGTAGGAAATCCATAGAGTCATCAGGGACCAAGTTTTTCTAACTTTTCCCTTGGCCTCCTTTTGCTTTTTTTTTTTTTTTTTTTTTTTTTGTGACAGGGTCTGTCTCTGTTGCCCAGGCTGAAGTGCAGTAGCATGATTTTGGCTCACGGCAACCTCCACCTCCCAGGGTCAAGTGATCCTCCCACCTCAGCCTCCCTAGTAGCTGGGACTATAGGCATGTACCACCATGCCTAGCTAAGTTTTGTATTTTTAGTAGAGATGGGTTTTCACCATGTTGGCCAGGCTGGTCTTGAACTCCTGGCTTCAAATGATCCACCTGCCTCAGCCTCCCAAAGTGCAAGGATTACAGGCATGGGTCACCATGCCTGGCCTTTTTTGTTTTTTGTTTTTTAAAGACAGGGTCTTGCTCTGTCACCCAGGCTGGAGTGCAGTGGTGTGATTACAGCTTACTGCAGCCTTGACCTCCTGGGCTCAAGCAATCCTCCTGTCTCAGCCTCCTAAGCAGCTGGGACTACAGGCATGCATCACTATGTTTGGCTAATTTTTATTTTTACTTTTATAGAGATGGGGTCTCACTGTGTTGCCCAGGCTGGTTTTGAACTCCTGGCCACAAGCAATCCTCCCTCTTTGCCTTCCACAGTGCTGGGATTACAGGCATGAGCCACTGCGCCCAGACTCTGTCTCCTTTTGTACGTTCTCAAGGTTGCTGGAGAGTTTTCATAGCCCATTCTAGAGAGGAACCACAAAGTCACAAAGCAGAGGGTGTGGACGTGTGATTCTATTAAAGGAGAAATGGAAGAATTCCAGTCTACCACCAGGACCAAGACAGAGTGTTAATATTTCTTTTTAATGGCCCTCACTTCCCATCTTAGTGCTTTGCATCTTGCAGGTGTGCAATAAATATTGCTGCCTGAATTATAGCTTCCTGGCCACTCCAACATGGCAGGAGCTTCCTGCTTGCATGCGAAATTGAACACCCAACAATCACACCTAAGATTTATTGCACACTTGACTTCAAGCCTGGCACAGCGCTTAGAGAAACACCTTGCATACATCTTTTAATTTTATTTAAAGCTTTAAAAATTGTGGCTAAGTATCTTATTATTAAATAATAATTTTTATTTTTATGAGATGGGATCTCCCAGCCTGGGCAACATAGCAAGACCCTATCTCTTCAAAAAAAAAAATTAGCTGGGCATGGTGGCATGTGCCTGTAGTCCCAGCTACTTAGGAGTCTGAGGTGGAAGGATTGCTTAAGCCTAGCAGATCGAGGCTGCAGCAAGCTGTGATCACACCACTGCACTCCAGCCTGGGCAACAGAGTGAGACTGTGTCCCCCACCCCCCCGCCAAAAAGTAAGAGATGGGGTCTTGCTATGTTGCCCAGGCTGGTCTCAAACTCCTGGGTTCAAGTGATCCTCCTGTCTCAGTCTCCTGAGTGGCTGGGATTACAGGCACATGCTACCATGCCCAGATTAATAATCATTTTTATTAGAGACTTGAGGTCCAGAGAAGTTAAGTGATTTGCCTAAGGTCACATAACAAATTGTGGACTGGGGACTTGAACCCACATCTGCCTGAGCCAAAAGGCTCTTTTCTTAACTATTAGGTGATCTTGCTTCCTTGATCCTCAAAAAACCACCAGGGCTGAGCGAGGTGGCTCATGCCTGTAATCCCAGCACCCTGGGAGGCCAAGGCGGGTGGATCACCTGAGGTCAGGAGTTCGAGACCAGCCTGGCCAACATGGCGAAACCCCATCTCTACTAAAAATACAAAAAGTAGCCTAGCATGGTGGCACGTGCCTGTAGTCCTAGCTATGAGGGAGGCTGAGGCAGGAGAATCACTTGAACCTGGGAGGCGGAGGATGCAGTGAGCCAAGATGGCACCACTGCACTCCAGCCTGGGGAACAGAGTGAGACTCCCTCTCAAAACAAACAAACAAAAAAACCCCCAAAAAAGCCTACCAAGATAAATGCACTATAACGTTCATTGCAATGTCATCAAAGCTAATGCTTATGGGAGGCTTATTTTGTGCCCAGCTGTGTTCTCAGCATTTGATATGAATCATCCGTGTAATCCTCTCTAACAGTCCTATGAAGTAAGCACTATAATTATCTCAGTTTACAGATGTGGAAGCAGAGTTATAAGGAAGTTAAGTGAGTGTCCCTTGAGTGGCTGAATTAAGAATCAAACCCAGGCAGCCTGCCTGCCTGCAAAACCTGTAGCGGACACTGTCAGTGCCTCCCCCATAGCCTTTCAGTAATCACCTTTCTGTGCCAGAAAGGTTCAAACTGTCCACTCTGCAATTGCACAACCCCAAGAGTAAGTGCCTCCTTAAATTTTGCACCCTAGTCACCTCACTTGCCTCCCTCTAGTCGTGGACCTGCTGCCAGCACCTGTACTTGGCTCTGTCTACCAGGGCTTGCTCAACAAGTCTGGGGGCAAATCAGTAGTGCCAAGAAGTTAGTTTGCCCTGGGAACATCCTTCAACCAGTGACTGACAGGGGTTGGCGGATAAATACCCCAGCTCCCTCGCCCCTCAGATGGGATAACTGTATGTATGTATGTATGTATTTATTTATTTAGAGTCAGAGTCTCGCTCTGCTGCCCAGGGTGGAGTGCAGTGGCGTGATCTCGGCTCACTGCAACCTCTGCCTCCCGGGTTCAAGTGATTCTCCTGCCTCAGCCTCCTAAGTAACTGGGATTATAGGCACCTGCCACCACACCCAGCTAATTTTTGTAGTTTTAGGAGAGATGGGGTTTTACCATGTTGTTCTCGAACTCATGACCTCAAGTGATCCGCAGATGGGATAACTCTGAAGTGTGTTCTACCCAGCTCCTGGCATTCCCAAACAGAATGCCCCAGTTGCCACAGTGGTAATTTGCTTGATAAAATACCCTTATATTAACTTCCTTCTCTTACCCTCTTCCTGATGTTTCCTGGAATTACCCTCCAAATAAACAACTTGCAGTAGAATCCTTGTCTCTGAGTCTGTTCTGAGTTCAGTCAGAGCCTAAAGTTACACTCTCTACACATACTGCCTATACACGTCAATGTCTTTTGTAACTGCAAACAGAACAAGCAGCTTAGAAAAACCCCGGAAGTCACCTAAGTAGGAAACTGGCTAAGAAAATCTTTGCCGGGTGTGGTGGCTCATGCCTGTAATCCCAGCACTTTGGGAGGCTGAGGTGGGCGGATCACAAGGTCAGGAGTTCGAGACCAGCCTGACCAACATGGTATAAACCCCATCTGTACTTAAAAAAAAAAAAAAAAAAAAGCCGGGCGTGGTGGTATACACCTGTAATCCCAGCTACTTGGGAGGCTGAGGCAGGAGAATTGCTTGAACCCAGGAGGTAGAGGTTGCAGTGAGCTGAAATCACGCCACTGCACTCCAGCCTGGGCGATAAAGCAAGACTCTGTCTCAAAAAAGAAAAAAGAAAAAAAAGAAAATCTTTGTGTGCATGTATATATAAGTGGTTGTATACACATGTATATAAATGATTGTATATGCATGCAGGTTTGCGTGCATTGGTGTGAAATTGTGTGTTCACGGACCTCTTCCACACCATAAAACTTGCTCAATAGGCCACTTCCACAACATAAAAACTTGCTTTAAAGTTCGAGGTCATCCAGTCAAGCCAAGAGCAGGCAAACTTTGAAGAGTGGACCAGCTTTGCTTCCCAAACAGCCCAAGAGGAAGGACACCTATTGATAAGATAAACATGAACAAATTTGCCATTCTTTGTGAATGATCATGGTTCAAGCCAGCCTTAAGCAGCACCTCAAGCTGTGGGCTTTCTGTTCTTGTGTTGTTATTTTATTTTTTGGTGGGAGAGGCCTGAGGTTGGGAAGAGGAATGTGGAGGAAAGAAGTTGGTGAGTTGGTGTAGCTTTTTAAAAAAAAAATTTTTTTTTTTTAATTTTTTAGATGGAATCTTGCTCTGTCACCCAGGCTGGAATGCAGTGGTACCATCTCAGCTCACTACAACCTCCACCTCCCAGGTTAAAATGATTCTTCTGCTTTGGCCTCCTAAGGAGCTGGGATTACAGTTGTGTGCCACAATGCCTGGCTAATTTTTGTATTTTTAGTAGAGGTGGGGTTTTGCCTTGTTGGTCAGGCTGGTCTCGAACTCCTGACCTCAAGTGAACCATCCGCTGCGGCCTCCCAAAGTACTGGGATTCTAGGTGTGAGCCATCATGCATGGCCGGTGCAGCTTAAACTGGAGGCAGTTGTGGGGTTCTTGTCAACCCAAATTATGTATACATATGTATATATACACACACACACACACACACACAGGCTAAATAATCTATATATATATATATAGCTATATATATAGATTATTATATATAGATTATCTATATATCTATATAGATATATAGCTATATATATAGAGATATATATAGCTCAGCAAAGTTATAATTCCACTTTGAGATCAAGGTCAGGCCTTGGTCAGGCCTGGGATCTGAATATCAGCTGAACTTGTCCTTGTACCACTATTAACAGAGCCCTTTCTCAACTCCAAGCCCTTTGTGGACAAGATCTCATCTAATCCTTACCATAACCCTATGACGTATAAGCAGTATCATTATCCTTATTTCACAGATGAGGAAAATGGAGTCCCAGGAGGTTAAGCGACTTGTTCAAAGTCACCTAGGATTCGATGTTGGGAAGAGCTGGGATTCAAACTGAGGTCCATCTTCTTCCACATCCTTTGGTGCTTCCCAGAACGCTGGGGCAGATGTGTAAGTCAGCTTTGCTGCATAACAAACAATCCTCACATCTCAATGGTTTACAACAATACACGTGGATTTCTTGCTCTTGTTAATGTCAGTGGCTGCAGCTGTGGCTACGCTGGGCTCTGCTCTGTGTGTCTTTTCATTCTGGGGCCTTATGGGACATGCCCATTCTTGTTGCAGAAGGGAAACTTGTAAGAAAGCAGGAGAAAACCCTAGCTATGCCTCTTACAGCTCTTAGGTGGATGTGACGGGCATTACATATTCTGTTGGCCAAAGCATGCCATATGGCCAAGTCAGTTGGCGGAAAACAGAGAAAGGAGTGAAAAATTAAAAACAATAATATATTCCACCATGTTTGCCCGCTTGGTTACAAAGATTTATTTCTGTCCCATCTGCTCTCAAAATACACCTCCCCATCACCCAAGGAAGACACCTCAAAAAGTCACATCCAGTCATGACAGAAGGCTTTGAGTCTAGGATCTTGTGCTGGTCTCCAATTCATTTGCAGAGAGATCATTGCCTCCAAGAGCCTTTTCTGCAGGCCCTTGTACTGTCTGAAAGGAATAGAACAGACTGTCACTGTTTCAGGTTCCCACGGGACAACTTGGGGGAAGGCATTTCAGTAGCAGGAGAGCTGGAAGACTAGCTAGGCCAGTCACAGCAGGAGATAATAGTAATAGTAATAATAATAATTACTAACATATATTGTGTGCATCCTGTGGGTCAGGCAGCATGTTAAGAACTGTGTCTCTTTTCATCATCACAACACCATTTTATTATTTTATTCCATTTGTTAGCATTATCAACCCATTTTATAGAAACGGAGGCAGACGCTTGTCCCTGACCCCAGTTCACAGAATCACTCACTTAATTCCTGAAATGTCTCCTCACTGCTTACCTCTGATGGCTGATGGTCCTGGGCTATTAACCCTTTAATCTCTACCACTGCTGTCCCACTTCTAATGCCTTCCACACTATCTGAAGCAGTCTAATGCCCCACCATGCTCTCCCAAAAGTCTCACTGATCTTTCTTTCCCCACTCCTCTCAATCTACAACTTGTCGCTCTGAGCAATGGTCTGTATTTGTTTTTTTTTTCAGGCAGGGTCTTACTCTGTTGCCCAGGCTGGAGTGCAGTGGTGCAATCATGGCTCACTGCAGCCTCGACCTCCTAGGCCCAAATGATCCTCTCACCTCAGCCTCTGGAGTAGATGGGACCACAGGTGTGCACCACCCTGCCTGGCTAATTTTTTTATTTTTTGTGGAGATGGTGCCTCACTATGTTGCCCAGGCTGGTCTTGAACTCCTGGGCTCAAGCAATCCTCCTGCCTTAGCCTCCCAAAATGCTGGGATTACAGGTGTGAGCCACTGCACCTGGCTTGTATTTTTTTTTTTTTCATTGTCTGAAATTTCTATAAACTTGGCCTGTGTTAGTTTTAAAACAACCAGGCTGAGAGCGGTGGCTCACACCTGTAATCCCAGCACTTTGGGAGGCCAAGGTGGGTGGATCACCTGAGGTCAGGAGTTCAAGACCAGCCTGGCCAACATGGCAAAACCCCATCTCTACAAAAAATACAAAAATTAGGTGGTGGCAGGTGCCTATAATCCCAGCTACTTGGGAGACTGAGGCAGGAGAATCGCTTGAACCTGGGAGGCGGAGGTTGCTGTAAGCTGAGATGGCACCACTGCACTCCAGCCTGGGCAACAGAGTGAGACTCAAAAACACAACAACAACAAAAAACCACTTTAGTTACTTTAACAAATAGACACCAACTAGCAGTGACCAAAATAACATAGAAGCTTATTTATCTTTCATAGAAAGGTACTGTGAAAGGAAAATATCTTGGGCCCCCAAAATTACTAAGTAAGGGAAAAATCAAGCTGGGAACTGCTTGTGGCAAACCTGCCTCCCATTCTGTTCAAAGTCACCCCTCTGCTCACTGAGATAAACGCATATCTGATTGCCTCCTTTGGAAAGGCTAATCAGAAACTCAAAGAATGCCCCCCATTTGTCTCTCACCTACCTGTGACCTGGAAGCCCCTTTCTTTCCCCCACTTCCAGTTGTCCCGCCTTTCTGGACCTAAACAATGTTCATCGTACATATGTTGATTGATGCCTCATGTCTCCCTAAAATGTATAAAACCAAGCTGTGCTCTGATCGCCTTGGGCACATGTCATCAGGGCCTCCTGAGGCTATGTCATGGGCACACATCCTCAACCTTGGCAAAATAAACTTTCTAAATTAACTGAGACCTGTCTCAAATTTTCGGGGTTCACAGTACATATGGGCAGACTTGGGCTCAATGGCAGTTCCATAATTATCAGATACCTGGGCTCCTTCCATCTTATTTTTATGCTATCCTCAACAGTTGTCTGCCCTCTTGAGACACAAGACAGCTGCTGTAGCACCTGCCATCATGTGTGTATTCCAGCCAGAGAGAAGCTTGCAAAGGGGAAGCAAAGAGCATGCCCCTTAGTTTTAAGGACACTTCCTAGAACTTGTACATACCATTTCTGTGTACATCCCATTGGCTGGGAGGTAATCATAAGATCATATCACTACCACAGAGCTGCAATTGTTACCAGAAAGGAGTCCTGATCCAGACCCCAAGAGAGGGTTCTTGGATCTTGCACAAGGAAGAATTCAGGGCAAGTCCATAAAGTGAAAGCAAATTTATTAGAGAAGTAAAGAAAAGAAAAAAAGAATGAGCCAGGTGCAGTGGCTCATGCCTGTAATCCCAGCACTTTGGGAGGCTGAGGCAGGCACATCATTTGAGTCCAGGAGTTCAAGACCACCCTGGGCAACATGGCAAAACCCCATCTCCACACACACAAAAAAATTAGCCGGGCATGGTGGCATGTGCCTGTAGTCGCAGCTACTCAGAAGGCTGAGGTGGGAGGATCACTTGAGCCCAGGAGGCAGAGGTTGCAGTGAGCTGAGATTGTGCCATGGCACTCCAGTCTGGGTGACAGAGTGAGACCCTGTCTCAAAAAAATTAAAACAAATTAAAGGCTGGGCCCAGTGGCTCACGCCTGTAATCCCAGCACTGTGGGAAGCCAAGGTGGGTGGATCACGAGGTCAGGAGATTGAGACCACCCTGGATAATACAATGAAACCCTGTCTCTACTAAAAATACAAAAAATTAGCTGGGCGTGGTGGCACCTGCCTATAGTCCCAGGTACTCAGGAGGCTGAGGCAAGAGAATCGCTTGAACCCAGGAGGCGGAGGTTGCAGTGAGCAGAGATCATGCCACTGCACTCCAGCCTGGGTGACAGAGTGGGACTCTGTGTCAAAAAAAAAAAAATTAAAATTAAAATAATAGCTTCTCCATGAACAGAGAAGCTGTGAGAGCTGCTGGTTGGCTATTTTTATAATTATTTATTGATCATATGCTAAAGGGATGGATTATTCATAGGTGTTTTGGGAAAGGGGGAGGGATTTCCTGGAACTGAGAGTTCTTCTTCCTTTTAGACCAACACAAATTAAAGAAAGAGTAAAGAAACATGAAAGGTGGCTCACCAGTCAAGACAGGTTTATTTTAGAGAAAACAAACCTGAGAGGAGCTTCTGGCGAGTTGTCAAAGGCACACTCTCTTACAGACTAAGAGTTTTTAAGGATTCAGGGTGGGAGAGTTTATCAGAGGCTTGGGCTGCTTCTGTGTCTCTTTGTTGTGCTTATCTGGGAGGGAGAGTTGTGTGTTTGTTGCCAAACATCTTCCTGCAGCTGCAGGCATATCCTCTGAGTCTGCTTTTAGCTTCCCTATCTTAGTGCACCTGAAGGGAAAGGAATATGCTTATTTAAGGCCCACTGTTTTACTGGGGCCCATTGTATGAGGGTGAAGTTTGGCAGTTACCTAAGAGACTTTCCCCCCACCTCCCTCTGTGCCCGAGCTATCTTATCTGTGTTTTACTGTCTGCTCTTTCTGGCTGCTTGTAGTTAGAAGAGAAGTGATCTCCTTGAAATGAATGAAGCTAGAAAGGGAGATGGAACTTAAAGCAGCTTTAAGCTGCTTTAACAAATCTCTGTTTGTCAGAGATTACGGTGCTCCTGCTCTGTCAGTAGCTTCCAGACGTTGCCGTGGCATTTGTAAACTGTTGTGGTGCTGGTGGGAGTGTCTTTTAGCAGCTAATGCATTATATTAAAACACACACACACACACACACACACACACACACACACACACACACACACACAGAGGGGTGAAGTCATTTGCTCAAAGTCACATGGCCAGGAAGCAGCCATTGCTGCTATATCTATCTATCTATCTAGACAGATATAGATAGATAGATATATAGATTTTTTTGTTTGTTTGTTTTGAGACAAAGTCTCACTCTGTCATCCAGGCTGGAGTGCAGCAGCACAATCTCAGCTCGCTGCAACCTCCGCCTCCCAGGTTCAAGTGATTCTCCTGCCTCAGCCTCCCAAGTAGCTGGGATTACAGGTGTGTGCCACCATACCTGGCTAATTTTTGTATTTTTACAGGTCATAAAAACCCCACTGATAAAACAGGATGCAGTAAAGAAGCCAGCCAAAACCTGCCAAAACTAAGATGACAATCAAAGTGACTTCTGGTCATCCTGACTGCTCCTTATACACTAATTATAATGCATTAGCTTGGCCAGGCACAGTGGCTTACGCCTGTAATCGCAGCACTTTGGGAGGCCAAGGCAGGCAGATCACCTGAGGTCAGGAGTTCAAGACCAGCCTGGCCAACATGGTGAAACCCCATCTCTACTAAAAAATACAAAAAATTAGCTGGGTGTGGTGGTGGGCGCCTGTAGTCTCAGCTACTCGGGAGGCTGAGGCAGGAGAATGGCGTGAACCCAGGAGGAAGAGCTTGCAGTGAGCCGAGAATGCCCCACTGCACTCCAGCCTGGGCGACAGAGTGAGACTCCATCTCAAAAAAAAAAAAAGAAACTAACACTTACTCTTCAAATGTAAACTCCATATTAATTCAGAGCAGGGGCTGGGCCTTGCAATGGGTAGGGCAGAGAAGCAGGTATGGAATTGTCTGATTGGTTTCTCCTCTGGCCCCCAAACTAACAAAACAACACCCCCACCCCCAAAAGGCTGTGGATGAGGACGGGCACAGTGGCTCATGCCTGTAATCCTAGCACTTTGGGAAGCTGAGGTGGGCAGATCACATGAGGTCAGGAGTTCAAGACCAGCCTGGCCAACATGGTGAAACCCCATCTCTACTAAAAATACAAAAATTAAGCTGGGCACGGTGGCTCACACCTGTAATCCCAGCACTTTGGGAGGACGAGACGAGCGGATCACGAGGTCAGGAGTTCAAGACCAGCCTGGCCAACATGGTGAAAACCCGTCTCTACTAAAAATACAAAATTAGCCAGGCGTGATGGCAGGCACCTGTAATCCCAGCTACTCAGGAGGCTGAGGCAGGAGAATCTCTTGAACCTGGGCGGCAGAGGTTGCAGTGAGCCGAGATCGAGCCACTGCACTCTAGCCTGGGCGATAGAGTGAGACTCTGTCTCAAAAAAAAAAAAAAAAAAAAGCCAGGTGTGGTGGTGCACACCTATAATCCCAGCTACTCAAGAGGCTGAGGCAGGAGAATCACTTGAACCGGGGAGGTGGAGGTTGTGGTGAGCTGAGATCATGCGACTGCACTCCAGCCTGGGTGATAGACCAAGACCCAAAACTCCGTCTCAAAAAGAAAAAAAAAAAAAAAAAAAAGGGCTGTGGATGAGATGGGTTTGTATTATCCCACTGGAACCTGGCTTTTCCAGGACTTTCTTCTGACTATATTCATCTCTGAGGCGGGTCCCTGTGAATGATTTTCTTGTCCTGTCATCCACAGGGTTAATCCCATGAGGGATGTGTTCAGATTGCTGCTTGGCTGCTTCCTGGCTGTGTGACCTTGGGCAAATGACTTCACTTCTCTGAGCTTCAGTTTCCTCCTCTGCAAAATGGAGGTAAGAATAGTGCTTAGCTTATGCAACTGTTGTGAAGGAATGGAAGTGATAAGCAATGGGAAGTGTTTAGCCTACAACCTCATCTTAGAGCACCTGATACAATCGAACTATCATTACCATTCTCAGATAATTTTTTAAAATAGTGTCTCCTCAAGCAACTGTTTAGAACAGCGCTATCCATTAGAAATAGAATTCAAGGCCGGGCATGGTGGCTCACGCCTGTAATCCCAGCACTGTGGGAGGCCAAGGCAGATGGATCCCTTGAGGCCGGGAGTTCGAGACCAGCCTGGCTAACATGGTGAAACCCCGTCTCAACTAAAAATACAAAAATTAGCCAGGTGTGATGGTGGGCGCCTGTAGTCCCAGCTACTTGGGAGGCTGAGGCAGGAGAATCGCTTGAATCTGGGAGGCAGAGGTTGCAGGGAGCCAAGATCTTGCCACTGCACTCCAGCCTGGGCAACAGAGTGTGTTTAAAAAAAAAAAAAAAAAGAATTCAAACCACATATGGACTTTTAATTTTTCCAGTAGCCTCATTAAAAAAGCTGAAGTTAATTTAAATGATATATTTAATTTAACCTGATATATTTTAAAAATGACCATTTTAACACGTAATCAATATAAAGAAAGTATTCTGGTCAGGCACAGTGGCTCATGCCTGTAATCCTGGCACTTTGGGAGGCCGAGTCAGGTGGATCACCTGAGGTCAGGAGTTCAAGACCAGCCTGGCCAACATGGTGAAACCCCGTCTCTACTAAAAATACAAAAATTAGCCGGGCACGGTGGTAGGCACCTGTAATCCCAACTACTTGAGAGGCTGAGGCAGTAGAATAGCTTGAATCTGGGAGGTGGAAGTTATAGTGAGCCAAGATCATGCCATTGTACTCCAGCCTGGGCGACAAGACAGTCCATCTCAAAAAAAAAAAAAGAGAGAGAGAGAAAAAAGAAAGTATTTCAAGGCTAGGTGCAGTGGCTCATGCCTGTAATACTAGCACTTTGGGAGGCCAAAGTGAGAGGATTGCTTGAAGCCAGGAATTTGAGACCAGTCTGGGCAACATAGTGAAACCCTGTTTCGAAAGAAAGAAAAGAAAGAAAGAAACAAAGAAACAAAGAAAGGAAGGAAGGAAGGAAGGAAAGAAAATTAGCTAGAAGTGATTACACATACACAAGTCCCAGCTACTTGTGAGGCCATTACAGCTTGGGTGACAGAGTGAAACCCTGACTCATAGAAATAAAAAAAAAAAAAAGAAAGAAGGAAGGAAAGAAAAAGAATGAATGAAAGAAAGAAAGAAAGAAAAGAAATTAATTTAGCACCATAGGAAAGGTTTTTTTTAAAAAAGCATGAGCTATGTTATCCTCTTTTTTTTTTTTGTTTAAGGCTACAAAATCTGGTATTTTGCACTTATATCCCATCTCAGTTCGGACAAGCCACATTTCAAGGGCCCAAAACCCCATTTGGTGAGTGGCAGCCATATCGGATAGAGACAGCCCACCTTCTCTGGTTTTGTCTCTGCAGACAGCCAAGGAAACCTAATTATGCATCCAACTCGCTGGCCCATTGGCTGAGTCACCTGCCGGGAAGCTTTCAGAATATTTATAGGTAACTGATCTACAGAAAACAGAAAGTGATACCATCTCCAGCCCCCACAACCTTTCTTCAGTCTCAAGTTTGCCGTCTCAGCTACTGTTTTCTAGAGGCCCAGTGGGAAGAGTATGCAAAGTGGCAGTAAAGTACATATGTAAACGTGTAGGCAAAAGGCTGAGAGGATTCTTACCAAACTACTCACAGTGGAAAATAAGAGTAATGTCCAAGCAGAGTTTAGTTTTGTCAGTCATGCCCTAATTTTGTTTTTGTTTTTTAGAATGTATTCATTCACATATTACTTGTGTAAGTGAAAGTCAATTGATATATATAGAGATAATGGTAAAGAAAAGTAACCATGATTTGCGGTAAATCCCCAAGAAGTTTAATGGAAAGCAGTGAGTGCAGAGATTACAAGGTGGACTCTGGGGCCGGCTGCCTGCCTTTGCATCCTAGCCCTGCTGTCTACTAGCTGTGTGACCTTGGGCAAGGTTCTCTTGCTTTCTGGGCCTCAGTTTCCTCATCTATAAACTAAGGATAATGATGGGACCTATGTTACAAGGTTGTCACGATGATTTGATGAGCAGGTGTAAGGTGTTAAGATGGGATCTGGAACACAGAGTGTCAGCTGTAATAACTAAAATAATTAGTATTATCACTGTTTTTGGTGGAGGAGTAAGTAGCAAGAAACTCTCGGTGAAAATACAAGAGCTGCGGTGGCTCACGTCTGTAATCCCAGCACTTTGGGAGGTCGAGGCGGGCAGATCACTTGAGGTCAAGAGTTTGAGACCAGCCTGGCCAACATGATGAAACCCCATCTCTACTAAATATAGAAAAAATTTGCCGGGCACGGTGGCGCACCCCTCTAGTCGTAGCTACTCAGGAGGCTGAGGCAGGAGAATCGCTTGAACCTGGGAGGCAGAGGTTGCAGTGAGCTGAGATCACGCCACTGCACTCCAGCCTGGGCGACACAGCGAGACTCCATCTCAAGAAAAAAAAAAAAAAAGAAATAATACGCTGGAGTGAGAGCTGCAAGACCAGCTGCTAAGCCTGGATCTGCCATTACCTAATTTGTGTAAACTTGGGCCTCAGTTTTGTACTAATTCTAACAACAACATACATTTTCTAGTCCTTACTATCATCTCGGAACTCTACATGTCTCGTTTCATCAGATCTTCACAACACCCCTCTGAGAGAGAGATACTGTTGTTGTTGTTATTATTATTATCTTGAGACGGAGTCTCGTTTTGTTGCCCAGGCTGGAGTGCAATGGCATGATCTCGGCTCACTACAACCTCTGCCTCCCGGCTTCAAGTGATTCTCCTGCCTCAGACTGCCGCGTAGCTGGGATTACAGGTGCCCGCCACCACACCCAGCTAATTTTTGTATTTTTAGTAGAGACGGGGTTTCACCCTGTTGGTCATGCTGGTCTCGAACTCCTGACCTCAGGTGATCCCCTGCTTCAGCCTCCCAAAGTGCTAGGATTACAGGTGTGAGCCACCACGCCTGGTCGAGATACTGTTATTATTACCATTCTATAGATAAGGAAACCGAGGCTCAGAGAGCTGACATGGCTTGCCCAAGTCGGCAACTTCTAAGTCCCAGGAAAGTGATTTGAACTCAATGTTGTCTAGCCGACATGAGAGGCTGAGGCAATGCTCTCTGCACCATGCAGTCCCATGTGTGAGGTCTTTTCCAGCTTTGCTTTGTCTGTGATGCTGGCAGTTGAGTTGCATGATAAGAGCTAGGAGTTTGGGGTTGGAGTACAGGTTCTTTTGAGCTTTTGGACCCTAGAGTTTTTTCATCTGTAAAATGGGGCCAAGAACAATGCAGTGCCCTGAATTTGAGTTTTGTATTTGCTTTTGTTTTTGTTTTTTTGAGACAGGGTCTTGCTGTGTCGCCCAGGCTTGAGTGTAGTGGTGTGATCTCGGCTTACTGTAACCTCCACCTCCTGGGTTCAAGCAATTCTCCCACCTCAGCCACCTGAGTAGTTGGGATTACAGGTGCCCACCACCATGCCAGGATAATTTTTGTATTTTTAGTAGAGAAGGGATTTCATCATGTTGGCCAGGCTGGTCTCGAACTCCTGGTCTCAAGCAATCCACCCACCTTGGCCTCCCAAAGTGCTGGGATTACAGGTGTGAGCCACCATGATTGGCCCTGAATTTGAGGGTTTTCTTTCCAGCTCTCTCCAGGGCTTTCTTTAGACTTTCTTCCTCATTTTGTCTCATCTTTCCAAACACCTCACTCACAAGATCACTTGAAGATCACCGGATGCCAGTGGAAGGTATCTGAGATGATTAAACAGCACCAGGTTTTTTAGCTATGTTATGTAAGAGGAGGAAAAGAGGGAAGTTGCAGGGGAAGAAATTTGAATCAGATTACATTAAAGGATACAAGTGGGGCTTTCAGACAATGGTGACTTTTGCACAGGGTCTCATGAGGCAACACACGGGGGCACACACGTGCGTGTCTTCACGTAGACATGCTGTGTTAGACACCCCCGCGGCGGATGTTCTGGGGAAAACAAGGAAGCTGTTAAATGATCCAGCTGTTCGGTCTGAATACGTTGCACATCTGGTGGCCTGGAAATCTCCAGGTGACTTTTCACTTTATATTCACTGTCTTGCTGCCTGGCCCCAATCTTGAGACTCTAGAGGAGGGGAAAAGGGAGGGAAAAAAGAGAAACAGGGGTGGATTGGAGGCAAGGGGTCAGGGGAGGGAAAAGAGCAGAGAGAGAGAGAGACAGAGAGAAATGGAGAAAGGGAGAGGAAAATCAAGAGAAACTGACATGGAGGGATAGGGAAACACAGAGACAGAAAGATAAACTTCACAGAGAGAGAGACAGACAGAAAAAGAAAGCTAGATGATATAGAGTCACATAGAGAAAGTCGGTCATATACAACATACAGCGTAAGAGAGAAATAGACAAAGATTGAGAATGAGGGATCCACATACAGAGATGGAGACAAAGAAAGTCAGAGACAGCTGGGCACGGTGGCTCACACCTGTAATCCCAGCACTTTGGGAGGCCGAGGCAGGCAGATCACTTGAGATCAGGAGTTCAAGACCAGCCTGGGCAACACGACGAAACCCTGTCTCTACAAAAAATACAAAAATTAGCCAGACATGATGGCCGGCGCCTGTAGTCCCAGCTACTTGGGAGGCTGAGGCGGGAGGATAACTAGAGCCCAGGAGATTGAGGCTGCAGTGAGCCAAGATCGTGCCACTGCATTCCAGCCCGGGTGACAGAGTGAGAACCCATCTCTAAATAATAATAATAATAGAAAGTCAGAGACACACCCACAAACACTCCATGAGAGAGATTCACGTAAAGAGATGGACTGCCAGCCCTTTGAGGAGGAGAGCGACAGAGGAAGAGATGAAGAGATTGAGACTGAGAAAGACAAATGCACTCACAGAGATACACAGAGAGATAAAAGAAATAGAGACAGAAAGAAAAAGGCGCAGAAACAGAGATCCACACAGAGAAGGAAAATAAATTGTTTAAACGAAAAGAGCCAGGAGGGGCTTGGCGTGGTGGCTCATGCCTGTAATCCCAGCAATTTGGGAGGCTGAGGCATGTGGATCACTTCAGCCAAGGAGTTCGAGACTAGCCTGGGCAACATAGTGAGACCTTGTCTCTTAAAAAAAAAAAAAAAGCCATCAGGATTTTCTGTTCTGCCAAAAAAATCCTGAGAGTCAGAATGTGTTAGGCCTTAATGCAAAACATTCATCTCTTCAGAGGAAAGAGTGGGTTTAAAAAATGTTTTTAATATAAGTAATTACTCCCCAAATGGAAAAGTATTTTGTTCATTTTTTTCTTCTTATAACATCAGAACTTTCTGAGCCACACCAAAGACAGTATTCACGTGTTGTTTATCTACTTTCTACTAACATCTAGCATCAGCGGTTTCTTTTTAAGAGGAGAAAAAAGTTTCTGGGCAAGACTGAGGCCTCTTGCTGAATGTTGTGGGCTGCAGAGCAGGCTGCCATGTAGAAAATGCTAGAACAAGGAAGGAAATCCCCTTGCACCTCCTGTGTGGATGGGTGATGAGGAGTGGCTGCTGGCGGGGCTGTGTGAGAGACAGTTCTGAGGCTGCATCTCCGGGAGAAAGAGTGCTATGATCCATTGCTGATGTCTGCCACAATCAGGGAGGGGGCAGTCACAGTGGGCTTGCCATGTATTTGCCATTCCTATACCAGAATCTAGAACTTGCCTGAAATATCAGCATGGTCTGGGATAAGAGTATAAATGGAGGCCACATACCATACATGTAAATATGTAAGTTAGAAAAGTCAGAAATCAGCCGGATGTGGTGGCTCATGCCTGTAAGTCTAGCACTTTAGGAGGCTGAGGCGGGAGGATCGCTTGAGCCCAGGAGTTCAAGAACAGCCTGGCCAACATAGCAAAACCCTGTCTCTACAAAAATACAAAAATTAGCCAGGTGTTTTGGTGTATGCCTGTGGTCCCAGCTACTTGGGAGGCTGAGGTGGCAGGATGACCTGAGCCCAGAAGGTTGAGGCTGCTGTGAGCCGTGCCACTGCATCCAACCTGGGTAACAGAGTGAGACTCTGTCTCAAAAAAAAAAAAAAAAAGAAAGAAAGAAAGAAAGAAAAGAAAAGTTTGAGGCCAGGCACGGTGGCTCACACCTGTAATCCCAGCACTTTGAGAGGCCGAGGCAGATGGATCACCTGACATCAGGAGTTCAAGACCAGCCTGGCCAACATGGTGAAACCCTGTCTCTACTGAAATACAAAAATGAGCCAGGCATGGTGGCAGGTGCCTGTAATCTCAGCTACTCAGGGGCTGAGGCAGGAGAATTGCTTGAACCCAGGAGGCAGAGGTTGCAGTGAGCCGAGATCTCACCATTGCACTCCAGCCTGGGCGAAAGAGCCAGACTCTGTCTCAAAAAAAAAAAAAAAAGAAAAGAAAAAGTAAAGTTCAAAACCAAGTTATTCCAATGGCCTGGCCATGGGATCTTCCTCTAGGTCCCAGCAGCCCAGCCCCTGGGATTTCTCTGACAGCCTGTGCACAGGCTAAAGGAGCTGAAGTCTTCCCTGGGCCATCCTTGCCACCCACAATCCTGAGTGGTGACTGGATGTGCAGGGCAAGGCATGGTGACGGGACCTGCGGGCGCCTGCAATGGGGACTTCTCTAGGCGATTTTACTCAGGATTTCCAGGCAGTTCTAAATTACACTATCCCAGTAGTGGGGAGGAAGGAAGCATGGTTATCTGGGGAGTGTGATCTAAGACATCAACTTTGGGCGATTAGAGGAAGTCGGCTTCAAACTGAAGGAGCCATTTTTCCTTCAGTGCCCAGCTCAATGTCTGGCACATAGTAGTTGCTCAGGAAATATTTGTTTCAAAAAAATGAAAGTGTCAATGTCAGTGTTGTAGGATTTTTAAAGATGTTGTAGGACTCTCTCTGTAGTTCAGCTAAGAGCTGGATCATTGTCACACGGCCACAAAAAATTAGGCTTGCAGACAATTTGAAGGGTGAGGAAGGCAGGGTTTATTGGGTGAAAAGGAAAAAAGGGAAACAGAGACCCTCCGCAAGGTCAGAGTTCTCCTGACATGCTTCCTGCCTCACAAATTGAATCCCAGGTTCCACCCAGGAACAGGAGGGGCCAGGCTCCTCCCCGCTGCAAATGGTGGCAGTTTCTGTGGCTCCACCCCAGTGCACACTCCTCCCAGTGGGCAGGCTAGTTGGAGTTTTTTTGGGGGACCCCCTTACACTTGACTGTCTCATTAGGTCCTGCAACTCAGTACTCCCTCCCAAAGGTGAGGGACCAGGGAGTGCAGAGAGGTGCAGGGGGCTGATTTTATTTTATACAGGTGGTCAGAGGAGGACACACAGGTAAAGTGACATTTGAGCAAAGACTGAGGGAAATGAGGGAGTGAGCCATGAAGGTATCTGGGGGATGAGGTGGTAGGCAGAGAGAACAGCCAGTGCAGAGGCCCCAAGGGCAGGTGCCTGTCATGTTTTAAGAACAGAAAAGTGCTGGGCACGGTGGCTCATGTCTGGAATCCCAACACTTGGGCAGGCTGGGGCCGGCAGATCACCTGAGGTCAGGAGTTCGAGATCAGCCTGGCCAATATGGCGAAACCCCGTATTTACTAAAAATACAGAAATTAGCTAGGTGTGGTGGGGCATGCCTTGAGACACGAGAATCACTTTTCCAGTTCTCTGTCAAAAAAAAAAAAAAAAGAGACAAAAGAACAGCAAGGAGGCCTGTGTGGCTGGAATGGTGTGAGTGAAAGCGGAGCAAGGGGTTGTGTGATCAGAGGAGGCTGAGGCTTATTCCCATAGGGCCCTGTGGCAATGTTACAGGCTTTGGCTTTTATTCTGAGTGAGATGGGTTCATCTGAGAGTTTGGACCCCAGAACTGCCTTGCCCAGGTGAGAAGTGATGGACCAGTAACTTGGAGATGGGGAGAAGTTGTCAGATTTTAGATCTACAGTTGTCCCCCGCTTCTCTGCGGTTTCACTTTCTGTGGTTTCAGTTACCCATGGTCAACCGCAGTCAGAAAATCATAAAATAGAAAAATTCCAGAAATAAATAATTTGTAAGTTTTAAATTGAGTGCCGTTCTGAGTAGCATAATGGAATCCTGCCTGTCCTCCTCCGTTTTGGGACGTGAAACATCCTTTTGTGTCACTTGGTAGCTGTCCCAGTTATCAGATCAAAAAAACATAGTCTATGCAGGCTTCAAGGACCGTCCTCAGCTTCCGGCATCCACAGGGAGTCTTGGAGCATGTCCCCTGAGGATAACGGGGGACTGCTGTGTGTTGGAGGCAGAGATGACAAAATTCGGTAAGGAATTGGGCATGGAATGGGAGAAAAAAGAGTCTGGGAGGATCCAAAGTTTTAGCCTGAACAATTGGAAGGATGGAGTTGCCACTATTTCCTGGGTCTGGGAAAAGGTGTGGGAGGCACTCATTTAGGGCCACCAACCATAAATTCAACATCAGAAATGGATTCAGGGCCAGGCACAGTGGCTTACGACTGTAATCCCAGAACTTTGGGAGGCTGAGGCTGGTCTCGAGCTCAAGACCAGCCTGGCCAACATGGTGAAACCCCATCTCTACTAAAAATACAAAAAATTAGTTGGGTGTGGTGGTGCGTGCCTGTAGTCCCAGCTACTCGGGAGGCTGAAGCTGGAGAATCGCTTGAACCCTGGAGGCAGAGGTTGCAGTGAGCCAAGATCACGCCACTGCACTCCAGGCTGGGCGACAGAGAGACTCCGTCTCAAAAAACAAAAAACAAAAATAAAAAAAAAAGAGAAATGGATTCAGGGGCCAGATTGTGCAATCCAGTTGCAGTAAATACCACATAAGATAATTGCATTTTTTTTCCTTCTAGGACTTCCTGGCTTCTCATCTTTATTTTGATTCCCCCTCTTCTCTCTGCAAATAGGTTTTTCCCTGGTTGTCAGCATGCCTCAGGCTGAAACCACCCATCTCTTCCCTGATTCCACCACTGTTTGGCCAGCTACCGCCTTTGTCTCTCAGTTTACACCCTGAAAGCAGCAATTTTCAAATTGTGGACCAAGGCGCTGGGGTTCCCCACAAACTCACAGGTTCAGCAGGGGATATTTACATTTTCAAAGCAAATACAGTGAAAGTTCACATCTCTCAGATGCTTCCCAAACTACTGGCTGAAGGAGCTTACAGTTTCAGCGTTGGACCGCACTACATCCCTTTCCACAATGTCATCTTTTCGCAAACTGGGCTTTCTGTGATTGCTGTAATAAAAAGCAATTAGTAGCCGAAAATCAGCATGGAACAGGAAATGAGGCAGTGCCCCGATCTGATTCCAAGGTTCGAGAATTTGTGCAGTGCCCAACAGACACACACTTTCCATTCGACAGCAAGTATGGATATTTCAGAATGAATGAAAAATATTTTTTCTTTCAATTTATCTTTTCAAATGGCTGCTAAGTTGTTAGGCCACAAATAGTTATTAAGTTGCTTGATGTAACTACTTAACAAGTGGTACTGTTAGGTATTTCTTTTGGCCTAAGGCTACCCTAAAAAAATATAGAAAACCCTAAGATTCCATTTTTTTTTTTTTTTTGGAGACAGAATCTCGCTCTGTCACCCGTCACCCATGCTGGAGTGCAGTGGCACAATCTCAGCTCACTGCAGTCTCTGCCTTCTGGGTTCAAGCAATTCTCCTGCCTCAGCCTCCCGAGTAGCTGGGATTACAGGCATGCACCACCGCACTCGGCTGATTTTTGTATTTTTGGTACAGATGGGTTTCACATGTTGGCCAGGTTGGCCTTTAACTCCTGACCTCAAGTAATCCACCACCTCAGTCTCCTAAAGCGCTAGAATTACAGGTGTGAGCCACTGCACCTGGCTGAAACCCTGACTATTATTTATTTATTATTATTATTTTGAGACAGTCTCACTCTGTCATCCAGGCTGGAGTGCAATGGCATGATTTCGGCTCACTGCAACCTTCCTCCTCCCAAGTCCAAGCGATGTGATTCTCCTGCCTCAGCCTCCCGAGTAGCTCAGATTACAGGCATGTGCCACCATGCACAGCTAATTTTTTTGTACTTTTAGTAGAAACAGGGTTTCACCATGTTGGCCAGGCTGGTCTTGAACTCCTGATCTCAAGTGATCCACCCGCCTTGGCCTCCCAAAGTGCTGGGATTACAAGCATGAGCCATCATGCCTGGCTGAAAACCCTGACCTTCTAAGGACACCAGGAATGGAGAAAGCTTGAGAGCCTCTGCTCGTGGGAGAGGCTCTACTTGGCTACTGGCCAGCCAATGGGTTGATGGCTTTGGATCAGGTGGCCATGGCTGCCCCAGTCAGGGGCCCATCTGGTCCAGAGGCTTCATCTGGGGAAGGGAGTGTGAGCTGGCAGGTAAGATCCTTTAGGGACGGTCACAGCGGCTCATACCTCTATTTCCGGTGCTTTGGGAGGCTGAGGTAGTAGTTTGAGGCTTCAGCTTCCTGAGGCTTGAGCCCAGGAGTTTGAGACCAGCCTGGGCAACACAGTGAGACCCCATCTCTACAAAAAATACAAAAATTAGCCAGGCGTGGTGGTGTGTGCCTGTAGTCCCAGCTATTCTGGAGGCTGAGGCAGGAGGATCGCTTGAGCCCAGGAGTTGAGGCTGCAATGAGCTATGATCACACCACTGCACTCCAGCTAGGCAACAGAGCAAGACCCTTTCTTAGAAAAAAACAAAACAAAACAAAAAAAAACATCCTTTAGGACTTTAGGATCCACTTTGGTGCCTGCCCCTAGTCTCTGACATACCTGGCAAAGTAAACACTGTGGGCTTTCCATGTTTCCGCTGCTCAGCGATTGTCTCCCCATGCTGAATTTGTGACTTCTCTGGTTGATGGCTCTCAGGGGGACAGGCAGAGCACACCTCAAGGAAGCCGGGTTGCCTGTACACCCTTTCCCAGCATCCGTTGTAACCGACTAATCAGCTGCACCCACCGATGATTTTTTTTTTGACTGGGGTCTTGCTATATTGCCCAGGCTGGTCTCGAACTCCTGGGCTCAAGCAATGCTCCTCCTGCCTTGGCCTCCCCAAATGCTAGGATTACAGGCATGAGCTGCTGGGCCTGGCCCATCCACAGAGGATTTGGACCCCAGAGTGGGCAGAGAAAGGGACAAAGAGAAATTTGGGGTGAGGGATTAAAGGTGGGGTGGAAGTGGCAGGACTGTCCATGTTCCAGGGTCAGCAGTAGCAGTCAGTGGGCTGGCAGCGTTCAGAGACACAAGCTGGGGGGTTCTTAGCAGCCTGGTCCCAGGCGGGTTTCTGGGTGTGTTTCCCACTGTGTGTCTGTCTTGTGTGTGTGCCTTCCAGGCAATTGTGGGAGCTCACTACTCTCCGTGTTGAATTCCTTTTCTGCTGAATTTAGTGAGTCTGCTTATATGTCTGGAGTTGCTACTAAAAACCCTGAAGAGGCCGGGTGTGGTGGCTCACACCTGTAATCCCAGTACTTTGGGAGGCCAAGGTGGTCAGATCACTTGAGGTCAGGAGTTCAAGACCAGTCTGGCCAACATGGTGAAACCCCATCTCTACTAAAAATATAAGAATTAGGTGGGTGTGGTGGTGGGCACCAGCTATTGAGGAGGCTGAGGCAGAAGAATCTCTTGAACCCGGGAAGCAGAGGTTGCAGTGAGCCGAGGTCGCGCCAATGCACTCCAGCCTGGGTGACAGAGTGAGATTCCGTCTCAAAACAAAACAAAACAAACAACAACAACAAAAACCCTGAGCTGATACTGGTACCCACCTCTGAGAGTGAGGAAAAAATTGAAAAGTTTTTCAATTTTCAATTTTTTCATTTTCAGTTTTTTCCTCTGCTCTCACTCTTCAACTGCAACAATCACAGGCGACTTCTGTGACCATATGCATAGGGGTTTCTCTCCACCACCAAGCAAGCAATCGAGTCTGCAGTGGGCACCAACTGAGCATCCTCCAATTCGTTTCTGACACTATGTCCTTGCAGGTGGTGTCAGATCCAGGTGTCAGGTTGGGGGCTCAGTCCCCAGGACTGCCCCCCACCTTCAAACACCAATCGCAAGTCCCAGCGTCCAGAACTTCTGCTGACCTACTTCAAGATGGGGTTCCCATGACCTCCTTTTTGGGTTTGATTAATTTGCTAGAGTGGCTCACAGAACTCAGGGAAATACATTTACCGGCTTATTATAAAGGATTTTACAAAGGATACAGATGAAGAGATGCATATGTTGAGGTAAGGGAGAAAGGGCATGGAGCTTCCCTGCCCTCCAACAGCCTTGGGGAGAGAACACCATTCCCTGGGAATCCCCACATGCACGGCTGTCCAGAAGCTCTACAAACCCTGTCCTGTTGGGCCTTTTTTTTTGATGGAGTATCGCTCTGTTGCTCAGGCTGGAGTGCAGTGGCACGATCTTGGCTCACTGTAGCCTCTGCCTCCCAGGCTCAAGCGATTCTCCTGCCTCAGCCTCCCGAGTAGCTGGGATTACAGGCACATGCCACTATGCCTGGCTAAATTTTGTATTTTTAGTAGAGACAGGGTTTCGCCATGTTGGCCAGGCTGGCCTTGAACTCCTGACCTCAGATAATCTGCCCTCCTCGGCCTACCATAGTGCTGGGATTACAGGCTAGCACACGCAGCCGGCCCTTTTATGAAGATTTTATGGGATAGACATGACCGACAACTGTGTAGAAAGGTGATTGGACAAAAAGGGCAAATGGTCTAATGCTGGTAGACTGAGGGGGGAAACCCAGCAAGCCTGTCTGTTCAGATTCTTCTTGGCCTCTCTGTGCAGCCTTCTTTCCTCTGCGTTATGGGGCAGGACCCCTTCTGAAATGAGGGTCTTATGATTTTACTATCAGACAAGGTAGGTCAGAGAATTTCCTTATGGTCAGCTCCAAGATAGAAAGGTGGGGGAAGATTTCTGCTTTGGGGAGAGAATGGAGCAGATGAAAGAAAGGGAGAAGGTCAGATAGAGATTCTGTTTCTGAGGCTGGCTTCTGAGGCCTAAAGCACCCCAATGTTACAAAAAAGGCTATGGGGGCCAGGCGCGGTGGCTCACGCCTGTAATCCCAGCACTTTTAGAGGCAGAGGTGGGCGGATCACCTGAGGTCAGGAGTTTGAGACCAGCCTGACCAACAAGGAGAAACCCTGTCTCTACTAATAATACAAAAATTAGCTGGGTGTGGTGGCACATGCCTGTAATCCCAGCTACTCAGGAGGCTGAGGCAGGAGAATCGCTTGAACCCGGGAGTTGGAGGTTGTAGTGAGCTGAGATTGTGCCATTGCACTCCAGCCTGGGCAACCAGAGTGAGATTCCATCTCAGAAAAAAAAAAAAAAAGGCTGTGGGAATTCTGAGTCAGGAACCATGGACAAAAACCAACATCTATATCATAATGTCATACCACCTTATTCATTTATTGGTTGAAAAAAAGTCTATGACGTATATAAGACATAGAAAATGTATATATACACTTTATTTATTTTTATTTATTTTATTTTTTTGAGCCAGGGTCTGGCTCTTGTCGCCCAGGCTGGAGTGCAGTGGTGTGATCTCGGCTCACCACAACCTCTGCCTCCCCAGTTCAAGTGATTTTCCTGCCTTAGCCTCCCAAGTAGCTGGGATTACAGGTGTGCACCACCAGGCCTGGTTAATTTTTTTATTTTTAGTAGAGACGAGGTTTCACCATGTTGCCCAGGCTGGTCTCAGACTCCTGACCTCAAGTGATCCACCTGCCTTGGCCTCCCAAAGTGATTGGATTACAGGCATGAGCCACTGTGCTCGGTCCTATACGTCCACTTTAAAAAGCACTAATAAAACAAATACCCATGCCCACACCAGCCAGGCCATGAAATCAAGTGGGATGATCCAATGCTCTGGGTTTGCCTGGGACAGTTTTGGTTTGCACCTGTTTTCTGCCATAATCATTACTAACAGCCTCCCTTTTTGTCTGCAAAGGTGGGCCAGTGAGGTAACAAAATATATGGTCCCTTCGCCCAGAAGATAATGATTGGATATAATTTGGATCCATGTCTCCATCCCAATCTCAGGTTCAATTGTAATCCCCAACAATCATGCTTCCTGTGCAGCCTGCAGAACTGTGAGCCAATTAAACCTCTTTTTTTATTTTGATTTTTTATAAATTACCCAGTCTCAGGTATTTCTTTCTAGCAATGCAAGAATAGACTAATATGGCTGGGCATGGTGGCTCATGCCTGTCATCCCAGTACTTTGAGAGGCTGAGGCAGGCGGATCACTTGAGGACAGGAGTTCGAGACCAGTCTGGCCAACATGGTGAAACCCCATCTCTACTAAAAATACAAAAAATTAGGCCGGGCGTGGTGGCTCACGCCTGTAATCCCAGCACTTTGGGAGGCTGAGGCTGGCAGATCATGAGGTCAAGAGATCGAGACCATCATGGCCAACATGGTGAAACCCCGTCTCTATTAAAAATACAAAAAGTAGCTGGGCGAGGTGGCGCATGCCTGTAATCCCAGCTACTTGGGAGACTGAGGAAGGAGAATTGCTTGAACCTGGGAGGCAGAGGTTGCAGTGAGCCAAGATTGTGCCATTGCACTCCAGCCTGGTGACAGAGCAAGACTCCATCTCAAAAAAAAAAAAAAAAAAATTAGCTGGGCATGGTGGTGCATGCCTTTTTTCCCAGCTACTTGGGAGGCTGAGGCAGGAGAATAGCTTGAACCTGGGAGGCAGAGATTGCAGTTAGCCGAGATGGTGCCACTGCACTCCAGCCTGGGAGACAGGGAAGTCTCTGTCTCAAAAACCAAAAAAACAAAAAACAATGGACTAGTAGGCCACCTATGTTCTCCACTTCCCTTCCTCAATTGCAGCCCCTTCCTTTTATCAAGGAACTACTATCTGGAAATTTACTTTACTTATTTTTCCCTTTTCTTTATAGTTTAAATACCCAAACAATGTGTTGCTTAGCTGTACGTGTTTTCAAGCTTATATAAACGGAATAATCCCATTCATTTCTTTTGTGACTTGCTTTCTCCCACTTAATGTCAAGTATGTGAGATTTATGCTAGTTGTTGCAAATAGCTATGGTTTATTCCTTTCTCCCACCATATAACATTCCATTATGTGCAGAGACCACAGTTTATCCCTTCTCCTTTTGGTGAGAAGAGACTTGTTTCTAGGTTTTGTTGTTATAAACAATGCTGCTAGGAATGTTCCTGGATGTGTGTCTTGGCTGACTTGGGCAAGCATTTCTGCAGAGCTTATCTCAAGGGGAATAGCTGGCTCATTGTCATGCACATAACCAACTTTATAATTTAGTTTTGCCAAACTGTTTTCCAGAAAAGAGGTACCATTTGTGTTAGTTTCCTGAGCCGCTGTAATGAATTACTACAAGCTTGGTGGCTTCAATCAACAGAAATGTATGCTTTCTTTTGGAAGCCAAAAATCTGAAATCAGCGTCACTGGGCTGAATTCAAGGAGGGCAGGACTGTCTCTCCAGCCTTCAGGGGAGAGCCCTTCCTTGGACTTTGCAGTTTCTGGTGGCTCTAGGCATTCTCTGCCTTTGTCCCCATGTGGCTTTCCCCTCTGTGTGTGTGAAATCTCCTTTTGCATCTTTTATAAGGACACTTGTGATTACATTTAGGGCCCACCCAGATAATCCAGGATAATTCCACCAACATAAGCTCCTTAATTTAATCACATATTTTGCCATATAAGGCAATATTCTCAGATTCTGGGGATTAACGCCTGATCAGTTTGGAGGGGGGTATTTTTCAACCTTCCATCAGCAACGAATAAACCTTCTTGCTGCGCCTCATCCTTCCACCCATGCTTGGCATCATCTGACTTCTACATTTTGCTAGTTTTATTATTTTTATTTTTTGAGACAGAGTCTTGCTCTGTCGCCCAGGCTGGAGTGCAGTGGTGCGATCTCGGCTCACTACAACCTCCGCCTCCCTGGTTCAAGTGATTCTCATGTCTCAGCCTCCAGAGTAGCTAGGATTACAGGCATGCACCACCACGCCTGGCTAATTTTTGTATTTTCAGTAGAGAGGGAGTTTCACTATGTTGGCCAGGCTGGTCTTCAACTCCTGACCTCAGGTGATCCACTGGCCTCCCAAAATGCTGGGATTACAGGCGTGTGTGAGCCACCATGCCCGGCCATTTTGCTAGTTTTAAAATGTATTCATCTTGAGGTATTGATGCCTTTTCTGGGCCTGGCCTGGTGCTAAGCATGGGGACACAATGAGTCAGACACAATCCTTGACCTCTAGGACTTCAGGGTTGGATGAGTGAGATGGACAAGTGAGTCAGGTGCTATGAGAGATTCAATTGTGAGTGTGTCTAAGAGCAATTGATCCAGCCTGGGGAGGTCAAGAAGGACTTCCTGGAGGAGGCGATCCTTCAGTTGAGGCGTAAAGGACTAGAAGAAGTTAGGTAGGTGGGAGGACTTGAGGAAGTGAGAGAGGGTGTTTCAGAGACCAGCAAAGGTAAAGGCGTGAAGGCATGAAACAACATGACTTATTTGAGAAATGGTAAGTAGTTTCATGTGCTTGGAATGAAGGGTGGGAGTAGTTGAAGAAATGAAGGCTTTGTGTGCTAAGCTAAAGAGTCTAGGCTGGGCACTATGACTCACATTTGTAATCCCAGCTCTTTGGGAGGCCAAGGCAGGCAGATCCCCTGAGCCCAGGAGTTGACCAACCTAGTGAGACCATGTCTCTAAAAAATATATTAAAAAACTTAAAGAGTCTAGGCTGGGTGTGGAGGCCGAGGCAGGAAGATTGCTTGAGACTAAGAGTTCGAGACCAGCCTGGGCAACATGACAAAACCCATCTCTACACAAAATACAAAAATTTGTTGGACATGGTGACACGGGCCTGTGGTCCCAGCCACTTGGAGGCTGAGGTGGGAGGATCACTTGAGCCTGGGAGGTCGAGGCTATAGTGAGCCGTGATCTTGCCTCTGCAGTACAGCCTGGGTGACAGAGCAAAACCCTGTCTCAAATAAGAAACAGAATACCAAAAAACTCCACAATGATTTGTCATATATATTTAAAGAGAAAAAAAATTTTTGAAGAGTCAAAATATGAATTTAAAAATATTTATATTTCAAAAGAATTTGTATTTGTGTGCTTATAAAATATTTAGATACACATTGGAAGTCAAAAGCTCCCCATGATCCCAACTGTCCCAGGAGAAAATCTCTAATCACATTTTTGGGGTATATCTTTTTTTCCTTTAAAAAAATTAAGACAGGCCTGGTGCAGTGGCTCACGCCTGTAATCCTAGCACTTTGGGAGGCTGAGGTGGGCAGATCACCTGAGGTCGGGAGTTTGAGATCAGCCTGGCCAACATGGTGAAACCCCGTCTCTGCTGAAAATACAAACATTAGCCAGCCATGGTGGTTCACGCCTGTAATCCCAGCTACTTGGGAGGCTGAGGCACGAGAATCGCTTGAACCTGGGAGACTGAGGTTGCAGTGAGCCAACATTACACCCCTGCACTCCAGCCTGGGTGACAGAGCAAGACTCCATCTCAAAAATAATAATAATATCTAGAGTCACTATCAATAGTTGGATGTAGCTTTTATTTTAAATAATGGAATGAATCCTTAAGTTCAGATATAGAGGAAGACAATCAAACACTTGCTGAATACCAGCCCTTTTCAGCTACTCGGGAGGCTGAGGCAGGAGAATCGCTTGAACCCGGGAGGCAGAGGTTGCAGTGAGCCAAGATCGCACCATTGCACTCCAGCCTGGGTGACAAGCATGAAACTCTGTCTCAAAAATAAATAAATAAATAGATAATTAAAACATGCTAATATACAGTATATAGGAAAGTGTCCAATTCTTAAGTACAAATTGCTGAATTTTTACCCATGTTTAACCTATGCTTACATAATCACCACTAAGATCAACATGTAGATCAGTATGCTGGGGGTCTTTCTCTCTCTCTCTCTCTCTCTCTATATATATATATATATATATATTTTTTTTTTTTTTTTTTGAGACAGATGCTCTCTATCACTCAGGCTGCAGTGCAGTGGCACTATCTCGGCTCACTGCAGCCTCTGCCTCCCGGGTTCAAGCAATTCTCCTGCCTCAGTCACTTGAGTAGCTGAGAGTATAGGTGTGCCACCACCCTGGCTAATTTTCGTATTTTTAGTAGAGATGGGGTCTCACCATGTTGGTCAGGCTGGTCTCGAACGCCTGACCTCACTCAAATGATCTGCCGACCTCCATCTCTGAAAGTGCTGGGATTATAGGCATGAGCCACTGCACCCAGCCTAGATTTTTTTTTTCTATTTATAGACCAGTAATCATGTACATATCCAAATATATCCTAATATGTACAATATCTATATGTATACTAACCTACACATGAGCAAATACATGCATATGCTAATATCCAATACAATTTTGTGTACTGAATGTAATTATCTCTCAAAAACGAGATCATCCTTTATGTAATATTCTACACTTTTCCATATCAATACATATCAAGAGATAAAGTACGATCCTGTTCATTCACACATGTATTAATTTACCAATCCAATCAACAAATACTTTTTTTGAAATTATCCAATATACTCAGCTATGTGTCACTGAAAGGATTTAAACAGTGGAGCAACATAAAGAGGAGAAATATAATCAACTTTCTTTTTTATTTATTTGTTTATTTTATTTATGTATTTTTTTGAGACAGAGTCTCACTCTGTCACTCAGGCTGGAGTGCAGTGGCAGGATCTTGGCTCACTGCAGCCTCTGTCTCCTGGGTTCAAGTGATTGTCGTGCCTCAGCCTCCCAAGTAGCTGGGACTACAGGTGCCCGCCACCACTTCCAGCTAACTTTTGTATTTTTAGTAGAGATGAGGTTTCACCATTTTGGCCAGGCTGGTCTCGAACTCCTGACCTCAGGTGATTTGCCCCCCTTGGCCTCCCACAGTGCTGGGATTACAGGTGTGAATCACCACACTCAGCCAGGACTCTTTATTTTTCTATTAAAAAAATATTTATTAGGCCAGGCGTGGTGGCTCATGCCTGTAATCCAGCACTGTGGGAGGCCGAGGCAGGAAGATCACCTGTGGGCAACATAGCAAGATCCTGTCTCTACAAAAAATATAAAAATTAGCCAGGTGTGGTGGCGTGCACCATAGTCCCAGCTACTCGGGAGGCTGAGGTGTGAAGATCACCTGAGCCAGGGAGGTTGAGGCTGCAGTGAGCCATGATTATGCCACTGCACTCCAGCTTGAGTGACAGAGTGAGACCCTGTCATAGGGAAAACAAACAAACAAACAAAAAAACCCAAATTAAAAAAAAATTCATCTTTCTTACTTCACAACATCTCTTAGAGACCAGTCCCATCAGTATATAAGGAGCATCTCATTCTTTTTTGCCACTGCACAATATTCCATGGAATTGATGGACATTTTCCGTTTCAAACCCTACCCAGCAGCCCGGGGTCGTGTAGTCCCTGCCAGACTTGTCTCTGCTCTTGGCCAGAGAACACATAGGTGGGCTGGGTGGGAGGCAGGGCTCTGAGGGTTGGCCAAGTTCCCTGGCCTGTCTGGGGATTCTTGGAGCTAGAGTGGAGGGACACATCTTCCTGCCTTCCCAATTCTTTGCCCCCGGGAGGCATCCTGTGGCCTCATCCTGTTCCCATTCTGTTATTTCAAGAAGCTGCCCTGGCTTATTTCTGGTCCTTTTCTCCCTTGTCTCTGTGGCCAACTGGGTCACCAGCTGGCCTCAGGGGCCTCCACCCACCCCACATCCGTTCTCGACCTCTCACCCACGCAGGCGTCCAGCTGTTCCACAGCTGTGTCAGAGCCCCCAGGCCTGTGTCCACATTTTCTGGGGCAGTTGCCAGGCAGACAGGGTCAGCCTTGGTCATGGGATAAAAGGACTCACTTAATGAGTACTTACTATGTGTGAGGTTGTCTGGTAGCCTTTTGCAGGTTTATGTTTAATTCTCATAACAATCCTGCCAAATAGATATTCTTATTCCCATTTTATGGATAGGGAAACAGGCTCAGAGTCAGAGATGGGGAATGATGGGGGAGCCTGAATTTGAACCCACCCATTTTATGGATGGGGAAACAGGCTCAGAGAGCAGATGTCAGAGATGGGGAATGATGGGGGAGCCTGAATTTGAACCCACTGGTGCCAGAAGTCTTGGTTACCTTTGTACCCTTGGGGTTCCTGAGTCATTAAGCAGTAAGCCTCAGTAAATATATGCTGAATGAATGAATGAAAGAATGAGCTTGAGAGATATTTCCTGGGCAAGTCCTATATGTCAGGCACTGGTCTAGGGGCTAGAGATAGAGCAGTGACCAAACAGCTTTCTTGGCACTGAAATTCTAATGGGGAAGACAATCTAAAAGTAAGCAAGCAAGCAAAAATAAGATGATGAGGCGGGGCGCAGTGGCTCACTCCTGTAATCCCAGAACTTTGGGAGGCCCAGGCAGGCGGATCACCAGGGGTCAGGAGTTGGAGAGCAGCCTGGCCAACATGTGAAACCTCATCTCTACTAAAAATACAAAAAATAGCTTGACGTGATTGCGCACGTCTGTAATCCCAGCTACTCGGGAGGCTGAGGCACGAGAATTGCTTGAACCCTGGAGGTGGAGGTTGCCATGAGCTGTCACACCACGGCACTCCAGCCTGGGTGACAGAGAAAGACTGTCTAAAAAAAAATTAAAAAATGATAGTAAGATAGTGACAGGCTCTATGGGAGAATTCTAATAAGATGGTGTAGTAGGCAGTAGCTGGGCGGGAGTGAGAGTGGGTGTGCCTCACTTAGATAGGAATGGGGTCTCTAAAGAGGCGACTTTTGGACTGAGATCTAAATGGCAAGGTCAAGCCAGCTACACAAATAGGTGGGAGAGGGGAGAGGATTTCAGGTGAAAGGAACAGCACATGCAAAGGCCCTGAGGTCAGATGAAGCCTGGTGTGTACGGGGAACAGGGAGAATGCATGTGGCTAGCGTAGAATACAGGAAAGGCTGAAAGTTCAAGATATAGGCCACAGCCAGATGAAACAAGTGTGTGGCAGCTGCATAAAAACTTGGAGAGGCTGTTGAGTGCAGTGGCTCACACCTGTAATCCCAGCACTTTGGGAGGCTGGGGTGGGAGGATGGCTTGGACCCAGGAGGTTGAGGCTACAATGAGCTATGATTGTGCCACTGCACTCCAGCCTGGGTGACAGAGTGAGACCCTTTCTCTAAAAAAAAAAAAAAAAAAAAAAAAAAATGAAAAACATAAAATACAAAATAAAATAAATTTTTAAATAAAAACGTGGAGCGCTTAAGCAGGAGACTCATGCTTTCTCAGGGTGCTGTGTGGAGAGTAGGCTGTGGTGTGGCAAGAGAGGGAGTAGGGAGCAGGTTGAGGAAGTTCCTGAAGTCACCCTGGTCTGAGAAGGCAGTGAGCTGGACCAAGGTGGGAGCCGTGGAGACAAAATAAAGATTGGGGAAATGTTTGGAAGGAGAGCCAATAAAATGACGATGAGTTATAGTTGGGGGATTCAAGAGAAGAATCAAGGTTAAATCCTTGGTTTCTGGCTCAAGCAACTGGGCAGATGTGATGGGGCCATTTATCGAGATGGGGAATATGAAGGAGTAGGTTTCAGTGAGGGTGGTTGGAGAGCTAGGAGGATGAAACGGAGATGCTGTATTCTGGACGTGGCAGGTTTGCTGTGGCCATTGCACCTTCCGGCTGACATGTCAGTTAGCAGGTGGATAATGGTCAGGGACTTAGGTGAAGGCAGGGGAGGAGACTGATGAGTCATCCTATGAACGATCCTTAAAGCCTCAAGACTGAGGAGATTGGGCAGGGAGTGAGTGAAGACAGTCCCCTTCCGGAGACAGGAGAGTGATGAAGATGGTTGTCACTCAGGGTGGAGGGCTGGCTTCCAGAATGGTGACCTGGGTCCGGGCGAAGAGGCTTAGGCCTGTAATCCTAGCAGTTCAGGAGGCTGAGGCAGGCAGATTACCTGAGGTCAGGACTTTGAGACCAGCCTGGCCAACATGGTGAAACCCCATCTCTACTAAAAATACAAAAATTATCCGGGTGTGGTGGCGCATGCCTGTAATTCCAGCTACTTGGGAGGCTGAGGTGGGAGAATCGCTTGAACCTGGGAGGCAGAGGTTGCAGTGAGCTGAAATCGCACCACTGTACTCCAGCCCAGACGACAGAGCGAGACTCGGTCTCAAAAAAAAAAAAAAAAAAAAAAAGAATGGTAACTTGGGACATCCAACAGCTCAGCCTTCTACCCATAGCCAGTGGGGCCTGGAGGGGCCCTGACTGGGGTGGCTGTGATATTCCGGAAGCTGGATCTTAGCCACTGTCCTCAGGGTCTTTGACCTTTTATTTCAATGCCCTCATTCTGAAGGGCCTGAGCTGGTCATGATCTGGACTTGCTATTTCCCTAACATCTTCCTCCTAGAACTTCAGAAGCCTGGCTGGGGTGCTCAGGAAGCTGCTGTTCTCCCCTAAGGGGCAGGAAACTGGGACAGCAGGTACCTCATTCAAGGTCACAAGGGTTAGGGCAGGGCTGCCTACAGAACTGAGGAGGCCAATCCTTCTTCCATCCATGTCCACATTGGTTTGACTTATCACCAGGCTTTTGTTGTGCCAAGTGGAGTATGAAAACAAAAAACTCCTCGGAATAATGAAGATGTTTAGCAAGGGAGGAGGGAGAGAAGACATCCTGGATAATACAGCTTAAGGAGAGAAGAGAAGTTTAATACAGAAATCTGAAGCCAGGTGCTGTGCATATACCTGTGGTTTCAGCTACTTGAGAGGCTGAGGTGGGAGGATCACTTGAGCCCAGGAGATTGAGGCTGCAGTGAGCTATGATCACACCATTGCACTCCAGCCTGGGTGACATGAGCAAGACCCTGTCTCTAACAAAAGAAGAAAAGTTTGACAACATTTAGTTCATAATATGTGATGTAATTCCATATTAGTCCGTTTTCACACTGCTATAAAGATACTACCTGAGACTGGGTAATTTATAAACAAAAGAGGTTTAATTGACATACAGTTCTGCATGGCTGGGGAGGCCTCAGGAAACTTACAATGAGGGTGGAAGGAGAGAGAGCGCAGGGGAAATGCCAGACACTTATCAAACAACCAGATCTGTGAGAACTCCCTCTCTATCACGAGAACAGCATGGAGAAAACCACCCCTATGATCCAATCACCTCCCATCAGGTCCCTCACTCAACACGTGGGGATTACAATTGGAGATGAGATTTGGAAGGGGACACAGAGCCAAACCATATCAAATATCATCCTTGGTCTCCACTAGGAAACTTAAGCAAAAGTACTGTATGTCAATGCTTTAGGGGTCAGGTTTGTGGTTTGGGGGTGGAACAATGTGCTGAAACCAGTCCTTGGAAGGTTCTGGAGTCTAACTATATATGGGTTATGTCGGGAATAGTTGAGGAATGCCATGGGATGCTTTCTGCTCCAGATTGGAACTCCTGGAGATTGGGAAACACATGAGTCACTTCTGGTTCCCCACTAACCAGCACTGTGCATGAACAGAGTAGGGGGTTCAGGAATTGTTTGTGGAATGAATGAACGAATGAGGAGAGGAGTAGGTCCCAGGCGCGAGCCACTGCACCCAGCCTTTTCTTTGTTTTTTTTTGAGGTAGAGTCTGGCTTTGCCACCCAGGCCGAAGTGCAGTGGCACTGTCTCCTCACTGCAACCTCTACCTCCCGGGTCCAAGTGATTCTCATGCCTCAGCCACCCAAGTAGCTAGGACTACAGGTGTGTGCCACCACACCTGGCTAATTTTGGTATTTTTAGTAGAGATGGGGTTTTGCCATATTGGCCAGGCTGGTCTCAAACCCCTGTCCTCAGGTGATTCGCCTACCTTGGCTTTCCAAAGTGCTGGGATTACACGTGTGAGCTGTTGTGCCCAGCCCAAATTCTTCTTAGCTTTGACTCTCTCTGACCTCTTTTAAGGGCTTACTGGGTTAGGTCAGGCCACTTGAGGCATTTTCCCTTTTGATTAACTCAGATTCAATTGATTAGGGACCTTAATTACATCTGCAAAATCTCTTCTGCTTTATAATGTAACATAATCGTAAGAGTGATATCCCACTATCTTCATAAGTCTTTTTTTTTTTTTTTTTTTTTTTTGAGGCGGAGTCTCACTCTGTCACCCAGGCTGGAGTGCAATGGCGCTATCTCGGCTCACTGCAAGCTCCGCCTTCCGGGTTCACGCCATTCTCCTGCCTCAGCCTCCTGAGTAGCTGGGACTACAGGCACCCGCCACTGTGCCTGGCTAATTTTTTTTTGTATTTTTAGTAGAGATGGGGTTTAACTGAGTTAGCCAGGATGGTCTCAATCTCCTGACCTTGTGATCCACCCATCTCGGCCTCCCAAAGTGCTGGGATTACAGGCGTGAGCCACCACACCCGGCCCATAAGTCTTGACACACACAAAGGGAGGAAAGTATACAGGGTATGTACACCAGGAGGTGGGATCTTGGGAACTGTTTTAGAATTCTGCTTACTACAACAGTGTAGCACCCTTCCACACTGAATAGTGCTGACCTGTGTGACCAGATGGATATTGCAGAAATGATGGTGTGTGATTTCCAAGTCTGAGTCATAAAAGACATTATGACTTCTATCTTGCTCTTTCTTTCTTGGATCACTTGCTCTGGGGAAATCCAGCTGCCATGTTGTGAGGATACTCAAGCAGCCCTGAAAATCACAAATGTACACACACAAAGAATTTATTTAAAAAACACATGTGGCCTCCATCACTTGGAGTCTGTCACTTGGAGCCTGGAACTCAGAACTATCATGGCACAACCACAGTCCAAAACCTTCACTCTCATGACTTATACGATTTAGACTCTAGAGAAAAGCTTCTCCACATCCCTTAGATTAGGTCCTCAAAATAACAACTGTGTCCTAATGCAGTGAAAGTTCATGGGTTGGGCTGCTGCCAATGTTGGAGATGAATGTGCTTATAGGGGGCAAGGATAATTTAAGAATTTGAGGCACTTAGATAAGAGCAAAGACCAGTGAATTAATTTACCAAATTCTTCCTCTCTGGCTGGGTGTGGGGGCTTATGCCTGCAATCCCAGCGCTTTGGGAGGCCGAGGTGGGAGGATCACTTGAGGTCAGGAGGTCAAGACCAGCCTGGCCAACATGATAAAACCCTGTCTTTACTAAAAATACAAAAATTAGCTGCTGTGGTGTCATGTACTTGTAGTCCCAGCTACTCAGGGGGCTGAGGCATGAGAATTGCTTGAACTTAGGAGTCAGAGGTTTCAGTGAGCTGAGATTGTGCCACTGCACTCCAGACTGAGACAGGCTTCTTTCTGTGTTTCACTTTGTGGTTCTGGAAGTCCTCACACATTAGTGCAATCTTTGCACAACTGCACAAGACAACTGTAGGGGACACATTCTAAAATGCTCACCAGTGATCCCTGCCTTCTAGCATTCACACCCCTGTGTAATCCTCTCTGCTGGAGTATGGGAGGGCCCTGGGACCTGCTCTTAGCATATAGAATGCAGCAAAGGTAATAGGATTTCACGTCTGTGACTACATGGCAGAGGATTGTAACTGCTGTCTTACATGCAGACTCTTCCAATTGATGTTCTTCTTTGCTGGCTTTGATGAAGTAAGCCACCAGAGGAGTTGGCCCATGTGCTTAGAAACTGAGGGTGACTTCCAGCCAACAGCCAGCAAGCAACTGAGGCACTTAGTCTGACAGCCTGAACTGGATGCACAACAACTGTATGACCTTAGAAGCAGATCCTTCCCCAGGTGAGTCTCAGATGAGACCCCAGCCCTGGCTTGACACCTTGATTGCAGCCTTATGAGACCCTGCAGCAGAGGACCCAACTAAGCCATTTCTGGATTCCTGACCACAGAAATGGTGAGATAGTAAATAAACTGCCAAATTTATGGTAATTTGTTAGGCAGCAATACATAACTACCACAACAAGAGGATCATTTAGAAACATTAAACAAATTGGCTGGGTACAGTGGCCCACATCTGTAATCCCTGCACTTTGGGAGGCCAAAGTGGGCAGATTGCTTGAGTCCAGGAATTCAAGACCAGCCTGGGCAACATGGTGAAACTCCATCTCTACTAAAAATAGAAAAATTAGCTGGGCATGGTGGCAGGCACCTGTAATCCCAGCTACTCAGGAGGCTGAGGCAGGAGAATCACTTGAACCAGGGAGGTGGAGGTTGCAGTGAGCCAAGGTCGCACCACTGTACTCCAGCCTGGGTGACAGAGTGAGACTCCGTCTCAAAAAAAAGAAATACATAAAAAAGAAAGTTAAATGCATTTTATTTGACAACTGTAAGCTTGATTTATCCCATGAAGATGTTTAGCTGGTGTGGTGGCATGTACTTGTGAACCTCCCTTCATACTCTTGTCCTGGGTCCTGTGGCTCTCAGGGCAGGCTGGCTCAAGCTTACTCACCTGGTAAATGGAGCTGAGATTCAAGCTTGGACCCCGAGGTCTGGGCTGTGTGAGATGGGACCCTGCCCTGGGTCAGCTCATCTTCCAGGTAGGAAGCTGCCACCTCAGGAAGCCGATGGGAACTGAAAGACTCTATGGTTAGAGGCAGGAGAACGACATAATTTGTGGGGCCATTTACAGAAAGAAAATGCAGAGCCCCTTGTTTACCAATGACTAAGAATTTCCAAATGCTGACAGTAGATCACATGAGGCATCCTAAGGGCAAGCATGAGATCCTTCTAAGGGCAGAGTCCTATGCAACTGCATGGGTCGCATGCCACTGGTGGGGGGCTTCCTGGAGGTGGTGGCATTGGGTTCTCTCAATCCCCCTGATAATAGACAGGATTGAGTGTGGTGGAAAGAAGGGGCAAGAGCCAACGGAAAAGAAGAGGATCATCTATGTATAGGACTCACCAGTGGCTTCTTTTAAAAATGAATTTATTTAAACAAAAATATCAGTCATTTAAAGAAAAAATTAAGGAAATAAGAGCACATGTGATGTACAGATATGGAGAAAAAAATTGAGTTGTGTCATTTGAATGACTGGAGTTTGGGAAATTGCTGTCTGGGTGTGTGCATCTACAGTGTGTAATTGTGAATCTATGCATGGGAGTCTGCATATGGATCTTTGATTGTATCCATGGAAATGAGTGAGTCTATGAGTGTGGGTGTATGATATATTTATAAAAGTGTGTGAAAGTGACAGTGTGTCTGAGCACATGTTATTGTGTGACTGTGTATAAGGGGGTCTGGGGAGGTAAATTTTTCTTATCCTAAGCTTCTCTAAGGGAAATGTACAATTGTGGACTTGTTTACACTGAGCACATCTCTAATACTTGTGTATCTGTCAGCTCTTGCCACAATAATGCTGTGTAACAAGTATCTCTCTACCCCACTTAGTGGCTTCAAATGACAAACAGAAATGGGAAGAGACTGGGGATAAGAGTAAGACTTCTCTAAAAAAAAAAAAAAAAAACAAAAGAAACGGGGAGAGATTGCTAATACAATAGGTATAGGGTTTCTTTTTGGGGTGATGAAAACATTCTAAAATTAATTGTGGTGATGGTTGCACAGCTATAAATATGCTAAAAACTGCTGGATTATACTGTTTACATTGGTGAATTTAACAGTACATGAATGACATTTCACATACGATTAAAAAGCCACAACAACAAACATTGATTTTCTTGCTTGTGAGTGTACGAATTAACTGTAGGTCTGCTGGAATCACTTGGGCTTGGCTCCTGGCTGCAGCTGGGTTCTGGTATGTTCCATGTATTTCTTCTACATTTTTTTTTTTAATCCTCTTCGGTCAGCAACTACTCAGGCATGTTCAAGGTGGCTAGCAGAAGTGCAAGGGGATGAGCAGACACGTGTAATGTTTCTTAACACCTTGGCTTGGAGCTAGCACATCACCTCTGCACACATTCCACTGGCAAAAAATCTATGCCACTATCTATAGCTATTGCCAAGCCTGACATCAACAGGAAAGGGAAATAGAGTTTCCTCACTCTCATGCATTTCAAGGTCATACGACAGAAGGGAGTGAAGAATTAAGAAAGATAATCCTATCTACCACACCTGTGTAACATGGTGCTCCTTCTCCTCTGAGATCTACTTAAACATGGCATAGACCCAAATTCCAAGTTGCGGACAGCTTAAAGCCTCCCGTCAATTTCTGCCTGTTCCTATATCTTATATCCTCTTGCTCTTCTCTTCCTCATACTCCTCCTGGTCTCAGGGCTCTTGTGACTATGTGAGCTATCTTGCTCCCACCCCGAGTCAAAGCCAGGTTAAAAGCCCCACCCCCTCACTATTTTTGAGAAGAAACCCAGTCACACTCAGCATTTAGTACATGTAGTGATTTTGTGGAAGATCTGAAAGGTTATGCAGAAGGATTGCAAGTTGCACAACCTTCTACTGCATTTATGGCCCCGCCACTCTCCCATTCCTGGCTGGAGACATTAGGGAAGGCTTCCTAGGGGAGGTGGCATTTGAACAGATCTTGAAGGCTGAGAAAGAGTGAGGCATAAGATGGTGGCAGGAAAGAACATTCCAGACAGAGGGAACAGCAGCATGGACAAGAGAGGAAACATCTGGTGTAGTTGAGAAAATGCAAGTCGTTGGCATGGCTGGAGTGGAAGATGTGAGCTGGGGAGTGCTAGGGGGGTGAGGCTAGAGTGCTGCACAGGCCCATGAATGGCTTGTTCTGTGTTCAGCTAGGCTAGAACCACTTTTCCAGAATTACCATCTCCATATGGTTCTGGGTTGGCATTAGCCACAGGAGAAATTTGTATGAGATTTGGAAGGTGGGAATGAAACTGAGCCATATTTTTAATGCTAAGAAGGTCAATGCAGAGCCCCAGACACTGTGGACACAGCTTCCAGTTGGTGCTCTCAGTTGTCCTTGTGGTTCCCAGTTCATCCTCAAGGTTCCAATTTTTCCTAGCTCTCATTCATGTCCAGCCTCCTCCTTGACAGCCGATATAAGTGACCCAGAGACAACATTAGTGAATAGAGTCCTCTACCAGCTCCCACAATTGTGTAAGATCTAAACCCTGTAATAAATCCCTTCTCTGATGCTCACAGTGGATCTCTGATTGAACCCTGAGTGATAGACCTTTGTGTGCCACACTGAGAAACTGGGGCTTCATCTTATAGACTTGTTTTTCTCAACTTTTTGTCATTTGAGGACTGCAGTGGCAGAGGTAATGCTAAATGTTCTCCATTCTCATCTTCTTCCTGGGCTCGTGCTTTAGTTCCAGCCTCCCTTGCAGCTAAGTGGAACTATGTGATGAAGTTCTAGCCAATGGAATCTGGGCTAAAGTGAAGTATTCATGTCTAGGCCTGGTCTCCCAAATCCTTCCACATGACACCACAGCCTCTCTCTCACTTCTCTAGTTGGCCAGCTGAACGCAGAAGGTTCCATGGTGGACCCCAAGGTGTGGGGGGTTTCAGAGCCACTAGCTGGAAGGAGCCTGAGTTCCTGAATGACTCTGTGGAATCGAGACTCTGACTGCCTTGCACTGGGCTGTGACTTGAGAAGCATAACTTTATTATGTAAAGCCAGTGGGATTTGGAATTATTTGCTAGAGTGGGTAGCCAACATCTGTACCATTACTGATTTAATCACATTTTAAAAATAAGTTTACTCATTTTTTTTTTTTTGAGGCGAAGTCTTGCTGTGCCACCCAGGCTGGAGTGCAGTGGTGCTATCTCGGCTCACTGCAAGCTCCGCCTCCTGGGTTCACACCATTCTCCTGCCTCAGCCTCCTGAGTAGCTGGGACTACAGGCGCCCACCACCACGCCCAGCTAATTTTTTGTATTTTTAGTAGAGACGGGGTTTCACTGTGTTAGCCAGGATGGTCTCGATCTCCTGACCTCGTGATCTGCCCGCCTTGGCCTCCCAAAGTGCTGGGATTACAGGTGTGAGCCACCGCACCCAGCCTCTTTTTTTTTTTTTTTTTTTTAAGATGGAGTCTAGCTTTGTCACCCAGGCTGGAGTGTAGTAGCATGGTCTCAGCTCACTGCAACCTCTGCCTCTTGGGTTCAAGCGATTCTCTTGCCTCAGTCTCCTGAGTAGTTGGGATTACAGGTGCCACCATGCCTGGCTAATTTTTGTATTTTTAGTGGAGACGGGGTTTCACCATGTTGACTAGGCTGGTCTTGAACTCCCGGTGTCAGGTGATCCGCCTGCCTCGGCCTCCCAAAGTGCTGGGATTACAGGCGTGAGCTACCACGCCTGGCCAGTTTACTTTTTATAGCTTTAATTTATTTGAAAAGAACTTTTTATTACTATTTATAAATGCAAAAGCAGTATCACTCATAGTAGAGAGAAGGTAATGATAACAAAGAAGTGGTATGAAAATCAAACAATGATGTGATATTCTTTCCATATCTTGTTCAGGGCAAGAGCCCCGAAGCCTGAGCCTGCTCTCACTTTGTTATAACGGGAGATTAACAAGTGCTTGACAGATGTTAAAGACAGGGTGGAACCAAACTAGACTTTTTCCGCAATGTTCTTGAAACACCATATTATCATGATTATATGATAATCACACCATACTTTATGAAACTACATGAGGGAAATAAAACCGATGAATAATTTTTAAACATTCCTTACCATGGGAAATTTCTTTCTTTCTTTCTTTCTTTTTTTTTTTTTTTTTGAGACAGGTTCTCACTCCATTACCCAGGCTGGAGTGCAGTGGTGATCTTGGCTCATTGCAACTTCTGCCTCCCAGGTTCAAGCGATTCTCCTGTCTCAGCCTCCTGAGTAGCTGAGATTACAGGCATGTGCCACCACACCCAGCTAATTTTTGTATTTTTAGTAGAGTCGGTGTTTCGCCATGTGGCCGGGCTTGTCTCAAACTCCTGACCTCGGGTGGTCCACCCGCCTCGGCCTCCCAAAGTGCTGGGATTACAGGTATGAGCACCGTTCCTGGCCTGTAATGGAAAATTTCAGACACACACATATAAACATCATGAAGATACTACCATAAACCCCTGGGTATGCATTACGCAGCTTTAACAACTACCAACCCTCTGCCATTCTTACTACATCTCCTACCCCTTACACATACCCTACTTCCTTTTCTTGCTGGTCTTGTTGGAATATCTTTTTTTTTTTTTTTTTTGAGACAGGGTCTCACTCTGTCGCTGGAGTGCAGTGGCATGATCAGGGCTCACTGAAGCATTGAGCTCCTGGGCTCAAGCCATCCTCCCACCTCAGCCTCCAGAGTAGCTGGGACCACAGGCACGTGCCACTGTGCTTGGCTAATTTTTTAAATTTTTTGTAGAGACAGGGTCTTGCTATATTGCCCAGGCTGGTCTCAAACTCCTGGCCTCTAGCGATCCTCCAGCTTCGGCCTCCCAAAGTGCTAGGATTATAGGCATGAGCTACCATGCCCAGCCTGGAATATCTTTAAATAAATTCCAGACATCATAACACTGTAATACATATTTCTTTTTTTTTTTTTTTGAGACGGAGTCTCACTTTGTCACCAGGCTGGAGCGCAGTGGTGCGACCTTGGCTCACTGCAACCTCCACCTCCTGGGTTCAAGTGATTCTCCTGCCTCAGCCTCCCAAGTAGCTGGGACTACAGGTGCGCGTCACCACACCCACCTAATATTTGTATTTTTAGTAGAGACGGGGTTTTGCCTTGTTGGCCAGGATGGTCTTGATCTCTTGACCTCATGATCTGCCCGCCTCGGCCTCCCAAAGTGTTGGGATTATAGGCGTGAGCCACCACACCCGAAATGCAATATGTATTTCTAACAATAAACGCATTAGAAAATATTCACAATACCATTATCATACTTAAAGAATTAACACTTCCTAAGCCGGGCGCTGTGGCTCACGCCTGTAATCCCAGCACTTTGGGAGGCTGAGAGAGGGTGGATCACCTGAGGTCGAGAGTTCAAGACCAGCCTGACCAACATGGAGAAACACCGTCTCTACTAAAAATACAAAATTAGCCAGGCATGGTGGCACATGCCTGTAATCCCAGCTACTCGGGAGGCTGAGGCAGGAGAATCGCTTGAACCTGGGAGGTGGAGGTTGCAGTGAGCCAAGATCGCACCATTGCACTCCAGCCTAGGCAACAAGAGCGAAATTCCGTCAAAAAAATAAATAAATAAAATTAAAAAACCACACTTCCTTGTTACCATCTAATATTCTATGTTCAATTTGCCCTAATGACTACAAAAATGAGGTTTTGCAGTTGGTCTGTTGAAGTCAGGATCTGAGCAAGGGCACACATTGCATTGATTGATATATACTTAGTCTCTTTCTACCCTGTGGGGGATTAATTGCCAAAAAATGGTCTCTTTCTGTATTCACGTCCTTCGCAAGGTGAAGGCGGCTTCTCTTGTTGAGGAGGAGTCTATTTTCAACCTTTGAAGCTGGGCTTGGTCAGGTGACTTGCTTGGGCCAATAGAATGCAGCAGAAGTAAAAGTGAGTGCCGTCTCGGTCCCAGCCTTGATGCCTCTACGTGATTCTACATGCTTCTTGGACCCCTGCCTCAGCAAGGAGAGCAAGCCCAGGCAGCCTGCTGTGGGACAAGAGACTGTGGGCAGAAGAGCTGTGCCAGGTGAGGCTGTTCTAGGCCAGCCCATCTTCTGACCCGCCAGCTGACCACAGAACATGAAATCAGCCCAGCCCAGCTCAGCTGAACCTGGCCCAGACCAAAAGAGCCACAGCTTCTTGTGTAATAATAATTGTTATTTTAAAATCACTAAATTTGGCCAGGCGCAGTGGCTCACGCCTGTAATCCCAGCACTTTGGGAGGTCCAGGTGGTTGGATCACTTGAGCCCAGGAGTTCAGAACAGCCTGGGCAACAGGAAGAAACCCTGTGTCTACTAAAAATAGAAAAATTAGCTGGGTATGGTGGTGTGCGCCTGTGGTCTCCACTACTCAGGAGGCTGAGATGGGAGGGTCACCTGAGCCTGGGACCGGAGGTTGCCATGAATCGAGATCTCACCATTGCACTCCAGCCTGGGCCACAGAGTGAGAACCTGTCTCAAAAAAAAAAATAAATAAATAAATAAAAATAAAAAAATAGGCCAGGCGCAGTGGCTCACACCTGTAATCCCAGCACTTTGGGAGGCCAAGGTGGGCAGATCGCCTGAGGTAGGGAGTTCCAGACCAGCCTGACCAACATGGAGAAACCCTGTCTCTACTAAAAATAAAATTAGCCAGGCATGGTGGCACATGCCTCTAATCCCAGCTACTCGGGAGGCTGAGGCAGGAGAATCGCTTGAACCCTGGAGGCGGAGGTTGCGGTGAGCCGAGATTGTGTCATTGCACTCCAGCCCAGGCAACAAGAGCGAGACTCAGTCTCAAAATAAATAAAAAATAAATAAATCACTAAATTCTAGTGTAATTTATTATATAGTATTATTGTGGACAATAGATAACTGATACAAATCTACAAATTTCTTCCTGTTTTTTAAAATGTCATTTACTTGCTGAAGACCCTGGAGCTTTGTCCTTCCATTTCCAACATTCTAGATTTTTGCTAATTACATTCCAGGTGTTATTTACTGTTAGCCTCCATATTCCTTGTAAATGGGTAGTTAATCTACAGGCTGGATTAGAGTCACATGGGGCAAGAACACTTTATAGAGATTCTTGTTTGCATCACATTAGGAAGCTCTCAATGTTTGGTTATCCCACTTGGAGTGATGTCAGGTTTGGTCAGTGGGTTCAGTGAATAATTTTAGACAAGGTTGGGACACCCAGGGGAGACTTCGTGGAGGAGTCAGGTTTGAGTTGAGCCTCTTTTTTAAAATGAATTTTATGTATTTATTTTTAAGACAGGGTCTTTTAAGACAGGATCTCTGCTCCAAGTTGAGCCTCTTTGAAAGATGGGTGGGATTTAGATAGGCAGAGAGAAGGAGGACACATCCAATGTGGGGAGGGAGAGGTGGATGGCATGAGTCAGAGAGTGTTTTGAAAATGCAGAGCAATAACCATCAATAACCTTCTATCAGCTTCCTTTATTATCCTCTGGTATAGAGGTCAGGGCAGGAACCAGATTTTATCTCAGGTTGTAATTCTAATGGGTTGGTAATGGGTACATGGAATACTTTGTTGAGATACGTTGTGAAACCACATTCTTGCTCAGTGGGAAACTTGCTGTAATTGACTGGTGGTGTCTGTCACGGATCTAGGAAGCCTTGGTGGTGGTACAATTGCTATGAATCTGCTCCAGATCAATGCCTCTGCTCCCGCCTCGGGGTCTTTGACATGGAAGCCCATAAGGAAATGAGGGCTGAAAGGGATATCTAACATGGACTGTGACAGACCTTAGCAACATTCATTCACTTTTTTTTTTTTTTTTGAGGTGTAGTCTCACTCTGTCACCCAGACTGGAGCGCAGTGGCATGATCTCAGCTCGCTGCAACCTCCACCTCCCCAGTTCAAGCAATTCTCCTGCCTCAGCCTCCCAAGTAGCTGGGATTACAGGTGTGTGCCACCATGCAAAGCTAATTTTTGTATTTTTAGTAGAGAGGAGGTTTCACCATGTTGGCCAGGCTGGTCTAGAATTCCTGAGCTCAAGTGATCTACTCGCCTTGGCCTCCCAAAGTGCTGGGATTACTGGCATGAGCCACTGTGCCCAGCTGCTCCATTCCCTTTTAAGGAGAGCCCTGTTCCAGCTGCTGAAAGTGGTGTCCTCAGAGAGCATCCAGGTGTCAGGTCCTTGGGCTGAGCCCCTGCCTCACCTGCAGAAGGCCACCTTGCCCAAGGTCACATAAATTTCCTGGGATGTCCCACATCTAGTAATTTTGATTAGGGGATATACAAAGGTCTGGCCATCTTGGCCCAATCTAGACAATTCTGAACAGCCATCTTAACTTCCTGTTTCCTGGTGGGGTTGGTAAATATGGTGTTGCACCTGCATTTCAGGTCAACTTCTCTCCCTACCCACTCCTGCTTCCTCTCTGCTCCTTCCCCAGGAGGTGATCTCAAGGGGGCTTCTTCAAATATCCCCTAAACACTAAATTCTATCTTAGAGTCTGCTTCCTGGGGATCCTAATGCAGGACACATATAAGTCAAACAGGAGTTTTGAGAAACAATATTTATCTTTTCTATGTGTCATGCATTCTCATATTATCTATACTATTTTATTTATTTTCATGTTGGTCATGACCCACTACATTGATTTCAGTCAGCCATGGCTTTGAAAACACCTGCCTGGGCTATGCCCGTGAAGCATGGAGGATGGTTAGCATGTCCTTTGGGCTGTCTTTGGCTGCAAGTAAAAGAGCGCCTGGCTAAACATGGATTAAATACTAGGGGTTCCTTTTTTGCATAATAGATTTGGTAATAGATGATTTCAAAGTTAGTTCATCTCAACAGCTTCATCAATGACCCGGGTTCTTTCCATGTATTTCCTCTCTGACACCCTTGACATGTTGGCCATGTCTCCTCATAGTCACAGAATGGCTGTCGCTGCCACTGCCAGGTATCACATGCTCATACAACCACCTCTAAAGGAAGCAGGTGTGGAGAGCATCTCCTCACACGTTTATTTTATTCAGAAAAAAAAATTCTGCAGTTAAATTCAGACCAAAAAAAAAAAAAAATTCTGCAGAAGCCCCAGGAACAGCCTTCTCCTTATGTCTCCTTGGCTAGAAGTGGGTCATTGTTTATGTCTAATGAATCTCTGCCCATCCAATACCTAAGGTTTCATTAGCAAAAACAAAAAGATGACTAGGCCGGGCACAGTGGCCCACTCCTGTAATCCCAGCACTTTGGGAGGCTGAGGCGGGTGGATTACTTGAGGTCAGGAGTTCGAGACCAGTCTGGCCAACTTGGTGAAACCCCATCTCTACTAAAAATACAAAAATTAGCTGGGTGTGGCTGTGTGTGCCTGTAATCCCAGCTACTCAGGAGGCTGAGGCAGGAGGATCGCTTGAACTTGGGAGGCGGAGGTTGCAGTGAGCTGAGATCATGTACTGCATTCCAGCCTGGGTGACAGAGCAAGACTCTGTCTCAAAAAAACAAAAAAAAAAACACAAAAAAAAAAACCAAAGGAAATGGAGCATTTCATGCCCATCACAGTGTGTGTGTGTGTGTGTGTGTGTGTGTGTGTGTGTGTGTCACTAGATTGTGATGCAAATGTCTTCCTTATTGTGGGTCCTGGTCAGAGTGGTTTGCAAGCCCCTGGCTGGGCTGGGCTGTGCTTCTGCCTGAGTTGTTTTTCTCCTAATTGCCTTATGGGGTGTAGTCACTTTTTCCAAGGCTCTGTTTGTGAGAAGCAGCCCTGCATTCATGAGGCAGCCCCCTGGTATATTTGAACACCAATGCCAGGCAGAGCTGTTGGTGCCTCCCATGCATTAAGAAATGGCAGCTGCTGCTGATGTCCCCAAATGAAAATGACTAAGGAGGGCTAAAGCCAAGCAATGTCACTGCTACCCCTGATGCATACCCTCACAGGAGCCTTCTGGTTTCCAGGGTCCTCCTCTATCCTGTCTTGGCTGCCTCCTCCTTGACCCTTGGTTTCTTTCTTTCTCTGTCTCCCTTCCCAGAAGATTGTCTTCAGCAAATTGTATTTTAAGTCATGTAATGATGAGTTGGTTAGAGGCTCAGAGCTAGCTCTGCCCTTGGCAAAAATCTGGATGAACCTCTCACGCTGTTGGTTTGCAAAGCCCTCCATGTGTGGCTCTTTGCTTGTTGCCTGGAACAGCAGGGAGGGACAGGAGAGTAAGAACCTTAGGGGCTGTGCTTCTGCCCTCTGGGAATGTAGGCTTGCATGTCTGCAGAGCTCCCGTGTCAGGCTTCTTGTGTGCCCAACTGCCCTAGGGAGCGTGCTAAAAATGCAGATTCCTGGGCTGCTCCAAAAGTCCAGTGAGTGACCCGGGGATCTGTATTTTACAAAAACCAAAACTTTTCACTGACATAATTTCATCCTTAAAGAAAAGTCGCAAGAATAGTTCCAAAGAGTGATGTATAGCTCATCACATTTGCTCTATCACTTCTCACTTTCCAGATATAAATATGTGTATTTTTTTTTCTGAATCATTTGAGAAGTTACAAACGTAATGCCTCTTTACCTGAGCTTACCTCCTGAGATCAAGGAAATTCTCTTACATAACTCAGCACTGAATTATGAAATTTAGGATACTTAGCATCAATGTGAATATCTAATCCACAGTACATGGTAAGTTTCCCTAATTGTCACCACCCCTTTATTTTTTAATGATCACACATTGCTTTAGTTATATTAGAACAAAAAATTCGTTCTCTTTTATTTTTTTTGAGACAGAGTCTCACTCTGTCGCCCAGGCTGAAGTGCAATGGCGTGATCTCGGCTCACTGCAACCTCTGCCTCCTGGGTTCAAGTGATTCTCATGCCTTAGCCTCCTGAGCAGCTGGGACTACAGGTGTGTGCCACCACACTCAGCTAATTGTTTTGCATTTTTATTAGAGATGGGTTTTCACCATGTTGGCCAGGCTGGGCTTGAACTCCTGGCCTCAAGTGTTCCACCCGCCTCAGCTTCCCAAAGTGCTGGGATTACAGGTATGAGCCACCGTGCCCAGCCTATCTCTTTTAATCTGAGAGTTCTTCAGCACCCCCCCACCCCCATCATTCATGACCTTGACATTCTATTTCTTCTATCTCTTCCTCCTCCTCCTCCTCTTCCTCTTTCTCCCCTTCCCCTTCCCCTTCTCCTTCTCCTTCTTCTTCTTTTTCTTTAGAAATGGGGTCTTGCCATGGTGCCCAGGGCAGCCTGGGTTCAGGCTATCCTCCCACATTGGCCTCTGCCGACTTGGATATTTTACAAGTGTTTAGACCACTTGTTTTGTAGAATGCCCCCTCAGTTTGCGTTTGTCTGGGGAACCTGTATTTTTAACATCTCCGTTGACCTTGAAACCTTTGAGAGGATTGGGCAGCCCTGTCTAAGATACACATATTTAAAACTCTTACCTTTCAAGATTCAAAGGACTTGAAAAAAATAGCTTTGTGGGGCATCAGATTTAGTTCCTCAGAGGGGTTTTGATTTGGGGACTTTTTTTTCAAGATCCGATTTGCTCAGAACTCAAATCACAGAGATTTCTTAATTGCCTGGGTTGCTAAGCTGGCTGAGTCTTAAGGGATCCTGCTGGGCTTTTAATTTCTCTGACTTTGATCCTGTGGAAGGCGGGAGGGTTTTGGCAAGGTCGAGGAGCAGGCTGGCAGGTGGGAAGTGGAGGGCAGACAGGGGTCAAGGCTGGGCGGGGATAAAAACAGCAACGTGGCTGGGTGCAGTGGCTGTTTGTAATCCCAGGTCTTTGGGAGACGGGCAGATCACTGAAAATACAAAAATTAGCCGGGTGTGGTGGCAGGTACCTGTAATCCCAGGTACTTGGGAGGCTGAGGCATGAGAATCGCTTGAGCCCAGGAGGCAGAGGTTGCAGTGAGCCGAGATCACGCCATTGCACTTCAGCCTGGGTGACAGAGGGAAACTGTCTCAAAACAAAAACAAAAACAAACAACAACAACAAAAACCAAAAAACAAACAAACAAAAACCTCAAAAAACAGCAACGTGTCCTCCCTGCACAATAAGTGCCAGCAATATGCTGGGCACTCTTGGCTGATCTGTCCCCCAGGACTCTCACCATTCTATTATCATAAGCTCCATTTCACAGATGAGGCGACTGAGGTTCAGAGAGGTGACATCACTTATCCCTTATTGCTTAGTTAGGAAGTGGCTGAGCTGGGATTTTGTTGTTTTTTGAGACAGGATCTCACTCTGTCACCCAGGTTGGAGTGCAGTGGTGCCAACATGGCTCACTGCAGCCTGGAACTCCTGGGCTCAGGTGATACTCTCACCTCAGCCTCCAGAGCAACTGTGACTACAGGTATGCGCCACCATACCCAGCTTATTTATTTATTTTTGAGACAGAGTCTCACTCTGTCGCCCAAGTTGGAGTGCAATGGAGTCATCTCAGTTCACTACAGCCTTGACCTCCTGGGCACAGGTGATCCTCCTGCCTCAGCCTCCCAAGTAGCTGGGACGACCCGCATGCATCACCACGTCTGGCTAATTTTAAAATTTTTCTTGGTCAAGGCTGGTTTTGAACTTCTGGGCTCAAACAATCCTCCCATCTTGAACTCCAAAGTGTTGGGATTACAGGCATGAGCCACCACACCCAGCCTTGAGCTGGGATTTGAACCTAAGCCTGTCTGACTGCAAACAGGCTTTCACTGTGTTTGCTTAACCATTGTGGCATCCCTCTCACCAGGGATCAAATAAGGTCCAGAAAGTTCTGGAAGGAACCCAATTTCATGAATGAGAAGCATGCAATTTGACCCAAACACCAGCTTAACTGAGGCTGTGATCTGGCTGTGTTGGGGTGCGCCCCATCTGTTAGGTGGTCTTTAGACCTCACCATCTGCAGCTGAGTACATGCTGGAGCCAGATGGCTTGAGTTCGAATTGTGGCTCTGCCATTAACTAGCAGTGTGACCCTGGGCAGTCCTGGGTGTCTTCTGGTGGCCTCCCCAGATCCCTTCCCTGCCCCCTCCACTTTCTCGGCACCTGGCAGTTTGCCCTCTGCTTTTGGGTGGATTTGGCCAATTGGGAACCTGGACGGAATAGAGGGCAAGAGGGGAGGGGGCTCACGATGTTCATTTTCCCAGCTCCTTCTGGTGGGGACACCATACATTCTTCCACTGAAGGCCACAGTTTCAATCAGGCCTCTCTCCCAGCCAGGACAGCCACTGGGTCTGGTTTTGGAAGCCTCCTCTTCTAAAACACTCCCTCCTGTCTCCTTTAGGGCTGCAGTGCTAACAGCTCCCTGCTGTTTTTTTGTTTTGTTTTGTTTTGTTTTGAGATGGATCTCACTCTGTACCCCGAGGCTGGAGTGCAATGGTGTGATATCTCGGCTCACTGCAACCTCTGCCTCCTGGATATAGGCGATTCTCCTGCCTCAGCCTCCTGAGTAGCTGGGACTACAGGTACCTGCCACCATGCTTGGCTAACTTTTGTATTTTTAGTAGAGACATATCACCATGTTGGCCAGGCTGGCCTTCAACTCCTGACCTCAAGTGATCCGCCTGCCTCGGCCTCCCAAAGTGCTGGGATTACAGGCGTGAGCCACCGTGCTTGGCCCCAGTAGCTACTTTTATTGAGTGCTTACTATGAGCTGAGATTTGTGCTATACCCTTTGTATTACTCAATTCCTCCTCACAATCCTACAAGGTAGGTACAGTCACCATCCTGTTTTACAGATGAGGAAACTGAGGTTCAGGCAACTCAAGCAACTTGTTCAAGGTTACACAGCCGAGAAAACATTGAGACCCTAGGCTCAGGCTGTAGCCACTACCCTGCCTCTGCAGCATGAAGGCAAATATGTGGTCTGAATGGGAATTCATCATACAAGAGGGCAGTATTGTGTCAGCCTGGCCCTGGTTTTGGGACCTGAAACGTTTGGGGCATTTTTGGGTGGGTGGTAGGTGACAGTGAGATGTTTTGCTCTGACACATGCCCAGGGTCACCTGGTCCAATTCCTGCTCAGCTACTTCCAAGCCTTGTCACTCTGGCAAGTTCCCTAACCGCTCTGTGCCTTAACTTATCCTTCTGTAAGATGGGGATAACCACATTACCTGCCTCAGAGGTAATGTTGTGAGGGTTAAATGAATGAATGTATTAAAGAGCTCAGAGCAGCATCTGGTAAATATTTCATTACTTTAATGTTAGCTATCATCATCATCATCATTGTCATCTCACCTGTTGGACAACCCATGTGTGTGTGGCTGAGGAAATGGAGCATCTTTGGCGAATTCCCTCCTTCCCTTGCTGCCTGGATCTCATCTGGTGCAACTGAGCTGGTCTCTGCTGAATTATTTTACTTCTTTGTCCTCTGCAGCCAAATGGAGACCTCTCCCTGACTCTGCCTGGCCTTCAGACACTTTCAGAAGGTGGTTAACACCATCTGGCCTTGAGAATTCTGAGTCCTTATATTTCAGGATTGAGCTGAGACCTTTGTGAAACATCATCTCTGGGAGGGCCAGCCTGGGCCCAGCTCACAGACATAAGCTGTCCTCATATCCCAACTTCTCATTGACTCACACACGCACTCAGTGCTTTATTGAGCACCTAGTGTGTGTCAGTTGCTGGGCAAGGTGCCAGGGCTGTACTGTAGCAAGGAAAACAGGAGACAAGGTCCCTGCCATCATGAAGCTCATGTGCTACAGGGAGTGACAGACAGCAGGTAAGTAAACAATAGCAAATGAATATATAATAGCAGAGAAAAATAACAGCAATGGAAACAAGCAAAGCAGGGGAAGGGGGTTAGACAGTGACTGGGATGGGGAGGTGGATGGTGTGTGAGTATTTTAAACTCAAGGAGGTGCTTCTTCCTGGGATGCTCTGGGATATTCTGGGATACCTGAGATAGCCAGGTAAAATCCACTAGGAATTCGTTGCTGACCCTGAGGCAGGAGAATAGCGTCTGCAGGCAGGGAAACTAAGGTCGGTTCATGCTGACTTCCTAGAACTAAATCAAAAGGAAAGTCCCAACTTTCCAAGCCCAAGTAACAAAAGGACCAGAGGAACAAAGGACCAGAGGCTGGACTGCGCCCAGCCTGTTCTTCCTACAATCTTTATGCAGATATAGACGAATGTGAAAACTAGAGAGTTTTAAAAAGTCTAAAAGGAGCTAGTTAGAATGTCAATAGAGGTTGCTCACAGAACTGTAAGAGGCAGAGGAGATAGAGGGTGGAACTTCGTTTCTGAGCCTGGCTGCCTGGGTTCATATCCTAGCCTTGCCACTTGCTAGCTGTGAGAAGAGGGCAAATCACTTCCCCTATGTATGCCTCAGTTTCCTCATCTGTAAAATGGTGCAATAATGACATGCAGGTATGAGATTATCTTCCTATTTATAAAGCACTTCCAATAGATCTAGTACATAATGAATCCAATCTAAGTGTTTTTTTCTAACTGTGTTGAAACAAGTGGGCATGAAAAGATTCCTTTTCCACCCTGAGCTACAGATTGAGAAGTTTTTGGGGCTGGGTTCTGCTACCTGTATTAAATATATTTTTTTTAAATTAAAAACCTTTTGTTATAGAAAATGTTGAACATACATGAAAGTAGAGAGAATGTTACCTTTTTTTTTAAATTGAGATGGAGTCTCGCTCTGTCGCCCAGGCTGCAGTGCAGTGGCACCATCTCAGCTCACTCCAAGCTCCGCCTCCCAGGTTCACGCCATTCTCCTGCCTCAGCCTCCCAAGTAGCTGGGACTACAGGCGCCCGCCACCACACCTGGCTAACTTTTTTTTTTTGTATTTTTAGTAGAGACGGGGTTTCACCGTGTTAGCCAGGGTGGTCTCGATCTCCCGACCTTGTGATCCACCCGCCTCGGCCTCCCAAAGTGCTGGGATGAGCCACCCACTACAGGCGCCCACCACCACGCCCGGCTAATTCTTTGTATTTTTAGTAGAGACGGGGTTTCACAGTGTTAGCAAGGATGGTCTAGATCTCCTGACCTCATGATCTGCCCGCCTCGGCCTCCCAAAGTGCTGGGATTACAGGCGTGAGCCACCGCGCCCGGCCAGGTGTTTGTTTTTATCCTCCTATTTTTTCAATTTCTAGCACTTTCCATATCTGTAAAATAGGATTAATAATAGTACCTATCTCATAGGGTTATTGTGAGAATTAAATGAATTAATGCTTATAAAATGCTTATAAAATGTTAAAAAACACGGCCTCCCAAAGTGCTGGCATGAGCCACCATGCCTGGCCACAATTTTTTATTTTGTTTCTTTTCTTTTAAGACAGAGTCTTGCTCTGTCGCCCAGGCTGGAGTACAGTGGCACCATCTCAGCTCACTGCAACCTCTGCCTCCTAGATTCAAGTGATCCTCCTGTCTCAGCCTCCCGAGTAGCTGGGACTGCAGGCATGTGCCACCATGCTCCACTAATTTTTTGTATTTTTAGTAGAGATGGGGTTTAACCATGTTGGCCAGGCTGGTCTTGAACTCCTGACCTCAAGTGCTCCATCTGCCTTGGCCTTCCAAAGTGCTGGGATTACAGGCATGAGCCACTGCACCTGGCCTATTTTTTTATTTTCTTGAGACATGGTCTCCCTCTTTTACCTAGGCTGGAGTGCAGTGGCACGATCATGGCTCAGTCACCTCAAACACCTGGGCTCATGGGATCCTCCCACCTCAGCCACCTGAGTAGCTGGGACTATGGGTGTGCACTACTGCACCCGGCTAATTTTCTAATTTCTTTTGTAGAGACGGGGTCTTGCTATGTTGCCAGGGCTGGTCTTGAATTCCTAGGCTCAAGAGATCCTCTTGCCTCAGCTTCCCAAACTGCTGGAATTATAGGCATGAGCCACCTTCCTTGGCTCAGAATATTATAATTAACCTTTGTACACCCATTGTTCATGTCAATGATTAGCAACTCAGGTGACACCTGCATTTTTAACAAGGCCCTGGTGCACACTACATCTTGAGAAACCCCCAGTGGAATTCCAGGACGCTCCTGAGGCTGTTACTGGAAAGGGGTCCCGATCCAGACTCCAAGAGAGGGTTCTTGGATGTCTCGGAAGAAAGAAGTTGAGTGAGTCCATAGAGTAAAGTGAAAGCAAGTTTATTAGGAAAGTAAGGGATAAAAGAATGGCTACTCCATAGACAGAGCAGCCCTGAGGGCTGTTAGTGGCCCTATTTTTATGGTTATTTCTTGATGATATGCTAAACAAGGGGTGGATTATTCATGCCTCCCCTTTTTAGATCATATACGGTAACTTCCTGACATTGCCATGGCATTTATAAACTGTCATGATGCTGGTGGGAGTGTAGAAGTGAGGACGACCAGAGGTCAAGTCTTGTCGCCATCTTGGTTTTGGTGGGTTTTAGCCGGCTTCTTTATTGCAAACTGTTTTATCAGCCAGGTCTTTATGACCTGTATCTGCCTACCTCCTATCTCATCCTGTGACTTAGAATACCTTAACCATCTAGGAATGCAGCCCGGTAGGTCTCAGCCTCATTTTACTCAGCCCCTATTCAAGATGGAGTTGCTCTGGTTCACACCCCTCTCACAAGGCCTGTTGGATACATGTTAGTTTGTTGGGATTTTGCTAGACAAATTGCTAATCTTGAAATCAGAAAAGATGATAACAAAAAACTTTTTTTCTCTCCCAAGAAAAATTTTGTCTGCCCCTAAGAAGAGGATTTTCTGTCCAAGTTCAGTGGACGAGAGCACCAGACACCCCCTGGAAAGACTCAAGAGTCCAGCCCTGTCCTGTGGTCCCTTCAACTGACAGCAACCACTCACTCCCCAGCCCCACTTACTATCAAGGGAGCCCAGGCCCTGCTTCACCCAGGCCCTGGGAACAAGGTTTGAGAAGCAGATGAATTGTGTGAGTTAATTCAAGGGCCACCTTTGGCTCCCTTAGCAGCACAAATTGTCCCTGAGGACATTGACTCGATTCTTGGATACAAAGGGAGATACGAATTTACCTTTGACTGCTCTCTGGGCATTAAAGCTGGTCTTGAATGTTTTCTCTGGGCGGTTCCCTGTCATTAGGGAGGTGCCCACATTTACCAAATCAACGAGCCCGATTTCACCTGGTCACACCCTTCCTTGGCACAGAAAACAGTGACTTCTTTTTCCTCCTGCTAATTTGCTATCAAGATGTTCTACTAATCATCATCATAATTACTAATATTCACTGCCCACTTAGTAAGCTCTTTATACCCATTAACTCAATTCATTCTTGCAACGACCTTGTGAGGTGAAACTATTGTTACCCACAGATCACAGAAGAGGACACTGAGGCCTACAGAACTGTGGCAAAGACTGCTCCATGTTCCCAACATCCACTTTTTTCCCTCTTTCAAAGTAAAAGAAATCCAATTTTACCAGGGAACATGGCTGTCCAGAATTTCCCAGCCTCCTTTGTGGGTAAGTGTGGCCATGGGACTCTGGTATGGGCTAAGGATGTGGGGGGAAGAGTCCCGCAGTGGTTCTGAAACACTCTCTCTAAGAGGTCACTGCTTCTTCATCCCTTCTTTTATTCTGGCATCTGGAACTTGAAGGCTGCCATCTTGAACTATGACGTAGGAGTGCCCTGAATGGAGGTGCATCTGGCTGGGAGGATACCCTTGACCACCATAACCAGGCCTAGTTAAGAAAGAAATAAGCTTCTTCCTTCTTTGTTCTTCCTTTTTCCTCCTCTTTCTTCTTCTTCTTCTTCTTCTTCTTCTTCTTCTTCTTCTTCTTCTTCTTCTCCTTCTCCTTCTCCCCGTTCCCCTCCCCTTCCCTTTCCCCCTCCTTCCCCCCCTCCTCCTCTCCCCCTCCTCTTCTTCTTTCTTCTCCCTCTCCTCTCCCCTTCCTTTCCCCCTCCCCCTCCCTCCCCCTCCTCCTCCCCTCTCCCCAGTCCCCTCCTTCTTCTTCTTCTTCCTCTTTCTTCTTCTTCCCTCTCTCCCCACCCCTTCCCTTTCCCCCTTCCCTTCCCTCCCCCGTCCCTCCCCCTCAACCCCTCCTTCTCTCCCCTCTCCCTTTATCCTCCTTCCCCTCCTCCTCCTCCTTCTTCGTCTTCTTCCCCTTTCTTCTTCTTCTCCCTCTCCCTCTCCCCCTCCCCTTCCCTCTCTCCCTCCCCTTCCCTCTCCCCCTCCCCTTCCCTCTCCCCTCCCCTTCCCTCTCCCCCTCCCCTTCCCTCTCCCCCTCCCCTCTCCCCTCCCCCTTCCCTCCCTCTCTTGCTCCCCCTTTTCCTCTCCCCTTCCCTTTCTCCCTCTCCCCCTCCCCCTCCACCTTCTTCTTTCTTCTTCTTCTCCTTCTCCTTCTTCCTCTTCTTCTTTTTCAGTAGAGATGAGTTCTCACTGTGTTGCCCAGGCTGGTCTTGAACTCCTGGACTCAAGGGATCCTCTTGCCTTGGCCTCCCAATGTGCTAGGATTACAGGCGTGGGCCACTGTGCCCAGCCTCTTCTTTCTTCTCAAAGCTTTACATTTTTATTTATTGAGTCAAACCTCAATACCAAACATGGTGACAGAATTGGGATTTGAATCTACATCTGTGTGACTCTTAACTAACCTATCTGCAATTGTGGGGGTATATTGTATAACCCTGTAGGATTCAGAAAACCTTTGTCCAAGGTGTTATCTCACATGGTCTCAGATATCAATTCACTTTTGAGTAAGGAGTCTGTTTTTTTTTGTTTTTTTGTTTTTGTTTTTTTGAGACAGAGTTTGCTGCCAGGCTGGAGTGCAGTGGCGCAATCTTGGCCCTCCACCTCCTGGGCTCAAGTGATTCTCCTGCTTCAGCCTCCCGAGTAGCTGGGATTACAGGTGTGTGCCACCAAGCCTGGCTAATTTTTGTATTTTTGGTAGAGACTGGGTTTCACCATGTTGGCCAGTCTGGTCTCGAACTCCTGGGCTCAAGTGATCCTCCCTCATTGGCCTCCCAAAGTGCTGGGATTACAAGCATGAGCCACCACGCCTGGCCAGAAGTGTATACTCTAAATGGGTGAATTGCAATGTATGGGAATTATATGCCAATAAAGCTGTTAAAAAAAAAATAGTAGTGCTGAGGTTGAGAAGCCCAGAACTAGGAGGTATTAATTTGAGAGAAGAAACTTGGGGGATCAAGTGAGGGGACAGGTTAGGCAGGCTAAGGAGTTTTATCTTTGTCACCACTGATGGGTGACAAGACTGGTGGACTCACCCCTGGAGATGCATTCATATTTCAAGGTTGTTTGGGCACCTACCTTGTGCTGGGCATTTTCATGTATAGCATTCTGTATCATCCTCACGATGAATCTGCAGTTAGGTCTGGCCAGCTCATTGTGGAGATGAGTAGCTGAGGCTCAGAGAGGTTTGGCGACTTGACCAAAGCTGCACAGCTGGTAAGTTGTATAGCTGGGGTCTGAACATGTTTGGACCCTGTGGCTTTCTATGCTGAGCCCTGACTCTCACTGAGGGCTGTGGACCAGCTGGTGGCAGGGGGGTCACCTTGCCTCTGCTCTCTCCTGTTACAGCCCTGGTTGCAGCTTGAGTCCTGGAAATGCCCCCAGGAGACCCTTCTCAGAGTGCTGATGTCATCCCTCGGCTGGGGTGCAGCTGGCATCTGGATGGGGGTTGGTTGCTTAGCAATGTAGATGCAGATTCTGCCCTGAGCAGAGGGAACCATCTTATAATCTTGGCTGTGGGAACTTCAAGGAGAACAGCCCCAGGAGGGCCTTGGGAACCTGGGGCCTGTTCTGAGTTGGGAGGACTGGAAACAGCTTTGTCCCTGGGCTGGACTGGACAGGGAGAGCCCTCCTTAAGGGGGTGATTGAGCTTTAGAGGACAGAAAAGGAGAACCATGAGGCCTGGGTTGATCATAGTGATATTGTTATTATAACCACAGCTACCTTTCGTGAGCGCCACCTGCACTATGCCAGGTACTGCGCTAACGTGCCTTAATTCCATCATCCTCCCCGAGCCCCTTGCTATAGGTTACTATTAGCATCCCCTTTGCTAAGAAGGAAGCCAGGGCTTATACGGGTTAATTGACTTGCCTGTAGCCAGAAAGTGGAGCACCTGGGACCTGAACCCCAGCTTCTCTAACACCCTGGATCACCTCACATTGCAGCTCTGACTGGGCACCTGGTGGAGAGACTTCACCATGTGTCTCCAAGGTCCTGTGTGGTCTGTTCTACTCTCTCTGTGGCTCTCCTTTGCCAGCTCCAGACATCATGTCCTTGCTTCATTTCCGGAAACACTCCGACCTCCTTCCAGCTACAGGGCCTTTGCACTTGCTGGTTCGTCTGCTCAGGGTGCTCTTTCATCCCTCTAGTCACGTGGTTTGCACTGACTCATCCTGGTCTCCAGTGCAACATCCTTTTATTCATTCATCCATTGATCCAAACATAGTTATTGGCCGGCCATTGTGGCTCAGGTCTGTAATCTTAGCACTTTCGATGGCCGAGGTGGGTGGATCACCTGAGGTCAGGAGTTCAAGACTAGCCTGGCCAACATGGTGAAACCCCATCTCTACTAAAAATATGAAAATTAGCCAGGTGTGGTGGCACGTGTCTGTAATCCCAGCTACTTGGGTGGCTGAGGTGCAAGAATCACTTGAACCCGTGAGACAGAAGTTGCAGTGAGCCGAGTTCTCGCCACTGCACTCCAGCCTGGGTGACAGAGCAAGACTCTGTCTCAGAAAACAAAAACCAAAAAACCTCACATAGTTATGGTGCCTCCCAATGCCAGGTAAACATTAGTAAATAAAATATACACGATCCCAGACCTCTTGGAGCTTACACACTGGCGCCAGAGGCAGACAATGAATGATAAATGAATGGACAAGCCAATAAAGACAGTTGCAAACTCTCTCTCCTCCTTGGAAACATTCCCTGACTCCCCTGCCCTTTGGCAAGAATAGATCCGGTCTCCCTTTCAGATACACTCATGGCCTTTCACAGTGGTTAGGCCAACAATAACTAATCACTTAATTGTGTAATTATTTAATGCTGGTCTGCCCTCTTAGGCTGTGGGTTCTGTGAGGCCAGGGACTGTGAGGCCATCTGGGACTTGCTCACAGGTTTGTTCACAGCACCCACCATAGCTGCTCCTTCAACACCGTTTAACAATAATAACAAACACTTACACAGCACCTGTGAAGCACCAGGTGCTGTTCGAAGTGCTACCTGTGCAGTAAGTTATTAAATCTTCTCAACAATTCTATAAGGTCAGACTATTTTTTTTTTGTTAGACAGAGAATGAATAACTATTCTTATTCATATTTTACAGATGAGGAAACTGAGGCACAGAGAGTTGGCTCACTGCAACCTCTGCCTCCCAGGTTCAAGCGATTCTCTTGCCTTAGCCTCCCGAGTAGCTGGGACTACAGGCATCTGCCACCACACCCAACTAATTTTTGTATTTTTAGTAGAGATGGGGTTTCACCATGTTGGCCAGGCTGGTCTCAAACTCCTGACCTCAGGTGGTCACCTGCCGTGGTCTCCCAAAGTGCTAGGATTACAGGCATGAGCCACTGTGCCTGGCTGGTGCTAGACCTGAGCTCATGGCTCCAGGGCCCATGTTTTCAATCAGTAGTCCCTGAATGAAAGTAAGAAAGGAAGGAAGGAAGAAAGAGAGCAAGGAGGTAGGGAAGGAGGGAGGGAGGGAAGGAAGGAAGAAAGGAAGGAAGGAGGGAGGGAGGAAAGAAGGAAGGGAGGGAGGGAAGAAAGGAAAGAAGGAAGGACGGAAGGGAGGGAGGGAAGAAAGGAAGGAAGAAAGGGAGGGAAGGAAGAAAGGGAGGAAGGAGGGAAGGAAGAAACGGAGGAAGAGGGAAGGAAGGAAGGGAAGGAGGGAGGGAGGGACGGAGGGAGGGAATGGAAGGAAGGAAGAAAGGAAAGAAGGATGGAAGGGAGGGAGGGAAGGAAGGAAGAAAGGAAGGAAGGAGGGAAGGAAGAAAGAAAGGAAGGAAAGAAGTGAGGGAAACGAAGGAAGGGAAGGGAACTAGGTGCGGTAGCCCATCAAGTGGTCATGCCTGTAGCCAGCCAGGTTTGGAGGGAAGTTGTCATCTTTTTCAGAGCTGGGAGCCCAGCCTCCTGGGTCCCTGCCTTCCCTCCTGCTGTGTGGCAACCAGGGTTATACAACAGCCTGGGGAAACTTTTAATAATAGAACATGCCGCCCACCAGCTTGCTTTGGGCCACTGCAAAGCAGGGAGGGAGCCAGGAGAAGGCAGGTTTGAATGTGAGAGGGGCCTTTGGGATGGTCATTGCAACTTCTGCTTCTCAACTGGGAAAGCCAGGATCTCGAAAATCTGATCTCATAGCTCCTGAATCCAGCCCAGAGTTCTAGAAAGTACTCGGCTACTCCGTGCCAGTATTCCAGAGTGCATTCTCTCAAATCTCTGAGCCAATGGGCTTTCTGGGGCCTTCTACGTTGTCATACCAAGGAAAGATTCTGGCCAGAGAGCCCCAGAGAACAGTTTTATGAAAGGCTGGGGTCAGAGCACAGAACCAATCCTGTTTTATACAAAAGAAGCCTGGTGATGTTGAGTATGTGCCATGTGCCAGGCAGTATGCTAAGAATTCTACATAGACCCACACCTTCAACAGCCCTTCTTGTCTCTGTTGGACATAGTTTTGTTCCCTCTCTTGCTAGTTGTGACCTTAGGCAAGTCCCTTCATTTTTCTAAACTTCCATTTCTGTTTGACATCAGAAAGATGAGGGGACTTGGCCAAAGTCACAGAGCTAGTAAGAAGGAAAGCCCAATGTGTCCATTCACAAACATTTCCTTAATGTATGAACACCTATTACTATTTGGGGCAGCGAGTGGGAAGAGCTGATGAAGACTCTAATAGAACTCGTGGTTTGTCTTGACAGATAACCTGGATCACTTAGTAATGGCTGCCTGGTGGGTTGCATCCTGGATCTAAGTGGAAAGAGTGCCGAGACTGTTTAGTAATGTCTGCCGTGGGATCAGCCATGGGAAACTAAATATTTGCCACGCCTGGAATTGGAAATACCAGAGGGAAAAGAGGGAGGGAGAGACAACAACTTACAGTTCGAGGAAAACTCTTTGGTGATGGCAGAGGTGCTCTGAGGGGGAAGGGATGGACTGTGGCTGTGAAGATGTGTGTGGTGTTGCATCCACCCAAACTGAAGATCTCTGGAGACAGAACAGCAGGCTAGAGAGTGCACAGGCCCTGGATTAAATAAAATTTTTGATTTTTTGTTTGTTTCTTTTCGTTTTCTTTTCTTTCTCTCTTTTTTTTTTAAGACAGAGTCTCACTCTGTCACCCAGGCTGGAGTGCAGTGGTGTGATATCAGCTCACTGCAGCCTCCACGCCCCAGGTTCAAGCAATTCTCCTGTCTCAGCCTCCCGAGTAGCTGGGATTACAGGCATGTGCCACTATGCTGGGCTAATTTTTGTATTTTTAGCAGAGACAGGGTTTTACCGTGTTGGCCAGGCTGGTCTTGAACGCCTGACCTCAAGTGATCTGCCTGCCTTGGCCTCCCAAAATGCTGGGATTACAGGCATGAGCCACCACACCCGGCCTGTTTTTTTGTCTTTAGAGACAGGGTCTTACTCTGTCACCCAAGCTGGAGTGCAGTGGCAGTGATCATGGTTCACTGCAGCCTCAATTTCCTGGGCTCAAGTGATTCTCCCACCTCAGCCTCCTGAATAGCTGGGACCACAGGTGTGTGCCACCACACCCAGCTAATTTTTAAAATTTTTTGTAGAGATGGGGTCTCACTATGTTTCCCAGGCTGGTCTTGAACTCCTGGGCTCAAGCAATCCTCCCACCTTGACATCTCAAAGTGCTGGGATTACAGGCATAAGCCATCCTTGCCCAGCGTGTAAGAAATTTTGTATTCAAATTCTGGCTCAGTCATTTATTTGACCTGTGACCTGGGGCATATCATGTAACCTCTCTGAACCTCAGTTTCCTCTTTTGTAAAATGAGGAGAAGGCTATTGGGATGATTGCTGAGTGCCTACTCTTGACATGTGGAGCCCTGACAGTGTTGGCCAGGGTGGGTGGACAGTGTTGTCAGCACCACCGCCTTACAGGACCCTGGGGATGGCGTTCACTGTATTGTCTGTGTAAGTGGCGCCCCCTGGTGCACCAACATGAATGGTGTTTCCTGGAATTGTGCAACATGGCAGACTGGATCATGAAACAGAGGCCGGGAGAGGTTAAACCACTTGCCCGAGTCACATCGCAGAGGTGGGATTTGAGATCAGGTCTGTCTGCCTCCACCGCCCAAGCCTATAACCAGCATGCCCTCCTGCCTACTACCAATTTACCACATCTGCAACAGTTCAGCATCCATGACTACTTGAATGTCGGGAGACTGCTTCAGCTGTGTAACCTCCTCACGTGGCTCTTCCCACAGGGGTGTGCAACAAATGAGCTCACGCCTGCAAAAATCTCTAGCACACTCCCTTGAGTGCGGTGGCCACTCGGGCAGGGAGGGCTGAGCGTAAAAATCAGAACAGTGAAGAGGAGGCTTGCCGGGAGATTGCCCCCACTTGAAGTTAAGTGTGAGAGGGGAAATCCTAAGAGAGAGAGGTGACAGCCCTCCCCGGAGCATTTTCTTTCTTTCTTTTTTTTTTTTTTAAACTTTTTAAATTAAAAAAAAATTTTTTTTAAGACGAAGTCTCATTCTGTCGCCCAGGCTAGAGTGCAGTTAGCAGGATCTCAGCTCACTGCAACCTCCACCTCTCCGGTTCAAGTGATTCTCCTGCCTCAGCCTTCAGAGTAGCTGGGACTACAGGTGCATGCCACCAAGCCCAGCTAATTTTTGTATTTTTAGTAGAGACGGGGTTTCACCATGTTGGCCAGGCTGGTCTCGAACTCCTGACCTCAAGTGATCCACCCACCTCAGCCTCCCAAAGTGTTGGGATTACAGGTGTGAACCACCACGCTGGCCCCCAGGGCATTTTCAATAAAAGGGAAAAGCCCAGGAGGCCTTGGCCCAGAGGCAAAGAAGTAAAGGGAGCCGGGCAAACAATGTAGGGAGTGGTGGGAGGCGTGCTCAGCTCCCAAAAGGACTGCTGGGTCTCCAGATGTATCAGTTAGGGTCCCCTGGAGACAGTCACATGGGAGTGACAAGCAAGTGTGTGGGCAGGATGGGGAGAGCCAGCAGGGATGGCGAAGTGCCTGGGACTGGCAAGTGCAGGGGAAAGACTGTTCTGGAGTCTGAGATCAGAAGCTGTGAGAGAGGGGCTCCCTGATAGGAGCTCTCAATAGAGGAATAGCTACCTGCATCTGACAGCACGGGGCAGCCTCCACAACCTCATGGACTGAGCGCCGGGAGATGGAATGACCCTCCAGAGGGAAATTGATGTGCTCTTACAAGAAGAAGGCGGAAAAAGACAACAGCGGGTCCTTACACAGCCCTGAACAGGATAATTTCTTTTCTTTTCTTTTTTCTTTTCTTTTCTTTTCCTTTTTCTTTTCTTTTCTTTTCTTTTCTTTCTTTCTTTCTTTTCTTTCTTTCATTCTTTCTTTCTCTCTCTCTCTCTCTTTCTTTCTTTTTTTGAGACGGAGTCTCTCTCTGTCGCCCAGGCTGGAGTGCAATGGCATGATCTTGGCTAACTGCAACCTCCGCCTCCCGGGTTCAAGTGATTCTCCTGTCTCAGCCTTCCGAGTAGCTGGGACTACAGGTGCCCACCATGCCTGGCTAATTTTTGTGTTTTGTTTTGTTTTGTTTTTTGAGATGGAGTCTCACTCTGTTGCCCAGGCTGAAGTGCAGTGGCACGGTCTCTGCTCACTGCAACCTCCGCCTCCGAGGTTCAAGCAATGCTCCTGCCTCAGCCTCCCAAGTAGCTGGGATTACAGGCACGCACCACCATGCCTGGCTAATTGTTGTATTTTTAGTAGAGATGGGATTTCACCATGTTGGCCAGGCTGGTCTCGAACTTCTGACCTCAAGCGATCCACCTGCCTCGGCCTCCCAAAGTGCTGGGATTAAGGTGTGAGCCACCGTGCCTGGCCAATTTTTGTATTTTTAGTAGAGATGGGGTTTCATTATGTTGGCCAGGCTGGTCTCGAACTCCTGACCGCAAGTGATCCACCCACCTTGGCCTTTCAAAGTGCTGGGATTACGGGCATGAGCCACCACACCCAGCTCAAACAGAATAATTTCAGAACATGCTGGCAGCTCTCAAGTTTTTTTAGTTTGATGACTATTGATTTGATCAGCTTTTATTTTCCGGGACATTAAATTGTATGGAATTTGGTGGAAGTTTAAAAGGGCACAGATTCTGGGCAGGGTGGGTGGCTGGGGGGAGGGGGCCAAGGGCTGAGGCCATGGGTGTTTAACTACAGCTCTTCCTCAGGTGGCCTTTGTGTTCAAGCCACTGATGCTCCCAGAAGGTGAAAAACGCACCATCCCCAGACTCCCTGCTGTTATTAATCAGCAAACGTGTCAGGGGCAGGTGCGCATGAGTGAATTTTGGGGTCACAGAGGGTAAGCAGGTCTGGCCGGGCTGAAGCAGGTGACCCGACTGTCCGCCTGATCCTGAGCTATTGGATAAGGAGATTAATCTAATTCTGTCTGAGGAGAGGATGGCTTTTTGAGAAAGCCTGGGACTCAGAAAATGAAAGTTGGATTTAGACCTCAGGCTAAATTCCCAGCTCCGGGGCCAGCGTGACCTGAAGCGTGTTCCCTGGGTATCTTTTGGCAAGGCTGTCATTGTGCTTGAGCACCCAGTATGTGAGGGAAGAAAGCACAGAGCTCAAAGGGGCCTGGGAGGAATGGAAATAGGAAATCGGGGCGGGAGCTGGGGCGAAGTGGGGAGTCCATGCCCTCCTCGAGGGGTTAATTAAGACCCGTGCTAGCTGACCGTCATGCCTAGAGTCAGACATTTGGGGTTCAGATCCTGGTTCTGCCCTTTACTCGTCGTGTGACACTGGACAAGTCACTTCACCTCCTTGTGCCTCAGTTTTCTCATCTGTAAAACTGAACAATAGCAGAACCCATCTTGGCCGGGTGCAGTGGCTCACACCTGTAATCCCAGCTCTTTAGGAGGCTGAGATGGGTGGATCACCTGAGGTCAGAAGTTCAAGACTAGCCTGGCCAACATGGTGAAACCCTGTCTCTACTTAAAACACAAAAAAAAAAAAAAAAAAAAAATTCGCCAGGCGTGGTGGTATACTTCTGTAATCCCAGCTACTTGGGTGGCTGGGGCAGCAAAATCGTTTGAACCCGGGAGGCGGAGGTTGCAGTGAGCCGAGATCATGCCATTGCACTCTAGCCTGGGTGACAGAGTGACACCCACTCAAAAACAAACAAAAAAAACAGAACCCATCTCACAGAGTTGTTCTGAGGGCTGAGTGGGTGAAAGTTCTGCAAGTGCTTAGAACAGTGTGTGGTGCATAGTAAAAAGTATTATATGCCAGGCGGGGTGGCTCGCACCCATAATCCCAGCACTTTGGGAGGCCGAGGTGGGAGGATCACTTGAGCTCAGGAGTTCAGGACCAGCCTGGTAACCTAGGGAGACACTGTCTCTACTTAAAAAAAAAAAAAAAAAAAAAAAATTAGCCGGGCATGGTGGCGCATGCCTGTGGTCCAAGGTACTCGGGAAGCTGAGGAGGGAAGATAACCTGAGCCTGGAAGTTCAAGGCTACAGTGAGCTGTGATCACGCCACCACATGCCAGCCTGGGTGACAGAGTGAGACCCTGTTTCAAAGAAAAAAGGCATTATATATAACATTTGCTAAATAAATTAGGTAAATAAGAATGTAACCCTTTTTGTTGCCAGATCTTCTAATCTTTTGAGGAAAGTAAATCTGGAAATCCAAATTTTCATAATCCTATTAATGCCAAACACTCAGGCAGTTCCAAAACACCTTAATATGTTAAATATTAACAAAACATTATGATGTAGATATGGTTATTACTCCCATTCTACAGATGGGGAAACTGAGGTACAAAGACGTCACATAATGCGTGCTGGGCTGGGCGTGGTGGCTCATGTCTGTAATCCCAGCACTTTGGGAGGCAGAGGCAGGCGGATCACTTGAGGTCAGGAGTTCAAGACCAGCCTGGCCAACATGGTGAAACCCCGTCTCTACTAAAAATACAAAATTAGCTGGGTGTGGTGGTGCGCACCTGTAATCCCAGCTCCTAAGGAGGCTGAGGTAGGAGAATCACTTGAACTTGGGAGGTGGGGGTTGTATTGAGCTGAGATCACACCACTGCACTCCAGCCTGGGTAACAAGAGTGAACAAACAAACAAACGTGTTAAAATTATACTAGTTATTGGTAACTGGGATATAGGGTGACCAACTGTTCTGATTTTCCTGGGACTGTCCCTAGTTTTTGCACTGTAAGATCCACGTCCCAGGAAACCCTTCAGTCCAGGAAAATCAAGACTGTTCATCAGCCTAGGTTGAAACCTGGTCAGTGCGGCCCCAGCATCCTGCCCTTCACTACTGCGCTCCATTTTATCTTGTGTGAATGCTCTGGATTTTTAAATGTTGGTCCCTGTGAGCCAAACGAACAAGTTGCAATTCTTGAAAGACTGATGCTTCGTGACATTAGATTTCCCACTTGTTATACAGGTGGGCCTCAGTTTCCTTACCTGTAAAGGGGGAAAATCATAATCTAGACCTCATAGGGTTCTTGTGAGCATTAAATGAGTTCATAGATGCGGAGCGCTTAAAGCCGTGCCTGGAACAAAGAAAGTGCTTTATAAAAGTTTGTGTTCATGATTTGTGGTTGTTGTTGTTGTTGTTGTTGTTTGTTTCTTTTCTTTCTTTCTTTTTTTTTTTTTGAGACAGAGTCTCATTCTGTTTCCTAGGCTGGAGTGCAGTGGCATGATCTTGGCTCATTGCGACCTCCACCTCCCAAGTTCAAGCAATTCTTCTGCCTCAGCTTCCCGAGTAGCTGGGACTACAGGTGCATGCCACCAAGCCCAGCTAATTTTTGTATTTTTAGTAGCAATGGAGTTTTGCCATGTTGGCCAGGCTAGTTTTGAACTCCTGACCTCAAGTGATCTGCCTCAGCCTCCCAAAGTGCTGAGATTACAGGCGTGAGCCACTGTGCCTGGCCTATGATTGTTGATAAATACATTCTCAAGATTCTCCCAGACTTTCTGAATCGAAATCTCCAGCCATGTCTCTGTGACTGGCCCCCAGTAAAAACCCTGGACACCAAGGCATGGGTGAGTCTTCCTGGTTGGCAATGCCTCTGACGTGTTGGTGTACATCATTGCTATTTGTTGTTTTTGTTATTTGTCACTTATAATTAAGTGATGTTTGTAAGACTCCACTGGGAAAGGACAACTGGAGGCTCATATCTGCTCTCTGTGCCTTTAGTCTTTACTGATTTTGATCTGTACCCTCTCACTGTAGTAAACTATAACCATGAATATGACAGCTTTTCTAAGTTCTGGGGGTCCTTCTATGGAATCATTGAAACTGGGGTTGGTCTTGGGCAGCCATCTTGGAGCATATCTATTATAAAAGTTGGGAAAGTGGGAGATTTGCCCCTCATGGTCTTCTCCTTTTTGGGCAGAGACTCCCTGCAGAGATCTCCGTATGCCTCATTTGCCTGAAAGGATATGCCCATCCCTTGACTAATATGTTGGGTATGGTTTAGCTCAAATTAATCCATCCCCAGGACTAAGGAAGAAGTGTAATGGCAAGTGGGCAGGCAACTAAAAGTGACTTCTGTGCTGATGGGGTGGGTGCAGTCATTACCTTCACCTTGCAGATGAGGAAACTGAGGCCCAGAGAGGTAAAGTGTCTTGCCCAAGATCTCATTGCTAGCTAGTGGCAGCCCAGGTCTTCCTGACTCCAGAGCCTATGTCCGGATGCTGTGATGTACCACTGCACCCAGCTTGGTGCCCTACAAACAGCAGACTCTATGGAAATGAGTTAGGGAACCAAAGATGGACGGCAGAGGGCCCAAGAAGAAGAGGAAAGCGGCACCTGTTTCCTCCGAGCTATGCTGGCAGGGCATGGAAACATCTCTTTTTATTTATCAAGAGAAACAGCTTGATGTCTCATTTAAAAAAAAAACAAAATGAGGAAAAATGATTGTTTTTAATGTTGTCTGTGATTTGAGCTGGTTGCCCAAGAAGTGTGGGAGAAGCTCTCTTAGGGTGAAAATTGCTCTCTTATTTAGGAAACCATCTGGATGAGACATTTTAGTTTTGGAGGTGATCCTTCCTAGCTCCTTCCATTTTCCCCGAGCCAATCTAGCAGAATCAGGAGATGAAAAGTGTTTCTTTTTTTCTTTTCTTTTTTTTTTTTTTTGAGATGGAGTCTCACTCTTTTGCCCAGGCTGGAGTGCAGTAGCTCAATCTCGGCTCACTGCAACCTCCACCTCCTGGGTTGAAGCAATTCTACTGCCTCAGCCTCCCAAGTAGCTGGGATTATAGGTGCCTGCCACCACACCCGGCTAATTTTTTTTGTATTTTTTTTAGTAGAGATGGGGTTTCACCATGTTGGCCAGGCTAGTCTTGAATTCCTGACCTCAGGTGATCCACCCGCCTTGGCCTCCCAGAGTGCTGGGATTACAGGCATGAGCCACCGCATCCAGCCAAAAAGGGGTTAAATGTATCAGCATAATGTGCTAACCAGGATTCCGATTTTTGGATGGTCCAGAAGAGTGGGCAGTGTAGAGTTAGCCAGAGTTATTCTCAGTTGCCTCATCTGTAAAATGGGGATAATGTGGGTATCTACCCTGTGGGGTTGTTATAAGAATGTTGGCCAGGTGCGGTGGCTCACACCTGTAATCCCAGCACTTTGGGAGGCTGAGATGGGTGGATCATTTGAGGTCAGGAGATCAAAACCACCCTGGCCAACATGGTGAAACCCCGTTTCTAATAAAAGTACAAAAATTAGCCGGGCATGGTAGTGGGTGCCTGTAATCCCAGCTACTTGGGAGGCTGAGGCAGAAGAATTGCTTGAGCCTGGGAGGTGGAGGTTGCAGTGAGCCGAGTGCACCATTACACTCCAGCCTGGGTGACAGAGTGAGATTCCGTCTCAAGAAAAAAAAAAAAAAAAAAAAAGAATGTTTAAGTAAGTTATTGTATGAAAGGTGCTTAGAACAATGCCTGGCACATAGTAAGTGTTCAACCACTGTTACTACTACTGCTACTATTATTATTGCCATTGCTATTATCATGGAAGAGAGAGATTTTGATTTTCTATGGAGGGGAGAGGAAGCTATAGGGGGTGAGTGGTGATCAGGGCCTAAAGAGAAAGATATTCAAGGGAGAAATTCACTGCCGTGGAGGAAGATTGTAGAACTTTATTAGTCAACTATATTAGCAGTTATGTAGGTTGCTAAATCTAAAACCTGAAAAAGAGTCGGCCGGGTGCAGTGGCTCATGCCTGTAATCCCAGCACTTTGGGAAGCTGAGGTGGGTGGATCACCTGAGGTCAGGAGTTTGAGACCAACCTGGCCAACATGGTGCAACCCTGTCTCTACTAAAAATACAAAATTTAGCCAGGCATGGTGGCACACGCCTGTAGCCTGTAATCCCAGGTACCCGGAGGCTGAGACAGGAGAATTCCTTGAACCCAGGAGGTGGAGGTTGCAATGAGCCAAGATCGTGCCACTGCACTCCAGCCTGGGCAAAAGAGTGAGACTCCATCTCAAAAACAAACAAACAAACAAACAAACAAAAAAACGCTTTATTTCTCTCAGATAAAAGAAGTCTGGAAGAGGTAGGAGTCTAGGACTGTTGGCTACCCAAAGTTATCAGGAAGCCACAATCCTTCTATCCCTATGCTTATTATGGTTACAAGATGACTGCTGGAGCTCCAGCCATTATATCTACTTTTTAGGCAGGAAGGGAGATAATGGTAAAGGAAGGAAAGAGAGAGCATGCCAGCTCAGTCAGCCTGTTTTTAGGAGATTTCTTGGAAGTGTCATTCTTAGGTCCCATTCTCCCAGAAGACCCTGAACCAAAGATCCAGATGCAAGTGATTGATTCGGGAAATGCTGTCAGGGGAAACTGGTCAGGGAGTGAAGGAAGCAGAATGAGGAAAAGGAACATGCCAAGCAAGGGTGCAACTTCAGGGCAGCCTCAGCTGGATCCTTGGGGAGCTTGGGAGTATAAATTACATCTCAGAGTTTGTCCTGCCTCAAAGGAAAGGAACTGGGCCCCTGCATTTCAACCCAGCCATGGGCTGCCCGGAAGAGGTTGGGAGGAAGTAAATCTCCAGGAACTTCTGGCTTTCCATACAGCAGAGGTGGCACCATTGCCCAAATCTATGTTAGAAGCATAGAAAGGCTGCAGATGCTGGTGAATGTTTGCGGAGTTAGTAAAGGGTAGGCATCTGCTCAGGGCATCAGCAGAGCTCCTTCTACCCCACCCGCCATAGCTGCTGGTCCAGATCTTAGTCACATGGCTGTCCATTTCTGTAAAGGAGGCTGGGAGATGCAGTTTTTATTTTTTATTTACGTTTATTTTTTATTTTTTGAAATGGAGTCTTGCTCTGTCCCCCAGGCTGAAGTGCAGTGGCACGATCTCGGCTCACTGCAACCTCTGCCTCCCAGGTTCAAGCAATTCTCCTGCCTCAGCTTCCCAAGTAGTTGGGATTACAGGCACCTGTCACCACGCCGGGCTAATTTTTGTATTTTTAGTAGAGATGGGGTTTCACCATGTTGGCCAGGCTGGTCTTGAACTCCTGACCTTAAGCGATCCACCCACCTCGGCCTGCCAAAGTGCTGGGCTTACAGGCATGAGTCACCATGCCCGACTGAGATGTGGTTTTCAAAGCTGGGCATGTGCCATTCCCAGTAAAAGTAAGAAAAGGGAGGAAGGAGAGAGTAGATATTGAGGAGACAAACTGTCACGCTGAAGCTTCCATTTTCCCTTGAGGAGGAGGCCAGACAGACATGACCTTTGCTCGGAGCAGCTGGGCAGCACACGGGTACGTATACTGCTTGGGGCACCAGGTCTCTGCTGCTGCCTCCAGATGGGCAGCCATTTGTTCTCCCCTGCCTTGCAGGGTCACAGCATGGCCTGCAATCTTCTCTTTTCCTCTCAGTC